>NC_091685.1:1602500-4102500 GCF_041296265.1 Equus caballus
GGACACACAGGTGGGAAACAGAATGTAATAGAAGCTATCGTTTATTGAGGCTTGCCATGCGCCATGCATGGTTCCAAGCACTTTACTTGTATTGTCTCCTTTGGTCCTCACAATAACACTGTGTGGAGGGCTCTAATTATATCCTCACTTAGAAGGTTAAGAAACTGAAGCCGAGCCACTTGCCTAAATTCAATGGCCAGTTGGTGGCGGAGCTGAGACTGGAGCCCAGGCTGCCTGGCTGCTCGGCGGTGCTTGATCTGCAGGCAGCACAGGCCCTGGAGGGGAGACGGCGACCGCAGGAGTCTTGTTCAGAGCCGCCGTCCTAGCACCCAGCGGACAGTTGGTACTCCATCGATAATTTGTGAATGAACAAACAAACGACCAGGTGGGGAGGAAGCGAGAGCCCAGTGTAGCACAGATTCAGCCCTTGGATTTTTTGCTCTCCGGGGTATTTCCCAAGTGCAGGCAGGTACCTGGTATTCTGAGTAAACAAATTCCTGCACGTGTTCCTATTTTCGGGTGAAGTGGAGATGTGACTTCTGTGTCTGCTTCACTCGTGTTTGTCTCTTCTGACAGGTGCGTGTGCCCCGAGGGCAGCTTGGCGGTGAGAAGCCCAGCGGAGCCGTGCCTTAGTGAAACGTGGATGTCTTTTCTTTCACTGCAGCCTAGATAGGGAAAATCATGAAGGGGCAGATGCCAAGTATTACAACGCACACAAACTTGTGGCAACTTTTTTACCCAAATATTTTCTGTTATTAATTTTTTTTTGGACACCCCTTCCCTGAGGCCGAGATCTTTGGCTTTAAATAGGTGAGTATTTCGCCGTAGTATGCAACAGCGTGACACTTGGACCAGAAAGACATCGTTTCCTCCCTGGACTTTCCTTATACTTCCTGTGACCTTGGCAAGTTCCTTCACTTCTTTGGTGTTCTTTTTTTCTCACCTTTAAAATGAAAAGAAGGTCTAAAAGTCTTCTCGATTTGTGATCCTCTAGAATTCTATGTTTTTCCTTATAGTTGGTCATAGAAATAAAACGTTACTGCTTGCACACAAGTCTTTGAATATGTCCTTCTTTCATTCATTCATAAAACACAGAGCACTTGGGGCTGGCCCGGTGGTGCAGCAGTTAAGTTCATACGTTCCACTTCGGTGGCCCGGGGTTCGCCTGTTTGGATCCCAGGTGCAGACCTACACACTGCTTATCAAGCCATGCTGTGGCAGGTGTCCCACATATAAAGCAGAGGAAGATGGGCACGGATGTTAGCTCAGGGCCAGTCTTCCTCAGCAAAAAGAGGAAGATTGGCAGTAGGTCTTAGCTCAGGGCTGATCTTCCTCAAAACAAAACAAAACAAAACAATACATGGAGCACTGACTGTATGCCAGGCATTGTTCTAGCCACTAGGAATACAGAGATAAAAACAAAACAAAGCACAATCCTTGCCCTCAAATTGTTCCTTGTCTCCATTAAGAGATTGAGGAGGAAACAGACAATTACGACAGCGTGGGGTGAGTTTCCCGCTAGAAGATGCTGAAGGAGCACATATCAGTGGTACTCAGCCCAGGTGGGGATCAGGGAAGTCTTCTGGGGGATGATGGCACATGAACTGCTCCTGAAGGATGAGTATGAGTTATGGAAGAGGTGAAAGGACAGCACTTCAGGCAGAGGATAACATGCATCCTCCTGGGGAGAAGTGAGAGCTTCCAGAGTCTGCACGATAGTTTGGAATGGCTGGAGCATAGGGCTGTGGAGTGAGGGTCAGGAGGGGAGGTAAGGGAGGGGAGCAGAGGCCAGATGACAAGGCCTAGAGCGCTGAGCAAAGATGTTTGGACTCAGCAATGGGCAGCCACTGAAAAGTTTTAAGCGAGGAAGTGACATGTCAGACTTGCACCCTGTGACGAGTTCCTTGCCTACGGCATGGAAGATGACCATACGGCATCTCTGGAAGCAAAAAGCGCCGACGGTTGTAAAAGCAGTGTGTGGGAGAGAGGACGGGTTCTGGAGTAGGAAAGGAGTGGAGCTGGAGAGGATGGGTAGATTTGAGAGGCCAGGTCTAGGGGCTGTGGGGATGAAGCTGGAGAGCATCAAGCGTGGGGTGTGGGCCATCGGGTGGGTGAGAGGTACTATGACTCCATAGTGGCGAGGGACAGGTTCTTAGCGGCTCTGCCTATGTTCTGTTTGGGGAGTGTTTCCATTCTGTTTGGCTTCAGAATATGCTCTATATTAAACATGTCAGTGTGATGACAGAGTATGATACACTGTAATTACGCTCTATAATTACATTTTCTTTCATTAGCAGCAAGGTGCTGCCGCTCGACACAGGCCCCAGCACCCGCGCTGTGAGCATGGTGGGGCCTGCGGAGGCGCCTGGAGCACATGCAGGTCTCTCTTTCCCAGCCCTTGTCAGGTGATACAGTGGGCATCACAGGGAAGCAGGGCAGTGCGACGGGGAAGAACGTGGGCTTTGGAAGCAGCCTGCCCAGGTTTGAACGACGACATTACCACTTATGAACTTGGGCTCAGGGAAGTTACCTAATGTTTCTGTACCTCAGGGTTTCTTTGTTTTTAGAAAGAAGAGAATAGGTCCCACCCCATAGAGTTATTTTTAAGAATAAATGAGAGAATGGATGATAACACCTAACATGGTGCCTATCGAATTTAAGCCCTCAACACAAGATGATATTGACGGGAAGAGGTGACAAAAGGGGGCCCTGCTCGTCCTCAGACTCCTGGACCAGTATCTTGTCCACTGATGTGGCGGAGACTTTAATATGCCAAGTGCTGACCTACCGGGAACGATGTTATCACACCGCAGAGTCGCAGAGTGTCCTAGAGCTCTCCTCGGCCTCTCCCCCGCCCTCATCTTATCCGTGAGGAAACTGACGTCCAGAGAGGATAACTGACTTGTCACACAGACCATTAGTCTCGGAGACGCATTGGGCTCAGAGCCAGGACTCCTTGCTCCTTGACCAGCACTAGAGGCTGCGGCTGTAACTTACTTAAATGTGTGTCTCTACACTCCACCAAACATCTAACATTCATCCCCTCCTTTTTGTTATGTTTCAGTAGCATTTAACATTTTAATTTTTTTTAGAGCAGTTTTAGGTTTAGAACAAATTGAGAGGGAGCTACAGAGATTTCCCATATATCCCCACCCTCCACATGCATAACACCTCTAATTGTCAACATCACCCACCAGAATGGTACATTTTCCACCGAGGATGAGCCTGCCTTGACACATAATAATCACCCAAAGTCCATAGTTCACCTTAGGGATCATTCTTGTTGTACATTCTATGGGTTCGGACAAACCTATAATGACATGTGTCCATCATTATAGTATCGTACAGAGTATTTTCACTGCCCTAAAACTCCTCAGCTCCACCTCGTCATCTCTCCACTCCCTCCACCCCCCAACCACCGACCTTTCTACTGTCTCCATAGTGTTGTCTCTTCCAGAATGCCATGCAGTTGGAATCATACGGTCTGTAGCCTTTTCAGATTGGCTTCTTTCAGTTAGTAATGTGCATTTAAGTTTCCTCCATGTCTTTCATGGCTTGATAGCTCTTTTCTTTTTAGCACTCAATACTAGCCCATCGTCTGGACAGACCACAGTTTATTTATCCATTCACCTACTGAAAGATATCTCGGTTGCTTCCAAGTTTTGGCAATTATGAATATGTAACACGCATTCTTTTATTCCATCCTGAAATGACCCTAATAAATTGTCTTCCTATTTCATAGATGAAGTAAAGAACAGCAGACGCTGAGTCTGGGGGTGACAAGCTTTTGCAAGGATAGCTGTTTAGGAAAGATGAGACCTGCAGTTTGAATCTTCATGTCCAACGCTCTTCCTTCATATTCCTTTTCTTTTTTTCCACAAACATGTATTGAGCGTCTGCTCTGTAGGGGTTACTGTAATATACACCGTGGGTATACAAGGCTGCCCGTCGACAAGTTTTCCTCTCAGATGCTGAATAGGACATATGTACCAAATTCAACAGGAAAAGTAGAATGTGCTACTGCAAACCATGAGTGAAATGATGCGGTGGGACCGAGGGAGGGTGGTGTCGCTTCTGGCCGAGATGATCATGGAAGAGCTGGTAAGTGTACTGAGCCATGACAAGTGGCAAAGTGGTGAGAAAGTGAATATCAGAACATTTTTTGGTTTGAAGTGACAAAAACCTAATTCAAAGCAGTTTAAGAAAAAAAAGAGAGAAAATTTATTGGCTCACATAACTGGGAAGTCCAGGAGGCAGCTGGTTCTAGGTGGGTCTCCGTCTGCCTCTCCTGCCATCTTTGGCACTGCTTTTCCCTACTTGGCATTGTTCCTCAGCATTATTCCTTTTGAGGGCAGGCAAGATAACCTGGCAGCCCCAAACTCATGTCCTCCCATTGAGCACCACCAATAGGATGGCAACTCCAGTGGAAAAGTCCAGTGGGGACTCTGGATGGCTTAGTTTGGTATGAGTCTGTCCCCGAAGCCATCACTATCGCCAGAGTGGGTTACTCTTTGAGGAACATGGCCTGGAGGTGGGGTTAGATTAGGGTGAGCCCACCTGAATCATGTGGAATGGGCCCCTCATAAGAAAGGGGGATTCTGTGGATAAAGGATGGTGTGAAGGGATCCAGAGAAAATCTAAACCCGAAATACCCACTACAGGAAACATTCCTGGGAGGGGAAGCAGCATAAGCAAAGGCCTGGATGCGGAAAAGTATAATTCTTGTTGACAAACATGTGACTAGTACAAAATTGAAAGATACATTTGTGAGAGTAATTTGGGGCCAATCTGCGAAAGTCTTTTTTAAGTGCGATGCCAGGGACGCAGACACAGAAAGGATTTTCGCATAATCAAGTTCTTTGCAAAGGAATGATTAACTCACATCCTGGCCTTGCCTTCTTTGCCCCAGGTACACAGGAATTTTGTAACTTATTCCAGGACAGTGTCTGCAGTTCTGTTTCCTCTTCCTGAAATAGTTTTCTCCTTTTCTCTTTGGACAACTCCTGCTTGGCTATAATGTCTCACTTAGAAGTCACTGCCTCCAGGAAGCCTCCCCAGCCCACCCCTCCCCACCACTGGATTAGATGTGCCCCTGGCTTTCTGTACACATACTCCATTGCACTGTAGATGCCTGTTTACCTACCTATGTCGCTAACTTCCATGTAATCAGTGCTTATAATGGGCCAGGTTGATAGCATTATTATCCTTGTTTTACACACAGGGTAACTGAGCCAAAGAGAGGTTAGGTAATTGCCTGAAGTTATACAGCAACTAAGTGATGGAGTTGGAATTTGAACCCAGGCAGTCTGCCTTCAGACTTTCTTTTAACCACCACTGTTTGAGTATGTGATATTCAGGACTGTATTCCCAGGCTTAGCATCATGCCCGTCTAGTAAATATCTGTTATTTAGGTAAAAGATGGTAAGCGAGTGAAAGAATGACTGGAATAAGAAAGGGTAATGAGATCCTCATCACTGGAGTTATTCAAGCTGAGGCCTGAAGGATATCAGTACAGCAGAACACGTACAGTAATTGCATAGTTGAGAGTGCTCGGTTAGATAGTCTCCAAGTTTCCTTCCAACTCTACAATTTTCCCCTTTAGGCAAAAGAGACTGAGAGCTTTTGAGCAATAAAGTGACCAGTCACACACACAGAGGAAGGAGCTCTGGCGCACCACGTAAGAGGGACTGACAAGAGGTCCACACCTCAATCCGATGGCGGCTGCGGGGGGGGGGGAGGAGGACAGTTGTCCCCCGTTATTACAAGATAGCCACCTTTTATTCTTGGCCTGTCGTTTGAGAAGTTCAGCCCTTCCATCCTGGGTCCCCTTCTGAACTCAGGAATAGAAGTGAGGGGAACATCATGCTTGTGTTGCAAAGTGCCTTGGACTTGGAATCAGAAGAAGTAAGTTTGAATCCTGCCTGTATTAGGAGTCTCTGTGTCCTCATCTGGAAAACTGGAGCAGCAATACCTGCTCATCCTATGTCCGGCCTCTTCATGAGGATGAGCTGACGTGATGGACGTTCAGGTGCTTTGAAGATACAAAGCACAGCGCACGTGGAGGCACGATATGCACTGGGGGGTAGAGGTAATCAGTTCGGCTTCCTCTCCTCCTGTCCCCTTTCCTGGATCCTCCAAGAAGAGGGTCGGGTCGGGGGAAGCAAAAGAAAGGGCCACAGTAGGAAGAAGGAGCAATTCCCCAGAAACATAAATTCTATCTCAGGACCTTAACAGACTATAAAATTGTTATCTGAAGACCGGAAGTGATTTATGGAAAAATAAAAGACTCTCCCTCGACTGCAGAAAGCCTCCTTAAAGATCGAATACATGATTTCATAAGCTGCATGGCATCTTTTCAATTCCTTCAGGGGGCCAGGTGGGTCCCAAGCCCAGCATGCTGACGAAGTGGAGGGGCGACTGAGCCTTAGAAGGAGAAAAATCCAATTACTCTTGCCCTAGGATAAAGGAATTGGGGATCTGAGATTGCTGGAGCATAATTGGAATTCTAATAAAACGAGTTTTTCAGGAGGTGGTGTGGAGATGGAAGTGGTATGTGGGGAATTACGGTTCCCAAACCGGCTGTGGGAATGGCTCCAAAAGATTTTGTCATCAGACCAGTATTTTGCTGCCTGGAATTTTCCACAATATGAGTTTTCTTGTGGGCAGCTGGAGGCAAAATTGGGAAGGAAGGAAATTTTCAAAGCTCCCAGTTCCTTTGGATGACTAGGAACTTCACTGAGGGTTGCCAAAAGCCTGGCCAGGGCTTGGCCACCCTGGCCTCCACTTCTGCCCTTTAAAACTGAGACCCTTCGAATGCAAGGTCTGGAAGGAAGCTCTATGGTCATATAATCCCACGACATGAAAATGAGCTGAGGAAGACTGTCCCAAAGCCATGTCCCTAGGAAGAGAATCCTGGGATCTTACATCCAGAAGCTTAGAATTCGTTCTCTGCACAGAAATCACATCTCCCAGACTAATGGTTGTCTTCCGGTTGGATGTGTGCAGAGCGGAGAGCTCAGCGTCTCAGGGGACCACCCGCTGCACCGTCAGCCGGTCGGGCCGGTTGGAAAGTTCTTCCTTATATAAAGCTGAAAACGGTCTCTGCGTAACATCCAGGGGGACACAGCCCCTAGTTTTGTATTTTTTTTTCATTTGAGCAGAGATGCTCTATCATCTTGTTCAAATCATTTCACTCTCTGAGGCTTACTTTTCTCATCTGTGCAAAGGGGGCTCTGATATAAATACCTCCTAGGAGCGTTGTGAGAATTCAATGAGAATTCTTAAAAAGCGTTTAGCTTAAAACAGACCAGATGCTCAGCAAATGTGTTTTTATTGTCATCCGTAAAATGGGGATACTTGGGTACCAGAGTTTCCGTGGGTATCACATGAGATGCTTCAGGTAAAACACTGAGGAGGCCCCGCGCAGAGGAGGTCACTGCAAAACACATTTCCTTTCTTAGTGTTGTCCGCCTTTTCCCATGATCACCTCTGTGCGGGTCTCAGCTCCCATGTTACACTTTAAGCTTCTCGCAAACAGGGTTCATGCCTGCTTCTTCTCTGTGTTCCTCCCAGAAGCTGGCTTTTCGAGGGGCTTCTACGTGTGTTGAATGAATGCAGGAAGTTCACATGTGAAGCTCCTCAGTCCCAGGGCTGGCATCCCGTCGGCATGAGGTCCCACGCAACACGCCTGGGTCAGAGGCTCCGTGGACAGAGTCTCTGCCGTGTGCCTCGTGGCACCCACAGCAACACTACTCAAAAAGCCCTTTCCTCCTTCTCAAGTCTCCGCTTCTTTCACCTCTCCAAAGCCAAAATTCTTAAACACCCTTCTTTGAGTAGTTTCCTTTTCTTTCTTTCTTTCCCTGTCCCCACTTCTCATTATAGCATAAATTGATACTCTTTTGTTTCTCTGCTGCTGCCTATTAACTCGATTTTCCACTTCCTTATTCATTCCTTTAACAAATATTTTGTTTTGAGTACTAGGGACAGAGCCATGAAAGAGACAGACTGGGTCCCTGCTCCCCAAGGGAGCTTACACCCTAGTGGAGGAGAGAGAAAACCAATACGAATAAATGACGATTTCAATTTAAAATTTAAAATAATGCCTGTAATGAAGTAATGTGATATTCACTTGGGTCAGAGGACAACTCTAGACAGAGGATTCAGGAAAGGCCTGTGTGAGGGTGTATGAGTTGAGTTGAGACTTGAAGGATAAGGATTCAGTCACATAAAGATACCAGGGAAGCATATTCTACACAAAGAGAAAAGCAAGTGCAAAGGTCACGGGGTAGGGATGAGCCTCTCTGATAGGTCCCCGGGTCTCAAACCCGAGCGCGCGTCAGAATCATATGGAGGGCTTGTTAAACCACAGACCGCCGGCCCTAACCCTGGAGTTTCTGTTCAGCAGGTCAGGGGTGGGGCTGGAGAATTTGCATGTCTCAGCAGCTTCGAGTAATGCTGATGCTGCTGGATCGAGGACCACACTTTGAGAACCAGCAGGTTAGAGAAACAGACAGTCAGCGTGGATGGAGCTGAGTGAGTGAGGAAGAGAGTGGTAGGAAAGCAGGGCCCAGAAGCAGGTGGCGGCTGGGTCACGTGGGGCTTTGTGAGACAGTGAGGAGGCCCTCTTCAGAGGGCAGTGGGCAGCCATAGGCTTTCGGAAAGGAACTCAGTTGGAAACTGACTTGATTTTGAAAATGTTATTTTGGCTGCTCCGTGGATAGTGGATTTCAGTGGACGAGAGCGGAAACAGGGTGATCTGCCGGGAGGATGCTGCGGGCTGACAAGTGGAAACCCCAGCGTCCTGGCCAGGGACGGGCGCAGGCAGACTGCTGGCGGGACCCGGAGGGGGCGGGTCTCATCCCTCATGCCTCACGCTTCAGCCTCAGCCGCCGTACTACCGACACTCGACACTCGGGGCTGGTGAGTCTCCATTGCGGGCCTGATCTGTGCGTTGCAGCAACATCCCCGGCCTGCATCCACCAGAGGCCGGTGGCACCCCTCCCGGATGTGATGTTTTCAGACATTGCCTTAGATCCCCTGGGGGAAGGAACAAAATCACCCCTGACTGCAACCACTGGTGGGGATTCAGTCATCTTTCTTTCATTTATTCAGCACGTATCTATCGACGCTAATAAATGTCTTCGTGCTGGGATTGTGGTAGGTGTCAGGATATGGCTGTGAACAATACAGACCAAGTCCCTATCTTCAGAAGTTTGCATTTCTAGTAGACAGAAGAGACGGAAGGCAACCTGAGCACTGGTGTCCCCTCAGAGCTGCACACAGAACTCCGGCAAAGATGGCATCTCCCTGGAGGGGCGCCAGGGAGAAGCTGAATGTACAAAGACAATGTCCTCTTAGCAGGTAGGGGTGCGGGGAGGTGGGAGAGGAGAGGTGAGAGAGGGATGGGTACACTTCCCTATTAACAATTTTGTCATACAGGCATGAATGAATCTCTGGAAACCAAAAATATACAATCACACTAGGTCACAGTGTCACATCTGTCTCTGCTACTAGCATTGATAACATTAGCACACCCACCCTGTGCCAGACACTGTCACCAATATTCCAGATGGGCCCTCATATAGGGACCATTTGATGTTTTTTTCTGGAGCTGCGAAAATGGGTCCAGAAAGGCTATGTAACTTGTTTAAGGTCACACAGCTGGTAAGGAGCATGGTCAAGATTCTTACTCCCAAGCCGATGATATTTTCACGAAACTCAGCCACTAAGAATCATCTCTTCTTCAGCTTCACCGGGGTGAGAGGTAGAGATCTGTGAGATGGTGCGTGGCGGGGAGGGGGCGGTTGTGCTACCTTTCTTTCATAATTATCTTGGAGCAGAGAGTCGGAGAGAATCAGAGCAGGTGCCAGAGGAGCCGACCTGGAAGGCCACGTCTCCTGAAGAGCCCAGGGCCAGCGGGCCATTGTCGTCAGTGGCATATATTTCTAGTGCAATTATCCCGTCCTCCTCTGACAACTCTCTCAGAAGTTCCTTCCGTGATCATTAAAACTGGCTCTGGGCTGCGGCTTTGAAAGCGGCAGGAGCCGCCCAGGGCTGGATCGTGTCCTCGTTAGGCAGGGACGGCCTTCCGGGGACGTGCAGGATTGCTGCCTCATTACAAATTGAGGAAGATGCGACCAGGCCGTGCCGATCACAGGCGGGCGCCTCTCAAAAGCGACCCTTCTCTTTTGCTTTCAGACATTCTAAGATTTCCGGCTCCATTTAAACTCAAAGGCAATCGTGTGTCTGACACGGGCTGTCGCAGGCCCGCAGGTCACGGAGCAGAGCCCAGAGAGGCCAGAGGCGGGCGCAGGCGCAGGGGAGGCGGCGCCTGGGGGCTCACAGACTTGGCGTGGACAGTCTTGGGTTTGTGTCCTGCTCTGCCGCTGCTGTCCACAAGGCACTTCCCCTCTCTGCCTCAGTTTCCTTTTCTGAGACGAACAGAGAGTTACCGTGGGAAGTTGAATGATGCCATCACATCAAGCACGGAGCACAGTTGCTGGCACCGGGCGGCACTAAGGCTCTGGGCTGGGTGCTCTCCTGAGATCTGGACTAGTCTTGCCCCGAGTCACGGTCAGTCACTGGCACAGCACAGTGTACATGGCGGTTGTTAGGAGACAGCCACGCAGTCCTGTGAGGGACGGTGCAAGTTTCCGCCGAGCCGGGTCCTCATCCGTAACACTGGACGATAAGGGCGATGTTCACTTTGTTCGTGCGCGCGCTCGCTCACCACGCCCGGGCGCGCTCGCTCTGCTGGGCTCCGGGATGCAGCAGGGAACGCGAGGCGACGGCCCTTCCTTCGTGAGTTTACGCTCTGAAAGGGCAGCCTTATAATAAACCGTTACGAAGGGATACACGGAATAGATGTGCAGATTATGATCAGCGCTCTAGAGAATTGAGATCGGTTGATGTGGCACAGAGTGCCTGGGAAGAGGCTTTACAGGGCACTGTCGGGGGGGGCCTCTCTTAGGCGTGGCATTTAACTGAGCCCTCGTGCTGGGAAGGAGCGTCTCTAAGAAGATGGGGTTCCAGGCAGAGGGAACAGTACATGCAAAGGCTCAAGGTGATAAAACACTGTATGAGGACGAGATGGGGGTGAGTGTTGTTGGAAGGGGCGTGAGAAAGCGGGAGGGGCAGTCGTGTGCAATGGTCCAGTGGGATTAAATGTGGCGACCTGTGTGAAAGGTGCCTTATAATGTAAAGCATGAACCACAGGGAGTTAGGGTGATCAGTATGGTAAGAAAGCCTGCTAGGCCCAGCTGGGACCCCCTGCCCAACTGGAAGGTTAATATGGGCTGAAGGAACTTGGAAGCTGGAAGAAGAAGGAAAAGCCAGTATGGAGGCATGAAGAGGGATGGGAGTGGGGAGGAGAGCAGACGGCTGCGCCTCCCTGGCCGTCCTGTTCCCTGGGCACTGTGCTAAGAGGGTTTCTTCTCACTGCATCTTCCCAGCCACTCCGGGTGTCACAGATGAGCAACTTAATGGTGGCGAGCTTGAGTGACTTGCTTGGGTCATAGACAAAGTTCAATTTGAACCTAGATTCTTAGGATCCCTGAGGTGGGACTGCAACTTTTGCAGCGTCCTGCTTCCCACTTCAGAAGCATGGCTCCTGGTCGAAGGGGGGATGGCTTTCCCTGACAGTCTGCTCAGGCCAGGCCCTCTTCTCGGAAGCCTGTGGAGGAGGCAAACTTCATCCATGTGGCCCTCGGGGCTGACAAGGGACGGTGGTCCTGCTGGTCCCCAGCTGCCTTGGGGGACTAGATAATGATCATATGATTAGTCTCACTTATTAGAGAGACAAGACATGAGGCATCCAGGACTCAGGTCTGAGACAACAAATGTCCCAGCCTCTCCGCTTCATCGTGTAACAGTCTCCTAAGGCCTTGGCCTTTCAGCAGGAACCGACTGCCTATGAAATCTGATCCCCAAGATGTGGTGTCTTGTCAGGCGCTCTCAAATGTACATCTTGTACCCAAAGAGGCTCTTAGACTCTCAGATCTGGAGGAACTTATGTCTTACGCCTGCATTCTGTTGACATGCCTTCTAAGTAGATCACTCAGTTGGCTTGCTCAGAGCCAGTGGTGGGGGTCTCACCACCTCTCTGGATGGCTGTGCATCTTGGCCCCTAGAAAGTTCTTTAAGCTCAACAGAAACCCAGTAATTACCACATGTCGGCCCTAGTTTTGCTTCTGAGCATTCACAGAGCAAGTCTGGTCTTTATGACCTGTGCTGACCCTTTAAATATTCTTTGGAATCTTCTCCAGACCAGGGTAAGTCCAAGTGTTTCCATAACATAGACTTGAGTCTCCCCAGCATCCTTTTTGCAGCTTGTAGGTAGTGAGAAGGGTGAAGGTTCTGAAGTCAGAGACCAAGGTCTGAAACCCTGTTTAGTCAAGCATGTGCATGTGTGTGTGTGTGTGTGTGTGTGTGTGCACGCATGAGAATGCACATTTGCAAACATACATGGCGGGGTGGGAGGGCAGTGGCAGGGGATCCTGAGCATCCGGGCTGCTGTCGAGAGCCAAGGCTGTGCTCAGAGCTTCCCATCCAAGATGTAATTTCATCCCCACAACCCTATGAGTGATATAACCACCACTCCCCATTTTACATCTGAGGAAATTGAGACTCAGAGAGGTTAAACAACTTGCTCAAGTCATACAGCCAGTGGCAGTGCTTGAGTTTAAAACGAAGTCTCTCTGATCTTAAACTCTAAAGTAACAGTTAACATTGCTGAGGGTAGGATTCCGCATCTGTGGATGAGAGTAAATAATGACACCTCCTTCTCGGATACTGGGACATGAAAAGGAAGTGGTACAGGGGGAAGTCTGATGAAAATGCCAAATCACTATAAAATTTACTTCTTTTATTTTCTTTCTGCTTGTCTCCATTCTCCAGGGAGTTACGGAAATATTTTTGTTTTAGTGAAGTTTCTTTTGGATGCAAAAATAGATCCCAATTTTGGTTAGCTTAAGCAAAAAAGGAAATGTATTTAGGAATCCAGAGAAAGCTCACAGAACCCAAAAGAATCAACCCCCAAGCCTCAGAAAGGGCAAGGACCAGGGGCAGTCTTTGGAGCTCAGCAGCAGGAATTCTAAAAGTTTGACTTTAGCACAACTCAACTATCGCTTCTCGGCCTTTCGGCTGAGATCAAGTGTAGTAACACAACTCAACTGCCATGAATCCCAGTCTCTGCGTCTCAGATCACAATTCCCCGTTCCTGCTGGAGGGATGGAGTGGCCCAGCGTAGCCCAGGCATGGAGTCACATGGAGTAGACAGCAGCGCTGAGGACACACCCTGAGAACTGGAGGCAGGCTGTAGGGCTGAGCAGTTGTTGTGAGCTCGGCAGTTTGTCTGAGAGAGGTCCAGAAAGTGGTTGTGCCATGGCCTTCCAAGGTTTTCCTCATGGAGGTGTTTGACTTACAGCGAGCTGTAATGCTTTTGTTTGTTGTTTACCTTCTCTTTCAGCATGTAAGCTCCTTTAGGGCGGGAAGCATGTCAGTCTGCTCACTGCACTAGTACCAGCTCCTAGCACCGTGCCTAGCATATGGTGCTAACTCTGTCAACAAATGCAGAAAGAAAGGAACAAGTGTTTGAGTCCAGACACAAATAAAGTCATCAGTTCTCTCTCTCCTCCTCCTCCTCCTCCTCCCCTTCAACAGTTCATTCAACAAACATTTATTGAGTGCCTACTATGTGTCAGCAACAGTTCCAAGTGTGGGAATACAGCAGATTTTGCTTTTGTTCCCATTCACTCTGTCCCCCCACTCTCTCTCGATTCTTTGTGATTCTCTCTTTCTCTCCCATTGCACATAGACTTTCTTCGTGCAGCAGAAAAGATGGCTATCTACTGGCACTGAACAAATCCTTCCAATTTAATTACTTTAAAAAAAGCAAGAACTTCACCCTGTTAAACATCTTTTTGGGAGAAGAGGACTTTGATTGGGCCATTAGAGGACCAATCACTGGGCCCGAGGAAAGGGACCCTGTGATTGGGTGGTCTGGGTCCCACAGTGGAGGGCATGAGGCAGGGCTGGTCCAAGCTTGGCAGCTCTGCTGGGACATTACTGGCTTGGAGAGTAGGAACTCTTCTAAGGGAGCTGGACAGACGAAGCAACAGGTGTCCACTCCGTGAGCATCTGAATGCAGAGCTGAGAGTATGCAGTCGTCTTCAGCCTCACTTAGGACGTGGATCCCTCGGTGTAATCAAGACCCTATCCAGAATTGCCCATTGCAAGTGTTGCCAGCCAGGGGCAGAACATTTATTTTATTTCCTTTCCTAGAACTTGGATAAATAAGAGAATTAAGAAAATATTTTTGAAACAATTTCTATGTCCATGCAACATGCAAAAAACCCCAATAATAGTAATATGGATGAGAGAAAAACCCCTGACCTGTGGGTAACCTGAATATGGAATATGCTGTGTGTTTAAAGAAAGCACCAGTTACAATGAACATCTATCTGAGATCTAAGGAAAAGCGATCATTTCAGAAGATGTGGAAAAAAGAAAGACAGGGCTATCGAGCACCCTCTGTCTGCGGAGTTTTGTTCTAGGTGCTTTCATGTATTCACATATTCATTCATTCATTCACTGAATAAATATCTCTTGGGAAGCCTACTATGTACCAGGCACTGTTTCCGATACTGAGATACTGCAGCCAGTGAACTAAACAGACAAAAATCCTCGCCTGTGAGAAGACCACATTCTGGTGGAGAAGGACAGACAATAAGTAAAACAAATCAGTAAATTATATAGTTAATTAAAGGTGATGCATATAATAGAGAAAAAGCAGGAGGGGGGGTAGGATATGCTGGGGAGAAGGCCCGCAGTTTTAAATAGGGCAGTCAGAGAAGGCGACATTTGAACAAAGAGTTGAAGAAGGTGAGAGGTGAGTCTTCAAGATGTCAGAGGGCAGGGCTTCCACCAGAGGGAACAGCGCATGTCGCCCCTGATATGGGAGCCTGCCTGGAGTCTTGGAGAAACAGTCAGGAAGCCAGTATACTGAAGTGGAGTCAATGAGGGAATGGGGGGCAGAAGATGAGGGCAGACATGCAGTGGCACAGGGCGGGGGAAGGTCACGCTGGGCCTTGAAGGATGTGGGAAGTTGGAGGCTTTCGAGTGGAGGCGTGGCGTGCTTTGACTCACATCAGTTATGCATTCAGTATTCTCGAGGACCCTGAGAGTCTGGTACCGTTGGCCCCAGTTCGTTCGAGGAACTAGGAGAGAGAAGGTGTAGAACTTCCCCAGCATCGCGTTCCAGTAAATTTCAGAGCTGGGTTTCAAACGCGCATGTTTCTGACAACAGTGCTCTTTCCATTGGACCGCACTGCCTCCCTAGTCCTTGCAGTCTTATTTTGTCGTGGTTAAAAAATATAAATCCAGCTGGTCTGTTTTCATTTTAAATTTTATATATTAATTTTTTTATAGCCAAACATTACTGTAATTCTCTCAAAGTACCTAAATAATACTCTTCAATTGTGAATGTCAAAGAATTGTAAATATATTTATAAGCCTTTGTTATATATATACGCACAACCTGTATCATTTAAAACTTTACCACCTCTAAGAGTCTGACAGTTTTCTTGTGCAATGGGTAAAATGGTTGCCTTCCTTGATTGTCATTTGGGAGGCTGATTGCCATCCCCCTGAGCTGTCTCAGCACTGTACACGCTCTCTGAGGGCCTTGCGAGGCTGCACGGTGATTGCGTGTGGATCTTCCTGCCTTGCTTGCTAACTCTGGTGTTTTAGGGATTAGAGTCGCATCAGTGGTAAACACCGCTGGAGTGTCTGTCCAGCCCATGGCCCATTGATTCTTCCCCCTTACTCTGAGGGCTGCTCCCCACCCACTGTCATGTTTGAATCATGTGTTCCCATTCTGATGGGCACTGTTGCTTGGACCAGGGATGGGTGCTGATCCAAGCTGGGTCACTCAGATGATCTTCTGGAACTTGGAGGCAGCTTCAGAAATTCTGGCTCCGTCTAGACTGGACTCTTGACAGAGAAGACGTAAACTCAGAAGCATTTGTATGGCCATCCTCTGCCTGCCATGTGGACTGGGAAGCATGAAAGGCTGATTCGTAGAGAGAGGAGCAAGGTGCAGAGAAAGGCAGAGACTGGAGACAAGAGATAGCCCTGTCTCAGTTGCTGGCAAATCTCTGTTTCCTTGGTTTAGCCTTTCAAAAGGCTGGCTGCATTCTTGCTTTTAGGGTTCACAAAACAGCTGTATTCTTATAATACATTCGTCTTTTTTGCTTAAGCTAGCTTGAGTTGGTTTCTGTTACCTACAAGCGAAAAGCCCTAAATACCCCTGTGCCTAGATCATATGCATCACCCCAGGCCCTAGCACAGTATCTCACTCATGGACCGGTCTCGGGTTTGGTCTTTTATAGACCTGGGTTCCAATCCTGCCTCTGCAGATTAGCTCGGCAAATTACTTCACCACCCTGAGCCTGTTTCCTCGCCTGTAAAATAGGGATAACGGAGCCTTGCTGACAGGGTTGTTGTAGGGTTAGGGTAAAGGGCTGGAAATTGTTATTTGCTGCTCAGTAATTGAAAGTTGCTATTACTAACACACGCAGTGGAATCAAAGAAGAGAAAGACGATTCTCATGCACCTCCTTGCCCAGGATTGACCTGGATGGGATACGAATGGTTAGAGCTTCAGCTCTGGAGTCTCCCTGCAGGAGCTTGGTTCTCACACTCAACATTTACTGCCCTGTGAGCCTTGGCCAGTTCCTTGACTTCTAAAAAGACTTGTTTTCCCCATCTAAAAATGCAGACAGTTGCCTTTTTACCATCCTTGGCACTGGAGGCACATACACTCTAGTGCATTCTGACTCTCAAGTAGCCAAATTGGCCGAAGGGGTGGAAGGCTTGGACCCCAGCCTGGTTTGTCACTGGCTGTGGCACCTTGAGCAAGTCACAAGATCTCTGTGGACTTGAGTTAGGAAAGTGCGTCTCTGTGAAACAGATCTAACCTCTGTTCTACCTGCTTCACAAGGTTGTCAAGGATCAAAAGAAGTAATGCATCATTTTATACACTGTAAAGTGCTTTGTAGATGGAAATCAAATACTCTTTGAATATTCAGATTCATGTCTATCTCTGACACTGATCTTGCTTTTCTTATCCATAAAATGGGACTAAGAAGGCCAACATTGCACTGTTGTGAGGAGGCTGAAGTGACATGATGTGTGAAAACACAATCCCAGTGCCTGGCACTTAGTCGTAGCCCAATACAGGGTCGTCTTCCTTTCTTCTTTAGGTTTTACAGAACCGTGAACTACTAAATGTGTTTTCTCTTGGTCTTCAGCCTGGTCTTGGAGTTGGGGCCGCGTGGTGTTACCTCCGATTCACAGGTGAGGAGGCTGAAGCTCTGAGATGCTAGGTGACTCAGCGAAGTTGCACAGCAGTGGCAGGGCTAGAACTGCAAACTCTTCTCCGTTCGTCCCTTGCAGCAGGTCAGGAAATGTGCTCTGGAGCCAGCCTGCCTATGGCTCCCCACTTGGTGACTTGGGAAGTTACTCAACCTCTCTGTGCCTTGGTTTCCTGATCTGCAAAATGGGGAGAGTAAATTATCCCTGCCACACGGCCCCGCCTCCTAGAGTGTGGGGGATTAAACAAGGAATGCACGCGGTACTTAGCATGTGCCTGGGACATAGCAACTGCTCCCTGCTGCAGGTTATCAGTTTTTTCTACCTGCTGGGCATGCGGCAAAGTGGTACAGACATGGGAGCAGAGAGCCCTGGGTAAGTCCAGACTCTGCCTCTTACAAAGTGTGACTTGGGCAGGCCATGAGCCTCCCCTCCTGTACAGTGGAGGTGGCACGCCTATGGTGGGAAGATTAGAGATCGTGCACAGGAGAGAGAGGAGCTGGAGGGGAAAGGTTTTCCAGGAACAAGGCGCTGCAGGGACAGTAGCAGGGAGATTGAGAAGTCTGGGTTGCACAGGTGTGTCTTTAGGAGGGAAGAGGAGTGGCAGGGATGAAGAGGAGAGACACAGATAAGTCCAGATCGTGGAGGACCCTTTTTGCCAGCAGAGGTGCTGGAACCCCCTCCTGACGTCCGTGTGGATTCCCTGAATGCTTTTAGGGGGGAAGGTTAGCGCCCTGTTGAGAGATCCTGCTGTGGAGGATGGACTGAAATCCCTGAACGTAGAGGCAGGGGCTCAGTCAGGGAGAGCTATGGGTCAGAGCTGAGGGTGGGCTGAAAGAGGGCCGGGGCAGCGGGGTGGAGAGAAGGGAACTGCTCTGTGCCTGCTAACCGTGGGCTGGTATTTACTGGGAGTTTACCGTATGCCTGGAATTCACTGTTCCATGTGCTTTGCATATATTAATTCATTTGATTATGTTGACAATCTAGTGGGAAGAGACTATTGTTATCTTTACGTTATAGATGCAGAGATTGAGGCACAGAGAGACCAAGAAATGTTAAGGGGACAAAATCCACAGGACATGGCAAATGATTTGATGTGGGGTGAAGGAGTAGGCATCCCCCTGATTTCTGGTTGGGAAGACTGGCTGGGAGCCCAAGCACCCAGGAGAAGGAGCAGGTTGTGGAAGGAGGTGGGAAGATGCTGAGTTGAGCGTGTCTGTGCTGAGGGTACCGGAGGCTTGTGTGAGAGGCATGGGACATGGGGTGGAGGGCGCACTGGAGCATCAATGTGGAGTTCAGGGGCCCACGGGGATGTGGAGGGTTGGGCTTCAACCTTATTTTGGGAGTCATGACACCAAGGGAGAGAGAGAACTTTCTCTGGGAAATGTGAGGGGCCTTGAGGGAGGTAAGGCCTGCGTCCTGGAGTGTGCCGACCCTCACAGACTTTTTCTGTCCCCAGAGGCCAAAGCCTGTTCTCTTTCCAGTGCCTGGACTCTGCAAGCTGCGTGCGTCCCAGGAGCTCTGGTGTCCACTTGGGGGATTAACACGGGTTCCCAGGTGAAATGGCAGAACCCCCAATCCCCACACGTCGCAGGGAGAGGCCTCTTGTGCCTGGGCTGTGACTGGGGCGCCACGTAGGTCCCTCGGGCCAATCCTCTCAGCCCCTGGACCTTGAGTGCTCCCAGCTGCCTCTGTCCTCTTCTGTCGCTTCCTCTCTTTCTCTCCAGCCGCGCCTCTCTTGTCCTCAGTTTGCGTGTTACCCTGCTGCTTTGTTTCCACCGCCTCTGTCTCTGTCGCACTGTGGCCCATCTCTCTGTTCCCTCTCTCTGGGTCTGCCTCTGTCTCACATTCTTTTTTGTCTCTATTTCCTCCCTCTTGTCTCCCTCAGTCTCTGGGTCTCTCTGCTACTTCTCTCTGTCTCTGCGTGCCAGTTTCTCTCCGTATCCCTCTCTGTATCTCTGTCTCTCCCTTTGTCTCTTTCCATCTGCTGGTCTTTGTGTCTGTGTGGACCCCCCCTCCTCACTACCTCCGCGTTTTCTTTCTCTCCTTTCCCTCCTCCCTCCCCCACTCCTGCCGCTAGGAAGGGGGCAGAGATCACTGGGTAGGATTGGATGTCATTAAAAGCAAAAAAAAAGGAGAAAGGACTCCTTTTCTCCTGCTTGCCCCTGGGGAATGCCTAACAATGAGAGACACTTTGGTGGGTAATCGATAGGAACAAGATGCAAGAGACATCTTTGTTGGGCAGCGGCAGCCGGCAGTTCCCTCTGACCGGAGCCCCTGGGAATGGCTGGCCCCTCGACCAGGCTCAAACAGAGTGTATCACAGTGGAAGGACTTGAAGGGTGAGCCCCGCACATCCTGACCCCAGGGCACCTCATTTCCATCACCTCCTCTCCCTCCCTCCCCTGTCCTCCTCCCCCTTGGGACTGTTTCAGGAATATCATGAATAGAAAGAGATTCTGTAATGGACAGGGCACAGCTTGTATAGGGCACAGATTGTGGCCCGCATAGGTTATGGGGTCGGCTAATGATCGGAATCTCTAGCTGGAGCAAGAATCTTAATCCCTCTAAACCCATTTCCTTATGTGTAAATTAGGGAGACTAATACCTACAATCCGTTCTAAGCAAGGCAGCTGGTTTTCTTTTTGAATAACAAATCAGATCGGTGCCTCCCCCACTGAAACTCCCAAAGCGTGGGTCACGTCTGCCTTTTTCAGGTGAGTCCTGAATCCTAGCACCAAGTTCACGGGAGGTGCTTAGTAAGCGTATGTGGTATCATACACAGTAGGTGATCTGTGTGTGTTTGGACCTGCCTGCTTCTTGACCTGGAGCACCTGGCTGGCCTCTCCTTTTCTCCTCTGACTTCTGAAGTCATTTGTAGTCCAGGGGCTGGGTGGGCTCGCTGAGTGAGTATGTGTGTAGTGACATGGCCACAGCTGGAACCCTGACCAGTCCCACTATCTAAGGGATGGACAAAGGAAGAAACACTTACGGAGAATCATGAGATTGTGTAGCCTGGGAGGAGGAGGAAAGCCGGAGAGAATAGAGTCATAGAAGCCAAGGAAGGAGTGGGACCCAAGACAGAAGGAATCACTAACCACGTCAAATGCTATGGAAAGGGCGAGCCCTGAAGAAGGGACCATTGGATAAGTGAGAGCAGGGCATCACTCCGCACTGGGCCAGCACTTCCGCTGAAGAGGGAGGGCAGGAAGCGCAGTGATGGGGACCACGAAGCAAACAGGTGGTTAGGTTTGGGGAGCATCACGTATAAACTCCACCGCCCCCCCTCCCCCAATTTTAGTGGCAAAGGGGAGAGGAGAGAGGAGGCGGCAGCTTTCTTCAGAGGGTAGCGGTTGTGGAGGGAGGAGTCCCCTGAGGAAGGGATGGCACCAGCCTGGAGTGGGGGAGTGGGGTGGCTTTACGCTGTGTCAACAGGCTGAGCTGGCGCAGCGTCGCCCTTTGCAGTCCTGGGTTGGAGTTGGCCAACAGAGAAATCTGCGCGTGGTTTGAAAGGTGCAGGTGAAGCTCAGCCGGCGCTCTCTGAGAGGTGTGTGAACCGCGAGTGAGGGCGCTGGCAGAGGTGCAGGGGGCTCCAGCCTGTCTTCACTCGTTCATGGCAAGAGTTAGATGCAGAAATGTCAGAAAATTCTAGCTTGTCTTTACTGTCTTCAACTCTGCTTAGCTCTTCCTCCTGCCTGCCTGCCTGCCTCACCAACATCATCCCAGGGCCACAACCTCGGGGAAACCGTCTTCTAAAGACTCTTCCATCAGCTCTCCTTTGCAGACCCACTCCAGCAGCTGGATGTGCCTGGCTGCCCTATTCCTTTATGAGCTCCAGCTTGCCCACTCATTCCAGTGTTTCAGGAGCGCCGGTGAGTGGCTTTTATTTGATCCTCCAGTGCTCCCCTTTTGGGCTCTCACTTCCCAGTTTTCCCCACAGTTGTAGAATGTGTTATTGCTACAATACATCTTTTATTCCATAACCCTCGGAGAGCTTCAGCTTCCTTGACTGGACCCTGACTGATACAGGGTGGATGGGGCACTCTTGTTTGATTGGGGAAAGGCACTAAGAGTGGGTGCAGAAAAGGAGTAAGTGGGTGGCTGTCAAAGGAATTAAGTCCCACGGTTTTGAGGCCACATGAAGACACAGGAACCAGAAATTGCAATTGCAGAAAGTGCTTAGGGTTTGGGTCGAGTCTGAGGCTTGAAATGATTGGAAAAGCTCTAGAAAATATGGTGTAATAAGTAGACTAAAAAGTTGAGAGAATCCTTTGTTAGACAAGTCCAGGGGTTGGAGGCAGCTGGGAGGAGTGTACAGGGCAGAGGGCCAGAGTTCAGGTCCTGGATTTGCCCCTCATTAGCTCTATGGCCTTGGATAAGTCATGTATTTTCCTCTCTCTGGCTATTAATTGCCTATTTGTTTTCTGCCCTCCTTGCTCTGCTCAGTGTCTCAGGAAACCGCATTTCCCAGCTTCCAAATAGGCCTGCCCGCTGCATGGTGCTAGTAGGAGACTGGGTGAGGGAAAGGAAGCCAGGACGTCCGCCACCTGCAACCCCACTGAACCTTCTTCCTCAAGGGTCCAAGCTTCTGGCTAGCTGGGTCTTCCTCCAGCCAGAAGGCCTGGAAATGGCAGCAATTTCAAGTTTGTTACTACTCTAGGTTACTACTTCCGCTCTTCCATCACCTTGGGATGAGGTCCCTGTGTTAAGTTCCTTCTGTTGGAAGTGCTGGAGTGGGTTTTGTTTCCTTGACTGAGACGCTCGTCTGTCCGATGGCACTGGTATTGCCTACCTCCCAGAGTTCCTGTGAGATGGATGTGTCGTTGTGGTGTGGGGAGAAGGAAGGAAGGTAAGTAAGAGCCACTCTGTTAACTTCAGCACACCTCCGCGGGGAAGCGCCCATTGAGGGAATCCAGCTGCGTGCCAGACACATCCCGTTTGTTATGCATTATTCTTATCTCCCTGTGACCCTGGGTGGCTTACTTCACCTCTATGTTCCTCAGTTTCCTCATCTATAAAATGGGGACAATAGAATGCTTGCCTCATAGGGTTACTAGGAGAATGGGATGAGATACCACACGTAAAAGGCTTAGAACAGGGTCTGGCACATATTAACTACTCAGTAAGTGTTAGCTACAATTATTACAAATTTTAGCTGTTATTATTGCTTTTTTCAATTATTATTTCACAGAAAGCTCGAGGAAGCTGAGGATCAGTGAGGTTATATGACTTGCTCAGAGTTTCAGAGACAGTAGGTTATGAGACTTGACCTCAGGTCCGCCTGACTCCAAAATGGTGCTCTTTCCCTTCCTCCTTGCCAATGTTGGTCACACCGAACTGTGCAGGACGGCTACGTGAGCAGCTCTTGGCTCTTTGCCTCCTCCCCCTCCCCCTCCCTTCTGGAGTTTCTGTACTTAACCCTGAGTGAAACCAATGCAGGGCCCTAAGGACAGAATGGCCTCAGTCCTGGTAATAAGTCCCCTGGGAGGGCCTGGCCAGCAGAGGGGCAGCTGGAGGTTCATAGGGAGGACAGCCACTAGCCGGGGGTGGAGGTGGGGGACGTCTCCACCTAGGCAGCTTCCCTTCATGTCGGCTGGCCTCCAGGGGAGCTGTGCGCATTCTAGAGGCATTTGTTACCGACAGGCAGTGCTCAGCTTGGCTCTCTCCTGTCCCAGCTCTTCCTCAGCCCCAAATCCGTAGAGCTCTGTTGGAGGCAAAGTGTATTTTTGGCCCTGCTAGGACCCTCGGGCAAATAGCCACCACGGAGAAGAGCCTGGGAGCTACGCAGGACTTTGTACCCCTCTTCTAGCACCTGCCCCCACCCTCCCGAGTACTGCTGCACAGGCAGCTACCACCTCACCAGGAAAGTGTGTCAGGTGTGCTTCAAGGCTGGTGTGGACCTAAACAACCTGCGTCGTGGTTCTTTGTAGACCAGTGATTCTGTATCTTTGGAATTCAGTTTATGGCTGTAACCAATCTCCCCTCGCCTGCCCTCTCCTCTCTCTCCTGCCAGCACTGGGCTTACTACCGGACCGGAGTGGACAATACAAATGATAGTAACAAGAAGCCCGTGCAGGTTGAGCATGTCCATGTGTTACCTTGTTTGAGCCTCTCGACAGCCTCTGTGAGCTAAGTGACCTGCTGAGGAGGACAGTGAACCTTAGAGTAATGATGGGATCCACCCGGGCTATGTCATAGAAAGAGGCAGAGCCAGAGTTCAAACCCAGAGGTATCTGGCTCCAGAGCCAGAACTCTTAGCCCTATGCCATGCTGCCTGTAAAGCGGTCATGCTAGTTTAGAGGCGAAAGTTCTGGCTTGTTGGCGTAATGGGCACTTCTTACTGTCCTGTAGCACTGCACCAAAACAGGGTTTGCCAAACTGGCAGAAAGCACAGGTTTCCATTTGGCACTCTTGACCCTCCAGCGCAGATCCGAACCTTGAAATGCTGTTGGGGCCTCCTCTGTCCTCACCAGAAGTACCATAAATGTTTGTTGAGTGCTTGATATGCACCATGCCCTTTGCACGTAGCACTCGTGAAATGGAGATTACTGTTGTCACTTTATAGTTAAGATCCTGTTTAGGATTACACAGCTAGTTAATAGCAATTGCAAAATCCACACTTGGGCTTCCCCAGGTCTAAAAGTCTCTTCAGAAGTATCTGGCTCTTCCTACTGTGTCATATGCACCACATTCTTTAGTGACCCTGAAGGAAAATTGTAGTAAAGAGCCCGAGAATGCATTTCAACACTTCTCTTGTTGCTATGATTAACACCTGTTGTCAACCAGGATTGCACTTGGCTGCATGTAATAGAGATCTGACCGCAGCGGCTTAAACAAGTAGAGATTAGTTTTTCTCAGGGAATAAGCTCCAGAGCGAGTGCAATTACTCGAGCAATACTCCAAGTTTTGGGCTCCTTCTAGCTTTCAGCTCTGACATCCTAAATATATGGCTTTTGTCTTTATGGTTGCAAGATGGATATCTTGTCTCTAAGCATCAAGTCTGTGCTGCAGGCAGGAAGAAGGGCAAAGGATAAAAACCACAGGACAGTGGAATTTGTCCTTTTCTATTACAGAAATGATAACTTTTTTGGAAAGTCTGCTCAATAGACTTTTGCTTACATCTAATTGGTTGGAAATGGTCACATGGCTACCTGTGGCTCTACGGGAATATGGGATGTGAATTAGAAATACGGGAATATTTCTAACTAGGTACATGGCCACCTGAAACAGAATCAGAGCTCTGGTAATGTAATAAAGAAAGGCGGATGGATATGAGCAAGAGCTAGCAGTGATTGCCACCAGTTTGCACCGAGCTGTACAGTAAGGACCTCGATAATCCCTTACCTTGATCCCGGCTTTTAATTTTCCAAAAACACTTTCATGTGCATTATCCCTTTTAATCTCCCTCCACAAAAATCTTTTAAAGCAGGTAGGGTATGGACCATCAGCATCATGCAGATCTGACATAATATTTCCCATTTTACAGAAGAGGAAACTGAGGCTCAAAGGGGTTAAGTGACTTGCTCAAAGTCAAAGAACTAGTAAGTCATAAAACCTGGAATGGATCCGCTATTCTGGGACCCATTGTGACTTTGGAGGAGTCGCTTACTCTCTCTGCTTATCATTCACCCACTGAACAGCAGTAATACCCCTACCGGCTTCACAACGTTGTCGCGAGGACTCAGTGACCCCCAGTGCCTGCGTAGCTTAAGAGCTCTGTAAAGAGGACAGCGCACATCTATGGGCTCTCGTACGTTTCCCTGATCGTCTCCAAAGCACGTTAGTATCTTTCTCCAACTTACCATTTCTCGTTAACCTGGAGTATAGAATTTATCAAACTGTTTACACATTTTCCCTATGCACAAGGAATACATAATCCCCATTAAACTGAGAGGTCCCTGAGGGCGTGTTTTGGGGGAACCTATTTCTTAGGGCTCGTGTTTCACTAAGGGGCTTCTACTTCCTTTCTTAGCAGGAAAGAATACTTAAGCACCACTTCTATTCTAACTCTTTACCCCTTACTTACCCCACCCTGTGCAAGGAGAACCAACTTCTCTCCCTCTTTCCTCCCCTCCGTCCTTTCCTTCCTTCCTTCTTTTTTGTTTTTGTTCAATGATATGGAAAAATTTCTTCTTCTGGATTGGACAGAGTTAATATGTTATAAACCGCTCTTTGGGGTGCAAGGCAGGTGCTATTTCCCATGTAATTGACTAAGTATCCGTTCCATAGACTCCTTCTGCAGCCGGATCTCAGGGCTACACTTGGTGGTGGGGGCAGGAGGTGGCCTAAGAGGGAGCCTGGTTCTGACTTGATTCAAGCAGCGTGCACCACACAGCTCTGCAAGCAGTAGTGTTGGTACCTGGCTCTTGCATTCGACTCCTTTGTCTTTTTCTCCATTGGTTCAGGACCGAGCAGCAGAAGGGTCTGACTATCATCTCGGAGCAACACTCAACAGCAGGGATGGCTGTTTTCCTTCCTGGGCACAAGGGGACAATACTCAGCCAAAAACATCAATGATCAAATGGCCAGTGGATGTGAAAGCACCTTATAAATTGTAAAGTGCTATCAGGTAGAACTCCTTAGCATTCCCACATGTTGAATAAAATCCTCCTGCCTCTGAGAGGAATGGTCTGGGCTTTGGATGGAACATAATCTCTTCAGGAGGTCTTGGCGGGGCGGTGAGGGTGAGGAATTGGCAGAAGGAAAAGGATGAAAATGTGATCTCAACATGTTCAAGCAATACATACTAAGTACTTTTGGGGAATGAATAAAACCTGGTCAGCAGGAGCTCATAGGGAGGCATACAGATGCGAGAGTAACTCTGAGGTAAGACGCTCAGCAAGCGCTGTAAACCCACTGCTGTGAAAGCAGAGAAAGGGGAAGATTAATTTTGACCTCGAGGTGGATGTGAGTGTGAGGTTGGGGAAGGCGTGGACATGACAGAGACATTTAAGCTGAAGTTAAAAAATGAATAGTCACCTTAACAGGTCGGAGTTGTTAATAACGATAACAATATTATTGAGTATCACGTGTCAGGCACTGTACTAAAAAATGCTTCTACGAAACTCGGGTAATGCACCCAGCAGCACTACATGGTAGGTATTACTTTCATCACTTTTTTTAGATGAAGAAAATGGTATTGGCAGAGAACACTCAAAGAGCAAGGACATCAACAAAGACATGCAAGCCAAAAAAGGGTGTAATTCTTGAACAATGATTCATACAGGGCCTTCAGTATATTAAACACCCACTTTATGTTCACTATTTTGGGGTCACTGAGGAGTCCAGTGTGGATGTTGGGAAGGGTTTGGAGAGAGGGAGTATTATTAGCAGGGTTTAAAAATCTGGGTCTTAGAATCAGTCGAATACGGCATTGTCTTTGTTTTGGTTCCTGCAGAAGTCAACTCTGAGACTAAGAGCTGGATGCTCATACTGTATCTGGGAGGTAGTACAGGGCGCACTGATAGGGGAGAGGGGATGTGAAACAGGCGAGAAAATGAAGCCGATAAAGGGTGCTTTAGCAAATACATCACTTTTGTGGGAAAATGGAGCATAATCCCACTGGGAAATTCTAGGAGCCAGTGTGGAACACTCACCTAGAGTTCTCCACCCAAGGCTCAAGGGAGCTGGGTCATTCATGCACCAACTTCTGTTAGGCCTCGCGTGAGGGCTGCTTTTGAGGGTTGCTAATTTTCTGGTATTTCCGCCTGCCCATGTGTCGACAGAGAAGTTTCCAGTGGCCAAAGAGAACCATCAGGCAGAGTTGTAGATGCTGGCAGTTGGACGGCGGGCTAGTCTCGGTGGAAATGGTAAGGCTGAGGCAATAGAGTAGGACACTAGCACCGTATTCTCTATTCCACCCCTCGCACCGCCCAGGTCCATTTCTGCCTAAGGTTACTGCATCTTCTCAGTGATTCTTCAAGAGTGTGGCTGTCAGAATTCTAAAAGCAAACACGTGAAGAAACAAACAAAAATCCTACAACACAAGGGTCAACAGAATAGAGCCTCTGCCACTGTAGTTGTCATTAAGACCACATTGATACTCATCATCTCCCTCCTCCCTGGTCACTCTACATTTTACTTACCCTTGGCTGGCTCTTCTGCTAGCTTACATTGCCTGCCCAGTGGGGTAACCTGAGGTCCCTGAGGTGTCAGAACTCTTGGTTACCGTGCTTTTCCCAGCCTGGCGCTGCTACAATTGCTAATTTGTTATTATCATTCGGCGTAGACGTACTACGAGGCGTCCCGGTAAATCCTCTGAGTTGCAGGCGTACTCCTCTATGCCCCCGATATGTAGCACCATCCCTGCCTCCTTATGATAAACAGTCAGTCACCTTTGGCAGCATACTAATTCCTTCTTAAAATCTGCTTATCTACTGGCGTGAGGAGTTCAAAATATCGAGAGAGCAAACATGTTGCACAAGTTCCCCACGTGTATCATTTGGAGTGATGGTGACAAAGACCATTTCTTCTCTGCGTTTGTTCTTGGATCCATGATCTACCTACCAGGCATACAGCACCATGTGATAAGCGTTGGTTCAAAGTATAAGCTGCATCTAGGAGGACAGCCCTCTAACTCTGCAAGGGGTCGTCCCCAGGCTGACACCTTGGCTGTGCCTTTAGGAGCCATTCCAACATCTTGTCAGGCCAGCAGCTTTGGGTGGTGTCATGTTCAGTAATATCAGTGGAGCTCGTGGTCATGTGACCTGACTGTTGTCTTACATCTATTGACATAAATTGGGTGCCTGGTTCTGAGATTATATTATGCAGGATCCCACAAACCCATTGGGTAGTGGTGCAGGCTGAAATACTGTGGGAAAGAAAGGCAAACTCATACCTGGAATATATATCAATCCCAATTAGAACAAATCACTTCCCTTTCCAGAATGAAAGAAGGCTGATAATAATTAACTTGCCATGGAGTAGCTGGTTAGTCTGCTCAAGAGACGGTACCGTACTGAAGGCTCACATTTGGTCTCTGCTGTTAAAAGGTTGGACATTCAGCAGCAGCAGTGGCTTGATCAGTATTAGTCAGAGTGTCCCATGGTGTGGGGCATGGCCTCCACTCTTGACACACAGGTGCTTGGTTTATGAGCCCATTGGGCAAGCACTGGAGTGGCTGGGCACAAAAGCTTGCTGCCCTTCTGGGATGAATTTTCCTATCCGGTTGGTTGTCCAGTGCATTGTCTATGGTAGCCGCTTTCCTGTGGGCATTGATATGAGACATCAAAGTGGAGCTGTTGTGTAGAAGCAGTGTATTTCAGTCTGTGCCCATATATAAAGCTGACTCATTCTGAATAAGCCTGGGTTTTTACCTACTCTGTTCGTAATAGGGATTTCCCAGAAAAGCTGTTAAGTGTGAACTAAGGAAGAAGTGTTGGTGCAACAGAGGGGGTCACAATTACTACAATAAGTATGAAACTTAATCTTGGAAAAGATATCAAGTTTGCCTATGGATGTGAACATTAGAAAATCACAGCTTGTGAATTTTTGTGAAGTGGTAGATGGGGGATTATTTGAAATGGGATGCAGAATTTTATACCAGATATGGATGCGTGTGGCTCATAACACATGCAGTGAAATGAGGAAGCTGGCATATATCTCAGGCGTATATGTGTGTATTTTTTTTTATTCCCACGTGGCGTAGTTCACCTGGGCGTTCTTGTAGCTCACTTGTGTTTCTTGCAGGACAAAATCGCTCATAAGCAAACATGAAGTTCCTGTTAGGCTCAAACTGTCCCTGATATATCAATCAATCACATTGGAACAAATTTATGTTTTCAAAAAAAGCATTCTAAAAGAACTGACTGTATCTCTAAAAACCTCGCTTATGTAGCAGGCCTGGAATCCTTGTAGGGTTTATTTCCTGCTCTCTGGTGTGTGTGTGCTATACGAGGGCATCCAGGTGACTTGCCATTTTCTGGTCTGGAGTTCTGATTAACACAAGGTCATCAACATAGTGGACCAGCATGACGTGCTGTGGAATGTCCAGATGATCAACTGACCTTCGGACTATATTATGTCAAAGAACAGGAGAGTTAAACATAACCTTGGGGCTACTGTATGAATGTGCACTGCTGTCTGTTTCAGGTGAATTACCCTTACCAAGACAGTGACTCCTTGTCTTGCCTGCAGGTTCCTGAACACAAGGAGTCCAAAGGACCCAAGCAGCAGCCATAGCTATACTTTGGGATTTTTGCCGCATCCCTTAACAGAAGTGTGCTCCCTTTGGGAACCAGGATATCTAACCCTCAGAGCCCAAAGGTATGGGGATGGGAAGCACAAAGTCCCTTGAAGAGACATTGGGAGGAATGAGAGATGCAGCCATTCCTGTCCTACTCTCTGATTCCTGAGTCCATACATTCTTCCTCTTGGGGACACAGAGCCATGTAAAGGTATTTGATTAATGCCTATACTACATTCTTGAGGATGCACCCCATACTAGTGCAGTATTGCCTTTGAGCTGCTGCTTTAGCTATGTCATTAGTAGGCCATTCCAATGCTCTATAAGGCCAGAAGCTTCTGGTGTGTAAACACTAGAGAGTCCCTTAGTCGTAGGCCCACTTCTGCACCTTCTTTATTCTAAAGTGTGTCCCCTGGTCTGGCATGAAGATAGATGGGGTCCCATGTGGGTGGACCAAAGACTCACTCAGCCCTTGGATCATGGTTCTGGCTGAGGCCCCGCATGAAGGAAAGGCAAGCTGATACCCGGAATAAGATACCTGTCACCGTGAGGATGAAACCTGGCCCTTCCAGGAGGGAAGGTGACCAACGTAGCCGCCTTGCCACCAATTGGCTGGTGGGCCTTTTCAAGAGCTCAGTATTGACCTCTGTCAGGGACGGGTTGGACATTTGCCTGTGGCATTAGCTAGTAGATTTTGCCAGGGACTGTCAGCCGCATCCATCACCCGGGAAGGGATACTCACTGTCAACCAGACAGTGAGCGATCTGGCTCCAAAAATCCATCTTATCTTCTGCGTTCTTGGACCACTCTCAGTATCAACTATCACAAGTTGTAGGGCCAGGGCTAGGGTGAGGCAAGTGAGGGGTCTGGGGCGCAATATTTAAGGAGATACTTGGTCTCAAGTTAGCGTGAGTGCAGGGTCAGCAGCAGAGAGGAAGTGCCTCCTTATAGTTTGTGCCTTCTCTTGGCTTCTCCTAGGGCTAGGAAAACCCTAAGAAGTTGGGTTTTCTAAAGTTGATGCTGAGATGGAGTTTGGACTGCAAGATCAACACCTCTGAAAAGGAGGAAGGGGAGGCAGGACTGGGCAGAGGGAGAATTTCAGCTGCACTGCAGGCCTGCACAAGCCTTAGCCAGCCAGGTAGGGAATTCTCAAGCAAATACTGCCCATCAGAGTTGTTCTGATCTGGCGGAATTTATACCCTTGCCTCATTCAGTCATCAGAAACATGCCGCCCTGGTAAGAGTACGACTTCGGTCAAGTGGCTCCTTGCAGCTAAAGCGAGCCCTGAAAGGACCTGACAGCGCCAGACTCCATCAGACCGCACTTCTCAGAGTTGGGCAGCAGCCTTCCTTGACGGGGGATCTGGGTGACATGTTTCCAGGTCTACTATCATTCTCCTATGGGCCTTTTGTGCTTTATCTCTGTAACTTTGTGTTCCATTGGTTTGGATGTCTTAGTTCCTGTTAGAGAAATGCTTCTACCAGGGGAAAACAATCATCCAATTGATTTGGAATCTCCTCATGCCCCCACTGAATCAAGAAAAGAAGGAGATTAATATCCCGACTAGAGTCATTGATCTCCAACGGGAAATTGGGAGGCTACTACACAACGAAGGTAGGAAGGACTATGTCTAGAAGGTAGGAATTCTCTGGAACATCCCTTGGTAATTGCATATCCAATAGTAAAAGTCAATGAAAAATGACAACAACCAAATTAAGACAGGACAAATGATTTAGAACACTCAAGAATGAAGATTTAGTTCACACTGTCAGGTAAAGAATCCAATAAGGTGAGGTCCTGGCTGAGGACAAAGGAAGCAAGGAATGATAGGGAAGAAAGAAGTTATAAATACCAACTATGACCTTTGAACAGTTAAAGCAGCAAGAAGATAGCAGCTATGAGGACTTTCTTCCTCGTTTCTTATGAATGCATATGCACACTCATACACACACCTGTGCATATAAATATACACATAACATTTTCTTTTTTCTCTCTCTCTCCTCCTTTCCCCTTATTATTTTATACAAAGAATGATCTTGGTGATTGACATTACAGTGTAGTGTTGAATTTACAGAATATCCAGAAGTAACTGTGACTGAGTTTGGGAAGCAAGTTCAAAATTACATAGAAAGGTGGATGTGGATGTTGAGTAGTCAAAGGGTTGGACCGTGCACGTTGTTAAGCTATTACTGTCTCTCAGCTCCAGACCTGCTGTGTCTCGCTCTGTTTTGCTGGGACCGGGACTGTGGAAATGCATTGCTCCACTGTTAGCTGGTGTCCTGCTAGTTTCCGCCAGACTGGGAGGCTGAAAGAGGGAGGACCCCTGCTCCAGTTTGTTCGCTCTTCCCGTCACTGTTGGCCAAGCGATTGCTCCTTACCCTGGAAGCAGTAGTTGGTTCCAGTAACAGTTGGTTTCAGTTGTCAACCTCTTTTCAAGCTCGCAGAGCCAATCTCTGCATTCCTCCTCGGAGGTACCAAGCCAGAAGGGCTGTGCTCCCCTCCTCAGAGGTTTGCATCCCAGTTCTAACGTCACAGAGAAGCATACTAAAGGCGGTTTCGGGGTAGGCAGGGAATGGCTTAATCAGCTGTGCATTCTACTCTCAAAACTTTCCTCAAGTGTTTGTCCTTCAGAGTTACAGGCATATCTCAGAAATATTGCAGGTTTGGTTCCAGACCATTGCAATAAAGCAAATATTATTGCGATAAAGTGAGTCACATGAATTTTTTGGTTTCCCAGTACATATAAGAGTTATGCTGGCACTATATTGTGTTCTATTAAATGTGCAATAGCATTATGTCTCAACAAACAATGTACATACCTTAATTTAAAAATACTTTACTGCTAAAAAAGTCTAACCACCATCTGAGCCTTTAGCGAGTGGTAATCTTTTTTTTTTGTTTTTTAAGATTTTATTTTTCCTTTTTCTCCCAAAGCCCCCCTGGTACATAGTTGTATATTTTTAGTTGTGGGTCCCTCTAGTTGTGGCATGTGGGACGCTTCCTCAGCATGGCCTGATGAGCGGTGCCATGTCCGTGCCCAGGATCCGAACCAGTGAAACCCTGGGCCACTGAAGCAGAGCATGCGAACTTAACCACTCGGCCATGGGGCCGGCCCCCAGCGAGTCATAATCTTTTTGCTGGGGGAGGGTCCTACCTCAGTGTTGATGGCTGCTGACTGATCAGGGTGGTGGCTGCTGAAGGTTGGGGTGGTTGTGGCAATTTCTTAAAATAAGACAACAACGAAGTTTGCCACATTGATTGACTCTTCCTTTCATGAACGATGTCTCTAGAGTATGCGATGCTGTTTGACAGCATTTTACCCACAGGAGAATTTCTTTCAAAATTGGAGTCAGTCTTCTCAAACCCTGCTGCTGCTTTATCAATGAAATTTATGTCATATTCCAAATCCTTTGCTGTCATTTCAACAGTCTTCACAGCATCTGTACCGGGAGTAGATGCCATCTCAAGAAACCACTTTCCTCGCTCATCTGTAAGAAGCAACTCCTCACTCATTACAGTTTGATCATGAGATTGCTGCAATTCAGTCGCATCATCGGGCTCCATTCTAATTCTAGTTCTCTTGCTATTTCTACCACTCTTGTAGTTACTTCCTTCACTGAAGTCTTGAACCCCTTAAAGTTGTCCATCAGGGTTGAAATCAACTTCTTCCAAACTCCTGTTAATGTTGATATTTTGACCTCTTCCCATGAAGCATAAATGATATTAATAGTGTCTAGGATAATGACTTCTTTCCAAAAAGTTTTCGGATCCATCAAAGGAATCACTCTGTCCAGATCCATTAGAGAAATAACTATCTATGGCAGCAATAGCCTTACAAAATGTATTTCTTAAATAATAAAAATTGAAAGTCCATGGGCTGTGGAAAGTATGTTCTGTTAGCAGGCATGTAGACAACATTAATCTCATTGTACATCTCCATCAGAGCTCTTGGGTGACAAGGTGCATTGTCAACAAGCAGTAATATTTTGAAAAGAATCTTTTTTATGAGCAGTAGGTCTCAACAATGGGTTTAAAATATTCAGTCAACCACGTCTTTAACAGATGTGCTGTCATCCAGGCTTTATTATTGCATTTATAGAGCACAAGCAGAACAGACTTAGCGTAGTACTTAAGGGACCCTAGAATTTTCGATTTTCGGAATGGTAAATGATCACTGACTTCAACTTGAAGTCACCAGCTGCATTAGCCCCTAAGAAGAGAGTCAGCCTGACCTTTGAAGCTTTGAAGCGAGGCGTTGACTTTCACACCTCTCTAGGTGTGAAAGTCCTAGATGGCATCTTCTTCCACCATAAGGCTGTTTAAATACCTTGAGAATGTGTTGTTTAGTGGAGCCACCTTCACTGATACTCTTAGCTAGATCTTCTGGAGAACTTACTGCTTCATCCTGCACTTTTATGTTATGGAGATGGCCTCTTTCCTTAAACCTCATGAACCGATCTCTGCTAGCTTTTCTTCTGCAGCTTCCTCCCCTCTCTCAGCTTCATAGAATTGAAGAGAGTTAGGGCCTTGCTCTGGATTAGGCTCTGGCCTAAGGGAATGCTGTGGCTGGTTTGACCTTCTATCTAGATCACTGAAACTTTCTCCATATCAGCAATAAGGCTGTTTCGCTTTCTTATAATTCATGTGTTCGCTGGAGCAGCACTTTTAATTTTCTTCAAGGATTTTTCCTTTGCATTCACAACTTGGCTAACTGGTGCAAGAGGCCTAGCTTTTGGTCTGTCTTGGCTTTTGACATGCCTTCCCTACTAAGCTTAATCATTTCTCGTTTTTGAGACGTATGACTCTTCCTTTCACTTGAACACTTAGAGGCCATTGTATGGTTATTAACTGGCCTAATTTCAATATTGTCATGTCTCAGGGAATAAGGAAGCCTGAGGAGATGGAGAACCGATTGGTAAAGCAGTCAGAACATACACAATATTTATCAGTTAAGTTCACCGTCCTATATGGGCATGGTTTGTGGCACTCCAAAACAAGTACAATGGTAATATCAAAGATCGCTGATTACAGATCATCATAGCAAATATGATAATAATGAAAATGTTTAAAATATTGTGAGAATTACCAAAATGTGACACACAGACACAAAGTGAGCAAATGCTGTTGGAAAAATGCTGCCACTAGAATAGACTTGCTTGACCAGGGTTGCCACAAACCTTCAATTTGTAAAAAATGCAGTATCTGCAAAGCGGGACAAAGCCAAGCACAGTAAAATGAGGTGTTCCTGAACTCCTTCCTCCTGGGTCATAAGTCTGCTGACTCTAGAGAGAGGGTAAGCTTCTCCCTCTGGGCATATAGATCCCTATCTTGGCTCTTCTTGGAGGCAGAAAATACTCTGTCCCAGCTTGGTTCTGTGGAAAGCCCCAGGGTGTCTCCAGGCCTCAGAGGGAGACAAGAGCTACCCCCTGAGGGTCTCCACTGCAGCAGCAGGAGAGAATAAAAGAGGCCAGAAGAAGGCCGGATACCATTACTCTCAACCCACAGTCAGAGACGCGAAGGTGGGGCAGTGCTCCATGCTGACCTTTCATTCCAGCCGTCTGGCAGGCTTTTCCCTGGAAAGTGAAACTTTCCACAGTGTCTGTCTTAATTATGCACAGACACAGTTGATTTGCATATGCAAAGACTCAGGGCTGTGGAACAAACAAATAATTGCTTCCTCGTGGTGGGCTGCAGAAGGATGAAAAAAAAAGGGCAAGGCTTGGAAAGTCCCCGAGTCCGCGTACTACCCTGTGCTGATCAACCCTCCCCAACGAAATAGTGAGGTTCGCAGAACCGGCTGAATTCGGTTGTCTTTGTTTTTACACCATTACTCTTACCCCATCACCAGGGCCATGGTCTGACGGGATTAGTGCCCTTATAAGAAGAGACACCACAGAGTTTTTCCTCCTCTCTGCCGTGTGAGGACACAGCACGAAAGTAGCCATCTATGAGTCAGGAAGAGAGCTCTTACGTGAAACTAAACCCTGCTGGACCTTGCTCTTAGACTTCGCACCTCCAGAACTGTGAAAAAACAGACGTCAGTTGTTGAAGCCATGCAGTCTGTGGTGTTTTATTGTGACAGCTCGAGTGACTAAGACACTGTGATTCTGCCTTTTCCCACAGAGTGAGCTGGGAGCTCCGTCTCCCCCTTCACTGCAGTTTTCTTGCTGACAAGTGAGGAGGTTGGATTAGAGTAGATTTAAGGTCCTTTCCACATTTGAAGTTCTCCGATTCTAATTCACTCTTAGATGTCGCTGATGGATTGCATGGCCCCTTCCAGGGACATTTTCAACCAAGGAACTGAAGTAATAGTCTTTGCTTCCGCCCCCTCCCCTTCCCCTTGTCCTCCTTTCCCTTCTCTCTCCTAGCTCCAAGGCATAGAAAGCAAATTTGAATGTAAGCAAAGAGAGGAATTTAATGGTGCAGGGAATCAAGGAATGGTCTCACTACCAGCATGCAGGAAGGAAGGGATGCAGCATGGTCTCAGGAAGTCCAGAACGTTGGCTCAAAACCTGGGAAGACCCATGGCTCACGTCTCCTCTTTTCTCTGTGTTAACTTCATCTGTTCTCACTACGGGTCAGTTCTTTTCCCCCACAGGATGAGAGACATAATGGGAAACTTCTTGAGATTTCCATCTCATAGCCTCTGCCGCTAGGTGGGACCAACCTTGATGTTCTGGGTCTATATTTCAAAAATCCCAGGGAAGAGAGTTCTTAGCCCAGCTGGGTCAGGTGCCACCTCTGGACAAATCAGCTATGGCTGGGAGTCAAGAGGAATTTACAAACCAAGTCTCACTTCGTATCCATGGAGCCTGGGGCGGCGCCAGAGAAAGGGAGCATGTATGTGCTGGTTCAGCATCTCAGAGGAATAGGACTATCATGAAGGGATAGGCTTTTAATGGTGGGATTTTAGGCCACAATGAAGGGGCCGCGAGAGTGGGGCTATTGGCCTCAAAGGTTGAGAACAGCTGAGGGGCAGGTAGGAACTATAATTCTCTTGATTTTTTAACAAAGCAACTGAGGTTTAGAGAGTTAAATAACAAGTAATGGTAGATCTGAGACTGAATCCCAGAGAGTCTGACTTTAAAGCTCATATTCTTAACCTCTATGTTACCGTGTCCCAGGGCCAGAAAGTGCCTGCCACTCTTTTTTCATAAGTACTTACTGGGCACCATGATAGGTGCTGGGATGAACAAGAAAGACAAGGTCCTGCCCTGATAAAAGTCCAATAGGGGTACAAACAAGCACCTGGGCCCCTGCACAAGGGTGGAGCTTTACAGACACAATGGAAGCCTTTCCTTGGTGGGCTTGTCTGCAGGAGAGCACAAAGCCCCTGGTGGGGGCACTCCCACACTCAGTGTGTTGAGGTGAGCCGCGGAGTTATTTCTCTCTAACCGCACACCTTGACTGTGCCAGCCCGCATGCCCCTTGGTACTGAAGGAGCAGGCAGGAGGGCTGAGGCTGTGGTCCGTCAGAAGCCTCCTTGCAGATCAGTGCCCCCAGCCACCATGACAGCCCCCAGGCTTCACCCATGTCTGCAGCACTTCGCTTTTAGGCTGGGAGGCAGAGACACGGGTGTTCAGCATGCTTTCTCAATCATTTTCTGTATCTGAAATATTTCAAAAATTTAAACAAACTATGTTGCAGAGGAATTTTATGATGTGGGAAAATATTCACAAAATAGTTTTATTTGAAAGAAGTCTGATTACAAAGCAATTTATTTAGAATAATTCCAATTTCGAAATAAAACATTAAAAATACCCAAGTTATTTATGTAAGTGATAAGATTTTGAGCATTCTTTTTACTTTGCTGTATTTCCAAATATCCTCTGAGGAGTGTGTCTGGTGTCTGCCATCGGGACAGGAGCCACTCTAGTTCCTAGAGTGGTCACCACGCCACGCCTGACGTCCTTTCAGGGCGCGTTTGACTCTCTGCCAGGACTTGATTGCTCCCCTTGCGACTTGAGCAGCCCTTCTTGCAATGTGTCTCTGAGTGATTCCTCTGCATCTTTCCACAAAATCTGATGTTCTCTGTCTTCTTGGCTTGACGGAGTCCAACCCCGTGGCTGTGGAAGGAAGGCTGTGTTTTTTCCAGAGACTGTCGTGAAAAGCAGGGTAAAGCAGATATAAGGATGAAAAGGCTGCTGGACAGACATAGCCTCAGTGCTTTGTGCTGAGCACAGACCCACATAACGTAAAGTGCCCTGGAGTGTGCAGAGAGGGTGCTTACGGCCTACAGGGCGCCTTCCCATCCACGAACACGTTTTATAGTCACAACAAGAGTTTGCTGTTCCCACAGTAAGCTGCTATTTCAGGTTCCTCTGCCTTGGCCTTGACAGTTCTCTTTCCCCCACCTGTAAAAATTCTACCTAGTTCGTCTGAAGTGCCTCCTCTTTGAAGCCTTCCCTTGAATGGAGGCAGAATTCATCACACCTTCCTCTGCGCTCCCAGAGCACGTTGTGTAGACCTACCATTTTCACAGTAGTTTACAGTGGGCATTGGAATATGGCTCTGTTTTCCCCACTGGAACATGACCTCCTCAACAGTGGGAGTAGAGCTTATTCATCTCTGTGTACTCAGCATTTAGCACCATGCCTGGCACAGAGTAGATAATCCACTTGATTGACATGATGTAAAGGCAAGCGAGGTGGTTAAGATGACCTCCATTTGAGAGAGGAGTAAATGAAGTTCAAAGATGGATGAGTCACCTTGCCTAAAATCCCTCTGCTAGTAAGTGACGAAGGTGGGATTTGAACCTAGGTTAGTCTGACTCCCAAATCTCTGCTCTCTCAGCACCATGATTGACAGTCATCTCCATTATCACCACCACCACCACCATCATCATCATCATCATCATCATTTTCCCAGTGACAGCTTTGGGTCAGGAACACAAGAAATACTAGGTGAATGAATAAATGTATTACTGCCATCATTATTATTACTCTCCACCTCTTCCTAGCTAACAGAATTCCTCTCTCATACCACCTGACACAAGCACGTGTTGATTGCTGAAGCATGCCATTACGTCTTAAATCCCTTTGTATGTCCTGTGGTAGCTAGCACAGTTCTGACAACAGCATTTAACTGCAGACTCATGGACTTGACTTGGTGGCCTTCATGTTCTAGAATGAGGAAATGCCCCCAGCTGGGAACTCGGCACACTTCAGGGAAGTAGGCACACAGCTTGGCCATATACTGAAAGCAACCTGTCACTCTTCACATCTCCAACCATAATTTAGTGGGAAAGTTAGTGTGGGATGGTGGAAAGAACCCTGAACTTGAGAGCCAAAGCCCTTGGTTTATGTCCTTTTTCACTGACTTGCAAAGTAATTTTGGACAAATCCCATTACAGCTCTGAGACTCTTAGTTTCTCCATGTCTGAAAACAGGAGAGGTGATATTTCTGACTTCCTTCACAGGCGTGTCACAAAGGCTGACATAGGATCATGTGTGTGAAATTGCTTTTCACTCTAGGAAGTCCTCCACGTGGGCAAGACCTTCATGTTGGTGAAAGCAGAGAGAAGACAGTCATGGGCTAATGAAACGAACTGTCCTTTTCCCACTCCACCCAATATTTTGCTAAATCATAGATCTCAAGCTCACTCTCCTCCCTTCAGAGCCATCCCAGCATCCTTTGACTGTGTGTGTGCGTTTGTGTGTGACAGAGAGAGAGAGAGAAAGGAGAGAGGGGTAAAAACACAAGGGGATGTAGCCATATTATTCTGGAATTCTAGAAAGCATGTCCAAAGGGGATCTTAGCGTTTGACTCATGTGTATGCAGCTCTTATTCGATGGTGCTATTTTAAACAGTTCTCAGTTGGGAGACTGGCAGCTCTGATTGCTTTCCAAAGCCCTTTCTTTTATCACCATCCTATTCTTCATGCATAAATCCGGGCTGCATCCCCACCTTCTGTTTCCTTTCTGTCGTTGAGTCAAGGATGCAATGTAGTACCTGGGCTGGGGGCACTGGGCTGCTTCAGAGACATCCTTGGTTTAACTGACTTGTTTGCTCTTAGATGAGTCATGTTCAGTCCGAGTTGTTTTCCCTTAACTAGATGCTGGTGGTGCTTTTTTTTCTTGTTGTGTTTGTTTCTTTCTTTTTATTCCTTGTAAGCGCAATCAGTATTGGTTCTGAGGGAGCAGTGGCCTGGCTTTGAAGGAAACAGCCATTCTCCTCTTTTCTGACATTAGAAGGGCGTACTACACACTTGGCTGCATTTGGATGGTGCTGAACTTCCAAATTCCCAGCTGTTTTCATCCTCAAGGTCAAGCTGTGCCAAAGCTTCTTATTCCCACATTTTCCTGCTCCCCCGCCTCATCTGCACAGAGGGAGTTCAGGCTCCTGAGGGGATCCTTTCAAACAGGTGTTTACATTCTTAGATTTCTAATCTGGATATTTCTGGAAACAGGTAAACAGAGCCTTTGAGTTCAGCAGAAAGGTCTTAGCAGCAGGGAGTGGGGAATTTACCCACAGAATAAAAGACAGAATTAAGGTTTGGCAACTTTCTGTCCGCTGAGGAACATAAGAAACTGTTCAGTGCAACTCCTGACACCTAATTTGTCCCGTAAGTGTTTATGAGTAGAAGGAGGGGAGGGAGTGTGCAAAGAACTGAGTTGGGGGGGTCGTCTCCTTTACTGGCTCCTTCTCTACCTGCTCTCAATGCTGAATGTCATAGGTCTCTGCCTCGGCCACCTCCTCTGTCTGCCCATTCTCCCTCGACTCCTGCTCCTCAAAATAGCGTAGCAGCACCTGGCTTGGCCAGTAGCTGGTGAATGTGCACGCTACCAGGCCCTGCCCCAGACCTGCTGGATCGCACCTTTCAAGAAGATTCGAATACGCGTTAGCACCCCTAGTCTTACAGCTTCAAATGCGTTTACTGATGACTCCTAAATATGCTTCTTGAACCCTGATACCCTCAGGAACTGCAGACTCATCTGTCTGAATGCCCATGGCCTGCCTGACTTCCTCTTTTGAAAATCAACAGGAAGTCATCTCAAACTTTTTATGACTAAAAGACAACTCTTGACCCTCCAAACGACTTCTCTACTTTCCCTCTTCTCCAGAAATGGTACCACCACCCAAAATGCACGTTATTTTTTATTTATCTCTTTTCTTCACCCCCTACCCCCGCAATTTATTAGTTAGACCATGCATTGTTCTTCTAAGCACATACCCAATTCTGCCACGTCTCTCTAGTCTCACTGCTGTAGATCTGTAGGCTTGTAGACCAAGCCACCCACCATTTTTGGTTTGAATTACTATTCGTTTCCACCTTTACTCCTTACAATCTATTTGCCAAAAAGCTGCTGGAAACATCTTTGTAAAACATGCATCTTGTTGCTTCCCTGCTTAAAACCTTCCAATGGCTTCTCATTTCATCTAAAATGTGAGAAAAAAAGTCTCTAGTGGAGAAACCCCATGAGCTCTATTGCCTCCCTACCTCTCTGACCCAAATGTGTTATCACTCGCCCCCTTTTCTACTCTGCTACACTCGCACAGGCCTTCACCTTAGGGCTTTTGCATGAGCTCTTCTCACCGTCTTGAGTGCTCTTTCTTTTCCTTTTTTTTTTTTTTTTGGGTGAGGAAGATTGGCCCTGAGCTAACGTCTGTGGTCATCTTCCTCTATTTTACATGTGGGATGCCTGTCACAGCATGGCTGGATAAGCCATGTGTAAGTCTGCACCCGGGATCTGAACTGGCGAACCCCAGGCTGCCAAAGTAGAGTGTATGAACTTAACTGCTACACCACCAGGCCAGCCCCACGTGCATATATTTTTTGTCTTTCTCCTCTAGGATATATGCTCCTTTTGAGGAGACCTTGCTTGTGTTATATCAGCCATAGTGTTGTGGTGCACAAACAGGTGAGGTTTCTGCTGATTTTAGACAACATGGAGGCCAATACTGTCATTTTACATGTAGATTATTGAATAGAACTTTTTGGTTGCCCAGACTTGACAACTAGAGCCCAAAGGTGAGGTCAGAGAGAGATCAAGTGTCAAATAAATGAGGGCAGACTCCTGTTAGAGGACTCTGGAAACCTCAGCCGTCATCTAGGCTCCCCTCCATCTCCATCTATTTATACAACCTTGCATAAATAGAAGACAAAGAGGAGAGGAGGATGGCCAGGGTCAGAAGTCATTGTCTTGGGAGGAGATCTGTGGCTTTTTCTTTTCCTCCCCAATGGGTGATCCCTCAAGCTAAGTAAGGGGATTTCCAAGATAATTACTTACAGAGACTGGGTGCTTTCAAGAAGGGGAGATTGGTATCTCATTTTGGGGTGTGCTGTTTATTATTACAGCAGAGTGGCTGATGTGACCCATGCCCATCCAAGCAAGGTACCCTTAAGACTCTTCAGTTGCCCAGGATGGAGACACCACTGGGTTTCTTACAATACGGAGTTGGTAATCACAACCTAGAGTTATTCAAGAATAGAGGGAAACAGTCTTAGTTGAAAGATACTTACACTATAGCATCTCTCCCTGTACCTCATTTTCTCAGAGGAGGAAGAGAATGAGGGGGAAAAGGAGGTGGCCAGGGAGCACAGAAGCCTTCTCTTCACCCACAAGTCCCTGATACCTAGGCCTGTCTAGGGCAGGAGTGAGAGGAAGAAGTGAGCATCAGACGGATGAGATAGCTGATCCAATCTGGACTGGGTATTACAATTCATGGAAGTGACTAGAAAACTCAGAAGTCTGTCAGACATGTCATTAAGGGATAGATTCATCAGAGCTTCAGGGAAAAGAGTCATGGGAGAAAATTAAAACTTGTCCATGGTTGCATCACCTCAAGTTCAAGCTGGTCAATAAACCAGCTATAAATTTCCACTGATAGACCACGAAGTATATAATCTATCTAAAGATAATGAGAGATTGAACAATAGGGCCTTCTCATTTACAATTGCTGTTGTATGGAAACTCTGAAGTGGAGCTGTTCCACCTTACAGATGGAGACTAGCCAGTGCGTTTTGCTAAAGGCTCTTGGCAGGGCTGTGGCAAGGAGAGCTGAGTTGTGTGTTTGCTTCTCTGTTTCCTTTTTAAGTTTCTCTGAAGTCTGTAGACATCTCCCTGGGGATGCTTTAGGTGAGAAACCACTTCTTAGTCATTTTGTAATTTTTTACCTCCTAGAACAGAACACAGGAGACACTCAATAACTGTCTATTGAATTAATCAGGAAATGAATTCATAGATTCAGTCTGATTCTTATATCTAGACCTTGACCAGGTGAGTCTTCAATGAAAAATTAACTAATTTAGGATGGGAAGGTGAGGGCACAGATTCCAGTAATGCTATTCCTCAGTTGTATGAATTTGGCAAGTCACTCATTTTTCCAAACACTGGTCTTCTCACCCATAAACTGGCAACGGCCATACCTGTGTCACAGGCTGTTGTGTGGATGAAATGAGGTAGCTCAAACGAACACATTGCGCACATAGCAGTCACCTCGGAATGCGCTCTTGAGGCTTTAGACTTGAGCACAGCCTTCCTGACTCTCCCTTCCACGATTGTTTGACAAACATGCCCTCCTCCTTCTTTTTTCCTCCTCCTCTTGGTCCTCCTAGATTATAAATGCAGGCGGAATCCACCCTCTCAGACACATAAGAGACACGTGAGGAGGCCAAAAGACCTTTAAGAAAAGACCAATATTTGCATATCTATTATAACTACTCACTGTTCGACTTGTTTCATTACAATTTCTATTTGGATAATATGTAAGGTCAATACTGTCACTGTTCTGGAAAATTCAGTTTTTATTAAAGCAAAATGCACTGTATTTATAGAGATAACACCTTAAATGCTACGAGAGAAGGTGCACCAATTACACGGGTTCCCTTGATGGGGCAAGTTTACGTGCTCCATGTTTTATCATATGTTACAAGAAGTGGGATCTTTGCCTGTGTTGATGTGTCTCAGGTGTTATCCTCTGACTGAAGTTGAATAGTTCTGACACCTTGACCGTCCTTTCTTAGAGACCTGGGAGCACTGAGATATGCATATTGAGAAAAGAAAAACTAGGAAGCTTTCTGTCTCCACCCCTCCATCAGTGTGTTCCCACTGCACTCCTCCCGGAGTCTCCCCATGAGCTGCTTGCTGTCTTTCCCTGCAGATCATGTGCTATGAGATAACAGGTACCGTGTCTGGCACATGTCAGAGGCTTGATAAAAATTTGTTGAATGAGTGAAAATGAACACCTGACACAAAGAAAGAGCTTGGTTATTGTCTACTGAATTGTTTTTCTCTTAAGAAGATAAAAAGGCATCATGAAAGAAAAGTACACACAGACTTTAAGCCAGGATATCTTGAATTGAGATCCTGGTTTTTATCACTTATTAGATATGTGGCAATTTATTTAGCTGAATGAAATTCAGTTTCCTTTTTTATTAAACAAGAGAAATACTTCTGATGACTATCCTTTTATAGTTCCTGGCACATAGTAGATAAAATGCATGTAATTCCAATTAGCTTCACTTCCTTTTTGACTAGCAAAGAAGAAAGTAGAATTATTGATATCTTTTTTTACTTAGTCTACTCTGCCCATGTTAATAAATATAATTAAAATATGGAAATCTTTTTGTGTATGTGTTTTGTGGTATTTTCTACAAAGGCTTGACTTCTATTTCTCTTTTTTCCCCTCCCCTAATTTTAAACCCAATAAACAATTGAGCAGCCATGCTGTTTTGGTATAGTGGCGGCTGGGGCTCCTAAAGGAGGTGCTTACAGACTCCTAAAGTGTGTGAAGGCCCCCATGTCAAGGTGGCAGTGGGGTTCTCTGTCATTTTTAATATGTCAGGAGGCCTGAGGGAAGCGAAATGTTTACCTGTTTTAAGGTTTCATGTGCTAACTCAAATGTCGAACATATGTATGTTTGGCTGGAACAGAATCAGCTCAAAATTGTCATCTTGGTTGTCTCCTGGTGATCAAAACCTCTATAGGTGTTTTATTGTATTTTGAATCGTTAAAACGATGGGAATATGATTTACTTGCATGTTAAAAATGAGGTTTATTTGATGAACTAAATATTTCAAAACGTGGAATTCATGAGGTGGGCATGAATGAAGAAGGGAGCCTTTGGAAAAAGATGTGTTGGGGCTTCCTGGCATAGATCCAGTCCTGTAGCGATGCATAGCTCCAGGAAGCAGTGTTTATATAGCCTCCAACGTGAATGACCCTCCTGGAATTGTGCAGTGTCAGTCTTGGTTAGGCTCATTTTTTCTGATAGTCTCTTGTTACTGTGCTGGGATGAGCCAGAAAGAGCAGAATTTGGAGAGTTGGAACTGGCAACATTAGCTGTTGCCTTTGGTCAAATCTCTAAACTGAGTCTAAGCTTATTCATCTCTAAATGGTGGTTCATTATTTCTCGACAAGTGTGAGAAGCAGACCCGATGTCTGTTTACTCAGAGTCTGAGCACATCGATGGATGACTAATCTTACTGCTTCATCAACATTTTCCAATCATCAATCTACATTTACTGTTATCACTAACAGGAAGGTCAGATCGCAGACTTAATTTCGGGTACCACACTTTGAAGAAGACGCCAGCAGGTGCGCTCACCACACCACTTCCCGCTGTTGTGCCCCCAGCACAGATGCACTCGGAGGAGGCAGAGGAGGTGTCTGGGCACGAGAGGAAGTGAGGGTTTCTGGAGAGAATGAGTGCTTCTCATGTGCACCCACAGGAGGACGTACTTCCCAAGAGCTATCGCGATAACCCTGAGAGTCAGGCCAGACCGAGACATGTCTGGGATAAGTGGGTGCCCCGGGCAGGCCAACAATGTGACATCCCTTCAAATTGACGGATTTAAAGGAGAGGCTGGTGTTACAAGAGGCAGGAGTGGAGAAGCAGAACTGGTGACAGGAGTGGTCAGTGGCTCCTCATTTGTCCTGAGCAATTCAGTAGTTCCCCTCTGGCCCTTAACTGGCCTGCCCACCCTACTGGCTTGCTCACTCACTTCCTCACCTCTGGGAACAGCCGTGCAGGTACCCAGACTCACCTCTTTAGAAGGGTGTTAATCCAGAAAGACGCACAGCAGTGCCCTTAGGATCTCAACAGCCCAGCCCTTCCCAAGAAGATCAGAATGGATCTTCCTGCCTTGCACAGTGCTCTACTGCATGAGGATTCCAGTCAGTCTAAGGCTGTCTCGCTTCTTGTGGGCCCCGTTGTCTAGTGTAGCCCCTGCTCTCGAAGTTGTTGCTGATGAGAGTGAGAGAGCCAAGAGCTATTCGGCCTATTACCACCCTCTGATCTTTCTGGGCTGTTTGTCATATTTGACTCTTTGAGGGTAGCGGCCAAGATTATGTGTGGGATTGTGTAAGAACCCTGCTTAAGCCTAAGGTGTGAGTCCATTTCTTTAACAGGATGTCTGTTCTCTTGTAGTGGTCAGGTCCAGATGTCTAGCTGGAGAACTTCTCTTTGACAGGGCTCGGACAGCTACTGCCAGCAGTTGCTACCAACAACTTACCCCCATGGGCACTGGCTCAGGCCCACTGGCCTGTGTCCTCGGATGTGGGAACATGATTTAGGTATGGGCATCAGAGCAACGACTCAGGCACTGAGGAAACCAGAGTAGGTACCACTTCATGGAACTAGGGGAAAAGCAGGGGCTCAGGCTCAGGAGCAACCCAGGAGCTCAGATACTCAAATAAAGACCAAGCTTCTAGCATGATCAGCATCCTAATGTCATGTGCCGTTAAGCTTCTGGGCTCACAGATTTCTCCTGAGTAGGGACACTGTAAGTTCCCAAAGACTAGGGTGGAGCTAGGACTGCAGGTTGGGGACAAGGTGCCCCCTGGTAAGTGAGGCAGCTCATGGCGGGGAGGAGCCAGATACTCTTCCCACTCAGAATGCTGTTGTGGGCTCACCTTTTCCATGAAACTTCCCCAGATGAGCTTGCTGCTGGCCAAGTGCGCCAATCTCCCTACCACCATCCTGAATCTAAATTTGGGCGGGGCACCTTGTGAAAGTGTCTTACCAAGTTTCCGTTTGTTCATTCTAATTTGGGGTCTGAAAATCTTTCAGGAGTGGCATGCTAGAAGCTTCATTTACTCACTTTACCTTAGGGTTTCATGTCCAAAAAACATTCCAACACGTGTAAAGTCCCATCGTAGGGTAAAGCAAAAATCCCTATGAAACCACATCATTTGAATCACGGAATCAAATTGTTAGATTATTGAGTCCAAAGACCTCATTTTAAAGATAGGGAAACTGGGTCCCGAGAGGACAAGGGTGTTACCTGAGCCCTCATAACTACATTAGGGGCAGTCCCACGCCAGAGCCCACGTGATCTTCAGTTTTCTTTTCACTGTATCACTGTCTGTTTTTTAAAAGCAACCTTGAGCCTCAAACTATAGAGCATCTGCTATCAATACCAAGAAAATGAAAATCTGAACAAAAATCAGTAGTTTTTTGGGTAACTCTAGCCTTGGAGTTCTCCAGCATTTAGAGACTTGGAGCCTTATGTGATTTAACCAATCTCAAGGGCAGGCTTGTGGTTTGGTGGAAAGAACATAGACTTCCTTGGAGTCTCATAGACCAACTTTGGACTCAGTTCAGCCAGTCAGTTTTATAACCTTGAATACATTGTTTAACTTTTCTGAGACTCAGTTCATTTAAAGGTAAATAGGGAAAAATAACCTCACTGAGTTGTTAAGGGGGCATACTCATCAGGGTTTCATAGGCAAGAGAACTCATGCTGGATGGTTCAATAAATGGAATTTAATATGAATTGGTCACAAAGTGCTAGAAGGACCAATACGGCAACCTGGGGAAGATGAGGCAATCCCAGGACTCGAAAGTACGGTAGTAGACAAGAAGCAATGTTACCAGAGCCCTGGAATCATGGCCTGGTGGGAGCTGGCACCTTGAAGGATGGCCATTCCTAGGGGTAGTCGGTCGGGACCTAGAGTTACTGGGGAGGCTGCCTGGCAGGAGCTCAGATCATAGTGTGAAGGGCTGACTGTTGGGAGCTGGAGGCTGGAGGAGATGCAGCCGCTGCTGGAGACTCCGCCCAAAGCAAAGGGGCGAGGTGAGAAATGCTCTGACTTCTATCCCCCCTCCCTCCAATCTCTCTCCATTGCCCCCCACTGGCTGACATTTGCCTTTTGGCAAGGGAGCGTGGGACATGTAGTCGGCAGGGGTTAGCGTCCCTGTGAGAGCGAGTTGGGGCGGCCGGGAGGTGTAAGAATGGATCTGAGAGCAAACAGGAGTTAAGCGATTTCTTGCATAGAAAGCACCTTCTCATTGTGCAAAAAGGGTGGTTCTCCCTCTGCTTGTGACACAATGACTGTGCTCCAGGACACCTGATTAAACCTCAGAGGATTGTCCTTACTAGCTGGCTCAGAAATTTTTTGGTCTGGATGTGGTAACTGTGAACCCCTAGCCAAGGTCAAGGTCACTGGGGCTGGCTTCCTATGTGCACCCTATCCATAGCAATCATCATCATCATCATCATCCCCTGTGTTTTATAAAGTGCCTTTCTATCACATATTTAATCTTCAGAACAACTTGATGAATCACATGATGAAATAGATGATGAAATTGAGGCACAGAGAGGTTAGGTAAGCTGCTCAAAGTCAAACAGTTAACAGGCAACAGACTCAAATTTAAATTGCAGCCTGACTCTGGGTTTAGTCCTTTCGTGTATACATTGCTGTCTGCACCAGCGGTGTGCCTCTTGAATTCTTGAGTCTCGCATGTTTTCACACATGATATTTTGTCTCTTCCTTCTGACAGGCAGTTGTTCTTATTTTCCCTTATTTCTACATGAGGATATTGAGGTCTAGTGAGATTAAATGACTTGCCCATTGTCATATAGCTTATTAGTAAGAGGTTTTAGGACAAGAATGATATTATTTGTAACCCAATGAGCTTCTCATCGTTAGAGCTAATCAAGCTGATGATCGCATGCCTGTATACGGTAGAACGGACGCCTACATACACTTGATGAGTGGAATGAACCATTGCATTTCAAAGGGCTTTCTCTGGAACCCAAGTTTCTGAAAAAGGTTATTTATTCAGAGAAGCTCCATTTTCATCTATTTCCTGTATTGAGCTACCCCGTAAGATGTCATTTGCAAAAATGGTTCCAACGCTTTAAAACAAAAGCAAGTTGACCTTACTGACTGAATGACCTTCACAGTCTGTTTTCAGCTCTGATTCTGCAATACCATGGATTAACAGACACCCACACACATTGCTGTGGAAACTGCGTAGGGGGGCCCTATGCAGAGGACAGGATCCTCTCAGAAAAGCCGAATAAACAGCTATTGCGAGTTCAGTGGGTGACAGCACAGGGGCCTTCACTTCCTCTTCTAGCCCAGGAAAATTGTGATCAGGCTGCAGGCCACCTGCCCGTTTCTCTGCAGCAGGAAGTGGATTGAGCGTCTATGAGGGCCAGACTCCCGCATTTATCATCCAGTTAGGCCTAATCAAAATGTTTTCCGTTTCACCTGGTAAGTGCAAAGGGCTCAGAGGAGGGTCTGAATGATGGCAGTGGGGACCCTTCTCCTTCTCATCACTGAGCTGCAGTTGTTAAAAGTCCCATTTGTCCTCAGTGTCTCACTCAGAGCTGAGACAGGCAATCTTTCCTGCTCCCCTTACTCAGCTCCCTAGAAGCTGCTCTTAGCAGCAGCAAAAATCTATGGAATTGACCTGGGAGGGGGAGGGAGGGAGGGCAGACCGTGACCCCAAGGAAGGCTAAGGTCAGAGGTGAAGCTCAGAACTGATGGATGAAATGAAAATCCCAGCTAAAGCCTCCGTGGATAATGAGGGGCGACAACCTCCTGGGATGGGCGACGGACGGGGAGGGGAGGCCAGAGGTCCTCTGAAGCAGGGAGGAGCTTTGGAGGGGGCTTGGAGTATCTCTGGTCCCTTGGGAGAAGAGGAGGTGGGGGAAGGGGCTGCTGATTAGCATGAAAATGTGACAGTACTGCAAAGTTTCCAGTTGGATTTATGCGTCCTTTGCCAGGATGCCAGGAGGAGGGTGCTTGACAGCCCCCATTAGAGGAGGAGAAATGGAGGAAAATAAGCATTGCTCTGTTAGGGGAACCCTCAAGACTGGGGGATGGAGGAGCCCCTGCTGAATTCATTACTGAAAGAGGACTGTTTTCATGAGAAAAACGAATAAGGCAAAAAATGGCCCCACTTTGATGCAACAAGTTCTGGTTTGGACCGAACTGGGATGAAATATCCCTGTGTGGCTCTCAGCATCCAAAAGCAGACATAGTTCTTCTCTTTCACAGGATGTTATAGGTGGCATGAGGGTGGTGAGAAGACAGGAGACTGCCATTGAATTTGATTCAGCTGGGAAGTGGCCGGTTCCAAGCAGTGGTGAAATAACATTACTGAGATAGGCTCAGTTGCGTGGCCCTTGTTTCAGGGTGCTGGGGAGCCCTGTACATCTTTTGGTCAAGGGAGTGACAAGATCAGAACTCTACTCTTGAGGGTAATTCTGAAAGCCCAGTGGAAGGTGGGCTGAGGGGGCCGAATGGGGCTTTTTCCTTTTTTCACTTCACTAGCGAGCAAGTGTATCTATTGGATGCCAGGCAGGGAGGGCATCGGAAGCCAGTGGCAGTAGTAGTCTTAGGGAAGGTTGAGAGGCTCAGCTTGCTTGGGGACGGAGAGTGAGAGGAAGGTAGAGAATCATAATGTTTTGGGTATTTGATGAGAGCATGCCTTCTACCCAACACTATATGTATATCACCTCAATTAACCCTTGCAACCATCCTGCAAGATAGGTGTTAATATTCCCTGTTACAGATGAGAAAACAGGCTCAGTGATGTTAATTAACCTCTCAACATGTCTTTAGCCAACACACAGTCTCATCTGCCAAAAGAATAAAAAAGCTTTCTCTTCAGTCCATTCACCTCTCCTGCCATCGTTTTTTCTCTCAAGATGTGGGCTCATACCCAGAAGGACTTTTTAAATCATCTAATCCTCCTTCCCTGTTTTATAGAAGAGAAGACAGAGGCAGGGAGCAGAGGCAGAAACAGTTCAGGTCTGTGTTCTCCTGATCCTGCCACATAGCCACCCATTCTCAGTCATCAAATGAAGCCTCCTCTCGCCTGAAGCTCACACCACACTCCCAACAGACAGGAAACTGACCTACAGCACTCGTGTTCCTGAAGCAGTTCAAGACGAAGTGATGGTCAAGAATCCCATTGCGTTGTTTTCCCCCACTGAGACACCAATTTCGTCTCCCATCCCATTTATCTCTGATGCTCAACTATCTTCCCCACTCCTTATCACAAGAGGCACTTTCTTTAGTCACCTACTGTGTGCGCAGGAGCTCCCTTCTGTAGCATCAATTAATGTAATCCTCATAAGAACCTTAGGAACTGAGCAGCATTGTTCTGACAGTTGAGAAAATTGGGGCTCAGAGAGGTTAAATAATTTGCCTAAGGACATGCGGCTAGGTGGTGGCACAGCGGAATTCAAACTCAGGTTGGTTTTATTCCAAAGCCTCCTTCATGAAAAGGGGCCCTCCTCCTGGTTTTATGCCATTTTACTGTGAAGCAAACATTTGGAGTGCCCGCTGCGTGTCAGGTACGGGGGAAAAGCACTGGAGACATCCACCACAGTGAGAGACTCATCCTGCACCTTCTCTGAGACCCTAAAAGGAAGGACAGCGGTTAAATAGTGATGTTTTTATTCTCCTATCTTTAATAATGGACAGAGCACTTGTACCCACAGCACTTGACAGTTTACACAGTATTTCATATTTGTTGTCTTAGTATACCCACACAACAACTCTAGGAAACACATAATTTCTGTCCCTCTCTTGCCAAATGGAAGACAATATGTGCACTGGAATAAACAAACTCATAGAGGTTGGCTGAAGTGTGTAGGCCACACAGCTGTAGTGCCGTCTAATTCTTGCCCACTGCTCTTCACTCAGCACAACATGGATTCTCTCTCTTCTCTCCTCTCCACTTTTTTCAGCAAAACCTGACTCTTCCTTTTATCTCTGTTGAAACTGTGTCTACAGTCTCCCTTGAAGCTATAAGCTAACATCTTGTTCTTCCTCACTCCAAATCAGTGTCTGTATTCACCTCTTCAGACCTGTGATTCCTTATGTGGTCCTCTTTTCTCCTTTAGATTTTGTGTGACTTGAATGACCCTGAAAACCATTCAGCTCCATTTCAAAGTGTAAGTCTAAGGAACTAGAGAGGGTCCTGTAGTGAACAACATTTTCCCTCATTCTCTTTTTCTTTACCTATGCTTTCAACCATCCATCTACCCACTTATCCATTCAGCTATACATTCATCCATCCATCTACCCTCGCTCCCTCTTTCCTTTCCCCCTTCCTTCTCTCTTTCCTTCCTCCCTACCCACCCTCAATTTCATCCTTTCTTCCTCCCTCCCTTCCAATTATCCATACATCCATGCACTCCACAAATATATACTGAAAATCTGGTCTGTATCAGACATTGTTTGAAGCACTAGGAACATAGAAAAGATCAAGACATACAAATTTCCTTTCTTACAGATATTATAGTAAGGCAGACAGAATATAGGAAAACAAATAAGAATTTCAGATAGTGGTGATTGCAATGAAAACAATAAGATAAAATGGTGAGGCGGAGAGTGACCGCAGGGTGGCACTTTGGCTTGAGCCATCAGGGAAGGCTTTCGGGATTACGGGGCATTTGAACAGCAACCAGCTCTTTCCAGATCTGGGGGAATGATCTTCCAGGCAGAGGGAAGAGGAGCTGCATAGGCAATCTTCCTCCTACCGGTACTACCAACTCACGGATTTAAGCTTCACTGGACTCTCCCAATATTCTTAACAGAGGAAAATGTGCGAGGATCTTTGTGATTCAGTCCCATTTTATACAGAAGATGATGAAAGACAAAAGTGTCCAGGGGCCTTTCTCCTGATCACCAGGGTTGGGGGTCACAGAGCTAACTTGCAATTATCTAAGGGAATGAGCAATGGAAAAGGAGTCTGGGGGCCTGGCTTCTGAGTTCAGCCCCACACAAACTTGTTCTGGGAACATGCATAACTCATTTTTCCCATGCAACTCTTGGTTTTCTTGAAAACAATGAGTAGTTATAGAATTTTAAAGTGACACAGAAGCAAAAACAAGCAAAAATTAATGCTAACATTTGAGTGCTTATATCATGCCATGAATTGTTCTAAGTGCTTTATATACAACAACTTTAATCCTTCCAACAACCCTATGAGTCAGTACTATTAATACCTAACTATTAAAAACAAGGGATCCAAGGCACAGGACAGTTAAGTAACTTGCCCCAATCATACCGATAGTAAGCGGGGGAGCTGGATTCAGACCTAGACCATCTGATTTGAGTGCCCCAGCTCTTAAACCCTACATAACAATCCTTCTATTGAAGGACAATAGAGCAAGTGACCTGGTTGAAGCTGATGTCAGGAGCCCTGACTCTCTCCCCTCCATTTTGTCTTTTTCCCAGAAATGCTCTCCTGGACCCTGGGTTCTGTGAGACACAGTTTAATAGTCTGAGGATGAAAGAACAGTAAGTCCTTGAATATTGTGGTTCCAGGAATAAGCAGACCTCAGACGGCATGATGAAATGGGATCCTAGAGCCATTTCTCATCAGAGATCATGAGTGTCCTGGCAAAAGGGTGTGGTTAGGGATGGGCACACGTAGGAGCAAAGCAATCTCAGCTGGTGGGTCCACCTGCCCTGGGATCCTTTGAGATTTGCCAGAAGGGAACTGATGTCTGATTCTCTCTGACCCTTCGTGAGGCCAACCTGGGAGGGAAGCGGGAGCATTGAGAGCAGGACACATCGGACTCTCCGCAGAGCACCTCTACTCATGTTTTCTCTTCTTTCATCCAGCCTAGATGCAGTTCCCTCCCTCAAGTTTTCCAAATTGACACTACTGCACTTTTTCATGTGGCCCAGAGGATCCTCCTTTCTGCCCTGGATGAAGAGGACAACGTTTCTTAGTTCCACTGACGTGAGGTGCGCAGGAAGTTTGCTTAGTGATTAAGATCATGGATTCTAAAGTCAGACTGTGTGGATTTATTCTAATTCTATCATAGCTTCTGATCTTGAGTGACTTTTAACCTCTACAGTCCTTAGTTTCCTCTTCATCATGGGGACAACGTATTAGCATGCTTAACTCATATGGACTGTTAAAAATTCTTAAAAAATTAATTGTGATAATATGTTTAAAACACTTAACGTGTTGACTGACATTTGGTAAGTGCTCAATAAATGGTCAGTCATTTTTCTTTTTAATGGAGCACATTTTAGAAAAGGAAGGAAACAGTGATGCTTTTTACTTAACACAGATTCCTTATCAAAATTTAACTAAAGTTTGATCCCAGAAAGGATTTTTTTGGCCCAGTTTATGTTTACTTCGTTTACTTTAAAGAAGCGTTTACTGAAAAGTAATAATTACCAGGAATTTGGCCAACGTGGAACATACAAAGGAAATAACATGATTCTACCCCACCATCCGTTGTTCTTGCTTCGCTCTCATTCTCTGGCCATTCTTCTCAATCTTTGAGTATATTCCCCATGCAGTGAGGAAGAAAGGGTATGAGCCTCAGGGTTGGAAACCTGGCCGTAGATGTCAACTCTGTGTTTGATGATTCTATGACCCTGAGGAAGGAACAAAACCTCTTTGGGTCTCAGTTCACCCATCTGTAGAGTTTTGGGCTAGCTGATACCAAAAATCACATGCAATACAAAGATTCCATTATCCTATGATTCTCTTAAATGAAGGCTGAAGCAGAATTAAGCTCACCAATGATCTTCAGTCTCTCCTGAGATCACTTTCACTATTCAGTCATTAGGCATGATTATATACTCCTGGGACAAAAGCAAGGTAGAGTTGGAAAGAGTTGCGATGTTTCTAGAGCCATCAGATCTAGGTTCAAATCCTAGTTACACCATGTAGCAGCCATGTGACTTTGGAGAAATCATTTCAACACTCTGAGCTTCAAATTTCTAATTTTTAAAATAAAGACAACAAAGATATTTAGCTTGTGTAGTTATTATAAGAACTGAATGAGATAATACATATTAAGCATTTAATAGAGTGTTAGACTTTAATATACGTCCCCCAGCATGATTTCCCCAAGAGCTCATTTGTATACCTCCTCTATCCTTTACTTATACTATGTTCTACTTACTTACTTGCACATCTGTGTCTTCTCTTGACTGTGAGCTCTTAGAGGGTATGGACTCCTTTCTCCTTTATTTTGCCTGATACCTGACCAAGCGCTACCAGTATCTTGATAGAGAATCAATAAATGTTTATAGAAACCAACTAAAACATGTTGGTACATAAATGTCTCTCCTCTTTTAATTATCCAAACACTAAAAACAAATAAAACTGCCTAAACCAAATATATAAACATGAAAAAGGTCTATTTTTTGTTGTGTAACAAAATTCAAATATTTTGCCAACACAGAAAATAAAAACAAGGAAAGACTTAAGAGTTTTAGGAGCATTTGGACAGGAATGCCCAGTACCCCAGTAGTAGAGAAAGCTCCAGCAGCCAATGCTGGATGATTCAGCACTGTGGACAGCCACTCTCAGTATTTCAGTTGTACCAGACTTCATATGAGGCAAATGGGAGACTGTTGATGGATGAAGCTAGAGAAGTAGGCCAGGACCAAGGCGTGAATGGCAAGATAGGAGGTTGGACACAGGCCTATAAGTAAAGGAGGCGTGGACACACTTGATTCAGGGAGCAAGATGACCAGATTATACTCTTATAAAGAATGCTTTGGGTGTAGTGTGGAGACCATATTTGAACAGCCAGTGTTGAAATACAAGACAACATTTAAGAGAGAGTTGCAGCAATTTTTGTAAGCAATTATGAAGGCCTGAGCTGGGTATATGTGGTGGGGGATGAGAGAAAGGGGAAAGTTTGGGAGATAATAAGCAGTTGGAATCAGTGTGTTTTAATGGAAGGAGATTGAGGGAGGTCTGGGATGCCTCTAGAATTTTTGTTTGGGCTGTGAACTTTGATATAGAGTACACTGGGGAAACGATGAAATTGAGAGCTAAGAAAAATGTTGAAGTCAGCTTTAATGTATGGAGTTAGAGATGTTAGAGTGACATTCATGTGGAAATGTCCAGTGAGCAGTTAAGTATATCGGTTTGGAGTTCAGAAGACAGGATGATATATAATGAACACTAAGTGAATATTAGTTATGTCGCTATATTATGGTAATCTGGATGAAACCCTAATTAGTGATTCATCCACATCCTCATTAGGATGTTGCTGATCACTGGAGCTCACAGACATTGCCCTTTGATCGTAAATCTATGCAGCCTAAGGTCGTAAGTCCAAGCTTGCCAATTCACTGAGAGACTTTTTAATCCATTGGGCTCTTCCAAGATCGGCCATCTCCAAAGTTCCTCAGATTCCACCTGAGTCACGGCCTCTCCTGCTTACAAGTATCTAATTTCTATTTTGCTAGAAACTCAGGTTCTGCTGTCTTTAAGTAGGTTCATATGTGCAGACATTCCAAAAAGATACCAGTCCCGTTATTTCTCTGGGCATCCCAGAATCAAATATTTAGAAAGTCTCAGAGCTAGGAAGTGCTCTTGCAGATCAAATATGGCTTTTTCATTTTATAAATGGAAGATGTAAGGCCAAGGCAGAGAAAATGACTTACTGAGGCTCCTTTTACTCAATAAAATGCTTATTTACTAAGTGCCTACCATGTGCCAAGCACTGGCCTAGACCTCAGACACAGGATGGTGAGACTGAAAGGGGTGGAGCCTGCTCTGCTGTTAGTAAGTTCATGGTCTACCAGGACGGATAGAAACACTACTAACCAGCCACTAGCATACAGCCTAGAGGAAGTGGCAACTAAGTTCGCATTAAGCATCCCTCCTCACACTCACCTCCTCAAAAAAATCTCTCATGGTGAGCACTGGCGTGTACCAGAGCGACCTGATATCAGATGTGTCTGACCCTAACACTGAGTCCTTTCCAACATTTGTTGCTCTCTTTATTAGTAGCTGATACACTCTGCTAAAATCATGGTTGAGGAGTAGTTAAGGGTGTAGTTAGACTACTGGACTCAGATCTCAACTCCTCACTACCTCTGTGACCTTGGATAAGTTACTCAACCCATCTGAGTGTTAGGTTCTGCTCATCTGTAAAATGTAGGGAATCCCTACTTCATAGGAGGTGCTGTGTTTAATAAATGGTACCCATTTTTATTATGTTTTAGAGAAACTCCCAAGTTTTTTCCAGTTCATAATAGTTTCTAATTGCTTCCTGCTAAGGGAGGCTGTTACTTAGAGTAGAAGAGAGTAAGACTGGGAATTCGAATTATTGAGTTTCAGTCTGAATTAAACTCCTAAGTAGTTGTCAATTTTGGACCATCACATGACTTATCTGGGCCACAGTTTTTCCATCCTCCAATCATGGGTTCAGGTGAGATAATCTCTAATGTGCTTTCTTTTCAACAGATTGACTATTATAAGGAAGATGCGCCTTATTTTGGATATTGCAAGGAAAGACTTGAAAAAAAAAACTTGACTGACCATCGTATGATGCACTTTCCTCCTCTCTCTTAACCCATAATTTCTATGCTTCAAATTACATCATATTGTTTTTTTTCCAATAAATTATACTTATGTGGGTAGTGTACTGATATTAACTGGGTCTTCATGGGGCCCAGAACATCTGGATAGAAAATGAGAAAAATATACTGGTGGCTACCCAACTATTTTACCAACATAGCCCTGAAACACACAGCCTTTTAGATCTGCAGTCTAGATAAACATGGAAATTTCAACACACATATGTTGAGATTCATCCTTTTTTAGTATTTGCTATGTGCCAAGTTTTTTCACTTATGGAAAACGACTCTGAGAAGAAAGTATTCCATTTTACAGATGAGGAAGCTAAGCTTTGGAGTAAAGTGGCTTGATTAGGGTCACACTAAGAAGTAAGGGCAGATCTGGATTCCAACTCAACTTCCAATGTCAAATCTTCGTCCATATCCTTGCCTAGAACTTATGTCTGTGTCTCCATCTGGAGTATCACAGTCACAGCAATCACGCTCCTGTCATGCGATTTTGTGACCCGGGAAACTGAGAAGCTCCACACTCCTTCTGGTCCAGGCTCTTGTGTCTTTTCTAGATGAGGGAGAGACTATGATGATTAAGAGGCACAGCTCCACCTTAACCCAGCCGCTGCCCCTCATGAGTCTGGGGCTCTGAAATCATATTATTGTTCTAATGGCCTCACCATACGCATCTTTTCACAGGGTGTGGGTCGGGGCCGGGGGTGGGAGAATGCTGGGGGCAAACCAAAGCAGGCAGGATCCAATACAAGTGAAAACCAGAGGCTCCTGAGCTGAAGGCTTTTTGGTTGAAGGGGCCTGGCTCATTAGGGTGGCGTGTCTTTCCCTCTTTACCCTCATTCCTGCCCTCCTTCCAAATGGGGGGATGAATGTCTCCAGCACTGAATAAAGTACAATAGAGAGACTGTGGGTGGGTTGGGGGGAGGACAGAGAAGATGGCTATAGCAGAGCTGTACAGAAACAGCTTAACAGAAACTCTTTCCATGAAGATTCTCTGACAAATGTGTAAAAGAGACAGTCTTCACAGACAAGCACAGGAACGTATTCAGTCAGCAAAGTCCTTCTCTTGGTGATCAACTTTCTCCCTAGTTTCTACAGCCTTTACCACAGAGTTAATAAAATCAGTGTTAGTTTACTTTACGGAGTAGAAATATTCTTGAAAAACTTAGCTATGGTTAGAATTTCTAAAAGCAAATCCTATTCTTCCCTCTAAACTCAAATTATAAAATTGGAGGAGTATTCAGTGGAAAAAATATTGGCCTGCAATGTAAGAAAACCATTCTTAAGGTTGCAAGATGTCTTATAAAATCGGATAGTTAAATTTTTAAATATTAATTTTAGATGGAATATTAATGATCTGAATAACACCATAAAATCTTCAGTGAAAAGAAACTTAAATATTTCTGTTTGGAAAAATTCTCCTAAAGTTTTATAGAACAGAAACATGCTGAAGACAACACTAGAGTTTCAGCTTGACAGATAACATTAACTGAGGTAAGGAATGAAAGGGAAAGGTGAAGCTGGCTAAGGATGGGAACAAGCGCATGTTGTCCGTATACAAGGAGAAGTAATTATACGCAGTTTAGTGCAAATGTCAGACTCTGTTGTCTGGGCCTTTGAATGTTTTCCCTCTTGTCTGGATAATTTTGCCATATCCCAGCATCCTCTGGAGCTCCCCATGCCCCTTACTCTGTATTTTTCCACAGTACCTATCACCTTCTAATATAGTATGAAATATTTTTGTTTCTATTTTTGTTTGCCTCTGCCATGCGCTCTTGCCAAACGTAAGCCCCGCGAGGACAGGGACGTTGCCTGTTTTCATCACAGCTGTATCCATAGCACCTGGGACAGGTCCTGCCGTGTAGGGAAGCCTTGATAAATATTTGTGGAATGGATGAAAACCCCTCCATGCAGGGCATCTCCTCCATGAAAATTATCCTAAATAAGTTTAATCTTGTACTTACTCCAGCATAGCACTTTTCACACCATACATTAAAAAAATTTTTATGTGAAGTTCATGTAACACAAAATTAGCCATTTTAAAGTGATCAATTCAGTGGTACATTCACAATGTCGGTGCATTTAGTATATTCACAATGTGTGCAACCACCACCTTTATCTAGTTCCAAGACATTTTCATCAGCCCCAAAAGAACATCTTGTAGCCATTAAGAAATCACTCCCCCTTTGTCCCGACCCCTAGCACCTGGGAACCACCAATCTGCTTTCTGTGTCTACAGATTCACCTATTCTGACTATTTCATATAAATGAAATGGTACAATATTTTGTGACTGGGTTCTTTCAATTAGCATAATGTTTTCGAAGTTCATCCATGGTATAGCATGTATCAGATCCTCACTCCTTTTTAAGGCTGAGTAATATTCCATTGTAGGCATATACCACATTCTGTTTACCCATTCATCTGTCAATAGACAGTTGAGTTGTTTCCACTTTTTGGCTGTTGTGAATAGTGCTGTGCAAGCATTTTTTCACGCCGTATTTTCATTGTTCCTTTTGTAATCTGTCTCCCCTACGAAATCGTGGACTCATGAAGGCAGGGACTGAATCCGTCTTGTGTACAGATATATTCCCACACTGAGCTGTGGCCTGAAAAGATTTGTTCAATGAATGACTGCATGCAAAATGTCCAAGTTTCTTGAATTTTTAATTAAAAGGATGTGATTGAAATTTCCTAAGTAACAGGCATACCACAGTTTTTAAAAATTCAATAGTGCCACAAACATAAGAGAATATCTATGCTTAATTCCACAGGAAGGCTAGCTGCAGGAGAGGGAGGGGTATGAAGGCGGTGAGAAGAACGCAGGGCTCAAGCAGGGCCAGAGGGCGGGAGCAGCAGAGAGCAGGAAGGTGGCGGTGGGGAAGGCTGACGTGGGGGGAGGGGGCTCCGAGACAAGGAGCTGGAGCAGCTCTCAGGCTGCCATATGCCTCTCAAGCGGTGGACAGAAGTCCTCTCTTCCCCCAGGAACAGCTTTTTGTCTTTCATTTTCAAACATCAAAGTTTATTTTTGAATTAAAGGTTTGCTTTTGTGTGGAATTCTGAAGGTGTTCCCCAGATGTTTGAGAGTCACTTTGGCTTTTAGAAATAAACTTTTGAAATGGAGAGTTGTCTTCGAATTTTAGTCACTCTTTTTTTTTAATTGTGGTAAAAACACATAAATTTACCCTCTTAACAATTTTCAAGCATACATTACAGTATCTTAACTATATGCACCTCATTGTACAACAGATCTCTGGAACTTTTCCAACCTGCATGACTGAAACGCTATGCCCACTGAACTGAAGTAAGTGTTTATTGAACACCTACTGTGTGCTTGCAGTGAAAGGAAACCATTGTCTCTCTGGCTAATTTGCCCGTTTGTCCATTTATATCTGGGGACTCTGTGTCCATTTATATACACTAATAATAACTATATATATATTTTTATAATGCTTTACAGTTTATAAAGTACTTTTCTTGTATTTCCCTATACATATCTTATACCTGATTAGGTACTTCCTATTTATCCCATTATTTGTTCCTCTCCCAAACTGTTATTACTTTCATTTTACAAACGAGTAAACTAAAGTCAAGATAAGTGGTTTATCCAAGGTCACAGAGCCAGTCAGTGACAGAGCTAAGATTTGAAGTCAGTTTTTGAAAGCAAGTTCTTCCCCAGTGTATCATGCCTCTTGGGTTTCTGGGAAAAGAGAAAAATACTTAGAAAATAAACTTCATTATTCTAGTTCCAAAATATCTAAAGATATTCCTTTTTTCTCTTAACCAACCCCTCTAACCCAAGATATTTTTCTTATTTAGTTTTTATTTATTGTTCTGATCATTACTAATTTGCAAGTTTTAACTGTGGCATTTGATAAATGCTAAGGTGTTGGGGCCAAATTTGGGCTTGAATCTTGGATTTGCTACTAAATTAGTTGTATCACCTTGGAGAAGTCATTTAACCTCCCCAAGTTTCAATGGCCCCATGTGTAAAATGGTGATTGTGATAGTATCTACCTCATACTGCTGTCATGAGGAGTAGATGTGATATTGCATCGAAATTGCTTAGCGTATTTCTCCGGCCCATAGCAAGCGCTTAACAAATAGGAGATGTTATTATTATCTTAAACATGCAAAGTGAATATTTTATTCAGTTGAACCCATTTTTGGTAAAGGACTGAATTCTTGCTACCAGAAAGTATGAAGAGCCCCAAATTTGAAGTCAAACAGAATTGAGCGCCAATCCTATTTCTGCCACTTACTAGCAGTTTGGATTTGGTTTCCTCATTGCAAACTGAGGATGGTGATACCTATGTCACTGAAATCTTGTGAGGGTATTTGTAAAGATCCTGAAACATAAGTGCTCAATCAATAAAAGCTACTGTTATTATTATTACAAATAAAAAATCCCAATATCACACATCAAGAGATCTAGGTACTCAGAGAGGATACCCAAAGTGAATGCCGGCTGAGCACAGAATTCTTTCTTTTGGCATCAGAACTCAGATAACCCTCAAATGCCAGATCAGAACATAGTAATGGCAATTAACAAGATGCATCTCATAGCCGAGACTCCAAAATGCCAAGGGTATTTGTATGCCATGGATATTTGCATCTGCATCTTATTCTTACTCTGGTGCAAAGCTTTTACGTCCAATATAACAATCATTTATTGAGCATCTGCTGTATGCATGATCCTGTGCTAGTCATGTTGGAAACACAAAGACAAATAGGCTGAGCCTTAGATCTCTTCTTGGTCCACATTCCTGGGGTTGGGGGGGTGGTTATTCAATTCCGTGGCTTTAAATACATCGGTAGGCTGATGACTACCAATTTCTTTCTTCATTTTCACCCTCTCCTCTGACCTTCAGGTTCATCTCTGTTTACCTATTCTCCACGTTCAGTTAGATGTGAAGCATCTCAAAGGTAACACAGCCAAAACAGAACTGTTGACACGTTCTCCCCCCACCCTCCACAAACCTGCCCTTCCCCAAGCATATCACATTTCAGTAAACGCCAGCATAATTCATTCAATCATTTAGGCCAAAATTGGAGTCATCTATGGCCTTTGTCTTTTGTCTACATACTATGTCCAATGCGTCAGCATCTATCATCAGTTTTATCTTCAGAATATAATCCCAATCCAGCCACTTCTCATGGACCCCCTCTACTACCATCCTAGCTCCAAACACCAGTCTTTCGCCTGGCCTAGAGCACTAGCTTCCTGACCAAAGGCCCTGCTTCCACCCTTGCCTCCGGGCCAATGCCCACGACCACATGCGTCATGCACAGCCCAACTCTAGGGACACCGTTCACGGAGACTTCAGTGTAAGGACGCCCCCGGAGTTCTGCCACGCAGTGACCCTACCTGCCTTCTTCCAGTCTACTCTCCACGGGGCAGATGGTCAAGTTTAAGTCAAAGCCTGTCGCTGCTCTGCTCAGAACTCCTCAGGGCTTCCTTTCACACCTACAGTAAAATCTGAAGTTCTAGAAGATGCCAGAGAATCTGGCTCCAGGCCACACCCCCTCATTTAATTCTCCTCTTCCGTTCTCTCCCTGTCCTCTGGCCGCACGAATCTCTTCGCCTGTCCTTGACCATCTCAGGTATGTTCCTCTCAGGGCCTTTGATCTTGCTGGTCCCTCTACCTGGGATGCTCTTCCCTCGGGTATTTGCATGGCATATACCCTCATTTTACTCAAGTCTTTGCTCAAATGGTCCTCCTCAGAGAGGACTTTCCTGATCATCCTATGATTTAATTTGATATTACCTTACTTACCCTGCTTTATTTTTCTGTATAGCACGTATTCTACCTTACGTTATATATTTACTTGTTTATTTGGTTGTTCTTTGTTTCTCGCATTAGTGTTTAATCTTTGAGGGTATGGATTCTTTTTCATTTTGCTTACCACTGTATTGTCAGAAAGGCTGGTGCATAATAAATGCTTGATAAATATTTAGAGACTGAATGAATGGAATATGAAATTCATTCATTGGTTCAAGTATTCTTTCCTTCCTTCATTGAACAATCATTCACTAATCAACTATGCTGTGATAGCATCCCACACAAGTCCTTTCCTTTCCTCCTCACGATGACATGATCTTCATTTTTACAAATTAACAGAGTTTTGCAGAGAGGAGGAATCTGGGCTACATGAGGGATCAGTCTGACGGGCTTCATTGCCCATGAGCTTTCCATACTAGCAAATTATCACTTACCTAACCCATGCTGGCTAGTGGTTATACTAGCTAGCATATAGTGGCAGTCGGTGAAATAAAAAATGGGAGATGATTTAATTATGACAATGTGTAGAGTTTATTTGGGGAGTCTATTAGTCAGGTTTTGCTGCAATAATAAACAACCCCAATGTCTCAGACACTCATGACAACAAATGTTTAGTTTCATTCACTTTACTTATAATACCTCGATCTCGATCTCTCTCTCTCTCTCTCTCTCTCTCTCTCTCTCTCTCTAATATACACCACACACACATTCAGTCTTGGAGATGCCCTGACATGTTCAGGCCCTTTTGATCTTTTCTCCTAGACTTCGTGTGTAATTCTTCATTTAACATCCTTTATCAAGGTTTTAGTGCACAGCTATAATTTTATTTATTCAGCAACACCCCTCTCAATTTTCTGGGAATAGATCATTTTTTTCTTCTGAGAACTGCTCTTTCCCCTACTCCAACTCTGCAACCTGCAGAAACCACCAGCTTCTCACATGAATCCTCCTCTGACCACTCTTGGTTGGTTCATAGGTGGACATCTGATCCAAGCCTGGCCTATATGAGCACTCGCTTTATATTTTTAGAACTAGGATTAAAAGAATGCCTCAGTTCCCCTCTCCATAGGAAAAAAATGGGTGACGTGAGCCTAAAAAGGTTTAGGCCTCCACATTTCCCCCCTTGAGAAGGAAGACAGCCTGAATGAAGCCAAATAAAGCTAACACACCGAAAGAATTAGAAAAAACACTGGCACGTGCCATTACAGGTAGTTTTCAAGTCTCATGTCCACTTGCTCCTGATGTCCAGCCACATTTCTGTCCTGATTGTATTTGATTATTCATTTCTTTCTTGGATCCTGTGAATAATTAATTCCCCCCCTTTTAGGATAAAAATAGTTTAAGTTGTATTTCTGCTTCTTGAAAACAGGTCATTCTTTGGGGTAATTCTTTGGAGTGGCATTTCTAAAAGTAATCTTGGAGAAAAGAGGACTGAGGGGGACATAAGCATTTCAGGGACGGGCAGGGGAGCCAGCGCAAGCCAGGAGGAGGCAGGTCGTGGGTGAGCTGGAGAGGAGGCCTTGGGAAGGTAGGCGTAATCTACAGCAGCGACATACACTTCTGAGAGGATTGGCAAGATGGGGGCCAAAAAATATTGGATTTAGTCAGTATAAAGCATATACAGGGCCAGCCCCAGTGGCCTAGTGGTTAAGTTCAGCGCACTCTGCTTCAGCAGCCCGAGTTCAGTTCCTGGGCGCAAATCTACACCCCTCGTCAGTGGCCATGTGACCATGGCTCACATACAAAATAGAGGAAGATTGGAGACAGATGTTAACTCAGGGAAAATCTTCCTTAGTGAAAAAAAAAGGAGAAAGAAAGAAAGAAAAGAGCATATACAGAGGAATGATGGATGCAGAAGCCAGTTAACATGGATTGGGGGGTAAATGGGAGCTGAGGAATTTCGGCCTGTGAGTATGAAGAGCGTTAGGAGATCTGACAGTAAAGAAGCAGCAAGAAAGAAGATCAGTGTCAGCACAGAGCACTTTTTGAGGAAGAGTTTCCATTTTTTCCCTCTCTTAATATAGAAGAGACACAATCAATAAACATTTAGTAAGTAGGTATTGTATTTCAGATACCATGTTATGTGTTGGAACAAAAGATGAGTAAAACACAAGCAAGATTAAATGAATGATGGTACATTCATAAAATGGAAAACTAGCAGCCCTAAAATGATGTTGTAAAAGGACTACTTAAATAATAAAGTCTGTTGCAATATTAAATTTAAAAAATCAGCTTAAAAACCAGCATGTACATATAGTCCAGCTTTTACTGTATACTTCAAAATAGATACATATGCATAGAAGAAAGTCTAGAGAATAGACAGAAAAACGTAAAGAGTGGTTGATAGTGGTGTTGAGGTTTATGGGCAACTTTCCTTTTACTCTTTGTCTTATCTGCAGTTTCTGAATTTCTACATTTAACCTATGCCTCTGTTGTAGTAAGAAAAATATACGAAGGTAGTGTATTTCTAAAGCGAGATGTAACATAGATCCTGAAGTTGGTCACCGACTGATAGAAAAAACAGTAGACTAGACAACTGGGTGCACAGCACGCTCGCTACTGATGAAGGTCGAAAACAAGAGCTTACATGGATGGATAGTAATGGTATCTGCCTAGTGGGGCTGGGGAGACTTCTCAGAGGAAGGAAAATTTCAGTTAGGCCCTGAAAAACGAGCAAGGACTGGTCTGGCTGAAAAGAAGGCAAGAAGCGAGCACAGAGTCAGGAGTCCACGCAGTATTCAAGGAGTTTGCCCAGTCTAGGGGCAGAAGGGGAGGAGCAGAGGGAGGGAGGCCCCTGATGGCCCGCACGGACTAGGACGGGATCCCCCGTGCACGCAACCGAGAGAAAGCAGAGAGCTCCGCAGGTCTTGGTATGAGACCATTGCTCAGAGCAGATGGAGAGGATGCGTCCGAGGATGAGGGGGTCAGGGAGGAGGCAAAAGTCCAGTGCGAGTGGGTGAGGACCCGAACTAGGACAGTAGCAGTCGGACCGCAGACACGGGGCTGTGTTGGGGAGTTTTTTAGGAAGAGAAATCGATAGATAGGAAGAGAAATTCTGTCACAAAAGTACTATCTGTTGCAGGTTGGGTTCTTCAGAAACAGACTTTTGAGATGAATTTTAGGGTGCAAGATGTTTGTTAGGAATCCACGTACGCGAAGGGAAGGGATAAGAAGCAGGGCTGGCCAGAGGGAGAAGTCCGACTGCAATGCGGGCCTGACAAAGCCTCGGCTGAAATGGCGGGAGCTCAGGAGCACGTGCTGCTCGTCGGAGCTCGACTGCATTGAGCTCAAACGACCACATCTTTACAGCCCTGCCTCACTCAGTCACGGATGTGGCGACGCGAGGAAGGATGTGACCCCAAGTGAGGTGGCTCTCTGCAGGCAGACCTTGCAGAGCTGTGTCTGCGGGAGCTAACAGCTGTGGGCTGTGTACTGACATTGTGGCTTAGTCTTCACCCCACTCTGTGAAGCAGTCACTGCTACCACCCCCATTTTACAAATAAAGGAAGAGGCACAAAGAAATCAAGACCTTTGCCCAAAGTCATTCAACTAGTAAGCAACAGAGGCAGGATTTAAACCTCCAGAATTGGGCTTTAGTGCCTGTGTACTTAACCACTGGCCCACGCTGCCTGCCCCCGAGAGCGTGGGTGGCAGGGGGAATGCGATTGTGACGGGGCATGGCTGCGCTGGGTCCCACAGTCATCCCGGAACATTCCAGCCCGAGAACTTTGATGTGTCTGCCTTCCTGTTTTCCTCTGCGGGCCTTCCTTCACTCTCTCCCTCTCTTTTTTTTCTCATATACTGTTTATTATCATAAGAAGGAAAATCAAATTCAATAAAGTCCAACATGGGGATTAATAAAATAAATACAGACTTCAGTGAAATTGTGCCCTAGCACTTATTTTTACAGCCGTGTTTCAAAAAGCTTATCTGTAGGAGCTCTGGATAATTTTTATCAAATGACAAGAATAGACACTAATTAATAATGGCAAAGTTAGTGTTCTTAGGTTGCCACTTAATACTTAGGTTTTCAAGATTTTTCCTTTCCTTTCTTTCACTTTTAGCATGGCTCACATGCTAAATTCTAAAGCACACAAACATAATTTAGTATTTTCTAAAACAAAGCCACTGGTAATTTTTTGTAATTTTTTCACTTAATGGGGAGCTGGCAGACTGTCTGGGTTGGGGAAAAGTGCTGAGGGTTCGGAGGTGGGCTGCGAGAATGTAGGACCCAAGAGACAAACAGTGATGCAGGAGAAGATATGAAACCATCCTTCACAGCCTGAGAGTCGGAGGACCTGGGTGTAAACTCCACTTCTCTCGCTCCCTTGCTTTGTGATGGCTGAAATCACCTTATGCTTCTGAGCCTCAGTTTCCACAACTGAAAACACCCATGTCACCGAGTTGTTGTCAGAATTAAAGAAGATGATGTCTGTGAAGGAGCCTGGCTCCCCACAGGTACTAAGCATCACGTGAATATGAACCAGAAACATGTTTCTTTCATCTTCAGGCATTTACAATTTGAGACAGTCTCTTTCTTCTCTTCCTCTCATCTTTCTCCCTTTCCAGTCCTTCTGCAAGATGGGGATTGCTGCATTCAGGGGCTCCTGCGAGCTCTGGGCTTTGAGCACTGGCCGAGAGCACAGTTCCTCCCTGCCCTCAATCAACCTGGCATTCATCTCAGCCAGGGAGAGCAGCCAGTCTGATTTTTTTGACATAAACACACTGAACAAGCAAGACAGGCCCCACCGAGTTATTTAAAATCCCGATCTGAGAGCGAGCGTCTTGAATCTGAAGTTCTTGCCTAAATATAAACGGCAAAGCTTACTCAACATCAAATCAAATCAATGATAATTTGAGGACTAATTAGCATTTGGGGCTTTTTTCAGCAGCATGGTGATGTGGTGTATAATGCTATGTGATTGGAGAGAAGCACGTAATTACAAAGCTGAATACATTGTCTCCTGGAGACTCGGGAAGGAGCAGATTCCCTCTCTAAGGAGGCCTGCCACTGGACAGAGGGAGGAGTGGAGGGGGTGGGAGGTGGGGTGACTGAGTGGGAGGGTGCGTATCTGAAACCTGCAGCCACTAGGGGGGACTCTGAGGGCAGGACATGGGCAGGCATCCTCCTTGGGGGTCCCGCCTCCTCTCTGCCAGAAGGTTTCACTTCCACTTGGATCAACGAAGCTTCCCCTCTGACTTTAATCCTGAGAGGTAAGAGGAGATGAGATCATTTCGGAAAGGAATAGGACAAAGGGGAACTGAAATGAAGAACGTGCTTGCCAGGAGCGAGGCGTCAACATAATCAGAGCAGCAAATATTTGCGCCTGCTCTCTGTGTGGTCATGTTCGAGCCCTGTACGTGCAGCACCAGGTCAACCCTCAGAGTGGCCCTCTGAGGTCAGGGCTATGTCTATTTTTACTTTTTGATGAGAAAACTGAAGTTCTGAGAGCTGAAGAACTTTCCTAAAGTCTTACAGATAGAATTTGGCAGATCGGAGCTTAATATACTTAATATACTTCTGGCTCCAAAGTGTGGGCTGCTGATCCTGCTACTGCACTGCTTCGTGTTAGTTCCATCGTTTGATGGATCTCAGGAAGCCTACGGAAGGTGGGGCGTCCTTAGAGGTGGGGAGCCTGGCTTCAGCGGTAGAGAGAGTCACCCAAGGGTGCCAACTTGTCAGTGGCCAAGATCGAAGGCTGAGAGAAAGGTAAACGAGAACAGAAAAAATAATTACAAAGAAATATTAGCTCTAATGAAAAAAAGAACAAAATCCAAAGAGAACACAGTCCCTGTGTGACTGTCCATCCCGGGGAACAGGCCTCCTCGAACGGGGACTGTGGCAAAGGGCAGTGTGTGCCACTGCTCCCCTGTCTCCTTGAATAGACTCCCTTAGGCCTGCCGTTTGTCATCAGGTGCCCCAGGATTCAGGTGCCCAACTGGGGACTCTGGCACGAGAGCTACAAGCGGGGAGAGGACCACACATAAGTGTCTCTCATATGCTTAATCTGACCTTCTGGCAGTGGCTGCCGGGTAGGGTTGGGGGCGGTTGGGTTGAGAAAGATTCTGAGGCGCATTAGGGCTCCCTAGGAAAGAGGGATACGTTGGTTAGTGATGTCTGTGGTGGCCACAGCACAGTGGAATGGTGACATATGTGCCAGGTATTGGCTATATCTGTCTTACGTTCTCATTTCTAGCTCTTCTAGTTTCTCTTTGTGCAGTGGATATATATGGGGATATAGTCTAATGAGACTCAGGTTGAGACAGCTGAACTCTGTGGGAATCCCCAGCATGCAGTTAACCGCATCCCTTTTCTTCAAGGGACTCTGAGATGCTTCATTTTAACTCCTAAACATGATCAACCAAGAGGCAGGTGTCTTGGAACAGAAAAGCACAGTAAGAAAAATAAAACCCCTTGGATTGAATTTTTTTTCCAGATGGAATATTAAGTGGCCAGATAGCGGCTGCTTTTCAAGCATGATGAGTGTGATTCAAATTATACTCACTCAACTGGAGATGGCCTGATGGGGTTCCAATTGCTGAGTACCATGTTGGACATAAAAAGTGAGACAATTAGTCTTCTCAAGAAGCTATCGAGATGGCTTAATCGGCATCAGGAAACAAGAGCTTTTTTTTTTTTTTCTTTTGATGTGAAGAGAAGGAACTCAAAAAGCTGAGGCCTGAGGATATTGGCACAAGCAACGGTTGTGAATAGATTAGCAATTATGTAAGATTATGGTCTGGGTTACCATCTGATTTTGGCAATAACTCAATCAATTCTTTATTGAGCGTCTACTGTATACCTATATACTAGGTGTTCCTGTAAAGAGGATTATGTATTATTTATAATGTGTACTCAGTCTACATATAGAAGGTATTTGAGGGGGACTACCACCAAAGATATGTATAACATAAGGCTGTTAAAATAGAATTAGATAACATCTGTGGAAGCAGACAGAGGCAAAATCACTAACCCCATAGGCTAATGTGGTTACTATGATTGAGAATTAAGATTAGTCTGAGCTTCCTGACAGACAAGGCAAAAGGGAATCATGATGGGTGCATGTTTGCACTACCAGATAAAATACAAAAACTTGGAAATGTAAAACTTCTGCGGTTACTAACTTCTAGAGAACTTGGATGGTCGGCTTCCTGGGGCAGTGACGGAGTCTTATTTATCTTAAGATCTTGGTCACCAGGTGGAGTGCACGGCACCTAATAGATGTATAATCAAAGGGAGTTTGTTGCATTTATTCATTGATACATTGGTTGATGGGGATGTGGAGGATGGGAAAAGCTATTGAAGAGGGAGCGGTATTATGATCTCTCTTCGGGAAGCCTTTTGTGGATGTCCAAGCTACTTTAAACCAATTGTACAGCGTCCTGGTGATCTGCATATATACAAAGATAGAATACTAAAAGAAGCACAGGCACAGAGGCAGACCACTGAGTATGTTGGCAAAAGCAAATTATAATTCATCCAAAACACACTGGGAGGAAATCATAATCTTTGCCCTGCCACCAAATAGTGACAAAGGGCAAGGAGAGAGATGGGCATGAGAGGACTCTGGCTACAAACTGCTATAGCAAGAAGGAAGAGGAGCCATATCAGTCAGGGTCCAAACTGGAAAACAGAAGCCATTCTAAGCATATCATTTGGAAGATATTTAATGTAGGGGATTAGCTCCATAGGTAATGGAGGATCTAAGAAGGCAAGAGGGGATGGTGAGGCAGCTCAGAGATCAGCAACACCTGGAAGACACTACAACTTCTAAACTTCGGGGAAAGAGTAGAATTGCTAGAGCTGGGGTCACCTGGGGGGAGCTGGGACCACAGCATGCCATGCCAGGTGGGAGCTAGAGCTATGGGGGAGGGTGCAACCACTGCTAGGGACACTGCCCTAAGGAGAAAGAGGGGAGAAGAGCTGGCTTTTCCCTTCTCTGACCCTCTGGTTTTAGCCTCCCATTAGCTGAGCTCTTGAAATCAACTGATGTAGGCATCTCGGAAACACGGTCTCAGGTCTCAGTCCCTCTGAGATACAGCAATGAGCAGAGGAAAGGCAAAGATGGATGTGAGGGTAAAGGACCCACGACTGGCACAGCTTCAAATAGCAATCTGGTGTCTCTGTGCTCAACTTGGCCAGGCCTTGGATCATGAACATTGTAAGGACCCTGGAGAAGCTGATGTCTGATTTCTTTTTCACAATCTCGTTCGTAGAAAATGCTTTGGGCTCCTGATAAGCTTTAAGCGCTTTGAGGAGGTGATTTGGTTGCAAACGGATCTAGGTTTAATTCCCAGCACGGCCAAGTAAGCCATGCTGAGAACTTGGGCAACTTACCCACTTCTCAGCCTGTTTCCCCATCTCTAAAATGGTAATGATAGTACCTACCTCACAGTGTCGTTGTGAAGACTGAGAAAACGAGCGTAAAACACACAGCATAGTGCCCGACACATAGGAAAAGCTGAGCCCCCGGCCACTCTAAGATTACCAATAGTTGGTGACTGCTTCACACTCACGTGGCTATTGCCTTCAGCAGGACACACCTGTCTTTCAGGATTCAATTTGAGCATCACCACCTCCATGAGGCTTTTTCAGGATGTCCTTCCTGTGTGTCCCCACGCACTCTGGATGCAACCCTGTCCAGGCACATTTCATGCTATGTTAGAATTATCGATTTACATTCTGTTTCCTTCACTAAAATGTGAGCTCCTTAAATGCAGGAGAGTATGGATTGCTCTCTCCATATCATGCCTAGCGTCGGGCTTGGCAGAGAGTATGAGCTCAGTAAATGTTTGCTGAATGAATGAATAAATGATTGATACCATTTACTCATCAAAAATAAGATGAACAATTTTCCCAGCCATGGTAATCGGCCTTCTCTAGTTTCCTCTTCATTTAGGCATCTTTGCCTGGCTTCTAGGCCAATCCTGAACAATGCAGTGAGTCTATGATCATCTAGTGAACAGCAGATGGGAGACAAATGAATGAAATATTAGCATTGGCTGGAGCAAGTTGGGAGAAAGATAGTGGACATCTGTTAGATGTCAGAAGAGCACTTCTTTCCTAGAAAGAGTGACCATGGAGCTGCCACGCCTGCATGAAAAGCCCCTGGACGCTGTGCTCCGGTCATTGCCTCAGTGAGGATACGAGACCCAAATGGGGCTAATTCATTTGACCCCTTGGAATTTTATGACAGAAACCTATTAACATAAGCCAATAACTTACCAGTGACTGAAGATGTAAGCTATAGTACTCAGCAGCAGTTGGCAGCCATACTTTTTCTCCTTGTGATGTAAAGAGAAGTCATTCTGCAGATAGAGAAAAGAATAAAGGAATTATGCAGAGAGGAGTGGGGAGCAGAGAGAGGAGTCCTAAGAGTGTTTGAGTCCCCAGTTCAAACTGTCCCTGTTGGATTTCTGTCCATGGGTTCCATGAATCATGACAAAAGTTTTATCATAAAGCCCCCTTTTTGCTTATGCTTGTTCAAGTTTGGTTTCTGTTATGTGCAAACAAAACATCCTAATCTACAGGGGATGTGAAAATGGAATATGAAGCAGAAAAGTAAATTGAGACTAAAATCTCAATAGCCGTGAAAGCCAAGATATAACCTTTGGATTTTATCCTGTAGGCAACGTGAAGCCTTTGCAAGTTTTTGAGGAAGGAAGTCAAATGAATTGGTGTGTGTTAAATGAAAGGCCTTAGCTGACACCAAAATAAAGTGTGTATCTCTCTCCTTGTCACCTCTGTAGCTCAAAAGTGATAGTCAGTTAATAATGCTAGAGATGTGCTCTTCCCAATTCCCCCCAAATACCTCTGCCCCACATGAATGCCCAGCACACTTTCCCATGACTCCAAAACCTTCTTTTCTTGCAAATTAGCTGTCTTACAGGGACCTGCTCTCTGGCTGTGGGAGACTTGTCCTTCTAGAACCAATACTGTCACCATGGAAAGATACCAAATGTCTGTTTGTTGCAGAGAGGGTTACATTTAGCACGTCAGAAAGAGGACAAAGATTTACAATGCATGCTTGGATTAGCTAAAAAATTCATTCTTTCTGCCTTTCAGGTCTTAAATTTTGAGCTGAGTGAAGAGCTAGATTCCCTGGGGAGGAATAAGAGCCTGAGGCCATTAATCAAATGGATGCTGGGAGCAGTGACAAGGTGGATGAGGGAGTGAGAAACCCTGGGCCGTGACCCAGCTCTCATACTAATGCGGTCTTTAGACGTAGCCTACTTACTTTCCCTCTCTGCCCCTCCGTTTTCTCACCTGTAAACTATGGGAGCTAGTCTATGGAGGTCTCAGGTTTGGTCATTTGATGTGTCCGAACACGCCTCAGAGGGCAGGAACATGGCTTTGGGCCTGGGTCACAATCCCCCAGGATGGCCCACTTCTTGGACAGCTCCGTAGACCAGACCTGTGAGTAGACTTGAAGGAGTCTCTCCCGGGTTTCATCGCAGTCACTGGAGGCTGAATGTCAGTGGGTTGCTCACTTAGGACACAACCTGAGCAGAGACAGAAAAGTGATGCCTCAAGGTCCATCTAGAGCTTTCAGGAGCATCCTTCTTCTCCAGTATCAGCTCAGATTCAATTTGCATTAGCGAGAGTAAGGTGTGGCTGGCACATGGTGAGAAGTGAGGAGGCATGTAAGTGAATAAGCAACAAGCTCAAGTCTTTCCTGAATGTTCCAACCCACACTCATCCGGGACCTCATGTGGCGGTCACGGTCTGAGACACATAGTCCACCAGTAGGTCACATTGTCTTTTGCATTGTGCTCTCATGTTTTATGTGTGCTCAGTTTGGATTCCTAACCTTGCTTGAATTCATTTAAGTTCAAGGGCAAATATTTTGGGGAACCTACTCGTTGCCAGGCATTGTGCTACTCATTGAAGACAAACAGACACAGGGAACAGTCCTGCCTTTGAAGAGCCCACTCTCTAAAGAGGGATACAGACCAGTAAACAGATGTTTACACAGAGGGTGCCAGGAGAGAGGAGGTATTCATTTTCTATTCAAAGCACCACAAATTTAGCAGCTGAAAACAACCCCTGTTTATTAGCTCACAGTTCTGTAGGTCAGCCGTTAGAGGGGCTCAGACGGGTTTTCCATTCAGGGTTTCACAGGGTCAAAGTCAGGGTGTCGGCCGGCTGGACTCTAACCCGGAGACTCTGGGGAAGAATCCACCCACAACCTCGTTCAGATCAGTGGCAGAGTCAGTTCCCGAGGCTCTAGGTCTAAGAGTCTTGTTTCCTTGCTGGCTGTCAAGCCAGGAGCTGCTCATCATTCCTAGAGGCCGGCTGCGTTCCTCTTCATGGGGCCCCGTCCCTGCCTTCAAACCGGCAACGGAGGGGAGTCTTTCTCATGCTTTGATTTTCTCTGCCTTCCTTTTCTGCCACCAGCCTGAGAAAGCACTGTGCTTTTAAGGGCTCGTGGGCTGAGGTCTGGCTCACCTGGTTACTCTCCTTTTTAAAGCTCAACTGTGCCTTCGACATAACACAGTCATGGGCCTGATATCTCATCCCATTCACAGATCCCAAGGCTTAGGGTGTGGGATCTTCAGGGCCATCCTGAGAAATTCTTTCTGCCACGGGGGGCGTGGAGGATGTCAGGGAGCACGGAGCGGGTGGGAACAAACACTCCAATTCCCAGAAGGTCATGGGAAGTCTTTGCCTGATTGAATTTTCGAAGGCTGAATTAGACTTCAGCAGGGAGAGAAAGGGAGGTATTTGGGAAAGACCGATGGAACAGCACCACGGCAAGCTCAGTCCTCTCTTTCCTCCCCAGTGTCGAACCCAGTGCTGAGCACATAAGACTTTCTCAACAACATTTTCTTGACAATTTAGCTGATTAGTTATAGGTCGTTGTAGTGATTAAACAAGATAGTACTCAGAAAGTACTTAGATCAGTGCTTGAAACAAACTAAATGATTAATATGTACCAGTTGCTATTATTATTATACAACTCAAAATAGGAAACCTCTTGCAAATAGATCTGGAATATTGACTTATTCGTTTAACGAATATTTATTAAGAACACACTGAATTCCAGTGCGAGGGCTGGGACAGACGGTGGAGAGCAAAGCAGACGACCCTGACCTCATGGAGTTTACTATCAGTGGGGCACAGACGAGTGAAGGGCAGCCGTGTGTGGCACACGGTCAGGTACTACTGTGTTCACATGTCTGTCTTTGAAAGGTTGTTTCCTTCTCGTCCACCTGGTGACTCAGCACACGTGTCCTCCTTGAGGTCAACCGTCCTCGCGAATCCCCAGCCCTCCTCAGCGTACTTTTCTTTCTCCCTCTCTCTGCAAATTCCTTGTTGTCTTGCAGTTTTATCCCCTGGATTTGAGCCCCACAAGGACAGGGACTGTAGCCTATTCAATATTGTCCCCAGTGACCAGTGCCAGGCCCGGCTCATGGAAGCCCTCAGTAAATGAGCGTTGAATCAATGAGCTCTTAGCTTAGACCCTGGTTCCTTGTTTGACTCAAACCTACTATTCTACTTTAGTTTATTTTTCATAAACCTTGGTGTAGCGCCTGTTATGTGCCAGGAAGTGAGTAACAGAGCTAAGATTCAGACCCAGACAGTCTGCTGCACTTGACCCGGTTTGGAGTGCGCCTTCAGACCTGCCTGCCCAGCTCGTCCCTAATATGACCAATGACAACAAACGAAAGCAGTCACCACAACCACGTCTTGAGCATTGTTGCACGCTTCCTGTATTGAATTTGTAGCACGGTTTCCTACAATAACTCTGGGGAGTAAGAATTATCTCCATTTTAGACATAAGTTCTGCCTCCCAGAGAGGTTAGGTTCCTTGCACACGGCCACAGGCCAGCATGCGGCAGGCCCAGGACTTAAACGTAGTCTGTTTGAATCCAAACCTGGGCTCTTTGGGGAGGAGTTAGTGCTTTGACCTGTCATTTTCACCGAACTGATGATTCCTTTTCTTTTCCAGTGACTGACCACTTTGGCACCCATGGAGTCACCATCTCAAATACACTTTGAAAATGCTCAGGAGAAAGTCGGAATCTTGGTATTATGGGTACAAACAGCATAACCCAGCCGTGATCTAACTGAATAAGAGATTGGTTTCTCTGTGTCAATCAGCCCTCTGTCTTTTGAGTCCCCGTCTCAGGCTGCAGTCCTGTCATTGAGACAATGAAAGGAACAGTACCTTTCCAGGTGCCACAGAGAGACTGAGAGACTTCATCAGCTCACTCTCCATTGATAGGACTTTTCCTTAAATTATTTCTTAGTTACCCAAGAGAGGAGCATGAGCAGACAGAGATAACAAGTATATATAAACTTCAAGGCTCAGCTTTCCAGGCCAGACTTGCTTTATCCATTCTGTACCCAGCACCCAACACAGGACCTGGCCCACAGAAATTGCTCTGGGAATGTTTGTTGGGTGAATGAAGAAAGGAACCAAAAAGATGAAAACACACACTCACCTTGGGTTTGGCACTGAGGCTGAGTCTGGGAGGAAGAGCGTGGTGCATCGGAGTTTGGCATAAATGGAATACATTGGAGCAGTGCCTCTCAAACTCTCTGTGGGGAGAGGGAGAGCCTAGACTCCTCTCGTATCTCTAACCAATTGAGGATCAATACATGGTCCTACTGCTAGTGTGCACTTTGCACCACTGGCAACTTGTCTCTGTGAATGCAGCAGCGCCCTACCTAGTCGATATCTGTGCAATGAGACAAGACAGGTCGCATACCGGGAAATCACGGCAATGGCAAATTGCTATAAGAATTTCTAAAGGCTAACCCTCAATTTCTGTCCTTACCTCATCACCAACCAGAAAGAAACCGTTCACAGTCCGGCCTTGGTCCCGGAATCACACCTGAGCCACACTCTTTGGAGCATGTGTTTGGACTCATGGTTGGATTAGAGTCTTACTGGATGTCGTGGTTTGGGGGAGGTCACTTAACCTCTCTCAGCCTCCTCAGTTTTCTCATCTATAAAATGAGGAAAATAGCAATGCCTCCCTTACAGGGTTGTAATGAGGATCCAATGGCATCATTCATTCAATACCCATTCGGCAAATATTTATTGAGCTCCTGTTATGATGGATACTTTTTTAAGCACTGGAGAAAAAGCAGAGGACAAAATAGACAAAAATCCTTGTTGTCATGGAGCTTAGATTGTGGTGAGGTGGTCTATATAAAGAAGGTAGTCTGGTGCCCAGTCGTTGTCAGCTGTGTGTCATGTGTCAGGTCACTTCCCTTTACCGAGAGTCAGTTTACTAAAAATGGAACAAAAATAACACACCTCCTGGGATTGTTTTGAAGACCCAGTGAGATCAGACAGACGGTCACTTGCTGTGATCGTGAGTAAATCCAACTCAAAATTAAGTGCAAAATATTGCGTTTCTGGATCTGGAGGGTCAGAGTTGTGGACTCTCTCAGCAGTTGGGAGATTCAAGGTTGTGGGGAACTTCCACCTGAAACAGTGGGGCACAGGAGCCGAGGGAACCAGCTGAGCCTCAGGAAGCTCACGGAAATACAGTGTCTAAAGCCAGGTGCACGGCCAACTGAGCCAGAAGAGGAGCAGCTCAGAAGGACTGAAGAAAGATGTCAAGGCCAAAGAACGGGATCAGGTTTTTGGAATCAGGCAGATAAGAACTAGAACAGAATAGACAGCATAGCGTATGGCTCACTTTCAATGCTTACTGGGGCATGTCGTATGGACCCGAGGCAAAGTTTAAGGGGCTGGGTTAGAACAGATAGTACTTGCGAGCGATATTACCAAGAACACAACCAGAGGGCCCGATCTGTGATCAGGTCAGGACGCGAGATCAAGGCTAGGACTCGAGACAAAGCCAACAGTCCAGGAACCATGAAAAGTTAAGAATGGAGCATGAAGAAAAGAACAGATTATGCTATGAGGCTAGAATTTAGGCTGGATAACTTTTCTTAGCTCTTTCAGATCACTCTACCTTTCTTCATCCTGTTCTGTGCCCCTGAAGGCAAAACGACACTGAGAATAAATGGATCTCTTATCTCTGGTTTCTGAATGAGTCTAGCCAACGGGGAAGACAGCGGGAGACTTCAAGGAGCGGGGTGGGGAGGGAGCACACAGAGCTCGAGGCATTTATTCCCCCAGGTCCTCTCTTTAGGCTGTTGTGGGATGTCTGCATCTCTTAACAACTGGTCTGTGTCCCTGTTACCCATTCCTGGTTCTGGAACCACTCCTTCCCTTGACGCCTTCAGACATGGAGATATCAGAGAGCCCCTCTTATTACTAGCCCCAGAGTGCCCACTATCCTCTGTGGTTTCGCTATACCCTGCCCACAACTTTGTAAATAACCCTATTACCCTAATAGAGTGTGCCATCTGTTTTCTGCTGCAACCCTCACTGTAAGCTCCAGGGCTTGGTCTTACTGGGTTCTGTTTCATAAACTGGGATGTGTCGGCCTAATTTAAAGAGAAAGGGCTGGACAGATCCACAGTAGAGAGTATGGCAGACTGCAGTCAGGACTTGGAAGTAGTCATGTGGGGTCTTGGGTGATAACCAGGATAGATCCCAGGGGCTGGGGGAAAAAAAAGCTAATATTTAACATTTCACTCCCATCTGGAAGTCATTATTCTAAGTGCAGTGTGTTTGTGAACTCCTTTAATCCTCAAAACAAAGCTATCGAGCAGGTAGCGCTACCACCACCATTTTACAAAATGAGGAAACTGAGGCAGGGAGGTCGAGTAACTTGCTTGAGCCCACACAACTAGTAAGTGGCTGTAGCTAGGATCTAAACCCAGATAGTCCTACTCCAGAGTTCATGGTCCTGACTACCAGTTCTCCACTTCCATAAACATTCGCTATTCATTTCCAATTTCTTGGCCCATCCCTGCCTTGTTCTTCTTAGTCAGAACCCTGCTAATAACAGCCTTTGCATCGAGTTTATCACTTTAATCAGCTTTAGCACATTCCGAACCTCATGTTTCTGACTCAGATCTTACAGGCCACAGGGTGCTTTAGGTTCCTCAAGAGGTTAAGCCTGCAGCCCAAATTTCTTCATCAGTGAATCGTGGCGCCTGGCCTGCCGCTCAGCTCCTCTAAGCTTTGCTCTTCTCTCTCAGAATTTTTGGAAGTTCCTGTAGGACAGGGACAGTGTCTGTCCTAGCTCACATCCCAGTACTTAGCTCATGGTGGTAACATGATAAACATTTACTGAGTGAATAATCAATGGTTTTGACATGTCCTTTAAAATTCGGAGCTTATTGGAGAGTATCCAGAAAAACCATATTATTCTCTTTCCATACTCATCTTTTGTTAGACCCCATCACCATGGTAATATCAGAACGGCCTTTTTCATCGCCCAGCCCTCTTCCTTTCTTGGAGCCACACACAGAGCAGGAATTGTGCCTGCTTGGTAGACCTCACCTGAAGTCCACCAGCTTCCTCAGCTGGTGATCACAGGGTCTGCTGGGAGCATTTGCTTGCTTCCTTTATCTCACGGTCGTTATGGAAGTGGTTAGATGCTAACAATCCTATTATAACGTCATACCTGGGTTTGACTCTCTGCTTTGTCATTTCACTGTGCATGAATCACCTAACTTCAGTGTGTCTCAGTTCCTTTATCTATAAAACCACTATAATAGTAGTATCTACTTCTCAAGGTTGTTGTGAAGATTAATGAGATAAGGTATACTTATCATAGGAAGTAGATGTCAGTACAGAGTAAGAAGTGCAAGAGACCTCTTAGGGATAACACCTGTGACATATAAAGGGCGATGGGAGCAGGAGTCACCAGAGAGAGTCTGCAGACTGCGATGCAGGTCTTACACCTGTGAAAGGAGAAAGGCAGGGGAAGCGGAGTTGGGTAGGAATAGTCCCAGATACAGCTCAGTAAGTTTTGGCCAGGCCAACAGGGAGCTCTGACACCAAGACTGCCCAGAGAGGCCTTTTGCCCTGGGCAGAAATGGCCTGACCCTAGCATTTCCACTGTGCTCAGTCTTTGGCAGAGCTGCCAGGGAATATGGCTGCCAAAGTATGTGAAGTGCTTAGCACAGTGCCTGGCCCCAAGTAAATGCTCGACAAATGTTAGCTATTGGTATCATTATTTTTAGTAGGAGCCCAAGGAATGGAAACAAGTGTTACTGTGCCTTGCACTATGTTTAGCTGTGCGTGTGCCGATGTTAAAGAGAAATTATTCACTGGACACTCATTAAAAATGGCAAGACAGATTTTATTTGAGTTACTGCAGTAGAAGAAAGAGAACTCATTACAGGATTGGGCTCAACTCTGAATACAGCAAAGATAGCTGAAGATTTATAGCCCACAGGCAGAATGAGGGGTCAGTGGATGGAAAATTACCAAGAGAAACTTGATTAGACATCAAGGGTAGGGGGATTCTTACTAAATTGGTTTAATGGGATTCTTGCTAAAGGACTTTGAGATCAAGGGTGGAGGGCGAGCAAGTTGATCAGATATCAAGGTTCGGGGATACTTCTAAACTGACAGCAGGATTCTTTGCTAAAACTTGGCTTGGCAAGCCAAGGAGAGGGCCCAAGCCCAAGGCCTAGTAGAGAAGAGAGCTCAGAGGAGCCTGTCTAGAGTTCGGTCAGGGAGAGAATCTTTGTCACCTGTCACTTGTCCTAGATGAAGAGCACCTTGGGTAGGAATCATGCCTGGGCCATCTTTTTACCCACCCTCCGCCTCTCGCCCAGTGCCTGATGCATAGTGGGGCTCAGGAAAGGCTCATGGAATGATTATATGAGGGAATATCAGTGTGTGTAAGAAGTAGGCTTACTACATTGAACCTGACGGTCAGAACCAGCACCTAGTGTACCTGGATGACACCTGTGGGCAGCCGGTCATTGTGCCTTGAGTCTCTCAATTTGCAACAAGCAGAGTCTTCATGGGCCTGAACTGAGGGTTGACCACTGGGCAGTCAGTGTAGAAAGGACACCCGGCAGCCATATGTTTGGGTGCAGATGCCTGGACCTGACATATTGTATATGATATACCTTCAGGAGCTGTAGGCAAAGGCCCTGTCAAGTCAAGAGAAGGCCAAAGCTCTAACTCCCAAATTCTTAATTCCAAATTTAACTTCTTTTCAGCAAATAATTCAGAATATTTAAAAATCTACACACATTGTACCTTCCTATAATATTGTCCTCTGGGGACCATCTTAACTTCTCAGAAATTTCTTGAATGTCATCCATTCACCACAGCTTTATTCTGAATACTGTTCTATATCAAATTGTATGAAAGCAAATATTTTTTGTCTATCCACCCTCAATCTTTATATGCAGAAATAGATGTTCATTGAGGGCAGAGGCCTCTCCTCAAGATCAGAGTGTAAGTGCATGGAAGAACTCGGGTTTCGACACCAAACTCCTGACCCCAGCCCCGTGCTACATTCTCTTTGGATTCTCTGTGTATGTGTATGTGTGTGTACGTGTGTGTGTATAGACTGATAGTGATGAGCCAAGTAGTCATTTGGCTAATTGCCTTGATCAAAATTGTCCTCGTCCCCCAGGGGGAAGCACATAATTTTTGACATCAAGGTATTAAAAATAGTTAAGCAAGGTCTGGACAGGAATCATCATGATTCAAATTTCTCCAGCTGTGTGCTAATCCAACAACCTACTCTCAGTATCAGTCTCCAGTCGGAGCTCGCTTTTCCTCACTTTTGTTGAGCTGGTAACCTGGGAGTACATTACCCCTCCGGGCAGCTCTGGATCTGCTCCTGTCTGCACACAGGTCTGTGAAGATGCTTAGCACAGTTTTTGAAGCAGTCATCAGTGCTCCTGGGTCAAGTACAGGGTCTTTGTTGTGTTACAAAGAAGCCCACTGCAGCGTTATGTTCACTTCACCCCGTTCCAAGGTTAACAAATGGACTTGCCTAGAATAAGGAGGGGAGAAAGGGAAAGGGAGAAGTCAGTGGCCTCATAGTTGAAAGAACTGGGTTTGAATATATGCCATAACTCTAGGTAGCTCCAAGACCTGGAACAAGTTATTGGGCCTGCTTGTGCTTTAGATTCAACATTTATAAAAACCAAGAGAGGATTGGGAGTGAGGCTAATCCCTCAGCCGCAGCCCCTGCTCCTTCCAGCTACCCACAGGAAGGAGGAGCTCAGTGTCTGGGCACACGTGTCACGCACTTGTGATGCTATCAGTTGGGAAGAAGTGCCCTATTGCAAAGCAAGCACCCCGAGATAGGGGTGATATGCTAAATATCAAACATTTCAGGCCCCCAAAATGAAGCTTCTGTAGTCCACATAGGTCCTTCAATAGTCTCATCCACACTAAGAACCACGCAAGATCCACTGTGTATGGAACATCTGTATGTGCAGCATGCTTTACCTAACATCATCTCAAGTCCTGACAAGGACCCTGCAAAGAATCAGTGTCATCCCCATCTCACAGCTAAGAAAACTAATGCTCAAAGAGGTTCTAAGCCCAAGATTTTCCTATATCACCCTTCTTCAGCTCAATTCCAGTCTCTCCCAGCTCACACAGCATGGCAATTATTCGTTCACTTACCTGGCCCCTGAGGCACTCTTTGAGGCTGTGCACATAGTAGGTGCTCAACAAAGCCTTGTGAAATAAATAATGGAATAAATGCTGCCTTTGCATCTGGTGACTTGACCAAGCAGAGCCCTGAATGTGGGGAATGGCTGCGACTCATTTTAGGAATCAGGTCTTTGCCCAGCTGCAGGTGGTAAAGGGGGATACCTCCCAAATGGCAAGACCCACAGCTAAGTGTTCTAGAGGTTTCTGCACAGACAGGTGGCAAAGTGGCAGCAAGAGTGGTCCAGGATTAATTAGCAGGTTGCTGATCCCAGCAAGGGGTAATTTGAGGACAAGGTACTCTCAGCAAGTTGAAGCCTGGTTATCCAAAAAAGGGAATCCTCAGAGGCTGTCAAGGGTGCTGGATGCTGAGTGCTTCTGCTTAAATCCCTTCTGCTTGAGACCCAGATGCATCCTAGGAGCTGGGGACGTACCTAAGCGTGCCTATGTTTTGAGAGGGTGGGGGGTGGTCAGATGCCTCAATTGTGGAAGGAAGAGAGAGAACATCAGGAAATAAGTTGGGTCTCCCAGCTCTAGGCCTTCGACTGACCCAGGCAAGTGTTGAGATATCAGGTATCATGGCTTCCCCTCCACCCAGCACATTTGTATTTAAAAAGGCTCATTGAAGAGCAGCTAGTATCATCCAAAGGAATGAATATCTGTTTGGATGCCCTTCAGATGCTTGGATAAAAGGATGAGGGAGATCCCCTGTGAGGTCAGGCCTTTCCGGCAAACCACACTGAGGCCACTGTTTTTAGCTGTGTTGGTTGGGTTCTAAACAACTATATGCGGCACCCCTGCATCTCACTCTGGAGGAATGTGTTTCCTGGAAGAAAATTTGCTGGATCGTCACTCCATATGCATGGTGAACAGAATTTGCACTGCAGCATCAGCCAAATCTTCCTAGAGTTTCCCTTTCTCCTTCCACATGGGCTAAACCCCTTGCATTGTTGAAGGCCCAGCTCGAAAGCCAGTGCCTCTTAGAAGCTCCCGGGTGGCTCCCCATACCCACGAACCAACCATCCCCCTCCTTTCTTTGTGTTCCTGTAGAGACTTGTTTGTCCAAGTCCCACCCTGATGTGGTCCCTGGCCAACTCTGCAGCTCATTTCTTGGCGCCCTCTCCTCTCATTTATGCCCTAGCAATGCTATTCCTCCCCTCCCACACTCACAGCAAAGCTCCCCCGCACCCGCAAAGTGCTGCTTCACGCTTCCTGGCTCTGCGTACGCTGTTCCCTCCATCTGGACGGCTTTTCCGACTCCCGTCTTTCTGGCTATCTTTCAGGTATCTTCCAAGGCTTAGCTCTGGCCTGAGGCAGGGGCTACAGCTGTGTGATTCATCAGCGTAATCCAAGCTCCTAGCATGCCACCTGGAAGCAGTAGAAACTCAGGGAATACTGGTTGCACGTGTGAATGAATGAATCTCCAAGAAACATTTTCATCGCCCCCAGTCTGAGTTGGGGGTCATCCCCTCTGCTCCTGTATTATCTCGTGCTTATCTTTTCTGTTGCCACCGTATATTGAAAAGTGTCTAGCTGCCTGACTTCTCCCCAACTACTAGAATTTAACCTTCTCAAGGGCAGGGGCCAGGTTTCATTCATCTTTAGGCCCTCAGCATCCAGCAAAGTGCCTGGCACACAGTAGGCCATAAATAAATTCTGAATAATAAGTACTGAAATTGAACTGGATGACTGCTACTCTGAGGACATTGCATTATGGTAAATAATCTTCTCTCTTTCTCTTTCACTGACTTGAAGCTCCCAGTACCCACATTGTGCCCAATAGGTATTCAATACATAGTTATTATTTGATTTGGAAAATAAACTACACTGCAGGGTGGAGAGAACACTGGTTGAAGAGTCAGCTTCTGGTTCTGATGTTACCATGTGGTAACTGATGACCTTGGGAAAGTCAATGCAATGGGGCTCTTTGAAACTCAATCTTCTAATCTGCCAAATGGGTATAAAATTCTCTACTATCTTAGTTTAGTTTTCCCATCAGTAGGCTCTCAGACAAGGGCTTGGGTTATGTAGTTTATTTAGGAGGTGGTCTTGGGAAGCACAAGAGAGGGAGTGGGGGAAGTGAGGCAAGGAAGAGAGAGAAGTCAATCACGTGTGCATTAATGATGAGTTGCTGTAATGCACAAGTACTGCAGATGGGCCCAATCCCGCTGCGGATGCTCTGAGAAACTCTGCAGAGCACGCCTCAGGACAGTCTCTAGAGATGAGCTGGGAGCTGAGGGTACTGCTCCACTACCCTCATTCCCCTTTGGTTGAAGATTGTCCCTGAGGGGTTAACTCTCCCAGGGCTGTAGCCAAGCGAGCTGCACCAGGTGCTGGAGAAACCTTCAGGCAGAGGAGCCATGAGATGCAGGGACTTGAGATGGGGAGCTAGCTGTACGTACGCAGGAAACTGACCACCACAGATACAGGTAGTCTCAGAGGGGGGCTGAGGAGAAACAGGGCGGGGCATGAACAGCATCCGTCCACCAACCCACAGTGTCCTGAGGTCGTCAACCAAATTCATAGAAGGGAAGATGCTTTGTCAATTTCATACACAATCAGAGGTCAGATATTTAAAATATACTATTTCTTTACATTTCAACATGCTCTTCAAAGCATCACTTTGCCTCTTTAGTTACCACCCCTCTCCTCTGGTGGACTGTTGTTGTGGAATTAGCCTAGTCACACCCAGCGAGCTTGTCTTGCTCCTGAACGCTCCTTGAGGAGCCCACAGTGTGCTGGTGACGCTCATTATTAGTCCAGGAGAACCTGAGACCTCCGAAAATGAGTGCTCACTCAGACTTCTTTTCTCTTCCTCCAAGAGCCAACTCCTTCTTTCCCACCCTGTCACCCACACAGGCGAGCCCTGATCTGTTTTCCGGCGCCCTGGGAATGCTGTCTCTTCCCTCCACAGACGGAGGACTACAGCGAGGTGCTCCTATCATGTCCCCTCCCCTCCTGAAGGTTCTGGAAATCTGGAAAAATTCTCATTATGAAGCTTTCTCCTGCATGTCAGGTCCACGGCCAGGAAACGTCAGATTCAACCTCAGAGGGAGGTTTCCATGCAGCTTGTTCAAGGAGTTCTTTGCACATCGGTGATTTTGAAATGATTCCCCTAGCAAAATCAGTTTTAGTTTTGTGGCATAGAATTAAATATTCTGGGAACAAAGATGCTTAGGGAATGGGCTGCTGACCTACTTGATAGAACTTTTTAGGTAATTATGATGACAATCATTTTTGAAAAAGGAAAGTCTTAAATATTCATATGTTTTGATCTAATAACTTTATTTCTTGGCATATATTATAAGGAAATACTCCAATGTAAAATGCTTTATACATACACAAAACAACGTGTTTGTCACAAAATTACTTGTAAGTGTAATGACGGCTAACTATAGGGCAGTGTTCAAATCTTGTGAAGAGTTTGTAATAGTGTGGAAAAAATTGTGCTGTGACAATGTTCTGAGAAAAATACAGATTTCAATATTGCATGCATGGCTCAATCATCCCAATGAAAATAAACCAAATAAAAATGATGCATAGAAAAAAGATAATTTTATATCAAAATGTTAATGGTGGTTGTCTTAGGGTGCTGTCATTAAGGGAGATGTTTTGCTTCTGTTGACTTTCCTGTATTTTTATATTAAACAGACATTACAGTTCAGAGGACATTTACTTTTCAATGTTATATAAAAATATTTGTGTCCAAAATTAAGTAAATACTATCTTTACAATTGAGTAAACATATGCATGTAAAAAAAGACTGGAAGGGAATACAGAAATGATCATGTTGTCGTGATAAATAGGCAGTGACTCCCACTTCTGGCTGCACGTCAGACCCCCCTGGGGAGCAAGTGAAAAGCACAGGACCCCAGGTTTCATCCTCAGAGATTCACCAAGTCAGGTGAAGTTCAGAGGTCTCTAATTTTGACCACCTTCCAGTGGTTGTAATGCAGATTACCCACAGAACAGCAGTGGACAACTAACGTCATTCGGGGACTTGAAGATGTTTTTTCTATATTGTAAGTGTTTTGTACTGTTGCCAAATTATTTTTCCAATTAGAAAATGCAAAAGTACGCACGAATCTAAGTGTTCGGCAATATGGAAATGGCCTCCTTCCAAGTTCGTAATCTGCTCTTGTCTTTCAGCATTAAGCGTTTCTCTTCTGCTTCATAATGATTACTTTAGCGCCTACGTCTTATTCTACCTAGTGCCTATACTGTGACTCATTAACCAGTCCTCTGCTCTGGAAGAAGTGTCACAGGAGGAATGGCTGAAGACATTAGGAACTTTCATTTTAAGAGCAAAGATATCTAAAAATAGACAGAGTAAGTCTTGGGGAGCAAATTTGTTTCCCGTGGTCCCAGCAGGTAAAACCATGACCAGCGAGTGGGAATTGCCATTAGCCAAATGATAGCTTTCAAAGCTACACTTGGCCAAGACGTTTTAAACACGGCCTGAGTATCAGATACTCGAGATGATTCCTGACTGCTCTAGGGTCTTTCCAGCCCTGGTATGTCCTGGATCATGAGTTTTTTTCTCCCCTACTTACCCAGAATACGTTGCTACTCACCCAGAGCAAGCCTATTTGCAAGGCTAATATAATCAAAATTTTGCTAAACTGATTGTAGTTTATTCCAAACGGTGCCCAATTCAAAGCAACTGCTCGTCCCCAGCTGAGTTGGACCCTATTGTTCTTGGGTAAAAATAAATAAATAAATAAACAAACCCAATATATGAAAATCCAAACATAAGCAAATAAATTAGGGGGATAATTATTTGCAGAACAAAAGGATTCCCCACAGGGCTCCTTTACATTGTGAGCTCTCCTATGGTATTTACAGTGTCATTAAATTAACCAAAATGTGGTTAACACCCAACCCTCTGTAGGCTCTTTCTCGAGTCTTGCTTAATCCTCTCTTCTCCTTCTAGACTAAACCCCCTGACCTCTACTTGAAGGCTCAGGCCTCCTTGGGATTTGAGTACCAACTCTCCTTCATGATGGAACAACATGGGACTCAATCTGAATTCCGTTCGTGGGTGTCATGTCATCTAGCTCGGGGTTTGGACTTTACCATTTGGGTTTCAGTCCTGATGACAGGGCTCCTGTGTTGGCCTCTGGAGAGCCTGAGTCCTTGTCGTGCTAATTTCTTTAGGATCAGGCCTGATTTTGTTCTTATCTCTTCTGTTCATCTCCATGTACTATGCTTGTGTCAGCCAGGGTCTTAGTGGGCCCATCAATAGGCAGGAATTCAATATGATGAACCGGTTACAAAAGTGTTGGAAAAACTGAAAAGCCAGATGGGGCCAAGTGAGGCACCCCAGGGATTAGCAACAGCGGGAAGCAGCTATCACCCATAAGCTAGGCTGATGAAGAGAGGAGGAGGTGCAGTTTCCAGAGCCAGAAGCAGGAGCTACCCAGAAGGAACTGGAACGCAGGATGGGGCTGCCTGGAGGGAGGTGGGACCGCAGAGGGAGAAGATGCCAGGTGAGAGTTGCAGTCTCGGAGGAGGCAGGCCCACCGCTTCCTGCCCTCCAGTATCCAGCCTATACCTGTTATTGGCTGGATCCAGTTGAAAGCCAGGAAGCAAGGTATCCTTGTAAATATAATTTGCAGGAGTCATTCCTCAGTGCTAAGAGCAGACCAGGGGAAAGGTGGGGAACAGAGCTGGATGCCAACAGGTAACATGTCTCATACAACAACCAAGAAACCAGAGTTGGTGAGATGGGAGTTCTAATCCAGAACTGGGTGACACCAAAGCCCTCCAGGGCAAGGATAAAAACGGTGGTAAAAAATAGTAATAAAAATAACGACAGCTAATATTTATTAGTTACTTTCTGTCTAAGCATTTTTACATATACAAATTTAATTAATACTCATGACAGCCCCATGTAGTACTTTCTATTCTCATTATCTGACTTTGCAGATGAGAAAGTGGAGACTCAGAGAAGTCAAGTAATTTTCTCTGGGCTACACAGCTAGAAAATGGCTGAGTCTACACTTGAACACATGCAGCTTAGCTTAAGTGCCCCTGTGCCTAATTACACATCCTTCCTAAGTCTGCAGTCCTACGCCCTTAGCCAACAGATGATTGATTTTGCAAAATTCTTAGCAATTTCTCTAATTGTCAACTTCTTTATTTTGGAAAAACTAATAATATTACCTATCTCACCGAGCTGTTGTGAAGATTAAATGATGTAATGCATATAGACTCTGAATACAATGCTTGGCACATGGACAACATTAAAAATATATTGGAATTTCTACACTTTAATTGATTTCCCTCGCCCTCGGAAAGGGGAAGCGCCTGAGTGGCTGTCTAGGTCAGACCCCGCTCAGGTCCCGCTCTTTCCTCTGCTCTCCCTCAGCCCTCACTCCTCTCCCTCAAGCCCTAGTTTCTGGTCTAGGGCCTCCTTGTCAGGGCTCATAACCACCATCCAGTGTCTCTCTTTGACGTTTCACGGCCATTCTCCCCTTAATGTGAACAACATTCTTGAGAAAATGGATTGTCTTGGACTAATGAGAATGTGTTAGTCTCCTGTTATTGCTGTGTCTTAGTGCAATGTTTATATAGAGAAGGGATTAGTTTTGTGACATTTTCAATGCCATCTGTACTCACCAAAGGGCTGGATACGTATTAGTCTCAAAACTGTCCCTTAGTTTCAGGGGAGCCAAATTTTCTGGTTTCGTACCCCCCGCTCCCATTTCTCCATCCTTAAGCTACAGTAATATCCTGAGCTACAAAATGGGGAGGCCAGGTTCTTTCTGGCCCAGTTCCTGAGGTAGTGGTGAGGTCATAGAAGGAAAAATAATAATGATAATAGACGCTAAGATCTCCATAGTGCTTACTATGTGGCAGCATATACGCTGAGTTATTACCACGACCCGAGTGAGTAAATGCTATTATTATCCGTATTTTACAGATGAGGAACCTGAAGCACAGTCAGATTAACTATTTTGCCAAAGCTTACAGAGCTGATAAGGGGCTGAGTTAATTTGAACTCAAGGCAGTCTGGATCCAGAGTCAAGAAAACATAGTAGTCCTCCGTGCGTCGGTTTCCTTGTGTGGGCTCTTCCCACTCCAAACTTTTATGTCAACAGATAATTTAGGTCCCGAGGGCATGCAGAGGAGGGGAAACAAATGCCCATACATAAACCCGGAAGTCTCATGGACCCTCCCCCCTGCTCTCAGAGGTTGGGGTAAACTTGGCTCAAACCTACCAGTTTTCCAGCTCATGTGGGTCAAGTGCCTTCCTCGGAACTCTGTGAATTCCTGACTTCATTCACGTCATGGCCCCCTTTGCCTCTGCTCTTCTGTTGGTCTTCAGACTGACACATGCCAACCAGAGCTCAAAACTCCACCCTTTGCAGGCTTCCGTAGGTGATCCGGTAGGTCCCAGCACATCGTATTTGTGGCTTTCCTGAATACTTTTGAGTCATGATGTGGAGTCATATCATGGTGGGTGAGGCCCTCTCTCCATGGCCACCAGGTGCTCATACTGCACCTTCGTGCAAATTAGAAAAGGTCCCTCATCCCATCAACCCCAGGGACCAATGAGGAAAAGCTGCCCATTCTTTGGTAATGTAAGATCATACCAAGACCCCAGCTTGGCAAGCAGAATGCAAATAGGCTAAATTTTAGCCCCCACTCCTGCCCTCGACCGTCCCCTTATGCATGGCACAATGTGAAGAACTGTGTACATTAGCCCGGTCTCTGCCATCTCGATTACCCCAGCCTGATGTCCTTGCTTTCTCTCCTTGAAAGTCTCTTAAAGCTCCGCCATCTTCCAAAAGCTCAGTTCTAGCAACTAAGTTTCTCCACCATGCTCAGGCCCTTGAAAAAAATATTCCAGGACCTCTCTTCATTCTGAGCAGGACCCACTTCTGCCTATTTTTCTACATTACCATTGGTCATCAGAGAAGTCACTTTTTTGCCTAAACCTAGCCTTGTCTACTCAGTAAATTTTATTTCTAAATGTGGCTCTTTCTTTCAGCAACCCCATGGGGTTGAGCCATAAATGATGCAGAGTGCAGGGGAGAGGCTTTTTATGTCATCCGCGAGCCTATGGGCTTATGCTGTCTCCCCTTCAGAGAGCTGCTTGCTTCTGCCTCCGGGAAGCACGTGGCTGGACAGGCCCTTGTTATGTGGCAGAAGAAGGCAGTCCCGACAAGCCCAGTACATCACACTCAGTCCTTAGTAGGCAAGAAGACAAATGTGCGGTCCTCAGAAATTCTAAGCAGTAGTGCTTAATCCTCCTGCAGTAATTATGCGTATCCATCTCTGGCTCTGCCCCCTGAGAAATCTCAGCAGGGTATGTCACATGCCATGTGCAGTGTCTTTAAGGTGCACAGGCTTAGGCACCACTGTGTTACTATCACAGATGAAAGGCAGCTAAATCAGTGAGCTCCTAATGTTTTGACTGTGCACCCCTGTTAGTAAGGGGTTTTCAAGCAAGCACCCGATGTAAGCATGTTTACTCATGCTTTCATTGCATACATGTATCTCTGTACTTGTGTTGCTATGTTATAAACATACAAAAATAAAAATTAGAAAGGATGTTAAAATAAACATAAATAGCAGTTCCAATGTGCTCTTCCCACATCTCAGCTACCAGCTCATCATCTTGCGCACCTCCTGGGAAGTATGTAGCCTACTTAGATACTGCCGAGGTAAACCATAGCACATCCTTGCTTGGGATTGTGGGAAGGACATACCCTTTGGAGTCAGTCAGACCTGAGTTCTAATCGTAGTTTCCCCAATCCATGGCTAGGCAATTTTGGATACATGATGGAATTTCTCGGGCCTTAGTTTGCTTGTCTGTAAGATGAGGTCTGATACTCTGAGCCATATGCTGTCCTGAGTGTTATGGCTTTAGAGGTAGAGTTCAGGCCTTTCTGTCAGGACTTCAGTTCAGACAGAATTTCCCAGGATCTGTGACAACTAACTTCAGATGACTTGGGATGCTTGTTGAAAATGCTGATTCCTGAGCCTCACTCTAGATATAAAATCAAAATCTCTTTAAATGGAACTAGGGAGTCTGCATTTTATACATTTCCTAGTGATTGTTATGTATACAAAAGTGAGAGAGGTAATCAGAGTGGTAAATAGATGAAGCGACCTAGTATCGTGTAAAGTGACGAGAAGTGCTACAAAGAGGGACAAAATCTGAAGGGTCTGGGAGCCCAGAGTGGGGTACCTACTTCAGATGGAGTAGCCTCCTGGAGAGGGTGATGTGAGGCATTGTTCTTGTCTATTCCAGGCCTGTCTCACTCTCGGGGCCAAGCTTTGGCTAGGGCCATGCTCCTATCAGAACATTTATTGGACTCAGCCCCAACCCTCTGAGTCTTCCCTCTCTTTCCAACTTCCTTACCATCCCCAGCATGTGTGTAGTGACAAGTCTCATCTGGACTTGCAGAATGCCTGTCCATCCGGTTGCTCCAGGCTTGGCGTGCTGGCAGAGGAGCTAAAGAGGCATAGGCTTCTTCTGTAGGCCATGTACATTGTTGCTCTGCAGAAAGCTGGGGGCTACAATAAAGAGTTCAGTGTTGGTAATTTATTTATGCCCAACCTCATTCCAAAACAGGATTTGAAGTGTCTTCAATAGATACAAATAATACAAGTCAAAAGATGAGATAAATGAGCAAAGATGGACAAAGAAACAATAATGGTAGGAAAGTAAGATGAAGACAGTGGTAGAATCAATAAATAAACTATTTAACGTATGGTCCTGTACAGCTGTTACAAGTGGCCATAAATTTGTCTAAGAGCTTCTCAGTAGCCGGCACAAACAGGGAAGCAAATATTAGTTTAATGATATTCATAGCATCCATTTGAATAAGTTGAACTGGTTGCCAAGGAGAAGCACTTTTCTTAGAACTGTCGTGAAGGGGTAAAGTGTCCAAAATATAAAGGAGTGAATGACAGCATCAACACCCTCACAGTGGTTACTGTTACATGTAATTCTTGAAAATTCTTTCAATTTAAATATTTATTTAATCAAAATATTTTACTTGAAGGCACTGTGACGGTCGCCTGTTGTATCTGATAATGGGGGAGACATTGCCTCAAGAGATGGCAGCCTTTCTCCCAATCTCCCACTGTAGCGACTTCCTTCTCGGCTCTGCCCTCTTTCCCGAAGAACTCTATCCAACCACACTTGAATATTTCCAAATAGTCTGGCACTAGCTCAACCCTAAAACTTTGTTCAATCTGCTCCTGCTTCCTCAAACGTCTTCCTTAGGAAGTCATACCATCCTTCAAGACCCAGTTCAGATCTCACCTTCTCAGGAAGCCTTTCCAGATCCAACCAGCCAGATTTACTTTCTTCCCCATCATGCTTCCATATTATTCTGCTGAGATTTCCATTTTTACATTTATTATCATCAACTTTGAGCCAGAATACATATGAGCATATCCATTAGATGTCTATCCCATTCCCTTTATTCCCTATGTCTCCGGAACCCAGGGGAAGTGGAGCAGAGGCCACTTGGAAGCAGTCTGGAAGCAATGTAAGAGCCCTCCATTGCTCGCTCACTCTGTGCCAGGTGTTGTGCTGTTGGGTTAAGGGACTCCTGAGATAAGAAAGACCTAGTCATTGCCCTCAAGCCACTCCACAACCACTGGACCATGGGATCTTCAAGGGCAGAGGATGTTTGTACTCATCATCACACCTTCAGAGCCTCACGTTGATTTGAACTTGAAGCAGCCTGCCCAGACAACACAAAGTGATAGCCCATTTAAAACTCATCTTTGCTTCCATTTTCTCTACTGAATTACATATGTTCTCACTGAATTCTCACAACAAATTTGAGATAGTCATTATTAACCCTATTTTACAGATAAAAAAGCTTAAATGCTCACCTTTTTTTCATCCTATTAAGCTTCAGTTTCTTCAAGTGAAAAACTGGCCACATACTACTTACCTTGCAAGGTTGTTAAGAAGAACACGCATAAAGAAGAGTATATAAAATGTCCTGTCACAGCACTTGACCTAGAGAAGATGCTTCAGATTTGTGGGTCTCACTTCCCAGGAACTAACATTTTATTGAATTCTTACTATTTGTCAGGCACTGTTCAAAGTACCGTAAATATTTGGTTAACTAATTTCCTTCTCTGGACAACTCTATGAGGTAGGTACTAATTACTATCCTCATTTGGGAGATGAGACAGAGTTTAGTAACTTGCCCAAGGTAAACCTGCTAAATGGAGGTGGATTGGGATTCGAACTCAGGTAGTCTGGCTCCACCCTGAGTTTTTGCAACAGTTCTGCCTACCATTACAGCGGCAATCCAACACAGCAGGTGGTACCATAAAGATGTGTTCACAGTGCTACGGGAGCTTATAGAACAAAGGAGCTAGAAGGAATTTCTTCTTGTGAAAGATAAGGGCCTGAGCACAGGCTTGAAGTTTGAGTGGGTGATAATCAAGCAAGAATTGGGGAACATCGGGTGAAGGGGATAGCATGAGCAAAATCGCAGAGGTGGGAGACAGACAACATAAATGTTAGCCTCTAGCAGGACATGCCACTGGAGCTCTTAGTTGTTAATGTTTGCAATGACCAATTTCCTTGGTCCTTATGCTTTCTGCCTCATTCCTGGTTTCCGGCCCTCTTGGAACCTGCCTGGGTTGTGCATCACCCTTCAGCTGTCCTTGACCCACCCTCACCCTGGCAGCTGCCTACCTCCACAGGACACGCTGTGCCATCTTGGTGTTTCTGAGCATACCCTCTGCCAGCTGATCATACTACCAGGTCCTTCAGGCAGGACCACGCTAACCATTAGTCTCTGGCCGAGTGTCCTCTAGAAGGCTCTATACCACTGTGGACACACTGAAAGGACTTGGTAACTGTCTCACTTCCTTTGATGTCCACATTCCTTTCTGTAGTGTCTCTGCCCCTTGCATCCCATGGTGTTCTTTCTCTTAGTCATGCAACACTGCTTTTGGCCAGGCATGTCCTTGGTGCTGGGTGTGTAGTAATAAATGAAACAGACAAAAATCCCTCCTCTATTCACCTTGTAGAGAGGAAGAAAGGCAATAAACAAAAAAAAATGAATACATGATATAAGTCATATAGAGAAAACATGGTTTGAGGAGACAGAGAATGAGGAGAGTGGAGATGGACAGGAAAGGCCTCTCTGTTTGATCAACTCCAAAAGCTATTGTGGTCTCTCTAGTTCTAGAGTTGACAGAGGGTTACAGACACACTCTCCCTGCCTGCCCATGAAGCAAGAAGACATGGAAGTAAATATTGCCGTAACTGCCCTTGTGACTGAAGCCAATTATTTAATTTCTCCATGCCTCAGGTTTCTCATCTGTGTGAGAATTTGTGGCAAAGGCACAAATGGCAAGTATAGTTCATTAATTCAACTCATTTTTTTCTGAGCACCTACTGTGTGCCCAGAACCTGTTGGCATGAGAGTTCAGCGAACACGCCAGCCATTGCCTTTAAGTGGCTCATAGTCTAGAGGACAAGGCTAGGGGCAATGGAAAATCATAATGCCAAATCTCAGTTTTCAGAAGAGGCACCTAAACCGGTAGCAGGCTCTCAGAGAGGGCTTTCCGAAGAACATGATCTCTGAACGTTCAATGAAACATACATACAAAAGCACACACAAAGTGCTTTGCTACTGAGTAGGAGGACCAACTTGGGTTCTCGCTTAGAGTTAAATCTTTCTCATCACCATTCACCACACACACACACACACACACACACACACACACACACTGCTCTTGTTAAGGTATGCCATTTCACTCCCTAGAAGAGTGTACATCCAGCATGCAAGTCTTTGTTTTTGTTGTATCCTCTACATAGAATGTGTTCTCCCTGTGTGTAGACCAAGTCCTGTCCATCATGCTAACTTTGCACTTTCCGGAAGGCATCCCCTCTCTGCCCTGGTTGTAATTAACCTCTCTCTTCTAAGTTCCCAGTGCAGCCTGTATCTTGGTTATGATACATTCTTTCTGGAGTCGGATTATGTTTTCTGTGACATCTTTACTAGTTGGTAAGCTCCTCAGAGATGGACTTGTGTGTCCTTCGCCTCTGTATCCTTAAGATCATGTTCAATATCTGACACACAGTAGGTGCTTAATAAATATTTCTTAACTCAAATTGGATTGAGTTGAATGGAACTGAAGCATGTAGGGGTTGAATTAAAATTTCCTTTCAGCCACTTGCCATTTATGCTATGAATGGATATTTTAAGAATTAATTTTTATGGGATTTACATAAATGAATAATTTTTCCAGAAGTTCAAATTGCCTCAGGCAGCTGGAAGTTTTCCCCTAGTCAAAGATGGTTAAGTCCTATCTGATGAAATTCCATCTCATTATCTCTATTACAATATCATTTATCTATTGGTAGAACTTGGGTAAATTAGGCTGTCAGCTGCTTGAGTCTACTGGGTTTAGACTAGTTCCTAGCATCTGGCAAGATAGAAAACATTAAAGGACTTGAGAGAGCCATGAGTGAGAAAGAAAGAAGGAAGACTGAATGATACAGGAAATATAAACCACCAGTTACAAGGGGCCCAGGGACCTATGGGCATGGGCACCACTGTCACCAAGTGTACTGTCAGGGCTTAAATAACTGGGAGCTCAAAGAGTGCTCTCTGAGTGGCTGGTTGAGGCCAGTCCTGCCCTAAGGAGTCCTTCTGAGGAGATGTTGCCAAAATATCCATTGGTTAATTCACACTGGGACATTCCTGAGATGTTTCGTCTTGGGCCTAAGACCGACTACCTTGGGGGAAAATGAGACAGGTCAACAAAACGAATGGTGCTTATGGCTTTTACCTATTGGCCTATATGCCATCTACAAACAACTCTCCTTGGTATCAGACTCAAGCTTTGGATACCCTCCTCCATGCTGGAGAGCTGTGCCATGCAGCCAGCAGGTGGGTCATTTAAAGGTTATCCTTCCAGTGCCAGGCTCTCCTGTGGTTTTCCAGAGGGTGAGAAGGGGGAGGGAGTATGTGAATCAGCCTTTCCTTCACTGTGCGGTCTTCATTTATACTCTGCTGGGTTGTTTCCTTCTCTTATGGCTGCTGCCGTCTCTACTGGGGCTTTCTGAGGCTGCTTCAGCAAGTTGTATTTTTGATTTTGATTTTCCTTGGCTTGGCTGAGGATTTACAGAAACAAAAAACAAATGGAAACAAAATGCACAAACTCACTGGAATTCAGGGGGTTGCCGAGAAGCTGGAGCAAGAAAGCTACTGTTCAGGATGAAAGTTTTGGACTCAGGCATTCCAGGCTGCTCTGATCATCAACTGATTTCCTGAAGGTATCCGTATAGTTCAGCCAGACTCAAGCCATGACTTCTACCTAATCACTAAACTAGCTGACTTTTTCTTTGCCTAGCGAGGAGTTTTACAATATGCTCTTGTTCACTACTCACTCATTTATCCAATGAGCATTTCCTGAGATGTAGCAATGAAATAGAGCCTTGGCTTTGAGTCTATACTTTACTTTCACCTCATTGTACATTCTTACGCAGGACACTCTACCTCTCTGAGCCTCAATTTCTCCACTCTCAAAGGTAGACTTTAGAATGTGATCTCCGTGAAGGCAGGAAACATGTCTGTGTGTTCATTTTTAGATTCCTAGTGCCAAGCACGGGGCCTGATACCTGTTAGGTGCTCAGAATATTTGTTGAATAAACAGATTGTAGAGTGCATTAGATCAGACTAGATGATCTCTAATGTTCCAACATGACCAGCCAATCTTTACATGTTGTAACCTGAGAATTTTCTACACCTCTTGATCTGTGTATCCCATTAACTTGTCAGCTGTGGGGTTTCTAGAATCTCTGCAGAGAGCACACATCACAGGTAATACTCTAATACCCTAACCCTGAGAAGGTGGCAGAAGACCTGTACTTCTCAAACAGCCACATAGGGGATTGGCCCCACCTTCCAAAGCCTGAAACCACTGGGTGTTCCCATGCCTGGGGCCGGCCCCACACAGCTGCAATCCTGAGAGAGCTGACAACAGCCTTGCAGGGTGGAGACCAACAGCAATTGTAAGCCCCTGAGGCTAGCAACCAGCCACACTGGGGGCCTACTCACTTAACAGAAAAACTGCAACAGGAATGTGCTACTAGACCTTGCAGCCAACTGTGCTAGGGCTCCCCAAAAGGGGGAGGGAGGAGGGTGAAAGGCATGATTAGACACGTGTGTATGGTGATGGATTGTAATTAGTCTTCGGGTGGTGAACATGATGTAATCTACACAGAAATTGAAATATAATGATGTACAGCTGAAATTTATATAATGTTGTAAACCAATCTGACCACAATAAAAATAAAATAAAATAAAATAAAATAAAATAAAATAAAACAGGTAGAGGTGAGAAAGAGCAGAGTTTAGCACATAGTATGGTTGCAATAAATATACTTTGAAAAAAATAAAAGAAAGAAAACAATCCTGTTCTCATGGAGCTTAAATTATAGTTCTATTCTTAATTTTTTGAGGAATCTCCATACTGTTTTCCATAGTGGCTGCACCAGTTTGTTCTCCCACCAGCAGTGTACGAGGATTCCCTTCTCTTCACATCCTCTCCAACACATTATTTCCTGTCTTGTTCTCTCCACATCCTCTTCAACACTTGTTATTTCCTTTCTTGTTAATTAGAGGCATTCTGACAGGCATGAGGTGATATCTCATTGTAGTTTCTATTTGCGTTTCCCTGATAGTTAATGATGTTAAACATCCTTTCATGTGCCTGTTGACCATCTGTATATCTTCTTTAGAGAAATACTTGTTCAGATCTTTTGCCCATTTTTTAACTGGCTTGTTAGTTTTTGTTGTTGTTGAGATGTATGAATTCTTGTATATTTTGGATATTAACCCTTTATCAGATATATGGTTTGTAAGTATCTTCTCCCAATTGTTAGGTTGTCTTTTCATTTTGTTGATGGTTTCCTTTGTTGTGCAGGAACTTTTTAGTTTGACATAGTCCCATTTGTTTATTTTTTCTATTGTTTCCCTTGCCCAGTCAGACACGGTACTTGAAAATATGTTGCTAAGACCAATTTTGAGGAGTGTACTGCTTATGTTTTCTAGAGGTTTAATGGTTCCAGGTCTTACATTCAAATCTTTTATCTATTTTGAGTTAATTTTTGTGTATGGTGTAAGGTAATGGTCTACTTTCTTTCTACTCATGCATGTGGTTGTCCAGTTTTCCCAAAGCCATTTATCGAAGAGACTTTCCTTTCTCCATTGTATGTTCTTGACTTCCTTGTCGAAAATTATCTGTCCATAGATGTGTGGGTTTATTTCTGGGCTCTTAATTCTGTTCTGTTGATCTGTGTGTCTGTTTTTGTGCCAGTACCATGCTGTTTTGGTTACTATAGCTTTGTAGCATATTTTGAAATTAGGGAGTGTGATACCTCCAGCTTTGTTCTTTTTTCTCAGGATTCCTTTGGCTATTCGGGGTCTTTTGTTGTTCCATATAAATTTTAGGATTCTTTGTTCTATTTCTGTGAAAATTGTTATTGAAACTTTGATAGAGATTGCATTGAATCTGTAGATTGCTTTAGGAAGTATGGACATTTTAACTATGTTACTTCTTCCAATCCAAGAGCATGGAATATCTTTCCATTTTCTTGTGTCTTCCTCAATTTCTTTCAACAATATATTATAGTTTTCAGTGTACAGATCTTTCACCACTTTGGTTAAGTTTGTTCCTAGGTATTTTATTCTTTTGTTGCAATTGCAAACGGGATTGTATTCTTAATTTCTCTTTCTGCTACTTCATTGTTAGTGTATAGAAATGCAGCTGATTTTTGTATATTGATTTTGCATCCTGCAACTTGACCATATTCATTTATTACTTCTAAAAGATTTTTAGTGGATTCTTCAGGGGTTTTTATATATAAAATCATGTCATTTGCAAATAGTGACACTTTCACTTCTTCCTTTCCAATTTGGATGCCTTTTATTTCTGTTTCTTTCCTAATTGCTCTGGCTAAGACTTCCAGTACTATGTTAAATAGGAGTGGTGAAAGTGGGCATCCTTGTCTGGTTCTTGTTCTTAGAGGGACAGCCTTCAGTTTTTCTCCATTGAGCATGACCTTGCTGTGGGTTTGTCATCTTTGGCCTTTATTATGTTGAGATAATTTCCTTCTATACCCATTTTATTCAGTTTTATCATAAATGGATGCTGTATCTTGTCAAATCCTTTCCATGCTTCTATTGAGATGATCAATATCCAAAGAATATGAAAACACGAATGTGTAAAGATATATGCTCCCCTATGTTCATTTCAGCGTTATTCTCAATAGCCAAGACTTGGAAGCAACCTAGGTGTCCATCAAGGGATGAGTGGATAAAGAAGATGTGGTATACATACACAATGGAATACTACTCAGCCACAAGAAACGATGAAATCCAGCCGTTTGTGACAACATGGATAGACCTTGAGGGTATTATGCTAAGCGAAATAAGTCAGAGGGAGAAAGTTAAATACCATACGATCTCACTTATAAGTAGAAGATAAAAACAACAACAAACAAACACATAGACACAGAGATTGGATTGGTGGTTACCAGAGGGAAATGCGGGAGGGAGGAGGGTAAAAGGGGTGATTAGGCACATGTGTGTAGTGACGGATTGTAATTAGTCTTTGGGTGGTGAGCATGACGTAATATACATAGAAATCGAAATATAACGATGTACAGCTGAAGTTTATATAATGTTATAAACCAATCTTACCACAGTAAAATAAATAAAGAAAAGAAAAGAAAACAGGTAGAGGTGAGAGAGAGTAAGAGTTTAGCACATAGTACGGTTGCAATAAATATACATTGAAAAATAAGAAAGAAAGAAAACCATCTTGTTCTCATGGAGCTTAAGTTATGGTGACTCAGTCCCTCAGCTTCTGATGAGAGATAGCTCTTCAAGTTTTAGTGGCCACTTACACCTTGGTGTAAATCAGATAGTGGACCCTTTCTGAAGAGGAAGTTTTGGTTGTGTTAGGGAGCTACATCAGGCCATAGAGCACCTGTCTTGAAGGCAAGAAAGAGAAGAGAAAGCGGTGTGATTCAGGGAATGAACCACTAGTTACATAATTTTACTGTGCTTCCCCCTGTCTCCAGGCCACGGTCAGCAAGTTTAATTTATTGGTTTTTGTGAACAGCCGTAAGGCATGTCTCATCAATTTTTTGTTCTTGAAGGCTATGGAGTGACTCAGACTATTAGCCTTGTATGATTACAGCATCTGTATTACGATGTCGAGGACATGTTGCTGCTACAATTTATTCTCTTTATTTAGTTCACTTTGTCTCACTCAGCATATCACTCAGCAGCTATTCGAGAAAACATTGGTGATGGACAATTTCCTCTTCTCTCTCCTCTCCTGATATTCCCTCTCCTTGCCCTTCTGTCTCTGTTGATGTCTTGTTTAAAGGAAGATTTGTGGATTTCCTGATTTCCTCTACGTCGGCTGACCTTCGGGTCTGCAGCTCTCAGCAATGCGGCACCTCTCCATGGTGCTGAAAACAAGCACGTGGTTTTAGCTCTGCAGTAGCAGCTAAGGGAACCTGGAGGATCCTAAAGCGCAGAAGCAGGGAGTGGCCTGAGGAAGCACCCTGTACAGACCCCTTTATTTCAACAGAAAAGGACAAGAGACACAGGAATAAAAAGCGATTTCCCTAAGGATGGTATACATCTCTTGTGAGATCAGAATACAGCCTTTCTGGAGACATACTCAGAGCTTCAGAGACAAGCTAAGAAAATCCTTTAATGTCTTTGGCCCTCATTTTCCACATCTGCAAAACGAAGGAATACCAAAAAATTTTAACAACTACTGTGACATATAGATTAGATAATGTGTATAATGTCCTTAGCACACTGTCTATCTCATGCCTACTTCTCTACCCTTATCTCCTGCTGCTTTCTGCCTGACATGTTGTGCTTTAGTAATATGGAGTGATTTATGGTCCCCCTTTCCCACACCATGCTGCTGCATGCCTTGCTCATGCCATTCCTTCTGCCCATGTTGCCCTTACAAGTTCTTTTCTGCCTTTATAACACCATACTTTGCTCACAATTCAGAGCAGCTGACATTTCCTTCAGAAAGCCTCCTCTGCCCTTCCCTGTCCATCCTTCAATGTGGAGTATTTGTCCCTTCCAGGTGCTCTTATGCCATTCTATGTATATCTTTTTATATATCTCTCTATCAAGACAACTACCACATGATCATGAATATTTTGGTGTCTTCGACTTACTTGACTGCAAGCTCTTTGAAAGAAGGGGCCATATGTCATCATTTCTAGCACAATACATGTCACCAGGTCGGTGCTCAATGACTGTTGTTTTGAGCTGAATGTTATAAGGATTGAAAGCATGTGAGCTCCTTTCTCTTCTCAGTCCAGTGCTCTCTTTCCATATTATGCTGTCTCTAGCTTGTTGGAAAGTTTTTGTACTGGCTACTATTGGAATGCTTTAATTTGCTAATGCTACCTATTTGTATAGATTACTCAGTTTACTGTGGGTCATCCTTTGAGTGTATGGATTCAGATCAAGATGGTTTGTCTTATTGCCTTTGGCATAGATTCTCTCTAAACCAGAGAATTTGCATAAGCCATGAATTAGATCCAGACGGGAGAGGGCACCTGCCTCCCTGAATTAGCTACAAATTCATTATGGTCTGGCTTCCAAGAATTCTTAGCAAATTCTAAATCATCACAAGCCTTCTATTTAATATCCATTGGCAAGAACAGCTGCTCTTATTTTAGGAAAATTAATTGTCTTTCAGATTGTTCTAGAAGCTTAAGTCCATTTTGATAATTCAGAGGGGGTAAACATTCACTTTAAGTATCAAGTCCATGAAAGCCCAAACTCTAAGGACTTCCCTAAGACTTTGAAGTCATTTGTCATCTGACCATTGGTGACATCACTAGAGACCACGCTAAGGGGATACACTAAATTGATGAAGGGTACTTCAAGAAGTGTAAAATTCCATACAAATTCAGGCATAATAACAAAGGTGATACCTAGAAAAAGTAGGAACCAGTAGTTGGAAAGAGAAAGGGAAGGAAAAGTGGATGGCAAAATCTAAGGAGATGTTTATTCAATGCAGATTGTAAGAAAGGGGAAGGAAACCTGGAAATAATAGCTAACACTTATTGAACACTTATTACACCCTGGGCACTATACTAAATGGTGAACTCTTCACAATAACTCTACAGGTAGATGCTTTTATTATCCCATTATAAGGATGAGGAATGGAGACATAAGAAGTTCAGCCTAGACATCTATGCTAGAAATGGGGAAGGCCAGGAATCAAACTCAGGCGGTCTGACTCCAGAACCCATGTATATAACCAGCCAGGCTGGAAAATTCTCCTTCCCATGATGCTACTGTGCTGATGTCTTCCTGGTTACTACAGAGATCCAGACAGAAACATCAGATGAGCTAGAAGAGATATATTTTTTACTGTATTTATGTTATTTGGAGTAAGAGGTTTCGAGGGAGTAAGTGGAGGCCATTAAATTTGTTCCTGGCTTAATCTCTTCCATCTCACACAATTTGTCAGTTTGAGTTTAGCGAACAAATATTTATCCTTTGTGTATGCCAGGTGCTATTCAAGGTGTTCAGACCACAGAGATAATTAAAATATCCTTTCTTTCCGTGCATATTAAAGATGGCAACAAACTTTGCTACTCCTTTAAATTTTGGCTGCCTTTAGTGACTCGCTTGACCAACAGAATGTGACAAGTGACATAGTGGGACCTTTAAAGCTAGGTCATAAGAAGCCTGATCGGAGTTCTTGAAGCGCTTGCTCTTGGAATCAGGTTGCCATGCTGAGCAAAGCCCCAGCCCCATGGATAGATGCTCTGGTCGACAGCCCTGCTGAGTACCCACCCAGGGGCCAGCATCATCTGCCAGCCGTGTGCAGGAGCCGTCTTGAGAATCCAGCCCAAATGAGTCTTCAGGTGACTCTGGCTTCAGTCACAGACTGTAACCACATGAAAGACCCCCAAGGAAGAATTGCCCAGCTGAGCCCAGTTAACCACAGAACTGTGAGAATAACTAAAAAGTTGTTTAAGCCTATAAATTTTGAGGTGGTTTGTTATGCAGCAATAAATATCTGGAACACTGTCATAAAGAAAGTCTCAGTCAAGAATGGGAGGCAGACGTAATCTGAACACGTGTAGTGAATGCCACTGCAGTGTAAGCGGAGGATGCTAAGGAGTTAGGTTAGACCTCAAGGAGTCAGAATGTCTCCACTCTCAGACTAGCTCTGCTACTTTTGTTTGTGTGAGGTTGGCTACAAAGACAATCCATCATCTGGATGGATAAACGCCATCACCTGGATGGACTCCATCATTTCTCTGTTTTCTTTCCAATAGTGAGACTTCATGATTGCATACATCCCTTATCATTTCTGAACCTCAGTTTACCTGTCCATAAAATTAGAGGTAATAAGGAGGCTGTGGAGATGGGACAGAAAGAAGGATAAGAAAAACTCCCCTTCATCTCACTGGAAGGACAATGAGAAAATTGGGGGTATGGTGAAATGAGCAGACTGTGTGGTCAGAAGGCCTGGGTTTGAGTTCTGGCTCCATTTCTTCTCAGCTGTGTGACTTTACCTCTGTGAGCTTCAGCTTCCTCATTTATAAAATGGGCTTAGCTGTGCCACGGGCACAAGGGAAAGCACCTGACAGCCTTATGCATTGCCTTCCTTCCAGGTCTGTGCTTAGTCCCAGCTCTCTTCTCATGTGGCTTTGTGCAATGGAAGAAGCCAGCATGGGGGAACTGAAAGAGAGGCAGGGTAGCAGTGTAAACATCATAAGGCAGGAAGCCATGTGGGTTCACAGCAAAGCCAAGCAATATGGAGCATTGGCAGAGCCATCCAAGGGCAGGCTGGAAGGGGTTAACTAAACCGATGGGCCAGCTGGCATCTGTGCTGGCACTTAAGGGAAGAAAAGGAGCCCCAGTGTCAAGACAAGAAAGAGAAACAAAGCAAAATACCAGAACTTTAGCCAAATTCCCAAGTTCCCATATGGATGGAGAAGGAGATATCCAGCCAACACCATGCAGCGGCCTCTGGTCAGAAAAGTCCTGAAGACTGGGCAAATCTGTGAACCCCTGGGCAACTTGTCTCTGTTGGATGGCTTAATCAGAGAACTGGATTGTCCCTGATTCAGTGTGGCAAGAAAAGGTGCACTATCCCCCTTTATTATTCATGCAAGCACTCATCTACCCATCCACCCATCCATCATTTGTGCATTTTTATAACAAACATGTATTAAACACCTACACTGAGCCAGACACCATGTGTTAGGTAACTGGGACTACAGACAAATCAGTGAGACAAAGATGAATAAGGCAAGATGGTCCTTGCCCTGAGGACAAAATCTGTCAAGACTAGATATTGTGGGCAGCTCCAAGGTGAGTTGGAAGATGAAGTTTGTGGGTGGAAAAAGCTAACATTTACTGATCACTTATTGTGAGCCTGATACTGTGCTAAGAGGGGTACATGTGTCACCTCATTTAATCCTCATGATTTGCCTATAAGTTTGGCAATGTGATTGGCCCTGTTTTATAGCTGAGGAAACTGATGCCCAGACATGAAGGCACTCACTCAAGGTTGCATGGTCACTATGTGTTGGAGTTCTGATCTGAGCTGATTCGGTGCTGAAGAGAGAACCTGGAGAAGGACGCATGCAGGGGCCGGGGCTCAATGTGCCACACAGAGTCTTGTTATTGGGTGGGAGTGGATGAGTGGTCGGAAGTGGTTGGATGGTCAGGGTAAGGAGATGCTGTGGGAAGGGAGGCACATTCTGCCACTGGGACCCAAATGGCGGAGTAGCATCTACATTTGAAGGGTCATTCCAAGCTGAGAAGATACTACCCCAGACCCACCACCCTCTTCTCAGTTTTGGTAGAAGGCATTTTCTACTACTCCGCTGAGAACGTGCTTAGGAAACACAAGTCCTTCTTCTCTCTGCTTCCTGGCTTGCCTCTTTTACCCATATGTGCGCTGACAGATGGATGGGCTATGGAGGCAGCTGAGAATGAGAACAAGAGGGGAGGGTGCTGGGATTTGGGGGGTGGGGGAGGACTCCAGTGCAATTTTATCAAGCAAGTTGTATGTCTGGGTGTCTGAAGAAATGGACAGGTTTTTTTAAATCCTCCCCACTATTACTCACGTAGGTACTCAAGTAGGAGGCAGGCGGATGGGTCACCTGCAAATGATTCCCTACCAGTTTCCCAGGGAAGTTGGCTTCTTCTCTGCAAGTGATTTTCCTTGTCTGGAGTCAGTTCACACCTAATATGGAAGGATCGCTTTTAGTCTACACTTGTTGCTATGGCAGCTTCAGAGGCGGCTGCTGACAGAGCTAGGAGCAGCCGCTCCCTCTGCTCCCCAACTCTTTTGGCATGAGGCTGAGCACACACGATTTCAAGACTATGCAAGTGTCAGTGGATGGCGTGTCTTTTATTTTGGGAAACATCTTTCAAGTGGGCAGAGTGGCAGCTTTTGATGGTCCTGCAGAGCCTCAGCCCTGCTAGTTCTAAAGCATGCATAGCTTCTACAGTCTGCTCCCCCCCACCCCCCGCCTTATAGAAGACAGGCTGAAAATGGCCCTTATAAATATTTAAAATAATTTAGCTAGTTGGATTAAAATGTGATCTTCTGGTTAGTTTTTTAAATAATTTCGAATGAAAGAGTGCTATAAATAAGTGGAATATTATTTCCACTAGGAGGAATGCTTCCCACTATGAAAATGCGAGGGTGCAGCGAAAGGAGGTGATGTGAAACATGGAACACCTTTCACATTGGAGCTGGTGGAGTGGAGAGTGGGGCAGGTAGAGCAGTGGTGGCCGGGACTCACTTGGTCCTCACTCTTAAGAAGTTTACAATCCAGTGGGTAAGAGAGAGATTGAATAAGTACCAGTATGATGAATATTACTAAGTGGGGGAGTATGGGGCACATTGGGGAGTGGGGGATGTAACGGGCATCTTACTCCCATCTGAGGTGGTCAGGGAAGGCTTTTCTGAGGAAGAGAGGCTTAAGATAAAAGGTGAAGAATCAGGGTGTGGACCTAGGGGTCAGTTCCCTGGTAAGGGTTTAGCATATGAGAAGTTCCTGAGGGGCGATAGAATGTTAGGAGGAATTAAATCTCAGTGTAGCTGTAGGAGAGAGTGAGAGGGAAAGATTATGAGATACAAAGATGATGATGGTGATGGTGGTGGTGGTGATGATAGCAATCATTAAAAAGCATTTACAAGGTTGCTAGCGTTGTTCTAAGTGCTTTACATATATTAATTGGTTTAATCCTTACAACAACCTTTTAAAGTATGTACTCTTATTACATCCGTTCTACAAATGAGGAAACTGAGGAGCAGAGAAGTCAAATAACTTGCCCAAGATCACAAAGCCAGCATTTAAGCAGCCTGTACCTGGAGTCTGTGCCAGATAAACAGGGACCTGCCACAGTAAAGAGTGCGGAGTTTATCTTCTGGGTAATGTGAAGTCATCAAAAGGTATTAAATAGGGGGCTGGCCCAGTGGCGCAGGTTGAGTGAGCATGTTCCGCTTCAGCCCAGGGTTTGCCGGTTCTGATCCCAGGCGCGGACAGGGCACTGCTTGGCAAGCCATGCTGTGGCAGGCATCCCACATGTAAAGTAGAGGAAGATGGGCACAGATGTTAGCTCAGGGCCAGTCTTCCTCAGCAAAAAGAGGAGAATTGGCAGCAGATGTTGGCTCAGGGCTAATCTTCCTCAAAATAAATAAATAAATGGTATTAAATAGGATAGGGACATCTGCACTGTAGAAAAAAGCACTCAGGCTGCAGGAAGTAGAATGGCCTGGAGGTAAGGGAGGGGAGGCAAGGACACCAGGGAGGAGGCTTATGCAAGTGCTTAGAAGAGAGTGACGTGGATTATGGGGTGTCAGCGGAGATGGAAAGAAACGGGTAGATCAGAGAGTTAGTGAGGAGGGGGACTCTACGGAACTGCAGGGCTGTCTGATGGGAAGGTAGTCAAGGATGAATCCCAGGTTTCAGGCTTCCTAACTTGGGTGAACTGTGAGGCGGGCTTCAATTCCATCCTTGGAATCAAGTGTAGGGTGGGGGCTCCCCACAGGACAAGTGGGATAAATGGATGCTGGGTAGACAAAGACAATAGATGCCCACATCAAAAGTCAGAAATAAAACATCTGTCTCCTTCCTTTGCCCTTCCCCAACACCCTTCCATGGTGAGGGCCCAACCTACTTCTATCAAGTTATGGTCCTTTGCACCTGAGGATGATTTAGTCAGAGGAGTTTCCCCCCCTCCTCAACTGCCCCAACTTGCCTTCCTTCCCAAACACACATGCTGTTCCCATTTCACCATTATTGGGATGACTCTCTCATCTCTGCCGACCCCCATTCATTCATAAGGATATGGCCCATCCTACCTCCCCTTGTAGCCCTTATGGATCTCTCTTGTCTGAGCTTCTTTGCTCTTACGATCTCTGGCCCCCACACTGAGACCACCTCACAGATTGTCAGATCTCTTGGTCTTCTTGGTCTCACTTCTATAACTAAACAGTGAACTCCTTGACTGCCATCCCCACCCTCTGCCCCCAAGGGTTTCATGAATGTCACATCATTTGAAACTCTCATCAGTTCAGCAAGGTCCCAGCACAAGCATCACCCTCCTCCTCTCTCTCCTCCTCCTCCTCCTCCTCTTTTACAGATGAAAGGCCTGGGATTGAGGGGATCTGAGTGACTTGCCCAACGTGACGTAGCTGGAGAGTGCCCGGTAGGATTTAAAAATTCCAAATTCCTTGAATTTCATTTAAAAAATCAAATCTCCCAGATTTAAAAAATCTCCTAGAAAATGGGCAATTACTCTGTGCCAGGCTTAAAGCTCAGCATTTTACATGATTTTCTTTATGACAATCCTGTGAGGTAGGCATTGCTGTTATCCACATTCTACAGATGAAGAAGCTAAAGCTCAGAGATATGGAGTAATTTGCCCGAGGCCTCAGGTGGCTGGGCCAGGTCTAGAACACAGGTCTATCCATTGCTGAGGTGGATTCTCTTAATCCCCATGTTATGCTGCCCTTATTTTGGTTTCCACACCAGACTGCAGCCTCTCTGCTAAGTGTCCAGAAACAGACAAGTGTTCAGAGATGGAAGAGAACATGGCATGGCTTGGGAGATACAGTGTGGAAGAGGTAGACACGGGTGGCTCTTTAGGAGAGGTGAGACCCCCTGCATTTAGAGGAGGGTGGGTTTCATACAGACAGAGGGCGTTTCTTCTCTCTTGAGCTCACACTGCAGATGCCTTTACCTGAAGAACTGTTCTTTCTCATGCCATACCTGGCAGCCTCTGCCTCCTGCTGTTTGGCTAAAGGTAATTCTTTTCTTCCTGGAGCCCCTGTTCAGGGTGTGCGGGTGGTTGGTCCTAATCTCCTGGAGTCATCCTGTTGATGAGGCCAATATAAATGCATGAAGGAGTCCAATTGCAGGCGCTCATTTCTGTGAGAGCTCAGCGGAGCCCATCCACAAGGTCACAGCAAAGGCTCTGACTGATGAGCTGGAAGGAGGCATTTGAAGGTCAGGCTTCTCTGAGAAGCTTCCTCACCCTATCCACTGGGATATCTTGGGGGCCCCATCCGAGGCCACAGCATCTGCCCTTTGGGCAATTAAGTGTGGAAGGTATATGTTTATGACCAAGAGATCCTCCACGTGCAGAGTTCTGAGAAGACAGACTCCTATAGACCTTTGAGTTTCCCCTGGAAAGAACCTGGTACGGTGGAAAGAATATGGGCTTTGGTGCCCTAAACTCAAATCCCAGCTGTGTCACTTTGGGAAAGTATCTCCACCCCTCTGAAATTCAGTTTCCTCATATATAAGTGGAGACAAGAATGTCTCGCTCAAGGATTTGCTTTGAGAATTAGTTTAAGTGACGTATCTAAAATGCTTATTACGATTCATGGAGCAAATTAGGTGCTTGCCTTACAGTCTCCTCTTCCCCCACCCAGGGAGATGGCTCTAATGACTAGTCAGATCTAGACCCGAGCTTTTGTATTTGTGAGCTATGTGTTTCTGCCAGGAGAGATTTGAAGGAGTCAGCTTTATTAATCTCCATATAACCTGTCGAGTAATTAGAGTGTTTATTCTTGGCTCTTTGGGAAGAAGTAACTATAATTACAGGACCAAATTAAATGGCATTATCTTTTATTGTCTCAACCTGTTTGTAGGCTTTCTCCGCCAAGTTCCTTTTAGGAATCTGAGAATTTTTCCCACATCAACCTTCTCTTTCAGTGTCTGAATGCTGCGCCTCCCTGCAGGCTGGCTACAGGCTGAAAGTTCAGCGCATCTCCTGAGCAGGATGGGCATGTGTCTAACAGGCCATTTTTGTCACCCTTGGCGGAGATGGCCAGCTGTCCTCCAAAAATCCCTGCTCCCCTTCTGTAGCGTAGAATTACCACTGGGAGGTGGCTGCCTAGCCAGGGCCTACAGTTTCCAGCGCCCCTTACATCCAGGAGGGGCTGTGTACCCAGCTCTCTCCAATGAGATGTAAACAGAGGACAAGTGTGCCCCTTCCGGCCCAAGGTGGTTAGGAAGGGAGTCTCCCTTCTTCACCATTTTTTCACCCATCTGGTCACTTAATGAGGACACCAGAGAGATCTTGGAAGCCATGAAGATGTCAGGACTTCAGTCAAATTAGTCCCTGAGTGACTTTATGGAGCATGGTCCCCCACTACCACTGATAAGAAAAATCTGGTTGGAATTTATATGTGCTGGATCCATGAAATTTTAGGTTGTATCTATTAGAGCAGTTTGCTTTACCTTAACTGGTGCATGGCCTGATTCTGCATCCCTGATAAATGGTGAAACCATGCTTCCAGCCCCGCCTTGTGGGACAGGCAGACATGTAAATGAATAAATGTCAAACAGTGCAGTGAACACTGTAGAAATAGGAAGAGATTGCCATAGGTACAAAGAGGTGAGAGTGACTGCCCAGAAATTTGAGCTGGGCCTTCAAAGCTAAATAGGAGTTCACCAGCAAGTGAAGGAAGAGGGCTGGGAAGATTATTCCAGGCAAAAGGAACAGCAGGAGCACACACATGGAAATGTAAAAGGTGAGATGCACCAAGTCACTATGAGAAGGAGATCACAATCCAGGTGGTGGGCTGAAGAATATACGCCAACAACTACATGAGTGGGCAGGGTTTGACAGGGGCCAGGTGAGTGGTGTGGAGAATAAAGGACTCTAAGGGCTCATAGAGAGAGACGCCACTGGAGCTACTGGGTCAAGAAGTCAAGAAGGCTTCAGAGAGGAGGCGGTAGGTCTGGAACTGTACCTTACATGACGTTGGTGATGCTGTAGGAGAACACCATTTGTTAATTCTTCTTCTTCTTTTAGACCATGAGGTCTTCCAGGGCAGGTCTCAGGCCATAGTCATCTCTGAATCCCCAGATCAGTGCCCCACTCTTCCGGGGGTACTGACTGAATGAGTGAATGACAGAAGGAAGGATTGAATTCAGGTATATCTGAGGATGACCTTGCCAGCTCCACGTATTGGGAATTGAGCATCAGAGGCAATAGAAAGTTTCCAGTGCAGGAATTTTCTGCCATGGTCAGGAGGTTCCGGTGGAGCTCAACCTCACCCCCAAACCGCAACTAAAGATTGTATTTGAAGAACTACCTGGCCCCAGGTGAAATGATGGTAGATTAAGTGCTAGGAACAGGTTTGCCTCTGCACCATTCTCTCCCTTGTTCTAGTAGTTAGAGAATGCCTCCTGTCTATACAGTGTTCCTGTAAACTGGGCAGGGCACAATGCCACCCTCATGAAATAAAGAGAGTTATTCTATGTTAATTCCCCCACCCCCTGCCACCAAGTCAAGATCTCATGATTTACATGGTCTCTTAACATTCCTTATTTCTATGACATTTATGATTTTGATGATCAGTGAAATGAGAAAAGAAAGCGGCATAGAGAAAATGAGAAGACTTGAATAATTCACATACTAGACAGCCAGTTCTCAAATCGTTGAGACATGGCAGTTTTGATGACTCCAATCCATTATGTGAGTAATAAGACTCTTGGCACCTCCAGGTGAGAGTCCAGCTCCTTAGCAGGACAGACAGACCTTGTCCATCTCCAGCCTTCTTGGCCATCACGCTCTCTACTCAGCTCATTCCTGGACTCTCGGGGCCTTAGGCACGTATGACTCCCTCTCACGCTTTACATACATGGCTCATTCTCTCCTTCGGTGATGTCTACTAGTCATTTTTGATGTAGCTAAAGTGTCTTCTCTGTGTAGCTTTTCCAGAACTTCCCAACCAAATTTTATCCCTTCCTTTTCTCCTAGGAATACAGAGGAAGGAAGCTTGCATTTGGAAACACCTGAGGTTTTTTTTTTTAATTTAAAAAATTTTAGTTGACAGGCTGGCCCAGTGGTGTAGTGGTTGAATTCACGCACTCTCCTTCGGCGGCCCGGGGTTCGTGGGTTCGGATCCCAGGCGCGGACCTACACGCTGCTCATCAAAGCCACACCGTGGTGGAGTCCCACATACAAAATAGAGGAAGATTGTCACAGACGTTAGCTTAGGGACAATCTTCCTCACCAAAAAAAAAAAAGTTTAGTTGTGATACATTCACATAACATAAAATTTACCATCTTAATCATTTTTAAGCATACAGTTTCGTAGTGTTAAGTGTATTCACATCGTTGTGCAATTAATCTCCAGGAGTTTTTCATCTTGCAAAACTGAAAATATGTACCCATTAAACAACAATTTCTCATTTCCCACTCCTCCTAGACTCTGGTAACCACGATTCTACTTTCTGATTCTATTAATTTGACTGTTCTAGATATCTCATATAATAGAATCATACACTATTTGTCTTTTTGTGACAGGCTTATTTCACTTGCATAATGTCTTCAAGGTTCATCCATGTTGTAGCATGTGTCAGAATTTCCTTCCTTCTTATTGCTGAATAATGGTCCATTGTACATACATATCACATTCTGTTTATCAATTCATCCATCAATGGACATTTGGCTTCTTCCACCTTTTGGCTGGTGTGAATAATGCTGCTGTGAACCTAGCTGCACAAACATCTCTTCAAGACCCTGATTTCAATTATCTTGGATATATACTTAGAAGTGGGATTGCTGCAACATATGGTAGTTCTATTTTCAGTTTTTTGAGGAGCCACCATACTGTTTTCCATAGCAACTGGACCATTTTACATTCCCACCAACAGTGCACAAGGGTTCAAATTTCTCCACATCCTTACCAACACTTTGTTATTTTCTGGGGATTTTTGATAGTAGCCATCTTAAGGGGTATGAGGTGACATCTCATTGTGGTTTTCATTTGCATTTCCTTAATTATTAGTGATGTTAGGCTTCTATCCATGTGCCTGCCGGCCATTTGTATATCTTCTTGGGAGAAGTGTCTATTCAAACCCTTTGCTCATTTTTCGTTTGGGTTATTTGTTTTTATTGTTGTTGGTTTAAAGAGCTCTTTATATATTCTGAATATTAAACCCTTATCAGATATATGATTTGCAATTTTTTTTTCTCAGAAGTTTGCTTTTTCACTGTTGATGTGTCCTTTGATGTACAGAAGTTTTCAATTTTGATGAAGTCCAGTTTATCTATTTTTACCTTTGTTGCCTCTGTTTTTGGTGTCATATCCAAGAAATCATTGTTAAATCCAATGTCAAGAAGCTTTTCCTCTATATTTCCTACAAAGAGTTTTATAGTTTTAGGTCTTATGTTTATATCTTTGATCCACTTTGAGTTAATTTTCATATGTTATCAGGTAAGGGTCCAACTTCATTCTTCTGCATGCAGATATCCAGTTTTCTGAACAATATTTGTTGAAAAGACTGTCCTTTCTACATTGAATGGGCATGGCACCCTTATCAAAAATCATTGACCATATATGCAAGGGTTTATTTCTGGGCTTTCTATTCTATACCATTGATCTATATGTCTTGTAGCCAATACCACACTCTTTTAATTACTGTAAGTTTGTAATAAGTTTTGAAATCAGGAAGTGTGAGACCTCCACTTTTGTTCTTCTTTTTCAAGATTATTTAGGCTATTTGGGATCCCTTGAGTTTCCATATGAATTTTAGGATGGATTATTCTATTTCTGCAAAAAATGAAACTGTGGTTTTGATAGAGACTGCATTAAATCTGTAGGTCACTTTGGGTAGTAGTGACATCTTAACAATATTAAGTCTTCTAATCCATGAACATGGGATGTCTTTCTATTTATTTGTGTCTTTGGGAAGCACTTGGTTTGAATGACAACCAGGGACTTTACACATATTATTTCAGATCTCATTCATACCTAATGCTCTTTTGGGTGACTATTCAGAAGTAAGTGCCAAGAAAAACTTTGCCTTTATGAAGTCCTGGAATGTTTCTTCCTCATATTTCTTTTACACCTAGGAAAGAAATCACTTAATGCTCAAGTGTCCCTTTAATATTTGTTCCCAGGAAATGCATAACTCAGTTTTAGTAATTATGTGCAACCTGTTATAATTTAATAATTATGAAGGTCTATATATTTATATCCATACTTTCTCTCAGATTTTAAATGTCTACTGTAATTTATAATTTCTCTGGCCCAAATATTTTTGTTTTCCTACTGTATCATATGCATTATTATAAGCTGCCTTAAACCCATTGTGAATTGAAGTATGGCAATAAAGGAATAATTTTTTAAATGAAAGATAGGCATATTTATTGCCATATCATAGATGAAGAAAATGAAGTTCAGATGAATAGATAACTTCAACAGATCATATAGTTCATAAGTGGCAGAGCTAGGATTCAAATTTAGATCTCCTGGATTGCAAAGCCCAAGCTTTCATCTCTATGTATGTCAGTAAAATTGAGGCCATGTGTAGTTCAGAATCTAGTTGAAGGTGATGAATTGGATGGACAAATATGGCTATAAATAACTCTCATACTAACCAGGAAAGATAAGGACTACAATAGGGAGGTTTGAGGAATGGAAATCTGGGGAGGTGATCTGGGGCTTCTTGGAATAGAAAGGATTCCAGACGGAATGATCTGAATATATCATATATGAATGCATGAAGCAAGAACTTTTTAAAGAGGGTTTTAGGAATTGTCTCATCTTTGGGTTAAGAAATAAGAGGCACTGTATTAGATTCCTGCTATATGCTATTCTAATCCTTATGAGATGGACATACACCAACGTCTGCTCAGCATCTCTTCCTTTGGGGAAACCACTCCTCCTCATTCCAGGAGATTCAGTGAAGGTGGGCCTCACTCCACCCCCTCCTGGTCATAATATTACTCCCCTGACCACAATGAGGGACAAGCTAAGCCCAAGTTAGGCAAAGCCTTTTCAGCACTTTTCCAGAGGATCTGTTGAGAAAGATACTTTCTTCCTTTAGTATCAGGATGATGTAAGCTGGAGACAATTGTGGCTGTTTTTGCTGACCCCATGGGAGGGAGAAAGAATGTGATAAACCTGCAAAGAGTATAAGAAGAACAGAGAAAGAAAGAGCCCTGGCGACGTTGTTTGAGCATCTCTATCCACCCACACCGAATGCTAGATATTCCATCATCATTTTAGGTGAGAGAACCAACAAATTCCATTTTCTACTTAAGTTGATTTAAATAGGATATCGTCTATTTAAAACCAAAAGAGAACTGACAAGACGGGATTAAGTAAGAGTAGGGACCGCTGCTTGAATCCTCACTCCATCACTGACTTGTTGGGTACCGTTGCGCAAATCCCCTACCTCCCTGCTCATTAGTTTCCTCTTTCATCTATGGATTTATAGGACTCTTGTGTGGAATGGCTGAGATGCAAATGCTACATGAGAGCCTGGGAGAAGTGAGCACCCTCAACATGCAAACTCTTATAAACACGTAGCAACCTTGTGAGGGCTGGGAATTACCGTCTCTACTTTATGGATGAGGAAAATGGGGCTCAACAGGGTTAAAGAAAAACTTACTGGACGTGTCACAGTTAATGTGTCAGATCCGGGATGAAAGCTTCCAGAGACCCCCAGCTGATCAGGTGGGTCTCCAGCTCTGCTCTGGGAAACCACATTTCCTAGCCGAGGAGGGAGGGGTGAAGAAGCCTGCCCCCTTGCTCCAGCTGTCTTCCACCTTGCTGAGCAATGTGTGGAATCCTTCCTCACCCTTTTCTCCCACAGAAGAGGCCCCTTCATATCTACCAGCCTATAGGGAGATAGTCAAACAGCTGCGGAGAAGGTAGGATGCCAGGCCGTATTTGTTCAGGTGGATACAATAGCATCAGACTAGCATGGAGCTCAAATATTGAATCATAATTCTACAGGCATCTTTGTATTTAAATCATAGCCCTGTCAAGCTCACATTTGATATGCACTAATTAATGCTCCCCAGGAATTGTAGCAGATTCTCTGGTGTGTGTGTGTGTGTGTGTGTAGGCAGAGAGAGATTTCTATAAGTCGGAGTGATCAAAAGTAAGCATCTGTCAGAGTCAAATTCAGTAGTTGACTCTCTGTGGCTGATGGGTGCCTCCTGGAGGAGAGGGGTGGGTACAAGTTTTTAGGCAAATATGAATCATTTATGAGGAAATCACCTACAGCAAATGAAGCTAATATTTTTTTATTGTCCCTCCAAGCTGAGCTCTCAAGCTCTCAAGAGGTTAAAGCGACCCCAATGTAGAATTTCACACTCCAACTCCAATAATTCCGATCCTATCCCTCTCTTTCTTTCCTGTTCAAAATGGTGGGGCCTTACTGGGAAGATGTGGATGGAATTTGCTTGGGGAGGAGGAAGATGTTGGGCTATTTCAAGTGGAATATTTATAGATTCCACTGTAAAGAGAATTTTTTAATATCTCTTTCTGTAACATGGAAAAATGGCTTTGATTAGGCAAGTCAATAAAAGTGGGTGAACAGTAGACCTTGCTTGTAATTAAACCCGTGGGTGCGGTATACTATGCGATGCCAGTGGAGGTGGGAATGAAAACCACTTACAAGATTACTCTCCCTGGAGGAAAAGGACTTGGTGAAAGTTGGACTAACTGGAGGAGACAGCGGGCCAGCGGGGAGGACTGAAATAGTTAAACTAAGAGGCTCTTCTTACATTCACATCTGGAGAAAGAGAGAACCTTGTCTTTGTAGTTAGACCAGGCCAGTGAGCTCTGTAGTTTTGCATCATGTGAACTTGGGCAAGCCAGGCCGCCTCTCTGAGGCTCAGTCTCCTTGTCTATTGAATGGGGAATATGTTATTCCTACAGGGTTCTTGTGAGGATTATATGATGTATTCTTTGTGTAAAGTGCCTTCTCCTAGCTCTACTCAATTCTTTCTCTCTTTTCTTCTATCACTCTCTCCTTTACATTCCCAACACATTATACATTCCACTTTTTGCCTCTATCATAAAATTCATTGGAAATTTTTATGAGTTATGCCACATGGTATATAATACTTTAGGGCCGCCTATCTTTAAATTAAAACTTTTCTTCTAGGACTGTGCAAGTCACAGCAAACAATATACAGATGACAGTAGGATTACCGATTATGGAGGATACAGCTAGCTGACCTTCCAAAGGTGTGCTCCCCCTTTCATAGAACGAATACACTCACTGTATTTAGGAGGTTCCATGTGATTAGTTCTCACCAATGGCATGTGAGAAGAAATGTGTCACTTCCACACCAAGAAAACTAATAAGCAGATATGGTTTCTTCATTTCCTCTTTCCTCTTCTAATGGCTTGATGAAAGAAGCCTGGTGTCCTTGGAAACCATGTGTTGAAGACGGAGGTGACCTGTATCCTTAACTCACCACCTGAAGGAGAGCCACCCACCAATCAGGAAAACTACTTCAGAACCTGAATAAGAAATACGCTTGCATCATATATGAGCCATGTGCATTTTGGATTTTTTTGTTACAGCAGCCAGTGTTACCCTAACTAATATATCAGGATAGTCCAAGATGACAGATTGTATCTGTTTATGGAAGTGAAGTGGTGAAAGCCAACACATCGCTGACAGGATCTAATTACTTAGCAGTTGGGAATCGATTAGGGGTTAGACTAGAAGGCCTCTAAGCTCTCTTAATACTCTAAGCTAATAACACCAATATCTTGTATTTAATAAGTGTTTGCCATGTTCTAGACCCAGTGCTAAGCACTTTATATCAATTCTCTTCTTCAGACCTTGCAACAACCCTGTGAGGTATACCCATTTAAAGATAAGAAGGTTGATGGCTGCTGGTGAATATAAGAAACTTGCAAGGGCAGGCAATCCATAGGGAGTAGATTTGCATCCAGATCTGTTGGACTCCAGAGCCTGAATTCCTCCCACTGAACTATACTGCCTTCTGAAATCTCTGAGTCCGTGAGTTTAAGCACTTGCCATACATATTATGCCTGTGTTCCAGGACTCATAAGTTGGGCTATGGGAAATCAGTTGGAAGACCAGTGAATGGCTCAGTTCGTATTGCAGCATTAGTTTATTTCTGGCTCTAAGAAGGAGACGTGAGACGAGGAATGACAAACAGCTCTGATAGAGCTTCTACAATGTACCGGGTGTATTCACATTCACATGCTTTCTCATTAAAGCCTTCTGAGATTAGTATTATTATCACCATCTTACAGACAAGGAAGCTAAAATTTAGAGCTATCCAAAAGTTTCTCCATATGGTCGTTCATTCCCTTAACGTGTTTATTGACTTTCCACTATGTTGCCAGGTACTGTGATGGCCGTTGGAAATTCCAATATGAACAAGGCAACCATGGGCCCTGACACGTTAGAACTTAGGCTGCAGCAGCTACCACACGGGGCAGCAGGCAGCCTGTCCCAGAGAGCAGTTTAGCAAAATTCGGATGCTGACATATCAGAGGCATTGTAAAGGCAGCTCTGACACTGGGGAGAGATTGCGCTGGGAGGTTTCTGGGGCCCCTTTTTGCACTAAGAGTCAAGATGCACAAGATCTAGGTGGTTGAAAAGGACAGCCAGAAATGACCAGGGGAGAGAGAAAGTCAATGACGGGCAAAAGAAACAAACAAGAGCAAGGAGTTTTCACTATCCAAAATCTGGCTTGTAGCAATTGTTCAGTAAATGTTAGCTACCTTTAATTACAACTAAAATAATTTCTGCATCCTATAAACAACTTTAAATACCTCTTATCAACTGAGCAGTATTGTTTAGGGCTCCCAATAAATGAAAGAAATCATTATTTATTAATGGTTTCTGTTTTCCACAGTATCTGATTCTGTATGCCATATTACATATTTTCTCACGTAGCTCTCACAGTGAGTTTACAAGGCAGTGTATCAGTAAGGATAGGTTAGGTTATGCTTTAGGAACAAGCTCACTCAAAGTCTAAGTGGCTTGAAACAACAAAGGTTTATTTCCGGTTCATGCTATGTGTCCATAATAGGTGGTGACTCTATTCAAAGTTACATTTGTTTTGACTCCGAGATTCAGAGCAAGAGGGCAGCCACTGTGAGTATTGAGGTTGTTAGGACAGAATGAAAAGAGAATATGGTGAAGCACACACTTGTTCCCAGAGCTTTTAGCACTCTGTCCATATTTTCATTGGATAAAGCAAATCAGATAGCTTTGCCCCAGTTTAATTGGAATGAGGAAGAATGATCCTAACATGTTCCCAGGACAAGAGAATCAAATATTTGTTCACAGCCCTGGTGACTGCTGTAGGAAACTATTATCTATTATACCCAGTTTGCAGATGAGGAAACTGAGTTTTGGGGCGGAGATGGAATGCTAAATAACTTGTTGAGTTCAGACCACTAGGAAGTAGGTGTGAATCCCATCTACTGATTGCAAATCCGTGTTCCCAAACTCTCCGTGTGTACTCTGGACCTCATCTTCCTGCTTCCTCACTGACCTTGCTCCACCAGACATCACCTCTCTCTATATATCCATCTTGCCATTTTCTACTGGCTCCTTCTTCCTACAGCATGCTTAAGTATCTTTATATTGTAAATAGACGAAAAATTTTCTTCCTGAACTTAATCCATACATCCAGCCACTGCCCTACCTCTTCACCCTCCCTCCCCACCACACATTTTGAAAGTTGTCTACAAGTATTGCTCACCTCCCAATCATCCCCTGCATGATGGGTTCTGTCCTTACCACTCCACTGAAATGATTCCTCATTGACCTACACACTTCAAATCCAATGGTCTTTTGTCAGTCCTATTTCCAGCTTGCTCCCTCAACAACATGTGGCACTGATGACCACTCCTTCATCCTTAAACCTCCCTTTCCTTTGGCTCCTTTGGCTCCTTCTCATGGCTTTCCTCCTGCATCTCTGGTCAGTCCTCACTGCCCTCTACAGGCTCGTCCTCTTTTCCTATACCTTAACCGATGGTGTTCTAGAGGGCTGAGTTTTAGACTCTTTTCTATTTTCATTCCATGTACTCTCTGGGGAGTCTCATTACTCACACATTTTTAATTACCTTTACAGATTGGTGACCCCTACAATGATAGCTTAAGCCCAGACCCAACTCTGGAGCTATGAGCTCAATTGCCATTTATACAGCATTGCTTGAATGTTTCATAGGGATCTCAAACTCCATATTTATGGGAAAGTTATGAGTCCATGTATAGGTTTGGTAAATTTCATCTGGGGGATAGCTAGAGAATTGAACTTTTCTTCAAATTGGGTTTGAAAGCTTGTCTTCTGGGTTGTTAGAGTCAGATAAGCATTTTTTCCCCACTCCTGTTTTCTAAGAGGAAGATTTTCTCTTTGCATGCTCCTGGCCTTTCTTTGCCCTTCTCTGGTAGAATTAAAGTAATTTTTCTGATTTTGAATTTAGGAACAATAACTAGGCGTGCTCGGCTCAGATCTATCTTCCTTCCCTCTCTTGGGAGAGGGCTTGTCTGCAGAGAGCATAGGTCCCCCTCTGCTCACTCAATCCTTGGGGTCTTACCAGGGGAGGCATCCCAGGTAAGGCAGTCCAGCTGTGCCTTGGGCCGGGTGGCATGACTGCCCAGTTTGGGGGTTAAATATTTGCAAGGCTCTTGGCTAAGAGGACTAAAGCCATGCCCACCAACCTGGCCTCCAGGAGGAATGTTTGCATTTTGGTCTTCGGCTTTACTAAAAGCACCTAACTTGTTGAAAACCAAGGCAAGGAAAGAATGCTGTTTATTAGAGGTTAATTGGGTATGCTTCAAAGACATAGGACTTGAGCTTCAGCACCTACTTTGTTATTTCTTAGTTTTGTGAATTTGGTCAAAACTTTGTTTCTGATACTGGATTACAAATACTCACTAATCTCTAACCTATTTTCCTCATAAGCCTGAGAAAAATATCAAGTGCTATATACATTGCAATTGTGTACTGTTTTATCGTTAATGCAGCAATATTTATTGAACACCTCTATCCCAGGTTTGGGGAATACAGAGATAACAGAAACCATCCCTGCCCTCAGGGTCTTATAGACCTCCCAGGAAGCCAGGCGAGCAAAGGGATAATGACAGTACTGTGTCATCACAGATAAGGGTGCGGGCTGGAGGCAAGGGTCATGCTGCAAGGAAATCCTAGAGAGGACGATGCCTGAGCTAGTTCTTGAAAGATCAGTGGGAGCTGGATGTGGAGAATGAAGGGGGGACATACATGGCTGGAAAAACAGTGTGCACAGAGGCACACGGCATGGGAAAGAAGGCTCTTGAGGAGCTGCAGGGGGTTGCTCTGGCTAGACTGAGGGTGCTGGCTGGAGAATGGCCAGAAGTGGGGCTGGGGAGGTAGACAGCAGCCAGCCCACAGAGGGCTCGTTACCTTAGGCTTATGCTCAGACAGAAAGGCAATATTGAGGAGAGGGATAATGTGGGCAGGCTGCATCATGTGTGTCACATCGTTATCAATCCAACAGCTGGGAGGAAAGGTGGACAGCAGCGGGAGAGTCCAGCTGGTGCCTCTCTGCGCATGGAAGGCCAAGGATCACCTTAAAGGAATAGGAAGGGGCCCAGAGCCCCCTCTAGGCAGGTCAGTTGTGGTTCTAGTCTCCTTCCAATTCTCCCCCCACCCCGTGGTGCCATCAACTGATGCATAACTTTGTGTAGAGACCTCACAGAGATGAGAAGAGTCACTCTGAAGCCACCTTCTGATGAGAATTAGAGCTCAGTGATGATTAGTGACCTGCCTGAGATCCCAGAGGAGATAACCTCGGATTTTTCTGCATCATGGGGAATGTTTTCTGCTGTAGGAGTGCCATGTGGATTCTAGAATAAGACTTCCTGAGTTCATATCCCGGCTCCTCTACTTACAAGCTGAGGGTCCTTGGGCATATTAGCAAAGTCTCGGCTTTGATTTCCTCAACAGCAAAATGGATTTAAAAATAGTCCCTACCTCAAAGGGTTATGGTGAAAATTAAAGGGGTTAATATGTATAAAGTGCTTAGAGCACTGCCTGGCCCTTAGTAAGAGATATAAAGTGTTATCTATAATTATTGTTACTTTATTATTTCAGTTAGGCTGGCCTTGCTTCTAACAAGACCATTCTTTGAGGACAAAAGCTATGTCGTATATGCTTTTCATGGTTTGGACAGGGAATTAGGAATCTTAAATTGGGAGTTAGAAACATCCTTCAAAGAGGTGGATCTCCTCTTGTCCCCTCTCTAATTTCTTCTTAGGGAGCCTGTCAATTATTCCACAGAAAAGGACTGGGCACCTGCCCAGGCCTTCCTCTCTTTGAGGTTACGACGAGGACAAGTGAGACCCACCCGGTGTCTGACCTGCAGGAGCTTGTGGTCTACCAGCAATGTACAACTTGGAGGAAAATGGCTATAGCGCAAGGTCAAAAGGGATAGATGCACACAGGATGGGCTGGTGAGTCCAGAGAAGAAGAGGTTACGTCTAGCTCAGGCTTTGTGGCGGTCTTCAAAGGGATGGTGGCTTCTGAACTGAGCCCTGAACAATGAGTAGGATATCAACAGACCTGAGCACCAGGAGTGGAGGCAAAAGAAAGACAGGCAGAATGTTGCAAACTCCCAAGCATCTCTTGGAGAATTCTGGGTAAAGAGCTTCCCGTGAAGTCCTGCCCTCTCTCTCGAGCCAATGAGTCCCATCGCGGATGCACACAAGCACGGCTCTGTCTCTGGATCCTTTGTCTGTGCTCTAGTTTGTTGAAGCTTTTTGCAGTTTTATGTTGTGCCTCTTCAAGGAAAGAGAGAAGGGGGAGAGATCTGGCTCTTCTGGATGCCTACTATGGGCTAGTTATGCCACCTCCTTTAATTTTACCATCCTGTGAGAATGGCATTATTCTCGTCCCATTTAACAATAGAGGAAAGCACAGCTCAGAGAAGGTAAGCGACTTGTCCAAGGACACTCAGTGATCTCGTTCAATAACTATCTATTGAGCGCTAGGGGCAGAGCCAGGAACTGAACCCAGAACACTTGGATTTCAAAGTCCTTATCCTGTTAACACAAGACATTGCTTCTCCTCTCTCCAGAGGGTCAGGTCCCCAAGGGCATAATTTTTTCCACAGATTCCCCAACACCTACAAACTCACCTTAACTGAAAACATCCCTGACCCTGGAAAGGTGTCAAAAGGGAAATTCAATTGATGCCACCAGTGTTGACAATGTTTGGAGTCTGGGCTCCTTATCTAACTACCTAATAGTCCTCTCCACCCAGTGGTGAGCCCGCTTCCACACCTGGTGTTCTCCCTGGTCTGGTTTTGCCAAGAGTTATTAAACCACAGCCAGCAGAACTGCCAGGAGCCTTAGAGCCCACTTAGGCCAATGCCCCATGTTTGTAAAGAAGAACCCAAGCCCAGAAAGGGCAAGTGCCCAGCCTAAGGCTACATAGTGATTTCGTAGCAGAGCTGGAAGTACAACCTTTATTTAGTCGGTGGCATTGGAAACCATATTCTGTTCAGCTAGACCTGCTACATATCTTGGCAAGTTGGTTTAAAGAATTTTCTTTTCCACTCTTTTCACTAACTGAACTCCAAAAACAGATCGCACTGAATGCCTGAGCAGTAGGGAGGCAAAGTAGCAGAATGGGCGCTTGGTGCCGGCGTGCCTGCTGCCCACAGCCACCTGTCCCTGCCTGTGAGGCTGACAGACGCGGCCACTCCCGCGCGGCGCCCTCGGACCCTCCTGTGTGCAGAGCTGCGCAGTCGCAAGGCTGGGACAGGACAGCCGAGGAGCACGTGCCCCGGGGAAGCCCCGTGTCATCCTTGGTGCCTTTGCGTATGTGGAGGAGGTATGGGGTGCGGCCTCTCTGTGACAACAGCACACATTTAAAACCCAAACCAGCAAGTCTTCCCTGGCCTGACTAAGTCCCTGGATATTGGGGTTCTTGGGAGGAGCCCCGGGATGAAGCGGGAGGGACCCAGGACCTATGACTTTATTGAAGCTGAGTCCCATCCTGGATCTAGCACTTGCTTGACCTGCTTGAGCCTTACACCATAGACGTAACTTCAGCTCTCTGGGGTTTGCCTGTCCTGACTGTAAGATTAGATGGCTAACGTCTATTTTGTAGGGTTGTTTAAAGAATCAACTAGAAACCAGGGATTGCTCCAAAGAGGGATACATTCTACAGAAGTATTTCCTTTGTATAGAAATCTTGTTTAATTGATTTTTAATGTCTTGAGGGGGAAGTGTGCACCCTAAAGTGTTTTTCCTGCCTGTCCCCAGCACACACCACAAGTAAAAGGCCCTCCCTTAGCACACGCAGTGTCCTGTGCAAGTTAGAAAAAAGTAGCCCCTCTGGCTAGTTGCAGCCTTAGGTGCAGGTTTGGCAAGCCAAAGTGCCTTCCAGTGAAGGAAAAGGTGTTTCTGCCTGCAGGCAGACCTAGCACTACGCCCGGTACATGGTTGGTGAGCAGAGAATGGGCTGGATCTAGTTCATTCTCGTCCTCCCATCCGGGCACCTTTGCATGGTGCACAAGCTGCACAGCCCTGTGCAGGCGTCCTGTCCAAACACAGCCCTCGCTCTTAACGGCCAGCCACTTCATCCATCCTGCTGATGAGCATGGCCCCTCAAAGGCGTTTGAATTTGAGCTCTTCTAGCACCAGTGCCATCCTACCCTGAGCACGGTGCCCGTGACACACATTGGGGTCTGAATGAGCCCCTTCCCGGAGAAGGAGGGAGAATTAAACGAGACCACACAGGTAATAATGCCCCATGTGTAATTCAATGAATACTTATTGCATGAATGAATGAGCTCACAGTCTGGTTGTGAAAACAAGACATAAATCTCCATGTGAAATGTTTAACAACAATAAAGTTTTCAAATTATACTTCAATGCAACAACTCAAGAGATGGCGCGAGTCAACACATGAGTGTCAAATTAACTGCCAGTGATATTTTTTATAGGAGTTCAGAAGAGTGGGGGAGATCAATTCGTGGACTCAGAGTCACAAAGCCTGGATGGGTTCTTGTTGGTGCGCTTACACAGCTGTTCATTCATTCATCAAATGTTTCTCAGGCCCATGTTAGTGTCAGCCTGTCCACTAGACTCTGGGGATGCAGAGATGGACAACACAAAGCCCATGGCCTCAAGGGGCTCACAGGCTAGTGGAGAACAACAGTTAGGCCAACAGACAATATGAATATGGTGCTAAAATTATGTACTGTGGAAGCAAGGGGGAGGGTTCAATGAGCTAATGCACATAGTAGGTGTGTCATAAACTGTGGCTTGGCAATCGATGCCTCTGATTACGATCTGAGCACATTTCTGAATAAATCTTCACAATTCAACATCTGTGAAGTCTCTAAAGCTCCTCCTCATCTTGTTCCCTCTGCTTAAGCCTACCAGCCACCTTTAAGAGCACTGCACTCTCTCTCTACCTGCTGGCCCTTGGAGAGTGGGCAGATGACACACAAGACTGGAAACCAGAGGCTTGTCGTTGCAAGGGCAGGCCCATACTGTCTTCAGAACTCCATGGAGCTTCCGCAGAGCCTTTCATGCTGAGTTCATCCTTGTTGCAATCACTTTAATCACCATGGCAACCGTGCACCTGTAGAGTCTTTGGCAACAATGCCAATGATGGTGAAGAGTGTTGTCTTACATTTCCCCAAAGAGGGAGAAAAATATACCTTCTCAGAGAAGGGCCAAGCTAGAAGGAACACCCTCATCTCCCAGACCCCATGGTTGAACTCCGGGGCCAAAGGCCCCGGAGAAACAGCAATGATGCAGTGTAGAGCATGGTCACTGGAGCCGAGAAGTTCCAGAATCAAAGCCTGGCTCCGTTACCCTGGAACAGGGGAGCCTGGATATGTTAGTTTAACCTCCTTGGGTCTCAGGCTTTCCCTATAAATAGGGAAATAGGTCTCCCTATTTGCAAAATAGACATGATAATTCCTACCTCACAGGCTTATTGTGAAAATTAAGTGAGAGTGGAATAGGCATTTGAGGAACATTAGTTCAGTGCAAAACGGAGGCCCCGATATAGTTTCCAAGATCACTGAGCAAGTTGCCAGCCAAGACTGAGCTAGAACCACGCTTGTCTTCTGACTCCCAGTTGGCAACCCCCCCTTTCCCACTCCCCTCAGCCCTTCGTTTTGCGGAGCATTTGCCTGCCAGTGCTCATCATCCATCATGAAGAAGACAAGCATAAGAAAGCGTGGATGGCCCAAGGCAGACTCTGCATCGGATTCCGCACAGCAGCCTACAAGTGGGGGGCCATACCACTAGGCCAGTGTGAATTGGACACTATTCTCTAGCATAGTTGGAAATGCAGTATTCTAAGGAATAACACTTGGTTTTAAGCAGCAACACTACCAGAAGAGTCTCCAGAAAGTGATTATCCTTCTTTACTGGGCCTTGGTTACAAGGCAGGGTCAGCAAATATGTGGCAAACACAGCCACCAGCCAGCTCCATCCAAGGCCTCCTGCAGTAAGCAATCACAATCTTCTTTTCTATTGATTCCTGATAGGGACTCAGAATCCTTCCATCTCCTACCAATAACTGAGTATTGTCAGTAAACATTAACTGAGTGCCTAAAATGTGCCAGGTACTGAGGAGTAAGTCAGACACTGTCTTGACTTATAAGGCTTATACTTTGTCATCCCAGATGTAGTGTGCTTGCCATCTCAGGTTTCTAACCCTGCTGTGCTCCATACTTGGAATCAGGGTGGATCATAGGAAGGGCAAAGGCTTCAAAATCAGGGAAGACTCTGTCAGCACAGTGGCTGCCTGTCAATTTTGTCTCCCTGGTACTCCTTTCCTTCATCTGGTAAGAGGGTCTTCTTGCTTCGGGGGCTGCCTCTCACTAACTCCCTAACAGGACTGGGTCTACGGCAGGCTTGGCCAAGCAAAGTATCCTTTTACTCTTGGCCAGAGGAGAGATTGGAAATGTGGCCCGATACAGGACAAGCAGATTTTGGGTTGGGGTTGGGGTTCATATGTTTGAAACTGGACGAGAAAATTTCTCTTTCTTGAAATGATACAAGCCTGGAGGTGTCAGTGGCCATGTCCTACCCACCCCCTACAGAAGAGAAGCTTTCTGCAGTGGAGGGAATGCAGGGAGGGCAAGAAACAGAGGAAAGCAGAGGAGAGAGAGAAGGAGAGAGAGGGGAGAGATCACAGACACGATGACATCATTGGAATCAATGAAGACTCTAGGCTGGCTTTACCCTGGGCTGCCAAGTGACACCAGCTGATAAATTCCCTTTGCCTTAAGCTGGTGACGCTGACCTCCCAGACAGAAGCGAGTGGGGTAGAGGGCAGCACTGGAGTGAGGAATGACCATCTTTCTGCAGACAGCAAGAAGGGAAAGCAACAAGGCTTCCGAAGAAGAATTCTGCCTATGCCTGTAATTACAACTGCATCACTTCCTCCTTCATACTCCAGTTGTCTTCGTACCAAGAAGTGTGTAAAGGGGACTGACGTATCTCTTGTTGTTTCCCTGTGCATGCAGATCTGAAGTGAGTGTGTGCAGGGTGGTCCTGCCTCCCCTGTGGTCTACACATCCCCCCAGGGCCTGGGATTTTTTTTAGCCACTAATTGTAGCGTTCATACTTTTATCTCTGTAGGGAGCACTGTGCTTTGCAAAGCACTTTCATCTGCATTATCTCGTTTGATTCTCAGGGCATCTGTGAAGACGGCAGGGCTGGGATTACTACTGCTGCCTGTCAGATTGAAAAACGGAGGCTCAGGCCTGGGTCTTGGCCTGAAAGAGAATGACACGGTGGGGCTCGTGCAGTGATCTCCCGGGCAATGAACGGCACAGAGGTGGAGAGTTCCCTGGATTTGGAGCCAGCAGCCCAAGCATGCGCCCTGGCTCTTTTACTCACTGGTTGTCTGACTTCGGGCAAATCACTCGGGCCCAACTCCACACTCAGTGACGTCGTGTTGGTAACTTGAAATCAGCCATGGTGAGAAGATTTACACCAAGGAAACTGGCACACGCCACAAATCAGGGCTGTTTTTCCCCTGGAGAGTCAGTTGCTAACCAGCAAACTGATGGAGGTGGGGATGGGAGGGGAGGAGAAGAAAATGTTCCCACAATTCAAGGTGTGCTCTACACACTGAGTGCATCCTTGTAGCATCTGCTGTAGTCCTCCCGACAACTCCTGGGGGCAGATACTGATCCTATTTTATAGATGAGGCAATGAAAACTTAGAGAGAATTCATAACTTGCTCACAAACACACAATACATGACAGAGCAGAGATTCAATGTCAGGTCTCACACTCTCTCTGATAACCATGCAACAGCCCAAAGATGCACCCATTAGCGTGCGGCCTTTTCTCGATCTCCAACCCAGCAACAGTGAGATGTTAAGTCAATTTCTAGGGCCACTTAGCATTTAAGATCACGATTTGGACATGAGTATCCTAGTTTCTAAGTCAAGTTGGCTTGGAGAAAGATAGGGAGGAGGACGGTACCCTGAGCTGGGTACAAGGGAGGGAGCTGACGGTCTTTGAGACCCACGCTTTTGGGTCTCAGTTGGATAAATGCTTCAGAGTCCCAGAAGTTAGGTAACACCTTCGGGTGGGGCCACTTGAAACATTCAGGCACAGAGAGAGAGAAAGTCAAGAGGCCCTGGATCTGAGTGTCAGCTCTGCTGCTTCCCCTGGCTGGGGCTCGGCTCCCTCATCCGTCAAAGGGGCACAATATCCAAACACGCCTGTCCCACCTCATTGGGTCTCCGTGGTGTCAGTCGGGGAGAGGACTCTGACGGCCTCTGGAGTCGGCCCCACCGCACAGATGTGGGGGAGTCATCATGAGTCTCGCTGGGAACCTTTCCTCCTGTTGCTAAGAGAGACAGGACTGTCTGTTCTCCTTTGCTGCCGGCTCTGGCTCTCCCCCAACCCCCAGCTCTTTTTTCCCGTCTATTTTTATACCTCAAGTGCTTCATATGATGAAGTCCTGCATGCTTCAAACTAGATGAGGATGTCAGATAGGAAAAGAATCAAAAGGACCTAAACAAGGTGTGAACCGTTTTCCTGCTTGAGAAGATGACAGACGGCTGCAGGGGCGGGCGTTCCCAAAGCAAGCCCTTCCGCAGGTGCCGAGAGGAGCTCCTCCGGGGCCCACCGGGTACCTCTGCCCGGCTCTGGACAGGACAGTCCCAGGAGAGGGATGACCGCCCTCCCTTCCCCTGGACGGGGACAGATGGGTGGGAGGAACCCTCCGGGGGCTCCTGGAGGGGCAGTCTGGAAGACCTCGACATGAGGGTTATGGCGAAGAGGAAATTAATGATTATTTAGCCTCAGGTGCCTTTGTCATCTTGTTTAATCCTCACAATAATTTAACGAGAAAACATATTATTATTTACACTTTCAAGTTGAGGAAAGGGGTCCTCGGAGGCTGGTAGGAGAAATTCACATCCAAGCTCTAGGGGTGCCCATCAAGTGGCCTTTCCGTCTAGCAGACCTAGTGCAAGAGGGGAGGACACTGTGGTTGTGCAGGCCAGGCAATGGAAGAGGACTTTTATTAGCCCTGCAGGAGCTTCCACCCAGGCCCCCTCCAGTCCATTCTCTGCATAGCAGCTGGAGTGAGCTTTTACAAATGCAAATCGGACTATCTCCAGTCCCAGAACAATTACATCCCTCTGAAGCCCAAACTCAGAATAAAATCTAATGGCCTTTCTGACTTCCTCCCATAAGACCAGCCTCTCTCTCTGACCTCCCCACTTCATCTCGTACACTAGTCACCGCTCTTGTTATATGCCAGCCACCATTGGTTTCCTTCTGGTCTTCGAATGCATGCCACTCACTCCTGCCTTGGGGCCTTTGCACTTGCTGTTTTTGCCTTTAATACTGTCTGTCTTTAATGCTCTCCCCCGACCCCGACCCCAGATCTTTCATACCTAGCTCCTTAGCATACAGGTCTCGGGTTAACTGTCATCTCTTCAGAGAGTCCTTTCCTACCCACCCAGCCTGATGTCCTGTCCCAGTCATTTCCTATCATGTGTCACCATCTGTTTAAATTGTTGTCATAGCAGTGGTCTGCTATATTTCTTGTTAATTTACTTGTTCATTTTCTATGTCCTCATACTAGAGAGCAAATTTCAAGAGAGTAAGGATTACTTGCCTACCTTTTTGAAAGTCCTACCCCACTCCCTAAAATAGAGATCGGCACATAGTAAGCACACAATAAATACTTACTGAGTGAGTGAATTGTGGCTGATATCTTACTGTCCCAGGAAGGGCAGACCTGCACTGGCTGAAGAAGAAAAGCTCCATCATTTGCCATCGCATGACCGGTGTCAAGCTCTGTGCTTATCTCACTGGCTTCTCACAGCAATCCTGTGAGACAGACCATCTGATTCCCAGTGTGCCGATGAAGAATCGGAGGCTCCATTATTTGGCAGTTTGCTTAAGGTCACACAACCGTGACGGGAACCCTTGCCTACCTGCTCCTGGACGCACACACTGGTTGGTGGGGAGCGCAGAAATGTGTCTCGCGGGCTTACGCACATGCAAGAGGGTGTGTGTCTGCTGCTGCAAAGCCTCGTGTGCGGAGACTCCAGCGAAGAGGACGCATGTGCTGGCCAAGACCCGAGTGGTAACTGGGAGAGGGCTCCCCCTAATAAACTGTGTTGCTTGGCCTGAAGTCCAGACCTCCCTGGGGAACAGACAATCCTAGGTCAGGACTGCAGAATGGCTGCTACAAGTTGCAGGCCTCGCGATGATTGGAGCGGGGAGAGAGCCTGCGAGCGGGTGCTGAGGTCCTTCTCCTCTCGCGGTGCTCGCGTCCCGGCTAGGTCCCCTCCACCGCTGCTGTGGGCGCCTGCATTCTGCGCTAGGTGGCGAAATGCTATGGGGCTCCCCTATTCGGGGGAATGCGGTAGTGATGTATAAGGTATGAAAGATGTGGCCTGCAGAGAGCCGGCACTATCTCTGCCGCTGCTGCTGCTGCTGCTGCTGCCGCTGCCGCCACTGCCGCCGCTGCTGCGGGCGGAGCTGCTGGGAGTGAGCATCCCCTGTCCGGGATACCCAGCTCCTAGGCATCTCCCGCGCGCCCAGGCCCCACACGGACCTGCCAGCCCCAGGGAACAAAAGCAGAGCCCGCTCGCCCTCCCTGCAGCCAGAGGATGAGTCGAGAGGGCTGAGCGGAGAGTGCGGTCCTCGGCGGCTGGAAGGTAGGAGAAGGTGTTGCGCTTGCCCGCCCCGGCGTGGGAAGCTCGGGGTGGGTGCGCCTGGCGAGGGTGGCCGCGGGGGCCCATAGGTCCCGCGGGCGATACCCGGACCCTGCGAGGTGGTCATGCGGAACGCCGCGCCCGCACTGCCTGCTCACCGCAGCCGCGAGGGAGCCCCCTGGGTGGGAATTGGAGGCAGCGGGGTAAAAGTCTGGAGCCCGATGCCGGGCAGTGGCGGCTGCAGAGGAGCTGCCCGCGGTGCTGGGCGGCGCGGGACTCGCTGCGAAAGGCGGGCGGGCGGCGGCTGCAGTGTGCGCAAAGTTTTGGGTGGCGCGCGAAGACGCAGGCGAGGGCGGCCGCGCAGAGCCGCGCAAGTTGTGGCCGGAGCGGGAGGGCGACCCCCGCGGGCCCCCACGCGGACTCGCCGAGCCTGGGAAAAGTGGCTTTTGCTCCCCCCACGCCAGTCTGGGCTGGGTTGACGCGCGGCCGTTTAACCCTTCCCGGCCCGGGGGAATCAACTTCATCCTGGTCGGAGGAGGCTGGACTCAGGCTGGCTGGGCAGCGTCGAGGCTCCGGTCTCAGTCCTTCTGTGATCTTGCGCATTTCTCCGCGCACTCCGGATCTTCTGTTCTTTTCTGTCCACTCTTGTGTCCACAGACCCCGCGAGCTGGCTGGGGTCTTTCCCCCAGTCTGTGGGTTTACCCCTCGTGCCATCCGGACGCATGTTTTTTCTCTCTCCCCGCTACGCCTGGCTCATTGATGCTGCCTTGAAAAACGAGATGATTAATCAATTAGGTTAGTGGCCAATTAGGTATAACCTTGTAGGAAAATAATTATGCCCGGCTCTCTGAGCTTTCTCTGGTGATGAGGTGGGAATCCAGCCCAGGTGGAGGGACTGTTCCAAAAAGATATGGCTGATCAGGGGATTTCTGGGAATCTCAGATTAAAAAGATTCAAATGTGTGGTGGTGGTGGAGGTTGTGGGGCTGCAGTAGGGGGGTGTGTGTGGAGGGGTGTGTGTGTGCGTGTGTGTGGGTGGGTAGGTGTCAAATTTTGGCCGAGGAAATGAACCCTTGGCTGCACAGCCTGGGTGGACTTTGCAAGCAGTGTGTTCCCGATAGCTGGGGAAGGTGTGTCCCTTGCTTGGCAGCCCAGCCCAGGCTCTGAGAGGCTCTGCCTGTAAAGCGCCTCGCTGGGGTTTTGCTTCTGCTGTGGGAGCCTGAGTTTTCGGATGAATGCATTTCGGCTTCATGTCCGAGGGAGGCATCGCGTGGTTGCGGAGGGAGGTTCCTGTGCTGCCCCTTCCGAGGGTGCACATTCCCCCTGCTCCTGTTAAATAAAGCACTTATTAAATGGGTGCAAAAGGGGGACAATCTGTGTCCAGGGCTGGGAACTTCTGCTGCTGATCGGGCTTCCTTTTGCTTTTTTGGAATGACTGGTGGGGTTTGGCACTGCGGTATTACAATACAGCCATATTAAGAAGGTCTTCAGAGCTTGGAGCCCTCCACCACTGCAGCCCCATCTTTGGCAGACTTCCCTGCTCACATCCCCTGGTCGGGAGCAGCCGTGGATTTCTAACATGCACCTGTGCATTTTAACCCCTTTCTGTCTCTAGTTTAAGCTTTTCCTATCTGTTCATACAGTGGACCCTACGTAGTAGATTTCTGTACAGAAGGCAGAAACCTAGAGGCATTCTCAGAGCACAGGGATTTTTGCAACAGGTCCTAGGGCTGGGTTTTCTAATAATGGGTCCCCTTGGCATTTAGTGACCTGGGGCCCCAGTCTCTCCGCCAGTGACCAGAGCAGGTTGGACCAGGTGGTCTCTGAGCTCCCCTGTGGTGCTGACATTAGCTGGTTCTGAATTTTATGGCTTTTCCTTCTTTCTGAGCTGAGCTGAGCTGGAGGAGTAGCTGAGCAGTACAACGTGATGGTGGCAGTGCCCCCCACTCCCGGTGGAGGGGGATAGGAACTGGCTGGCTGGGGCTTATTAGCAAATCGGAATTGCCCAGCTGGAAGACTGCCTAGTGATACTGGTGTCCAGGGACAACTGGGAGCCACAGGCTCCACCCCCCGTTCTCAAAATGAAGGGCCACCATTCAACCCTCTCTCTTCCAAGATCCTTTTTCCTTGAAGCTGGACTCAGCCAGTCACCTGACTGTGACCATACTTGTTGGTCAGACTCTTGTACTGGCAAAGGCCTTGCTCCTTTTCTAAAAGTGAAGCTTTTTTATATAGTGGGAAAGGATATTGGGGGAGAAGGAAGGGAGAGAGGAAAGAGGGAAAGAGGAAGAGGTGGGGGAGGGGGGCAGTGGTAAGAGAGACAGAGACAGCTCAGACTTTAAATACAGCCAGACAGTGGGAAGGAGGTAGGAGAGAAGGAGAATGTGGGGGAGGGGGCTGCGGAGGAAAGAGGCGGAGGAGACACAGGCAGGGGGAGGCAAAACAGAGAGGAGGCACGAAAGTTACAGGGAGGGGGAGAGAAGGGCCACATGAAGCCGTCTTGTTCCATCATATGGCTTAAAAAATGTGAAGGGAACTCCAAGCTGCAGAAGACTCCTTGCACACAGACTTGCTTGGAACTCTGCTCTGACAGAATCAGATAATTACTTAGGAAATAAACATTGCACTACAGACAGCCGTTCTGTTTCTTCCTTGGTTGGCGACTCCAGTTGTCGGTGTGGGTGGGGCTCACGGGGAGCTGTCTGCTTAGCAGATGCACTTGCAGAGCCTCGAGACTGCCCTCCTGCTTGGGTCAGGCTCGGGCCTCCTTGTGAATAGAACAACTTTAGAGGGGGTATTCCTTTGTTTTTACATCTGTCTTCCTCTAAATGAATGACTTTTAAAAAGTGTGTTTTTAATTCATTTAACCTTGGGTGAAAAAAGAAAAATGAAGGATAATATAGTAAACACTCTTACCTGCCATCCAGAACTGAGAGTGATAGGAGAAGGATTCCCATTCATTTTCTCCTCCCCAGCCTCCTTGTCCCCATCCCAGACTGTCCTCTGAGTCTCCCGGCTGATCTCCTGGCCTCCAGGATGGGCCATCCCCACAGTTTGACGTGATCTTTGTAAAACATAGCTTTGACCATGTTACTCCACGCATCAGAAAACATAAAAATTTCCCTATTCCCTAAAGCATATTATTCAAATCTCTGACCATAGACTTTCAGGCCTTTCGTAACATGGCCTTCTTGCTCCCTTTTAATGTGCTTCACACACACACACACGTACACACACATGCACAAACACACACATATACACATGCACACTACGCTCACATCGCACGTGCCTTTCATACCTTTGTGGATGAGACCTTCTTTCCACGTCTGGAAAATACCTCCCTACTCCTTGCCTGCTGAACTCTCCTCGTTCTTTGGATCCATCTCAAAAGTGCCCTCCACTCTGCAGTCTCTTTCCCTCTGCGCGCTGTGTTCCCTTAGCACTCTGAGCGCCCTTCTCTGGAAGGGCTATGTTATAATTCTCCGTGTGTGCGTTTCTCCAAATAGACTGTAAGTTACTTGCAAGTAGGATGACTCGCTCACCTCTTCAATCCCAGGGGACAGCACTGTGCTGGGCACAAAGGAGTATGATTGATGTTCAATGAAGACATTCGTTTTAAGAGCTTCTAAAGGACGATTAACATCTGTGACATCTTTTTCACTTATCTCTTATGCTCTCTTACTCTCATTTTTATTTTCTGTTTTTTTCTTTCTTTTGATTACAAAAATAATACAAGTTTTTTAAAGATTCAAGAAATGTGTAAAAAGTGGCGATCCCTTGCTCCACTCCACCTGAATACCCCCTATTTTAACGGCATATGTTGTTAAACACTTGTGTTTCTTCTTGACTTCTGTTTTGTTGTATTTTCCTAGCTAGATCATATGTAGGGATCACGTACCATGTGTCTGTGCATTTCCCAGTAATGCCTAATGCAGTGTTGTACATGTCATAAGTGCCCCCAAAATATGGACTAAATGAACACATACTGGTTGGGTTTATTTTTTAAATTACGTTAAGTAAATTGCTTCACTAATCTTCACAGTAGCCCTAATGATTGGTATTATAATCCTTATTTTACAGATAAAGAAAGTTAGGCTCCAAGAGATTATATAAATTGGCCAGTTCAGAAAGGCAAGGAGTAGTGGGGTCTGGATTCAAACCCAGATCTTCATTTCATTGCCTCTGCTCCTTCCACTTGACTCTGTAGGTGGGTCTGTGGGTACCTAGAGGGAAGGCGTCTAACTCAGCTCTGTATACCCAGTATTTGCTCAGAGCTTAAGGGTTTACGGAGCCCGTAGCCCACAGATGCCCTTCCAGCTAGGCATCGTTGTCCTTTTACAGATGAGAAATGGAGGCACTCATGATAAGTTAATGCGATTTGGCCAAGCCCCTAGAGCTGGGGAGAAATGGAAGGTGTTGATCCCAGGTCTTGGGGCCAAGGCTCATTCCTCATTCTTAGATGTGAGATTTGGTCCCAGAAGGGGCAGAGAACCTGCTGCCTCCGCTTTAGTACAGTGACTTAATGGGAAATGGGAAATGACTTAATGGGCTGGCTGGTAGGTCTGCTTCTTGAAGAGGGGTAGGCTTTGCTGGCACTCAAGTCTGGGGACTTGAGCTCTGGCAGGGTCCACATTTTCTTGGACTATGGCATGAAGAGCTTCCTCTGTCTCCTAATCCTGCTCATCTGCATGTCTGAAGTCCTTTGAACAGAACCATGGACAGAGTTCTTTATTTGCGACCTTGTTGAGCAAGTGTGGACATAGCTTGTGGTTCTGTAGGTATGCTGCAAAACCTGATGGGGGTTTGAAACTTTAGTGTTGGAATACTTTGTCAGTGAGGTGGTGGATGCTGCGGGCCTCCAGAACTTGGCTTTGATGGCATCTGCCTTCTGGACGGGACAGTGCGATTACAGCTCCTGTTTTTTATTTTTTTGTTAAGATTATGATAGTTTACAACCTTGTGAGATTTCAGTTGTACATTACTGTTAGTCATGTTGTAGGTACACCACTTCACCCTTTGTGCCCTCCCCACAACCCCCCCTTTCCCCTGGTAACCACTGATCAGTTCTCTTTGTCTATATGTTAACTACCACCTATGAGTGGAGTCATACAGAGTTCATCTCTCTCTGTCTGGCTTATTTCACTTAACATAATACCCTCAAGGTCCATCCATGTTGTTGTGAATGGGACAATTTTGTCCTTTTTTATGGATGAGTAGTATTCCATTGTATGTATATATATACCATATCTTCTTTATCCAATCATCAGTTGCTGGGCACTTAGGTTGGTTCCACGTCTTGGCTATTGTAAATAATGCTGCGATGAACATAGGGGTGCATGGGACTTTTGGAATTGCTGATTTCAGGTTCTTAGGATAGATACCCAGTAGTGGGGTGGCTGGGTCATAAGGTATTTCTATTTTTAACTTTTTGAGAAATCTCCATAGTGGCTGTACCACTGCCCCACCAGCAGTGTATGAGGGTTCCTTTTTCTCCACTGCCTCTCCAACATTTGTCACTCTTGGTTTTGGATATTTTTGCCATTCTAACAGGTGTAAGGTGATATCTTTGTGTAGTTTTGATTTGCATTTCCCTGATGATTAGTGATGATGAGCATCTTTTCATGTGTCTATTGGCCATCCTTATATCTTCTTTGGAGAAATGTCTGGTCATGTCCCCTGCCCATTTTTTGATCGGGTTGTTTGATTTTTTGTTGTTGAGCTGTGTGAGTTCTTTATATATTATGGAGATTAACCCTTTTACAGCTCCTGTTTTTGAGTACTTGAAGAATGTTAGACGCCGGGTTGGGCTTACTACCTGTATTCCCTTATTTAATCATTCTAACAATCCTAGGAATAGCATTATGATCTTCACCTAGAGTAGTGACTGGCACAATAAATATCAATAAAATATTTGCTGAGTTTTTAATGAATAGAGAAGGAAACCACGGAACTGAGATCTTGAGTAACTTGTCCTAGCTTACCCAGTGAGTGCATTTCAGAACCTGGATCTGATCTGAAGTCCTTCTGACTCTAGAAACTGTACTCCTTGACCATACAGTGTTTCTTCTGGATTGGAAATCCTGACCAGGTGACTTAAGAGAACTTGAACTTGTAGATCCCTTTGTCCAACTGCTTTATTTAGGAGCGGGAAAAGTTCACTATGGGCAAGGTGCTTCTCTAACTACTTTAGATGTACTGACTTGTTTCATCTTCACACTCTACAGATAATGAATATGAGGTGCGGCTCGATAGTAAAGCTGGGATTTGAGCGTAGGTAGTCTATGCTCTTTGCTACTCAAGTGTATAAGATTCTGGGACCTGTTTAAGATGCTAGAGTTACTTAGCAGTACAACTGTTATCATCATCATCATCATCATCTCCACCACCACCATCACCATTATCATCATTGTCACTGTTGATGCCTTCGTAGCAATTGTCTTTACTGAGTACCCATCTTGTGCTTATGGCACTTTTCATGTTATCCTATTAATTCTCCAAATAACCCCATATTTCCATAGAAGGAAACTGAGGCTCAGTGAGGTTAAATGAATGTTGAGAGTCACGTGGCCAGTAAATGCAGGACGGGGCTGGGACCCAGTGTGTCTGATCTCAACATCTGTTCTCATTTTCTCTCTTCAGACTCTTTTTTCACTGATCCTTGTTGATGCTCCTGGAATCCAGCAAAGCACGAAATGATGAAATTTTTCTTGGTTTATTTTCTCATAGTTAACCCAATGCTCAGAAGGGTCATTGTTTAAAAAGACATAGGCTTTGCGTTTCAGGACCCTGAGGTTTTTCTCCTCTTCCACTGTTAGGCATGCGAAGGGTCACCTGATGTTTCTGTGTGTCTCTTTCAACCTCCTGGAAATGGAATAATAATATTACCTACTGTGCTTCCTGATACAGTGATGGGAATAGAAACGTTGGGGCCCTTGTGACTTTAACTCCTACTTCGAGAGTGAGGGCAGCTTGTGAAGGAGAGAAGGGAGGCTTTCACAGGTTGAAATCAACTACCTTGGGCTGCTAGTGACACTGGTTGGTTTGGGCAAGGAAGTGACCAATACTCAGTGACGTTTAGGCTCTCTCTCTGTTAGTGATAGTGCAAGAATCCTATATCATTAATAGTTGTCACTTGTGACATAAAACAGTCATGTTGTGGAGGGCAGGAGACCCAATGATGTTAGACAACCTTTCAATTTATGTGGCAAAGCACATGAAGTTCCTAGCTCAAAGGCGGAGAATTAAACAAGAATGAATACCAAATACAGGATTCGTTTGTATTCATAGGCTTTTAATAAATAAAAACATTTTTTTCCTAGAATGAGCTCTGAGCTATAGGTCTTGAGACTTCTTGTTTAATTAACATGCAGAATACAACTTCTTGTTTCAAATGACCATTTTTTTTGGAAGCTTGAGCTTAGATCTTTAGTGACATTTTTTCTCCAAGCAAATATTTACAGTCAAGTTGGAAACTGACAGGAAGGAGGGTTCAAAATGAAAATGTTACCAAACTGAAATTTACATATGAGTGAAACACATGGTGTCACCATGGATGGAGTCCTGGGAACTCAAAATATTTGTTAGTTTGTAGAAGGTGAAGAAACCAAGCTGTTTTCATCCATTCCTGTTGACTCTAACAATCACATTTTTGCACGTGTTTTGTGGTGGCCATTTTGACTTCTTATCTGTTTGGTTTTACCAAGGTGGGGGAACCCCAGACACTTGCTTCTTTTGTCTTCTGTCCCAGGGAGGCGGACTGCCTGAGGGTGAGTCCACATCTATTTCTCTCCACACTTGTGCTTATGCAGGTCCTCCTGCCTGGACTGCCCCCCACCCCTGTCAGTCTCCTCCCAGCCCATTGGTCTCTGCACCTGCGGTCAGGGCCAAGCGCTGCGGGAGGTTTCTTAGTCAACTCTACTCAGCACTGATGAGCACTGACAGGGCTGGCTTTTTATCACTTTACTAATTTTTCAAATCATTTAAATAATACAAGTTAATTGTAAAAAAATGCAAAAGCATAGAAAAATATAAGGAGTTAGTAAAAGTCATTTGGAATTCCAGTTCTCTGTGTTATCTATCATTTGGTGACCATCCTTTCATTTGTCTCCTTAGGCATATATACTAGCATATGTAGACGGATACAGTTTTACATTCTCTGCCTCACTATGCAAGCTGTTAGCTTTTTATCCTGAACATTTATTTTTTGATATTGTTTTTTGTTTATTTACTTTCCCTTGCCCCGCATAATCTAGAAACCTAGGTGCCTTCTGTATCTTCCTCTAGCTCCTATAACATTTACAAGTATGTGTTCACACACACACACACACACACACACACACACATATATATATATATACATACATAGGGATTTTTGTCAGTGATTTTAAAAATGAGATCATATAAACCTTCCTTGGCATATTGCATTTCTCACCTAAAACGCTATGGGAAACTATCTCCTCTCCCCGCCACCAGCCCCCCCTCAGCCAGTTGGTATATAGATGTGGCACACTTTTCAATGGCTCTGTAAGTTTCAGTGAATATGAATATACCACAGATTCTTTCAACCATTTCCTCCAGATGGGCATTTTTCCTCTGTTCCACTAATTCTTATAAACAATGCTGAAATAAGCAACGTTCTACATATATCATTATCTGTGGATGTTTTAACTCTTGTGAGTAGATTCCCAAAACTACGATTTCTGAGTCAAAGGATATGGGCTCTTTAAAGTTGTAGTAGATGGTGCAATATATCGTTCCAAAGAGAATGTCATGATTCACATCTCCACTGGCATGTGTGGAACAACCTTTTTCTTATGTCTTTGTAAGCAGCACATACTACTTTCTCTTTAACTTTTGCTAACCTGATGGTAAGCAGTAACGGATAGGTACCTGACCAATACCTCATTGCTTTTTACTTTGTCTTTTCTTGATGTCTACCGAGGAGACATCAGTTCACGTTTCCAGGGCATTTGGATTTGCTTCTTGGTGGTCAGCTAATTCATCATCTTTTCCCCTTTTCCTTTTGGATGGTTTGTCTTTTTCTTATTGTTTTGTATGGATTCCTTTGATATTATGTATAGCAGTCTTTTTTCTGTCGTCCACATTGCATATGCTTTTCTTTCCCTAGAGGTTTGGTCTAGTGTTATAATGATCTTTTTATCTGCCTGTTTCCAAATGAGACCATGAGTTTCTAGACAGCAGTGAGGTGTCTGACTCATCTCTGGGACATCACGTCTAGGGCAATGTCTGAAAGAGTGTAGGTTCAGAATAAATGGTTGTAACACTGAGTACGTGTGTGATATCCAGATGTACTTCACTTAACATTGAATTATATGAAATAATTTATGTATGTGGCATCATATAGACTGAGATGTTTCAAATAAGTAAAGTTTCATGATGACAAATGTTCTGGAAATATTTATAAGTGAGTTACATACTTCTCTGATTTTTAAAATAGCGTACGACTCAGAAATATCATTATTAACATCAATTCTTGTGTTGGCTATGTACTTGATAATCTCAAGGGCTATTGAGGGATGCATGACTGTTTGCCTGTGTATGAGTGTCCCCAGACCTATGAATGTGTGCATTTTAAATTCTCCTGTCTCTTTTTTATGCTTTTTCAGTCTCTTCCTTCATGGTCAGATTGTGGTATCGTGTCCTGGGATCGCCAGTTTGTCTTCCTCTAAAAGCAGTCCCCTTCCCTTCGTCGCTCTCTTCGTGCTGGCTGTGGACTGATGTCTCAGGAATCGTGCTCATTGGAAATGTGGATATGATTAGGGCCAATAAGCACCAACCAAGTCTTGGCCTGGGTGCCATTTCTATGAATGAAGGTGTCAGCTCCAGGAAAAATATAACTTTGGCAGTTTAGGGGTCTTTTTTGTTTCTTTCTTTGTTTACGACTGTTTTCTGGAATAGTTAGCTTGCTGGATAAGCGAAGGGGTGTCATGCCATGTCCATTAATTAGGATATAGGTCCAACTTCAAGTAGCCAAGACCCAAAATAAAATGAATTAAAAATGTCTCTAAAATGGTAGAAATATATGTCTCAGTCTTGTAAAAGTCTGGGTGCACAGGGCAGCTCCAAGCTGTGAAGTCATGCCAGGTACAGGGTCCTTCTCACTTGCTACTCCTCCGTCCCTAGGACACTGCTGTCATCTTCAGGGTCCACGATGGTACATCATCACATCCTCATTCAAACTGAATGGCTGAAAGAGAGAAAAGAGGTCAGGGGAAGACATCCTCATTTCTTTTAAGGGCATGGCCAGAAGTTGTACCCATCATTTTTTTACATCATCATTCACCAGGACCAAGTCACCTGGGCACTCGTAACAGAAGGGAGAGTAAGGAGTATTGTCTTTATTCTGGATGGCCATGTACCAGAATTAGGGTGCTATATTAGAAGATGGGAAGAATGAGTGTTGGTGAACACACTAGTGGTCTCTGCCACGCCTACCCTCATCCTTCCCCGTGTCTTTTCTTGTAAGATTGCCGGCCCTTGAGCGCTGTCGCTACTTCTTTTGCTCCCCTCCTTCCACTGTTGTGTGCAGGGTAAAATAGTTACTCAACAAAGACAGCTCTATTTGTGATCTTTCTCCTCGTTTTAGTGGTGGGAAAATGCCTGAAGGAGAATTGAGCTTGCTGATGACACGAAGCTCTGAGACTAGAAACCTTTGGGCTTCTTGGCTGATTTTCCTTTAATTTATCCCATGTCCTATCTAGTCCTTTATGGCTCCACGCAGGGTTAGTTATTCCTATTTCTTATTCATCCCTCATTTTCAGTTTTAAGAGGTTCAGGTGTGGAGACCACAAAATTGGAAGCAGGTGTGTTGGGCAACTCTGTGAGTGTCAAGGGGGAAATCAGCCCCCTGCAAATAATACAAATGAGCCAGAGTTGGAGATTATGACCTCTTTTGCAAAGAGGGTTTCCTGGTAATCAACAGATTGCATCTCCTAGCTGAAGTTTCTTTACCCCGTGGGCTCCCATTGCCTTTCTGATCAACACAGGAACACCCCTTCCCTTACTCCGGACTGACTCTGGAATTGGGTTTGCTCCAGGCAAGCGGCTGATTCTAAGTGGTCCCCCTGCTTCTGAAGCATAAATGCAACTCATTTGCTGTAGGTGTGGGAGGATTCCGAGGGGTGATACTTAACCATGCCCTTTCTCCCTCTAAGCTACAAAGACTGGGAGATGAGCACTGGATGAAAACATGGATCTTATTCCTGTTAAAACTTAATTGGAGAATTTAGGTTTTGCAGCAACAAAAGTTGGAATCTGACTTTGCTACCATGTAGTTATATGTCTTTGGGCAAGTTAGACACCATAGGGCTGTTGTCAGAAGGCTGAATAAAATAATGCCTGTGAAGCGCTTAGCAGAGAACGCATAGTAAATACTCAAAGTTAGCTGTTCTTTCGATTATAAGATAATCATTGTTATTGAAAGTGTTTAATAAATGGTAGTGATCACTAGAACCCTTTCCAGACCAAAATGTAGAGTGGGGATCCGTGACACCTCCTATGGGCTGTAGAACCCACCTCAAAATACTTTGAAGCCGCCAGTGGATTGAGAGGAGGAGTGAGAATAGACAGAAATTGACAGAAGTCACCATCAGGCAAAATCACTTACAGAGCAGTTCAGTGACAGTGTGAGACAGTGCCTCTCGACATCAGGTTTCAGTAATTGACTGTCACCAGGATTTTACTAACAGTTTCGCCTCCTTTACATATTTCTTTCTTTACTCCAGAATTTTTCCCTAAAAACAAAAAACAACTGACACTGAAGTGACACTGAAAACAGTGTCAAAACTTCAGTGAAGGTCAAACATTTTCCAAGGGATTGCCTGGAAGCGCTCCTCCCGCTGTGTTCCCTCTGTGAGGGTGCGATGTTAAGACAGTGGGAGCTCCGAGCGGGTGTCGACAAGCAGCTTGGAATACGGCAGCTGTCTCCTTTGTGCCGAACTCCCGGCACAGTGTCTTACACAGAGCAGATGCCCTTCCGTCTGTGTATGTGCAGAACACCTTCGCTTTCTCTCTTTCCCCTGTGGGTCCACACTTATTTCACTACATTCAATTCGACAAACATTTATGGAACCCCTACTGTGTGCAGGGAGCTCTCCTGATTCTCCGCTTCTGTGCTTGTTTCTCCCACCACATTAACGTTATTACTTTATTAGAAGTAAAGGCTTGTGTCAAAAAAGAAATACACTAGTTGCTGGCGTCTACTGTTTTTAAGGGGACAACAAAAATTTTTTTGTTACTGGTTTCTGTAGAAACATGTTTCGTTTTGGGGGCCTAAATGGAAGTAAAGTGGGAAGAACAGTGGCCTGGAGGGGACGTGAAGACCAAGGACCTTGCCCTAATTTGACATGTGACCTTGAGCATGTTGTTTAACGTTTCTGGGCTCCACGTTTCCACTGATTATTAAGGACCTTATATATTATATAAAGCCTGATATATTATGATTCAGAAAAGTGTGCAAGGACTATGACACAGTCTGGGTCGCTGTCCTGATGGGGGCAGTGTAGTGGATGGGGAATTAGAAGGCTTGGTTTGATCTGTGGCCTTGACATTTGGCTTGTGTGTTGTTGGCCTTAAGCTCTCAGCCTCCCCAAATCCTTCCCCATAAAGTGGGGGTGCTGCCTCTCGCCCTTCCTGCTGCAGAAAGCTGTTGAGAAGCTTCAGAGAGAAGACGCATGTGAAAGTGAGCAATGAGTGACGGGGACCGTACACACACACCTGGAAGCTATTGTTACTGCTAATAATCATCTGGATTTCAGGATGTTATTCCAGACAACACTTTTGCATTTTGCCTTCCAGGTTGTTTGAAGGAAACATCACCTTTCTGTTTCGGGGTTTTTTCCCCCGAAAGCAGTCTGGGAATTTCTCAAAGGCGCGGGTGCTCTGTCCTCTGTGTGTCTTTCCCGTCACACCTGTCTTGGGCCCCAGCGCCTGTCTGAGTGCATAATGTCTTCTCTGTTGGCCTGAAAGGAGACCATTTGTCCCCTGCTAAATGAGCTGTTACTGTGCGCCACTGTCCCCTCGACACCTGGGGCGGTATTCACGGGAGAATCCAGCCGTGGATCTCGGGAGCCTTTTTGAAAAGTTTATTAGAAGAAGGGAGAAACCATTTCTCTGTAGGTGGTGCCCTCCGTCACTGGCCTCAGCCCATTAGTCAGAGGCGGGCGCCTCACCTGGGGGAGGCAGGTCTGCAGGCGCTGCTGGCTGCCAGGGCGGCCCAGCCCCCACAGCCCCTCCCTGGCCCTCCTGCCGCCCCTGCCTCACAGGGGCTGAGTAACTCTAATCGGCACGTGGCTGCATGTGGTTGGGGCAGTTTATCGAAGCCTGCCTCCAGGGGCACCTTTCCTTCATTGTGGCCCCAGGCCTGACCTAATCTCTGTCTCAGACTGGGCCCTTTGGGCTCTGTCCACTGTGAAGGGCCTGGCTCCGAGAGACAAGGGGCAGCTTCTGTCCACACCGTGGTGGCCAGGTCTGCTCCATAAGGAGCAGGCTGCCCAGTCAGCTCTTTCTTTGGGTGCCTGGATGGCTTGGGGGTTTCATTCACTGGGGAGGATGCTGCTGTATGACGTACCAGGCGCTGGTCAGCTCAGTCCTGGGTCTCTTGTGGCATCCTGTGGACGCACGATGATTCCAAAGGGCAGGAGAGAGATCCCGAGAGATTATTTTGTCACAACACTTACCCCACCCCTCCCTCTGTACACGCCCCACACGCTCTCTACAGAGAGGCAGAATGAATTGGTGACCCAACCAGGACTGGAATTCAGGGCTCCCGACCTGGAAGAGAACATGTGTCTGTCTCCTGCGTGGGGGACGCTGCTTCCTCATCTCTTCACCCTTGCAGGCCAGGTGTTCAGAAAATCCTTAGAAATAGATTTACTGGGGTCTTGGAATAGGAGATTTTCATGGTTAATCATTTGATTGCTGGGTTCAAATCCTGGTTCTCGAACTTGTTTAACATCTGACCTTCATCGAGCTATTTAACCTCTCCAAATGTCAGTTTCCGTTGCTGTAAAATGGGGGTGATAATGATTGGATCTACTTCACAGGGTGCTTGTAGGCATGAAATGAGACAGACACGGGGCTCCCCGTGATATTTCATTGAGTGTAAGTAATTGTTTTCAGTTAGCTCCTAACTCTGCACCCATCATGCAGATGAGGATCTTGAGGCTCGGGGAGAGGCACTGACTTGTCCAGCGTTAAACGCTAATTACAGACAGAGGCGGAAAGAGAATCTCCTCTGCGCCGTCTTCCTATTCCACTGTGATCCGGATTTGAGAGCAGGCCCTCCTAGAGTTTTCCTTCAACCGCTAAGTCCCTGGCTCTCTCTGTTGGCTCTTGTCCATCTCCCCCAAGTCTCGCCCCCACACATTCTAGGTATCCCACGACTATGGGGCTGGGTAAAGGTCACAGGCTCTGGGGTTAGACTTTCAGAGCTCAGGGCCTGGCCCCTGTGTCTCGCTCCCTGAGTGGCATCTGGCAAATCCCCATTCTGAGGGTGTCTCGTCCTCTGCCTCAAGCCTTCAGTGGCTCCCAGTTGCCTCATGGCCGGCCCTCCATGCTCTGGCTTGGGCAGTCTCCTTGGGAATCGCTTGCAGGTCCCTGTGTGCGCCATGCTCTTGTTCCCTTGTGAACCTTTGCCCACTCTGGGACACAGTTCATTGAATGAATGGTGCTGAGTGACTTGAACTCTTCCAGCTTTCCAGAGCTGTGATTCCAGGGAATAGGTAGGTGGGCCCAGCAGGAGGAGGGCCCAGCCCTTCCACGGCCACCTGTCCCCTGCCTGGCTACCCTCATCTTTCCCCTGATGGCTGAGCAGACTGCCTGCTGGGCAGGCTTTTCTGCCCCCAGGACTGTTTTCTGCTCAGTGTGAAATCCCAGTTCTGTGCACCTCTCTCGCTGCTCTGCCTCTGAGCATCCTGCACTTTCCCATTGTGTCACCTGTCACAAGGTATCAATCCTGTTTACTTGTCTGGGAGCTCCAGGAGGCACGGACCTCATCTGTTTTGCTCCCCATTGTAGCTCCAGCCCTTGGCAATAGAGAACCTATAAATATTTGCTAAAGGAATGAAAGAGTGAATGGGTCCAGGGTTGGGGCAGTGACAGAGAGGCAGGCAGGCAGGCAGGCGTGAGTTCCAGGAGAATGCGTGGCCCCAGGTCCTGGCACGTCTGATGTCTCTTGCTCAGCTGATGGCAAACATCGGGCCTAGCCTTTATTTTTCTCATTATGTTTAAAACCCACCAGTCGCCCAATAGTATAATTTTCTAAGTGGTTTCATTTCAGCTCTGCTAATTGAAGAGAACCGAGCTCCTTTTGAAGGCTTACTTTGTGTGTGGCTGTCACTGGTGAGCGTTGAGACTGGTTGTCAATCATTGACAATAGCTTGCCGTTCTGGAATAATTTAAGTTTAGGTATTTCTTTCACTCAGACATTCATACCCTGTTATATGTTTTCATACTGAGCTGAGAACAATCTGGGGTGAGAAACTGTCATGTGTTCCAGGAGCTGAAATGGAGATTTCCTTTGAGACTTCAATTTCTTCTGGTCGTGGCTCAGAGCTACTTAGGGGAAGATCGCAGGTTTGGGCTCAGGCTCCTGGACCCCGGGGTTTGAATCCATTGCTACCCCACCCGCTTTGCCAGCCAGGTGAGCTTGGTACGGTTTACTCGGTTTCTGAGCCTCTTTCCTTATACAGTTAACGGGGATGTGAATGCTTTGCACCCGAGACCATCACGAGAATTAGTGAGATGATGCCCAGGGTGGGCTGGAGCAGACACTCTGGGGGCAGCAGCTCTGGCCAGCTCCTCACACTGTGTGCAGGTTCCACAGCTTCTCTTGGTAGACACGGTTCCAAAGGGGGTTCCCTGTGAGGGTCACTGGGCAGCCTTGGGGACCGGGCAGACCCGTTAACCCCAGCCCTGCTGCTTCACTTATCCGCTGGGAGACTCTGAGTGAACCACGTGCATTTACAATTCCTTTACTGTAAGTGGGGGATGATGGTACCTTTTCATCCTGTCATCATGGAGATTGAAATTGCATGTGTGAGCTACTAGCATAGTCAAGCCTCACTAGATGTTAGTTCCTTTCTCCTCGTTCTCTCAACATTTCAGTATACATACTTTATGTTGGGAGGATGGGGGGGAGAGAGAGAGGTGACTGAGAAAATGCTCCCTACACAGTGCTCATGTTAAAGAGGGAAGCATGTAAGTGTTTGCACGGTATTTTTAGCTACACCTACCTGCAACAGGTTCATTTATGCAACAGACATTTATTGAGCATCTACTATGTGCTACATACAGGTGTAGGCACTGGGATACAGCAATGCAAAAACAGTGAGTCTGCTCTGATGGTGCTTACATCCTAGTGAGAGATAGATAACAAACAAATGGGTGACATAATGTCATACGTAGTAAATGTGAAGGGAAATAAAGCAGGGAACAAAGACAGAGTCTGCTGTTTCTGCAGGAATGGTTAGGGTCGGCTGCTCTGAGAAGGTGACATTTGAGCAGAGCTTTGTTCCTGCTGTTGCCTCTGACTTCAGAACCACTCCTCTCACTCATGCTCTCCATCTATCAGCAGCCTCTAGACATCAAAACTCCGCTCAGACATCCCCTGCTCTGAGCACTGCCGCCGCCCACCGGTAGAGGGAGTCCGCCTCTCCTTCCTCTCCACTCCCACAATATCTTCTACTCCATCAGTGAGCGCTTTCCACGTCTCACATGCTTCTCTTCCTTCGGCATTGAGTCTTAAGGGTCACCGTTCTTCTTTCAGCTCTGGTGCCAGGCACGGTGCTGGGCACAGGATGAGTCCATCAGTGGTGCCTGGAGCGGGGGATGGAGGCAGAGGATTGACTCGGCTGTCAGCATATCCTGACCACATTTGGGGGTGATGGGGAGGTATCCTCAGTTGTCCTGGGGAAGTCCACTCAGCACTGAGATGCGGACTTTGCTCTCAGAACTAGGCGTGCTCTTTCTCAGACAGGGCAGTCATCACGTAGCACACAGTCAAGCTGTTTCAAACCTTGTGGTTGGAGAATCGTCTTGCTCAGCATGGCAGTCATCCTGCGATGCAGGTGTACGGCCTCCAGCCCACGGTTTGCACCTCCGTACGGCCCCTCCTCTCCTCACACCGCAGCTGCCAAGTCTGCCGGCTTGTTTCTCACCCACCTGGCTTGCCCAGTCCCACTTTGCTCCTCCCTTCCCCTCCCTCCTGTGTGGCAGAGTGAAACGAGCTATCCTAAGACCCGCATTCAGCGTCTGATGATGCCGTTTGCTGTGTGCGTGGCCTTGGCTCCAGGCGTTTTCCGTTGCTGAGTCTCAAGTTTGTCATCTTTGCAGCAGTCCTCCTCTGCCCTGCCAATGATGCATAATGTTTGGGTGATGCCCTTATAAATTAGAATATTCTAAGGCAGTATGTGAGCTGAAGTATAGCTGAAAGAGCCCCAACTGTCATTTCCAGCTCCTCCACCTGCTGGCTGGGTGACCTCTGACAGTCCACTCACTGTCTCTGGGCTCCGTTTCCCCAATATACGGTGGAGATGACGGCAAAGTCAACTCACACCCACTGAGTGTTACTACATGCCAGGCACTCTTCTAAGCACTTTACATTTATTAGCTCACCTACTCCTCACAATAATCCTGCGAAGTAAGCACTGTAATCATCCCCCTTGCACAGCTGAAGACGCAAAGTCACAGAGAGGTTAAGTACCTTGCCTTAACACACAGTTAAGGCAAGGCACAGTTAATGAGAGGCAGAGGTGGGATTCAAACCCAGTCTGTCTGGCTCTGGAGCCACAGTCTTAACCATCACATCATGCTGCCAACTATGACGCTGTAATTCCTACCTTGCAGAGCAGTTGTGAGGTGTGGAGAGACTACGTAGAGCATCCCTGTGATGCTGTGGATGTCTAATCAATATTAGCATGATTATGTCACACCTCTTTGGAGCTCAGCACAGCCTGGAATTAATAAACGCTTACTTTTCTGCTGCTTTTGGTCCTATGTCTGCTTCTGATTAAGCTGTGATTTTCAGGACCAGGCATTTTTCTGGAACTGGTTGTCTTCCTGCAGCTGATGTCATGTGTAATATACCAGGACCTTCTTAAGAATCATTCTAAGATTGTCCTTTGTATTGATTCTTTGTGAGTGGTCAAGCCATTGAGGGAACTGATGTTAAATAAGGAATCAGGCTTTGTTGCAGACGTGGGTCCTTTCTGAGCATAAGGAAGGCGGGGTCAGGTCTGTAATTTTCTCTCTCCAGGAACAAATGCTCTGCCTGCTCCCCTAAGCCTGAGAATCTCAAGAGATATGGGGATTGGTGTTGACCTCCAGTCTGCTAACGATTACATACGAAGCTGAGAGCAATTTTTAAAGTCTCCTCGCCATTTTGCTCTCTCTTTAAAAATTAGACGCCCGACACTGAGCTGGCCTTCAGAAGGATGGCTTGGAAGCGAGAATGCCTGATGCCTTCCTGACCTGGGAGTTTCCAAGAGTGGGGGAGTCCATGGGAAGGGAGAGCAACCTCATCCTTTCTGTCAACTTAATGAAAAGGAAATGAAGGCATCAGTCTTGATGACTGAGTTCCATAGTGAAGGAGCTGTGGGAAGGATCCAGAAGCGAGGAAATGGCAAGGGATTCAAGACAGTGAGGCTGGGGGATTTGGAGAGTCTGCATAGGACAAGGGAATGAGCACCAGACTGGGAGGAGGGAGACCTCAGTTCTAATCTCTAGTCTGTCACTAACTGTCTATGTGGTTGCGGGCAAGTCACCGAGCCTTCTGAAGGTATTGTATTCCGTGTTTACTGTGTAAACGATATGGCAGAGCGGCTAAAAGCAAACCGGAGCAACTCCTAGCTGCACCCCGGACTCTCTGGGAGCTTGGGTAAGTGACTATGTCTCTGAGTGTCAGTTTTCACATCTATAGAGTGAAGGGCTTGGAGGCCATGCTTTTGTTCATCCTGTCCTTAGAATGCGGGCATTGTCCCTCCCCCCTGGCATCTTTGCCTGGCTACGCCATATTCCTCCTTTAGAATTCAGCCCTAACTTTCTTTCAGGTAGAAAGCCTTCCTTGATGCCCCAGGCTGATTGACCTGTCCCCTCCCAGCCCCCAAATTCCCGTGCTCTCATCACCACCAGTGCCTCCCTCTGTCACTTGCTCTTATCTCTCTGTGGCAACCTGGGGGGGCGTGGGTCTGGTTCCTCTCAAGCTCCCCAGAGCCCCACACAGGGCCGATTCCCAGACGCAGTTTCTAAATGCTTGCCGATAGAATGAATGAATTTCCTTCCAGCTCTGAAATTCCATGCTCCTAAGTTTATTTGCCTTCATGGGTACTGAATTTCCAAAACACGCATAAAATACACTTTCTTTTTCCTTTCACAAAAAGGTAATAATTACAGTCCTTTAAATTCATATAGGAATTTATACTTGACAAAATATTTTTCACGTGTATTACCTGGTAGCCTACTATCCAGCGGCTTATCAACACCCAAGTTTCAAAATAATTCCAGGCCACTGCTGGGTCTCATCCAAATTGATCTAGTTTTTAAACTACTGGAACCACCTCCAGGTAACGCACCTTTGCCTTGAGCTGACCGTATGCACAGGACTACCGCCCCGTCCCCCACCCCAGAGGGTTTGGTCACCAAGCTCAGCGGTATCACTGATCCCCAGGTAATGGACCAAGTCGGGCGGTAGGTCACTCTGATCTCAGGAGTGCACTTTCTTGGTCTGGTTTTTAAGCAACAATATCTGCATCAGGTATGTGCTCTCCAAAAGCACAGCCTCCTGGAGGAGCCTGCTGTTGACAGAGTTGTCAGCAGGGGGATAAAAGAATGTCCAACAGAAATAAATCTCAGCGAGTGTTTTGCCAAGCCATCCAAGCATTCACGCATTCACTGCTGCCTGCAGAATACCGGGGAGGGCCGGCGGAAGGGGATATGGCCATGGGAAGGGCTGGGACCGGCTTGCACTGTGGGCGAATCACAGCTCTTCCCTCCCTCCGTGCCCTGCGTCTCCCTCCCTTCCAGAAGGCCCCACTGATGCAGAAGTCGTCTTTCCCTTCTTGGTTTCTTTTCTCTCTGTGACTTTTTCCATTGTTGCTGCGGCTCTTGATGGGCTACATGCTAGAGGAGAACAAAGAGCCGGCAGTGTGCTGTGGGTGTGGGCCTTGGAGAATGTGCTGGACACGAAGACTTCACCCTGCTAAGCAGGTCTCCTTCAAGCACGGGCCATTTTGCCAGGGCTCCCCTTTGCTACCTGAATCTGTTTCTAGACCCCTCTTAATTCTGAATACGCTATTTCCCTGCCTGGAACACCTTGCCCGTCCAGATTTCCTCATCTTCAAGGCCCCCCTGGAGTCTCTCTCATTCCACAGAAACTTCCCAGACTGATCCAGCCTTTTGCGAACTCCACCCTCCATGATTCTGGATAGCTTCGCAGTGGACGCCCGTTGGCCCTCCTGCCTCTGTCTCCTTGTGCGTTTCTCCTGTGTGTGGCTCATCACTTACTTTCAGGAGGTTCCAAAATCGCTGAGCCTCTCCCCGGATATTTGTGTATCTGAAAGGGACTCTGCTTTCAGCAGGCTCTGCGATCTCGGGCAAAACCGTCAACAGTTTCTCCTCTATAAAATGGAGCAGCAATGTCGATCTTATGGCGTGCTTGCGAGGATTAAATCAGGCATCAAGGGCCGTGTCTGGCACTTAGCAGCAGTCAGTAAATATCGTCAACAAACATTGAGTTTCTCCAGAAGACATTGGTAGGAGGTTGTGCCAAGGATTAAACAAAGGACGACATCATTAGGGTTTCTGGGGTCAGATTGCGTGGGTTCAAATCCAAAATCCACACCGTGAGCCTGGAGCAAGTGACTTCACCCCTTCAAGCCTCAGTTTCCTCATCTGTAGAATAAAGACGAGTGTGGGACTCACCCCGTAAAGATGATACAAAGGAATCCATGGAAAGCATTTGGCCAGTGCCTTCACTGAGCAAGCACTCAGTAAATGTCAACTATTTTTGAGGAGGTGGATGGTATTTTCATTTGCTTTCTTAACAGTTCCATTGCATTCCAACGGCTCGGATGAGGCAACCACGGCCCAGTGGGTAGATTCGGGGATTCACATCATACCTGTGAGGAGTCAGATGAGGCGAGGCAGCAGGAAGAGCCCAGGCTTGGATTCCTACACGCCCACCTTGAGCCCGGCCTCTGTGCCTGCCTTACAGTGTGGTTTTGAGGAAGCGAACCTCTCTGAGCCTCCTTTGGATCATCTGTGAAGTGGGAGGATAATGTCTACCTTTAACATTTAAAAAAAACCCCAATAGTGCCAGCACATGTGAAAGCACTTTTTGAACTGAAAGGTGTGCTGCAAAGGAAAGAGATTATATATCTTGTGTTATTATTCTTCTGTAACCAGCCAAGCAACATTAGTAGAGCATCTTTCGTGCCACACTGGGCTGGGTCTGAGGAAGTCTCCAGCATTTTTGAGCAGAATAATCATGGTCAATGGAAATGCCATGAATTCTGAGAGGGCCAGAGCTGGTGTTCCAATCTTAGGCCAAGCCAGCGCCATCCCAGAGCAGCTCAGGCCCCAAGCAACCAAGAGCTGGGAGCAAGCGTCAGAAGGCTGCCAAACCCTAGCTCTGCCTCATGGGTGGGTTCAGCCAAGCGCCCTCCTCTGTCTGAGCCTTGGTTTATTTATCTCCTAGATGGGGATTGATGGTTCACGTCTTGCCCACTTTCTGAAGTTCCTGTAAGAGTCAAGTGAGATGACCCATGTCAAACTGCGGGGGACACTGAAGCATGTGACATGTGCTGTGACTTATCTCAGGTTCCCCACTGGTCTGCAGGGTTTTGGGGGGGAGTCACTCTTGTTTGTGTTTCTCAATGCTGATAACGATCCTTACAGCATCACATTCAGTAGGTGCTCGATAACTGCAACTGATAGATACAGCATTGGTGCTGTTCATTGTGTTAATAAGCTTCGTTGCTTTCACCCCCTAACCCCCTTGCCGAAAAAGTGCTCTTCCTCTAATGAGGTTGCCTTTAAGCTTTACCACTTGAAGCTGCTACTGCTACCGATTGTTACTGCTTATTAAACACCTCCTACATTGTTGTGCTCAGGACTTAGTGTGCAGCATCTTCTTTGAGGTGGGTGTGCATCCTGGGCTCAGAGAAGTGAGGGGAGACTTGCTCAAGGGTACACGTCTCACAAGTGGGAGAGTGAGGATTTGAGCCTAGTTTGTCTGATTGCAAATTCCACGCTTGTTCCCTGACACCCCACTGGCCCCGGCCCGGTTGTCCTGTAATAGCCCACAGTTGAGTGAGGCAGTGATTTCGCCTATGGGTGGGTTAGAGGTAATTCCCACTTTGAGAGCACAGGGGGTGGGAGGGCCACACAGGCCAAGGGAAAAAAGCCAGAGAAGCAATTCTTCTTTCAAAGAAAACAAACTGTGTATTTGGATTCTTTTTTACACATCCAAGCCAGCAGAAAATTGGTTTGCAGAAGATGTAGGTTGTGGCTCTGGCCCCGGCGTCTGGACGCCTTATATTGTACACTGTATTACCGGGGTAATATCGTGCGCTTTATTAGCACCAGCAGGATTTGGGATTCCCGTGGGGTCTGTTCTTTGCTGTCACATGTACAAGGCCATTTAATCTCCTTTATCAGATTTGCTTCTGCCTCCCCCACCCCCACCTCCTCTTGCAGACCAATAAAGAGAATTTCTTCAGACTCATTGGTCTGAAAACCAGCTTTTAAATACTCCTCTATCCTCCCCAACCCCTGTATCTAATAAGCGAGTAAAGCAAGGAGGTGTCAGTGCCTTGAAAATCAGCTTGGTGCGATTGAGTAGCAATTTTCTCAGGAAATCTGTAATTGGAATGTCATCTTCCTTAGGCAGAGACTGGAGGAAGACTGCTCACTGTGCCTAGCCAGTTCTGGTCTCAGCCCGGCCCTGTGAGCTTTGGGGTCAAGATTGGCGGGCGTTCTTTCCTCGCAAACCCAATTGCACCTTTACTTGGGCTGGGAGAATGTCCGGAGTCACTGAGAGAGAAGGAGCATTTTCTCTGGACAGAGCCTGGCTGTGTGCCTGGCCTGTTTGTGGGCCATTTTTGACAGAACCAAATAAGATGTCCAGGGTTCAGAGAGATTTGTGCTCAAAACCCAGTTCTGGGATTGTTGCCTGTGCTCTATATTCATGTGGGCATGCAGGATGGGCCAGCCCTGGGCCTGGCGCAGGGGACCCCCCGCATTTGAAGAAACCACAGTCTCGTGGGCAGAAGAGATGTCTGAGCAAGTGCTCTCCGCACAGTGTGACCTGTGCTGTGGGGTCACAGTCAGGTCCTTGGTGCAGCCATGCAGCTCAGAGCAGGAACTTGGGAGGAGAGGGCGCCGAAGCTGACTGCCTCCTGGCTTAGCCTCCTTACCCATGAGCCTCAGTGTCCTTGGCTGTAAAGTGGGGCAATAATACATACCTTGAAGGGCTGTTTGGGAAATAAGCTGTACACTGTATATAAAATGCTTAGTCCAATGTCTACCACATAACAACTAGTAGTATTTTAAAGAGACAAAGGGGCTGAATAATGACACCAAGAATCCTTTTTATTTGCATGGAAGAACTGGAGAGAACTGTGGATAAAGATCTGGGAGGCCTGCATTAGCTCAAGTCCCTTTTTAGCTGTGTGACCTTAGGCAAGTCACTTCACTCCTCTGAGCCACAGGCTCTTTTCTGTCAGATAGGGGTAAAGTTGGCGGGATCAAATAAAATAGTTAAATGGCAAGGGGCTTTGCAAATTGTAATGTACTGTACATGTAGAAGGAAGTCATTTTGTGATTATTATCATTATAATTAATATAGGAGGTGTAGACAATGTGGGGAAGTCAGTTCCGCAGACAGGAGGATGTTGGGTACCCAGGAGGGAAATCGGAGGTTGAATAAGCCCCAGGCTTGGTGAGGTGAGTGTCTATCTGCAGGACACGATTTTCAGCAGGAATTCTCGACCATGGTGGGAGGGGAGGAGAGAGACAATATAACAATTGCCTAGGAATTTTTTCCAAGATGTGTGTGTACATATACACTGCTCTTCCTCCTCCCCATCCCACCCGCTTCCCCAAGACGTCTCAGAGTCTTCTGTGGGCATTGGCGAGGTGCCTTTAGAAAAAGCTGATAACCCGCCTCTCCCCTCAAATTGAATTCCACAGTTTCGAAGAGTGTTGAAAAGCCCACTTGATGCTACCCCTGCATCTCTCTACCTCTCATCATCACCATTTTAACCCATTAGCCTGTCGCTATACCTAAAAGGATGTCCAATGCCTTAAACACTCAGTCTCCGTGTCTGCTTTCTTCATCTCTTATCACTCTATCTGGTGTATCCAGCCAACTGGACAGTTTTAAAATCTAGGAACATTAGATGTTTGAACTATAGAGCTATGGAATCTGTGGGAGCAATGGAATGGGGACATCTTCATGAACAATCCAGGTTTTTGAGAGTCTTGTTAGCATTAAAGGTTCCTCGAGACTCTAGGGTGTGCAGTCATCATTGGCGATGCTGGCCATGTTCAGCACTGCTCTCGATGACACGCTGCATTTGCACAGCTCTCCACAGGGCAAGAAGCATTTGCCTGCATGCTGTACTGCTGACCCTCGGGCAACTCTGTGGAGTCACCAGAGCAAATGTTATTGCCCCATTTCACAGATAAAGTGAGGGATTCCAGAGAGGTTAGGGGGCCTGCCTGTGGTCACAGTTTGTGGGGGTGTAGCCAGAGTTCATCTTGTGTGGAGACTCCCTATCCACCATGCGCTGGGCACGTTTCCTGCCCTGCAGGCTGTGTCAGTGTAAGGAAATGTGACATGGCTTGCTTGCATGCACCAGTGACTGTTCGTTCAAATAAGACATGCTCAGGAGCTAGCATCATTTCACAAGCTGATACTGAGTATCCATTTAAAATTCCATTTCTTGCAATGCAACCCCTTGAATACTTTACCCCCGTTGTCTGGGGTCAGGTGTTCCGTTCCATAAGGACCTTGAGAGCAATGAGTGGGTGGATCATGGGAGCAACATATATATATGTGACCCCACCACCCCAGGGGAAAGCAGCACAACACCATAAATTTTGATTCATATTTTCTCAGGCATGCTGTAGTTCAGTGGGGACTTGGAAAAAAAAGAGAAATAGATTTATGTGTGTGTGTATATACATTTGTATGTGTGTAAGTGTGTGTGCATATTTTTAAGAAGACTCAACTAACACCAGTACACAAGAGAAAACCATAGCTCTGTAAGAATGTTTCTGGGTTTAAAAAAAAAGAAAAAAATCAATTCCATAGCTTTTCACCTGGGCTGGCCAATAATCATAATGATAGTGTTTTATAGCTACACTTAGGCTAGTAAAAAGTATTCCCATCAATAACAGAAATATATATATATAGCAAACCCTTACTGAGGACTTACCTTGTGCTAACACTTACTGGACCTCTTTTATATCTTATTTTATTGAATTTTCCCGGAATCTCTATGGCAAGGTTATCATCATCTCCATTTTAAATTGGAGAAATGGGTTCAGTGAGGCAAAGGGACTTACCCCAAACTCTCTGGCTGGAAAGGCCCAAAGTTCTTCAGCAGAGAGGATCTGAGATGCCAAAGCCAGTGCTCTTTAAATTGCCATGTGGCTGACTCTAGAGTTACACATCTGTAGGTTTTACTTTTTAAGTTAAAAAAAAAAATTGCCAGCACCATTTGTTGAAAAGACTTGCTTTTCTCCATTGTATGCCCTCAGCTCCTTTGTCAAAGATAAGCTGTCCATAGATGTGTGGTTTTATTTCTGGGCTTTCAATTCTGTTCCATGTGGGAAAACTGGAAAGCCACATGTAAAAGAATGAAAATTGACCATTCTTTTTCACCATTCACCAAAATAAACTCAAAATGGATCAAAGACCTAAAGGTGAGACCTGAAACCATAAGGCTTCTAGAAGAAAACGTAGGCAGTACACTCTTTGACATCAGTATTAAAAGGATCTTTTCGAACACCATGCCTTCTCAGAGAAGGGAAACAATAGAAAGAATAAACAAATGGGACTTCATCAGACTAAGGAGCTTCTTCAAGGCAAATGAAAACAGGATTGAAACAAAAAAACAACCCACTAACTGGGAAAAAATATTTGCAAGTCATATATCTGACAAAGGCTTAATATCCATAATATATAAAGAACTCTCACAACTCAACAACAAGAAATCAAACAACCCAATCAAAAAATGGGCTGGAGACATGAACAGACATTTATCCAAAGAAGATATATGGATGGCCAATAGGCACATGAAAAGATGCTCATCATCGCTGATCATCAGGGAAATGCAAATCAAAACTACACTAAGATATCACCTTACACCCATTAGAATGACAAAAATATCTAAAACTAATAGTAACAAATGTTGGAAAGGTTGTGGAGAAAAAGGAACCCTCATACACTGCTGGTGGGAATGCAAACTGGTGCAGCCTCTATGGAAAACAGTATGGAGATTCCTCAAAAAATTAAAAATAGAAATACCACATGATCCAGCCATCCCACTGCTGGGTATGTATCCAAAGAGCTTGAAGTCAGCAATCCCAAAAGTCCTATGTACCCCAATGTTCATTGCAGCATTATTTACAATAGCCAACACGTGGAAGCAACCTAAGTGCCCATCAACAGACGAATGGATAAAGAAGATGTGGTACATATATACAATGGGATACTACTCAGCTGCAAAACAGAACAAAATCATTCCATTTGCAATAACATGGATGGACCTTGAGAGAATTATGTTAAGTGAAATAAACCAGCTAGAGAAGGATAATCTGTGTATGACTCCACTCATATGAGGAATTTAAAAATGTGGACTAAGAACAGTTTAGTGGATACCAGGGGAAAGGTGGGGCCGGGGGTGGGCACAAAGGGTGAAGCGGTGCACCTACAGCACGAATGACAAACATTGATGTACAACTGAAATTTCACAAGATTGTAACCTATCATTAACTCAATTTAAATAATTAATTAATTAATTAATTTAAAAAGAAAAGGCCGTGCTGAAGGCTTCTGTTCCTCCTTCTTTCTCCCTCTCCTTGTCTCTCCCTCCCTCCTCCTCCTCCTCCTGACCCCTCTTCCTGGACTCCCCACCCCGCCCCCCCCAGTCTCTCACTCTCCCTCCTTCTTAAAAGACAGAGTGGTCTCTGCTTTCCTGGAGTGACAGCCTCTCATGGCTAGAAGAAAATTTAAAGATCATTTCTTTTAAACCAGTGGTTTGCGAACATGGTTCGCGTTAGAATCGCCTGGGTTAAAAACGTTCTTGCCTGGCTCCCACCCCAGACCGGTTAAATCAGAATCTCTAGGGTCATCAGTCACTTCTTTTCAACTCCTCAGTTGATTCTAATGTGCAGCAACATTGAGACCCACTCCTCTAGATGCCCTGACCGGTCCTTCCAGAACGTCCTGCAGAATCATCTATCTGACGTTCAAACGCCCCCAGTGGCAAAAGCTGACAGTCCTAGGAGGCAGCTGATTGCATTTTCAAGCTTCTCTATATAGGGAACAAACAACCGAAAACACAAAACAAAATCTTGTTGTGGAAGAGTCAGGCAGTGTTGCTTCTGTCATCTCCTTCAATCCTCTCGGGGTTTTTATTATTATCTCTACTTTACAGATGAGGAAGCTGAGGCTCATCACTCCCTTCCTTCAACACACATTTACTACTACATTTGTACCTGCTGAATACAAAGCCTGTTATAAGCACTGGACGTGCACATATGAACAGGACAGGCTGACCCCGGAGGCTGGCTCCTCAGGGAGCTTTCTTTAGTGGGGAAGACAGTCATTTAAAACAAGATTGCACAGCTAACTAACCACCACGGGTGCCACGGGAGTTTGCACAAGGTGGATTTGGCCTTGTGTGAGGGCAGCGAGACCAGAGGAGGCTTCCTAAACACAGCACCCCTCTGAGCTAAGACCTGAAGGATGAGTAGGAATTGACTGAGGAAGGGGTGGGAGTGTGCAGGGGGTGATGCAACGGTGTGCAGAAGGCCACAAAGCAGGAACGTGCCCCATGCTTTTGAGGAACTGGAAGGCGGCCAGCACATTGTCTGCACTGAGAAAGGGGCCCCCCCGTTGGTTGGCAGAGTGGAGGGTGGGCGGGCCCAGCCCCGTTCACTCATTCAGGCCAGGAGAAGCCTTTGAAGGATATTAACCAGGGAAGAGGCATGGCCAGATGTGTGAGCATCCAGGACAGCGCCCAGCCAGGGGCGACGTGTACGGGTCTTCTATTATTCCATAACTTCCTGTCTTTCTACATTTAAGAAGCATTTCCTTCCTTCCGTCCTTTTCAGTTGTGCTCTGAGGGGTGAGTTAGAGCCAGAGATGGCACATCAGTAGATTCCAGTGGGAGAGTCCCAGGTGAGGACGGAAGGGACGAGTCTAGACAGGAACCCAGAGGAGGAGCCGTGGGAAGCTGTGCCGTGGGTTCACAGCCTGTCTCTCTCCATTCTAGTGCTCATGTCACTGTGTCCTTAAGAAGAATGTAGATTTATTTTACATCGAAACAGAGAGAGAATAACACAGATCTAACTGAAAATGGGAGGGCCAGGATTGTGGGAGCTTTACTCCTTAGTAAACAGCTTGGAGAGCGTGTAAAACACCCATTTCCCTTTTTAAAAACCACCAACAATCTAAAAGGAGAATCTTAAGTACAGGGTGTTGTAAGAATCTGCTCACAGGAAGCGTTCCGCTCTTGGGAAGTCGGGAGACGGGCTTTTCTCTCTGTGTGTAAAAAGCCACGCACAGAAGCCCCCTCTGGGAAAGAGGACCTCAGATTCAGGTCGTTGAGGCTTTGATTGAAACATTTCACTACACTGACTTTTTCTCTCCCCTTTTTCCTTTTCCAGCACCCTAACAAAGGCAATCCACAAGTACTGGCTTGGGGATTCAAAGCCCAGTCCAGGGTCAGAGGAACCAACAGATACAGACACCCTTAGAGACATGGCCCAAAACACAACACACTCGTGTACAGTCAGCCGCTGGCTTCCTCACCCTCCTGTACATACCCATGCAGACACCAAACACCCAAAACTTTGACCTTCAGGAAGCAAAACATGCCTCACCTGGGCTGTAGAGTAGAAGGAGCGTGGACTTTGGAGTCAACCAGACCTGAGGACCTGAGTTCAAATCCTTGCCCGTCACCTTGACTTGGACAAGCTGATCCTGTCTCAACTCTGTTCTTTTCATTTGTAAAATGAAGACAAGAACACCTAGGGTTGTTTTAAGAATTAGAGTTAATGTATAAAGAAACATATAAGATATATCTTGAAACAAACAAGATACTTGTTCTAATTATTGTGTGCTTGTCGAAAAATTCTTGCCAAAATATAACTGCCCAGATCACACTGCAATTCTTCTGATCCAGAATTGAATCCCGATTCCGGGAGCCCTGAGAGCGTTCATCTGAATTCAGCCCCCTTTGTGTCGTGTTTTAGAGGCCATCAAGGCTTCTGATTTTTCTCTCCATCAGACATCCCAAATATTTCTTCAGCCCCAGTTTCCCCTCAGTCTCTGCCTGGAAAGAGCATAATGGTCCATTACCTTCCTTTTGGGTTGGTTGGCCTGTAAGAGTTACACTTCATCAGTCCATCCGTCCATCCATCCATCCACTCATCCATCCATCCGTCCACTCATCCATCCATCCATCCACTCATCCATCCATCCAGGTATACACCAAGGTCAGAGTTGCCACAGTATGATCTATGAGGTATGAGAGGTGCAGGGGATAATTTGTAGTACCACATACTCCAAGAGTGGTCTGCTGGTTGCATCAGGATCTCCTGCAGGGACTTCTGCAGAGCCCCACCCCAACCTACTGAAATAGAATCTTTGGGAGTAAGGTCCTGAAACCTATGTTTTAAACCAGTACCCCAGTAGTTCTAATGCACCCTAAGTTTAAGAACCACTCACTGAATCATATCCTTTTGAGGAACATAGACTCTAGCCCTTTGGGGAGCCCCAAGGAGTAATAGGGAGGCCTGATGTGGAGATGTGCAGAACTTGGCTTATGAATGAACATTTGTAGTCATTTGAAAAGCTTCGTTCGTGCATTCATTTAACAGATTGCCTAATCTGTGCTGGGTGCTGTTAGGTTAATGAAGGTATATCAGTACAAGGACTGAGGGGTCCTTGTCTTCGGGAAGCTAACAATCTAATGAAGAGAGACAAGCAGTGGCCACCCAAAAACACAGATCAATAAGCCTATCTCTTGGAGATGTGAGTACTGTAAAGAAAATACTACCAGGGAGTGGGCCAGAGATTGACTGGGGTTGAGGGCTACCTTGACCGTGGTGGTAACAGAAGGCCTCTCTGAGCAAATGGAACATCTGAGCTGAGACCTGAATGACAAGAAGGAGCCAGACTTCTAGGGATTTTAGAGAGGAATTTTATAGCAAAGGAGCAGCAAGGGCAGAGGCCCAGAGATACAGACGTGCTTGGAGTGTTTAAGGGGCACAGTGAAGGCCAGGATGGTTATAGCCTAGAGAACCAGGGAGAGGGTGTTAGGAGAGGAGATCAGAGAAGTCAGCCTTGTAGACTACAGTGAGGTGTGCAGTTTTTATGCCAATGGTCTCAGGAATGCCCATTTCTGCAGCTGTATCAAATGGGAGGGGAACAGAGCCTCTCTCTCTCCAAATGGCCTTTGACACATTGGCTTCTCTAACAGAGGCTGTCTGAAACCTGCCCATGCTGGAATCCGACCACTGGAAAGAAAACCCCAGCTTAGATTCCTACTTCTTGGGATTGGATTTTCCAGGATTGCTCACTCCAGCTAGAAGCCAAAGGAGCCCTGCTGAGGCCGCCGGGGCCTGCCCCAAGAGCAGTCACTTTGACTTTGCTTGTTTGGAAAGGGTCCTCTCAGTCCGAAACTTAGCCTTACTCCGACATAAGATCTAATCTCATTTTTCAGAAAAAGTTACGAAAAGGTTGCTCCTACAAAGCTGCTGCTTCTGAAAGTTAGCAAGCTCATAAGCAACAATCGAGATCAGGAAAAAAAATAAATCCATGCGTTCATCCATTATTCAACATACCCAAAAGCTGTTTCTGAGATTGCCAGGGATTTCTATGTCGCTCAATCCAACGGTCACTTTTCAGAACTCATTTCATCAGATGTCCACGTAGAATTTTATACAGGAGACCAACTCCATGTTTAGTTTTTTCCAACTTTTTTATTGTGGTAAAATATGCATAACCTAAAATTCAACATTTTAGCTATTTTTCAGTGTGCAGTTCAGTGGCATTAAGTATGCTCATATTATTGTGTAACCATTACCATCATCCGTCTCTAGAACTCTTTTCATCTTGTAAAACTGAAACTCTGTACCCATTAAACAATAGCTGTCCATTTTCCTTCCTCCAGCCCCTGGCAGCCACCATTCTACTTTCTGTCCCTATGATTTTGACTACTCTGGGTACCACGTGTAATGGGAATCTTACAGTATTAGTCTTTTTGTAACTGGCTTATTTCACTTAGCAGAATGTCCTTAAGGTTCATCCATGTTGTAGCGCGTGTCAGAATTTCCTTCCTTTTTAAGGCTGAATGATATTCCATTGTATGTGTACCACATTTAAAAAATCTGTTTATCCATCGGTGGACACTTAGGTTGCTTCCATGTTTTAGCTATTGTGAATAATCCTGCTGTGAACAAATATCTGTTCAAATCCCTGTTTTCACATCTTTTGGACATATAGCAGACATGGCATTGCTGGATCCTATAGTAATTGTATTTTTAATTTTTTCAGGAACTGCCATACTGTTTCCGACAGCAGCTGTACTGCTTTTCATTCCCAGAAGCAGTGCACCAGGTTCCAATTTCTCCACATCCTCATCAACACTTGTTATTTTCTTGGGGTGTTTTTTTGATAGCAGCCATCCTAATGGGTGTGAACTGATGTCTCATTGTAGTTTTGATTTGCATTTCCCTAATGATGAGTGAGGCTGAGCATCTTTTCTTGTGCTTATTGGCCATATATATCTTCTTTGGAGAAATGTCTTTTCAAGTCCTTTGCCCATTTTTGTATCAGGTTGTTTGTTTTTTTCTTGTTGAGTTTTAGGATTTCTCTCTATGTGCCCATCTTTCTTAAAACTTCTTTTTCTTTTGGCTTTTCTGCTGCCACACTCTCCTCGTATGCTCATCCTACCTGGTTTAACCTTCTGAGTCTCCATTGCCAGCTCTTAATCCTGAGTGTAGCCTCCAAAGGCTGATGTTCCTTACGTCTTAAAAATGATTCAACCAGTGATAAGCAGTGATAAGCACACGATATGGGCACTTGTTCCAAACATGGGTTCAAGATGTCATCTAGCTCAGAGTGTTCATGAGTAAGAGCTACCAATCTGAAGGAGGGGGCAGTGCACTCCTGGCCGAGAGAACAGCCAAAGCAGAGGCTTGGAGAATTTGATGGCATGGCATGGCATGGCATGCAGAATTTAGCATTCTTAAAGCAAGAAATTTTTTATGGAAGACAGCGGAAAATAAGGCTGGAAATGTAAGTAGAAGTAGGTTGGAAAAGTCTTTCTTTTTTTCTGTAGACTCTGATGAGACATTGAAATGTTTAATAGAGAGTGACGTGTTCTGCATTTTAGAACGATTCCTTTCACTGCAGTAGAAAGAACTGAGTCAAGTGGGTACAAGACTCAGGCAGGGTTATGATTAAAAGGACCTTGGAATAATCCAGGTGGGAGGTGGTGGTGGCTTGGCCTAAACTGATGGCAACAAACATGGAGATGGGTGGATATATTCTAGTGGATGGACACAAGAAATAACTGAGATGAAGTCAACAGACATAGAGACTGTTGGGTGAAGAGAGCAGGTATTGAAGCCCTGGTTTAGGAAAGCACGAGAGGCAGACTCCGGAATATAGACCTTTCAGCAGCTCAGTAAAATAACTTGGCTTTAGCCAAACTCCATTCCGTTCCTTATCACACCAAATTTGACCTCTAAAAATGACCAGGTCAGTCCCAACATCAGATACTTACCTGAAGATACTGATATTAAAAACGCAGCCTCAGTGATGTATCTTTTTTTACAAGTGTTTTTAGCATTTTTCTGAAATTGACTCTAAGAACCAGCAGTCAAAAGCAACAAAATACCAGGTCAGGTTTGGCGGTTTCTTAACCATGTTGGATCGGGAACCCTGATAACTCGCTACCTCTCAGCAGCTCTGTTTGTCTTATTTAACTCAATGTTTTCACCAACTAGCTGATGTGTACCTGAGTGGAACTTGAATCAGCAGAAATTAGAAATCATTCCCATGAAATGTACCCGGGCTCATTCCTTCTATCTTCATGATGAACTTTTCCTCCTAATTTAGGGGGAATTATGGGAAGAAATAAAAGTCTTACTGAGTTAATGTAAGATGGGATGCGTTTAAGTTTCCTGCCCACCGGCTGCATTTGTCTTAATTTCAGGGAGCTCCAGGGGTGGAGGAAATAGTATTTCTGTAACTCTTGTAACCTAAGAGAAGAGGCAGCAAATGTGGTAAGGTTTGTGCAGCTTCCCGAAGCAGACCAACTGGATGGCCTCAGTGTCAGGGCTGCAGGCAGAACTGATTGAGCTTGTCTGGTAGTTACGAATGTGAACCTGTGGCCCGCTTGCGTGGATTCAAAGCCTGGCTCTACTCCTTACCAACTGCATGGTCTTTACGTGCTCACTAACTTTTCTGTGACTCGCTTTGCTCATCTGTAAAATGGGATAATGACTGCACCACAGGATCACTTTCAGATTAAATGAGCTGGCAACAAGGCAGTGCATACAAAACACAGAGCACAATGCTCCATACCTAGTGGGCGTTCAGTCTGTTCTTCTCTGGCTCCAAGATGTGATGCTGCTGTGAAGGACTTACATTGGAACCAAAGAATGAAGAAGTGGTTCATTAACAACAGGCCCAGGGAGACTAAGCTCCACAGGAAACTGCAGGGTCATTAAGCTCCAATGGTGGTAACAAGGCCATTAATTTCCCAGGGTTTCTTTTATCAAGCCACACGGTGAGGTGATGCTTAACCCGGCGGGAGGGAAGTGGTTTGGTGGGATCTGAGGCAGGAGATCACAGCTACTTTGTAAGGTAGAGCAGCTGTGAAATGCCAGGAGGATTGTGCACTTGCTGTGTCTGCACTGCGGGTCGTCCCTAAGGACAGAGCATCCAAAATCGTCTCTGTGTGCTCGTTGCGGGCAGTGAGGTGTAGAGTAAACAGTGTTGGGTTTGGAGCCTTGGACCTGACTGTGAATCCATTTCCCTCATAACTAGCAATGAGACCACAGGCCAGTCATTTCATTCCTCATTGCCTCACTGTCCTCATCCAAAAAATGGGGAGAATCGTGAGTTGCTGTGAAGGCAAAATTAGAGAAAGCACTTTGAGAATATTTTTAAGCCTTGAAGTCCCAGACAGTGGAAAGCATTATCTTACTATGATTGTAGTGATTTAAACCTGTCTTTTCTCACTTACTTGTATTAGCCTTCCCTTTCTCCTCCATTTGTTTTCTTGAAATAGTAGTTGTACGAGTTATTTCTGGCAGTTGTCACCTACTCATGCTTTGGCTAAAATCTATTGCAAAACTCACAAAGAAAAGAGCAGGTGGGACAAGATGTTCAGAATAAGTTATTTCAATAGAATAAATTTCTGAATGTGAAAAAATCAATATCACTTCAGAGGACATTTCTGGAAGGACTGAACAGACCCACATAGCACTATATTGATTTGAATGAAATGTCTAAAATAATTTTAGCTCTGATTTTTAAGCAACTGGGACGAAAGGGAGAGAGTCTACAAGTCATATAGTTTACTGTGTCAGACAGTGGAGGTGTTTTCTTTTCTAGGACAAATCTTAACTGTGAAAATACTTCTCAAGAAGTTTTTACAGGGCTCCAGACACCAGAACAGTGTACTTGTCGTGGCTTATGAGACCCTGTGTGATTGGGTCTCAACCTGCCCTTCTGGCCTCATCTTGTCCCTGCTCCAGGCTTCTGTCTATCTCTCCATCAAGCCACGACAGCTCCTACTTCAGGACCATTGCAAAATTGGTTCTCTCTGCCTAGAATGTTCTCTTCCCTAACTTCACCTAGTTAATTTCTACTTACCTTTCAGAACTCCCGTTAAATAACCTTTCCTCAGAGAAAGTGCCAAAGCCCCCACATTCCTTCCGCTTACCCCTCATAGCACCCTTCCCCTCAGACCCTATCTCAGCTTGTGATTAAGTATTCGGTCATTGTTTGTCGTCTACCTCATCCACATGTGAGCTCCCCGAGAACGGAGGCCACGTCGTTTGCTATGCTCACCAATTCCATGTACGTAGTACAAGACCTGGCACATATAGGTGCTAAAAAAAACAAGTGGAATGGGACCAGCCCAGTGGCACAGCAGTTAAGTTCTCATGTTCCACTTTGGTGGCCCGGGGTTCGCCGGTTTGGATCCCGGGTGCGGACATGGCACTGCTTGTCACGCCATGCTGTGGTAGGCGTCCCACATATAAAGTAGAGGAAGATGGGCACAGATGTTAGCTCAGGGCCAGTCTTCCTCAGCAAAAAGAGGAGGATTGGCAGCAGATGTTAGCTCAGGGCTAATCTTCCTCAAAAAAAAAAAAAAAAAACTGGAATAAAAACAAATGCTGAATAAATGAATTCTCTACAGCAACAAAGCTCTCCAACCCAAGCCTTCTGGACCAGAGGGTTCTGATGTTGCTCATCTGCACATGGACTGCAGTCCAGTTTCTCAGCTCAGAAAGAAAACATTGATCAGGAAGAATGCTCTGCTATTATCGTTAACTAGTAACCCTTTTTTGTGTGGGATGAAGTCCAAACTGTTTCTCATGATGCACCAACGCTCCATGCTGTGGCTTCGGGATGCCCTTTCCCCGTTCTCTCTGCATAGCCTCTGCCTCTGCCGTACACTCCTGCTGACAGTTTCGTGAGCATGCTGTGCCACTTCCAGCTCGTGAGCCTTTTCTTGTCCTCGTCCCCCACCTGGAATGCCTTTTCTGGTGGGAAAACAGGCAACATAAGGTCAAGAACTCCAGTTCTGGAGTCAGGCAGATGCACATCCAAATCCTCATTCTGTTACTATTCGGTTGCTGGATCTTGGACTTCTTGAGGCTCAGTTTTTCCATTTTAAAAATTGGGATAATAACATTTCCTTTGTAGGGCTGTTGTGAGGACTACATTTGATGACGTATTTAAGGGGTTTATTGCTTTGAATGGTACTTCAGTGCTCAATAAATAATAGTGCTATTATTATTGCTACGTCTTTCTGGAAAACTCTTCTCATTAAGAGTCAGGTCAAAGGTCATTTGAAGCCTTCTCTGCTTCTCCTGGCCAGACTAAGGGGAGCTCCCTCACTGCGCTCTGTAGACACCTCTGCTGTGGCATGGATTCCATCATTCTCTAATGGTCTGCATAGCCGCTTCCCCAGCAGATTGTAAGGTCCTTAAGACATGGTTCAAATATTCCCCAAATGCGTTTTCAGTACTGAGGACAGTACCAGAGACAGTACCAGGCACTTGATAAATATCTTTCAATGAAGGAATAAATGAGTTAATCCTAAGCCAGCTAGAAAAAAAATACATTCAATATAGTAAGTAAAATTGGACCAGACATTTTTATTGGCTCCTTAATTTGCTTACATGTCTTGCATGTATGTCAATCAAACATATTTAGCCTTTCTGCTGAAAGGTCTACGCAATGTTGACATTCCTGGTCTTTAAAAAAACATTATGCAATGGCTAAATGCTGGCTTTATTTCATTCTCATCACTATTTGCATTGGAAAACAGCTACTTAGCACGTTTGCCACTGACTTTTCATAAGGAAGATTTTTTTCCTTTTTTTTTTTTGTTAGCCTCAGGTTCTCAGCATGCGATACTACAATGTTTTTGCTCCAGATTCGCAAGTGCAATGGTGTTAGTTCGCAAATCAGTTTGTCACGTGGAAAATGTTCTACAACAAAGAGGGTTAATTGTTTTCCTCGGGTAAATGTTTTGAAGCGGAAGGAAGCCCATCTCTCACTGGATCCTGGTTGGCTGCAGCTGCTAGAGCTCCAACCTGTAACTGTCTCGTCAGCCTCATTTCATAGCGAACCCCGATTCCTACTCCACACCACAGCGGAAGTCATCAGCCTGCAGATTCCCACATATCCCATGTGAGCTCATGCTTCTAGACTTCAGTCCAAGCCCTTCTGTCCACCAGAGTGTCTCGCCTCACTTATCAGCTGACAAACTTTCATTTATCTCGAGATTCATTTCAGGTGTTGCTTCCTCCAGGAAGCCTTCTTTGAATGGCCTGGTCTGGTTTGGGTTTCTCCCCATTATCCTCTTCTCCACCCTGTGCTTTGCTTTGATGGGAGTATGTATGTGGTGGGGGAAGTTCAGCTTAATGTTTAGGAAAGTAAGTTTTGGAATTAGCCTGAGACTGAATTCGAGCTCTACCACTTGCTAGCTTTGTGATCTTGGGCAAGTTACTGACTCTCTCTGAGATTTCATTTTGTCCCATGAAGTGAGATGACTTTACAGAGCAGATGTGACCATTAATAAGCAAATCTAAATGGAGCACTTTACACAGTGCATGACATATAAGAAGCATTCAGCGTGTGCTGGGCGTGATTTCACTACTAGTGATACCACCACAACTACCAACATGGAAGTACTTGTGCAACGTGGTGACCTGTCTGCCTAGGTGTTTGCCTCTCCTGCTGGACCAGGAGCAGCCAGCCCTCTCAGGTTGCCCAGCACTGAGGGGATTCCTGGAATATGGGACTTTCAGTGTTAAAACCGGGGTGGTTCCAGGAATCCATGATGGCTGGTCAAGGTCCCCTCACTGGACCGTAAATAACTTGGAGGTAGAGACTCTGACCTCTAATCTTTATATTCCCAGTGCTGAGCATCATCCTTTTTTTTTCTTTTTGAGGAAGATTGACCCAGAGCTAACATCTGTTGCCAGTCTTCCTCTTTTTTTTTTTCCTCCCCAAAGCCCCAGTACATATTTGTATATCCTAGTTGTAAGTCCTTCTAGTTCTTCTTTGTGGGATGATTCCACAGCATGGCTTGATGAGCGATGTGTAAGTCCATGCCCAGGATCCGAACCAGCGAACCCCGGGCCACCGGAGCAGAGCACAAGAACTTAACCACTTGGCTACAGGGCTGACCCCCACATTGCTTTCTAAGCAGCAACTTGCAGTGGTAGGAGTGGGGTTAGAGGGAGCTTTCTTACTTTTTTCAGACATGCATATATATTTCCATACCTTGCGGATTTCTTTTCTTTTTTTAGGAATATTAGCCCTGAGCTAACTACTGCCAATCCTCCTCTTTTTGCTGAGGAAGACTGGCCCTGAGCTAACATCTGTGCCCATCTTCCTCTACTTTATATGCGGGACGCCTACCACAGCATGGCTTGCCAAGCGGTGCCATGTCTGCACCCAGGATCCAAACTGGTGAACCCCAGGCTGCCGAGAAGCGGAAGGTGCGAACTTAACCGCTGTGCCATGGGGCCAGCCCCTGCAGATTTCTTTATATTTCCCACTCATTTTAGTCTGCTAGGTCTGCCATAATAAAGTACCATGGACTAGGGGGCTTAAACAATATAAGTTTATTTTCTCACAGTTCTGGAGGCTAGAGGTCAAACATCAAGGTTCCAGCTGATTTGCTGTCTAGTGAGGGCTCTCTTCCTGGCTTGCAGATGCGACCTTCTCACTGTGCCCTCACGTGGCCTTTTCTCAGTATGTGCACATTGAGAGAAAGAGTGAGCTCTCTGGTGTCTCTTCTTATAAGGACACTAATCCTATCAGATCAAGGCCCACCCTTATGCCCTCATTCAGCCTTAATAATTTCCTAGAAGCCCCGTTTTTGAATACAGCCAGAATGAGGTTTAGGGCTTCAACATATGAATTACGGGGACGACACAAACATTCAGTGTGTCGTACCACCCTAACTTCCATCTCTACCATATTTAAAAATCACTGTATCAGTTAGCTTTTGCTGTGTAACAAACCACTCCAAAACTTAGTACCTTACAACAGCAAGCATTTAACTATCTCCTGAGTCTGCAAGTCTGCTGGGGGCTTGGTTCATCCAGCATGGCTTTTCTCACGTATCCACAGGGTTATGTGGCAGATCAGCCCAGGCTTTTCTGACCTCGGTTTCTTTCACAGGTTTGGAGCCCCAGCTGGGATGGACTGACTAACTCGGCTCTGCTTCACAGGTGCTTCATCCTCCAGGGGGCTAGTCCAAGCTTGTCCACCTGCTGGCGGCAGGGTCCTGAGAGGGAGCAGAAGTGTGCAAAGCCTTTAGGCCCTGGACTGGGAACTGGCTCACCATCACTTCTGTTGCATCCCATTGGCCAGTTAAAGACATAATGCCAACCCAGATTTAAGGGGAAGGGAAATAGATGCCACCACTGGAGCTGCAAAATCACACAGCGAAGGGCATAAATACGTGGATGAGTGCAAGAGCTGTGGTCATGTTTACGGTCCACCACAGCCACTAACCTAACACCAAGCTGACACTTAATAAATGTCTAAGCTCAAAGCAGGCATTATAAGTCACATAAAACAGCAATATCTGGGGGACATAGTGTCTGGAAATTCGGGGAAGTTTGTGTAGCAGGTAGGTATATGATTTGTGGAAGGTTGTAACACAATCTTAAAACGATAATGAAGTCTTCCTACTGGGAAGTGGTAAATACAAATAATACCCTAAATGTTTAGAACAGTACTCAGCTGGCCACTTTTTGAAAGTTTCACAAGTTGATCTCGGAAAGGGATATGAACTTGACATTGACTATCTGAGAGTCGGGAACAGACTGGGTTGGCTATGCACGGGAGAAGGAGGAAGAGTCGGAAACAGGTTCCAGAGCATGAGGGAAGGACACCTCCTTACAACTAGGCACCATCTTGGTGTTTTCATGCTACTTTTAACAACCAATGTTCATCAGGTTTGCTGGCACATTCATCATTCGATTAAAGAGTCTTAATGACAAGATTGGGGCAATCATATGGTTTAGCCCCAATTGCTGGTAAAGTAGAAAAAAATGAAAACAAAAGCACTAGGCTAAAAAGGAGTCATTTAATTTGATATTTTTTAGTTCAATGAGCTAAACAGCTGAATTAATTAAAACCTACTTTAGGGCCACTTTATAAACTCAAACTAGTACAAACAGTATCTCGGGGCCTCAAGGGGCCATGGGTGAGAAGACCTCAGACAAACACTAGCAGCAGCCACAGCCTTAGAAACACGTGTTATTTGAAAATCACATGTGCTTGCAGGGAGCAGTGGAGTTTATCATGGATGTGGGAATAAGCCGGGTCATAGTTACAGAGGAGAAAGGCCTGGGAGGGTGGTGATTCAGGGGAGCCCGATGAATTAAGTTCAGGCTGTCTCTCCAAAGTGGAACAATACTATTATTAGACCAGAGCCTGCAAGAGGAAAAATAAGGCTTGCCGGGAGGAGTTGTCCAGAAGGAACCTTATTCAGACAGAAGTCTGTCCATGGGCTACGAAATCAGGATGCCTCAGGAGTGCTGCTGGGTCACGGCGCAGAGAGCCTCAGAAGGGGGCCAGGCAGCCTCCTGTGTAACATTGGGTCTGTTTCCAACTTGCTGTGTGACCTTGGGCAAGTCACTTCAGTAGTCATGGTCTAAGTCCTATCATTGGTTAAATGAATAATATTATAACAGTACTTCTTACTACAGGGCTACTGGCAGGCTAATAATATCACATACGTGCCATATGCTGCTGTTAGTTGTTAATATTGTCATGGCGAGCTTTAGAATCTCGTGGTTCACAGGAACCCTTAGTACTTAGTTGGAAATGGCACCACGGATGATGGTTTATACCCGATTCTCCTTGTTTATAGGCGCTTTTTGTAGGTAGGTGTAGCAGATGCTGTTGGGGCCCCACCACATCCGTTGGCACTCACCATTCTGCTGAAGCCTTCTTGATGCATCTGCCTACAAATGCAGTGGGCTGGAAGCACCCAGGAATCAGTGTCCCCCAGGAGCAGCCCTCAACCAACTACAAAGGGTGAGACACCTCTGAAGTCCAGTCTCCATCATCTCCCAGAGGTTCCCAGTGGGACTGAGCTGCAGTTACCCACAGAGATCGTCTGTGCACCGTCACCTCTGGTATTGGCTTCTTTCCCTTCCATGACTCACTTCTCCACTCACCTGCTTCTGGAGTGGAGTGATGCTTCTGGGCATCACCTCCCAAATAAACCATTTGCATTTAAATCTTTGTCTCATAAGACAGTAAGGACTGTGTCTGATTCGTTTCCAGATGCTAGCACTTCAGTCCTGTTTGGTGAAGCAAGTTTAAGTTCCACCCTCTGAGGCTTCAACAATAAGTCAATTCCGTTCTTCTCATGGTAGTTTTTTGTATCAACCCAACTTTAACTCCATTCCTTTCTGACTAACCTCCTACTCCCAATCTTATCTTCTCCAAAAGCTTCATTTCCAATTCTTTGAAAATTCTCTCTCATGACTTGGTTTTAGGTTTGCTCCCCATCCTGGATTCTATATTCACATGACATACTCAAATGGTGGCAGTTCAAATGTGAGCCCAGTAATAAACTTAGTGCTTTCTCTGTGGCTGGGTGGTGTGGTAATTGTTTCAGTCAGTGTCTTAAATCCTTGGGGGTACCAGGTACATGGCCATGCTCTATATCTACATGCTAAACCCTTGAGTCTTCCTAAAATGCCTTGTGTATACATGCCCTTTGACGTCAAGATGTAACATTCATTTAATCATTTGTTCAACAAACACTCACCAAGTCTACTATGTGACAGCCTTTGGGTTAGGCTCTGGGCTTATAAAGCTGAAAAAGACAAATGCCTGCACTTGAAAAGTTCAGCATAGTCTACTAAGAGACACAATAGACACTCAATACCTCTTTTTAGACTGAGAGAGACAGTGCAGTGTGAGCAGTGAGATACGGCACACCGGTGGTCTCATGGTGTGGTCCTCGGACCGGCAGCATCAGCATCAACTGAAGACTTGGGCATGGGCATTTTCAGGCCCCACGCATTCGGGCTTACTGAACTGGAAACTCTGGCTGTGGGGCCAACAATCTGTGTTGTAGCAGGCCCTCAGTGGTTCTGGTGCTCCCTAGAGTTTGAGAACCACTGTGACAGACAGAAGTAGAGACTTTTATGGCAGAAGAGAGAAGGGTGTGGGTGTATCTGAGTGTGTGTTTATACGTGTGTGTGGAGAGTGGGGTGTCTATACGGGGAGGAGTAAAGGAAGGCTTCCCAGGTTAGGTGAACCTGAGAGAAGTCTTGAAGGTGCATTTTGGGGTATTGACTGTTACTTGGCTTGGTGCAGACCCATCCTGAGATGACCTTAGTAATTTAAGCCCAGGTATTCCTAATAGTGGGTCAAACAAGGTCACATGTTTTATCACAATTGTGCTTTAATTAAAGACAAATCATTATTTAACAGTTGATAATCATAGAATGGAAACTTTAAGGAACACACTTTGCCATGAGAGAAGAAGCTTTGTTTCACCAAAGGATCCCCCGAGGTTCCCTCAAGCAGTGCTGACCCGTTCCTGTACTCCCCCATATGACTTTAAATCTCTTCTTGACTTGATTTTCCTTTTTTAAATCACCAAGACCCAAGCACAATGCTCAGCGCTCTGTGCACAGGTGCTCAACAAGTATTTATTGATTTGATTTCCCAGAAATAAATAGTGCAAGGCAGATCTTTCCATGTTCTTTTTTTTTTTCTTTTTGGCCCACAAGCCACTAAGCAATTGCTTTAGGTGACTTTAAATGAAATGGCTGAATTGAACGGAACAGATGTTTTGCTGTTGCGCAGACATAACCTACCTGTGGAGAACAATTTGGAAGTAGATGTTGCATGTTGTTCTTTAGGGTCCCCAGAGTCTGAATTACACATATTGACAAAGCCACCCTATAGTGTGGGTGATTTTTTATTGTTATATAATAATATAGAGTATAATTAGCTTGTACAAATGATAGTAATTCTTAATGCCTGTGTAGTGCTTTCTACTTCACAAAACACATTCACATCCGTTAACTCATCTGATCCTCACAACTTTGTGTGGCAGACATGGCAGGTATTCTTAGGATCCTTATTTCTCTGTTAGGGGGAAGGTATGGCTAGAAGCAGCATAATATCGTTTCTGCCGGGCTCTGTTGGCCAAAGCTGTCACAGACCAGCGCAGCTTCAAGAGGGGATGGAGGGAAGCTCAATCCCATCTCTCAGTGGGAGGATGTCAAAGAAGTTGTGTCATCTTTAGTCACTACAATGACCTTGATGTTTAACCTCTTGGAGCGTCAGTTTCATTTTTAAATTACAGATAGTGCCTACATCAGGAGGGTCGTGGTAGGTACTGAGATAGTGGCAATTATTATCATTAATGAGTGGGGAAATCATTTGATTCATGTTAAGGAGAGAACAACTGTTCATAATATATGGCTGTATGAAAAGACAGCTACTAAAAGTGAGAAGGCACAGCTTAAGTAAGAACTTTGATTGCTGTGAAGCCTTAAACACATCATCCAGCTTCTGAGTTGTTGGTTTTTTGTTCTTTCCTTAAGGCTAACACTTAGGAGGCATTTACTGTATGCCAAACACTGTTGTAAGTTCTTAGGTTTATTAACTTGTTTTTCCTCACAACAACCCTATGAGGTTGATGGGATTGTTGTCATTCTATTTCACAGGTGAGTAAACTGAGGCATAGAGGAGTAGAAGAGTTGGTCAAATGAACCATAGAAGGACAGTTGGGCATGTTGGTCCAGCTGCTGTGTTCCTCACTCTTGTACTCTGCTACCTGTCAGGTCTGTTGCCTGCACATCGAGTCACTCCTTCCGTTGTGGGGTGGGGGCACTTACCTTGAAAACCAATAATTACATCACAATTTGTCCAAGATTTAAAAATAGAGTAAATTTGGACTCCCCAAAGAGATGCTGAGAAAATTTTAGAAATGAAGAAATTTGAAAAAGCAGGAGATCAGCTCTCTGCTCCAAGTCCTCGTGGACCTCTGCCAGGAGCCCCTCGCTGCTGCCTAAGAGATCATTGCTTCTTTCTGGAAGACTAGGGACTAACTAACAGTGGCACAGAATACTGAACAGTAGTCTGTGAAACCTGAGGCTTCGGGGCCTTCGTCTGCTTTTAAGTATACCTTTGTCGGCTTCCAGAATGATATACGTCCTGGAAAGGTTTCCTAATATTTTCTCCCCGTGGTGTGAGGGGTTCTGAGATGGGGAGGCAATTGAATTATTCATCAACTCTGTTTATGGACCTTTGGTCTCCAGCCTTCAAAGCACAGGCCACGACTTGGAGAGACCACCATGGCCAGAGAACCCGCATCTGGAAGGGCACCAGTTGAGGGGCATTTCTAGTTTGCTGTCTGCATTTTCCAAAGAGATACTTGAATTGATTAATCAAATAAAATAGAATACATCATTCGTAGGTACTCATGGAGGCCCCACACCCAGGAAGGACTGAACCCACCTAACCGGAAAAGAAATTGGCAACATTCTAAATCATCGCTCTGCTGACAGTTCTTTGACTTGTGCTGAGTATTAGTTAAATTTAGCAGACCTAACGTCTTGGTTGCGTGTGTCAGCAGGTGAATGTGTTAGTGGGGCCTGGTTACTTGGGTGAGGGGCTAGATTTGCCGAATGGAAACACGGTTCATTTACTTGTTGCCACTGAAGAACCCAGCACTTAGAGCAAGAGGATGTGAAAAAAACACAGTCCGTAGAACTGCCCGACCAGGTATGCCAAATGTTTTCACTGCCATAGACAGCAGCAGGATGCCTTACTTGTGCCATCTATGTGGTCACTACGATTTGGTAAGTATGTGCACAGTGACCTCTATTCTGGTCTCCTCACCTTCAAACTCACATTTTATGAAAGGAGGCAGATGGTGTTAAAGCAGTAAGGTACTTGGATAAGAAATCTACATGAAAAGAACAGTAAGTTATCTCCCAAAGAAAAACAGCTAGCTGAACTAGTGAGCAAAGAGGCAATAAGAGAGTAGATTTGGAAAAGAGGTGATTGGGAGAGAGGGATGCCATGAAAGGTAGAAGTGGGTATAGGTGCCGCTCTGCCACTCTCTCCCTGGGTGACCTTGGACAAGTTTGTGTGAGGAGCTGGTTGTCAAGGTCCTTGACAAGCTGGACTTGACAATCTCTAGGGGACTTTTCACGTCTCATAATGCGGTCGTTTTGAGTCCCAGCCAAGCTCGGCCTGAGAGATGCCCATTCAGCCACTCCTTGAATACTTTCTAGATGTGGCAGGAGTCGCTGGTGCTCCCCAGTATCTGTGGTCTCCTTTGCATTCAGGCATACAGCTGGACTTAATTTCTCCGTCTCTCCTCATGCGGCCACCGTTCTAAGTTCTGACCCATGGAATCTGCAGGGAAGTGATGCGCAGCGTCCAGCCCTGGCCCATGCAGACCTCCGCTTCACTCCATGCTGTCTCTGTCCATCACTTGGCTGAATGGAAAGCACTCCAGGGGCTTAGAGGAGGGCAGAGCCATCGATGGAAGGAGCCTGGGTCCCCGCATGACTGAAGCGAGCAGAGTCCCCCCGTCCCACCAACTCCCATTGTGTTGTGACACGAGCAAGAAATAATATTTTGTGGTGTGAGCCCACTGAAAATTTGGGGCTGCGTATTATAGCAGTCAGTCTACCCTGAATAATGTAAGGAGATGAGAAACTCACTACTTTTCAAGGCAGCTCTAATTACTGGTCAATTCCTTTCTTATAACTATATTATTATTTGCTATTAAATATGATTTATTTAATATATTATTAGTTATATTACCATTATAGTAGATACTTAAATGGTATTTATGCACTGTTCTAAGAACTTAACATATGTTAACTCATTTAATCCTCAGAATAGCTCTATAAGCTGTCTGTTATTATCCCCATTTTACAAATAAGGAAACTAAAACACAGAGAGGTTAAGTTACTTTCCCAGGGCCACACAGCTAGTATGGACAGAAAGTCTGTCTTACTAGAGTCTTATGAAATTAGGAAGGTCAGACATTGTTATTTCTATCAACTTATGAATGAGGAATGTATCAATTAGGACTCTTCTTTCTGGGAATTATAAGAAATCTGACTCAAATTGATTTAAGCCAAAGTGGTAATGAAGGGTTCACGTAACTAGAAAGCCTAGAAGTTGCTCTCTCTGGCTTCAATCACTGTTCAAGCCAGGACCTCAAAAGATATCACCAGGACCAGTCTCTCACGCTCTTGGCTCACTTCTTCTTCAGATGGGCTTCTTTACAAAACTTCTTATGGGGTCAACATGGCTGCCGGCAGCTCCAAACTTGTTTCCTCTAAGTTCTTCCAAGCTAAGAGAAATAGGAGAGCTTCTTATTTCCCTGGAATAAAAACAGAAGTCCTGCCTCTCATTGGATTGGGTCTTGCACCTGGTCCTGAAGCAATCACTGTCGCCAAGGAACTCCAATACCCCAACTAGCCAGCTGATTCACGTGTCCAAGCTCAGAGCTAGGGGTCTGAGTCAATTCTGCCAGAAGTGCATGACTGAGAATGTAGAAGGGGTTGGTTACAAGAGGAAAATGTGTTGATGTTACCAAAAGAAGGCATAGACATTGGGCAGCCAAAATATAGTTAACGGCCTTTATAGGGAGCCCAAGGCCCAGAAAAGTTAAGGGAATTGCCTGAAGTCACACAGCTGATGAACTCGGTGAAATAACCTACATGAAAGGAATCTGTGTTATTTACTTTTGCATCTCCACTACCTGGTACAGTGACACTGGCAAAGCCACTTTTTGAAGAAAGGAATGAATATGATTAAGACTTGAACCCATGTCTTCTGACTCTGCATCTTGATGCTCTTTCCACTGGGTACCTCTGGAGCTTGCATAGCACACGTTACACCGTTACACCGTTGTGAAGATTAACAAGTAACTGTTGTTTGCTGTAGAAAGTGCCTTTGAGTTTCTCCAGGGAAATGTTGCTTTGGGTCTTGGGACAGCAGCCTTCGCCTCGGCTTTCTCGCCCCTGGAGGTACTTCTCACCACTGCTTGGGTCACTATCTGCACGACTCGGGAATGCAGTAAAATGTTGGCATTGCTGATTCATCCTGTCTACCATGATAGGAAGCTGACAGAGCCTTCTGTGAAGAGTCACTCCACGGCTGGTAGTATTGGAGCTGAAAATGCGATGCAGTGTGAACTACCGTGTTTGGGAAGCTCAGTCAAACTCTTGACGATGGGCAGAGATTTGCGTTTACAGCTTTCAAGTACAAAGCAGCATTAACGCGCTCATGTTGAGCTAACATTACGCCTGGGGTGTAATTTCCAAGTGAGATTTTGCCACACAATTATTTTCTCAGAAGCTGTTAAGCAGAAATTAAGGAAGAGGCAGAGCTCAAATGCAGTTTTGAATTTTGCTAGGACCTTGATCATGCCTTTCTTGTATGTCCCTATCTCTGTCCTCAGAGGTGGGTAATTCTTCTACTGAATTTCTGTTCCTTCTAAAGGCCGCAGAGAGAGAGGCTCTCTCAGATCCAGTCTACAGCCAGGTCGTGTCTATTTCACTCTGCACATCTGTTATATCCATCCCTTGTTCTGTTCCAATTCACACTGCCCTCAGCAGATCTTGCCATGGCTTATTGTGGCTTAATCTAATAAAATCTTACTTCCCACTCATGTCTTAAGTCAGTGTAGGTGGCAGGAGGGCTCTGCTCCGTATAATCATTCGGGGACCCAGGCTCCTTGCATCGTGTGACTTCACCATCGTCTAGGACCTGTTCTCCTCTGCATGTAGCTAGAAGATGGGGAGGAGAGAGCGTGAGAACCTTTTGGGAGGTTTTCAGAGGCCAGACTTGGAAGTAATGTGCATCATTCCCACGCTCATTTCATTAGAACCCAGGTACACGGCTTCCCGTGAAGGAGGCTGAGAAGTGTGGTCCAGCTGTGTCCCCAGGAGAAGAGGAGACTTCTTCGCCATGCTTAGAATATTGCAGTAATCTCCAGACTAACTGATCTCTTGGTATACAGTCTGGCCACACCGTCACAGAGGCATCTGAAAAACATTTGTCATCCTGTTGTTCCCCAGCTATTTTAGTAATTGCCCTATGCTTCTAAAAGAAAACCCAAATTATGTAAGATGGCGTACAGAAGCCTTCTCGATCTTGCCCTGCTTCTCCAACCTAGTTCCTCGTAGGGTCCCCCCTCACCCCTCGCGCTCCAGCTCCTCCCACTTTCTTGTGGCTCCAGAACACACATGACTGTGCTTTCACTTCCTGTGTTTGCACTTGCTGCTTCTTGTCCTTGAGTTGGGCTAATTATTAGTTAATTTTAATAGGCCTCATGTGTTGTTGTTCGCATGTGTTGGCAGATAAATATGTTAATGGGGCTTGGATTTGGGGTAAAGTGCTAGATTGGCTGAATGGAAACAAGTTTCCTTTACTCATTGCCACTGAAGAACTCACCACGTAAAGCAAGAAGATGTAAAAAATGAATACAGTGTCTCTTTCCCATCTGCTGGTTGAAATGCCATCTCTATCTGTCGAGAGACCCAGGGAAGTTCCTCTGGGAAGCCTTTTACAATGTTCCCAGTCCGGATAGGAGTAACCATCATGGCTTTGTTCTTCCCTTGGTCCGTTATGCTCTGAAAAGAGCATGATACTGTTTAGGAGCATGACCGCGTGATCTGAAGAGTAAAGGAGTCGGTCTCTGGGATTCAGTTTGAATCTCAGCTTCACTACTCTGTGAGCTTGGGTAAGTTACTGGACATTTCCAGTGTTTGTTTGCTCGTATCAATAGAGACAGCTATAACGTTTACTGTTAGCACCATTATACTTGGCACACAAACACTCAATAAATGTTGGGTCTTAATATTGTTTTTGTTGTTTCGTGTCTGTCTCACATTGTAGATTCGAAGTGACTTGGAGACAGACGCTGTATCTCCCTGCTCGTCTTTGATATATTCCAGCACTGAATCATATGTTTAGAAAATATTGTTGCATAAATGAATGAATGAATGAATGACTAATGCCATCGTTCCACAAAAAATTACCTTTTTATTTTTTAGGGAGGAAAATTTCTCCATAGAATTCTCGGTGAAATAGCGAGTGTCTTCTTTATCCTGTTTCTGTTCCAACCTCCTTCTCCCCGTTTCCTCCTTCTTTTATCTGTTATTTTCTCCAGACCTGTTCCTTTAAAAGAGTCTTTTCTCTATGTCCCTCTGTCTTCGTGCCTCTATGTTTTTGCGCTCACTCTGCCGATTCCTGGAATTCCATTGTCTCTCTGATGGCAAATCCTGCTCATCCTCAAATCAGTTCTCTTCCTCCTGAGCTTTTCTTGATTTCTGTTCCCCCCCCAGCCAAAAAGATCTTTTGTTATTTTAATTTTATGGGCTCCACAATGCTTTGAGCGCTTTCTGTATGCTGGACAGCAAGGTAAGCATTTCTTGATCTCTCTCTCTCCTGTGGCCTGTGAAGCTTTCCTCTTTATATTACAGCTATTTGTGCCCTTGTCTGTCTCTCCTGATAGAATGCAGGCTCCTTAAGGACAGGATTCAAGTGTGACTCATAATTTTCTTCTCCCTGGTGTCTTACACTTAGTGTATTCAATAGCTAAATGAAAGACAAAGGCACGGAAACAACCACACCATTCTTTCCTATTTACCGAGAATGGAGTTTACTATATCAGAGGAGTGACTGAGAACAACAAAACAGAAAAGGGTCTGGGGACTTGTGTGGATTTCGGGTTGAATGGCATTCTAGGCTGTGTTTGGACAATTGTATTGTCCCAACAATTATACAATTATATGTGTGTATATATACAATTATATTATATTAGTTCAGTATAATCTTCTGATTCCTTTCAACCCCTGTCAGATCCTTAGGGCTCTGTTTGTCCCAACACCATGGCTGGAGTGATGCTGTGGAAAGTGGAGATGGATGAATGGAGCTGGACTTATTCAGTTGAAGAATGAAGGGCTGTGGGAAGAAGATGCTCAGACCCACAGATGGACTTTCAGCACAGGGAGGGTAGTCAGCCATCGGCAGAGTGGATTTGGGTTAGAAGTAAGAGATTCTCTTTCCTATGACCACATTTTGACTTATTGAGGAATCTTACTATATAGATCTTGAAAAGTAGTGCAAATATTAACTTTCCCGGAACCGTTGGAGCATCCTCATACGCAGAGGCTGGAGTGCTCTAAATAAGTGTTAAGAATCGAGGACAAGATATTTTTATTACTCAATATTTTTTATGAGAATGGGAAGTAATGTTTGTTGAGCCAGCCATGGGGGCTATTGCTTTTACAGATTTTCTCTTTTACTGTTCACAATAACTGTGTTCACAATAACATCATTATCTCTATTTTATAGGTTCAGAGAGGTCATATGAAATGTCAAATATCATCTAGGCAAACAGTGCTGGAGTCAGGATTTGAACTCAAGTCCTATCAGAATGCAAAGCCATTGCTCTTCCAATGTATGCGCCTCCCTTGATGAGATTACTCTCTTTCAGTCTGAGAAGTGAGTTAAAATAAAAGCCTATTCTTCAAATGCCCCAATTTGATGAAGTTGGTGAAGCATTTAATACAGATAGAGATTTTGATAGAGATATGTACATATGACTAATCTCCACCTTCTGCTCCAGCAGCAAATTCCTTATCACGATGTCTTCCTTTTGTTCCTTTGTTGTAACAACCGGAAACAGACTCTGGGGTTGGTTTTGGGTTACTAGCTACACCTCTTGAGCTGAGATACTTCACCTCTTTGTAACTCAATTTTCTCGTTGGCAAATAGAGGTAGTGATATTTACTTCATAGGGTCGTTATAGGGGTTAAGAAAGATAAAGTGTTGAAAATGGTGCTGGCACATAGCAAATGCATAATAAATGTTAGCAACTGATTTTTTAAAAAGTTCATTGTGGTAAAACACAAATAACACAAAATTTACCATTTTAACCGATTTTAACTGTGCAGTTCAATTGGCGTTAAGTTCATTCACACTGTCGCGCTACCATCACCACCATCCATCCACGGAACTCTTTTCATTTTGCAAAACAAACTCTATACCCGTTAAACAACAGCTCCGCATTCCCCCACCCCAGCCCGTGGCAACCACCATTCTACTTTCCGTTTCTGTGAGTTTAACTACTCTAAGTACCTCATTTGTCATTTGCTATTGATTTTAAGAGTTGAAAGATCTAAGAGCAATCTTAGCTCCTTCACTTCTTAGCTGTGTGTCCTTGGAAAGGAAGCTCCCCTTTGGGTGCCTGAGGTCCTTCATCTTTGAAATGGGAGTCACAATATCCCTTCTCAGTCGGTATTGAAAATTAAAGATAATGTGAGGCCTGGAGATACTTTGTATGCTCCAAAGCGTTATTTTTTTATATCAGGTTAAAAGGTGCTCACATGTTCATTCCTTCATTCCTCTGCCCATCGAAACATCTGTTGATTTAATAAACTTTACTGGGTTCCAGTTGTGTGCCAATCTCTATGCTGAGTCTCCGGGGAGCTACAAAGATGAAGTAGGCAGTCTCTGCTCTCAAGGACCTCATAAATGAGTTATGAGCCAAAAGGTGTAGTAGGTGCTACACGCACAGAGCCAAGTTCTGAATCCACTGGTGGTTCAAAGGGGAGATGAGCTTCTCACAAGGAGGCCCATCAGCTGTGAGGTGCGGTGCTGGCGGGACAGTGCAGTGGGCTCTGCAACACCCCTGTTCCCCAGCTTCACTGTTAGCTGGCCCCGGGGACTGTGGACAGTGCTGTTCCCTCTCTGGTCCTCAGCTCGTGCTCAGGGAAGAGTTTTCCAGCTGAGTTCTATGAGATGCTGGAATTCTGTGGTCCAGGATCCTTTCTTCCATCACTCTGCTTTCATCTGTTTTCATTATTGGGGTTCTGAGTGAAAAAAGGAAAAATGTTTTATTGCTTTAAAAAGTTTACAATTAGGAGTGTAACCTTGTGCAAAGTTCCTAATCTTTCCATACCTCAGTTTCCCCTTCTGTAAAATGGAGCTTATAATAGTACTTAGGTTAAGGGAGTCCTTGGGAGGACTAAATGTGCTTATAATCATAGTAAGCATTCAGTAACTCTTCACTAATGTTATTGCTGTCATTATGATTTGGAAAACACTGGACAAGAGCATCTCTCAGTCCCTTCCCGTGATGACCTGGGTCCTGCGCTGTCCTCCCTGTGTCCTGTATTTCTGATTGCTTCCCAGGATCAGTCTCCTTGGTTTCCTTCTCCTGTTTCATATATACTCAGCCCTTGGACTCCTGCCTCCTCTTACTCCTTTAGTGGGCTACTGTTTATACCCTGGGATGGGGACTGTGGGAGCCAAGTGGGCTTGAGTGTCATGTGTGCGCGCTTCCCTCAGCTTGTGGGGGAAGTCTGTTTTCCTTTCCTGCCCATCCCAGTCTCATCAGCCGGAACACGGTCCTCAGGCTCAGAACAGTCAACTTGCTCAGTAAGTGAACTAATTCATTGGCTATGCTTCTCTTTTGTTCCCTGATCTTGCTGATTTGCTATTTATAGCATTTCCAGAGATGTTTGCTGGCAGTGTCCCTTTTAATTCAGCTTCAAAGATGTGGCACTGAGGGTGAAAAGAGCTATAACAAAGCACCAGAGACCTCTGTCCCCTGACCACTTTTGGGGCAAGAAGTGCTATACTTTATTTATTTTTTAACATGATATTTTCCAAACAAAGACAGAATGGATGGGAATCAGGGTCTTTAGGGTTGGAGTGACCTGTTTAAAAAGGAAAGAAAAGAAAAAGAGAGTCAGAAAGAGAGATAACTGTGGACAACATGTCCAGGACTGATTGCGAGCAGGGAAATAAGACAGAGTGAAGCCTCTCTGTCATCCCAAATCAGTACAGGCATGACAGGCTGGACTGGGTGCCCAGATGGGCAGGTGATTTGGTGCACGACATGGGAGCAGATATTGTCAGGTGTCAGGAACCACTCAGCAGATGCTTGAAGCCCGGAGTGGATGTGGTGCATGCAGAGGCTTCTCTCCGGAGCTCCTTGACCCAGCGTAAGAACAATGGGATTGTCTTTCTTTTATCTGGCATATATTAGGATGGAAAGATCTCTGAAGTTAGAGTCCTTTGCACTGGGTTCACATTCTAGGTCCAGTGGTTCTCAGATTGTAGGGTCCTGAAAATCATCTGGAACGCTTATAAAAATGCCCCACTCCCAGGTATTCCAATTCACTAATATCTGGCCTTGGTCTGAGAAACCAAAGGCTGAGACAAAAGCTTATGTCCTATCTCTTAATTGGTAACTAGAATGCCAGAGAAGTACCAGGAAGGGAGTGAGGAAGGGAAGGATGGAGTACCAGGACAAGGATGTGTTATTGGGCTGGTTACCATTCTATGTCAAGTCAAACCAATTGCTCACAAGACTGTCTCCCAGTAGTCTATGGAGCTACTGTGTCTCAGGGTGGTGAGACCGGGGGAGGAGGGGAAGAAGTGATGCACTATCTTCCATTCCCATGGCTTAAAGCCTTGCCCTTGGAGAATGAAGTCTTCTGCACTTCCAGATTGAAAATGCCTTCGTGCCAATGGATCTCGTGATGCCTCATGCCTCAGCCAGGGCAGTAAGGATGAGAGATAAAAGCACAGGCCATTGGCATAACCACGGCGTTGTCAGGTTACACTCATGGGGAATCAGTGGGGACCTGGAAAAGCTAGCTGATACAGGGATGGCTGGAGTGGAGCAGGTAACCAAGGGCTCCAGAGAGAGACAAAGCCAAATGCATCGCTACTGGTGCATTTGAGGTGTCTGGTTCAAACCCTAAATGATACTGATCAGGGTGGCCTGGGGATCCCACTGTGAGAAACCTTGCCTTAGCCTGAATGACCTGGGGCAAACACTGAACTGCATGTCAATTTCTTCATTTGTGAAATGGAGAGAAAGACATTTAGCCTACTTTCCTGAAGATAAAACAAAATAAACCATTGTAGAAAAACTACTTAAATGACAGTGGTCCATAGAAATCTGCATGGCTGTTTTGCACGGGAACCCCTGTGGTATGCCTGGGAATAAAAGCGTCTCTTTCCTCGTTCAGGAACACTCAGGAGCTGAATGTGCTTCTGACGCTTGGACGCTTGGACATTGTGATTAAGCAAATATGATAAAGCTGAATTTTGTAGAAAGCAAGCAGGCAATTCATTCAATATTTAACAAATTTGAATGATTAATTTTGTGCTAAAATGCTAGGGGGTGCAAAGGCAAATAAAATAGTGCTTCACAGACATGTACAAAAACAATGAGCACTTTGGGAATTGTACTTCTGTTTACCCTTCTAATTATAAGGCCAATTAAACTCTGATTAGTGGTCTGAGTGTATAAATACTTTTGCTGTGCTTGGTTCCCTTGTGAAACATTCAAGACCCATGACATTCAGGTACACGGCAGACTTCCATCTACTGAAGGCTCCTCTACCTTCAGCTTTCGTCACATACGTGTATGTAGGGAAAAACCAAAGAAGTGCGTTTGTGCCTTTTCTAGTCTTTGATGGTGACAGATACACGACTACCACCTTCAATTTTTAACATCTTAATGATATAAATAAATAAATTCCAAGTTGTTAAGATACCATAGCTTGATTGTTTGTTTATTTTTGGACTGTGACATTTCCACTAGAAAGGCTGTTCTATCTTTGGGAATTGAATCTTCCAGTAATCACCGTTGATGCATCAAAACCCAGCTCTATGATTTAGAATTGTGGGATCTTAGCATTAGACAGGCCTTTAGGGTTAATTGGTTTTACTCCTATTCACCGTAGAAACGTGCTATTTCTGATGAATATTCTCTTTCCACTTGAATGTTTACAGTGTTGAGAAACTCAGTACCCAAAGACTCAATCCCTTCTATTTGGGGAGAATTGTCATTAATAGAGAGTTTCCTGTAAGTTATACACACTAGTCCAAAGTGTTGCTTCTGGACCGATGTCACACGAGTCCATTCTCTAGCAAACTTTTTCTGTAAAAGGCCATATGATAAACGTTTTAGGCTTTTCAGATCAGCCACGTATGGTCTCTGTTGCATATTCTTTGTTTTTTTGTTTACAAACTCTAAAATTAAAAAAACTATTCTTATCTCATAGGTCATAAAAATAAACCTCTTCTAAGTGGATTTGGCCTGTGAGCCCTTGATGTGTGTGTCTAATACAAACGCACACATATGTATGCATATGTCCATGTATATTTACATATACAGATGTGTGTAAGCATATGTGCTGGCATATATATTTTATACACATATAAAATATAGTTATATTCTTATAAATATACACACACTTTCGTATGTGTGTAGCAGGATGTTTCTGGGTACTTTGGAGCCAAATTAAAGTAGATTAATCTTTATTATCACCACTAACTATGTTGGGGAGGCAAGACAATTTACTTAATCTCTTTGAGCCTCTCCTACAGTCTATAAAATTGAGATGTATATGCTATGGCAGATTGCATTAATGGCCACAATTCTTCACCCTTTTCTCCTCTGCTCACACCTTTTGCCATGTAGCTTTGTAGTGCTCTCTCACTCTGACCTATGTGACACACGTGGACTTTAGCAAATGTGATACGAGCAGAGGCTTAAGTGCTGCTCATGGGTTTCCACTCGTGCCCTAGCTCTTTTGCCATGGCCATGAAACCATGCTTGGGCTAGCCTGTTGGAAGATGAGAGAGACACTGAGATCAGGAAGGTCAGCTACATTTCCTCAGATGAAGCCAACCTACGTTATCCAGTAGCCAGTTAACTCCCAAACGTGTGAGGAAGTCAGGCGAAACCGGAAGAACAGCCTAGATGATTCTTGGTAAAATGATTTACTGAGCTTTAGGGCGGTTTGTTATTTGTCATTCTTGCAGAACTAGAGAACTGGTACAAATGCCCACCCACAGAATTGTTTTGAGAATTAAATCACAACTCTTTTCTCTAGATTTTCTGCAATGTATTCATCTTTAAAAAGAAAACAAAAAGTTATGAAACATGTTTCTACCATTTGTCTAATTCTTGGAGTTTATAAGGTATTTTAATTTCTGTTTATTCCTTTAATTCTTATAACACTGCTGTCTCCAAGCTTCTTGGTTGCAGATAACAGAATCCACTCCAATTGATTTAAGCAGAAATACATTGATTAAAGAGTATTACGTACCTCGCCATATCTCAAAAGGAGGCAGAGAACCAGGCTTGTCTGTTACACTGTCAAAACATCAGAGCCAGGAAAAACTTCTGGTCACTCTGTGGCCCCTTTCTGGTGGCAAGTCTATTGCCCCTGGTGCCTGCCATTTGACCTCTATGACATTCAAGCCTGAAGCCAGAAACGCTATCCTGGTTGCTCCAGAAGAACCAGAGGTCTCTGCCACTTAGATTGCCAGATGATTTGCTCTCCCTATGTGGCCACAGCCTCATGTTGCTCTTTGTCTGTATAGACATCTTGTGTGACTGTGTATAAATGGAGGAAATTATGTCACATGGCTGTACTCTTGCTGAAAGAGAGTCCAGGAAATGTAGGTTAGCTTATAGAACAGAAAGCAAACTAGAAGGGGTTAAATGGTGCTGAGTGAGGTAAACCACAGCTTCTGCCACACAAACTCTGGAGTCAATGACTCTATCCACACTTCAGAGATGAGCAACTGGAGGTTATGGGAAACTCAGTGACATGCCCAAAGACATGTAGGTTTTAAAGGGAAACACCACCAAAACTTGGCCTTCAAATAGCAAGAGCTCTGTCCTTTCTCTAGCACAATAGCTTCCGCCATCTCTTGGAGGGCGCCCCAAGTCTAGGTGCAGTCAACACTGCTGGCTGGGAAAGTGAGGGGCGCAGCTGACTTGGTCTGAGCTTCTAGAAAATTGCCGAAGATCCTGTATGAAGTCACTTTGCCAGAAGTATTGGCAGAGGAAAATCATATGTGAGAGACTCAAATTCTTCAAAAAAAGCTGTGGCAGGCTTCAGGAACCAGCGGGAAACAAGACCTTATAGCTAGGCCAGTTGTCCAATTAGAAAAGCATTCTACACTCCTGAATTGTCAGTAGGGCTTCAGGCTAGAAGGATTCAATCTGGGTGACTGCCACATGGCGTGGCAGCAGAATGCTTGCCCAGCATGTATTTGCTGCAGGCCCTAGAGATGTGTCAGGAAAATACTGCCTGGGGTCCCGTTTATGTATGTTTCCTCAGCACACAGCTGAAAACCACAGACTCCTGCAGATGGTGAGACTGTAGACCCATGGTCCTTTATCCATCTTTCTCTTCTCCTGTTCTCTCTCATCTTTCAGACCAGTAGGGTGGGTTAGCTTTGAGATTGATAATTTGGACCAGGATTGGAATATGCCGATTAGGTAGAAATTCTCGTCAAACCAGCAGTGGTTTCTGCTACATTCGAAGCAGGGAATAGAAAAGACAACGGCCTTTTTTCTTAAAGTATGAGATAAGAGCATTTATCCAGGTGAGAGGCAACAAGGAGCCTTTCCTATTCCTTAGTGTAACAGGCTGATCTGGGTGCAGTCTGCTCTTGCTCAGCGTGACCAGTCTCTTTGACTGTTCCCGTAGACAGACTCAGCCAGATCATTCTCTTCTATGTGTCCCCATGTCTGAGCTTTTAAGAACTCAACCATTGTATCCTTCAGAGAGAGAAAACGCGTTCTGAATTAGAGTAGTACAAGGCTTTTCATTTATTCTTTGAGATCCATTATGCATAATAACAAAGAACAACTTTGACTTATTTCTAAATGTCAGCTAACAAAACATCTGCTAGCCAGGGAAAACATGGCCTTGCTCAGAACATGAGCTCACCTTAGCACCTGCTGTGACAACTAGGGATTTCTTAGAATTCATGCTCCAGCCAATTGGAATGAGCATCAAATTGGATTAAAGGACAGAGCATTGTTTTTGGCTGATGTTACTGTATTTTGAGCAGTTTATATCAAGAAGCTTTTCCATGTATTTGGAGGGTGGACTCAGAGACCAGGAAACGCATGTTTTCCATTTTGTTTGTTGTCATTATCCTTCAAAACAAGAGACTTGAACAGGAGACAGAATGTTCTAGTTGAAAAGGTTTGATCCAGAATTCAGGGGCCTACGGTTTTAGTCCCAATTATTGGGAATGTTTCTCCATATAACATCTAATCTAATCAATTCTGAGATTAGTTTATATAGAAAAAGAACATATTACATTTAAAAAAGTATTTCTAGTAAAACTAATGCTGGTGAATGTGGTTTATTTCTGTAGGCAAGTGGGTTTCTTCATACCAAATTAAAGAATAAGAAAGATTTCCCTCTATAGTCCCAGGCAGTAATGGGCCAGGGTGGGTCTTCCCTACTCCCATAAGAGCACAGACTAGCCGTATAAAATTTATGGAGTACTTCTTAACGCCTGAACAAACAGAAAGCCAGTAGCTTTGCTGCTAGAGGAGACTGGGTTGATTTGGAGCAGTGTGCACATCAGGGGCATTGTTAAAAACAACAGCAATCTTGGTGGCAAACAATTGGAAAGCCAACTTGCAGTACTGGGAGGGGCAAGCCACAGGTCAGCAGATTAATCAGACATTTAACAGGAAGACCCAGAGAATGAGATAGGTTTACTGGACCTTGATAAGCTGGCATTTATCCCTTTTGGTCTGGGAAGCTACACATATGTGCAAGGCTGCGTGCATACTCAGGAGACAACAGGGAGAGCCCTCCCCAGCTCACTGTTCATCCATGGCTGAATATGAGGCCTATTGAACTCATCGAGGAGATGCAAGAAGGCCCGTCAGAAGGTAAGCTGGACAGATTTATAAACTGCTTGAACTTTGAATATGTTCTCCAACCCACATACAGGTCCATCAGCAAAGGGCATAAATCTTACTAAATCAAGCTGTTTAAGTACTACTTCTGACCAGTCATTGGCTGACCACTAAGCTAGGAGGCCAGGATTAAAAATAAAATCGGAAATAAAAGAAAAAACTGAGTAGAAATGTTAGAAGCTGCATGATTTGGAGGAGAAAAATTCTGTAGAATAAGTCTAGCAAAGTCACTAAGCAAATAAAAACCAACAAAAATAACCTCTGAGGGGAATCAGAATCAAGAATTCCTGCACTATATTATCTGTAATGTCAATTTTTCAACTAAAAAGATTAGATGCAAAGAAACATATGCAGGAAAAAATAGTAATCAGTAGAAACTGTCACTGAGGAGCTCGGATTTGGACTTTGCATAAAATGACTTCAAAGCAGCTATTATAAAAATTAGGGCTAAAGTAAACCATGTTTAAAAAAATAAGGAAAATATGCTGACAATGACTCATTAAGTAGAAAATATCAATAAAGAGACAGAAATTATAAAAGAAGAGCCAAGTGGAAATTCTGGAGTGGGAAAGTTCAATAATTGAAATAGAAAATTCACTAGAGGGGCTCAAGAGCAGATTCAAGATGTCAGAAGAAAGAATTAGTGAATTTTAAGGTAAATTAACAGCAGTTATCCAATTTGAAGAACAGAAAGAAAAAAGAATGAAGAAAAATGAACAGTGCCTCAGAGACCTGTAGATCACCATTAAGCATACTAACATACATTTAATGAGAGTCCCAGAAGGAGATGAGAGAGAGAGAAAGAGGAAGAAAAAATATTTGAGGAAATAATAGCCAAGAACTTCTCAAATTTAATTTTAAAAATTGATCTGGATGTCCAAGAACATCAATGAACCACAAGTAGGTTAAACACAAAGAAATCTGTGATGAGACACATCGTAGTCAAATGGTTGAAAACCAAACACAAAGAGACAAGCTTAAGAGGAGCAAGAATAAAATAACTCATTGCATACAGAAAAACTGCAATAAGATTAATAGCTGACGTCTCATCAGAAACAATAGAGGCCAGAAGGCAGTAGAATGGCATATTCAAAGTGCTGAAAGAAAAAACCCATCAGTGAAGAATTCTATATCCAGCAAAACTATTCTTCACAAAGAAAGGTGAAATAAAGATATTCTCAGATAAACAGAGAGTGAGAGAATTTGTTGCCAGCAGACTTGCCTTACAAGAAATAGTAAAGAAAGTCCTTTGAGATGGAAGGAAACAGTGCCAGATGATAACTTGAATTCACCTGAAGAAATAAAGAGCACCTGAAATTAATTATGTAGGTAAATACAGAATACAGTAAATATATATTTTTCTTTTTTTAATCTAACTTAAAAGACAATTGCATCAAACAATAATTATAAAACGGTATGTTGGGCCTTACAACATATACTAATGTAATATATATGACAATAATAAAACAAAGGAGGAGAAAGGAAATGGAGAGATATAAGAACAAAGTTTCTATATTTTATTGGAATTAAGTTAGTATTAATCTGAAGTATATTCTGATGGGTTAAGATGCATACTGAAATCAATGGAAAAATCAGTAAGAAAATAACTCAAAAGATAGAATTAAAAAAATCCAACAAGGAACTAAAATGGTACACTAGGTAATATCCATTTTACACAAAAAAAGGAAGTATAGGAAGAGTACAAAAGTCATGAGACAATAGAAAATGAGTTTCAAAATTCAAATGTAAATCCAACCATATCGATAACTACATTAAGCATAAATATCACATTATGGTTTTGTGCTGGTCTCAGCCTATCAATAACAAATGTTGTGGCTGAACCAGCCCTTGTGGTTTTTATTGTGATTGCAAGACACCCTTCAGCAACAACCATCAAGAAGCTTTGAAAAAATAAAGGTGTATTTATTACAAGACCTGGAAATTACACAGAACACCTGAACCCACACAGCAAGGCTGTGGGGAGAGAGAGAGAGAGAAAGTACGTGGGCCTAGGGTTCTGCTTTTATTGGGGTTGAGGATGGGGACCTAGCGTTTCATGGGCTCACTGTTTATTGGTGAATTTAAAACATAAGAGTGAGAATTTAAAGCATGGAAGAGCAAGAAAAGTAGCCCAAATGGTCAGTTATTGAAATCAACCAAGATCTCCAAAACAAAGGAGCCTCAGTGAGGGGAAGTGCCTGATCCTTTGTCTAGTTCTGTAGGTGGCAATATGTTTATTTGAAACAGCTAACTTTGATGGCTTAGCAATCAAAGCTTAAGTCAGGCACTTGCATTGCAAAAAAGAAAAAAAAGCAACTGTCATGGCTTAAACTACAACTCACTCTGTGATGTTGAGGCATCAGAGTCAATGGTGAGGACATTAACTGCCTGAGTAGCTGATATGCTAAAAGTCAAGGGAAGGGCATGTTGTAACCCAGAAAGTACACACCTAAAAAGGATTATAGTAGCAAATGCCACAATAATTATATAGGCAATAGTCTGAAATCCAGTTCCATAGCCATTGTCCCAAATTTGAAGGGTCCCACAATGAAACTAAGTCAGTGATCTTTGCTTCACTAGGAATCAATTCAAAGATTTGGGTAATATTGTGAAATATTTTAATATTTTGGGCCATCTGGTGTAAGCAGGTTTGAACCTGTCCTGAGTTGGTAGATTATTCCATATCTCACCCAACTAGTCTCTTGGTCTTGAGAATAGGTCAGTTCAGTTAAAGGGTTGTGCTTCATTTTAGGAGCCAGTGATGCAGGTGGGATCCCAAAGTTAGACCTATATTTTGCAAGCAATCAGGTATTTAATAGGAGGCATTTCCACAGAAACAAAAGAAAAAAAGAGGTAATGATTGGAGTAGACAATAAGCCAGTTTCTGAGTCCAGGGGGCAGCCAGTCAAGAAGGTTACCAGGTGTCAGGGTTGAAACATCTTTTGCAGTTGAAATGTCTCCAATAATGTCATCAGGTGTTCAGGTAAACTTTGTGAGTGGTCCTTATAGCATTTAGCTCTCAGTGATTCCAACTGAAAAGATGAAAGAAAATCGGAAATGTTAGTTTGGACATTTGTAGCCAAGTATTTGAGGAAACTAAAAGAATTCAAGATCAAGTCCAGTTTACAGGTAAATAACAAAATCTCAAAGAAGTTAACAGGACTAGAATCTGATATCCACAAGAGTGTATTATGGTTTCTACTGAAATATAATTATTCTCTCTACAATTGTCCCACCTCTTCCAAAGAAAATTACAGTAAAACTAATTTCTTTGCAAAATAAGTCTAGTTTCAATAAACTTGGCTTGATTATCTACGTAAATACCACAAGAATAGTGATTGAACATATGAGCCCTTTTAAATCTGCTTTTAGATTGAACTTTTAATAGCTTCTCAAGACTAAGATGACAAGCCAAATACTTACCATCAGACTTTGCCTGCACTACCTATAGATTTGGGTGAATTCCTCTTTACTTGAGGTCCCCCAAATATCCTCAGATTCCAGGGCCTGCCAGGAAGTGACCTTCATTGTTCATCTGGTAAGGCTGCTGGGAACGAACCAGCAAGGTACCAGGCTGATATTTCCAAGGTGCTTTATATGGCTCCATAAAGTCAACCTTAGTTCTTTAAAGCTGTTTGGTCATATCTGAGTCTATGCACATTCTCAAATATGACATTCTAGCCAAAGCTTTGACAATGCAACCGGTGTTTCCAATTGTGTCCTGTTACAAGGAGAGCAGATTCTTGTTAAACTTATACAAATAACTATATTGCCATGAAAATAAGAATACTCACTGAGAGTTTTATAATTCTGGAGGGATAAGGTAGGGAGAAAAGTAATTATTTTATCTTTGTTCACAAAGATATATTTTACCAAATTCTTGTAAATTATAGATAGCTTAAGAGAAGAGGTTCTCTTAAATCTGGAAAACAGAGTAGAGAACCAACAGTGTTTCAAACAAAAAGTCATAACATTATAATCATCCTCATTAGTCCTTTAGTCTCATGTAATGAATTCTTGTTGATCTGGATCTTTTGTTAGCAGTTTGTAAAAGCTGTCAGTTTCTTCACTTGGGTTCTATAAACTCTTACCAAGTTCAGCGGTGTGGTTTGAAAGTGATCAGAGACCTGTATTCTAGAGTTCTTGTCAGAGTGCTTCCCATGAATTTCTCTGAAGACGAAATGCTTTTGCAGGAACACTTTTGCAAAAGTTTCAGAGTTAAGCAGTAACTGTAAATAATAAAAGACTTACAAATAGTGTGGTTAAAGGTTTGGTTAGAGTTTATTACAGTGCAATTGACAAGGCAATATTGTTATTTCTGGGAGGCCAAAAATAATCTGGGACACACATTTCAAAATAATAACTAGAATTAGGACTGATATCAATACACATCAGATTTGTAGGAATTTCATATGATTTCTGGAAGATTTATATTAATTACATATATCCAGACAAGGATATCCATAAAGAAGATGTAGCATTATTTCTTATTTGACAATGCTTCCCATGTAATTTAACATATCAAATAAAAATGCTTTTTTTTTTAAAGGAAAGAGAACAAATCTTTTGCAATTTTCCAGGGCCCCTTGAAAAATCCCAGTTATTTCCAGGTCAAAAATATTTCATTTAGAATTTTATTTTTGAAAAAGTTTGTCAAAAATATCAGAAGGTTTTTGATACTTGACCAAAAAGGATAAGAGATCATAATGAAACAATACTTAATTATTCAGTTAACCAAAGTGACAATAAAAGATTTCAAAAGTAAATACAGAAAGTTACATGTTTCGAGCAAAACTTAGCTCTTTTAATATTAAGAAGATTAGGTTTACTTGAGTAATCAAAGACCTAATGCTAAAGATAAGATAAAGCACAGTAAGTTATTTTGGTAATACATAAAATTTTTGCTTTCCAGGTAGATTACCCAAAAGGTAAAAAAACAACAACAACAAAAATCTAACCTTTTATAAACTCTAATCAAGAGCAGACCAGTAGTCTAAGAAAACTTTGTCCTTTTAACAGAGAGAAAATCAAATTCTAATTTTGCACCAGTGTACTTTTGATACTGAAATTCATTCATTAATTTTTTAAATTTAATTAGGTACATCCCAATCTTAGTCAGCTTGATCACATATAAAATTCCTTTCAGAAGATTCTTTGTGTACAAACCTGCAACTTTCTATGTCTGTTTTATTTTGTCCCTTGTTTTCTTTCCAATTCAGAAACAATCACCTTTATTTTAGGACAAAATTATTTTTCTTTCCTCAACAAAAATGTATTTCCACTCTTTATACTTTTTTTACCAAAAATGTATCTTGTTTTCCTTGCATACAGAGAGGTTCCCCCATTACTTTTGGCAGTTTAAATTATGTATATTAATTAGAATTCTTAATCCTTAGAAACCTTAATTTCCAGTGGAAACTAAGAAGTAAGCAGTTGTGAACTGTCTGCCACACTAGAATTATTTAGATTGTCAAATTTCTGAATACACTTCATAATTTCTAGAGACATATGCTTCCTCATAGTACAATTTTTCATTGTGGCATGAAATATGTTTACTAATAGATCCAAATAACTTCAGTTCCTCTGTAATAAAAGGTCAAAAGTAGGTAAACTTAGACTTGTTTAGCAATTAATATTTCAGTACTTTATCTTATTTGGAGATGATCTAGATATTAAGGATGGAAGTTACCAAAGAGATTTGAGAAACTATTTAAGTAGACATATCATAAAATAATCACTGCTAAAAAATTCACTTAGAAACTCCTATCTCACATCTATTTAATTCATTTTTTCTTAACAATCATGTTTAGATTACCTCCAAAAACTTTATTAGACATTAGACAACATCAGCCACCATCCTAAGTTATTTATCTTGCTGACAAATTTTGTAATAGAGATGATGTGAATTTATTGACTAGTAAACCCAAGTAGAATAAACGTTGTTTATCTGGGGCCAGCCATATGGCCAAGTAGTTAAGTTTGCACACTCCGCTTCAGCAGCCCAGGGTTCACTGGTTCGTATCCTGGGCGTGGATCTAGCACTGCTCATCAAACCATGCTGAGGTGGCACCCCACTTAGAGGAACTAGAAGGACTGACAACTAGGATGTACGACTATGTGCTGGGGGGCTTTGGGGAGAAAAATAAGAGGAAGATTGGCAATAGATTTTAGCTCAGGGCCAATGTTCCTCAAAAGAAGGGGAAAAAAAGTTGTTTATCTGCGCTGTATTTAATGCTGATAACTCTGAAGACATGTCTGTATCACTTAAACCCACGAACTTAAACCAGCTTTAATGTCAAGTATTTTCCAGATCACATGAACCTGAAAAGCATTTGGGTTAGTTTCTATTATATACTTAATTTACGTAAGTGCTTAATTTAAGCAAGTTGAGTAGAGTTCTTTAGAAATTAATTTTGGCAATACCACCCGGAGGTAGAAAAATATCACACATACATTGCATGTATCCAGAGACACACAGACAGGCACAAACAAAGACCCTATAGCTTCTGTTTTAAAACAATGTAAAACTCACTAGTGTAGGGGCCGGCACCGTGGCTGAGTGGTTAAGTTCGTGTGCTCCGCTTCGGTGGCTGACGGTTTCACTGGTTCGGATCCTGGGCGCGGACGTGGCAGCACTCATCAGGCCATGCTGAAGCAGCATCTCACATGCCACAACTAGAAGGACCCACAACTAGAATATACAACCATGTACCAAGGGGCTTTGGGGAGAAAAAGGAAAAATAAAATCTTAAAAATAAATAAATAAATAAAACTCACTAGCTTAAAATAACAGTTGGAATAAATTAAGTTTACTCGCTCAAATGGCTCAAGCCCTTTAGTATTTGTAGAGAAAAGTTTTAAGATTTGTATGTGTCCTTGACAAATAATCTTATGGAGGCTGTGGCAAGAGAGACTTTATGGCAGTCTGTATTTTAAAAAGGCCGCTTTCCCTTTGTTTTTTTCAGTCTGGGCAGAGTTTTAATTACCTCCTGGGTTATTTACATTTCAAAGACATGGTAAGATTTACATCTTCAAGGGACAGAGACAAAAAATGTAAGTTTTCTCCTAGAGTTTTAGTGCCTTTTGGATGGTTTTGGCAGTCCCAATTAAAATGCATTAGTGTCACCCTATAATTAGGAGGAGCACACTGTAAAGAATAACTCTCGGTACTCAGGGTCAAATAGGGCCTCCTCAGAGTTGGAAATGCAGAGGACGTCACTTGGGTCCCTGTGGTCGTGGAAGCGATAGACCCCTTGCATCCTGCCAGTCATGTGCAGCAGGAGCTGGGCTTCATCTCAGCGTTTTCTGTGCGCCATGAGCCTGAGCAGTGATCACTGTGATGGAAGGGTGGGCACAGTGCCAGGCAATAAATATTCAAGTGAGGAGAGAGAGGGTCCTGGTACAAATATCAGTGGCTATAGGAGTCTTTGCTTTTCCATTTACCTCTTCCTCCTCACTAGAATCTTCCATTACAGCGTCAGCTTTTCACTTGGCAGCAGACATGACTTGTGAGGCAAGTTTTTTAGTTCTGCCTCATTTTAGGGGAAAACTGAGGGGGCTTAGGATCTGTGGTATCTCAGAGGCAATGAGCATATAGCCTGGATGGTTCTTTAAGAAAGTTCTGGAGTTTAGGGTCTTTAGAGATGCCAGCCAGTTGACTCACTTTGGCAGCCGTGAATAACAATTCAGACCCCATTCCAAACAATCAAACAAACAAACAAACAAACAAGCAAAACCCTCAATAGCCAATTAGTGCCTCTCTCTCCTTCCCGCTGCGTAAAGTCTTTAAGAAAGGTTTGAATTTCACTTAAGGTATAGTTTCTGGTCTTGTCTTCTATTTCTTGATTTTCTCCTGTAACTTAATCTTATGTGTTATTACTGGAAAATTTTGCATGACGTCACTGTGAACCCTCTTAATAGGTGGCCATTTTTCTTTCCAGGGCGCCCCAAGAGAATTCTCCGAGACTGGGGTTTGCTTCCACTGGTGCTATATGCACGGGGTCTCCGAGAGAAGCCTGAAGGCCTCTTCAGCATAACACCAGAGTCTTGGCATGTTGGTATGCATGGCACTAAGTAATGCCCAGGAAGCTTCCATGGGGTTTTGCATTTATCAAGGAGCTGATGTATCTTCTCAGGGTTCTTAGGAGGCACTGGCACCAGATGTTCTGCACATTTATTTATATTTGCGCATTAATTTTTAAGCAATATCGTGCCAGGGATTGGACCTACAACATCCCATGGGATAAGGGGATGAAGAGCAACAATAGGGAGTAAAGTAGTGACACAGAGACTGCGGGCCTCTGTTGTATTTTCCCTCTGGCTGTGTCATTGGTTTCTGGTTGCAAGGCTATTTCACTCTTCTGGGTTAAGACATGTATTCCAGGCATGACCCATCAACTCAGTGGTCATAAGCAGAGGTCTCCATCCTCATCACCGATGGGAATCTTTTCCAGTCACTTGAGGCTTTTACAGTTAGTGGTCTAATTATCTCATTAGATCCTGTGGCCTTGATCATGCTGTTCTAGACAGGTCATTGAATTATCATGGTAGTTGTGACCTCTTGGGTTGGATACTGTAGGCGACATGCCACAGAGGCAATGTGCAAGAGCACGTAGCAGCAACAGACCCCTAGCAAGTGCTGCTCCTTTACCAGATGTTGTTACCCAGCTGAGTTAGGTGGTTAGTAAGTTAGTTTCAAGTAAAGCACATTCCGCTTGATTAATTGCAAGGGCAATCATGCAATTCTGCCAACTATGCCAATTGTTTTGTGCTGGTCTCAGCCTATCAATGGCAAATGTTGTGGCTGAACTAGCCCTTATGGTTCTTATTATGATTGCAAGACATCCTTCATCAATAACCCTCAGGAAACTTTGGAAAAATAAAGGTGTGTTACTTACAGGATCTGGAAACTACACAGCACATCTGGGCCCACACAGCAAGGTTGTGGGGGGAGAGAGAGAGAGAATGCACATGGGCCTAGGGTTCTGCTTCTGTTGGGGCTGAGGGAGGGGACCTAGGGTTTCATGGGCTCACTCTTTGTTGGTGAATTTAAAACATGAGTGGGAATTTAAAGCACAGGAAGAGCAAGAAAAGTAGCCCAAATGGTCAGTTATTGAAATCAACCCAGATGTCTAAAATAAAGGAGTCTCAGTGTGGGAGGCAGCCTGGCTCTCTATCTAGTTGTATGAGTGACAATGTGTTTATTCAAGATACCCACCTTTGAAGTAGATGTCTCTTTGAAATGGATGCCTCAGCAATGAAAGCTTAAGTCAGGCACTTGCATTACAAAAAAGAAAAAAAAAAAAAACCAAACGTCAGGGCTTACCCTACAATCATTTAAATGTAAATAGTACTTCTATTAAATGTAAATAGCACTCCTATCAAAAAGCAGATTTCAGACTGGATAATAAAAGAAGATCCATCTAAATGCTATCTACAAGACAAATTGTTTAGATTCAGAGTCAAATAGGTCGAAAGTAAAAGAATTGAAAAAGATATACTGTGCAGATAACCAAAAGAGAGCTGGAATCACTATAATAATACCAAATAGAATAGACTTTAAGACAAAAAGGGCCAATTCATCAGCAAAATATAACAACTGTAACTCTAACAACAGAGTCTCAAAATACAGGAAGCAAAAAATGGAAATAATTAAAAGGAGAAATAAGCAATTCAATAATAACAATTGAAGACATCAGTATTATTCTCTCAATAATTCATAGGCCAACTAGACAGAAAATCAGTAAGTATACAGATGATTTGAACAATACTATCAACTGACTTGGCCTAATTGGCATCTATAGACTACCCCACCCAACAATGGCAGAATTCATATTCTTTTCAAGCACATATAGAACATTCTCCAGGATAGACACATGCCAGACCATCAAACAAGTCTTAATAAACTAGAAGAATTGAAATCATGCAAAGTACATTCTCCAAACACAAAAGTGTCAAATTTAAAATTGACTGAAAGAAACTTAGGAAACCAGCAAATATTTGGAAATTAGGCAACACAATTCTAAATAAACCATGAGTCAAAGAATAAATCACAGAGGAAATTAGAAAATATTTTGCATGGAATGAAAGTGAAAACAAAACATATCAAAATGTATAGTGTGTAGCTAAAGCAGTACTTAGAGGAAAATTTATAGCTTTCAGTGCCTATTTTAGAAAACAGAAAGCTCTCAAATCAATGACCTAGATTTCCACTTTAAGAAACGCAAAAAATAAGAACAAACCAAACACAAAGCAAGAAGAAGGAAGGAAATAGCAAAAAATAAGTGTGGAAAAGAATGAACAGAAAACAATAGAGGAAATCAACAAAACTAAAAGTTTAGTGAAAATATCAACAAAATTTACAAACGTTTTGCTAGACTGATCAAGAAAAAAGAGAGAAAATACACAGGACCAAAATCAGAATGAAAGAGATGGCATTTGGGGCTGATGTAACAAAATTCCTTACTCAGTTTGAGCTGCTGTAACAAAATATCATAGACTGTGTGGCTAATAAATAACAGAAATTTATTTCTCACAGTTCTGGAGGCCAGGAAGTCCAAGATCGAGGTGCCAACAGGTTCAGTGTCTGGTAAGGGCTTGCTCCCTGGTTCCATCTTCTTGCCGCATACTCATATGGTAGAAGGGATGAGTAAGCTCTCTGGGGTCTCTTTTATAAAGGCACTAATCCCATTCCTGAAGGCTCTACCCTTATAACCAAATACCATCACACTGAGGGTTAGGTTTAAAGATGAATTGTAGGGGAGCACATATATTCAGTTTATAGCAATTATTAATGACCTTACAGAAATTGAAAGATTTATAAGAAAATTCTATGAACAATTTTATGCCAACAAATAAGACAACTTAGACGAAATGGGCACATTTCTAGAAAGACACAAATTAACACAACCAGCTCAAAGAGAATGTGAATATGAAAATGTGAACAGACTTATAACAAGTAAAGAAACTGAGTTAGTAATTTAAAATCTTTCCACAAAGAAAATCCCAGGCACAATGGCTTTACTGGCAAATTCCAACAAACATTTAAAGAAGAGCTAACACCCATCCTTTTCAAACTTTTCCAAAATATAGAAGAGTGGAGAATACTTCCCATCTTAGTCTATGAGGCTGGTATTAACCTGATACCCAAGCCAAACAAAGGTATCGCAAGAAAGTGAAAGTACAGATCAATATTCCTCATGAATATAGATGCAAAGTCCTCTAGAAAATATTAGGAAGTTGAATTCACAAACATATAAAAAAGATTATACATCACAATGAAGTAGAATTTATTCCAAGAACTCAAGCTTGGTTCAACACTCAAAAACCAATTAATGTAATATACTATATTAATAGAATAAAGGATGAAAACCATATGATCATCTCGATAGACGCTAAACAAATATTTGACAAAACTCCATGACCATTCATGACAAGAACTCCCAAGCAACTAGGAACAGAGGGAACTTCTTCTAGTAGGTAACCGTATCTAAGAAAAACCTATAGTTAACATCATACTTGGTGACAGACTGAAAGCATTCATCCTGAGATCAAGGACAAGACAGAAAGTCGGGTGGCGCAGCTTCTATTTCACGTTGTATTGTAGGTTCTAGCCCAGGTTGTAGCAAGTGTTAAATTTGGCCTGTGTGCTGTTTGGGTGTGGCCCTCCAGATAAGAGTGCTTTTTACTTTTTTAATCGTTGTAAAGCAAACACACAAACATATTGTGATGGTTAATTTTATGTGTCAACTTGCCTAGAACACCAGGTGTCCACCTATTTGGTTAAAGATTCTTCTCTGGCTGTTTCTGTGAAGACGTTTCCTGATGAGTTGAACATTTAAATCAACAGGCTGAGGAAAGAAGATTGCCTTCCCCAAGGTGAGTGGGTCTCCTTCAGTCTGTTAAAGGTCTGAGTAGGACAAAAAGGTTGAGTAAAGGAGAAGTCTTGCTCTTGCCCGACTATTTTCAAGCTGAGATATAGATCTTCTGCCTTCAGATTGGGACTCAGACTGGAGCTTACACCATCGCTTCTCCTGGTTCCCAGGCCTTCGGACGTGGACTGGAACTACACCGTTGACTCTGCTGTGTCTCCAGCTTGCCGACTGTAGGTCGTGGGACTTCTCAGCCTCCAGAATAGCATAAGCCAATTCCTTATAGCATATTTCTTGGTTGGTTCTGTTTCTCTGGGGAACCCTAATACACAAAACAAACGAGAAAGAAGAAAATACAACAGTGACCTCATGTGTCCTGAAATATTTACTATCTGTTCCTTTACAGAAAAGTTTGCTGACCTCTCATTGTAGTACATAAGAAAGCTTGTACTGCTAGTAATAGCAGCCACTCACTATGCTTACTAGAAACTGGACATCATGCTGAGTGCTTGGCTTATGTTATTTCAGTCATTCTTTGTAATAACTTTTCATGAAAGGTATTTTTTTAAGTGATGTTAAGTTATTTTTTATTTCCATTTTAAGGTTGAGGAAACTAAACCAGGTTTAGAACTTGGATTTGATTATTTTCAAAGCCCAGACTTTTCAACATTACTGCCTGTACGGGATCTACATGACCAAGGAGGGAAATTACTATTTTGTGACTACAGATGAAATATGCTAGAACTTACTCAGTTATCTGTTGGAAGGTTTTTCGGCTCTCTAAAAACACTTATTAGAAATGAAATGTCAGGTAGGAGAAATAAATTTGGTGTCCATATAGCTGGGATCACTGAAGCCATGGTATCAAATCAGAACAACCAGGCATAGCGTAGAGAAAGTACAGAGAGAGATGAGAGATATGAGGCGTGTCCTTGGGGGAAGAGGTGTATGAAGATGTTGGGGGGAGAAAAGGAACCAGAGAAGGAATGGTCAGGGGAAAGGTGATGGATGATGTGTGTGTGTGTGTGTATTAGTTTGCTAGAGCTACTGTAACACAGTGCCACAAACTGAATGGTTTAAATTGCAAAAATTTATCTTCTCACCGTCATAAAGGCTAGAAGTCCAAGATCAATGTTTGGACAGGGCCACACTCCCCCTGAAGGCCCCAGGAAGGATCTCGTCCTGTCTCTCTCCCAGCTATGGTGGCAGCATCACTCCAGTCTTCACATGGTGTTCTCTGTGTGCATGTCTGTCCGTGTCCAAATTTCCCCTTTTTATAAAGATGCCAGTCATATTGGACCAGGGCCCAGCCTAACGACCTCATTTTAACTTGATTATGTCGGTGAGACCCTATTTCCAAATGAGGTCATACTCTGAGGTACTAGAAGTTAGGACTTTAATGTATGGAATTTTTTTAGGGGGGACACGATTCTGTCCATAATAGTGTGTGTGCACACACATGCGTGTGCAAGAAAGGGACACAGAGGAAGACAGAGAGATGGAGGCAGATAGTTTGTTTCAGACAAAAGGGCCGGGAGTAGACACCGGTATCAAATATTTCCAAAAGGCTGCAGGGGGAGTGCGATTGGAAAGACAGAAAATGCCGCTGCTTGATCAGTAGGAGGACACTGGTGATCTTAGAAAGAACAGTTTTGAAAATGGTAAGAGGACACAGGCCATATGCAAGGGGTTAGGACAACGAATCTTGTATGTTCTGTCTCAGAAGCCCTTCCATGTCCCCTGGAGCAGGGACCTTCACAACCCCACGAGGGGGTTGGAAGGAGGAAGGAGAGCACATCTGTGACCCGTTTCATGCGTGAGGAAATCGAGGCTCAGAGAGTCACCCTCTTTTTAATTCCTAGCACTTTTACGGTGAATCTGGAACTGGCTTATAACAGCTCGGGTGTTGTTTTTCTCTGTTTTTGTTTAATTCTTGGGTCACAAATGTAAATTTTCAAGTCTTTTGTGGTGTCACACTAGGAAGTGGGCTTCACCAAGTCAGAGTATCTTTGATCAGGTCATTTTTGGATGTGAGATGGGCATGCTTATACGTGGGTCACAGGGTTGTCGTGGGGCTTAAATGAGTCGGGCAGCTAGGCACTCGGTAATCAGTCTCTTTCCCCAGCATCTCTCTACGTCCCGTGTGCGTCAGGCCCTTGGATCTCTCACAGCGGCAAGCACCACGCTCCGCACGCAGCAAGTGCTCAGTAACTCTGTGGTCGTGTTTCCCCCAATAACACTTGAATACTCAGCTCCATTAAGACAGTGATGCTGAACATCTTTTGTTTTCTCTCACCTGAACCTCCATGTTGGTTACCAAATTAAAATGTAACATTTTTATCACAAACATTTATGGAACATTTTCATTCATTTAACAGGTATTTAGAGAGCATCTTCTGCGAGCCGAATATTATGTCTGGCACTGGAAACACAGAGGCTGACAAGGCAGGTTGCTTCTCCGTGAGGAGAATGGCCCACGGTCGGCAGCTCTGGTGCAGCGGGAGCCCTGCCCTGGGTTCCTAAGGCCTTCGGATTGAGGTCCATCCTTTCCCCCTAAGCTGTGTGACTCTGGGCTAATTACTAACTTCTCTGAGCCCCAGTTTCTTCTTCCATAAAATGGGATTAATAACACAACTCCAAACCCACCTTCTTTCAGTTGGAGCAGCTCCAATTTTACAATATTGTTTTACATATTGGATATGGAGAGATGGGTTTGAAGCGATTTTTTTTACACCAGTGCCCCAGGAGGACTTTGTTCTACAGTGAATACTGTCCTAAGTTACAGACTCTTTTTGCCACAGGCTACTTTATCCAGTTTTTAAATGCATATATTCTAGTAGAGTTGGATTTTCTTTACCTATGTGAAGAGTTTCCTATGATGGCACAGAGCGTGGCCCCGTGCCGGGGGATGGCTGCCAACTCGAATGCCTACAGGGCCAGGAAGGCAGGTCACTGAAGTGGAGATTGGACTGCCTGTGGTCCCCCGGGTAGGACACGGTCTGTCTGGAGCTGGTGACTGCTGCTCAGCTCTAGGCTTTTCTGCAGGAAAGTGGGCCCAGTGCTGTTAGGTCTGCCATCGTTTCACAAGAAGCTGGAAATCTGGATTTCTATGTTTTTTGGATTTCCAATTTTTTGGTCTTGGTTGTATTTTTTCGTGATGTTGATCGTATAGAAATATGTGTGGTCTGTAATCAGCCGTTGACCACAATATTGTGATTTTAATCGGGAAAGGAACCGGAGGCTTTAGAGCCTGAAGGACTGCTGCCACTATTAGCTAGATGGGTGACCTTGGGCAAGTTGTTGAATATCTACCTGACTCAGTTTCTCCATCTGCAAAAGTGAGGATGGTATTGCCTCTTCCCAGTGAAGTGGTGAGAAAAGTTATGTGTAAAACCTAGCCCAAGACAAACATGTTAATTTAAAAATGGGTAAAAGTTTTGAATAGGTGTTTCACCAAAGAAAACATACAAATGTTTAATGACTACATGAAAAGATTCTCAACATCATTAGTTATTAGGGAAATGCAAATTAACACCTCATTGCAATACTACTCCACATGGAACAGGGTGGGTGTAATCAAGAAAGTCAAATAATAGCAAGTGTTGGTGAGGATGTGGGGAAACTGGAATATGCATTGTTTCATACAGTGCCAGTGAAAAGGTAAAATGATATAGCCACTTTGGGAAACAATTTGGCAGTTTCTTAAAAAGTTAAACAGGAATTTACCATACAACCCAGAAATTCCATTTATAGTGTCTATTCAAATGAAAATGTGTTCCAAAAGACTTGTTTGGGAATGCTTATAGCAGCACTATTTATAAAACAAAAAAAAAAATGAAAACAATTCAAATGTTCATGAACTGGTGAAAGGATATACAAAATGTAGTACATCCATACAATGGAATAAAAAGTATTGAAATACTGATAAATGCTAAAACCTGGATGGTCCTCAAAAATCTTCTGCTAAGTAAAATAAGCCAGATGCAAAAGATCACAGATTGTATAATTCTATTTATAGGAAATATCCAGAAAAGTAAATCTACAGAGGAAGAAAGTAGATTAGTGTTTTCCTAGAGCAGGGAGTGGGAACAGGGACTGACTACAGTTAGACACAGGGGGTCTTTTTGGGGTGACAGGAATGTTCTAAAACTCGATTGTGGAATTTTGGAAATTTATTAAAAATCTTGGAATTGTACACTTAAAAGCAGTGAATTTTAGGGTATGTAAGTTATACTGCAGCCGAGCGTTTTTTGTAAAAAAAAAAATAATAACCATAGCCTGGCACACAGTGTTTACTTAATAAATGCAACTTCTTCTCTTCTCCCTCATGTACAGAAAGACAAATTGCTTTGCAATTAAGAACTCAGGTCCTGAAGTTGAACCCTGGCCATTTCACTTACTAGCTGTGTGTCCTTGGAAATATTACTTAACCTCTCTAAGGCTCAGGTTCTTCATTTGTAGACAGAAAATAATAGTAGCTATGGAGTTTTCTTTTAAAGAATTAAATGAGATTATGCATATAAGGTGTGTAGCATACGGTAAGCCCCCAATGAATGATAGCGACATTTGACGTTGTTTCCCAGATTCCTCACCTTCTGTCTGCCCTTCTGTCTGTAGCAACAGTGGTTATAACAGTTTTGCTTCCTCTGCTCTTCCTCCCCGCCCCACCCCCCAGCAACCCCAGGACGTTCTCTCCAGAACGTAGTGAGTTTATAGGTCCAGAGTCTGGGTTTGAAGTACCACTTAGCATTATCTGACCATGGAGTGTCACTGGAGGTAGATAAGCACCTTTAATAGCGCTCAGCGTGTTAACATGCGTGCTCTGTTGTGTGCATACTTACATCTGGGAGGCTCACTGCCCTTTTACAGATGTTATGACGGGCTTCTACAGTGTTCCTGTCAGGTAGAGGGAGCGGGGATCAAGAAGAGAGCCTCCTTTTGCAGACTGGTAAATTGATGCACAGATAACTGGAGAGATGTGCGGGAATCACATGGCAGACTGATGGAGAGAGGAGACTGATGGGAAGGAGGCCCTTCAGGTGTCCTCAGAGGGTGAGGGTCTCACTTAAGTAAGTGATTTGATGCAAGAAATCTGAGCTCTTTCAGGCTGTCTTTCATTCCCAGGGAGGTCTGGGGAACGCGTGTTTTACTTTACCCTAAGGAAAACAACAGTGCGAGTGTGGTGATGAATGTGGCCCCGCTGACGTTAGGAAGTGGTAGGGACTGTGGTAAGCTAGAGGGTCCATGCTCCTTTCAAAAGGAGCATCCATTCATCACCGATTCTATTATTTCCATGTGGGAATGGGGCCCAGAGTGGCCAGAGATCTGACTCCTTAAAAGAAATTAGACAACCAGGCTTTTGTGTGAAACCTCCTAATTTTTAAATATTACTAACAAAAAAATGTTAACTAAAAAAAATACATCTACCAACTGGACATGACCCCAGATCTAACCTCTATTCTGAAGTCATCTTCCTGCATCCATCACGTGTGTTTGAGGAGAAGCTGACAGGACCTGTGAGGATGTATTGGAGGCATTTAGTAAAGGGTGGTGAGATTGTTTTCAAGGCTTCTTCTATTTTCGTTCTGTGACATCAGAGGACCAAGAGTAGCATCCAGGATGAAGGCTGAAGCCACACCCTGGTGGTCCCTAAAAGGCAATGACACTGGTAGCATTTCACAATGTCAGTTTTAACATGTGCATGAGAATCACGTCAGTTTTCCCTTCACTGACATGCTACATTTTAATAAAGATCAAGATGAAAAGTAAAAAAGGAGGCTATCATAAAGTCAAAAACTCAGAAGGGCTTTCAAAAAACAGAGCCGATTGGAAAAGCCTTTGCATTAAGTGCCTGTGCTGAATGGATGTGGTCCCTTCTACCTCAGACTAGGGAGATGTTTTAGAGGAAATATCAGCTTGTTCAATAGATCTTTTGCTGACATACATTCACTGCTGATTTCAACATCTTCCCAAGCCAACTTTGCAAAATGGCAAAAAACCTAAGTGGAAATAATTAGTTTTCTTCACCCATTGTTGCTTGGAGATATGTTGTAAAACTTTAAAATCAGATCTGAGATTCAGAATTTAGAAAGGTTCTTCTTGTCTTTGGTCGCTCATGATTTTTTTAACTGAACTCTGTTGAGTCAACAGTTGAGTGACTGCTGGGGTGGTAGGCAGGGCTCTGAGAAACACACTCAGTTTGAAATTGAGTGCCCTTGGTGTACAGTGGGCCCGGATGAATGCTAGCTGTTATCGTCATTGTCGTCGTCATCATCAGTCTTCAAGAGGAACAAGTGTGAATTTGCTTGTTACGTCTTCATCAGCAATGAGAATAAAATGTTTCCTTGTGATGCACAATATACCTCTTCAGAGAGTCCCATTTTCACTTCATAAAACAAATGACAGAAATGAAGCCTCCAGCTAGTGCTGTGCCATCGCTCGTGGGTACCAACAGTGAACACATGTATCGCTGATGTCTGTTCATAAGCCCACTCTGGCATGTGCTATTGTGCTCTAACGAGTAATGCACAGTCTTTTGTGTCAGTTGTGGTAATGTGCCACCTCCTCTTTTATCTTGAATCTTCCAGATATGCACTAATTTCTGCACTGCAGGAAGGACGGCCTCTCCTATGGACCAATAGAGGACCCAGCCCTGATGGGTGTCAGGAGTCAGGATGATTACTCACAGTAGTTTACAACGTTGGGCCCTGCTAGCTGACCTAAAGACCTAGTGCAGAGAAAACCTAGGTTAGTGCTGATCAGAGACTCAGTATGTGTTGCTGGAGGGTGACTCCTTTGTTGGAGGAGCATGCCACTACATACAGCAGGGTCCAATGCAAGTGTAGGGTCAATGAAAACCCAGCTGTAGGGTCAAATTATTGCCAGAGAACTAAGAGAGATGAGACAGAAGGAAGACAAAGAGGGAAGGACAGCAAGAAGGCCAATAGAGCCAAAGATGCGGACTTTGATAGTGGGGTTGGGGCCATGCTGGCTGCAGCAGAGATTTTTATTTTTAAAAATTCTAGCATGTGTTTGCTTTAGCAAAGCAAGTTTATTCAGTGAACATTTATTAAGTTCCTGTTATGTGCTCGACATTGCATTAAATGTTAATATACAACAATGAACAGGACAATGTTCCTGTCCTCATGGGTGTAGGACGATGTCAAACAAGGAGTCACAGAATGGACTACAATTATAAAATGTGTAAATGCTATAAAGGAAATAAGGAGAGTTCTATGAGAGAGAAAAATGGGGTGGGTTTGGTTGAGTCATCAAGGAAGGTCTCTCTAGGAAAGTATTTAAGCTAAGACTTGAAGGACTAGTAGTAATTAGCTATGGAAGAATGGATGTGGCAGAGAGTTCCAGAGGAGGGAACAGCATGCGCCTGCGACTTAAAAGAAAAAGTAGAGAGAATGGCGGGTACCACTTAAGAGAGCTAACCCTAGGTCAGAGGGCAAGCAGGACTGCTGAACGAGGATACTTTTGACTCAACAATTCCATCTCAAGGAATTTATCCTTGGTAGATAATCAGACAAATGTTTATTCCAACATTGCTTTATGACAATGAAATATGGAAGTATAGTACACGTCTAGCATGCAGGGGACTCATAATAGATTTTCTGTTGCTACTTAAATTTTTCTCTCTGCCTTTGCCATTCAACAGTTTGACTGTGATATGTGTAGATGTGGCTCTCTCTGTATTTATCTTCTTCTGATTCATTGAGTTTCTTTTTTTTTTTTCTTTTTGAGGAAGATTAGCCCTGAGCTAACATCTGCTGCCACTCCTCCTCTTTTTGCTGAGGAAGACTTGCCCTGAGCTAACATCTGTGCCCATCGTCCTCCACTTTATATGTGGGACACCTACCACAGCATGGCTTGCCAAGCGGTGCCATGTCTGCATCCAGGATCCAAACTGGTGAACCCCGGGCCGCCAAAGCGGAGCGTGTGAACTTAACTGCTGTGCCACTGGGGCAGCCCCCATTGAGCTTCTTGAAGCTTGTAGATTAAATTTCTAACACTTGCAGTTTGTAGATTTTCACCAATTTGGGAAAATTTTGGTCAGTATTTCTTCAAGTATTTTTTATACCCTATCTCTCTTTCCTGTTTTGCTTATACACATTCACCACCAATTTCAATCCCTTCTATGCTAACTTGACAAAATAGAGAAGAAATTAAATGGAAATAATTAGTTATTTCTACTCACCATTGCTTAGAGATGTGTTGCAAAGTTTTGAAATAGGTAATTTTCGGATCATTTATAATTGCTGCTTTGAAGTCTCAGATAAGAATGCAACAGATTCCCACCATTGTGACCCAAAGTTCAGCAGATTTTCAAGCATAAATGTTTCTCAGGTTGTTATAAGCTCTTGGTCAATTTCCAGAGCACTTGAAATGGTTGATTTTGTTAATTTTGTCCAGCTTTCTAGATGTTTTGGCGGAAGAGGATGTCTGTCTCCTCAGTTGGTCATTGGTGGAACTCATAATAGACTATGGTGCCTAGAGGCAATGGAATAGCACATAGCCACTGAAAAAGATGACTTAGCTCCATATTCACTGACTTTGCAATACTTCCATAGTACTCTAAGTGGAAAAAGCAGGTTTCCAAAAGTACAGAGTTGCAATGCACATGAGTATGTGAACATGTGTCTGTGCCAGTGTTGTGCAGACGTGAATGCCTGGAAAGCCCTTCACCAAGGTATTAATGGTGGTGGGATTTCAGGCAACTTTTATTCTTTTTGTATTTTTCTGTATTGCTTGAATTTTCTGCAAGTGCATTTGTTATTTTACAATTTAAAAAACACCAATATGGTTGTACTCATTTGAAAGGAAGGGAGAAAGAAGAAAGAAAGAAAACTATCACTGTGGGGCTGACAGCCTGCTTAAGGATGGTTGTTATTCGGCTCAGCCTTCTGAATTCACGCACCTGGGCTCACGCTTGACAAGAACACTGTCAGTGTCATATAGCTGATCTTTTCTATGATAAAAGTACCCTCCTTTCTCATTACTTTCCGGGCAGGATCTGCCTGTCAAGGCTGCCTCTGCGCCTTCAAGGGTCATCCTTTACACCTCCCTCTCTCCTGTGCCCTGCATCCTGTCTGTCACCCAGTGCATTACCTCTTCCCTTCCAGAGCCTGTCCCAGCTCCCCTGTGGCCAGTGGTCCCTCCCACGGTCGGATCCTCAGCCTCCCTTCCCTGCACCGTAGTGAGGCCTCCTAACTGGTCATTGTGCTTTTGGTTCTGTTCCCCTTAAATCCAGTTCTACATATTGCAGCCACCCCAATCTTTCTAAAATGTAAGTTTGACTACGTTATTCCCCAGCCTAAAGGCCTTAAATGAATCCCCATGGCCAAATAAGTCTCGATAGTCTTGAACCTCCTTCCAGGTTCTCAATGACCATGTAGTGGTTAAGGCAATAATTCTGGAGTTCATATCCTAGTTTTACTACTTACCAGCTGAAAGACCTTGGGCAAATTACTTAACCTTCTCAGTTTTCTCTTCTGTGGAACTGGGATGATGATAATATTTACTCATACAAGTGGAAGATGGAGTGAATTTATGTCCGTATGTATACTGACTGAGACCGGCGCCTGGCACGCTGTGAGTATTCAGTAAGTGCTAGCTTTTATTTTTGCCTCTCTTCCACAACTCCCCATTACTTACTCTCTACTCTAGCAACACCACAGTTTTCTAAAGCACCTTGCTGTTCCAAACTTCTGTGATTCTGAATAATGCTGTTCCTGTTGCCTAAAACACAAGATCCAGGCCTTTATCTTTGCCACTTGAAAACATTCCTAAGTTCCAGAAATAAAAATCCCCATGCCCCTGTCCCCAAGCTTCTCTGCACACATCCAGGACCGTACACTGTGACCGTCTGTTCACGTGCCTTCCCCTCTACTGGACTTGAGCTCCCCGGGGCAGGGACCTTGGCCTGTTTATCACAGTGCCCATAAATGGCCTGGCACATGGCTGACATTCAATAAATGTTTCTTAAGTAGGTAAAAAAAGGAGAAGACCCCATTCTCTGAGACTTATTGAGTGCTATGGTATGCTTTTGGCAGTAAAACTTGTTTCTAGCTTGCATCTCATCTTCCTGCCTAGATTATAACCCCTTTTGTAGTTGGGCAGTAGACGACCCTTATGTATTCTTTACATTGCTTGGCTTGGACTGTAGGTACAGCCTACGCTGGCTACAATTACAGCACTTCCTACGTGTCAGTGTTGTTAGTGTGTGTGTGACTGGTCCGTCTGTTCAGAGGAGTCCTTTCTCGAAGACAAGAGCTCTCTCGTCTGCCTCGCAGTCTCGCATCATACGTTAGTGACGTGACAGGAAGAGCACTGGGCTGGGCTTGGAAGGAGTGCAGGGCCTGGGCGCTCCAAGCATATGCTCTTTTGTAAAGAGGCAATCTCCCTTTAGCCTAGTAACTGTGCCCTAAATTATTGGAGGCCTGTAGGACCCACGTCATGACAAAGTGATACAACTTTCTTGGAGCCCGTGATTTGGATTTAGGTGCAATGCCGTGCTTGGGTGGTAGGGCGTGGCTGGTTTTCAGGGGTGTAGTGAGTGAGCGTTGGAGGGAAGCTTGTTCTTTGAGGCCCGGCATCTGTATACTGACGGCTCCCCATGAGAAATGTAACTCAAGTTAGCCCAAGGAACGTTTGCTGTATGAATAGCAACTTCTTGGAGAGGCTTTCCCTGCATGCCCTCTCTTCACAGCACCCCCCCCCACAACCCCGCTCCGTGTTTATTTACTCCACTTTATTGTACCCTCTATTAGATTATTTCTTTCTTTCTTTACTTCTTATCTTCTCCCATTAGAACATCAGCCCAATGAGGGCAGGGTCTTCGTCTGTTTTGGGCACTGCTGCATCCTGAGCTCCTTTTATAGTGCTGGGCACATGGTAGGAGGCCCCGGAATGTTTGTTGTCTTATCCAGAGCAGCCTGAGTAATGGGGAGTGACTCTGCTCTGCTCTCAAGCCTGCTCACAGAGCCAAGTTCTTTCCCTTCCAGGGGTTGTCAGAGACCACAGACAGTTCCGCCCACCCCTCCCACCCACGACCCTACCTGCTGGGGTACCAGCCTGGGGTAGTGGGGACAGTGACAGACTCTGCCTTGGACCACAGACTCGTTTCTACCTGCGGCTGGATCTCGCAGAGGCTGCAGGTGACAAGCTTAGTTTTGTTCATTTATATCTGGAAGGCCTGTTACTCTGTAGAAGAACTTCAGAAAAACTTGCAAAGAACCCGTGTTTATTTTCTCCTTCAGCAATAGGAAACTAGTCTCTAAATAGATGGAAAGAAATTCTCAAAACAGATTGAAATATCTTGGAGTGTGAAGACTCACCTTCTGTCCTTGACTCCGCCTTCACCGGCTGTGTTCGCGGCCCAGTGACCTCAGCGCCCTGAGCTCCTCCGCTGAGCGACAGGGCTGGGGTGCCTTTGCTGCCCAGGTCCGGAGGGGAGGTAGCCTGGGTCCTGCCTGAGAGAATCAGGGTCCTCATAACCACCCTCTGCTTGTAAGCCAATACATAACCTAAATCCAGTCCGATGGGCCTCCCTCCCTGCAGCTGCCATCACGTATTGCGATGAGCAATGAGGAGACTATGGCCCACAGGCCCTCGTGTTGCTGCTACTGATGATGGGGGTCGTGGTAAGGAGGCTGCCATCTTTTGCCTTCTACCTCGGGTGAGATTAACGCTTATTGAATCCTTCCCCTAGGCCAGACATTTTGCGAGGCGCTCTGCAGGCTTTTTCATGTTTTCTTAAAGAAAAAAATTGAAGTGTGTTACAACAGTCGCGTGCTCCAAGTGCGTTAGTGCTGAGCATCCAGGATGGGGAGTTCTTGCATATATATACGTCGTATAACCACGTATCAACATCTAGAACATTCCCAGCATCCCAGCAGTGTCACCCATGCCCTTCCGCCTCAGCACCCCCAGAGGTGGCCACCATTCTGACTGTCAGTTTTCCTCTTCTTGAACCTCACATAAATGGAGTGCTACAGTCTGTTCTCTTCGTCTCTGGCTTCTTCCCGTCTCTGACGTCTCTGGGCTTCATTCTGTGCTGTGCATCTATCACAGTTCACTCTTTTCTGTTGTCTCGAATGAGTCCCTCGGTGAGCCAGAGCGTCTTAAGTGTTTACATGTAATATCTCACTTAATTCTTCACACTGCCCTGAGGTGGGGACTGTTTTCTTCCTTTCAAGATAAGGCTCAGAGGAGTTAAATATCTTGCCTTAAGTCACAGAGCTACTAAGTGGTGGAGAATCAGTTCTGGCTCCAGAGCGGAGGCTCCCTAGCGAGGGCTGGAGCCGGCCACGTTTCAGGATTAGATTCAGTCTGCTTTGCTCCCCGTTGACACTGAAGGCATGTGATGCTTTTGTGGGTATTCACAAAGGAGTCTCGGGGGAGGGCCTTTCCTCTGAGTGTCCGTCAGAATGCCTCCGCTCCCTGGCTCCGTCGCCAGCGCCTCGCGCTCAGGCCTTGCTGGACTTGGTGCCTTTGCCCTGCGTGTGGCCGCACTGCTTCCGGAGCCAGACCAGTTCCTTCGGCCTCTGCAGGAGGCTGCTTTTTTGGGCCTTGCCTGAAAGACTAAGCTGCTCAACAGTGTCTGCCTCCTCCTCGGGGCTGTGATCTTTGGTGAAGGAGTCTGAAGTCCTGTCTGACGGTGGCTACTTTCCCAGTCTCAGCTTGGGGAGGTTTCTAAGGAAACGCAGCTGCGGTAGATTTCCTCTCTGCCTCCTGGAGCCTGACTTGTGGTCCTCCCACCCTCGATCCTCATCTTAGCCCCCTCGTGATGGATGGCCCTCACCTGGGCTGAGCTTGGGGGTGGGGTGGCCTTCGCAGAGCACTGGGGGCCATTGGAGATGAGCCGAGGGCTGAGCCAGGCCCAACCTCTGGAGCTCCCTGGTTGCCTGTAACCTCGCTAGACTTTTCTCTTTTACAAATTTATCCTCTGGATTCACATCCCCGCTCCGCATAGCTTTCCTTCTAAACATATCATTCATGCCTTTTATCCCCCCGGCTCTGAGCTAATTCATCACATTTGGCTAAGACATAGACAATGCGCAAATGCCCCTTGCAGGCTGGAAACTTAAATAGATAGCCCACACTGTGTTCGGGTCTGTGGCTTGGTGACAGAGGCCTGGTGAGAGGCATTCGCTTTCCTGCCTCCATGCAGATGAAGCGAATAAGTCAAGGCAAGAAGAGACGGAGGCGGGACCTTTCTGAATACTGTCATTAGAGTCACTGGAACCAGCAGAACATGGCTTTTCAGTTAACCCCTTGTGGGCTGTTTCCCTTAGCAACTTCTCTTAATCAGGAAAGTGAGCGTCTGCGCTGATGGTGCATTTGACTCCTGACCCAGCGTAAGCCCTGGGCGTGATAAAGTGTGCCTTGGTCGTCACTGTGTCCCCAGCGCCCATAGTGTTAGCTCAGAAGAGGCATTTAATAAATATTTTTCAAACGTTTGCAGTCATTAATTAGCAGTGTAAAAGTTTGGGTAGGGAGCTGTTGCAATGCAGTAGAAAGATTGCGGGGTAAAAAGATGATGCAAACCGTTAACCCTTTTTTTTAAGGCCCTGCTGGATTTGGTTCTGGATTCCTGCACCTCAGCGTTCATGTGGTCCAGAGGACTGAGTTCTGGGTCTGTTGCCTACCTTCGACCCAAGCCATTCTCTGTGCCTGGGACAACGTCAATTTCCAGCTGCCTCCTTTTTCAGGAAGTGCTCAGACAAGAGGCGTTGTGGTGCCTGAGCCCTGCCTCTTGGGGCCAGCTTCCCAAATCCAGCGGCTCGAGCCCAGTGAACCCTGAGAGAAGAAAGCCACAGATCTTCACAAAGAAGACTGGGCCTGCTGTCAATTGCCGTTTCCTCACGCTGGCCTCAGCATGGCCTCCAGGAGCACAATATACACAAAATTATAATGTTATCACACAGGCTGGTGCCCACAGCGAGGACAGCCACTTAGGAAGGCGCACACCAGGGGCAAGAAGGCACAAAGGCCATTCCGAGGCTGAAGTCACATGTATTTATATTTTTAGCAGAGGGGGCTGAAATACAATTTCAGTGAAGATTGCATTATGGATTGTTGCTTGAGAAAGCTTTGGCAAAGGACTAAGAAGAGGCTTTCTTTTCCAAAGGGGGCTTTTTCCTCCACAGGGGTCGAGAGGCACGGGAGGAATGGAGGCTGCTGCTTGTTTTCTGGAGCTGACTTGGGAAGCTGCAGCGATAATGTACGGCGGTCTGCTAAGCAAATCTCTGTCTGATTGTGTGCATGTGTTTTATTTGAACAACTCAGACCCCGTTTGGTAGGCAGAGCAGATGCTGTTGCTACCATTTTACACAGCGGAGATCAAAACTCCAAGAAGATAGTCCCAAGTCCTCTGCAGTTTGCGAATCCGGTGTGGCTCTGGCTCCTCCTTATCCCGAAGTCTCCTCTCACAGTGTTGTTTTCTTCTCCGTCTAAACTCCTTCCACAGTCAACTTGTAGACTCTTAATGTGTCTGGTTTTTTCTTCCCTCTGCACTTTGCACGTGCTGTTCCTTTCTGCCCAGCACCCCGCCTCCTCCCTCCATTTCCTCGCTCTCCTTCAGTCTCTTCTCATACACAAAGGCTGCCCTGGCCCCCCAGGACCGGGTTCCCTGCCCCGTGGATGTGGCACCATGTGCCCTGAGTCCTTTGTTAACTGTGCTGTCTTTCTCACTACATGACGGTTCTTTGGTGGAAAGCTGACGTCCTGAATTGCTGCATTGATTCTGCCAGTGAGTGGGGACAGAGGGACGGGCGGAAAAAGGAAAGGGTGTAGCACACCGTGAGAACCCAGCTGCGCTCGAAACATGTCCAGATCAGGGAAGGCGAAGGGACACGGTGATATCAGCCGCCTCCAAACAAATTATGGGCGCTTTTCTGCCACCCGAGTGGGTTCTAATTTTGCTCCTCCACTTAAGATTCGGCTTGGGACAAATCACTGCACCTTGTTTGAGCCTCAGTTTTCTCATCCAAAACTAGGGGAAAAGGTGGTAGATAAAGTGAGATAAGAGTAGTAAAGTACATTGTAACGTATAACTCATGCTAAATAAATCTTCATTAATATTGTGCAAAAATCTCCAAGATGCTATTGATGAGTGAAAGTTATACGATCTTGTTTGAGTAAAAATAGTTATGAAGCCAAAAAGACTCTGCCACTTTTGAGAAACTCTGAGAACTGAATTTCAGGAAGTACTCTATTCCTCGCAAGACTACAGACAAACAGAAAGCCACATGCCAAAGTCACGGACAGAGGAAATTTCCCGCTCAGGAGGTGTTGTGTTCATTCTCAAATCCAAGAGTTTCAGATACCACCATGAGTGCCGGTTTGGAAGAAATATTGCTTGGAAATCTTTCGTCTTGAAGTCGTTCACTGAACCAAAGTTTGCTGCCGCCCACTGGGTGCCAAGCGCCTACCATGTGCCGGGCGTTGCTGGAGGCGCTCCTGCGGGCTCTCCCCCTCAAGTGCACTCCTGCTTCTGCAAAGCCGTGGTGCAGGGCTAATTTCCTAACCAAGTGTGTTTTTTAATGTTAAAGTCTCTATGTCAGAATAGCTGAGGTGGTTATTTTCTCCTGGCTAGACTGACCCATACCACGTTCTTTCTCCCTCCCCTCCCTTCTCTTCTTTTCTTCTTTACCTGGTAACCTCCATCTTCCTTTCAGAGCTCTGACAACTAGCACCCTTTTCCGGAGCTCTCCTGGACTCCACTAGGCAGAGCCAGCCACTCTCCTCTGCTGCCCTGGCCCTCGGCACAGCACTTCTCACCTGTGGTCGAGCCCTGCGGACGTGTCTCTGTCTCTCTTACTAGACTGCAGGCTCCCGGGACGGAGCCATAGAACAGGCATTTCCACATTCCTAGCACAGTCAGTGCTGTGTGCACATTCAGGTCTGGGAAATGGCTGTTGAAAGAACGAATGGATGAAGAACCACATGACACAGGACTTCTGTCTGGTTCAAGCCCAGTCTGGTGCTGTGTGTCCTCTCCTCACTTCCTGCCCAGAGAGGAGTCTCCGGGAGGGTCTGGACGCACTGCCTTGCGTTCCCTCCAGTGGCTGGCCTGTTGCTTTGTGGTGACACCCTTACCGCACCCTCGTTGTGTTGAGTTTCTCTTAGCCGAGTCTCTTTTGCTTGGTAGATATTAAGCTTCTTGAAGGTAGGGTTTCTTGGGCATAAAGGAGTTTTTTACTACCTATTTGTTGAATGAATTGCCGAAGAGAACTAGGAGAGGTTTCAAGAGAAAGCCCTTGAAGGGTAGGGCGAGTTTTAGACGTGGAGCCTCCGTCCTTAGTGGTGTGCTCAGGAGGGGAGGGTGTGGGAAAGTGCAGAGAAATTGGGAGTCACGGACTGTTCTGCTCTGGTAGCACGCAGGGCACCTGGCGACGAAGTGTGGGAGACAAGCCTGAAAAGCTGAGTAGGATATAGGTTCAGGCTGCCCTCAGAACCAGGCTAACCAATGTGTGCAGTATTTGTTGGGGCAGTCACCTGGTCCGGGGGTGAGGGAGTGGCGTCAGTAGACCTCCATTTTTTGGAAGAGCCCTCAGAGTGATAGAGGAGAGACTGTGGTGGAGGCCATTCAAGAAAATCTATGTGGGAGCTGGCCTGGTGGCTTAGTGGTTAAATTTATGCACTCTGCTTTGGCCGCCTGGAGTTTGTGGGTTTGGATCCTGGGTACAGACCTATGCACTGCTCATCAAGCCATGCTGTTGCAGTGTCCCACATACAAAATAGAGGAAGAAGGGCACAGATGTTGGCTCAGTGACAATCTTCCTCGAGGAAAAAGAGGAGGATTGGCAACAGATGTTAGCTCAGGGCCAATCTTCCTCACAAAAAAAAAAAAAAAGAAAAAAAAAAACTCTATGCTATAAAACCCAACAGGAGGGTTAACACAGATACAAGGCTCCCACAATTCTGACAGTTCTATTCTGTAGGAAGGGATTCTTTTTTGGAAGAAGATGAATACTCCATGCTATAGACAATGGAGACCAGAAGGAGGTGAGAAAGGGAAAGAATCAGATGTAACAGTTATCCCAGGTTGAATGGTTCAGCTTCAGCATTTTTCTTTGTTGGTCTAATTATCACAGAGTTTTTCAGAATTTGATATATTTTGTCAGATATGAAAGATAATAACAAAACTATCTATCTTGGCTTTTAAACAGACTGTGTGGCAAGGCGACAGCAGTGTGGAATTCAGCTGGGTTCTGCTGCAGGAAGGAGGATGAGTCCGCTATAATTCTTACAAGAAAGAAAACAGCACAGCCTGGCTGTGGTCTGTATGTCATCATTTGTTAAACGCAGATAATGATATCAGCTTTCCTTTATGTCCCAGAGCTTTTTGGAAAATTAAGTAAGATGAAGGATGTAGAAGTACTTTGTAAATCATTAAGTGCCTACAAAATCTATCCATTAACAGTGCCCTCCCCCGCCCCTGCCCCACAAACACGCATTAAGCTTGTCCGCTCCGACAGGAGTAGTGGCAGGCCCTTGGGGTGCAGGCGTGAATAAGGCCTGATCTTTGTCCCTGGACTTTCTGCATGAACCCATGGGCTTTGATAAAGATGCTCGCCATGCCACGGTAGAAGGCCAACGTACTTTCTACGGGAGTGTCACTAGAAGTGCATTTAGTAAGGTAGGGTTTGTTGCCAATGGCTGCCAAGTTAATATTTTTGGTTTTCCTAGAGGAGTGCTCGGGGACAATGCCATGTGGTTGAAAGGCATTGGGCTTGGAGACAAAGGGTGAGCTGCAGACTTGTCCTCTGCTGCTGGATGACTGTGGATTCAGGCAAGCCCCTTGTTTCCTCACCAGCGTCACTGACATGACTCCTCTCTAACTCAGAAGGTTCCTGAGTTCACTATATCAGCTAACAGATGTTAAAGTGCTTTTAAAACTGCAACATACTGCTCATATGTTGTGGATCATTTATTAAGAATAATAGAAGAAATTGGCAACATTGTCTTTCATGAATAGTGGTTTAATTAAGGAGAAGGGAACAGGAACTAAGAAGTATAACAAGGAAATGCTGTGTGTCAGACGCTGCAAGAGGCATGGACGTGGTAAAGCCTATGTAATGCTAGTGGTGACGCTGTGTGATAAGCATCGTTCTCCCCATTCTACAGGTGAGGCGCCCGAGAGGCAGAGATTGTTGTACATTTTCCCAAGGTGTTCAGGTAGTGCTTGAAGAGCCACGAGCTGCCCAGGAGGAAGCCTTGTGCCTGATGTGACGACGGGTGATGTGACGCATCAGAGTCCACCTTCCACTCCCAATGGCTGTGTTTGGGATACAGATTCACTGCGACATTTCTCTTCCCTTTCTCTCTGAGGCAGCAGTGGTGGAGTTGAACATCTCATTAGGCAACTGCCTGCTCAAGAATCAGTCAGTCCTCGCAGACACGGACAGGAATCCAGGGGTGATGAAAATGTACCTTGTGGAATGGGGGTGTAGTGTGTCACCCTACGGGCTTGTGAGAATGTCCCTTTCCACACATATCCTTTTTAGTCCATCACAGGGGAACATGGAAATGGGTAGAAAGTACTGGTTTTACCTACGTTCACCTTAGGCATCTGTCGTCCTCGCATGTGAGTCGTTTTCATCCTGGGCTCAACTCTGTTTCTGATTTCCAGGCCTTTGCTCTACCGTTCTCTCCCCCAGATATTTGCCTGCTTCTCGCATGCTTGGTGGAGAGCTCCTTGTCGTTTCAGTGGGCCTTTACCCAGCTCAGGAAGCCCCTCCCTCTTCTTGGTTCAGCTGTTCCTCCCCCACCCCTCCTTTTCCAGTTTATCCAGCTCATTTAATTGTGCGGTACTTGTCTCTCTTGCTTACTAGAGCGAACTCTCTGGAGAAGGTGTTGCAAATTATTTCCTTCTTTATCCTACTAAGTATCTGGCAGATGCTTTGTGCGTAGTAGGCCCTCAGGAGCCATTTGCAAGGGAATGCACAAACGGATGAATGCGCTGCGCTGGCTGGGGCGCAGACTCAGGGCAGCTGCTGCTCCAATGGCCTTCTAGGCAATTCCATTTTTTTCTGTACAAATTATCAAGAGAATTGATATTTTTGGTCGACTTAGAGAGAAATGCTTAGCAAAAACTATGGTCTTATTCAAGAGCTGATGGTTCTTACCTTGGGCCTGTTTGGCGCAACAACTTTCCATATCTTTGTATTTTACCTGAAGGCAAGTTCACTGTCTCCCAGAGTGTGAGTCCAGGAGGAAATCCCTTTGGGCAACTTGCCACACTTTATCTGTGCTCCTTTCCGAGTTATTTTTGGTGCAGTATTGCTCTGGGGGCAGCAGCTTGGCTGTCAGTAGAGGATAGAAAAGAGCTATGAAGGTGCCTCACTCAGACAAGGGGACACTTCCTTCAATGCTGCGTTCTCTCATTTCACTGTTGCTTTCCGTTGTGTAGGATCATAGGGGTGGGGAGTGCAAGATCGGGGCCCTTGGAGGTTTGGGAGGTGCTATGGTCTGAATGTTTGTGGCTCCCCAAATTCATATGTTGAAATCCTAACCCTTAAGGGTGATGGTATCAGTAGGTGGGGCCTTTGGGAAGTGCTCAAGTCGTGAGGGTGCCACCCTCATGAATAGGATTAGCACCTTATGAAAGAGACTTGGTAGAGATCCTAGCCCCTTCCACCATGTGAGGACCCAACAGGAAGTCTGAGACCCTGACGCAACTGCGTGTGCACCCTGATCGTGGACTTCCAGCCTCCAGATCTGTGAGGAATAAATTTGTGGTTTATAAGTCCTGAATGGACTAAGACAGGGGACCATAGTGGAAAATCCATGGACCTTGGAGCCAGGCATACCTGGGTTGAAATCTTGGCCCTACAACTTACTGACTCTTCAGCATGGGTAAGTTTCTTAGCCTCGCTGAGGTTCTCTTTCTTCATCTGTAAAATAGGGGTACCATTGCTTGTTTTGCAAGGATACCTAATACTTAGAGATGATGCATTTAAAATGCCTGGTACGTAGAAAGCTTCCAATAAATGAAAGCTATTTGGTCATTGACTCCTTCCCCTTATTTTTGAATAGCCATAAAAGTTTACCCTGAGGGGTATTTACCCTTTCTTTGTGGCTGAGAGTATTACCAATGAACACTTGACTTCCTAGCTCTGTAAAAGGAGCTGTTCCTATTTCTTTTCTTTATGTTAACTACCTTGATTTCAAAATGAAAGTGTGGTGTTTTAAGGTAGGTTAAGCTCATATTTACAGTGAAAACCTACAAAAAGTAACAGTGGGATAGTGGGGGTGGGGGACAAGCAGAGAAGTAAGCTTTGTGAAAACTCTCTTTTTGGTACAATTCACCTCCTACCTCGGAGCAGGGTGTGTGTTCCCCAGGTGCTCTTTTGCCCTGGGGAGCTGCTGGAGCTCTGTCAGGTTGATGGTTCAGGGCCCGAGTGTGACTTTTGTCAAATTTAGGATCCGAAGGCCTGTGCGAACCCAGTTTAATATTCGGGAAGTGAATCCACAGCAGCTGCTGTCAGGGTAATATCACCAGGGCAGACAGTTGATGGCTTCCTTCCTGCTGTGTCTCTCCTCCATCACTGCCCATTTGCAAGACAGGCAGAACAGTCCTTCTCTGTAGGTAGCAGCGCGCCTCTCCCCTTGGCACAATTACGTGATGATAATCAGCACCTATGGTCTTCCTCCTCCTTGGAGACAGCCACTGTTAGAATCTCTTGTTCACGTCCATTTATTCATAAAACTTGTAACTCTAGGAGCTTACTATCTGCTGACCAGAGAAAGACAGAGAATAAATGGGTAGACAAATAGACAAGATACTTTTAGTTAGTGAGAAGACCTGCGGAGAAAACGGAAGAGGTGATGTCATGGTGATGCGGGCTCGGTGAGCGAGGAGTCAAAAGAAAGATTTCTTGGACTCTCAAGGTCTGGCAGTAGTGCTCTTTTATTCAGAGAATAGCTTGGGGACAGGACCCACGGGCAGAAAGAGCTGCTGCAAACATGGGTTGAGGGTGGGGCTAAATTTAAGGCATAGGTATGTGAGTTATCTCTTTACAAGACAAAGGAAAGAATATGTAAAAAAAAAGTCATTAAAATGGTATCAGTGCAGGTGGGGTTTGGTTATTGGGTGGTCCTATAACTTTAGATAAGACTCAGATTGGATTAAGTAAATGGCTGAAGCCACCACCTTAAACACTATCTTCAGCCAAAGACAAAGGAGGATGTTGGTGGTGGGGGCGTCAGTTACATGAGGTTACCAGACAGTAAACAGGAGCAAGATTATTATGCAAACTTAAGTCCTTGCCTTCCCCATTAAGAGTTTCTAGACATAAGGTCATCCCCCCTTCCTCCTGGTGCAGAGAGGGAGACACCCCTACAGATGGAGACTTCCTCCACAAATGCAAATGTCTCTCATCAAAGGGCAAGCAAATTCCACCCTTCAGAGTTTCCTTCCTGTCTGCAGCTTTCAAAAGTAACCAGCCCAAAATAATCCTCATCAATGGGGAGTGACAGGGAGGGGCTGCTGCTAAGGTAGGGTGATCAGAGAAGAACTGTTTGTGGAGGGGACATTTGAGCAGAGACCTAAATGACAAGAAGAGGCAGCTGATGAAGAAGTGGGGGGAGGAGCAGTCCAAGCAGTGGAGCATCTGGCAGCCTGAGACGGGAGAGCGAGGTCGGCTTGATGACTGGAAGGCAGGCTAGTATCTAAGTAGCGAGCACAAGGGAGAAAGAGGCAGCACATGAAGTCAGAGAGGCAGGTGGAGGCAGGTCCTGCAGGAGCTTGAAGACCACAGGAAAGAGTTCAGAATCTGTTCTAAGAGAGCAGGAAGCCATTGGCCCGTTTAAGTGGGGAATAGTATTAGTCGATGTATGATTTGAGAAGGTCAGCCTGGCTGCCATGTGGAGAATCCTCTATAGGGGTGAGAGAGTGGAGAAGGAGAACAGGAGGACACAGGCAGTTGCCAGCTGGACGAAGGCATGTGTGGCTGGTGACACTGGGGGTGTGGGTTGCAGATTGCAGGTTTGCCTGCAGACAAGCTCGGCCCCAGAATCAGGAGTCTAATCCGAGCTGGCAAGGCCATTTTATTGATGTGACGACTCCACATACTCTGCCTGGCCTCCTAAACTTTGAACTCTCCTTGTGGTCGGGAGCAGAGGTCACGGTGGCTTGCTTTCTTCAGCACTCGGGCCTCGGCTTTTCCGCCTGAAGCTCCAGCAGTCCTCAGTGAAAGATCACGGGCTTCGGAGTAATGTCAACCTGGGCTGGCATCCTTGCTCCAACGCCTACTAGATGGTTGACTGGGTACCTTTTTAATTTAATATCTCCAATCCTCAGTTTCCTCAGCTGCAAAATGGACTTGGTAATAATGTCTGCTTCCTGCAGGCTCATGCTGACGGGTCCAATGAGAGAGTATTTGTGACAATGTCTAGCATATTGTAGGTTCTCAATGAAAGTTATTTGGCTTTGACTCTGAATCATCTCCTTCAGCTCTCCTCCTTCCTAGACTGGGAGTGGAGGCCAGATGTTGCTCCTTAAATTAGCCCTCCCAACCCCTGCACCAGCCCTTATGTCAGTGAAGCACAAGTCAGTGGAAACAAACGTTGCACCAGGAGATGGTGGGTAGACTTGGTTTTCTATTTCCCTCCTTGCTAAACACTGAGTGACTTTGGATAAGGCCCTATCCCTCTCTGAGCCTCAATTCCTCTTCTGTAAAATGAGTAAACTAGGCTAGAGAGTCTGAGTAATTACAGTGAATAGTGACATGGCTTCATTGGATGCCAATACTAACTTCAACAGCAACAGCCATCAGTAATGGAACACCCAGTGGGGCCAGACAATGTGCAACATGCTGTGTATACATGTCATATATAATCTTCAGGATAGTCCTGTACAGGGGGTACTATTATCGTCCCCATGTTACAGCACCATGTCTTGCCGACAGTAGCAGTCAGGTTCTGAGCAGTTCCGCTCACAAGGCTGCAGGAGTTCCATATGTGCTGGGACCGCGCCAGGCCCTACAGCCGCAGGCAGGAGCCTGGCCTCAGAAAGTGCACAGTCTGGAAATCAGGGGAGCCAGGCACAAGGCTGTCGTTCTTTCCTTCGTCCCCTGGGACGCGGGCTGTGAAGGCATTGTCTGCACTGGCTTCCTTGGTACGCGGAGCTGGTTTGGGCTGGTTCTGCTCTGCAGTACAATGTGGCCTTTCTGAATTTAGCAAGTACAGAAGGTCTCCACCTCTGTCTGCATTCTCATGCTGGCTCTGAGCCCCCACTGCCTCGTCGCTGGTGGCTTTGCTTCTGTTTATGTTCTTTTTCAGTAGCACTTATTTCTCATTCTTTACAACAGTTCCTCCTTGTTTTTTTTTGTGTGTTAATTATAGAAGGAAAGTTCAGCTAGATACAGGGAGCTGTCTGCAGAGGAGGCAGGCCGGAATAGCAACACGGCCTTTGTCTGCCTGGGCTGTCTGTGGGCCCTGGTGAGGGGGCAGGGCTGCCTCTGACCTGGGAATTGGGTCACTGGGTTCCCACATCAGGCTCTGCTACTTACTGCTGGGGGGTCCTGGGCGTGTCACCTAATTTCGCAGAGTCTGAATTTCTTTCTTTCTTTTTTTTTTTTTGAGGAAGATTAGCTCTGAGCTAACTACTGCCAATCCTCCTCTTTTTGCTGAGGAAGACTGGCCCTGAGCTAACATCCATGCCAATCTTCCTCTACTTTATACGTAGGACGCCTACCACAGCATGGCTTTTGCCAAGCGGTGCCATGTCCGCACCCAGGATCGGAACCTGCGAACCCCGGGCCGCCAAGAATCAGAATGTGTGAACTTAACCACTGGGCCACTGGGCCGGCCCCATGAATTTCTTTTCTATAAGAGTCTGTTATTAATACGAGTGTAATCAGAGTGCCTGGGTTTACATCTTAGATTTATCATTTACCAGCTGTGTGACCTCATGCAAGTCACTTAACCTCAGCTTTCCTTATGTAAAATGAGGACATGACATAAGGGTTGTATGAATATTAAGTTACCTGATCCAGGTTAGGCGCTTGGCACGATGCCCAGTGTATCATAGGCTCTGTGTAAATCCTGGCCGTTGTTAATGACCGTGCTGCTTAACTGACAATGGATGGAGAGGCATTTTTAAAAACTGTAAAACACTGTACGAATTTTAGTTCTTATTTAGTGATGATTGCTACTTTGAAATAAGAGAGAAAGCACTTTTGATCATCTTTACTTGCCAAGTCAGTTTTTTTTTAAAATTTGGGTTTTATATTTATCTCCTTCAATAACCTGCTATTAATATTATATGGACTCCTTCTTGGGTATTATTGTTCCAGAATCTGGGCCATCCCATGCCTTTATATACCCAGAAATGGGAAGTCAGCCAAAAGGCTGTGTAATTTCATTTTACTCTTTGCTTCTCTCATTGAACTTGGTAGTTCACTTCTAAATGAACTGAGTGGCTGAGCTTTGAATTCTTTCATCAGTAGCTCTAGCAAAGCAGTGTGCAGTGTGATTAAAATGCACTGACCCTCCTTAAAGAAGTAAAATGCAACTAAACGGAAGGAAGGAATTAAATGGAAAAAAAAAAAGCAGTAAGGTGAAAAAAAATGCTCTGGCAAGATGTCATTCTATTTGTGTGATTAAAATCTGACTGTGCGAAAAAAAAAAATACCTGGATAGATACACGATGCTGTCATGGGAAACAACCTGTGGTAGAAAGGACCTGGGCTGGCTGCTGTTCCCTTCTGCTTTGGAGCTGGGGGTCTTTCTTGTGGAAGGCAGGTAAAGTGAAACCCTTTGCAGTGATGCTATTGGAGGAAAATTATAATAGCTTGTAGGACAGCTGCATTATTTTAGGCTCTTATTCTCGGTAGTTTTTGCTTTCTAGTTAGCAGGATTTTGACCTGCTCTATATTGGATCCATACAATAATAAGCACTGTCGTTGCTGCGTCCCGTGCCAGGCCTCCCGAGCGCTGTAGCTCCATCCTCTAAGTCTGTGTAACAGCTTAGTGCCAACAGAGCTCTCAGAACTGCCCAATCAAATGCCATCCTTAATGACAAAGAACTCCTGGAAATAAACATTCCAGGAACGTCTCAGAAACAAAGCAGTTATCAACTAGTTTGGACTGAACGCCTGCTGTTATCTGCAATGATCTTTTGAAACATTTTATGCTGGTTTAAGTGCACTGGTGGGGCAGAGAGCTGGCCAGTTCCGTATCTAGAGCTCATCTATATTCTTGAGTGAAGCCTTCTTCATGTACCTTCTTTTCACTATAGATTGTAATTAGCAGCATGTTAGGGTCTGTATCATTACACAATTCCATTCAACTAAACATTTACTGAGAGTCTACTGTGTGTGGAGCCAGCCCTGGTGGTCTAGTGGTTAAGATATGGTGCGCTTACCACCAAGACCCAGGTTTGTTTCCCGGTTAGGGGACCACACACCCGTCTGTCGGTTGTCGTACTGTGGCGGCTGCATGTTGCTGTGATGCTGAAAGCTCTGCCACTGGTATTTCAAAGACTAGCGTCACCCGTGGTGGACAGGTTTCAGTGGAGCTTCCGACTAAGACTAGGAGAAAAGACCTGGCCACTCACTTACAAAAAACATTGGCATGAAAACCCTATGAATAGCAGAGGAGCATTGTGTGATACAGAGCCTGAAGGTCAGAGGATGACGCAAAAAGACCGGGCAGGGTTCCACTGTACTGTACACAGATCGCTAGGAGTTGGCATCACCTCGATGGCGCTAACAATGACTAACTGTTTTTGGGGAGTGTTCTGCACGTGCTCATAGTTTCCCGTTCCTGCTCTTGAAGCAGTGGTCCTCACACTTTAGCATGCTTTAGAATCTCCTGGAGGGCTTGTTAAAACTCAGATTGCTAGACCCACTCCCCAAGTTTCTTACTTAGTAGGTCTCGTTGGGGGCTGGTTTAAGAAGGGAGAATGGTGAGAATGCACATTTCCAACAAGTTCCCAGATGATGCTGATGCCACAAGTCCAGGGGCCACTTTGAGAACCACTGTTTTAAAGAACCCATGGCACATCTCATGGTGAGAAGTGCAGATGATGGATTCTTATAAAAATTAGACTGTGAGGGCTGGCCTGGTGGCGGAGTGGTTAAGTTTGCATGCTCCACTTTGGTGGCCTGGGGTTCGCTGGTTTGGATCCTGAGCGCAGACCTACGCACCACTCATCAAGCCATGTTGTGGTGGCGTCCCACACACAAAATAGAGGAAGATAGCTCACTGACAATCTTCCTCACCAAAAAAAAAAAAAAAAAAGTCAGACTGTGAGAGGGGTAAGATGGAGGCATAAAGAAAAGGCTGCAGAGAGAAGGGAGCGGTTTATGTGCAACAGGGCAACGGGGAAAGAGGGAGGGAGGCGGGCGTGTGAGAGGAGGTAGGCAGGTGAGGAAGCAGTCCCTCTGAAACACAGCAGGTTAAGGGCAGGAAGGATGTTATAAGGGTACCTGCTCTTCCTCTTCTTGCCTGACCCAGGGGAGGAGTGGGAGCGAGGGTTCCGTTCAAGGAACTCGCTCCCTTTGTATTTAAAAGCTCCGGTGTCTGCTCTCCTGTGGGCCAGGAATGAGGCTGCAATTTTAATGGCAGTGCTGATCTCTAGATCGAGGATGAAGAAACTCCATTTCCTGCAGAAACAAAACACCAGCTCTCAGTCCCCCAGGGAACCTCAAAGAAATTAAAAATGGAATTAACAGTTCATCTGGAAATCCTCTGTTTAAAAATCATATGCTTAGCTCACTGTTCCATGAAAACCGTTTCTGAAACACCAGCTTAGCGCTCCTGGTATCATATTCCTGTTCATTCCCGGCTGACTGAGGGACAAAGGGCAGCCGAGTGGCCGGGGCATAAATGGGGTGTGGCAGGAGCTCGGCCAGAAAGAGGAACAGAGTGAGAGCACGGATGCACTGTGTGCAGGAGGCATCCACGGCCACCTCCGTCAGGGCTGGAGTCAAGAGGAGGCTTCTGAAGGAAGGGCAGTAGCGTTCGCGTGTGAAGGTGGGTTCAGATTTAGACAGGCAGAGAGGGGTAGGGGACCAACGTGAGCAGAGAGAAGCTGATTGACAGGGCCAGTCATGTTCTGAGAACTGAGTGCAGGTGTGTCTGACCGGAGTTGTGTCAAAGCAAGCAGGAAAGTCAATTGGGGAAAGAAAGTGGAAGGTGCTTTCTCTAGTTCAAACGCCTTACTCGTAATTCTCTGAATGTGCCGTGTTGTAAAAATCACACCTCTGCATCTTTGTGCAAGCTGTTCCCTCTGCCTACAATCCCCTTCCTTTTCCATTCTCCACCATTCCAGTGACCCTCTGCTGGGCTCCAGTTGTGCCTTATATTTCCTTTCAGCATAGTTCTTAACATTGGAATGATCTATTTATTTTTCTGTCTCCTTCACTAGTCACTTTTCCATTCATTCAGTCAATCATTTAGTCATTCACTTAGCAAACATATACTGAGGACTTGCCTGTGTGCCAGAAATTCTGCTAGACCTTGGGGCTACAGGACAAAAAAAATAAAAACAATCTCCTCCTTTGTAGACTCATAGGCCAGTGGGACAGAGAGGTATTAAATAAGGAAACACCAAAATGGGTGTATAATTAGAAATTTATTTCAATTCTCCTGGAAGGGCCAGTGAGGAAGCTGGACAGACAGCCTCTGGTCAGAGGGAGGGGCATGAGCAAAGGGAAGCAGTTTCACCTGGTCCATGGTGCCTTCCTGTGTCCATGCTTTTAAGGATTTTTCTGTCCTTTTCAGTATTGTGATGTTCTTCACTATGATGGAGGGCACACACGCTGTGGATGCCAGCCCTTCACAGACACGTAGATGGCTGACCGTAGCACTGACTGCTGCAAACGCTGCTCAGTATGGCACTTCCTTTCGATGTCAATGCTGAGGATGCAGTTGGAACGCCCAATTTATTGCAGAACACTGGGGGAGTGGGAGAGCATAATTCTTCTGTTAAGCCTCCTGTGGCATCATAACCAAACAAGGAGAATTTGCCTCAATAGAAAAAAACCTGGGAGGTGAGAGAGATAGACCTGCTCATTTTAAACATCAAAAAAAAAAGGGGCATTAAATTTGTGGATTTGTGATAAAGAGTGGTGGGAGGCGGATAATCTTTCAGATGTACAAAATATGCCATTACAGAAGGAGTCTCTGTTTAAGGGAACCCAGAAATCCCATGATCCTTGAGAAAAAGGAAGTTGTTAAAATGAGCCCCATTATGGGGATTAGAAGATCTGATGTAACAATATGGTTTCCATTTACTGAGCATCTACTATGCACCAGCCACTTTATATGTGGCTCCTGTGGCTCATTTAATTCCCATTACATCCCTGTGAATTAGAGTGTTGTCAGAACTTGATAGATACATTTGAATATAATTAAGTCACTTGCCAAGGTTCCACATCTGAGAAGTGATCTGGCCAGGTTCACATCAAATTAGGCCTGATAGCAAAGCTTGGGCTTTCCATAGACTGCATATCATACGCTTTGTAAAGTGTTCAGTAAATATCATGAATGGCAGAACAAATAGCATATTTTTTATCATGTTCACAATGGGGGAGACGTGGGGAAATCGTGGTTTTGACAGAAGACGCTCAGGGTGATATGCAGGGTAGACAAATGGAGAGGTTTCCATGTTCTTTCTACACAGAAAATGGAATGAAGTGTAGGCTTCCAGGTCTATAATTACTGGTTGTTACTGACGTCTCACTAGGGGAAAAGCCCAAAATCACACACACTTTTGGTGGAGCTCAGAGGAAGGGAAATACGTTCCTATGAGGAATTTCAGCACAAGCACAAGTAACCATCCCTTCATTCATCCACCCATCCATCTATCTATCCATCCATCTACCCATCCATCTGTCCACTCACCATCCACCCATCCATCTGTCCATCCGTCCATTCATCCATCTATCCATCCATCCATCCATCTGTCCATCTGTCCATCTGTCCATCCATTCATCCATTCACCCATCTACCTATCCATCCATCCATCCAACCATCCATCCATTCATCCAGCCATCTATCTATATATCTATTCATGCATCCACCCACCAACCCATCCATCCAACCTCTTTAACATCTTTCACATTCTTCTCTTCTTTTTTCTTTTTCTCCGTCACCACTCTGCTTAAATTATCATTCCCTCTTTTTTAGGGGAGTCTCTTAAACATTACCATCTTAAATTGTCTTCTTCCTTGAAGTTTTCATACTTTTTACCAGCAGATTGAGTTTCTTGAAAGCATGGGTCTTATTGCATAACCTTTCTGCTCAAAGACCTTCAGTGGCTCCCCAGTGCTCATAGGGTTAAGATCATGTACAACATAACCCAGCCTACTTCTCAGCTCAGTGCTCCATCACCATAGTCCATTCATTATTTCCTCAACACAGCCCATCCTTCCTTGTTTCTATGCCTTTGCTCTAGCTGTTTCTCTTCCTGGAGATGCTGTTTTTGGCCCTCTACACATCCAGGCCTCCACTTTTTCTGGTTGGAATTCTATTCTGTGAACCTTTCTCTGAAACCCCTACTAAAGGAGTTATCCTTCTTCTTTTGGAGCACAAACTGGAGAGGCAGCTTAGTCTAGTATGAGCTGTGAAATCCAAGTGTCCTGGGTTAAAATCTTGGCTCTACTACTAACTATCTATGTGGCTGTGAAATTATACACACCTCTCTGAGCTCAGTTTCTGCACCCACAAAGCGAAGGTGGAGAAGATATTAATATCTACCCTATCAACTTATTTGTGGGCATTAAATGAAAAACATATGAAAATGTATCATTGGTGCCCAACAAGTATTTGTGAATAGATAAATATAGTCAGGCCAAAATTTTTCCAATATTCACTATTTTTTAAATGAAATCATAGTATTTTCTCTGGGCCAGCTCTAGACTAAAGCTACAGGTCTTACCCAACTCCCAAATGTCAGACATCACCTTCCCACAATCTGGCTCAAATACATGGTTGTGCCGTCAGCTCAAGCACCAGAATGCCTCTGGAGGCACTTCAGGCCGAAAATGATGGCAAGCCCAAGCCCTGGAGAACCTTCGCACCTAGTATATTGTTCTTTATTTGTGACACTTGGATATGTAGCCTGCTACCATGGAGTAGAACTCTGGTCCAGAGTCACTCTTACACTGTCTAGAGGTAAGAGCATACTACTGGAATAGGCAGGAAGCTTGGAGTTCTTTGGGATCTGGTTCGGGACCTGGCTTAGAGTAGGTACATGGCTAGGGTTGGCTAGAAGGAAAGACGAATCAGTGGGTACATGAATGGGGGATGGATGGATGAAGGGTGGATAGATAGATAGTAGATGGAAGGGTATATGGGAGACTGGATGGATGGGCGGAAGATGGATGGATAAATGGACAGTGGATGGATGGACTGGGATGCATGATTATGAATGACATGTTCACTCTCTTGGGCTCATTTAAAAGTCTGGGGAGTGGCATACTGGGATGTGCAGTAGACTAAGAAGCAGGGACACAGGTTTCCAGGCCAACCTTTGTGGTTACCTTACTATATGACCCTAGGCAAGTTATTTAAGGTGTCTGAGGACCCCTTTTCTTATCTTTAAAACAATGGACTTGGATAAATGATCTGTATGGCCTCTTGTAAGATTATATTCTGAAGCTCTGTGGCTCTGTGAAGTAGAACATAGATTAACGTATGTATTTTTCTAACTGGTCTTAAAAAATAGATATAGCTATACAAGCACTTAGTTTTGCTGTGTTCTCAGAGATCAAAGCAGACAAACACTGATTCTGATTCTCAGTTCTGTGCACCTGCCACCATTCTGCCCTGTCTGTCCTCTGTCACCTCTCCGTACACTCATCATCTCCGGAGGGTCACAACAATTCTTTCTTTGTCATCCATACTGGTAAGGCAGCTTGATTTTAGTGGAAATAGCTCAGACTTTAGAATCAGACAGATGCTAGAATCAAACTCTGGATTCTCTATTTATTTGTGATATTTGGCAAGTTACTCACTTCTGAGGCCCCCTTACCTGGCAAATGGTGTCACCAGATGGCTCATGGAGAGGATTAAAGAGAACAGCTATGTCAGGAAGGTGATAGGTCTTGGCAGCTCTGATGAATGGAAGCCCCCCCCACCCTGTGCTCTGTGCAGAGAAGCTACCCGTTGCCGGTGGATGTTTGGAAAGCACTTGTTGAGTCAAATGGATCTGAATTCCATGCAGCCTCTGGGCTTTCCTCGCTTTGCAGCTAAAGCTTTCAATCTATCACCAGCCATACAGGAAGTGCAAACGTGAAGCTCTGGAAACAGCTTCCACATGTTATAAATCTAGTATTTCGAGATCGTGGCTGTGAATAGTGAGCTCAGCTGTTTCACTGTGCGGTTCAATATTAATGCAGCCCTGAGTATCGGGAGGCCGTCAGACGCTGACTCCCCATGTCCAATAGACTGTGGACACCGGCTGGTGGGCAGGGGGCGTGGGGACCTATGAAAATACTGAGGCAGCGTGGAAGGGCCGCAGCCCTGGCATTAGCGGTGTCTGAGTCATGCTGCAGTGTTAGAAAGTAAAATGGCAGCTGGTGCTGGGGACGGCCCCCAGCAGGCTTCCAGCACAGGCTGCTTGCGTGCTTACCTCAGTTTCTACCGTCTGGGGCACTGTTCCCCGGGAACCTTGAGTTCCAGATGACCTGCTCCTGAATCGATTATCTGGGAGCCGGCTCTGCTGTGTTTCTCTGTGACATCACGTGTGCATGCTGCCTTGTTCTTCCCTTTCTTTCCCTCAGCGAACACTGTGTTGCAGTGATCCTGGTGTATCTGACTGGTCCCGATGCTCCTGCTGTCTGTCCTGCATTTTACACATGAGCAAACGGAGCCCTGAAGAATGGCCCAGGGCCACACAGGGAGCTGGTGGCAGAGCTGGGTTGCAACCCAGGAGTCCTGACTCCAAGTCGTAACCCCCTCAGCATTGCACGGCCTGTCCCTCAGCGTCCACACTTCTGTCTTCCCGAAGGGCTGGGGGGATGGAAACGTGCTGAAAGCGCCTCACTCCTGCCCAGGATCCTCCCCTGAGATGCTGCGCCTCTGGTTTAAGGTGGCATTTCCCAAAATATGCTCCTCTGATGCTCTGTGACACAAAAGGGCTCTGTGGCCAAAAGGGGTTGAGAAACCTCGCAGATGTCTGTTCCCCTCTTCAGACCCGCGGGGCATGGTACCAGTTACAGCAGCAGCCTCCTCCGTAGGGAAACCTCATAAACGTCGTCATCCCATCGTTTCTTAAGCTGATTTGACCACAGAACCTGGCTTTCCCCGCCCCTCACCCTGTAACTCCTGCAAACACCTTGGGGAAGTGGGTTCGTGGAATGCTCCTGGTGAGTGGTGATTCAGGGCCTTGGACGTCCCCATCGCTATGTGCGGCTGGCTTTAGAGAGAGCATCATGACCATAGAGTGTCACAGCTTCTGGAGCTCTGTCCCATACGTTATCCTTTCTGATTTACAACAGCCCTATCCAGGAAATGATGTATTATCCTCTAGAAAAAACAGACATTTAGAAGATCGACAAGCCTGGAGATGGGAGAGAGATTGGAGTGGGTTTCAGATAGCGTGTTCCATGTTCCCTCACTCCTCCAGGCCTCCACTTTGCATTAAACCAGCTTCCTTAGTCCCCCTAACTGGCCAGGCACTGTTTGTCTCCTGGGCTTTGATTCAATGATAGACTGTCGTTTCCCAACCTATCTCATTTGACAAGGAAGGAAAATGAGGCTCAGAGAGGGAAAGTGATGTGCCCAGGGTAGCACAGCTAGTTAGTCAAAGAGCTGGAGACAGAGCGCCCGGGTTCTGAGAAGCCAGTTGAGGCTGAGGGCCCTGTGTGCACTGGGGATGGGGAAGCGAGCCTGGAAAGAAGCGCAGAGCCTGGAGAATGGGGAACTGAAAGCCTCCGAGGATGAAATTGGCAGTGTTGCTTATTACCAGCCTTGTGAAGAGTAATTGCATTCCCCAAAGCCACCGAATGGGCTGTCCTCCCGCAGACCTGGCTGCCGAGCGTGGATGGATCAAAGTGGAACGCTCGGAAACGTGACAGAGTGACCTGCACTTCCTTGGAGGCTCCCCATTTGTCCAGCGACTTCATCTATTCCAAAAACCCCTGAGAGCCTTGAACGAGGATAAAGGTCTCTGAGCGACTAAAAGAGCTCAGTCAACAAATTGCTCAATTGCTAAATAAGTGAATCAATGAAAGAAAAATGTCTGAAACACCTACTGTCCACAGGCCCTGGAAACCTGCTGGCAGTCAGAGGCAAGACGAGCTTCCGTCCTCCTGGAGCTTAGAGCCAAGGATGGGAGAGAGATGTAGGCAAATGGGATAGGACCCTGTGGCAGAGGTGATGAAAGACAATTCACTGTGAGGCTGCAAACCCGCCAGGACAGTTTAACCAGGAGTGCCTGGGGCAGCCTCTTCCAGACTGTGTCTTCCTCGCAGGTGGGTGACCTGCCTGAGGAAGGGGGTTCTCAGAGCAGCGCTGGACCACGGATGCAGCGCTCTGTGGAATAGCCACTGCTCAGGAGAAAGCCGCAGGAGACCAGGATGCCCCGCCCAGGAGTGACATTGATGGATGAGGGTTTGCTGCTCCTGCAGACGCGAGCCTCGCAGAACCCTGCCTGCTTGAGAGGCAGGGGGCCAAGACAATCCGCTTTTTGTTGGGTGTGGGGCGGGGTGAGAAAGTTTAACTTCTACTCTGAGCAAATTTCAACTATATAATACACTGCTTTCAACTATAGTCTCCATGTTCGACATTAGATCCTCAGATCTCATTCATCTCACAGCTGAAAGTTTGTGCCCTTTGCCAGCCTTCCCCCATTTCCCCCACCCCCCAGCCCCCGGCAACCACTTTTCTACTCTGTCTCTATGAGTTTGGCTTTTCTTTGTAGATTCCATGTAAAAGTGATACCATGCAGTATTTGTCTTCTCTATCTGGCTTATTTCACTCAGCATAATGCATTCAAAGTCCATCCATGTTGTCACAAATGGCAGGATGTCCTTCTTTCTCATGGCTGAGTAGTATTCCATTGTATCTGTAGACCACATCTCTCGATCGGTTCGTCTGATGATGGACACTCAGGTAGTTTCCGTACCTTGGCTGTCGTGAACAACGCTGCAGTGAATGTGGGAGCGCAGGTGTATCTCTTCCATATCCTGTTTTCAGCTAGCCACATGCAGAAGAATAAAACTGGAGCCCTGTCTTACACTATTCACAAAAATCAACTTAAAATGGACAAAGACTTAAATGTATAACCGAAAATCATAAAATTCCTAGAAGAAAACATAAGAGATAAGCTCCTTGATATTGGTCTTGGCAATGACTTTTTGGATTTGACACCCAAGCAAAGGCAACAAAAGCAAAAACACACAATCCACCTTTAAGACCCGTGTCTTGAAAAAGATGGGCCCTTCCAACTGAGCAGCGGTGGCACGGCTGTGTTTAGCTTTCTCAGTGTTCTGGAGAGCTCACGGATTCAAGCTGAGCCTCAAAGGGCTTCTCCTGTCCGTGGCCTGCAGGCGGTCCTGGGGGGTTGGCTTGTTTGGGGAGCCTCAGAAGTACCAAGGGGCTGGTGTGCCCCCTTCTTTATTTCTCGTTACCCCGACAGGACTCTCGGCCCTGGTCCAGCGAGGGGAGCAGCGGGGCGGCCAGGCCAACAGGGTCCCCGGAGGCTTTTTCTTTGTGTGTAGCATGTGCGTTGGGAAAAGGCAGACTGACTTCATTCCAGGAGCAAATCAGTTTGATGCTTGAAAGCTCTTTTTCATAGAGCCCTAGAACGTTAGGGGGTGGAAGGCGTCTTAGATGGTTGAGTCCAGTGTTTCATGAGCACCCCTGCTCCCCCGCTCTGGCTCCTCTGTGGTGACGGCCTGTCCCCTTCTCCTCCCTTGTGGGGCCTGCGATAGCGATTTCAGGTTGCTCACCGGCCTCCCACCGCTTCGGGTTGTAGTGTTGTCACAAGCCAGCCTCACCTGTCTGTTCCTTCACCTCTGCAGTGTTCCCATCCAGACAACGGGCTGAGTGGACCTGGCGCACGCAGCTCGTAGAGATCAGCAGAAGAGAATGTACTGAAAGTCCTATAGACAGTGTAAAGTGATATATAAATATTACTCCTACTGTATTAATAGCATTGTCGTTTGCACTCTAGTCATAGATGTTCTTAAGAGAATGAAAGGAACTTATAGAAACTAGGAATTGAATTAAGTCCATGATAAAATATGCCGAATTTCAAATGGTACTAAATCAAAATTCGTATGGTTTTAACATTGTACTAATTAAAGGACAAACAAGCAAGTTCCTTCCAACACGGTGAACCCATGCCTGACAGTACTGACCTCGGTGCTGTTTGTTTCAGCACTGTGGAATTTTCTCCTAAATGCCCCTTGAGCAAATTAATATTTCATTTAATGTATGTCCCTAAAAAATACTTCAATCTATACTATTTATAATTTCTATCCTTTGTTACTACATAATATGTTAGAAAAATGAGAAAACTGGATCTTGAATCTCCCTTGGTTCAAATGTAATAAAATAATAGTAATAATAAAATAATTAATAATAAACAATGACAGATTGAATCTAGAACCAGATCTATTATCACTGTATTGTCTGCCTCATACAATAGCAGTGACCATATTCTTTCTAACTGCTTAGAATGTGCTGGGCATATTGCTTCGTGTGAATGACCTCACTTAACCTTGGAATATTCTCCTATGAGGAGGGTGCCATTTTTACTCCTGTTTTATAGATAAGGAAAATAAGGCTCAGAGAGGTGAAGACACTTGCCTAAGCATGCACAGCTAATAAGTGACGGGTGGCATCGACTCCAGAGTACACAGTCCTAAGCTTCTGTGCTGGACTGCTTCCTTGTATAAGGAGACTCCAAGGAGAAATCAGTGTCCAATATTTAATCATTTGTCTGGTGATTCTTAATATCTGAGAATTAAGAATTAAATAGCCTGTAATGAATCAAACACCTGCAAATTTGAAAGAGCAGATATCCCCATATTCTTCAGGTGGCCATGTGTCCCAGCACAGCATAGCCACGTGGACACAGGTAGCTCGTCATCTCTCAGACACGACACGACCTCTACTGAAACACTGAAATACAGCCCAGTGGTGGAGCTGATGTTGACAATGATGACTTGACTTTTTAAATCCTGTTTAAGGAAGCAGGGGTGAGAACAACATGTTGTAGAAAGAACATTATTTTTCTTTTTAAAGGTAACTTTTTAGAGTGCTGCTGCTTAAATCAACAGTTGCTCATTTCCGTATGAGCTCATGAGTCTGGATGAATAAGGTCTTGTGTGTACTCTGTACAGAAATCTAAGATGATGTGTATAATCTGATAGCATAGTGACCATTTTATTGCTCATGCTGGTACCTGCATCCCAAAGCTTATTGCTACAGGACTGCAAGATGATGCCACATAAACACACACATCAACATATATATACACACACCTATGTATATACACATACATGTGCACACTCACATGTTTATATACTTAGCTCTATTCACAGTAACTGAAATGCTGAGACGGCAAGTTACTATGAAAACCCAGCTGTTTACACTACATATTTTAAAATAGTCTGTGGCATTTCTACCATTCATATGATACTCATGACACTGTCTTGCATCATATGAATGGTAGAAATGCTTGCTGCATGTTTGTATGCAGCCTCATATAGTAGCGTGGGAAGAGAAAGGAATCTGGCCGACCTGAGTGGAGACCCTGGCCCTATCCCTTACCAGCTGGGGCATCTTGGGCAGTTTGTTCGACCCCACTGAGCTCCTGTAAACATGCTTAATCATAGTTTTGGAGGAGTTGCTTATCCTGAATGAGGACCTCCATTTCCATAGAGAAGGCAGCTTCCATTCCATCCCCAGGAAAGGGAAAGTAGAAGCAGAAGACCTCTGTTTTCTGTCCACTCGCTCCTTCATGCCTCCCAAAGGACCAGCTGTGCCTTCCCTGCTTGCTGCGTGGGCGTGGAGGAGCTGTCCCAGTGTTCCGCCTTGTCCAGGAGTTCGCTTTTGCTTCTGCTTGCTTAAAGGACACACGTGTTCTTCACCTGCCTTCGTGCAGAAATCCCTCTGCAAGGGAGTTAGGGGAGGGAAGGTTGTAGGAAGCCTGATTCTGGCCACATGCTGGCATTTTCTCTCGTCCAGCTTCATCAGCAATAAAGCTGAGCATTTGATCTCTCTGTCTGATTTTTGTATGGTTCTCTCAACTGGCTCTAGACTTGGAGGTGTGGCGGGGAGTGGTCATCACGCGCTAACACTCCAGCGTTTCACCAGGCTGATGTGATGGTTAAAATGAGAACACAGATGTTGAGATTCCAACACAGTGTGTTACACATGGTTGATGTTGGGTGACTGTCAGATGTTCCCTCCCATCTATGACTGCACACTGTACATGGCACAACTGGCTTCTTACAAATGGCTCTCTTCTCCTCCTCCCCCAGTACTTAGCATAGAGCATCAGGTAGGAGCTGAATAAGACTTTTAAGTGCCAGAAGAGACTTAACTAATCAATTAGTCAAATTCCCTCATTTTCCAGATGGGAAATTTGAGGACCAGAGATGCTAAATGCCTTGCCTTAGATCACACAGCTAGTAAGGACACTCCTGGGCTCTAAACAGGTCTTGTCACTGAATGCTGCATGATTTCACAGAACAAAGGGGAACCATATCCTCTATACAGGGTAAATTACAAGGCTGCCCAAAACCTGAGAGCTTTGTCAAGGTAAAGTGTTTCCATTTTGAGAGAAGAATAAGAGAGCTCCCAAAATACTTTTCTTCTGACCTACTTAGCTATCATTCGTCTCCCTCCCACCCTGCCCTCATCACCAATTGCTCTGCTTGGAAAATTCTATTGTAGTTTACCGTCTCTCTTTGGCTCTAGTTTTAAAGATGTTCTCACGTGGAGCAGGGACTTAAGAAAACATGCCAGGGGAAGGCTCTGAGAGACAGCAAGACCACATTATGCCTGTATTTTACCTCTCTGAGTGTCTTGACATATCCGGTCCACTTGGGGAAATGCGACTGAGGACAGTGGAAGGGCTATGATAGGACCTTTTCCATCCTTATGGAGTCCTTTCTCCATAAGCCTAAATGGTACCATGATGATTACTTGCCCTCGCAGTTATCAATCAGAGGCCAGCTCTAGAGAGATGATGCTCACAGTGAGTGTGGATATTCCTTCCTCCTCAGAGTGAATTGTATTATGAATTCGTGATCTCGTTCACCCTCTGAATGTCTCAGAAAAATGGGAGAAAGGCAGACATTCTTATCTCATTTATATATAGGAAAGCAGAATGAAACCAAGAGACTTCCAGACGTCTCACTTCTGCCATCCGATGCCCTGCTGCTCTTTTTGTCTGGAATGTTCTTTCTCCACCTGATTTTCCTGGATCTGGATCCACCTATTTATTCCTCAAAACCGATTCCTTGATGAAACTTGCTCCCTCCTTGGTACTGTCATTGCAATTTCTGTGTTATATTTGGTGCAATATTTAAGCTATTTTGCTGTGGTTAATTGTTTATATGTCTCTATCTTGCAGAAATGCATTAGTCTTTAATAACGATCACAAAAATCCTATCCTCCCCATTTTATAGACAAGAACGTGAAGTTCAGAGAGGTTCCATGACTTACTCAAGTTCACCTGGCTAGTAAGTAATGGGGCAAACGAGCACAGGGATGTCAGCCCCAAAGTCCGTTCTCTCCACCATGGGGTGAAGCTGCCTTTTTACAACAAAGGATCCAAAGGTGAGAATGCGTTTTATCCTCAGCTAATTCTTCATACCAACGGCTAGTTACTAACTCCCGTTGATAGAATGCTTGTGATTTACAGTGATCTTATTGGACTGCGAAGCCGCAAGGCAGGGATGCTCTACAGTTCTGAAGTTCATTGCTTTGCAGTTGAGGAGTGGAGGCTCAAAGAAGGGACTTGCCAAAGAGCCATCCTGCTATTTTGCAGGAGTTAGCAATTTGTGGGAAATTAAACGCACATCTAACTCCAAATCCTTTTGCCGTGTTGCAACAATTAATTCGGATCCACAGTCCATTTAGCATGCAATAGTGGCAGAGTCTACAGATAAATGAACTGGGCATGGTACTTGGGAAACCAAGACATTGTTTTTGATTCCAGTGTTGTCAGGCTTTTCCTCCTTTGGCCATGGTGGGTACAGTGAACAGTGTTGCACATTGAAGTCAAGTGGGAGAATCCTAGACCTCAGGATGTGATCAGGAACAGTCATTTGTCTTCCATGGATTGATCATATCGTTACATGACTTGACTTGGTGTTACAGAGTGGCATTCTCACTCCTTTTATTTTTCTTCCAACACACACATGACACACTTGTGGGAGAGCTCAGAGATATGCATAATTTCCCATGTTCTAATTTTAACTTGACCCTTTTCTCTTCTACTCAAGACAGCAAGGAAAGGAGTGAGAAGGATATTAGAAGAAAACACAATCTTTTATTTATTTGAATGGTATTTCTTTTTGTCAAGTTTAGTATCTTAGAGGAAGCCTCCGACTCATCTCACAACTCATTGGGACACACCTGCGTCGTGTGTTGCAGTCCTGGAGAATAGAAGGCTAATTATGGCGGGGCTCTGTCCTCAAACAGCTCACATTGGGTGGGGCAAGCAGACATGGACCGTTGACTATCACTCAAGACAGGAAGTCCTAGTACCAAGGATTTTGTACTGGGGGTGCAAAGAAGGGAGGGGGGGCGGGTTTCTGATTGGGAAAAACAAAAAACTTTGATCAAAAACTGAATTTTTGAATTGAATCTTTAGGGATGGGTGATGTTTTCATAGGTAATAGGGAAAATTGAGAAAGAGGATAGAAACATCGTGAGCATCCTGGCATCTTCTGTTGGGCCCGGGGTAATGTTAGGTAGCCTTGTTATGACCAGAATAGACATTTTGAAAGAAGGAGTAGGAAATGAGTTCTGAAAAGTAGGCAGCACTTGAACACCACACTTTGTGTTTGCATGCGATCCTGTAGACAAGGGGAACCATTAAAGATTGGGAACAGGGGCATGACGTGACCCAGCTCACGTTCTTGCAAGATTATTCTGGCAGTTCCGATCCTATGGTATCGATGATCATAACTTGACAAAGAATCTTGCGGTTTGAAGTGAGGAACTAGAAGTGCTAGTTGATGAGCTGAAAAAAAAAAAAAATCAAAGATCCCATTTTCCTACTTGTGTCAAGTCAAATAAATGGAGCCAGATAAACGTGGAAAAAAATCGAGATAGTAGCAAAATTGCCTGGGAGCAGAATGTTTTTCAAAGTCCCTAATGAGGTGTCAGTGAACCTAACGAGATGAAACTCCCTGCCCTCCGCCTAGTTTTTCCTGCTGTCCTTTTCATCCAGTCATAATTAAGTTGTGAAATTGGAATTATAGCCTATCATTAAAGACGGAGGCCAGCTCTGCCGGGCTCTTGCTTCTCTGAAGAAGGTACTGCCGAAACGCCATCTCCCAGGGCTTCCTCTCCCACTTACGCTCCCCTGATGTGGCTGCAGGCCATGGCGCAGTCGTTTCAGATTTTGATTAAGAAGGGAGGGCCACGTGGCTCTTCTTCATTGATTTCCGTATTGAATTCCGTCATTCTTAGTTAGGAATTATCAGGTAGCTGAAGTTGAAAGGAAAATGTCACAGTCTTTTTAGTGCCATTGGCTTGTTAGCAGAAGGGACGGGTGGGAAAGAGGAGAGAAGTGTCCCCCGTGGCCACACTCTGTGCAGCTCTCAAGATGCCTTGGTGCCCTTTGATTCTTTCAGGGTGTCACCATGAGAGGGAAGCGTTATTTCCATTCATATGGATGTGGAAACTGAGGCTCACATGAGTTGTATGTCTTGTATAATGTCTGCCAGACTTATTCCAAACCCATGCTTTTCCTTCGCCATTGTAATAAAGATGGTGACTGCATCTGTGTGCCACTAGGGGCCACTGAGAGGAGGCTTGGATCTGCCAGCCGCCGTCTCATGGCGCCCCGCGCACTTTGCTGGGGCACTTTGAGGTGCCTTATTTATTCCCACAAGAACCTCTTGCAACAGGATTATTTGTCCTTTTTTATGAGTGAGCCGATTGTGGCTCAGAGAGTCAAAGTGATTTACCCCAAATCACACAGTTAGGAAGTACAGATTCCACCTCACTGCATTACCTTTCAGATTGCGATCTCCACATGATAAAAGGCCCAATCTTGAAGGATGAGGCCAGTAAGGGACATTTCTGGTCCTGGGGCCAGCTAGCAGTCTGAGAGAGATATTTGCAAGGTAGGCCCATTTTTCTGAAACCCTGACATTCTGGAATGTAGGGGTAGGATGCGGAGAAAGGGTCAGAGGCTGGCTCTGTTTCAGGGGGCAGTGGCTCTGTGCAGCATCAGCCTGGAGTCCCAGGAGAGCGTCTGCAGTAACTAACTCTCTAAATAAATGAGAACATTGTGTCCGTGTCCCTGCAGGATGATTTAGATAAACCTGTTGAGCAGATTCGTCAGGCAATGCCTGGGGACGGGGCTGCGCCAGGAAGAGCGCTGCTGCGGATGTCCCGCGCTCCTGGTGGTGGGTCGGTCTGCTCTCCACGGGGCGCGCCAGCCCCGCTTCTGCGCCAGCGTCCTGTGGGTGACTGCTTTCCTCTCCACCGGCAACACCTGCAAGGACTTGGTCCTGTTCTCTCTGCTCTGTCCATCACAGCCAGCTCCGTATAAAAATGCAGACACGGCGCCACAATCCCCTGTTTGAAACCTTAGGCACCAGACGTGTGTCAGAAATTTAGAATGTTTCAAATCTGAGAAAGGAAGTATGATAGAATATTGCATATTATGCAACACCCCCTGCCAGGCTTGGGGTGGCACCCATAATCAAACACATTAGTATTTCTGTAGTAAAATGTATGATAAATAAATGTAGGATGAAGTAGTGTCTGCCAGTTCAGATCAGTTTGTACCACCAAATTCATTCAAATCAGCTTAGATTTCCTGCCAAAATGAGTTACACACACACGCACACACACATGCATGCACACACATACGTGCACACGCAAAATTTGGTTTTCAAAGCTTTGGGGATTATATAATTCAGATAAGAGATTGCAGATAAATATTGTTCAGTGCCTACTATGGCTGAAATAGTAGCTCCCTTAGCTTGAATACCTGTCTGTGCCAGGTGCTACACTGAACAGCTTACGGACGTTTACTGTACAAAAGCCTCAGAGCCTGTGATGGATACAGTGTTATTATCTGCATTTTGCAGCACAGAACTGTGCTGTGCAATCAGTTGCCACTAGCCACATATGGCTATTCACATTTAAATTAAACTACCTCAAATTAAATAAAATAAAAAATTCAGTTCCTTGGTTGTAGTATCAAGAGCTTGATAGCCACATGTGGCTGTTACCTACTGGACTAGCTGTATGTGCCTATTGCCTACCGTATTGGTCAGGACAGAACATTGTCATCAGAGCAGAAAGTTCTACTGGACAGCATTGGTCTACATGTCGTGTGGTGTAGTGGTCACGAGCAGGGGTTCTGGAGCTGGACTCTCATCACCGCTATTTCCTAGATATGTGGCCTTGGCCAAATTCCTTTGCCTCTTGGCACCTCAGTTTTCTCATCTGTAAAAAGGGGACAAAGAAAGTGACCCATGTCATTTATTGTTGTGAGGATGAAGTGAATTCATACATGTAAAGCAGTCAGAACAGTGCCTGGCATGAAGTTACCTCCTAATAAATATCCCCCATTATGATTGTTATTAGAGATGGGGAAATGAAGGCACAGAAGGATGTTTTACACTCTACCTGCCACGTCCTTGCTCTTAAGCTGAATGTGCCACAGCCTCTGCAGATGACTGTCTCGTTCATCTCTGCTCCTGCATTGCTGGCTGAGTGAAAGAGTGAAGGAACGCGAGGGTCTCTGACTGGTGATCTGGAAGCCAAGAGCCAGGAAGAGACGTGTGACAGCCTGGTTTTTAGGGTCAGACCGAGACGCAGAGGCTCACAGCGAACCAGTTATCCTTCATTGATTCCTCAGACCAAGACTCAATTCATATCTTTTATTTCCACTTTATTCCGTTTTCTTGTTTCTAATCTTAATTTTTTAAAATCAGCCACAACTAGGCTATTGTAAGGCATCGAACTTTCTGTCAGGACTATATATTTGAGGTAATATGTTGACGCTTCATTGATTCTGTTTGACAGCGGTCGAAACAGAAATAGAGTGGAGCTGCTGCCCGGAAGTCCCCCAGTGAGGCACTGGAGGACGCTGGAGAGAGGCACCTGCTGGACGTGCCTGGATAGAGATGTGAGCAATACCTGTATGGAAAGAGGTGGCAGTGTTCACTGCAGGCCCTCCAGGCGTGGCATCAAATGGGATGGGGCTCTGTTTCAGTCCTGAACCAACCCTGGGCAACCAGGGCATATTGCTTAAGCTTATGAGCCTCAGTGTCATCATTTGCAACATGGGGTAATCATGCTGGTTCTGTCTTCTTCAGATATTGTTGTGAAGACCGAATGCAAAGCAGGTTAGAACACTCAGTTGATGATCAAGCCCTGGGCACACCTGCTCCTTACTTACTCCTCCAGTCAGTGCTCTTCTGGTAGGAAGGGATCCTCTGAGCTCTGGGAGAGGCAGATAGAGATATCTGGGGGGTTTTAGTAACTGGAATGCTTATTAATGTTACTCATCACTTTTGTCTTAGTGAAAAAGAGAATGTTGTAATATCCATGCGTTAATATCAGCTGATAGCTGAACAAACCATCTTCGAGCAGCAATGAGTAGGCTAGTGTTGGCACCGCTCTTTGGGTGGGGCTTACTGGAAAGAAGCCTACTGCGGAGGGCTTTACCCCTTAGGTGTTTTTTTTGTCTTCTTTATAAACTTTGTCATTTATATTTTGAATTTTGCATCAGTATGAACTGTCCCTCTTAGGAGCTTCTAGTTTTCCTTTTAGTAAACAGAGAGAATTACGTCATCATTATTTTCCCCCCAACTACCAGGAAGCTCGTAGTTATTTTAATGCTCATTTGCAATTGTCACTTTAGTCTTTCTTCATGGAATTTTAGAAGTAAAGAATTGAATTGCAGAATCAGAGGACAAGAGGAAAGAGTAGATACTGAAGTCTAGCTTTATTTTACAGATGAAGAAATGGAAAATCTAGAAAGGGCAAGAAGGATGCTCAGGGACTGAGGGCCCCTCAGTGGCAGAACTGGTCCCAGAATTGCTGTTTCTGACTCATGGCCCATTTGTCAGGCAAATTCTAATCAAAAGTCATGTGGTGAGCATTGCAGCAGATCAAGAGATTTAGATGAGTCTAATGTTTATTGGAAGAGTTTGATGTAGCCATCTCACCATAGAGATGACCTTGCTAAAGGGACCTGAAATACTTGAGCTCGTGGCTACTGTGTCAGTTAGGAATGTGTACAGCACCAAATCAAGGATCTCAAATAATAGCATCTTAAACAAATAGAATTTTATCCTCCTCACTTAGGAAGAAGGCTGGATATAGGCAGTTTTTAGCATTGGTTCAGCTGTTCAAAGATGCCTCCAGCGACTTACACTCTTTCTTTCTTTCTACCTCTTGTTCACAAAATGGCTGCATCAGTGCTAGGCATCTCATTATTGTTCAGAAAGGAAGAAGGAAGATAAGTTAAAGCTGAAGATTTCCCAGAATCTATCAGCAGACTTCCACTTCCATTTAATCATTTAGAACCGTGTCACCTGGCCACATCTAACTTCAAGGGAGGCTGGGAAACTGACTGTTTGCCTTTCTACTCTCTATCATTGGGGTGATAAAACTTCATAAGTCAGTGGGGCACGGGCATAGGCCAATCACAGTGGATGCCAAACATGAGCAACTGGCACAGTTGTAGCAATACGTACAGATCAAATCTTAGCCTTGCCTATTGTAGAGGGCAGCCAGGGAGAAGGGTGCTAAGAATGGGTGTTGAGTAAGTCTCACCAGCGTGTGGTGCTGTACGGTACTCTACATCAGGGTCAGCAAAGGGTCAGTAGTAAACATTTTACGCTTTATGGCTCTATGATCTCTCTTGCAGTTACTCAACTCTGCCATCATTGTGCGCAAGCAGCCATGCACGCTACACAAATGAACAGGCTGTTTGCCAATAAAACTTTATTTACAGAAACAGGCAGGAGGCCAGAGTTGGCATGTGCACTGTGGTTTGCTGAGCCCTGTTCTTCGTCTGTCTCTGCATCAGGGAGGTCCTGGCAATGAGACCAGAGTACTAGCAGTTGGTTACCTCTGGCTCTCTCCCTGGGTGGTGTCCAAATGGGCATTGCCAACACTTTCCACTCCGGGCTCGATGATCCTCCTGCCCCAGTCGGTGGACGTCGTCCCTCTCCTCAGGCTCCGTGTCCCTCCGCTGTACACCTCCCGTGAATAATGATATGGAAGTTCAATCTGTGTCTTTCAGTTTAGGGGACACCTTCCTGTGTTACCCAAATACTGTCATCTTGAATTGTCATAATGCTTGGGACAATAAAATAATGATTGTGGAAGTGCTTTGTCAGCTCCAAAGCAGTGTATGAGAACTCCTTCCTTCTGCAGACGCTCCCCGTGCTTCAAGGACCGTCTATACTTTCCAAGGACTGTTCAAATTCCCTGACATTGCATCCGCCCCATCTGAGCGCAGCTTATCTTTCCTTCGGCGACTCAGTTCGCTGAGGGAGTGTGTTAATTACTGAGAGAGGGTCACTGGAGTGAGCCCTTGGTCCACAAGGGCCCCCCAGGGATTCTAGTCAACAAACACATACCTGCACTCACGCGCTCTCACTAGCAGTTTCTGCCGTTGGTGCGTCAGCCCTTGACAACAGACACTTTATGACAACAGAGTGGGTGATGCGGAGAACGGTGGGGACTTGTAAGAACCAGAGGTTTGCTGAAGGTAAATTATGTGGGTCTGACGCCGGTCATCACCCAGCCAGTCTTGTGGAGGAGTTGGGAGGTCACAGCATTCTTCTGGAAGGCACACCACAGCCACAGGGTGGCCCAAACCGGAATCCTTTGCATCGTCCCTATCGTGCTCCTCTCCCGTGTACCATGCAACTAGTGGACAGCTCAGTCTCTCTGACCAGAATCCGACCTGCGCCTTCTTCTCCTTGCTGAGTGCGTCTCATTCTTCACTCTTAGTCTGGGCCCCATTTCTTCCAGGAAGCGTTTCCTGATTGTCGACACCCGTTTTGGCTCCCCTCCTCTGTGCCGGGACGCCGTCTCCTCCAGCACACCTGCTATGTGTAACTGCACATTTGTCTGTTTCCACACCAGCTGTGGGTCTGTGAGGATAAGGAGCACGTATGTCTTCCCTATCTTGTACGCCCGGCATGCTGACTGGTCCCTCGCTGTGTCAGTCACCGTTTTACCCGGTCCTCCTCTCTCAGGCAGGACTGTACCCCAGAGCCGTGGCTTCTCCCTATGTTAAGAGCTTCAGGGGAGAGTGTCCCACAGCCTTTCAGAGGCTTTTATCCTCTGTTGGGGGCATCAAATTTAGATCACATCACCCACTTGGAGGGGTCGCGGCAGACTGTGGGAACGCATGTGGTGCTTCATATATCTGACTAGCTGGAGCGCTTTTGGAAAAATTATTCATTCCATTCATTCAATCATTAAGCAAGCAATGATTAAGAGTCTGTTCTGGGGCCGGCCCTGTGGTTCAGTGGTTAAGTTCGAGCGCTCCCCTTAGGCAGCCTGGGGTTTTTCTGGTTCGGATCCTGAACGCAGACATGGCACTGCTCATCAGGTCACGCTGAGGTGGCATCCCACATGCCATACCTAGAAGGACCTACAAATAGAATATACAACTGTGTACTGGGGGGCTTTGGGGAGAAGAAGAAGGAAAAAAAAAAAGAAGAAGATTGGCAACAGATGTTAGTTCAGGTGCCAATCTTTAAAAAAAAAAAAAAAAGAGTCTATTCTGTGCTGGGCCCTGGATTAGGAACTCTGGATTCTATGAATAATGACCTGGGAATGGAACTACCATCCATGTGCTGTATTTGCCAGGCACATATTAGGGGTTCCATTTAGTCTTCATTACACATCTGGGAGGTACCTACTGTTATCTCCATTTCACAGAAGAAAATCTGGTCTCAGAAAGGTTTGGGATCACACAGCTGGGACTTGGGAGGGTGTAAAACATAGCCCCTGTTTTCAAGGAACTCGGCGTCTATTGGCGAAGAATACAGTGATGCATTCATTCATTCCTTCATTCACAAGTGTTTCCCGAGCCCTGGTTTGTGCTCGCGCCATTGGAGATTCTTGGGGCACAGCGTGAACGCGGCGGACCGAGGCCCTGCTCTTAGGGGCTTTTCACTCCTTCGGAGAGGAGGTAGGCAGTGAATAGGTCAACACATACACGGGGAAACCACGTGACTGGGGGCTGTGGGGACGCTCCAGCTGGAGAGGCCGGGGAGATGACCATCCCTACAGAGATGATGCTTGAGCTGAGACCTACAAGGGCGTAAGTGAGGTGGGGATCTGAGGGCAGTGCATGCTGGACAGAGGAGACAGTGGGTGCCAGGGCGTTGTGGCTGCAGGATAGGGAGAGAGGGTGCAAGTAGCACAGGATGGGCCCAGATCTGTGAGGAGCCTGGGAGACCAGTGTTTGGCCTTTGGGTTTAAGCCGAGCACAGCGGGACGTTGCTGCAGTGCTTTAAGCCATCGAGGACCTGGTCCAACTTTCTGAAGACCGTGGCTGCTTTGTGGAGGAAGGATGATCATTAGGTCGAGAGGGGCAGCATGGAGAGCGGTGAGAAGGGAGGGGCAGAGGGAGGGATGGGGGAGGGACAGAGGGGGCGGTGGGCTTGGATTAGGGCGGCCACAGCGGACAGGTGCTGGATCCAGGCTGGCACCAGAGAAGCAGAACCTCATGAGCCACGAGCAGGCGCTGAGACGCGAGCAGGGCTTTCTGGGGCACCAAGGAAAGCACAGAAGAACACTCAGTCCTTCTCCGATCCGGGGTTTCCCAAAGTGTTCCGAGAAAACACCATGTGCTGTGGGATGTTAAAAGTTGTTCTCGGAAAAAAGATCAAATTCCTTCACAATCAAGGAAAAAAGTCTGGACAATGCTGCATCCTGTGTGGCGGAGTGGCGGCAGGGAAACAGCGAGTTTGAGGTGCTGGGAGACCCACTAGTCATGACCCCAATCTAACTTTAATGTGGCTTTCCTCCAGGTTGTGGATCCCAGAATGCTTTCTTCACAGAGCATCTTGTGCTGCAGCAGTGTTGCGTGGAACAGGTTTTGTGGGACAGAGTGATCTAGAACAGCATTCTTATTTTATTTGTGGTAAGATGGTGGCCCAGAGAGGGGAAGTGACTTGCCCAAGGTCACACAGCTGGGTAGAGACAGAGCTTGGCAAAAATCATAGCTTTTCAGAGTTCAGATGCAGCTTCTTCTGCCCCAGAGTGCTATCTGCGTTTGCAGAGGAGACTTCGCCCCTTGTGTTGATGTGGTCCTGACTACAAATAACACACATTCCCGCCAGCTGTGTGAACAAAGCTCTCTGCCCCGCACCCCTCCCTCCCAGAAGGGCCCTAACTCAAAAATGGGGCTGCGCCATCCATGGCCAGGGCCAGGCTCATGAAGTCTAACCTTAGTGAACAACAGAGAGCTGTAAAAACTGCGCAGAGTGGTACAACAGTCGTGGTGGGCTGAGGACTGCAGGTCCTATTGAAATCTGTTTGCCCACTCCACTCCACAGCGACATCCTAAATAATGATGGGCTATAATGAGGTGACAGCTAACAGAGAGTCTAGACTCAGCAAAATACAGAAAGGGTTTCGTAGTTTTGCGGGGCAGAGATGCGACTGGATTGTAACTCTAGGAAAGCCGCTGGGGGAGCTGCCCGTTGTTGAAAGAGCAGGGCGTCTCATGCTTCTGGCTGCACAGGGAAGAGTGCATGTCTCAGGGTCAGGTTTCTGCCCGGGTTTTGCCGGCTCCCAGCTGGGCGGTTGTGTGTGAGTTGCTTAACTTCTCTGGCCTCAGTTTCTTCCCTATGAGAAAGAACTTGCCCTTGCAGGGCTCACGCAAAAAGTAAATCAAGTAAGGATGTCAGCTCCTGGCAGGCCTCACTGGAGCTGGCTTACGGAACCAGGCGTTTGGTTCCCTCTCTTCCGGATCGCTCTGATGGCATTTGTCACAAACGGCCTTGGTGTTCAGCTCTTTATGTACTTACATTGGTGAAGATACTTTTGATTGCAAATGATAGACTCCCACTTTGAACTAACTTAGGCCAAAGAAAAAGTGTGGTGTTTTGCTGGTTGGTTGTGGGCTGTATGAGGTTACCCCGCGTCACAGTGGCAGGGGCAGAGGTGTAGTTTAGTTTCAGGAACAACCAGTGCCTGGGGCTCAAGTAAAGCCACATTTCTCTCTGTCCCTCAACTCTGTGTCTTCACCGTCTGTGACCAGCTTCCTGAGTGAGGAGAGGAATGGCTGCCGCTGATCCTTGAGGACTCAGGCAAAGTTTGAATATCCGAGAGAGAGTCCCCAATTGACCCAGAATGGGTCAGGTGTTTGCCTTAGGACCAATCAGCTGCCATCGGGGTGGCTGAGCCTCTGAGAACTTCTAGCATCTATTTATATCACAGAGTGAAAGAGAAGGCTTGCTGGGGAGAAGGCTTCAGACACGGGAGCTGTTGGACAGATCAACAAATGTACATTTCCAATACCTCCCCTTCAAATCTAAGCTCTCTGCAAGAAATCCAGTGAATAGTTGCTCCTTTTGCTTGTTCAGCTTCTCTCCCACCTTCCTGTGTCAAGAGTGGCCCTTTGCCATTGGAGAACTACCCATTCCCTTCCTGTCTGCTTTGCCTGGGCATCTTACCCGTCCTTTCTCAAATCTGCTCTGCCGTCAGCCCTTCCATAGTCCCATGTTTTTGGCCCAGGTGAGCATGATGCAGGTTGGGCCAGTTGAACTCTAGCTCTTCCCTGAGTGTTTGGCTCTTGAGAGGAATGACGCATGGATCTCAGCAGAATCATTCTCTCCACAGTCTTAAGGAACCTGTCCATGGGCTCTCCTGCTCTGACCCCTAGAGCTTATTGGCTCCTGCCCCGCCTAAAGTCTGGTTGTTTACTTCTCTGATCCGTTCTGGAGTTCCCCTCGGTGATCTTCAAGGAAATCTGGCTATCTGTTTAAGTCAGCTGGAGTTGATTTCTGTTGCTACCAACCAAAGGTCCGTAACAGATGCAGGCAGAGGGTAGACGTTATTCACGTTAGTATCCTCCACGCTCGCCCTGATTCCATCCGGCACACAGGTGCTCAGAAGACATGTGGCGGACTTCTTGGCTGTATAGACTCCTTTCTTTTATTGTTCTCCGGGTCACCCATCTCCTTCCTTCAAAGGGGATTCTAGATCAGACCCAATGTTTAAAACGGTCAAGGGAGAGGCTGGGCTGCTTGGGTTGAGGAAAGCCCAAACCCTGACGTTTCCGCTTCCACCTTGCTCCTTAGGGATGCTGAAGGGACTCTAGTGGTCTCTGGAACACGGTTTGAAAACCTTTGGACCTGAGGGTGTCTCAGGTCCCTTCCAGCGCTAGGGTTCTGTACTCTGACCACACGCCAGGGCTCCCTTTGGATCCTGGGTGTGTATCCTTCTTCAACCCAGAACAGTGCTCTGGATCTCAAGCCTGTTCCATTGGGGCCCCCAAAGACACCTTTCTCTGAAGTAGCATCTCTGCTGAAAAATGCCCGTCAGTCTCACTCAGCTATGTGGTTTATATGTGCTTGTCACTGGGGAACCTCATACTATTTGGGGCGTTTCTATGTCATTAAGCATGAGGCAGCCCAGGTTAATTGAAATTGTTATTTTTGGAATTGAAATTATTATTTTTTTATTAATTGAAGCCATTCCCCAGAATAAGAATGTCACGTGGTTTGGAGTTCACAGCAGCAGCTCTGAGGATTTAGCGCACGTTAAGACTGCTGGATCACAAATGGAGATTTCTGGGCACCGCTTCTCAAGATCTGCGTTTAGTGTGGCTCCAGTGGGTCCCAGGAATCTGCGTTTGTAAAATAGGGAGAATGTGCCAGCATCATTGAGTCGTTTCCTTTTTTTTTTTAAGATTGGCACCTGAGCTAACAACGGTTACAATCTTCTTTTTTTCCCCCCATTCTTCTTCTCCCCAAACCCCCCAGTACATAGTGGTATATTCTAGTTGTAGGTCCTTCTAGTTGTGGCATGTGGGACGCCACCTCAGCATGGCCTGATGAGCCGTGCCATGTCCACGCCCAGGATCCAAACAGGCAAAACCTTGGGTCACCAAAGTGGAGCGTACGAACTTAACTACTCGGCCACAGGGCTGACCCTTGAGTTGTTTTCACCCTTAAATGCAGTAATATGTTTAAAGTTCTTTGCCTGGTGCCTGGCTTCATTGTGAGGATTTGATAAGTAAAACCATTATTATTGTTAGATTTGTTTGTGAGATAGTAGCCAGTGGCTTAGCCGGTACTGAGTCAAGCAGGTGTTGAAATCAGCAACCAGCCCTAAGGTTAGTGAGCTACTCCACTGTCCAAGTTCACTGTCGTCTCACACCTGTGTCGTTACCACAGCTGCTCCCGCAGCTGGTTTCCCTGACTTCAGTGTCCTTGTTTGATTTCATTCTCAGAAGAGCAGTCAGAATTGTTTCACTAAAAATCAAACGTGCTAGTATCACCTTCTGCTGACAAGTCCTCCATGGCTCCCCATTGCTTTCAGAATGGAGTCCAAACTTCTCCCCTGCACTCTGCATGGTCTGACTCACGAGTTCCTCTCACAGCAACTTTCTCTCTGCTTCATCTCTTGCTCTCATAGTCCCGCCACCCTGAGCAAAGGGTGGGGTCCCCCAGAGCCTCATGCTCACTCTCCTCCCAGGCTTTGCTCATCTGGTTCCCTCTGACTGAAGTGTGCTGGCCCTGCTTTTGCCTGGCCAAAGGCCCTTCAGGTTCCTTTTGGCTGTCACTCTTCTGTGGAGCCCTCCCTGGCTTCCCAAATGCTGGGTTAGATTCCTTTTTATGTGCTGTCACTACAGCCTATATCTCTACTGTCGTAGCACATATCATACTGTATTGAAGGTATCTGGGTACTTTTCTGTGTCCCCTGTTAGGTATTTAGCTCCAGGAGGTGTGGACTGTGTCTTTAACAACTAGTCTTCAAGGCCCAAGACAACGTCTAGCACATAGTGGATGCAAGTGCTCCATAAATGCTTTGGAAGGAAATTTATTTTGGTTGGACCCTAGACAGTGATGGACGGCACAGAGACCAGGATCCAGCTTTACCGGGAAAAGAGCTTATAAGAGTTAGGTAGAGTCATCGTCTCTACCTAACTAAGGTTCAAGGCAGGGCCTCTATCCTGGATGACACCATGGGGCAAGAGAAAGAGCAGTGGGTTCAAATAGGAGAGCCACAGTTTCGATGTTGCCCCTGTCACTGAAAGCACCATGGGGTGGGCAAGTCACTTCACTTTTCTGGGTCTGCCCTGTCCTCATCTTTCAAATGGAGCTAATAAGGCCACTCCAAATAGTGTTTTTTTGGAGAATGAAATAAGAAACTATTTATTTAAAGTGCCTCGCCAATTGCAAAGCTGTGGTCTTCTTTGCTAGGCCGTGAGCTCCTTACAGGCAGGGCATTTCATGTGGTTCATCTGTTTCCCCAGTGCCAGGTACACTGAAAGTGCCAGGTGCAGTTTTGTTGAATAAATAAACAAATGAATAAAAGGATGACTGAGTGAGTAAATGGATGCGGAAAGTGTGGAGCACGAGGGTGCCGAGCAGGAAATGACAGAGCCGCTCAGAACAGCCTTATTGGGGTGAGTTGCACATGCGTGTTATTCCTTCCTCCTCCATGGGAACTTTCCTTAAAGTGGGGACTGTTTCCTTACTTGCCCCACCGCTCCTAACTGAGCGCCTTGCATACCCTTAGTCAGTATTTAAGGAACGTTTAGGAGCTGGAGGTGAATTTGTTCACCGTGTGACAATTTTCCAGTGGTTGACGTAGGTATCTACCATTGTCCCCATTTTGCAGATGAAGAAATGCGGGTCAGAGATGTTTAAGTGAACTGCCCAAGTTTGCATGGCGGGCAAGGGACCAACCCAGGACTAGAACCCAAGTCTTCTCACTCTTAATCCAGTGTTTTTTCCACCAGGGAGTTTGTCTCTTTGCCTCCTGGCCTCCCCTGTCAGCAGCGTGTCTGATATGGAATGGTGCGTGCACACGCCCAGCGCATTGGGGGCCCTAAAGCGACGGCAGCCCTATGCTAATGAGCAGGAAAGAAGCCCACAAAGAAGAGCCTGCTTCTGGGGGTTGGTGAAAGTTACAGATGGGTCTTGCTTTTAACTGAACGAGACCTAATTTTAAAGTGCAGTCAATTATTTTTAAGGCCTGGGGGCATTTAGAAATGACCATTGCTAACCACCAAAAGCAGGAATGTTCCGTGACCTTAAGACTGCCTTCTTTGGCAGCCGTCTTTCTCAGGGCTTGCTCTTGCACGGGCGTGCTGAAATACAGAATTTATGGAGTCCTCAGAGTTTTGGTGGCCGCAAATCACAAGACTTTATCAAACAGAAGGGGAAGCTTGCCTTGGAGGGTGAGAACATGCTTTTCAGACATAGCGATGGGAATACCAACAGGCCAATTCAATTTCTTTTGGGGTCATGGTTTGTAGCTTTATTGAATGTGCGACATTCCCTTTTGAAAGTCCATGGGATGTTTTCACTTCAGAGAATAATTTCCACATCCCATTCGACACCAAGAAATGGGTAATTATTATATCACTTGGTGGTTGTTTATCACAGTTTGAATGGAAATAAATTGCTTCAAAGTGAAATCACGCTACATGGTTACCTGTCTGCCCTATTAATCTTTCGTTTAATTTTCTTTATTTTAATGTGCATACCAATGTTTTTGACCTGTCTCATCTGTCTCTCTCATAATTCCCTCCAACGGATTTAAATATGTTAAGAGAAATTCAATAGGTGGGTTAAAGGAAAGCTTGGGATTTGGGAAATGGGGGGTTGGCTGAGAGCAGCAATTTATTTCTGAATTGGCTGTCGTGGTTCCCGTGGTACAGAAGCAGACTGGAAAGCAGAAATGGGTAAAACACGTGGATATTCCAGCAATGGACCAGCTAGTTAGGCACAAGTTGTTGACTATATTTTCGGGGTCCAGCCCCATCTATAATGCCCACTTTGGCGATATTCCCAGTGATTTCATTTCAACTAATAAAATCCACAAAACAGCACCGCTTTTCTCTCACTTTAAGAGCATGGAATCAGTCTTCCCTGAGCCTCCCTGTTTCTGCCGGTCACCCAAACTCTGAAAAATCTAGATGAAGGGGCTTGTCCACCTAAATTGACAAATTCTTACTGAGGGCCCACTGCGCCCTGGATACTGGGATGTGAGCTCTTCTCCCCACTGCCTTGAGGGAGCCTTCGCTGTGTGTGTCTCTCTCTTTGCTCAGCACACTGAGGTAGGGAGAGGTCGGCTGCACTGGGAATATTTCTAGGAAAGACTCCTTGCAGCAGAAGCCGATCCTTCAAAGGGTCTGAAGGTGCGCACGGCCCAGCTGGGATGCACGGAAGGATTCGCTCTTGCTTCCAAGTGGGAGGAAAAGTGAGGGCGTGAAGGAGCCGAGACACGACCCGCAGCGTGACAGTGTGCAGCCAAGTCGCTAGGCCTCGGTTGCACAATGAGAGTAGCCATCGGGAAAGCGGACAGAGGGACTGGCTCAAGGAAGGACGGAGACAGGGGAGTTGGTTTGGGCGCATGAGGCAGGGCACGGCCGGGAGGCACTAGCCGGACAGCTTAAGTTTAAGGCGCCCCAAGAACTCAGTAAGCAGGATAAGTGATATTTGAATGCAATATTTAAAAAAATCACAATTAATGCCAAAAGTTCCGTGATGAGTACATTATCAAAAATTGAAATGGTGACAAGGTCAGTAACAGTGCTGTGTGGAGCCATACTGGAGCCTAAGGCAATACCAACCCTGTGTTTATTTCAGTATTTCATATCTATGTAAGTGTTCCTCTAGGTAGTTTTACTGGACCACAGCCCCGCCTGTTCATGTAAGTATTGTCTGTGGCTGCCTTTGAGCCACAACTCAGAGTCTGAGCAGTTGTGAGAGACTGTATCGCCCACGAAACCTGAAATATTTACACTCTGGCTCTTTACAAAAGAGGTTTGCCCCCTCCCAGACTGGATGATTACTGCGCTCCCTTCTGGTTCTGCCATTTGCAGATTGTGTTCTCCGTTGATTTAATCGGTTACCTTTGATGCAAGATGGACCCTAGCCTTCGAGAGCAGCTCATCCTCTGCTGGGTGGACACTGCGTTTGTGATGCATTAGGTTAGCGCCGATCGCAGGCCTGCAGCGTGTCAGGTGCCGCGGGCCATCTTGGGCGATAGCTTGGTGCCTGCAGACCTGTCTCTGCTTCTCCTTACTAGAACTGTGGGCTGCTGGAGAGCCCTGGGGGCGTGCAGTCAGTGTCTCCTGAATTCCCCTGGCTGGGTCCCCAGTGGTTCTCAGCCCGGGTCAGCCTTGTCCCTCCAGGAGGCATCTGGAAGTGTGGGGGGAGGTTTAGGTGCTTACCTTGACTTCATGGGGCAACTGGAGTATAGTGGGCAGGCATCAGGGATGCTGAACAGCCCGTAATATGCTGTTCCATCCAATGAAAAACCGACCCTCCCTGAATGGCAGTGGTCTCTGAAAAACAGTACTCTTTTCTTCAGGTGACCCTGTCCTTTGCTTTAATCCGTTGCCAATTTTTGCTTCCTTTTCCTGAGATTACAGTACAATTCTGTGTTTTGCATAATGTTGTACCACTTTAATGGGAAGGCTGGCTTCGGGAAATATAAAAATGGCTGGGTGAGAGGCTTCCGATGATGCTTGCCAGGCTTTCCAGTTATTTTTTTATTGAGTCATATGTATTCTAGTTCATTAAATTCATTTAAGGGAAAAAAAGTCTCTGGGAATATGGGCAACTTTCTATTTCCTATCATTATTCACAAAACATAGATTTTTCTTGTACCAGTAAAAAAAAATCCTTTTGGTAAATTGACGTCTCCTATTTTTCTGGAAAAGTCTTCTTAAGGAATGTCCTCATCTAAGATCTTGCTGTCAAAATAGGATTTGACCATCTCTGGGTCAGAAAATGTGGGGCAAGGGGAAACTGTCTCATCAGAGGTGGTGCTGGGACTTTGGGGCAGACAGCAGGTTGCTTCCTGGTACCTGCACCCTAGCAGCCAGTGTCACTCTGAAGCGACCTCCCCTCTGGAGACTCAAGTGCTTGCTGGGGTCCAGCTTGATCACTCTCTCTTCTTCCATTTTTGTCTTCTCTTTCCTCTCACTTTCCCTTCTCTGTCAAACCACCCCTTCCTTGGTCCCATCCAGCAGGGCAAGAGTGCATTCTGTGCACCGTGGGGACAGACAGAGCTGTGGGTACAATCTGGGGCCATGGAGCCTGATATCTGGGTTAGGTTCCAGGCTTTGCCGCCTCCTAGCTGTGTGGCTTTGGGGAAGTGACTTAACCTTTCTGCACCTCAATATCCTCATCTCTGAATTAGGGGTTAAATAAGTTAATACACGCAAAGCACTCAGAAGAGCTTGTGGCAAATGGTAGGCGCAGAGTGACTCTGGCGTGGCTGTGTGGAAGGGCCGGTCGTGGGCCTGAGCAGATGCCCTTCAGAGCTGGAAAGAGCCTCAGGGCAGACGGCCTGGGGCCTTCAAACCTTGCTGCCAACACGGGAGCCGAGCCCAGAGAAGCGCCTCTCAGCCCCTGTGGAGTGGGGGCTGGTGCGGGGCTTGGGGCCCCCAGCTCCCTGCTCATGCGCTCCAGGTGTTAACTCGACTGGGGGGATTGTATTGGGGGTAAAATGCTTTTATAGTTTAAAAAATGTTTATTTTAATTCATTGATCTATTTATGTCCACTATATTTACAGATAAAGAAACTAAGTTGCAGAGAAGGAAAGCGACTGCCTTAAGTCATATTTCAAGTTAGTGATAGGTTGGGATTAAAAACAATCAATTAACAAATATTTGTTAATGCTTAATATGTGCTAGGCACTGTCCTGGCCTTAAGTTCAAAAGATTGTCTAGGAAGCTCCACAGTTTCTCAAACCAAGCAGGCCCCCCAATTCAGCTAGCCAGTTTTAAAGGCCCTCAGGCACCCCCGTGTTGTCTGCACTCCCTGGTCTGAGCTGAGCTGTTTCATCCTGAAGGCCTCTTCCCAGACCATTGGGGTCCCCTTAGCTACTGACCTGATGGCTGGTTTTCCTCTTGGCCATCTCGCACCACCAGATACTCCCATAGCTTCCCCTGCACTGACTCCTCATTTCCTCCTTGGCCTCAGTTTTCCTCCCTCTTTGATATTATTGCTTTGGATACCTGGGCAAGGACCTACCACGCTCTTTTGGTCTTTGGGACCCTAGACCTCAAGGCCAGGACCCACACCAAATACATTCATTCATTCATTCAACAAATATTCTTGTGCACCTGCTTTGTGTCAGACATGTTCCAGGTGTGGGGGATATAGCAGTGAGCCAGAGAAAAATCTCTGTCTTCACTGGAGCTTATATCTTCGTGGGTAGTGACATTCAATAATCGAAATAAATTGGTAAAGCGCATAGTGTGATAGATGGTTCTAAATGTTATGGAGATGGAAAACAGTTTGGCAGCTCCTCAAAAAGTTAACCATAGAATTGCCATATGATCCAGCAATTTCGGTTCTAGGTATGTACCCCAAAGAATTGAAAGCTGAAACTCACACAGATACAGTACACGAGTATTCATAGCAGCACTCTTCACGATAGCCAAAAGGGGAAACAACTCAAATGTCCACTGGAAGATGAGTGGATAAACAGCACACACACATACACATATGCACACACACAATGGAGTGTTATTCAACCTTAAAAAGGAATGGAAATCTGACACATGCTACATCTGGATGAACGTTGAAGATACTATACTAAGTGAAATAAGCCAGACACAAAAAGACAAATACCGTGTTTTATTTGGAAATATAGTGGAATATATGTGTTTCTACCATATGAGGCATCTAGAATAGGCAAACTGAGAGATATTGACTTAGAATAGTGTTTGCCAGGAGTCAGGGGGAGAGGGAATAGGAGTTATTGTTTAATGGGTATAGAGTTTCTATTTGGGATAATAAAAAAGCTCCAGAAATGGATAATAGTGATGATTTCACAACATTGTGAATGTACTTGATGCCACTGAATTGCATAGTTAAAAAAGATTAAAATAGGGGCCAGCCCAGTGGCATAGTGGTTAGGTTCGTGTGCTCCGCTTTGGTGGCCCGAGGTTCACAGGTTTGGATCCCGGGCATGAACCTACACACCGCTCACCAAGCCATGCTGTGGAGGCATCCTACATACAAAATAGAGGAAGATTGGCACAGATGTTAGCTCAGGGCCAATCTTTCTCTCTCTCACACACACACACACAAAAGATTAAAATGTTAAATTTTATGTTAAGTATATTTTACCACAATAAAAAATTGCTACAGAGAAAAACAAAGCTTGAAATGGAGATAGTGTTGGGTTGGTGGTGGGGCGGTTAATTTTAAAAGGAAGGGCTTGGGGCCATTCTGGTGGTGCAGCAGTTAAGTTCGCACTTTCTGCTTCGGCGGCCTGAGATTCATCGGTTCGGATCCCGGGTGCGGACATGGCACCAGTTGGCAAGCCATGCTGTGGTTGGCGTCCCACCTATAAACTAGAGGAAGATGGGCACGGATGTTAGCTCAGGGCCAGTCTTCCTCAACAAAAAGAGGAGGATTGGCAACAGATGTTAGCTCCGGGCTAATCTTCCTCAAAAAAAAGAAAAAATGAAAGGAAGGGCTTGCTGAGGAGATTACACTTAAGCAAAGACTAGAAGAAGCCATCCATGTGGCTCTTTGGGGGAAGCATATCCCAAGGAAAGGGACCCCATGTTCAGGCGCCATGACATAGCACTGACCAGCATGGTCTGGGTGTGGTCCGGGGTGTGAGTTCCAGTTCCACACTTATTTTCTGCGTGACCTTGCACAACAAACTCAGCTTTTCTATGCCTTAAGCTTCTGGTTTTTATAGTGGGGATATTAAAACCTAGTTCAGTTGGTGTCATGAAGATTCAGTGAGCTAACGCAGGAGAGAGCCTCCAGCACAGCGCCTGGTGCCGGGCTGACCCTTAGCCGCAGTGCGAGCCCGGCCCCCCTGGGTTCACGGCCAGCATCTGCCCTGACATTTTGTCAGCGCCTGTGCGTGTGGGTTAAGTCCCGTGTCACCCTTGCCTGGCACACAGGAAATGTTGAATAAATGTTCATTGTTTCCCGGCTCCTTGATTTTGATTCAGACAGTGTTAACGCACAAAAGCGCTTGACATAGTACTTGGCACATTGATGGTTATCAATGTGTAAGTTTTCTTCCTTCGGACGTGGGTCATTCTTTCAGTCCTCAGAAATAAATTAGACACAGTCCGTGTTCTCAAGATGCTCCTTATCTTACTGCCAGGCCGTTTAGTGAAACGTGCAGGTGAGGGTTCCGACCTTCCCCGGGGACTCAGGAGGGAGAAGCTGTGGCCAGGAGTGCACCGAAAGTCCTGTCAGAGGATTAGGAGCCCGGCTGAGCCTCCCAGCCTGGCTGAGACGGGGGAGAGGGTCAGGGAAGGGAGGAAGCCAAGTGCTGTGGCGAGACTCCTCCACGGTGGGGAAGTGGGGCAGGGCTGTGGACCAGCCTTGCTCAGGTGGGGTTTTGCCAGCCTGACTGACGTCGCTCCAGCACACTGTGACATACCCCTTTTGAGGGGCTACGTATAGTGGTGCTGGGTCTCTTCCACATGCCCCTCCATCGCTTTGCTCCTTGCTTCTCCGCTCTGCTTGGTGCCTCAGGAGGCCACCCTGTGTGGACCACGTCCGCTGGTCTCCTCGCCCTCTGTCAGCTCAGCCTGCCGGAACGACGCACCAGAGGCCAGGGGTTTAACGGACAGAAGTCTGCTCTCACAGTCTTGAAGCTTCGGCAGGGTTGGCTTCTTCTGAGGCCTGTCATCTCCCGAAAAGCAGTGTCACATGGTCTTCCTTCTGGACATGTCTGTGTCCGAATTTCCTCTTTGTATAAGGACACCAGTTGTATTAGGTTAGGGCTCACCCTGATGACCTGACTTTAACGTAAGTACCTCCTTAAAGACCCTATCTCCATATATGGACACATTTTGAGGCCCTGGGGGTTAGGAGTTCAATGTGTGAATTTTTAGGGAGCACAATTCAGCCCATAAGACCCTCTGACTTTGGGTTTGGCCAACGGGGAACATCAGCAGGAGGTTGGGGGTGAGGGGAGCGAGTTGGGGTATTTATCCCCTAGTAGCTGCCTTGCCAAAGTCACTGAGGACTGAACGTCACAGATCCTGCCAGGCCCACTTGGCACAGCGCCCCCCCCCCCCCCCCCGCCGCCAGCCCAGGGTCCAGCCTTTGTAAATAGGCCTGGTGTTAAACTCTCCTCGCGTTGCCCAGTTTGAGTGTCCGTCTGTCTCCTGCCTGGGGGAGGGGGAGGAGGGCGCAGGGAGAAACGATTTCACGCTGATGCTTATGGTGCACGCTGCGAGTGGAGACTGCCTCAGTGCACTCACTCTCTTAGACTGTGTTTTCTCAGACTTTTTGTCGCATCCTCTACTGACTGCTTCGTTCACTTAGGTCAGAGGCTACGTGAAGTCGTGAAGGAGCAGATGTGTTTGAGTAGCAAAGGTCTGGCCTGAAAGGCAGCTCCTGCACACGGCACGGCATTGTGGCGGACAGGCCCCTTTCTCTCTCCCATCCTTTCGTGTCCGTAATTGTAAAATGGAATGGAAGCCTCAAACATTTTGTTATGAGGGATTGATTAAGTTACATTAAATGAGACAGCAAACGTTCAAGAAATGTTTCATTTTCTTTCCTGCATAGAAGGAGTCCCTGCTGTAACTTTATTTTGGAAACACCTGTGGGAATCCTAACTGAGCAGAGGCAGCAAGGACAGAGAGCCAGAGTCAGTGTTGGGGACCTGACGGGTCGCTACAGGCCCCTGGCTAGGTGGCTGTCCAGTCATTTCTCTGTTCTCCTCCCTGTTCCCCCTCTGCACAACAGGCACGAGGTAGCAGCCTGCCCCTCCCACTGTGGCCACTGGGTACAGATACTGGCCACCTCTTCCACTTCCTCCAGTGCCTCTGCCCTCTGGACGCCACCTCACTGCCTCCTTCCTCGTGCCTGGAGGCCTCTACCCTCGCCTTCCTTCTGTCTGGGAGACGCGTCTCTCTCTGTACGCGGGGAACTCTTGCTTCTCCTTGGGGACTCAATGCCAACAGCGTTTCCCCAGGGAAAGCCTCCCTACCACCTTCTCCTTCCCCATGAGGATCAGATCCCCCATTACATGTTTGCAAACCTCCTGGAACGTGTCCTTCGTGCCAGCGTTAGAACTGCGATTAGAACCACTCACTTGAAACTAATGGTTTCCCTCTGTACCTCCCACGGCATGAAGCTCCCTGAGGGCCGGGTTGTGTCTTTCTTGTAAGAGTCAAGATGGTGTAAAAGTAGACTGGCTGGGTGTCTATTCAGTTCCACCACCTGTCAGCTGTGTGACCTTGGGCATGTTAGTCTCTGTGCCTCAGTTTCCTCATTTGTATAATGGGGATAAGAATAGTAGGGTCAGAGTGAATGTTAAATGTGTTGATAAATGTGAAGTTCTCATTATTGGGCCTGGCACACAGATGTTAGCAATTGCTGCTGAATTCTCTGTTGGCCCTTAACAAAGGTCTATAGAATGAAAAGAGGTTGAGAGTAAATTTTGGGACAAAGCTAAGGTGAGGCCTGCCCACTTCAGTACGTTCTCTGTGGTTTGACGGATAGTCTGAGACTCGCATGACAAGGAGCCTCCTTGGCAACACTTATCATGCTTCGGGTTATGGTTGAACGTTCCATGACGGGTGGAGTCCCCGCGGTGGGAAGCCTGGCCCGTGTCTCCCGGTTGGGATTGCCAGGCGGATGGTAGGGAGAGCGGTGCAGTGAACCTGTTTGTGAACACAGCTGAGGCCCCTCCACGTCTGGTTCAAGGCAGCCTTGAAGAGAAGGTGGCAGAGATGTTTGGGCTGTTTGCTGTCAAGACATAGGTAACTTGGGGAATGTGTGCAGACCACAAATTATTCTTAAATTGTGTATCCGCCTTCACACAGTGACTGGAAATCAGGAGCCCTAGTTTCTGGGGGTGTATCCTAAAGGGAGTTGTTCAACCATCTTAATTTGTGGTTTCCTTGTTCATTAAGTGGGGAGTGTGCCACAGTATCACTGTCTTATTGATTACTTTTATCCAGTGTCTAATGACCTCATTAACAGATATGTAAATAAGTGCACACACACACACACACACGTGCGTTCTCACACTACAGCTGAAATAGCTGTCACAAAGCGCATGCATTAAATCTCATCTTCGTTAGTTAAGGAACTCTCTAAGACTATTGCTTATGATCAATTTACACCTCCTTTACAAACAATTATAATAATTCTGATTATCTGGGTTCTTAGTTTGAAACAAATTAGAAATTGGTAGTCAGGGTGGACCAAAGAGGGCAATGGAAAAGGGACAATACTGCCATAAACAGGGACACCAACCACACAGAAGTGACATTAGTTTTAAAATCCTAGTAGTTTGGGGTCATTTTCTTGATGGGAAAACACTCCTCAAAACCCTTGTGATGATATCATTATTTTTTAAAGCAATAGCATTTTAAAACCAGAATGACTCAAATGATGCTCTAGTCCACAGCCATTATTTTGTGGAGTGAACGTTAAGGTGTAGGGTAACCAGGACACACAACCAGCCTGCAGCTGAGTCCGAGTTCGAGCCCCACCCGCAGCCCTTCTAACTGTGGTGCTTTGCCCCTCCTTTTCTTGGTCAACACGTGCACAGTAAAGGCCATGAAAGGCCCAGGTCTCTACTGGACACAGAGCCTCTGCCCTCCAGGGACGTACGCTGTCAGGAATCTTTCTCTGCATGAATTTAACTGCTAAATTATTAATACCTTTTTAGGCATTTTTAGATATGATAATTGGTACCTTCAGGCTCAACTTCTGCTATGTGTGTGCTAAGGACACGGAGATCTCCAAGACGTTTTCCTCGTGACCCAGATTCTCTGCAGTGTGTGTTCTAGGTAGGTTATTTAAAATATCAATCAGGAATACTTTGGTAACTGCTTACCATGTGCCCAACACCATTATGGGAGCTTGGGGTGACAGGGAAAAGAAAAAACGACTGATGCGATTCCAGCTCTCCAGGAATTGTAACGTCCCTAGAGAGACTAACAGGCGGAAAAACGGTGGGCGGGTCCTCCAGGGCAGCTGGCTGCTGAAGGGTGGAGAGCACGGGCTCGGAAACCTGCCCTGTCCTCACGCCTGGCTTTCCCATGACCTCTGGACCCAGGCCTGACCTCCGTGTGCCTCATCTGTAAAATGGGCATAGTAACAGTGCCTCCCTCCTGGGCGCTGTGAGCATTAAAGAACATAATGTCCGTCAAACACTTAGACCATTTCCTAGAGCATAGTGAACCGTCAATAAATACGAGCTTTAGAGTTTCCAGTTCTAGAACAGACACCAGATAGACTCTACGCGTTTGCTCCAGCACACGTCAAACCCTTACTGAGCGTCTGCTCTGTGCCAGGCTCTGGGCTGCGCGATGAGAATGAAGAGGTCAGTAAAGTAGACCGTGTCCTGAGACGACTTATCGCTTAGGGTAGAAGCTCAGCAAACTCCAGCCCTGGGGCCAAATGCCACACAGGCCTGTTTTGGTAAATAAAGTCCTAGTGGCAGCGTTGAGTGGTTGCAACACAGTAGGTATGACTCCCAAAGCCTAAAATCGATATGACGTGGCTCTTTACCGAAAAAGTCTGCCAAGCCTTCACCCAGAGCCCTGCTGCTCCAAGCGTGGTCCCAGGGCCACAGCATTAGCATCAGCTGGAGCAGCGATAGAAACGCAGAATCCCAGGCCCCGCCTCAGGCCTGCTGAATTGGAATCTCCATTTTCATGAGGTCGCAGAGGTCTCTGAACACACAGTAAACTTTAGTAAGCACGACTCCAGGGGACGTCCAAGACATTTCAGTAGTTGCTCACCCAGGGGCAGTGAAAAAGTGCTGGAGAGAGGCGGGTTTAGGGACCATTTCTTAAGCACTTACTTTGTGTCAGGGCGGCCTCAGCGTCTTCCATATAGTACCTTCTTTAGCACTAACAATGCTTAAGAAGAGGATGCTACTTTTTTTTTTTTTGAGGAAGATTAGCCCTCAGCTAACATCCACCGCCAATCCTCCTCATTTTTTGCTGAGTAAGATTGGCCCTGAGCTAACATCCGTGCTCATCTTCCTCTACTGTATATGTGGGATGCTTGCCACAGCCTGGCTTGATAAGCGGTGCCATGTCCACACCTAGGATCGAACCAGTGAACTCCGGGCCACTGATGCAGAATGTACGCGCTTAACCGCTACACCACGGGGCCGGCCCCGAGGATGCTACTTTTAACCTTAGTTTAGAAACCCAGACTTAAAGCCTGGGTGATTTTAATGAAGCCTTTCAGGCAGCGATGGCCGTGCTGGAGTTTGAATTCCGGTCCAGATGGCCAGCCACTTGTTCTTCATCATCGTGTCATTCTGCTTCCTGAAAGCAATACAGAGGAGGGAGTGATAGGGATTCACAGAAATCTTGCAGAGCTGGCTTAGAGCCTGCATCACACAGCGTTCAACCAGGAGAACAACATCACTCAAAGAATGTAAAGCAGAGGAAAATTAACTCCGAGAACTGGTCACACAGCGATGGAGGAGCTGAAGGGCCGTCAGGAGAGCGTGAGGCCTTCTGCACTTAGCTGCAGTGGGAAGCTCGCTCCGCCATCAGGCTGCAGGGACAACGCCAGGGGTGAGATCACTGGGGCCCAGCAGCCAGAGTCACCGGGGAGAAGCTGACCTCAGCGGGCCTCTCCAGCGGGAGAGCCAGCCACGGGTCACAGCTGCTGGTGGCGCTGCCCCAGGCAGAGCTGGAGGGGAATCGTGAGCGTCTCTCTCCCACCCTGTGTTTCCCCAGCAGCTAGGGAGTTCGCATGCCGCCTAAAGCATTGGGACTTCATTCTGGTGGGGAACCATTGGAATATTTAAATAAGATAAATATACTTGCATTTGTATTCTGCAAATTTCACTCTGGCTGCAGAGTGGTTGTTGGATTAGAAGAAACCAAACTGGGAGGAGAGAGTCCGGTTAGAAACCTATTGCACTAATCTAGGTGCAGGGTAATAGGTGGCTGGGCCGTGGAACGTCAGGGGTGGAGCGGGAAGGGATGGCTATGAGAGACCAGCAGGCGCGGCTGGCTGCCCCCCAGGTCTATCCCCTTCCTGCTTCTCTTGCTGACAGAGACCCGATTTGACTCGCGTGCTGGCTGTCCGCTTAGACCTCCCTCCAGCAAGGGGGCCCTCCCCAGGTCAGGGGGTGCCTCTTGGTTGGTTCAGTCGTGGCCACCTCTTGCCTTTACCAGGGTTTTGATTAAGAAGGACACGTGATGCAAGTCCGCCTGGTTGTGGCGTTGCAGGCGTTGTGGTGGCCATCTTGGATCTCGGAGGGGCTCAGCTGAAGGAGACAAGCCAACCGTCTGGGGATGGAAAGAACTTGCCTTGCAAGGACCACTGAATCTCCTAATTAACCAACTCGGGAACTGTCCTACCGCTGGAAATCTGTGCCGTGAGCCCGGAGTTGCTAAGACAGCCAGGAAGCGCTGCAGACGGTGGCCGTGGAGGGTCAGGCGGAGTGTGCGGCGCTCAGGAGGAGAACCTTCGAGGGGGCAGGGCTGGATGAACCTACTGAATCTACTTATTCACCTAAACTATTCAAGTCTCTTATTGGAAACCCCTATTCATCCTTTAGAATATGGCTCAAGTGTCGCCTCCTCCAGGAAAGCTTCCTCGGCCGCCGTTCACGTACCTTTCTCTATGCCTCCTCTGCCGGAGAAACTGCCTCCTTGCCAGTCTGTGTGCCCTCCTGATGCTGGGCCGCTGTGTTAGATTCATCTGTGTAGCCCTCATGGTGCCCAGCTCCGTGCTCTGTACTTGTCTGACTCTACATGAGTGGTGGGCGACCTGATTGAGGGGCCAGCCTGAGGGTTCAGAGGTAGGAACAGGGGCCTGAGGGCTGAAGGTGGGACTGGATGCCCACCCCAAGGAGGTTGCAGTTTTGGTTAAGGGCAAGAGAAAGGGACGAGTTAGAGCCCACATTCTGAAGACTAAATTTAAACCCCACAGGACAGGAGGCTAGTGGTGAACAAAAGGAAATAGGGGCCTGATAGGATTAGAAGAGAAAAATAAGATGCAGAGAGTTAAGTGTCAAGATCCCACAGGCAAACTTGAAGCCAGGTCTCCGACTCCGTCACATGTGGCCCTCTCGCTCCGTTCCCTTCCCTTTCCCTCCAGAATGCACAAGAATGGGCACTCGGCTGCCTCTCCAAAAAGACTTGATGATGGAGTGACTGAATGAAACCATTCCATCGTGACTCTTTTTCTAGATTTCAGCTGCTTGTTTCAATGGTGTTTTTCTGACCTCGCTTGGCATTTCAACCAGGCAACATCAGGGGGCTGCATGTTGTTACACATCGACGCAGGTACCTGCTCTCCTCCCCTGCATCCCCCATGCTGGTTCTTCTTGTCCAAGATCAAAGAGAAATATTGTTCAGACTGCAGATGGAGAAACCAGGCTGGCCGCCTTTGATGTCGGGCAGCAGCGGTGGAATCTGCGCCCCGACTTGCTCTTCCTGCCGATGCAATTTGCAGCAGCAATGTCGAGTCTTGGTAATTGTTTCTCCAACCCCCACGCCACTAGGGTTTTTTATTTAAGGGTAAATTTTCATTTGGCTAAATAAGCAGTTCCTGTCTGCCCGCAGCGGATGGTGGCCCTGAAACACAGGGTGCTGCTGTTGTCGTGAAAACAGAGCACAGGGGATCAGGAAGGCCTCACGAGAGGCCGTCATGTGGAGTGCGTCCTTCTTTAACTCTCCCTTTTATTGGAATAGTGTAATTTCAGTTTCATAAATACTAAGAGGTTTACCGCTGGGCTCTGGGGCTATCCATCTCATTCACCTCAGAAATTAAGGCTGCTGCCTCCCCTGCAATGTTTCTCTTTGTCTCTAATATCCCTTTAGCTGCCTTTAGGAACCAAGCCAGGATGTAAAGAATTCAGACCGTTTTATTTTCCACAAGGTCAGATTGTTCATGATTCCTAATAGAGAACATTGGAAACCTTTTTATTGAGGGGCAGTCTTTCTTCTAATGTACCTCTCCTTCCAGAAACAGTTGCAGTCAAAGGCATTAACTTAAAACCTTAATCTTTGCTCAAGATAATAATAGTAGTCGTGAAGCAATAGCAGAGGCAGAAAATGCCATGTACTCGTAAACATATGATAGACACAGTCCTAGGTGCACGCACATTATCCCTGTTTAACCCTTGCAGCGACTCTGCTAGGCAGCTATTGTAGCTCTGTTTTGCAAAAGAGGTTGCTAAGACTCAGAGAAATTAAATTAAATGTCTCTACTATGCTCTGGGACTGGGATTTTCCTAGGATATGGTGAGGAAGATAGTGTGGATTTTTGCAAGTCTATAAATGACAATCAAGTCAAAAGCGAAGCCGTGTGTGACAGGCAGTGAGCAGGGGGCGCGTGCCCCACTTTGCTGAGCGGTGGTTTATAAAGCACTCACGTGCTAAGTTACCCTGTGCCTCTTCCCTCTGCCCAGAATGTCTTCCCCACGGCACTGCCCTTCCCCTCCTGCCCTGGTTTCCTTCATGGAGAGTCTTCCCTGATCTCATAAACAGCCCCTCCCATGCCCTGTGGTAGCTACTTTTGCTAGTTTCTCTCATGGCGCTGTCACTGCAGCGCTGCCTTGATGACCGCGCCCGTCACCTCCACCAGGCTGTGAGCTCCTTGAAGAGCGTGTCTTATTTGCTGGTATCCCAGTGCCTGATGCTGTGTTCACTGCGCAAGTGGTGCTCAAGAAACAGGCGGATGAGCGACTGAATGAATGAAGGGAATAAACAAACGGTGAACAACCTATTGTCTCGTCACTGAGATGTGCGATTATTTCCTGTCATGACTGGTAGAGTGTAATTCCAGAATCACACTTATTTCCTGGACTGGGGGTCTCTGGCTTTCCTATTTTCTATGCTAAGATGGAGTTGAGAGGGCACTCAACACTCCTGCCTGATGCCTATTTCCAAAAGGTTCTGTTAAAGAAGATATGACCAGTGTATCCAAAGGACTTCATTCATTAAAGTTCATCAGAAGGTGAGTTTATATAGGTAGGTGTATGTCCACAAGAATGAGCACAAAAAGGACGCGGAGTAAATGTAGATTGGACTACTTTCCATTGGACTCCTTTCAGGAAAATGTCCCTATCGTATGTCTCATTTTTTCAATGTCTTTCAAAATATTCTCCATAGAAATATTAAGGCAAAGCTCTTGTTCAAACAATACCTTAATCTTCTAATGTAGAGAGAAGAGCTCTAAAATAAGAACCTCTACTTGGGGAGACGTTGTAATCCTCAGTTTTGACGTGTGAGCTGTGTATTCCCTCTTTTAAACTCTGGTTTAAGTGTAGGAAGAACCCAGCTTTCTCTCTTGATCTCCTTAGCATAGTAATGCCAGGCTGACATTTACAAAAAGGACTTTACTACACGTGCTGGGAGAAGAGTGGAGGAGAAGGGTGACAGAAACAAACAGAGTAAAAATAGTCGTATGTTTGCCTTTCCTGATAGATTGTGAGCTCCAAGAAGGCAGGAACTGTACTTAACTCATGTTTATGTTCTATATCCTCACCTGGAACTTAGTGGATGTTCCATAAATACTTGGATGAATGAATAGATGAATGTAGAAAGGAGCGAATAATCCAGACATTAAAGAGTCTGACTCTAATATCCATACATATTGTCACTTGGGTCTTGACAAACTTGTACAAATGTCCTTCTTCCCTCCTTCCTCTTTCTCTCCCATTTTCCATTTCGGCTTCCTGTTTCCAAGTGATGAATGCCGTTCTGCTTCTCGGTAGAGCACACTTCCTGTCTCGCCTGCGTTGAAATCCTGCTCTCAGTTCTGCTGACCCTCTCACTCTAGTTTCCTGTCTAGGGATCATGTGAAATGATCACACAGCTGACTTGCCCAGCAGATGTGGGTGGCATTCACTGAGACCCAGTGTCAGACAGCAGCTTCACAGTATTTGGCTTATTTTTTGAGAAGGAACCTCTAACCCAGAGGATTCTGGAGCAGATCACACAGGGGAGGCGTACAGGCCCGATTCCTCCATCTGTCCTGCCTGCGCCAGGCCCGCTGCTCCCAGCTAAGAGGCGATTTCACAGGCCTGCCTCCTCTATAAAAAAGGGTTCCTTGTTTCCCCTCCTGATCAAATACTATTCTTTCATCTCACAGGTCCTCATTAAATGCCTAATGTAAGGTCCCAAGCGTACCCCACGCATCTCCTCTCAAGGGCAACCTCACACGTGTAGCCACGTGCACCTCTGTGTTAAGCCACGTGTGTGATGCTGGCCTTTGTATGTACATGATTTTTCAAATGTTTCCCCCAATGTAATCATTATCATTTACTCCATATTTCCTGTGATAATCCTATGTTTAGGCAACTTATATATATATATGTATTTGGGGTTTTTTTTCTCCTTCTCTCTGAGGTAAGTGCTTCTTCATTTCACAGAGAAGGGAACTGAGGCTTGGAGAAGCAGAGGAGACTTACCCAGGAACCCGCTGGCCAGTAACTGATGAGCCTTAGGCTTGAACCCGGGTCTGTGACAACTGAAAGGTAGGCTTTCCACAGTAACCCGCCCCACGCGCACTCAGATGAGGGCACGGCTGCAGGGGCAGCTCTGCGCGGAGCCTGGAGCGGCACAGCTCTCGTTGTGTAGCATTTCCTTACACCTGGACGTGTTTCATCAGTGAGTCAGCTTTTAAAACAGAATTGTTTCTGAATACCCCGGGACAGCTCCTTTCTTCCCTGTGGAAAAGAGGAAGACGGTCACAGAAGGGGGACCGTGGGCCCAGTGACGTCCACAGGTGGAGCAGAAGGAAAAGTCAGAGGGAGGAAGCCCTGAGCTTCATTTAAACCTCTCGGTCCTGATTCTAAAGCAAAGAGACAATAACAACAATGAGAACAGCTAACCTGTCTGAGAACATTCACTGAAGCCTGGACCAGGAGAATCTCATTTGATCCTCTCAACAACCCTATGAGGTACAGATGATTGTTCCCATTTTCCAGATGAGGAAATCGAGGCTAAAAACCTCAAGATTTTAAAAGGCTATTTAAAGGCTTTAAATACGTAGTTTTAAAATAGGCTGTCTGGAGGCCCTGTTCTGGCTGCAGGCTATCTCCGACCTCATTGTCTGCCCTGCTTCCCTTCCTCTGGCCACGGGGACCTGTTTTCTGTTCCGAAAACACAGTACGCAGGCATCCTTCTCCAGGAGCTGCACCTGCTCTTCTCTGGCCCAGGAATGTTCTGCTTGAACACGTTTGCATGGATCGCTCCCTCTCCTCGTGCTGGTCTCCTCTCAAATGTCCCCTCAGGAAACCTTCCCCGGACACCACCAGTCATGCCCGGTCCCCTTAACGTGGCTCGGCTGTTTTCCTACCTCTCATTCTATTCTGTGTCTGTCTGTCTGTTCATTGTTTGGCCTCCTCGTAGAACATAAATGTCACAAGCAAGGATTTTGTCTGATTTATTAACTGATGTACCCAAAGCTTAGAACACTGCCTGGCTCATAATGAGCTTTCACACATTGGTTGAATGAATGTTTTGTTAAATGCACAACTCAGTAGTCACAGGTTGATTTCGTTGTAAGAACTTTCACGTAACTGAATTCACAAAGCACAGACTCGAGCTGGCAACATTGAGTCATGTGTCTTTTCCACCCCTCACACTTACTGAGCCCCGCCCCCCAGGCTTGTGGAGGCACAGACCGCGAGATGCAGCTCCAGCCTTCCTAGAACCAGAGAGCAGCGAAAGAGCAAAGCTGGTGTAGAGACAGCAGCGCTGTGGTGTGGAGGAGCACAAGGTGACAGGGGACTCCCGAGGAGGAAAATGTGGCCTCTGTCCTCAAGGCCTCCTACTGAGTAAATGAAATCTATCATTTGTCCTTTAGGGTGAGCTTGTTTATTCTGTGATTAGGAAAACAAGAAGGAAATGATCAGCTGATGTGACTTTATTTTTCCACCAGAAATATCCCTTACACAGGCTGGAAGGGAAAGGAGATGCCAGGAGTAGGGCGCGCCTCCACTCCGGGCGCCAAGGAGAAGGAAGCAGGGTCTTTTGCTGTGTTATTGACACTCCAGAACACCACTTATCAAAGATGACAACTTAGAGCTTAGGGTTCATTTTCTCCTCTAAACCACTTGACTGGTTTTTGCCAGAGAAGAGCAAGTGTCAGCCCCTCCCATGGTTGGCAGAGCAGGCGTAGTAAGAGCCATCCTCCTCAGAGCTTTCAGACAGTGGGCCCAAACCTCTTGGTGTAGCTCACCAAGGCCTGGAGCCTCGGCTCTGCCCACCACTCTGTGTGTTCTGTTCCCTCTGCACACATGCTGGGCCCAGCAGTGCCCTGAGTGCGCTGTGCCGTTTTCCCTCCCTGGTTGTCTGCCCAGGCCCCTCTTTCTGGAATCCCCTTCCTCTCTTCTTCCTTTGACTGTCTTCCCCAGTTCATCCCTGTCATCCTTCAAGCGTGCAGCTCAGTTGAAATCTTCTCCAGGAAGCTTTCCCTGACTCCTTCCTGTCTCGCCCCTTCTCCCACTCCCAGCCCCACTACCAGGCTCCCATAGACCCTTAGAGTGCCTTGTACTTAGCCATCTTGATGCTAAAAGTTTTCTCTGTACTCATGTCTCCTCCCTCTTTAGACAGGAAGCTCTTAGAGGACAAGAATTTTGTTTACGTTTGTCTTTTTAAAAAATCTCCGTTCTCCTAGAATTTTCTCCCAGGACCAGGCAATTAATGCTTATTGAATTCTGCAGACTGATTAAGGACCTGTATAGGACCTTCAATCTTCCATGCTTGGCTACCGAGGAACAGCTCTCGTTGTGCAGCATTTTGGTTTTGGGTATAGATAAATCAGTGACTCAAAGAGCTTAAAGGAAAAACACGGTACCCACCAAGCCAGGCTGGGTTTGGTGTGAACACTCCATATCAGAAGGGAAAGCAGGGAAATGGGGCCCACAGCACCATGCAGCCAGGAGGCAGGAGACCTGGACGCTGGTCTTGGCCCAGCCACTATCTTGCTGTGTGCCAAGTCAGGGCCTTTCTCTGGGCTTCTTTTACCTCCTCTGAAAAAAGGAGCACACCACGTGTGGACAGTGGCCGGGATCCCCTGCAGATCTAAAATCCTACAACGCTGTGTTCCTGCTCACGGATCACACACTTTTTCATGGGCTCAAAGTTTGCATTACAGTGTGTTGCCATCGTGAAAGGTACACTCCTTTACTGCATCTCATTTGGGCTAGGAATCAAGCCTCTGACTTCAGCAGAGAAACTTGGAAGACCCCACCGGTCACGTTTCTCAGAAGAAAGTACATTCAAATGGGGGAAGAAAAGAGATGGAGAGTTATCCATTCACTGCTTTTTCAAGGCTCAAAAGTGTAGTTTATTCTTTGTACTGCATTTTTCCACATATTTTCTCATTTAATCTTACTGGAATCCCTTTAAGGTAGCCAGGATGGGCAACTAGGTAGCCATTAATGCCATTCACCAGAAGCTTCTAGCTCTCCATTCTTCTGAGAACACAGTAGGAGCATGATTCCTGGCCTGTGGTGGTGAGGGTACCGTGCAACCAGTCTTGTCCAAGAAGCTGTGAGCTTCCAGAAGTGGTATTTGTTAACTTCAAGCTGAGCATTTAAGTGCAGGTACGAGGCCATCTTGAGTTGTTTGTTCCCTCTGCCACGGTGGCCAGAAGTATTCCAGTCAGTGGCTGTTGCAACAGCCTGGATCCTGGAGTGAGGTCAGAGAAGAGCCCCCAGATGAACTAAGAGAGACACGTAGCATGAGCAAGTGATTTTAATTGTTTTAAGTCACTGACATTTTGGTGCTATTTGTTACTGCATCACAACTTAACATATCTTCACTGACACAGGCATTAGCCCCATTTTTCACATGGAGAAATTGAATCTTGGTGCAGTAAAGTACACAGACTTTCTCAGGGTCGTAAAAACCTCGTAAGTGCCCAAGCCTGGGATTTTGAACTCAAGTCTTCTGACTGCACATTAGTGCTATTTTCTCTATACCACACTGCTTCCTTAATTAGCATTAGGTATTAAACTTGATTTCATTGGATGCCACCCTGTGGGTCCTGGTTTTCATGAGTAATCTTTGGAAGGTAAAAAGGGAGAGTGACAAGATCACAGACTTTGGAGGTAAGCAGATGTGAACTTGAGTCCCGGCTCTGCTAATGAATAGCTCGGTGTCCTTGGCGTGTTGCTAAAATGTGGTCTCGTAGGTCTTCTGACTCACCCAAGTCTGCAGAGAGTGGAAATTCTGCACAGTAGGGAATACTTACTGCTAATGGTATAATATCAAGCATCAGTGGCTGCATGGGTAGATATATCGGGGTGTGGTCTGCCTTCCCAACATTCTCAATCAGAGAGGCTAAGTGACTTGCCTGAGGTCACGCAGTAAGGGGCAGAGCCTCAGTCACAACCCAGGCCTCTCTGATTCCTTCCAGTATGTCCCACTGCCTCCCAGATGAAACGAGCTCTGCTGAAACCCTCAGCCCGTGAGGAAGGAGGGGCGCAGCCTGAGCTCAATGATTGACTTCACTGTGGAGAGCCTTCCCATTTCTGTTCCTGTTTGTCGTGGAGTGTCAAGTTGATTTACTCTTTGAATATTCCTCTGCTTTCTCTTATTCCGGCTGAGCGTTGAGAACAGCAGGCATTGCCTTGGCAAGGTTACAGGATAAACTTGCTGCTTTTAGGACATCTGCATCCAGCAAAACCTTTATTTTCTCTCCCCTGGGCATAATCTTGGAAAAACACATCTGTTGTTCCGGGTGCGTACCTGGCTGGCCTTATTTTTCCTCCCTTGGATGGGGAAAGATTCTGTCAAGATATGAGCAAGAGTTTTCACACCCTCTGAAGTCACAGACCCTTTGTATATTAAAAATATAAACCCCTCGGAATCTTGATGGAATTGTAAAGTTTTATTTAAAACCTGTGTCCCAGCATCCTCCAGTTCTCGGGTGTTGGAGTCTCTGGAGATGCTTTCAGGGTCTCTTCTGACTGAGTCACTGAAGTGTGGGCAGCGCTGGAGGTTTGAGAGCACAGTAAGAGACAGGCTCCGCGTGTCCGGATGCCTGCCCCAGGACACGTCTCCCTCCCCTTTCTGCTGGCTAAGCCACATTTACACCTGGCTGCCTCCAAACTCATCCTCTGCAGGGAGCTTTCCAGGACCTGCGGAGGAGAAACAGAGACCAGGCTAAGTTAAAAACTCAGTTCTGCTTCCTTCCTTCATTCATTTTAGAACAATTATTGGGCACCTACTCTGTGCCAGGCTCTGTCGTAGCCACTGAAGGAGCACCGGTAATCCACGCCCTCACCTCACTGCAGGTTAAACAGTGGAGATTCAAAAAGCAACAAGGCAATTACAATATGGTGTGACTGGTTAATTAACGAGTAACTCACCATTCATTTAACAACACTGAGGGCTGATCATATGCCGAGCACTGGGTTAAGTGCTGGGAATGCAGCAGTGAGTCAAGTGGACAAACTTCTCTGGCCTCCTGAAGCTTCCCTTCAGGTGACGCAGGCAGGTAATACAGTAGATAAGTGTGTGATGCTGTGGTACGTGGTAATGATGAGCACCATGAAGACAAACATGGGACAATAAGTGGTGAGAGTGTGATGGAGGGCGTGGTTTCAGCTGCGTGTCTGAGGGTTCTCCGAGGAGGTGATGTCCGAGGGAGCCCTGTGATGACAGCAGGGCCACGAGACTGGGTGTGCTGTGTCCTGTGGGGGCATCTAACCCATGTCCGCTGTGACTTTGGTTGAACCACTTGATTTCTCTGAGCTTTCATCTCTTCCTGTGGAGGATGAGCAGGTTTACCTCCTCTGTGGAAATACGAAGAGAAACCATTCCCCTGCGAGCTGCCTTGCTCTCCCCACTGGGACCTGTGAATTGCTTCCATCGGCCCGTTCTTCAGAAGGCCTAGACTCATGACAATCTCAGCTTCAGTGGCGCAGATGTGAAGTCACAGATCCGGCTTTGAATCCCGCCACCAGAAAGCAGATCGTCTCGCTTCCCTGAGCCTGATTCCCTTACTGTGTGATGGGAACAATGAGCAGAACCTGTGGTTTCCGGTTATTGTCAAGACTAAGCGAGCTTCTGCACTCAATGCCTTTAACAGGACCTACCCTGCGCAAAGTGCTGTGGCTCTGTGTTCACTACAATAATGCTGCTCTCATTATAGTGATTAATATTAAAATAACAGCAATTCATGTGCAAGCCTCACCCACATGTCTGGTCTGTCATTGATGCTCAGCAAATATTATTGCCCTTCTCTTCTCTTCCTCTTCTTTCTCCCTCTATTTCCAATGTTGTTTCCCCCTTCCCCTCTGTTCTGTTTGATCCAGAGCCAAGAGATCTGGTATCTCAGGTTAGGCTCAAGGGAAAAACAAGGCAAAGGAAATTCCTTCTTCTTGGGAACTTTCTTTGCACGTCTACAGAACTCCAGGCTCTCTTCTGATCGCTTTGTATGTGTATTGGCCTATTTGAGTCTCACGTTGACGCCAGAAGGTGTACATGGTGACTATCTCTATTTTATAGTTATGGAAACTGAGATATGGTGTAATTCAGTAACTTCTCCAGAGTCCCGGAGCTTATTAGTCAAGGAGCTCTCCAGCCCGAGGCCCTAGAACAAGAACGGATTTAGACTCAGGGCAGTAGTTCTGTAAGGAATTAGGATAGAGAAGAGGTGGAAGTCTTCTCCATATTGTGTCTCTCCAAAGCCTGAACGTGGCACATGAGATGCAAGGGGAACCTGAACCTCCATATGAGGAGGCTCTGCATGCTCAAAGGCATGTGGTGGAGGGGTGCCCCTGTCATGGGCCCTGCTTCTCCTTTGATCCCCCTCCCTCCTTCCCTGGGGCTGACAAGCAGGTCCACAGACAGTTGTAAATTGTGATCTCCGAGAAAGGCACCACAGAAAGACAAAGGGAATCATTAAAGAGAAGAAATGGAGCCTCTTGCGTTTGAACTTGCAGCCCCTTGAGCACAGCAGTGCTGGGAGCCAGCGCTGCTTATTTCACAACTCCGGGATCAATAGTCGCTGGCTCCCTGCAGCCTGCCCTCTGGGCACCAAGGTGCCCCTTGGGCACCCACCGAGGCAGGGTGCGGATTCCCAGGCGCAGAAGCAGCACGAGAAGGACTGGATCTCCAGCCTTGAGAAACTGCTGATCTTTCCTTTGCCTTTTTCTTCTTCTGTAAAAGCAGCTGGCTTTGAGGAATAGCGGGAGCACTTAGTCAGTTAGACTGCTGGCATACCCATTGATCTCGGGGAGCTAAGGTGAGAAGAAAATTACCAGCCTGTAACCCTTCTCTACCTTTCTCTCCTCTAGACCTGTTGGAATGACAGGCATCTCTTTCCCTCCCACTATTTCTCTTTTCCTATCCATTGCTGTCTCTGTCTTCTTCATTTTCATTTTTTTCCTGACTTCCTGGCTTTCTTTCTCTTTCCTCCTCATCTAGGGAGCAATGAGCCCATTTGGTCAATTTCAAAGCCATTCTCTGGTTTGCTGTGGATCATCTGTCCACTGGGGTGTCAGCACTGTGCATACGAAAGCTTGGGGAATCAGACAGATGTGAATTCAAGTCCTGGTTTTGCTTTATTTGCTATATGACCTTGACTTTAGCCTTAGTCTTCTCCTCTTTAAATATGGATCTGATCAGCTTATGAGTGTTCTTGTGAGTGGCCTATGGCAAGTGATCCACAGATGCTAATAATCATCGTCGTTGTTGTTGTTATATATAATTATTATTCTCTATAGAGAAGGCGTATGAATAAGGTCAGTCCCTGCCTGCCTCAGTCCCACCAGATTTCAGCAACAATCATTGCTCCTTAAGGCTCCATCTTCTCAGGGTCTAAGCCAATAACAGACCAGCTTATGGAATATGAAGCTCTGTCTTCAGAGAAGGGTCTAGAAAAGTCAGATGTGGGGTTACGCAGAGTGAAGGTGGTCTGGGAAGATCCTCCGCCTCCCCCAGGAACAGCATAGGGCTGCAGCTTCCCCATCTGGCCTCTCCACGTGTGTCTACTCTGGCCACCCAGTCTGCTCTCCAGTTCCTGGTTCCCGCTCCGGTTTCCCACTGGGATGGGAGCCCAGGCTGGAACTCTCAGCCTGCTGAGACCTCAGGTCCCTGCCAGCCCTGGATTCCAGAGCTCAGGGATTCTTCTTTGGCATGGGGTACGGGTGATACTGCAAAAGCATGGTGCCAGGGTGGCGTAGCTAGGGAAGTTCTGGAGGTTGGCTTCTCAGCCTCCCCAGGGCCCCTGCAGCAAAGGGGCCTCTGTCACTGCCCTCAGAGCCATCGGCAGTAGTGTCATTGGAAGGCATTGAGTGGGAGGGGAGCAGGATTTATTCATGATTCTTGACATTGGCAGAAATACCCTGTTATTTCTGAAAGAGAGCTGGATTTGGAATCAGAAGATTTGAGTCTGAGTCATGGCTCTGTCATTCACTAATTATAAAAACGTGGGCATGTCATTTAACTTCTCAAAGGCCATCCTCTAATGTGGACGTATCCAGCACAGTGCTTGGTAATGCTAGTTCCTTCCTTTATTAAAACATGCTTGTAGGTGTGGGATATTCCTCACAGATTCCTTCTCTGCTTGGAGAGATGAGGTGTTTGTAGCCGACTCCAGTGACCATAGAGAAGGCAGTGTGGCACTGAGGGTGAGTGCAGGGACTCCTGTGTGGGACTGCCTGGGTTCACGTCTCTGATCTACTCATCAGCTGGGAGCTTGAGTGAATTCCCCTACCTCTGTACATCTCCATGCTCTTGACTGTAAATGGGGTTGGTGATATTTGACCCTGACTCATACAGCTGTTCTGAGGGGACATAAAGCTCTTAGAGCCATAACCTTCATAGAGGAGTCCTTGTCCCAGTGATCACTGCTGTTATTATGTGTCCCACTCACAATAACCCCCCTTAAATGCCTCCTTCATCCACAGCCATTTTCTTTCTTTCACTCCCTGGCCATATTTGATTGGACTAGGGGTGGGCCCCTGATCTGAAGTGAGGCCGATCAGAGTCCCTTCCCTGGTAATTTGGGGATGAAACCAAGTAATGATGTGAGTGTATGTGAGTGTGTGTGTCTAAGAGACAGACAAACAGAGAGAGGAAGAAGGACTTGTGACAACTATGCTGAAAAGGTTTGGGACAAACATCTTCCGCCTACTTTCCACCTGGGTTGACAGGAGTGCAGGAAGAGAAACAGGGAGAGACTCACAAAGAGAGATAGAGACAGAGACAGAGAGAAGCAGTGAGAGACGGAGGGAGGAAAAGAGAGACTGAAGCATGCACACAGAGTAGAACACAGGTGAGAGACAGAGGTGGAGTTGAGCAGCTTTCTAGACCCTGGTTCTAGTGCCTTCTTGAAGCGCAGGTGCATTTCTAACCTTGGGTTCTAGAGGTCACTATTGTGTCATTGTAAGAAATCCCCTGAATCAGTTGGGATAGGCTAATTTGTGCTGCAGTAATGAGCACTCCCCAAATCACAGTGATTTAATAATACACAGATTTTTCTCATTCTATGTGCCAACCTACATGCTCACCAGGGAGCTCTTTCTTATCGTCATCACTCAGGGACACAGTCTTTATCTTGACATGCTTCTACAATAACTTTGGTAGGGAAGTTAATGTGGCAAATGTGCACTGGCTCTAAACCTTGCTCTTGCAAGTGACACACATTGCTTCTGCTCACAATTTCATTGGCCAAACAAGTCACATGACCACACTTATCTTCAAAGGAGTGGAGAGGTACAGCTTTACCATGCAGCAATAAGGGTACCTAGACTATTTCTGAACATCCTCTAATAATTACTGCACCCTCTTTTCTTCTCAATTTGTCTTGAATTGCTTTCTATTAAAAAAGCAAATAAACAAAAAGTCCTAACTAGCAGAAGTGATAAAAGAAGAAATTCTCAGTTCCTTCGGTGGTTGGATCTTAAGTTGGCTGGGACAAACTTCAGTGCTTTTGGACCCTAGAGAAGGAGCAAACCAAAGCGGGGATAGAGTTATGGGAACTGGATGAAAGACGTGGTATTTGAGCTGGGCTCTGGAGAGTGGGAGTATTTGCCTGGCACCTTCCTGTTTCGGTCTTTGAAACTTGAAAATTGCACATGATGTGTTGGATTTGGGGGTTCTGCAGGCTGGAGCCTGCATCCCTGCTCTTTAGGGACCGAATGAGCTGATGAATGGCAAGCACCTAGAATATTACCTGGCACTGACTAGCTGTTGAGGAAATGTTCCTCGTCTTTCCTTATCTCCTTACACTATAATCATCTCTTTTTAGTTACTGCTGCTGCAAAGTTTTCTTCTTATTTTCCCCTGGGGGAATCTAAACACTTCATACTGGCAGTATCATTGGGAGTCGTGTGATTGAGGGGTTTGCCATTTTACTGGGAAGACTAGTTTAATTGTTGGCATAAAGTTCGTTGCCTTGGTGTTATAAGCCAACAGACTTGAGGCTCTGAGATACCATCTGCTTCTCGAAAACATTTTTTTTTTTCAAATATCATTTTCCATTTAACTTCAGAGATACATTTTTTTTTACCTATTAGTGGAAATCTGGGGGTCTTATTATTCTTTCCTTATGAATAGTAACCTGTACAATGAAGACAAAGAGATGTGGGTGTAGAGTAGTAGTTGAAGCCTCGCGAGATAGAGTTGTATTTCTAAGACACAGCTCTGGAGTGGCTTTCCTCTGCTCTAAAACCACCAGTGGGTCCCCGATGACCAGAGAGTGAAGTTCAGGTGCAGTTTCAGGAAAATCTCCCCTGCTGTTTCGTACTTCCCCAGTTTTCGCTTTTGCTCATCTCATTCCTTCATTTTGTACCCTTCCTCTCATCTCAAACCCTGAAATCAGCTGGGCAGCAAAATGTTTAGAATGCAGTTGGTTGCATGTAATAGAAAACCCAACTCAAACCCAACAGTAGTGGAACTTACTGGCTCATGCATTTGAGAAGTCCGCAAGCATGGCAGAACTCTAGGTTGGTTTGCACCTGTGGCTCATCAATATCACAAAGGTATGTTCTTTCTGTCTCTTGGATCTATCTTTTATGGAGCCGATTTCATCTCCTTGACGTCTCAAGATAGCTGATAATATCCCCCTGGGCCGCATGCCTCATACTTCTCTTGGGCAGCAGAGTAACATATCTATTCATTCAACTCCTGAACTAATTTCCAAGCTTCCTCTGATTATACCTTTATAAGTCAGTTTCCCAGTCTGGATTGCTCTGGCTAATGTAATGGTTTGCACTAAATGCCTTAAGCCTGGGTTCTATGTGCATTCCTGAATAAGTAACAGAGACAAGTTGCCTTAGGCCAGCTAGCTGCCTATCTCCACCCCAAACCCTACCTGAATTTCCTAGTTTGAAATTCCCTAGTTGGAATTTCCAAGTCTGTAAGAAAGGACCCTGGAAAGTATGTGTGCTGGGGCTGCAACCATCGGTACGTCTAACACGGTCAACACTTAACCTTGTCTATATACTCAAGATATGTTTATGGGACACCTACTACGTTCCAGGTATTCTACCAGATACAGTCTTAGGCTTAAAGGAAGTTGCATCTAGTGGGGGGAAAGACAAATACAGAACATTCTGAACCTTTGTTCCGGTGCTGTGATAGAGGTAAGCACAAGGCCCTGGATGATCCGAGAGAAGAGGAGAGGAGCTCCACTATGGAGATGGGAGGTGGGTGGAGTCAGAGAGGGCTTTCCAGGGGAGGTGATGCCCAGCAGAGTTTTAAGCAGGAAATTGGATTTAATCAGGTGAGAAGGTGAAAAAAGGGGAGAGGAAAGACTACTATTCCAGACAGAGCACAGTATGTGCGAAGGCAGAGCAGTGGGAGAAAGCAGAGTGGTTTGGGTGAGGCAAGAAGCTCGGTACAGCATAGGGTCAAGAGCGCGGACTCCCACATGGGAATGCCTGGAGTCACACACCAGTTCTACCACCTACTGACCGTGTGATGGGTAAGTTGCTTGACCTCTCTGGCCTTTAGTTTCTCCATTATAAAATAGGTATAATAATAATAATAATAATAATCACTACCTTGTTAAGACTGTAAAAGTGTCAGCAATTGTTGTCATGGCCGGGGCCGTGTGCTTGTATGGGCATACGTGCTTATCTGTTTGGAAGAAACCGCATCTGGGACGCGGAAGGGAAACCTAGGGAAATTTGATGTTATGCATTATACTGTCTTGCTTTCCTTTTGGTTTCAGCCCTGACAGAAATCCAAGGTGTGGGAACTATAAAAAAAGTCTTTTCTAAATTGCTGGTCTGGGCTGCTGAGTCAGGGATATTTTGCATGATCATATCAATGTTGTCATCTTATCATTACTATAATCACTGCTGCTTAGCAATTTCCTCAGCTCAGAAAGTGAATCAGGAGAGTTTGTGCTTCAAGATTTGTGCTTTCCAATCAGAGGCGTCTTAGATGTTTGTGCTTTGGAACCGCTCTGCTTTGACTCCTGCCTTGTCGTGTGTGTAGGTTTCATTCTCATACCAACTCTGTGAGTTAGGTCTTGTCACCCCATTTTGCACATGAGGAAACTGAGATTTGGAGAAGTTAAGCCACTCGCCTACTGTCATATAGACGGCAGGACTGCACTTCCAGCCCGGGACTGTGGCAGCTAGGGTTTTTGCTTCTGTGTGTGTGGTTTTTTTAATCTTAAAAATGGGATAATGATAGTAACCACCTTCATATTAGTGTGAAGATAAAGTGAGATAGTGCTTGTGAACCAATCAGCACCATGACTGGCCCAAAATTAAATAAATAGAAATAAAGCTTTGATCAATTAGCTCTGCTACTGCTGATGACATTTGCCTTTCTCATGTTTTTACTAAAGATCAAATTAACTAAGGAGCGTGAAGACAAGTGTAGGGAGGGAAGACCATCCGTAGAGACCAGTATAAGAAGAGTCCATGATGACTGGTCTTGTTACAGTTGCACCCCACCCCCCAGCGCTCACTGCCCCATCTGCTTTATTTTCTCCAGACAACTCATCTCCATCTGACAGACTATATTTTACTTACTTGTCTTTTATTTTTGCATGTTCCCCGCTAGAATGTAAGCTCCCTGAAGGCAGGAATTACAGCCTGTCTTGTTCTTTGCTGTGCCCCCCATCCCTGGAACAGAACTTGGGAATAAGTGCTCAATAATATTTGTAGAGTGAATGAATTAACTAGCAAATTAATACATCAATTTACAATTAGAAAAATGACGTTTCAGGACCCTTCCATTTTTGAGATCCTATGATTCTGTGAGTTTCCATGCATTTCTCAATTGTTCCTGCTTTTATTTTATTTTATTTTTTTTGCTGAGGAAGACTGTCCCTGAGCTAACATCCATTACCAGTCTTCCTCTTTTTTTCTTGCTTGAGGCAGATTGACCTTGAGCTAACATCTGTGCTAGTCTTCCTCTGTTTTGTACATGGGTCGCTGCCACAGCATGGTGTAGGTCCGCACATGGGATCTGAACCCAGAAACCTGGGCCGCTGAAGCAGACCACTCTGGACTTAACCACTACGCCATGGGCGGCCCCATTTATTCCCACTTTTGAGGGCTAGGACAGTGGGAAGGTATTTTGCTGGCAGGGTCCCAGGAACTTCATGAATCTCGAGCCTCGCGTGGTCATGAGCATTATTCTCCATGGGTTCATTCTTTAGGCTCAGGAGTGACTGCTTCCACGTTTGGCTGGCATCACCTGTGTGTCAAACATCAATACCACGTCAAAAAGCAAGAACATCGTGCTTTTCTCAGCACACACTCATGGAGGGAAGTTGCAGTCATGGTCCTTGCACCCTTCTGTTAGCAGGCCAGCAGCTGAGGCTGCACGATCTTCTCACTTTCTCCTTTGATCTAGATAGAGTTCTGAATCGTTTCTCACATGGACTCCAGATTTTCCCCCATCTGTCCTATGTGTTTTCCCAGGATAATACAGATCACATCAGAGATAGTGTTTTCTCAACTGGGTTGGCAGCTGCCTTCATTTCTTACCGAGTACCCTGCATGAGAGAACTGAGCCTTTTATAAGCAAATGCAGACTCTTCTCATTACTTCCTGTCCTTGTGGCCACTCTTGCTGGACATTTTTTGGGGGTTCTTGTTCTTCTTGGTGTCCCCAGGGCTCTGTTCTACTCCCTATCCACACATCTCACTGGGCCACCTCTCATAGGAGTTCCATCCATGCCCATGGCTTCAACTGCCAACTTCATGCTGAAGACTTCTCTGCAGTCGGGTCTCTCTCCTGAGCTCCAGACCCTGATTTCCATTGCGAGCTGGACATCTCCACCTGGAAGTCCCACAGTCTCAACATGTTCACACTTAAATCATCATTTGTGGCTTTAAGCCTGCGTTCTTATTTCCGTGGATGGCAACACCATCCATCTAGTCGCACAGGACAGAAAGCTGCTTGTTATCCATGAGTTTTCTCTCCTTCTCACTCCTTTCTCACTTCCTGGCCTCCAATTGGTCTTCTAGAGATGCAGATTCAGCATCCTGATGGCTCACAAAACTAGCCACTCCTCATTTGTATATTCCAGTAACAGACTCTCATCAAATCTCAATTACATGCTTTTAAACCTCTTTGCCTCCAGTCTTTGCTTTCTCAAATGCATTCAGCTCACAGGAACAGAGCAATGTTTCTAAAACACAGCTTCAATCATATCACATGATCTTCAATCATATCAAAACAGGAGTGAGTCTAAGCTTTTTGCTCTGGCCTTGACCCGGCTCTCTGGCCTGTCCACCACGATGATCCTTGGTTTCCTCATCTACAAATTACATATACTAATCCCTCTCTCCTAGGGTCATAGTCAGGATCGAATGAGCTAATCCATGGAGTATGTGTCATATTTGCCCGCACTATGTCTGGCACACAGTAGGTGCTCAATACATGCCCATTCCCTTCCTGCCTTCTTCCTGAACCATCATTTAGAACTGATCAGTGGAGATTTCTCTCCTGTAAACTGAGCCTGAAGCATTTCTACCTGCCTTTCTTTTGCTGCGGCACAAGCTGAATGCACCCCCCACCCTGCCCCCGATTGCATGTCTGTGATGACAGATCATCAAGTAATTAGGGCAGCGAGCATTTGAAATTGTGTCAGCTCCCTGATGGTTCAGTTCCGCAGCGCCTGGCCTAGTACTGAGCGAGGCATGTGCTTCTCTCCATGCTGTTTCCCCAAGAACCCTGGCCTCCGCCTAGGGTGGCTGGAAGGAAGGCAAAGGGAATCCTGGAATACTGGCGCCGTGAGCAAGACCAGCAACTTTCCGTCTCTCCACAGGAGGCTTTTGAGGTGGGTCTTTGGCGGTGGGGTGAAGGATAAAAACATGAGTTGGAATCAGAAGACGTTGGCTCGAGTCCTGACTCAAACTCTTACAACCATGTGTCTAGGAAGAGTTCCCTAAACTTTCTGAGCCTCAGTTTCCCCAGCTCTGAAATAGGGAAAATGCTCTTTATCTCACTGGGTTCTTGGAAAGGTCAGAATAAATAATGGATGAATTACACAAGATATAATTTCAAAATGGAGACACTAAGTGTTGATATTAGATGCGCTGTGCTGAAAAGGTGTGTGAGGACACAAAGTGGTATTCTCAGAGCAGACTTTCCTTTCCACTTACTGTCTAGGTGAACTGAATGAACTTATTAATTATCGTCGCTGAGTCTTAATATATTCAATTTTTAAAAATTATTATTTATTTTTTGGTGAGGAAGATTAGCCCTGAGCTAAATCTGTTGCCAATCTTCCTCTTTTTGCTTGAGGAAGATTGTTGCTGGGCTAACGTCTGTGCCAATCTTCCTCTATTTTGTGTGTGGGATGCTGCCACAACCTGGCTTGATGAGCCATGTGTAGGTCCGTGCCTGGGATCCCAATCTGCGAACCTCGGGACGCCGAAGTGGAGCACGCGAACTTAACCACTACACCACCAGGCCAGCCTCAGTATATTTATTTTTAAAACAGGGATAACTGCCTTCTCACTTCCTAGGATGGGTTATGTATATGTTCTTGGCAAACTGTAAGGTACTAACGATTGTTATTATCACTGTTATTCACGCTAATAATGGTGAATATAATTATTTATCTTTATTAAATCAGGACAGTGAGTAATACTGTTCTTAAGAGGATAGTGCCTCAGTTGGAAGCTATGGACAAATCACTTAATCTCCCGAGTTGTTTCCTCAAATTAAGTTAAGAGGGTGAGTTTGATGGGCACCTACAAAAGGACCTGGTATACAGTAGGAGTGTAATACATAGAAACAGAGTAAGTGCTAAATAAATGCATGTTGGATAAATGAATGAGTGAATGAAAAGTAAAAGTTATCTCATGGGGTTATTTTGAAGTCTATACGGAGTGAGAAGGTGCTTTCTGTGCTCTGGAGTGAGGCACGTGTATGGCAATAGTATCATATGGCAGATCAGTCATAAAGCACACCTGGCTTTCTCCTGCCATCTCCTGCCAGCAGTTTCCTCGAACGTGTCTTTGTGAGCTCTTCTAATGCAGCAAAGATGGAGTCCCCACACTCAGCCCTCCGGGGACAGGGCCAAGCTGACTGTGGAGGTCAAGGACGCTGTAGTTTTGTGGTGACACCAAGCAGAAGTGACCGCGATAGACACATCGGAGATGGCTTTGCCTTACTCCATTCCCACTCGTTTTCATATGGTCCCATTTGGAAAAACACTGAATACAAGAGTCAGAGATTTATGGTGGTTTAACCTGCAAAGTTCCTTTTGAGGTTCTAGACTGCTCTAGAAATCTGTGCAGATTTCTTTTAAGCTTTAGTATGTTCCTGACAAATGGTGAATGAATATGTCTCTTTTTTCTAAATGTAGTTGAATTAAGGAAAGAAAACTCTCCTGTGTGGACTTTGAAAGCATTAGAGAATCTTACTATCTCAGAATCTTGCAGACACGAAGATGCTTAGATACGGGTTTCTACTACAACCTCCCGCGCAGTTTCTTCTACCTCACGGTCAGCAAGTGGCCGGCCAGCCTCTGTGTGCTTCTTGCCGAGATGGGACGCTTGCTGTTTTACTTGGCATCTCATCTGCTAAGCCAGTTTCAGCCTGCGCTGAGCTTTTCCTCCTCCAGCCTACTTCCGCCCTCTGGAGTCTTACAGTGGAAACCTTGTCCCTCTGCGAGGTGTCCCACTTCAAATGTCTGAGAATTGTGCTGTTGTCCCCTCTTCTCCTTTTCTTTATGCTAAGCCTATGCTTAAATTCTTCTTGCGGGGCCAGCCCGTGGCCGAGTGGTTAAGTTCGCGCACTCTGCTTCAGCGGCCCAGGGTTTCGTCGGTTTGGATCCTGGGTGCGGACATGGCACTGCTCGTCAGGCCATGCTGAGGCGACGTCCCACATGCCACAACCAGAAACACCTACAGCTAGAATATACAACTATGTACTGGGGGCTTTGGGGAGAAGAAGAAGAAGAAGAAAAAAAAAAAAGATGGCAACAGATGTAACGCTCAGGGCCAATCTTAAAAAACGTTCTTCTTGCTATATTACTGTTTGCAAGAATAATATATGATATTTGTTGAGATAAAGCTTATTATGTGCCAGGCACTATGGTAAATGCTTGCTTGCTTGCTTTTTAATCCTCACCATGGCCCGTGGGTAGGCAGCTCTCCCTGCCCGGCCTTTCCAGGTGAGGTGGGGAGGTGCCGCCCAGCTAGTGAATGGCAGGGCTGGGATCTGATTCCAGGGCGCTGGCTCCAGAGACTGCACTCCCAACCCCTAGACGTGTCCTCCCCCCTTTTATAATGTTACTGATAAAATAATATAAATAGTATTATTTTAGGTACCAATTGTTGGTAGGCTGCTAATTGCTGAGCTGTGTGCTGTTTCATAAACAATAACTGTCATCGTCATGAGAGCTGGGCAAGGAGAGGCCAGTGTGTGCAGGAGAGGAACCTGCGTGCCAGGGGCCGGCGACGGCTCTCACCTCCCTCTTCTTTGTCAGGGAAGCTCGTTCACTCACGCTTGCCTTCTGCACCGTTCCGTGAGCGCCTTCGCTGTGCCAGGACAGTGCGAGGCCCAGACGTGCAGGCACGGACAGTACAGGGGTCCTTTCCTCACAGTGCTTATGGTGTAGTAGCGAAATCAGCATTAATCAGCTAATTATTATTATTAGTTTACGTCATGATGTTAATCAACTCAAGCAAGGATAATATTATATTCAATAGTATGGAGGATAAGTGAAGTGCGTAATGAGAGTGGATGACAAGGGGTCCGAGACTGTGTGCTGAGGAGGAATTAATTAGTCCAAGGGGGAGCAGGGCGGGGGCAGGGAGCACGCCAGCCACAGGGAACAGCATGGGCGAGGCGCTGAGGTGGTGTTGGATCCAAGGGGAGGGAACTCCAGGGCCACGGTGGAGAGACAGGCCCGGGGGGCTGGGCCCTGCTGAGCCGTGAGGCCAGGAGGTTAGCGTTTGAAATGGGGAGTATTTGATTTTGTTTTGAAAGGATTGCTCTGCCTACAGATTGGAAAATGGGCAGGTGAAGAGCAAGGATCACAATGCCTAGTGGTATCTCATGAGGAGGACTCTCAGCCCTCGAGCTGGACCCCAGGTGTCTGTGGATGCCGCGAGCGGCCCCTCCCGGGGCAGCAGTGCAGGGCAGGGGTCGGGACCCACCCCCCTCCCCCCCCCCCCCCCGGGAGCCAGGACGCTGCAGTGTGAAGTCTGGCTGCACTTCTTACTGGTTACGCAACCTTGGCCAAGTTACCCAAACTCTTTATGCCTCAGTTGCGTCATCTGTAAAATAACACCTACTTTACATGGTTATTGTGAGACTATGGGAGTTAATACACACAAAGCACATAGAACAGGGCCTGGCGCATACGCAGTGCTGTTTTGGAATCATCATCATCATCATCATCATTATTTTTTTTTTTGAGGAAGATTAGCCCTGAGCTAACATCTGCTACCAATCCTCCTCTTTTTGCTGAGGAAGACTGCTGGCCCCGAGCTAACATCCGTGCCCATCTTCCTCTACTTTATACATGGGACACCTGCCACAGCATGGGTTGCCAAGTGGTGCCATGTCCGCACCCGGGATCCGAACCAAGGAACCCCAGGCCGCCAAAGCGGAACGTGTGCACTTAACCGCTGCGCCACCAGGCCGGCCTGTACAGTTTCTGAATAGCATGAAGCAGTCTGTCGTGGACCAACTTGTTTATTGCTTCTTTCCACTTACCCTCAGTTCCCTTTACCAAAATGTAAGATTCTTGTCTGCCCGGAAGAAGCTCAACAAATATCAGGTGAATGAATATAGTATGATATAATGGTTAAGTTCACTCAGCATTTGAAGCTCGAATTCCTGGGCTCCAGTCCCTGCCGTGACACTCACCAGCCAGTGATCTGGCACAAGCTTTTAAATGCTGGGACCTCCCAGCGCTTGGCCGACAGCGTGCGTAGCTCAAAGCGCTCAACAAATCTTAGCAACAAAGATTCAGTTCATTCCTGGGGTTGTTGTGAGGATTAAATGAGATAATGTGTGCAAATCGCTTACTTAGCACAGTGCCTAGCTCGGAGTAAGAAGTCCATCAGTTTATCTGTTGGCATCAGCAATGGTCTATGCTAAGTGCCTGGAAGGCAAGTCTGTGTCCTCAGCCTCAGCCTCAGTGTCCCCTGCAGTGCCAGGCAGCATGCTGTGCACTCTGAAGGTGCAAGAGAAAGGCTGGTCACTGGGTAGGCAGTCCTCCGCTCCCAGCGCTCTAGGACAGAGTGACCTGCCTTTACTCCGAGAAAGCCACACCGCCTAGGCCAGTGCCGGCCGCTCAGCAAACCCTTCACAGAGGTAATGTGGACCACACTTCAGCATCATCTCAGTTGCTGACATGTGGTCTCCATGGCGACTTCCAGTCCGGCAGTTTGAAGAAGGTGCTTCCAGGCCTGGGGCTGGCGTGCTGCAACTCCAGACACGTGCCGTGTTTCCTGCGTTTCTCAGACAGACTGTGGGTTGTGTGATCATTAATTAAGATGAGAGTAATTGGTCCCAGCAAATAGTTTGCACATCAGCTTGCAAATTGTGTGCACAACAAGGCCCCGTGGTTCTTTCTCTCCCATCTCATGTCTCTGTAGCTGATTCCTTGGCTCCTGACTCCTTCCCCAAATCCCCAGGCCCTCGTCTTACTGTACCAATTGAGGAATAAAGGGGGAGTAAGGTTCAAAATGGAATTTCCTTGGTTTATGGGAAGTCTATTCATGCCCAGGGAGGGAAGAAATAATAAACCCCTCCCATGTATGTGATACTTTGTGATTTTTAAAAAGTGCTTTCACATGTGCAGTTTCCTTTCTTCCTCTCTGGGAAGCAGCTGCTGTTACTATTCAATGTGTTCAGAGCTCAGGCCGCGGAGCTCAAATCTTGTCTCTCCCACGGAGAAGCTGTGGAAACGGCAGCCTGCCTGGGCTTTTCCTGTGTCGCTTTCCCCGTGTGAAATATCACAGTAACTTAGGACCTGCTTCACAGAACGAAAGTGTGGAATAAATAAGATAGTGCAGGGAAAGCACAGCATCCACACAGTGGGATCTCAAGATTTTTGTTGTGAGTATACCCATTTTACGGATGGGAACTAAGGGCTCTGAGACGTCCAGTTACTTGGCCAAGATCTTTAACTTGTAACGGGCTTGACACAAGTCTAGGCTTCTAGTTCTCTGGCTCCTAAGTAGACACTTAATCCTAGCTACGACGGGCTGAACGTGTGCCGAGCGTCAGGCCCCGGCTCTGCGCTGGACGGAAGGGTATGGGGCTTAAGGTGCCCTCTGAGAGGCTGTCAGGGCGAGAGCCTGCTCCCGGGAAATGCTTCCTCTGATTTTTTTCCTATGATGAGGTCAATTTGCAGCCATTGTAAAGGTGTCGTTTTTTTCCCCTGACATGACAGGGTGACTTGTCCACTGCCGCAGTTATTGTACCCCCAGGCCATTTCAACATGCTGTTATTTACAGCATTACGACACCAGAGCAGCCAGGAGACTCTGCTGCCTGCCTCACTTTCTGTAATTATTTTGTTCTTTTCTATCCCTAAAACGACCATTTGGTTCCAATGGAATGGGCCTCTTCTGACATTCTGCTATGGAGGACCAGCGCCTCCCCAGAGGTGGGGGCCGTGTTGTCCAGCTAACTGCTAGACAGTGCCGGGTACTGGGCCTCCTCCACCGGGACTGGCTGCGTGCGTGAGTTGATCAATAGATCAAGGTTATTAGCTCATACGCTAAGATTTTGGATTCTGGCCTTCTCTGACATCTTAGTTCTGTGGCTCATCTATCCCCACATGCGGTTGTCTCTTTTTCTGTGCTTTCCTGACATTTCATGCAAATGGCTCACCCAGATCCTGATGCAGGTTCTTCTGGGCCCATCCATGCGAGAGTGAGCATGATGCATGATTCCCTGGCATCTAGGGGTTGCAAGTTCCAAGGGCTGGGAGACTTTCTCAAAGCAGAAAGCCACCTGGGTGCCCAGGCCGGCTCTCTGTCGTATGCCGCATCTGACTGAGCATTGTAACTGGGCTGTATGGCTCCACAGTGAGTGTTTCCACTGTGCACCAGGGGCAGAACCTGGGGACCTTGCTATGTTTTCCTGGGTGTTAGCTTTGTGTCTTTTCATGTTGTTCAGCAGCAGAGTGGCACAATGCCAGATAGGTGTATCAAAGAGAAATCTGGAATAGCTGTTTGGAGGGGCTCTGAGGCAAAAGACCACTCAAAGGCTGTGGGGATAACGGAGGCAGAGGCCCCCCAAACCTCGCATAGAAGTCTCCCACTTGGGAAATGTGACCTTATTTGGGAATAGGGTCATTGCAGATGTAGTTAGTTAAGATGATACATTAGGGTGGAACTGGTGTCCTTACAAAGAGGGGAAGTTTGCGCGCGCACACACACACACACACACACACACACACAGGGAGATCTCCGCCCTTTGAAGATGAAGGCAGAGATCAGGGTGATGCTTCTACGTACTAAGGAGTGTGAAAGGTCGCTTGCAAACAACCAGAGGCTAGGGGAAAGGTATAAAACAGACTGTCCCTCACAGCCCTCAGAAGGGACCCACCCTGCCAACCCCTCGAGAACTGTGGAACGGTAAATGCTGTGGTTTAAGCCACCAGGATTGCAGTACTTTGTTATGGCAGCCCTAGGAACTAATACAGAGAGGCTAAGCAACTTGCTCAGGGTTGCACAGCTGGTGCTCAAATCCAAGTCTATTTCATTCCAAAGCCATGGACTTGTCATTGCACACACCCTCCATACCCTGGCACGTCACACCCATGCATGGGAAGGAGTGGGGCCACTGAGGGTGCTCTGGAGTTCGTCTCTTCCTCTAGCCGCTCCTTGTCCTCTGCCCTCCCTAAGGAAGGGAAAGGAGTTGCCAAGGATCAAGGATTCTTCCTTCTTCCTCTTCCTTCTTGCTGGCAGCACTAGAGGAAGTGGTAGGGAGGCAGACAGCCCCTGGCTTGGCTGGCTTCCCCAAATAGTGGCCTCCCACAGTTAGAATGTGGCATCCCCCTGCCGAGGAACCAGATGCCCCACATAGGAATGCGATGTCACGGCGGGAGGGGGTGTGCGCGCAAAGGTAATCAGGGAGAAGCTGCTCAGGCTAATGTCGCCTTTTGTCTGACAGCCCGTGGCTCCTGGCCGAAGTGGCTGAGAAGTGGCAGTTTACTCCAGGACTTGTGCTCACTCCTTTATAAAACCCAAGACAAGTTTGCCTGTTGGCAGTCCAGAACTTAACAGGTACTCAGGCAGGGGGCTCCCACAAGCCCCACCACGGATGGCAAGGGTAGCGAGAAGGAAGTCAGCCCTGCCCCCTGCCCGAGTACCCGCTTTCTCTCTCTCCCTGTACCCTCCGACCTACCTCTCTGCAAGGCAGCTTTGACCAGCCCCTCGCTTCCCGGGAGAAAATGGGCTCAGAGAGGTGAAGCAGGTTTTCCAAGATTATACAGCAAGGAGAAAGAAACCTAGGATTAAAAACTAATCTGTCCACATGAGTCTCTGTGCTTTTTTCTCTGCAGCACAGACCATAATACTGGGAAGCAGTGGACACGAATCTGGCTGTCTTCTGCACCCGCCCCTAGGCTTAGAGGGCTAGCAGAGGATGGAGAGAGAACTCGGCACCCAGTAGGAGACAGTTTGAACATTGATTTTCTTCCTAAATTCCAAATCTAACCACGTCTTTTAGCAGGTGAGTTCCTACTGGCTTGCATTCAAGAAAAGGTCCGGACTGCTTAACCTGGCCTCGAGCTAACTTTCAGCTCCTTTCCCCACCTTCCTCCTCCCAGTGCTGCTTCCCCCAACTCAGAGTCCTGCCGCTGATGTCCTAGGCTAGCCCACTTCCCCAGCACTTGCGCTTTCCCCACTTCTGTGCTTGGGCTGTTCTTTCCCCTGGCTTCATATGCCCTGCCCTGCACAAAAAGTCCTTCCCATGTGTCAGAACTCAGTCTGCTTGTGCAGCCCTCCCAGCCTCTCCCAGAGAGTTCCGTCCAGGCTCTCGGTGCTGCGGGGGCAGCATGACACAGGGCCTGGGCGCCTGCGCTCTGGGGCAGACCGCCTGGGTTTGACGCTTTCTCTGCCGCTTCCTACCTGTGAGACCCTGTGGAAACTGCTTTCCCTCACTCTGACTTCCTTTCCTCACCTGTGAAATGGAGGTGACAATGATGAGTGCCTTCTCGTTAGGGCCATGGGAGGATTCACAGTGGTAAAGGGGTAAAGCACTCCATTTAGGACGCTGGGGTATTGTTAATTCTTTTCTTCTTGTCTGTCCATTAGACTCTGCTCCTGGAAGGCAAGGACTGTGTCTTATTGGCCTCTGTCCCTGCCATAATTCCCAACACAGGGCCTAGTGCCAGATTGGTAAATATTTGTTAAATAAATAAATATAGATATAAATATAAGGAGATGACCACATTTACAGTGGCACTCTCCTGTGTATATCTGGCATCAATCAGGTGACAACAACATTAATAATAGAATTAGCTAATGTCTACTGAGTGATTACTGTGTGTCAGGCATGGGTTTAAATACTTTGCCTGTTAATTCATTCAATTGTCTCAACAACTCTCTGAAGTAGTTACTATCGCTTTCATTGTCATTTTATGCATGAAAAACCTGAGGTCCCTGGGGTTTCAGTGACTTCCCTATGACTACACAGCTAGAATATAGCAGAGCTGGATTCAAGCTAGGCCGTCTGGCTCCAGTGTCTATGCTCATGGCCACTCCATTGTGCCACTTCCGGGAAAAGTGTGATGGGTGTGAACAGCCCAGGGAGGCAAGAGGAGGATCCTGAAACAGCAACCTGTACTAAGAGGCGGGATGGAGTGAGGGAGGCGGGATGGAGTGAGGGAGGCAGGATGGGGTGAGGCAGGCAGGATAGGACAGGGTTGGGTGCGGAGCAGGCTGGGAGGTTGAGACTTTTACTGCAAAAGGTCCTGGTAAGTTCCTTGCTTTTCTCTGTGAGTCGGTCCTGTTGTCTTAAAGGAATGGACATAGAGCAGATGGCCATCAGGCAGCAGGTATGGTCCTACCCGAGGACAGGAAGATGGATAAGATGACTGCTTCCTTTTGTTTTGTGTTGTGTTTCTAGCATCTAGTGGGATGCCTGACACACTGTCCATATTTACTGCATGACAGTTGAATGAATGAGTGAGGACTCAGACACTCCGGGATTCAGTAGTTTGCACAGGTATCCAATTTCCACTTCTGCTACTTTAAACCACTTCTCATCTGAATGCCAGAAAGCCCAGGTTAGGGGAGAGGACGCTCTTCTTTACATGATGAGATTTTGTGTAGCTAGGAAGTGCATCTCCCATCACTGGCTCATGCAGCAGTCATCAACGGTCCTGCCTTCCGGAGCTCCAGCGGATGGCATTGCTCTGAATGATGAGGCCCCTGGAAGGTCTCGGAGAAGAGCAAATATTAACACTTTGAATCAATTGTGCCTCTTTGATTACTGAGAAAACCATTCTGAGGCCGGCAGAGAGTTATTGCGCTACGCAACAGTCGAGCGTGGGTGATATACTGGGAGCGGGCGCCATAAATGAGTTTAAGGCAAAGATGGATTTGTACTTGGAAACCGAAATCATCTGGTGAGGTTTGCTGGTGGAATTGCAAAGTACACCTGGAAGAATGCCAAGAATAATGCGAACGGGCCACTGGCTGTCTCAGCCCCTGCTTCCCATCGTGGGCAACTGTAAAACCAGAAAACTGATAGTACCTACCTCACTGGGTAGCAAGGAGGTGTAGGTGAGTTAACACAAATAAAGCACTTAGAACTGTGCTGAGTAGGTAGGAAGCACTCAGTGAGCGTTAGTCAGCATTAACATGTGCTGGGTACCATGACTACTGCTAAGAAGAAGAGACTGAGCTGTACTGTCCTCAAATCTAGATGTATGAACAACCAGTCACATAAGTGTTGTGCTGCGATGGCCAAAATTTAGGCATTGTGCAACTCAGAGGAGGGGCTTCCCTAAGCTGGACCTGGAGGGTCAGGGAAGACCTCCTTGATGAAGTGGCACAATGGAAGAGATAGACAAGCAGGAGGTGGTCCAGTGGAGAACAGGGAGAGATGCTCCTGAGCAGCGGGAATAAGCACCAAAGGCCTGGAGGTAAGAAAGAGCGTGTCCGTTGTGGGAACTCAAAGTTCAGGCTGGCTGCCATGTGGAGTTGGTGCATGTGTCAGTGTCCTGGGGCTGCTGGAACAGAATACCTCAAACTGAGAGGCTTACAACAGCAGAAATTTAGTCTCTCACAGTTCTAGAGGTGAGGAGTCCAAAAGCAAGGTGTTGGGAGGTCTGCGCTCTCCCGGGAGGCATTAGGGAAGAGTGATTCCTTGCTTCTTCTCAGCTTCTGGCAGCTGCCGGCTCTCCTGGGCATTCTTTGACTTGAGCTGCATCACCGCAGTCTCTGCTTCTGTCTTCACATGGCTGTCTTCCCTCTGTGTCTCTGTGTTCTCTTCTTACAAGGACACCAGTTATTGTGTTAGGGCCCACCCGAATCCAGTCCGACCCCATTTTTAACTTAACTAATTACATTTGCAAGAACTCTATTTCCAAATAAGGTCATGTTCTGAGGGTCTGGGTAGAAATGAATTGTAATGGAACACCGTTCAGCCCAGTACAGCGGGGGTGACCCAGGGGAGTGGAAATGAATGCAAGTGAAAGGAAGACAGGTGCCAGACTGTGAAGGGATTAATAATAAGTAATAATAGTAAACAACAGTCACAAGCACTTATGATGGACTGAGAACTGTGGGGAGCACTTCGCACATATGAAATGCAGACTCCTTTTGAAGGAGTGAGCATCAGGGTTGAGTAAGGCCGGAGGGGGAAACCGGAGCTCAGAGTTCACAGAGTGCATCATCAGTCAGGGTGCCAGGAGGAAACGGACGGCACACTCGGATCAGGATCCTCAGGGAGGGTTTACAGAGGTATGAGCAGGGCACAGGGAAACCGTGAGAGTCAGAGGAGGGCAGCGGGCCGCTCCCACCCATGAGTCTGAAAGATGTAGGTAAGGGAGCAGGTGCGGGAACCCTGAAGCAGAACATGTGTGCAGAGGGCCACGCTGTGAAGAGCTGTGACCTTTGGTGGAGGAGGTAGCCAGCCCAAGGTGACCATAGAGGGCGGGAACCAGGAGACTTGATTCCTTCTTCCCTCTGGTCTCTGTTGAGACCCCATTGGTCTACCCCAACTAGAAACCAGAGGACAGAGGGCCCACTGATGCAGTCCATGTCCATCAGCCTCATGAGCACGGAGCCAAGTGGAAAAGACTACAGAGTGGATCCGGAGAGGCAGACAGGCAACAGCTCGCACTAGAACATTAATGAAAAGGCAGAGCTTAGGAACCAGAAAAGAGGCAAGTTAGACTGTGATGAGAAAGACAGTACAACCTCACATTAAGAATGAGCATGGGATCTGGGTTGGGGCAGGCTTGCATTCAAATCACGAACTCCCTCCATCTCCCAGTAGCTGTGTGACTTCGGGCTTATACCTCCGCCTGGGGCTATTGGTCATACACACCAATACAAGTAAATGCTTAGCACAGTGCCAGGCACTTGTAATTAATACTCAGTAAGCATCCACTACTATTGCTGTTACTACGAACAGCACTGAACAGCCATGTGTGGCCATGGGGCCTCTCCTGAAGGCCTGTGGCCAGTCGCCGTCACTCCATGCAGCACTAATTCACATTCATTTGTACATTGATGCCTTCAACACGTGTTTGCGAGCATCTAGTAGGTGCCGGTCACTGGAGAAGCTGGTGGTGGTGAGCAAAGCAAACAAAATTTTCTGTCCTCCTGGAGCTTACATTCTGATTGGGAAAATAAACAATCAACAAACAAATACAGAAAACAGTCAAACTGTTCAGTGCTATGGATAAAAACAAAGCAGGAAAGGGAGATGGGGGGTTACGTTGGATGGGGTTGCAGGGTGAAATACAGTGACAAGAAGGAACATTGAGAAGGTGATGTTTGAGAAAAGATCTGAATGGAGTCAAGGAGGAAGCCATCCTAATACCAGAGGAATGAGAGTTTTAGGCAGAGGGAGGGACACGTGCAAAGGCACTGAGGCCAGAGCACATTGGAGCATTGGAGAAGCAGCCAGGATGCAGCACCGTGGGAACTGAGCGTGATGAGGTCAGAGAGATAACAGAACTGAGCTGTGCAGAGCCCTTGGTGTTTGAAGGGCCATGCTCTACATGACACAGCATCGCATTCTGCAGTCTCACATTAGAGTTTTTCTCCCATCTGAAAATTGGGGATAATAATCCCCATTTTGTTTATCTCCTGGGTCCAGTAAAAAGATGGGTTATGATGTTGTTTTGAAAATAATTATTTGACGAGAGAATGTTTTTATTACTTGGTAATTTTGCTTGAGGCCGCCTCCCGTTGCGTGGAAAGACTGCCCGCGCCCTCGAGGCTGTGGCTGTGCTGGACCATTGCTTGACAGCAGCTGTCGATTCTTTTACACAGAAACTCATCTCCTTCCTTTGCCTCTTTAACTCTTGGGCCTGGTTTTTAAAACAGCGGTTTCTCCCCACTGTGTTCCACGCCCCAAATCTCCTCAGTGGAATTACAGGCTAGTAATTCACAGAGGCCTGTTATTTATCCTATATGCAATAAAGGCTTTCTGTGGGTTATAGGAAATAAATGTGCTTTTTACTGTCATCTGTGGTTCTCATTAGACTTATGCCCTCGGTGGGGAAATATCTTTGCAGGACCAAGCAGTTTTATGTCCAAATGGCCAGTGAGCTGAGAGCGGGCTTTACGTCCCGCCGTAACCAGTGAGCTGAGAACGAGCTTTATGTCCGACTGTAACCAGTGGCATCGCAGGCGGCCCTTCCTCCAGAGCAGGCAGGAGTCGTGAGTTTCTCAACCCGCGGAGTGTAAATACTTCTCATTAATGTGGTGGTCTGTGCTTGTAAATAGAGAAGCTGGTGTCCCCATGCATATCTGCTGGTGGGAACATGGAGCTAAGGCGAGAAATCGGGACCAAGAATGAGCGGCATGAGATTATGAAACAGGATGGAGCCGTGGGAAGAACGCTTTGCATTGGTGGGTCTTTCAGCCATGAGTGATTTTTTCTTTTTATTGTAGATACAGGAGCTGCTCTGTTATCTTTCTTGGTAGGGGAGTGGAAGGAGCAAATGCAGCTAAAATTATTCTTTCCACCAAGCACTTTACATGTACCATGTTTTTGATCTACAAAACAACTATTGAAATTAATGGGATTTTTTGTTTTTTTAAAGATTGGCACCTGAGCTAACATCTATTGCCAATCTTCTTTTTTTTTCTTCTTCTTCTTCTCCCCAAATGCCCCCAGTGCATAGTTGTATATTTTAGTTGTGGGTCCTTCTAGTTGTGGCCTGTGGGACGCCGCTTCAGCATGGCTTGATCCGAATCGGCGAAACCCTGGGCCGCTGAAGCAGAGCGCATGAACTTAACCACTCGGCCCCAGGGCCAGCCCCGAAATTAATGTTTTAAGCCCAATTTTATATATGATGTGAAAGGTGATTCAGGATGAAGAGACTTAGAGTTGATACGTAACTGAGCCAGGGTTGAAGCACAGGTCAGCTACACTGAGTCAGACAGACCAGCTTCTCATCCCAGGAAACTTTGTGAGGCTTAGTGCTGTCATCTGTAAAACAGGGATGGCCGTGCTACACCTGTAGGTTTGTGGTATAAAGACCCAGCATGGTGCTGGTGAGTAGTTTGTGTTTGGTGTGAAGAGAGCCCTGACTCCTGCTCCAGCCTTCTTCTTCCTTCCTCACTTCTTCCCCTCTTTCTTCCCCTGAGTCTTACATACAAATGAAAATAACCAGCAGGCAGTAGGGTGGGGCCGTGGCTTAGGTGAGATGATAGGAAGTAAGATCCGAACCTTGGTGTCAATCACTAGAGAGCGTGGCTGTCGCAGTGGGAGTCTCTGACTTTTGCTTGGAGTCACAGTGTTGGTTTATCTTGTAGAGTGATTTCATAGAGAGCCATTTAAATGTAAATATAGAAATTGGGTTTTTTTTCATCACATTTAGGAAAGGGAAGAGGAAAGTGAATCCATAGTCATCGGTACATACCATATGGCAGCTACTTGCATGTATTATCCTTCTATTTCCAAGAGAATATAAGTTCCTCGAGGGCTGGAGCTTTGGTCTGTTTGTGTTGACCACAGTGTCTGCAGCACCTTGGTCACTTCTGTGGCATGAAGTAGAACATCAGTGACTATTTGCTGAATGGACTGTGGCTACTTAGGAACAACACAGCGCTGGGCAAGACCTAGCAGCCACGTGCCACTGAGCAACTCGTGAAGATAAAGCAATCTCATTAACTCCGTCTTTTATTCCTGTAAATATTGCTTAGATTAATCCCCTTTTTTTCCATCACACTACCACATGTCACATCTAAAAGCCCATCATATTTCACTCTTATTCCTGCTGTAGCTTCCACTTTTGTTCTCTGCATGTCTTTCTATGTAGCCAGAAAGATTTTTTTAAAAATATAATAATGTCACTCTCCTCTTTAATATCTGCCAGTAGCTCCGTGCCTTCCGAATGTATACCTAAACCCCTTCAGGGTCACAAACGCCTGTTGGATCTTCCCTGCTAATGTCCAGCCCCATTGGTGTCCTCCACACCTCTCCATATAATCCTTTGTCTAGATGACCTCTATTCATTGTTAGAATCTCCATTTAACATCACTTCTTCAGGGAGCCCTGCCTGAGGCCCACCCCATAGGGCTCCCAACTTCACACTTCCATAGTGATCTGCATGGTCTCTTTTCAAACACTAATAGTTTTTAAATCCTTGTTTCCCCACCAGGCTTAAAGCCCCATGGAGGAAGGGTTGGGTTATATCTTGTTTACTGCTGTGTATATTGCACCTCACGCAACACCTGGTGTATAGTATTTGCTCAATAAATATTCCTTGAATACATAATCCTCATTCATTACTAAGAGTATCATGCAAACTAAGAGTCATTCCCACTTTTCAGATAAAGAAACTAAAATAATAGAATTTTAAACTCAAGGTCACATAGCAGATTCGCAGTGACATCAGCATCATGGTGGAGTAAGTTCTTCCCTCGGACTCTCCCTGCTAAAATACAAACAAAAGGACCTTCAAACACCAACAGAGGACACACACACAACACAGGAGACATCTGGGAGACCCACGCAGCCATACACCTGAAGGTCGTGGTGGGGCTGGATCCTCTGGAGCAAATTGAAGCTGCTCTGCAGAGAGAGAGGGACCACAGGGGAGGTGAGCAGCTGAGGAGAGGCACCCCATCCCCATACGGTGCTCCAGCCCCATGTTCACTGGGAAAGTGGTGAAGTGAGAGAGGGGCCAGCTGGGGAGGTACACAGCTGAGGAGAGGCACCCTGTTCCCACCCAATGCTCCAGCCCCACTATTGCCCAGAGTGTGGCGCACTGAGGTGGGGGGTCAACGGGGGGAGGTGCACAGCTGGGGAGAGATGCCCAGTCCTGCCTGGTGCTCCAGCCACACAATCCCGGGGAGCACTGCATGGAGAGAGAAGCAGTGGCAGGTAGAGCACTATGAGTGCCCAGAGCACCATGCAGAGAGAGGCATCAATTGGGAGAGGCATGCAGGTATAAGAAAGTGCCCCATCCCCTGCCTAGCACTCCAGTCCTGCAATCACCTAAGAGCTCCACACCAAGAGAGAAGCAGAGGCTGAGGAAAGCACAGGAGAAGGAGAACACCCCTCCCCCTGCCAAGATCTCCAGATCTGCCATCAGTCAGAGCATCACACGGTGAGAAAAGCAGTCAGTGGCCAGAGCTGGGGAGCACCTGATCATGCTGGGCCGAGAATTCACAGTGCCTGAGCCCCATCCAATGAAGGCACATGGCAGCAGCGACCAGATAATAATGCCAGGTGGAGGGAAAAATCCACACCGTCAAGCAGTATGAGAAAGTACATTAAATCTTCAGCCCAGAAGGAAAATGACAAGTACCCAGAAACCAACCCCAAAGACACAGAAATCCATAACCTAAATGACAAAGAATTCAAAATAGCTATCATAAAAATACTAAATGAGTCACAAGAAACCACAGAAAGACAAATTAACGAATTCAGGAGCTTCTTCACAAAAGGTATTGAAACTTTAAAGAAGAACCAATCAGAATTGTTGGAGATGAAAAACACAATGGATGAGATTTAAAAAAATCTAGATTCCCTAAACAACAAAACTGACAATATGGAAGGTCGAATTAACAATTTAGAAGACAATACTATAGAAATGCTTCAGAGGAAGGAGAAGAGAGAACTATGACTGAAAAGAAATGAACAGGCACTCAGAGAAATATCTGACTCAATTAAGAAATGCAACATAAGAATTATAAGCATTCAAGAGGGGGAAGAGAAGGAGAATGGAGCAGAAAGCTTGTTCAAAGAAACAGTAGCAGAGAATTTCCCAAACCTGGGGAAGGAAATGGAAATCCATGTGAAAGAGACTACAAGAACTCCCAACTATGCTAATGTAAAAAGACTTACTGCAAGGCATGTATTAGTAAAGCTGGCAAAAGTCAATGACAAAGAAAAAATATTAAGGGCAGCAAGGCAGAAGAAAATAACTTACAAAGGAACCCCTATCAGGCTTTCAGTGGATTTCTCAGCAGAAAACTTACAGGCTAGGAGAGAGTGGAATGATATATTCAAAATCCTGAAAGACAAAATCTTCCAGCCAAGAATACTCTATCCAGCTTTTCCCAGATAAACAAAAGCTAAGGGAGTTCATTGCCACAAGACCTCCCCTACAAGAAATCATCAAGAAGCCCCTCATAACTGGAAGGGGAAGAAAAAAAACAGGAAAGGGTCTACAAAGCACAGAGGAAGGAGATGAATAGATATGCAACAATCAGAAATTGGCAGCTCTCTGTCAGATCAGGTTGATAAACACTTAACTCTTACATCAAGGATAAAGAAAAGGATAACTCCAAAATAAAAATTATGTCATCACCTTAACCATGAACTTAGAACACAAGATGGAATTAGATATGAGAAGAATAACTTAGAAGGGGAAGAGGAAAGGGACAGAATCAGGATAGTCTAAGGAAATAAGAGGCAATCAGAAAATGGACTATCTCATCTGTGAGATTTTTTATATGAACCTAATGGTAACCACTAAACAAATAATTAAAACAAAGACATACGCTATAAACAAGGAGAAAATGAAGAAAACCAACATAGAAAACTACCTAATCAAGTTGGTAGCCTGATATACACGAAACAAGAAACAAAGGATATGCAGAAGAACAGGAAAACATGAGATAAGATGGCAGTATTAAGCTCTCACATATCAATAATCACTCTAAATGTAAATGGACTGAATTCTCCAATCAGACAACACAGAGTGGCAGGATGGATTAAAGAACAAGACCCAACAATATGCTGCGTCCAGGAAACACATCTCAGCTCTAAAGACAAACATAGGCTCAGGGTTAAGGGATGGAAGACGATGCTCCAAGCTAATGGCAAACAAAAGAAAGCAGGCATTGCCATACTTATATCAGACAAAGGAGACTTCAGGATAAAGCAGGTAAAGAGAGCCATAGAGTGGCAGTATTTAATGATCAAAGGAACTCTCCACCAAGAAGACATAACACTTATAAATGTATATGCACCCAACACAGGAGCACGAAAGTACATGAAACAACTATTAACAAACTTCAAAGGAGATTTTACCAACAACACAATAATAGTAGGGGACCTCAACACCCCACTTACTTCAATGGATAGATCATCTGGACAAAAAGTCAACAAGGAGATAGTGGAATTAAATGAAAAACTAGACCAGATGAACTTAATAGATATATAGAGAGTACTCCATCCAAAAACAGCAGCTTATACATTCTTCTCCAGTACACATGGGACATTCTCAAGGATAGACCATATACTGGGAAACAAGGCAAACCTCAATAAATTTAAGAAATGGAAATCATATCTCCTATCTTCTCTGACCATTATGCTATGAAACTAGAAATCAGCTACAAGAAAAAAGCAGGGAAAGGAACAAAAATGTGGAGACTAAACAACGTGTTACTGAGCAACAAATGGATCATCAAAGAAATAAAGGAGAAGCCAAAAAATATTTGGAGACAAATGAGATGAAAACATTCCATACCAATTCATATGGGATGCAGCAAAAGTAATCCTAAGAGGGCAATTTGTAGCAATACAGGCCCATGTTAACAGACAAGAAAAAGCTCAAATAAATGATCTTAAACTACACCTAACGGAATTAGAAAAAGAACAACAAACAAAGCCCAAACTCAGCAGAAGGAGGGAAATAATAAAAATTAGAGCAGAAATAAATGAAATTGAAACAAAAAAGAGTGTAAAAAGGATCAATGAAATAAGGAGCTGGTTCTTTGAAAAGATAAACAAAATTGACAAACGCTTAGCTAGACTCACCAAGAAAAAAAGAGAGAAGGCTCAAATAAAACTAGAAATGAAAGAGGAGAAATTACAGTGGATACCGCGGAAATACAAAAGATTATAAGAGAATATTATGAAAAACTATATGCCAATAAACTGGACAATCTAGAAGAAATGGATAAATTCTTAGACTCTTACTACTTCTCAAGACTGAATCAAGAAGAAATAGAGAATCTGAATAGACCAATCACAAGTAAAGGGATTATCAAAACCTCCCCAAAAATAAAAGTCCTGGACCAGACGACTTCTCTGAAGAATTCTACCAAACATTCAAAGAAGATTTATTACCTATTCTTCTCAAACTATTCCAAAAATTGAGAAAGATGGAAATATTCCTAACATATTTTGTGAGGCTAACATCACCCTGACACCAAAGCCAGATAAGGACAACACAAAGAAGGAAAATTACAGGCCAATATGGCTGATGAACATAGATGCAAAAATCCTGAACAAAATGTTGGCAAACTGAATACAGCAATACATTAAGAAGATCATACACCATGATCAAGTGAGATTCATACCAGGGACACAGGGATGGTTCAACATCTGCAAATCAATCAGTGTGACACACCACATTAACAAAATGAGGAAGAAAAAACACATGATAATCTGCATAGATGCAGAGTAAGCATTTGACAAGATCCAACATCCATTCATAATAAAAACTGTCAATAAAATGGGTATAGAAGGAAAGTACCTCAACATGATAAAGGCTATATATGACAAACCCACTGCCAACATCACACTCAATGGGGAAAAACTGAAAGCCATCCCTCTAAGAACAGGAACAAGACAGGGGTGCCCACTCTCACCACTCATATTCAACATAGTACTAGAGGTTTTGGCCAGAGCAATTAGGCAAGAAAAATAAATAAAAAGAATCCAAACAGGCACTGAATAAGTGAAACTCTCTCTCTTTGCAGACAACATGATCTTATATATAGAAAACCCTAAAGAACAATCGGAACACCGTTAGAAACAATCAACAACTACAGCAAAATTGCAGGGTACAAAGTCAACTTACAAAAATCAGTAGTATTTCTATACTCAAATGATGAACTAACAGACCAAGAACTCTAGAATACAATCCCATTTACAATTGAAACAAAAAGAATAAAATATCTAGGAATAAATTTAACCAAGGAGGTGAAAGACCTATACAATGAAAACTATAAGACTTTCCTGAAAGAAATCGATAGTGGCATAAAGATATGGAAAGATATTCCATGGAAATGGGTTGGAAGAATAAACGTAGTTAAAATGTCCATACTGCCTAAAGCAATCTATGGATTCAATGGAATCCCAATGACATTCTTCACAGAAATAGAACAAAGAATCTTAAAATTCATATGGGCAACAAAAGACCCCAAATAGCCAAAGCAATCCTGAAAAACAAGAACAAAGCTGGTGGCATCACAATCCCTGACTCCAAGTTGTATTACAAAGCTATAGTAATCAAACAGCATGGCACTGGTACAAGAACAGGCACACAGATCAATGGAACAGAATTGAAAGCCCAGAAATAAAACCACCCTTCTCTGGACAGCTAATCTTCGACAAAGGAACCAAGAACATACAATGGAGAAAGGAAAGCCTCTTCAATAAATGGTGCTGGGAAAACTGGACAGCCACATGCAAAAGAATGAAAGGAGACCATTATCTTTCCCCATGCACAAAAATAGACTCAAAATGGACTGAAGATTTGAAGGTAAGACCTGAAACCATAAAACTTCTGGAAGAGTATATAGGCAGTACACTCTTTGACATCAGATTTAAAAGGATCTTTTCGAATACCATGTCTACTCAGACAAGGGAAACAAAAGAAAAAATAAACACGTGGGACTTCATCGGACTAAAGAGTGTCTTAAAGGCAAAGGAAACCAGGAACAAAATGAAAAAACAACCCACCAACTGGGAGAAAATATTTGCAAATCATATATCCAATAATGGGTTAATGTCCATAACATATAAAGAAGTCACACAAATGAACTACAAGAAAAAAAGATCGAATCAAAAAGTAGGCAGAAGATATGAACAGACATTTTTCCAAAGAAGATATACAGATGGCCAATAGGCACATGAAAAGATGCTCAACATCACTAAACTCCAGGGAAATGCAAATCAAAACTACACTTAGATATTATCTTATATATGTTAGAATGGCTATAATCACCAAGACAACAAATGTTGGAGAGGGTGTGGATAAAAGGGAACCTGCATCCACTGCTGGTGGTAATGCAAACTGGTGCAGCCCACTCTAGAAAACAGTATGGATATTTCTCAAAAAATTAAGAATAGAACTACCATATGATCCAGCTATCTCACTACTGGATATTTACCCAAAGAAGTTGAAATCAACAATTCAAAGAGAAGTGTTCACCCTATGTTCATTGCAGCATTATTCACAATAGCCAAGACATGGAAGCAACCAAGTGCCCATTGACTGATGATTGGATAAAGAAGATGTGGTATAGATATATAATGGAATACTAATCAGTCATAAAAATAGCGAAATCATCCCACTCACAACCTCATGGATGAACCTTGAGGGCATCATGTTAAGTGAAATAAGCCAGACAGAGAAAGACAAACACCATATGATTTCATTCATATGTGGAATATGAACAAACTTATGGACAAAGAGAATAAATTAGTGGTTATTTGGGGAGGATAGTTGGTGGGTGGGCACAAGGGGTGAAGAGGCCTCCTTATATGGTGTATGACAAATAATAATGTACAACTGAAATCTCACTATGTAATAAGCTATTATGACCACAATAAAAAAATCACATAGCAAATGACATGTTTTAGACTCAAATCCAAATCTGACTCCAAAATCCATGCTGTTTCTACTATTCCAAAATGAACTGTTGCAGAAAATCCAATATTCTGCTTACTAGATGTTCACAACATATTTCCTATGCTTGGTACCAATTTACAAAGAATCAAAATACACGAGGCACAATCTCTTCTTCCCTGATCACTCGAAAGGCCCTGCAGAGCCTTTCAGCGTGGCTGCTCAACAACTCTGAGCAGAATTATCTTTGGAAAGGAGTGTGAAGACCATCCAGGTTGTTTGTATTTCCTTTTTTCTGGATTCTGGATGAACAGTCTTTGACTGGACGTCCAACACAGAGAGACAATCTGGTTTACTTCCTGGCCCGAGCCAGTGTCAATAGAAGAGCACGTATTTCCCACGGGTATGGAATGGCATGAGGGTCTTTCATTCATTCTATTGTGGTTTACCTCAACCATCCCCTTAACTCTCTCTGTTTCAGATTTGGACATGTGATAACGGTTAGTAGGACACCCAGGTGGGGACTCCATTGCACCTGTCCCACCAGTTCTGTGAGATGCTGCTCATTTTTACCTCCACCAGAGGGCATCAGCAGTAGAAAAAGCCAGCCTTCCCCAGGCCACACGTCATACCATGCTGTCCAATACGGGAGCCATGGGCCGCACATGTGGCTACTGAGCACTTTAACGGAGCTAGTGTGGCATGTTAAAATGATAATATTTGGTTATATTCAGTTAAAGAAAATGTATTGTTTAAATTGATTTCACGTGTTTCTTTTTACTCAAATGTGGCTACTGGAAAATTTAGGATTACTTATGTGGCTTGCATTCACGGCCCAACATTGTTCAATATAATCCATAAAATAATAAAATAGAGTTTTCAAAAGAACTCAAATTTGAATATAATTTTTCAGCCTATAAATATGTTGCACAGATATCATATCATAATAAGAATTAGGAGGGATCTTGGAGCTTATCTAGAATGTCCTTATTTTACAGCTAAAGAAACTGAGGCCCAGAGAGATGAAGCAACTTTGCCCAAGGTCACACAGAGCTGGGCTTTGAATGTAGGCCACCAGCACCAAATCAGTGTCCTTCATTCGACAGGTGTCCCGCAGAATCCAGGCCTCATGGGACAGAATGTCTCGCTGAGGGCCTCCCACCCCGGGCCCCGGCACCAGTGCCTGGCGCTTGCCGGGGCCACTTTACTCAACACCCACTCCGCCTGCGGTGCTTTATCATCCTGCACAAAGTTACGAAGATAAGCGATCTTCAGGCTCCGTTCTCTAGATGCTCACAGTGTGGTACAGAAGATACCAGAAGGACAGTAACTAGTTAAAACCATAAAACAGAGGTTCTGGCAAAGTGCGACTGAAAGCTGATGTGGAAACGTTTCAACCTCACTGGTAATTTAAAACATGCAAATAAAAATCATGATGTTTCACTGTTTGTTACTTTTTTCATAATCTTCCTAGTTTCAGAAGGATTTGAAGTAGATCGTAAACCTATGTCAAAAAAAATCAATAGAAAATGGAATTGGTAGAAAAAACCCCGAGTATTCTTTCTGCAAACATGTCCTATGGGGGATGAGGCTTCAGCCCAAGTAAGTGGTTTGACTACATGAACGTGTCGGTTACCACGGGGTCCCTTATCCCAATTTGCTTCGCTTTAGGGGAAGAAAAGTAGTTATAGCCCACTGGATATTTGACGTATGCTGGGCAAAACATTTATCTTCATTTGGTTTAGGAAAATCCAAAGTTCTCTGGCTTTATTCAGTATCAGAATGAGAAGCTTCCTTGGGAGAAGAAGCCAGGTCCTGTTCTGTCCCCGGTGTCTGCCACAGGACTTCACACATAGAGACACTGCGTTCAGTACAGCTTTGCTGAGTCCAGGATGGCACCCACATTTGTTCTGTGCCGCTTACGTGCCCATGCAATTTACAAACCTCTTTATATAAACTAGCTCATTTAATAATCTCAAAATCCTGAAAATTTGAGTCTCAACTTGGAGAAAATAAAACAGAAGCTCCAAAGGTTGAGAAAGGTGCCCCAATTCCCTGGCTACCAGGGAGGGGAGCTGAGGTTTGACCTATAACGTCTCTGGTTCCAAAGCTTGTGTCACTATATCATTTGAAGGAATAGAAGAATAGAGGGGAAAAGAGGGAAAGAATACAGAAAAAAAAGAGAGAGCGCGGAGAAGGATGCAAGGGAGGGATGGAGAGAAACACAGAGACGGGTGGGAAGGGAGCGAGCATGGAATTGTGCGTCTTTAGGCACATAGTCTAAGATGAAAGACAAAGAGAAGGGTCGGAGCTTCCCTGGAGAAAATTATTGCCGGCAATTTAGAGAGAAATTTTCTAGAATGGCAGGTTAGGAACTCAACTTCTGTTGAAGGCTTGGCTCTCTGAAGTTCCCCCAGGACGGCCTCCTCTCTTGCCACCTCATTATCGCCAGGAACAATCTGCATGACCAGTAATGAGGGGATGTTAATGCTGGCAGTCTCGGGGCGGGTACTGGCCCTGCGCGGGGCTCAGGTCACAGGTTCAGACCTGGATGCTGGGGATTGAGCTGTGTGGAACTGCCGACCGTCCCCCGGATGACAGTCCATTAGCCCTCCCGCTCTGCAGGGCAGTACTGAGAAGGTGAGCCGCTCACTCACAACCCCTGCCAGCAGACCGTGGAGCAGGGTGCGGCCTCCCGGGTGTCCAGTGCTTCCCGCCGCTGATGCTGACCAGCCTGCTCTCCCGCGGGCTGGAGGTCACGGGCTCGAGGTCTGCCTGCAGGATCGCCTTTGTCAGGATTCTGGCCCTGCCCAAACTCTGCTCCCAACTAAAGCGCAGGGCAATTAGGGAGTCAGGCTGCTCTGGCTGTGCATTTGTAACATTTATAGTTTCTAAGTGTATGTTTCCTTCTGTGAGCTGGTTCTATATGGTGGAAAAAACAATGACTCTGGAGTCAGTTTTAGTCCTGGTATCTCTTTCTTTAGCTCTGTGGCCTTGGGCACATTACTTTATGTCTGTGAACCTTGGTTTCCTCACATGTCATGAGAAATGATAACAACAGCCTCATAGGTTTATTTGGATTATTATTATTTATTTGTTAATACTGGTAGCTAACATTGAGTGTTGTGAGTTAGTTTCTAATGCTAATTGCTTTATACATATTATCGATAATCTTCACAACTTTATACGTCACTATTGCTCTTCTCCCTAATTACAGAAGCAGAAGCAGAGTCTGAGACTGAGTTGGTACATGCACAACTGGGACCTGAAGCCTGATATTTCTGACAAAGTTTGTAACCTTTACCACTATGCTGCACTGAGATCATGAATTAACAAGAGCAAGAGCCTGACACAGAATGTGTTGACAATCATATTTGTCATTTACTAATATATCAGTTAGAATCCAGTCAGAAAATAGAACTCTCTTTATGTGTTTAAATAGAGGAAATTTAACGCGGGGGGTTGGTTGTCTGGTGATGGAAGAGCTGAGAAGACAAATAGGGACGTTGAGGCAAGCTGGAGATCATTGACGGAAAAAGCCATTGCAGCCCTTAGTCTGGAGGAGCAAAGGAAGGAGGTGGGGCCACCAAATCCCAGACCTTCAGAAGCTGGAACCACAGGGGAGCCGTGGAGAGATGCTCCCCTCCTGGAGATACGACCCAAAGCCAGGAGAGTTGGGGGTAGAAATGCTCTGGCTTCTTCCCTCCTCCTACCCTCCAGTCACCCTGCAGTGCCTCAAATTGGTCATATGTACTCAGAAACCCAAGAGGAAGGAAGCTTGGGAAATGTGGTTTTCTGCAAGCTCAACAAAGAAGGACAGAGTAGAGATCTGAGATGAGACAGGCAGGTGCCTAGCACATCTGACAACCCTGTGAAATAGGTAGGTTGAGGTTATCCTCTCAGAATGGGAAGGGTCCCTTCCAAGGTGAGCCACCTGACAAAACCCTATTCGTCTATAACCCATGATGTCCTCAAAGTCCCTCCCATTCTGAGGCTTTCCTTGAATCGCAAAAGATTAGTCGTTCCGTCTTTGGAGCTCTGGGGTACTTAACGTCTAGCCTTACTTTTCTCATCTGGAAAATGGGGTCCCTGTTGTGCCACGGATTGAATACTTGGCAGGGTCAACCTGAGAGGATAACCTCAACCTACCTATCTCAAAACTCTTTGTCCCACTGCAGTGGGAACAGAAGAGGGAAAGATATGGATCCATAAATTGGAGGGTTTGGGCTGCACTCTCTGAATTTCCTGCCAACTCTAATCGTTTTTTATCTCTGCTAGAAATTCTGTCGGAGATTGAAGAGATCTGTACTCCATATTGTTTTCACGGTACTTTAAAGGATCCATTTTCTCGTGATGAACTGTGTCCCTGGAGTCCTGTTTACACCGGGTCCATGAGGCCCGTTCATATTGATGGCGAAATTGACACGTAGGTGGGGAAAATCTTGCTAATGGGACCTGCTCAAAAGGGACACAGAGTTTTGGTCTCTCGCCTGCCTTCTTAGCGCCAATGGGTTAGCAGCTGGGAAACAGCAACACAGCGGCTATATGTTAGTGTCTCAGCGATCCATTCTGTGTGGATATGCTGTCAGGACATTTTTCTGCAGATATTTCCATTATACATGCCACTATGTACATTCCATTACACACTTGATGGGTAAACTTTGCTACCGACGTTACACACGACATTTCAGCTGTTAGCATGTGACAGCCTCCCTCTTAGAATGCCTACCTCTAGTTTCTCCAGGTCCCAGTCATCACCCCACTCCCTGGTGGATGGAGTGTGCGTCTTGAAATGCAGATCTAGTTATAACAAAGCCTTCCTTCTCCTCACTTTCCATCCCTCTGTGGCCCACCGTGCCTTCAAGATTATCTAGGCTCCTTAGAATATCTCAGCTTCCTCCAAGCTCTCCCAGTTGCCCCTCCGTGACCTCTGAGTTTCAGGTGTGTTGACCCACTGACCACGCACTTTCACACTTGTGTGCAAATCATCCTTGCCCTTGCTGTCCCCCTGGAATGGCCTTGCCCAGCTCCCGTCTCTGGCAGTGTCGGCGCTCCCTCAGGGGACCCCCGGCTCCCCCCCGCCCCCACCGTTTGTGACTGTGTGTTTCAGTGTGCCATGGATACGTTGCCTGCACAAAACTGTCACTCAATATTTGTAGTTTTGGGTGTAACCGACCTCCTAGAAGAGACGGGACACATAGTAGAAGCAGGTAGCTACTGGGGGAGGAGTTGTCATTCCTCTGTTTTATTCATTTCTACCTTTCTAGTGCCTAACATGCTGTCTGGGACACAGTGGGTATCAAATAAGTGTTTGTTGAATATTTGAAGAATTGGAGATTTAAAAATAAGAGTAAAATGCACTCCGTTCATTAAATACGGTGCTTTTAGAAGGCTCCCCTCAGTGCGGACCTGCCTCTGCAGGCCAGGTAGGCGCATATGCGTGGGAGGTGGGACTTGGCAAGAAGTCCAGTCGTGTTTTTGTTGGAAACCGGCATCTCTTCATGCATGGCTCTGGGAGTTTATTCTGCTCCCGTTGCTCTGGAGCCCAGCAGCCGCCTGTGTCAGGGCCCCAGGTTAACAAGCAAACCCTCTTCCTGGGGCAGAGGTGCCCTGGCCCGTGACAGACACTAAGGAAGAGCCTCGGTAGATGAGGATGAATATTTGTGCCTTCTACTCTTTATCAGCCATCCACAGGCCCAACCACATGGGCTTTCAAGCTGTCTGGGCCGGGAGGTGGTGTGGGGCCCAGGCCCCTTTGTTAGCAGAGGTGCCGGCCCATCACCCAGCAGTCAGACCCCAGTGCTTCCCTGTTGCTCTCTCTGTCTGAGAGTGGCTCATTGATCAGAGCATTCTTTCCCACCAGCCCTGATGCAACCTCCGATTCCTACACAGTCTGGAGCACAGCAGAAGCCATGCCAGTCCTAGCACACTAGAGGAGTTCTAGTTGCCAATCCCAGGGCATCGTCATGGAAGCCCTTCTCTGTCAGCAGTGTCGGGTAGTGGTTAAGGGTCTGTTCTCTGCAGTCAGACCGCCTGGACTGGAATCCACACTCTGTGCTCCGACACTTGTTAGCTGCATGACCTTGGGCAGGTCACTCCCCCCTTCGATGCCCCAGGTTCTGCAGCAGTGACATAGAGGTGATGATAAGAGTGGCTCAGGAGTCAGGGCTTTAAAGGAGCGTCTATGGGTGTCACACGATAGAGCTGTGGCTGACATCTAATAAGCACTGTAGAAGTTTGGTTCTTACCAGTCCTTCCACAAACATATGCTGAGGGCCTGCTATGTGCCAAACCTTGTTCCGGATGCTATGGAGGGAAACAGATGAAAAGATGTGCTTCCATCCTCAATAATCTCAGCCTACTAGGAATGAGAGCCAAGTAAGCAAATCCCTGCAGTAGAGTTTGACGACTGTCGAATAGAGACTTGTGCGTGATTCCATGAGGGCACAGAGCGTCTGCCCAGGATCCTCAGGGAAGTCACTGAAGCCTGCGCAGAGGAGAAGACACTGGAGCGAACTCTTAAAGGTGGAGGGAGCTTGGCAGAAGGATTAGTACGAGAGAATATTCCAGACAGATAATAATGCATGTGCAAAGATTCAGAGCTAGGGCCCAGTGTGGCCTGTTTGGGGAACTGTAATGTGTAACTGGCGCATGGGTGTGACAAAGCAGAGACAGGTGAGGTGGGGCAATAGGCAAGGGCCAGTCCTTGGGCCCCGAAGGCAACTCTTACGAGCTTGGACCCAGTGTCTGTGGGGAATGAGGACTCCCTGCGAGTTGTGAGATTCAGGGAAAGAAGAGAGAATTGAGATGGGTGCTTTTTGTTGCTCTCTGAGCTATTATGTTTATTTTTAAGAGAAAAAAATGAGTAAACCAGAAATTAAACTTTCGTGAGCTTGGTGTTAGACCTGAGTTCCAGTAAATTCACATAGCATATTGGTTCATGAGCTAATCCTATTTGGACATGGGTGTGTTTTTAACTCTATGATTCTTCTGAACAAGGTTCTCAATCCAAAGGAAACTCATTTAGCCTGAAGATTCTATACCAATTACATAGTTTTATAAGGTCAAAATAAAAGTTGGGAGTCATTTTATTTTCATCTGTACTGGTAGAAATTACAGAATCAAGCTGTTTCAATGAGAAAAAGCACCAGGAAGGAGAAAGTGAAAATAGAAGTGTCAGCACCCTCAGAGGCTCCTGCTGCACCCAGATGCTGGAAGATGAGGCCGGGGTGGGCTGTGAAGTCCTTTGACAACACGGTCTCTGTCCCTGAACAAGGTGCCAGGACTTCAAGAGGAATAGACATGAAACACAACATCTTTCCACCCTTATTAAGATTTAATCCTGCTTTCAACAGGATTGCAATGTTATTAAATTAGAGGTTTTTTTTTCTTTTTTAAAAAGGGATTTAACTTTTGCTTCCCTGACATCATAATCAACATGGAACAGATGCAAAGGAGAAATTGTGTGACCACTGGTAATGTGGGCCTGTACTTAACATGTAGCATGTGAAGTTATTAAAATGGAAATTAATTCTCTTTATTACTATCATACCCTATCAATTAATTTGGTTGGAGGTGCTTATGAATATGCAATCGTTCCTCCCTGCTGCCCGCCCCTTAGTCTGTGTGTGTGGAGAGCATCAGTAAAATTTTAGATCCTTTTGCTAGTTTTGCCAGCACTCTTTGCTTCCTAATAATATTGAGAATGGTGAGAACTAACAGTTATTGAATTTTTTCTATGTGCCAGGCACTGTTCTAAGCACTTTACATTGCCTCATTTAATCCTCACAACAGATTTTTGAGATGGGTCCTTTTATTATCCTAAGATGGAAGAGGAAGATGAGGCACAGACAGGGAAAGAGCCTTCCCCAGGTCACCTAGGCATTCTGACTCCAGAATCTGTGCTCCTCGCTGCTGTGCTGCGCTGCGTCTTACAGGTTCCAGAGAAGGGACTGTAATGAGGCCGAGAGTCACAGACACCAACTCCTGTGAGCTGAGAAAGAGTGTAGGGGAGCTGAGATGGGACAGAGGGCTCTGGGTTGGAAGCAGGTGTTTTAGAATATAGATTTTATTATTATTTAGGTATGGCAAAGCCACCGGATCAGGAGACAACTGCCATTAATAGTACAGATCCCAAGAGGAGGGGCATATGACACCGCAGGGTCCACACAGGAAGTTCCAGGCTTGGTCAGGAGGCAGCGAGAGAGGGGGACCACTGGCAAGAGTGTTTATTGTGGTTTCTGTGGGAAGAAAGAAGAGGCAGGTGAAATAGGTTTAGAATTGACTAGCTTGAATAATTTCAGCGGACTCTGGGGCATGGGGGCTGTGCCTAGTTGTCTGGTACCTGGCTGGGAGGTGATCAGGGCAGGTGGATAGTGGCCTGGAGTGTGAGAGGTTGTGGGTGTGGGATCTGGATTGGTCGGTTTGCATTTGAAAGGTGCACTCCAGGAGAAGTGTTCACTATCTCTAGGAATTCGCTAACCCTGGAGGGACAGTCCCTGCAGTAGCAAGACCCCGGATGACAAAGCGTCAGAAATACAGAAAATAAGACAGAGTTAATAGAGCAAGGTCTCAGTGAGGAGTGCTGTGGGAGGCCCCCAGAGGGCCCCAGGCAGGAAGGAGGAGGCAAAGGGCGGCAGGTGAGCCAGTAAGATGGGCCTGAGTATACAATGGTCTTCATGATGCCCGGGAGGGAGGGGGCAGGGAATCGGAGGCACTGAAACTAACCTTCAGAATATCCTTTAGTCATTTGATATTATCCATATTGCATGTTTAACTTTTTTTGCACATCAAACCTTGAGGTGTGGTGGGGAAGACCACGACTCATCTTTTCAGCCAGACATCTCCTCCTTGGAAGCAGAGACCCTGTCTTGATCATCACAGCACACCTGCAGGTTCTGAGGTGAGACTTCCTCTCCCAGAGTGGAAGGACCTGCTTCAGACTCTGTTTGTAAATCCTGATTCCTCAATAACACCCCAGCAGGCTGCAGCTCTTCATGTGCCGGCTGCAAACTGGTTTTGGTGTGAGGGTGCCTGCTAAGCCAGGTGAAAGGAAACCCAGGAGAGGAATCTCGGTGAATGCTTGATTCGTAACCCCTGGTTCGCAATCGTCTCCTCTTTACTTTACTTTGGAAAAGCAAGACGAACTATGTAAAACGAACCAATGTGGCACCGCAGGGGAACCAAGGACGGGTCTGCTGTACAAGGGCATGGATAATGAGGTGATCTGAACATCACTTGTGTGGGCTTTTTAATCACCAATCCAGAACCTAGGACTCCTTCTGGATTCCCTCCACTCTTCCATCCCCACCTCCAGTTCATTAATGTGCCATCTCACTTCCATCTCCAAAGTGTGTCCTGGGATGTCCTCGCTCAAATGCCTCCACCCAAGTCTGAGGAGCCACCGTCAATTGTCTCCTTTGCTTTCACAAGAAGCTTTTCATGGGTCTCTTTATTTTGCCTCTTGCCCTCTTTCAATCTATTTTCCATACGAGAGCCGCATATTATTTTTAAAATATGAAAGATATCAAGTCACTCTTCTGCTTAGTGCCTTTTTATAACGTATTATTTAGGGTAGGCTAGCTGCTGTAGCAAAGGGATCCAAAAGTATATAACAGCTCATACACGATAGTCGTGACCTGAATGAGTGAATAGATCAGCAGGGTGGCCCACTCTAAGGAGTCATTCAGGCTCTTAACACATGGTTTCAAGGTTATCCTAGGTTGGATTTCCTCCTGGAAGCAGACCCTGAAACCAGGATTCATATGAAAGTGATCTAGTGAGAAGTTCTTCTGGGAAATATGATAAAGAAGTGGAGAAGTGGGACCAGGAAGGGGAGGAAATTAAGTCAGGGCGCGATATCAAGGAAAGTCCAGGGAGGTAATTGTAACCTGATCCTACAAGGGAAGCTCTGGAGGGGACGTGGAACCACCCCGGAGTTGTCCCATCAGGAGAGGGAGCTGGAGGACTGAGCCCGTGCCCGCCATTCACTGGCCAAGAGCTGCCCCCAGGGAGACTATCCTCCCTGGATTTCTAGCGATCTGTGTGTGCCGGCAAAGGGGGTGCTGACCCCTGGGGACAGCCCACTGATGTGGAGATGCAGCTGGTGGCATGTGGGAGAGAAGAAACACCTGGAGTCAGTGTGCAGGAAAACGATACAGGGATCCAAGGGAGAGGGGCGGGGGCTTGGGCTGCATCTGCTACACAAAGGCTCCCTAGGAGCTTTGTTCCAGCGGGAAGGAGCAGGGGCAAAGCTTCCATGGGCCATGCTCAGAAGGGAGTCGCATCACTTCCGCTTATATTCCATTGGCTAGAACTCAGGTGCAAGGCTACATCCAACCACAAGGGAGGCTGGGAAAAGTAGTGCAGCTGTGTACCCAGGAAGCAGAAGAGGACATGGGCCTCCTGGCACAGAGAGCCTCTCTAGATACTTGAATAAAAATCTAACTGCCCTACCAGGCCCTGCAGGTGTCTACATGCCTGCTTCTCCAGCCCAGTCACCTCTGCCCTTTGCACCCCCACCCATTTCTGCTGCACCCGGGCACCACTGTATCAGATGTTGAGAAAATTAGCAGAAGACGTTCAGCCTAGGATTGCAATATTTTGTTATGATGATAATAGTGTTAATTGACCTTTGAGTAAGGGTGTGTGATAGATTGCGATAAAGTAGCTAATGAAACCACTGGTAAAATTTAGTGGAGACTGTGAGAGCCACAGCTAGCCTCAGATGAACTCATGGAAAGGGGAGAGCCATATCTCTCTGGGGGTAGCCCGAAGCAGCTAGGCACACTCAGCGAGCCGCATGGTCGCATTGTCACTGCTGCAAATTCAGCACCCACTGGCCCAGGGCTGGTCTCTCTGATTACCAGTTGGTAGCATCACCTTGGGCAAGTTAGTTAACGTATATGTGCCTCAGTTTTCTCATCTGTAAAGTGGAGCTGATAATTGTTCCTAATTCCTGGCATCGTTGGGAAGATCAAATGAGTCACTATAACAGAAAGGGCTAAGCACTTTATAACTGCTGTTATTACCATTAGGGACATGCAGGCTGCACAGATGGCCTCCTCTTCCAGCTTCCCCGCCCTCCCACTGGGATGAGGTTCTGAAGGACACTCTCCTGTGAGCAACTTATTTGCTTCTGCTACCTGCAGCCTTACTCCAGGCTAAGGGATGTTTGGAGGCTACAACCAAAAGCAAGCTCCCGTTTAACGTGAAACATGTAGGTGTGTGCATCTTCTTTGTCATTGGGCACAACTTAAATCAAAGAACCTGAGACCTATGCATCAGCAGCCCTAGAACAGGAGATGATAGCCTCGTCTGTTCCCAAAGCCGCAGCTTCCTTAGCTCACCTTTCCTTGAGAAGAGAGCTCGGTAGGAGTCTGCTAGTCTCTGTCACAAGTCCTGCGTCCTTGGATTGCACGTCTCACAATGCCAGGAGGCGACACCATTGTCGTAGACTGCAGTGGCGGCCATGCACTGTCTTGCTGTCTCAGTGTTTAATGTAAAGTACACGTATTTTAGAGTCATAACAATTTGGATGTGAATTCTGACTCTCACTCATTGCTCGTGTGACCTTGCGTAAATTATAACTCACCTTGTGTACATTCCCTAGCCTCTCCGGGCCTCAGTTCCTTCCTCTTCAGTGAGGTGGCAATACCCGCCCTGCAGAGCAGGCGTTGTTATGAAGCCCGGAGGGAGTAGAGGTGAGAAGTGCAGCTAAGTGCTGGACGACGTCTTAGTTCCTCAGAGTTTGGGCTGTCAATTGCTGGGTAACAAATCACTCTGAAGTGTAGTGGCTTAAAACAGAAATGACTGCTTATTCTCTTGTGATTCTGCACTCAAGGCAGGGCTCCTTGGGGACAGCTCCTGGTGCTCTGTGTGCTGTTGGTTGGGGCAGTTCGTCTGGGGCTGGAGGACCCAAGATAGCTTCTTTCACGTGACTGGCACTGCAGCTCGGGGGGCTGGAAGGCTGGTGGTTGGCTGGGTTCTCTCTCTCTCCATCTTTCTCTCCCTCTCTGCCTCTCGCTACACTCTCCCACATTCGGCAACCTCTTCTCTCCACGTGCCCTTCCTCCCCGCTCTCCAGCAGGGTAATCAGACTTCTTAATGTGGTATCTCGGAGCTCCCAAGAGCGCGAAATTCAGTACCACCGTGTTTTTCAGACCTAGACCTGGCCCTGGCACGGGGCTACTTTGCCACATTCTATTGGTCAGAGCGAGACAGGCAGCTCAAGGGGAGGCCGACCCTACCTCTTGAGGGAAGAAGGAGCATGCATGTACAGGGACGAAAGGGGTCCTGAGGGGCCGTTTCGTAGACAATTCGTCACGCTCAGTAAGTGGCAGCTTTAGTTTTCATTGTTATTGGATTCTCATCAGGGAGAAGGGCCAGGGGGTGCAAAACCAAAACATTTTAGACAAAAAGCCCTAAAAACCAGGCAGACTAGTTCAGCTAGATAGAGTGATCTCGTTCCGTTCCTTCTTTGGGATGGGAAGAAATGATTTCTGGCCTGAGGGCTACTGGGACAACTGTAACCTGCAAGCATTAGATCCTTTTCTCTATTTCCCTTCTAATTTTCCCATTCTAACTGCGGGATCTGGCAGGCTGGAACTGGAACCATGTTACTGATACATAAGTTGGAGAAACTCCTTTATCAGTTGCCTGTTATTGCATAGACAATTACCCCAAAACTTAGTGGCTTAAAGTAACACTTTAATATCTCACAATTTCTGTAGACCGGGAACCTGGGGCAGCTTAGCTGGGTTCTCTGGGTTCCACGTTCTGGCTCAGGCTGCAGTATTAGTCGAGGCTCCAGTCATCCCAAGGTTTGGCTGAGGCAGGATCCATTTGCAAGCTCACTCAGTGGTTATTGGCAGGATTCAGTTCCCAGCAGCCAATGAGACTGAGGTCTCAGTTTCTCTGGCTGTTGATGAGAGGCTGTCTCAGTTCCTTACCACACGGGTCTCCCTATAGGGCAGCTCAGAAATAGAGTATTTAGCTTTGTCAGAGTGAGAAAGCAAGAGAGCCAGAGAGAGTGAGTGACTGCCAGCAAGACGACGTCACAGTCTTTTGGAACTGAGTCATTGGAGCAACGTTCTGTCCCCTTTGCTGTGTTCTGTTTGTCGGAAGCAAGGTACCAGGCCCAGACTATACTCAAGGATAGAGAATTACACAGGGGCCCGCACAGCAGGAGGCAGGGGTGACCGTGACCATCCAAGAATCCTGACTGTCACCACCCCTTCCAGCAATCGTAGAGTCCTCGAATTTCACCCTATCCCTAGGCATCACGCCACCACGCGTGGGCTGTAATTAGGGTGACTGTGTGTCCCCGTTTGCCTGTAATAAGCCCGGGTTAAGTGATTTAAAAAAAAGAAAAGGGTCACTATAAGTGCAGAATAACAATGCCTTGAATATAAAATATTTCAGCAGAAATTTTCATTTTTATACGGTAGAAATGGTTTGCTTGTTTGTCCTTCTTAATTAATTTATTCAACAAATATTCATAAAGTGTTTTCCAGATCTGGGGCTACAAAGATCTGGGGCTATAAAAATACTATCCCTGTCCTTGAAGAAGTCAGAGGAGCACAGAATCTTAGTAGTACTGCGTGAAAAATGCTGTTGGAGAGGGAACCCCAAGGTGGCATGGAATCAGAGATGGTGACCCTTGGATTGTTCTGAAGGATGAATAGGAGTTAGCTAAAGGAAGAATGTTTCTATCGTCTTCCTGTCAGGAAACAAAGACAACATTCAAGATAGGACCATTGAAGGAGGCTCTACTTTTAAAGGTGAGAATGTAAGGGAACCAGAGGGAATAGTGAAGGCGTGTGATGCTCCGCTGGTGCCATCCAGGCCCCAGGAGGTGAGAGGAGGCTGCAGTGACCAGAATCTGGAAAGTGAAAGCCCTGTAGCACTGGTCTCCTTGAGAGAGGAGAACCTTCCACAGAGGGATACAGCCAGCTCTCATTGACATTGTAGGAAAAAACCAAGGGAATCCATACTCTGACCTCACTCCTCTCTTTCCCTTTCATCCCCTGCCAAACCCAGCTGGAAACCAGAGGACCTGAGCACCCTCACTATGGCCCAGGTAAATCAGCTTCCAGGGGCCCAGGGCAGAGTGGAAAGTTTGAAGGTGGGTCTGAAGGAGCAAATAGAAGATATCTGGTACAACGGGCATAGCCAAACCCATTCCAGAGACAGGGACCATAGTGAACTGAGGGCAATGCGAAATGTTCTAATGCCTATGGACTGACAATACCACCTGAAACGAGAGAAAAGAAGGTGTTAAGGACAGAGAAGCTGGCAGGGGCCAGGTCATGAACGTCGTCCTGGGTCTTTTGCAACATTGTCCTACCTCACCCGGCCAGTCCATGCCCACGGTGCAGTCAGATGGCGCCTGCTGTTAACATAGACCCGTTCACATGGTCCCTTGCTGAGCTGTGCAAAAGAGCTTAGATTATACCCTGAAGGTGGTAGGAGAATTTTTAGCAGGGCCCATGTGTGATCTGCTCTTCATATGGGCAAGGTGGCTGCCAGGTAAAGGGTGGGTTGGAAGGGGACTGGTTCCAACTCTAGCTTGGCCCCTACTGCTTAAGACTTAGTACAAGTTCTTTAACCTCTCTGAGTCCTAGTCTTCTGGTTGGTGAAACACAGGCCGACAATGCCCGCTATCTGAACACGAGGATTAGATAAGATAGACATTTTAGAAAATTCAGAATGCTCAACGTAAGTTATTAGTAGACAGGTCAACGATTGCTTTTAACAGGGAATGGAAGTGAGAAGGGAATTAGAACTGTGTGCACCTCTACATGCCAGGCATTGTACTTGAACCTTTTACATTTCTTATTCCCTTCACTCTATGCCATAGCCCCTGAGATAGCTGTTACCTCGTTTTACAGAAGACCAAAGAGAGGCCTATTTTGATTACTGATTAGGTACTGTGTACTGTGCCTGGGAGATAGGAAGGTAAGTAAGAAAGAGTCCTTGGCCTTTAGGAGATCATAATTAGGGATGCTTAGGTCATTTAGATCAGTGCTCCTCACATTATATAATCACCCACCTGGCATCTTGTTAAAATGTAGGTTCTGGCTCGCTAGAACAAGATTCTGGCTAGAGATTTCGTTTGTGTGATACTCTCCCGGATGATGTTGACCACGCTTTGAGAAGCAGAGTTGAGAGGGCCAGGTTCAGCACACGCACACACATTTGTGGAGTTTTTTGTGTGTGTGTATAGAAGATTGGCCCTGAGCTAGCATCTGTTGCCTATCTTTTTGCTTGAGGAAGATTGTTGCAGAGCTAACATCTGTGACCATTTTCCTCTATTTTATATGTGGGACACCACCACAGCACGGCTTGATGAGCAATGTGTAGGTCTGTTCTGGGATCCAAACCCATGAACCTGGGCCAGCAAATCCGAGAGCACAAATGTAACCACTGCGCCACCAGACTGGCCCCAACACATGTTTTTATCAGTACTCAGCAGCCATGATAGATTGAAGCAGGGGGAAGATCTTTCACAGCAATTCCAACCTCAGGAAACAGGGAGGTAGAAGGGGAAACCATGTGCCCTAATATTTAACTGAAGCAGCTATCTAAACCCTCCCTTGTGTGGGCTGAGCAGAATATTGTTTTTCTGCCCCTTGGATATATCCCATTATGAGCTTTGATCAAAGCAAGCCTTTCCCTTTGAGGCTTAGGGCACATGTTAATGACTTTGTTATTTGCATGTATCTACATATATTTGCAAAGCAGTTCAGCTGCTTCTGAGCAAGAGGAGGGATAGGGGCTGGTGGTGGAGCCTAGGGTGTAAGCTTCTCTCTAAAGCTTGGTCCTTAGCATCTCAGCTTAAAGGAAATCCAGCAGCAGAGAGCTGGAGCAGTCCTGGTGATTGAAGGAACTAAGAACTGAGTTTCCAGCTGCTCAGCTGGCTGACCACTCCCAGCCATTCACTGGGGATTTTTGCCCTGGGGAGTTTTGCCTCATTTCAGGTCCTGCCTCCCACTTTTCCATCCATTTTACCCATTGCTGCCCAAGTATCCTCTTAAAGCATTTCTCTGAATAGGTCACTCTCCTACTCAGATTCTTTCCATTGTTCTCCTTTATCTGTGGGAGAAAGCAAATCTTAACATGACGTTCAGAACCCTTCCGACATAGCCAGGTCCTAAGGCATGGCCTCAGCTTCCCCTCCACAACCTCCCTTTGGTCTCCATGCTCTACGCCCCTTAGAATTCCTGCTTTCTAGACTTTGCTTATGTCATTACTTCAGGGAGATGCCTTCTCCTCACTTTCCTCACTCATGTCCAAACTCTGTCCAGCCTTCAAGCCCTAGCTCAAATCTACTCCCTCTGGGGAGCCTTCTCAGAACTTGCTACCTGAAGAACTTCTCCCCTCTTCTGAACTCTCTTAGCATTTTATCCATAACTTTCTTATTGCGTGAAGTTCTTTATTTGTTCGTGTATTGGGACTATCTTGGGTCATTGCGTGTCTTGAAGGCTGTCCACGTCTGGTCATATGTATGTGTAGTAAGTGCTCAATAAAACTTTGAATGAGTACATGAATGAATGAAGGGATAAGACAGATGTCTTCTAACCTGTGATGTGATGGCAACACGTCTCCAATGTTTTCAGTCTTTCCAAACAGACTTATTGAGCTCCTGCTCTGTTGCAGGCCCAAGGTTCTGGCAGCACAAAGGTAGAGAGGAGGGTCCTGGCCCCCAGGGGCTGTTCTGGGGATGGGGCCATCTCATGTGCTTTGTTTAATTAGGTTGGCTTCATGCCAACTGGTTGCTTAATAATAAATGATTTGCAAAATCTGAAAACATCTGATATTTTTACAGATCAGTGACCTGTTAGATGAACAGGCTAAATCTTGTTTGATCTGTGCTTCTGTTCATTGCAGCAGCCTTTCGGCAACGAGTGCGACAGCAAATTGGGTTGCTTCCCCATCTTAAAAATAATAATAGTATATATTTATGGTAGAAACCTTGGAAATAAAAAAAAATGAATAAAAACCACTTGTAATTTCACAAAAAAGAACTCCATGATTGTTGACATTTGGCATATTTCCTAGCAGTTTTTTATTTGTTTTGTTTTTAGGAACACACATACACAAACACAGTTGGAGTCATGCTTTTTGTTTCCTGCTTTTACTTTTGTTTTTTACTTAATATTGCACTTCTTGCATATTTTTCACGTTGTTAAAAATTCTTAAAAATGATTTTTAATTACATTTAGTATTTTATTGTATGGATACACCATAATTTTTAAACCAATTCTTCCTTATTTGCAAAAGCTAAAAATTGGAAACAACCACACAATGAACATCTTTGTGTGTCAGTATTTTTTCTTACCCAATAATTTTTTGGCATTCTTGAACTGGAATTAGTGAGTTAAAGGGTATGAACATTTTAAAATCCTTTCTTTCCCTTTTCACCCATTCTTTTTATCAGGAATGGTTATTTTTTTTTCTCTTATTTGGATGCGCCTGGCCTCAATTATTAAATACTCTTTTGTAATTAACACAGGGGCTGTGGCCTCCAAGCCTGTTTAAGGCACTCGAGCAGCTTCAAGATGGCTTTGGCGGTAACAGCCCCATCCTTCAGTCTCTGCTCTGCTGGCTGCTGCTGCTTCTGTGGATTTGTTTGTGGTCCTGGTGACGGGTTTTTGTAACAGCAACTGTAAGTGGACTTGACATCAGAGACACTTTGTTTAGTGCATCCAACCTGCGTTTTGATCTTTAAACTAAAATATACTCTAAGTGCAGCTTTTGCTCTCAGACTCTTAGAAGAGCAATCCCTCTGAGGCTGCATTGAATTAGCTTGAATCACCAGCTTCTCCTTGCTTACTGGGATGGGGGCTCCCCAGCCATGGACCCCTCAAGGTCTTGTTTCTCATCTTGGTCTCTTTCCACTGTGGGGGAAGCAGGGAGATCGTTGTAGTTGGCCTTAATGCTGGAAAGTGTAACTTCACTTTAATGGAACCTACTTATAGAACTCTCACATTTGTATAATGCTTGGCACTTTACAAAGCACTTTCAAGGACATCAGCTAATTTGATCTTCACCATCTTTCTGTGAGGTAGGAGTTCACACCACTCCTGTTTCATAGATAGAGTCACCAAGACGCAGGCAGTGCTGGATGCGAGGGTTGGTCATGGAAGGAACATGGGTCTTTGGAGACACATACACCCAATTTCAAATCAACTTGGCCACTAACTGGTTGTATGGCACCAATTCTTTGAGCATCGGATTCCTCATCTGTGCAGAGAATAGTACAGTTGATTCTTATTTTGTGCAGATCCTTTGCAAACACAACTACTTACTAAAATTCGTTTGTAATTCCCAAGTTAGTACTCACGGCACTTTGTGGTCATTAGCAGATATGCACAGAGCAACCAAAATTTGAGTTTCTCAATGCATGTGATCCCAGCCAAGGCTGGACAAGACCACGCTCTGCCTTCTTGTTTCAGCTCATACTTTAAACAGGTGTCCTTTGTGAGGCCGATTTAGTGCCATGTGTTTCACATTTTTGTGCTTTTTGTTGGCGATTTCACTGTTTAACATGGCCCCAAAGTATGGTGCTGAGGTGCTGTCTCTGTGCCTAAGCACTGCCATGTGCTTCATGGAGAAATGTGTTAGGTAAGCTTCATTCAGGAGTGAGTTATGATGCTGTTGGCTGTGAGCTCAATGTTAATGAATCAACAATATATAATAAATGAGGTGTCTTGAAACAGAAACACACATAAGGCCAGGTTATGTTTTGATCAGTTTATGAAAATGTCGTGACCAGAGCCTCACAGGAACTTCACTGTGCGTTTCCCCTAGGAGCACCGGTTCAGTATTCACGCAACTTTATAGAATCTGACTATTGCGAATAAAGATAATGACTACGTCTGTTTTATGAGGTTGCTGTGCACACTAAGTGAGGATGTTTGTAAATGCCTCGTGTGTATGTTCCATAATGGAAGACTCTTCTACTAAACGAGGAAATAGAGGCTCAGAGAAGTTAGCTGCCTTGTTTAAAATTGCTAGCCCCAAAATGGCTCGGGTTGGTAGCAGATAAACTGGGTCTGCCTGAATCCCAAAGCAGCAGTCGTCAGAGCACACGAGCTCGGCCCAGGAAGAGCTCCACGTGGGGGTGAGATGCTTCTCGCTTCCTTCGGGGTTTGCTCTTCATTTCAGCATTTTGTCCACGTGACTGAATTCTGGAGAACCCATTTAAGCACTGCCGTCATCATCTTTGTGCCAGACCCAGTGCTAACCACATGCCATCTGGTATCTCTTTTCATCTCACAATGATTTTGTAAAGCAGGCGTTATTGTTATTGTCACCATTTTGGAGACACAGAGACGTTAAATAAATTGCTCAACGTCACACAACTTGAAAGGAGAGCAAAGATAACAATTCAGGTCTTTGATTCTGAGGCCATATTCTCAGTCTTGACATCAGAGAGTCCCAAACTCTTGGAGATTTTATAGACCAATAAAACAGGCAAACCAAAAAAAGAAGAAAAAAAATGGAGAAAGGCCTAGAGAAAGAAAGGACATTAAAGAAAAAGTTGGCATTGATTATCATCATTACTTTATTTGAAAGTCTTTTTATTTATTTATTTATTTATTTTGCTTGAGGAAGATTGGCCCTGAGCTAACATCTATGCCAGGCTTCCTCTACTTTATATATGGGTTGCCTCCAAAGCGTGGCTGATGAGTAGAGTAGGTCTGCACCTGGGATCGGAACCTCGAACCCGGGCTACCGAAGTGGAGCATGCAGAACTTTAGCCATTTGGCCATGGGGCTGGCCCCCAAGAAAAATAATTTTAATATCGTAAAAGTATGAAGAACTTAACCTCAGATTTAAAAAAAATCCAAGCCATTCACTTTATGAAAACCTCACAACATTGTCCTTCTTTTCCTCATTTCACTCAGAACAAGACTTTCCTTGTCACAGACAGTGGCCTTCGGCAACCACCGCTCTGCTTCATTCTAAGTGACTTCCACTGGTCTGGGCCTGAGCCGTGTTGCATGTCCAGAGCAGAGGACTGGATCCGATGGTATCTAAGATCACTTTTCAATTCCCAGGATCGTTTTAGAGTTTGGCCCATTTCTCCTTCCAGCCCAGAGACGAAGAGGAAGCTGGACTCCTGTGCATTATCTGTCAAGTCAGCAGCTGCTGCTCCATCAATCTTGCCCTTGACAGGAGCAGGCACCTTGCGAATTGACCTCCAGGAAAAGAATGAATGCTTAGTGGTGGCAAATAAGTTGCTTTAACTATTGGGAAACAGAGCACACACATAAATCTCCTGTGGATCTATATTCCTTAAGGAAATTCATCAGGGAAGAGAGGCAACTCACGGAAGACGAGGGCATGACTCTTTGCCTTTTTCCCCCATGAAGTGGATACCTTCAGAAATGGAAATGGCCCGCAAGATAAGTTCGCTTGAGGACTCTCCCACTTTTCCACTCACTCGTAAATCATAAATCTTCCATTTTCCAGGCCTGTGCTCATTTGCTAAAATATTGATAAAATAATAAGAAAGAACTAACAACAAGCACGGGTTATTAATACGAATATGATGCATTCTGATGATGTGCTGGGTTCGTAGCATATTTAATCCTCATAATAGCCTTGTGAGGTAATACCATCATCATCGTCACTTACGGATGCAGAAACTGAGACGCTGAAAGGTGAAGTAACTCGCTGAAGAGTAGGAGACCTGTAAGCTGAGCCCAGACGTCTCTCCCTCCTGCTTCTCAGCAGTGCACTGCTGCCTGGCCTATGCCCTCTTTCTGTATCTTTTCCAAATTTTGCCTATGCCCTCTTTCTGTATCTTTTCCAAATTTTGCAACTAAATGTCCAAGTTTTTAATTTTTCCCTTTTGGTAACCATGTAGGAAAATAGCTTGAATCAACACAATTAATATTTATGAATCTCACTGTGTGCCAGATTCAGAGCTCTGGGGACACGGCTATGAAGGGCAGACCCCTAGTTTGAAGAAGTACCCATTCTATGAGGGAGACACGTACACAAATTGCTATGATATAAAGCAGTCTGTAAGAGAGGCATTAGAGAAGCTGCATGAGTAAAATGCTGTTTGAGCTAAAACTTGGAGAATGAGCGTCAGGAGTAACGGTGCCCTCCAGGTGGAGGTGAGAACAGGAGCAGTGTCTGGCGTCAGAAAGGGCCCCGCGCGATCTTTGTGGTAGCTGGACTGTGGGATGTGTGTGGGTGATTGCCCTGGAAGATGGCGCTGGGGTTGTCCAGGGGTCACATTTTGGAGGGACTTGGCTGCCATGCAAAGGAGACGGGATTTTATTAAGTAGCAATGGGGAGACCCCAAAGGTAAACACAGGAGAAATATTATCAGAGCTGAAATCAGGATAAATATATCCTAAATTTATGACTACAAGTCTTATATATCATCTTTCTAGCTCATCTACTTTTAACAGGAGACAAGAGAGAGAAACCAAATCTTGCACCTGAGGTGAGGGGACTTAAGACGCCAGGGCAGAGCCTTGGTTCCTGGTTGCCTCAACCAAACCACCTCGATGGGTGGTTCCCAGATGTGGTCACTCAGTTGAAGAACCGGGAAAACCATTAGAAATCCAGATTCCTGGGCTCTGCCGCTTTGAGGTGCTGATTCAGAAGCTCTCTTCTCTGGACTGGCAATCCATGTTTTTAAAGCTGGCCAGCTGATTCTGATAGCCAGTGACTTATGGAACTACCACTGAGGGAGGCACTGAAAACACATCTAGCAATGTAAGGAATTTTATTTAAAGAGGATCATCTCTGAAGCATCCCAAAAGGAGTTTATATTGCTAGAGATGTGTATTAGTCAGGGTTTTCCAGAGAAACAAAACCAATGGGATGTGTGTGTGTCTGCGTGTGTGGAGAGAGATTTTTAATTTTATATATTTACATATATATTTACATAAACAAACATATATTTTTATTTATATATGAAGAGATTCGTTATAAGGAGTTGGCCCACGCAGTTGTGGAGGCTGAGAAGTCCCAGGATCTGCAGCTGGCAAGCTGGAGACCCGGGGAGAGCCAAAGCAATCGCTCCGGTCAGAAAGGGGCAGGCTCCAGCCCCAGGGAGAGCCGGTGCTGCCGTTCAAGTCTGAAGGCAGGAAAATCCTGGCGGCCAAGCTCACTGGGTCAGACCTGAGCAAGTTCCCTCTGACTCAGCCTTTTGTTCTGCTCAGGTGTTCCAGTGATTGGAGGAGGCCCCCCCGACGTGAGGGAGGGCAAAATCTGCTTTACTCCGTCTACCAACTCAAATGTTAAGTTCATCCAGAAACACCCTCACAGTCATACCTAGAATAATGTTTGACCAAATACCTGGTCACCTTATGGCCCAGTCAAGTTGATATATATGTCAACTATAACAACAATGGTAACAAGAATCGTTATTATTTGTATCCTTTTTGTACCTGACACAGTAGAGTGTAGCAACTGAATGAGTGAAGCAAGTATATTGGCACACAATAACCCTGCTGGGCATTTTAAACAGATTTCATTATTACCTTCCATTTCTGAGATGGGTTGCACAAGGTACAAAGAGGTGAACCAACCTGTCCAGGGACACAGAGTTAGCGACAGGGATCAACTTGAACCCAGAGATGTTTTTGTGATCTCTCCATCATATGACACTCCTTCATTGCAGATTAGTTACTGGCAGGCCCGCACGCCTTCCTGTTGTCCTCCCCTGGCCATCAGCCATTTGCTGATGTTGTGACTACATCTACTGCTGTCTTTAAATATAGGAGAGGCACCAACTAACAAGGGAAAGCCAGGAGATATGTTTGTACTTAATGCTACTAACAGGCAGCGTAATTACAGGAGAGCTGAGAGTGTTACTTGACACACAAATTAATACAAAATTCTCGTGCCAGTCTCAAGTATAAATTACACAGCAGAAGACAAGGAGATGCTGGGTTTGACACTTGTGGGATAACAACCTTGAAATATATCTACGTTATGTGAGGGGCCTTTGGACGTCTGTCTTTGGGACTTGGTTAGAGACCATGCTAATGAACTGCCTTAATGTTCTTATTTTTGCAGGACCCATCTATATTTCTTTTAAGGCCAAATTTTAGCACAATCGGGAAAACTGCTTAGCTAGATGTGGAGTTCTAGTCATTTTATGTGCTCGATGTGGTTAAGCAAATCTGTCCAAATAATCAGAAGTCGTTAGATTAATAGATAGTTGTTTATCTCACAACACTTTCTGACAAACTTGTATGAATAGACTCACGTAAATTATTCTTTATATTTCTGCTAGGCTTCATAGTTGATTCATTTGACAGCTGTTCATTGCATAGTAATCTTTGCTAATAACTAGAGCTGCAGAGACAAACTTTAGTCCTTGCCTTCTAAGCTCATCATTTCGTACGGTGATTCTCAACTCTGGCTGCGTATTGTTAGATCATCAAAGAGCATTTTAAAAATGCTGATGCCCAGGCCCCAATACAGAGACTGTGATTCTCTCAATCTGGAAGGGCTCCCAGGCATCAGCGTGTTTTGAAGATTTCCCAGGTGATTGGAACAGGCAGAGCCCAGATCTGGTGGATGAGACGATTATAAAACGAGATAAGGTGCACTGTTTTAAGTACAAGAAGAGAGAGATGTGTTACTGGCTGTGGGGTAGGAGTGTTAAATTCTTCTAGAGAGGATCTGGGAAGGTCTTACTGGGGCTGTTATTTTATGTTTGAGGGTATCATAGAGGTTTATTTTTAATAAAATTTTGTTGTATTAGCTGAGCTGTATCTTGGAGAATGGTAGATGAGAAGGGAAGGGGGGAGAATACCAGGTGGCGTGTGCAAAGGCCCTTGGGGAAATGATGTCAGTGTCTTCAGAGAATTCTGAATTGTTTAGTTGGGCCGAAGAGTTGAGTGTATCAATTCATTATCGCTAACGCTTTCATTCAAATGATGTTTATTGTGGATCTGTGCTGTGTGAGGCATTGTGTTAAGTGCTGTCAGGGATTCAAAATGAGACAAAAGAGATCCCACCCCCAACAAATTCACAAGTGATTCAAGGAAACACATAATGGATGATGATGGTGGTGGTGGTGGTGATGGTGATGACGATGATGGTAATATGGTAACTAGAGCTTAAAATAGAAACTTTGACTAGATACTAAGACACACTAGACATGAAATTCCAAAGTGAAGCGCCAAATCCTGGGATGCAGATATTTAGAGGAAATGGCATGAGGTGGAGAGAGTGGAAAGGGAGATGAGTGATGAGAGTTCCTTTGCAGAGTTTCCATTGACCATGAGGGAGGGGGAGTGGGAGCAGGGGTCTCCTCCCCACCTCAGACCCGGTGAGAGGTAAAGGGTTTCCCTCCACCACCTCGATCCCGGGGGGACCCGCCTGTGGTGGAGGCTTAGTGAACTGGAGTCTGAGCTCCTTTCTCCCCAGAAGATAGAGAATGGGGGTGGGCAAACTTACTTTGTAGAGGCCCAGGGAGTAAATTAGGCTTTGCAGGAGGCATGTTATCTCTGTCACATATTCTTTGTTTTTGCCATCTTTTAAAAATGTCAAAACCACTCTTAGCTCTGTGGGCTGTAGTTTGCTGACTGTTGATCTAGGGGAGAAACAGCCTGACTCTTCAAGTAGGAAGCCTGGAAATGAGGATGAGGAAGGAGCCACCAGCCCCCATCCAGGATGGGGGTACAGGCAGGGGGATGACATGGTTCGTTATCTAAATAGGGGCCTTGGGAGAGTGAAACGGGGCACTAATAACCAGGTAATTTAATGAATGATGGAGCCAGGGCAGCAAGACTAAACCAGGGCTCTCCCGCGCAAACCGGGATGTGTGGTCAGGTCACCTAGCGTGTGGGCAGGGAACTGCAAGCCAGAACTCTCCAAGGATGGGGCCTCTGAGCTATGCTATCAAGTATGGTAGCCACCAGCCACATGTGGCTATTGAACACTTGAAATTTAGTGACCGAATTGAGATGTGCTGAAAGTGTAAAATACGCCTCAGTTTCATATTGAAGAATTAGTAGGAAAAAAAGAGTGTAAAATATCTCATTAATATTTTTATATTAATTAGGTGTTGAAATAATATTTTAGATATGTTAGGTTAAATAAAATTTATTTAAATTAATTTTGCCTGTTACTTTTTACTTTTTAATATGCAGCTACTAGAAAATCTGTGGTTCCCATACCTGGCCACGTTCTGTTTCAGGTCACAGCACTGCTCTAGAGAGCCCTCAGACTCACCGCTAGACAGGAGGCGGCCTTAAACATCTGCGAGACCCAGGGACCCTCAAGCTAGTGCAGGTACAGGCGAGACCTTTCCTGCCTCGTCTGGCTGCTCGGTTCTCACCGGCCACCCCTGGTTGGGGAGGGAGTGAGGGCTTGGGAGAAGAGGCGCAAGAAACCATATTTAGCTCACAAGCAGAGGGAGATCAGAGAAATAAATCAGAGGGAGCTTCGGCCAGCCATGCCTTCTCCCTTTCCCTCCGTGGGTCCCCATCCTGAAATGGCCAGAACTGAGAGATGGAAGATTGGCACTACATCGTGGTCAGGCTTTGATTTATATCTTGGACTGGACGTGCCCATTTCTGAACGGAAACTGCATTTGTGATTTAAAGATCCTGGAGAGCAGTCTGTTACCTAAGAGTGAGCACGGCAGTCGTGGGTTTTATTTATTTATTTATTTAAATTTATATTTATTCCTGTTTTTTTTGTTAAAGATTTTATTTTTTTCCTTTTTCTCCCCAAAGCCCCCCAGTACATAGTTGTATATTCTTCGTTGTGGGTCCTTCTAGTTGTGGTATGTGGGACGCTGCCTCAGCGTGGTTTGATGAGTAGTGCCATGTCCGTGCCCAGGATTCGAACCAACGAAACACTGGACTGCCTGCAGTGGAGCGCACGAACTTAACCACTCGGCCACGGGGCCAGCCCGGTCGTGGGTTTTAAATCTAGGGGTAGGGAAAGACTTCCCCAGTGAATATATTTATTTTCCATTCTATTATTTCTTTCTTAACTTTCTACCGTGAAAGTTTTAAAGCAAAGAATAAGGTAGAGAGAATAGTATAATAAACTCCCATATGCCTATTACCCAGTTTCAGCAATCTCAATGTTTTGCCAATTTTATTATATCCATTATCCCCATTTGGGAAGTGGGGGGAGGGACTCATGTATTTTAAAGAAAATCCCAGACATTGTATTTTTATACTCATAAATACTCCAGGATATAAAGGATATGGATTTGCTTTTAACATAACACGTTACTTTGAGAGGACAGCGGGAAATTAAAAAGTAAGGGTATTTCAAATATGTATTGAATCCTGCCTGTGAGCACACTGGTATCAATAGTAATAACAACAGGGGAAAGTGCAGGGACCTTCGAGGTCATTTATCCCCATTGTCTTGCGGAAGCTCACAGTGGGGAGGGGACTTGCCTGGAGCCCCTAGAGGAGGATCTGGGACTCAAACCAGGTCCACCCTCACAAGACCGAGCGAGCTCACTTGAATCTCACTTGAAGAGATTTGAACTGAGCTTCCTGACGGACCCAAATGAGTCTCTCTAGCACCTCGAAGGCATCCCCTTTGCATTTCTGTCCTGCAAGCTAAGAGTCACAGAGGAGCTTCTCAAGGATCAGTTGTCGTTTCACCCACAGATACAGTTTGGCGGTCTGCAGGGGCGGCTGTGGGGCACTTAGTGTCTTGGAGAGCCCTTGAGTGATGCTTCAGGGAAAGTCAAGGGCAGGCCGATCCTCGAGGCATCCAGGTGCTTTGAGGTTAGAGGCTTGGCTGCTGAGGAAGGGTTTTATTAAGGGCTCTGTCCAGGTTCCTCAGAGAGGGCAGCTAATGACCCAAATTCTCCAGCAAACGGACCCTTCTGCCAACCTCTTGGGAGCCAGCTTTCTCGGAGTGTCAGGAAGAGCTTTGCTTCCTAAGAGGAGAAGGAAGACTGTCCAGACCAACTGCTCTGTGGCCCTGGCCCCCAGCCCCTTAACTGCTTCTGAGCATGCCGGCAGCCTCAGCTGCTCCGTTCACGTTACCTCAACTTAATTGGAAGCATCGTGTTGCTTAGAAGTGATCCAGATCACTCTCCGTGCCCCTTCAGATCCACTGCTCCCCGCTTTCATATTACCCATTTTCCAGTCTCTCCCCTGTAGCCGGCCTACATTTGTCTCCAGACTTCCATTCTCGTAGGCCACTTCTGCTCTGACAATACCAGTTGCCCTTCTGTCACTATTCTCTGTTTTGGTTTCTTGGCCACTTGCGTGCTTTTCCCGTTTTTCTAGCTATGGGTATCGTATGCTCACATCCCTCTTATTTTTCCATTTAGTCACATGGGCCCCCTTCTATTTTTATTAGTAGGAATTCCCTTATACCCCTTTAGAAGTCTCTCTCCCTATGGTTTTTTCTGGAATATTTGGAGTTCTGTCCTGGCTCTACCACTTGCTAGTCATGTGAACTTGGGCAAATTACTGAACTCTCTAATCTTCAATTTCCTTTGCATAAATAGCAACAATATAGTAACTAACTCATAGAGTGGAGGGTCAATCTATGAAAACATTTAGGACAGTGACTCGCACACCGTCAATGGTCATGCAGGTTACGCACATGCTCACTCTTGTGCCCAGTGCATAACTACCGCACTAGGAAGGTTAGGCCTGAAGGGAATCCCAGTCTCCACCACATGATGAGTTCAAACTAGTCTTTCCTATAAACCGCTAAGCTGTGGATCTGAGCTTGGGTCCCAAGTTCAAATGGCATTTTTCCTATGGTAGCTTCACTTCCACTTGCTTTGTTGGTTGACATCATTTGGGAACTAGCAAGATGTGGGTCTTTTTCTTCTCAAGAGCCCCCTTGACCTCAGCAGATTTTTTTTTTGTTTTTTTGTTTTTTGTTTTGAGGAAGATTAGCCCTGAGCTAACTACTGCCAATCCTCCTCTTTTTGCTGAGGGAGAGTGGTCCTGAACTAACATCCATGCCCATCTTCCTCTACTTTATACGTGGGATGCCTACCACAGCGTGGCTTTTGCCAAGCGGTGCCATGTCTGCACCTGGGATCGGAACCGGCAACCCCGGGGATATGGAGAAGTGGAACATGCGTACTTAACCGCTGGGCCACTGGGCTGGCCCCAACCTCAGCAGTTTTATCCAGTTTGTCACTGGGGGTCAGCTGGGCTGTCAGGCCACCTTCTGAGAGGAAGGCTTTGTCCACAGGGCCTGCTATGCTCTTTCCTGGGAGGAACCATTCGCAGAAGTCCTAATGTAAGCTGGGGTTGTCCATTTGTTGGAGAAGTAGCTGGAGTTTCTCTTGATTAAATACTAATTATACGGGAGATGCTGCTGCTGAGCTAATCTCACGAAGCGCTCTGTTACACAAAGTTCCTCACGTGGAGACGTGGTCTCTGTCCTCAGTTTATTTTCTAGTGAGGAAGCTCAAATATATTCAAGGCTCCTTACAAGAATTCTAGAGATAATGGCTGTAGAAACGCATAAGAAAGAGTTATTTTAGGTGATTAGCTGCCGTGGTTTCGTGTAGAAATGGATTTTAAGCACTTTCTTGAACATAGCCAATATGAAAGGAGGGAGCTCTTATTAAGCAGGGTAGCCCAGCTTCACGTTGCCTGGAATTACAGGGGGACATTTCCTATGCTATTGAATTCAATTTCGTATTCCTCATTCTACCTCCTGGTTATACAGACAGGTCTTAATGCAGAGTAATAATTGTGTGGGTATAGTGGGCCAGCAGAAGAATAGCACAATGAGAGCAGTTGTGGGGGATGGGTTGTGGACTTCTCTGAATTTGGGAGAGATGTTGTCCCTCTTGGAAGAAAGCTAGTTGTGGGAAACATTAAAAAGAAGAAGAGACCACATCCTGCAGCCTCTCTGGGGCGCGGAATGGATTTGTTTCTCGCTCCTCTACTTACAGGATTTAAAGTCATGGAGTCACTGACTGTCAGATGGGAGGCGCCTTCAGAGTCCAGCCATTCTGACCTCCTCCAGGACAGTGACCCTTGTTACAGCGTTCCTAGTTGCGGCTCGATTAGTCCCACTGATGAGGAGCCCTCTACTTAGTAGGAATATTCCAGAAATGATACAGTAGGACATTTGTTGTTCTGAATATCAGACAGACTTGGGTTCAAATTTACCCTATTAGTTTATGACATTGGACAAGTCACATCCTGTTGGGTCTCAGATTTCTCATCTATAAAATGGGGAAAACAATGCCTACCTCATGGTGTGGTTGTAGATATGAAATAAGATAAAATGAGAAATATCTCTGACCTAGTGTCTAGCTGATGGAGTAAATGATAATTGCTAGTAGGTAGGCAATAAACGTTAATTTATTCTCTTCTCCCTGTGCTAAATATTTTCCTGCCTTCTGGGGTTGAAAAATGGACCACATTACTGATGACGTAAAAGTCGTTAATAAGGCTATAAACATGAAAGTGTGATTTTATTTCCTTTCTATTTTCTAAATTTTATACCTCATGTTATCGATTCGAAGTCATGGGCATATGTTCCAACAGGGAATGGGGCCGCTATAGCTGACCAAAAGAACTTTCCCATAATTTAAAAATAAATAAAATATGAATCGCCCTAGTGTTCTGAATCACCCTTCAGTTTTTGACCATCAGAATGTCCTGAGCCATTTTAGTATCTCAGAATATTAGAGCTAGAAGTCATTTTAGAGTTATTCTATAAGGGCCATTCATTTTATAGATGAAGAAACTGAGGCCCAGAGAAATTAAGTGCCTAGTTCAAGGTCATGCAACTAATTTCTGGTGAAGATAAGATTTCAATATGTCTCCTAACTCCAAACCCCATGGTCTTCCCGTGCTCTCTCATTGCCTCTTCCTTGAGTAACACTATTTTCAAATGACATCTTCGTCTTCCTGCCTAACCTACAAGGTAGTAATTACACAACTAGAATTTTTCTCCTGCTTTCTGCATCGTCTCTTACCCTGAATCTTGCCCACAGGAGTTTGACAGGACAGTGCTGCTTTGAGTTTCTCAGGGAAGACCAGTAAGGGTCTGGAGGAGGGAGAGGTGTCAGTGTGGGCTTAGAAACTGGGAGTGATTATGAAAACAATTGACCCTTTTGGTTCCAGAAAAGCAATTAGTAGGATTTAAACAGGGATTGAAGGTCAAGTGAAATGGGTACTAACATGTTTGCAAAGATACATTGACTCAGATGTTCTGGGCTATGTTTCCATCTCTTAGAGAGACAAATAACTATTCGGTAAGGCTTCAAACTGAGAGTTGTTTAACCAAGGCAAGCTGAGACCTTGCTAGTCTGGAGTGCAACACAGTAAAAATGAGCTTGTTGAGGAATGTTTAGATGGTGACTTCGTTTGCTTTCAGACCCAGGCAGGGCATGGGAGATCAGGATGGCAATTTGAAATGATAATGAAGACCCTGTTGAAATTTGTTCTTTCAACATATATTCCCCTACTACGTGCCAGACATTGGGGTAGGTATCAGGAATCACACCATACTCATTCATTTAGTCATTCAACAATCGTGTTATGTGCCTGTGGGATGCTTGAGACAATATCCTGTGTTCCTTCATCATTTTTTATACCTTTATCTATTCATTCCGTAAATATTTCAGCCTCCACTCCCTGCCAGGCACTGTGCTAAGCAGTGCACATCAGGTGCAAATCTCAGGCTTTCTGGATAAGACTGTAGGAAAGAAGAATCGAGCTATTTAAGCCACGTTTAAACTGGCTCTAACCTCATCACCAAGGCCAGAAGAAAGTGCCACTGGTACTTACCATTAATTGTATTTAAAACCAGCTCCTACCATACCATAGGCATAGTGTCCCAAATTGGAATTTGTCGTCTTCTAGGAGAAAGCCCTGCCTGGGCACAGGTCACGGTCCTACTTGGTAGAGAGCAGAGCGGCTGACTCCCAGCATGGGCACTTTGGCGCCTGGGTCCAATGGCTCGGCTCTCGTGCTGGTGCCGTGTTCGTCAGGGGCTTTTGCCAAAGTGAGACTCAGGTATCATCCTGGGTACGCACCGATCAAGAATTTCCATAGTCATAATGTGGTTCAGAAAGCGAGCCCAGTGCAGGCATGTACGAGTGGGGGATCGGGGTAGTGCGGAGGGCCTGGGCTTCCATGTGGGGACAGACCTGCCTCTCGTTCTGGTGCTGCCACCACGGTGCCACTGTGACAACAGCATGTGATTGGATCTTTCTTAGATTCAATTTCTTTATCTATGAATAAGGATCATAATACGTGTGCTCAGATGTGAGCACCCGAAGATCAGTGCTCTCGCTGCAAAGGGCCTAGTGCAGTGCCTGGCACGCAAGTTCCGATGGCGCAGGCACCAGCCAGTATTTACCGTACGTCCGGAATCCCATCTTAAGCTCCGTGCGGGCAGGGCCTGCCCTGCTTTGTGCACTGTTACAGTCTCAGTTCCTGGCGCTGTGCCTGGCACATGGTAAACTGTTTTGAGGGCATGGAGGACTGACAGGTATTTTACGGGTGGGATTGATGGATCACGTGGCTGGTTCACTAATGACAACAGAGGCAGTGAAGATGACTTGGGGGTTTTCATCTGAGCAGCTCAAGGTTATGATGCCACTTGTTAAGCGGGGAATGAAGAGGAGAAGGAGCCCTAGAGATGAACGTGGGGAAGACGAGATCAGTTTTGAGTACGTGGAATTGGATGTGCCTGCAGGATATCAGGGAGGATTTGACTGAAAAATACATAAAAACGTGTATATGAGGTTCAGTGGGGTGGAGGGGCTCCGTAATGCAGCCTTCACTTTGGGAAATCATCCTCGTATCACTTAAGACACGATGAGCTGCAAATAAAAAGCACTGACTCAGGATGGCTTAAACTAGGGATGGCGGACTACCGCCCGCAGGCTGCGTCCGGCCACTGCCTGTTTTTACAAATCACATTTTATCGGAGCACTGCCGTGCCCATTCATTTATGTATTGCTATGTATTGTTATGGCTGCTTTCATGTTACAACGGGAGAGTAGCTGTTTCAGAGACCATATGACTGGCAAAGGCTAAAATATTTACTCTCTGGCCCTTTGCAGAAAGAAGAAAATGTGTTCACCCCTGACTTAAACAATAAAGACATATATTATCTCATTCAGGAACAAGACTCAAGGTCAGGTTGGTTCCTTGGTTCAAGCACGTGATGGGCAGCCAGGGTCTTTCCGTCTCCCTCCACTCAGTGTCCATCTCAGTGTCAAGTTTCCACCTCACGCTGTGTCCTCGGTGGGTCTGCTTTGCCCCAGGCTGTCTCCCAGCCTCATTGCGAGGTGGCAGAGCTGGTTCCCTGCTTTACCTCTGGAAAAGGCACGTCCTGATGCTGAGGAAGGGCCGCGTCTCTTTCTTGTGTCCTTCTTGCAGAAGTCTCCCAGCTTCTCCTTGTGTCTCTTGCTCTGGGATTTAGTCTCAGGTCCCTTCCCTTGTAAGGAAATGGGACTAACAGGTTGGCTTAGACCAGTGCTTCTCAACACTGGCCATACATTCGAACGACTCCTGAGACTTTTAAAAAGAGAATCTGCAGCAGGACCCTGAAGGCCGGGTGCCTGCTCAGGACCTGCTGGCCAGGGGTAGCCTTGGCAGCTGGGCTGGACTAGACAAGATGTTTGTGCAGTTAAGCCAAAGGCAGCATAATCAGAAGGATAAATTGTGACCAAGGAGTAAAGCCGGACAGAATTAAGTGTCAGGTCTGGGGGGCAAAATGGAAATAGGAAAATGAGCTAAGAGTGTGAAGAGGTGGGGGATGGTGGGGGGGGCGGGCAAGAGGATGGAGGGGAGAGGTTCAGAGAGATATGAACAGCAGGGCTGCCCAAGGCCAGATGTGACACAAGGCAGGCTCTGAAGAGGAAAGATAGTTGCCCTGCAGAGTCGAGGGGACCGTGCTGGACCAGAACGGTCAGGCCCTGGGCTCCCTTTGGCATTGGTCAGCCAGCGTAGTTGAGGCCAAGGCTGCCATTGGGCTGCCTCCCTGCCCGCTCCTGTTTGACTCCAGCCCTCTTGCTGGATTCACAGGAGGAGCCTGCAGTTTTGCTAATTAAAAAGCACCAAATTCACAATAGGTTCCTGAGGCCTGAGCTTGGCACGAGCCCTTGGCAAATGCCGTAAAGAGGCTGAAGTTCTTCTCTAGTGACCACTACCTCCCTGTTCCGGGTCCCCTCCTTTCTTCTCTGTTTTCTGTCTCCTCCTTTCTTGGGGGCCAGGCCTTCTCCTGCCAGCATCTGTGTTCCATCCCTTCCTCATCCAGTCAAGCAAATGCATTCCCTCAGTCCATTGGTCCATTGACATCCATTCAGTCTTTTTTTTTTTTTTTTTGCTGAGAAAGATTGGCCCTGAGCTAACATCTGTGCCCATCTTCCTCTATTTTATATGTGGGACACTGCCACAGCACGGCTTGATAACTGCTGTGTAGGTTGGCACCCGGGATCCAAACTGGCAAAGCCTGGGCCGCCAAAGTAGGTCATGTGAACTTAACCGCTGTGCCACCAGGCTGACCCCATTCAATCATTCCTTTAACAAATGTTTGTGAAACATCCACCCGTGCCTGATACCAACATGCTTTCCCCCTGAGATGGAAGGTCTCAGAATCCACTGTCGGGAGACTCACATGGGCTGGGCAGACGCAGGTTTATAAACAAGCAATCATAATTTATGGGGACAAACTATGGTCACAATATGATGTTTCAAATTCTGAGACCAAGCAGTGGGCTTGAAGACCTGGGGGCCCAGGAGCACCATCTCCACTTGCCTCTTTGTTTGCTGCAAGGCACACCCCCCAACGCCATGGATTCAGCCTCCCCATCTGCCACAGGAGCCTGACAGTGACTGCCTGGACCCCCCTTCACCGACCCCCGAGGCACAGGGTCCACAGCACATGTGTCAGAGGGGTTACCAGACCATGTGACCTTAAGGACACGAGTTTTCTGCGTATTTTATTATTCTGCCCCTTCCTGGATAAAAACAAACTTACAATAATCCCTGAGAATCTAATTCTGAAGCTCAAACTCTCCTTTTATCTAATGTAACAGGGTGGGAATAATATGAGCCTTACGTCAGACAGACGGACCTATGTTCCATACCTGATTCTCCCGCTTCATTGTTGCATATTCTTCAGCAAATTACTTAACTCCTCTGACCTCTGGTTTCCACACTGGATTAGGAGTAACACAGTAATGTCTGTTTTCGCAGGTGTTAACAAGGAATAAGTGAAGTTGCATATATTTAACATTTATTAATTATGGAACCCTGGTGCATAGTGAGCGTTCGAGAAATGGTAGCTGCTATGACGACGACGATGATGATGATTATAAATTGTATTATTATCAGCGGTGTGCTGGTAAAGTTTTACACTACATCTTCTCGCAAAAAAGAAAAGGAAAAAAACCCCATGGTTTGCACATTTGTCCGTTTCTGTGGTGTAGCACTCCCACCGTGGCTGATTTTAAGCTACTGTGACGTCACTGAATGAGGAGTTGGGAAGTGGTGTGCACAGTTGAGCTAGTGTGCACTCTCGTGAGCTGGTGCAAGCCGGCTCCAGCACACTATTGAGTGTGATTAATATCATTCACATAAAACAGGGGCAATAGGCAGAAGCAAGGAGCAACCATGAGTTGGAGACAGCCATCCAGACGTATGGGAAGGAGTCTTGGCTCGCCTGTGCCTGACATTTACTATCTGACAACCTCCTTCTGGGGATGATCACTCATGTCTTAATTAGGGAATCAACACATGTGTACAGGCTTGTTATTATTAAAGGAAGAAGCCCAAGAAAAACTCTAGCATCTTTGTGGCATGTGTGGCTCGGGCCGGCACTGCCGTGGTCTCTGGAAGAGCCTGTCTCCTGTGCAGCCGCTCACCGTGGCTCAGAGAGGCCTTCCTTGCTGTGTCTGTACCTGGTATCCCAACCGCTTTTCTAGGGTAAAAGGAGTCAAGGTTACCAGATTACTTTAGATCACTTGGGAGTTTTCATGCCCAGTTTATCTCCGTTGTAGAGTCAAAGAAATAGACTCTCTATTAGTCAGGGTAATTTAGCAAAAGCTGCCATAACAAAAAACTCCTGAAATCCCAATGGTTTAACACAACAAAGGTTATTTCTCCGATCACAGTTTGAGGTGGGTTGGGGGCCTTTCCTCCAAGGGATGACTGAGGGCTGTTCCCTGGCCAGAGCCCAGGCACACGGCTCCTCCCTCTAAGGAAAGTTGGGGAATGTGGTCTCCTTGTGGACTAAGCAGGAGGAAGAGTAGACGTAGTCAGTCCACACTCCAGAGGCTCAGTGGTGAGACTGGCTAGTTGGCCGATGACATGTGGGATGTGTAACCCTTCCAGGCCTGGCTCTAAACCTTCTCACACAATCTGCCACACCCTCTCTCTTCCTGCTTATTGGTGGGCCAGATGGAGGGGCCCAGACGAGGACTCTGAAGACAGCCCATGGGCAGAAGAGATACAAGATGGAAAAACCTGGGTTCCCGAGTGCCCTGTGGAAGAGGGTCTCCGGCACGCTTCAGACTGTGATGTGAGCGATAAACCTTTGCCATTCCAGGCCGCTTGGATTTGAAGGTTGTCTGTCTCGGCAGCTGTGTTAATTACTCTGGTTCCTTCTGAGTGGATCCAGAACTCAGAGTTCGTGCTTCCTCCTGCCCGATATCTCTGCTGTCAGAACCATACTGTGTTTTAATTGTCTTCTGACTGGTCGGTCTTCCTCACACCAGACTGTCAGCTCCCTGGGGTCAGAAACAGTTTGTGACTCATCTCTGTATCCGCAGACGTTGCACAAGCCTCAGAGAATGTTTGTTAAACATGTAAACATGCAGACATGTGTTTGTTAAAAATATATATGTGTGTTCAATAAAACATTTGTAGAGGTTGTGAAGGAAAAAGGAGGTGAAATAAGAGATAAATTATTGTTTCTTTTATTATCTTAAATATTTATGTTATAAATGGAAAAGAGAGAGGAGATCAGAAAATAAGTCATTAAATATTCAGGCTTATAAGGTAGAAAGATCTGATTTTGCATCTTGAATGTCACTAACTGTGTGACCTTAGGCAAATTACTTAACCACTCTGTACCTCAGCTTTCTCATAAAATGAGGATGATAATGGCTAACTCCAAGACTAACGGTGTAAAGATTAAATGAGATGATGCCATGCCTTGATTTAAAATGAGGAGTTTGGACGAGTTGGCCTCCTTCCATCTCTGACGTTTTCATTTACAGAGCACGAATGAAGGCTCCTCCACAGGCTCATGCGAGAACACTTACTTACCATCAGGGTCAGGTCCCCTGGTAGGTGTTATTTTCCCCATTCTGTTTGCATTCCGCCTAGGAGGCTAGGAAAGCAGACCCTGCTGGGCCAGGCTCAACAAAGATGAAGGCAAAGGCCTGGTGCATTCACACTAAGCACGAGAGGCGGGGGAGGCTTCTGTTCTGTGGTTCTAGCCGTTGGGCAGGACACTCCACCTCTGTGAGCCACAGTGACCTCCCGTGTAAAGATGGAGGTACGACTACTGCACAAGGGTTCAATGGGAAGGGAGTTTGCGAGAAAATATCTAACACTAGGATGGCACATAGTTTTCGTTTTCCAGCATCAGCGTCAATCAGTTGGTAGTGGTCGCCTGGCAGGCCGTGCTGAGAAAGACATGGAGGCTGCCTCTTCCCAGGCTGGGTGTGGGGAGGGAGCGCCGATGCGTTAGGGAGGCTGGGAGCGGCGTGGGAGGGGAGGGAAGCACCTGGCTGTGTTCTGAGCTTTCTGCAGGGCCGGGAGGCGATGCAACAGCGGCAAACGTTAGTTGAGTCGAGTGGAATTTGAACACAGTCATTGTGCCTTTCTCAATTTTTAAGCAAATAATTGAAGTGGAATATAAAGAAACTGAAATGGGATATGAGAAAATTAACATGGAAATCACATTGCAGGCACTTGACAAAACTAATTAAACTGGGAAATGCAGCTAGATTTTTTTGGTGCATAAACATTCTTCTTCTCTTGCAACAAGGGGGTAAAACTGACAAGTGTTCAAATTGCGCTTTTATGTGTGTGCTCTTCCAAGCATGCGTGGCGCTTTGAGGAAGCTGCTGCTGTGTTTGTAGCAAGAGACTCTGTAATTGCTCTGAGAATTCCTGGAATTTTTCGGATATGTGTATTTTTTCCTGAGTGAAGGCAAAGCGTACTGTGTCTTTCTGTTATTCTGTAATAAAGGAATACAGCTGCTTGCTAATCACGCGTGTGGCCTTGAGCCCCGGTGTTCTCCTCTCTAAGGTGGGAGGATCCTGCCTGTGTTGTGGGCTGTTAGGAGGGTTAGAAGAGGGAGTGGATGTGACGGCGCTGAGGAAGGATTCAGACGGTTCACACGTTCCGGGTGAGAGTTAGCAACAGTACAGCGCTGGGGACAGGTGCCAGATGGCCGAGGCTGGGCTCCCAGGCCTGCCACGGACGCTGTGTGAACTGGAGCAATCCGCTTCACCTCTCCCTGTCTGTCACCTTGTCTGGAAAATTGGAGAAATAATAGTAGCTGCCTCCTAGGGTTGTTACAGAAATCCCCAAAATTACTAAATACCAAACGTTTAACACGATGCCGGGCACATAGTGAGCGCTCAACAAATTCTAGCAATCATGGTCACCACCGTCATCATCATCATCATCATCACCATCATTACTAAATTTGAGGGAGTATAGTTTAATGCACTAAATTTCTGAGTTTCCTGGAAATATCATGTGCTGTTCTGGGTGCTATGGTGACGTCAAAGACGAGCAGAATGCACTTTCAACCCTCAGGGACTTTTATCAGGGTAACGAACAGTCATGAAGCAGAGAACAAGTGTACAAAAAACTAATTACCTTAAAGAAGTTTTTTTTAACTTTTCCTCTGAAAGGGGAACAGAGCCTTTTTCTTATGATACTTTATGTTATCAAAAGATTTTCACATGCATTGTCTCGTGTTTATCCTCCTACCAACCCTACATCCCATAAAGGATCATATATTCTGTAGGATAGATGGGATGGCTCCCAATGGTGCATGATTCCCAGCAAGCTGTCCCCTGCGCAGTGGCCTGATTTCAGCATTCCTCGACAGTAGGCAGTACATAACAAAAATGAAGTTGGAACATTGTTCATTGCTCAGCTGGACGCTTCTGAAATGTTCCGCAGCATACAGCTTGAAAGTCACCACCAATTTAAATGGCTAGTGTGAAGCAATGGTAATATATTGGAAAAAGCACTAGATTTAGGATAACTGTGTTTTTCCACTTTCTAGGGATATTATCTCGGACTTAGCTGGCCAAATCCTTGGGATCTCATTTCCTCATCTGTACAGAGGGAAAACGCTGTGTAGCTTTCAGAGCTGTTCTGGGGTTGAAATGAGAGAATCTTTGTGTATATTGCTGGTCTTAGCTCTTGTTAGTAGCTGTGTGTACACGGTTTCTGGAATACGTGTGGATAAATACATACATTGTGGGTGTTATTTAAATGTCCCTATTAATAGTCCTGCTATGTGAGTGGCACATGATGCTTGACCTGACCAACCCTTAAGGTTGTGAGTCTTCCAGAAGAATGTAAATTGTCAAGCACCACAACGTGGCTGCAACAGAATACGGCAACGAGCTCAGGTGGTTGAGTTGATGAGCTCAAGAACCGGGACTTGCACCCAGGTGCTTGGATCCGGATACCATACTGGGACTTGAATATAGTAAACAAGGCGGTTTGTTTTTTGCTGCACTGAAATGTCTCATTTTGCTGTAAAACTAAGCATTTCTCTAAGTTTATTATAGGTGGAAGATGGAACCAATTTTCTTTGACTTTTTTTGAATGAAAAATATTTTTTTATGATATCAGAAGTTCTGTAATCTGATCTCATACTTTATTTCTATCCTTATCTTTGTAAAAAACATTTTTTGCTGAGGAAGATTCACCCTGAGCTAACATCTGTTGCCTGTCTTCCTCTGTATGCAAGCTGCTACCAGAACGTGGATGCCAATGAGTGGTATAGGTCCGTGCCCAGAACCAACACTGGGCCACCAAAGCAGAGTGTGGAACTTAGCCACGGGGACTGGCCCTCTACCCTTATTTTTTTATCTATCTTCATTCACACTCTGAAAGACTTCGATTTCTCTGAACTTAATCCGTGCTTTCCAGCCTCCATGTTTTTTCCCTGGCTGTTCCTTGTCCTGTAAAAGTCTTTTGAAATGTTAATCACTAAATACCTGACCTTTTAAGACCTGGTCAACTGCTTCCTCCTCTAGAGATCCCTCCCCACCCCTCATCCTCTTTCATCTAAGTTTCCATAATGCTTCCTCCACTTGTTTTTTAAGCAACTTTTGTTACCGCACAAAATTAGGGTTCCCTGCCCAATGCCCACAACCAAAGCCAATTAATTATGGCCTTGGCCTTTGGGGGAGAAATTAATTTTTATTCTGGGAGATCCATCTGCAGGGAGACGGGGCGTGTGCCCTGGGATCTGTCTTCCCTATCCAGGATTTGGGGTGAAATTTAAGAGTTTGGGAGAACTGGCTGCACGCGGACAGGCTGGCGGGGCAGGCTTTGACTGGTGGGCTGCAAGTGTGTATGGTGAGGTTTAAACATTCACGACATGGCGGGGAAGGAATTTTAACACCGCATCTTCCTGACTGAGGGACCCCTCGCTTCTGATGAGAGTCCGACTTTCAGGTTCGGGTCATGTCCCAGTCCTTGGGTTCCGTAGGGAGGAGGATCTTTAGTTCCGAAGTCGTTTCGGGTCATGATTTCTTCTTTTATGCTCTGGCTATGGGATTTTGCAGTTTTTCTGAAAGACAATTCTTAGTCCCTCTGTTGGTAAGAGGCAGGGCCAGGTGAAAGTCCTGGAGGGCCTGTGGTCACGCTTTCACCTTCACCTGGCCTTACAATGAGTTACCACATGATCCAGAAAGCCCAGACATTTATAACTTGGGGTTGGAAAGAACCCTGAATGGGGAGTCTGGTGGTTCTGCATTTGAATCCCAGCTCTCCTATTTCCTAGTTGTGGGATCTTAGACAAGTTAGTCAAACTTGCTGAGCTTCAGATTTCTTATCTGTAAATGGAGATAATATTCACCTCTCAGGGCATAAGGGTGACTGAGAGTTCTTTGCATAGCGTCTGACACATAGTAGGCACTCAAGACATAGTGATCTCTCTTCTTTCCTCTCCTGAAGAATAGGATATTTGTATGTTACTTGCCTAAGCCCCATACACAGTGCTTGACACGTGGTAGGTAGTCAGAGGGCATTGTAGGTAGGTACTATGAGATATTGTAATTATAAAGTAATAGAATTTATTTGATTACAAACGAATAAATGGATGGACAGATACATGGAAGAATGAGGTAGAATATGGTCCCCAAAACAGAAAAATAAGTCTGAACTTTGTAACTGTTTAGTTTCCAGGTAGTTGGTATTTTGTTGTATTGTCTATTTTGCTATTTTTCTTTTGTATCCATCGTGAGGAGGGAACGTCTCCAGGCCCCTAGGCGGAGGGGGCTATCGTCACTGCCTTTATTCCTCCTTCCGCTGTCTCTTTGTCTTTGAGCAACTCTCCGAAGACACCACACCGTTCTGTCTTGAGGAGGCTGGCTGGGATATGCTAAAAAGAGGTTATCTCCTGGAAGGCTAGTACCAAACATGATTGACATGACTTCCATTTCTGAGCCCTGCCGATGTCTCCCGCCCTTGAGCAGCTGATGCCAAAGATGCAGCTGATATGCAGAACTTAAGCAAGCGCTGTTGCTCACGCACTGGCTGAAGTCTCCATCTGCGGCTGTTAAAGTGGGAAGAAGAATTAATAAAATACATGTTGAAGCTTGAAAGAATAATTAGTGGGATGTTATATGTTTTGGCTGCAAAGCCTTCTCCACATTTAGCATGAAGCAGAACCTTTCTTCTAATCCTTCTGAGGATGAAGGATTGGCTGGAACTAAATTGGTTTTCTTTGTGCATCTTGAGTTTTTTTAACGTTATCATTTTTAAAAATTATTATTTTCCAAATTTCAAGTAAGCTTTTAATCAGCCTCTTTGTGGGGTCTGCGTTGTTTCTGGATTTGCCATCTTTTCGTCACACGATTAGCTGCCGCTTGGGCCCTGATAAAAAGAAAGCGCTTGAATTGTGGGCTGCAAAGAGCTTAAATCAGGCATCTTTCACGGGGCGCATCCCGTTGCTATCAGGCCTGCAGTGGTGGCTGCTAACAGCCCAGCTCGCCAAGACGTAGAGTGAGTTATGGGTGTACATGATAAACTAACATCTGTACAGTGCATCTCAGAATGGGTGTCAGGGAAGCTGAAGACAAAGCAGGATGGCATCATTAGGGCCAGATTTAAGACTCCAATTTGTGTTGCATTTGCATAACAATGCACAAAAGCAACTATTCACTGTTCTCTTTCAGAATCCACATGTTTCACCTTCACAAGAACATTCCTGAGGGAGGGGAGGCAGAAAGGAGATGCTTGCAACAGGGATTCAGTCAGGGAGAGCATCCTTTCTGGAGACTCAGGATTCACGGGGTAGGTGAGGAAACCCTGTCCCCAGGCCCCCCTGAGCTTCTCGTGCAGTCTCCCCTGCCCTAGTCATGGGCACTCTGGGGCCTGGTTTGTACCAGTACCTTCTCTTCTGGCCCTGAGTCAGTGTCCACGCACGTTTTTCAGTGAACAAACCTTTATTGAGCATTGTAAGGTCAAGTAAAAGCCTTGGAGTCCCGAGACAGGAGCCCGTGTCCTGCCTCAGCCACTTTCTACCTTTGGCCTTTCCACTGAAATGGTTCACCTTTGTGAGCCAAGCACCTTGTCTCTGTAGTGGGGGTGCTAGTAAGACTTGTCAGAGTTAGCAGGGGTTGCGTGCTGGCTTTGCGAGGCAAAATGCTCAGCATATCTAGTACTCACAACAGTCCTTTGAAGGTGATAATCCTACTTCCTTCTCTTTTCTCTTTTTAATATATGGGGAAACAGGGACAACCTGTCACTCAGCCTCTGAGTGACAAAGCCAGGAAATTTCAGTGTCACACGAAATTTCCTCACATGAAAGAGGCTCATCAATGTCAAAACGGTAAATATTTTTTGACCACCTCTGGGTGTCAGGCATGGTGCCAGGTGCTGGGAGTTCAATGGTGAAGAGAAGCAGAGATGGCCCCTGGCTTCACAGGACTCTCAATGGGTTAAGTGAGACAATAGATGGGGACACGCTCCAGAACCTCTAACGTGCCGGTCCTATGCTCCACTATCGCTATTTTGCCACTTCTGTGTGCCTTGGGAAAAACACAGGCTTTGGAACCAAATAGACTTGGTTTTGAATTGTGACTCTGTCGCCTACTTATTGTTTATACTCGGGCAAGTCTCTTGACCTCTCTGAGTCTTAGTTTTCTCATGGAAAATGTATGAACAATAAGTGTTCCTGCCTTCAAAAGTTGTTGTGAGAATTAAATGATATCATAAGGGATGGGACACAGATGCCTTAGCAAAATGCCTTGCCACAAATTAATTTCTAAACAGTATTATTATTATTAATCAACCAGTATGGCTGGCATACAGCTGAGCTGCCATGACCTGAAGGATCAAAAGGGGTCTTGCTATTTATGTCTTATTCAGTATTCTTATGTGACCTTGGATCTTGAAGCATTGATTTCTTCTCTTTTTTGCCGAGGCCAGCACACAGAGCCCCTCCTGGCCACAGCCAGCTGTCTGGGCGTCCGGAATAGGGATCCCCACAAGGATGCAACATGTTTGTTCATTCCTCTTCGAAGCAGCCTCCCTTGAAGTTGCAGTTGTTGCAGAATCACAATGTTCTCTGGCCACACAGCCGGGAGGCTCTCGGCACTGTGACGGGATGGACCTTGTGTGTTCTGAGTGACAACGATCCACTCCGCTCCCAGGCCCCGGCCCTGTGCCCTGAGTCTCCCGCTTTGGCCCGGGTACTTAGGCAGACTCCTGTATTTCTGCCGTGCCTGTAATGCCTCCTCCTGCCCCCAGGCTTCCTAAGTTGTATGATCCCCAGCGGGTTCAAAGGGCGTGGGCACGGGAGGTCTTACTGGGGGGATGAAAATGTTCTCAAACTGATTTGTGGTGATAGTTACACATCTCAGCAAATTGACTAAAATCATTGAATTGTGCACGGAAATGGGTGAATTCTAAGATATGTAAAGTATACTTCCATGAAGTTAGAAGCAAAAAGGGGGGCATGCATTTGCGTACCCTGCTCACTCTAATCTGACAAAAATCTCAGTTCCTCATCTGTAAAGCAGAGAACCCTTTTAGCAAATGGCTTCCTTGCAGCTGGGAAGGCTGTGACACCATTTTATTATCAGTGGGAGGAAGTGTAACTGTGCTAGAAGAGAAAAAACCTTGGTGGGGGCGGGGGTGGTAAGTCCTGTGAATATGTTTATTTTCCACTCCTCAGGAGGCCACGGGGCGTGAGGTTTGAAATGCACGTAGCATTTTTTAAAGAGACCTTTTCAGAGCACCTCTCTGTGGTGGCCTTGGCTGCCTCTGTCCCCCTCACAAACACTGTGAAATGATGATGAGAGAAGAGCGTGGTGAATGTGTCTGGGATGTTCGCTATGCCCCAGGCACCAGGTACACATTTTTTCTGGGTAATCTTATTTGAGTCGTACAACGACTCCGTCAGGGGCATTCTATTCATTCACAGACGGAGAAACTGAGGCCCAGAGGTTAAGCAGTGACACTGGCTAGGAGGAAGCAGAGACCGACCTCACAGAATTCTTAGGCGCCTCCCAGACCTACTGGATGAGAAACTCCAGAATGCGCCCAGAAACCTGATGTCCACTCCGGCTGGAGAGCCACTGCCTTAGCCACACTGCTTGTCTGCTCCTGTGCCTGGGACTCCATCGCTCACAAAGGGAAATCCCTGAGAGCTGGCTTCTGACGGTGGGGAGTGGGGAGTGGGTGTCTGTTCAGTGTGGCCCCCCCAGCGCTGCCATGCCTGTGTCCCGAGAGCAGCTCTGCCTTACAAGCCAAACCCGTCCTAAAGGAAACTGTTTATAAAAGTCAGCTTTGCGGTAGGAAGAGTTGAGCTGCTGCAGGGTGGGGCCAAGTGTGGGGGACAAAAGTGACGGTTAGTAAGGTATATCAGGAGCTCGGGGAGCCAGGTACTGTTCTAAGAACTTCATATGTGTTTTGATTTCATCATCCCAACAACCCTTTGGGGACAGTGTTGTCGCTGCCCCCTTTGTACAGATGAGGACGTGGAGGTAGAGAGGGTTTGCGGAGCTCACGTAGCTGATTAGGGGCAGAGCCAGGAGGCAAATCCCAGCCGCGTGGCTCCCCTCTACCCCACTGCCCCTACCCTGAGCGTGGTCCCGGCCAGTGGAAGCTGCCTGGCTCGCTCTCATGGCATCTCATTTGTTGGCTTCTCTGTGTTTCCTCAAAGACCCTCAACCTTCTTAATAGGATGCCTGGTAGAGAAACTGCCGCGGCGGCTGCTGCCAGCTGTGTGTACCAGCGAGCCCCACCTACATCCTTTGCAGGCCTGGGGTTGGAAACCTGGGACTTTCAGGTCAACCAAGAGCTTCCAGTGGCAAGTAGTACGGTATCCCCAGCCCTGGCCTGCCCCGGAGTCGGAGCTGCGCTCAAATCTTGGCTCTGCCACCACCGAGCCGTGGACCTCCACCAGGGCATGTAGCCTCAATTTCTACAAATGGAAAAATATATAGGTATCTGTATAATACGCATGCATGTACACATACACGTATAACATGTGAAAATAGTGCCTATCTTCCTGACCTCTCTGGGGCAGCTGGAAGAATGAATGTGCGAGTGGAAGTGAGCGATCCCTTCAGGAAACGGCAGCTCACTCTGTGGTGGGGAGCGTCGCTTCCGGCCTCCTCCACCTGGCTCTCCCAGCTCCATGGTTCTGATTCTTTTGCAGCTTCTCTGCCTTGGCATGAGTCTGTTATCTCAGTCTCAAAAGCAGAGTCCCCGATGGCCCAGCGCTAGGTCTGGAATGAATTAAGTATGCTAATCTATTTCCCAAGTCTCTTGCCCCTACCTTCCACCCTTCAGCTTTGAGCCGGGGGTGGCCAAGGAAGGCAGGGGCTGGCTTTTATGCTCTCTTTTATGAGAGGTGGATTCTGGACTTAGAACCGGGCAGAGCAACGCTGGACAGACTGTGAGAAGGGGCCGTGTCAGTTTCTGCTTTCTGTTTGTAAACTTCAAGACCAACAGGTCTCGGAGCAGTCATATGACAGTGATGACCAGCAACATTTCCCACGTGGCCACCTGCCCGGGAAGCATCCACAGATGCCAGTCAGAAAGCAATGACCCAGTGGACTTTCAATCTAAGTTGAAGGCACTGACACGGGCCCAGGGTGTGGGGGAGGCAGACTGAGTGATGAAGCCGACGTGCGGAGCGGAGCAGTCCTGACCCGCACGGGGGTAACTGATGCAATGGAAGGGCCTAATGAGCTGGGTTAATGGACCTTTCCTCATTTGGAGCATATTTTAGAGGAAAGTAGGAATTGCATGCTTAAGGAAATCCTTGAGCACTGTGGCTAAATGCAGAATTGTCCGGTAAAATGAAATCTCTTCTTCTACAATGCAAATTTTAAACAATGTCAATTGGATTTCCACAAAACTGAGGGCCAGCTATCTAAAACATGTCAGAAAGAGAAACCATAAAAATCAGATTTCTTCTTTGAGGTTTCTTTCGTTAGTGAATCAGAGAAGGTGTACTCAAGAGTCTGAAGAAGAAAGGAACTGTTATGATGCCTCCTATGCTGGGGTCACGATGCCAGCATGTCACATCTGAGACTTCATCCAATCCTTACAATTACCTGGTGAAGGGGGACAGGTATCCCTGTTCCAGAGTTGGGGGACTAAAGGTGCCAAGAATTTAAGTGATTTTTCCAGGAAGATACAGATAATAAAATGAATGTGAATATGATGTTTATTAATAATATTTGTAAAAATAACTCGTATTATATGCCAGACACTGTCACAAGCACTTACATGCATCTTGGTTAAACCTTACAACAGTGAACCAACACACGAGATAGTATTGTCCCCATTTTACAGATAAGGAAAAGGAGTCAAAGGATAAATAACTAGCTCGAAATCTGAGGACTAGTAAGTGGTTGAGCTAGGATTCAAACCCAGTCTCTCTGGATCCAAACTCTCTTATTTCTTATTCAGTTTGTTTGTTTGCTAGATATGTGCTGTCTATGTGTTCTATGTCGTTGGTATCAAGGCCTTCATTTATTTACGATGTTGTGAGTCCCCCGATATAATAGGCCTTGCATTCTAGCCACTGATCTCTTGGCCTCAGGCACCTAAAGAGAGACTGTTATCCCTGCTTCCTAGACTGACTCCGAAGCTCGAGGAGGTGTAGCAGCTGTGCAGATCTCACAGAGGCTGAGCCGTGAGTGAGGTCTGTTGCACTCAGAGCCTATGTTGTTTTCTACATCCTGTAGACCATGGAAGAAAAGAACATGGATTTCAGGCTGATGAATATGTTAAGGTGGCAGAAAATAGGTAGGTTGAGAAATTTGCCGTATTTAAGAACTATAAAATTAACTCATAACCTACAGACATCAAAATATGCAAAGTACCCACAAGTTTAAAAGAAAAAAAGGCCTGCTAAGATCACACCACACGGCCTGTCGATTCATCAGCTAAGGAGGGAGTCACAGACTAATAGAAAAAGGGAGGCAATCCAAAAACTCAGAGCTTAATGTTTTGAGTGGCTTAAGACTCAGGTGAGAGTATGAGTTTCTTGTGGCTGCTATAACAAATACAGTCGTCCCTCAGTACGGGGCGGGGCGGGGGGGATTGTTTCAGGACCCCCGCAGACACCAAAATCTGCTGGTGCTCAAGTCCCTTGGTCACCCCTCAGTATCCCGGGTTCCGCATCTGCAGATTCAACAAACTGCAGATCTTAAACACTATCCATGGTTCATTGAATCTGCAGACGCGGAACCCTTGAGTATGGAGTGCTGACTGTAACCATAAAATTGGTGGCTTAAAATAGCATTGTTTTATTCTCTCACAATTCTGGAGGCCAGAAGTCCAAAGTCAGTATCACTGGGTTGAAATCAAGGTGTCATCAGAACCACAGTCCTGGAGACTCTGGAGGACATCTGTACCTTCCATCTTCCAGCTTCTGGTGGCTGCTAGCATTGCTGGGCTTGTAGCCGCATCATTCCAATCTTTGCCTCCATCTTCACGTTCCCTCTGCTCTCTGCTTGTGCCAAATCTCCTCTGTCTCCCTCTTGTAACGACACTTGTGTTTGCATTTAGGGCCCGCTAGGATGATCTCCCTATCTCAAAGCTCTTGACTTAATCAGGCCTTTAAAGAGCCTTTTTCCTTCTAAGGTAACATTTACAGGGTCCTGAGATTAGGACTTGATGTCTTTGGGGGTCGTTATTCTGCCCACCACAGTCAGACATGAGGCCGTAGTGCGCCTAGGCAACAAGAAGATTGTAAACTGCCATCTTTCCATTCCTACACCTGGGAGCCCCTCTGCTCTCCAAAGTGCATGCTCACCCCTGCTGAGAGCTCAGGAGAGCCTCTGAGAAAGAGCCCTTTAATGGAAGGTGAGGTGCTGGCCGAGGCTTCACTGAAACAGAAAAAAGTGAGCGGGGGAATGGGAAAAGGAAGTGAGAGGTGAAGGGAAGGACTGGAGACCTGAGGTGTAAGGAGAGGAGAGGGAGAGAAAATAGGGAAACAGAGAAAGGGGGGCGAGAAGACGGGATTGAGAGAAGCATGAAAATAAGAACGATTTAGAGAAAAGCGAAGAAAAATAAAATAGAAAGATTGAGAACTTGAGAGAGAAGACAGAGAGGGAGGGCAAAGAGAAGATGAGGAGAAAAAGCCTGAGAGAGAGGAAAGATGGGAGAGAAGGAGACTGATGGGACAGGGAGAAAAAAACACGGCGAAGGAAGACGGAAATGAGGAAGAGTGAAAGGCAATAAGTAGGAGAGGAGAGGAGCACTGAGAGAGAAAAGAGAGACAGAGGTGCGAGATGGAGCAGGCGGAGAGGGGATGGAGGGCGGCAGAGCTGATCAGACCAGGAAAGACAGTCCTGTAGGGCTCCAGGAAGGTGACAGGCATCTACTTGGGAACGTGCTGCAGCCGGTGCAGCAGCTGCAGGTTACAGAGCATGCTCGTCGGCTGCTTCGGTCTAGCAATTGCCCACACAGGTGTTTCGCTCTGGTCGCAGACCATGGCTTGTCAGAGGACACCGTGCTTTGGAAATGCCGCATTATTTTGTAAGCACATTTCACGTCCAAAAGTTCCACTAAGCATAATATACCAAAGACTTATTGAGTTTCCATTCTGTGTAGCTGCCAGGCTCCAGCACGGTGATTTTAAAATGGCCGTTTTGATCATGAATTTCCCGACGTCCAAGGGCAGTACAGGCCTTCCCACAGACTGTTCTCCAAATCAATCACTCAGCCAGCCCTCTGCCCTCTCTCCCTCCCATCCTGCCTTCCTTCCTTCCTCTCTCCCTTCCCCTCTCTCTCGCTTCTTCTTCCTTTTTTTCTCTCTGAAGATCTCTTTCTTCCTTCCTTCTTTTCTCCCCTCTTTTGCCTCTCTCTGTTTCTCTCTCTCCCTCACTTTTTCCCCCTTTTAAGTGTCTTTTCACAAACAGCATAAAATTGTAGACTAGGGTTTCTCAATCTAGGCACTCCTGACCTTTTGAGCTGGTTAATTCCTCGTTGAGGGGGCTGTCCTATGCACTGTAGGATTTTAGCAGCATCCCTGCCCTCTACCCTCTAGATGCCAGTTACACCCCCAGCCCCAAATTGTACAAACGAAAATGTCCCCAGACATCACCAAGTGTCCGCCAGGCAGGCAAAATTACCCTTAGTTGAGACAGACCCTGTTCTGTAGTCAGATGCACCTGAGCTCCAATCCCACCCCACTGCTTCTGGGCTGTATGAACACAGGCACATCCTTCAGACGTTCAGATGCGTTAGAGTCACCCGTAGGGCATGTTAAAGCACAGAGCACAGGACCCTACTGTCGATCTGGACTGGGACTTGGACATGTGCATTGCTTACATGTCCCCAGGTGCCGCTGTTGCCACTGGTCCAGGACCACACTTTGAGAACCACTGCCCTGCCTCTGACCTACGTGGTCTTCAGGATCTTTACCAAAAGGTGGAGTTAGTAAGACTTCCCTCCCTGCTTGTTCTACAGATTAAGAGAAATAATGTATCTAAGATACCCAGCACATGAACTTGGTCCATGCTGGGTGATAAATACATGGTAGCTCATAAAGAAAGTCCTCTTAAAGGAAGGTTGGTCTGTGACAGGAACTTTGAGGATTAAAAATGTATATGAATATATTCACAGCAGCACGCAAATGTTACCATTTTTTACAAAAGAGGTTCAATGGCTTTTTAGTAACAAGTACAGGTGTTTATTAATATATCTCTCCTGGTGGGATCACTACCCTGCAGTGATGGAAGATAAACGATGGAAGCCAGCATTCCACCTTAGATGCTGGGAATCTAAAATTGATACATCCATACACATACTTGTTAGTAAGCCCAAGCATTAACTCTGTTACTAACGTCCAAGAAGAAGGAGTATCTGTGGATAGTGTTGCCTAAAAACCCTCTAACATCCTCTCCCCAGCTGAAAGGCAATTAACATTTATCTTACATCCACTGTGTGCCAGGCAATATGCTAGATTATATACATATGTCCATTTATTTCTCAAACTGCTCTGGAAAGGCTTATCCCTATGTGTCACATTAAGAAACGGGCTCAGAGAAAGGTTTATTTGCCCAGTGCCACCCAGCGAGCAAATGCAGTGCTGGGATTGCCCCCCTGCTCCAAGTGACTTTGACTCCTATACTCTGCAGCCCAGCGCTGCACGCTGCAGGCAAGTGCAGGTGGGCACAGACAAGCACCTTGCTGTTCAGAATACTATGAGCCCAGTGTGTTGAAACTCTGTTCACATGCCTATTTCTCTAGTTAGAATTGTAGTTCCTTTTTTGAGAGCAATGGATCTGTCCTCTTCTCTGTAATCCTGGAGCCTGCCAGAGCATAGTGAATGGCACCTGATTGGCACCCGGTGCTGGTAGGGTAAATGAATGCATAAAGTACTATCTCAATCTATCAGTTGGGAAATGTCACTGAAGCAACATCAGATTACATGCCAGGAGTTCTGGGTTCTGATCTCAATTTTCCACACATTTATTGTGTAGCCTTAGTGAAGAAGTTACTTGCCCTCCCTACTACGGACTGAATTATGTCCTCCCATCCCCAACTTGACTTGTCGAAGCCCTAACCCCCAATATGACTGTATTTAGAGACGGAGTCTGCAGGTAATGATGGTAAATGAGGTCATAGGGGTGGGGCCCTAATCCAGTAGGACTGGTGGCCTTATAACAGGAGAAAGAGAGAGAAAGAGAGAGAGAGAGAGAGAGCTCTCTTTCTTTGTAAGCACAGAAAAAAGGCCATGTGAGGACATGGCAAGAAGGTGACCATCTGTAACCCAGAAAGAGAGCGCCACCGGAAATGGAATCTGCCAACAGCTTGATCTGGGACTCTAGCCTATAGACCTGTAAGAAATTAAATTTCTGTTCTTTAAACCATTTTGTTATGGCAGCTCAAACAGACTAATACACTCCCCAACCACATTTTCGAAACAGGAAGAATTTATATTAGATTAACCATTTCCAATGAGTTTCCTAAAGAATGCCAGTTTTCAGCAAAACGTTAATAGCTATGCCATCAAAATGAGTTCTATGTTAAAAGAGTTGGGAAAACCCTGACCATTCTGTCCCCTTCCTGGAAATCCATGGGCTCATATAAGGTAATAATAAGTCCTCTAGGAGAAAGGAAAAACAAATCAAATCAAATCAAAACCCCTTTTAACTCTGTTTAACCCAACAGTTTTCAACCTCACCAGGTAGGTCATATGTTATTCCCCCGAATCCATCTTCTTTTATTTATTGTTGTTTGTCTTTAACAGATGAGGGAACTGAGGTTAAGAGAGCTTGGAGAGCCTCCACAGAAGGCTCAGAAAAAAGGCACAGAAAAAAGGGCGTGCAGCCGGTAGGTGGCAAGTTCAATCCCGTGTCTGGCTGTCTCAGAAACCCAGGCTCTTTTCAACAGACCATCAGCATCTGATTTAAGGCATCCAATCCAAATGCTTCTCTTCTGGAGAATCAGCAGTGGCAAGTTCTGGGCAAATGGGCAGAGTATTAATCATAATATTTGCTGCCATTTATTGAGCATTTAGTATTCGCTAGGCACTGTTCTAAGTGCTTTAAACATATTAAGTCATTTGAAATTCACAGTGAGGAAGGCACTGTTATTATCTCAGCTTTACAGCTGAGGAAACTGAGGTGCCAGGTCTAAGGTAAGTTGCTCAAGGTCACCTACGAGGCTAGAAAATGGTGGAATCGAGATCTAACCCCAGCCCATCCTGGCTCCAGGGCCCATACCACCCTGTACCTGCATATCTCTATACTAGACTGCCGCCGGCAGTGTATGCAGCATTTCTGGAAGTATCAGGGAGAAATCACAAAAAGGCAGCTCAGAATAGGCAAGGACCTTCTAAGGGAGTTTATGAAAGGCATTCATTGCACTCCTACCTTTATTCCTCAGGAACACAGACAGTGTAGAGAATTCTGAAGATACTGTGTTGTTTTTCTTCTGACACTGATCATAATTAGTGCAACGATTTGCAAGGTCCTGGGAGGGAAGAAATGATGTGCTCAGCTCTATGTTCCCCTACCTGGCATGGTGCCTGTCTCGCAGAACAGACTTGGAGTCATGGAACTGAACTGGAGACCAATGTACTTCAGCCCGTGGAAGCAATGAGGTGGTTATTTGGGAGCTAAATGAGATCTAAATGGTCATGATTCTGCATGCAGGCAGTGCTCTCAGGGTCAGATTCTTCTGCTGGTTGGAAATCCCCACTTCCCCCGGCCCTCACCCCCAGCTCAGCAATGTTTCTCTAAGTTGTGTTTCATTAAGCTGGTCAATGGGGGTGTCCTCCCCAACCCTGATTCTCTGGCCTCTCCAGGATCACCAGTAGCGCTTTTATCCCCAAGAAGGGTCTGGCTTTAAAAGAAATCTCTAAGGAAGAAAAACTTCTAAGAACCCACTGTTTAAAGAAAGAGTCATAAAACACTTCTATGCTAAACACTGAGAGTCTCAGAAATTCCTTGTCCCAACATTCAGGGAGACTGAAGCCCAGTGAGAGGAAGAATTGACCGAGCTCATGGGGAGCTGGGACGGGAATGCAGTTTTCCGGTTCTCAGATCTACAGTTTCCACTCTCCTGTGTTAGTTTGTCACAATCAGAAGTAACATGCTGCCCAGGTGATTTGACATTTGTGAAAACAGCGTAGGTCAACCAAAAAGGACCAACATAAAGGCTTGTGAATGATAGTCATAATTTTGAGAAAAGATGAGGAATGTGAATTTCAACGCAACGGGTGAAGTTAAGTTTCCGAAGTTTGGGATCCTCAGGAGACAGGGCTATGACTCCCTTCACTACACTAAGGGGACACATTTTGTTTTTTATGGGATTTAGCCTGAACTCTCATTTATCGAGCGTCTACTATGTGCCAGGAAAGCACTGGGTCTTTTAAAGATACACAGCCCCATTTAAGCCTCACCACAACCCTGAACGAGAGATACCATTATCCTCCTTTTTCAAATGAAGGAACTAGGGTGCATACAAACTCAATGACCTTACCAAGGTTCCACAACACAGTTATAGTCGAATCCTAGACTTTACCCCAGATCCTCCACGCGCTTGGTCTGCGTGGCTTCTGTGCCTTTTTTTCCTGAGGAATCTAGGACTCTTAACAACAGTTTGAAGACACCTGCCCACTTCAAACTTTCAAAGTTTTCAAGGTTACACTGTAACTCCCTAGTCTCTTTCCCTAGAGAGTCTTGATCTTGATAACTGCAAGTTAAGGTTTGTTTGAATAATCCATTAATGTAGAGAAAATTACCTTCTCATTATGAAGTATTTTCTGTCACTTTAATACTAATTACTCTAACCATATTTATTGAGGATTAATGACTGAGCAATATTTTATTAATAACCAACTGGCATTTATTATTGCATAAATAATAAATAGAGTGCCTCATTAAATATAAATGCATTTTTTATTTGGGCACCTTCATTGAAAATATTGCCAAAAATTTGTGCATTGATTAAAAATCTCATTAACATGGTGGCTAATCTTGTCTTTGTGCCCCACCGAGACCCCAAATAAGAGTTCTTGTCAATTCCTGCACAGTAGGTAGACTTTGGGATGGTTTGTCAGCCTGTCAGGAGAAGCCCTGTAACAATGCACAGCTACTATGAATTCCGTTGCCATGAGAACCGCAACTTTTTGCTTTTCTCTCACTTTGTGTTTGCATTTGTAACCTGGCGTTAGGAGGTTTTGACGTTTTCAAGCTTGAGGACCTGTAAGTTGCTCCTCTGAAATCATGGACACAGAGGCGCAGAAAAGTCCTGTTACATGATCTTGCCTCTCATTTATAGCCAAGGGAACTGGGGTTCAGAGAGGGGTGGTGACTTGCACGGTCACACAGACATGATGAGCAGAGCACGGTCCAGGACTGGTCCCCTGCCCCATAGATTTCTCTCCGCTGTACCACACCACTCAGCCTCAGTAGTTCTTTTGCTATATTCATTTGTGTGTGTGAGGAAGATTGTCCCTGAGCTAACATCTGTGCCAGTCTTCCTCTATTTTGTATGTGGGATGCCGCCACAGCATGGCTGACGAGTGGAGCAGGTCTGCATCCAGGATTCGAACCTGCAGACCTGGGCTGCCAAAGCAGAGCATGCAGAACTTTGACCACTCAGCCACAGGGCTGACCCCTCTTCTGCTGTATTCTTGACTTTTGCCAAAGGTGTCATCTGTCTGTCTCTTTCTTCTGAGTTCTTTCTTTTTTTTTTTTGGTCACTAAAGAACCCAAATATCCCCAAGCTGCCTCACCTTGTTTACAGTTACATTCAAATTTTTCAGGCTGAAAGCCCTCCTACCAAGAATTCCATCACCTTTCAGAGTTGTCCCCAACCTCAGAATCTCCAAGTGTGCCTAAGGGGTGCTCACCTCTTCTCATAAAGCCAGTCTGTCTGCCACATGTCCGGTCTGCCCCCTCCTGTCCAGTCCTGGCCCCCTTGTTGGATGCTCTCCAGGCATGGAGCCTACTGAAGGAGCCTCTATTGCCACCACGGTCGTGGCCGTCATGAGATGGCCACTGTCCATGCAGAGTTGTTTACTCCCCATGCTCCAAAGCTGCTGGTCCTGGAGATGCTGGAGCCGGGGACCTGTGGAGGGATGAGGCCTTGCACCCCAGCTCCTGCTGTGCTCTGTGCATTTGGGCCCCACAGCAGCTTAGCCTATGTTCCACACCCTACAGTCTCTTGTGGACACAACTGCTTCAGTTTCTGGCCTCACTTCTCTGCCCAACTCAGCTCCAAGCTGGACTGGAGATGAAGAGGGGCGGATGCCGTCCTCAGCCGTCCTCAGCCGTCGTCGTCCTCCTCTTCACCCCGAGGCTTCTGCTCTCAGATTCTTTCCTCTTTCAAGCAAAAATGGCACAGGGTGAAGGGACTGAGGTGTCCACAGAGCACAGTGGCCCGGCTGAGACAAACTGGGGCAGTCTGTCTGTATGCAGAGCTGACGGCCAGGGAGTCCTCTGGTGTCCATTGATCTGGGCAGTGTGTAGGAGGACCTTAGTGGCCAGTCCTTCCTGAAAGTCAGAGGGCCTGCAGCCTCCGCTATTACTGCTGTCGGTTCACAGCTGGAATTAAAGCGTGCCTTCGACGGTAGCGGGGGGGCGTGTGTCCCCCAACAGACCGTGATTTTTTTTTAAGGGCAGCGATTGCTTTGTTTTTTAATTTTAATTATTTAAATTCTGTAACTTCAGTGCTTAGCACAGGGCCTGATACATAGTAGGACTCCCAGTGATACTGGTTAAGTGTTGTTGAATGAATGACCAAATACCTGTTTCCACTGGGGTTAGGATTGCAGGAACCACTCCAGCCAAGCTTTCTTTGACCTAAGGAATGGCTGAAGGCTTTGAATAAAGGTCTGGTCCAATTTCCAGCTTGAACCAGCACAATGAGCTCTAAAACGTGACATTTGCATCTATTTCACTAAGACTCTTGCCCCCCCTCCACCCCCCTCCAATCCTGTAACAATAGAAGTCCTCATTCCACTAAAACTGTGTCATTTCTTTAGCGTTTTGAGGGTTAGAAACTAGGACAAGACTATCAGCCAAATGCAGCGGGTACCAGTGTACTGGCTGTATATCTTATCAGATATTCAAGAAGGCAGCAAGAAATGTCACAGGGAGCTTTCGACAAAAATATTTAATTAATAGCAACAGCTACAGAAATGAATAACAGCATCCAGGCAATTACAGTGTTCAGTAAAGCAGCTCTCCGAGGATGGGGTGGCAGCAGATTACTGACTGATGGACTGCATTTAAATATGTTATCTGTTCATTGGAAAGACCGCTGTGGGTGCCTGTCCTCCAGGACATGGCCAGCAGTAGTATTATGATTGTATATATTTTTTAATGGAGTAACAAATTGAATTATCTGGGAGAATGGTCAGAGATTTCTGGCCCTCTGAAATATCCACCAAGTCTTTGACCCCACCAAAGACTGCTGGGAGCTGGGGATAGCCGGAAAGCACCCTAGATGTGTTGTGTTTCAGGGTAAGAGCGCTCATTGAGTGTTAGTTGAAGGTCAGTGGGGAAATTTTAGGGCTCCAATCCTGGCTTTATGGCCTTGGATAAGCTAGCTCCCTTCTGTAAACCTCAGTTTTCTTCTTACTTGTGGAAAGGTCTGCCGAGACTTCCCGAGCAGTGTGGTTGTGATGAGTAAAGACCACTGCTAGCATAAGGAAGCAGTTCAGTAATGTCAGTCTTTTCTCTCCAGGTGACTTCATCAGGGCTGAGGAGGTGGGATTTGATTTCCTGGCCGTTGAGCGGCCCATGGTAGGGACACGGGCTCAACTGGATTAAATGGGAGTGTGCCTATCTTTGAACTTTATATATATGGAATCATCCAGTATGTACTCTTCTCTTCGGTGTCTGGCATCTTTCACTGGACAGCACTGTATCACTTTTTTAACCAGTTTTTTTTTTTTTTTTTAACCAGGGCTTAAAAAACCCTATTCCCGCTCTGTCAAAGGGACAGTGATAAGCGCAGGGAGCTTTGGCCGACTGCTCGCAGGTCCCCAGTCTGCATTGTGCCTCTGCGCTTCTCTACCTACGGGTCTCTCTCCCCAACTTGACCTTCTCAACACCTGGGCATCCAAGTCGCCCTTGAGCCCTCCACTCCTCTCGAGGGCTTCCTCTGGCCTGCACAGCCTGATCCTGGGCCTCTCTCCTCTGAGCCTCTCTCCCACAGCCCGTGTGCTTGCTTCCACTGCCACGGCGCTGCTCACACTGCAGTGTCCTGACTGTTCCAAGTCCGCCTTGCCCATGAGGGATGACTCAGGGGCAGGAGCCGTGTTTTATTCTGGACCCCCAGCACAATGCCCAGTGAAGGGTGTGTATTAGTCAATGCTTGTTGAACTTAACTCATTGAATTAAAACAAGATAGCAATGATATCTACAAGACTAACTCAAAAAATGTAGTTGACCCAAATCTTAAGTTACTAGAAAAGTTACTGATTGTGAATACTTTAGAGAATTATTCAACACTCATTGGACCTAAGGCAAGGTTTCAGTTATAGCTTCTGTTTCTATTAATTTCTCTCTGCCAGCAGAACTGAAGAGGCATTAATCAGTCCCACACTTGTTACTGTAAGTGGGTATGTGCCAAGCATTGTGCTGGATGGGGGGGAGTTAGGGTAGAGAGTGAAGGAAAGGTGACCCAACCTGCTTTGCAGATTTGTTAGAAGAATTGCATATGGCGCCACGGAGAGCACAGTGCTTGACCACAGCAGACACCCTGCTGTGCTCCTTCTCCCTCCCACCTTCTACCCCTGCAGCAGGTGTGTCCACAAAGAGTGCTGTGACCCTGTGTCCACAGAGCCTGGGGTGAGCCCTGGGTACGTATCTGAGTACCTGGTGTGTGCTCCTTGTGTGAACAACTGTCCTTCTCATTTCTTTCTCGGAATTCCTTCTGGGATTGCCTTGCCCGAGTCCACATAGTCTGGCACTCTGTTTCTGGGCCCTTCTTCTGGGACCTGATCATGTGCGCCCCCCTCACTACTGCCCCTTATTGTCCACATTGTCCAATGCCTTCCCTCCTGCTCTTTCTCCGGTCCTCTGTCTGGACCTCTGGGGAAAGGCATCAGGTCTTGTGGACAGAACTTCATTTCATGCTCAGAAAGACCTGTGCTGGGGCCCCTCCTCTGCCTCTTAAGTCTGAGCAGCCTTCAGTGAGTGGATTAACCCTTCCGAAGCTCAGTTTCCTCATTTGTAAACAAAGCTCATGGTATTGTCCTTGCAGGCTTGCTGTGAGGATGGAAACAATACATATGTGCAAGACACTTCGAGTTGAACTGGGAAAAGATCAAACGAATGGATGTAGTTATGCTTGGAGGGAAATTAAACAGGAGTGGGCTTTGGTTGTGGTGAAGAGTATGGGGTTTGTAAGGAAACACATGTGGGTTTGAAGACCGTTTCTGACCTTTACCAGCTGTGTGTTCTTGGGCAAGTCACTTATTCTCTCTCTGTCTACCTTGTACGGTTGCTGTAAAAGATAAGTGAAATGACATAGTTATGTACTAAGAGTTTAAAAAGTACCATTACCACATCAGCATCATCGGGATTTTGGACTTGCGTGAAGTCCCAGTTTACTGTCACCCTGGGAGCTGATGAGATGCCTCTGCCGTCTGACCAGCTCTCCCTTCTTGGCCTTGGCTTCTTCCCTTCTGCACCTTCTCATCAGTGAGTTCCCAGGGTGCATATCAGCCTGACTTGGCTGGATTATGACAGTCAGTGTTGAAAATGACATATACAGGTCCTGACGTATCATGGAGAAATGGCGCATCATTTGTCTCATTCCCACCAGTGCTTTGAATCTTGAGGGGGAAGGAAATAGAGGAGGAGGGTGTAAATGATAATGCCGAGTCCCAGAAATTAATGAGGTAATGGGTGAGCACATTTCCATCCAGATGAGCTGGGGTCATGTTTCTGAGAAGGAACAACAAAGAGGAAGAGCTGACTGAACAAGCTCAAAGTGGAGAGCAAGCAAACAGGCTGAATAAATCAATGTCCAGTTGAGTCTTATTTGTGGCAATTACTTCTCCAAGCCTCCAGTCCCCAGCGCCCCATGTGTGGGCTACAGATGCTCATTTAGCAGCCCCAAGTTTGACATCTTAATGTGTTCCTTCCCACGTTAAAAATGGATATCTGCTTCGAAAGTCATACATGTCGTTAACGGTTCCATCAAAACCTTTCTGTTCAAAGAAACAGAGAGAGAGGGAGTCAGAGATGAGGGCATCCTGATGTGGTGGAAGGACAACTACCTGAGGAGTCATGACATTCGGCTTGTAGTCCTGGCTTCATCCTTGGCTAGCTGTGTGACGAAGGGCAGCGCACGCCACTTGTCTGAAGCAAAAGATAAATAGGTTTATTATCCCTGCTCATTGGTTCTTTTTGTCACTTGTGTCTCATGTGGTTGTTGAAGTGCTTCCTGCTGGTCACAAAGTGAGTAAGTCCTGTTGGCAGGGGCCGCCATGGGGGGGGCGTCTCCAGCGAGAGGGGCATCACAGGTGCTGCTCGGAGCTCTTTACTTATATTAACCCCTTTCATCTTTGTGTCTACGCCATGAGCCATTAGCATCACTATCCCACCTTTATACAGGGAGAAAGTGAGGCAGAGAGTTTGAGTAACTTGCCCAAGGTCACATAGCCAGCAAGTGGCAGAGCAAAGATTTGGGGCCAGGCCCACCTGACTCCGGAGTCTGTGTTCCCTTCACAGAGGGCAGGCCTGTGGACCCCAGATGGCCCCTGAAAATGCTTCTGGAGCTGAGGAAACTGGGCTCTGGAGAAATATGGAGCTGGAAGGGCCCAGAGCTGAGGCTGTTAAGGTCTGCCAAGATTCCAGGCTGCTCTGCTCAGATACGCTTAGCAGAAGCCCGTGTTGGGAATGCCTGGTGATTCTAAAATGGTATTCACATTTTTTTAACTTTGTGAAGAGGCTCTGGGGTACTTTGGCTGGTAGCCAGTTGGAAGTTTCATGAATACTGGCTACTGAGACCCCAACTCCATCTCTCTCCATTCTCTACCCCATCTCTGAATTTTCCGTCAGGAAACCACTTGGATGCTAATAGCCAATCAGCACTGTGCTTGAATTACAGTCTGAGGGGTAAGAGTCCCAGGGGAATCCTGCCTCCTTACAGGGCAAGGAGAACTCACGGGAAAATGAGTCTCAGTGAACGAACCTGTCCTAGCTCAGAGGGAGGGGCTTCTCCCAAGTGGAAGGAACTCCAGTTTCTTGAATGCCTGTTGTGTACCAGGAATTTACGTACATGGCCATCTGTAATCCTCATACTCCCTGAGACATATTTCATTTTCTTCATTTTGTAGATGAGGAAATGAAGCTCAGAGAGGTTAATGGACTTGCCCAAGATGACACAGCCATAGAGCGAGTGAGGATGAGCACTAGAACCCGGGTTTGTGTGATGGTAGATATCCTGCCTTTCTGCTCTGGCGTCCTGCCTCTCCTCAGGCAAGCTCAGGGCTCCTCTTCCCTGGCAAGCTCAGTCTGCAGGCATTTCCTTCTGCTTTTCTCACCACTCTGCCTGCAAAGCTGAAATGGACCTGTCACCTCACACATGCGTCATCTCTACCCGCTCCAGGGCATCTTCATTTTGAACACAGATGAGTCTCTTCTGGGTGGGACCAGACTGTAAGTGCTCACCTGGCCCTAAGCACAGTGGGACAACCCAGCTGCAATCTCAGGGAGGAAAGGATGAGCAAGTCCTGCCATCGGAAGCTCCAGGCATGTGGTCACAGCCCAGTGCGCTCGTCATCTTCGTTGCTTAGTGTTCTTCCCCATTAGCAACCTCCGTGTTGTTCTGTACAGAAATCGCTCCCACTTTGCAGGGGACACTTCACAGCACTCCCCCTGCCCCCTCAACTCCTTCACCAGCAAATTAAAACTCCCCTTGGCCCCAGGAGCCCCAGCAGAGGCATCTTATAGAGATGGTGATTAGTGCAGCCCCCTGAGGACCTGGTGGGAAGGACGAAGGCATCTCTTTTTCTAAGCTGAGCACGCTTTGCCTTTTTTTGACCTCTCTTAAGGCACTTATTACACCCTGCCATGGATGGTTCCTTCATTTGTTCATTCATTCATTCATTCAGAAAGGTTACCTAGTGCAGTGGAAGGAGCACCTGCCTTGACTTTAGACACCCACCCAGTGCGAATCCTGGGTTCTCAGCTCTGCTATTTGAGTGATCTTTTGCCCTTGGATAACAGGTTCACTTTCTGAGCCCCAGCTTCCTCTTCTCTATAATTAGGGAACCCAAACCACCCTTATAACCTTGTGGTGGAGCTGAACAAGATCCTGTCAGTGAAATGCGTCTTGTAAAAGGCAAAACAAAACAACAAAAAATTCACATAACTGTGAGTTTCTATCAGAGAAGATAGAGTCCAGACATGTCTGTGTGGCTGGGTGGAACTGTCTGCTAGATGGGCTGATACCGGGCCAGAAGCTGGAGTTCCCATTATCTGAAGAGCATCCTATAAAGGGAGCCAACTTGTTCTGTGTGGTTCCAGAGGAAGAACCATGGCAGCAGGTGCAAGTTCCAGAAAGACAGATGTTAGTTCTATTTGCAGATGTTTTTGTAACAATCAGAGCCATTTAACATATGTAGTATCAAACAGTTAATGCGTGGAATCTCAAGTTTGAAAAACTAGTGTGGAATCTCAGCTCTACCCCCTTACAAGCTGAGTGACCTTAAACAGTTTATTTAAACTCTCTGACCCTCAGTATCCTTATCTATGAGTTAGGAATAATGCTATCTCACGGGTTTTGGTGACCATTAAATAAGATGATGCATAAAACCCAGTGCCCGGCATGTGGGGAATATTCAATAAATGGTAGTTAATTCCAGGGTGAATACTAGTTGCTAGAGGCCCTCAGCGGTGGTAAGCGTCCTGTTGGGAGCCGTGGAGAGGACATGCCTTGGGGTCAGCCTCAGAGGTGGGTTTGGACCGGAGCGCCATGATGAAGTTAGAGAGCAGGAAGCCTCCTGCTCTGTGTCACAAATAGGAGCTTTCAGAAGGGGGTGTCTCACTCTGTGGACCCCGCTCCACGTAGAAGAGAAGGTGAAGCAGCAGAGAACGCGTGGCCCCTGTCAAGGAGACTGGAGAAAAGATAGCGGGTCGGCAGGCTGGGCTATTGCTGCCCTTCCGCCCTCCTGTGGCTCCCGGGCTACAGCAGGGCTGAGCAAAAATCTCAGTACCGCCTGGTCAGTCCTCTGCTGTCTCTGCGTCAAGTGTGAAGGGCACAGCCTGGAAACACATGTGATTAGCCGTGTCAGGCTGAACCAGTTGGTTAATCTCTGAGCCTCGGTTTCTTCATCTATAAAAAGAAGGGCTAACAATACCTACCTTATGGGGTTGTTAGGACAGGACATGCTGATGCATGCTGGGGAGCCCGTGCAGTCTCTCAGGGGCTTGATCACTTTGTCATTGCACCCTTTTTGAGTACACTGACAGCCCTGGATCGTGGCGGCCCTCGGGTCTCTGTGCTGGTGCAAGGCATGAAGAACAGTAGCCACGCATTTTTTCATAGTCTCCCGGTTTGGTCAGTGGACAACTCTGTCCAAGAGACTTTGACTCCTGTCTCCCAAGCCTCATCCATCCTGCTGCAGCTAACACTCACAGCCGTTTTTCGCTTTCTCTTTTTTGAGGGCCTACTATGGGTAAGGAACCACACTGGAAACCATGTTTTTTCTCGTTGAACCCCCACACCTGGCAGTCATGCACGCATTCTTTTGAAATGCTGACTTTCTCTTTAGGACACTTAGTAAGCACTATCGTGTTCCGGGCGCAGTGGGAGGCAGTGGAACACAGAGCCAAACGTCACATATTCCCTGTCTTCAAGGGACACCAGCTTGAAAAGGAATTCAACTAGTAAAGACAAAAATTGTGATGTGGATGCCATTATGTCCACAGCACCCATGCAGAAACAAAGGCTTAAAGAGGTACAAAGATACTAACGCGGGTGTTCAGTCCGATTTCAGCCAGGCCTCCTTCAAACTGGAGTTTCCTAAGCCCCTTTATTGAACTAGATGCTGTCCCAGGTGGACAGGTGCGTTTGGGAAGAAAACAGAAGGAAGGGAGGAGGAGAGTAGATAAGGAGCAGAGAAATGCAATTTAACTGACTTACAGACCCTTTTAAGCAACTGACCTTCCTGCTTTTTGCAGAACCTGTTGAGCTAATAGCGTGTTGGGGGGTGAGGAACTGGGGGGGGTGGTACGGGGGGAGGGGGAGCCGGCAGTGGTGCCTCCGAATTATTAACCACACCTGGGGAAATGTGTTTCTCAAACGCAAAGTAAAAGTACCTGCCTCCAAACTCTAAGATCTTGTTAAATGAGCTAATTCACCTACTGCTTAATTTGCTGGAAGCCCTATGAGTAATTAGGCTGCTGACATCTTCCAAAATTATATTCTTAATTGTTGCGTTCTTTTGCATCACAATGAAGCTGCCCAGCCTTGCTGCTGGAGTGTGGGCCTCCTCTCCCTGCCGGGCTCCCTGTGAAAAAGGAGTTTTGCATTTAGCACACTTACCATCATGAACGTAATTAGGGGGAAATATTAATTAGAAATACAAGACTACCCTGGAGATCCAGCAGAATATTTGAAGCCATGGGTTTGGTTGTTTTCATTTTTATTCTTTCTTTTCTAAAGCTGGTTGTGAGCCCTGAAATCTTGCAGCTCTTATTTCACCAGGGCGAGCTCCTATTTCTTGATATTGTTTCCAACAATTTATAAGTGCTTACTGGAGCCGTGCTGCCTTGCTTTGGCTTGTAACCCACAACACAGTATTTCACTCTTGAAATGTTGCGTTCATTTGTCGTAGTAAATGTGAGTGTGTGTGTATGTATGTACGCACATATATATATATATATATATATATATATATATATATATATATATGTTTTTATATTTCTGGGAAAAAGCAGCATCTTCCTTACATAAATAACACTGTTCTGGGGAAAACGTATGCTGAGCTGTTTCCCAGAGAACCACCACAAATGCATTTTGGGCTCTCTGTAGATAAACTCACTAATTACTCTGAATTTACTTTAGTACTTGACTGGGGATTGCTTTGAGGTCATTATGAAAGAATAAAGAGGCTTCTGCAAGGAGAATTTAGAAAGAAAATACTTAGGAAACATCCTATTTTCAGGTTTCGGTGTGAGTAAGCCTCCCAGTGCTGACAGTGACAGTGACAGTGACAGCCCTTCCACAGAATGATGGGGCTGGTGCTCCTTGATGACTTTTATTTTGGTACGACAAGTTCAGCTGTGTCCTGTCTGCCTTGCGCTTTCGTCGCCTGGGAACCTCTGTTGCCCTTGCTTCTGGCTGCTGGAGAGCTGTTTAGCCTTCGTGATTGTACTTTGGACGGCAGTTCTGTGCCCAGGCTAGTTCTCTTCTGCTCTGCCCAGCAATCTCATCGGCCGCCCGGGATTCCCATCATTCAATGCCCAGAATATCTTGGCTGGATTTCACTCCCTGAATCTTTCAGTGTGGCTTGAAGTAAGGAGATTGCTCCAGTGTTTGGGAAGAGACCCTTTCTGGTTCTCACTCTGCCACATGCTTTCTGTGTGGGCTTGAACAAGTCATTTAAGCCTCACGGCTTCTGTTTTAGTTTAATATGTTAAAGGTCCAGGTTCCCCTTAGCTACAAATTGTAGTGAACGTGTGCATCTTGGGTGCCAGAAATCTGACTCAGAGAGATCGAGCATTTGAAGGTTTTTCTCTCTCTGTGTTTTGCCTTCCTCAGGAAGAAAGACCAATGACCTAATCGAGTAATGGGAATGGGCAAGCGGCTTCAGGGTGCACTGTAAGAGAGTTTAGATTCAAACGGACCTGGCTGCAAGCCAGCTCTGAATCTTAAGAGCTCAGTAACCTCCTTTCCCCCATCGGAGCCTCCATTTTCTCTTGGCAAAGCAGGACCATAAGACCTACCACAAACCCAGCCATGGAAATGAAATGAGAAAATGTTGGTGAAAGTCATCAACACAAGGCTGGCACACGCATGGCTCTCAAGAAAGGTTAATTCCCATCCTATGTTCCATTCCATCCTCTTTGAAGGGAGGGAGTGCCAGAATTGAAGTCATAAAACAGAAACTAAAATCAGTAACCAGTAGCAGAAGGCAACGGGTGTAGCAGAAAATGGGGAGCCATGTCATTTAATGATGGTAGTATTTTTTCCTGAGGAAGATTCGCTCTGAGCTAACATCTGCCGCCAATCCACCTCTTTTTTTTTTGCTTGAGGAAGATTGTTGCTGAGCTAACATCTGTGCCAGTGTTCCTCTACTTTGTATGCGGGTTTCTGCTACAGCATGGCTGACAACTCGTGTAGGTCTGTATCAGGAATACCAAGCTGTGAACCTGGGCCGCCGAAGCTATGTGGGTTGACCCTGACAGTAAAGAATTTTGCTCTCTCAAAGACAGCTTAGGAAAGGTAAGGTGTACGCCTTCTTCCTCCTCTGCAGCAAGGTTTCTTAAAGATGCTGAAACCACAATGGAAATACACTCTAACCACTGCTTATTGAGGCAAGCTTTGGGCCTGCTAAGGGAGACACATAGACTAGCTCTAATCTTGACACCAGCTTGGTGTCACATTTTATAAAGAAACACACACAAAGTCAGATGCTTAAGAATGAACAGAGCTTGAGCTTGAATGCTTCGATTCTAAATTCACAACTCCTGTTCTACCGCCATCAAATATAGGCCAGAAAAGCACAATGGTCATTTAAGTGAACCACAGAGCTGACGTTTTTGCTTAATATGGGTGCTTTACCTGAAACAGGTTCTGGTCTAAATGGCAGTTCACTTTGCATCCCCAACATCTGGGACATGGTAACTGCCCACTTAAATGCTGAATAAGTAAATGAAGAAAAGGTTAAATCTAACTTAAATTGGTCACCAGGATAAATCCACACCTCACCTGAGGAGGACGCCGAGCTCTCTGTCCTGAAATGAACTTCCTTATTACCTGGGAGAGCGCCCTGGTAGGTGGAGCACGTGCCATCGTTGAAGGCTCAGGGGCAGAAAATGAAGGTTGACTTCCTACCACCGAAGGAAGAGAATTTTCCGTAAAGCACAGCTAATTCTTGGGATTAGATTTTGGCTTGAAGGCCAGAGCTAGCTCTCACAGAGGAGCGCTGGAGACCTTTCAAATGGCAGATGGTGGAACTTGACCCTCACCCGCCTCTGAGCTCAGCTCTCACAAGCCCATGGTGGCCAACATGAAATAAGTCAGTGGCCTTTCTCTGTTTACCAGTGTTCCTTTCACCAAAGCCTGCTGACAGTTGATAGAAATGCAGTCTGTGGTTAGCTGTTCCACAGAGGCCAGTGGCAGAACGGCTTCTCAGAGCCACTTCTTTTCTTGCCAACCAATTTGGACATTTTAAAATAAAACAGAAAAGCATGTGGCAAGGGAAAGGAAACTAATGTTTACTGAACAGTGTTCTGTCTTAGGCACGACTCTGGGCATCTTCAGTAAAGTAACTCATGTAATCTTTACCAAAATCCCGTGATATGCATTGTCCCCCTTTTACAGATGAGGACAATACTGCCTGTTCAATCCTCAAGGCATCTGCTCAGTATTGAATTCATGTCAGGAGGCAATAGAGATGAAGGAAAATTATAATGTGATTTTGCCATATTTTTCAGGGTATCCGTTTGGGCAAGGGTGGGCACACACAGACAGAAAATATATAAAACCAAGGTATTGAAGAATTACAACCCCATACACACACATACGTAGTCTCATCGCTGAGGTCTAACCATTGCTCACATTGAGGTTTTCTTCTACCAGCGTTTTTCTAAGATGATAAAAATTTTATTAGATTATTACTGTACGCACAATTTAGAATCCTGCTTTTTCACTGATCATTAATTTATTTTCCATGTTGTTAATTTAAACTCTGTAAACATAATGCTTACTAACTGCATAATACCCTAACCAGTGGCTGTCTCTCCTAATGTTCTCGACTCCTTTTTCCCCTCTTCCTGCATCTCCTGCTCCTCCTTCAGCTTCAGCTTCTCCTCCTGCATCTCCTGCTCCTCCTTCAGCTTCAGCTTCTCCTCCTGCATCTCCTGCTCCTCCTTCAGCTTCAGCTTCTCCTCCTGCATCTCCTGCTCCTCCTTCAGCTTCAGCTTCTCCTCCTGCATCTCCTGCTCCTCCTTCAGCTTCAGCTTCTCCTCCTTCATCTCCTGCTCCTGCTTCAGCTTCAGCTTCTCCTCCTGCATCTCCTGCTCCTCCTTCAGCTTCAGCTTCTCCTCCTGCATCTCCTGCTCCTCCTTCGCCTCTTCCTGTTTCTCCTCACCCCTTCACCATCTCCTCATCCTCTTCCTTCCTTCTCCTTCACATTCTCGTCCTCCTCCTTTGTCTTCCACTACAGCTAGTAGTCCTATGACTCCTTCACAGCTTATCTTTATTGAGCGCTTTCAATGTGTTAGACTCTGCGTTAAATTCTTTCCTTGTAAAATCTCATTCAATCCTCATAGCAACTCTATGAAGAAGATTCTGCTGTTACGCTTTATAGAGGTGGGTATGGAGATGAGGCAGCTATGCACAGGAAAGTTAAATAATTTACCCAAGGTGACACAACTAAGAAGCAGAACAGGGACTTTGTTTTCTCCGATTCTAGAACTGAAGTTCTTAACCACCGCCCTTTCCTTGTTGTTAGGCATTTAGGCTGATTCCAGTCTTCTCCTGTAATATCCGTGTGTTTGTATGTAGTTACTTTTGATTAGTTTATTAAAAGAGATTTATAGGAAAGGAATGATTGAGTAAAAGAGCCTGTATATTTTGTGGGCTCTTAATACATGCAGCCAAGTTGCTTTTCATATTTTCATATTTTCATATTTCTGCCAGCAGTATATGAGAGTGCCCATTTCATCACACATTTGTCAGAAATAAAAAGGGAAACAAAAGAAGAAGCAAAGGACCTCCATGACTGAGTTTCAGACGTGTGCAGTATCCGAGAGTTCTGGGGCTCCCGGTTATTATGGGTGTAGGGGTGTCTTGGGGAAGGTAGAGAGAGAAGCAGCATAGAATGGGGGCAAGAAAGTGTGTTAGAAACATTTAGAATCAGAATATTTGGATTTGAAAACCACTCTACCATTTACTAATTGTTGGCTCTGAAATTTCAGTCTCTGTTTGTTAATTGATTTCATTATTCCCATTGGTCGGGGGGAGGGCATGGATAGAGTGGAGATTAGGAAAACTTTGGAAAAGTGGGGGTAGTTCAGCTGGGCCTTAGATATTGGGATAAGATTTCAGTTGGTGAGGAGGTAACAGAAGGGCATTTCAGGTAGATATGCTCCTGAAGCAAAGCCTGGAGTCCGTGGGTTCTTCTGGGGACAATGCGAGCCATGAACACTCACACCGGGGAGAAGTATTGGAGTCAGGGTTGGCATGGCAAGCTAAATAGCATTCCAAGGAGTTTGACCTTGATTTATAGATAAAGAGATTCCGTGAAAGTTTGCTCCCATTCTTGCCCAGAGAGGAGTGGCTTGACCAGATTTCTATTTTTAGAAGACAGCTCTGAGTAAACAGTCAACCAGAGAACAAGACTGGACAAAGAAACGCTAGTCAGGGAAGGTCAAAACAGTCTAGGCAAGATGTGAATGTGTCCTCACTTAGTTCAGAAAGTAGGGTGACAGTGGCTGTAATAGAAGTCCGTACATCTTAGGGCCAGCTCAGAAGAGGGATTAATCAGTTTCCACCCACAATAGAGGTCAAGGGAAAGAGTTTGGAGAACTAACATGTGTTGAATGGGACAAAACGAGCCTGTAAGAAGGGTAATCTTATCCTCATTTTACAGATGAGTGAGATGAGACTCAGGTGGGTCAATCAGCCTACTCAACATTATACAGACAGAAAGACAAATCCCCCTCTACTCCACCACCTTTCAAGGCATCCTAGAGGAGGTGGCATTTCAGCTGAGCCTGGCAGAAGACACAGTCCTTCTCCAGGTGGACAAAGATGGATGAAAAGAATTCCAGGCAGGGAAAACAAGCCAAGGCATTGCACGATGAGAGTCTGTGGTCCTTTTAAGAACGTGCAAATCTGCTTTCAGAGACATGTAAACACTGGAGTTAGTACTCAGTTGCTAACTGAGTGTTTACTATGTACCAACTCCTATTCTTAGTGCTCAACACTTACTAGTCTTTCCATTTTGCGTGGAGTTTACATGTAGGAATTATCATGCCTTCTTTAGAGATAATCAGCCTGAAGACACAAAGCCGTTAAGTGAATTGCTCAAATTCATACAGCTAGTAAAGGTCAGAGCCAGGCTTTGTCCTAAGATGTCCTGGTCCAGAGCTTTTAACCGCTCTGCAATATGGCCTCTTGTGCGCAGTGTGGAGCTGGGAGCCAATCTTCCTTAGTACCAAAGTGGAAAGAAACAGTGGAGTTCATTTATTTTTTCTTCTCCTAAAGAGGACGTGAATGCCTTTGATGAGGACAGAGATCAACCAGGGTGACATGGATACACTATTTTTTTAAATGAGTATGACAATAATAATGACAGCTACTATTTCTAGAACGATGCTGTTGACCAGTCACTGTGTAGGATGCTCTATACGTCTTCTTTCCTGTGCAGACCCCACTGGGCAGGAGACAATGTGTTCCACCAGAAGAATAACTACTGGCTGCTGGTGTAGAAATGGAGGGAGAGGTAAGCATTGTAAACCATGCTAAAGAATGTTGACGTTGTCTTTAGGGCAGTGGGGAACCAGGAAGACTTTGAAGCCAGTGACTGATAAAACTGTGTTGAGAGTTAGGAACTCCATCTCTGGTGATTATTTGGGAGAGGAAAGGGAAGCTGATTAGGGAGTGTTAGGAAACCAGAGGCAGCTGACTGTGGTAATGCTGATTATCCGCTAAGGGCCTGGACTAAAACAGTGCAGTGGGAATGGAGAGAAGGGGATCAAGTCAGACTCAGTAGGACCTAGTGTCAAATTGCACGCGAAGAGTGAGGGAAAGAGGCGTCAGCAGTGGCACCCACTTTCTATCTTATCTTACTGGAATCCAGAGATTATTGCCTTGCTTGGATGGAAAACTACATCTTTGTGGAGAAAGTGTATCTAATGTTAGGGCCAGGAGCAATACACTTGTTTTCTTTTCCTGTGCAGAGAAGGCTAAAAGTGTCACTTAGTGATATGCACGAGTAATAAACAGCCAGAACCCGCCCCCCCCCCCACCCCCCCCCCGCCCCGCTTAAGGAGAAAAATTATTTTCCTCATAACTTTGATGAGCTTGATGAATGTTGGGCTATTGTCCCAAGCACACAAACCACCCAGGCGCAGGGGAAATTATTAATATTTTACTCGTGGACTTGGTTGAGCAAACACAATGAAATCAAGCTTGGTGTCATTGCATGCTGGAAAAGCAGATGGCAGTCGGAAGCAAAGCTGCATCCGGCAGTTTGAAATTTCAAATTACATCAATTTGAAGCTTTGCTTGTGCCTCAGGCAAGATTTCTCCTCAAATGAAGGAGATAGGGGAAGCGGACCCTTTACTCCTGGGCTGGTTTGGCGGTGGCAGCTGTATGGCGCACTGCTTTCTATGATGCTGGGTGGCCTGAGAGATGGGACGGAAGTGGACTACTTCCGTCCCAAGTTCCTGAGTACAGTCCGTGGGAATGACAACCAGAGAAGTCCTGGGTCTCTAGGATCTCATCAACCAGGCCTCATTGGCTGAAGCCTCTAGTCTCAAGACTGTAAGGGCCTCCATCTTTGCGCTTTCTGACTTGGCCTTGCCAAGAAGTGGCCCGATTTGCCCAGGTCAGGGGTTCAATTGACAACTGGAGCAAAGAAGTCCGCAATGTTGACAGCACTATAGTTCTCAAAACTATCGCTGGCTATCATTAGTAGGTAATGAAATGGCAGGTGTCTTTGAAGTGCTTCAGCTTATCCAAAGCACATTTGTAGTTCTGTGGACTGTCTAGCTTGGCTTCTATCCCTTCAGTCTATTTCTTTTCCCTGGAAGCCAGTGATGTGAATTCGTCTAGACCAGTGGTTCTCACCCCTGACCGTACATCATAACCATCTAGGAACTTCATAATAATACATGTCATAAGGCGCTCCCTTTGGAGATTTCAGTGTCATGAGTCTGGGATGTTGTTCTCAACTGTATTCCTAGCGACCAGCACAGTGCCCAAGATGTGATAAGCATTCAAACTTATGCGTTGAATAAACAGATAAATTGAGTAACATGCAGGTCCCCGTACAAACCATACACTCCAGCTCTATATTCTTGCACGTTCTGTTCCCTTAGCCTCAAATACTCTTCCCCTTTTCATTCCCTCATCCCAACCTAGATAACATCTCTTCTTTATGACACAAATCATGCATTGCTTGCTTCAATTTAAATACGATTTGTCAGTCTGATAAAGTCTGCTGCCCTGCTCTGTACCCCATACCCCACTGTGCTGCCTCCTCTCACGACGCTTACCATCTTGGATTGCAAGCTCTGCCTTGGTGATTGGAGGTCATGAGCTCTTTAGAGCTGAGACTGGACTTTTCTATCCCCAGTACACTAATTTCAGTACCTGGAACATTGTAGGCACTCAATAAATGGCAGTTAGCTATAATAATAATTACTATTTATATATACAATGGCTAAAGATTAGTATATGCTAAGATAAGTATATGCTGTATTTGTGTATGTAGTATATGTAGCAAACACATAAAAAGGGTGGGCACACTAATGTGTACATGATGTCTGGCATAGCAGATGTGTGAGGAGGGGGTATGTGTAAAGGGGATTTCCACATCGGCTAGGTATGTAGGTCACTGGCTCTCAATCCTAGCTACCTAACAAATCACATGAGGGTCTTTTTCAATATATAAATTGTGGGGCCCCACTGCCTGGAAATTCCAATTTAGTATATCTAAGGTAGTGCGCAGGAATTGGTATTTTTAAAGATCCTCAGATATAATTCAGGTTCCCAATCAAGATTGAGAGCCATTCATTAAGTTGGTCAGTATTTTTGAATGCTCCTTGTGTGCTAGCACTGTTGTGGACTCCAAGGACCCAACTGATGACCTAGCCACAGTTACTGCCCTTGTGGCTCTTGTATTTGAGGGGAGAGGAGGGTAAAAGAAGCAAATAAATCAATGAATACCCAAAAGACTTTAAAATGGCACTACGTGTTGTCAGGAAAATAAAATAGGATAATGAAATAGTAGTGATTGGTGTGGTCAGGGAAGTTCTCTCTGAGGAGGTCATGTTTGAGCCGAAACGTAAATGATGAGAAGGAGGCAAATGAACACCTAGGGTGAGATTTTGGAGACTACAAACACGACGGCCCTGAGACGGAAGTGAGCTTGGCATGTTTCATGAGTGCAAAGCAGGCTAGAGTGCCTGACCATGGAGAATGAAGACAGGGCGGGGCAAGTGAAGAGAGAGAGACGGGGAGGGAAATCAGATCATACACAGTGTCGCAGGGAATGGTAAGGAGATTTATCTGGAGTAGTTGAGAAACCATGTTGGGAGGGTTTAAAGTAAGATAGTGAAATGATCCCCTCAAGATTTTAAACGGCCCCTTTGGGTGTTGTCCTGAGAAGTCACAGGGAGGCAAGAATTGCAGCCAAGACTGGCCACTCACACAGTGGTGTGGAGAAGAAGTGGTGGTGACTTGGCGGAGGCTGTGGCAGCAGAGGGGGAAAGAGGTGACGGGATTGGGGATGTTTTGAAGGTAGATCTGGGAGCACTCATTAGCGGACTATCCAGGCTTCGAGGGAAAAAGAGAAATTGAGGGTAACACAGGGTTTTGAGCGATTAAGCGGATGGTGATGGCATTTTCCAGGGTACGTTCAAGTGGAGTTTTCAGGGATATGTATTCATTATGTATAAGGGCTTTGTGCTCTTAAAGTTGACATACATTTGATATAGCCACGTAACGTACCTCTGTAGAATTGATATTTAGGAGAGATATATTGTATTAGTTTCCTGTGGCTGCTGTAACAAGTTGCAACAAACTTAGTGCCTTCAAATAACAGAAATTTATGCTCTAAACAGTTTTCAAGGCTGAAAGTCTGAAACCAGTTTCACTGGGTAGAAATCAAGTTGTCAGCAGGGCCAGAGCCCCTTGGAGGCTCAAGGGGAGAACGCATTCCTTGACTCTTCCAGCTTCCAGTGGCTGCTGGCATTCCTTGGCTTACAACTGCATCGTTCCAATCTTCAAATCTGTCTGCTCTGTCCTCACATCGCCTTCTCCTCTGTGTGTGTATGTGTGCGTCAAATCTCCCTCTGCCTCTCTCTTAGTGGAAGGTGTGTGATAAATTTAGGGCCCACATGGATAATCCAGAATAATATCCCTATCTCAAGATCCTTAACTTAACCCCATGTGCAAAGACCCTTTTTCAAACAAAGACAACCTTTATAGGTTCCAGGGAGTAGGAACTGTCTACACTGAGGTATATACAGTGCAGAGAGGAGTGCAGATTATAGCTCAGTGGGGTGTGTGTGTGTGCATGCACACACGTCACACATACACTTGGCTGTCTAGGACTGTGTGTGAATGTGTGGGCCTCTCCTCTCCTCTGTCCCCACACCAAGAGACACTGCCAGTCACTTGGTTGCTGCTGAGAAAGTGTTTGTAACAACGTAAGTGTTTCTTGCTTTCCCTTAAAATCCAGGTGAGCTGTAGCTCCTGAGGCCGTCCCAAGAGGAGGCCTCCTGTTTGGATTTTGTAACTGGTTATGCTTACTTTTACCCTTTGGGGCGACTATTTTAATTTTGAAAGTGTTTTAGAGTTTTTTCCTAACATCTAAGTTTATAAAGCCCCCTTTAAAGTAAAAAAATGATGTGCCTGCCCCCTACTACCATGAGAATGGTTGTGTGTGCTTCGTGCCCATTGATTGAGAATTATACACGAATGAAAAGTTAATATCAATTTGCTTATGCTTTTGAATAAAGGTATACTTTATTAATTAATCCCAATGGCATCTACCGACACTTAAAAATGCTTCTACCTGCATATATGTGATGTTGTTTTCAAGTGATAGATGTTCAGTGTGTGTATTTTCATGATGCTTTCAAATAACTCTAAAAACCCTTGGGGGATCTGTAGCCCACAATTTGGGAGATAATATAGTGGAAGTGAGATTCACAAACTGGTAGCCTACAACCCAATTTGAGTAGCAGATGTGTCTGGATTGGCACAGATTATTATTACTGTATCGTTAAGACATAATGCCTTTAGGGGGACCTGCGCTCTCCTAGGGTTCTGGTCCCAGCACCCGCAATTTTACTAAACCTGCCTGCTTCACTCCTTTACAGCCTACTTGGCTCTTGAAGACATTTGATTTGTGATTCCTTTGTATAAAATGATTATATTCCTTTGACAGAATGCAGCTATCTACAATTGGTAACGTACTTTGATATTTCTGACCTCATTTTAGCTTCATAACCCCCACCCCCACCATGTGATAGAGATGAGATGACATCATTCCTATCCTAAAGATGGGTTATCTGAGACTTAATAGCTTTAACAACTTGCCCAGTGTCTCCCACCCGATAAGTGGAATTGCTGGATCTGGAATCTCGGCCTCCTGACTCCTAGAAAGATGCTCTTTTCCTCACATTACACTGTCTTCCCTGTAATTTGCCTGAATGCTAGATAAGCCAGCTGTTACAGTCATTGGATAGCCTTCAAAATCAGATCTGAAGAAACAGGAGTAAGCAGCTGACCTTCAACAGAAGCATGGGAGTAAATCTGCCCATTTCAGTTCAAGACACACGTAAGTGAGGAGAGGTAATATTCAGGAAAGCAGATACAGGAGTTTGTAAACAATAGAAACTTCTATCCAAGCCAAGAGAAAAGCAGAGACTGTTAAAGGCAGAGAGCAAAGAGTAGAAAAAATACAGTTGAAGAAGCCAGTAGATCTAAGCCTTGACCTGCACTGCCTAGAGAAAAGTCACCCCTCAGAGCATCTGTTCCGTTCCGTTCTTCATCTTTAAATAGAGACCATCATATGAAACCACTTCCTTGGGTTGCCATCATGGGGATCAAACAGAGGCAAAAAATGTTCTGAAAACAATACAATGAATAATAACTCTATGGTCCGAAGCCCAGAGGCTTTCAGATAACTTTTTTTCCTCCATGGGGAATTAATTTTCAATCTATGTGGTCACTGAAGTTTTTCTTGTCTCTCATAGAAAATTGCGGGTTTCTTGGGAGGCCCTAGATCTCTGTGACAGACCTCAAGGACAAAGATAATTTGAAAATTGCATGGTGAGTTTCCATAAAGAACATTGGGCCAGACGTCTCATACATCCAAGTTCCTGATGGATAAAGAAGTGCAATGTTTACTTTAGGCAGTTAGGCTCTAGGAGGCTGGATGTGAAAGTAAACGACTGTTTCAGTCCGTTGGAGCTGCTGTAACAAATTACCATAGACTGGGCGGCTTAAACAACAAACGTTATTTCTCACTGTCCTGGAGGCTGGGAAGTCCAAGACCAAGATGCTGACAGATTCAGCTGGTGAGAGCCCACCTGCTGGCTCTAGATGGTTCATCTTGCTGTGTCCTCACACGTCCTAAGGAGCGAGGGAGCTATCTGTGATCTCTTTTATATGGTACTAATCCTAGAGCCCTCATGACCTAATCACCTCTCAGAGGCGCCACCTCCAAATACCATCACAATGAGGAGGAGGCTTCAACATATGGGGCCACAAACATTCAGTCTATAGCAGTAACAATGGGCTTTGGATTTGAAAAGACGGTATTTCTTGCTCGTGTTGAGTAAGCACCAGCTTTCCCCAGTATCTTCTGAGTAGTCTATTGATTTTAGCTGAAATGCTCTCCAAAGGTGACACGTCACCAGCAAGGATAGAATTCCTCAAATGCCATAGATATCCTTTTTTATGCTCTGTTTTCTAGATTCGATTTTGGCTTCAGAACATCTCGGCAGGAGCTTTGGGAAAATCAGCGAAGGGCCTGGTGGGATTTTCTGAAGTTGCCTGGGTTTATGGCTGATCCAACTGGCTAAGCTAAACCTCTGAAGGAGAGGCGCATGAGTGGCTGTGATATTCTCTGCTCACACGTTTTGGACTGCTTCTGAAGCAAAGCTCTCTCACCTCTAGTTGGAATCTATTTTTCTGTGCACTATTAGGATTTATTGACTATGACCCTAAAAGCACAAAACTGATCTAAAATAGAAAGGTAGTAAAGCCCCGCTTTTCCAGAATCCAACCAGGCAGAAAGGTAACTAGACAGAATCTTGCTTTCAGAGATGTTCTATGAGGATCGTTGATTCCATTGCAAGAATTAAATGAGACGATGTATTTTTAAATACCTGTAATTTTCTCTGTGAGGAAGCAGTTTCTAACCTATCTTAGAATGAGGGCTCCTTTTTTGACATTGATAAGTTTTGTGATGCATGGTAATAGTTTTACTTTGGTATCTATTAGATGAGAAGGGACATGAGGACTAAAAGCTACAGAGAATAGCACAGTCCCATTTTTAAATGAACTCAGATGTTAAGTAGATACAAATGTTACATAAAGACACACACATATTAACATTTATGGAGCTACACACATACATTTGAAAAATATTAATTTATATATCGCCAAGACATTATTTTTTCAATTTACAGACAATATTTGGTGGGTATACAGATTCTTGAACTCCCTGTAAAAATTTTATGACTCTTCTGGGCTCTGTTGCCCGCTGGTTGAGAAATACTGAATTCTTAAATTAGTTTTGCTAACGCTGAAAAGTGAACATCCTTATACAATATGTGTGATGATTAGGTGACCAAATTATTCAGTTTATTCCTCAATTATTCCAGATACACAAGAATGATAGAGAAAAGTTTAACAATTTATATGTGTCATTTCTTTGCCTCTGATCAGCCAACATTTTAACAGTAGACAACTGACACAACAGTTACAACACTGGAAGGTGTTTTAAAGATGGGAGGTCCTATAATACAGTGGAAGAAATCAGAAAGACCTGGATCCGTGGCTTCTTGGGTTCCACTGTTTCCAAGTTGTGTGTCTTTGAGGAAATTAGGCTTTCTAAATTGCAGTTTCCTGATTTGAAATCTGGGCATAAAAATACCTACTTCACAGCATTGTTGTGCAGCTCTGCATATGGCAGGCATTTGACAAATAGTAGCTATAATCTAATCTACTCCCCATTTTACAGATAAGAAAATTAAGGTCGGAAAGACTGACACTTTAAGGAGACAAAAAAACTAGTTCATGGCAGTGCAAAACAAAGACCTCCTGCCTCATACATCTGTGCTCTACCACAACTTCAAAATCTGTACTTCCCGCTTCCTACATTCGAAACATTCAGACAAGTTTTCCAGGCTGGAATTGGCAATGGGGTAACAGGCAGAGGTTTGTTTTTTAAAAAAGATGAGAGGAAAACTTGCGGAAGCTTTTATCCGGATTCTCAGAATGGTTTTCGTTAAGCGCTACTTTGTCTCAGGAACTCAAAGGTGGGTTTCTGCTACTCCTGCCTTCTCTGATTCTTTTACCACTTGGAAAGCCCTGACGTTCACAACTAATTAAGGAGGGATGGAAAAAAAATTATACCTCTGTTGATGTTATTGTTTTAATCTATCTCAAAAGCTTCTTAACAGCAAGGCAACGAGCAGTAGACTGAGAGTGAGTTCTCTCTGACAGAGAGGGCACAGGAGACCCTAGAATGATTTCCATGAACCCATTACAGTTTCATTCAGTGATATTTGTACTTTCTGTTGTTACAGATTCACACACACACACACACACATTCACATACTCTTTGAGATAAAATTCCAAGATCTGCTGAGTTTCAAGACAGCAGGGAGCCCCAGAAAAGAATAAAATATCATTTGTACTGTGTACTTATTATATGTCCTGAACCATGTTTTCTCTTTCATTTTCTCATTTAATCACCACAACAAGCATGTGTCCCCATTTTACATAAAGTAATACTAAGACTTTATGAAATTAAGATCACATAGCTAATAAGTGTCGGAGCTGGGATTCAAAAGCATATCTTTATCATCTTCATTATAATCAATTGTTATAACTGTCATTCATCATATTCATTAAAATGCCTAACATTTATTGAGTATTTACTACCAATTGAGCCCTCTTCGAAGTACTTTAGATAAATTAACTTATTTAAATACACTTTATATGTATTTAACCAGTTTATTCCTCATAAAAACCTTCTAAGGTGGGTATTATTATTGTTCCCAAATTTTACCAATGTGATGAAGCTGAAAACCCAGTTAGTTTAATTCCAGAAACTGCACTCTTAACCACACTGCTCAGTTTGAATCCAAACCAGGTATTTTCAACTCTACTCCTTGGTGCCTTAGGACTTTCAGTTCTGGGAGGTCATTCAGAAGCCTCATGGGAAGTAGGGAGCACATCTGCTTGAGAATATGGTCCAATTAAGGTAATCCTAAGTAGGAATCCTCGAAGCTATTATGACAGCATTCATCACAGCCTCGACAGTGGACAATATAGTGGACAATAGTAGATACTGTTCAGGATCAAACACGTGAGCATTAGTAGGTCATCTGGGTCCCTTGCTGCTTAACAAAGCAATACATATTCTAATGTGATTTAGCAGTGTGACCAAGCCTTAAGGAAAGGCCTAAGGTGGCCCACACCTAGGACAATGCTAATTAATAGGTACCGGATGAGGCAATACAAATCAGCACCTAGGACAGCTCCAGTGGCACGGCGGCTCCCAAACAGAGCTGAATTGCGATTGGCAGCGTTGTGCTGTGCAATTGGCCCTGCCCTAAAGCTAAAGCTTTAAAAGCTCTTGACGTCTTTGTCCTGGACTTAAAACAGTGGTTACTCACCTTCTTTGTGCATATAGTGGCCTAAAATAGCAACAATGTGTTATTTCTCACGATTTTGTAAGTTGGCTGGGCAGATCCTCTGCTGGTTTCCCCCAGCTCACTCATGCAGCTATGTTCAGCTGGAGGGTTCAGCTGAGTTGAAAGGTTGAAGATGGCTTCAGTCACATGGCTGGTAGGTGGTGCTAGATTTTGGCTGGGCTGGCTCGTTTCTTCTCCATGTGGTTTCTTATCCTACAGTCAGCCACGCCAGCTTCCTTACATGAAGGTGATAAGGCAAAATTACTCCTCTTGAGATCTAGTCTCCAGAACTCAAAAAAAGTCAGTTCACCATATTATAATGGTCAAGACAAGTGGCAAGTCCATCACATATTCAAGAGGTCAGAATATTGACTCCACCTCTTAATGAGATAAACTGCAAAGAGTTTGCAGCCATGTTTAATTTATCACAGCCTTCCCAAAATAACTGGTCAAGATAGGCCACAGTGAGAAATACCAAAGATCTTCCTTGGTTCTTTAATACAATCCCACCCTATCACATTCTCCATATAACACTGTTATGTTTTGTATGTGTCTCTATCATAATACTAATTCGTTTGTGCATCGAATAAGCAATTACTGAAGATCATTTGTGAGCCAGGCTGCTGGAGATGGTTTGTAGGTTTTCAGTAAATGTTGGATGGAGAGATGAATAGACTTCCAAATTGTGCATGCTGTGTTCTTTCCTCTATGAGTGTCTCCAGTTTATGTTATCTGAGCCATGTGGCTGAGAACAATGATAGGAAATAATAATCAACAACATTTATCTAAAGCTCACTACATGCCAGAAACTATTAATTTTACATATTTATTTCATGTATCATATTGATTTTACATTTGAGGAACCAAGAGTTGAGAGACTTGAATTAGATTGCCCAAGATGATACACCTATTAGAACTTGAACTCAGGACTGTCTGATTCCTAAGGCCATATTCTTGATGATTGAATTCAGTTCAACCAACCCTATTGCCTTTCTGCATTCTTTTCTGAAAGAAAAGTTTACAAGTTCATGTGAAAGGAAACTTACTTGAGATAAACATTGCCATCCACTACTGAATAAAGTAGAAGGAAACTCAATGCTCTCCAAGATCTGACTTCAAACTGCTTTTCTTGCCTCATTTCCTACTTTGCCTATCTATAGATTCCATATTCATACCACATTACTCACTCTTCCTATGATATGGCCTCCACTACCATAGCCCTTTGTCTTTGCTGATAATGTTCCCTTCATTCTTCACACACTGAAATTTTTCTTGGTGTTTATAGATAGTTAAAGTAACTCTTCTTCGGTAAAACATTCTTTGTACTCCTCCAGTTACCGTTAACTACCTTTTGTCAATGTTTCTCCAGCGAATAAGCTATGCCTTTATTTAGTCTGAGTCTATCCCAGTTCAACGTTTACAGTGAACTCCTTCCTGCCTCCGTCTCTGCTCCCTTCTTCCCATTTTTTTACAATAAATCTCACATTTCTGCTCTGTCCCAGGTACAATGCTATAGCCTAGCATTATAGAAATAATTAAGACATTGACCCTACCCTCAGGAACCTCGCAGTGTTCAGTACAGAGAAGCCATTGAGTAAGCACTAAACATGTAAATGAAGGAGCTTGCCTGAGGGGGGAGTCAGCGGTGTAAACAATTACCATATCAATTGTCTACTAGAAATATGGGCAGTGCCTCACGTACAGACACTCAGTAAATATTCTTCATTTATTTACTCTCTATAACAAGACAGGCCTAGGTTCAAATCCTAATCTTACTCTCTCAATAACTTTGAGCAGGTCACTTTAACTTTCTGATGCTAGGTTATCATATCTGTCAAACAGCCAATAATACTGACCTTACAGGGTCTCTGTGAAAATTAAATATGCAGCAAACGCCTACAGTAAGAGCTCAATATATTTTAGCATTCTAAACTCCTCCCTAACTGAATTCCAGAAGGAATATGTAGCAATTCAAAACACATTGTTGGATGGATGGATGAATGAGTGAATGAATAAGTGAATGAATGAGGCAAGGCTTGAGTGGAGTAAAACTCCAAGGCATGATGACACAGACAGGGGCAAGAGGGCATCACTTCCCTCTGTGGGTGCTCTAAGCCCCCAAAGCTCTGGAACATGCCCTCTTCTGCTACCCCTACCTCCTCTGCAGAGGCCGTGCCACTGCTTCTCCCCTTCACAGGGGGCCCAAGCAGCTTGCCTTTCTTCTCTTTGTGTGTTGGGGATATGTGATTTTACTGTCAGCATGGTGTTTCTAATGAAAGGCAAATAGTGTCCAATGTGACTTGGAAAAAAACGTACAAACAACAACAAAATTATATGTTCTTTTTTCCTGTAGTGTTCGCAGGGAGACTATGTGACTTGTTTGCTGTCAATACAGCTTATAATGACATGGTGCACGGAAGCACTGCCAAGTGTGTGCGGCATTCATTATACGCATGTATTAAATGTAATGTGATATGAGTTTGGCAGCAGAGCAGATGAGAGCTGCCCTGGGGCTAATTTGGAGTTACAGCACCTCTTCCCATGGGGTGATTAAGGGGGAGAGGGAATGTGGGCAGCGGCATGGGCGTGTGGCGGGGTGTCTAGGATTTTCAGGACTGACTCTGGGTTAGGTTGAGAGACAATGTTAAAGCTCAAAGGGTCCTTAAAGATATATCTTCTTTCAGCAACAATAACAAAAACATCATTTAATAACCAATTCTTGAGCTGCTACTAAGTGCCAGGCTTGTAACAGACCCTGGGAATAAGATGTTTCACCAGCCTTCAGGAAGTTCACAGGTTAGTAGCAGAGAGAAGCAAGTGGACAGAAAATGATGACACACCATGATGAATGCAGTAAAGTTGATAAAGGCTGAAGCTGATATCAAACTACAGAGGAGGATACGTCAACCAGCCTGATGTCACTTCTGAGATGCCTTCCCTGACCCCTCCTAGAAGACCAGGCCACCCTCTCCTATGATCTCATGGCACCCTGGGCTTTTCCTTCATCGCGTTTGTTGTGTGTGTGCTAATTTCACCAATGTCTGGCTTCTAGACTCTGAGCCCCGTGAAGGTAGGGATCTCATTTATTTTGCTTATCTTATATCTCCAGCACCCAGCACGGTATCTGGCACATAGTAAATGCTTCAATGATATTTGTGGTTGAATGAATGAGTACTGTCATATATGAGTCATCTGGAAGGACTGGAAGAAACAAGCCAGGTAAAGAGGGCAAGGGGAAAGGTGGGCCAAAGGAAAGGGCACACAGCATGTATAAAGATATATGAAAATATGGAGATGAGAAAGTGCAGGACAAAATTGGGGGAAAGGCAATAGGAGTGGGCTGTTGGGATTCTTTACCATATCATTCACGTTTTCTCTAGTAAGGCAAACACTTAGGTGAGAGGCCAGACATCACTGGGCCTCTGGGAGGAAACATACAAGAAACACTGGACTCGATGGAGATGTCATTTGGGAGGCAGATGGGAGACGAACAAACATTTGGTGATGAGCTAGGCGGTAAAGGCACTGGTGTGGCTGTTGAATCAAACCATGTCAGAAGGAGAGTTTAGCTAAAGAATGTTTAAGAAGTTCTTCTCTAAGTGGCGAGATACTAGTAGGAAGGGACATAGCGATTGCCTAGTTGATGAAGCTTATGGGAGGAAATGGCTGGACAGAATCCTTCTAAATGAAAAGGTCTCGTTAAACACACATTCATACCCATGGAAAAAATAGGAGGAATAATATAACAGTGACTAATGTTTTCTGAGAAATTATTGTATGCCAGGAAGGAGCAGTGATAATAAGCTTCCATATGTTATCATATTCAATATTCACGACACAACCATAAGAACGGCACTGTGAAGAACTCACTGAAAGATTAAATGAGGAGACCCAGCAAAGTTAAGCAACTTGCTCAAGGTCGTCCAGCCAAGCACAGGCATAGCCAGGACTGAAATGGAGATCGTTTGACTTCTGAATCGACTCTTTTAACTACCAAGTTAAAGCAGGCTTTAAGACAGCCACGAGGGACTGAGTCCTCCATTGTCTGGATTCAAATCTAAGCCCACTTGGCCTCTGCATCTTATGAACTCAGCATTAAGACTATGTCTTGCCCATCTATTGTCCTTTCAGATGAAAGAATTTGGGTCCAAGTCCCAGTTCTTTGTGAACTTCTGACATGCTTGTTATCATATCAACCCTCACGAATTTGGAAATTTACAGAAGTTTTAGGAAGTGACTCTTGAAAATACTCAGGTCTACTCTGGTTCAGCGTGACTGGAGGGTAGGGAATTCAGTTGCCCAGAGACAATGCAGGGGGTGGGTGAGTCAGATCACGGGAAGCCTGATGTGTCAGAGAGAAGAGGCTGACCCAATTGGTACTTTCAAAAAGGTAGAAATCGAAAACTTCAGAGGTTAAGGGCTTTCCGCAGTACTTTGTAAAAACGATATGCATATATGTATGTGTATGTATATGCACATGTATATAATATGTATAATATATAAACATATAAATTATATATACATACACATGTATACAAACATATGTGTTATATATTATAACACACATATTGTATATGCACTCATTATATATACACACGCATACATGCATATATACACATACGTGTATTATCATAATTAAAAATATATAAATATACGTATATACATATTTACCTTGACTTGTACCAGCTAAACTTTACTGAACCCTTTGTACCTTCTATGCTGAGTCTTCACAAGCATTATGTCATTGAATCTTCACAACAGCCTGAGGAAGTAATTGCTATTATCTTCATTTTTATAATGAGAAAAACAAGGTTCAGAGAAGTTAAGCCACTTGCTGAGGCCACAGTATTAGTGACTGGCTGAGTCAGTATTTGGTCCCTAGTCTGTCCGACTCCTCCAGGCCTAGTCCATTAACAGTCACGTGACTCTCTCTCTTACCTGCTGCTACCTATTTATAGAGAGCTCTGCAAGCAGGTTCCTCTGTGAGCTGGCTCCTGGAGAGCTCCTAAGGGTCAAGGCTGGAGTCTAATTGTCTGTGTCTCCATGCCTTAGCCCCAGCCATGTCAGCACCTGTGAATGTTTGCGGAGTAAATGAAGGAGAAAATTGCCTCAGTGTACCTGGATGTTGAGTGATGGAGCCGGGCTAGAACCAGACTCTCTGAGCAGAGCACGAAGGATCTCTGTTCAGCTTCCAACAATCTCTTCCTCTGAAATCTAGCACTTACAGCCATTTCCTCTTTCTGGGTAAGTCAGCAGATGCAGATACAAAGTCCCATGTCATCTTTTACACTATCATATTTCTTAGTATTTCTTAGTATTTAACGCTTGCGTGGATTTCCCTTTTTGCGAGTTTCCTTCTCTCTTACTGTACCATAAGCTCCTCAGGAATTAAAGGGAGATAAAGGAAATTCACATGTGCTGAGCCTGTATATCATGCTGAACGCCATATCAAGGCCATCACGTGCATGAGTTTATTTGATCTTCATGATAATTCTTAGAAACAGTTGCTATCTGCCTTTTACAGGCGAGCCAGTTTGGGCTCAGAGAGTAATATAATTTGAGTGATAACACACAGCAAGAATGCGGCAGAGCTGAGAATCAAACCTAGTTCTTTCTGACTCCAAAGCCCATGATATGGGCACTGACTGTGCCACCTTAGCCCTAGTTGCCACATGGCCCAAGCTTTCTCTGCCAGAGACGCTCCCTACCCTCCTCGCCTCCACTCCTCCTCTGTGGCAGGGCCTGATGGCGGCAAGCCCGGGCAGCACGGAGGGCTGTAGCAAAGTGCGCTCTGGCATCTCAGAGTGCGGCACAAGGTATGCCAGTGAGAGAACAGTTGGTGAACAGTTGGCGAATGGATATTTTTATGCAAGGGTTGCCTAGAGAGAGGGGGGAAACAAGTGAAAAAAACTGTTTATAAAGAAGCCACAATTAATAAGCTCTTTGTTAGCTTTTTGGATTAGATTTTCAAGTCCACTGCTTTGGGTTTGAAAGGGAACAGAAAGGTCCCTGAGGAGCCGAGCTCCCCAGCTTCTGAAGCATGAAGGCGTTAGGAAACCAATCCAAGCTTGAGTGTGTTGAGGATTTCAATTATTCAGCAAGGAGTACAAAGATGCTCTGCATTCCTTTGGACAGCTTCTCATCCGAGTTGTTTATATTGTGGCATGCACAGTGGGGGGGGGGGGGACTTAAGAACTATAAGATGACAAAGGAGGGAAAAAAGGAAAAGGAAAAGAGATCAGAGGATATCTGAGAGAAGTGTAACCACTCTAATCCCTTCCCTAGCATTTTACATTCCTCTCTGGGCCTCAATGTTCCCATCTGTAAAATGGGAATAATAGTATCTTTCAAAGTGGCTATTGTGAGCCTGTGAAAAAGGCCCTGTAAACCTTAAAATCATTTAGAAATAAGAATATCAGTTTTTGTAGGGCACTTTTTAAAATAAAATCCTCCACTTCCTTTATCTCTTTTTGCACATAAGTTTATCTTGTAAGCATTTGTAATACTTATGATAATAATAGCTGCCATTTGTGGAGCGCTTAGAATGTGCCAGATCCATATTTTGCTATATTTGACCGTTGCAAGGACCCTATGAGGTGGTCCCACTTTTCAATAGAAGTGGGAGCACAGAGAGGTTAAGTAATGTAACCAAGGCCAGTAAGGAGCGGCATCAGCGCTCAGAGACCACTCTGGAGTGGGCAAGTTGGTCCAGAGTGTGAGCACTAACCACTCTGCTGTGTGCCAGGAGCCCCACAGCCATCCAAAGAGCTGGCACAGGGACAGGTATCCTGTAGGTTGAATTGTGTCCCTCCAGCCCCCCAAATATGTTGAAGATCTAACCCTCAGTATTTTATTTGGAGATAGGATCTTTGCAGAGTAATCAAATTAAAATGAGGTCATTAGGTTGGGCCCTAATCCAGTTTAACTGTGTCCTTATAAAAGGGGATATTTGGAGAGACAGATAGGCACAGAGGGAAGAGACACAGGGAGAAGACAACCATGTACAAGCCAAGGAGAGAGGCCTGGAACATAGCCTTCCCTCACAGCCCTTGGAAGGAACCAACCCTGCTAACACCTTGATATCGGACTTCTGGTCTTCAGAACCATGAGACGATAAGTTTCTGGTGTTTAAGCCACCCAGTTGGTGACACTTTTTTATAGGAGCCCTAGCCAACTAACGCATCTTCCTAACCACTTTTCTGCATGAGACACTTCATCTGGAGGAGGGAGAGACTAAGGTGACTTGCTCAGATTGGTAAGCGGGATTGCTGAGATTTGCGCCCGTTCCCCCTTCCACTCCTGCACACGGATTGCTGGGAAAAAAGCTCTTTGGGGGTGGAGTTTCTCTTGGCTTTGTTCACTGCTGTGTCCCAGAATTTACATCAGTGCCTGGAATATTGTAAACCGACACTTACTGAAGGAATGAATGTTCTTTCTCCCAACTCAGAGCGTCACAACTAGGTTAAGATGATAAAAAACAAAACAAGCACATCACCTCGGATCAAGACTTCCAACAACTCATAGTAATGGTCACAAAAAAGTGCTTCATGCTTTGTATTCAAATACTCTTCCCACAGTCAGACACAATTATGAACAAGTTTTCAAACAAACTCTTGGAAGTCTTATTTCATAGACTTGTCAGGTACAAAACTTCTAAGGTCCTAATTAATATTTATATTTGGAAACCATTGACTCACGTGACTTCCTCCCTCTCTGGTTTCTGCACATGTGGCAGTGTCATCAGACATCTTCCTTTCTGTCTCATCGCCACTCCTTGGTTTTCCTTTACCGGTTATTCCTCATTCCTCCAAACTCTAAATTCTGGAGTGCTCCAGGACTCACTTTTCTCAGTCTAGACTCACTGCTTTGGCAGACCTGTCCTGTCGTGTGGCTTTAAATGCTATCTATGTGCTGACAATACCCAAATGTATATCTCCTACCTAGACTCCTATGCCAAACTCCAGACTCGTAGATCCAGTAATCTACATAATATTTCCACTCGGATGCCTAATACACATCTCCGAGTCAATATGTTCTAAACGAAACTCCTGATTTCTTCTCTTACCTCAAGTAAAATACTGCTCCACCTGTCTTAACAAATGCAGCTTTATCCCATTCCCCTTTCGTTGCTTAGGCTCAAACCTTGAGTCTTGCTCGACTCCTCATTTTCTCTCGCACCAGGTATCCAGTCATTCAGCTAATCTCATTGGTGTTACTTACAAAATGTGTTTCGAATTTGACCATGGCCATGTGTAACCTCCACTGCTGCCACCATCTTCTTCGCCTGGATTATTGCAAAGCTTCTTAACTGGTCTTCCTGTGTTCACTCATGTCCCCATGTAATCCCTTCTCCACGCACTTTCCTGGGCAATTCCATTAAAATGTAAGTCAAGTCCATAGTCTTCTGTCCAGAATCTTCCAGCAGTTCTATCTGATTGAGCTCCCCACCCACTACCTCTTTGACTTCATTTCCTCATTCACTGGATCACGTTCAATTTTATTTACGTTGACTATGATCAAGTTTGCAAAGAAACAAGAGTCTGGTGGACATAAGATTTTTCTGAGGGAGTAATCTCAGTTTAATCCTTTGAGTAAACAACTCTCCTCCACATCCACTGTGCCAATGTTTTCTAAATATTGCTCCACAACTTATTAAAATATTCACTTCATTTGCATATATTTTTTCTCATTATCGTATCGTTAGGAGGAGGAGGAGGAGCCAACATAAAGGGGTACAAGTGCCGTTATAGCCTCTTATCTGTTTTGGTCAAACTTCGTCTGAGTGAGGCTTACCTCAGCCTTATAGTTGAGGAAGGTGAGTGAGTTGCAGTCTCCTTCTTGTCTTGTCTGTTTTCTGAACTCGTGGGTCTGCTGGGTGTCTTCTCTCACATGCGTCCCCTCTCAATCCTTTCTATCCTGTTCCCTGCCCCGGGGGACTGCTATATGGAGTGTCTCTGGACTCCAGTGCCCTAAGGCTTCTGGATGAAGCGAGGAGGGAGGAGAGTGAGGTTAAGATAGTTTTTTCCTGGTTCCCTCCCTGTGAGATCACTTTGGGCTGGCTGTGTCCCAGATGCCACTAATCCTTTCGAGGGGGCTGCTCTGCGGAACTCTCTCTCATTTAGGGTTCTGATAATGGCTCTCTCCCACCCTTTCCCTCCACCGTGAGGGTGTTAACCTCCACTGTTATTGCCCCATCCTTTAGGGTCCCCTTCTCTTGCCTACACCTTCATAATTAGTCCTTCCTTGAGCTACTCTCATTTGAGTGTGCCACCAGTTTCTCCTTGGGACCCTGACAAATACACTGAGTGATCCATAAATGTGCCCCTGACTTACTACGTTTTATCTGTGACAGTTGGACATGATAAATTCTGTTCCTTTGACACGAAAGCTTCTTTTTCTGATCAGTACTTCTCAACCAAACAAGAAAAAGTCTATTTTGCCTTTGAGAGTGAGGTTCTGAAGCCGAACTGACCCATTTTGTAACCTTGAATTAGACAATAGCCACGTGCCTTAACTTCTTGGCATTTCCCTTTCTCCCAGATCTTGTACACTTTTAAATAGTATTTACATGATGTTACAGACTGGTGTGGTAGGCACATTTTAAACATTAATTCATATTCCTTCCTCTTCACCTTGGTGCGTTTGTTTTTTAGCTTTCTTTTTCTGCTTCAGTGTGATTAATGCAGTACCTAAATTCAGTGGAGCTCGTGGAGTAGCACAGTGTGTAATTTGCAGTCGGATAATTTCCTCATCAGTGGGAGTTGCTTTGGTGCTAATTTGGGCTGTACTCTATTTCAGTCCTTTGTCTCATTTGTAAAGAGCATATTGTATTGTTCCAACTTCCACACTTTTCTTCATGAGTTTCGCATCGTGACTGAAAGTGAGGCTAGAAAATCCATTCCACCCTCAGATCTGCTGATTTTAGGGCGTGTATACAAAATGGCACCATTATTAGGGAAAGTCTCCATGCACCAATTTCTGGAGAGAGAGCTCTTTCTCTGTTCTTCAGTGTTGCCTTCATGGGCACTCAGTGGAGACACTCTGGAAAGATCGCTGGACTAAGATTAACTGCGATCCCTGATTAACCTCAGCTACCCGACCTTCTGGGGCTAGAGTCTAGTTCATAACAAGCAAAGCCCCCCGGGTCTGCTCACAGCAACAGCGTAAAGAGAGATGGCTGAGGTGAAGCCGGAGAGGTTAAATCAGGAGGCAGAAGACCAGCCATGAGCCTTGAGAGAAACAGCACATTGGAGAGGCTGAAAGCTGGAGTGTTGAGCTCCAGAGCTCAAGCTGGAGGTGGAAATAGAGCAGACTGTAATCCTAAGGTAGAGTGCACGAAGAAAGTCTTCAAATATAGGGAAGGCAGCAGCAAAATAAGGCATGCATATAAACCAGGGTCCATCCAGGAACAAACTGTATGAACACAGTCACCGTGCCTCCCTAAGGGAAAACTCGCGTGGTCCCGCCAAGTCAAAGACCAAAGCTGGACTCAGACCTTTGCCTCTCTGAGCCCCAGGGCTCATTTCAGTTGATAGGGGATAACATTCCCTGGCCTGTTTGTCACCCAGGTCTGTTGTAGGACAAAGTGAGATAATAGATGTGAAAGCATTTTGTAAACCACAAAGCGTTACACGAAAGTGAGGATCCAGCAGGCGTTTCACCATGTAGAGCAAAACTCTTCTCGAAGAGGCCACGTGCCCGGTCCGTTGGAGTCAAACCAATCCTGAACTCCATCTCCACAAGTGATGCATTAATTAGGAGAGAAACTATACTCAAAGGAATTTAAACAAAAAAGTCCACCAAAGGCAAACTGCAGGAAGGTTGGTGTGCAGCCGGGCTTGCAGGATGAGAGAAACCTAGTCTCCAGGCACAAACCCGCCTTGCTCCATGTGGTCTCTCCACTTCTTCCTGTGGTTCGGCTTCTCTGGGCCCCTATCACAGCTCAGCTTTCTACTAAAGGCTGAAACATGGTCCCTGCAGCTCCTAGACCGACCACTTCCCAGCATCACCACCCAAAAGGAATAGGCCCTCTCCCCTTACTTCCATTTCAGAAGATGCTGAGAGAACTTGTGCCGGCCTCGGTCACATGCCCATTCCATGACCAGGGCAAGGGTACTGTGATTAGTACTTCTGCATTCCTTGGATCAAGGAAGAAGCTGTTCCTCTACTGTTCCTGGAAGGGAGGGTGCCAAGAGGACAGAAAAATAGATGACCACTACAAGCATCTAGATAACACTACATCCTGTAAACTAGGTCTTGAACACTAAGACATCTGAACTTTTTAGGATGGCCCCCCTTCCCCCACTGGAAGCACATCGGGAAAAGTACTGGTAGTGAATTAGTCAGGATCCTGGCAGGGAATGCGGTATACTCAGAAGGGGGACCTAAGGGGGCTTTAGAGAAGGGACTATTTACAGAGGTGTGGGAAGGGTTAGGGAAAACCGGAAAGGGGTGGTGAAGTATCCAATGGCTATCACCAGGCGGAAACCATTTGTATTCCTTGGCCTGATAGGGAAAGGGTGGGGGGAGGGTTATCTGAACCCACTGAGACATGGAGCTGTAGGGGAGGGCCCGCCCCTGCAGACAGGAGCTGTGGCCTTCAGTACAGGGACCTGCAACTGGCAGATCAGTAGGAGAGGAGCTGGGGCACAGCCACCTTTCTCTCCTTCCACCTGCCTGCTCCATGCTGTGCCTCTCATTGGCCAATCTCAGCTAGAATCCAGAAGTCAAGGCGCCCAGCTTGACGCAGTCCTTAATAGTAAGATTCCCAGGACACAGAGCAAGGTGGAAAGGGATGGAAGGGCACCTGGAGGTGCAAACAGAGGCTATTGAGCACAAAGGCACAACTGCTTCCTTTGGCTCAAAAGACAGGCCTAGTCCGAGTCCACTCTGTAAGAGGAGACAATCTAAAAGAATCATGGGATTGTAGGGCTAGTTGGGGCTTTAGGGTCACTTAGACCGGGAAGTCACAAACTTGTCTATATCGAGCGTTCAGGTATGCTTTGCACGGCTGACATAACTTTAAACCCAAAAACCAAAACCAAGCAAACAATAGGCAAAAGACTCCTCAGATATTAACATCAACACCCTTAAGTACTTTCCATTGCCCCACAGTCGTCATCATTCCCTGTTGTCTAACACCTGCCGCTATACACAGTCATGTCTCCTAAAGTGTTTCATCTGAGGACCTGTGATAAGAAAAGTCAAACTTCTTCATTTTTTCAGATAAAGTAACTGGGTCTAGAAAGGAAAATCTGTTTGCCCATGGCTGCACAGCCTTGGTGGGAATTCTCTCTGTCTGCAAAGACAAAAATAGAAATGTATAAATAGGAGGAATGGATAAAAGAGGTGCTCGTCTACATAAGATGGGAGCCACCTTCGCACATGGGAGTGATGCTTATTTGAAGCATAGATTATGCAAGAAGTCTCCCTGCTCTGTGTGGCCCCAAGCAGGGGAACTAGGATCTTGGGGAAAAGTGATTATGGCGGGTGCAAGTCAGAGCTTGCAGACGACTCTTCAGAATCCACTGGCCTGGCTCTTCATCCTGCTTCCCATCTGTGCAGATGGGCCATTAACAGAAAGTGACCCGCCCTTGGGTTGGACTCTATGAGCCCTCCTCCTGCTCTGTGAGTGGAGCTGATGCTGAGTTGAATTGGAATGAGAGGCATGTGTCTCCTTGGCTCTCTTTCCTGAATGATCTTAAATTTTATCCCATTCTCTTCTGGCGGCCTGTGGGTGGAGGCTTTATGTTGTCCTCCATTCAGAATCCCTCACTTTCCTCCCAGCGAGAATCTAGAAGTGAGTGTCCTCTCTTCGCCTTACTCATTCCTCTCAGATACTCACCGTCTTCTCCACTCAGACCAGGCTCTTCTCTGTCCCCACACGCCAGGCTTATTCCACCTCCACACATATCCTCAGGGTGGGTTTAGTTAGGACGTTGGTTCGGTTGTAATAACAGAGATCAAGCAGCAGCGGCTTAAGAAGGAAGATGTGGTGTTTTCTCGTGTAAAATTGGAGCCGTTGGGGGGCTGGCCCCGTGGCCGAGTGGTTAAGTTCGCGCGCTCCGCTGCAGGCGGCCCAGTGTTTCGTCAGTTCGAATCCTGGGCGCGGACATGGCGCTGCTCATCAGACCACGCTGAGGCAGTGTCCCACATGCCACAACTAGAAGAACCCACAACGAAGAATACACAACTATGTACCGGGGGGCTTTGGGGAGAAAAAGGAAAAAATAAAATCTTAAAAAAAAAAAAAAATTGGAGCCGTTGGGCTGTCTGGATGAGCAGGTGGCTGTGTTCCACAAGGTCACCAGGAGCACAGTTCCTTCCGTCCGCTTGCTTCATCATCCCCCTGTCTGCATGATCAAAGATGACTCTCCTCCGCCACTCCCCCATGGCAGTTCTCACAAAGCGGGTGGAAGACGTGAAGAACATACAAGTTCATCCTAGGAAGTGACCCACAGCAACACTTCTTGTCGTGTTCCATCATTCAGAACTTACTCTTGTGGTCATGCCCAGTGACAAAGAAGGCTGGAAGTAGAGTTTCTAGCTGGACAGCCACATGCCCAGTTAAATGGAAGAGGAGGTCTGTTAGTAAAAGGAGGAAGGGATGAATGGATGTTGGGAACCTGGGAGCACATTTTTCTAGGACGTATATTCCAACCAGAATGGCCTCCTTTTGCCCTCTGTGAAACCAAGACTCATCATCTTTCAGATACTAGTTTAAATCTGCCTCCAATTAAAACTTCCCAGGAGAGCCATCCTTCAAGACTGACTTCAGCATTCTAAAAGGACCAGGATGAATGTTGTGTCTGCACCCAAGGAATGCACAAACACTTGGTTCAAATGCTAAGCCACCCCCCAACCACCTTTGCCATTGTACCCCATTCAGCTAAGGGAAGGAATGATGCTATGAGCTAGCATTTACTGGGCACCTACCTACCAGATACTGTGCTCGCTGTGTAATGAGAATTACCTCATTTCATCATCACAATTGCCCTGTGAATTAGGTACTGTTGTCCAATTGCCAGATGAGGAAACTGATACTCTATGAAGTTACTTTCCCAAAGCTCTCCAGCTAGGAAGTGTCAGATTCAGAATTTAAACATAAAACCTCCGGCTCCAAGGTTTATTGTTCCTTTTATCACTTTGAAACTTTTCTATAAAGAGCTTTGCAATAGGGAAGCTTCAGAGAACTGAAACAACTGAGTAATTCAGTGTTGATACATTGGTCAGACTGGTAATTTGAATAAGATACACAAGGTAAAAAATTCCAGCCAATTTGTCCATTGTGCTAATTTAATTTTCTAGGGGAGTGTATGTTTCTTTGTGAATCAGGCTTCTCCTTCTCCCTGACAGGTTTTAAGAAAGCAATAAAGGGATTTATTTCTCTCCCCTGTTTTCATCCTTTCTCGATTCCTTCCATGATTCTCTCTTGGGGGAAAGGAGCAGATTGAAAACTGTGGTTATATATGCAACCATTAAAATAGATGCTCTGCCTATAAAAATGAGCTTGTGCCAGGGTCCAATAAATTACGTGCTAATGTGCCAGCTCCCCGGTCTGCAGGGCAATTGCAATCATTCTCCTCTTCAGAGTAGCGTGATTCTGGGCCTCGTCATTTGTTAGTTTCTTGACCCAGCACAGCTGAGGACTTCATCTGCATTCAGCTAGACAAACATTCTTGAGTACCACAAAGTGCCTGGTGAGGAGCTAGGAATTGCAGATCAGAAGTGGAGGAAACACAGGCCTTGCCTTCAGGGAGGTGAGAGTCCACAGGAGAACAAAACAAGGGAAACGACTGTAGTGCTATGAGGTTTACCCAACAGGTGACGTGTGTCCAAGGTGCTCTGAGCTGAAATCAGGAGGAGCGGAAATGTCTGAGCTGAGTTTTGAAACACAGGAGCTAATCAGATGCAGGAAGAACCTTCCAGGCAGAGGGAACAGAGTACGCAAAGATAAAGAAGCATGAGACACGTCGTTTTGGGGACCATAAGTGGATCAAGAATTTTGCTGTAAAAACTGATGATGTCAATTTAAGACCTTTTTTTGGTGGGTGATGGATTGGAGTGAGGGGGTTAAGCAGGAGAGTACTCATATTTATGTTTTAGAAATATCCCTCCAGGCAACATCAAGAGGGCTTGGAGAAATCAGGGAGGCCTGTTGGAAAGCAGTTGCAATGACCAAAGATGAGAAACGGTGAAATGTAAGGTGTATGATGTCTGGGACATGAAGCTAGAGAGTAGCTATGGGAAAACAGTGGACATCTACTTAGGATTTACTGTGTGTGGGCACTGCCCTGTGTCACTGCAAGGAGGAAGATACTGTTATTGTCCCCATTTTCCAGATAAGAAAACACAGGTGTTGAACCAGAGCAAGGAATGGCAGAGCCAGCATTTGAACCCAGTCTGGCCCTACACCTTCTTTCTAAGCTCTGTAGCGGCTGCTTTAATTTGATTTTCTTATTCAAATACTAGGCTTCCTAAGTTTCTCTCTGAAGGTCTTAAGACAAGCTGTCTGGCAGTGCATTAGGAAGAGGATGGATGGAACAGAGTTGGCATTTCACCCCTTCACTTGACTAGCTTGATATCCTTGAAAGCATGACAAGCTGCGTCCTCATCTGTGAAATGGAGATAATCATACACACGTCATAGGATTTCTCCGAGGATTAAGGGACAGTGTACATACAGTGTCTCCCACGGTGCCTGAAACTTAGCAAGCAGTTCTCAAGTACTAGTTTCTTTTTCCTTCCCTCCCCTTGGAGAATGCTGGCGCTTTTGCAACTCCTATTAAAGTTCTTTATAAAGACGTGAAAATTCTTAGGGTGCTGAAGCCAAGTGAACTCCAGCTGCCTGTAACACTATAGGTGAATCTTGGAAAACCAGCATTGGATGAGAAAAGCAATTCTCAGAGGACCACATGTGGTATGATTCCATTTTTATAAAAGCACAAAAACAACCCATTCTAAATAATGTATTGTTTGGAGATATGTGCATCTGTGGTAAATCGTTTTTTAGAAAGAAAAGGATTGCTTAACACAATGTTAAGGATGGTGATTGCTACTGGAGGGGAAGGCAGGGAGCCAGGATGAGCAGGGGCACATAGTTGGTGAACGGTAAAAGCAATGATGCATTCGTGGTGAGTGCATGGATGTTCGTTTTATTATTTTTATCATTATTAATCTTTTGTAGGTATTAAATATTACATGTATTATATTTAAACAAATAGCAAAAGGGCAAGAGTATTCAAGGAGGTAGCCTAGGGTTCAACCTGGGTTGATTCAGAACCCAAACAAGGACTCAAGGCTCTATATCTTGGCTCTGCTTCCTCCAGGTTAGCAGCTTTCCTAATCTGGACTGTGGTGGCTCCCCTGGCAGCTCAGACTCAAGTCATTCTAGAAACCAGTCCAGCAAAAGCGAGCTCATCTACTTCCCCATCAGCATAAGTAAACGGTCCAAAACTGAGCCTCATCCGCCCTGACTGGTCTGCTGGTCATGTTCAATGCCGAATCACTCCCTGAGGCTAAGGCTTGCGTTGATTGGTCTAGTCCAGGTCATATGCTGGACTCCTGTGACCTGGGCTGGAATCAGCTTAACCCAAGGCACATTGGTAAAGAATGAGGGGAATGGCTGGCTGCTCCAAAGCCGAGTTAGGATGTTAATGCCACACCAAGGAGCAGATGCCAATGCCCACAGCAGCTATTTAAAATACCTTGTATTTTTATGATTACACAAGCAATGCATTTTTACTCTAGACATTTTTTTGAAGTTTAGAAAATAATAAAGACAAAAATAAAGGTCACCGGCAAGCTTACTACTCTGAGAAAACCAGTGTTGACTCTTGGACCTACGTCCTTCCAGTTTTTTTTCTGTGTGTTTGTTGCATTGGTGATTGTAAATTAGCTATGTAACCTGTCTTCTTTTCACACGTAATGAATGCATCATTAGTGTTTTCACAGGCTGTTAAAACTCTGTGTGACTATTTCATTCATTTAGTTTTTATTTAATAGTCATCATCAAGCCCCTATCAAGTTGTAGGTGTTTGTTAAGAGTTTGAAATACTGAAATAAATTGCACTTCCTGCCCTCAAGCTAAATTCATAGTCTACTACTGAGCAGTAGTCTGGAAAAAAAATATCTACATATGTGTATAGAGCAGAGCCTCCTACCCAAACAAGGGTTTCCAGGGATAAGCCTGAGTTTAGTCTCTGAAGAAGCGTAGGATTTTGGCAGTTAGGAAGCCGGTGAGAGTAGAGAAGGATCCAGGTGAAGAAGATGGGATAAGCAAGGACACAGAGGTGAGAAACATTGTGGTGCTTCTTGACCCAAAGTACAAGGCGCAGAGCGAAGAGAGAGGAAGCTGGAGTGGAGGGTGCTGGAGGGCCTTGTAAACCCTGCGGGAGGAGCTGGGCTTCTCAGAGGGAGGCCACAGTCTGCTGTAGTTTGGGAATGTGATCTGTGCTCCTGCTCAGGACACACCACTACCTGCATTGCCTTTCTTGCAGGTCCTCTGTGTGCCTCCCAGGCTACACAAGCTTTAAGGCAAAATAATGAGCTGCCCACTCCATAAAGCCTCCTGCCCCCGGCTAAGGCGAAGCCAGCTCCCTCCAGCCTCCATAGGCATTGACCTGTCCGTCTGCTGCCATCTCGGGCACCTTGGCGGTGGGTGTGCTAGAACTGTGTGTGAGAGTTCATTGTGTGCATACCTCTAGATTGTCCTCTTGAGACAGAAGGCATGCGGAAGGCCTTGTTTGAATCATCTTTGTGTCTCCTTCCATATCTGACACATGGAAGTGAGTCAGCTAAACACTAGGGAGTTGAACTATATATCAGCAGTTTTCAACTGAGAAGACTTTTTCCTCCACGAGACATTTGGCAAGGTCTGGAATTTTTTTTTTGTTGTGACTGGTAAGGGAGATGCTACTGGGCGTCTACTGAGTAGACCCAGGGATGCTGGTAAACATCCTACAATGCACGAGATGGCTCCCACAACACAGAATTATCCAGTCCAAAATACCAATTGTTCCGAGGTTGAGAAAGCTTGAAATAGACTGAGTGAAGGGTAGGGGTGCTGTGTGTTTCTGGTCCTGGCTCTGTAGCTGTTTCCCTAGGTGACCTTGGGCAAGTGTGCTGTCTCTGGGTCTCAGGGCCATCAGCTGGAAGAAGTCTAGTATGGAGATCACATGCTGTGGAGTCAGATGAAGCTGGGCTCAAATTTTCACTCAACTCTCTACCACTTGTGAGGTCCTGGGCAAGTTATTCTTTATGCCTCTGTTTCCGCTTTTGTAAACAGGGGTTATGGGGTCTACCTTGGAAAAGTGTGAGATACTGAGATAATTTATGTAAAGCAAGACCCCTAGCACTTGAGACATGGAGGATTTTCAATAATCAGCCTTTCTAGGACTCTACTCCCATTACTATTAGTAGAATAAAGGGCTTGGGAATTAATCCTAAAGTCTTTTCCAGCTTTAATAATCCAGGACTCTGATTTGTCTTCTCTGCACGTAAATGCCAAATGTTTTCACTCAGATGGAACAAGGGTGGTGGCCAGGCATGTAGACGGGATCCCAGCAAGTAATATACGGCACAGACCAGGAAACTTAAGGAAAATTTACTAAAGGGATTATTATAAAGGTGTGGGCGGGGTTTCCGGAAGCCAAGAAGGGGTAATGCAGACGCCGGGACTAGAGCTGTAAGTCTGAAGGAGTAAGGCAGGGAACAGTTGCTAGAATCCTTTTCCTCCTCCTCTGTCTCCTGCTGGTGCTGTCATTGTCTGAATCCAACAGGAAGCCAGAGGACAAAGAGCCTGTTGATGCAGGCTTTATGTCAATCTTTGAGGACACAGATCCTGGTAGAGAAAGTGGAGAGAGTGGATCTGAAAAGTCAAAGCAAATGTGATTTACAGCACGGTCTTAGCGTCTCTGGAGTCACAGGTTGCCTGGGGTTTGGGCACCGTGGCCTGCTGTCAGAGTCAACATGTCCGTACCTTAGCTCTCTGCAGGGGAAAGAAAGCTCCACATGTGGTTGTCTGCCCCACACTCGGTGCATCTCGCCCCCAGACTCGGGGGAAACACAGCTCCGTTGTGATAAAGGCTTCTGTGACTTCTTTGAGTAGTGCTTCCTCAAGGAAGAAAGAGCCACAGGGAATCTCCATGCTGGGAGGGGGAAAACGGTGGCGGCTGCTTTGGGAAGCAGCGGGACTTGGTGGAACCCTGGTGACCTGGGTCCCAGCTCTGGCTCTATCACTTGCTGGAAGTTTGTATATGTGTAAGTACGTGTGTCCATTTTTCTAGAAAAATTTGATTAGATTTTCCAAATGAAGAATCACAGAGAGAGAACTTTTAGAGGTGAATTCATAAGACAGTACAACAAGGTTCTAAACTTCTGATTCAGTAGAACAGCAATAAAAACAAACAAACGAAAAAACTGAGACAGTATTCAGGGTAGAGAAAGTACAATTAGAGAGTGATTCCATAATCACTCTTTGTGGCCCTGCCTGGAAGAATTTGGGCCAGAGGGTGCAAGCTGCAGGAAGGAGATATTAGCTCCAAATAATAAAGAACTTTCCAGTAATTAGAGATATCATAAAGTTGATTGGGAGGGACTGACACATTCAAGAAGATGCTGAAAGATGGTTTTCTGAGCATTCTACATTAGAGTAAGTAATCTATGAAGTTTCTTTCAACTTCCAGGTTTCAGTGTCTCACCAGAACAGAGTGTGAAGGTGGTGGTGACCAGGGTGGAGAGAGAAGAGACGTGTGTTTATATGCGTGTGTGCTGCTCTGCCCTTGTGTGAGGCAGCATGATTATGTTATTGAGATGTCACAAGCTGGGGAGTGGACCAGCGGATGGCTGAGCAGGTGCAGGGAGACAGATGAGCCAGCCCTTTGTGGAGTGTCTTGCCAAGCTCATAGGTGTGTCCATGCCCACTAACACAAGCAGCCATTATAGACACTTCCAAGCCAGCTTGATAACCTTGACTCTGACCAAGGCTAGGAGCCATGGAAACTTCTCTCCTTGGAGGTCCCCTAGGTTCTGAAGGCTGGGGCCAACAATAAGCAATATCTTTAAAACATCCTTACATGAGGAACCCCAAAGCACAAGTGACGTTATTGATTTATTCACTCATCAGATATTTATTGAGCACATATCATGTGGCAGAAACTGTACCAAGTATTAGAGATACAGGCATGGATATGGGGGAGGGATCAAGTTAATATTTATTGAATGAAAGACACTTAATAATCATTATCTGATTTAATAAGGATACCAACCTTGCAAGATGGGTATCATCTTCATCTTACATTTATAGGAAACAGGTTAAGCAACCCTCTAAGGTTCTGAAGCTGTTGAGTGTTTGGACTTCAGATTTGGCTTCAAGATGGAATCATTGCAAAGCCCGTGTTTCCCTCCTTACATGGAAGTCCCTGCCCTAAGGTGCCTATAGCATCATGTGGGGCACACACACGTGAAGAAACACCTGCAAGCCCATGCACAGTGCAATAGGGTGTGGCTGAGTGAGTACTGAAGAGCCAGTCAGTTCTAGCAGACTTGTCTGAGCAGCTGGTATTTGAGCTGACCTCTGAAGGATGTGTAGATACAGAAAGGGTGGAGACTGGGAGGATGGAGTAGGGAATTCCAGGCCCAAGCAACAGGGTACCAGGCAAGACAAGTGGAAGACAGCCTTGGTTTGGGGAAAGACCAAGCAAGTGAGGTGCGCATGGGAGATGGCTGTGGGATTTGAGGCTCGTGGAGTCAGTCTGGAAGAGATTATGAAGAACTTTGGGCTTTAGTCTGAGTCAATAGGAAGCCTGGCCAGCATTTCTCTGACGGGGTCAATCTGTGTTTTAGAGAGAATGACTTCGTTAGTCTTAAAGTAGAGTGGTGGGCAATGGGATCCAACATTACTCTCATCTCTGTTCATCCTCTCTTCAGGCAGGAGCAGGCTGGTTCCCTATTGACCTTATTCTTTCCACACCAGAACTCTCACTGGCCCTTTCTCCCATTCTGTCTGTCTCCTTGTAAACCAGAAGAAAATGCCCCAGGCCCATGCATGGCTCTCTTGTTATCATAAATCTCTGCTGTGAGTGTGGGAGATGGTAGGTTTAGGTAAATACATAATATCAAACAGCTCCTGCCTTTCCAGAGTCTAAAGAATTGTTATTTGTGTATCTCCTTCTGCAATTTATGGCCGTTCTGGACGATGGGGAGTGTTCTCACAGCCACTGCCTATAAATTATGTGCTTTTCCCACTGGTGAATATTCTTGATGGTTAATAGCTATTATTTCTGTTTCTATAGGCTGTACTCAGATATACATAATAAATATAGGCATGTTGGGTGATGAGGGCCAATTTATCGTGACTATTTAGAGCACGGGGCTAATGGGGAATAGGAGCAGGGTTTGTGCTTCTCTGAACAGGCTCTTCCAAGGGGATAAGGGTCTCTTCCGATGGGGCCGTGGGAACCATTTGCCTTCCAACACATACCAGCCTACCGCAAGATGGTTCAGCTGTAACAGCTCAAATAGTAATTGCTTGTGTTGATTTCTACCACATAATTGACTGCAATTGGGTTTACTCTTGCATCGTATTCTCATTGTTTCTTGATTCTTAATCAAAGCGTTATTTCTCAAGATGAAGACAATATCTTCCAATTCAATACCTTCAACTCTTGTTTGGTGCTATTTGGGTATAGTGGACTTCTAAGGACGTGCCTCCATCGCTGAGACCAAGCCCAGCATCTCCAGTTTGCACAGGAGAACTCCCAGGTGTGGATGCAGTGAGAGGAACGTGTGGTCTTCCCCGAGTTTTCCTTCCTTCTGGGTCATTTCCACGTTGTTCTCATCACTGCTACCCCAGGATCTGCCTTCTGTACAAGTAACAGTAATATCCCAACCCTTGGTGGTGCTGTGGTAGATCTCATGAGCTGGGCAAAGTTTCTTAACATCTGCTGTGGCTGCTTTTTCATCTGTCATTTGTTGGGCCCTAATGTTCTCCCCAGACACGGTGCCAGGTGGGCGGGACAGAGCCGTGGGAAGGCAAGGCTGGCTCGAACCAGAGCTCTGTGGGGAAGCTGACCCAACTCTTTACCAGACGCACAAGGAACATGCTCCCTGGCCTCGCGCGGCTTCACTTTTCACATCTGTGAAAGGGGATCATAACGCCTGTGGAGAGCAGCACACATTGCCTCAGGAGCTTGTGGCCTAGTTGGGAAACAGTCTGGGTTTGGAGCAAGGCCATGGACTCTGCCTCCCCTGACCTGAGGTGTCAAATTCTCCGGGAGGAAGTGACTTCTAGGCTGAGACCCCAAAGACAAGGAGGAGTTGGCTAGATAAAAGCAAGAGTAGAGAGCAGGTAGGGTAGAAGGGGGACTTTTTTTGGAAAGATGAACAGCTTCTCAGAATTTTGAGGATGTGAGAGAACGTGATGGGTTGAGTGAAGCCTAGCAAATCTAAATACGCACCCGGCTTGTGAGAGCGTTCTCGTCCCTCCGCCGTGTGAGGAGACAAGAGAAGGCAGCCCTCTGTAAAGCAGGCAGAGGGCCTTCACCAAGAGCCCAACCGTGCTGGCGCTTGGTCCTGGACTTCCAGCCTCCAGAGCTGTGAGAAATCAACATTTGCCGTTTAAGCCGCCCAGTGTACGATGCTGTGATAGCAGCCTGAACTAAGGTCATTGCCTTATTAGAAATTGGTTTAATAACTCTGAAAAGTAACGAGTAGTCAGGAGACACAGCAAATATTTAACAACAACTGATGTGGCCCTGCACTGAGCCAGCAAAGGGAAGCGGGTAGTGCAAGAGCAGGCGCCTGCGCCCCCCGGGGTTAACCCTTCAGTTGTGGAATGTGAAGAGGTCCTGGAGGAGGTACAGTGGCTGTTAAACAGCACGGAAATATCCATATTGTATTGTAAGGAGCAGTGTGACCCTACCAAAGCATTCTGCCTGGAGATCAGTCCTGATTGTAACCGTCTTTCACATTCATTTACAACCGTGTACTGAGCGTGGATCAGATACCACCCACTGTCCTGAGAAATTGCTCCTGCCCTCGAGAAGCTCATAATCCAACAGCGAAGACAGACTGGAGAGCAGACATCTCAGCAGCAACATGACATATTCAACAATAGAGCACTTCCCACCTCACAGCCACTGTGGGAAGTGGGTGCGCAGTGTCGATAGCCCTGTTGTACAGGAAGAAGCAACTGAAGCTCAGAGAGGTCCTGTGCCTTGACCAGGGTTACACAGCCAACGAGAAGTGGAGCCCAAATACCTCTAACTCTCAATCCAGAGCACCATGTGAAAAGGGATTTCCATGACAGGAGGAATTCATGAATTCTGCTTAGCTCACGTCACAGCTAGAGACCAAGAATGTTCTCTGACACAGTCAGCAGCCCTCACTGTGGGGCCATCTGAACAGGAGCCCATCTCTGCCTGTGGGCAAGGTCATGCGCAGGTTCATGGCCACTGAACTCGCTGGACAAGAGGCGCTGCAGCAGCTGGGGCCCTGTGTCTCCTCTCCCGAGAGAGAGGGGCACTGGGGGAGTACATCAGGCCTGCCCCATGACATCACCGCCTCGAGCGGCCAGTAAGGAGGGGCCACTGAGAAGCAGGAAAGAGGGCTTGAGTCCTTCAGCCCGCAGCCTGGCCTGGGTACTTCCGCACAGCCAGCAGCAGGTTTTGAAGCTGTTGGCTTTTTAGGCTGGGGATACTTTTTGCTCAGAGCATTTCATGTGGCCAGGGGACTTAAAAAAGCTCCATCTCTGAGTGCTGGCGCTCGTCCTGGAACCTCTCCAGATCACCTCCCACTTCCTTCCCTCCAGCCTCCTCTCCGCATCCTCACCTGCCTCCCTCGGCATCTGGATTCCCAGGGTCTCCACAGTTGCTATAGACTCTGATGGCCTATGGGCTCTGATGGATGTGGAACTCTGCCTCAGCCTCCGCCTACTCTCATGAGCACAGTTTGCTAAATTTTCTGGTACAAGTGGGATGCTGGCAAAGAGCCTCCAGGCTGGACCGCTTCGGCAGGTAGACCTGACTGAATCGATTTCAGGCTGCCCCCACCTCCCCTCATCCCCATCCCCAGCAACCAGAGAGAGAACAGCTGGGAGACGTCATGCTGGGCTCCTTCCCTCCATGGCTGTGCCCCACAGACATTATCACGTAATTCCAAGATGAGAAGCATTTTTTTGTGCCTTCTATAAATATTAACCAAGCACCAACTATATGCCAGACTCAGTTTTAAGCCCAGCAGGATGGAGATCCGCAAGACCAGGACTTTGCTCTCCTGGAGCTCACACTGTAGTCAGGCAGGTCAGCAACTAGGAAGTCAGAAAAAAAAAAAGACTAACCAAAAACAATATCAAATAGTGACCATGAGAAAATAAAGCAGGTGATGGAGTAGGGAGCAAGCTGGGGGACTAACCAGCATTAGTCAGGGAGGCTGTTTCTGAGAAGAAGTTATTTGAGTCAACACTGAAAAGAAGAAGGGACAACCATGTGAAACTTACGGGGAGTGTATTATAGACAGCGAAGAGCTGGTGCAAAGGCCCTGAGGTGGGAGCAAGCCTGGTGGTGTCACAGAAGAGAAGGAAGCTGGTGTGGCTGGAGCAAAGAGAATCAGCAGTAGAATGAAGTGGCTCAGATGAGATTGGTGGGGTGGCAGGGCTGCAAACGTGGTGGATTAAGCCCTCACAGAGAGTTTGAATTTAGTTATAACAGCAACCGGAAGCCACTGATGGGTTCCAAAGTTCTATGTTTAAAAGTCAAAAGAGGGGGGCCAGCCCGGTGGCGCAGTGATTAAGTGCTCACGTTCCGCTTCGGCAGCCTGGGGTTTGTCGGTTCAGGTCCCGGGTGTGGACATGATACCGCTTGGTACGCCATGCTATGGTAGGCATCCCACATATAAAGTAGAGGAAGATGGGCACGGATGTGAGCTCAGGACCAGTCTTCCTCAGCAAAAAGAGAACTGGCAGCAGATGTTAGCTCAGGGCTGATCTTCCTCAAAAAAAAAAAGAAAAAGTCAGAAGGGCTGTGATGATAAAGAGGCAAAAGAAAAGCAAGAAGAGGCTGGGGCCTGAAACAGTGGCCCAGCCGAGAACTGACAGGGGCGTGGACTGGGAGAGGCAGAGGAGGAGACGGGTTCCGAATGTAGTCTGAGTTCACTGTGACTGAGGCCCAGGCTCCAGCCAACGATCACAGATGGAAATCCAGAGGAAGCGAGCCTTCCACTCTCAGGGCCGATGGTCTAGTCGAGGGCTCCTGTCTTCTCTGGAATAACCCTCCTGGGGCGCTTCGTACTTCACTATGCAGTTGCTTTTGTGATCCTCCAAAAATGAGCCCATTTTCCAGATGAGAAAGCCAAGGTTCAGGATGACCGTGTCACTGCTCCAAGGTCAGAAAACTATGAGGCCTGAGCTTAAAAGCAGATCTCCCACGATGGAGCCCATCCTTTTCTTCCTACGTCTTTCTTACCACTACGTTCAGTCCACTGTAGAAAGAGAGGCCTGACTTAAGTTTCCTGCTCCACCTGCCGAGCCCGGCAGTTAGTCCTAGGACTCGCGTGCCGTGGACCGCCCCGTCCAGCATCTGCCCTGGGCGGTTTTTTCTGATGGTGATCCTGACTCCGATCCCTTATTGCCCTTGGTAGTTACTTAACCGCTCTGTGACTTGCTTTCCTCATCTGTAAAATGGGACTATAATCCCCGCTCCCAGAATCATTATAAATGTTAACGTGATTAATTCAACACTGAGTTGGTATTGAATAAATGTTCTTTTTCTCCTTCTCCTAATGTTGCCATCTCCCAACCTGTAGACATTCACTACCCCAGCAGTAATAATCTCAAATGAAGGCAGACACCAGTAAATCATCCCAGTAATAATATTCAGTGGTCCTTGAGCACTAGGTCACGAGCTGTGGCGAATCTTTCAGTCCTTACCTTGAGTAATCCTCTCAAGAACCCCATGATGCATGTATGAGGATTGTTATGCCCATTTTACAGAGCAGTAAGTCAGGCTCAGCGAGATGTAACACAGCTAGAAAGTGAGAGAGTCAGGAGACAAATGCAGGTCCCTCTGACTCCGGAAGAGATGCCCCTAACCACTGAGCTCTCCTGCCTCCTGTGCAAGACTAGCTGTGCTGCTCTAAGGGCCAAGTTGCCTCACTAATTGTCCTCTGTGGTGGACATTAGTCAGCGTAGGGCCTGAAGCTGGTGGCAGGAGATGTAGATCTCAGTTAGGCTTTGAGCCTAACTTCCAGAGAAGGGACAGAAGATGGAGTCTCAGAAGCTGCTAAGTGAATGAAATTGAAACAGCCGGAAATGACCTGCCTCGGGGGAGGCAGACTCGCTGCTCCCTGGGTCACGGAAATCTCGTCTCCTTCCCGGCAGAGCGCGGAGCCAGCACGAGCCGCATGCCCGCCTGACACTTTGCTCAGATGAGACTTTAAAGAAGCTTGGAAATTCGAGCCAGATGCAGAGAGAAGGCTCCCCGGCAGGCACAGTGTCTGCGTCTCAGGGTGACCTTGTGGCAGTGAGGCGGCACAGCGCTGCGCCCTGAGCACGGGTCTTAGGGCTAGGCTGCCGTGGGTTCAGCTCCCGGCCCCATCATCGACTGGTCTTGGCAAGTCAGATTCTTCACCTGTTAAACATGGCTCTCAAGACTGACTCAGCAGAGTTGTAGAGAAGAGTAAATTACACCAGTAAAGTGCTAGGTGCTAGCACATAGTAATCACTCTCTGCATGCTAGTTACCGAGGGCTTGAGTGTGAAGACCTTGGAAGGGTCCCTGGAACATATGGGTATTTTATCAGCTGTACTTAGTGTTGTCTTAGTGCTTTTGACATTGACAGAACACAACTTTCTCTTAACCCTTGTTCACAACACATCCAAAAATAATACAACTAGAGATATAACTCCCTGAAAAATTCTGTGGCTCATAGATGTTTCATTTAAATTATTTTCAGATAACTCTAAGTCTTTTAAAATCCGTATTCTCACAATGAGATACCAGTACACACCCCCAAAATGGCTAAAATTAAAAAGACTGACAACACCAAAATGTTGGTGAGGGTGTGGAGCTCTTATGCTCTCATACATCGTTAGTGGGAGTGTAACACGGTGCAACCGCTCTGCAAAAGGGTCTGCTGGTTTCTTACGAAACTGAACATGCATCTGACCTGTGACCCACCAGGTCTGCAACTTGCCACTTAGCAAAAAGAAGGAAAACACAAAGTAGGAGAAGATTTTGACAAGAATATTCTTTATAGACTTGCTTATTCCAGCCAAAAATTAGAACTAGCCAGGTGCCCATCGATAAGAGCATGGAAAAGCAAACGGTAGTATATTCATACAAATGAATACTGATCAGCAGTAATAAGGCACACATTGATACGTGCAGTTTCATGGATGGATCCCAAAAGCACTATTCTGAGTGAAAGAAGCCTTACCTAAGGGTGCATATTGCATGATCCCGTTTGTGTGATCTAGAATATTGTGTGATCTAGAATAGGGAAAACATATTGTGAAAAGAAGGGTGGAATAATGGTTGCTTCTGGAGTCAGAACAGGAATGAGCTTCTGGGGTGACTGCGATGTTTTCTATCTTGATAAGGGCTTTGGTTATAAACTATATGCATTTGTCAAAACTTAGCTAGAATGTGCATCCCATGGTATCTAACTGTTACCTCAAAAGAAAAAAAACTGGAAGCATATGTTGAGCTCTAGTTAATGACATCTATGCTGTAGCATTTAGGGAGAAAGCGCACAGATGTACGCAATTTAATTAAATGTATCAAAAAGTAAGATGGACTGATGGATGGCGATAGGGATGATAGATATGTGATGAAATAAATAGAGCAAAATGTTAAGTGGTAGGTATATGAGTGTGTATTATAAAATTATTCTGTATGTTTGAAAGTTCACATAATGTTGGGGAAAAGAAAGAGAAAGAAAAGAATTCCTTAAACAGCTACTGGCCTTCCAAATAAAGAGATCACTTTAATGGTCATACTGAAAGCCTGAAACATATGCGCTGTTTGAAGAAATGCGCTTTCAGGTTTGTTGTTAACTTTAAAGTTGGTGAGCCCTGACTTACAGGCCACTTAGGGTCAGGGTGAAATGTGATTTAGCGAAAGAATGTAATTGACAGTTCACAGTCCTGCGTTCTAGTGCCATTAGAGAATTTTTCTTGAAGACTTTGTTCTAGAGTAGTTTTAGGTTGACAGGGATTTCCCATACACCCCCTGCGCCATACACGTGCATAGCCCCCCATTATCAACAGCCCGCACCAGAGCCTGCATTTGTTACACTGATGCACCTACGCTGACATCATAGTCACCCAAAGTCCCTAGTTTACCTTAGGGTCCGCTCTTCCTGTTGTACATCCTATGGTTTGGACAAACGTGTGCTGACATGCCCAGCATCGCAATATCAGACAGAAGAGTTTCACCACCCTACAGAAGGTTTTGCCACTGATTAGCTCCTGTTGAGTAAGGAGGTGACACTGGTAGCTATGGAGGGTTCCTTTAAGCCTGATGGTGGGCCATATGTAGAGTCACTGAAGGGAGACTGAGGCCGGAGCTCTCACTCCACGGGGCAGCCTACGTCTCTCCCCAGACTCCCCAGGAAAGAACGCTGGAGAGCTGTGGAAAGGGGCCTACTTCACGCAAATACAGAGAGTTAGGAAGTCCTTCGTGTACAAGGACGGACTGTCTTGGCATAGTACTTACTCTGAGCTTCATTTGACAGTCACATCATCAGCTGCTTTTCACAGATGAAGGGACTGGAGATCAGAGAGGTTAATGCATTTGCCTGTGGTCACATAACTAGGGAGTAGCAGAAGTGGTACTTGAACCCAGCCTGCCTGGTTCCCAAGTTTGTGACCTCCTATCACTTCAGGCTGTTGGCAGGGGAGATGTCTTCTGGGGGACTTCGATCCAGGCTGCATTTTCCCTGAGACACTGTATTATCCAAGGTGATTGGGTATAATGAAAATTGTTCCTTTATCCTTGTATTTTTTTTTTTTTGCAACTTGAGGCTAAGTTGGATTCTCTAACTTGCCTGGGAACTAACCCCTGCGTATGACATTATTTTGAGGAGAGTTGGTATCCAAGATGTCAGTCCATGACTTACAAACTTTTGGGGCAAGCTTTCCGTAATCTAGAGGGCATCTCTAACAGTCACGTCTGATGCTCACACATGACTTTGCTGTTTACAAAGTTCCTTCCTGTCTGTGTTCTTGTGTAAGCCTCACGGCCAAACTGCAAGACAGGGAAAACAAGGATGGGATCATTGTCTCCATTTTGTAGAAGCCAGGGAGACAGGGAGAGAGGTCCCGAAGTTTGCCCAAGGCCGCACAGCTGGGTGAGGGACCGAGCCAAGTCGAGACTCCAAGCCCCCGACACCTGCTTCAGTGCGGCCCACACCTCATTCGCTTTTTATCCCATTTTGGCTCCACGCCTCTAGACCTAGGCTAATTTACATGTGAAATCTTGAAGTTCTTGGTAGGTGACCAATATATAATGTGTCGCTAATGAGATAAAGTACAATTTCACTTTTGTTACAAAGGAAGAGGAACTCTCAAGGGCATCGTAATCATCGGGCCTTTCTTAGTGGAACTCCGAGAGTTTTACTGGCGTGGAGAAAAAATCCGTCCTCACAAGGACTGGCGTGCTGGGACTCCCATCATCGTAGCCATTTTGTGGAGAGGAAAGAACATTAGGAGATTTGGTCCAGGGTCACTGGCACCCAGGCCGCCAATCACACAGTCTCAGAGGTGGAACAAGGAGTGGGACTGTGACTCCCGCGGAACCATCCATGAGAGCGTGCTCCAGCTATCACGTTGTGTAATGTATTTTTAAAAACTCCAAAGAGCGCTTGTCAAGGAGCAGGTGTGGACACCCCATATGACAGCCTTGAGACTCATCAGCAAGCCTATGTCCACCCTCAAAAGGAAATCAGGGTCAGCCCTAGAGAAACCCCAGACCTCTGTACCCTCAGCCTGTGAGAATTTGTATTTTCATCTGTGAAGGATCATGCCTTTGCTTAAGGCATCTGGTCAAGCCTGCCATTAACTTAGTTTGTGAGCTTGAGTGAGTTGCTTTCCATCTTTGGGCCTCAGTTGACTTTTCTGGAGAGCAACAGCTGGCCCAGGTGACATATATTCTTTTGAACTGTGAAGAAAGAAGATTCTTACCCAGAGAACTTGTGGGCATTTCTTGAGGTCTGAGACTCTGCCAGCAAGGACTGCCTTCTGCTCTGTGGCCCCAGGCTCTAGCTGGATCCTGACGCGTAATGTGGCTCGACGAGTGTTGAGCGAGTGGGCACAGTGGTGCAGCCCCTTTGCTCAGGCTGAGCAGTGCTCCTAGGAAGCCTGTACATCGCTTGCACGTATTTCCAGGGTGACCCACTTCCTGCTGTAAGCGCTGGCTGTTAATCATCCTGGAACCTGTCAGAATGCAATCCCTGCCTCCAGAGTTCTCACGAAGTTCACAGGAGGCCACGGCCGTCTCTCCGCAACTCCAGAGGGCTAAACGACAACTGGTCAGCCAGGTTAGAGAGTGACCGTGGGACTCAACTCAAGGCAGACTGTCACAATTGTGACAGGTCCTTAGGGTTAATTATTTTTTTCCTTTTCTCCCCCAAACCCCCTGGTTCATAGTTGCATATTTTAGTTGTGGGTCCTTCTAGCTGTGGCATGTGGGACGCCGCCTCAGCATGGCCTAACAAGCGGTGCAATGTCCGCGCTCAGGATCCGAACCGGCGAAACCCTGGGCCACTGAAGCAGAGCGAGAAAACTAAACCACTTGGCCACGGGGCCAGCCCCATGGGCTAATTTTTAAAGTCAGGAGTAAAAGATCTTCTTGGGAGACAGGCTGACCACTAGTCACTAGATGGAAAACTAGAGTTTCCTTCCACACCTGTGATTCTGTGTTTATCAACCTACTTTCTACAAGGAAAGTACACAGATATTTATCTTAGAGGATATGGGTTTGAATCCCACTCTGAAATTTACTGATCATGTGACTTTAGGTAAATCTAGTACTAGAGTACTAGCACTATTAATAATAATGTTAATAATGTCAGTAATAAAAATAGTGATAATTTGATAACTAACATTTATTGAGGGGCTGTATATGTCAAGTGCTTTGTTAACTTTTCTTTTTTTTACCTTACGTTAACTCGTTTCATCTATTTAAAGGAGGACCAATTATTACTATCCACCAGATGGGTAAACTGAGGCACAGAGAATTTAAGAAACTCACCCCAGATCCCCCAGTGAGAAGGTGGCAGATCCGGTGATTTACTCTCCTGTCTGACTTCAGAGTTGGAGTTCTCCGTCAGTAAAACTCCGCCCCTCAGTTCATTAGACTATACAACTGATATTATAAATCTAATCATTCTTAGAGGGTAGTTATAAAAATCAAGGTAAGTTTCAACTTGTTTGTCTCTTCCATCAGATGGTCAGATCCTTGAGGTATGTGGTTCATCTGGGGATCCTCCCAAGTGGCTGATTCATACACAGTGCTCATTAACTATTTCCTGAATAGACACACGAAGTAATGGAGAGAAGAATAAAAAACTTCCTTAGGAAGAGTCAAAGTGTTATACAAAGGTTATTGATTTATTTTTTGATGTTTCAAATTTGTGCTTAGCCTGTTTAACGCATTTTGAACTTGCAAGGTGGCCATCAAAAGAAAGCTACACAGGAGTTGGCCCGGTGGTGCAGTGGTTAAGTTCACGTGGTCTGCTTCAGTGGCCCAGGCTTCACCGGTTCAGATCCCGGGTGTGGATCTACACACCACTTGTCGGGCCATGCTGCGGCAGGCATCCCACACATGAGTTAGAGGAAGATGGGCACAGATGTTGGCTCAGGGCCAGTCTTCCTCAGCAGAAAAAGGAGGATTGGTGGCAGATGTTAGCTCAGGGCCAATCTTCCAAGAAAGGAAGAAAGCAAGCAAGCTACATGTTAGTCCAGTGAGTTTAATGGCCAAAGTTTTGTCTGTTCGAGTGTTCTTGCTAATTTTTCTCACCTCACTTGGATTGTGTTTGATTTGTGTTTGTGTGAAATTTGGAAGTGAAATTTCTGCCCTGTGTTTGTACTTTTTCTGTTCCTACTAAAATTATGTTCCATGTTTTGGAGTCATTTATTATTAATGCTATTTCTGGTAGGAGGAGAAACAAAAAGTGTTTAACACTTAGCAAAACCCTTGTGATAACCCTGCGAGGTCCGTGTTTTAGCCTGTTATACACAGGACCCCCCTGGGACTCAGTCATTCCCTGCCGTCAGTCATTCACCCATCCATTCATTCAGCACACCTAGACTGTGCACAGGTCTGGCATAGGCTGTCACTTCAGACTTAGACTCTGTGCTAAAGGAATTTTGTGGAGGCCACTTAGGGCTCAGTGAAGGAGCAATGGTTACCTCACCTAATAAATTGCTAAATGCCAGTTGTGCATCCAGAATTACAACCAGGACTGCAGCCTGATGGGTGTCACTACTGATGTCCTAATTCATGGACCCTTAAATGGAAAGGTGTGGTTTGCCAACCTGATGCCATCAATTTGGTTGTCTCAGGAGCTGGCTGAAAGAGAAAGAGAAAGAGAAAGAAAGGAGGAACAGATGGAGGCAGGAAGGCAGGGAGGAAGGGAGGAGGGGGGAAGGCAGGGAGGAAGGGAGGAGGGGGGAGGGGGGAGGAAGGAAGGAAGGAGCATAACAGAAGTTCTGGGAAGTTTTATAGTTAATTCCGTCATCTTTGTATTCCAAACTTTCTTTTGACCACTGCATTTCTTTCTTCCTTTTTTTCTTTCTTTCTTTCCTTCCTTCCTTTCTTTTATTCAGTCTTTCTTTCTCCCTTCCTTCCTTTCTCCTCTGTCCTTCCCTCTGTCCCTTCCCAGCTCCTTTCCCATCTACTTAATCACAGGCCTATACTCTAATGATTGACACTGAGCCTATGACTCTGAGGAGCTCAGAGTCAAGTGAGGAAGAAAGACGCGTGAGGAATACATGATACACATTGTTTTGGGAATTATAATGGAGGAAAGTGTGGGGTACAGTGGAGAGATGAAGGAGGGGCAGGTAAGAAGGGGTCAAGAAGAAGTCACTTTTGAGCTAAGTCTTGAGAAATGAGTAGAAAGCACTGACAGAGAATGAGGGAAGTTCATTTCCGTCCAAGGAAACAAAAAATGCAAAGTCATGGTCACAGAACAACCCAGCATATCTGGAAAACTCCCAGTTTCCTTGGAGTATAGCATTCAGGGTATGAGTCGAGTAGTAGAAGGATGTAAGAAGCAGGCATGAACCTCACGTTCCCATCTGAAGCCATGATTAAGTCCTTTCTCCATGTATCACAAATCAAAAGCTCTGGTCAACATGGGGAAATCTGACTAGCCCATCCTTTTCTAACATGTATTCTGCTGAATACCAGTCTTGGTAACCACATGCATGCAGCCACACATGCATGCAAACACACACGTGTATGTACATACAAGATGTGAGGAAAAATAAATTTGGAAAATAGGCCCGTTGGCACATTAAAAACTGAGAGAAATTTTTCAGCTTGGATTCTTAGTTTGTTGAGGAACATGGACTAGCATCCCATACAACACACTTTAGGAAAATCTTTCTGAAACTTCGAAATCCTGAAAATGATGCCCTGTTACAACCTTCAGAAACCACCAGGGCCTGGACATACTGGGCTGGAAGCCATGAGGCTTAGAGTCGTGCAAAGGTCTCCTTAACGTCATAGGGAGTGACTGAGTGAGAATGAGCGTTCAACTCTTCTTTTTCTGGTCCGGTTCTCATTTTGTTTCACTAATAAATGGTCCAACTAAAGTCAGTGGGCATTTATTAGTGACTCCGTCTGCCTGCCATTGTGCTTCGTGCTGAAAATGATGCTGAAGTTCACGCTCCAGTGGGGCAGATGAAACCACACAAAGGAATGGAGAAATAGCGTCGGGCAGGGCCCCCTGCCCTGTAGAAGAACAGAATGGAATTTTTGGCTCAAAAGGAATGTGTATATTTAAATGTTGGGAGATAGGGCCCCCACGGCCATCAAAAGGGTTGTGCCAAATTATGGTCCAGCAAGAGTGCACGTGATGTCTGTCCAGGTGACAAACCTTTATGGTGATAGTGAGACCAATGGTAACTCACGTGTGCGTTGTCTTATGTTGGTCAGAATGCCTTGATATCTACTACTTAGTCACCAGGACAACTCAGGAAAGGAGATACTCTGTATTCTAATTTTATACACGAGGACATGCAGACTTGGAGAGGTGGACCGTTTGCCCAGCTAGTGGGTGGTGGAGCTGGGATTTGAACCCAAGTCTCTCAGAAGTCAGAGCCCAGACTGACACCAATGTAGCCTTGCCAGACTTTCCCAAGCCCAGACTCAGACTTCTCTCTCCTGCAGAGTGGACGCCCTCTCCCCAGAGTTCAGACATCAGCTGGGTAAGGCCTTACCAAGAATCTGTTGAGGGCATTATAGCCCCAGCGTGAGCGTCAGACGAACAGACCTTGAAGGTCCTTTTCTGCGCCCCCAGTTCATGGACTAAGCTAGCTCACCACTCAGCCTTACTAGCTGCATCAATAAAAGGAAAATACTATGGCCTGCCTCTCCCTCTGTCAGAATGTCGTAAGGGTGAATGAGCCTGTACGCCTGGAGCACTTCGAGCAACTTCGAGAAATAAACTCTCTAAATTGTGTGGGGCCGGGGAGGTGGCTGCAGTGACGGGGATCGTTCAGTCCATCTGGCCTCCCCTGGGCCTTTATTAGAAGTGAGTTCCCTCACATGGATTTATTTTAAACACAAGGACAAGTATGCACATGATGCTCAGGCACACACACACTGAACTATTTCTCCCAACTCACGGGTGCGTCATATAGAGATTCACAGATTTTTTTAAAAATTTTGTTTTTAATGAGGCTTCCTCTAATCTGACATCCTACTTAGTCCCTCAACTTACTCTAAGCTTAGCATCACAGCGTGATGGCTCATTGCCTCCTATAAGCTTCACAGCAATCCTGCAAGTTAAGCCTTATTTGTTACCTCCTTTTTCATATGTGGACAGACACCAAAGCTCAGAGAGGGGAAGTTTCTCTGTCAAGATCACACAGTAAATAGGGGCAGAGCAGGGATTAGAACCCAAGTTGTCTGATGTAGACTGTCCTTTCATCTTCCAAGGCTTAGCTCAAGCTTTACGCCCTCTGGCTCGGGCCCTGTCACATGCTTTGCTAGCACTGTCTGTACCTGTCCCGTGATGCCATCCATATACGTATGTATAGAGGTGTACATTTCAATAAGCTCCAGTGAACTGTGGCGCCCCTTGAGGGCAAGGATGGTGGCTTCTTCATTTCTGCATCCCCGCCCTTAACACAGGTCTTAAGCCGCAGTGCTGGAGTAGGAAAGGAACCGCCAGTTTTGAGTGCCTTTTGTGTCAGGCACGTGGTAAGTGCCTTTAATCCTCCCTACGCCATGAGGTTGTCCATCATTACTTCCCAGCAGAGAAAACTGAGACTTAGGCAGTATAGTCACATGTCCAGGGCCTCACAGTGGATGGAAGGACCCAGCATTCAAACGGAGGTCTGTCTTACTCCAAGGCCTGGGCTCTTGCAAATATACCATCACCCCCACATCCACCCCATGTGATTAGCATGAAGTCTGAAATCTAATTTTCTTTTTTGCAAATAGAGTTCTTTTGGAACATAGCCATGCCCATTTGTTTACACATTGTTTATGGCTGCTTTTTTTTTTAAACAGCTTTGTTGAGATATAATTCACATAAGACATACTTCACCCGTTTAAAGTGTATATCCAATTAAAAAAAATCATATCCCATTCTTACAGGACAAGAGGACAGTAGGAGACTGTTGCCTTATTGGTGTCAGAAGTGAAGCAGTGGCCGCGTGAGCATGGGCGGTTCCGGTCAGGGGAGGTAGGGGCCGGGCAGGGGGCTGATGGGCAGCTACAGCAGCCTCCGACTGAGCGCTTTGCCCCAAAGGCATTAAGGACGATAGCAGATGAGTTCCCAGAAGCACACGGACAGCTGATTTCAGAGCACCCAAGGCCTCCCCTCTTTGGAAGAAAATATACCCAAACAACCCATTTGTCAAGGTACATGCCTCTGACGTGCAATTGAAGGAAAGGAGAATGCTGGTGGTGAACCGTGGGAGGAAAGGAGAATGCTTGTTCGTAATAAAGGTAAAAGAAACACTGTAAGACATGCTGTGAGCGTTCAGAGGGAGATGCGGCCGCAGGAGTTTTCAAAGCCCTTTCCATCCTTCTCTCATTTATCCTTCGTTCCAACTGTACAGGCAGGATTATTCTCGGTGTACACATGAGGGGCCCCAATGAACCCTCCTCTTTAAGATTCAGTCGACTCCGAGCCCACGTCCCTGAAGCACAGGCATTCAAACACCAGGGCTCCCTGGGGCCCTGGGGCTCCTCGGTCTGAGGCTACCCTGCAGGGCAGAGAAGGGTCAATGCCCTGGGCCCTCAGATCTGGCCGAGGCCAGGGGACCAACACACCACGCTGACTCAGAGGGGAGAAGGGGAACTGGGAGAGAAGGCGAGGAGAGGGCAGGTACATTTGGAGAACAGGGTTCAGACTGGGCCAGCCGACGGGGACCACCAGGGAGCAGTGGGGCTTCGTGGTTACCGGCGTGCGCCTGTGGGCTGTGGAGTCACACTGCCGGGTTCCAACTCAGGCTCTCCTACTGATCAGCTGGGTAACTTTAGGCAGGTTCCTTGACCTATTTAACAGGTCCGTGCCTCAGTTTCCTCGTCTGTAAAATGGGGCTCGTTATTGTTTTCTCATAGGGATATTTTGAGAACTAAATGAACTACTTATTTTTAAAGCCCTAAGAATATTGCCTAGTACATAGTGAGCACTCAGACAGTGGACTGCTATGATTACACATTCAGAAATTCTGGTTGCAGCTAGAATATGGAAGGGCTCGGAAGCCAGGCTGTGAAACTCATCTTTGATTCCGTAGCTTTTGTTTTTTGAACGTGATGAAATCTGGGCTTTGGGGAGGTTTCCCTGTGTTAGGATGGATGAAAGCAGCAGCAAAACTGGAGTCCAGAGACCAGTGGAGGCGATGCTGCCAAGGTCTGCATGGTAATTAGCTGTCTGGGAGAGAGGAGGGCCAGCCCCGTTGACTGCACTTGGGCCTTGTCAATGCCTGTCAGATCATCTGCTCTTCGTTGGTGGTTTGGCTCTTCCGGCCCAGATTTCGCTGTCAGAGAGCATTTTGCCTATTACTTTATAGGAAGTAGGGATCATTTTCTTCCACCTGCCTGGGAGAGTGACTGTCTTTATGGAGCGCTGAGGAAGAAAGCCTGTGGTCTCTGCACAGAGTTGCCAACTCAAGAACTGGCAGCAGGCTGGAAGCATCGTCCCCAACAAGCAGCACAGCTGAGCTGAGCGCTATTTTAAGGATGTCAAAGGGCTCACCTAAAATTCTCCTCCTGGGACACAGCCTAACAGTGTGCCATTACGCTGTTTCTGGGCACTGGTGGGCTCCAGGCTCGGCTGCAAAGAGAGTCTCTCTGAAGATTAACTCCTGCCACACTTGCCATCTTCTCGCTTCCTCCCAGGGCGATAATTGTACAGTCTGTTGGGAATTGGACTCAAGGGGCTCTGAGCTAATCAGCTGCTTGGTCCCTTTTCCCCTCCCCATCACGCACATACCCGAGCCTTTAATATACCATGTGTGGGCTCTCTCCGACTTTGCCTCTCTATCCTGAGCAGGGCTTTGGCTAAATGTGGTGCCCAATAACTTCAAGGGATCAAGTGCTTTCGAGAAATTTTCCTCCTAAGAAGATGAGCTGTGCGGAATTGAAAGCACGGCTGCCAGCTTTGATGTCTTAAGTATGAAATTTCAATGGCTTACCAGCTGCCAAGCTCTGGTTTTAGTGCAGACGGGGTAAGGTTTAAGAAAACAATCATATCACATGCCCTGTGGGTGACAAGTAATGACGGAGGAAACCAAGGACCCAGGGAGGAGAGGCCGGAGATCCTGACCTGGGCTCTTCAGCTGCCCTGGGTGATCTGCTGAAAATCTTTCCTTTCTTCTTTTTAGAGTTAATTTGGTTTGGTACTTTTCCATTGTAAAATACATGCTTATTATCAGAAATTCAGAAAATATGGAAAATCGGAAAGAGGAAGGCAAAGTAGCAATTTTGTCATTCCCCAAAGAGAAACATTTTACTGTATTTCCTTCCAGTTCTTTTTCTAAAAGATTTTTTAAAAAGCTGTTATATTAGTTCTTTCTTTGTCAGTCCATTTACCTTCCTACATATTTACTTATCTGCTTTTCTCATTGGATTATATGATCGTCCTTGTTTTTTGTTTATTTGATTGGTTGATTTTGTTTTGCCCAACCAACACGGTAAAGTAAGTTTTTTGAGTTAGTGTGATTTGCACAGGTCCTTGCTGGTCCAGGGATTCCTAAGAGTAGGGTGCATGAAAATCCCTGAAGAGCTTGTGAAATGTGGGGGTGGTGCCTGGGAACCTAAATGTTAACAACCGCTCTTGGTGAGTTTGAGGTATGTGGCTCATGGACCACACTTTGAGAAACATTCACATCAGGCTAAATGGCATGGTTATGTTGACCCACTGAGTGGGTTTTTCATATGCTTATCCATTTCCATCGTAGTGGGTTATGTGGCTTGTTTACAGTTTTTCAGTAAGTATATAAAGTGCCACAATAAACATCTTTGGCCATTCATTTATTCATTCGTTCCACAGACATTTTTGACCACCTGTACATGGTAAGTCTTTTTCCAGGTGCTGGGAAGGCCAGTGACCAAACAGATCCAATTTCTGTTCTTCGTGAGCTTTTGTCTATCAGAGAGAAAGAAAAACAGAGTCACAAAGTTAGATTATTGCAAATTGTCTTGCTGGTGTGAAGGAAAGATTCAGAGTGCTATGGGGAAGCAAGTCATTTAGACTTAGAGGCCAGAAAAGCCTCTTTGAGAAGGTGACAGGTAAGTGAAGCTTGAAGGGAGAACAGGAGTTAGCCGACATCACTTTGAAGATTTGCAGAGGCAGGATTATTGGATTAGAGGGTACTGACTTTTCAAGCAACCTTCCCAACCTCCCCTCCCGCTCAGGTTTCCACGTGCATGTTCAAATGTGCAAGATGTGTATCTGTCAGGGTCCAGTCGGGAGAAGACAAACAACATTTGAGATTTCACACAGAGGGGGTTTAATGCAGGGGATTAATTATAAAATACTTTGGAAGGTTGAAAGAATGAAAGGGAAAGGTGAGGTAAGCCAGAGATTGGTAAATCCAGAAAGCAGCTATGGTACCCAGTGAGTGAACGTAAGGAAAACTGTGATGTTTCCAGCGCCCTGCAGTCCCATCCTGCTGAGCTGCACTGACAGGGGGCTGGGGGGCCTGGCTGTGCTGGAACCAGAGAGAAGGGATTGCCGAGGCTGGTGCTGGAACCGTGAGAAGGCACTGCACGTGCTGGCACCTCCAGCTGCTGGGCTGTCGTGCTGAGCTGCTGAGGATGGTGATGAGAATGCTGAGCTAACACTGCATGGCTGATGCTGGGGTCCCAGGGGTGCCTCTTGGCTGGTGCTTGGATCAAGGAAGAGGCTTTGCACTATAAGGGAAGAAATTGCCAAAAGATGCCGGAGATCCTAACTGTCCGCTGCTGCTAGAAGGATGCTGGCAGAAACTGGAAGGAGAAAGCAAATTCCTTCTCCTTCCCTCCTGCCTTGCCATATCCTACCAGATCTCACCATTGACAAAACCTAAGCAAAGTCACCAGGCCAGAGAATATGGGAAGTGCAGGTTTGGGGGTCTCAGGCAGAGAAGAGCAGAAAGGGAACCTGAGACTAAATAGGCAATGACCAGCACACAGAGATAGGAGACATCCTTCTACCTGTCGCCCTTCCTCCCCTAAACTTGCACACTGCCCCTAGGGAAGTTAGACCAGCTCAGTGGTTGTCCATTCCATGGCTCCTCTATCCTCAGAATATCCTTTCTTTTCTAAATGTCTTTGTGCATAAATCTGACTCTGAGTCATCGAAGTCAACACTCTATGTAAAAGCTGGATGCATGTGGGATGAATGGATGACCAACGCATGAATCGCTGCTGCTCCTAGGTATTGCTAAGAAGTTGGTACTGTGCTAAGTGCCTACATTCTTTCTTTCAGTCAAGCCTCACGTCTGTCCTTATAGATAGCATTATCATTCCCACTTGGCAGTGAGACTGAAGCTCCAAGGGGTGAAGTGACTTGGTCGACATCACATATCCAAGTAGTGACGAGATCCAAACCCAGGTCTGCTGGCCGCCATAGCTGCTATTTTTTTAGAAACTTCTGTAATGTAGGCCATTTGAAGGCCATTCTTCAATGAGCCTTAGAGGCAGGTGGAGAGCAGCTTGTTGAACATAGCTGAGTCTCCATGAGGGTATATTGCTAGTAGCCTGGAAGCTCACTGACCCTGGAAGTCCAATGGAAATGCCAGCCGTGACATTTGAGGCCAAGATGTGGCTCCCGGCTCCTGTCTGAAAACTCTCCCCTGACCTATTCCTAACACTTGGCATTTGAGTGTTCTGTTGACTGCAGACCATTTAAATGCAGCACACAGTTGACTGTTAAAATGGAGAGTGGGAAAAAAATAGAAAAGAAAGTACACGCTTGCCAGAACAGTGCTGTCGAACTGCTGTTCCCTAGGTATTCATCTCGGTGCGTCTAAACACCTATAATTAAACCAGCTTTGGAGCAATGCCTCTTGGAGAGGGCGGAAGAATGAGTTCTGCAGCTTTTGGATCCTGTTCTTTGTATACACTGCTCAACAGTGAAGATGTTCAAAAGAGACCAGATGCTGTGGCTCAAGAATGCGATTACCCACCTATCAGGGTGAATGGATGATGGTCTGGTATTGGGGACATCCCAGCTCAGGGTAGCAAAGGGAAAGAGACAGGTGATGAATATGGTGACGTCCAGTTCTCTGTCTGTACCCCTGTTTCATTTCCTTGCTGGGAGTTTCATTTTTGTGCCCTGGATGCAGTGATTTCTTGGTAGCTTTGTGTTAAGTAGCTAATTAATGGCAGCTCCAGTCAGCTGTCCTATTTATGAAAGTCTGGAGCAGGCAGAGACACTTTGCTCATCTGGAAAAATAAGTTGGGATCAAGCTGCATCTTCTATATAAACACGTGAGGCACTGCTGTCAGAGGCCAGTAACAGCCAACGCTGCCTGGCTTCACATGAATCATTGAAATGACCCGAACCTTCCGTCTGAGTTGATTGTAGCTAATGTGTGCCATATAATCTCATATGCTCAGAATGTCTTGTGAACCACGCAAGCTATCAAGATACAGTTTTAATTAACATTTGCTTTTTAGATAATATACGCAATTTATTTTGGCAGGAGTTCATTGAATGTAAAATCTACATAATTAAGATACTAAACCTGCAATATTTTTTTTCTTTGCAGTATTTTTTGCTAAATGACACAGATTCAGCAACATTTATTACCCTGTAGATAGCTGCAATGGGCAATCACATTTCATACTTTCTTTTTTTTCTCTTTGCTTCTCTAACCAAAGGATATGAAATCATACAGTCGATTTTGTTCACTTTTCAGATTTGAGGGTATCAGACCTTTTTCTTAGTTCAATTGGACATTAAAAATAAAGCAAAGAAAATGCATTCATGATTTCCTGCACAGAAATCTGCTATAAAAATATGGCTTATTATAGAAATTAATGTTATTTTATGAGCTTATTTCACTAAGTTTTTCGCCACCGTGCTGGGACTCTGGGTGTGATCAGCTGAGAGTGGCTCACTGGAGGAGACGTCACAGATCATTAAGGAAACTCATTTTACGAAGACAGCCATGGCCTCTGCGTGTCAGATTGGAAATGGGACTTGTCCAAGGTCACACAACACACTGGAGCCAGAACCAAGACGAGAACCCACGGCCCTTGACTAGCCCAGTTCATTGTCTGCTGTTCCGGCTGTTTCCCTTTAAGAAACCAACTGCCCGCTGCCCACAAGGAGCTTCCTCCTCCTTCATGAACTCTGTCTTCTAAACTTGGAAATGCCTCCATATCATGTAAAATAGGTCTGTTTGGAAAAAGATGGAAAAGAGACCTAGTTCTCAAAACACTTCCCTGGAGTGAAGGACAGCACAATGGCTGAATCGCAATGGCTGTGTTCTTTGTGATAATCCGGATAATTGGGTCAGAGGGCTAATGACTTGGCTGCACAAATCTGAGCCATATGCTTGCATGATTTGCAGCCAGCTGCATGCCCACAACGAGAGCAGCTCATGATGGAAGCCCGGGGCCTCAGCTGAGGGAGCGGCAGCCAGACCAAGGTTGGGAGCGGGAAACAGAACCGCCCCTGGTTATGAGGCCATTTTCTAGATCCTCCCTCTACCCCTTCCAATCTGCTCGATTTCTGAGCTGCCAAGTTCCTCCCAGACAGCCCTTGACGAGGGCCTTCCCGAAGTCTCTGACTGTGCTCAGAGAGTGGTAGGCAGGGACCGCGCCAGTGTCAGTCTCTTCCCTCAGATCCGTGCAAGCTGCTAATTAGTGTCAGTAATTGCTGGAGGAGAGGATAGCTGGCTGCCCATCAGCATGGGGAAGGAGGGGTGCTACCGCCCCCTCCCGCCCGGCTCCCTCCTCTCTAGCATGAAGCAATAAATCTATATCAGTTAAATCGGCTGTTGGGCTGCTTGTTGAAAAGGACGTCAGTGGAGTCGTGTCAGGTTAATGGGTTTAGCTAATGTATGGGCATAAGGATGAGTAACCCCATCAGGTCTCATAGCCAAAGGCAGGAGGCTGGAGGTCTTTGAGAGAGAATCATCAGAGCATAGGGCTCACAAACAACCTTCTGAGGCCCCGGTCTTCCAGGAGAGATGTCCCAGGAAATCTGTTTCTTGGGCAACTGTGTTAAAGAAAGAAGAAAATAGTGCTTTATATCTGTGAGCCACGCGCCAACAGATGGTGGGGAGGAACAGAGCGCTCCGATAGCACACAGATGGAGGTCCCACTGCCGGTGCTGCCACTAATAGCTGTAATCTGGGGCAGATGAGCTTCTCTAAGCCTCAGCTTTCTCATCGCTACAATGGGCCGGAAAGAGCATCCATCTCCCAGGGTCCTTGGGAGGCTGAAATGAGCTAACACATACACAATGCTCAGTACAGTGCTTGGTATGTAATCACCGTTCTTGGAGTATGCACTTATTAAATGCTATGAATTAGGTGAAAATATGTAACACAGCAGGTGCGTGGGTGCTTCCTAGTATATTGCAGTGTAAAATCATGTAGATCTCAGAGATCTTTGCAGTCAGGTCAGGAGACCTACTAGTTTCTGAGGACCCCATGATGGGTCTCTCTTCACCACCCCTCTGCCACCTTTTAGGCATAGGTATGTGAGGAAGATGTGGAGGAATCATGGTCACCAGGTATCTGTGCTGTGCGCAGTCTCCTGCATCTGTACGTGCACCATGCATTAAGGGCCAGTGTGGCAGTCCTAAGGGCCCTGCTTACGTCCTGATGAAGCCTGCTAAGATATACTGCAAAGCCTCAATAACTTGGATAATAACAATATGGGGCAGTTGTATTTTTGCTCTATTTGCATGTGATGCAATTATAAAATAATGCTATTTGTATGTGTGTATACGTTTTTACCTTTTGTTTCCCAAAGGTCTAGGTATTTTCTTTGCCTACAATATTTATTTGCTTAGCAAATATATAATGTATGTATTATATTCGTATTTTTATATGTATGTTTGCTAAGAAAATGTGTACTGCCTATGTGCATACACATCTATTCACTTATTCATTCAACAAATATTTATTGAGCACCGAGTAAATTGTAGAATTTTAGAGCCAGAAGGGACTTATGCAGTTATTCTATTCAGGGGTCTCAGTTTAGAGAGGATGAACCTGGGATCTCAATGCGACAAGGCCTGCCCTCTTCCTGGGTACCCTCCTCCCCTGTCTTCACTAAGAGTCCATGGTCCATCAACATATTCATTCTAGTAACAGGCCTCAATAGCTTTCCCCTCCCCCTCTGTCCTACTTTGCTGTCCAGACCACAATTCCCGAAAGCCTTGCTGTCCTCCGCCCTGCCAGTCCCAGAGCAGCTGCATGGAGCTGGGTGAAAGCACGGAGGCGGGCAGCCTGGTCACACCTCATGACCACAAACCTCCAGCTCAGAGAGTGTGGCAGGGTGGTTAGAGCTAAGCCACATGGCCTGGGTTTGTATACTCACTCTGCCATGTTCTAGCTGTGACACCATGGGCAAGTCACTTAACCTCCGTGCCTTATTTTTCTCATGTAAAATAAGGATACTAATCTTTATCTCATAGGATTGTTTTGAGGATTAAAGAATTCAAAATATATGAGGCATTTAAAGAATATCTATCACTATATAGGTATATGTTCATTATTATTCTATACTCTATGTTGTCATGCAAACTCTTCTGCATACACAATGGCTGCTGGGGCTCCAAACATCCAAACCACATTCCAGGCAGCAGGAAAGAAAAGGGGGCTTCTGCCTGTTGAGTCAGTTCCTTTAAGGATCCTTCCCAGAAAGTTGTCTCAACAATTCTGTTTGCCAGCTTCGTGGACATACTGAGCTGTCAGAGAGACTGGGGATAAGACGTTTATTCCACACAGTATCGTGCCCCAGTGGGGATACTGTTATTGAGGCAGGAGGGAGGGTGGCCTCCTTGCAGGCAATGGTAGACTCTTACATCCACATGGCCAAATTTAATGGATTCTTCTCTGCCTTCCTCTCACTTAACTGCCTAGGAACATTCACCCCACTCCTCCATAGACATGTGTCTATCTTAGCTTCTCTAACACCACCCTCCTGGTTTTCCTCCTACTTCTCTGGCCACTGTTTTCCCATCTGTTTTCCTGGATCCTCCTCTTCTCCCCACTCTGGATGTTAGCGAGCCCCAGCTTTCCCATTGATCCTTCTACCCTTCTCCTCCTACACTCACTCCCACGGCGGTGGACAGCCTATCATGCTGGTGATTCCCAAGTTTGCATTTCTACCACAGACTTCTACCCTGAACTCCGCGTGCATACCTACGTGTCATCTCCTCTCACTTATATATTGAATAACCAGCTCAAAATTTACATTTTTACAGCATAAGTCTTGATTTCCCATCAAATATGTGTCTCTCCCAGCCTCCCCCGTCTCAGCACATGGACACACCACCAATCTGCTTAAAGTCTGGCACTTTAGAAACCATCCTTGATGGCTGCTTATCCTTGAATCCCCCACTCCCATTTTCAACCCCCAAAGAATTCTCACATCTGTGCAACTCTTTCCCCTTGGCGAACACCACTGTTGTCCAAGCCAGCAACATCCGTCACCTTGACCGCTGTGACTCCCTCCTAATGGATCTCCCCATTTCCGTGCTTTCTCCTGGGGTAGAACAAAGTGCATTAGCGCCAAGACTCTGGAGCCAAACCGCCTATGTTCAAATCTTAGCTCCAACGTATACTAGCTATTTGACTTGGACAAGTTTATTAATTTTTTGTCTCAATTTCTTCATCTGTAAAATGAGAATAATAATAGTGCCTATTTCGTATGGTTATTGTGAGCACTAAATGAGTTAATACATGTAAACACTCAGAGCAATATAATAAGCACAATCAATAAATCTTAACTATTATCACTAGCTATTATTACCATACGTTTTTCATGGAGCAGCCAGAGAGATCTTTTAAAAACATAAATTAAATCCTATCATTCCTGTGCTTAAAACTCTCCAGTCATTCCCCATTTCAGCTGCACTGAGATTCTAACACATCACCATGGCCAAAGGTCCTACCTCACCCGGCCCTTGACTCCCACCGTCTCTGCTCAGAGCTCTCTCCCCATCACTCACTATCTTTCAGCTACACCCGCTTTATTTTGGGTCCTTTGATACGCCAGGCTTAGGGGCCTTGCTCCTCTTCCTTCCTCTGCCCGGAATGCTCTTCCCTCCCCCAGCTCCTCACAGGGCTGACTTCTTTTCTGTCGCATCAGCTCAGTTATGTCCGCCTTGGAAAGCCCCACCCTGATCGTGTTCCTAAAGGAATGCGCCTGCCCTGGTCATCCTCCCTATTCACTTTCCACGGTACTTGTCATTCTCATCATCTTGGTGGTTTATTTGCTTGCTTATTTTATTCGTCTCTTTCTCTTTTAGAGGGTGGGATTTCTGAGCACAGACCTCTCTTATCTTGTGTGTAATGAGTCTCAGGACCTGATACAGTGATGCATGTAGTCGGTGCTCACAAACCAGCTGGCAAAAGAAAGATGACCCTTGAGCAAGGTTGTAAAGAATAAATAGGAATTTTCCAGATACACAAGGAGAGGCAAGGATTTGAGACAAAGGGAACAGCACTTGCAAATGCATAGAGATGTGAAACAGAGTCATGCCTTGCTGTTAAAGTGTGGCGTGGTCCTCAGGCCAGCAGCACGAGCTTCACCTGGGAGCTTGTTAGAACTGCAGAATCTCAGTCCCCAGCCCAGACCCACTGAATCAGGAGCTGCCTTTTAAGAAGATTCCCAGGTGATTCCTTTGAGAAGCGCTGAGGGAGTGTGTTCAGGGAACCAGAAAGAGCCATCAGGACCAGAGCACAATGGACCACGGGGAACATATCTGAAATATGAGTTTAGCCGCACGTGGCAGGCCCGGAATAACAGTGACTTAAAAACACCAGATACGTTTATTCACGTCTCCCATAAAAGTGTGAGCTAATATGGCTGCTTTTTGCTGAGTTGATCAGGGGCCTGGCCCATTCTAAGTGGTCTATAAAGGTGAATTTTCCTTCCCTGTCCTCTGACAAAGCTTGTCTGAGATTTTGAGCTGCCACTTTGTGCTGGGTTGAAGCAGTTGTTTCTGGCTGCATCCCCATAATAACCCCTGAGTGCCAGCTCCCTGGCAGGCCCCCGTGCTGGGCACTGGGGACACAGTGATGAGGAGGTGTGACTCCGTCCCTCCAGAGCTCAGCATGGAAATAGACGTCGTGATACAAGTCCAGATTTCTCCCTGCGACTTCTCAGGTTTCCCCGTCAGCAATAAAGGTCGGCAGGGTGAGTAGGAGGGTCAGGAAGTGAAGCCTCTGATGACTGAGGTTGGGGAGAAAGAGGATGGGAGGGAGCTGGAATACTTAATATCTCCTCCTTCAAGATAGTCAATTGGAGCAACGGAAAGAATAATGGATTCTAACACACTGAATAATACAAGAAGACATCCATGAGTCTAGACTGATACTAAAAACTGGAGGGGGAAAGGGAAAGCTTTTTCATAAAAGAAACCAACTAATGTATGAGGAATGGTAGAATTAGAAAACTACTATTTTGAAACCACTGGTATAATAATTGATTTAGGTAAGTATTAACAACGATGCTTAAACCATCGAATTGAAAGTTGTTTGGGAAAAGGCTGTTCATATGCCCTCAAATAGCGTCCCCCAGAGTACTGATTCATTACAAAGGGAAAAGGTACCTTTACAATGAGGACATCTGGCGAGCACTATATGAATCATATGATAAATTTAATGTCACCAATGATGAGGCTAACTGGAATCATGACACTCAAATTTAGGATCATTCTGAAGAGCAACTGGCTTCTGCTATTCAAAAGTGTCAATGTTGTGGGGAAAAATAGAGCTGAGGACCAGTTTCAGATTATAGGCTTACAAGCAATGACAATTAAATGCAACACATGATCCTTGATTGGATCCTTCATGGGGAAAAAAATGTTCAGAGGACATTATTGGGACAATTAAGGACATGCGAATATGGACTGTCTATTAGATAATAGTGCTCTAATGTACTGAGTGAGATCATAGTATTGTGGTGGTTATGCAGGAAAATGTCCTTGTTCTTAGAAGATACATGCTAAAGAATTTAGGGGTAAAGGGTCATGATGTTGCCAACTTACTCTCCATTGGTTTAAAGAAAAAAATAAGGAAAAAGTATATAGGGAAAGAGATAAGACCAATGTGGCAAAATATTAAGAGTTGGTGAACCTAGGTGAAGGGTATTCAGGTATTCATTGTGTTATATTTGCAACTTTGAAGTAGGTTTGAATTTTGTTTTAGACAAAAAGTGTCTTTTACTCTGCCCGGTGGTTGATCCTGTGCAGACCGAGTTCAGCATATACAGTGGTTCCTCAGACTCGCCTCGTCTGAGGTTCAGCCTTGGCTGGCGGCTGGCCCATCAGCTTGCGCCCAGGAAGTGGGGTTGGCTCTGAACAGAGAGGACGGGGGAGCTGGGGCTCTGCAGCCTCAGACTTAGCCTGTGCCTGAACCTCACCCACATCACCTGCCCTGTCTTTGGAGAGTCTGAGCTCACAAGCCATGACCACAGCGCCTGACAGGTGGGAAGCACTGAGGAGGAAAGCCTGCTCTCGTTTTGAGCAGAGACTGAGCCCTAGAGCGCCTCCTGGATCCGGGCCCCTCTCCTGCTGCCCAGGGAGGGTCTGGGAGAGAGGCCCAGAGCATCAGGGTGGGGTGGAGCTCTGGGGTTTTATCTGTGGGGGTTGCAGGGGTGGGAGTGTTAGTGTGGGGAAGGGAGATAAAGATGAGGTGAGATTATAATTGTGAGAGGTGGGGAAGAGTGAATTTCAAAGAACATTTTTAGTCACAGATGGTTGCAGAGAAATAGAACAGCACCTCGTCTTCCGAGCTGACTGCAGGGGGGGCTCGCTAATGAACACATTGATTCCCAGCTCCTCGGAACAATAGCAAATGCTTTTGCAGTTATTAATTGGGCTCCCACAGCAGGTGTGGGGGATGGAAGGCACCGGTGATTCTAAGTTTATCTTGGGGGGTTAGGTGAACAGAAAGAGAACTTACGGAGCAAGGGGGCAGGTCACATACTATCATACCAGGAGAGCTGGACCCCAACTCTCAAACTGGCTACTAAGCAGTTTAACCTCTTTAATCCCTAGTTTTCCTCATTGGTAAAGATTAGAATAATAATTTTCCTTCATGTGGATTGTGTGAGAACGAAATGAAATAGTTAACACAAGTAAAAAGTACTTCGTAAGCTGTCCAGCGCTATATGGCATTTGTTTATCTTATTGTCAGTCATTTGTTCAAAAAGCATTTATCAACCACCTACTGTGTACCAGGCTCTGTGCTAGGTTCAAGGAATATAGCAGTGAACTGGAACATATAGTCCCCGCCCCCAGGGAACTGGTGGTCCAGCAAAGAAGAGGGGCCGTGGACCAAGGATTACAGGTGTGCTGAGATGTACCAGTGGCCACTGGAAGCATCAGACAGGCTGATGGGGAAGTGAGGGAGGCCTCCTGAGGAAGGAATACCATTAGGGAGATGCATCATAAGCAGCAACACCACTATCCCTGCCCCTGGCGCAGGGTCGGGGCTTAAACGCTGACCGTGGTTGACCAGATGGACAAAAGTCTGAAGCCCTGTGAAGGACTTCCATTTATTTCCTGATCGAGGAGAGGCTCCTGCAGTCTTACTAACGTTGCCTAGCCTTGTCTGCTGTGCAGATTCCTGGGACTGGCTGGCATCGTAGAACAGAGCATCCCTCATTCTTGTGAGGCTGACACCCAGATAACAAGGCTTGAGCTTTCCCAAAGGGGTTGGATAATTCCTCTCCCCTCCCAAATAAAGAGACAGCAGGGCACTGAGGTCTTTTCCAGGTCCACCCAACACCACACAGTGCTCAGCCATGTGCACCTCCCCACGGGAGACTGCCTCCATCCCACAGGCTCAGGGCCTGCAATTTCCCCTAATCTCTCTACCGTGAGCCTATGCGCAGCGGCACTCGTGGTATTTGTCCCCAATCCTCGCTCGGCACGGACTTTTGTAAAACCACTCTTGACAAACAGGACTTCTGGAGGTTGGCAGGATAGTCTAGGATAGAAACCATATGTCAGGGAGACGGGAGGTTTGCACTTGGTTCCACTGGGAATGTAGCTCCTGAGAAGACACTGAGAGAGAAATGCAGTGCCGGGCGTTGAGCGCTCGTAGGCAAAGGTGCCCGTGTCCAGTCAGGAAGCGGGTCATGAACAAACGCTGCCCGCGGTGCGAGGGTTAAACAGAGGTTGAATGAAGCGTCCTGAGGGTTCTGAAGAATCTTTCTTGTCTGTCGTTCACTCTTGGGTGGCTTTGTGCATACCAGCAGATCACTGCGGTTTTATGGGCTCTGGTTTCCTCCCCGGGTGGTGCTGGTGGTGATAAGGGAGGAAGTGGTGGTGGTCCATGCGTGTGAGCGGTCAGGACAGGGAGCCGGGTGGGGGCAGCTGAACCCAGTAACACCTAAGCCCCTTCAACTGCTTTGACCTTTATTCTGCGAAACCTCTGTCTGCCCTGATTATCCACCAGCCTACAAAACAGTGCAGGCGCTGCGTGTGTTCTTTAGAGAGGTGTTTCCCAAACAGGACAAAATGAGATAACGTTCTAAGGGCTCCCACATCTAATACTGGGGTCAAGTCATACACCTTTCACTTTGCGTCCGGGACCCAGAAGTCATTCCCATCCCTTTTGGTTTGGAACACGTAAACTTCGCACACAGGCACAATTAGGAAGTAGCTTCTGTTTCATGAGGAAGTTTTGTATCCTGTACTCTCTATTGAAGACTTCATGAAAGAAAGAAAGGAATAAAATTCTCACGTTTGCAAGAAACTGCTAGTGTCTGAATATCTTCCCACAGGCAGGGAAATCTGGTACCCAAAAAAGGTGACTTTCCACATATGAAAGAACATGTTTATTGACAATGTGGATGAATAAAGCCATTAAGTGAATGTGGTTTAGGTTAAAACAAAAGAGCTGCCACCTTCTTCCCAGTGTCCAGAACAAACCAACCCTTCCCCCACCCTACCACACAGGGCGAGAAATGGGTGGGGAAAGACCCAGTTTGTCTCCAGATTCAGCACACACAGAAATGGAGATACACGCCAGGAAGATCAAGGACCGGTTGGTTGTACGTTCCGAGCACTGTACACGCATCAGCTCACCTTGTCCCCCAGCGTCCTGTGCGTGAGGCGGCCATGACCATCCTCGTTTCACAGGTGTGCAGACAGAGAGGCCAGGTAACTCGCCAGCGAGCGCAGCGCCGAGAAGTGGTGGTGCTGGGGTCTGAACCCAGCGAGAGCTTTCGTGTCTGCCGACTTAACCGCCACATCTGCTGCCTGACGTCACTTTTCTTTTTTGCTTTTTAAGTCCCCTCGGTCCAAAGTCTTTCAGATTTTATATAAAACCTTCATCAAAAAGTTGACTATCATGCACATGGAATCTCAGTATTATTTCTTAGAACTTTACGTGAATCTACAATTATCTCAATAGAATCATCATTTGAAAGAAGTTTTCCAGCACCATACATGTCGAAAAGCAGTTTTTAATGTACAAGTGAATTAAAATTTAAGGTGCAAAACAACCGATTTTAGAGTTAAATTCACTCTGTGAATGTAGAGAAGTAATTTATGGTGGTATCCCAGCTGTTGGTAGCAGTAGCCTGGAAAAGGAGAGGGTTAGAGTCCCTGCGAGACTCTGTCTTGGGAAAGCCCCCTAAATCGTGTAAGCCTCAGTTTCCAGAACACGTAAAACAGAGCAGTGATGCCCACGCCGTTGCATGGTTAGGAAAAGGCAGATGTGAAGTCAGGTTTGTCTGATTCCAGAGTGGCCTGCTCTTAGCCGCTCTGTGCCGCCCTGAGTGGAGGTGCCAGCTGCAGGGAAGAGAGCCCAATGGGGCCTGTCTGTAGCCCCTGCCAGCTACCCCTTCAGCCCCTTTCATCTGCCAGTTTCCCTGGAACTCGGTCCTTCCTGCTGGGTCTGTTCTGATTGTCGTGTTGACTCCGCCGTGGTTGGAACCTGTGCTCTTCCCAGTTCAATTTGCTTCTGTTTCCCTTTCCAAGTAAACTGGATTTGGAGTCAGAAGGTCAGTTTCAGATCTGCTTTCCGGTGTAGCTTCTGGCAAGCCACTTCCCCAGCTGTCTCGGGTTTCCCATCCGTAACCTCAAGTATCCATACAGGGTGCGCTGGCCTCTACAAGGTGCCGGAAGCCCCTCCTCCTCGAACGTCCCTCCATCCATTCCATTCAAGGAGCGAGAAACCGCTGCTCCATCTCCGTGCACAGCAGCTCGCGCTGGCCATTTCCCCAACCCCATACGATCTGGGCCTGGGAGACGGCAGGGTGGTGAGGCAGCCCAACCCTCCAGTGTGTGAGGTGTCCGTCACGGAGGCAGGAGCCAGGCTGTAGCCAAGGAAATGGAGAAGATGCTGTAATTGGAGAGACTCAGTGTTGCTAAACTGAAAATTTTGTGAAATCAGTTGAGAGAAAAATCAATATGGGATTTTTTTTTTCCATGTTGAAAAGACAAGATTCCCACACAATTAAGAATTGGGCCACGGTTTCCACACTCTGCCTGTCATGTTCTCTGGTTTCTGTGCCACAACTGTTCATCAGAAATAATTAAACATTTTCCCATGGGCAACAATTACTTGCTTAAAATATTATGAGTAAGGAGAATACATTTATAATTACCTAACCTTTCTGAAGGTGAAAATATATATTATCCTTTGATGGAACAGCAAAAGGAGATCCGGATATGCCGGCGCAGCGCTGTATCCAGCCTGATTACACTAATTGCCTCAAGGAGTGCAACCAGGCTTTCTACACACCCAAGCCTCCGCTTACCTTTTCTGCTACTTCTAGGCATCGAATAATGGTCCCTCTCTTGTTGCTTTTGTAAGCCGTTGAGCGGCCAGCGGTGCTGGTCGGATTGCAGACAGCCTCTCTGATCTGCACCTGCGGGCTCTGGAGGGGGTGACACCTCTTTTCTTTGGAGTTAGCTTCATTTTTAGCCACATGCAGACGCCAACCATGAGCCGGGTGTTTCACGTTTTCACTCGTTTCCTGATTTTGCCTTAAACGCACACACGGTGCGAACAACATAATAATCACAACAGTTAACACTTACGGAGTGCTCACATGCTGTTAGGCATTTCTGAATGCTTTATGTATACTGTCTCATTTAATGCCCACAACAATTCCACAAAGCAGGTTCCTATTAACAGTCCCATCTTACAGATGAGAGAATTGAGGCCCAGAGATGTTAAGTAACTGGCCCAGGATCACGCAGCTAGCAAGTGGTGAAGCTGCAGTTGGGTCCAGAGTATAGCCTTTTAACCACTACCCTGAACTCTCTCTCAGATTTCTCTATCAAGTCATTTTGGTTCACTGTTTTCTGTTAACTGGAAAAGAATATGTTTCCTGTAAGGTATTTCTCAAAAAGCTGACTGCAGTGAAATACTGCTTTCACATTGAAGGCTTTTTTTCTGCCTTGTCTGGCCTTCTTGCTGGTGTTTAAGTCTACGAGCAAGCGTGTAATAATGACAGCAGGAACAATGACCACTTGCCGAGTGTATGTCTTGGGCTAAGCGCTGAGCCAGGATCTTCACTTCCTTCCTGTCTCTCTCCCCTTATACAACATAATGGTCCAGGGTGGATAATATCATCCTTGGGTTACACATGGACAAACCGAGCCCCAGAAGGGTGAAGTGACACGACCAAGGTCACACAACCGGTAAGCTGTGCAGCAGGGACTTCAAGGCATATGGCCACCCTACTCAGCCAGTTTTATCCCACGTACTGTGTGCCAGGCCTTGCCCTTGGCTCTGGGAATACCAACATGAATTAGGCCCCGCCCCTGCTGCCAGCCAGGAGCTTGACTGGCTCACACACCCGCCATGTTTTGGGGTCACCAACTGGTGTAGCTACATGCATGCTTTCCTCTGAAATGTTCTCTCCCTTATTTTAGGAGAACTGAGTTTTGACAACTCTTCCACAGGATCTGAAGTCATGTAAAATTTTGTTGAGGTTCTGCAAGGTGTCTTGGAAAGCAGCAGGATGTGTTTCTGTGTTTGCACACATCCTTGGTACGCGATCCTCTCTCACAGCTCAGTTGCTCTCTGATTGTGTCTCTCTGTTCCACAACAGCAGGCTGCAAATCTCAGTGTCCAGTGTCATCATTTGAGCTAGATTACTCTGTCTCAGGAATTGTCCCAGCATTCTGTGCTAGGATTACAACAGAATTTAAAATGTGGGGTCTCCCTCTCAATGAGTACAATTAATTCTTCTTATCTTTCAGATTCTCTAGGAGCAATGGTATGATGGTTATGACCACAACTCCAGAGCCAGACTGCCTGGTTTCAAGCCTCAATTCCAACACTTACCAGCTGTGTGACCTTTGGCCAATTACTTAGCCTTTCTGTGCCTCAGTTTCCTCATCTATCAAATGAGGGTGATGAACTCATAGTGCCACCTTGTGAGTGGATTGAATGAGTAAATGTGCATCACTACTTGGTCCCTGGGGCTGCGTAAGTTTGGACCATTGTTATTGACAGTTATCCACAGACTTGAATTCCATTGATAATTTGAAAAGGACTTATTTTTAAGAAAGAAAAATAGTGCTTCACTATCTACTTTTTTCAGCTCTCCAAGGGTCGCTGTGTTCTTTAAATTTCCGTTCTGGGGATTGTACACAGCCATTCAGGTCAGGATGCTCTCAGTGCAAGCCTTCCGTGGACTTTCCCTGCAGACGGGAGGTCTGCATTGCAGCACCTCGCTACGGTTATCCCAGACCGGTTTACACGTGTTGTCTTTTTTTTTAATTAATTTTTTTTAATTGCAGTAACATTGGGTTATAACATTATATAGCTTTCGGATGTACATCATAATATATTTGGAATTCTGTGTAGATTGCATCATGTTCACCACCCAAAAACTAATTATAGTCCATCCCCTCACATGTGAGCCTAATCACCCCTTTTCGCCCTCCCCCACCTTCCCCCATGGTAACCACCAATCCAATCTCCATTCCTATGTGTTTGTTTGTCGTTGTTTTTATCTTCTACTTGTGAGTGAGATCATACGGTGTTTGACTTTCTCCCTCTGATTTATTTCACTCAGCATAATACCCTCAAGGTCCATCCATGTTGTCACAAATGGCTGGATTTCATCATTTCTTATGGCTGAGTAGTATTCCATTGAGTATATATACCACATCTTCTTTATCCATTCGTCCCTTGAGGTTGCTTCCAAGTCTTGGCTATTGTGTATAATGCTGCAATGAACATAGGGATGCATGTATCTTTATGCCTTTGTGTTTTCAAGTTCTTTGGATAAATACCCAGCAGTGGGATAGCTGGATCATATGGTAGATCTATTCTTAATTTTCTGAGGAAACTCCATACTGCTTTCCACAGTGGCTGCACCAGTTTGCACTCCCACCAGGAGTATACAAGGGTTCCCTTCTCTCCACATCCTCTCCAACGCTTGTTGTTTTCTGTCTTGTTAATTATAGCCATTCTGACAGGAGTGAGGTGATACCTCATTGTAGTTTTGATTTGCCTTTCCCTGATAGCTAATGATGTTGACCATCTTTTCATATGCCCGTTGGCCATCCATATATCTTCTTTGGAGAAATCTCTGTTCAGATCTTTTGCCCATTTTTCAGTTGGGTTGTTGGTTTTTTTGTTGTTGAGTTGTATGAGTTCTTTGTATATTTTGGATATTAACCCCTTATCTGATATATGGTTTGCAAATATCTTCTCCCAATTGTTAGGTTGTGTTTTTATTTTGTTGATGGTTTCCTTTGCTGTGCAGAAGCGTTTTAGTTTGATGTAGTCCCATTTGTTCCTTTTTTCTTTTGTTTCCCTTGCCCGGTCAGACATGGTACTTGAAAATATGCTGCTCAGACCGATGTCAAAGAACATGTGTTGTCTTTAAACGGTGCGATGCAAGTGGATCGTTTGAATCAGTGCAGATTGTAAACCTCTCCCTGCTGGCTCGCACCCCCACCGGCCAGTGTTTCCTGTTGTACACTGCATAATAACATTAACTCCCGACCCAGGCCTTCCCCTCTGCTGTTGTCCCGTACACACCTTTTTCCACGGGGCAGCCAAGGTGATCTTTTCTCAAATGCCCATCAGATATGACACTCTTCTGCTGAAACCCTTCTAGTTTCTTCCTTTTGCACTGAGAATGCAATGTTTTAAAATGAACTTACTCTCTACTGATTTCTTAAACAGAAGACTCAGATGTAATTTTTTATGACTGAGGACCTCGTCCTCAGTCTCATCATTGTGACAGGATTGAGTTGGTGTCAATAACTTCCACTGCAAGTGACAGAAATCCAACTCTTACTAACACAAGCAAAATTGAACTTACTGGCACATGTAACTGAGAACTTTTGGAGTGATGGTTGTGTATGAAGCATGGTTGTATCCAGGTGCTAAAATGAGTTCATCAGGGTTCATTTTCTCTCTCCATCTGTGGATTCTGCCTCTCTCTGCTTCTAAATGTGTCGCGATTCAGCCATATTCACTCCTTCCAAAGGGAGCTCTACATTTGCAGCAAACAAGATAATTTTGGCAGTCTCAGGTAGAATCCTTACAGGTCTTAGAAGAGGAGCCCGCTTCCTCAGTATCCGTATACCAGTTCTTGTGGAAGGACTCTGAATTGCTCTGCTTGAGTCACATGCCAACCCCTAAGGCCGGTGAGCAGATAAGTCATTGTGATTGGAAGTTCCTCCCGAATCCCATGGGATAGACTAGCTGCAAAAAGGATGCTCTGCAGACTAAAGCAATAGATGTCTACTAGTACCGTAGGCTCCTTAAAACAAAATACTGTGTGCTGGGCACTGTGGCAGAGAGATGAAAGATAAAAACACAAAAACCACCCAGAACTGAGCATGCGGATGCAGGGACATGTGCATAAACCAGAGACTAACATAATGTAATCAGCTGTGACCAACACACAACATGTTCTGAGAGAAATGCTCGTTGATCAAATAGGAGTTAATTGTGCCAGGGGAAATCAGGAAAGACTTCACAGAGGAGGTGATATGTGATGGCATTTCATGATGGAGAGAGAGAAAAGAGCATTTCGGGTGGAAGAAACAGAACATGGAAAGATATGGAGCTATGGAAGAGGATGGAATAGTGACAGGTGAAAGGCTGGGCACGTAGACCTGGCAGCAGAAGTGACTCTCTTTCCTGAGTTCATCTTCACGCTTCCTCCCAAGTCACCCCCACTTCATGCTCCCCCCACCCCCAAGAGTGCTATTATCCCCTCAGGGACTGGAGAGACGGCGTGTATGTCCCTGGCCGCTGCGCAGCCTCTCCTTCCTCACCCTGCAGACCTGCTCTGGCCCCCATGTCCACAGTCCGCAGGCGGCACCACCATCTACTTTACTTACCTGTTACCCTCTCCCGGGCCATGAGATCCACCCCAGTCTTTCTGCTCTCCAGCCCTTCTTCTTTCTTGTGTTCTGTTTTTCCTATTGTTGCTTCCATACTTTTCAGCCTTCTTATGAAAAGAAAGACCACCACTTTTAAAGACCATCGGCCAATCAGAACATTTCCTTACTGCAGTGATCTTTTCAGCCCGGGCTCCATGTTATGATAACCTGGGAAGCTTGTAAAAACTGTCCGATGTACAGGCTCCGCCCCTAGGTCTGCTGGAGCCTGCACTTCAGTGACTCTAAGATGCTGCTTGGTTCGCTCGGTGTGCAGCACACCTCATGTCCTCACCTGGGCTTCGGAACCTTCTCATGGAGGCCTGCTCGTGGCTCCCCTGCCTAACGGTCCGGCAGGGGCAGAAGGCTGGTCTCTTGATGGCCACCAAGACTTTGCTGTAGTCAGGTTTAATGAGATATTCCCAGGCTTGTTACACTGTTGTCTTGTTCGTAAAAATTATGTTTTAGCCTTCAGGACATCTAATTTTGCAAGTCAGTGTCGGGTACAGAGCAAATCCTGTCACTTAAGAGCAACACATTCCGTAATTTTAAAGGTCAAAAACTCACGTGGAAATTAGACTCAACTATTTAAATACATTGGCTTAAACAGAAAATGTGGTCCTACGACAGCCTGGCTGTTTATGCATATGTAAATTAGTCCATTAGATGCAGTGATAACTGGTATCTCAAGTGCTCGCTGATTGTCCCTGTAGTGTGGTAGGAAAACACTGGTAAATGCAGGAACTGTTCTGTTTAAGGACGTTGTAATAATAGCACTCATTTATGGAGTGTCTACTTTATGACAGGCACTACACTGCAAGTTATTTAGTTTACCTCAAATCCTCATAACGATCCTGCAAGCAGATCTTGTAAAAGGAAGGGAACAGTTACAAGTGCTGAGCTAGGATTCCACACCAGACCGACTGAGCAAAACCACTCCCGCCTCCGCACCACACTCTCCTCATGCAGGACCGCACTGTACGGGAGCACGCTGCGTGTGCCTGGGCGCCCAGGAGCGGGGCTACCTGGTGGAGGAGATTCTGTTCCTAGAACCCGGGCCCACACTGAGTATTAGTTTCTTTTTACAAAATATTGCTGATCTGATAAGCGAAATATGATGCCTCATGTTAATTTGTATTTTTTATTCAGTTGTTGGTTCTGATCAGTTTCCTTATTTTTCAATGGTTTGACTTGAGTGCATTGCACTGGGAATAATTCAAAAGACAGGGTTGGGTTGGTTTGTTTCTTTGAACTAGTAAGCTAGAGAAGGGGAAAAGAATCATTACCTTTTGAGCACTGATTTTAGTATTTATCTACATAACAATCATCAAGGTAGAGAAATACAAATTCCCAGCCACCCTCACCAAAAGATGACAAAGCATGTTTTCTTTCTTTTTGGTTGGTCGAAAATCGTGTCTTCTGTTTTGCATCTGGGAGTAAAACTGAGCTCACTCGCAAAATGTCTATTTTTGATAAATTGAGAACAAAAAGACCAAAACTAATGACTTCCACAATGGAAGGTGTCCTGGGAAATACAATATAGAATAGTGGAATCGGGGGCTTATTTACTATGATTCTGTATATCCATCTGATGGGGAGTATAGTTTTCTTTACACAAAGGGATCCAGGGAATAGTGAATCAGGAAATAATTGACTTGTTCTGGTTTGTCTGTGAATGTGCATTTTTATCTGATGGCAAATATGCTGTTGGCCTTTGAGTCAGTCACCCACCATAAAATTTCCTCAGCCTCGTGTGCACCCAGAGAGTGTGCCCAGCCCCCCCAAAGAAAACATTTCAAATTAGCATTAATCAGCCAATGTCGTGGTATTTCGGGCCCTACGGTGAAAGCCACCTACTGCAGCGGAATGCCATTCAGCAGGCAAGAAGTGATTTGCAATATAATTTAAATGAAGAGTTGGTTTCCTTTCCCATTTCAAGCATACCAGTATGGAAAACGGATTGTCAGACATTCTGGTGGTGTGCATCAACTTGGCTATTCACTCAGAAAATGAAGTTTCCTGAGACACCGGCACATTTAATTTATTTCTTTTTCCCTATGAAGTTAACTTTGGCTTGTTAAATACAATGACTATCCAAACCACAGAAAAACCAACACCATTAATTTTAATGCTCATAATGTAGTGGAAGGAGGTTATATTCATTTGGGATTTTTTTTCCTTTTAATGGAATGTTTACTTGCCCCTCTGCTTATGAGTTAATTATTATTTTCCTTCCATAATGTTCTGCTTATATCTGAGCAGCCAGTGTGTCTATTAATGTCTTGCATTTAAAAAGTGCTGGTGAATCTATCATTTTGCAATGTCTATCAGTAAAGCATCAATAGCTTGACAGCATGGTGAGTGAATATGTGGCTGATAGGCATGCCATGAGTCCCTTACAGGATTCTCTCATCTATTTTTATGAAACATTTAGTTTTAGTAGAGTTTCTTTTCTATGCTTTGATTGGGAGAGTGAATGACTTTTCAGTGAATTATATAGCAGAGAGTTACGAATTGGTGTCTTTCCTCTCATCATGTGGGTATTTATTTTTAATTCATCTATTTATTCATTTAATAGACACTTAGTAAGCATCCAGCTTATGCCGGTAGTGTGCTAAGTATTATGGATTAAAAATCATCAGGACATAGTCCCCTCCTCAGGGTGCTCCTACTTCTGAGCCGGAATTGCATCCCAGTGAGAGGAGCGGCACAAGTGGCCCAGGCACGGGGGAGTGGAGAGGCGCGATGGAGGGAGCCCTCCCTGGACAGGGGCCCTCAAGGGAGGCTTTTGGGAGCAGGAGGTGCTACAGCTAGACCCTGGAGGCCCAGGCCACGAGTTCTTCAAGTTGTCAGTGAAATGATGGATGAGGGTGGGAAAAGGCAGATGAGGTAGAGGGAATAGCGAGTGCCAAGTTGTGAAGCAAGCCATTGTTGGAAACCTACTATATGCTGTTTAAATACTGATAATATAAGCTAACGTTTAAGTGCTCACCATTTGCTATACACTGTTTCAACTTCTTACATCTGCAAAATCGGTTAAGCCTTATAATGACTCTTTGAAGTAGGTAGTATCAACATCCTCTTTTACAAGTGAAAGTCAATGCCTGGAGAGATTCAGTAACTGGACAAATCCCTCACAGCTCGTAGGATCAGGACCAAGGCTGGGACTCAGGCCCTCTGACTCCAAAGCCTGCAGCTTTAAGTACGGTGCTCCTGGCCTCTCTGCCTTCTGGGGCCTTCACTCCAGCCATGCAGATAGACCTGCAAATAGTGACTGACCTTCATGACTGTGTCTCAGTGGGGATGATAACAGTCCCTGTCACATGTGGAGAGGATTAAATGAGATATAAAATATTTAAAGTGCTTAGAACAGAGCCTGGTATGCAGTGACACACTGGTTAACTGCTGGTATTATGATGATTAGTGTCTTAAAAGTAGTAGAGCCCAGGACCTTAGGAGTTCAGTAGAGCTTAGGAGTTCAGACCACCCAGGGGAGGTTACCGCCAGGCCATTGGTCAAGATGCGCTTGGAGGTGCTGGCAGTTGATGTAGACCTGGCTTGCTTAATGGTGGAGTTCCTAGAGACAGGACCTGGGGACCAGGGGAGTATTTCAGCAAGACAGGATGGAGTGCAGAAATGGAAGCAGACCGGAAAAGTAAATAGATTAATTTGATGAAAGCAGGGGGTCTCTAAAGAGAAGCTGGGAGAGTAAGATCAAATCGATGGGTAGAAATTGTTTCCAACTAATGACGTTTGTGGGAAGGATTGGCATTGTCTATATCTTGTATTATTTAGCCATCAGAAAAATTTTCATGGGATTAATGGGCTCCATTTTTCCATATGAAGGAAATGAGGTGCAGAGAAGTTATATAAGTTGCGTAAGCTCATCCAGCTGAAGAGTGGTAGAACTTGACTTGAACCCAGGTCTGTGTTTTTAAAGTGTCATGCTCATTTGACCACACCACACTTTCATTTTTGTAGCACTGAGCGTTCTGACACATTATGAATATTTATAGAATATTTTTTCTAGTGAAAGGAATAGGGGAAAAAAGTAAGAAAAATGTACAAATGTGTTCTTCTTATCAATCATCACCATTTTCCTGGTTAATAGCCTGTGTCTACTTTCATCCAAGATGGAAAGAACTGGTCTCTCTCTTTGATTTCCTATACACACACACAGCCCTCGTGTTGCCTATTTGTGCGTACCTGTTACAGCACATACTATAGGTAGCACATTAGCACCTGGAATAAGAGCTGATGGTTAAGATTTGGGCTTTGAAGGACCCGGTGCCAGGGCTAGAAGCCAGCGCTGCCATTCACAGCTGTGGTCGCAGGCAGGAGTCTTTGGTTCTCTGTGTTTCTGTTTCCGTATCTGTTTAATGACATCAATAGTAGTACCCATATCAGTGGGTTGCTGTTAGGAATAAATGGATTAATACGTATAGAGACTAAAAACTGTACTTAAAATGCTGTGATCGCTCCTTAAATATTAGCACTCTTATTGTCGTTATTGTGCCGTATCTCATGTCTCTCCAAATAAAGAACTGTGATTGCCTGTGTTGGTGAGGGCATGGGAAAGTTGTCTTTTCATATATTGCTGAAGAGAGTATGAAATTGTACAGACTTTGTGAATGGTAATATGACAATATATCAAAATTTAAAAGATATGTTTTCTGTACCTAATAATTCCACTTCTAAGTACTTATCCTGGAGATGGGTTCACACAAGTAAAAATGTATAATTTGTACCTTTTGAATTTTAGTCTGTGCGTGTATAACCTAACCCAAATTTTTAAAATAAAGGTCCCTGAGTGTTTTATGCTTTGTTTGTACCCTCCACATGGTCTAGCACAATGCGAGGCGCAGAGACACTGACAAATTCCCTTTTGTTCAGCCCGGCACAATTCCTACGGTCTCTGTGCCCCAGACCCACCAAAGGCACCGCTTACGTCTTAGAACGATGCTTCACCCTGAGCCACTCACCCCAAACTCCGTGTGACAACTAACTTTGTGCTCCAGCCGCTTTTTTTCTTCATTGTTTTGCTTTCCGAATTGACATACACTTTTTTTATTGCAGCTGTGTCCTTGGCCTCTCTCGATGACTATTCCTGACTCGTGGACCTTGCGATCTTGGGAAAACATCATCCAATTTCTTCAATCTAGACCCTGGGGATCCCCCTTTTTCACAGCATCACCCCCTCTCAGCCTGGACACATTGACCAAACCATTTTCTAGTACACGCGTGAGTAAGATGCTTGACTCTTTTTATGGAAATAGTTCAGATCACCCATTTCCCCCGCCACACCCTTCACTTCTGTGCACGATTTTGTTTCTCTCAAAGCCAATTCTCTTCCTTTCTGGAACTAACTGCCTGGCCGGTAGTTAATACCCTCAGGTTCATTATCTGTTTAGTCACTGGCTTCTTCAAGGAGGTGGTAGCCAGCAGAATCTAAGGATGGAAGGCACAAGCCTTTGTTCTCCTCCTGTGTGGTTCCATTCAGGGTTACTTGTCTCTGACTTAGATTGGAGACTAAATGGATTAGAATAAAACCAATTTAAGAGAAAAAAGAAATGCTCACAGACACAGAAATAGAGATTCCTGCTATCTTGCCTGCCTAAGATCTGCAGGCCTCACCAAGGAATTTAAAAAGTAATGTTTCTTATCATAAGTGACAGAAATATGCTGCTTTCTGCATCAATAGATATGAAGATTAAAGGGTCTGACCGTATTAAACAATTTTGCACAGCACCAGGCACTCTGGGCTCTGCTCGCTGCCTTATTACCCTTCATCTTGTGGCTATTTCAGGCCCAATTTAAGAATACAATGCAGTCTGGCTTTGCAAATTGACATCCTTTAATTTAAAATGTCTTGTAGGGGAATTAAGAAATTATGGAACAATTATTCACCCTCAGTTGAAAGCTAGATAGCATCCTGAGATCCTGGTCCATTAGCCATTTAAATAGATTGTCACATAATTGAATTACACCTTTGCCCCCGTAATATCTTGTGGAAATATGTTGGTGTTTCGTGTTGGTAAAATGCTCCTATAAAAATAGAGTAGGGGTCGAGGTTGGAGATTGACCTGGGTGTCAAAGAAAACCTCAGAGCGGAGAGGGCTGACACGTCGAGATTTTGTGCTGGAGGTTGATGAGCAGAGCAAGCGTTCCATTTGGAGTTCAAACTGAAGTTTCACAGATCAAAACTGTATACATGACGTGGGGAAGTATGCATCCTCCCCTCGCATCCCTTTGCATTGTCCTTCAGTGTTCAGCTGAAGTGCCCGCTACTCATTCTCGAAACTGTTTCATTGTAACCTCCCCCGTGGACAGAAACACTGGGTTTGCTGTGCTCCGGACGTGTCTTCCTGTAGACAGTTCACTCACAGCCCTGCCGCGATGGCGCCAAGCCTCCTGCACCAGGCAGTGTGGCTGAACCAGGACCCGGGTCCCGCTCATCCAGGATGGCAGAATAAGTGTTTGATGAATGAAGATTTACTTGGAAGTCTCAATGGTTTCGTGTCTAAACTATTTTCTTTTGTGGAATGGGAACCAGAAAAAGGTGGAATCTATTAGGAATTTTTAAAGCATCATTCTTAAGTAGGGATTTTGCCCCACTTACATCATTACACCATTTCATCGAGGATTTATTAAACACCAACTCTATTTAGCAAATGTTTATCAGGCACTTATTATATGCAGACCTAGGGTAGGTGCTGAGGGGAAAAATAACCCAAACCTATTTCATGTTCTTTAGAGGAGCTGAAAGCCCCTCTAAAAAGCCATTGGGGATTGGAGAGTTCTGCAGGAAGCAGACCTGGTGACTGAAAGAGCAGGCAGATGGCTGGGCATGCGCCAGGACCATAAGCAGGGACGAGGGTACATTCCATTCCATTCCTCTCTGTCTTCTATGGCCGTTGGTCTGCCCAACCTCCTCCCTGCCCCCCACCCCTCCACATCATCCATTTGGGAACCCAGCAGAGAAGAAAACTCTTAGACTAACGTCCTGTGGTCAGGCTGGATGTGTGCCTTTCATTTGAAAACTCCCCCAAAGGAGAAAGATTCTAAAGCACTGTTCCCCCTGCCTCAACCCCACCCCAGCTTCCAACTCTCCTCCATATTGTGCAGCCTTCCGCGCCTTCGTAGTCTTTGTCTGTTCTGTGTGGCACGAGAATCTCTCTCTCTCTCTCTTTTTAAAAGCTCTTTACCTTTTCTTTACCTTTATCAAAGAACACTCTTGGAGCTTTAACACCCAACTACAGCTATCCTCCTGAATGTTCCTGTGTGGAAGGGATTAATCAAGTCTGTCAAACACTGAGCTGTAAAACCTTTAATATTTCTAAAAGGTTTAAAGTCGGCATATTTATCACATGCATCATTGAGAATAATCTTTCTTTTTATAAAAAAATAAATGCTTACTGTAAAATATTGTGGTGATGAGCACAGTGGGTAAAAGGTTCACACAGGGGCCCAATTGTGATACTGGAATGGAGATTCTGGTAAAATCTTCCTCTGACGTCATTGCCCTGGAGGCCACCTCTCATCTACCACACTTCTATTTGTGTGCATGTTTTTTGTTTGTTTGTTTGTTTTATTTTTTTTTGAGGAAGATTAACCCTGAGCTAACTACTGCCAATCCTCCTCTTTTTGCTGAGGAAGACTGGTCCTGAGCTAACATCCACACCCATCTTCCTCTACTTTATACGTGGGACGCCTACAACAGCATGGCTTTTGCCAAGTAGTGCCATATCCGCACCCAGGATCTGAACCAGTGAACCCTGGGATACTGAGAAGCGGAACGTGTGCACTTAACCGCTGCACCACCGGGCTGGCCCCTGTGTGCATGTTTGATATTGTGGAATTCTAGAATCTTCGTGCTCGAAGGGAGAGGAGTGTAGGAGAAAGGGATTAATTCTTATTGAGGGCCTGTCGCGTCAAGTATCTTGCTGCATGCTTTACGTAGTTGTCACGTTTTAACTTTCACAGCAATCCTTACAGTAGGCACCAAGACAGCTGACTCATAGACAGGGAAACTAAGATTCCAAAAGGGAAGCAATTTTCTCAAGGTCACATAAATATTCATTTGCATATCTGGGTGTCGACCCTAAGCCTGTCTAATTCTTTCATTCTGTCCATGTGGCAAACATCTAGCAAATGTCTAACACAAGGTGGTGCCCGCTGAAGAGCTGCCGAAGCCATCATGACCGTGAACGTTAAGGTTCCTGGGATTTTTAATGAAAGATCTGTATTCTACAGACAAAGAGACCGTGGAGATGGTTGGTCCTGAGTCTGAGAATCCGCAACGTACATTTTAAGGTGTTTCATGCAGCAGTGGTGTAGCGAGCCTTAGAGTAGGGGAGATTCACACAGGGCTTTTCGTTAGTATAGCTAATGCAGACAACATACTTCACTATTCATTTATAACGTGCGTTCACTTGCACAGCCTAATTTAGTCTAGTCTGCAGCACTGTGAAGTAATATCAGCACTACTCCCATTTTACAAATCGAGGAACCGAGGCCCAAAGACATGATAAATCCTGCCCAGGTCATTCAGCTAGAAGCAGCTGAGTTGATGCTCGAATTCTGCTGGTGCCAAAGCCACTGTCCTTCCACTATACTATATCTTTAAGACATTTGGTTATTATTCCTAAGAATTAAAAAAATCAAGTCGTGAAGCTTGAAAAGACCTTAGAGACCCATCAGTCTTATTTTCCAGATTTGATGACCAAGGTCCAGGCACTGAAAGTCACGTGACAGGGGCCCGTGCTCTGTGTACTGGTAACGGAGAAGAAGGTGGATTCATTGGCATGGGAATGGGTGGGCTAAACCAGGGAAGGCTGCGCAGAGGTGGTGAGTCTTGATGATGTCCTGAAAGGAGGAGAAGGATTTTAACTGGGGGAGAAGCTTCAACATGTGATGCCAAGGCAGGAGAAAGGCATGATCGTGTTGATCCCATGGGCGGGGCCCTTCAAGGCAGCTCAAGTTTGCTGTTTCAATATAATTCGTTGCGTAATTGCATTCCCAGACTGCCACCATAGTGCTGCACATACATGTAATTAACCGCCCCGCCAACCAGACGGGGTCCTCTGCACACCTCCACTCTGTGCTCCAGCTCTGCATCAGAGCAAGTGATGCACAGAGAGGTCCTGAGGTAGGGAAGATTTGCAGTTTCAACCTCACCTTTTCTATGAGCACACCTCTCTGCGGTTACCAAATGTGCTGGGAGAAAAAAAGATAAAAGACTTAGAAGGAGGAACAGCTTTCTGCTCATAGGTTACTATGAAGACAACAGGCCCGTTTCTGGAACTCTTTTGGGTAGGCGAGATGTTTCCCCAGTTTACATTTAGCAAACTGTAATTAGCGCCAGCAGGAGAGGAGAACGACTGTGTGGGGAAACACCACTTTCCTCTGCACAACAGCCTCTGTTCTGAAGGGCAGTCCCCAGCTCTGGGCTGTTCCTGTGGGGAGGCCGTGTACAGGTGCCCTAGATAGTGGAAGGGCCTGTTCTGCGGGGGAAGCACTTGCATGCAGAGGCCACTTGATGATCCACTTCAGATGGCAGATGGACCTTGCTTAAGTGTCAGCAGGTTGGAATCACAAGGCTTTTTATGCTTTCATTCATTCCATAAGCACACATGAATCCACACCCAGGTAAGCCCTACTGTGTGCTGAAAACACTGTGTTAGATGCTAGGGGCTACAGATCCCACATGCCTCTGGGAGAGCCATGCTTGTCAAAGGCAGGTTTGTGGCTGGATACACAAAGAATCAGCTGAAGCTTTTTGGTTTGGGGACCCCTGAGTAAAGTAGTGGTCCTCTATTAGTTAGGATAAGTAATGCTGGCTTCCTTAACCAACAGTTCCTCCTAACCTAAGATTTAACACAATCAAAGTGTATTGTTGTACTTAATGCAATCATTCAGGGACACAGATTCTTTTCCTATCTTATGGATGTCACCATCGTCTTCAACAGGTGGCCTCTAAGGTCTCTGAAGGAGGTCTCTGAAAAGAGAGGGGAAGATCCCACTTGGAAGATTTTTAGGGGCCATTTCTGGAAGTGGTGTCCATCCCTTCCACTCATATCCCATTGGCCAAAATGCAGCCATATGCCCCACCTTCACTGTAAGAGCCTGGGAGACGACGCTTAGCTGCGTGCCCAGGATGAGAATGAAACAGCTTAGACAGACGCATAGTCTTGTCTTGACATGGGCCCTTAAACTCAGCTCCTATTCAAACAAATACAAGATCCTCTAAAAGCTTGCCCTGCACTACCACTTTGAGGGGACCTTCCAGGGAAAACGATCTTCCGGTGTAGAGCGGAACTCTGCTGGGGAGAATTGAATTAATATGAATGCTCTGGAAGAGCCTGAAATGACCTCTTAACTTTTGACCCCAGAATTCCTCTTCCAATATTTTATCCTAAAAATAGAAATTACGAAGATTTTTAAACAAAGAGGTTTATTTCCATGTTCCCTGCAATTTTGAAAAAGGCAAACAACCTAAATTTCCAAAAATGAGAAAAAATGTTTCACTGAAATTTTCCACATTCAAATAATGTAGTCATTAAAGAAAACACATTTCTAAAGATTTTTTAATGTTTTTCACGGCATGTGGACACGAAGGTAGGCATCAGAACTGTGTATACATCAGGACTCCGATGTTGCCGCAGACCTATGTTTAGAGGTGTCGACGTGGACAGTCAAAAGGCACAGACCATGCAGTGAGGTATCTGGAGTGCGTTTCTCTGTGCAGTAGGATAAGGGGCGCCTTTATTTCTCTCTTCATATTTTTCTTCTAATTCTGATATTATGATGAGTATGCCGAGATTTCGTAACTAGAAAAATAAATCAATTAAACATTTTTAAGAAATGAAGTGGAAAGAGGAACAGCTTTGGACCAAGACTGACTCATGGGGGAGTCAGGGGACGGGTGAATTATCCCAAGTATCTCAGGAGGGAACAGCCAGAGGGCATGTGCAAGCCCTGTCCTGGAACTGTGTCAAGTCCAGAGGGGAACAGCAGGCTGGAACCCAGAGGCCATCATAAAGGTCAGGATTTATGCAGACTAAGGGGACCCACAGCAATTTCCTCAACTGGGTTAGAGTACAAATCTCAGCTTTGGCTTTCAAAATGGGAAAACGGAAACGATTTAAAAATTCAAGATTAGGGCAATGGGTTCAAGTCTTGGCTCTACTGCTTATGAGCTGTGTAGCTTTGGACAAATGTTTTAACCACTCTGAACCTCACATTTAAAATGGAAATAATGCCACCTTCTTGATGGCGTTGCTGTGACAGTAAATGTGATCATATTTTCAAATATTTGACATGTACATATATTTTACTAAGTGGGGCCCAGGGGTCAAACTATGAGGGCCTTCAACAGTTAGACCTGTGAACACAAGGTTCATAGAATAACCAGAAACCAAGGTGGGGATGGGATTGTGATGTAATGTTAGTATTGATCAGCACCTTTTCTTAGCATCGAGGGAAACAGAAGAGACAGAATCCAGCCCGGCTCACGGAAGCTTGGGGCATCTGTAGCGTTGTGGAAGCTGAAACCAGTGCGCCCCTTAAGCTCCAAGAGGAGCACTCTGGGCTCAAGCCCGTCCTCTTTTTCACTTTTCACAATCCTCTGCAGCCTTCATTTCCCACCTCCATCCCTACCCCAACAGAACCCTCACCAGGATCACCTGGAGCTTCAGCCTGGAGTAGTCTCTGTTGCAGCAACCCTCACCTGAAATTTGGGGATGTTCATCCTGGGAAGCGTCCCCCATCTTTTCTTTGCACGTTCGGCTCGGCATCCAGGCAGTCAAGGCCCACTCCACATCCCGCCTGCATATCAACTAGGAGCACGGGGAAGCATCCCCAATGAAATGTCCCAAGACAAATATTCAAAGAAAGAGACGATAGGTTCTCACCGGATGGCTCTGTGGAAAGGGGCACTCCGGTTGTGACGCAGCCCCTTACAGAGTTAAAGGAGAGGGAAGTCAGCCCCAGAAGCTGTGACTTCACATTCATCCTAGTGAGCTCAAGCGGCTAAAGCAGAATCCCATAGACTGGAGGCTTAAACAACAAACATTTATTCCTTACAGTCTGGAGGCTGGACCCAACGTCCGTATGCTGGCAGATCCCGTGTCTGGTGAGAGCCCGCTTCCTGGTTTGTAGGATCCATCTTCTTGTATCATCATAGGGCAGAGAGAAGGGAGAGGAGCCAGCTCTCCTGCCTCTTCTTGTAAGGGCTCTAACCCCATTCGTGAGGGCGCCACCCTCATGACGTAATTACCTCCGAAAGGCCCCACCTCCTAAAACCATCACTTTGGGGACTAGGATTTCAACATATAAATTTTGGGGAGGCACAATCATGCGGTCCGTATCAGCATCCCTGATGCTTAAACAAGAGGTCTTGCACCACTTTCCCAGTTCCGCCTGAAGCCGGTCACAGCAGATTATCACAGCCAACACCCCAAGTGATGAATACATACAGGTGCCAGAGATTGTGCCCAAGCATTGTCACACAGGTACATCTGACTCTCTCGTTGTCTCCTGTTTCCTCCAGCAAGAAGAGTTTTGTTTTTCTCTTCTACTGACTGCTTATCCCCTCTTCCAGGCGCATCTTTGTTTCTATGGCTGCTAAACTGAGCAACGCCGGGAAGGGAGTCCCTGAGAAGGTGCTGTCGGATGTTTTATTTTGGTTGTCTACATCCTCTTTCACTGCACAAAGAGGATGGATTTGCTGATGATCCTGGAGTGCCCTTGAAATTCACCCTAAAGGTCTTCAGCTTAATTTAAATAGTGTTCAGTGACTTCTAAGAGAAAACAGCATAAAAGAAGATTACCGTCTGCAGCTTAGAGACTCCCCCAAATCCTAGGCTGCTCTCTGAGTTATGCTGCCAAGGAGTGTGTTGCTGATGACGCTGGATGCCCCATAAATTAATGAGGGCTGGGCTTGGAGGTGACAACGATCGCTGAGTCTCTGGAGCAGAAAATGCAACACTAATACATATGTTTCAGAAGTGTCCTTTTGTCTGTATGTTTGGAGGAGAAAGTGCTGATGAGGATCAATTTCATATTGACTTCAAATTTTTCAGTTGACCTGGAGCTCTTTTTATTAAATAATGTGCACAAAAACATTTCATCCCAGGCCAACTTGATGGCTTAGAGAATTCCCTTCAGAGTATGGCAACCTAGATAGGATTAGAAGTGCAATTCGCTCCTTTTTTCTTTTATTCATCCTTTAATGTTTATTCAGCACCTGCTACGTGCTCGATTCTAGAAACTATGCTAGACTGTGCGTAAGACACCATCTGCCCTCAAGGAATCTAAAATCTAGTGAGCTCAACAGACGCATCAATAAACGGTCCTGGCCTAATGAGAGGTGTTCTGTTGTGGAAGCGCTGAGGAGGGACTCAGAGAAGGGGTCCCGTGTACGTGGTGGGTACTTAGCTCTTGTTGAATGAATGAAGGAATGAATGAATGAGATGGCCCTCGAGCGGAGATTTGAAGAGAAGGAGAAACTGAAAAGAAGGGAAAGGGCATTTGGGGCTGAGGAAGCAGCGTGGGCAGAGACAGGAGGGTGAGCCGTTTTAAACATAGCCTGGGTGTGAGGGGAGGCGGGAGGCAGGCTCCAGGTAGTCCAGACCTGTCTAAGGACCCTGGGTGTGAAGCCACCCCCTGTGCTGACAGACATTCTCTTGGAAGGCAGGGTGGACCAAGGGGCCTTGCACCCTGCAGAGGGCAGGTATCAGTGCACAATAAATGGCCACCCGGATACCCTATTTTCCGTCTTTGCAGTGGCGCTCATACGTAGAGTATGTACTAACGCGTGGGCTCACCTCCTTTGGACACTTTCCTCAGGAGCCAGCGCAGTAGAACCAATGCAGCTGCTCTGAGAAAGACCTGGTTCAAATCCTGGCCCTTCCGTCCTGCCTGAGCAGACCCTCCTGCTGCCACAAAGCCAGCCTGCATCTGCGCTTTTGCGCGTGTTGGGCAGAGGGTTGTGATGGTTCTTCATTCACTGCCTCCCCGCACTTTTCTCAGCCAGGCTTTCCCTCGTTCTGAGTTCCTGTCTTTGTGTTTGTTGCTGTTGCTGTTGCTACTTTGTTTTGTTTTAGTCTTGTTCGAATGCTCAGGCCAGTCTGGGGAAACATGAGCATCGCTCTTTGGAGCATGGACCTCTGGGACGTCGTGCCTGGGCAGGTTCAAAATCCTGCCGCGCTCCCCTGAACTTGACTCAATGGCTGCAGTGGCCTGGCTGATTTACGGCTGTTTCTTCCCACGTTTGATCTTAGCAAACAGACAGCTGTGATGTAGAGGCTTCATTCTCCTCACCTGCTGGCATCTTCATGTTTCGTCTAATGGCTTGTTAACTGCTCTAAGGACAGGCGCTGCCCTTCTTGGCTACCATTGAGAGCGGTCTCTATGGTAACCGCATCACATTGGCGACCATGCTCATTCTTCAAGCCTTTCCCTCTCCATTTTTCTCTGGTGGCTTCTGGGTAACCTGTAATGGTTGGAGCCCTACCTCACCCTGCCAGGAAGGCACTGCGGATTTAAAGCCTCACAAAGGAACTTAATAAGACACACTGCTTTCCTCTGGCCTTGCTGCTTATGCCGTGTTGCACTTGGTCCAGGCCTGCAGGGAGCTGTCATTCCCCCTTTCTCATCACCCCTTTTGGCGTTCCCCAGGTGTTGCTCTCACCCTCTCAGGAAGCTTCGACATGGTTTCTCCAGATCTGTCTGCTCTCTGCTCATTAATATCTTGCAACAACCCCTCTGAATCCTGGCATTTGATTTGTTCTTTTTCTCCTCATTCCCCTTTGTTCAGTCATTCGCTCATATCTTCAGAAGTGACTCCCAAGCTCTCTGGTCTTCCTCTGTACCGAAGAGATTTGTGTCAAAGAGACTCACGTAGACTGTTCAGACACAATATATGAGGAGAGAACCGATTTATGTGTGGGAGGACTCTAGCGAGTTCAGCAATTTTTTACTACTCCTAATAGGAAACATTTATGTAGAGTTTATCATGTGCCAGTCATTGCGGTAAGCACCTTACATCATCATGGAAATCCTGAAAGTTAAGTACTCTTATTGCCCCCATTTTACAGATGAGGAGACTGAGGCTCACAGAGTTAAGGGATACACCCAGGGCCCCCAGCTGTTAAACGGCAGAGCTGGCACTTGAACTCTGGCTCCAGAATCCATGCTCTTCACCACTGGGCAGCGACATTTTCCCTGAATGTGTGTTTTCCCCCATCAGGAATGGCCTGTTTCTGTGAGGCTAAATTGTACCCATCCACGATGCCAGGATTAAATGCCACCTGCTTTGTGAAAGCACCCACCTTCTTCCACATTCAAGACACAAGCTCATTTTTCATTCAGCAGACATCAAGGTGCAGTGGGTACAGCCCAGTCATTCATCCATCCAACACGATTTGCCAAGTGCCGGTAGTGTTACTGTGCTAGGCACCTGGCTACAATGGTGCATTGTACATATATGTATCTGTAAACTATCTCTTGTCCTCTATGTATATGTGTATTTATATATCTTTATAGTTGTCTATCGATCAATCAATCCATTGATATTAGGGCTGTTTTTTCAATCAATTCCTCCTGCTTGTTTATGTGATAAAGCTCACCTCCTTAGCCTAACATTTAAGATCCTCCGTGATCTGGCCTCAGATACCTTTCCAGGCTTGTCTCCTAACAGGTCTTGCATCCTGGTCTCCAGCCACCACCCCGACCCCATCTCTAGAAAATGTTTCCTCATTGGAAACCATCTAAGCACAATCACATCCCCATGCATTAGGGCAGCCTTCTTTCTCTGCCTCTAGGTCCCTTTTCACATTCCCCTTCTCATATTTCTCCTAACCCAGATCCTTCCAGACACCAAGGCCAGGTTCAGACACCCCTCCTGATCCACACTCCCATCAGCGAGGAATCAGCCTGTGCTCCAACAACAGGAGCACAGCCCGCTGCTACAGCGCCTGTAGCTCCAAGTCTTAGTGTCCACTCACCCGTTTGCCCTCCTGCCTGGGCCTGCGCACCCCTTGAAGGCGAGGCATGGGCCTTATCTCCTGCTGCTTTCCAGGAACCCAGCCGTCATCATTCTTCTTCTTCTTACTTGACTACTACTAATCATGATAACTTTTAAAGCATCTGATTGCCATCCGGACCTGACAGTCGGCTAAGCATTTCACTTATTTTATATTGTTTTTCTATCATAAGAATTTTATAATGTAGATAGTGATATAAATACTATTACTAACTCCAGTTTACAGATGAGAAACGAAGACTTAGAGAGTGTGGAACACGCGCCCCAGGTCACACCCTCCCCAACCAGCGCAGCCTGATTAGACCCCACGTGGACCTGCTGTGAGGGCCGCGGGAGCAGAGCTGGCCGGCTCTTTGCTCACCGTTGTAGCCACAGCGCCTGGCAGAGTAATGCTGAGGCTCTGGCCAAAACCCTGTTGGCTGGATGAGTACATGTGCTGTACCCACCACACTTTGATGTTGATGCAACGAACAGATGAACTCACATCTCACATCTGGAGGAAGGAAGGATCTAGGAGTGCTCTCACCCCCATAGATGGTTATCTATGTGTGCACACACCCCCTGTATTACATTGCTAGATATGGCAAGGGAACCAGAGAAGGATTCTAGGAAATTCTGATACGAGGACCCCTGGCTGCAAGCTGTACGCTTTTATTTCCGTATAAGTTTCCTTTGGGTTTAGGTGAAGTTCCTGACACATCCAGAACAGTCTTTTAGATGTTTCTAGGCCAGAAGTGTCAGACTTTGGAGTCAACAAAACCTGTTTTAATCCCAGCCTTGCCATGGCCTCTCTGTGACTTTGGGCAAGACACTTAACCTGAAGATCAACATAGTGATTGATGTGTGGGCTCTAGAATCAGATGGTCTGGGTTTAAATAACTCAGCTCTAAGCTTACTAGCTGTGTGATCTTAGGAAAGACACTTAGCTTCTCTGAGCTTCAATTTTCCCACCTGTAAAATGAGTATAATAATAGCATTTGCCTCATAAAGTTGATGTGGGGATTAAATAAGTCAATTCATTTGAAGCATTTAAAACAGTACCTGAAACCTAGGAAACTATTATTCGTTCTTAGGTAATTGTATCAGTTTCAGAGGGATATCGTGAGGATCGATGAACACATTCGTGAAGCACCTAGGCTTCTAAAGGCAAGCCCAGAGCTGGCAGGGCGTCACTTCTGCTACATTCCGTTGGTTAGAGTCATACACCCAGCCCCGATTCAGGGGTGGAGGGGACTGAGCGGGGGTGTAAATGCATGGGGTGGGGTTCAGTGGGGGCCAGGAAGGAGCAGGCCGCCACAGCATTAGCAGACAGATGACTTAGGCTATAGGTCTGGGTTGGTGTTAATGGGTAGTAAACGGGCAAAATAGATATCAGTAATTTCACCCACTGATACTCTTAGATTCTCCCTCAGGCGCTCCCCTCTGAGTCTGTTCCTCATTTTCTACAAAAGTCTACCAAGTGTTGGTACATGCTTTCTAAGGCCACAAGAAATAAGAAGAATGCTTAAGTGATGAATCCATATTTAGAGACAGATCCCCTGGCAACAAAAAAGGAAAAAAAAAATGTCAAAAGACAAAATGTGAAAAGTTATTATAAGATGAAAAAAAATCCCAAAATGGAGGGCAAATGAGGGCACTTAAAGCACAGACATGTGTACACACAAACTTGTATTTCACACATATGCTGTTTCTGTCGTCAGGCATTAGGTCTCGACTACCGGCCTAGCCTTTCCAATCCATCAGGGATGATGAGGAGAAGGGGATGATGCTGCTGCTTCTCCAAGGAGGCAGGGTGTGACTCATGTAGGATGGAATCCCCATGACTGGCACGTCATCGGTGCCCTTGGAGTACCTGTTAATGGCATTGTCAACCATCTGTTGAATGGTTTCCTCTTTGCAAGTGCCATACTAAACGCTGTATCAAATATCATGAGATTCCACTTTACAATTTTTAAGTCCTTTTCACCAATACGACTCTTTTGTCTTCATTAGGATCTCCTTTTACAGATGAGAAGATTGGAAGCTGGGAGGATGGGGCTTTGCTCAGTTGGCAAAGTTGGGATATGAACAAATCCGATTCTGTCTCCCGATCCGGTGTTCCTTTTCCTTTCCCTGGATATTGCAGATTCTAGGGAGCTCCGTCCAAACCATTTACTCATTCAACACATTTGCTGAGTGTGCTGGCTGCCTCCCAAGGTCTGGAATCAGCCTCTGCCTCATACTCGGTGGTTTTGCTCTTACTACATGATATGCGTTTTTATACGCATGATATAAACTCATTTTCACAATAGCCACGTGATGTAGGAACTGTTGCCCATACTGCAGATGAGAAAACTAAGCTAAGAGAGGTTAAGTGAGTTTCCCAAGGACCTACAATTGGGAAGTGCCAGAGCTGAGAATCAAACACAAGTCTATTGAATGCCCAAACCCATGGTCTTTCCCTCACATCCCAGTGCTTCCACCATGTTCCTCCTACAAAATAGACCCTCAGCTGTCATCCAAGCATCTCCCCGTTATGCCAGACCCAGAGCTCTTTCCAGCCCCGAGTGCAGAGTGTGGAATTGAGGCTGAAGATGGGTCAGCACTCACAGGAAGGGTCAGAGTTTTCTACGGCAAACGCCTAGATGTGTACACAGGTTTAGGCTACCACGTACTGAGGGAGCTATATTTACTGAGCACCCCCTGTGTGCACTGGCATTGGGCATGCCACGTACACAGAGCATTACATTTCGTCCTCATGTCAAACCTACAAGGCAGATGCTATTGCCCCATTTTATGGAGCAGGAAACAGACGCTCAGAGAGAAGTTGCTTTCCCGAAGTCATCTAGTCTGCCTGATTCCAAAGCACTTTTGCTCCCTCTGACTGCCTCGGTGAGGATTTGAATCAAGCAGAACACTGTCTGGGAAGACTTCACGAAGAAAACGAAGCCCGAGCTGCACCTTGGAAAACATACCGTGCAGCCAAGACCCGTGTACTGAGGGCCAGTGAGCGTGTTATTACAGTTACGATTAGGTTTCCATGTACTTCTCAAATCAGATGTGGAAATATAATCAAAAACATTTCTCTTTGCAGTGCAGACCTCCAGCAGCTTCCACCCGGTGTCTGAGTTCTGAGGAAAGATAATAAATTAGCTCTAATTAGCTTTCCCACACACTGAAGCAAGTTTCCCCGTCACCTCTTTGCAAACAGCAGAGAGAAAGGCTCCGCTAGACTTCTAAGGAAAGCGGTCTATGGGGATGGACAAGGTGGGCCTGGCTCATGACCGTCGGCTCTATTACCTTGTGCGACTGTGGACAAGCTATTTGTACACAATAGCTTGAAAAAAACGAAGAGGTGGCCTTCAGTTTTTCCCTCTGTAAAATGGGGAGTTAGACTAGATTCTTTCTTCTGTTACACAGTAATCACAGAGCCCATTATTCTATCCTCCTGGAGAGTTCCCCAGCTCGGGGTGCCGGCTTCATTTCTTCATGCAGTAGGATGCGTGCGTTGTTCATGTTAAGCATCCACTGTTTACCAGGCATTGACCTACCTCCTGGGGATAAAAGGTGCGCAAGAACTGGTCTCTGTATTTAAGGAAGTCTCATTCTAGCAGGGAGAATAATAATAACTGATACTCACCCCTATCTGCCGGGGACTTGGCCATGCCCATCAAATATGTGGTCTCATTTAATCCCTGCAAGGGACCTTTGAGACAGTACTGCATTTTGGAGAGAAATAGTCTCAGGGAAGTGAAGTCACTTTTCCACAGTTTCTCTGCTAGTAAATGACGGAAATATAATTTCACTTCAGAACCTGATCTCTTAACCACTAGATTCTATGACGTCTCTCAGAGAGTGTTGGATACCGTACAAGAAACAGACAGCAGGTCATAGGGAGGCCGTGGGATGGTGAGATGTGTTCCACGTGCATGATCAGCGATGGCTTCAGTTCGGATGGTGTTTGAACAGGATCTTGAAGGAAAGACAGGCTTTTAATACATCAGGATGGAGGAGGGAAAATACTTTAGGTGGAAGAGTTGAGACATAGCGGCTGTTAGTGCCGTTGAGTCACTTCTGTCTTCTAGCGCCCCTGTGCCCATCAGAGCGGAGCACCACCCGGTCTTTCTGTGCCTTCCTCTCACTTTCTGGCACCATATCAAATAATGCTCCGCTGCTGTTCATAGGGATTTCATGGCCAATTTTTTTGGAATTGAGTGGCCAGTTCTTTCTACCTTGTCTGTCTCAGTCTGGAAGCTCCGCTGAAACCTGTCCACCGCGGGTGACCCTGCTGGTATTTAAAATATCAGTGGCATAGCTTTCAGCATCATAGCAACACAGCCACCACAGTATGACAACCGACAGATGAGTGGTGTGGTTCCCTGATCCGGAAAGGAACCTGGGCAGTGGTAGTGAGAATGCCAAATCTTAACCACTAGACCACCGGAGCTGCCTTAAGACATAGAGGGAGGAAGAGAAAAGAACACTGGGCATAGATAAGGAAGAGCATGTTGTGGGAAGGGAGCCTGGGGGAACAGAAGGCTGGGTTCTGTGCTGCATTCCTTCAATGACAAGTTGATTCTGAGTGCCTGCTCTGTGTCAAGCACAGTCAGAGCTTCTGGGAATAACCCAGCGAACAATACAAACTCCAGTACCCTAGGGCACTGGTCTCAACCAGGGGCAATTTTGCCCCCAGGTGACATTTGGCAGTGTCTGGAGATAGTTTTGGTTATGACAACTGGGGTGGTGCTACTAGGGAGTAGAAGCCAGGGGTGCTGGAACATGTCCTGCAACACATAGGACAGCCCCTCACAACAACATTTATCTGGGGCAAAATGTCAAAGGCTGTGGTGGAATGACAAGCGGGAGCCCGGTCTTGGAGAACCTTGCAGGCAGACCAAAGAATCTGCCCATGCCTTTTCCAGATCAGATGGCCTCAGGAAACCAATATGTAACAGCAGCAATGACAACAGCAAACCCTTTCTGTTGCAAATGACCTCCCAGCACAAAAGAAATCCGTCCAGTTGCCTCGGCTATTTTCTCCTAGGCCTGGGGTGAACTGAGGATGCAATTGTACCGCCTCTGGTTCGGGAGCACTCAGGGCTTTATGAGAATATATGGCCCACCAAAAGGGAATGCCTGATGGCTTCTTCCTTCTTAATCAAATTAAGTAAATAGTGTCTCTGCAGAAACTCTGTGCAGCAGAGGAATTTATCACAAATGACCGCATCACGTGCTTCCCCCATGAAAAGGAAACAGACTCAGCCACGTCTGACTCTCTTCACGCTGAGCGTCTCTGCATGCCAGAGCTGGCCAGAGCCTGTTTATTAAGTTAAGCAATATTTACTGGATCCAGCTCGTGAGTATCAACGTGGTGGAACTTAACTGCCTTGTAAAATGAAAGTCTACTTTTCACGATTATCTCAAGCACACGCAGTGCTCTTTAATGCTGGTCAAGAGGAGAACAGGGATCCGTTGTGGTTTCGAGGAAACTTCAGACGCCAGTCCAAGAGAGACAAGCTAGGCAGCAGCTCTTGGAGGTGGCATCGCAGAGAGCTCCGGCTTTGCCATCTGGCGTGCCTGTTTTTGGACATCAGTTTTGCCTTTCACTGTACAGTCTTAGGCAAGTCACTTAACCTCTCTGAACCTCAGTCTCTTTATCTGGAAAAATGGAGAGTCACATGCCTCCTAGAATTGTTATTAGAAGAACTGTGGTGAGGAAATGGGCGTAAAGCACCGTGCCTGGCCCAGAGCGAGCCCTCAGGAAATTGTAGCTGATGATGTCGGGTGTTTTCCCACTCAGATCTGCCTGCAGGGATGTGGGGTATGGAAAAAACGATGCTCTGCTGTTGAGGTTTAGTTGCTTTTCTTGTCAAGGGCAGAAGAAAGGGGAATTCCTTGTGGACTAGAGGCTTCCTAGCAATTCACATAGTTCAGGCCAAGTCTCTGGGTCCAGGCAGAGGCTAGCAGGTAAGCTCTGTACCAGCTCAGAGGGAATAAGAGGGAAAATCAATTAAAAGGGCCTTTTAGGGAATGAGGGTGGCAAGCACCCAGGATTAATCCCGAGGGGAGACCGGTATTTCCATAACAGACGAGGCTTTCCCTTTAACCCCTTGGCACGGCGAGTTGGAGTTTTCTGGGTGAAGTCCATTACTGGCAATGGGTGTGCCGTGTGTGATTAATGACCCTGGTTACGGGCCAGTTAGCAACGGAGAGCTCCATCCATCTCACTTCATGGAAGCATCACACACCATTTATTGTCTGCAGCCAGGATGTGTTCCTTTGCAATTAGGTAAATGCCTTCTTTGGAAGTCGACTGGTAATTCCTCCATTAGTGCCCCCAGGCGTCCACCCCACGCCCAGGGGGAAGGGAAGGCAAGACCTGGGAGAAGGCGAAGGGAGACAGAGATGGTGACCGTGTCAGGTGCTACTTCATGACCTCGAATAAATGTGGCCCGGGAGCTTTTGCCTGCTGTCAGCTACCTCCTTTCAAAAGGACATTCAACCCAGGGAGTCCATAGATATCATGGCTTTGAAATCTTTCTGAGGGAAAGAAGGAAGGGCAGGGCGTGTTAAATGATCCCACACTCATTTTCTGTTGTACAAAGAAACCCTCACAACTAATTGTTTTAAATAACGGCTATCATTTATGGGGTGCCTCCTCTATGTCAGGCAGTGTGCTCCCCTCATAAGAGCACTGTCAGGCATGCCCTGTTATCATCTCCAGTTTACAGTCAGGGAAACGGAGGTATAGAGAGGAGAAGTAACTTCCTCCGGCTTCAGCAGCTGGGAAACAACCAAGCCGGGGCCCACAGTCTCCCTCCGGAGCAGGTGGGGGCGGGGGCGGGTGACAAGCACTTAGAACAGGTCGCACCAGCCTCGTCTGGGGTAAGAGGAGAGAGCCAGGTGCGAAGGAACCACAGGAAGAGGGGGTCTGTGGCGAAGAAGGCAAGGAGGGAGAGTTTATCACGCCCAGTGAGCCTGGGAAAGCGCGCCATTTTTTAGGCCTATGGAGACCACTGTAGCTGGAGTGCTGAGACCAAGGGGAATGGCATCATGTGAGGCTGGGCGTGTGGGTCAGGAGCCCACTTACACAAGGCCTAGCAGACTGCATTAAAGATTTTTGAGTTTCATCACATAGACCTTTAGCAAAAGAAGGAGGGATCGTATTAGAGACAACTGGTCATCCACCAACAATCTGTGGTCCTCATTCCTTAATATGGCTGTGTCCCTGTGGGCAGCTGTCTAAACAGGGACTTCCTTTTCTGCCCCACCCTCTTGCTCTCAAGGTGTGGGCACGTGATTATTTCTTTCCAAGGACTGTGAATGGACGTGATCTATATCACTTCCAGGCTGGGGGTGAAGAGACAGGTATGCCTTCTCTGGGCCTTTTTACTTTTCCACTTCCTGGAAGGAGACAACTCTGAGACCCTAGGTGATGGCAGAACTATGAGGTGGAAGGAGCCTGGATCCCTGAATCACCGTGTGGCACACAGCTCCACGTGGATGGGGTTTCTTTGTGAGTGAGCAATGAACTCCCACAGGGTTGGACCACTGACGTGCTGAGCTTTACTTGTGACAGTAGCCAGCGCTGGGCCATCTATTTACAGGCACTCGACTTGTGTTTTAAAGGATCACTCTGACACAGTGCAAAGAATGGAGACGAGCCAGAGGGGATCCAGGAAGACCTGTGGTCCAGGCGAGAAGCGATGGCAGCTTAGACTGTCGTGTGCTCCACTGCGAGACTTCTCTAAATCCTCCATTTTGATGGTACATTAAACAGAGGGAGTGAATTGAAAAAATGTCAAATTCAATTTTTCTGGAGCACGTCTAGGTATTTTATCTTTATGCAGTGCTTTCATGGTTTACATGAAAGCGATGTTACACAAAACAATTACAAAGCAATGTTTCATTAGAAATAAGCGAGGAAGGAATTAGATACAGTGCAGATAACTGTGACATAAAATAACTTATCCCAAATCACACTGCTGGGGCCTTCACAAACCTGTGCGTCCTGACCTGCCCGCTGGGTGCTTCTGGGCTCAGGATGGAAGGTCAGACTGACCTGGTGCCTCTGACTCCCTTCCTCAGCTGATTGTTACGTTTGTGTTTTCCAGCAACCTAATAGTCTCAGTCTCAGTTCCGTCAGCTGTACAATGAGAGTAACACCAGCATTTGCCTCATGGGCTTGTTAAAGGATGAAAGCTCTTAGGCCAGATCTGGGTGCACAGGGAGGACTCAGGACGTGGAAGTAGTTATTGCGCTATTGCTACCACTGTTCCATAATGGAAAGACTTATTTTGGACACCTGCTTTCACCCCCCAGTTCTTCTTCATAGCCCTTATACCTTCTTCTTCAGAAAAAAGTTTCTTCCTCAGTCTCCACATGGCTCACATTTTTTTTCTTTTTTTTTAGTGAGGAAGATTGGCTCTGAGCTAACATCTGTGGCAATCTTCATCTTTTTGCTTGGGGAAGATTGTTGCTGAGCTAACATGTGTGCATCTGTGCCAATCTTCCTCTGTTTTATGTGGGATGCTGCCACAGCATGGCTTGATGAGCAGTGTTAGGTCCATGCTTGGGACCCAAACCCACAAATCCTGGGCCACTGAAGCAGAGCACACAAACTTAACCACTATGCCACTGAGCTGACCCCTATTTCCTTATTATCCTTTTGATGTCTGCAGGATTTGTAATAATATCTCTATTTTATTCTTTTTTATTCTTCTTCTCAAAGAATAAAAGCCCCCCAGTACGTAGTTGTATATTCTAGTTGTAGGTCCTTCTGGCTCTGCTCTGTGGGGCACCACCTCAGTGAGGCTGGATGAGTGATGCCAGGTCTGTGCCCAGGATCTAACCTGCGAACCCTGGGCTTCCAAAGTGGAGTGGGGGAAATTAAAGGGTGTGCCACCAGGCTGCTGCTCCACATGGCTCACTCTTGCTCATTCAAATTCTACTCAAATTGCTCCTCAGAGCGCCCTCAAAGACTAGCGATCTCGCATAGCCCCCTGCCCTGCCTTCCTTTCCTTCCCGGCCCCCATCGCCCCTGCCGTCATGCAGTCTTCATTTGTGCTGATCTTCCATCTCCTTCCACTGGAGCGTGAGCTCCGTGAAAGCAGGGATTCTGTCTCTTGTTCACAGCTGTATCTCCAGCATCTAGCATGGTGTCTGCCGTCGAGTGGAACCCAATACACATTTGATGAAGAAATAGAACAATAAATGATGATTTTATCACGTGTGCTATGTTCCAAGTCTTAGCTTTACTTCAGATCTTACTGTTTCTTTTTTCCTCTTTGATGCCTTAGTGGACCATTTATCAATCCAAAGCCTGTGTACAAATTTTCTTCTTTTTCTCTTCTCTAAAAGCTATCCCCAGGTCTCTGGTTCCTAATCTGCTTCCATAGAAACTCGGAGCCTGAGACAAAGGGTCTGTAGCCTTCCCAGAGGGGTGGCAGACCCTGTCTTCAGTGCCCAGCGGTCCCTGCTGGCGTTCATTGCCAGCACTGTAGAATATATGTGCTGCCACACCATCCATGCCACCAAAGCCTACAGATTAGAATTATGGCTCAGAAAAGTAGACGGGCCCATAGGGCCATCTTGTTATATGATCACATGGTTCCACCAAGATTTCTTAATTGTTTTATTGAGGTATAATTGATGTATAATAAATATACATATTTAAAGTGTACAATTTGATGAGTTTTGACGTATGCATACACCAGTGAAACCATCACTACAATTAAGATAATAAATATTTCCATACTACCCCAAACTCTCCTTATGCTCCTTTCTAATCTAACCCCTCTCACTACATCCCCACCCACACACAGCCCCCACACCTCAGCAACCACAGGTTTGCTTTCTGTCACTCCGGTTGCTTTGCAGTTTTTGGAATTTTATACACATGGAGTCTTACAGCATACAATCTTTGGATTCTTTCTCTCATCATAGTTATTTTGACACTCATCCATGCTGTCAAGTGCATCAGTAGTTCATTTCTTTTTATTGCTGATTAGTATTCTGTGATATGGATATACCACAATTACTTTATCCATTCACCAGTTGACCACTTGGGCAGTTTCTTGTTTTCGGCTGTAACAAAGTTGCTATGAACATTTGTACCCAAGTCTTGTAGACATACGTTTTCATTTTCACTGGGCAAAGACCCAGAAGTGGGACTGCTGGGTTGTATGATAGGTGTATGCTTAACTTTCAAAGAAATTGTCGGATTCTTTTCCAAAGTGGTTGTACCATTTCCTGTTCCTACCAGCAGTGTATGAGAGTCCCAGGTGGCCCTTTTTTCTTACCAACACTTGTTGTGGTTAGTCTGTTTAATCTTAGTCAGTCTAGTGGGTTATAGTGGCATCTCATTGTGCTTTTAAACTTGCAACTCCCTAACAATGAAGGATTTTCAACATCTTTCTTACTGTTTTTGTCATCGTCACCTTTTCTTTGGTGGAATACCCATTTTTTACTAGGGTTCTTGTATTTTTGAGTTGTAAGAATTTCTTTATATGTTCCAGATACAAGTTCTTTGTCAGATAAATCTTTTACCAATATTTTCTCCCAGTCTGTGACTTGCCTTTTCAGTTTCCTCTCTGAGTGCCCCCAGTGGAGCAGTTTTCTTGCATTCCCTCCATAGTCCTAGAACACAGCAATCTTCACTTTGAAAATGTTCGCGAAGTTTCAGTTCAATGAATGAGGTAAGCTCTAACTTTAAATACTTCAAGCCAAGCACATGAAGGGTGACTTTATTTCCTCAGTTTACCCATTTGTAAAATCAAAATAACATTATCTAATTCAGGGGATTATTGTCAAAATTAAGTGACCGAATATGAAGAGATGTCTTAGACTGATGGTGGGCATAGAGTAAGAGTTAAGTAAGTATTAGCGTTATTTTATGCTGTTATCCTAGAGAGCACAAGTGAGTCCAATGGGTTGAAACCACAGGGAAGCGGATTATCTCAGTTTAGTGAATTATTTTCCTTTGCTGTCCAATAAATGGAATGAGATAGATGGCCACATAAGCTGCCGAGCTCCTTATCACTGGGAGCATTTAAGCAGAGAGAGAATAACTATTTGATCAGGTTCTAGAAGAAATGATTGCTACCTTGAGAAAAATACTGGATTTATGTGTCTCTCCCGTTCCTAAAAAATGTCTGGTTCCTGGTAGAAGATAATAATAATGATAATGATAACAACAACGTGGTATTATATATATTATATTTTATGGTGTATAGAATACCAGATAATGCATAATATAGTATATAATACAAAATATATATTATATATACCATACAATATATAATATATAATTATATATTGGATGTGCTATTGTGCTATGCACTTAAAAAGCATTCTATTGTTTAATCTAAAAACCACCTAAGGTAAGAGTGAATATTATCTCTGCTTGATAGATGAGAAATATGTACTCAGAGGCGGTGAGTAACTTGCCCAATAGCACACAGCTGGGAGGGATGGGTGTTGAGTGTATGTATGTTTGAGTTAAGCCCATGCTGGCAACGGGGCACTCTGTGGCGAGTTTCCTTCTGCTTAGCCATGGCCTAGGGACAAGTGTTACTGAAATAAACAGTTCCCCAACACCTTGTCTCCCTACGCTGTCCGCCCCCTACCCCCCACCCCCGCAGTATGTCTCTGAGCCAGTGGGAATAAACATTGAGGTCTCGGTCCACAGCTGCAGGATTCCACTTCTGCCGGCTCAGCAGGTCACCCAGTGAACTGGCCAAAGACCAGGCAGTCATGCCTGAGGTCAGCCTCTCAACTTGCTCTCCACCCGGCCCTGCCAGCCAGATCTCAGCTTCCTGCAGGAATGGCATTCACCATCTCCAGTTGGAACAGGCCTTTCCTGCGCTTTTCTTCTGGCATAAGGAATGTTTATTTGTTTTGGAAGTCCTCAGAAGCGGCAGCTTTCTCATCACACGGCAGTAGGGAATGTCCCCATTTGGTGCCTGTCCATCCAGCACTCAATATTTATGCTGTCATTGCAAAGCTGTTGGACCCTTGGATGATAATCACACAAAGATAGTTCTGTGGCTTTTAAAAACCAGGCCCAGTCTTCTGAAAACAAGTGCCTGCCTCACCGCCAGCCTGATTACCAGCTCCTGTTGGCAAGATAACTATGACGATGTTCACCAGATTGTGCCAAACACACGTTACCTAGCAACCAGCGGGAGCAGTTGGGATGCATCCTTGTATTCTAAACACTGTGTGCAATTCTTTAAGCATCTTGGATACAATGGAGAATAAAAGCATGCCATGAGGAAGCTTGAAAGAACGGCTTTGGGGTCATAGACGCCCTCATGCAACCCTGACCGTGATTCCTATGACCTTGGGCAAATTACGCAAACTTTCTGAGCCTCAGTTTCCTAAGCTAGAAAATGGAGAACAAGAATGGTACCTACTTTATGCTAATGTTGTGAACGTAATGTGTGGATGTAATGTAGGAAAATAAAATACAGAGGGCAATATTCTGTATTAAGTAGGTATTCAACAAATGTTAGTTCCCTTCAAAATTCATTTTTTTTACGTGCTACCTTTGATAAAAGCACAAATCTAAACATCTGAAGATACCAGGATCTAGTTACTTCCACGGGCTCTATTAGTAAATCATTGCGTCCCTAAGCAAGTCTCTTTACCTCTTTTTGATTTATTTTCCTCGTCTGAATTATGGGGACAATAATAAGTGTTTTTCTGGAGCCCACTTGAAATTAGGGATATGAAAAAACTCAATTCCGGAATATAAGTGCAAGAGGTGGACTAAATATATTGCTGGTATTATTTGTAGTTGAAAGGAGCTTAGCAGCACTGGGAGGTTAATTAGAGATCTTTGTCTAACAGTAGTTTTTATCTTGATCCAGGTGTGGTCCTGTTATTCATATCAGTGAAATAAATGTTTGCAATCACTTTGAAGCCCATCCACCCACCCCCTTAGTTATTTTTATTTTAATTTCTATGTTGGTTTCAGGAAATGTCTTCCATATCCAATACCAAGAGAGCCCATCGCCAGGGCAGATCAAAGGTTCTAGGGGATGTGGCTGTGCTAGTTAGCCTGGAGAAACCATGCGCAGAAAGACCCAAACAATGAATGTGAGTTATATAGCATCATGTAAAGTTCTCAGATTTTGGAGCAAAGTGGACATGGGTTCAAGCCCTCCTGGTCTACCACTTTCTAGCTCCGAGGACGTGGATAAATCATTTGCCTCGATGACCCTCAGTTTCCTCATCTGTTAAATAGGTATAACACAACTTACCTTGCAGGGTTGTTGAAAGGATGAGGGTAATGAATATAAAGTGCCTATTACAGCTCCTGGCACAGAGGGTATCCTTAGTATATGAGATGTTTCAGATACGATATTCGTAATAGCAATAGTAACTGTAAGTGGAAAGGAAAGCAGAACCCAAGCAGACGAGTAGTTCCAAATGTTTGGTCTGTGCGGCAAATATGAACCATTAATAGGAAAGAACTGTGAGGGGTCAAGAGGTAGGGAGATGAAAAATAAGTCAGCAGGCAGACTGATGAAGACAAATAATTTGGAGTCCAGGCCAGGAAATAGGTCCCAGTTTTGGAGGCCCAGCTAAAAGGTACAGAGCAGGACAGACGTCTCAGCCAGTTAGGGGAGCTTTGTCCTCACGCCCTTTGCCTCTCCAGGCCAGTGCTTTCTCCATCAGGACTCAGATGACAACCCCCTGCAGAAGTGCCTCATGGAAAATAGGTTGTTAGCAAGAGGGGAGGCTGGGATGCTCCAGGCACAGAGTTCTGACCGATGACAAGCCTGCATTCCGCACTTGAGATCCCAACTCTTAAATGTCAGGGAGAGAGATTTCCCTTAAGAGTTGCTCATGTGACTAAGTACCCCTCAGGTTAGTGGAGGGAACAGTTTCCCGAATTCAGTTTCTTCTTAATCAGGTAAAATCTCGGCACATCTAAGATGCCTTTTGGCCATTGTCTCCCTGACTTCTTACCTCAGGGAGCCTGATTCGAAGGAACTGCTGGAAGCAAAGAGAGAGAGATTGAAATGAATTCCATCAGTCATTCAATCCTGGCTTTCCCAGTTTCCCGGCTGGCTGGACACTGCAGCCAGCCCCCGGGGAGCGCCTGTCCTGAGAGGTTAGGTCCAACAGCCAGGAGGTGCAGATCTGTGCCAGCAAACATCATCAAAGAGAGTGGCTTTCTTCTATTAAATCTGAGCACTAATTATCACCTATCCACATCATGGAGCTCAGGGAAATCAGGGGGCAGCCAAAGACCAAGCCTGCATGCGGACGCTTCCCTTTGCAGTAGCTGGTCTAAAGAAAGTGGCGCAGAGTTCATCTGAGCAGTTAGCTGTCTTTTCACTGCCGCTGAGTCAGGTAGGGTGGTGAATCCGCTGTGCTAATGGGAATTCCTCACCCTCCCAGGAAACCTAGAGTATGTTATTTAAACACGTTGAGGCATAATCTTCCAATATTTTAAATAGGGATATAAACAAATAATCCCTTAAGCTCTCTTCGATTCTAAAAAACATTACTTCCAAGTGAAATACTTGTCAACCAGACTTGAATGGGTGACAAGTGATAGCTCTTGACACTTCCACAAAAGCAGGCCAGGTTCCACTCCCTAGTAATGCAGTATGTTTCCTTTGTTCTGCTTGGTTTTGAAAGGTAACGTGAATGAGAGTTAGTACATCTAGGATCTTGCTCTTGTTCTGTCACTCATCAGCTGTGTGTCAGTGAGTAAGCCACCTCCCCTCTCTGGGCTTCAGTTCCTCATTGATAAAATAAGAAGCTTGGACCAGATAACATCTAAAATATTTTCCTGCATGAAAATTTGTAACTCCATGTTGACAAAATTGCAATAATTTTTAAATATTTATATCTTGACTAGTGACTTATATACTTTAAGTACTTATATCTAGGCTATCTTAACTTCATCAAACCTTAAATGTTTATAAGGTCCAAGTCCAACCTCCAGCATTGTGGGTGGCACACAGCTGGTACTTAGTCAATGGTAGACGGATGAATGGATAACTCCCACCTACAGCCAGTGTGTATTTGCCACTTGCTCCTACTTTCTAGCTGTGTGAGCATTCATAGATTGCTTAATTTTTGGCTCAGATTCATCCTCTATAAAATGGACATTATAATATTACCTGTCTCCTTATAGTAGTTATAATGATAAAATGAGTTATTATATGTAAAGCGCTTATAACAGTGCCTGGCACACAGAGTCCTGGACAAGCGTTAGCTGTCATCATCATCATTATTTTCACCAACATCACTACTTATTCCATTGTTCTTCATAGATCCCTGTTTTTTTCAGAACCGTTCTCCAGATGTCAGTCACTGGTTATCCAGATGTTACTTCCTTGAGACTCATTCGGTCAGGACCTCACTTTTGATGGTTAACCTTTGAGCTAATTAAGAATTAAACCTACTATTTTTTCTCAGCACTTTTGGAGGTGGATTTTTCCCTGTCTAAAGGCCCACCTGCTGTTTTTGCTTTCCTTACGTTATTTCAAAATATGGTTTACTCTCCAGTTTGTCATGTCTTCTATAGTCTTACCAACTTCTTTCTTTGGCTTGGACAAGGCCCTTCCTTGCTTCCTCTAACTTCTGAGAGACAGCACTAATGGTACCAATGAACACTCACAAAGATGCTTGGGTTTTGGCTGTGTGGGGCTCCCGTCAAATATCTCATAGGTCACATTCTACGTGGCAGTATTCATTCAGCCAGTGAAAGTGCATTTACTGAGCGTCTTCTGGGTGTCAGGCTCTGCTCCAAGTTCTGATTATTAGTTTAATACCCTGAGTGGGATCATCCACAGCCCCTCATAGGCCCGGTCATCTGCTGAACACAGCTTCATTGAGATCCTTCTGTTAGAGGGAGGATAATCACTTTGTATAGATGCTGGTAAACAAACTTTTTATACGTACAGCAACTGCTTTTACTGACAGAGGCTAGACGCTAGAAATGAAAAGCTGTGTACAGCATCCTTGCTGCGACTGAGGAGCTCTTCATCTCCTGGGGTGGGCGGGCTTTGGAAAGGATTGCAGCATGCCCTGGTAAGTCTTTTGAGGTACATTGTGCTTCTGAGAGGTGATTTTAGCGGCTGAAAAGAAGCGTCCTCCTTACTTGAGGTCGCCTTCCCCAACTGATAAAGTGAGTGTAATCTTACTCACCTCTGTGGATCCTTGGGAGGCAATCCTCCCCCGTTTTCTCTTCTCCAGCTACACTTCCTCTCTGGGGGTCTCATCCAGTTCCATGGCTGTGGACGCCAACTCTCTGTGGGTGATTCCCAGCTCAGCCCCAGCGCAGGCCCAAGTCGTTGTAATCATTCTCTATGCTTCTCTTTCTTTCAGCCCACACATCCATCCAACAGCAGACACTGCCGCCTCTACTTTCAGCACGTGCCCTGATTCTTCCCGCTTCAGATGCCCTCCTCTCTAACCCGTGCCTCATGCGGTCATTGTCGTAGCCGCCCGGGTCTCTATTTGTCTATCCTTGCCCATCTTCCGTCAGTTCTCTACATGGCAGTCAGAGCGACGATTTCACAAGTTTAGTCAGAACACATCACTCGCCTCCTCACACTTCCTTGTGGGCTCCACGGTACGCTCAGGATAGAACCAAAGCGTGTAAAAGCCCCACAAGGCCCACACAATCTGGCCTCCACCAACCACTTTTCTCCCTGTTCCCTCTGAGCTCCTGATTTCCCTAGTCTTCCTCCAACATGCCACCCTGTGTGGGAAGCCCCTTCTCTCTTCCTCCCACACTTTCCCTGCAGGTATTTGTGTGGCCCTCCTTCACTCCACTTCAGTCTCTGCACACATGTCATTTTTTCGGAGACCTCTTCCCTGACTGGTACCCATCATGTTCCATAAACTCACCTGCTTTAGTACTCTTGATGGTATCTATCTTTTTCAGACATCATAATAGTTGTCTATTTATTGTTTACTAAATGACCCTCAACTAGAATGTAAGCTCCATGGGGACAGGGAAATTGTGGTGGGCACTCAGTAAGTACGGAGTGAATAAATGAACAGATGAGGATTAAACAGGAGCATATTTGTAGAATGCTGAGCGTCAAATTTTGAGTTGATAGCATTGGTTGCTTTTTGCTACTACCTCCCTTCTGCCCTCCCCCTGCCCTCCCAGCCAGCCAGCCCAGCCCAGCCCAGCCCTGCCAAGCGTGCTGTGCATTCACAGATGCCTACAGCCTTCTTTCTGTGTGATGAGAAAGTAATCAAAACCCAGCCTCCTGACATTCGTCTCCTAGGCTCATTCTCTCTGAAATCCATGGCTCCTCTATTTTATCAAGGCCAGGACATTTATTCCTCGGAGTTAAAAAAAAAAAAAAGGAAAAATACAGAAAAACATAGTGACCATTACAGTTTACAATGATTTGATACATCGTTGGGTTTTCTTTCATTTCTTCATGTTTTTAGAGACTTGTATCCAAGGTTTGAGCATAACTATTCCACATGAAGAATTCACATGACAGGCCGTTTTCAGGGTCTCCTTGTCTTGAATTCCCAGTCTCTGGCATCATGGCCACCCTGGCCAGACCCTCCCCAGATATCCCAGCACGTCAGTCTTCTGCTCTCATCTGTTAATGGAGCTCATCACATTCACACGTCCACCTAGTCTGCACGTTAGAGACTGAGAAGCAGCCAGGTCCCCAGTGGTTGTCATCTGACTGTTCCCAAGAGTGGTGGAAGGAGAAGCACATAGCGGCAGAGACTTGGGTTCAAGGCAAGCTCATCAGGTTTATGATCTTGGGCAAGTTATTTAAGGTATGGGATGCCCCGTTTCAACATCTGTAAAATATCCTCCTTGGGGTTGTTAGGAAGATTAGAATAAACAATCCTTCCGGAAGTGACCAAGGCCAGCCTCTCCTCCTTCCCACCTCGGGCTCTCCTTTGACAATGGCGACATTCACAGTCCCTCCTTTTGCGGAAAAAGGCCCACTCATGGGACCTGGTGGACACCCCACAGTAGTGCCTACACTGCATAATAACTTTTACTCAGCTTGTGGAAGCATCAGAGTCTTAGAGTTCCAGTATCAGTTGGAATCTTTTTTAAGTTGAAAATTGTTTTCAAAAGCAGTATTGCAGAGAACTGGTGCAGTACTGCAGAGGACCGGTGCAGTACTGCAGACGACCGGTGCAGTACTGCAGAGGACCGCTTCAGTACTGCATAGGACCGGTGCAGTACTGCATAGGACCGGTGCAGTACTGCAGACGACCGGTGCAGTACTGCAGACGACTGGTGCAGTACTGCAGAGGACTGGTGTAGTATTCGGAACGTAGCAGGCATTTACTATTAACATGCATGTTGAATGAATGAATGAATGAATGAACGTGTAATACAAGCAAAACAGAGCTGCTCTGGTCAAAACAGACATTGAGGTCTCAGAAGCTTGTATTCTGGGCCGTCCCTCACCCCAGGAAATGATCTTTGAAGCATGACCTCTAGAATCTTCTGGCCTCTTATCATACAGTCTGGAAACCACTAATCTGGTCTAATGCCTTCCCCACTGCAGACATTTCTGCTAGAGCATTTTTGATGAGATGATTATCCTATTTCTCCTTGAAAAAAAATTAAAGGGAATAGCTTATTCTGGTTCTGGACAATTAGGAATTTTAAGGAGTTCTTCATATGGAGACAAAAATCTCCCCTCGTAAGTTTCTGCCTATCAATTGTGGTTCATCTCATTCATTCATTCATTCATTCATTTTAAACACAGAGTATCAATTCTGTGTCTTGCCTGAAGCTTCACTCTGGAGAGACACAGATGGTCTTTCTTTTTCCTGTTTAAGGTCCTTCTTCTTATTGTCACATTCAATGAAGATCAGTGAGGATTTTTGCTTCGGGTTTTCTTGAGCAAAGGGAGAGTCCCATCACACAATATGCAACAAGAACTTCTTAAAATCTGCTTTCCAAACATCTAACCTCGTGACCCTGCTCAATAAATCAGCAGCTCAAGTGCTCACTCCCTCGTGTCAGCCACCAGGCTCGCTACCTCTCTTTTTCCTTCATTTGTTCTGTTCTCCCCAAAAATGGCTTTTCTCTAGGTAGCCCCAAACCCTTTCATATGTATTGTGATCTAAGAATCCTTTTCTAAGCCCCTGCCACATCCATCATTCCAATCCGCGGTACAGGTTCTTCCTGGTGGCCTGCCCCTCTTAGAATGTGTGGGAAGGAAGAGATTGTAATTAATTATACTTGGTTATCCCCCCCAGCACCACCATTTAACAATTAAGAATAAGTCATGGTTCCAGCCCTCAAGTAGCTGTCACACTCAGGACAACATGATAAATATTGAGATTCACTCATTCCTGGGTATTTATTTAGCGTATACCATGTTTCAGGCACTTCTCTAGGGGCTGGGGATACTGCAATGAATAAAACAGACAACATCCCTCCCCTCATGGAGCTTACGTCTGGAGGAGGGAGATAGACTGATAAAAAAATAAAGAGGTAAAAAATGCATAAGTGTGCCCGATGTTAATAAATGCAATGGAGAAAATAAAGCAGGCACAGGCGCTGGGGCAGGAGCAGAGGTTGGGGTCACCTCACTGCCCAAGTACCTGCAAAGACCTGTAGGTATGAGGGCGTCTGGTAGCTTTAAAAAACTGCAGGTGGTTCAGCTTGTCTGGAACCCAGGATGCAAAGGGGAGTCAAGAGATACAAATGGAGAGAAGTGGATTGCAGTTATGAAGGAATTTGCATATCATGCTAGGACTGTAGCTTTCACACCTCCAGCCCTGGGGAACCCTTCCATGCAGAAGAATGAAATGACTAGATCTTGTGTTACAGAAAGACTCTTCCGGTATCTAGGTTTTGCAGGCAAAAAGATTCATTGGGAGACAAGAAGTGCTTCGACCAGGGGGAAGGGTAGAAGGAAGTGGATAAGGAAAGGTGGAGACCAGCCCCGCCATCCCGTGCAACCCCAGCCCTTTTCTGCTCCACAGCCCGGCAGCTATTCTCAGACTTCCCTCAGATAGCTCGGGGTTTCCTCTCCACCGGGCAAAACCTCCCGGTTGTTACAGTCAGCCCACCTCAGGGGTGAGTGCTGATATTTTGGGCTTTCCCTTCTGGCTGCGGATCATGGCAGCTGTCCTTTCTCTTCACCGTCCTGTTGTCCTCTCAAGCAGAAATCAGCGTCAAAGTGAACAGGTGTTGCTAATGGTACCAGAGAATGGGAGAATCAGGAAACAGCAACTTCAAGGCTGAAATAATAACATTTTAATTGGAAATCTACTTCGAAGAGACTAACCTATGTAGATATATGCAAATCCTATGCAAATACACATGTGGTCTTTCTAACTATTGTCAGAACCTTGATCTGACCCATGAGAATTCTTAATAGTAGATGCTAGCTTTCGGCTGAGGCTAAGGGCTGTTGATGAACAATTCTAGGTTTTACCTATGTTTAAACCATAATTAAGAAATATATTGATGGCAACCTGAACTTAATTAGCTTAATTGAATGTTGGAATTGATTGGGTCTTGAGACAGCCTGTCTCTGAAGCTAAGCCTTGGGGAGTTTGCAGGGGGTGGAAGGAAAAGTGAACTTAAAAGCACCTAGCAGAAATGAAAAGGAATGGGCCAGGAACCACTGGGAGCATTATTAAAGGGAAAGATTCTTATCAGAGAGTTGAAAGGGGAGTGTTTAAATTTCAAGTCACGCTTTGCCGTTCTAGGTCAGACCACTCAGTCAAATGGGAAAAAAATGATGCTGGGAAGCAAGATCGTGTGAGATACAGAAGGGGAAGCAGTCCTCCTGGTGTGGGAGTGTGGGATGTATCCCACTGAATACGCACTTGCATCAGACTGTCAGGGACCAGCCCAGTAGCCCCAGGCTCTGCCACGGGCTCCATACAAAGCCCTCAGGTCACAGTCCAGCACCTGGGCTGGGGCCAGGGAGCCTAATGGTTCAAAACAAAGGACTTCAGCTGTGATGTATGTCTTCGTATTTATTAAGAACTAATTATGCAAGTTATCAAGTTATATTTTATAACAAGTGGCTTAATTTTCTCATTTGAAAACAACTCCATTATCTGGAGCTTGGCAATCCCGAGATGAACTCCCAGCTCTGCGCCTTTTTATGGCATGACCTTCGCATCCCTGAGCTCAGTTTTTTACCTGAGTCAATAGTACACACCCCATCCAAGGTGAAGGTAGAAAGGTGCTAGCTGAGCAGTCCCTCCCTCAGATCCTGCGAGGTCCTGTGGCTTGTGAGGGGTTGAACTGAGGTCCAGGCCTGTGGTCTTGCCATGATACCTTTCTGCCTTCATCCGCTCTGCTCTCCACCCTGGTTCTCCTCTACTCTTCAGAGAAGCTTCTTGAGTTACTTGTCCAGAGGTGCTGTTTCCCTTCCCCCCTCCACTCTCCTCTTGGTGAGTATCCCCCCCAAGCATGTGTCCTTGCTTTTTCAATAGGAACCTTCTAGCTAAGTCCAACATTGGCTTTGCTGTCTGCATCTCACTTTCAATGCTCATCTCTTCTAGAAAATCCCCTCCCTTGACACACACGATGCTGAAGTGAAAAATAAACTAGGATACGGGGCTGGCCCCGTGGCCGAGTGGTTAGGTTCACGCGCTCCGCTGCAGGCGGCCCAGTGTTTCGTTGGTTCGAATCCTGGGCGCGGACATGACACTGCTCATCAGACCACGCTGAGGCGGCGTCCCACATGCCGCAGCTAGAAAGACCCACAACGAAGAATATACAACTATGTACCGGGGGGGGCTTTGGGGAGAAAAAGGAAAAAATAAAATCTTTAAAAAATAAATAAATAAATAAATAAATAAAATAAAAATAAAAATAAACTAGGATACAAAACATGAATTACGTTTTCCATTTTGTTTTTATAATTATGTACGTATGCATACACACATCTCTGTACTCAGATAGATAAAAGAAATTACTGGAAGGAAAAAAGCCAAAATGTTACCAGATGTTAATTCTGGGCATTGTTGAGATTTTTCAAAACTGTCCACAAAGGATATATTATTTTTAATTGGGAAAAATAAACATAATTAAAAAAAAATCTTGCATGCACTCGCCTGGGAAGTAAGTTAACCTGGGTCTCAACCCTTCTCCTTACAGCCTGTGCCCTGTGCCTTGTGAGGACACTCCTGGTGACACGGTCCTCCAGGACTGACATTTGAGAGAAATGTAAATTCTTATTGTCTCAAGCACCCTGTCCCAGGTTGCAGCTGCAGGAGAAGCAAGCTCATTTTCAAGAGAATCGCTGCTCAAACTTACAGTATTGCAGAAACAGGAGCCCTATTTCTAGAGGATTCAAAGATCCCCTTGAGGTGACATGTGACTTCTCAGGAGTATCTTCACATGTGACCTCTGGTCTTGACATGGCGTGTTCTTCCTCCAAGTTAGGGATTCCATCTTGGAGTGGACCCTCCTGGGATTCCCAGGCCCTGTTAAGTATCTAACCTCATGGGCACCCCCTTTGCAAACTGGGATCATGTGGCCACCCCCCCACACACACATACAAACACACCCACCACTACTGCCACATCCGCTCCCACCATGACCCTGCCGTGACCACCATGTGCACCTTCAGATCCAGCACAAGGTCTTGGACTCACCTTGATTTGGACAGTTGAGAACCAACTTAGAATGTTCCTTCAATCTTAGGTTGTCTTTCTTCTGGCCTGGCTTGGACACTCCTGATTACTTCTGCGTTGTTGCTTGCGTTTGAGTGATTGTTCTTGGTAACTCATGTGATATAACAGCCCCTTCTGTCTGGCCTGAACGTCTTAACACTCCAGCCTTGCTGTCAACCCATAAGGCAACAATTCCGTAGGAACAAGCAACCTTTCAAGATGACCATGTGTTTTCTCCTTTGAATTATTGGTGAGAGGCATTATCTTAATATATTTATCCCGGTAGTCCAGGACAAACCACCTGGTCATGATAATTCTTTTTTTTTTTTAAAGTGGAGTAATTTAATTTAATTTAATTAATTTATTTACGTATTTTTAAATGCAGTAACATTGGGTTATAACATTATATAGCTTTTGGATGTACATCATAATGTATTTCGAATTCTGTGTAGATTACATCATGTTCACCACCCAAAACCTAATTATAGTCCATCCCCTCACATGTGACCTTAATCACCCCTTTTGCCCTCCCCTCTTTCCCCCACGGTAACCACCAATCCAATCTCCATTGCTATGTGTTTGTTTGTCGTTGTTTTTATCTTCTACTTATGAGTGAGATCATACAGTATTTGACTTTCTCCCTCTGACTTATTTCACTCAGCATAATACCCTCAAGGTCCATCCACGTTGTCACAAATGGCTGGATTTCATCATTTCTTATGGCTGAGTAGTATTCCATCGTGTATAAATACCACATCTTCTTCATCCATTTGTCCCTTGATGGGCACCTAGGTTGCTTCCAAGTCTTGGCTATTGTGAATAATGCCGCAATGAACATAGAGGTGCATGTATCTTTATGCATTTGCGTTTTCAAGTTCTTTGGATAAATACCCAAAAATCAATTCAAAATGGTTTAAAGACTTGAATGTGAGACCCAAAACCATGAAACTTCTAGAAGAAAACATAAGCAGTACGCTCTTTGACATCGGTCTGAGCAGCATATTTTCAAGTACCACGTATGACCGGCCAAGGGAAACAAAATAAAAAATGAACAAATGGGACTACATCAAACTAAAAGCTTCTGCACAGCAAAGGAAACCACCAACAAAATGAAAGGACAACCTAACAATTGGGAGAAGATATTTGCAAACCATATATCAGATAAGGGATTAATATCCAAAATATACAAAGAACTCATACATCTCAACAACAAAAAAGCCAACAACCCAATTAAAAAATGGTCGTGATAATTCTTTTAAAAAATGAATGAAATACGTTTACAAATGTTTGATATACAATTTTGGTATCACATTCCCATGATCGATCTGCATGGTGTTTGTGTGTGTGTGTGTGTGTGTGCGCGTGTGCATGTGTGTGTGCATGCACATACACAACGTTCTATCCTGATCTGGTTTTGGTGTCCTTGTATCTTGATTTACTGTATTGTGTTCATATTATTTAGACTGTACTTTCTGTCCATTCTCATTATTTTGAGGTTTTCTTTGGAGCCTGGCATATGATTACTTTGGATAGTCAATGTCCTACTTTGCTTTGAAAGGACATGCATTCTTTCTCTGAGGTTGTTTAACATAATCATTGAAAGGGCAGGCTCTGGGGATAGCTGCCTCAGTGTTGCCCCAGGCTTAATCTCTGATGGCCTGCAGCTGTGTTATAATCTTGGGTAAATTAGTTAAACTCCTTGTGCTTTGGTTTTCTTATCTTTAATACAAGGACAATAACTGTCTGACTCACAGGGTTATTGTGAGGATTAAATGAGATAATAGTACGTGTAAATATTTAGAACAGTGCCTGGCACATTGTAAGTAGTTAAGTTAGTTTTTAACCATTTTTAGAGGTGTGCTATATATAATTTATTAATGATAATATTCTGTTTTTGTCTTTCTTGTTCAATTCAATATCAGGAAGGTTATTCCTGTCACTATCTCCTTATATTTCTGAGGGTTTTTGCTTTATATATTTGCCCTTATGTAACAGCACGTCTCTTATTGCCTTATTATAAAATGAGCCTTTTATCAATATAAAATAACCTTCTTTGTCTCAGATAGTGCTTTTTACTCTGAATTCTACTTTGGAATGTCGCCAGTTGCTGCTTTCTTTTTGTTTGCTTTCTTGCTTGATAAATATTCGCCCAGCTTTGCCCCCCTTTTCTTCCTCGTTTTTGTTTTACTGTTCATCTCTTGTAAGCAGCATATGCTTGAATTTTGCTTTTAACCCAATCTGAAAGACTTTATCTTTTATTAGGGGAACTTAAACCATTTATATCTGCTGTCTTCACTGATATGTTTGGTCTTATTCCTGTCTTTTTGGTTTATGCTCGCTCTTCTTTATACTTTCATGGGGCCTCCTTTGTTTCCTGTCTTTTTCTATATGGGCTATCTTAGTACTTTTGTTTTTCCTTCTTGTGATTTAAAAGCTGAATATCTGTTTTTAGCCAGTCCTGAGTGGACCTAAAAAAATGATCCCTGGGCTCCAATGGTGACAGAGGTGTAATGGTGGGTGAGCAGCCTGGCCACTGAGCGTGGAAGTCAATAAAATTGGTCTTAAACCCTCAGAGGAATAGTGATGGCTGCTCCCTGAGCTACCGTATCGCAGCTGTTTAAGCACAAGCTCCTTAGCTCTGGGTCGCATTCCCGCGCTTCATACTTGGGTCCAGCCTCCCCATGCAGCCCTATTTCCTACCAGCCTTAGCTGAGAATTGGGTGCTTCAGGCACACAAGCTACTCACCGTTCCCCAAACCAGACAGGTTCTTCAGCCTCTCCACACCTCGGCTCAGGCTATTTCCTCTTAGCCTGAACAAACTCTTCACGGCCTCATGCAGTGTGGTGCTTGTGCGTGCTGCCTTCTCACTCTACTGCCCCATTCTTCTGTGGATAAAATGATGCCATTGAACTCAGTGGACAAATCTACTTGGCTTTGGGATCCAGCTCTGCTACTTAAAGCCAAAGTTTCCTCATTGGTACAATGGGGGACTGGCATTACATCTCCCCTAGAGTAAGGGCTAAATGAGATAATGAGATAAGCATGAGGAGAGCTTAGCTGAGTACATGGCACAGAGCAAGTATTCCATATATTTTTAATAAATAAACAAAGGAGGGAAGAAATACAGAAGGAAGGGAAGGAAGGGTTGATTTTTAAAGATGCATAATGAACTTTTTAAAGATCGAGGTAGTGTTATCTTGGCTTGCTTCAGAAAGGCAAAAGCTTATATGTGTGACCACCACTGCTGGCTCAGTTTAAATGAGCCTGCCCCCGGTCTTCCATCTCTGGGCAGAGTGGCAGTCGTGTGGTCCACAAAATACTGCATGTGCAGACATCATCTTCATTTATATTGCCTGCCTTGCAAGGGCCCGCAGGCCTAGGGCAAATTTATTAAAGTGGAGTCTATTTATTCAATTTATTAAACAGGAATATTTGAAGGGTTTTCATTTAGAAGAGTGAGTTGATTTATTCTGCTTGCCTGCAGAAGGCGGGTCTAAGTCTGATGGGTAAAAGTTATAGGAGGACAGATGTTAGCTCAACCTAAGATATAACAAAAGGTTTGTTAAAAGGAGATTTGTTCGTTCATTCATTCATTCATTCATCAATCTATTTGTCAATCAGGAGCCAGAGAAGAGAAAACTGCCTTTTCTGTAGCCCTTGTCTGTCTGGGGCACTGCGATAGGTTCTCTCACTTTAATATCTTGTTGTTCTCTTTACTGTGTACCCAGGCATATTATCCCATTATACAGATAGGGGAAATTGAGGCCCAAAGAGCTTGTCCCTTGCCCAAGCTGAACAACAGCCAGCATGTGATTAAGTCTGGCTTAAACTCAAACCTCTCTGTCCTCTGCAGAACTTCCTCTCTTTCCACTTGACTGTGCTGTCTGCCAAAACAGATAGAGGGTCAGATCTGCATGACCACCAGAAATTGGATGGAAGACTGAAAAATCCATCAGCCCACTTTTTCCTCATTGTCTTTTCTCCTTTACCTTCTTCTTGTCTATCTATCCATCTCTGCCAACCCCCAAACCAGCCCAATATGCTGCACAAAATTAGACACTTCACGGTTCCAACCATCAGACTGTGAATCAGACCACTTCTCAAAATGATTGCTTATCACAGGGACACTTCCTCCATCACGGGACCTCGCATGTAAGTAGTTTCCTCATTCGGATTTAACCTGGAAGTGCCCTCGTGGTTGTCATGAATGAGACCAGAAACAGAGGAGTCGCTCTTCCTTGATGATATCCAAGGGAGGGTGTGTCGGCCAGGGCCCCAGTACGAAGCAGAGTTAAGCTCAGAGGTTCAGATGAAGACACTTTAGTGAAAGGACCACTTGCAGAGCTATGGATAGGGTGCAAGTCCACAGGGATCAAGTGTGGTGGTGAGGCACCCCAGGTGGGAAACCGTGCACCTCCAGGGCTGACGGGGCAAAGAGGAAGTAGCGGTCAGAGCAGGTGAGGGTCCCAGCCGTGGAGGAGCAGCTGGCCCGCCCGTTCCTGGATGGCCGCGGCTGCTGCAGAGCAGGCTCTAAAACAGAGAGGGAGCGGGGAAGAAATAGCCCTGCCTCTCTTTCTTCCTGCCCCTTGACCTCTGTCAGAGCTTCCCACTGGCAGAACCCGGCCAAAAGCCAAAAAGGAAAGAAGCCCCCAGAAGCTGTCCCCAGGCGTCAGTCTCTTGGGCCACAAAGCAGGACAGAGAATGGTGAAGAGTGGAGGGGCGAGGACCAAGCAGGAAAACACCGGTTGACGAGGGGAGATTGTACAAGGGACCTGGGGGCTGAACTGACAAGGCAGCCCACACGAAGTCACCATGGCAGGGCCTCTTTCGATTTCTCTGGGCCCACCACTCAGAAAGGAAGGGGTTAGAGAATTCTGTAATGATTTCTTCTTGAGGCAGCCACCATTGGCGCTGCAGCCCCTGCCAAATGCCAGGTGGGCTTCAACTTGTCTGAGCCTCTGGAAGGGTTTCTCCTGGATGTTAAGTCATCCATTCATTCAACAGAGATTTCCTATGTGCCGCACTTTATTCTAAATACTGGGGCTACAAAGATGAGAAAGATACGACTCCTGTCGTTTAGCGTGTCACAGTATACTAAGGGAAACAGAAATGGGAATCAGTTATTTCAGCGTGTTAGATGTAAAATAGAAGGATGAATGCTGGTCCACGGGGTCGCAGGTAGAGTGACTAACCCTCCCTGGGAGAATGTAGAAAGGTGATGTTTAGGTCTTAAGGGATGGATTGAAGTTTTATAGAGGCAGGCCAGGCCAGGACCATTCCTGGAAGAAGGCATGGCAAATTCCATATTACATAAGATTGCAAAGAGATGGTGTGCTCAGGGAACAGCAAGAAAGGAATGTGGCTGGAGCAATGGGCACAAGTCATACAATGGGTTATAGAGGTAGCAAGCTTCCGGCGCAGGTCACACCTGGTGGAATCCTGCTTCCTCCAATGCTCCACGCCAGGAGGCAAGGTCTCCACAAAGGTCAAGCCCTGCCGTTCCTTCCTCCCACAGCCTTCTAAGAGAAAGCAAAAAGGAAAGTGTCCCAGGCCCATGGTGTTCACCCACGCGAGGAGGAGAGCCTGAAGGTACATGGAGAAGCTCGTGGGTGAACAGAGTACAAAGCCCCAGTAACTCCGTGTGGCCGATCTTTCTCCAGAGCTTTGTGTGTGCAAAGGTTTTCTGGTATATACCAGTATCGGATATATCCCTGCCCTTACATAGTTTCTAAACTGGTGAATCTTGGAAGGCTTCCTGGGAGAGACAAATTTTGAACTGATGCCTAAGCAGAGAAGGAAGGAAACCAAGAATTTTTGAGGCTGTGCTGTGTGACGTAATATACAGGTGCTTTTTATGTATTACCTCATATAAGTCTCCTGGTAGTCCTGTGAGGTGGGAATTATTAGCACCATTTTTCAGATAGGAAAGAAGTCTCAGAGAAATGACTTGTCCAAGATCAACCGAGTAGATACTAACCAAGGCTGAATCCGGACTTGGCTGGTCATGCGTCTGGAGCTTACGTTCTTGCCGTTGGCGGCATTGTCCTCCAAAGGCAGGGGACTGCACACAGAGCGTCAGGCCAGGCAGAGGCTTTTCTTTGGTAAAGGCCATCCAGGTAGCAAGGTTGTTGGGAGGACTTAGTGGAACAAGACACCCTCTTGTGGCACACTTCCATGGCTTCGAGATTGCTGGCGCGCGGCCTAGGACGTCCGTCTCTCCCAGCCCACGGCTCCCCACAGCTCTTGTTGCCTCGGTTTCCCTCTACCTTCCTGAACTCAGCTTAGCCAGTCCTTCCACGAGGAAGCCTGGCACTGGCCACATACTGTTGTATGCCTCTTACTGTTTGCTTGCCTTCCCCGCTGACGCTGAGCTCCCTTCTCATGCCTCCATGTGGCTTCAGCTGCATCCGCAGACTGTGTCCTGTTGAATGTAGAAGTGGCTATGTGAGAGAGCCGCAGCAGAACAGGTGCTTCAGAAATGAGGGTTTCATGTTTCTTTCTCCTTTTTCTGGAGGCAACAGATATTTTGAATAAAGACTCAAAGGCATACAGGAAAACCATAACTTTATTTGAAATTGGCACCTTCCAGAAGCCTTGAAGGAGGTGAGCAGGGTGCCGCTGTGCTTTTTCCGGCTGCCTCTGCGGCAGCTCCCAGGGACGCCTGAGCTTCCTCGCAGTGGCGGGGGTCCCCTCCCCCCAGTCCCCTCCCCGTGGCTGCCCCTTACCTGGAGGGGGGCTGAGGCTCTTCCACTTGGGGGCAGGGGCCTGGCAAGCGGATGGACTGACAGGAGCACAGTGGCACACGAAGTAACAGTAAAACAGAATGGTAATGCGTTTCCTAATGGCCTCCTTCACAGCTGTGTACACTGATTTAATCTTTGCAAAGCACTCTATTGTTTATGAGGCCTCTGGGTACAATTTTATGCCTGACTGAAGAGGTTGCTAATAGCTGCCATATTTGTGTTTAAGGACCTGCAAAGGATTAAACGAAGTATTTTAGAGCAATGAGCCATAATAAACTAATAATATATTGCAAATAATAAATGTTTTTTAGCCAATAATTGACTGCAAATCTGGTGAACTTTAAATGACAAAAATACTAATTATGTATGTAGTTGTTCCGTGTATCCCTTCCATCGGGATGGAAAATCAGAGAAGGATAGGAGATCCGAGGCACTTCAGATGGGTGACGAAGGTGGCCTGGACCCTGAACTCTCCCCCTGGCCTCGTAGCTGAGAACTGTGGAAGTCGCTTGGTGAAACGCTGGGATTCGTTTCCATTCTGTGGGGATGGAGCGAGAGCCTGAGGCCTAAGCCACCGCTTAAGTTGGTGGCTTTTTTAGCTTACTCATTTTCCAGGCCTAAGATTTCCAATGCTTGGTTTGCAAATTGCTAGAGCAATCCCCCAGAAGGTCTTGGAGACAGGGCCTGGGTCTTCATGTGTTCTTAATCCTCTGCAAAAAGCCAGATCGTTTTGATTTGGGGAGCAGGGGGAAATTGAGAAACCTGAGTTATTTTGCAGAGGTGCCATATGCGGTAAGCGGCGGGGCCAGCCGCGGAGCCCCACAGCTGTGCTCTTTTAGCTAGAACTTCCTGCATCTCGTTTCTGAGCCTGTTGTGGGGTGTGGAAGGGAGATGCTTTCCTTTCAACACTTTGAAGACTATTTCTGTGCTTTCTACATCTCTCAATCCTACCAGTTACTTTTTCTTCTCTCATGGGTAATAATACTCATTATCTAAATTTTAGATCGTATTTTTAAAAACTCAAGATGAAAATTAAAATCACCCATAATTCTACCATCCCAATAAATCACTGTCAACTTTGTGTCTTCATTTTCTTCAAAGATTCTATTCCAACAAAATATTGAGATAATATATTTATGACTCTTTGGTATTCTAATTTTTAAAAACAGCATTATTTTATGTCATTGATGTCCCCTGAAAAATATTATTTTATAATTGCATAACATTCCATGATATATAGTGACTATTGATGAATATTTTGGCTGTTTTCAATTTTTTGCCTTATGATTAAAAATTCAATAAATATTGTCTAACACAATACATGGCATCTAGTAGACATTTCATGTATTTTATGAATGAGTGAATCAATCTTTGCATGTGTTTCTGATCACGTCCTTTGATCAAATTTCCAAAAGTAAAAGTTACTGGATCAGGTTACCTAAATATTTCCACAATGTTGATATACATTCCAAAATTGCTTTCTGAAGGGGCAACATCAACTTCCAGCATATGATATGCATTCATAGATTCTGGAACCTGTTATTTTTAAAGGATAACTTAGTTATTGATACTTATCTTCCGTACTATCATAAATTGAATTAAACGCAGTTACCAAGACTCCTCCCTGAGAAGTTCACTATTTAGTGAAAAAAAATATATATATACATATATATGCCCAACACTTATTGAGGACTTACCATATGCCATATATTATTCTAAACACTTTATGTGTATTCATAGTTTAATCTCTCAATAATCCCATGAGGAAGATACTGAAACTCCGAGATGTTTGTGAAGTCACCTGGCGTCAAATAGCATGAGGCCCGCACTGTATTTCACACCTAGTGGTTATGGGTATGAATGAAGCAGTCAGATAAAGAGTCCATTATGGTGTAATGTGTTGAGTATTCTGATAGAAGAAAGTGAACAAATCAAAAGAACACAGAGGACTCTGTCTGAAGGGTTCAGGGAAAGAGTCACAGAGAACATCACGGGATAAATGGGAGTTTGCCAGAAAGACAAAATGGAAACGCACGATAGGCAAAAAGAACACAAATCCCAAACATAGAATATAGAAAGCAGTCCAGCGAGACGGAGGGCAGGGAGAAAGCAGCACAGGACATTCGAGGAGCTGCAAGAATAAAGAAACGGATAATAGTTAAGGGTCTATGCTCTAGAGTTGCAGTGCCTTGGTTCAAATCCAGCTCCTGCAATCATCAGCTGTTTGACCTTGTGATGCTTAATGTGACAAACCATGTAAAGACTTAGCAGAGTGCCTGCCACAGAGCAGACACTCAGTAAGTATTCACTGGTCCTGATGGTGGCGGTGGCAGATATGATTTTGGAATGAGGCAGGTATTTTAGGACAGGAATCCCTGAAATCCCACCATCTGGGCAGCTACCCGCTCTGCATACATTTAAGGTCAGATCTGATTCGAAACAAAGAACAACCATGTTTCAGGCCAAAAGAACACAACCTGGAAATTACCTTGGACAGGTCAAACAGGATGACATGAGGACTGGAGAGCGTGGCATAAGGGTGGAGAGATGAACGTATTGGAGATGTTCCACCTACAAAAAGGAGATCCGAGGACACCATAATAAATAATCAATGAAAAACGCTTGGCCCCATGTCCACACTAGCACTTACTGAGTGGTATTAAAAATAGGAAAGTGGCACAGATTTATGTTTTCTCAAAGATCCTTCTGGTAACTGCCTGGAAAATGGATGGAGGATGGAGGTAGGAGGTGGCAAAAAAAGGGGAGAAAGAGGGAGAGACCTGTTGTGGGTCTCTCTGTCCAAGAGAGAAATGTTACTGTTTCAGACTAGGATGGTGGCAGGTGGCAGTGAAGATGGACTTGAAAACATTTGGGAGGTAGATTTGTATTCTGAGGTGGATTTAATGGGAGCGATGAAGGGTAGGGAGGAGCCAGGGATCATTCCTAGGTTTCTGGCTGGAGGAGCCAGACGAGTGGAGATGCATTTCCTGAAATGAGGACACTGGAGGGAGATCATCTTTTGGGGGTTGTGATGAAGTGTTCAGTTTGTTGAATGAATGATGAGACTATTCCATAGATCAGAGCATATTTCTGACTTTTCTCTCTTAATAGGGAGATGGGAAAGGTGTAGGAGGAAGGTGTGGAAGGCTCTGAAATAGGGAAAAAGACAAGATCTCTGTTAGCTATTATGTGCAGCAATAACACTCGCTGTGTTTATTGCCCATTTAATAGAGTGTACATTACAACCCATGGTGATAATCAAGAGATGGGGGAGGCCGAATGAGATGCAGAGATACCATAGGTGGGAAATTTATTTCACTGTGAAAAGGTTTTCATTTATGAAAATGGACTCTGGATAAACCTCAGCCCCTGCCTCCCTCCGTCTGTCCTTCCCTCGTCCCCAAAAGAGTAAGCACAGGTGCTTTGGAGCCGGCGATTGGAGGCAGAGAGCCATTTTGAAGAGATGGATGCCGTAGGAGAGACAAGGATGGGAAAAGAAGGGACTCACCCAAGGGGTTGTTGAGTCAGTTATTTTACCTGAGAAGGAATGACATGCTGAGTGTTGAAAGTCATCTTTGCTGCTATTTTTCTCGAAAGAGTACAGGCATGGAACCCTTCAGACCAATAGTCAAAACCTTTCTTTACCCAAGATCAACTACATTACATTTTGATGAGTTTCTTCAGTTTTCTAGCCTTAGTGTGCTCATCTGTAAAACAGAGATCATAATAACTTCTTCACAGAGTTGTTGGAAAGATTAAATGAAAAAACATTCATTAGATCCCAAATGCAACAGTGGTAATGCAGTAAATGTTAATTCCTTCCTCTTTCTCCCCACTCTTTTCTTTCCCTACTTTATAGTCAGACTTGGCCATGGGACATTATCGGCCTTGAGTTGGGTTTTGAGTGAGCCTCAGTAAACATGGGGAGTCCTAATATCTGGGATCACTAATCATCCATTTTCCTTGGGGCTCCACCCAAATGGGTAGAGTGCCTATGTCAGCAAAGTAGCGGGGGGCTACTGAAAACTTCATGGGGCTTTGACAGTCTAGGTAACACTCCCACGTGTCCCCAGGTCCTCCCCATGTGTCCCCAGGAGCTTGGCTGCTTTCAGGTGTCTTTTGGAAACAGCAGCATCTGGTGGCTGCCTGAGTTGTACCCTGCTGCAGGCTTCAGGGGGAGCAAATCACAGCATCTGTGTTTCTCCAAGAAAACAGCAGGGCTATTAAAATAGCTCTTAGGCACAATCTATCACTGCGCCATCTCCCATGTCTGTGCAGGCTGTAACCGGAGAAGTGAGAGTCTGGAGAGACAGCCTGAGATATCGGTACAGCCCTAGAAGGGAAAACAGCAGACTAGGGTTCGCGACTAGGCTGTGACAGCCACCTACGGGGTGACCTTGGGCAAGTCACTTGGTCTCTGGAGGCCTCTCTCTCCTGATCTTAAAGCCCTGAGAAGCATTCTGTGGTTTATAATGTTAATTGCTGTTGGGGGATAGTTAGGATTAGTGACTAGAGACTTCTTTGTTATATGACCTTGGAAAAAGTGTTCAAATTTTCTACAACTGAGTTTCCTCGTCTGAAAGCAGAGCTGATGCCAGCTACCACAAATAGCAGTTATCAAAATTTACTGAGATGCTGATTATAAAATCCTGGGCGTGGTTCCTGGCATATAATAAGCACGCAGCAAGTGTCAGATGGCTTTCTGATCCTAGGTCACAGTGTTGCCTCATATCAGTTCTGAATCTGATATCAGGGTTTGAGCTGACTCAGAGCAAAGAATAACCATCTTTCAGGCCAAAGGAAAACAACCTGGAAGTTACCTTGGGCAGGTCAAACAGAATGATGTGAGGACTGGAGAGCGTGGCATCAGAGTGGAGAGATCAATCCAAGATCATGTTAACAGTCAGCATCAAGCATGCTGTCTGTTAGTCCCACTCTATACCCTAGCGCATTAATTTCTCATAGGTTCTTCTGCACATGCTGATCCACCTGCCAAAAAAGACCCCTCCTTCACCCATTCTTCGAGTTGAGCACAAATGGTTCTCCTTCATGAGACTTTGAACCCTCCCCAAGGAGATCTGATGGCTCATTTAGTGAAATTGAACCCAGAACCTTCAAGTTTAACAGAGGATGGAAGATATTGACTTGAGGAGGAGAGCCTAGGTTCTCCTGTTGCCTGAATCCACTTCTGTCAGCCACATGGGAGGAGAGGGTTGGCCTCAGCCGTGAGAGGTGCACGTGGCCACTTCTCGGTTTCTTCTGCTCCTCTGTATATATTCCCTTTATATCTTTGTATAAATAACCTAGTGTCTGGCACATAGTAGGTACTAATGAATGTTTGCAGAATGAATGAAATGTGTATCTAATTTCACAAAAATTGTTCATTGAGCATCTACTGTGTTCAAGGAGACAGTGAACATGGACTTTCTATTCATATTACTTAGCTATGTATATTTTATTTTCAAAATGAGGTTAATTAATTCCTTTTGGTGGGGCAGTGGGAGTATGGGCAAAATTAATATTTCCCTAACACTCCATTTTGTACTTCAAACCAGCATTCCTTACCTCAGGGTCATATTGTGGTGAGTTTGCTGCCATCTGAAGTTACTGCATCACCATCACAGTGCTTATCATTATATTTGCAATTGTTTAAAGCTCCTTTCTGTCTCCACATTTTGTATTCTGATACATTAGACCGCAGAAGATTCCAATTCGTCGTCTTCTGTTTTGGATTCTAAACAGGTTAATAGCATGCAAATACAAGGCCCATTTTTACATTGTTACAAATATTGTACACAGACATTGCTATGCTGTTTGGGAGAAATGTAATGAAATGTAATTTAATATGATACTTTCAAGCACATTAGACTGTTCCTGAGGGCTTCATGGCCTTGGTCCTAAACAGCGTTAAACCATAGCTAAAACAAGTCTCAACAAAATGAATTTCTTCCCTCATTTTACTGGCCTCTCCTAGTTTGATGACTTTTTGTTGCTCATGCCAAATGATGTTTTGGGTTTCCTGCGGTTAGGCTAGGCCAGAAATGAGTTCGAAAATATTCAGCTCTCCTCATGAGAATATATTGCTGTTTCTACTTTTAGCCTGCTCCTCAATTCACCAACCATTCTATTTATTTATTAATTCACCCAGCTCACTCAGTCATCCATTTATTTATTCAACTCTACGTCTTGCTCTATGCTCCTGGCATTAATCTTTCTGTTTCCCCACACTCTCCCCTGAGATGTAAGCTGTGTGGTCCCGGGAATCCCGCTTAACTAGCCTAGGACAGTGCCTGGCTCTTAGAATGGGCTGAATACATGCAAACAACAAGATGAGATGTGAGTTTTCTCTTTTATATAGTGAAGATTGCTTTGTTATAAGGATTAAATGAAATAAGGTCTATAAAGCACTTCTGCAGTGTAAGACGTGCAGCACTCAGTGCTCATAGAAAAAATACATAAATGAACCCATTTCTAAATCTGTAAACACCTACGTATAGGTTTGTTTTCAGAATTAAATAATATGCCAGTAGCACCTAGAAGAGGGCCTGGCATCTGATAGGTGTTTAATTTGGTCTCTTTCGGAAAAAAAGATAGTGGGATTCACCACCCATCACAGGCAACAGCAGCAACCTAGCACATTCACCGGGGGCGGATGTACAGATTCCTGCCTCTTGGACATCCTGGGAAAGGACCGTAAGCACAGAGATGTCCTTCGGTCCCAGGCACTATGGCCCAGGAAGTCCTTCCCAGGCTCGCTCCGTTTCCCTTTCATCTGCCACTCTGAACCCTCCCTCCTCCCAGCCTGGTCCCACGTGACTGTGGGATCAGGTATATAAGATGAGGATTTGCGGTGGGGAAGGAAGAGGAGAAGGGAATCCTTGCAGCTCTTCATCCCGCTCTCCCAACCCTACGGTGATCCCTTAAACCTGGGGTGGGATGGACACCAGTCCCTCCGGAGCCCCTGTTCTGTCACACTCCCTCCACTTCAAAAATGCCCAGGCGTCTGAGCACAGTTCCCTTTGAAATCTAGCTGAATCTTCCCGGATCCTTTGAGTAACCAGACTCAGGAGGGAACAGTGGAAAGACTGCAGCTCTGTGACTCCCTCTGTCTTTTCCCTCTTTGCCCCTCCACAAACTGAATCCTCTCCATTGACTGCACACCTGCATCTCAGCAGGCAAGCTGCAATTATTCAATGACAGCGTGCCCTGATTTCCACCGTGGAGGATCCGGGGCTGGCTGAGATGACCCAGGCGTGACCGTTCTCTGTCAGCAATGCTAGAAAGAAGCATCAGACTTAGAATCACATAGCAAGGGGGAGAACCGTTGTTTACCGTTCTCATAAGTCATTCAAAATGCTGGGCCAAGATCTGCCCCACAAAGGGCTTACAGAACATTCCTGAAGACTCCTCTTTCCTGACACCTCGATAGGGTTCCACTTATGGCTCTTACAACTGACCTCATGACAAGAATGGCTGTCCAGTGGAGCGGTTTTTACTTTTTTCCTTTCATTTATTGGCCTGGGTTTTATAGCTTGGGAGAGAGATGAGAGGTACGCCCTGAAGTCCTGCTCTTCTGGTCCCCACCGTCCCTTTCCCCGGTTCACTCGGCTGTGCTTCAGACATTAACGCAGTCTTCCAGCATACCTCCAAGTCAGGCAAGCCTGTAGTCATCGATGTGGCTCTCTGTGCTTTCCCTTGTCCTCAGATCACAGTTTATTTTATACACACACATACGCATGATTTTATTATTATTTTGTGCTTGTCCTGTTGTGTGATTAATGTGTGTCTTTTCAACCAGAATATAAGTTTTATTCCTCATCACAAAGCACAATCCCTAGCATAGAGTAAGTTCTTGATGAGCCTTTATTGAATGAACAATTAGACAAAAGAAATATGTACTATTTAGTGAATCTGAGGAATTTTTTTCATAGCCTACAAATGAGGTGATGTTTGGGGACACCCAAGACCATGCACACATTCAGTGATTCTAAAAGGACTCGCAAGACTCAACGCATAGTCATCCTCGCAGCTGAGATGAATTACAGGGCGACAGCAAGCATGCACAGCTGCATCAGAAAGGGAACAGTGTACATGAAGTCTGGAGGGACCCGTGTTCAGGCTTCCTGTTGTCTCTCCCTCCCGCAAGGGATCACACAGAACACATTCTATGCCCAGCAGCACAAAGGTAGCAATATTTGTAACATGTTTCTGGCCCAAGGGGGCCAATTTGAGACTTAGAGCCCAAGATTTTTATTGAGGGATGGTCACTCTCTTCTTGGCAATGACCAAAATTCCAGTCTCCAAGAAGGAAAGTAGGTGGTCAGCCTAAACCCATTGTTTGCATAAACAGGCCAGGTACAGTGAGCCAGTCTTGTCAGGTGGAGACTATTTAAAGAGCCAAGTTCCCAGTCACCAGCCAAGGACCCATCTTGCAAGCAGTCCCTTCTAAAGACAGCAGCCTCAGGCTGTGTGTTAATTCTTTCCTACACAGAGAACCAGATCTAATGTTTTTCCTGTATGTGGGGAGACACACATACTCACACGCATGTATACACGCAGGCCGAGAACTGGATGGATGAGAGAGGCTGTTGAGTGAAGTGGGTAAGAGAGCCAACTTCGGTGTCAAACTGCCTGGGTTGAAATCCTGGCTGCACTTGCTGTGTTGCCCTGGGCAAGTTTCTTAACCTATCTGTACTCTCTACTCATATGTAAAAATGGAAAATTAATAGGCCCAACTGATAGTCTTGTTGCAAAGATTGAATGAGATCAAGCACTCATTCAACAGTGCTTGATGGGAGTAAGTGCACATTAACTGATGGATGGTGTTATCGTTACTGTGTTATTATTCAGGAATTTCCAGATGTTTTTTGATGGTTTTCTTAGTTCAGTGCATGGAAGCTGAGTGACTGAGCGAATCTGCAAGTGACTCAGCCTCTAGGTTCTAATCCTATCTCCATTAGTCACCGACAGCAGGACAATGGGCACCTCAGTTGCCCTCCTTGTCTCAGTTTTCTCGTCTTCACTATTGGGACAGCAGTCCTTGTCTGGCCAGTTCTTACAGCCGAGCCGGGGAGGGTTCAGTGTCACGGGGAAGCATTTGACTTGTGGAATCAGATATAATTGGGCATCTTTCTCTGCACCTCAGCCTCCCAACCTGTAAAGTGAGGCTATTGACAGAGTATCACACTTCTGAAGTGTTGGCTGTTGTTACCACCAGCACTGCAGTCATGCTCGCAGGAGGTAATGGCCGTAAGCATCTTCTGTATTTACCCATGTAAGGGATTCTGGTATTGCCGGACAAAGCAATCTAGGGCTGTAGTTGTTGTGCTTTAAGTAAATCTTACTGAGTGCTTATGAAACTTCAGCTGGAGTGGGAATCTAGGTGGAAGAGGGCAGGCTGAGCAAAGAGGTGGCAGAGAGAAAGAGGGCGCGAACGAGAGTGCTATGCCCCCACTGGACTGTGAGCTCCCCGGACCTGGAGACCGACATTTCACATTGGGTCCCTGGCATTTGGCAGTGTCTAGTACCTGGTAAGGAGCTCTCAGTAAATGTTTGTTGAAGAATAACGGAATCCTATCAGCTGAAAGTCTTATTCCTCATGAGAGAAGCATCGATTGAGTGACTACTGTCTACCAAGCACCTGTATGCTATCTTTTTCGCAGCGTGACTGCAGTCTTATGATATAGGCACCCCCCTACTCCCCTTCCGCGGATGGGAAAGCGGAGGCCCTGCAAGCTGAGAGTCAGAAGCACATAAAGGACAGAGCCAGAATCCAAGCTGCGTTCTGGAAACTTCCAAGCCTTGAGACATTTTCAACCACCTAACGCTAGAATCGTTTTTATACTTCATTTTTCTTAAGTGGACTTCTTAAATTTTTAATAAAATTGCTACTCAGTAATCAAACTCAGACTCATAATTCACTCCTAAAGGTTTCGTATTGCACCCTTGCAGAAGAAGAACCAGCCTCAATGCAGACGTTGTAAGTGGACTCTTGTCTGTCATAACCCAAACAAGGTTATTACTTGAGGGGAGGGGCGTTGGAAAAAAATGAAATGTTTATTAAATCATCCAAAAGAGTGCTCTGCTAGACTTCCGTAGCACGTGCTTTCAAGGTGATAGATTAACTGAAATAAAATTATTGAATTGAGAAACCATTCATTAGAAGGGAATTTCAGGAAACCAGAATGCTTCTTATAACATTACTGCTAGAACTGCCTATTAAATGAAAGTTATGTGTTCTTCTGCGATATTGAAACCTCTGGTTTGTCATCCTTTCCTCTCAGCCTCTTTTCTAATAGTGCGAAAACTTACAATTTACAACTTCTGACATAATTGGAGAGTTAATTAGTTTTCTTCAGATTTCACCTGCTTTATTCTAATTACTATTTTCATAGCCTTTTCTTTCCTTGATTGTCACTTATGTCAAAAGTATGATAAGGTTTTCTCTTTGTCTCTCTTTCCTGTCAATTGAAATCTAAGACTCAGTACATTAGCCAAGTCAATCTCTGCCTCCATACGCTGCTGCGTCCATTTTTCTTGTCTCGCTTTTTTCTCTGACTTGATTCCAATACCTCCATCAACAGGCTTTTGTTGAGCAGATAATATGTGCTCCCACTGGAACAGGGGAGGGGACAGCACACAGGACAAAGGAAGGAAGGCCCACCTTTGATCCCCGAGATTGCTGGGCAGTGGGCAGGGGGAGATAAGCTAGAAATGCATCAGAAGGAAAATGGTAAAAATGTATATTCAGAATGGCTGTATGTTGCTGTGTAAAAGCATGAGTTTTGAAATCAAATGTCCACTGATCTATCATTTATGAGCTGTGGGAACATCGGCAAAGTAGCAAGTCTCTCTGAACTTCAGTTTCCTCCTCTGATACAATGGGGGTAATCACATCCCATCACTGAAGTCTTGTAACAAATGGTAGTCATGCAAGTGGGGGCCTGGCATAGGACCGGGAGCAAAGCAAGCTCTCAGGGGACTTCTCTACTCCTTCCTTGCCCCCAACCCAGTGCCGCTTCGTGATACCTACAGGCAGACCAAAGGGAGCTCAGAGGGAAGTTCAATATTTATTGAGCACTAAATATTGCCTGGCCCTGTGCTAAATACTTTACAACCTTCTCTTATTTATTTTTCCCAAGAAAACTCAATGAGATGGAGGTCATTATTTTCCCTATTTTAAAGAGTAAGAAATAGGTCCAGAAAGTTTCATTGCCTGGGGTCGCAGGAAGGCTCCCTTGCAAGCTGGAGTTCAAGCCCAGGTGGACCACGAGGCTGGGGCTGAGCCACCATTTGAATTCTCCCGGCACAGACACCGCCTCTCTTATTGACTGTTTTCTCCTGACCACTGGGCCTGGTTGATTTCCCATAGTGGAGGATCGCTTCAGCAACGACTGGAGCCGTCCTTCATCCTGATGTGTGTTTGATGTTCTATGGGAGAACGGCAGCCGATGAAGGGGAAGCAGGCATAAATGTTACAAAAAGAAGAGAATCAAAAACTGCATCTGGCCTTTGGCAGCATTAATTTTTCTGCCCGTAACTTATCTAAGATTTAGCTAGTCTTATATTAAACAATAAGGAGTTACCATAGCAACCTCATTGCCATGTAATAACACTCACATCCTTCCCAACTGTAAAGTCAAAGCCAGAGAGGCAAATAGAAACCATCAAATTACCAAATAGCATCTTCGTCTCTCTGTTTCCTTCGGAGAATGATTATTGATTACTTTCTTTATTTTAGGTCACTGACACTATTACTAATTTTTTTCCCTTCCCCCTTTCTCTTGCCCTGTCATGAATGAGGAGGGACCAGAGAGGAGCACTCCAGTCCTCAGAGTGGCAGAGTGCCTCTTATTCCAGGAGGACAAAGCTTGAGTCAGTGCCATCTCCTGCCAGCTGCTGCCAGTATTGCTTTGGGGGCATTTATTTCTCTTGCTGGCTGCAGAATGCTTGCACTTGCCACATCTGCTCCAATGCTTGCTTACTGGATCTCTTCACCTTCTGGCAGGAATTCACCATCCCTGTTGGAGCCCTGGGCAGCAGTGTCTGAAGCAGATGTTCATCCATGGTGCACACAGTGGGGCAACGTGCTGCCCTTCCACCACCTATGCATACCTACCTCTGCTCTTTCCCTCTCTCCCTCTTGGCTAATGTCTAGTTTCCCTTTAAGGTTCAGATCAGGCATTACGTCCACCAGGTAGCTTTCCCTGATGTTCTTGGCTTGGATGAGATGCCCCTCCTCTGTATTCTGCAGATTCTGTTTGTTCCTCCTTGTATAGCACCTCTTAGCATATCAAGCACACAGTAGGAGCTCAATAAACCTCCAACGCCCCACTTATTTAACTGAGGAAGGCATGGAACTATTTATTGGTACCAATCTATGGGTAGTTAATCAGACTGACTGGTTCTTCATTTTCTTCTGAGATTTTCACATGTGAATAAAAGTAGATGGGCTGAGAAGCAAGTTTGGTTTATCTGCTGTATCTCTAGCAAACCACATCTTTTTAATTTCATGCCTCGATGGAATGATACGTCATGCCTGTTACAGTGCGACAGCTTGCTACTTTGTATAACTCAACATGCTGATGCAGCTGGGCATGCAAAATTATTCCGAGAGGGAGTCAGACCCAGGAAATCAGAAATGAACCAAGTTTCCCAACATGGTGTTTCTTTACCCCTTCCCCATGACCTCATCTGCTTGTGGGACCTGACCTGGACAATATTCACACATTAGCTCAATGAAGGGCAATTATGCCTTTATTAGACAGCTGGTCCTAAGAGCAAAATGCTTAATAAGGAAAATTTTTCTTATTTGGGACCAAATCGTCACTTATTCAGTCAACAAATATTCATTGAGGACCTCAATAATTGTATAATAAATGAAAGAATGGATGCAAGAGTGAAGTGTCTCTCTACTCTCCCATCCAACTTCTGCCCTGCCACCAAATCTCTTATTCTAAGACCCACTCTAGTGATCCCCTCCCTGGAATAGACACTTATGTGAGGACGCTTCATCTTTTACAGACCAAAGTCCAAAGGTCTCAAATCAATGAGGCTTTCACAATCTGGCTTCAGTTCCTGCTGCACTGAGCGCCTTCCTCTGCACAGCCCTGCCCCCGCTGATGTTCTCTACTGGAGAGGCAATAACTCTCCTGAAAGGTGATATTCTTGAATTTGACAGTTTACAAAATAAGATCCTCTTGAACATCCAGAGTCTGCTCTCTCAGGCTGGATGAGCATCTTCAAAGATTGTGGAGATGTCAGAGCTTCCCTTCCGGGCGAGCCAGATGCCTGAGCTGCCTCAGCAGGGGGTTCCCAGGAGCCCGGGTCTCGTAGTCGAGTGGGAATGAGCTTGAACACTCAGCAGAGAATTGGAAGGATCTTGAATGAAACTGGACCAGCCCCTTCACATTACTGCTGAGAAAGCTGAGACTTCCGACAGTTAAGTGCCTTGTCTCAGGTCATGGGCTCAATGACCATATGGACCCTAAAACCCAGTCTAGGCCTTTTCCCTGTCCCTCCTGGTTGATGACCACCTCCCTCATAGAAGGACTCCCTGAGGCCACTCCTCAGCACAGCTTGTGGTCACCCATGTTCTTCTCCATGCAGGTCACCTGTCAGCTCCTCCTCTCAGCTCCCGGAGACTTTAGCGCTCTCCTGCCTAGCTGCTGCTGGACTTCCTGTGGCTCGACAAAGCACTCTCTCTGCCGGCTAGTGCTGGGGTGAGTGCCAGAGACACGGGCTGCGGCGATGAGTGACCGACACAGGGAGCAAATGTTTGTTTTCTCTGAGAGGTTACACTGTGGTATTGGCTAAGAGGCATATCCTACTGTTGGCTTCGGGCAAAATTGCTCCTGAGTATCTGACATATGTCGATCTCCGTACATGTTATTGTTGAGGTTAGATAGAAATCCTGTGCTGAGGGCCAGCCTGGTGGCGCAGCGGTTAAGTTCGCACGTTCCACTTCTCGGTGGCCCAGGGTTGGCCAGTTCAGGTCCCACATGTGGACATGGCACTGCTTGGCAAAAGCTATGCTGTGGTAGGCGTCCCACGTATAAAGTAGAGGAAGATGGGGATGGATGTTAGCTCACGGCCACTCTTTCTCAGCAAAAAGAGGAGGATTGGCAGTAGTTAGCTCAGGGCTAATCTTCCTCAAAAAAAAAAAAAAGAAAAGAAAGTAATCCTGCTCTGAGCTCATCTGCATGTGTTGCACCCCCGTCAATAATGAAGCTCTCGGGCTCTCCTCTAAACCTGTTTTGAGGTAACATGTCTTGGATGCCCTATTTCTCTGACTCACACCCTGGAAGAGCAGTCAGTCCCGTTTGGAAAGCAATCAGCCATGGTCACCAGTCCCAGGAACGAAACATTGTGCTTGTGTGTCTGAGGCGAATTCCTGTCTGTTGTCCTACAACTCGACCACACTCATAGCGTATAATGCAGAACGCTCCCTGACAGGCACTGGGCGGTGGGGTAAAGCCGTGGACTCTGGAACCAGACGACCAAGCCTCAGATCCCAGCTCAGCCACTCGCTCGCTGTGCCATCTTTGATAGGCAGCTTACCTTCTCTGCTCCTCAGCTTCCTCTATAACACGGAGATCATAACACCTACGTCACAGGGCGATTCTCCAGACTAAACGAGTTAACACATAGTAAGCGCTTGGAAGCTGTGCCGGCATCTTAGCAGGCGGTATATATGTATTAACTCTGATCATCTTCATCATTATTATTATTGCTATTATTATTCCTCTCAAAAGACAGTCATGAACTGGCTGGACAGCCACGGTGTGATAGAAGGAGCATGGGCATCATAACCGAACAGACCCAAGTTCAGATCCCAGCTTCGACGCTTACTAGCTGGGAAGGCCTTGGGCAAGTTACTCGACCACTTTAGGTCTCTGCTTCCTCATCCTTAAAGTGGGACCAGCATCCACTCCTTCAGTGTCACGGTGTTAGACGACGTAAGAACAGGGAGGCCTCCCACAGATGGCAGCTACCCTCCCTTCATCCCAGGCCCAGCTTCCGTGTGCACACCAAGCCCTGGAGATTCATCCACCCGACAGTGATGACGTTAGCAGCCGGCACTAGGCACTGCCCTGGGTGCTGGAGACACAGAGAGTGATGACATGCTCTGACCTCAGGGGGCGCACAGTCTCATCCGGATACTGATTGATTCTGTCTCTCCTCTAGAAGCCTAGAATTCGTTCTCCTGTGTTGCACAGGTACACAATCTGCTCCTCCTCCTCCAGAAAGCCCAGACCTGCCTTCTGTATGAAGACCCTCACCGTTACTTCTGGGGTCCGCGTGCCGTCTTCTCCCTCCCCTCTTCGTCTGGGTCCCGCTTCTCCGCTCACCACCATTTCTTCCAACTCAGGTTTCGAATCCCCTCCACTTGATTAAAACATTATGGTTCTTATGTAAATATACCTCAATAAAGCTGGAAAAAAATGGGCTGCTCACTTTTTTTCTAATTTTCTGGCGTATTTTCTTTGTTCTCTCGGTGAAGTCCAGAGAGTGCTTTCTCTCCTCTTCTCCTGGGAGCCCTCTCTCAGCACTTTCCAAACCTACCTATTCTCCAAGGGCTGGGTTGAAAAGAAGAATGCCAACTATCCTATTAATAGGTTTTGTATTAATTAGATGTTGAAATGGTAATTATTTAGGTATAGTGGGCTACATAAAATATATTATTAAAATTAATTGCAGCTGTTTCCTCTTGCTTGTTTATTGTGGCCACAAGAAAATGTGAATTATGTCTGTGGCTCACATTTTTTTCTGTGGGACAGCGTTAACCTGGAATCAATCAACGAGATTCTCACATCAGAACTTTACTTGAATGACTAAAGAACCTTTGGAGAGTGACTGAACTTTTAGCCTGTTCCCAAGACAATATTTAATTTATTATCTGTACTTACATGCGACCGCCTTATAAATAGGATGGCCATCCTTCTGGATTTGCAAGAAAGTCCCAGCTTATGCTGATTGTCTGGGTATAAATTATTCGTAGTGCCCCCTTTTCATTATCTAAAGAGTCTGGGTTCAACTGATAAATTACACCCGTGACCTCTTGAAGATACACCCGGAGCTCTTACGTTGCTCTGCAGATCCTACTCTCAGAAGGACTCTGCCCCAGTGTGGCCGTGACCAGAGTCTTCATTCTGTCCAGTCTTCACGGCCCCCTCCCCGCCCTACCAGTCCTCTCTTTGTCAAGAAGAGACACTTTCTCCCTGGAGTCACAACTTAAAACAGTCTTCCGTTGCTGGTTACCATGGACACCATGATACTTCCTGTCCAGGACTGGGAAATATTTCCTTGGCAAAAAAAGAGCTGGGTTGAGTTCATAGGCATTATCCTTTAATTAGCTCATGTCCGGTTGTGTGTAGATTATATACGCAAGCTACAAAAACGGTTGGATACGAGCTCTACCTACTGTTGGCCATTCCACTTTGAAATTCAGCTGCTTGAAGGGACCCAGCGGACTGGTGCTAGGCCCAAGATTTAGCCCTTGACGAACCTCAGTTTCCTTATCTGTCAAGTGGGTTTGAGGCTAACCTCTACCTCACAGAAATTGTGAAAATTCAATAAGATCGTAGTTATTAAATCCTCATCAGAGACCCGTCCTCTAGTAGAGGCTCAGTTGACACTTTTCCTAACTGCCCTTTCCCAAATGCACATTCGCTCTCTAAAACACAGGAAGCGAATGACGTGATGACATACCATCTCGGTTTCTTAACTTTTGATAGAAAGGCTCCTGGCACTTCTGCCTCTTCCTTGGCTCCTGGTTCAAAATAGCCTTGATGTCATCACAGTCACCTGTGTCTAACCCTTGGGGTGATTTCCATATCCCATCAGCTGAGAAAGTCTTGCTTAAATATCCTCTTTGTCACTATACCACTCATAAATCACCCTGCTTTCCACAGCAGATCCACTCCTGCGGGTTCTACACGGCTGCAGGTAAGCTTGGAACCCGGAGAGCTACCTAAGGGATCTGGCCCTTTTGGTCATCTGTGCCTCCTAAATGGTCATGAAAGATTTATTTAAACCTGTAATAGGAAAGGGAGAAATTCTACTCTAATGCATAAACTGCTACTACCATCGTAGCTGTGACAAATGGACATCTGACAGTTTAGATCCCGCCAGTCAGAGTGCTGCTCGTTGCCTCTGCTTCTGATCAACATCAGTCATTACAGGGGTTGGAGAAGCGGTGTTTCCCAGTCGTTTCCCAGGATGCTTCTTTTTTTCATTCCGTCTATCTCTTCCTTCTTGAGTGCACCTTCTGGCCCCAGCCGTACGTGCTGGCGGCGTCATTAAGTGCTGGGACATTACATCTTAATTCTGTGTGAGAGGTTTTCTCTGGGGGCGATGGTGCATCTGTGGAAAAAGAACTTGAGTGTACAACAGAGGTGATATGTTGGAGGATGTTGATGGCATATTTAAGGAAACAGCTGTCCAGAAACTATTTTGTGTGTGTGTCGGGGCGGGGTTGGGGGGGGGGATGCGTAAGAAGGAGAAGAGAAGAGATTGGCTTGGTTTGGTTGTTCACAGAAGAATTTAGAATATATTGGCTTGGCTTAGAAGTTTGCTACGGAAAAGGCTTGAAGTACTTAACTCAGGCAGCAAAGAACAAGGATTTAGGATGTGAGATAATTTGCTCAGCTTGCATTCTCTTTATATCTGGGAGGCTTGTAAGCTATTGAGCAATATTATCACCAATTTCCACTTTTTTTTGGATGCCTCTTAAGATTGTTTAATACTCTTTTTGACAGAATGGAGACTAAACCAGGATGAAATTATGGCTTAATTTTTAATGTAATTCCTTGTGAAACAAAAAGATGTCTGTGTTCCATAGCTGGATAGATGTATGGCAAATAGGGGAAAGGCAAGCTGTGTAACATCAGGACCAGTTTCTATAGCAACAAAAATGTCAGCCATCCTTTTGGCTGATCCTATTAATCTGGAGTAGAAGCAATGATACTGACACATTCGAAATGTATTTAAACCAGAAGGTGAAAATATAACCCAGCTGTAGATTTAAAATAGAGGTAGAGTTAGGCACCGACACAATGTGGCTTTAAAACAGACGTAATGTAAGAGAAAGGGAGGAATCTTAAGTACAGTTTCTGCATTTTATTTTTTTAAAGTGATTAAGGTTTTTGCTAGAAGTTATTCCAAATATTCTTGGACTCAAGTATAAAAAAGAAGAAAGAGGGAAGATCCAGCCGGCTTCTGTAATCCAGAGCAGGGCTGTCTTTTCAAGAGCTTTGGCTCAGAGTAAACACTTGAAGTTAATGGTTTGGAAGATGGTGAAATCTGTAACTTTGAGAGCTGCTAACATTTGTGCACCTTTCCAGAAAGGAAACACTAGGTTTCTGAGAGAAGAAGTCTGGCCTTTGGACCAGAGCCTGCAGTTGTGGTTTCTGCTTTTCAGCCACAGCCAGGGCTGGCGTGAGGCTTGTGAGCAGGTACGGATTTCTGTCAACGGAGGTGATCATCCTGGCCCTGGATGCTTCATAGGGCTGCTCTGAGGACCAGAGGAGATAATGGATGTGGAAGTACCTTGAAAGAAGTCTAAAGTGCTATAGGGGTGTAAAGAAAGATTATTATTAAGAAACAGCCAAAGAAATACTCTTTCCTAGAAAGCACCAGTTGTAGACAGAGTTTAGGAGGCAAGTTTATAAATTCTGACTATTTGGGTCAGCGGTTTGAATTTTTTTTCCTAGGGAGACTGTGAAGCTATTATTCTGTGCTATTCCCCTTTGGTGCCTCTTTTTATTTTCGAATTATTTAAATGGCTAAATATTTTCCCACTTCGCAAAGCAGAATGACAGTCCCCAGTATATTTTGCTGCTGGAGCACAAAATAAATGGGGATGCAGATCTGTGTCATTATGATAAAACACCATCTTTTCATCTTTATCTTAGAATTTCAGACTCCTCAGGAAGGATGACCACCTCTCGTTGTGGAAAATGAATTTGCTAGCAAAGAAGGATATCTCTTAACTTGTTCTTAGCTGTTCCTCTTTCCAAAAGCATAAAAGAATATTAGCTCTGTTTACTATTCTTGGCTTATCAAAATGATTTCCCTTACCCCACCCCCTCCCCAAATCTCTAAAAATGATCATGGAACAACAGAAGAGAAAGGAGACAGATACCAGAAAGGAAAATTAAAAGAGTATGTAACATTTGATTAACCAAGATATATTCTGCAAAGGAATAGAATCTGTCTTTGGAAATGAGTAGCAAAAGGTCTGAATATTTCCACCTCTGTCTGGATACACTTTCTTACACTTCAGAAATAATTAACACTCTCAAAGCAAAGGAGATGCTTTCAACTATGCCTTGAAATAAAATGTTGTTTTTGCACAAACTGCGGCTGGGGATATGGAGCTGTCACCTTCAAGCCCTGCATCATGACTGATGACCTGGGAGGTTTCCCAAATCTCAGATTTTGTCCACATCCATCAGTCAACCAGTCAAGTATGTGTCTAGTGCTATGCTGGGCTCATGGGGATAAAAGACAGGGAGGATGGGGAGAAAGACACGACAATTTTTTTTTTTTTTACGTTTACCCAGTTTCAGGCACTGAGTTGCTCTCTCCCTATTAGTTAATGAAATTAAAATTAAATTAACTTCCCAGCCTTATAGAACCAGAGAGGCTGGTTGATTAGTTAAGATGAACAGATTTGCTAGAGCCTGTTGTCCTTGGACACTCAGCTCTTGTGTGAAGCATCTCTGATTGCCCTGATCTGCCCCCAAGCCCTCTTTGTAGAACAACTCAAGCAGTGATGCGGAGGATTGGTTCAAGACTCAGATGTGGGTTCAAGTTTAAGTTCCATCACATACTAGTTGAGTGACTTTGGGCAACTTCCATGGGCTTCCATGTCATCTTTTGTAAAATGAAGAGCAACAGATCCTAACACACAGGGTTTCACAAGGACTAAAGAAATGGATGTAAAGGGCCTAGCCAAGTAATTAGCAGATAGTAAGAATTCAACGTGTTAGAATTTTGATTCTTAGCATTACTAGGAATATCGTATAGTATTATGAGCTGGTCTTTTTATTTATCCTATAAACAAAGAAACATGTCCTACTACCAAGCCACAGGTTCAATAAACATCCTCACGTGTCTATTGCTGAGCCCATCCCGCGGAGCCCTCCAAGGTGGGGGATGTGTAGGGACCTGGGAGTGTCAGAAATGTGGTGAGACTCAAGGTCGGGGGTAGCTCAGCAGCAGAGGAAGGATCGTGCATGTCTATTGCACACATTCATTTGTGTTTTAAAATAGCAATTTTGTATTTGACTCAATCATGGTGATGTTTTTGTTTCCAAAGCCTCGCCCGTGTCTTGTTATGAACTGATCATTGTTATAATGCTCATCACTGTCTGTATTATTGTTTAGCTCTCTTTGTCCAATGATTGGCTTGTGATCAATGGAGAGCAGAGATTGCGTATTGTTATTTTTTGACTTATTCATCTAAATATCAAGTACTGCTTCAGGGATTTAGGAGGTGAGTATTTGTTGGATGGATAAATGGACGAAGTAATGAAAAAGCCAAATGTATAAAAGTCCTCATTAAAAGAAATTCTAAGGAAGAAGCATTTAAGCCTGAATGTGGCCATGCATAATGACTAAATAATTGCGCCATATGTGCTTTGAATTGGCCAGTTTGCAGCTAGGCAGATGAATAGAGCCTTGAGACCTGTTGGACTGTGTGTGGGCTCTGTCCTCAGGTGAAGAGCAACGTTTTCCTGGCCTTAAGGAAAACGCAGTCTTAGATCCTTTGAGAACTTATGAATGGAGGACCCTCAAATTTCTTCATTTCTATCAGGGATGAGTAGCAGGCCCTTTTGCAGCTACAGCCCTCATTTTTAATCCACACTCTCAAATCAATAATTTTGAGTAGGCTGCAAGAAAAGCAGCCAGCAGGTCAAATGTTGCCTGAGGACCCCTTCCCCCTCAGCTGCCAGGAAGTGTGACCCTCTCGCTGGGCTTTGGCAGCCTGAGCTGAAAGCCTGAGGCAGCTCCTCTTGAAAGGCCAGCACAGAAAATTCCTCCCAGAGCTGCAGGGTGATGGGGCTGGAAAGGCAAGGACACTTATGATGTCTGACCCTTCATGGACAGCTGGTCATAGCTTGAACTGGACATCTAAAGCAATCAGAAGAATGTTTTTAGCATTATCTATTTTCATTCCAAAACCATCTCCTTTCTTTTCCACACCTGGTCCAGGGATCCACACACCCCAAATCCTCTGGATCTTTTCTTCCTCCTTTTGAACGACCCATTCCAATGCCTAGCCCTCTCCCATCCTTGATCTCTGCTCTATTTTGTCTGCTCAGATGAAATAGATATAGAAGCCGATTACAATAATAAGTATAACAATAATATTAGCTAATATTTATTTAATACCTATCATGTAACTGGCACAATTTTAGTGCTTTCTCTCTCTTTACTCATTTTTTTCTTCCCCACAAGGTAGGGAAACAGAGGCACAAGGTAAAACATGTGATCAAAAGAGACAAATCAAAATACAGAAGCACAGAATATGAAGAATAATGAGTTAGCCTATGAGGGGAGAGTCAGAAAAAGCATAATACAGATTCTGTGAGTGAATTTAATCTTGAGAGATATGGAAGAGAATGGGAAGGGGGCATGCCAATGGTCAAGAGCATGGATGTGTAAAGCACACCTTGGTTTACTGCTCATGGTTAGCACAGTACCTGATACATCATAGGCACTCAGTAAACCTAGGTTGGAATGAATCAAATAACATATTTGGGTGAACATTGCAAAACAGAGCGGGAGGCCAGAGGTAGGAGAGTTAGCCTGGGATCAGTCGTTTCCAAGAGGAGTGGGTAAATGATGAAGCTTTCTATAAAAGTGAGAGCAAATTTTATGACTGCAACTCACAGATTTCTCATCATAACGAATTCTCCATTAAATGTCCTCCTAATCCACACTGGCTGATGGGTGAATCCCTGAAACAGAAAGTTCCCAGCAAGATCTATGGGAGTGGCCACATGTCAGAGGAGATGGACACAGTTGGTCATCAGGCATTGTAGGAGTCAAAAGGAAGATGGGACTGTTTTCCTGGACTCTCAAACCAGATAACAAGTGAAGACCCCAGCTGTGTGTTGTCAAATATCCTATTCCTATTAGCCACTGCCTCAGTCACTCATACCTTAGCAGGCTTTGAATAAAGAACTTAACAACTTAATGAAGGTGTTGGAGTATGCCTGAGAGCATACCACACTGCAAGTTGTGGAACGCTTGAATGGAAGAGCTTGATGGGGTCTTAGATATCATCCAGTCACATGAAATCTTAAGGCAGAACCTAAATAAATAAAACAGGTAAGAGAAATGAATGGCTTCTTCTGGTAACTTAAATCTTCACCATTTGGCAGACCAGCACTTTTCATTGTTTGTGGATCTCCCAGAGCACACACATGTATGGAAAACACTAGTTTGAGTCTCATACTTTCATTTTAGTGATGAGGAAAACAGATCAACAAAATGACTCCCTCAGTATCACCAAGTGGCCAATGGCAAAGTCTGAGCCCAGACAAGGATCTGGAAATCCTGACTCTGTTTGTTAATCCACCAGTAATGTTCTTTTGTTCCAGAAATATTTATTGGGCACTACTATGTAAAGGACACTGCCAGCCTGGAGGATACACTGAAAGATCAAGTTCTTGTTCTTAAGAATTTCAGGGACAATTGTAAGGACAATTCTAAATCAGCGCAAAAAGTGCAAAATTAGAGGTATGTACACACTGTAGTTTACCCAGACATCACAAATTCAGAAACTTTCAGGAGTCAAGCAGGAATATGAATGAAACATGCTGAGAACAAGCCATGGAGGCAATTAAGGGATCTGGGATCTGACTATCCACTGAGTGCTTTCAAAATTTTTTTTTTTCTAATTTGGAAACCTCAACTTGATAAAGAATAATTACAAAAAACCTACAGCTAACATCATACTTAATGGTGAGAATCTTGAAGCTTTCCCACTAAGATCAGGCACAAGGCGAGGATGTCCCTCTCAAAACTGTGTTTAAACATCATGTTGGAAGTCCTAACTAATGCAATAAGACAAGAAAAAGAAATAAAATGTATACAGATTGGGAAATAAAGAAATAAAACTATCTTTGTTCGTAGATGACATGATCATCTATGTAGAAAATCTGAAATAATCAACAGAAAAACTCCTGGAACTAATTAGTGATTATAGCCAGGTTGCAGGATACAAGGTTAATATACAAAAGTCAATCACTTTCCTATATACCAGTAATGAACAAGTGGAATTTGAAATTAAAAGCACAATACTATTTACATTAGCTCCACCAAAAATGAAATATTTAGGTATAAATCGACCAAAACTCAGAAGATCTATATAAGGAAAACTATAAAACTCTGATGAAAGAAATCAAAAAACTAAACCAATGTGGAGATATTCCATGTTCATGGATAGGAAGACTCCATATTTTCAAGCTGTCAGTTCTTCCCAATTTGATCTATAGATTCAATAGAATCCCAGTAAGCTGTTTTGTACATATTAACATACTGATTCTAAAGTTTATATGGAGAGGCAAAAGACTGAGAAAAACCAACATAACATTGAAGGAGAAGAGCAAAGTTGGAGGACTGACCCTACCCAACTTCATGGCTTACTATAAAACCTCAGCAACCAAGACAGTGTGGTCTGGCAGAAGAAGAGACAAATAGATCAGTGGAACAGAATAGAGAACCCAGAAGTAGACTTGCATATACACAGTCAATTGATCTTTGACAAAGAAACAAAGGCAATACAATGGAGAAAAGATTGTCTTTTCTACAAATGGTGCTGGAACAACTAGACATCCATACGCACAAAAATGAATCTAGACACAGACCTTACTCTCTTCACAAAATTAACTCAAAATGGATCACAGACCTAAATGTAAAATGCAAAACTCCTGGAAGGTAACATAGGAGAAATGTAGTTGAAGTTGGGTTTGGCCATGATCTTTTCGATACAATGACAAAAGCATGATCCGTGATAAGCTGGACTTCGTTAAAATGGAAAATTGCTGCCTTGTGAAAGACACTGGCAAGAGAACTAAAAGACAGGTCACAGACTGTGAGAAAATGTTTACAAAAGACATATCTGATAAAGGACTGTTATCTAAAGTACACAAAGAGGGGATGGCCTGGTGGCGCAGCAGTTAAGTTTGCATGTTCTGCTTCTCGGCGGCCCGGTGTTCGCCGGTTTGGATCCCGGGTGTGGACATGGCACCGCTTGGCAAAAGCCATGCTGTGGTAGGCGTCCCACATATAAAGCAGAGGAAGATGGGCATGGATGTTAGCTCAGGGCCAGTCTTCCTCAGCAAAAAGAGGAAAATTGGCAGTAGTTAGCTCAGGGCTAATCTTCCTGAAAAAAAAATAATAATGAAGTAAAATAAAATAAAATACACAAAGAACTTTTAAACTCAATAATAAGAAAATAAAGAACCCAATTAAAACATGGGCCAAAGACCTGATTCAGACACCTCACCAAAGAGGTTATACAGATGGCAAATAAGCATATGCAAGATTCTCCACGTCCTCTGTCATCAGGGAAATGCAAATTAGGATGACACTAGATACCCCTCCATGCCTATTGGAATGGCTGAAATCCAGAAAACGTTTTACTACACCCAATGCCAGCAAGGATACGGAGCAACAAGAACTCTCATTTGTTGGTGGTGGGAATGCAAAATCATACAGCCACTTTGGAAAATAATCCAGTAGTTTCTTACAACACTAAACATGCTCTTACTATGTGACCCAGCAATCATACTCTTTGATATTACCCCAAGGAGTTGAAATCTTATGTTTACACAAAAACCTGAATATGGCTTTTTATAGCAACTTTATTCATAATTGTCCAAACTTGGAAACAATCAAGATGTCTTTCAGTAGGTGAATGAATAAGTAAATTGTGGTATATACAGACCATGGAATATTATACAGTAACTAAAAAGAAGTGAGCTATCAAGCTATGAAAAGATGCATATTACTAAGCGAATGAAGCCAGTCTGAAAAGGTTACGCACTGTATGATTACAACTATATGACATTCTGGAAAGGGTAAAACTGTGGTGACGGTGAAAAGATCAGTGGTTGCCAGGGGTTAGGGAAAAGGAAGGGATAGGCAGGTGGAGCACTGAGACTTTCAGGGCAATGAAACTACCCTGTATAATATTACAATGATGGGTATATGTCATTATGCATTTGCCCAAACCCACAGAATGTACAGCTCCAAGAGTGGCCTGTAATATAAACTGAGGACTTGACAGTTCACGCATGCTCTTTGCTGTGTCCTCTGTGCAGTTTGAGAAATCCCAGCAAGCCATTGTCCTAACGTTTTCATGCCATTTCCTGACCTCCAGAGTCTGGCAAATGAGTATATATTTTTTTAGAGATTTCAGGCAGTTGCTGTCATGGTGCTGGCTAAGGGAGGTTTCTCAAGCCCCATTTATAAACCCTGCTGCTGCTGTTTTCCTGCAAGTTTAATAAGTCCGGGGCCATAATTGTCAATATTTAAAAACTTGATGTGTGGCCAGATGGATTCATTATAGACTATCTCTGTATTTAGACTCATATTTTCCAGTTTGGCGCTGGAAATGTCACATAGGAAGACACACAGAGTTCAGGATCAGATCCACATCTAAATGCCAAAGGTAAAACATTCATTTGTGTCCTCGCCTCCAATTTTCCTAACAGTTCTTCTTATTTAGCCTCACCCAGACTGAGACGGGAGCCTGATGAAAAAATAATAGATATAAATTGTGCTTCAGTCATTGGCTGTTTATCTTAAGAAGAGAAACTTGTTTCTAGGCAGTCTGATAATTGAACATCCAAAAAGTTCACTAAGAAAGGGAGCGGGTGGGACAGTGTTGAGTGAAGAGAGACCAGAATGTTTACTTTTTCTTTCAGACAGTGGGAAGAAGCTGCTGATCCTTTCATTTTTCTCAAGTTGTGGGTTTCTTTGTTTATTGACTATGACATCTACTACCTAAACAGTCTATGAATTATCTATGAATTCTTAAGGCTTTGATGCAATAAGTTCTCATATTTGACTCCGTAAAGAGGATGGAGAGCTGGCGAGGTTGCTGGGGAAGGGATCAGACCCATGGGGAGAAACTGCAGTCTTCTCTTCATTCAGTTAGTCATCCATTGGTTGTTTCAATAAACATTTATTGAGCACTTTTCATCAAACTGGCTCCTAGATGATGCTCTCACTTCAGCCCAAGCATCAGTACCAACATGTCTCCCATGAACTAAGCCTGAGTTAGGTGCCTGCCTCTGTGGTCCCATGGGCTAGTGCATCGCAGGACAATTGCTAGACTTACACATCTGCCTCTCTCTCTGTTGTGAGTTCCTTGAAGGCAGGGACTGTCTTAATTTGCCCTTGTGTCCCAACGCTATGCACAGTGCTTACCACATAGAAGGGTCTTGATGTTTACGATATCTGAGAAGCTGTGATGAATGAGTTCTTGCTCTGGAGGAGCAAGACCCTTATCCCAGTCAGCATTGAGCCTTTCAATCCAAAAAACATCCAAGTGCTCTTTACTGGTCCCTATGAATTTGTCATCATTTTTCCATTCCTTTAGTTATTAAAAGCAAAGAAAAGTTTCCCTGCCGTTATCTCACTTGACCATAGTACTTTGCTTTTGCAATCTCTCAAGGCTATCTCAAGTGTTTTCTGTTAGACCTGTATGTTATAGGTGCGTATAGAGATGTCCATGTGTAGACTATATAATCATACATATGTATTACATATATATGTATATGTGTATGTGTATGTCATCTGTGTGTACATGTGTGCATGTGCACCTATAAAAAAACCCCAGATATGCAATGTATGATCTGACCCTTTAAAAGAACAGCTTGAAGCCTGAGCCTTATACGTGTGATGTTGGTATAGACAGCACAGCAGAGCAGGAGTAGCAACACTCCACCCGACTAACTCAGAAGTCCGTGTCCTCTCTGAGCCTCCGTTTCTTCATCTGTAGAGTGGAGACTGTGAGAGCTGCCGTGCCTCCCTCTAAGGAGTTGATGTAAGTCTCAAATGAGACAGTGATGGGAAAACCCTTTGCTGGTTGAATCAATGTAAAGAATTAGAAAATGCCAAATGAGTCATATTTATGGCAAGATTGGGTTTGACAATTCTAGTTACCATGTGGGAACGTGACTGAGGAAAAATGCGCTCTCAAAGCTTCCTGGCACCAGGCAGTGGTTCTGAGAGCAATGCTGGCAACACCTTTGCTTTTTCCTCCGACTGCTGAACATGTTCCCACTTGCCTGGCAGCTGCAGAGCCCACTGGTAAAATCTCTTGGTATCTCTGTTCCCTTTCTCTCCCTGCTCTCTGCCTCGGGCCACCTTCTCCTCCTCCCCCTCTGTAGGCCTGCGTGCACACATCCTCACTCGAGGGATCAGATGTTTCTGCTTTTCTATGGTCCTTTCTAGGTGGGCCGTGGCCCCTTCCGTGTCTCTGAGAGCCTCCCTCCTTCCATGCTTGTGCTCCCAGAGCCTTGCAGGGAAACGCAGGAGGTGCCGATGTCCAGGGACTAAGGCAGGAGGAAGACTGTGGACTCTTCCCTTTGGAAAGCGGGAGTCTTTGGTTTACGCAGGGACTTTGTCATTTTAAACAGGCACCTTCATCATGAGGCCGCCTCAAATATGTGTCCCATTCCACCAACCGGTAAAATTCAGAGCAGGATGTTTTCACCTTTCGGAAGGAGGAACCCCACTTTCTAAATTTACCCAGGAGAGGTGTGGCCCTCAGAGGCTACCTGGGGACAATGTTATCCTCTTACGGTTACATGAGACCCTGTAAAACCGTTCTTCTGCCTGAAGCTCTTCAGTAGCTCTCCTGAGTAAGTCGCAATGCTGAGCTCCTTACCCTGGCTGCACAACCCACGTGATCTGTCCCTGCTCCGTGTCCAGCCTTGTCAATAGTCACACGCATGTGGCCTGAGTTACAGACAGCACCCATTTTTCCATCCACCCACTAATTTAATTCATTCTTTTCAGCACGTATCCATTGAGTGCCTGCGATGGGCTGGTCCTTGTGCAGGGCCCTAGGGAGAGAATAGGAACAGATGGTGCCCATGACAGCAAAGATTCTGTGTTAGGCTGAATAATGGTCACCAAAGATAACCAGTTTCTGATCCCTGGAACCTGTGAATGTCACGTTTTATGGCAAAAGGGCTTTGCAGATATGGTTAAGTGTCTGGTGCTAGGAAGATGATCCTGCATTAGTAAGGGACCTTAAATGTCATCACAAGTGTCCCTAAAAGCAGGGACAGAGGGGGATTTGACAGCAGAAGAGGAGAAGGCAGCTGGCCATGGAAACAGAGATTGACGCGATGCAACCACAAGCCAAGGAATGCTGGCGGATCCTGGAAGCTGGAGGAGGCGGGAAATGGCTTCTCCCCTGGAGTCTCTGGAAGGAACTGGTTCCTTTATTTTAGCCCTGTAAGGCTCCATTCAGACTTCTGGCCTTCAGAGCTGTAAGAAGAAAGTTTCTGTTGCTTTAAGACACTAAATTTGTGGTAATTTGTTGTAGTTTTTGTTATATAGTTTCCTGGCAAAAGGAAATTAATTCACACCTTAAAATCTAGTTGTAAGCTGCAAGTTATCATTCAGTATAAGTGCTGCTTTTACGGAAATACAGGTGTTTTTTTAAGGCATAAAGTAGGGGAACTTATCCCGGAATTTGGGTATCAAGGAAGGATTCTTGGAGGAAATGACGTCTCAACTGCAATTTGAAAGCTGAGAGTGAGTTATTAATCAGATGAGGGAGGCAAGGCCAGGTCAGGTGGTCACAGGCAGGGCAGCTGCACGTCTAGCATGTACCTCGCCACTTAGCACCTTTATGCCTTGCATGTGCTCTGCCCTTTTCCTCTTCACCCTCCCAGTCTAGCCCCCCCACACACACGCACACACACTTCACATGTGCACACCTCCTAGTTATTTCACTTGCAAATTTCTATTCATTATTCAGCCTTGCTCCATTGCTCCCTTTATGGGAAAGCCCTCCCCCACGCTATCATTCCTTGCCTCCAGATAGAGTTCAGCAACACGCCTTCGTGAGGAGGCCCCATTCTATTTTACGGAAGCTCTGAAATCGTAGAAGTGACGTGCTGGGAAAATCCCTGAGCAGAACTCCATAGTGACCCTCTTTCTATGTTTTTTCCCCTCTTCTCATTGGGAATCTGAAAGGCCCAGATGGGGAGGGAAGACTTTAGCAAAGAGAACCTTTTGGCAGTGGCATCTGGGTTGGAAACCGATCAAGACAGGTTTCCTGGTACAGTAAAGGTTGTTGGTACAGATGTCCTCCAACGGAAAGTTTGAAAAGCCCCAATTAACACTTTCTGATTGGCTGATTCTGCCAGGTCAGGTGGCGTTTTTGTCTTGGGTGCTGCTCGAAAGCTTTGAGGTCCTGTAAGGAGGGGTGGCACAGTGGGAGATCCAGCTGTTCTGGTTGTATCTGACACCTAAGGGTAAGAAATCAGGCTGATTATCTCTTCCTCCTTCCCTCCTTGGACGTAGAATGGAAACAAACATCTGTGTGGTGCAGGAAGGCTTTCTCCGCCCCCCGTCCCCCACTGGTTGCTACGATGTCCTATAGGAAGAAGCCTCTGAGTGTTTTCTGTCAAGAGGCAACTGTCAGTCCTCAATTAATTATTCATGTTTTCATTAGGAGCAACAAGAAACAGTTGACACGACAGGTCCCTAAGATTACTGGGAACCCTAAAATATTCATTTATTCTTTGATTAGCAAACCTTTTTAAGGTAGCGGGAGCACTAACTTTGAAGTCAGAGAGAGCTCAACTCCAATCCTAGCAGCCACTTAATAGCCATGTTGTAACGTAACATTTACTTTAGCTCTCTGAGCATTGGTTTTCTCGTCTGTAAAATGGGGGCGATGCTTGCTCCTTGGGAATGCCTGAAGAGCACAGATGCTGGAGATACAGCACTTGCTGGGAGGCCTGATGCAGTGCTCGGCTCAGAGCAGCTGTTCAACAGATAAAATATGTTAGTGATGGGAACGCGGGGATGGGCAAAGTGCTCTTTCTGTCAGGATTCACTCACCTCACAGCTAATCATCCTGCTGGTTTCGAAGGATGTTTTTCCGCTTTTGCATGGAGAACCTTCGGGTATTTGGAGATGGAATTGCCAACCTGCAAATAGGCAGGTATCTGTACGTAGGAAGTGTTCATTATAGTTTTAAAGTTTGAGAACATTAAATTGCATTTACTAAATGCCCTTCTGCTCATAGATTCATATTTTCAGAGTCTTTTGGGTGATTTGAATGGTTTTTTTTAAGCAAGAATTCTGTGAAGTGGCTTCAGTCCTTAGGAACACTAACGCTATGTTTCATTACATTTTGGGGGAACAGAGAGGGTACACCTTCTCTTAAAGCTCACAGAAGCGTTTGAGTAGCAATCCAGTTCACAGGCAACTGAGTTCAGCAAAGAATAAATGACATGAAACCTGCTCGTGTTAGATGATTCGGCATAAGTGATTCTATAACTTCTTTGTCCCTAAATAATTGGAATAGAGTCAAAAGAGATAATGCATGTGAAAGCATTTTGAAAACTAAAGTTTTCATTGCAGTGGATCATTATTATTCTAATTACTATTAATAGGAAGAACCTGATATAGCATGGACCAATTATCAAGATGAGCATTTCTGAAGTTGTGAACATTTCGTACCCATTTGCTATTTCGTTTTATACTGTTTTGCTTTTTTCTCTGATTGCTTCACGCACTTTAATCTTACCTCTCGACCCCAAGTAAATTGTAAGTATCTATGAGCATTTAGTCTTTTAGTACAATTCACTATTTCCAAATCATTTACTGAATGCTGTCCGTGTGCCAGGCAGAGAGCTCAGCAGTGTAGCTGAAAGGTAAACACTTGGCTAAAGACTAAGAGACTTTCCTGCCCTCAGTGAGCTTTCTCTCTGGTGGGGGAGACAGTCAGGAGACGACTGGAACACAGGTGCTGGGGCTCGATGCAGCTAAGTGCAGGGGCTCTCAGAGCGGGAAGAGTGGGCCGGGGCTGGAAGGTGAGGTCGCAGTTAACCACGTGAAAAATTAGAGGAGTTCTCTCTAAGCAGAGAAAGGAGCACGTGGAAAGGCGCAGGTGTGTGCATGTGTGTGTGTGAGGAGGAGAGAGAACATAATACGTTGTGGAACTGCAATAGTTCGGCATGGCGTACAGGATAAGTGGAGGTGGAGGCAGCGTTTGGGATGAAACTAAAGAGGTTTCAATTATCTATTGCTGCATAGTGAGCCACCCAAAAACTACGTGACATAAACAAACAAGCAAACAAAGCCACGTAGTTACTCATGATCCTTCAATTGGGTCAGGGCTCTGGGCGGAAGTTTGACTCTGCTCCGGTTGGCATTGGCCGAGGCTCCATAGTCACATAGCATCACTTCTGCCACATTCTGTTGGTCAAGCAAGTTATAGGGCCCCCTCTTCAAGGTAGAGGGAAGGAACCTCCAGCAGGAGCGGAATGAGTGTACAGGGATGTGAGGAATTGTTAGCAGCCTGGCTGCAAACAGGCAGCTACAGAACTGTGAGTATGCCTTGCCACAGAGAGCTTTGCTTTCTCCAGGAGCCTGTGCTGCAACCACTAAATGAGCTTTTGACTAGGGGAAAAGAAGAGGTCATAGATTTTTAGAAAGCTGACTCCCGGAAGCAGCTTGGAGCATGGATTGGAGAAGGTAGGGTCAGCAGCAGAGAGGCCAGTTCGGAGCTGGCGCCACGGTGTCGGGAGGAGTAGCGATCGCCTAGACTAGGAGAGTGGCAATCAGATGGTAGGGGAGAACGGAGTTAGATTCATCCATTCATTTATCCATTAGACAAGCATTTATTGAGTGACTACTGTATGCAGGTGTGCTGAGAATTCAGCAGTAAACAAAACAACCCGTACCCCCAAAAAACATCTTACCCCCCGGGAACAGACACTGTACGGAGGGAAACATAAAGTCAACAAGTCAAGTAGGTAAAATATGTGTATTAAAGAAGAAATATAAAGGAGGGAAGGGAGAGGGGACATGTTAGGGAACATGTGTTAACTTTTGGTAAAGTACCCAGTGAATGGTTTATCAAATAAAGAGCTAAGGGAGGTGAAAAATCATGACATGCGGTTCCTGGGGGAAGACTGTTCCAGGAGGATGGAAGGGCAGGGACAAAGCCCTCGTATGAGTGCCACAAACTGGATGGCTTAGACAACAGAAATGTATTGTCTCTGTTCTGGAGGCAGCAGTCCGAGATGCAGGTGTTTGCAGGATTGGTTCCTTCTAACGTCATGAGGGAAGGATCTGGTCCGGGCCTCTCTCCCAGCTTCTGATTTGCTGGCCATCTTTAGCATTTGTTGGCTTGTAGACAGGTCACCTCAGTCTCTGCCTTCATCTTCACACGGTGTTATCCCAGCATGCACATCTCTGTGCCCAAATGTCCCCCTTTTATAAAGACACCAGTCTTACTGGATTGGGACCTACCATCATGACCTCATTGTAACTTGAATACCTCTGGAAAGATGCTCTCTCCAAATAAGGCTGCATTCTGCGGTATTGGGGGTTAGGACTCCAACATATCTTTTTTTTTGTGGGGGGGGGCACAATTCAATCCATAACAGGCCCTAAAGCATGAGTAGGTCAGGCAGAGGAACTGAAAGGAGACCAGGTGACTAAGGTTGAGCGAGCAGGGGAAGGAGATGAGTCAGAGAGACAATGGGTCCCAGATCCGGCAGGGCCTTTAGGCTAGAGGGAGAATGTCGGCGTGTCCTCTGTGGGAAATGGGAAGCTGTGGGAGTATTGGGGCTGAGGGAACAGCATCATCTGTCTTACATCTTTCTATGATCTCAATAGCTAACATGTTAGGAACATACTGAAAGGGGCGGGGAAAGTGAAGGGACACAGAATTCTAGGGCTAGAAATGGTAGGACCAGAGTAACTAAGCAGAGTTGCTAGGAAATGGTCAGATTCTGGATCTAAGGGTTAGCTGGTGAATCAGGTGAGGGAGTAGGCATTAAGGATGATTTCAAGGTTTGGAGCCTGAGCAACGGATAGACAGCATTGTCATAAAATCCAGGTTTTGAGGAATATGTCGAACGCTCAGTTGTGGGCATGTTAAGTTTGAGATGGAGCTGTCAGGTACACAGTTGGATATGCAAATCTGTAGTTCCGGAAGTACTTTAGGCTGTAGATCTAAATTTGTGAGTTATCAGTACTTGAACGGTATTTAAAGACATGCAACACAGGGGTTACCGTCTCTGGGTTTTTGATGCAAAATAAGAATCGTAACCCTTTTCACAGCGTTACAGCGAGGATCAACTGAAATCCACATATGAGGGATTAATATAAAGGCCTTTCAATAAATGCCCATGATATGAGTTGGATTTTAAATTAACGAAACCTTGGGGACTACCCTCTGAAATTTGTCTCTTGCTTCCCGTCCTAAGGGCTGGGTTTGGTTCCCAAGCTCCTTGAGATATTTGTATATTTCCCAAGGAAGCCCCTGCCTCCTGCAGATGGATATAGCAGCCACACAATCCTTGCCCAACCAGGGTTCAGAAGGCGTTCAGGAAAGGTCTGCAGCGGCATGCAGAGGGTTAACCCTGCGTCAGTGGGGATGTGCCAACCAGGAGCCATTCTAAATCTCAATACCGCATGCTGCCTTAGGCGTCATCATGGACCAAAGCCCGAGATAAAAAGGCCTGACAAAGATTATTGACGGTTTACCTTCTAATGAGCAGCTGGGATTGATTCTGTTCCCCTCTGGGATGGCTTTCTCTGTCCTTCCTCCACCCGAGAGGCCGTGGGGAACAACAACAACAACAAAATACAAATCTCCAATTTGAATAATTGCAAGGTTCTGCTTTCTAGCAAATAAAGTTTCCACGGGCGAGAAATGGCTCACAGCGTTAAAAATATATATTTAGAATTGTTATGATTATCATGATTATTATTAAACAGTCCTGGTACACTGGATATTTTCAAAGGGCCTGGTTGCCTCTAATTGGATATTCCTGGCAATTTCCCTCTGGGTAGGTCTGCAGTGTTAACTCTTAATCATCCAAGGCAATTAAATGCATGCAGTTCTAACCTACGCACCAAAGGCTACCGAGTTGCTAATGTAGTTATAACAGTAGAGCCAGACATAGGGGTGCTGTTTAGGAGGAAGAAGCTGGCAGCCAGCTGTGCAACACTTGCACATCTGTCCTGGGAAAGGGAAATCATGCATGTGCAGACAGCAGCGGACAGCGGTTCTCAAGTACCCCCCTGCAGGCATATCCCAGTGTGCTTCTCTCTGGATGCAAGTCCTCCCTTTGCATGGGGCCGGAGCTCCATCTGAGCCTCCGGGTTCTTTGCTGAGCTTAGAATGAGGCCTTTGGGTCACTTTTAGGGTGAATATTATGGTTACCAGAAGTAGTCAAGAGTAGGAAGAACCAAAGAGGAAAAGAAGGAATTTTGAGATAATCTTTTGGACAATTTGAAAATGCTGTGACCTTAAAAAAACAAATGCTTAAGTTCTATAATGGTTTTACTCCCCACCCAACCTTGAATCCCACACCATCCCTGATCTTCGTCCCCGCACCCCAATTCCTGCTCCATTTTAGGAATAGGATGGGGATATCTGTAATACACGTTTCTTGATAATTATTTTCTATGACCTCAGACAGACTAGGACAGTGGTTTCAGACTTTCTATTGGAACTCATGTCAGAAATATATTTTACCCTTTGGCTCAGTACATACACACATAATCAAATCAAAGCTTCATAGCACAGTAGTTACTTTTTCTCCCATGCAGTGCACTCTGATAGGACCTGTCCTGTACTATCAAAAAGAACTAGTTGTCCGTGACAACTTGATTTCATAGCCTACTAATGAATGGTAATGCATAGTTTGAAAAACACTGAACTAGAGGAAGAAGCAAGGAGGTCTCTGGCCTTTGGGTCTCAAGGGTCAATGAAGATGTGGCTAGAGTAGCCCGCCTCAAGGGAGAATGGAGCCCAGCCAAGTGAGAGACTCAGAAAGCCTTTTTTCTGTAGCCTTTTCCAAGATCCAGTCCTAGTCCAGGGACCAAGTCTAATGCTCTAAAACTGACATTGAAGGGCTCACAGGATTTCACTGTGGGCTCTTAATTCTGCTCGGACTCTCTCTCTGTGATCTTGACCTTTCCAGATCATTAACAACAGTTTAAGTCCCGGCTCTGGTATCAGAGAACGCTGGATATTTGCTGTTCGGTCCTCCAGGTTTGCAGACTACCCTCTCCCACTGCCCTGCACCAGGGGGACTGTGTCAAGATATTGTTTGCCCTCTGGCTTCTGTTGGGTTCCTCCACTGGTAGGCATAAGCAGGAGAAAGAAGGTAGGAGGGAGAGCTCAGAACTTTTGTTTCCCTAGCTCCCTCCTTCCCAGGCCACAGGTTGGTACTTGCTGTGTTCCTCTGCCTAACACTGCAGCCCCCTACAATTACAGCCACTGCTGCAGTCCTCTCTAGGGTACAGCAGCTGCCACCTTGCTTAGTTCTCAAGGTTTGTGGGTATGGTTCACTACGATTTACAAAGAACAGTGTAGCTCCCTTGTAAATTGTGCCTTCTCTGAACTCTCCTCAATCACCCATCTGTGCCATCAGTTTCACGTCGGCTCTAGTGGTAGACAACTTAGAGATCCCTTCAAAGAAGGGTACGCTGCCTGGCTGTGCCAAGTGAGGTCAACAGACAGCCTCCAGCTGTCAGCTCCCTCAGGGCCTGCCTCACCTGTGGGGACCACCTTGCCGGGTCATGCTCTTCCTGGCAGCCTCATCTGATGACTGCGAGAAGCAAGCAAGCAGGCATATGAAGGCAAGGCCATTTAGGCCAGGGCAGGGCCACCTTGATGTACAGTGTTCACTCTGGAGCTCCCCGCCTGGGCGGGCAGGCTTGTGGGGCCCCCCTCACAGTTCAACTTCTCCCTCTGCCCAAAGCTGCTTTCACCTTCCTCTTTAGCTGTTGGTCTCTTCTTAAAGTCTTGTACCCTGGCCGTGTCTCTGCATCTTCCTCCGGAGAACCCCACCTGCGGCAGGAGACTAACCGACGGCCCAGGTTCCAGAAGGGCCTGTTTCAGAAGTAGAGTTATCCCCTTATTGCTCTTTCTGCCAAAAGGACAATAACAAAATACGTGCCAGCCTCACCCCACTGTGCTCTCTAATCTCCCACTCTCAGACTCAAGGCTGCGGAAGACGTGTTCCGAGGCGGAGACCGCCCTTACGGATGGGTGTGTCTGTCGGTGAGTGTTCAGACATTAGGTTTTTGATTCTTTTGCACCATGGCTTGATTTGTGCTAGAACCCAATCTCACCAACTTGTTCAAGAATGGATTCAAGGAGCTGGCTCAAATCATTATCTGAACCAGAAAGGTATGCCCCACAGTAGTCTCGACTTGTGCCCAGTGGGAACCGCCCTTGGCATATTCCCCAGACCCCCATTCTGAGGAGGAAGAGGATCTTCACGGGGCCCGCCAGGCACGGGCTCACCCTGAGTGAGGGAGCGGCTTTGTCCTGCTCAGCACAGAGGGTTAGTAAGTTAAGAGGAGGATGCAGCTGTGAACGACTTTACCTGATTTCCTTCCCTAAAAGTACATTCCAAATATAAATATATTTCCATTTTTTCATGACACTAAACTGTATTCCACAGGGTTCGTGAATTTTCCTTTTGTGAAAAGCAAAGAATGGGAAAAAGGGGAGACTCTGGGGCTCCAACCACTCTCCCCGTGCTCCTCAATTCAACCAAGCATCTCTACCTTCGTTTTCTGTACACAGCTATGGCTGGCCCAGTCCATCAGCCAACAGATGAGAAACCGAAGGTCCATAGCAGACGAGTAACTCACCCAAGGTCTCCCAACAGTTCATGTCAGAGCCAGGAATAAATGCAGCCTTCTGGCTCTCTGCATTACCCCTAATCCAGTGTGGTATTTTCTTATAGATTTACCCATTAAAAGATGCCAGCATATTCAGACACAAATGAGTAGAGAGGAATGTCAGTTCTTAGTGGTAGAGGGAATGGGGGGTTGTGGTTTTTTTCTTTTTAAAGTTTTTTTTTTAAATTTTATTTTATTGCAGTAACATTGGATTATAACATTATACGGCTTTCAGATGTACATCATAATATATTACAATTTCTATGTAGATTACATCATGTTCACCACCCAAAAACTAATTATAGTCCATCCCCTCACATGTGAACCTAATCACCCCTTTTGCCCTCCCCCCCCCCCTTCTCCTATGGTAACCACCAATCCAATCTCCTTTGTTATGTGTTTGTTTGTCGTTGTTTTTATCTTCTATTTATGAGTGAGATCATATGGTATTTGACTTTCTCCCTCTGACTTATTTCACTTCACATAATACCCTCAAGGACCATCCATGTTGTCACAAATGGCCGGATTTCATCATTTCTTATGGCTGAGTAGTATTCCACTGTGTATATATATACTGTGTATATATATATACCACAACTTCTTTATCCATTCGTCCCTTGATGGGCACCTAGGCTGCTTGCAAGTCTTGGCTATTGTGAATAATGCTGCAAGGAACATAGGGGCGCATGTATCTTCATGCCTTTGTGTTTTCAAGTTCTTTGGATGAATACCCAGCAGTGGTATAGCTGGATCACATGGTAGATCTATTCTCAATTTTCTGAGGATACTCCATACTGCTTTCCATAGTGGCTGCACCAGTTTCATTCCCACCAGCAGTGAACAAGTGTTCCCTTCTCTCCACATCCTCTCCAATAATTGTTTCCTGTCTTGTTAATTATAGCCATTCTGACCGGAGTGAGGTGATACCTCATTGTAGTTTTGATTTGCATTTCCCTAATAGCTAATGATGTTGAGCATCTTTTTGTATGCCTGTTGACCATCCGTATATCTTCTTTGGAGAAATCTCTGTTCAGATCTTTTGTCCGTTTTTTACTTGGGTTGTTGGCTTTTTTTGTTGTTGTTGAGCTGTATGAGTTCTTTGTATATTTTGGATATGAACCCCTTATCTGATATGTGGTTTGCAAATATCTTCTCCCAATTATTAGGTTGTCTTTTCGTTTTGTTGATGGTTTCCTTTGCTGTGCAGAAGCTTTTAGTTTGATGTAGTCCCATTTGTTCATTTTTTATTTTGTTTCCCTTTCCCAGTCAGACATGGTACTTGAAAATATGCTGCTCAGACTGATGTCAAAGAGCATACTGCCTATGTTTTCTTCTAGAAGTTTCATGATTTTGGGTCTTACATTCCAGTCTTTAATCCATTTTGAGTTGATTTTTGTGCATGGTGTAAGGTAATGGTCTCCTTTCATTCTTTTGCACGTGGCTGTCCAGTTTTCTCAACACCATTTATTGAAGAGACTTTCCTTTCCCCACTGTATGTTCTTGGCTCTCTTGTCGAATATTAACTGTCCATAGATGTGTGGGTTTATTTCTGGGCTCCCAATTCTGTTCCATTGATCTGTGTGTCTGTTTTTGTGCCAGTACCATGCTGTTTTGTTTACTATGGCTTTGTAGTATATTTTGAAATCAGAGAGTGTGATACCTCTGGCTTTGTTCTTTTCTTTAAGGAATTCTTTGGCTACTTGGGGTTTTTGTTGCTCCATATAAATTTTAGAATTATTTGTTCTATTTCTGTGAGAAATGTTGTCGGAACTTTGATAGGGATTGTATTGAATCTATAGCTTTCTTTAGGAAGTATGGACATTTTAACTACGTTAATTCTTCCAAGCCAAGAGCACAGAATATCTTTCCATTTCTTTGTGTCTTCGATTTCTTTCAACAATGTTTTATAGTTTTTGGTGTACAGATCTTTCACCTCTTTGGTTAAGTTTATTCCTAGGTATTTTATTCTTTTTGTTGCAATTGTAAATGGGATTGTATTCTTAATTTCTCTTTCTGCTACTTCGTTGTTAGTGTATAGAAATGCAACCGATTTTTCTATGTTGACTTTGTATCCTGCAACTTCACTGTATTCATTTATTATTTCTAAAAGTTTTTTAGTGGATTCTTTAGGGTTTTCTATATATAAAATCTTGTTGTCTGCAAAGAGTGACAGTTTCACTTCTTCTTTTCCAAAGTGGATCCCTTTTATTTCTTTTTCTTGCCTGATTCCTCCGGCTAGGATTTCCAATACTATGTTAAATAAGAGTGGTGACAGTGGGCATCCTTGTCTGGTTCCTGTTCTTAGAGGGATGGCTTTTCAGTTTTTCTCCATTGAGAATGATATTTGCTGTGGGTTTGTCATATATGGGCTTTATTATGTTGAGGTATTTTCCTTCTGTACCCATTTTATTTAGAGTTTTTATCATAAATGGATGGTGTATCTTGTCAAATGTTTTCTCTGCATCTATTGAGATGATCATGTGATTTTTATCCTTCATTTTGTTAATGTGGTGTATCACATTGATAGATTTGCAGACATTGAACCATTCCTGCATCCCTGGAATGAAACCCACTTGATCATGATGTATGATCTTTTTAATGTACTGTTGTATTTGGTTTGCTAGTATTTTGTTGAGGATTTTTGCATCGATGTTCATCAGTGATATTGGCCTGTAATTTTGTTTTTCTGTGTTGTCCTTGTCTGGTTTTGGTATCAGGATAATATTGGGTTTATAGAATGAGTTAGGAAGCTTCCCCTCCTCTTCAATTTTTTGGAAGAGTTTGATAAGGATAGGTATTAAGTCCTCTTTGAATGTTTGGTAGAATTCACCAGGGAAGCCATCTGGTCCTGGGCTTTTATTTTTTGGGAGGTTTTTGATTGCTGTTTTGATCTCCTTACTGGTGAGTGGTCTATTCAAATTCTCTACTTCTTCTTGGTCCAGTTTTGGAAGGTTGTATGTTTCTAAGAATTTATCCATTTCTTCTAGATTAGCCAATTTGTTGGCATATAGCTTTTCACAGTATTCTCTTATTATCTTCTGTATTTCTGAGGTGTCCATCATAATCTCTCCTCTTTCATTTCTGATTTTATTTATTTGAGCCTTCTCTCTTTTTTTCTTGGTGAGTCTAGCTAAGGGTTTGTCAATTTTGTTTATCTTTTCAAAGAACCAGCTCTTGGTTTCATTAATTTTTTCTATAGTTTTTTTAGTCTCTATTTCATTTATTTATGCTCTGATGTTTATTATTTCCTTCCTTCTGCTGATTTTGGCATTTGTTCGTTCTTTTTTTTTTCCAGTACCCTTAGATGCACTTTTAGATTTTGTATTTGAGACTTTTCTTCTTTGTTGAGGTAGACCTGAATTGCTATAAACTTCCATCTTCAAACTGCTTTTGCTGTATCCCATAGATTTTGGCATGTCATATTTTCATTTTCATTTGTCTCCAGGAATTTTTTGACTTCTCCTTTGATTTCTTCCTTGACCAAATTGTTGTTCAGTAGCATTTTGTTTAATCTCCACGTTTTTGTGGCTTTTCTGGTTTTCTTCCTGTATTTGATTTCTAGTTTCATACTTTTGTGGTCAGAAAAGATGCATGATATTATTTCAATCATCTTAAATTTACTGAGACTTGTTCTGTGGCCTAATATGTGATTAATCCTGGAGAATGTTCCATGTGCATTTGAAAAGAATGTATATTCTGTGGTTTTTGGAAGGAATGTTCCATATATATCCACTAAGTCCATCTGGTCAAATGTGTCATTTAAGGCCAGTGTTCCCCTATTGATCTTCTGTTTGGATGATCTATCCATTGGTGTAAGTGGAGTGTTAAAGTCCCCTACTATTATTGTGTTACTGTCTATTTCTCCTTTTATGTCTGTTAATAATGGCTTTATATATTTAGGTGCTCCTATGTGGGGTGCATAGGTATTTACAAGTGTTCTATCTTCTTGTTGGATTGTTCCCTTTATCATTATGTAGTGCATTTCTTTGTCTCTTCTTACAGTTTTTGTTTTAAAGTCTATTTTATCTGATATAAGTATTGCTACCTCCACTTTCTTTTCTGTGCCATTTGCGTGGAATATCTTTTTCCATCCTTTCATTTTCAGTTTGTGAGTGTCTTTAGGTCTGAAGTGTGTCTCTTGTATGCAGCCTGTATATGGGTCTTGTTTTTTTTATCCAATTGGCCACCATATGCCTTTTGATTGGAGCATTTACTCCATTGACATTTGAAGTATCTATTGATAAATATGTATTTTTTGCCATTTTGTTACTTTTTTTTCTTGGTGTATTAGTAGTTCTTCTCTGTCCCTTTGTTTTTCTCTTGCTCTCTTCCCTTGTGGTTTGATGGCTTTCTTTAGTAATATGTTTGATTTCTTTTCTCTTGCTTATTTGCTTACTTATTGTAGGTTTCTGATTTATGATTACCATGAGGAATCTATATAATATTCTGTGTATATAACAGTCTATATCAAGTTGATAGACTCTTTAGCTTAACCTCTTTCTAAAAGCTCCACTTTTTCACTCCCCTCCTCCCACATTTTATGTTTTTGAAATCATATAAAATCTCTTGTTTTGCCCGTGTCTATCCATTACCCTCTTATCATTGAAATAGGTAATTTTATTACTTTTGTCTTTTAACCATCATCTTATCTTCACAAGTGTTTGGTCTGCTACCTTTACTGTATTTTTACCTTTACCCGTGATTTTATTGCCTGATTTTTGGGGGGTTATTTTTTTGATAATTTTTTCATCCCTATTTGTGGTTTTCACTTTCCCACTTAAATAAGTCGCTTCAGCATTTCTTGCAGAACTGGTTTCTTGGTGATAAACTCCTTTAATTTTTGCTTGTCTGGCAAGCACTTTATCTCTCCTTCCATTCTGAATGACAACCTTGATGGATAGAGTATTCTTGGCTGTAGTTTTTTTCCCTTTAGCACTTTAAATACATCATGCCATTCTCTTCTCTCCCGTAGGGTTTCAGCTGAGAAGTCTGCTGATAGCCTTATGGGCTTTCCTTTATATGTCACTTGTTGCCTTTCTCTTGCTGCTTTTAGGATTCTCTCTTTATCTTTAATTTTGGACATTTTAATTATAATGTGTGTTGGTGTGGACCTCTTTGGGCTTATCTTGTTTGGAGCTCTCTGTGCTTCCTGTACTTGAATGTCTGTTTCCTTCCTTAGATGAGGAAAATTTTCATCTATCATTTCTTCAAATAAATTTTCTGCCCCTTTATCTCCCTCTTATTCTTCTGGGACACCTATAATGTGAATGTTTATGCACTTGATATTGTCCCAGAGTTCTCTTAGACTGTTCTCATTCTGTCTAATTCTTTTTTCTTTTTTCTGTTCTGCTTGGGTGATTTCCTCTAGTCTTTCATCTAGCTTGCTGATCCATTCTTTTGCATCCTCTACTCTGCTATTGAGTCCCTATAGTGAATTTTTCATTTCCAGTATTATATTCTTCATTTCTGATTGGTTCTTTTTTACATTTCCAGTTCTTTGTTGATGAGCTCACTGTGTTCATCCAGTCTTCTTCTAATATCTGTGAGCATCCTTATGAGATTTTGCTTGAACTCTTTGTCAGGTGGATCACTTATTTCTGTTTCATTTAGTCCTTTTTCTGGGTTTTTGTCCTGTTGCCTTGCTTGGAATGTATTCCTTTCTCTCCTCATATGCCTCTTTCTCTGTGCTTATTTCTATGTATTAGGTAAGTCAGCTATGTCTCCTGACCTTGGAGAAGTGGTCTTATGTAAGAGATGCCTTTTGAGGCCCAGCAGTGTGCTTCCCTCTCGTCACCAGTCCAAAAGATCCAGGAGTGACTTCTTTGTGGGCTACTTGTGTCCTTCTGCTGTGGCAGGGTTGCTCTTAATGCAGGTACCCAGGGAGTCTAGTCTTTCCTTCCCTGGCCAGCTGTTGTAAATCTGGTTTGGGGAGCCTCAGCACAGTTGGCCTCAAGGTCTATCAGCACACTCCTATTGCAGTTTTCCTCTTAATTGGGTAGGTACCCAGTGTAGCTGGTTGCTAGGCTCAGGAACTTACAGTTGCTACAGGCCTCAGGCCTACAAGGCTGTTGTCAGTTCTCTTAGGAGTGCAGCTGAGTGGGTCTGGTCCTAGACATGGGAGCACTCAATTGTTTCAGGCTTTGGAAGGTGGGACTGATCCTTTTTATGGCTATTTGTGAAGCACAGGTCTTCTGCTGCTGATAAGCCTCACCCCCCACAGGCCACACACACCATCAACACAGTCCTGGTCCATGTACACTTCCCAACCCTCTGGAGTGTACCCTGACTCCCCACTGCAGGTGCCCCCACCTCTCCACCAATGCCCCCCACAGTTCACCTGGTCCTCACACAGGCCCTGCCCCACAGAGGCAGACACATTCACCTGCCTGTAGAGGATCAAAGCACCCAGTCAATGCAGCCCAACAAGTAGCCTGAGGGCTTGCTGTTGGGTAGGGCGGGTCCCTAGGGCAGTCTGCCTGCCCTGGCTGAGCTGGATTAAATCTGTGCTCTAGTGGGTGTGGCAGATCCCTGGGCTAACATGCCAGGGGAAGAACCTCAATGGCATCCACCGGGGTCTGTGTCAGCACACCTGGACCAGGTCAGAACAATGGCCCCCACCAGTGTCTCAGTCTCAGTCTCCAGAGAGGTCCCTTCTCTCACCAAAATGCCCCCAGAGCCCACCAGGTGGGTCTCTTTTCCCCAAAGGACTGTCGGCCTTCTCTCTGGTGGTTTTAGGTTGCTGACACGGGTGAGTTTGTGTGTGGGCCCTTTAAGACCCGAGTCTTTTTGGCTTTCATCTGATAGCTTTTCTGGGGGTGTCCTCGCTGCAGTTAATAGACAGCAAAGCCAGACAGTAAGACCCTTGTGTCAGTTGTGCTGAGTCTGAAGAATGCTTATAGCAGTATTGGCCCCCACTCTGGACCTCACTCCTCCAGGGAGGGCTGTGTACCTTAGGGTGGCTCCTGCCTGGCTGGCTGAGAAATTCTGCTGCTCCCGGGGGTGACTTTTTTCTCTCCAGCAGGAATTTCTGCCTCTTCTGCCTTAGTCAGGACTGTCCCTTGTTGTGGGGGTTCTTTTTATCCAGTTTTTGGTTTTCTATCCAGGGTAATTTTTCCAAAAATAGCAGTAACCTGGTTGTGTCCATGAAAGGAGATGAGTTCAGGGTGTGCTTATGCCACCATCTTGACAAGATCTCCTTGGGGATTGTGTTTTGATGGTATGTCTGGGATCTCCTGATCCCATTTAAAATCATGTTAGAATCACCACTTTATATGTAGGAATATGATTTATTCTCCTTTGGACTTCTACCATCAATTTTGGGCCTGGCATAGAATAAGTTCTCAGTACATGCTTGTCTATGGACGAATAAACGAATGAATAAATGAATCTGTAAAAATCCCTGAGGCCAGCAGCTCAGAGCTAAGGCAGTCATGCCCACTGTCCTACTTTAAGGGGGGTTCTTTTCTCAGCTGACGCCTGATATTTCAGGTGGGCAGCAGGAAAAGAGTCAAATTATACTGCTAGCAGGTCACTGGATCTGATGAAAAGGGGTTGGGGTGGCGATGAAAATTAGACATAGGTTGCCATTAAAGCAAGTAATCATGCGATGTGATGTATTTCTTCCTGAGACTGTAGCTTAAATCCCAATTACCTTCTGGTGACAAATGAACTCGCTGAGTAATTCATTTTGACTATTGGAGCTCCCACCCTCTGTGTTGCCATCGCATGGGGAAGGTGTATGACAAATTTCCAGGTTTAATTTTAGTGCTTGGGAGCCCAAGTGGCACAATTACCTGATCAAGAGCGATGGCAGAATATTAACATGATGAGGTCTTGTGAAGCTGAGTTTTAACTAAGAAGGCTCAAACATGAACCTTTTCATGCAACGTGGCACTCCAACTGGTCCTAGGCACCAAGACTTTGGGATTTCTTTTCTCTGAATTTATCCCAATCCCTCCCATTCAAAAGGCCTCTGAGTCCTGTTGATGATAACTCCAGCTTATCTCTTGAATCCCTCTCTTTCTTCCATTCCTCATCATCTTTCATGTTGATTGTAAAAGGCAGTCTACACAATGGTTAAGTGCACAGATCTTATTTTCCATTGATAGGAGTTCGGATCATGCGTCTGCCTTGTCCTCCCTATATAACCTTGGCCAAGTTCTTTAGATGCTAGTATAGGCTTGTCCTGAGTATTAAACATGATTCTGCAAATAAAATGCAGGACAGATAGTAAATGCAAAATTGATTATAGTTTTTATATCAGTATTAGCATCCAAATCTGGCTCCTATCACCTGTTCAGTCATCACTCTCCCATCCGGAGACCAGCAAACATTTTCTGTATAAGGCCAGATAAGAAATATTTTAGGCTTTACAGGCCATATGGTCTCTGCTGAAACTACTCAATTCTGCCATTGTAGAAAAAGCAGCCATGGACCATACATAAATAAATGAATGTTGCTGTGTTCCAATAAAGCTTTATTTATGAACTCTGACATGTGAACTTTTTATAATTTTTGCGTGCCATGAAATACGATTCTTCTGATTTTTCTCAACCATCTAAAAATGTAGAAAGCAAGTGAGCAAAATGGGTGAAGGGAGTCAGAAAGTATAAACTTCCTGTTATGAAATAAATAAGTTATGGGGATGTAATGCACAGTGTGAAGACTATAGTTAATAATACTATATTGCATACTTTAAAGTTTCTAAGAAAGGAAATCTTAAAAGTTTTCATCACAAGAAAAAAAATTTGTAACTATATATGGTGACGGATGTTAACTAGGTTTAGTGAGGTGACCATTTCGTAATCTGTACAAATATTGAAGCATTACATTGTATACCTGAAATCAATATAATGTTGTATGTCAATTATACCTCAATAAAAAATAAAAACAAAAAATAAATATAAATAATAAAAATGTGAAACCATCTTCATGTGCAGACTAAACAGATGGCAGGTGAGATCTGGTCCCCGGGCCGTAGCTTGCCAACCCTGGTTCTGATCTCTTGTCTGTTAGAAGGCCAGCTTAGTCTGCCTGAGAGACCTCTCAGAACTCAGTCATCTTCTCAAAACCTTCAATGACTCTAGATTGCCTAAAATCAGAACTGCTCAGTCTGGCCTCCAAAGCACCTTGAGGTCATGTGTCGTGGACCCGGCAACTTCCCTTTCACAGCCCAAATGTCTCAGCTTGTGGTTCCCAGTCAGGGCCTTCCATGTTTTTATGTCACACTCCTAAAGAGTTATACTCTTCAAAAGTTCATGGGCTTAATTTATGTGTGATAGAAAGAACCGGGGAGACCAAAAGACTCTAGGAAGATGCTGTTATGCTAGCGGCCATCTTCTCCAGAGCAGACGCCGTTCACAGCTGTGAGGTCTGAGGTACTGAGGAATCCTTCCTTACCTGCTTTCCCTAATTCGCTTCACTGTATCAAGGACCTTCCACTCATCAAATTTCATCTCATCCTCACAAAGACATTATGCTAAAAATACATTCTCATTTTGCAGTCAAGGAAACTCACTCACAGAAAGGTTATGGAACTGGCCCAATGTCACCCTGCTAGTTCATGGTAGACCCAGGACTTGAACTCGGGCATCGAGAATGGGGAAGCTCATCCTCTTAACCATTACACTGCATTGAATATTTTCTTGTATGACAGCTGGTGACCTTCTGAGAGGAGCTTCTTCAACTGACAAAAATAAACGCTCCATTATGTGCATGAATGTGTCTAGGCATATGTAATACCTTCCCCCGAAGTTAAATTTCCCCTTTATGTCAAACCCAATGATAACAGGAGGAACATAAGATACCTTATTTACAATTACAAAACCATACTGTTCTGTAATCCACACAGACAGTCTTGAAAGTGAGCCCAGACATGGAAGAAATGCTGCTTTGAATGTGTGCTAGTCCACAGTGAAGGACTGAGCTTGTTAAAACATTTCCCATCTCCTTGCATTATCATCATCGGAGGGCACATTTTAGGCAGAAAGGGAAAAGCTGCTAAAATGAATTAGTGGCCTCATTTTTCCAGCGGAAGAGAGGTGTGACCTCCTGAATGTACTGTGCCATGGCATGACAGGCCAACCTCCTTTCACAGGGCGAATCCGAACCGAGGCTGTGTATCGGGGTGGGGGGACATGTGAGGCACTCGCTCTCCTCTCCTCTGGACCTAGAGACTTCTGAGAAGTCTTTTTGGCAGAGCAAGCATGGAAGACAAGGTGCCTGCGGCTGTCCGTCGATGACGTCCTGACCCCTGTCAGAGCAGGCGGCCACATGCCGTGGAAAACTCCCACAGACCAGAAGTCATGTACCCTCCCTCTCATGTGGGTTTGCCCTTAACTTGCTGTGTGATTTGGAGCAAGTCACCTCAGCTCTCTGCTGTGTTTTCCTCAGCAATGATATGGATATTACCATCATGACATCCTTGGCTTTCCACTTTTCTGCAAAGCAGGAGGCCCTACTGCATATTAAAAGCTTGAGCCGTGAGGGCAAATCATTTGGATTAAAGGAAAGCCATTTGGGATTCAGCATTGGATCTGTCACTCATTGCTGAATGACTTGGGGCCAGCTAGTTAGCCTCTTCGTGCCTCGATTTCCTCATCTGCAGAATGAGAATAATAATAATAGTACTTACCTCCCGTGACGTAAGAATTTAAGGACAGTCCACATCAAGCTCTTCCCACACTCCTTGGCACATGCTGACCACTGAATAAAGGATGTGTGCACCTGTCATAATCCTCTGTGAAGCTCTAATTAGAAAGTATTAACTACCATGTGTAAGACTCTTCCTAATTTTGTGTATAAACCGATCACATTTAATCTTCGTGAAAACCCCATGCAGTGTTATAGGTATGTTTCTTCCCAATTCAGATATGGAATCTAAGAGTCAACAGGTTAAGTGACATGTCCGGGGCCACACAAATTGTTACTGTATGTTATTGACCAGAACAAAGCACTCCTTCCTGCGTTCTTTCTACAGCTGGTAAACTGTGACCTCTTTTTTCCATGCAAAGAAGGATGACTATCACCGAAATAAGAAGCAAGGATCTCCGGATTTCATCATTTTCTGGTGTCTCTAGTTTTCTCATATTTTCTTTATAATAAGTTAAAATGTTTTGAAGTTTCCAACTAAATGAAGGTAAAGACAGTGTTGTCCCCAGTGGCCGAAATGCGCATCTGTCTGAGCCAAGATTAGATCAAACGTGTTACAGAGTAATGTGAAGAGAAAGGGGGAAAGTCTCACTCTCCCAGCTTGCAAAGTAGGATGACACAAGACAACAGCCTTGCCAACCAGACTCCTAACTCCAGAGAGAACTTCCCAAATGCCTTCATCCTCCCCTTCCCCCTGTCTGGGCTGAGTCTGTAGGACCAGTTCTGAGCATAGGATAAGAAAGGCAAAGGAGTGGTTGCTCATCGGCAGGTGCATTTAACTCAGGAGAAATAAGGAAAAGCCTTTTCTAACCTAGAGAGTTGTTTGGAAGGAAGAAAGAGAAACAAGATGGGCAGATGGGTTTTGATATTCCTCTCACCAAGCCAAAGCCTGAAGCTGCATTGGGAAAATATGGGCAACATTGAGGGCCAAGGGCTTTTATTCTCATTTACTCCTTAGGGCTCTAGAAAAAGAAAAGCCTTTGGGCTACCCTACATGAATCTGCAATGGGACAACGTGGTCAGGCAGAGAGACACAGAAGGGAAAACTAGAATGCTGATCACTCGGCTCAGCAGACAGGGAACCCCACATCAGGGGAGGGGGGATGATTGATGGCTGGGCTGGATGCAGGAAATGACACTCAGGGGTCTACAGCGAGTGGAAACTGAGGTGAGAATAACTAGGCTTAGACCAAACCGAGGGAGAGACCAGACTCTGATGATTCCTGCCAACCACAGGGCTAGGAAGGCAAGCAGAACCTAGCAGTTAAGGGTCACGGCCCCAGAGACTGAAACAGGCAAACAGTGCTGCACCTGGTGATTCCAATTCCCTTTGCCTTCTCATGGGCGTCTCAGCCACAGCCTCCCCGAGCATCTGCATGCTACACTAAGGGAGGAGCGGAGGAAGGGAGAGGCCGTCTGAGAAAGGGACATTACTATATTTTTAAATTAGAGACACTTGGAACCACCAAACTGGGCTTAAATTATTGAACGGGAAAGAATTTAAACTGAATTGGGCATTTAGTTTTGCTTAGATTTTCTTTTTCCTGCCAACCATCATATGAGAGTTGGAGAAGGAGCCCAGATTAGATGCAGAAAACAAATAAATTACATTTTACCTGTGCATAGGAATTCTAGAGTGAGTTAAATGTACCGCAAGCTCAGGTATAATTAAGATATCTTATTTCATATAGCTCTTTATAGTATTAATGCACTCTATGTATTAATGGCATTCGATTCTCACAATATTTCTGTGACTTTGGCAGGGCATGGGTTATTTTCCCCATTATACTGACTGAGAAACTGAGAAGTAGAGATGGCAAATTATATTCCAAGGATTATACATATAAGTGATAAGGAAGGATGGGACTTAAATTTATATTCTGACCCTGAAACCAGCATTTTCCCCTCTGTATCATTTGCTGAAATACATGTGTATGTTATGTATGTCCAAGCATTATGTTTCATGAGTGGTTATATTTTGAAGGGTACCAGTAAAAGAAAAAGTCATTCAGACTATGTGTAAGGGAAAAAACCATTCAAGGTATTTGTTTAGGACTCTGCAATACCAGCGTCCTAAAAATGAGGAAAAGGCAAGAGAAATTTATAATTATTATACTTCTTTGGTATTTAATATCCTCCTATGTCCTATCCTCTATATGTATATCCATTTCTATGCTCCTTAGTCTAGAGATCCCCTTTTCTTGAAGATGCTTGCCCTCCATCCAGGGGAATTCCTTAATCTATCATTTCCGAAAGCATGTTTTACAGAACACTAGCTCCCTGGAATGTAAATGGCTGTAACAAGGAAAGTGAGTTCTGATGGTCAAAGAAGTTTGGAAAACACTGGGTTAAGCAAATGAAGCGGATGTCTTGCTCACAAATTTTTTAGAACCTTTGATGTGATAAATAAGGTTTATGACTCTTAGATGGAGATAAAATATGTTGCATTTCCCACCTTATTGGATCATGGAGTCACTTTTGTCAGTCATCCCCGTATTACTTGTGTTCTTTAAAGCACGTGTTAAGACTGCCACCTTAATCAATAACTTTGATGGATGGGAGAGAGTGCAGCTATGACATGGGTCATTCCATTGACCATTAGGGTTGATTCCGCTGACTGGATGGATGGATGGTTACATCCTGGCGTTACATGCTCCAGCAAACAGTGCGACCTTCCCATGAGGGCCATTATTAGGTCAAGTGACTGTTGTCCCCTAAGATCCGGATTTCTGCTTGAGTACTACTTGCCGTAATTCAGATATCTGTAGCCATGATATTCTCCATACTGGGAGAAGACCAGGTCTAGGTGAGAACCATGCCATGGAAACTAATTTTATTCATTAAGGCAACAAATATTTGTGAATACCTACTAGGAGCCAAAGATTGGGCTGTGTGCTAGAGATACAGTGATAAAGCATAGAATAGTCACTTTTATCCAAGGGCTTACATTCTTGGAGGGGGGCAAGGATTGGCAAAGGACACATGTAGAGATTAAAATAGTAACCCAATGTTGTGTTATATAAGAAGTACACGCTTTAAGACAATGGAGGCCTAGGGCAAGGAATGCCCTAGTCTGCCCGAAAGGATCAGGGAAGTCTTTGAAGAAGAAGTCATGCCAAGGCCGAGGCTTGTAGAATGAGTAGTGTTTTTGCCTGGTGAAAGCGGAGAGGCTCCCAAGAATAGAGAAGAGCGTGCACTCAAGTAGAGAGGTCTAAAAGGATGTGGCACTGTCCTGTGCCACAAGGAATGGTACGACATGGGTGCATACAGAAACTGAAGGATGCGTTGGGATAGCTGATGCCAGAGAAGCAGACAGGAGCCAGAGCATGGTGGGCCTTGTGCCTGTGCTAAGGAATCTGGACTTTACTCTGTTCGCCATGAGGACCTGTCAGCTACTTTCCTAAGCAGGTTTGATCTCGTCCTTCTCTGCTGATGTTGACAAAACATTGGATTGTGACAGGAGCAATCAGCAGCCAAGATTCTAGGTTCCTGAGGGTGAGAGGAACTAGGATTCAGCCAGTCTCAGGGGACTCAACTTGTATTTGGAATACAGGAACAGGATTCTTCCAGGCCAGAAGTAGGGTTTATGGTTCAAAGAGGATCCATCACTATGCGGCAAAGTCAAGGGTATCAGGACCCCAGACTAGCATCAAAGTTTAGGCTGTGCTCCAGTCTTGTCAGGGCATCCAGAACTAATCAGAACACCAAGACAGATGGAGAGCCCTATCAACTGGGCACTCTCCATGGATTCGGAAATGGACCACTGGTCGTGGGACACCTTGAGGGCTGGATGACTCATTTCAGAGGCCACCTCCTTTTGGGGCTGAGCCTTCTTGCTAAATGCCTAGTAATTTACAACTATCATCTCTTTTAATCCTCATGACGGCCCTAGAAGGTAGTTTCACTGTTGTTGTTTTATAGAAAAGGAAGCTGAGGCTTTGAGGTGTAGCGACACTTGCCCACGTCTACACAGGCAATTAGTAGTTGAACCAGGACGTCAACTCTGGTCTGTCGAACTCTGAAGTCTGCTACTGTGCAGCCACCGTGCTACCCTGGCTTCCTGTTCCAGCCCTCTGCCGCTCTGCAGCCTGGGTCAGTGGTGGCCGAGGCATGGGTGGGGCTGAGAGTCCCTGAAGTTCCCCAGTGCCTGCAGCAGTGCAGCACTGGAGCAACCCATAGCCTGCTGCACCCGCTGGCTCTGCCACTCAAGGCCCACTTGTGTCTTTTCTTGGCCTTCTATTCACCTCCATGTTCACCTCCTGTGAAATGTTATCAAGATCCCTGTGATACCTTCCTCTGAGGAACTCCATATATCCCGAAAAAATTCTCTCCATCCCCAGCCATTCCTGAGTCAGCAGTTATTTCTAGTCCCTTATTTCCAAGTATCCAAAGTAAGGTATTACAAGGCCATAGAGAAAACTTTTCACAAGCCTGGGGACTTCAGGATCCCCATCTAGGAAGAATGTCCTGTTTATTTAACTTCTCTGCCTCCTTGAGGCTGTGCATCTTCTTCTGCACCTTAGAGACGAAGCCTCGCCGTTACATTTTGATCACTAAAACTGCTTAATGAATCCATCGGCAAATTCCTGCTAGACACCATCAGTTCAGATTGTAGGCCTAACCGCCGACTCGCCCCGCTTGACGACTCGTGTTCTTCCTCTATCAAGTGAGGATGTCAGCTTCACGATCTTTAAAGTCCTGTTTAACCATGTGATTCATATCCATTTTATAGATGATGAAATTGAAGACCATGAGGTTAATGATTCAAATAGCAAATTTCAGACCTGAAATTCTAGACAGCTGGCAGGGTACTATTTTCAAAGATATCAATTGTTTAAAAATATTTATTGAGCACCTATTACATGCAAGGGCCTGTGCTGGGTGCTAGGGATATGTAAGTAAAAAGAAACCTCCCTGCTCTCTAGACAAGTGTTGATTTACTGGAGGAAGCAGGTATAGCTGAGAGCCCAGGTGTCTCAGAAAAGCTCACAGCAAAGGTGGCACCTCAGCTGGAGAGGGAGAGTTGACTCCCGAGTTAATGAAATGGAGCCATGGCTAGTGGCCCTTTGGCAGCGTGTAGAAAAAGACATCCTAAATTTATTTTTGCTGTTTTGGAGTCTAAAAAACTTCAGCACATAGAGTCTTAGGATTTTCCTGATGGAAGAAGAGCTGTAAAGAGATAACATGAAAGGACAGATGGAAAGAGAAGATCCTCAAAGATATCGGGATGTATACCTGGAATGCCTGCCTGCCGTCTAGCAATAAATATGGCTGGAATAAAAATAGATAAATGTGTCTGACGAGAACAAGGGGAAATAAAGGGAAAGTCATTAAAAATAACAGGAACCTGCACGTTGCCCAAGCCATCTACAAAGCCTGGTGAGATTACAGAAATTTTAAGAGACAAAACCAATTGATAAGGGAACGCCAAGATGAGACTAAAGGAGAAGACCACAGTAGGACAGAGATAAATAACCTGTTTTTCAAGTGCATGTCCAATACCTCCTCAAATCAGGGGTCGGCAGGGCCTGAGAGCCTCGCCCAGGGTAATTTACTGACGAGAAAAAGCAGACGTTCCTTCAAAAAGTTAATTCTTTGCATCAGTGACTGTTAACAGGAGAGGTCGGGAGATGAACGCTGGAAGTGAGCAGAAATTCCCTCTAGAGGAGGGAGTAGCACCGGGGAGAAATAAAGGCGAGTCCTGACAAGAGGAAGGTGATTAAGAAGCAAGTGTGCTCAGAAATTGAGAGAGTGGTCAAGCCTGCGGTGATTGATTGCAGAGTCTTGAAAGGCATGTTGTAAGTTGGATGTCTGGGCATCGGGGACTTCAGTGCTGAGGGGTGGAAGAGGAGGGTTGGGTGCCCAGGTCTCATGCACTCGATGAGCTGCTTCCCTTTGGATGTGTGGGAAGTAGGGAACGAGTGTTTGCTGAAAACAAATTACATGCCGGGCACCGTGGTGGGTGCTTTACGGACGTTGTCTCGTTGATTTCTCATCATACCCTGCAAGGTAGGTGTTATTACCGGAAAACTCAGGGTCGGAGAGATGCAGTAACCTGTCCAAGCTCACATGGTAAGTAGCAGACCCAGGATTTGAACTCCAGTCTGATTATAAAATCTGTAACTCTTTTCACTTTATTCCAATGAAATAGTCATATCTTTATACATTCCATAATGGATGTGTCAAACCTAGTATCTGGCAGGAGCTCAAATAGTGGTAGTGAGTGAAGATAGAGGTAGGAATAGCAAGAGAAGGAGGAGATGGGGTTTATGTAAATGGATCCTAACACCACCTGATAGGGCTGTTGTGAGAAATGAGATCATGTATGTCAAGTTCCATCGTGGGGCCTCCAGTCTAGTGGGAATTCAAAAATGGGGAGGTCCTTCTTTGGCACTAGAGCCTTTCTATCATATTTTTCTGCATGTTTTCTATATGTTTAAACACCTCTAGTAGGCTAAAGAAGCTACCTGAGGGTAGAGATTTGCTTAATTAATCTCTGTATTTCTCACAGGACTTTGCAGATAAAGGACCCCAGTGAGGCTTTATTGAATGTGGGCATGTACAAATGAACGCAGATCAGGACTTTATAGTATAAAAATGGCATATTTCTCTTACAATTACTATTGTCATTAATATTGTATTTTCATTATTCCTAACAGCACATCTACCAGGCTATAAATACACACACAAATGTGTGGGTGAGCGTATGTGAGTGTGTGTGTGTGTGTAGTGTAGTGTACCAGGTGCTTCATATAGATAGATAACCAGTTTACTGAGGAATCCAGACTCAGCGATTGGCAAACCCATATTTTTTTACCCACTCACTGCTTGCAACATGCTTGTCAAATCTCCTTTTCTCATTCCTTAATGATATCTTGGGCAGAATCCATAACCTTCCCAACACTTTCCGGCGTTAAATGTTCCTCCAATGCACAGCTCCAGTCTCATACTGGATTTCATGTCTGCCTCTCCCCTGGGCTGGCCAGAACTGTGGCTCAGGGGACATGGCTAGAGAATGGCACTTGGGGCTGGTCCTGGGCTGCTTCCCCTCCCTTTCCAGTGATGTCTCCTCCAATGTGGGGGGTGGGAGGGGCAAACGTTACTTTCTTATCTGCTCATGGTCATAGCCCTTCCCTACCAGGTGGTTGTTGCTGCTTCCATGGGGATCAACCCCCACCGTCCCTCAGCGCCTCCTGTAAGGCACGTATCCAGATGCTGACCTCTGTTAGAGTATATATGTGGGGATCTTGAGAGGCCCCAGTGCAGACTTAAGGCCCCAGTGCAGACTCAGCATTGTGTGACCCCTGTCACGGCCTATCCTGCCAGGCCACACCAAAGCCTCCTGCTGTTGGGACCCCTTGCCTGGTGAGAAATCCTCTTGGTCAGCAATCAAGACAGCTCAAGCCAGGCCACCTTCCATGACCTTGACTCACTGGAAATCACTCATCCTTGCCCCATCAGACCCTGGAGGAAGAGCTGACTCACGGCCACTCACTCTTTCTCCCCACCTTTTCTCCCCAATCCTCTTTTCCCTCTTCCCGCATGGGCACCAGAGGCAGCTCAGCCAGTCTGCTGTACGAATAGGTATCTAAAGGGAGAAGGGCCCGTCTTCTCCCTGGCAGGCGCTCAGGTCTCTGCGAGGTATCTTCTGGGCACATCCTCTCCCTTGCCTTGGGGGCAGATGTGGTGATCCAGGGAGGTGAAGGAGAAGCTCCTGCACCCCATTCTCTACCCTTCCAAGGTCTCTAGTGACTCAGCATTCTCCAGGATTTTTGCTTTGCTTTGTTTGTTTGAAGTGAAGGAGGGGAGTAGCCATAACGGTTGGGAGAGGGGGACAGCAAAGTCCATTTGGCTGCGTTGTGATAAGTCCTAAGAGATGAGTAGCCTCGGTTGTTGATGGCAGCTTTTAGATACGAATTCTTTTGTCTCAGCATTGGGTTCTAGCTGCCAGTTCTGAGGCAAAAGGAAGAGTGTCAATTAGACATACAGCATACACATGTGAACCCTAGGAGGTAAAATTTACCATCCCCCTTTCAGTTAGGAAAATCAGGCTCAGAGGAGATAACACAAGTTCTCCCAAATTACACACAATAAGTAGCACAGCTGGCATGCAAACTAGGTCTGCCCAACTCCAAAATCTACCCATAGCAGCAAAGAGACTCTCTCTTAAGCAGGGGTGGGAAATGGTGGAGAGAGACATGGGTGGGTAGACATAGAGCCTTTCCTGCATAATTGGAGAAGAGAACAAGAGAGAATCATGAAGGAGCTAGAGAGACCAGCTCTCCAGTGGGCTGCTCCCCTCGCAGGGGGTCCACCAGACAATGCGGCAACGGGACCCCCTGAGCCACAGCCCTTTGAGGAGGGCCCTGAATGGCCCCATATGCTCTGGTGCTGTTGTCTGAAAGACTCACCAGACACAGCAGGGCAAGCTGTTCCTCTCCCAGGTTAACAGGCCTAAAGCCTTGGCAAAGCCCCTGGGTGACCACATCTGGCTGCGTGGAGAAGGCCCAAGTGACCAGCACTGGGGACTGACGTGTTTAGAAGGGGCAAACGGCCCCCAGCAAGAAAGCCTATTCCAGGTCCTGGGCACAGAGCCCCCTTCCCCTGGCTCTAGTTACGACAGTGCTTCTCAAAGTAGGGCCCCCACGGGCAGCCTGCACATCACCTGGGAATTTGTTAGAAATGCGAAGTCTCGCCTCCTGCCATTACCTAGACCTCAGACACAAGCAGAAACTCCAGGGGTGAAGCCCAGCAACCTGTTTCAACAAGCTCTGCAGCTGATTCTTTTTTCCGTAGTTTGTTAGTTTTAAGTCAGGTTTACTGGGGTATGATTTACATACAAAAAGCAATTTGCCCTGATTAGATGTAAAGTGTGAATAATTATGATAAATAGATACAGTTATGCAACTGTAAACCAAAATCAACATAAAGAATATTTCTATCACCCCAAAAAGTTCCTGCCTGCTCCTTTGTTGTCAGCGCCCTTCCACCTGCAAACCCGGGAACCACTCACCTGATCCCTGTCCCCGTGGTTTCGCCTTTTGCAGAGTGTCGTGTACATGGAATCATAGTGTGTAGGCTTTTGTGTCTGGCTTCTTTCACTTAGCATAATGCTTTGTGAAGTATCCATGTTGTGACACGTCTGTAATTTACTCCTTTTTATTGCTGAGTGGTATCCCATTGTTTGAATGTCCCTGATTTTTATCCATCCTCCAGGTGATGGGCTCTTATGTTGTTTCCATGGGCTCTTATGAATAAAGCTACTATAAATATTCGTGTCCAAGTCTTGGTGTGGACATATGTTCATTTCTCTTGGTAAATAAACACCTTGGAGAGGGGCTGCTGGATCATCAGGTAAGTTTAGCTTAGCTTTATAAGAAACTGCTGAACTCTTCTCCAAAGTGACTGTAACGTTTGCGTCCCCCCAGGAATGGGGGAGAGTTCCCCTTGCTCCACATCCTCTCCAGCTCGATGTTATGACCAGCTGTTCTGTGTTTTCGTTAGCGAAGCCGTTCTAAGAGACGTCTAGTGGTGTCTAACGGTGGTTTAACTTCTGTTTCCCTAGTGATAAATGATGCTGAGCATCCTTTCATGTGCTTATTTGCCATCACATCTCTTCTTTAATAAAGTGCCTAGATTTTTTCCCATTTTTAAAATTGTTTCATCTTCTTATTGAGCTGGAAGAAGTCTTCACATATTCTGGATACAAGTCTTTCAACAGATATGTGTGTTGCAAATATTTCTCCTACCCTGTGGTCTGTTTTTTATGTTCTTAACAGTTTCTTTTGAAAAGCCGTAGCTTTTAATTTTGAAAAAGTACAACTTATGAATTTTTTCTTTTATGGTTCATGCTTTTTGTGTTCTATGTAGGCATTTTTTCCTAACCCATGATTACAAAGATTTTCTCCTGTTTTCTTCTAGAAGTTTTACAATTTTAGAGTTTTCGTTTAGGCCTATGATCCGTTTTGAATTAACTTTGGTGTATGGTGTGAGAGGTTTTTTTGTTTTGTTTTTCTTTTCTTTGCATTTGGGCATCCAATTGTTCTGGCACCATTTGTTGAGAAGACTATCCTTTCTCCATTAAATTACATTGCACCTTGTCAAAAAATCAATTGACTACACTTGTGCAGGCCAATTTTTGGACTCTATTCTGTTCCACTGATGTATTTGTCTCTCCTTATGGCAACACCACCCTGTTGATTACCGCAATTTCAGAGGAAGTCTTCAAATCAGAGAGTCCAAGTCCTGCAACTTTGGTCTTCTTTTTCAAAATTTTTTTAGCCATTTTAGGTCATTAAATTTTCATATAAATTTTATAATTATCCTGTCAATTTCTTTAAAAATGCCTACTAGAATTTTGATTGAAATTGCATTGCATCTGTAGATCAATTTGGGGATAATTGATTGTTAATAATATTGAGTTTTCTAATTTGCTAACATAGTTTATCTCTCCATTTATTTAGGCCTTTTCTAAATTCTCGTCTCAATTTTTTTTTATGGTAGCAGCATACAAATTTGCACTGTTTTGTTAGATTTATTTTTAAGTATTATTTTTATTATTATTCTATTGTGGGAGATTAGCTATTGAACACAACAGTAATGGTATTTTATCCATAAGGTTTTCCCAGAAGCCAGCCGTGCACTCCAGCAGCTACGGTCGGGGCTTTGCCAGCAGATGGGCTGGTCTGACGGGTCACCGCTTTGGAGGAGCACCACAATGTGGCATTGAGGACCCCAGGCTCTAGAGCCAGGTCGCCTGGCTTCGAAGCCTCGCTCACCCACTTACCGGCTTTATAACCCTGCGTTCTCCAGGGTTCCGCTTCTCCATCTGTAAAACAGGCATAACAACAATACCCCCCTCACAGCACTGTTAAAAGAACTAGATTAACAGTGTCAAGCCATGTCGAGTACCTAAAATAACTCAAAATATGTTAGCTTTTATTTCTTACTAGCTGTGTAATCTTGGGCAAGCTAATTTCCATAAGCCTCCATCTCCACAGTTATAAGTTAAGGATAATAATAGTATTAATAGGATTGCATTGAGGATTAAATTAAAATAAAGCACTGAAAGCACAGAGCACAGTATCTGGCACATGGTAAGTCCTTATTAATATTAGCTATTAATAGTATCTATATTAGTACAATGTCTAACATATCTTGACATTAAGCAAATGAATATTTAAAAATAAAAATCTTCAGGGCCGGCCCGGTGGCCGCAGTGGTTAAGTTTGCACATTCCGCTTCTCGGCAGCCCCAGGTTCGCCGGTTGGGATCCGGGGTGCGGACATGGCACCAGTTGGCAAAAGCCATGCTGTTGTAGGCGTCCCACATATAAAGTAGAGGAAGATGGGCACGATGTTAGCTCAGGGCCAGGCTTCCTCAGCAAAAAGAGGAGGACTGGGAGTAGTTAGCTCAGGGCTAATCTTCCTCAAAAAAAAAAAACTTAAAATTAAAATTAAAAAAAAATAAAAGTCTTCAGAGCAATGAGTACTAGCCTTGCAGAAAAGCTTGTAGGGGAGATGTAAAAGTTGTAGAAGTAGCTGCTAGGATATTTAGATGACGCCCAGACTGACTTATTGAAAACGAGTCGTTTTCAACCATTCATGCTAAATAGTTTTCTTTGGTCATCCACAGAACTACCCCTCCCCCTGCATTGTTTCTAAACTCATTGTGGACGGTGGTGTCCAAGCTTCAAACTAAAATCAATCTATTTATTGTAATGACTTCTAGTTACATACACCCAATTACCGCTGTCATTAAGAAAGCAGTAACTGCCGATATTGAGTAGCGATGTGACATTAGGCGTTCAATGTGTGCAGCTCCAAAGCATGACCTTCTTACCTAGGAAAATTAAAAAGCACCCAAGATAATACCTTTGTCTTTAACTCTTCTTCTACTTTCTTTCAAAAAAAACTTGCCAACTTACCAATGGTGGGCAACTGAGCATTTTGAGCCATGGGATGATGTTGGCGTAGATGGTAGCATCATCTCAAGGGAAATTAGCCAGTTTGATTCTACAAGCATCTACTGACTGTGTCTGCATAAGTCTAGGCACCCTGGATAATATGGGAAATCATTAATCAGCGATCTGTAACGGGAAACAGCGGGTTTGAATGCCTGGCTCTGCAAGGAGACCTATAAAGCTATATGTCTTTGGCCAAGTCATCTGCCCTCTCTTTTCGTGTTCTTTGTCTGTAAAATATGGGGCCACTGTAATGAGGTTGATTGGAACTTAATGATTCAGATTTTATTCTCTGGTTTTAAGATACATTCTCTGCCTTCAAGCTCTTTGCATTCTAGTTGGAAGAAAAAGAGTCTACCTGAAAAGATAAATAATTACCCTAAATACTATTTGACTAAGAATTAGATTAATAACCTCCAAGGTAGTAAAATTCTACATTATAGGAGACATGCGTTAAATTAACATTACAGAATATTTTCTCATCTCTAAAATATATTTAATTATAACTGACTGGCAGTGTGTAGAATTAGCGAGTTACTATTTTTCAAACTCCTAGAATATTGAAAGTGTATTAAAAGTGAGTTGCTTTCCCTTCTGGATATATCGTCTATTTAAACCTTCCAAGATTTCGAATCTTGACATCAGAAGGAAAACTGTGCCCTGAAGACATTTGGATCATAAATCTGCCCCAGGAAGGTTAAGATTCAGATCAGTTTTACTATCTTCAAGGGATCAAATTATCCATTATTCTTTTTTTATTTTCTGAAAGATTGGCACCCGAGTTAACATCTGTTGCCAATCTTTTTTCTTCTTCTTCTTCTTCTCCCCAAAACCCCCCCAATAAATAATTGTATATTCTAGTTGTAGGTCCTTCTAGTTCTGCTGTGTGGGACGCCACCTCAGCATGGCTTGAGGAGCGGTGCCATGTCCACGCCCAGGATCCCCAGGATCCGAACTGGCGAATCCCCAGGCTCTGAACTGGCGAATCCCCAGGCTGCTGAAGTGGAGCGTGTGAACTTGACCACTTGGCCGCGGAGCCAGGCCCCACTATTTCTAACGTAAACAACTTGTTCAATTTAATCAGCACCAGATCATCTGCTGCACTTTTGCTTTTTCTTTTTCAATTCTTTTAATCAGATCCAAAGACCCAGCTTTATAACTATTCTATGTTGGGATCTTGTAAAAAGCTTTGGAATCCTCTTGTCCTGTGTTTAAATCTTCTCTCTGCTATTTACACAACTGTATAATTTAGGTAAACTGCTTATTTCCTCGAGCCTCAGTTTCTCCATCTGTAAAATGGAAATGTCCTCACTTCACAGGTTTTTGTGAGGTTTAAATAGGTAAAGCTCTTAGCAGGATGCCAGGCATTCAATAGGTGTCCCCGAAGAATACCTGTTGTTAGGGTGGCCTCACATCCCAGGCAAGTGGAGTTGGGCTTTCTGAAAGGTGTTCTCTCATCGTATCTCATTTCATTGGCTATAGCACTGGATTATTCCAATAGCTTGAATGGAAGCAGCCTAAATGAAGTACCTTGTTTTAATTCCAACCGTAGTGAATGGTTATATCTGTATGATAGAAAATTATTCAGCTCTAACAACAATCCAGTAGTATGGGGTTGTGTTATAAGGCAGATTTAAAAAATAATTAGGCAGAAAAATGGTATATATAGTGTGAAGCCAAATATATAAAATATGCATAGAACAAAAGATTGGAAAGAGACAATGCAGGTTTAAAGTGGGTGGCAGTGGGAATATGGTAATTTTTTTCTTTTTCTACATTTCAAAATATGGGCTAATTTTTATACCTTTCAAAATATGGGTAATTTTTTCCTTTTTGTACTTTTCACTTTTCAAAATTTTCCAGTTTTTATACAATGAACATATTTTAAACCTATCACAAGATAGAAAACCATATCTATTTGAATGCATAGTATAGAAGAAATCTGTATTTACAAATTGTTAAAGAAGTTTTGAGCATAGTGAAGAATTTCTAAGACAATACTCCTCTCTGACAGGACTATGCTGCTTAGTAATCAGTTTTATTTTGATGAATATTTGTCAAATTCTCTCATAATCTATTTTTATTACTTTTCTTTCTTTCCCACTTTTGCCCTTTTCTTGGCATAACTTTATATATAATTTAAATGCTTACACTATGTGTAGTTAAGAACGGCATGCCAGATCAACATGTTAAAAATGTATGAGGAATATAAGAGGACTTTGATTGACAGAATGTGTGTGTGTGTGTGTGTGTGTGTATATATATATGTATATATGTATAGGAAAGATGGAAGCTCCCGATGTCCAGCCTCCTGATGGCTCATGTTGGTTCTCCTAATAGGATACTCAGCTTGGAACTGAGGTCTCCAGCCATGACCTCAAGAGGATTATCTAGCTGCACCCATTCCTCAAGCTAAAATCCATGTAATTAGGTGCGACATTTCTTTTACACCTCAAAGCGCCATTCTTCTCTCTCACAGTTAGTCATTGGTAAGCAAGGTGGAGCTGTCAGAACTGTCAGGTAAGGAAAATAGAGAACAGTTGTGATGTCTGAGACTTCTCTCCTTGATGGGGAGTGGGACACAATCTCCATAGGTAAACTAGAGAGGAAAAGTGTGATGGGAAACCATCTCTGGGTAGAAAGTTTTGAGACTTAGCAACAATTCTTGACCCACTGAAGATTCTCCTTTGCTCAATAATGGTAGAAATAGCCACAGTCACTTGGCATTTGTCTGAGTTCCCAAAGAGAGTTTTGGATTCAGGCAGTCAAGGAAAATCTTATCTATTTTTGTTCCCAAACAGATGGCATATAGTATTTACTCTATAAATATTGGTGAAATTCAATTTAGATTTTATCAACAGGCCTTTAAAATTATAACAGTGTTAAGAACTTTCATAAAGGAGATGGAATGTTTTTGAAAAACCAGAAATCTTATTTTATCACTCCTCTGCTTACAAAACAAAACGAAACAAACAAACAAAAAAACCTCTACATAGGCTTTCCATGGTGCTTAAAATAACCCTCAACTTTGGCCTATACGTTTCATGTGAGTTGATCCCCCCTTACCTGTCTCTCCAAGCTTATTCTGTACCCTGATCCCCTCTTTCATTTTGTTCCCATCACACTGGCTGTCAGTTTCTGTAATGAATGTGCTCATTCTCGCCTCAGAGCTTTTGCAGGTGCGGCTCCCTCTGCATGGAATGCTTTCTGCTCTCTCTTCATAGTCTGGATTCCTTCTTGTGCAGATCTTAGTTGTTAGCTCCTCAGACAGTACTTTCCTGATGGCCGTAGGTAAAGCCGTTCTCCACGGTCACTCTCTGATCACATCACTCTTTCGTGGAATTTTTCATTATCTGAAGTATCTTTTTTATTTATGTGTTCCCATATTTATCCTCATCAGAGGGTAAACAGTGCAGCCAGGGGCTTTCTTGGCCTTTACTTCTGATTCTCCATTCCCTGGAGAATATTTGTGGAAGGAAGGAGGGAAGGAAGGGAAGAAGAAGGGAAGGAAGGAAAGTAAGAAGGAAGGAAAGGAGGAAGGAAGTAAAGAAGTGAGTTTAGATCAGGAGATCCTTACAACTATCCTGTGTGGTAGGATTCTTAATCTCACTTTCACAGATGAGTAAAGTGAGGTGAGGAGAAGTTAGTTATCTATATAACAATCGCAGCTATGAATGGAAGAACTGGGATTCTAAATAGAATCTTCTTGAATTCAAAATCAGCTCTTTGCTTGATCTTAAAACACATTCTGGAACTTCTACTCCAACCATGTTAGAGCAACTGTTACCAGACTTAGGTTGTGCTGCAAACAACTAGAAAAGTGGACATAGTATGTGAAACAGCTAATTTTGGACATAAGACAACAGGCAGCTCAGGAAGGTGATCCCTGAGAAAAAGGAAACAAATGAGGTGAAAATGACACTTGCTCTTGCTTTCTTCCTGGAGACGCTTTCTGGATTTCAGCAGAGGGAGGGAGAAATCAAGCATAGCATGGCAAACTCAAGAGCTGACATGATGATCAGAGTTCAGTGAAACTGAGGCATCTGGAAGTAGTAGGGTGGAGTTCTAGAGAAGAGGTAGGTATAGAGAGAGAGTGAGCTCAGAAATGTGCATATGGGTCTCCTTAAGACGGTTGAATACTAACCTTTCAATGCATAGGTTAAAACCCACTCAGCTAGACAAAGGACTACTGAGGAGTTCTAAGCCAAACAATTCCCAGAGCTGGCAAAGGAGTTTGAGTTCTGAGCAGCAAGAGTAGAGAGATTTCAATAAATATCCAGGAAATTCATTAGACACCCAAGAAAGGTCACACATTAGTGATTGGTCTACACTGGCCCTAGAGTAGAGACTACTCTAGACCTGCCAGAACAATTAAAAACAAGCCTTGAAATGATCAAGCCAATCTACAAGTAACTGCCAAAACACACTTCAACACTTTTTAAAGGAAGACAAGAAAATCTGGAAAGTCAGTAACAAAACATTTACAATGGCTAGCATCAAAAAAAAAAAAGTTTATAGGATATTTGAAGAAGTAGGAAAATGTGACCTACAATAAGAAAAAACTGTCAGAGTAAGAAGAAATCCAGAAATGGCAGACATGATGAAATTAGTAAACTAGGACTTTAAAATAGCTGTTATAAATATGTTCATGGTTTAATGTAAACCTTGAACATTAAGAGGAGAAAAATGAACTACGTAAGAAAAAGAATCAAACAGAACTTCTAGAGTTGAAAAAATATAGTATTTGAAATTTAAAATTCACTGGAAAGGCTTAACAGCAGATGAAACACTGCAGAAGAAAATATAAGGGAATTTGAAGACATAGCAATAGAAATGATCGAAAATGAACCACAAGAGAAAACAGAGCCAGCAAAGCTTCAGTGACAGTGACAGTGGGGCAATATTCAATGATTTAACATATATACAATTAGAATCTTAGAAGGACAAAGAGAGCAGAGAAATTATTTAATGAAATAATGGCTGAAAATTTTCCAAGTTTGACTATTAACTCACAGATTAGAGAAATTAAATGAAAATCAAGCAAGATAAACAAAAATAGAACTATGCCAAGACACATCACAATCATATTTCTAAAAACCAATGATAAAACGAATATCTTAAAAGAAGTTCAAGCAAAAGGACACATTAAATATAGAGAAACAAAAATAAGGAAGTCTACTGTCTTTTCATCAAAAAAAAAGAAAGAAAGAAATCCAGAACATAATGGAAGAACATCTTTAAGAGGCTTAAAAAAGAAAAAAAGACTCTGAACCTAGAATTCTATGTCCAGTGAAAATATCCTTCAAAAATTAAGGCAATATTGAGAGACTTTCAGAAAAACAGAGGCTGAGAGAATTTATTAACAGCACACCTGAATGTAAGTAATTTTTCAGACAGAAGGAAAATTTTATCAGATGGGAACTTAGATTTAACACAAAGTAATGAAGAGCAACAGAAATCTTAAATAAATATGAAATTTTTTCTCATTTAAAGGTTTTCATTAAAATGGAATAAACTGTTTAAAGCTAAAGTAACAACAGTGTCTTGTGGAGTTTGCAACATATGTAGAAGTAAAACATATGACAACAATAGTACAACTGGTAGAAGGGGGAAACGCAAGTACACTGTTGTAATATTCTTACATGTGAGTATTCTTGTATGTAAAATGGTATAATATTACTTGAAGTTAGACTGTGATAAGTTAAAGACATATATTGTAATGAGCATCCACCAAAATAAATAACTAAACAATCAAATATGTAAATAAAAAACACTAAAAGGTACAGCTAATAAGGGAATAGCAGTGGTATAATGGAATACAAGAAAATACTCAAGTGAACAGAGGATGAAAGGGAGAAAAAATAGAACAAAGAATAGATTAAAATGAATAGCATGACAGTAGACCTAAATCCAACTATGTTGGTAACTACATTAAATGTGACTAGTATAAACAAGCAAATGAAAAGGCAGAGAATATCACACTGGATTAAAAGCAAGACTTAGTGATATGCTGTCTACAAAAAAATCCACTTTCAACATAAAGACACAGATAGATTAAAAATAAAGGGTTGGCATGCAGAGATTGCAACAAAACTGGAGAAGCTATAGTGATATCATACAAAGTAGACTTCAGAACAAACAGTATTTCTAGGGATAAAGATGAACATTTCATAATGATAAAAGGGTCAAGAATATATAACAATCATAAGTGTTTAGGCATCTAATAAAAGAGCTTCAAAATACATGAAGCAAAAACTGAATAAGAACTGAAAGGAAAAATTAACAAGACCCAGTTAAATTTGGAAATTACAGCACTCCTCTCTCAGTAATTGGTAAACAAATGAAAAAACAATAAGGATATACAAGCTCTGAACAACACTATCAACCAATTTGAAATAATTAACACTTTGTAACACTTTACATCCAACAACAGCAGAATACACATTCTTTTCAAATGCCCATGGAACATTCCCCAAGATAGACAATATTGTGAACCATAAAATGAGTTTCTGTCCTTTCTAATCACAATAGGATTAGATTAGAAACCAAATTTTAAAATGTAGAAAACCTCAAATAATGCATGCTTCAAAGAAGAAATAACAAATGATGTTAGAAAATATCTTGAAGTGAATGATGATGGAAACATAACATATCCATTTGTGGGATACAGCTAAAGCAGTGTTTACAGGCAAATGTATAGCTTTAAATGCTTATATTGGGGGAAAAGATCTAAACTCAGTTATCCAAGCTTTCACCTTCAGAAGCTATTAAAAACAAATTAAACCCAAAGTAAGTGAAAGAAGGAAATAATAAAGATGAGCAAAAATTGATGATATAGAAAACAAACAGTAAAGAAAATCAATGAAACCAAAAGCTTTGTTCTTGGAAAATGTCAATAAAACTTGGATAAACATATAACTAAACTAATCAAGAAAAAAAGGAGGAAAGATACAAGTTCCAATATTACTAAGGAAAGCAGAGACATCACTATAGATGCTACAGATATTATAGGGTTAATAAAGCAATATTATGGATAGCTTTATGCCAATAAATTCAAGAACTTAGGTGCATGGGCCAGTCCCTTACAATACAAAAATTAACAAAATTTATAGAAGAAGAAATTGAAACTTGAATAGCTCAATATACATTAAAGACATAGAATTTACGATAGTTAACTTTCCTCCAGAGAAAATTCCAGCCCAAGATGGCCTCACTAGTGAATTCTATCAAACATTTAAGGGAGATAATACCACTCCTACACAAAACCTTTCTGAATTTAGAGGAGACCAGCATTAAGCTGATACCAAGCAATTAATAAAAAGAATGATAGATTAGGGCCATGAGGAGTTTATCTCCAGAACATAAGGTTAGTTTACTGTTTGAAAATTGATCAGTGTAATTCATGATACGCATAGAACTAGAATAAATGAGAAAACCATATAGTCATCTCTATAGATGCAGAAGAAGCCTTTGACAAAATTCGACACCCATTTGTAATGAAAGCTCTCTGCAAACCAGGAAGAGAGCAGAAGAGCACACTGAGGCTGATAAGGGGCATCTGTGAAAGTCACAACTCATGTCTTACTCAATGGTGAGAGGCTGGACACTTTCTCTAACATCAGGACCACTTTCATCTCTTCTATTCAATATCTGTAGTAGAAGGGCCAGTGAGTAAAATAAAGAAAAAGAAATAAAAGACAAGAGACTGTAAAGAAAGAGGTAAAACTGTCCTCCATTCACAGATATAGAAAATCTTCAGCAATCTACAAAAAAGCTACTAGAAGTAAAGAGTGAATTTAGCAAGGTTGCTCTTACAAATTCAGTATTCAAAAACTGATTGTGTTTCCATATACTGGCAATAAAGAGGGAAATTAAATTTCTTTTAAACACCGTGGAAATAAGTTTAACTACCGAAGTTCCAGGACTGTGCAATGAAAACTACAAAATATTGCTGAGAGAAATTTTAAGACACTCAAATAAATGAAAAGGTTTCACGTTACTGGGTTAGAAAACTCAATATTTTTAATATGTTCATTCTCCCTAAATTGACTCGTTGATTCAACGCAATCTCAATTAAAATCACAACAGACTTCTCTCCCCACAAATTAGCAAGCCTATCTTAAAATTGACATGAAAATGCAACAGACCTAGAGTGGCCAAAGCAACTTCAGAAAAGATGAACAAAGTTGGAAGGCTTTCAGTACTTTATTTCAAAACTTACTATAAAGCTACGTTAATTGATACAGAATAGAATTGATACAAACATATCATTCAATGGACCAGAACAGAGATTCTAGAAATAGACCCACATAGATGTTCAATCAATTTTCAACAGTGTTGCTAAGACAATTCAATGGGGGAGAAACTATCTTTTTACCAAATAGTGATAGAAGAAATGAATATTCATATGGAGAGAAAAGTATTTGATCCTAGTCTCACACCATACACTCAAGTCACTTGAAATAAATAATAGACCCAACAGAAAGGATGAAACTATAAAACTTCTGGAAGCAAACATGAAAGTGAATATTCATAAGCTTAGATAAGTATTTTTTTAGAACACAAAGCATGACACATGAAAGGAAAGATAGATAAATTTTACCTCACTAAAATTAAAAACTTTTGCTCTTGAGAGACACTGTTAAGAAAATGAAAAACAAGCTACAACGAGGAGAATATATTTATAAAGAATATATCCGACAAATGAGTGGTATCTAGAATGTGTGTCTATGAGTATATGTGTGCATGTGCATGTGTGTACGCAACTCAATATCAAGAAAATAAACAATCCGACTTAAAAATGGGCAAAAGAGTCGAACATTTACTTCACAAAGGAAGATATACAATGGATCACTCAGTTCAACAAAAAGATGCTGTGTTAGTTTACTAGGTCTCCTGTAAGGACCACAGACTGAGTGGCTTAACAGAAATGTGCTCTCTCACAGATCTGCGGACTAGCAGTCTGAAATCAAGGAGTCTTTAGGGCTGTGCTCCTTCTCACGTTCCAAGAAAGAGTCTGTTCCATGCCTCTCTCCTAACTTTCTGCGGTTGCTGGCAATTCTTAGTCTTCCTAGGTTTGTAAATACATCACTCCAGTCTCTGCCTCTGTCTTCATGGCATGTGACCACATAAGGTCACACTCTGGGGTACTAGGGTGTGGATTAGGCTTCAAGATATTTTTTTGTGGAACGCAATTCAACCCACAACAAATGCCTGATATCATCAGGGAATCACAAATTAAAACCACAAGGGGCCAGCCTAGTGGCATAGTGGTTAACTTTGCGTGCTCCACTTCGGTGCTCTGGGTTCACGGGTTCAGATCCTGGGTGTGGACCTACACACCACTCATCAAGCCACGCTGTGGTGGCATCCCGCATACAAAATAGAGACAGAGGGGCACAGATGTCAGCTCAGCGACTATCTTCCTCAAGCAAAAAGAGGAAGAGGGCAACAGATGTTAGCTCAGGGTCAATCCTCCTCCCCAAACAAAACAAAACAAAACAAAAACCCCACAATGAGAATGCTTTCTAGAATAGATAAAAATTTTTTTAATCTGACAATACTAAGTGTTCACTACAATGTGGAGCAAATAGAATTCTCATACATTGCTGGTGGGTGGTAAAATGATGTGACCATTTTGGAAAACAGCCAATTTCTTATAACGTTAGACACACAATAACCCCAGGCCCAGCAAATTTCCTAGACATTCATGTAAAATAAGTGAGAATACGTATCCATACAAAGATATACACATGAATGTTTGTAGCAGCTTTATTCAAATAACCCAAACCTGGAAACAACCCAATTCTCTAACCGCGAGTGAATGGGTAAACAAATGGTGGCAAATCCATACAGCAGAAAGCAACGACAAAAAGGAACAGAGTCTTGATACATGCAGCTACTCGGGCACACCTCAAGATTAGTATGACGAGTGGAAGAAGTCAGAGACCAAACGCTACGTACAGTATGATTACATTTATATTCATTTCGAGAATAGTGAAAATTATAGTAACAGAGACCAGAGCAGTGGCTTCCTCAAGGCGGGAGTTGGAGAGAGGAGATTCCCTGAAAGACATCACAAAGGAACTTTGGGGCGTGATGGAAATGCTCCATATCTCAGTTGTGGTGGTGGTGACCCAAATGTATACATAGGCTAAAACATGATTATGAGCATACTTGAAACAGTTTTTATTTTGTTTCGGGCATGCATCAGGAAAGCTGATTTTTAACATACAACTGCCTGTTATCGGAGTGAGACTCCTCTGGGATAACGGCTCTTCTCGAACTCACACTGAAGCTGGGCAGTTATGGGAACTAAACAGAACAACACCCGTTAACATCCTGTGCCTCACCCACCATTCGTAGTCAAACAGAGCACTTTCCTGTCACGACCTCTTAGGACTTATGGCATAGTATTAATGTTTGCATTTATATGTATTCAGTGGTTGCTAATTATCCTATTTCACAGATGTTGTACCATTTCTACATTTTGCTGGTCTTGTAGCTTTTATAAATTACAAACTCCTAATGTAAACTTGCTTGTGGTGTAGTGGAAAGAGCGGGTAGGCTTCAGTGCTATCAGCCTGTGGTTTGAATTCTGGCTGTGCCACTTAGCAGCCATGCAGCGTTCATTCCTCCACCGAAATGTACGACGTACCAGGCAACTGTGAGGAGCCAGGTATCCCCCCGCCTGGGGGCCATGCAGTAAGGGACCATGCTCCTGACCCCATGGAGCTTACAGCCCTGTGCTTCAGCTTCTGCCCTCCAAATTTCTGAATTCTGCTGTCTTACAGATGGGGTTGTAGTACAATCTTCACAGGGTGTTTTTGAGGGTTAAATGGGATCACCAAGCAATCTACTCAGTGTGTATTAGACAGGAAGTGTTCCCCACCTGCTGCGCCCGTCTGTGCGTCTTCCCACCTCCCGTACTGCCCTCTCCTTCTCTCCTGTCCTATCACAACCTACTCTTCTCCCGTCCTATCCTATCTTAGCATGTCCTAGCCTCTCCCCTCTCCCGTCATGCTTTTTATTTGTCTCCTTCTGTACTGCCAATGGCGATACTTGTTTACCTTCTCAGCTAAAAAAGTTATTTGCATTTCTGAATGAGTATATTCAGCTCTTTCCCTTTTTAAACTATTTCATTATTAAAATTATGTTGGATGGTATTTAAAAAACAATTGCTGGACTGATGTTGGGGTTATCCAAAATTAAATGGAGTACGATATCCCTTAACAATAACTCTTATGTTTTTATGCATTTTACCTTTGCAAAGCCTAATGTATGTGTGATCGCATTTGATTACCTCAACAATCCTGTGAGGTCAATGAGGGGATTAACATTTCTACTAGACAGTCTAATATACCAAGGCTTATCCATGTTAAAAAGATATTTAGAGCTGGAATTGGAACCTGCTTGCACTTTTCATTTGTTTATAAGTTTACCGAATTTATTCACTGGTGATTGTATCCTGGGCATAATGCAATAGCACCCTGAAGAAGCTCATTGTCTGTGGGGGAGTGGAGAAGTGCAAACTGCAACAGGAGAGCAGTGACTGTGACACATGTGAAGATACAGTGACAGGATGGACAAGTGCACAGGATGCTCGAGGGCATGGGGATGGATGAGTGCACGGGGATGGACAAGTACACAGGATGGACAAGTGTACAGGATGGACGAGTGCACAGGATGGACGAGTGTACAGGATGGATGAGTGCACAGGATGGACGAGTGTACAAGGATGGATGAGTGCACAGGCTGGACGAGTGTACAGGATGGATGAGTGCACGGGGATGGACGAGTGTACAGGGATGGACGAGTGCACAGGATGGACGAGTGCACAGGATGGATGAGTGCACAGGATGGACGAGTGTACAGGATGGATGAGTGCACGGGGATGGACGAGTGCACAGGATGGATGAGTGCACAGGATGGATGAGTGTACAGGATGGATGAGTGCACAGGATGGATGAGTGCACAGGATGGCTGAGTGCACAGGGATGGCTGAGTGTACAGGATGGATGAGTGCACGGGGATGGACGAGTGCAGGGTGATGGATGAGTGCACAGGATGAAGAGTGGTCATGAGGAGCAAAGGATCAGCCTTGCTGGGACTTAGGAGAAAGAGACCCGTGACGTGCCCTTTAAGCAGAGTCCTGTACCTGGTTATGTGATCAAAGACAGGAAAGGCTTTCCTCAAACTCCCAAAACGAGACTCCTTAGGAGATTATATTTCATCTCTATTCTCATCCGTGCTGAGTTATTCCAAACTTCGACCAAAAAAAAAAGAGAAAAATCATGGAAAATAGAGTACAATCGAGGCACTCACCAACTGGGCCTCATTTCCCTGATAAAAGCAGAAAACCAGAGCTTGTTTTCCTGCAGCTGTGTCCTGAGCTGCTCTCCCGGGGACGGGTTCCGCTCCGGCCAGACAGGGGGCCGGACAGTGCCTGTTCAGGCAGGTGGTGGGGATGGGGTTTGTGTTCATCGGTATGTGTTTCTTGAAACGGGCCACCAGTGAATGATCAAATCTCCTCAGAATATTCTTAAGCTTCCAACATGTTTGATTAGTTTTTCCCAGTAGGGAAGGAAAGAAAGGAAGCAGCTACTGAGACGGCTTGCTCTCTGCATGACCCAAGACGGGCTCCTGGTGTAACGCTGATCTTCAGAACAGACAGGAGGCTCAGAATCTTTCCAGGCTTTAATGGAAAGGCTGCTGCTGGTTGCTCTTGGTCTTTGTGGTAGATGGGGCAAATGAGGGCAGGAGAATCTGAGGTCTCTTTGTGACCGTTCCACAGGCCCTTTGACATTCTTTCGTCTCAATTCCCCTCTCCATAAAAGAAGATGGATTCATGTACAGGATTCTTTCATTGTTCATTCTCTTAATAGCCTATACAGCATGCACTATGTCACAGGCCCTCTGCTAGGTGTCAAGGATATAGGATCTGAGAGTAAGACACAAAGAAGAGCTGCGCACAGGAGCTCCTGCTGAAAACGGGGCTGGCACACAGGAAGGCTGTGGGTGGGGACGGGCAGGGTAAGCCGAGGAGGGCCCAGACATCCTGCAGGAAGCAGTGGGGGACTGCGTGGGGAAGGAGGAGAGGACACCTGGCTGGCAGTGTGGCCGAGAACAGTTGTGGTGGGAGAGAAATGTCTATTGAAGACCTTTTAAATTGTTTCGGTGTGATATATGATAGAGGCACTCTCTTCCAAGGCCTCCATCAAATATTAAGTAAAAATCCATATTACTCATTAATATTTGGTGGAGTGGATTAGACAAGATGAAGGAAGACGTGCTGAGCCCTGTTTCGTGGTTTCTGTAGGACACAAGAGGCTGGATACAGGAAAAGAGGAAGCCAATTTGGAGGTGAAGTAAACACAAATATACATGCATGCATACATGCCAGTCTAATGATATCTGTATGTATAACATGTATATATGTATAGCATATGTACACACACACACGGATATGTATATGTAAATACAAGATGCATATGTAGATCCCCCTAAAAGAAGCTTCTTGGGGAACAAAAAAGAATGTTATTTATACAATATGTTCTTAGTGTAATAGCATGAGCTAAGACTCAAGTACTATATACCAGGTCTCTTTCTAGTACCTTAAATGTAATATGTCTTCTTTAATCTTTACAGCAACTTTATGAAGTAAGTACTAATCTTATCACCATTTGGCAGAGGAGCAATCTGAGACAGAGAAGTTAGGTTACTTGCCAAAGGACACACAGCAAGTAAGAAATACAGCTTGTATTTGAATTCAGGCAGCTTGGATCTAGCACTTCAACTCTTAACCACTATGCCTTATTACATAAAATACAATTCATTTTTGATACTTTGGTAAGAAATTGAATCCCTCAGGGAGCCTAGGGAGCTGATGGAAGCAGCGAGGCAGCTCAGATTCTAGAGCAGTCAAATGCAGGGAGCAGAGGCTTCCTCTCTCCATGGTGGCCTTAAATGCATTGCTCCCTGAATTGGATTGTAGATCTTGGACAAGATTTGCTCATTTGGTCCTTTCATTAAGTGACTATTTATTGAGTAGCTACTATGTGCCAGAAACCATTTGAGGTGGTAGAAAATGAGCAGTGAACAAAATAAGCACAATCCCAGTGATGATGGAGTTTCCTTTCTGGCGGGGAGGACAACAGAGCTGTAAACTGATGCTTGTAGAATCGCGACGCCCGCCGTGGAGATCAGGGGCAGAGTGGAAGCACAACGAGGCGGGGGACTGCCTTCTAAGACGGGTGGTCACGGGAAGCCTTCTTGACAGGCTGGCTTCGAACAGAGCCCAGGGGGAGTGAAGGAGCCAGCATGCAGGTGTGTGGGGAAGGAGCGCTGTCGGCAGAGGAGATGGCAAATTGAGCCTCGAGGCCCAACTGTGCGTGGCGTGTGTGAGGAAGAGGCAGGAGACCAGTATGTCTAGAGCAGGCTGAGCCAGAGGCAGAGGGGTAAAATGGCAGATCGAGACGTAATGCAGACTTTGCGTTCTCCTCAGAGATGTGAAACTCAGGGAGGTGTTTGGGCAGAGGAATAAAGGAGCAATTTCTGCCTTATGTTTTAAAAAGATTCCTCTGGCTACTGCATGAAAAATCACGTATGAGGGTGGGGCAAGGATGCACACAGGGAGGAAAATCAGGCAACTATTGTAGTCAGCAAGTAAGGGATGATGGTGGTAGCGATAGAGGTGGTAAAAAGTGGTTGGACGATATTTTGAAGGTAGAGTTGACCAAATTTGGAAGTTATCACCTTATGGGTGATATTTAAGCCATAAAACTGGCTGAGATCACCTAAGGAGTGAGTCTGGGTAGAGAGAAGAAGTGTTCAAGGATGGAGATGTGGGCATCTCTGATGTGTAGAGGTTGAGGAGATGGGAGGGCCTCACAAATGAGACTAAGAAGGAGTGACCGGGGAGGAAAGGAAAACAAGGCGAGTGGCGCCTAGAACTTGAGTGAAGAATGTGCTTCACGGAGGAGAGTGACGAAGTGTACTGTGTGATGCTGAGGGCCAACAGGGACAAAATGAGAGCTGACCATGGCATTAAGCAGCATGGCGGTCACTGGTGACCTTGACAAAAGCGGCTTTGGTGTGGTAGAGGGGGTGAAGCCTGATTCAAGTGGATTTTAGAGAAAATTGAGTTACCCCTGGATATGGTTTCACACGAGGCTGTCATCAGAGTGGAAACGAAATCTGCTTTCACACCCCTCAGAGGCCTGAGTGCTGCCCTCACAGAACCAAAGCTCAAAGGCTCAGAGCTTTAGAAGCAGTAAATGAGAGAGAGAAACCTTTGAACTTGGGAATAGTATTAAAGTTGTCATCTAGGGCTTGAAATGTTAGAGTCACAGATCTTGCTCCAGGAAATAAAATGGGCCGGTGGTTGGGTTTATTCTGGTCCTCTGCCTAAGACCACAGCTAAAGAATCTCCTTTATATATTTACCCAGGGGACTATGTCCCCACAGGCTCCCCAGACAGCAAAACGTAGTGTCTTTGAAAGTCTGGACTCTCTGGACAAAATATTATTCTATTTCTTTCTCTGAGAAAACTCCTTCTTCGTGCTTCATAGTCCCTGTCATTTGTCAGCGCAGCAGCCTCCAGATGCCTCGTGTGGTTGGTGTGAACACTGGGCTGGGACGTTGGAGAACTGAATTCTAATCCCCACTCTGTTACTAATTTGTTGTGCAAAAATAATGATATCATTACATCCCTGTGCGCCTCAGCATTTCCATTTTGTTTGGCTGGATAACTTCTGAATTCCCTTCCAAATCTTACATTCTCTGACCCATTCTAAACTTCATTTATATTTTCTGAGTTTCTAATTTATCTCAGCCTTCCCTTCTTTCTACTCATCACAGATCTCCTCATAAGAAGAATAAGGATATTTTCCCACCATTCCATCACCTTTAGGAATCCTGTGTTAGTTTAAGCAGCTATAAATTGTGAAGAACAGCATTCAATCCTGATGTCTCAAAAACTCAGGGCTGGGCAGAAGAATGGCAGCTGAGGCCTGGACTCCCAGCCCCTGTGGGCTCGGGCTGGTCGCTTCCCGTGAGCTCTTAGTGTTAGTGAGTGAGTGAAGTCCCAGGTACCCTTGGCTGGCTTTGTGTCCTTGGTCGAGGTAATTAACCTTTCTGTGCTTTGGCTTCTCAACTGAGAGGGCACTGTCACCATCCCATGTGTTGAGAGGACATCGATGGCAATCTTTGGAACGTATCTGAGAGTAGCTACAATACTGTCCTAGCTACTTGCCTGACAGATAACTAACTGCCGATTGTAGTTACCTGCCAGTATCCACCCAATTCAGATTTTGCTGTGCAAAAGCAGCCAGAGAAGTTCTCTTAACTCAGGACTTTACAGAAACAACAGAGAAGTTAAATGAAACGGAACACACTGTCGAGAAGGAAAGCCCTCCTGGGATTGTCCACACTCTGCACACTGTTCGGGGGATTCTGAAGGCAGCTCCTCGCTTCCCCTCCACTGGCCCCTGTGCTCAGGAGAATCGTTTCCGTTTCGGGGTGGCCTGCATCTCTGCTCTCGATTCTGCTGCTTGCCTCCCTTGGCCTCATGCCATTCCTTTTCAGTGTGTGCTGTGGCTTTGGCTGCTTCCTTTGGGCTGTTCGCACTGGAGTCAGTGAGGTCTCAACCTCTGCATAGGCAAACATTTAAAACTAACTTTCGGCACCGAATCTTACCATTGCACAGCTAAAGAGGCTGGACTCCCTTAGGGGAGGTCTGCCAACTTCCTGTCTGCATGCCATGGGCCCTCTTTCTGCACCGTGCATTCTCTATTCTGTCACACACTTCTGAAGGGAAGAGGCATTTTAAATTCCTTTTGGAAGGAGAATTCAATCATTCCATCCCCTTTGGGGTTCCCCACATTGAATAGAAATAGGGATGATGTCGGAGAGCCTGTGTAGCGTCATTCATCATCTCCTTTGCTCATTTGGCAAAGGGGGAGAAAGTAGTGTGTGGGGGAAGGTGCACACTTACACGTTTCTATGGTCCCTTCTGCCACAGTGTGAGCCCATAGTGTCTTTCACTTCTGCGTGTCTGATGCCCAGCTCAGGGCCTGGCCCACCGGCGGGCAGAGTCAACAGCTATTGGAGTGAATTGCTGCCGAGTCTTTGCCCTGCGGTGCAGTACTGGCTGTCACAGCTCAGTGGGGTCAGAGATCAGGGACTTCTCTTAGGGTTGCCCAAGAACAGAGGTGAGGAGCCGCGGACTTAGCTCTGGGAAATTCCGGAGAAAGTCAGTTTTCTAAAGATTTGGAGGCTGAGTAGGAGTTCCTACTCTAAGAACAATGGTTCCCAAATCCTGGTGCACAGATTGGTGTTGGTCAGCAGTGAAATGAAATGGACAATGTAGTGATTTTTTAAAATAAAACTAAATTTATATTTTTAATCTGAGTTTATGGCCTTCCTGCATTTTTTTTCATTTCCTGCTACACTGTAATAACCTTTTTAAAATTATGGTGACAGTAAATGGCAAATGTTTTTCTCAATGTTCCTATTAGGGGAAAGCATTATAACCTTGCATTGCCTCCCAGTTTAGGTTAATTTTGTTTTGTGTTGACGTTTTCCTGACCCATGTTATCTCTCTAAGGTGCACTCTTAAGGGCCGTGGTTTCTAGTGAGACGTAGACCATTTTGAGAATCTGAACTAAAGTTTGAGACATTTTCTCCAGAGAAACCCATATGTGTTCACACACACAATTTTGTGGGTGATGTTGAAAGGTTCATAGGCCTCTCTAAGACCAGCCATGGGCTTTCCAAGGATCCACAAAATCCGGGTTCGGAATTCCTGCACCAGAGGGAGCAATACTCTTATTGTGAGACAATGGCCTTTTCTCATTCATTCAATATAAATACTCAATGTAAATAAAAAATTTTCCATCCAAGGGCTGGCCCTGTGGCTGAGAGGTTAAGTTCAGGCACTCTGCTTCAATGGCCCAGGGTTTTGAGAGTTCAGATCTTGGGTGTGGACATGGCACCACTCATCAAGCCATGCTGAGGCGACATCCCATATGCCACAACTAGAAGGGCCCACAACTAAAAATATACAACTATGTACTGGGGGCTTTGGGAAGAAACAGGAAAAAAAATAAAATCTTTAAAAAAAAAAATTTTCCACCCATTCTTTGGACGTGGTGGGTACAGGACCCACACTTCCCTTTGGCATTTTCTGCTGAGCATATGTTGCAACCCGTCACCACCGACAGGGCTCTGTGCACCTCCCAGGCTGTCTGGGGGAGTCTTTTTGAAGGCATTTCAGCCATCTGTTAGGGTTTCCTGCTCTCAAGGGTGCTTTGATGCCGTGAGGAGACGTGCCATGACATTTAGAATCTGGGTCCACGTGTCACAATGCCAAGGGCAGGGACAGCCCCAGGGTGACTGACTCAAATACATGCTAATCAAATACATCTGGCTGGGCAGTCAAATTAGCAGCTGGGCCCCTGGAATTGAGAGGGGCATGAAAGGTCTTAGAAACCCTCCAAAGAGAAGGACAACCCCCTTCCTGCTCATCTTCCTCTGGGAAAGCCTGGGGTGGAAGTGGAGGCCACAGCTGGGGTAATGATCTTGGCAGTGAGCACAAGATCTCAGAAGCATAAAGATCACCAAATCCAGAATTTCCCAAACTTCACTTATTCAAGCCCCATAGCCATGACTTTTTGCTATCCACATGCCACTAATAAATTACTATTTTCTTTGAGTAGGCTCACATTTTTATTTAAATAGATGAATTTTTAAAGAAACTTTATATAAATTACTAAATAAAAGGCAGCATCACTTGCTATAAATACAATGTGGCCGAAAATAAACAAAATAAAAACAAAGCAATCTTTTGAAATTTTCGCTCAACATCGTGGCCTGCAGAAGGCTCCAGGCCCGTGGACTGCTACCTCATGGTTAACACGGGAAATTAGCAAGGGTCGCGGGCTTGTTAAAGGCACTAACTCAAGCTTTCTCCTCCATGTAGCCAGTGATACTGAAAGCAAATTTAAAAGTGAATCCTCATGTCTTTAAGTGTTAATACCGTGCAACTTACCATCACCAAGAGGAGGACACACCATGGTTAGCCTGTCGGTCCAAGGAGGATGAGAGACATGCTGTGCAGACCTAGATTCTGTCTGCCGAAAGATTCAGTATTGGACTCCAGGCTGCCGCTTCCTCTTTTTGGTGTAATATGGGGAATGTTTGTGCATGTGCATGCATGAGTGTGTGTGTGTGTATGTGCGTGCATGCGTGTGTGTCTGACAGATGGACAGACAGAAATTGAGAGAGAAAGGTAGGGATAAATAGAAGAGAGAGAGGAGGAGAAGGGAAAGGAGAGGTGAGCAGGGAAGATCCATGTCCTCAAGGGCATGGCATGTCCCCTTCATCTCCTATATTCCCAGAGCCTAGGATGGGTTGTCACAAATGTTGGTGATGAATAAATGCTTTATCTTTTACTCAACAACTTTCTAAATTCAAGAAGTATTTACTGTGAACTCTGTTATATTCCTGGGACGGGGCTGAATAGACCCAGGGAGACAAAAGAAGTCATTTTTTTTGCTGTAGGATGTTAACAGGTATTTTGCTGGCAAGGAACACCTGCACAATGTGGCCAAGCACCAGTTCAAAGCTCTATTGTTCCCGTGCATAGCTGACAAGTGCAGTGTTCCTCAAATACGACGGTGTCCTCTTCTGCAAGCCTTGGTTGTGCTGCCCCCTGAGCCTACAGTGCCATTCTCCAAGACTGCGTGGAAAGTTTGGTTCTTCACAAGTCTGAGTTTGTCTTCCTCCGTTCCTCATCTTTTCCCTGTGACATCTCTGCTCCTTTTGTGCTCTCTCTGTTTTCACTCGAGAGCATACTCAGGTATAGCATACATTTCAGTGAGCTGCTCTTCTGTCCAGCTGTCTTGAAACCTGGGCATCACATTCCCGTCTATGATTGAGTCTGGCAGAGTCTGTCTGCAATTTCCATTTTGAGTTCCTTTTGCTCTATCATCTCCCCCACCACCATCGTCAATGCCCCTGTCATATCTCACCTACCTACATTCTTAGCATCATATTTGTCCAGTCTATTCCTCAAAGAGTAAAAGTATAATCTTTTACTTTAAAAATGCTAATTTGATCATTTAACTCCACTGCTAAAAAGCACCTCGGTGGCATGTCATTACAATTAGAAAAAAAATACAAACTTGGTGCTGTGAGTTTTAATATTCTGCATGATATAGAGCCTGCATAGGTCCATTTTTCAGATGAAACCAAGGAGTTTCCATAGTCAGCAAGTGTCAACATCTTCTGAATTCAAGGCTATCATTCTTCATGCTGAATAATCATAGCCACCATTTACTGACTGCATACTATAATGTGCATATAGGTAAGCTCTTTACACATATTAACTTCTTTAATCCTCACAACAATTCTATTAACTAGGTTCCATTATTATCCCAGTTTTACAAATGAGGAAACTGAGGCACAGAATACTTAAGTAATTTCCCCAAGGCCCTACAGACTGAAAATGACAGAACCCAAGCAGGGTAGCTCCCTTACCATGACTGGGCCAGGCAACAGGATTGACAAAAAAGGAAGGAATATGATCACACTACCCCCTGCTTCCCATCACCCTCGTTTTTCTGGCTGCATATCGGGCCATCCATCTCTTTCTCTAGCTGAAGTTGGCATTGTTTCCTCCCCCTCGAGAGAAAGCTGAATATAACAGCAACATCATCAAAAATTAGGAATCAACTGTTTAAAATTGATGTCTCTGAAGGGCAGAGATGGTCTTCTTCCAAAGAGGTAATTACGGGAACCTAGTCAGGATGGAAGGCATTTTGCAGGAAATAGAATATGAGCAATCTTAAGGGAAATGTCAAAAGGATAATGTGTTTTGCAAATGTTTATCACAAACAGACAAAAATGGGTTCAATCACTCAGCACAGCCTACACTTTCCTCTCTTTGTGGCTAGAAAACACTCAGGTGTTTTGTTTAAAAAAAAAAAATTTCCAGGATTGCACGGAGGTACTTTCAGCTTTGAAATTTTGGTTCTGAATTTCTATGACCTATTAAAAAATGCCAATGCAGCCCTGAAACTTGGAAAAGGATGACAAAAGCCAGCGACCGTGATGAGTGCACTGGACTTCACGTATTATCTGTCCTTTACCCCTTCCTTCCTACGACCCCTGAGCTTTCTGAGCATCTCATCTGTGATCCTGGGCACTTTGAAGCCAGAATCTCTACTCGGCACATGACCTACATGATTAAATAAAAGTAACAATCATCTTTCTCTACTGTTGCCTGTAGGAGGGGTTTTGAACTCCACCTCCACTGCCACTGCCCCTGGAAAGGCCCTTTGGAGTAGGAATAAGCATCATGGGCTTTGGAGAAAACCAGATTTTAAATCTTAATAGTAGTGGGGCTTTTGCAAGTTTCTGATCCTCCCCGAGTCCCCGTCTCTTCTGGTACCCAGTGAGAAGGACCACACCTGCATCACAGGGCAGGCGCTTGGAATGGGTGTGAGGTGTATTTCAAGGGCCTAGTAACTCTTAATTATGATGGCGTGAGCCCTGCCGGTTCCTTACTTTTATTATTCCATTTAATTAAACTCTAGAAAGTAAGAATCATTGTCCCTATTATACAGATAAAGAAACTGAGCCTCAGAGAGATAAAATAATTTGCCTGTTATAAGCTGAATTGTATCCCCTCAAAAAGGTTTGCTAACACCTAGTACGTCAGAATGTGACCTTATTTGGAAACAGGGTCTTTACAGAGGTAATCAAGTTCAAACAAGATCATTAGGGTGGCCCTAATCCAGTATGACTTGTGTCCTTACAAAAAGGGGAAATTTGGACACAGACGGACATGCACAGAGGAAAGATAAAGTGTAGACGCATAGGGAGATGACAGCCATGTGACTAGAATGAAGCATCTACAAGCAAAGGAACGCCGAGGATTGCCAGAAATACCAGAAGCTGGAAGGCAAGGCTGGACTTTCCCCTAGAGCCATCAGAGAGAGCATGGCCCTGCCGATGCCTTGATTTTGGACTTCTAACCTCCTCATCACTGAGATAGTAGCTTCTGTTGTTTTAAGCTGCCTAGTTCGGAGTATTTTGTTAGGCAGCCCTAGGAAACTAACACATCCGTTAAGGTCACACTGTTAACACCAGGATTCAGATCCTGGCCTGCGTGGCTTAAACATTGTGGTGTTCACCACTGCTTCTCAAAACGTGGTCCCTGGACCAGCAGCACTGGCCTCGCCTGGGAATTGGTTAGAAGTGCGGAATCTCAGGCCTCACCCCAAATCCACTGAATCAGAATCCGCAATTTAACAAAATCTCCAGGGAATTCTTATGCCCTCTCAAGTCTGAGAAGAGCTGCTGTAGACTACCTTCCAGAGTGAGCAGCAAACATCAATTCCCTTCTCTCCCTTTCCCCAGCTCCTCTTTCATGTTCTATTGGAAGTGAGTCTTTCTATTTCTGGTATGTTCTCCTCCAGGCCACTTTCCACTCTGCTCAGCATCCTTCCTTAATCCCAGGGCTAACTTTGCCACTTACGCATGGTAGGGAAACTGAGTGCAGTAAAAAGATGACAGGCCTTGGACCCTGTTGAGGGTGTGTCAGAAGCCCGCTTTAGCACTCAGTAGATGTACAAGAGGGCAAGTCACTTACCCCTTCTGAGCTCCAAATTTTTCATCTACTCCTGGTGCCGTTCCCCTCATACAAACCATTATCATCATCTTTTGCCTGGACTCCTGAAGTGGCCTCATAAGTGGACTTCCCACCTCCCCACACCGATCAATCTAGTCTCCTCATGGTAACCTTAATGATCTCTCCTAAAAACACATCTGATAGTGTCATCTCACTGATTAAAACCCCCACGACTTCCTGCCCTCAAGATAAAGTCTGAATTCTTGTACAAGGCTCATCACGCTGGTCCTTGCATGATCTGCCCACGTCTGTTTCTTCCATCTCATAGCTCTTGCCCCTTCTCATCCCATTCTCCTGTTTCCTGTCTGGGCATCCTAACCTTCCTGTACTTTCTCAAGTCAGCAGTCCCCTCTTTCAGAATCCTTGCCTTCACCACACCTCCCTCCGCCAAACTCCTATATCTTACGTGTGCAGTCTCTATGATTTTTCCTTATCATAATGTTAACCATGCTCTTTATTGAGCGCATATTGATTTGTCTGGATTCCTCACTAGACCACATGAGCATAAGGGCAAAGCCCATGACTGTCCTCGTGCTGTCTGTGTCCCAGCACCTTGGCCGGTGTTGGTATCTAGTCAGCCCTCAATACATATTTGCTGAAAAGATAGAAGAAATTGGGAGACGACCCAGTTTTCAGGCAAGCATTGTGCATTCTCTTTAAGAAACAGTTATTCCGGAAACCCCACTGCTGTTTTACAGATTAGATGCCAGTTGCATCAAGTCCAGCAACAACCAGTATATTCTTTGTCAGCTTTCTTTGTTCTTCTCCATGTGATGAAGCCTCCTAGATACTACCTCGTTGAACAAAGCTAAAGTAGTTACTCCTAATTGCTTTAAGCAAGGCCTGTGTGATCTAATCATTAATCTGATGCTTGCATTTAAGAAAGAAAAATGGCTAATTAACAGAATCCACTACTGCCAATATTAAGGATCCAAGCTCTGTCTGTGGCCGCGTGGTGACGGAAGACACGCAGTGAGGTCTGAAGAGTCTTTGGGGCGTAAACGGCTTCTTCACTCCCAGAGAAGTTGAAACAACACACTCAGACCTGATGGGGAGGGGGTGCTCTGCCAGAACCTGAGGCCACGGTCCTGGGAACCTGGCCATCCTGCACATTGTCAGAAGTAAGAAATACTGAAACTTTAAAGTGTAATTGTTAGAAATACAAATCGAAGGCTCATGAGGCACTTGTGAAATTGGCACAAGAATAACAAAAGTGGTCAAAGTTTGAAGAAACAGAAAATTTTATTCACATGAGATGGGCCAATTCTCACATATACCATGCGCTTAATAAATTCTCTTTGAGTGAATTTCTCGTGAGACATTTACAGAAGAAGAAGAAGAAAATACATATAAATGTTTATTGAAAAGCATAAAAGAAAACCTGGCTATACGGAGAATAGATCACCCTCTTCATGGATAGGAAAACTCAGTGTCATAAAGATGCCACTTCTGCCCAAGTTAATCTATAAATTCCAAGCCATGCCAATCAAAACCCCAATAGGACTTTGAAGGGAAATTGACAAGCTGAACCTAAAATTCCTATGCAAGAACAAAGGGCCAAAAACAGTCAATGTTTGGAAAAAGGAGGAGATGGGAGGAAGAAGTGACTTGGTCTGCTGGCCAGCAAGATTTACTCAAAGCTCTGCATAATTTTGAGAAATGATTTTGTTTGAGTGTTTCCATGCTTGTTTCGCAAGCTGGTCATTCAGGGAACTGATTTTTGGCAAACTTTTCTCGAGTCCCTCTAGACTGAGGGATTTGGGTGGAAAGTGAAGGCGTGCAGCGTGAATTTGCCGTCTGGGAGCTGGGCTTGGACCCTGGGAGCTGTAGCTCAGCGCAGGGGTCAGACGCAGCAGGGAAGAGCTCACGAGCTACGAGGTCTTGGGGCAGTTGCTGAATTTCTTTGAGTCTCAATTTCTTAATCCGTAAAATTCAATTAAAAAACTAATAGAAAGAAATCATTGTTGGGCTGTATTCAGTTGCTTTTAAAATCTGTTTATTCAAATTAGAAATAGCTTTCTGTAGGATCGGGGTTGCAGACTCAAATGTCTGCAGGGCCGGGCAGACAAGAACCACATGGGCAGCAGCTGTACGGAAGACAATGGAGGGGGCAACTGCAGAGACCTGTGAATGGGCCTACAACAGTGGCTGCAGCCCCGCCAGCCCGCGTGTCCCCAGGCCAACTTCAGTCCAGGAGCACAGAGCTGGCAGGGCAGTCAGAAGAGGGGCCGAGACGAGTTCTCATGGCTCAGCCTGAGCCAGTGGTGGACCCGGGGCAAGTTATTTCACTCTCTGGCCCCGTTTTCCCACCTTTACAGTGGGAACGTTGGCCCCTCGAAGGGCGACTGTGGCTCTGGGGCTGGACAGTGCCTCCTCATGGCTCGAATTTGTGGATGCATTTGCCAGTCTCACTTCTCGAATTGGGAACGAAAGAATCTCACTTCTGGAATTGGAAGACCAAGGTTCAAATCCCAGCTCTGCACTTACTAAACGCGACTTGAGAATGTCCCAGAACTTCACTGTACTTCAGTTTCTATCATGAAAACTCTGGAGGAAGAATAATTATATCTTCTTCAGAGCGTTGGGAGGAGAAGCGTGATAACTGACTATTAAAATATTTTGTAAACTGGGCGACAGTGGGAAGGGATATGGGTAAACAGTCTGCTGAGTCCCGGGTACCCCATACCTACATTATTTGAAAATCCAGCTTTCCCGGGATGTAGGCTCTGCTATTCTCATTCCGCAGATGGGGACACTGAGATTTCAAATAGTGGATCCAGGGACTGACTCTTTTCCTCCTGGTTCCAAGGCCTGTGCACTTATTTCTCTACCTGCTCCTTCCTCAGATGGGCCAGCCACGTTCAGGACTAGGAACCTAGCATTTGTCCCAGGTCAGGGGCCATGTCCAGAGGGATCAACTGAAGTTAAGAGCAGCAGGCACATTTCCAACTACCACTCAGGCAGGGCTTAGACTCCTGCCAATGAGGTAGTTGGCCATGTTTGCACAGAGCAAGACTGAGGGCTTTCTCTATGCCTACTGTTTTAAATGCCAGCTTGGTGGTGGGCAGCCTGAGGCCTCCAGTTCTTGGACACGGGCAGGAGAAGGTCAGAGACCCCAGGCGAGCTGGCTCCTGACTCAGGCAGAGCACAGCTGCTGAAAGGGACCACCACTCACCCTCTTTATGAAACCGACACGCTGCTCTGGCCCCGGGGAACACAGGTCAGCGACTTCACGAATTACCCTTTTGCTTGCAATCCAGTTGCAGTGATGAAATATTACGTTGCCTGGAGCAGGGCTATTCCTGGCTCTTAGTTGTTTAACCTGTGAAGTTTCCTTTTTAGAAGGAAGGAAGATTTATTGAATGCCTACCAAGTGTCGGGTGTGGTACCACTCACTTTGCATTGATGATTTCACCTAACTCTTACAAGAACATTATGCGTTAGATTCTGTTACTTCAGTTTATCAGCGTTAAGAAGGAGGCTCAGATAGGGTACAGAAACTTCCAGAGGCCCCAGGTTCAGTAAGTGCTGGAGCTGAGGGTCAGAATCTCTGGCTCTCTGACTCTGAAGTCTATCTCTTTCCACAACACCGTCTGCTCATCAGTGTGACACTGATGACAAATATGCCTGTAAAATCCAAAGAGAGTGTCATTCATTAACGGTCTGCGATGGAAGAAGGCCGCTGGCCCAGCCAATAGAAAGCTCATCTATTTTGTAAACAGAGAATAATTCAATCATTTGCTAAAGCTCTCTCCCCACTAAACCCTGGGCTGATCCTGCCTTTAATCTGTTACACAGCTTGAACGCAAGGCTGTCCCCACAGCCCAGGCCTTTGAATATCCCATCTGGGGCACGCAGGAATGGTGATGCCTTTGTCTCAACATCAAAGCGCAGTTTACATCTTGACAGGTGTATATATATATATGTTGAAAAATATAAATAAGTATACAACATCAAACCCCTTGGGTTGTCCAATTGTCCCATTTTCCAAGAAAATGAAAGAGGATAACTTAAAATGAATAAAAATACACTCCCCGTTTAGAAGTCTGAAACTGACGGTGTTTACCAGAAATGATCTGAGCGGAGAACTCCGGCTTCCATTTGATTGTGGGTTTGAATCTGCACCTGGGCTCCGAGGTTCTTCCTTTGTGAGCGATCGCTACCGCTGGGGGAATTGGCAGTGTGACGAGGCCGAGGGACGGGATAAAATGATTAGGTCCAAGACTTCATAGCGAAGCTTCTTCCTCTGAGATTTAGAAACCATCTCTCTTTCAGCCTCTTAATGCTTCCTGAACACCGTGAATTTCTCCAGGGGGCTTTGTGGCCTGAACTGATCTCATTCACTTCTCCAGGGAGGAAATAGGCAGGTTGTCTTATTTATTTATTTATTTATTAAGTAAAGAACAAGAACTAGAGAGGAGAGTGCTCTTATCCTGATTGTAGTGGTTGAGGATGGCTAGAGAACCTGAGGGTGACCGCTCTCAGCCTGAATGTCCTCTCTGCCCCTTTCCTACTCGGTCCGCTTCAGCCTTTTCCTTCCATGCTTTTCTTTCCCCTCTTTCTCCTTTTTCTCCTTTTTGTCTGTCATCTTTCTTCCTTGCCCCAATCTTTTGCAACTGACTTTAAGCCTCTGCTGGGGTCAGCCTCTTCCAGTTGGAAGTCACGAAGTCCCACTCAAAGCATCGCAAGCCAAAGCGGGTGTGTTGTAAGGACTGGAACCAGAGAGCAGTCGGGGCTGAGGGTGGGTGGCTGAAAAGGGGTGCTCCCCTCCATCTGCCACACAGGAACGCTCGGGTGCCCCTTCCAGACACAGCAACGTCTCAGCGCCTGCTGCTCTCTTGAACTTGGACTCTGCAGCCCCTCAAGGTGGGGACTCTTCTTTGTGGCCTTGGCTCCTCCTCAACTTTCTCTCTACTTCCTTGCACCTTTAGCACCTGCCTCTAACTACATCATGCCCTTCATGGATGGCAGTTCAGATCCCCAAAGAGGATTCTGATTGCATTAGGGTTCTCCAGAGAAACAGAACCAATAGCATGGGCAGATAGATAGCTAGATAGGAAGGACAGATATAGGTGGATAGGATATATAGGCAGATGGAATGATGGAGAGATAAGACAGGTATAGGTATAGATATAGATAGATAGGGTGGATGATAGATAGGATAGATATATATGCAATCAAAAATGTATTATAAGGCATGACTCATGCAGTTATAGATGCTAAGTCTCAAGACCCATAGTCAACACACTGGAGACCCAGGAAGAGCTCATGTTCAGCTAAAGTCCAAAGACAGGAAAAAACCCACGTCCCATCTCTAGGCACTTGGAGGAATTCCCTCTTTCTCGGCCTTTCTGTTCTATTCAGGCCCTCACTGTACTGGATGAGGCCCACCCACATCAGGGAGGGCAATCTGCTTCCCTGAGTTTAGATGCTAAATTTACTCGATTGAGCTGCTAGACTCATCCCAGAGTAACGTTTGACCAGGAACCTGCACAGCCCATGGCTCGGTCAAGTTGACACACAAAATTGCCCACCTCACTGCCCCAGGTCGCCTCTCTAGTACTCTCTCTGCTTCGTCTCTCATCCCCTCCCACCTGGCTGTCCCCCAGGCAGCAGGACTGGTCAGCCTCCGGATTGGCCATCATAGGACCAGGTGTTCGCCTCCAGCCAGTCACCCGAGGCTGAGCGGTAAGCTCAAGGGACTCATCCATCAGCCGCCTATGGCTGTCCTTCAAGCGGCAGCTTGAGAGGGACAGGTGCCTTTAGAGGAGCCGAGGGTGGGACTAGTGGAATGACCAAATTGTTAAGAGCAGCCCTGCGCTCCGAAGACCTCTGACACCAGTAAAAGAGTGGAGTGTGTTCGGCTGGAGCTGCAGAGTTGGTGATAAAATCAGATATTTTATGGAGCCTTAGGATCATGCCAAGTACCATGGATACAGAGGTAAAAGGACGTGACCTCTGCATCCCAGGCTCTCACAGGAGGTCAGAGAGGATCCCTGAAGCTCAGCAAATAGAGAACGCTTGGCCACAAGGCATCTTGGAGATGTAGGCCAACCCCCTGTCTCCCAGGTTAAGAAATGGAAGCCCAGAGAGGTTAACAGACTTGCTTAGGGTCACACAGCTTGTTACAGGTAGAGATTTAATTTCAATTACCATGTATTAAATATGTAATGTGCTAGAGATTGAGCTAGACCTTTTCATGCTCGCTATTTCATTTAACCCTTATTACAGTGACATGAGTGGGCTTTACCAGAGGAGAGACCTGAACTTCAGAGGGTCACTGACTCGCTCAAAGTCACGCAGGCAGGTAGGAGGGAAATGGAAGGTCTCCTGTCATGTCAGTGTTCCAAACAAAGGCAGCGTCAGAAATTGTAAGTATGGCATCAAAATATCTTTAAGAAAAGCATCCAAGACTCCCCACTGTGCTCTTTCCTGCTCTTCGGGAGAACGGATATTGAAAGAATAGAATTAGAGCAGCAGGAAGGGCATTTGGAGAGATGGGGTAAGAAAAGAAAGTGATAGAAACGGCAAAAGGGAAGTGGGGTAGACATCTTTGAGATGATCAATACTAAAGATGTTTTAATTGAGGCTTTTTGAATATCCCAGGCAAAGATCCATTTCACAGATGAACAGGATGATTTAGCAACAAGAAGAGAGGGAAAGATTCAGACACGGCAGTGACGTGGGGCCTGCTCAGTGCGCTAGTGGGACGTTCTGTCCCTATTGTCCTGACCTGAAAGGCCTCTGCTGGCCCAAAGAGCTGTAGGAAACACCATGCATGTGGACTTTCTCCCTGCGCTGGGCTCGCAGTCTTTCCTGAAACAAGAGCATTCAGACCAAAATGAGTACTGAGCTACTAGCTTCTGCACAATAGGAGGGCTCTCCCGGTCACCTGAGCAGAACACAGAGGCAGGATGCCGTCCCCGTGGTGGCTCTTCAAGTTGTCTTCATGGTCTCGGGCTTCGTCATCTCCCTCCGCTCCTCTCATCGCATCCCGCTCTTCCCTCCCTTTCCCTGTCCTGCTTTCTCCCACCCCCCCTCTATCCCTTGCCCTCCATTTTTATGCATCGTATATAGAGCAGGGATGGTGGCTCAAATTGCTACCTGGGTCATCAGGTCACTAAAATCAGGATGTCATGCTGTGAGGAAGGGAGAGAGCTGCAGACAACAGGAAAGCACTTGCCTAAGCTATAAGGGGGAGGGGCTACAAGCGCCACCTAATTGTTGCCATGCTTGACTGTGGACCTAGCGTTGCCAAGTTTTCCAACTGTTCCAAAGAACCTGGAAATCTAGATTTATCTTTTATGAAATATCCTGATTTTTAAATGTTATCAGGTAATTCAATTCTAATTCAAATTCTTACAGGCTGGTGATGACCCACAGGCCACCAGCTTCAAACCACTGGTCTACAGAAACAAACAGTTGAAATCCTAGTTTCATTTCTCCTAGCTGTGTGACTCTGAGCATGTGTCTTAACCTCTCTGAGCCTTGGTTTCACCGACTATCAAGTAGTATAGAAGATGGCATATTAAGGACCAAGCTCACTGTCTCACACAGAGTAGATTCACCCTAGATAATAACTCCCTTCCTTCCCTTCCATTCCACCCCATGACCATGGTGTTTAGTCATGTATACATGGGATTCCAGAGAGGAATATTCAGTCTGTTACAAGACCAACGGCTTCCGCAACGTCAGCCTGAGTTCCTCCTGCAAATGATGGAATCACGAGAGCGCACGGTGTATTCTTACCCGGCTTTGTTGAAAGCCATTTCCCCCAAATGCCTTTTACGTGGGCAATGAGTCTCTATTCATGCACAATTTCACATGAAAAGATTTGCCCTTTTCATCGTCCGCATGGCTTGAATCGGCCGGCCTGCGAGAAAATAGTTGCATTCATTAGCATGCCAGATGATGTCACTGGCCTGGAGCTCGGGTGGATGCGGCCGTGGACTCAGAATCTTAGTGCTCCGTGGATCCTCAGAGGAGGCCATCTGGTGCGACCTTCCACCCAACGGTCCTTTAAACGCAGCTAAAACATCTCCGTGAGGTGGCCAGGGCTCACTATTCTGGGAAGCTGCCCCGGCCACTCTAGTGATTTGAAATGTCTTCCTCGTATCATATTTAAATGTGAATTTCAGTAACTTCGGTCCCTTGGTTCAGATCTGCCCTCCAGCAATACTGCGGGTAAGTTTAGTCACAGCACAACAGATATCCCATTAAATAATTGTAATGGCAACACTTACATAGCACACGGCAGGACTGCTCTCCGCGTTTTACAGGTATGTACTTATTTAACAGTCACAAAAACTCTGTGAAGCGGGCAATAGGAAAGCAGCCTCACTTTAAACTGGGGAGGCTGGAGGCACAGCGCACTGCAGCGGCAGCCCCGGGCCTCTGGCCGGTGAGTGGCGGGGTTGGGGGGGGGCCCTCGATGCACCTGCTGAGCGGCCGCCCCCACCCCTGCCCCACAGAGGACCTGCGCCAGGGTCTAGCGGGCACGGCCACGGGCCTCCGTGTCACCCAGAGCCAGATTGACATCCTGACTGCCGCCTCCTCTCAAAGCAAGTTGGGCGACCTACGTTGTGTCCCCGACCTTCTCGCGAGGGCCCTGCCGCCTCTCAGAGGCCCGGGAGTCGAGCGAGGCCCCTGGAGCGCCGAGCGCGTGGCCCGCATCCCCCGGGTCACCGTCCTTCCGCGGCAGCCTTGCAGCGCCCGCCTCGCGCTCACGGCCCGCCCTTCTGTGCGTGCTCTTCATTTCCCTCCCATTTTTAGCATGGAGCGTTTCAGAGTTGTCTTGCCTCACTCCGAATACAGTGGTATTTTCAAGCATTTAGCATTCGGTTCCCATCCTGGCGGCTAAGGGCGTGCTAACACACCTCTCTCAAGGATGTGTGCAGAGGTGCAAGTACATTAGGATCTGAGGATAAATGTGTGAACTAAGACAAAAGCTTTGCCCTAAGGACCCCTCGGGTAAGTAGGATTCATGGTGCAAAGAGTGATGGAAAGGATGGAAGAGGACGGGGCGGGGGCAGGACAGCTCACCCAGGGCCGGGGAGGCATACGACATTTTTGAGGAAGCCAGGGAAAGGAAAGAGGGGACAAAAATGTAGGCTTTAGAACCTCGGCAGGACCTAAATGTCAGAACCAAACCTTAAGTCACCACATACACCCATGGTAGAAAGGCTCTGAAAATGGATGATAGGGAAATTTATAAATATGACACAAACGCATAACATATAAAGGATAAGACTGGTAATGTTTACTACTTTAAAATTTAAAATGAATGTTTCTCAAAAAAGAAAAACCCTAAAAGCTGGTATGTAACACAAGATATTGGTTATGAGATCACCCACAGGTTCGAAGATACTTTCGTCATGTGTAACAAAGGGCAAGAATCCAGGGAAATACTAAATCAGCAAGTAAAAGACAAAAAATATAGAAAAATGAGTAAATGTAGAGGCAATTCACATAAGAGAAATCTTAAACATAATAATAATAAACATATTCCCAACCTTAGTAATCTGAGGAATTCAAATTGAAATAATAATCAGAAAGACAATTTCTCATCCATCAGACTAGCAAATATTTAAAGGTGTGACAAGATCAAGCGTTGGTGAAGGAATAAAGAAAGGAAAATTATCCTAAATTGCTGGAGAAGTATACACTGATAATACTGCCTGCAAAGGCCAGTTTGGCTCTGACTGTGTGCATTCTCTATGACCCAATAATTCTGTTTTTATATATACACAAACACACATATACACACACATCTGCACACACACATACTCTAGAGAATGTTACAGACATGTGCACAAAGCCACATATACCAGAAAATTCATTGCAATTCTATTTATAACAGAAAAAAATGTAAACCCTCTGCATGCCCACCATTTGAGGAATGGGTGACTAAAGTATTTATGCAATGGGATACTTAAAGAAAACTAGTGGTGACATCCGAAACACATAATTTAAGTGAAAAAATGAGCAGGATGATATTTAATGTATATACAGTATAACATCATTCATGGAAATCTTTTTTAAAAACCTACGCAAACATAAAACAATACTGCATGTTGTTCATACATAAAATCCGTGAAAAATAGACTGGAAAAGATACCCACTTGATTCATGAAAGTGTGGCCACTGGAGAGGGAAGAAGAAATGGGACTGGCAGTGAAAGCCAGAGGGGACTTCAATTTTATCTGAAATGTTTGATTTGTTTATTAGAAAAAGATTTAAAGCAACGGCAACAAAATGTTAACAATTATCCATTATTGGTGGTAGGTCCATGGATGTTTGTTTTATAATTCATTGTCATTTTTGTTACTTTTATTTGCTTATTTTTTATGTTTTTTGGTGAGGAAGATTGGCCGTGAGCTAACATCTGTTGCCAATCTTCCTCCTGTCTTTCCTTCTCTCCAAGGCCCCAGTACATAGTTGCACATCCTAGTTTTATGTCACTCTCGGTCTTCTATGGGGGACGCCACCACAGCATGGCTTGGTGAGCAGTGCGCAGGTCCGCACCCAGGATCTGAAACTGTGAACCCCAGGCCACGGAAGCAGAGCAGGCGAACTTAACCACTATGCCACCGGCCGGCCTGTGTTACTTTTATAAATGGCTCAAAAATGTAAATGCAATCCCAGGAGAAGAAGATCGACTTTAGCAGTCCTATCTGGTTGGTGGGTGAAGGGGGGGCTGCAGGCCAGTTTCCCTGGATTTCCTGCTTCCAGTGGCGCTAGGATAACCCCACCTCAGCTCGTGGGAAAGAAAAGGAACACAACAGTCCAAGTGGTTTCTGATCATAGGCTTACAACCCTCACTGGAAGCAATAGTATATTTTTTTTTTGCTAAAAATCAAATATGAAATATTAAGCAAAAGAAAATTCCACATTTGTGTATTCAAACTCATCTAATTAAACGTTCGGCAGACCTTGGTGTGCACCTCCCCTGTGGAAGGTGCTGTGCTGGGTGGAAGGGACACGGGGACAGACCGCTTCCCTGGAGGAAGAGCACGGAGCTGCATTTACTAGGTCGCACCTCCCTCCAAGTTTCTCCCGCAGGTCCACTTTTGTGAGCATTCCCCACAAAAACCCGGAGAAGTAGGTAATACTGTCCCCAATCTACAAATGACTGTACTGAGAGTAAGCCAGCCCCAGGTCATCGCCAGTTGGCCAACGGCAGCATTTGTTCTCAGACTCAGGTTTGCTAACACGAGATTCCACGTTGCTACAGCAGACGTTGGATGTCTTCGGGCAAGTGAGACGTGAGCAGTGAGATGAGCGCTCTTTGGAGATGTACAGTGTTCTGTAAAAAGCAAAACTCTCCAACCTTTGCTTTTGTCCTTGAAAGTGAGGAATAAAATTGTAGGCAGAACTAATAGTCTTGGGATGGCAGGCCTGCCTACCATTTAGCTTTCCTTCCCAGTGGACAGGAACCACGCCTCGGCTGTGGTTCGCTCTGTGCTGAGGGCACAGGCGTTCAGGTGGGATGCCCTCAGAGCCTGCCCTGCACCTGCCAGTGACGAATTGTCATCTGGGAGCACCTGGCTCTTCTTTGTTCAGAGGACACGCACCCCTCGTGCACAGAGCCCCCAGAGCAAGGTGCTGAGGCCTGCAGGGCAGGATCCGGGCTCCCATCATCACATTTCCCTTTCAGCTTCCTTTGTGGCTTTAGCCAGATGGCCCTTGCTGATCCCTAAACCTCGTGTACTTGAGATAGTGCCAGTTCTTAAATCATCAGATGTTCGGGGGACTAAATGAACAGCGGATGCTGGATAACAAAGTAATCGTTGCGCATTTTCAAATGGCGTCTCGACCTCGAGGCAGTCCTGTGAGGCACAAAGGGAGATTCCTGGAAACTGTTCTCAGAGGCGCCTGGGAGAGCTCACAGAGCACTCTAGGAACTGGATCTCTGGTCACCAGAGGTGTCTGTAGGCTGGAGAGTACGCTGAACCTCGACGACTGTCCACCACCAATTATCAAACGATAATGGTCGGATAATGGTCAAACGATAACAGTCTTCCACAGCTGCCTGGTGGATTCGCGTGTCCTCTGAGTCAGGCATGGCTCAGCCTCACCCCTGCAGGCCCTGCTCAAGCACTGTCTCCCGCGGTGACACCTGGACAGTACACAGGGGTAGCGGCTGGAGGACCTGAGTCAAAGCACCCATTCTTCATAACACCGGAAGAGGCTCTGTTAATTCAGGAGAGCACAGAAACAACCACAGTAGCAGTTGTGGACAACGCACCCACAATGTGGAATGAATTGTTTACATGTCCCCAATAATTGATGTGTGCACCAACAAGCACACACACACAGCCTCATGTACACAACAGCACACAACACAAGGGCATCGCTATAGCGTACTTTGGGCATTCCGTCTCTGCCTGGCACGCGTGCCAGAGAGGGATGCTGCCCCTGCTTGCACACCTTCACACTTGTGGTTCTCTCTGCCCCAAGTACCATCCTGGATCACCTCGGCTTCCCACCCCACTGTCCTTGTTTAAATCCTGCCACTCTTCAGAAGTCATTAGCCTTCATATCATTCCTCAAGGAGGCCTTCCTGGCCCTCCCACCTCTACATCCGGCCACTCCCACACATAGTCCCAGAGAGCCGCATCCTTCTCCTTTTGTGATGTGTAACTCGTCGCATGGGTAGTTATCATCATTGTCTGTGCTAGAAGAGGAGCAACAGGCCTGGGGAGAGCCCAAGAATTTCTTAAGCATCTAGGCCTATATTTATATTTTCACACAGAACCAGCTTCCTGCCCTCAGGGCAGTTCCATGGGCCTCCTGCCGCAGGACAGTGTCAAGCATGGACTCCTTATCATGCCTTCAGCGTAAGAGAAGGTGTGGCGCTCAGCATGAGCTGCACGGTCCTCTCTCATCATAGCCCCCTCACACCAGCCAGCGTGAGGGTGACTTGTCTGGATTTTCACTATCCCCTATCGTGTTGAGCCCACATTTTCATAGAAAACTATTTTCCCTAGATTCATTGTTAGCATTGTTTCTAAAACACCATGCCATCTTTTTTTATATTTTTATTTTACATTCCACCACCTGCTTCTCCCTGGGCCTTGGTTTCCCCATTTGTACAATGAGAGAATTAGAGAAGATAAATCTCCAAGATCCCTCCCAGGCTAATGTTCTGAATCTTTGAAATGTCCCCTTAGTGGGTTAAGGAGCCCAAAGAAATAAGCCCCCTGTTTTAAGTGGCTGTCCTCCAGGGCCATAGAGGCAGCTGAAATGAACGCTAGTTACTGTATGCCGGCAGATTCCATTGTCCTACCCATTTTCTCCCCTTCCAACCTGCTCCAGGGGGTTGAACCTCCCCCTCCGTGGGCCTCATGGAGGATGAGAGCTCCCGTGGAGATCCAACACATGACACATGATGAAAGCTGTAACAGGGGAAAGTTAATAGCGATTAGAATCTATTTGCCTTCACTTCATCTTATTACAGATTATTCTTGTATATTAACTCCATAATTCTCTGATTACCAAGGAGTTCAACTGAGGCCCTGGGTCTCTTCAGTCCTAATTAGCCTTGCCCAGCTGAGCTCACGCCAGACTGACCATCACCACAGTATTTCTCACTCGGCAGCAGAGGCGAGAATGATTCGTTCTGGGAACTTTGTCTCTCTTGCTGTAAACTATTTGCATACCATGCGGATTTGCACAGACCTAGCTGGTGCTGGGTCCCAGAAGCATCTGCTTTCAACCGCCTAGCCCACTTCTCTGAGAAACGGCTGTGCATTATTCAGTAAATGGTCCCTCCAGGGAATGGACATGGCTTCCTCCTGAAACAGAATTTAAAGTTAGACATTTTGAGAGGCAACGTGGCATAGTGGTTATGTACTCATTATTGGGAGAAGTGGACTAGGTTTTAGACTAGTAGTTGATTTTGGAAGCGTTACCTAAGCTTTGTAAGCCTCAGCTTACTTATTTATAAAATGGGGATTATAATAGTGCTCACTTTATAGGATTGTTAGGAGGATCAAAGGAAATAGATGGCATATAGGAAGCATTCAGTATAGGTTAGTTTTTATTATTGTTAATATTAATTAGCAGCTTTCTGTGGAGCAGCAGAGAGGCAATGGAAAGATTGTTCATTTTATGAATAAGGAAATGAAGCTAGGCCAGGAGCACTGACTTTATACCCTCCCAAACGTTTATAAAGCACTTCCCGTGGGCGAGTGCCTCAGCACTCAAAAATCCAGGTTCAACTCCAGCCCCCACCCCCCAAACAATAAGAAGTAGTTGTTGACTGTGCCTGTGGGATCAGGGAAGGCTTCCCAGAGGAGGTGTCGACTAAATTGGTCTTGATGAATCAATTCCATTCTTCAGTACCCCATCTCAGTCTTTAAAACCGTGCCTGTCACCTCCTCTGTGAAGCCCTCTTTTATTACCTCCTCCCACCCAATACATAGGTAACCACTTTCTCCTCTAGTCAATTTCTGTACTTTGTCTATACTGACATTTTTGCATATAAAATACACATAAGTGGAGACTTTGAACTTCTCTGTCAGTTTTCTCCATCACTAGCACTCAGCCAGGCATCCAGGACACAGCAAAGATCATCATGATTTCTGACATCTCTAACGTGCTTACCGTGTTTAGGCTCTCCTCTAAGCACTACACTCATATCAGCTTACCAGCTTCCTGGCAGCTCTGTGCAGACGCAGAGGTACTGAGCACTTCCGTGGTTTGCCTGAGATTACTCAGAAGTCAGGATTTGAAGCCAAGCAGGCTGGCCCCAGAGCCCTTGCTCCTCACCATTCTGCAATAACTCTCCGAGGTGTTTGCTGACCTAGATGTGATACGCACCATCGAGTGCTACGCGCTTTCTATGTATTATCTAATTTTCACAGCCGTGCTCTGTTGTGAGTGCTGTTGTGATCTTCACGTTACACAGGTGTAGACTGAGGCTGCATGTTGGCCTCCCTTGCCCAAGGACACAGAGCTAGTAAGTGGCTGGAGCCTGTGCCACAGCCTGAAGTCTTCTCTGCTCCCCAGCGTTTCCTAAAATGTGACACGGAAATCCCCGGTAGTGTCTGAGATGGTTTTTATGTGGTTCATGGTTTATTTTAATAGTTATATCTTTGTTTTAATGTGTACCACAAGTAATATGACTAGAATCTTAAACCCATGATTTTATTGCTGTAAATGCTGAGAATGAGGCTGGAGTAGATATTTGAGAGTCAGAGCGTGTCATTTGAACACCTGCTGAGTGAGTGCTGATACAGTGGTATGGAAATGAGAAGTTGGTGTGTGGATGAGTAAAATTTGGGGAGCTCTGTAGTTCTCCTTGCTGCCTCCCCAACATGTGAAAAGGACAGTGACAAAAAGAGAGGCGAGCACATTCCAGGCTGTGACAATAGCACAAGCAAAGGTGTGAAGTCCGGGAGACGCTTGTCAGTTTCACACAGGGTGTTGTCTGATTTGTCTGCCTGGAGTCTAAACTTTATTCTGTAGGAAATGGAGAGCTCTCAAACATTTAGGGCCAGAGGTGGACACGACATTGTCTACTGATATTTATCTTTTAAAGGCATTGTGTGTTTATCATCCATCTGGATTTATAATAGCTTGACATTACCAATGAGTAAACACTACCACAAATATGTGTTAGTTGACAGCCCCCTCAACTAGTGCTCAGGAGGCAGCGCCATGAAACCGGAACCATCAGGACGCAAGCCTGGATGGGCGTGTGCACTGCAGGGCCCGCCCCCCATTCACCTGTGCGTTTTACAAATTAGAGCGCTAGCCTCCTTTCAGAAAGTTGTTTCTATCTAACTGCCAAGAGTGGTACTCTTGCATCTTTTTCTATTTGAAATCCTAAAACTAATTGAACAATTCATTGAACCTAATGGCTTTAGAAAAATCAATAATTGCCTCCTGTTATTGATATAGTGGAAGCACATGGAAGAAATTACCCAACACAGAAATAAGCCAGTTAAAATAAATAATTCAACAAGCTTCTTGGCCATCTATTCAAATTTTGAACTTGAACGATTATGCAGAGTTTCTTAAGTATAAATAATGAAAGAAATGCACTCAGTGCTGCCAGGGTGGGGACTAAAGCTATGGACAGCAACGATGCCAGTTCCTGGCATTTATCCCACCACTCCTGGCTAGGTATGGTCAGGTAATAGGTTGTTGGCTGTACGGTACGTGTCGGGGGGGTGGGGGGCGGTGTGAACACTGACTCCCAATTAATGTGATTAGCATGTGAGATCAGAGCATGCCAGTCACGCCGTGTTCCTCAAATATATCTGGTAATTTACAAGCACTTTCACATCTAGCTGTACGTAGCTGTAAGCCAGTTAGATATTTGGCAAATGGGAAAACTAAGGGCCAGCGACATGAACTGACTTGTCTACACTCACATTGCTAGTCAATACAAGCCCTGAAAACTATAGCACAGGTTTTTAAACTCCTTGTCCATCGCTCAGTTTACTACCACTGACTTTGACTTTTCATTCCCTTCTACATTCAAAAGAATCTGCAGAACTCAAGTCTCTGTTCTCTGTCTAAGGAACCTACGTTAACAAGGAACTGTTATTAGGTTAAGGTCACACAGCTCAAACAGAATAGAGTGGGGATTTGAACACAGCTCTTTCGACTCCTAGTTCAGGGCTCCTTTTGTTGTTGTTGTTATTGTTGAGGAGGACTGGCCCTGAGCTGCCAGCTCTGCCAGGCTTCCTCTGCTTTGTATGTAGGTCACCACCACAGCATGGCTGTTGAGTGCTGTAGGTCCACACCCGGGATATGAACCGGCGAACCTGGGCCACTGAAGCAGAGTGCGCCGAACTTACGCCATGGGGCTGGCCGCCAGGGCTCCTTTCTTGTGCTCCTCAGCTGTTAGTGTGCCCCTTCCTTGGGCAAGGAGGTGAGATGATCTGGGAAAACACAATCCCTGGCTGAGAACCAGGGACTTTCCAAAGCAGGATGCTGGACCTGGGACTGAGGAGGACTTTGCCAGTTCCTCAGGGTGACCTGCTCCTCTGCCAGGGTTACAAGTCACTAGGGATGGAGGCGGATAGTGGCAGATGTTTGTAATTGGCGGAAACCTGGGTCATGAGTCCTGATGTAGTGAAGACAAAAATTGCAGTGGGACTGTCGGGGGCAGGGGGGAAGAAAATGGAATGACAATATTTTTCTTCCCTGCTAGTTTTTCTCCATTAGCTCAGAGTCTCAAAACAGTCACGTCACAGGCCATGCCTGAGTGCAAGAGAAGAAAAGGCATCAAGGGGCGGTCCAGCGTGCATTGCCGTTCAGGACAGTGAGAGCCTTTCACTCACCCGCCATTCTTGTCACCATCGTATCCCATGCGTACAAGCTAATGCTCAGTACAGCACTGAGGACGTGCCAGGCGTGCTGTAAGTGGTTGTGAGCATTCATTTAATGCTCACAGTAACCCATGGATGGATACTTTCATTATAACCCTTGATCAGATGAGGAAATTGAGACCTGCAAAGAGTGTCCATCCAAGGCAGCACAGTAGGAGAGCAAGGGTGCAGCTGAACGCAGCCCAGTGGCTCTAGAACCCATCTTTTCAACTGCCGGACTGTACTCTGGTGCCCAACAGTCTGTGCTCATCTCTTCAGATCCAGTCTCCACCCTCGTCCACATGGCTCTGGGCCACCGAGCTCAGTGGGCTGCATCCATGGACCCCCTTGACTTCTGGCTTCGGCTTGGGTTTGGCCACTGGAAAGCACCAGCAGGGAATCAGATGCAGGAAGATGGCTCAGCGCAGTTAGTCTCCTGGTTCTCTCCCCGCCAAGGCCACAGCTCGTCTACCTGAGGTCACAGCTCGGGTTGAAAAGCCCTCTCCTACAGCCATAGCTACACCTACCGCTCCTCCTGGCTCTGGATAATGCTCCTCCCACTTGGCTCCTCAGGCTTAAAGGTGGTAAGGGCTCCCCTGTGCTGTGAGCCTGGAGGGCTCCACCACCCACATAGGCTTCCTTTCACCCTGTCCACACCTGTATAAATAGTCTCCTCATTAGACTTCCCTCAGTTACTTCATCTGAATGATCCACCGGTTCTGTGCTGGGACCCTGACTAATACAACTGCCTCTAGCAGTGTTGTTTGCACAAGGTTAGCACTTAATAAATAAATGTTGGGGGCCGGCCCCATGGCCAAGTGGTTAAGTTCGTGCGCTCCGCTTCGGTGGCCTGGGGTTTTGCCAGTTCAGATCCTGGGCGTGGACATGGCACTGTTCATCAGGCCATGCTGAGGTGACATCACACATGCCACAACTAGGAGGACCCACAACTGAAAAAATATACAACTATGTACTGGGGGGATTTGGGGAGAAAAAGCAAAAAAAAAAAAAAATAAAAGATTGGCAACAGTTGTTAGCTCAGGTGCCAATCTTTAAAAATAAATAAAAGTTGGAGAGAGAAAACAAGAAAGAGAGAGGGGAGGATGGAAAGACGGGGTGGGGCGATTTCAAAACCCCTCTCAAAGAAGTTTAGAAAACCAGTCCAGCTCACTTCACCTGGATTAGCCTCTTTCTTTTCTTACAAATAATACGACTTGGGTCATAAAACTCTATCAGGTGTTATTTCATATTTACCATATATATTATCACCCCTCTTTACAGTTCACAAAATTGCTCCTCAAAGTGGTGAAATAATTTGCCTAAGTTCACATATCAATGAAGTAGCTGAGCCTGGACTCAGCACAGAAATTCTGACTCCAAATCCAATGCATTTTTCTCTCATCAGCTGCAATTTCTGAGCATGAAGTGTCTCCTTCCTGAACAATGATTCGGATATTCAGGAAGTCAAAACCACCTTGAAGGAAGGACTCTGTCCTCATGAGGGCTTCAGTCACCGTGAGGGTTCGGTGTAGGGTCGTTCGCATCACCACTGACTGCCTCGTTGCGCTTTCTCCTAGCTCCCTGTTCCCCCTGAGCACCGATCTTAACTCTGTCTTTGGAGGGGGGAGGAACACAGCTCCAGTGCCGAAAGATCTATTGTTCTATGCGGTTCCTTCCATCTCAGCCTTCCAAGGTATGCCAAGGGCCATTCTTAAAAGCAGTCGATGTAGGAAGGCACTAATGTACATTCTGATAGCCCACTTTGAAAAATGTAGGTCTTTTTTTAAAACTTAGCTATTGGTATTTGTACAGATGGCTGGCATTTGAAGGTGTCGCCACGAAGTCCCCTGAGGACTTGGAAGGTCCCTCTGAGAAATGTTTATTTGAGAATCCAAACGCCCGTCACTTCTCCACGTCCCGCTGGTTGCATTCTCCTAGAAGGACATTAATCCAGGCCCGGACAGTGCCTGTAAAGTAGACCGGAAAGACTCGTTGTTAAGAAGCCACATTTTTCTGAAAGAAGGCAAACATATGATTATGTCTGTGAATATTTAAAATTCTAAACAAACGGCCAAAAAATGAACCATGTAAGCAGCTACTTGTGTGAACAAAGGTTCAAGACACAAGATTGAAGGGCTTATTTTGGACTAAACCACGCGATTGTATCATTCTCTATAGAGACTCTAAAATCAGGCATTTTTAACTAAAGGGGGACAAATGAACAGAACAGGTAAGAGCGCATCCAGCGCCTTGGGGCACAGTCACTCTTTTGTCTCCTCCACCCACAGCAAGCTTCTTCCCAGAGAGGCATTTGTCTTTCCTCCGTTCTCCATCCTAGATATAGCATCCTGCCTAGCATGTAGGCGGCGCTCATGAAACGATTACTGAGCGATTAACTGGCTAAAGGAAGGAGTTGTTCACAAAGCCCTATCTGATTTTTCATTTAACCCTCAAAAGTTCCAGTAAGACAGCAGGTGCAGGAATTATTGTTTCTCCCATTTTATAGATGCAGAAATTGAGACCCAGATAGGTAACGGGTCTTGCCCAAGGTCACACAGCAAATTAGTGGCAGAGCCGGGAGTAAAAACTTGATTCCCTAATGACAAAGACAGTGGTCTTTCCAATTCCTTGACCTGGTCTGACTTCTTCTCCTTCATTTTAGCTTTCACTTGGTCTACCAAATTATGCTTTGGAGTGGAAATGGCATTTGGGAACTGACGGACTGAAAACAAAGCTCTTCCTGAGTCAAAACCATGAAATCCCTAAATGAAATGGGAGGCGTTGTGTTCCCTGATACAGAGATCAATGTAGTAGAAGAGAAGTGAGTGACAGATAGGAAATTAATGGCATTTAAATTTATGCAGTTACAATAGAAAACAATTCTTCTGGAATGCCTTCCTGAGGCTTTGATACGTAGTGGTAATTAAAAGAGCTCCTTTAAATCATTTATTATAATTATGTTTTAAATGATCCAGTCCTGAATGTAGCCGGCTTTTGTTGTTTACTGGTAACTGGTGACATTTGGAATTGACTAGACATTTGCAATAATTTGACTACTTTTCTTATACAGAAACTGAACTGCCTCATGCAATTGAATTGGGAAAACATACCAGGTTACCTGTGGACCCCTTACTTTCTGCCCTGCCTCAGTGATCTGATATACTCCCCAGGCAAAAAGAGTTAAGCCAAGTTGGAACTTAAGATCAGGCACATTCTGCAACTTTCAAAGGTAAAAGGCTTTATGAAAAAGTGGAGAACTGATCACACGCTTTGGTTGTGAGCTTTGACCTTCTGCACGTCCAGGCTGATGCAGGTGAACTTTGCAGAGTTGGCAATAACTTTATGCTAATGAGGTTGGAGTTATAAATTCAATTACATTCTAACCGTTTTCCTCTCCATGTTAGGAATCTCTTATTGCTTAAGGCTTTGTGGCTTACAGGCAAAATAACTGAGGCTCAGAGATGTTGAGAGGCTTGCCTAAGGCCACGCAGCTCATGATGAGTTGGTGGGGGCAGCCATTTTTGGCTCTGGGTTAAATGCTTTCTCCAGCTCTGCCCCGCGGGCTGCTTTTCTGATTGTGCAGTGTTTTACAAGCAACACCGCAGTGTGATACTTGTTGTAAAAGTGCGCGCCCATTTGAATGGTGGGGTTCCGAGCAGTGAGCTGACTGACACCTTGAGTGGCAAGGACGGAACTTTGATCCAGGCTCCTGAGTCCAAGTTTAGGACTCTTTTTGTTAAAGCACAGCTTCCCAGCTTAGAGAAGTCTAGTAGATGTGTGTGCTGGGTCATCAAGGGACTGGGTGAAGGTCATGGCTGGGTCAGGGGGCAGTCATTCCCTCCAGATGTGGGGCTGAGTTTCAAGGAAACGCTCACGTTTCCTGAACAACTAAGATGATTTCTGGAACCCTTCCTGTTCACTTCCCTTCCCTGAGCTTTCTCTTCCCAAAGCAAGCCACCCAGAACTCAGGGTGTGGTTTCTCCTCCATGCCCACCCCTCTGTCTGCCTTCTCCCCCATCCCATGCCCCAAATTCTCTTCCTCACTCTGCTTTTCTGCTCCTTCAGACTCAAATCCACTTCAGGAGTAGCACGAGTTTTCTCTATATTAACATTTGGCCAACAATTCAGCTTCTCTGAGCCTCGGGTTCTGCCTTGTAAAGGAATATCTCTCAATTGCTAATATCTAAATTGAGGGCTGATCCCCTGACTTATTTACATTTGTGTCGCTGGAACCCAGCTTGGCTCCTACATATAGTAAACAAACGGCCAGATCTTGTAAGGTCCTTGTAAGGACCTGGCAGAGGTCTTAGCACATATTAGATGCTTCATTCATTCTTTCGTCAATGGAAAATCCACTCAGGGCCTGCAGCAGAACAGGTTGGGACTTGTAGGCACGTTGGATGCAGCAATGACAAGACAGCTGAGGATCCCCACCCTCTTGGAACTTATGTCCTAGGAGGACAAGATAGACAATACATAATAAACATGCTAAACAAGTACAGCATGTAGTAAATCTATCGAAAAATTTTTGAAATAGAGCTGAGACAAGGGGATCAAGGAGAGGGCTTGCGGGGAGCAGGTTGCAATTTTAAATAGAGTGGTCTTGGGCAACCTCATGGAAAAGTAACATTTGAGTTCAATAGTTAATTTCCTTATCTTCATTCTTTCCTCTTTTTCTCTCCTTTTTCCCCCAACCCAAGTTCTTCTTATATAGTTCCTATCTCTCTGACAAGATTAGAACATACTGGAGAATCTAGACACTTAGACGTATTGTCCGGTCTGCAGGAATGGATACATAATTTGCAGGGCCCAATGCAAATGGAAAATCAGAGCCCTTGTTCAAAACTCGTTACAGACTTCAAGATGGCAGCAGCAGAGCGTTAAACCAAGCGCAGGGCCCTTCTGCACAGGTCACACACATGTGAACTGGCTGTAAGGTCCGTGATATGACAGGCTCTGTCATGTCGTGATTGCAATTGCCTTGACTCAGGTCCAGTCTCTCCTTTCTCTGGCCTATGGACTGTGAGGCAGCCTGACCACTTGCTTTCTACCTGCGCCTTGTCCTGGACCGGGAGTCAGCCTCATTTCTCGCTGTCCTCACCGAGCTGAGCTCGGACTCTTCTACTGCCCTACCGCGGGCTCACCTCACACACAGGTACTGATGGATTTGTAAAGCCAGCAACTGTCCTTAGGAATCAGTAAACCTTCGTGCACGAGGAGTTTATTTTCTCCAGATTTAATGGCAAGGGGACATAAGTAGGTGGAGGACTCAAGGATTTATTTCCTTCTGATTGTCAAGAGCACTCTCTCCAGTGGTGCCATTTACCTGATAAATCGTAGCATTAGTTCTCAATGATGATGAGCCTCCGACCTGCTCAGGCTACTGCCTCATCCCGACACTGAGCAATCCATCCCTCCCACGCCTGGCCCAGCTGAGGACAGAGATGCTGCTGCTAATGGAGTGCCTTATACAAGCACAGCACTTCACAGTTCACCCTTTTTCTCTTCCACACTTGCTCCCCCCGAATCTCACAGGTGAGATTGAAGCTTGAGAGGCAGCGTAACTTGCACAATATCCCACAGTAATGGTCCTGGGATTTCCAACCAGCTCTTCTGACTCTGATGCCACTGTCCTTCCTGATATTGGTTTGTTACGTGTGGGTTTATTCTGCATACCCCGCCTACTTCCTCTGAAGGGACTTGACTGCAGGATTCTTATTCCCGAATGCACTTTCCCGCTAATGCTGTTATCCTAAAGTCCTGTGAGGTCTTGGAGTCTAGAGTGCTGAAATGCGGTTGTTCCCTTGCCCAGGTCCGTATCATTGTGAAGAAGCAAAGATAGTTCTCAAACCTATACATATGCCAATCTAAGTAAACAAGAGGCCAGAAATAGAAATAAGAACCTGTAAGAACTGCACTTATAATATTCATCCATCTAGTCAATGATTCTTTTTTTTCATTTTTTTAGTTGTGGTGAATTATATATAACATAAAATCTATCGTTTTAAGTGTATGATTCTGGGCCATTAAGTTCATACAAATTGTTATGCGACCATCACCACCATGCATCTCCAGAACTTTTTCATCTCCCAAATTGAAACCCTATACTATCAACCAATAACTCCCATTCCTCTCTTCCCCTGTCCCCTGGCACCCTTCATTCTACTTTCTATCTCTATGAAGTTGGCTATTCTAGGTACCACGTATAAGTGGAATCAAACAATATTTATCTTTTCTGACTGGCTGTTTAACGTAGCATAATGTCTTCAGAGTTCATCCATGTGGTAGCGTGTGTCGGAATTTCCTCGCTAAATAACATTCTATTATACATTTATACCACATTTTGTTCATCCACTCATCTTTAATGGAGATTTGGGTTGCTTCCACCTTTGAGGTATTGTGAATCATGCTGCTGTGAACCTGGGTATAGAAATATCTTTTTGAGTCCCTGTTTTCAACTCTTTCGGGTATATACTGGAATTTCTGGGTTATGTAGTAATTCTATGTTTATGTTTTTAGGAATTATCATACCATTTTGCACAGAGGCTACACCATCTTACATTTCTACCAGCAGTGTACAAGGGTTCCCATTTCCCCATATCCTCTCCAACACTTACTTTCTGTTTTGTTTTGTTTTTATAATAACCATCCTAATGGTTATAAAGTGGTTATTCAATGATTCTTTTATGCATCCGCCCACCCATATATCCATCCATTCAACTATCTACCCAACCATATTGGGAGCTTCCTTTGATACTGTGGAGCAGAAGGAAGAAAGCCCAGTTCTTGTCCTTGAGGAGTTCAACACCTCATGCGAAAGGCAAAGACGTCAATACTCAAAGTTCCCCAGCCATGCCCTATCTCCATCCCAGCCCGAAACCTACAGAGCCTTCCGTTGACCTTGGCTTATAATGACTTCACAGCTCTTTCCAAAACTCCTCCTCCACACCCTCTTCAGTTTGGAGACATTTGTACAGGGTTTTAGTTGCAGAGAAATGAAGAGTTCTAGTTCTCTTTTGGCCCAGAGTAGTCTGTCTTCACGTATGGGTGGACACATCCCCTGATTTTCTCCTTCCCCTTGATGGCAGATTTGAGGGCTGTTGCTCAGGAGCCCAGAGCTTCGGAATGAGCAGCTCTGCTTCTGGGCTCCTGCCCTACTTCTCACAGATATGATAGCAACCTACCAGGAGAAGTAACTTACCCTCTCTGGACCTCTTGCTTTCCCTCTTTCTGGGTTGCGGGAAAGTTTGAGCTAACAGAGGCCTCTACCTGCGAGAAGTCTGCCTTGACCACCTCAGCCCACTGACTAGTATTTCTGTGGATCTCAGGATGCTGACTCACACCCAGTAGGTGCTCAGGTTGAGAGAGAAACAGAACTTGATGGCTGGTGCCCGGATAGCCCAATAACACAGCGCAGTGGACAAGACCAGCGGCAGTGACATCCATCAGAGCTGAGTGCATAGCCTGGCTCCCCGCCGTCTTTGGGTTACCTTGTGCAGGTTGTTAAACCTTGCTGTACCTCTATTTTGGAGAGCAGGGATAATAATCGTGCCTTTTGCATAGGTTCCTACGTGAAACACTTAGAAAATAATAAAAGTTGTTGCACTCGTGCTACTGCTTGCAGAAGGCAGAAACAATAAAGGCGTCCAGTTGGTTACCCAGTGGCTTGGCCTCTGCCTGCCAACAGGCTAGTCTCTGTCTCCCCAAAGGCCGCTGAAGCACAGGCTCCTGGAGACCAGGAGGTTTCATGAGGGACGAGGATAGACCAAGCTGTTATCTGTGCTGCTGCATCACTCATGGGGCTTTCTGGCTCCCCCCTTCCCTGTCTCCACCCAGCCCGATCCATATCTCCAACTCCCCGCCCCTGTCTGCTCAGCTACGGCCAAAGTCCTGCCCATCTCTCCTCTACCTCAGTGCAGAGAGGGTGGGGTGGGCAAGGGGGACTGACCGCTTGAGCTCCATCCCCTGCAGCAGGGCTCATGCGTGACACCCAGGGACCTCAGGGACCCACATGGAGGAGTAGCTGCCTCCAAGCAGCAGGTGCTCCCGATGGATAGCAGAGAAACAGGCGCAGCCATCCACCTCTGGATGCCAGATCTGAGCTGTGCTCATTCTGTATCCAAATAGCATTTAATACAGGGCCCAGTGCCACACACCTGGGCAGAACCAAAGTTCTTTCAGACCACATTTTATAAGAGGACACACGTACCAGGTTTTACCCATTGGAAGCACTGAAACTTAACAGTTTGCCAACCCACATCTGTGTCTCTAACAGAATGTGAAGAAGTTATACGTTAGGTACTTCATTAAAACCAGTCTCTGCAATGAGAACGTTATCTGACTCACACAAAAAAATTGACATAACATGAATAGCTGCAAGAAGAGATAAAAGACAGACAAATAATGTTGATGGAGCTTTTCCTATGTCTGGCGTGATGTTTTAAATGTTTCGTCTCATTTAACTCTTTTATCAGAGGAAGGGAGTACCATTATGAATCCTATTATGCAGATGTACAAGGTGAGGCATGAAGAGATTAAGTGATTTGTCCATGGTTAGAGGTGATTCTAGGATTTAAAGCAGGCAAGACTGTGCAACCACTGGGCTAGACGGCCTCTCAGGCCAACTTTAATGTAAAGCTCTAGTTCTTTCTGCTAAAGAACCGTGAGCCCTTAGCCTGATATAGAGAAGAGCGCCTGGCCCCGGTTGCATTCCCGACACGTGAAGTCTGGTTTCTGCTGATCTTCTGATGTGCTCTTGTCCCATTGCTGAGCTGGCTAGGATGTCCTTTTCTTATATTCGGGTCTTCATTTCTATTTGTGGTGTCATTTCTCTGCAAATTAATGCTAATTGCTGGAAGTCTCGATAGTAAATACAAGTCGTTAGCAGCCATATTTCTGAGGCAACAGTGCCCCCCTCTCAGAGGTTCTGCAAAATGCCAATAATCTGCTTTGTCCCTTACCCCAGAAAATGACTGGAGGGTCTCTGTTTTAGGCCAAGTGTCCTGTACCCTGCTCCTGGGCCTTCCTTCTGCTGTGACGAGGAGGAGGATGTCCTAGTTTTCCCCTTCAGGTGGGGAATGTAACTACCTCATTTTGGTTCATCTTGGAAATGGATTTCCCCCATCAGGAAGAGACATAGATCCCAGAGCATCTTTTTATATAGCTCAATTAAAGGTCCCCCTGCTTCCTCACACCCCAACCACTGATCACCCCTCAGGGGGTGTCCCTTTGAAAATACTTAGTCTCCAATATTGCCTTTGCTAAGTTAACTAAATTGGGGAGAAAACCAAGTTAAGCAGACAGACTCTTGTTTTAATGCAGAAGGAAAAGGCACACCCATCTCTGTTCTCATATAATCTACTTCCAGGACACAAAGGTCAGCTTTGAGCCCAGATTGCCTCCTGCGGGCTAGGATTTTCCAAGGTTATCTTCAAGAGCCCATCAATATCATCAGCTGCTCCACAAGAAAGGAAGTCCCTGGTCAAAAAGCCTTCAGAAATCTCCTGCCAAGGACTGGAGAGGAGACCTCAAGAACCATAGCACATGAAGCCCACTCTCTTTTGACTACATCTGCCTCCTGCCCCCCCCTCCTTGAAAATGACCCTTGGCTAATCTTTATTTACTTGCCTTGGCTGCGCTGAACCGAGATGTGAAAAGGTGGCACTCAAGAGTTAAATGTAGGAACCAAGCAGATTTGTTCCACCCACACTCCATTAGAGGAGAGAGAGAGATTGAGATCGAGATTTTGACTGTCTCTGCAGAAGCACAGCACGATTTCTCTCTCTAGACGTTACGAAAGTGGCCCCAGGATCCAGCAGCCATTTGTGGAACATTCCCAGTCTCCTGGGGATGGACACAGCATCCCATTCAACACGCTCATGGTGCCCTCCCGCCTGGCTTACCTGTGGTTGCGGCGGAACACAGAAAGCCAGGAAATAAGATGTGAAGAAACAGGCGTCATTCTAATGCCTGCCATCACTTAGCCACGCTCACCAACTGCTCTTCCTCTGGGTGTCCACAAAGTTGTCTAAACAGCAGCTGAGGTTGAACACATCAATTATGGTTAGGAAACTTCTCGATGGAGCAGTTAGGCCTGCTTGACTTTTCTTGAAAATGGCAGCGCTCATGTGCTGACTTGAACTTCCTGTCCAATGCCTTAATTGGGGGCTGAGAAGTGAGTAAATGTTTGGGAATAGCGAGAACCTGCGTGCCTCCTCTTCTGGGTTTTGAAGTTGAATTGTGGATGCAATCACCTCTAGCTGGGGCTATGGCAATGGTTTCTAACCTACTGGTCTCCCTGTTTCCATATTGTTTCTCTCCATCATTCATGCCTATGGCTGCCTTAGTGGTTTTTTCATGAATTCACACTCAACTTGTCATGTCATTCTTTAAAACCTTTAGAGAGCCCCTTTGGATAAGATCTGCTATCCATTTTTTTCTTACACATCCCGTTTTAGCCCCTGGAATTGCTTATCTATTTGCTGCCAGAGGCATCATTCTCAAACAGAAATCTGATCCCATCAGAGGTGGTTGAGGGTAGTGACTAAAAGCATAGACTTGGTAGCCCGACTTCCTGGCTTCAAATCCCATCTCTGTCGCTTTGGAGCTGTTTAATCTCGAGCAAGTTACTTAACTTCTCTGCCACTCAGTTTTCCTCATCAGTAAAATGAGGATGGTAAGAATAGAAGTTAGGGTTGTCATGAATATGAAATGAGGTTAATGTATATAACATGTTAAGTGTACAAAGTGTGTAGAACAGTGCCTGGCTTATAGTAAACACTCAAACGCTTTAGTGGCTGTGATAATAAGGATTCTCTTTCCTCAGAATAAGGCCCAAGATCCTCCATTTTCATATAAAGCCCTCCTTGATATGCACGCCTGTCTCCGCAGCCTCCTTCCTAGTTTCCATCATGCACACCTGGTTAGGTTCCCAATGCATCTATCTCAGCTGTGTCCCATGCCACTTGGCTCTCCCCATCCTCTTCCTTCTCAATGAGAGGCTTTTCCTATTCCATACTCCTTACTGGCTGGCACGCTTCTCTCCAACCTCCAGAATTGAGGCCACCGAGCCTTGTCTCTCCCAGTCCTAGAGCTTAGTGTCATCCCCTCCAAGGCATAGTGATGACTCCTCTCTTCATGCCGCCATTTTGCTCTGTGTATCCCTTCCACTTTGGCTGGTCACACTCTGTTATAACTTTGACTTTCCCCATCTCTTTTCTCCTCTAAGTCTTAAGTGCCTCAAAGTCAGTAACTTCTCATCTCTGGATCTCCAAGGGCTAGAACATGGCCAGATAGACCAGTTCAATGGCAGATTGTTGAAAGGATGGATAAATGAATTTCCCCAGCTACAAGTAACTTGTTTGTCCTCTGATCATAGTGATACCAATAATTTATATTATTTAAAGTGTATTTACCAAGTGCCAGGCACTGAGCTAAATTCTCTTTTTCCTTATCTAATACAACCCTCCCAAATAGTTGTGAAGGAGGATCAGTTATTGGATCGCTCAGAGACCGTCAAAAATGCCTGTTGATTAAGCAAAGCTAAGTTAACTAACTCCAGGAGCAGCGAGAGGATCACCTTGACAGTCCTGTTAGCTGTCAGAAGGGGAGATTAGGCGAGGGTGCTGACAGACTTTGAGGGCCTGGGCTGGGGGATTGTAAGGCAGGTCTTGTAAAATGGGGAACTGGTTCCCACTGAGTAGAGTTTCCCATATGATAGCTTTGGATTGGTGGGCTCAGGGAGGTGAGGGTCTTAAAGTGGGCCTCGAAGAGCATGCTGTTAGTCTCCGTAAGCTCTTTTAGCTTGTTCTCATTATCTTCCAGGAACGAGTATTCCTGGAGCAAGTACTCATTTTTGCTTGTACTCAGTATTGTTTAACGGAGGGACGGGAGCTGGGTAGATAAGAGTTCTCAGTATTCTTAGTAATATTATTCCCTTTCCCAAGATGAGGAAAGCGAAACTAGCTCATGGCTGGTGAATCACGGGGTCGGGTGTATACTCCAGTTTGCATGAGGCCATGACCTTGCACTAGACCGCTGTAATGTCTCTCCCGACACTGAGTTGATATCTCTTCGACTGCACCTGGCACTTTCTACTCTGTGGCAGTTACTTGGGTAACTGTATTATCTTGTGTTCATGGATGATTGCTGGCCATCATTCATCATTGTGTTGGTTCCTCCCACACGTCGTGAGTGCCACCTATGTGGTACACACTGTAGCAGGCCCTGGAGAAGGGGGAAGTTTTCTCCTCCAGAATCCCGGGGAAGGGGTGGTGGGAGAGTCGAGGACAGCAGGCCAGCTCGGCAGGGCTGCTCTCCTCCTCTTCCTTGACCAGGGGCAGGCTGGAGCACACTCTCCAGGGGGCTGCTCAGGGCAGGAAGATCTTGTGAAGCGGTCAGACAATGGGAGAGAATAGACCCCCAGACAGAGAGGGGAGGGGAGCCAACAAGAAGACAGAAGGTTGTATCGTTTGTAACCTGACTCTTTCCCATTAAGCCTCTGATTTTTAATTACCAACACACGAATTGCAGACTCTTGGTTTGATGCAGGGAGTGTGCAGAAAGTAAGAGATGTCCTCCAGTCAGGAGAAGACCAGAGAGTCAGGAGGGCCAGGCATAGTCTGCGCTATGGGCGTGGTTAGCCTACTGACCAAGGGCGTGGTCTCTGAGGACTTCCTATGTCCCCCCACCCCTCTCACCTCTCCTTCCCTTTCTCCTCCTGCCTTTCTTCCTTTCTTTTTCCTGTACTGCCTTGATCTGCAGCGGCTCTGGTTCAGGGAATGTGGAAGCAGCAGTGAAAGGGGAGGGGTTATAGGAATGATCCTACATTTTAAACCAGGAATAAACCCCCCCCACCCCCAGCCCTGCTTGCCCATCCATCCGCAGGAGTCTCCCTTGCCCTTGTGTCTGACGTACTGCTACAAATGTTCTCCTGTCCCAGCTTGTCTTTTGCTTTCCTTTTAACAGGATTGGAGCAAGAAACAGGCAGAGAGGGGGACTAAACCAAAACTGGAATTGAAAATCATTCCATTTTTTTTTCTTGAATATGAAATGCTATGGCTGAAACATAATGCAGCCCACAATGGTGTTTGCTTCAGTCATCTGGCAATTTAGCAAACTGTTTCGGCTGGACGTCAGAATGGGCCAATCAGCGACCTTCCCAGCTGAGCCCTGAGAACAGCAGGAACAGAAAGCCAGGGGGGTTTGCCGCACTGAGAAATGCAGCCACAGTCCGCTAACTGAGGCACCATCTACCTGGATGCAGGAAGAAGGGTTAAGAGGAGAAAAGCCAGGGACAAGGGCCCGGGAAAAAGAAGACAGACACACCCTGCTGTTAGGAGCACAGCCTTTCCACTCTTGTCATTCTTCTGTGGATGCAGAAAATTCCCCGTGTGTGAGAGAAGAGCTTTGTACTAACCGAGCCAGCCTGGGAGAGGACTCTGCCCTGCACCCAGTCTTCTTTAGGAAGGGCAAAACATCCTTTCCGGACTCAGGATATAGGGTCTGAGAACTTGAGGTGGAGACCCAGAGACAGGAGCAGACAAGCATAGGTGAACGGCGTAATATCGTGAAACAGATGCATTCAGAGTCAGGCAACAGGCATGTCAGAAAAAAACCACACAACCGAAAATACGCTGACGTTTATTGATCGCTGACATTTACTGAGTGCTGACTCAGTGCCAGGTGCTGTTCTAAGTGAAGTGAGCGAAGCACAGAGAGTTTAAGGAACTTGCCTGTGGTCACACAGCTCATTTGGGGAGCTGCAAGTTGTCCACTTTAACTATGAATCTGAACGTGTGGAATTAAATTTGGAAAACCTGTGAGTTGAGAGCAAGAGAACTTAAGTGGGCAATGTCCACGGCAGACCATGGAGCTTGGCTTTCATCTGGCAGGCCATGGTGAGCCACCGAAGGCTTTGGAAGATAGAAGTTGCGTGTTTGCTCCAGTGCATTAAGCAAGATGATCCCCTCTGACGGGGCTGCCTGGGAGCTTCAGAGCAGGTGGGGTTCCCAGGGCTTCCCTCAGGGGAGGTTTTCGGGCTGGGAAGGATGACTCAGCTGGGCCGAGGACCGCAGGCCCAAGGCTGCTCCCACTCAAAGCAGCCTCAGTCTGCTTCCGTGTATCAGCTTTCAGGGCTGTTGCTTGGCTCTTTCACCTTCTAGAGGACTCTTTCTTGCCCATGAGTCACACATGAGCTCTCAAGTCCCCTCAGCTGGAAAGGCGTATATGAAATGACATTGCAGGGAACGCAAGATGTCATCACATTGTCTCACTGGTCATGACATGGTACAAACTTACTCGGTCCGCTTCTCAGGTTACTCAAGGATGGCAAATAAGTTTCACTTGCACATGCCTCGTCTAATCAATGGGTAGTCGCTGGTGGAAAGAGAAGTTTGAAAGGGCTCTGCTCAAGTCACGCTGCCAGCACTTTGTTGCTTAGGCAAGCCTTGTAAGGGTACAGAGGAGGCAAGTGGTAGCACGTATGCAAGAATTTGCCATTGTTAGGCTACTGAAAGAAGCCAGGAATGCCCTCTGCGTCTTTGGAGTTCCTCTCCATCCCTAACACTGCAGCTTGTCGGGCTCTGTCGCGGAGCACGTGTGCAGCCTGCTCAGTCCATCAGAACGCAGTGTGTGTACTCGTAACACCTGCTCTGTGTGCGGCGTACTCGTTGCTGAGTTCTGTGTAAAGGGTGAATTAGCCCCTGCTTCTGGATGTTATCCTATTCTATTGAGACAGTACTAATGAGAAATGGTGACAGTGCTTTTGTCTTAGGAAGGCAGAGTTGGTTCTAGAAAGTCCGCATACAAACACTGATCTAGTTTGCGGACTTCATGCCGTTGAGAACCTTGAGAGGAGGCGGGGCTAAGGAGTCGTGCGGCCCTGGCTTAAATCCTTCCTTGGATAAGTTGTATACCTACAATGTGCTCAGTTTATTCTTCTATATAATGGGAATAGTAATTATGATAATATAATAGTACAGACGAACATATCTTAACAGTCTACTTCCTTGGCCAACAGGCCAGATTAATTAACATTCTCCTTTCCTTCTGTAAACCGTCCTGGTGGATGCGCACAGCATGCCCAGTGCTCATGGCTGGGGTTACGCTCTAGTGTACCTGCTCGCTTCTGCTGCGAGTGACCAGCTACTGGTCCCAATCACATTCCCTAGGAAGTTCCTGCTGTCTCTACACCAAGAGGCAGCATAGTGTCATGGTTAAGAGCCTGGATTCAGAACCCGGACTGCCGGGGCTCAAAGCGTGCCTCCTCCTCTTAGTAGTTATGTGGCCTTGAACAGATTACTTAACACCTCTGTGCTCAGTCTTCTCATTTGTAACATGAAGAAGTTAATCATATCTATCTCATAGGATTGTTCTGAGGATTAAATGAAGCAGTAAAGCGTCGTGCATACTAAGTGTTAACTCAAGTTTTTTATGGCAATGATGAGTCTGGCACATGGTGGATTCTTATATATGAGATCCACCTTTCTTTCTGGATTCAAGTTCAATGTTTTTATAATTTGCTTTTCTGTCTGGAAGAAAAGTATAGGCCCCCCTCCAGGCACCCGCATCCACTGTATGATGAGGTCTCCACCTGGCAGGATTCAGGTCAATCATCCCACCATTCTCTTGCCTTCAGTGAACACATCTGCTTAGGGCGTCTCAGAACACCACTGGCCATACTTGACAAGGTGGAGGTCCTCGAGAATGCTGAATGGGAAGAGAGGGTGGCCACAGGTCAGAAGTGAAAGCTGAGGGAAGGCGGGGTGTGTGAAAAGTTGACTAGAAAATTGTAACGTCAATATTAGCAGACAGGCTAATGAAGGGCTGCAATTTGCAGATGTCTGTTTCGCGCTTTCTCCCTTCAAAGGAGGTGGCGTATGCTAATCGGATCATCTAAGCTGGCCCAGGATCAGTGCAAGTGTTGTAGACAGGAGAGGGCTTCCGGTGCAGCGTGGAGGGACCTCCCTCCTTTGAACAAATGATGACCTTTCAATGTTTGAAATCTCTGGAGACAAACCATGCACACCAATAGAACAAGGAGAAAACTGGAAAGAAATTGGTCAGAGCCCGAAAAAAGTGAGAACACAAGGAAGGAGGAGAGTGAGAGGAAGGAAAATAGCTCATAGTTACGTACTACATGGCCGGCGTCCTGCCAAGCATTTAACATTCGCTTATTTATGCCTCAGTGCAACCCTATGAGGTAAATATTGATGTCACCATTTTGCAGATGGGCAAACAGGCCTAGAGATCTCATTGCCACACAAGTGGCACTTGGTGGCACTACTGGCAGGATGGGGCAGTGGTTAAAAGCTGGAATGCCAAAGTCAGCAAGACCTAGATTCAGTTCCACCTTGACTGCCCACCACCTCGTAACTGTCCCAAGTTCTCTGAGCACTGACTTCTTCATCCGTGTGGTGGAACCTGCACCACAGGTTGCTTTGAAGCTCGACTGGAATAATGGTTAGACAGTGTGATGGATAATCAAGTGACAGAGTACAAAGTGCAGTGCATCGAAAGTGCTCAGTAAACAGAATATCGTTCTTCTGGTATTTTCAGTTTTATTATTTTCATTATTAATTTCTCTCATCAGCTTAGGTGTGCCAGTCCTATCAATTTTGTGTAACTCTGAATTTCTTGAGGACTGTGAGCCAAAAATTAGAGAATTATTGAGGTTTTAGAGCCAGAGAGAACCTCAGAAATTCATTCAGTTCCAACCCCACATTCTGCAGGGGGGAGAAACTAATCTCAAAAAAAGGGAAGTAATTTGTCCAAGGTTACATCGAATGATAAGTAACAGCTGTGATATCATAACATCTATCATGCTTCTAGGCGGGTAGAAAATAGTCTTTAAGAAATACTTATTCAAGGGCAGGCCCCGTGGCCGAATGGTTAAGTCTGCACGCTCTGGTGCGCCGGCCCAGGGTTTCGCCAATTCGGATCCTGGGTGCAGACATGGCACCGCTTGTCAGGCCATGTTGAGGTGGTGTCCCACATGACACAACTAGAAGGATGTGCAACTAAGATATACAACTATGTACCGGGGGGATTTGGGGAGATAAAGCAGGAAAAAAAAAAAAAAGATTGGCAACAGTTGTTAGCTCAGGTGCCAATCTTTAAAAAAAAAAAAGAAATACTTATTCAACTAATTCTGCTTTCTTAGTCTCCATTAACCTCAGAGCAGTCCATACGGTGTTTCTCCTTCATGAACCGGCTGTAGATCTTGTTAGGAGCCCACATCTGAATCTGGGGGAAGTACCTGTGGTGGTCTTGGCCAACCTGCCTCCGGCTTACGGCTTCTCTTTCAGTCCCAGGAACCCTGCTCAGTTTTCTCCAGGGGAAGACAGGGCCTCAGCAGGCGTATTGGCTCCTGTAAACAGCAGAACGGTTTTGATGGAGAACAGGGAAGAGTTTTCAATGTTGTGGTTATTTGTGGCATTTCATCAGCCAACAATGTAAATTAAATTAATTAAAAAGCATTGTACATTTCTAATTCCAACACTGGATTCACTCAGTGGCCATGGAAATTTTGAATAATGGATAATAGTCATCTCTAATTTCTCAACATATGTTTTTTCACTTACACAGCTGTGAAAAAAATTATATTTATATTTTTGTTGATGCATAATTTCCAGCCTGAAAACAGGATTCATATTAGCATCAAACTGCCAACAGGTGTCGTGCTTTTTTTTTCTTCTCTTTCTGGTGAACTGGAATAATCCCTTCTTTGGCAGGAAGTCAGTATTTTTTCACAGTCATTTTTGCATCCTTAAGAACGCTTTTAAAATTATTTTCTACTTGATGAAACACATCCTCTAAGGCTTCATTATTTTCACTCTGGTGTTATCTGATTGAATATTTCAATCAGGAAAAGCTTGGGAGTTTTGAGTCCTTCCTACTCGAGACGGCATAGAACTACCTCTGGGTATGTTGATAACATTTGTAGTTTTTTTTGCTAAGAAATAACCATGACTTTAATGACCCAGTTGGTTCATAAGCCTGGAAATTGTTTAACTATTGATTACAAAATATCTTTTAGGTATAAGGTAGTCAAGCCAAAGGGAACTGTTACTGCATTCCATTCGTGATGGCCCTAGAGAAAGATTCTCATGAGACTTTGTCGGTTTCTTCAAAATTGCTTTTTTTCTGATCTACCAAAAAAAAATTCTCCTGGACTCCAAGAGAGTTTAAGAATTCGAAGCAAAGTGGAATGGAACTTTGACAGTTATCCTGAAATTTAATCCTCTTCCCTGTGTATTCCTTCCCAGTTAGCGTTGCCTCACCCATCTTTATCTCCACCCCCCACACCATCCTAGCTTATCTCTACAGGTCCTTTACCTGCGCTCTTTTCTTGCTCCCTGCCCTCCCGGTCACAGGCCCACCTGCGGCTGAGGACCTCTACATAAAGGCACATTTAATCTGCACTGTCCTCCTCGGTACCTTGCAGTGGCTCTGCCTTGTCCTGGAGATAAACTTGGAATTCTTGAGATGTACACACAAAGTCTTGCACTCATGATCTGGTCCCCTTTGCCCCTCATTCATTTTCTGGTATCGTCCTCAGTTACAAACCACTTCAAATCTATGTTGCAGCCACGTGGAGCTTCCTAGAGTTCCAGAAACAAATATGTGATTCCATTTCAAGCTTCAATGACTTTGCTCAAGCCATCTCCTCTGCCTGGTTTCCCCCTGCTTGTCCAGACTGTCTTCTTCAAAACTCAGCTCAGGGGGCTTCTTCCTAGCAAAGCGTTCCCTCTTTTATCACCAGCACAATTATCCACCTGACACCTTTCCACCCACAATGTAGAGAGAGTGGCTTTCCATTCTGATGTTTCACACTATCTTTTTAGTTGGAAATGGAGCAGACCATAATAGTCAAGAGCTTGGGTTCTAGAGTCAGATTTCCTAGGTTTGCATCCAAGCTCTGCCATTTACTAACTGTGTGACATTGGTAAGTTGTTTAACTCTCTGTGCTTGATTTGCCCATTGTAAAATGGGAGAAATAATTATTCTTACCTGATAAGGTGCTTGTGTGAATTAAATGAGACAACATATGTATAGTATTTAAAACAGTAGCTGGCAGGTAGCAAGCGCATGACTAATGATTGATATAGCTTGGTTCTTATCTGTATAACTTTACTACATTTGTTTCGAGTCTGCTTCTCCCACTAGACTGAGAGTCCCTTGAGGGCTGGAACGCACTTCTCTCATCTTTGTCTCTTGAGTGCCTTGTACTGTGCCTGGCATATAACAGGTGCTCAGGAACAGATGTAGGTGGAATGAATGAATAAATCAATGTAGACAGACAATCTGGAACTTCAGCAAGCAAAGAGACAGTCCCCACTCCCCCGGTTATATAATGTAGTTATGATATCCTTGACACTTCTTCTTCTTACTTTTTTTAAACTCAAAACTCCTCTCCTTTCATGATTAAAAGCTAAAACATGGATGAGTGTTTGCTGTACATTTGCACGAGGGTTTGAGTCCAACATCCACACTCTGGTGTCCTGCCTTGTTCTATTTTACTTTCCATTGCCATTGCCAAAATGAATATCCACTGATGGGATTTCTAGTATTCATCACATGCAGCCACCAGATGGATCTGAATAGTTTCTCTAACAACCAATTTGCATTTGGGCTCTGCTTCCAGAATGCCTTCCCATTATAGCTTCCATTTGCCCTCCGCGTACTCCAACATCTTCCACTCTGTTCTAAAGGCCACACCTCTGATTTTGGAAATTGTGGATCGATTTGGTATAATTGAGCTGCATCAAGTTAAAACAAGAATTGTATTTTATTGCCAAATCATGACTTGCTTATGTATTTCTACTTCTACCATGTAATCTAACAAAATTTTTCATTATAATCATCTTTTGTATAGAGTCCCCAAGGTATTGTTGTAAGACTGATTTTTTCCTCACTGTTCCAAAGGCTTCATCTTTGGGTTATGTTGCCTAGTGGGCATGGTTCTTGAGCCAAGATCTTCTTGTTCAAGTTGTTATGCTTATTTGGGGCTTCATGTTAGGTTTCATGAACTTAAATGAAGAGTAAGTAATAAATTCATAGAGGAAATCGGGTTAGCATGTGATTAACATCCCGGCTGATGCAGACGAGTGTACCAGTGATGGAAACATGTGCTTGTATCATGATGAAATGCAGATTAGAGGCCCTGGAGCCAACCCAAGGATGTCTGCCCAAAACTGTTTCATCTGTCAGCTTTAATCTGATCGAAGAGAACATACTTCAATGCAGTGAGGAAAATGTGAACTCCTAAAATAACCAGTGGCACTCTGTTTTCCATTTAGATGCTATTAAAATACTCACTTTTCATTGCGATGTAGGAGAAAGTATGCTGAACTATAAGCTAGAGGACCTGAATTCAAATCTTATCTCAGCCACTAACTTATGCTGTGAAATCTCACAGAGCCTTAGTTTCTGCATCTGGAAAATAAATGTGCTGGGCTGGACTAATGGTTTTCAATAGTTTTTTCCTTCATAAAGCAAATGATAAAGGATATTTGCACACTCCTATGGGTAGGCCCAGGGTTGTGCACAATTACCCAAGTACTGGTTACAGCTCGCCCATTCCTCCTGCTCAAGTAAACCTATCAGAAAGCACATGAGTGAAACTGACATTTTAAGATAACCCTGAATCCTATTCTGTCTAATTTATTTCAAAAACTAAAAATAAAGTAATTTGGGTACATCATTATTAATTTTTAAAAGGTGAGTTGCTACACAATTCCCAAAAGGTGTGTCACAAAACTAGATTTAAACAGTCCTTTGTGTTGTAATCGTTCCACATCTCCGTGAGCTAATCAAGATGCTGAGAGAGAAAAGTCCAAGGCCTTGAGTCTTTAACTATTTAGAATTAAACAACAAGGAGTATTTTACACCATCAAATACTTGGATAAAGTAAACTTTGTAAATGCAAGACTGAGCTTACAAGAAATAAAGGGAAACTACAAGAGTCCTAAAACAAAGAATGAACCAAGAATAAAAACCAGCAAATTGGAAAGATGACGATAAAGCTCTGGGGCAGAGAGAAAAGTTGCCAATACCAACTTGGAGACACAGGGTTTAAGTCCATGCTGGGAAGAGAGACTAGTCTGTGGGCTCTCTCATGTTTACCTGAGTAAACCTTCGTAAAGCCTGACTTTATATAAAAGAGTAGATTAAGTAAAATCTACCCATCAGAATAGAAAGACAATAGCAAAGTTTGTACATCTTATTTTGGGTTATGGATGGTGAAAAAAATTTGCATTAAGAATTAAGAATCATGGAATTAGATTGGAGACGTAAATAAATATTATCCCATAGTATGAAACTCTAAACTGAAAACAAAATAGACCCTGGGATACCTGGCAGGAGTAAATAGAAAACCTCTGTAGGCATACATCTTCAACCCAGGCTCACAAGATTCCTGTAGAGAAATGTGACAATGAAATCAAAATTCAGAATTGTGAAAACATACAATGAAACACATTATCATAAAGAGTCAGCAGGCACCAAACAACAAAATTAAACACCCAAGAACTTCAGGTGATATAAAAGTTGAATGGAAACTATAAAAGAAGGAAGTTTAAATTAATAAAATCACAGAAGGGAATTACTAATATAAAAAACTAATAAGATATATGAAAAAAGAAAAGGGAAGTCTTTGAAATTATCTAATGGAATCCCTACAAAATGAAAGATGTGGTTATCAAAATAAACAAACACAATAAATGGCTTAGATGGTAGCGTAGACGTAGTCAAAAATATAACTAGTTAACTGGAATACAGAAATATCTGGAATTCACAAAGAGAAATAAAAAGGTAAAAAATATTTAAAGGAGTAAAAAATAGATATGGAGAAGAGAACAAAAAATTCCATCTTACAATCTGATGAGATTTCTAGGAGGATAAAATAGAAAAAATAATGAGGATTAAAAAACATTCTAAGAGTTAATGGCCCCAAATTTTCCAGAATTGATGAAACCACATGCATCTGTAAAATCAGAACACATGTGAATATATACAACATATAAATCTGTACCTAGATGCATGGTCATGGGAATATAAAATTGTATAACTGTTGTGGAGGCACTTGGGCAGTTTCTTATAAGAATAAACATACGGGGCCGGCTCCGTGGCCGAGTGGTGAAGTTCGTGCACTCCGCTGTGGTGGCCCTGGGTTCGGATCCTGGGCGCGGACACGGCACCGCTTGTCAGGCCACGTTGAGGCGGCATCCCACATCCCACAACTAGAAAGACCTGCAGCTAAGATACACAACTAGGTACTGGGGGGTTTGGGAAATAAAGCAGAAAAAAAAAAAAAAAAGATTGGCAACAGTTGTTAGCTCTGGTGCCGATCCTTAAAAAAAAAAAAAAGAAACAAGGAAGATTGGCAACAGTTGTTAGCCTAGGTGCCAATCTTTAAAAAAAAAAAAAGAATAAACATACACTTCCCATATAACTCATAAATCACACTCCTGGACATTTAGCCCTGGAGAAGTGAAAACTTTAATCCACACAAAATCATGTACAGGAATGTTCATAATAGCTTTATTTTAATAGCCAAAAAACTAGAAACAACTAAAATGTCTTTCAATAGCTGAATAAACGAACCATGGTACATGGAATGCTACTCAGAAATAAAAAAAGTATGAACTATTGAGAGATACAATAATTTAAATGGATCTCAAAAGCATTGTGCTGAATGAAAAAGTCCAATTTCAAAGGTCACACACTGTATGATTCCATTCATATAACATTCTCAAAACAACAAAATTATAAAGATGAGAATGGATAAGTAGTTGCCTGGGATTAGAGAAGATGATGCAGGGGTTTGCAAGAGTGGATGAGGCATGAAGAAGATCTTTGTGGCAATAAAATAGTTTTATATCTTGGTTGGGGTGGTTATTACATGAATACACACTTATGATAAAATGGCATAGAACTATACATACACATTGCACCAATATCGGTTTTCTGGTTTGGGTATTGTACTATGGTTACATGAGATATAACCATTATGGGAAACTTTATAAAGGGAACCTGAGACCTCTCTGTACTATTTTGCAACTTTTTGTGAATTTATAATTATTTTAAAATAAAAACAAATTATAGAGGGGAAAAAAAAATCACTGCAGACTAAGAAAAGATCTAAAAAGTGACCCAAGAGAAAAGACAAATTATCTATGAGGAAATGACAGTTAGACTAACAGCAAACATCAAAAGCAATGATAGAAATCAGAAAGCCATAAAATAGTATCTTCAGAATTCTGAGAAGAAATAATGATCAGTTTAGAATTTTATACTCAGCTAAATTATCATTCAAAATATGGCTAAACAAAGACATTTGTAGAGAAAAAGCTGAGAATGTTTACTAACACATTTAAGCTGTATACTTTAAGATATATATATGATGAAAAAATAATATAAACCATGAAAGATGCGATATAAAAGAAGAAATGAAGAAGAAATATGTTGATAGACGTGTGAGCATAAAAGTCAGCAAGCATTAACCGTAAAAAGAAAAGAGTATTATGTTTACTCTTTCAGTCCTAAAACATGTATTAAATACTACATGTCAAGAAGCACTGTTGTAACGGGGGGGCAGCAGTTCCTGCTTCTGGGAGGAGAAAGAGATGATAAGCAACTAGTCACTAATTTGTGGATTTAAAAATAAGATAGACCTACAATACTAGACAAAAATAAAAGATAAGACGTAAAGGAAGGTGATCAGAGTTAAAACAGCTTAAACTCCTTTTTTTCTTTGTTTCAGAGTAGAGAGATCTTTCCTATTAGCTTTACATCTTAAGTCAAATATCCTTATTAAAAAGATAAAGTGAATGAATATGTTCTAAGCTGAGAGAGGGGAGCGATCTGAAAATTATTCTTCACAGGAGTGTACATACTGTGGCCATGAAGTGGAGAGAAAAGAATAAGACAGTTTTCTGCTTTACTATTACTTTATTTTATAAATTAGGACCATTTCTCCCAAATGATATGTCCCTATTGCTTACCTCTTCATTATCCCAGAACTCATCCTGAGACTTCTTGAATACGTATAGGCTCTTTAGGTTAGAAACGAATGCAAGCTTGTTCTCTCTGCATGATTCTACTTTATTTCTCTAAGGTATAGATTCAAGTAATTTCATCAAATATCCACTGAGCCTCTACTATGTGCAAAGCCCTAGATAGACATGTTTACATATAGATAGACATATTTACAAATAGTTCCAATGCAAGGCAAAGAGTGAGAAGTTCTATGGAGAGGTAAAACCACAAGTAACAAGAGCATAGGAAGATGGAGACTCCAATTATGAGAACGTTGGATGGCAACTATGAAACCTCATCTTTTCTGTGTGTTTTAGATTACAATGTGCTTCCTTAACATTATTTACTTTGATTTCTTCGAAGTGTATAGACAGTTATTCTTACATTTTTACCATCAAAAACTCTGAGATATGACCAGAAGGCAAGCCACTTCACTGCTTGGAATGGAAGACTAGTTTGTCTGGCTCTTAGAGTAGGCATTTATTCAATAGATTCATCAAGTACCTCTATAAACAAAACACTATGCAAAGGACTATGGGTGATAGAAAGACGATAGGCCACTGCTTGTGGCCACTCTCCTCTTACAATTTAGTACTTATTTCCATAACATCACACTGAAGAGCTCAGATCATGGAGTGGTGAAGAAGGAAGAAAGTGGTCCAACCAATCAGATCTGCCATTTCTGCTCTGGAGCTCAGCTATAGCTAGATTGCATGTTATAGCCAGATCACCAAGTCCAGGCCTCAATGTTCAAATCGGGGCTTTGAACAAATTCGGACTAGTTCCCGGACACTTATTCCTGATGTTAGAATTTCTGGATAATGTTTATACTAGAAAAGAAAAAGAAAAGAAAGAAAGAAAAAGAACTTTTCCAAGAATCAGAGCATTTCACACCAACTGGTAGAATAGTAAGTTCAATAGACTGATAGATCTACTGGAAACCTTTGCATAATGCACTTACAGACAATTAGAATTGCCCTACATTTCAAATTCTGCTTTCTTTGTTGGATACATACAAAATTGCAAATTGATCAACACAAGAATAGAGTCTGCATTACTTTCTTGAGTTGGCTCTTTCAACACAAGTTCTCATAAAGTTGTATTTTAACTGATTTTTCAGAAGACCAAATGGATAGTAATGTCTTAAATTCCCCTGGTTTACAAAGGAACTGAGAACTGGAGTTGTCCAGTGACATCAGCATCATGGTGGAGTGAGCTTTTCCCTCAGACTCTCCCTTCTAAAATACAACTAGAGGGACATTCAAACACCAACAGAGGACACATACACAACACAGGAGACATCTGGGAGACCCACACAGCCATACACCTGAAGGTGGTGATGAGCCTAGATCCTCCAGAAGAAGGTGAAGATGCTTGGCAGGAAATCCATGGAGAGAGAAGACCCACGGCTAGAGGGGGGCTCAGCTGAGGAGAGGTGCTCTGTTCTTGCCTGGTGCTTCAGCCCCAAGCTCCAGCCCCACATTCACTGGTAGAGCGGCATGGTGAGAGAGGGGCTGGTTAGACAAGTGGCTCAGCTGGGGAGAGGTGCCCTATTCTTGCCCCGGCACTCCAGCCCAGTGTTTCAGCCCCATGTTCACCAGGAGAGTGGTGCAGTGAGAGAAGGGGCCAGTTAGATGAGTGGCTCAGCTGGGGAGAGGGGCTCTGATCCCACCCAGTGCTCCAGCCCTGTGCTCCAGCCACATGATCGTGGGGAGCACCACACGGAGAGAGAAGCAGTGGCAGGTGGAGCCCTGTGATTACCCAGAGCACCACAAAGAGAGAGAGGCATCAGTTGGGGGAGGCACGCAGGTGTAAGACAGTGCCCCTTACCATGTCTGGCACTCCAGTCCTGTGATCACCCAGAGCTCCACACAGAGAGACAAGCTGAGGCTGGGGGAAGCACATGGGAAGGAGAGCTCCCCGCCCCCTGCCAAGTGCTCCAGATCTGCCATTGGTCAGAGCATCACACAGTGAGAAAAGTGGCCAGTGGCCTAGAGCTGGGGATCCCTAGATCGTGCTTGACCCAGAATACACAGCTCCTGATCCTCACCTAGTGGAAGTATTTGGCAGCAGTGACCAGAAAATAATGCCATGTGGAGGCAAAAATTCACACCAGCAAGCAATATGAGAAAGGATATTAAATCTCCAGACCTGAAGGAAGATGGCAAGTACCCAGAAGCCAACCCTGAAGACACAGCAATCCATAATGTAAATGACAAAGAGCTCAAAATAACTATCATAAAAAAAACTCAGCGAGTCACAAGAAAACACAGAAAGACAAATTAATGAATTCAGGAGCTTCTTCACAAAAGAGACTAAAATTTTAAAGAAGAACCAATCAGAATTGTTGGAGATGAAAAACACAATGGATGAGATGTTTTTAAAAATCTAGACTCCTTAAAGAACAAAACTGACAATATGGAAGAGCGAATTAGCAATTTAGAAGACAATACTATAGAAATGCTTCAGAAGGAGGAGAAGAGAGAACTAAGACTAAAAAGAAATGAAGAGGTTCTCAGAGAAATATCTGACTCAATTAGGAAATGCAACATATGGATTATAGATATTCCAGATGGGAAAGGAAAGGAGAATAGAGGAGAAAATTGTTCAAAGAAATAATAGCAAAATTTTCCCAAACCTGAGAAAGGAGATGGAAATCCACATAAAAGAGACTACCAGAACTCCCAAGTATGTTAATGTAAAAAGACCTACTGCAAGGCATGTATTAGTAAAGCTGGCAAAAGTCACTGACAAGGAAAAAATACTAAGATCAGCAAGGCAGAAGAAAATAACTTACAAAGGAACCCCTATCAAGCTTTCAGTGGATTTCTCAGCAGAAACCTGATGGGCTAGGAGAGAGTGGAATGATATATTCAAAATCCTGAAAGGCTAAAACTTCCAGTCAAGAATTCTCTATCCAGCTAAAATCTCCTTCAGATATGACACAGAAATAAAAACTTTCCCAGATAAACAAAAGCTAAGGGAGTTTATTGCCACAAGACCCCCCAACACACACACACAAGAAATCCTCAAGAAGGCTCTCATACCTGAAAGGAAAAAAAAAGAAAACAGGAAAGGGCTACCAAGCCCTGAGCAAGGAGATGACTAGGTATGCAACAATCAGAAATTAGCAGCTCCCTTGAGATCAGGTTGGTAAACACTTAATTCTCACGTCAAGGATAAAGAAAAGGATAATATCAAAATAAAAATTGTGTCATCACCTTAACCACAAATGCACAACACAAGATGGAAAGAGACATGACAAAAAATAAATTAGAAGGGGAAGAGGAAAGGGACAGAATCAGTATAGTCTAAGAAAATAAGAGGCAATCAGAAAATGGACTATCTTATCTTCCAGACTTTTTATATGAACCTAATGGTAACCACTAAACAAATAATTAGAACAGAGAGATATACGATAAACAAAGAGAAAATCAGGAAAACCAACATAGAAACTACCTAATCAAATCAGTAGCCCAATATACATGGGACAAGAAACAAAGGATATGCAGAAGAACTGAAAAGGTGCAATAAGATGTCAATATCAAGCCCTCATAAATCAATAATCACTCTAAATGTAAACGGACTGAATTCTCCAATCCAAAGAAATAAAGTGGCAGGATGGATTAAAGAACAAGACCCAACAATATGCTGCCTCCAGGAAACACATGTCAGCTCTAAAGACAAACATAGGCTCAGAGTGAAGGGATGGAAGACAACACTCCAAGCTAATGGCAAACAAAAGAAAGCAGGCATTGCCATACTTATATCAGACAAAGGAGACTTCAGGATAAAACAGGTAAAGAGAGACATAGAGGGCAGTATTTAACGATAAAGGACACTCTCCACCAAGAAGACATAACACATAAAGATATACGCACCCAAAACAGGAGCACCAAAGGACATAAAGCAACTATTAACAAACCTAAAAGGAAATATTACCAACAACACAATAATAGTAGGGGACCTCAACACCCCATCTACTTCAATGGATAGATCATCCAGACAAAAAGTCAACAAGGAGATAGTGGAATTGAATGAAAAACTAGACCAGATGAACTTAATAGATATATCGAGAGTACTCCATCCAAAAACAGCAGAGCATGCATTCTTCTCAAGTGTGCACGTAACATTCTCAAGGATAGACCATATATTTGGAAACAAGGCAAACCTCAATAAATTTCAGAAGATTGAAATCATATCTACTACCTTGTCTGACCATAATGCTATGAAACTAGAAATCAACTACAAGAAAAAATCAGGGAAAGGAACAAAAACGTGGAGACCAAGCAACATGCTACTGAAGAAGAAATGGATTGCCAGAGAAATCAAAAAATATTTGGAGACAAATGAGAATGAAAACACACCATACCAACTCATATGGGATGCAACAAAAATGGTCCTACGAGGGCAATTTATAGCAATACAGGCCCACGTTAACAAGAAAAGGCCGAAATAAACAATCTTCAACTACACCTAACAGAATTAGAAAAAGAAGAACAAACAAAGCACAGACTCAGTAGAAGGAAGGAAATAATAAAAATTAGAGCAGAAATAAATGAAACTGAAACAAAAAAGTGTAAAAAGGATCAATGAAACAAGGAGCTGGTTCTTTGAGAAGATAAACAAAATTGACAAAACCTTAGCCAGACTCACTAAGAAAAAAAGAAGTCTCAAATAAATAAAATTAGAAATGAACGAAGAGAAATTACAATGGATACTACTGAAATACAAAACATTATAAGAGAATATTATGAAAAACTATATGCCAACAAACTGGACAATTAAGAAGACATGGATATATTCTTAGACTCTTACAACCTCCCAAGACTGAATGAAGAAGAGCTACAGAATCTGAATAGACCAATCACTAGTAAAGAGATTGAAACAGTTATCAAAGAGCTCCCCAAAAATAAAAGTCTAGGACCAGATGGCTTCTCAGCAGAATTCTACCAAACATTCAAAGAAGATTTATTACCCATTCTTCTCAAACTATTCCAAAAAATTGAGGAAGATGGAAATATTCGTAACACATTCTACGAGGCCAACATCACCCTGCCAGATAAAGACAACACAAAGAAGGAGAATTACAGGCCAATATCACTGATGAGCATAGATGCAAAAATTCTGAAGAAAATATTGGCAAACTAAATACAGCAACACATTAAAAAGATCATACACCATGATCAAGAGGGATTCATACCAGGGACACAGGGATGGTTTAACATCGCAAATCCATCAACGTGATTCACCGCATTAGCAAAATGGGAAACAAAAACCACTTGATAATCTCCAAAGATGCAGAGAAAACATTTGACAAGATCCAACATCCAGTCATAATAAAAACTCTCAATAAAATGGGTATAGAAGGAAAGTACCTCAACATGATAAAGGCCACATATGACAAACCCACAGCCAACATCATACGCATTGGGGAAAAACTGAAAGCCATCCCTCTGAGAAAAGGAACAAGACAAGGGGGCCCACTCTCACCCCTCTTATTCAACGTAGTACTAGAGGTTTTGGCTAGAACAATTAGGCAAGAAAAAGAAATAAAACGAGTCCAAATTGAAGAAATGAAACTCTCACTGTTTGCAGATGACATGATTTTATATATAGAAAACCCTAAATAATCCATTGGAAAACTATTAGCAATAATCAACAACTACAGCAAAGTTGCAGGGTACAAAGTCAACTTACAAAACTCAGTAGCATTTCTATACTCAAATAACGAACTAACAGAACAAGAACTCAAGAATACAATTCCATTCACAATTACAAGGAAAAGAAAAAAATATCTAGGAATAAATTTAACCAAGGAGGTGAAAGACCTATACAAAGAAAACAATAAGACATTACTGAAAGAAATCGATAATGACATAAAGAAATGGAAAGATATTCCATGCACATGGATTGGAAGAATAAACATAGTTAAAATGCCCATAACTACCTAAAGCAATCTACAGATTCAATGCAATCTCAATCAGAATCCCAATGACATTCCTCACAAAAATAGAACCAAGAATCTTAAAATTCATCTGGGGCAACAAAAGACCCTGAATAGCCAAAGCAAGACTGAAAAACAAGAACAAAGCGGATGGCATTGCAATCCCTGACTTCAAAATATATTACCAAGCTATAGTAGTCAAAACAGCATGGTACTGATACAAGAACAGGAACACAGATCAATGGAACAGAATTGAAAGCCCACAAAGAAAACCACACATCTATGGACAGCTAATCTTTGACAAAGGAGCCAAGAACATACACTGGAGAAAGGAAAGCCTCTTTAATACACAGTGCTGGGAAAACTGGACAGCCACATATAAAAGAATGTAAGTAGACCATTATCTTTCCCCGTGCACAGAAACAGACTCAAAATGGACCAAAGACTTGAGGGTAAGACCTGAAACCATAAAACTTCTGGAAAAGAATATAGGCAGTACAGTCTTTCGTATCAGACTTAAAAGGATCTTTTTGAATACCATGTCTACTCAAACAAGGGAAACAAAAGAAAAAATAAAGTGAGACTTCATCAGACTAAAGAGCTTCTGGAAGGCAAAGGAAACCAAGATCAAACTGAAAAAACAACCCACCAACTGGGAGAAAATATTTGCAAATCATATATCCGATAAGGAGTTAATCTCCATAATATATAAAGAGCTCACACAAATAAACCACAAAAAAACAAACAACTCAGTCAAAAAGTGGGCAGAAGATATGAACAGATATTTTTCCAAAGAAGACATACAGATGGCGAATAGGCGCATGAAAAGATGCTCAACATCACTAATCATCAGGGAAATGCAAATCAAAACTACACTTAGATACCATCTTACACCCATTAGAATGGCTATAATCACCAAGATAAAAACAACAAATGTTGGAGAGGTTGTAGAAAAAAGGGAACCCTCATCCACCGCTGGTGGGAATGCAAACTGGTGCAGCCACTATGGAAAACAGTATGGAGATTTCTCAAAAAATTAAAAACAGAACTACCATATGACCCAGCTATTCCACTACTGGGTATTTACCCAAAGAACTGGAAATCAACAATTCAAAGAGACTTATGCATCCATATGTTCATTGCAGCATTAGTCACAATAGCCGAGACGTGGAAGCAACCCAAGTGCCCATCAGCAGATGATTCGATAAAGAAGATGTGGTATATATACACAATGGAATGTTACTCAGCCATGAAAAAGGACAAAATCGTCCCATTTGCAACCACATGGATGAACCTTGAGGGCATCATGTTAAGCAAAATAAACCAGACAGAGAAGGACAAACACCATATGATTTCACTTATATGTGGAATATAAACAAACTTAGGGACAAAGAGAATAAATTAGTGGTTACTGGGGGAAGGGGGGTGAAGGGTGGGCACAAAGGGTGAAGGGACATACTTATATGGTGTATGACAAACAGTAATGTACACTGAAATCTCACTATGTTATAAGCTATTAAGACCATAATAATAATAATACTAAAAAACCCTGGAGTTGTCCAGATTCCTTTGCTGATCTGAGTTGCTTTTTGTTTGAGAATGGTACTCAGAATCATAGCACCTCAAGGTCAGAATAAACCCACTATAATTGAGTTCAACTCTCATCTCCAGTTGATGCTGCAGTGTGTATCACAAAACAAAAGGTCTTCAGAGGCAGGGAGGTAACTCAAATGGGTGAAGCTAGCTGGGAGTGAACAAGAGGGGTCGGTGGGGACTGCGGCAAACTGGAATACGCTCAGCCCTTAGGGAATAGCTTCTGTAGCATCAGAATTCAACTCTAGTCTTGAGAAAACTTCCAATTTTTCAGGAGAAGCCAGAAATCTGGATTTTATAAGGAATTTTTGACTTGTTAAGACTAATTCAAAAAGTTTATTAAATGGCTTCCGTAGGACAAACATCACTGTTAAATCTATTGATACAGAAATAACTAAAACGTGGTGCAGGTCCTCAAGGAGCTCAGACTATTATTAAGTCAGATATAATGAAGAAAGAAAGCCTTTCTGTAAGTGGTAACATAAAGATAGATGTAAAGTGTTACAGGAAAACACGAGAATTTAAAAGATTTTTCCAAGTTGTGGGAAGGGTATGAGCAAAGGAATAGAGTTGTAAATATCCGTGGCATGTAGAGCAAGAGATGAGAGATGGAGTCACTGGAGATTAGCAAAGTGAAGCAGGCAGTGGTGAGGTAAGGGATGGATTTCTGCTGCAAAGGAAGGAGTTTGTTCTCTCTCCTGGGAGAATGGGACACAAAACATGACTGTAGCCAAGGTTGGTATGTTTTTATTAGCATGAGTAGTAGTGGTGTTTTATTTGAGAAAATACCACGATGATAACTTGGAGCAAAAGTTAGAGATATTAAGCCTCAGTTGGGAAACCAGTTGAGAGATAAGGGAGATCTGAACTCAGGCAATGATTGCGGGACGCAGTGAAGAAGACGGGTTCAAATGACCAATTGCCCCTAAGAGGCAAGGAGAGGGAGAAATCAAATTAAGTGGGGAATTGAGTGACTAGCAATGCTGCCAACAAATTAGAAAACGGAGTAAGAGAAATTCAGGAGGGGAGGAGAGCAGAAAAATGGTGGAGAGGGGACAATAATACCATTAAAATGCCATCTTTAAATTTTACACTAGAGTGTTTCCTTATAGATTTTACTAATGGTGCTCTTTGATTTTTTAAAATTAGGATCACTTCTTCTATGAAACATCTCTCCGTTTTGTTTTGCATCCTCGACATTCCAGCACTCCACCCTAAGTCTTCTTGATTATGTCTGCAGCCTAGCTTGAGGACATCAAAGTTATTCACAAAGTGAATGCTCACCAGCTTAGTGTGATGAGTCTTGTTTTTACTGGGGCCTCTGAAAGTGATCCTGGAGGAGGAGGCACTCTCTAGTTATGTGACCTAGGGGGAAAGTTTTTAGACTTCTCTTTGTCTCACTTGGTTAATGGTAAAGTAGGGACGATAATAATCGTCCTATTTCAAAAAGTTGTTGTGCAAACTTGAAGACTTATTATAAGTAAAGAACTTACTATTGAGAACACAGAAAGCACTCCATGAATGTCAGTTTTTGTTGTTGATGTCATATTTAGTGAATCTCATTCAGATCACCAACTAATATAGACACTAAATTAGAATTTTGAAGATACCGCATTCCCTTTATTCCCTTCTGAATTTAGGAAGGAGAAAGGAAAACTTCAAGTGCCAGAGAAATATGGCTCATGGTCAGGCTACCCAAACGTCTATGCTGAGGGAGCCACGTACTGATGAATATGTTCATTTATTCGATCATTTATTACTTTGTTCAATTTTCAATCATTTATCTCCCCATCTACCCACTGAGTTGCTCATTCAACAACAGATAGTTGTCGCAGATCTACTGTTTGCCAGGCACTGGGCTAGCCATTAAGAACCACCGGAAGACATAGGCTTCTTGGACATGTAGATGGAGAAATAAGTGATTAGAATATACTGTGGTAAGTGATATATGGAGCCCTCCCCCTAAAAAAGTTCCGCAGAGAGGACAACGGAGTAAGTTGTTTTTCCTGAGGACAGAAGTCATTTGAGTCGGGTCTTAAAAATAGAGGAAGAAGTTTGTCAGGCAAAAAAAGAGGTAAAGTGTTTAAAAAAAGGAAACTGTCTATTCAGAGGCACCAAAGCAAAGTGGTTAAGAGGAATGGCCTGTATGTAAGTTAGTCGAGAGAGGAGCACAGAAGAATGGAGAAGCATAGACCTAGGAATCCAAGAGTTTAGTTGCCAATGCTAAAGAGATTGGGCTCTTTTCTGTGGGCAGTGGGGGAAACCTGGAGGTATTTGAAAGACACACTGAAACTTGCCTGTTTAGAAGAATCTCCCTGGTAGCACCGTGCATGAGGAAGGAGCAGGATAGTGGCAGAGCTTAGCTTTCTCTCTTCAGCTCTCCAAGAACACTGGAAAGTGATCATTCACGGGGTATGTTTGTTGAGCCTGTGAAAAACTGAAGAGTTTCCTAAAATCTCCCTACCTTTCCTCCAAATCTTTAAAATTCAGTAAGTCTGTATTATCTTAGGTCTTGAGATGCTAATGACTTTAATTGTCAATGCTGGCAATTACAGTGCCTGATACCTTGTCATTTCTTACAAGGAGCAATGCTGATTAAAATGGCTTGTGCTACAGCTTTAGCAACAATCATACACCCCCACCCCGTTTTTGTGTAAAACATGAGCTTCTTGTGCTGATTTGGTACACCACACAAGGCAGGCTTATTATCCTGGTGTTTATTTCCCAGTTCTGCTTGTGAACCACATTAACAACAATTATAAAATGTCAGGGAAACAGTAGGAATAACTGAATTTGTGCCATAGGAAAGATCCCAACTTTTGATTCATTCGTTCATTCCTTCATTCATCTGACGGAGCCTTTATAGGACATCTGTTCTGTGCCAGGAACTGTGCTAGGCCAGGGGAAGCAAATGAACAAGCTAAGACTTGAGGAATTTCCAGCCTAGTGGGAAAGACAGACTCGTTACAAAATAATTGCCTGTAGTGTGTGAACGCTATAGTCGGCAGATACTAGCTCTGCCTGTGAGAGGGCAGTCAGATTTCAGAGAAGGTGACTTTTGGACGGAGGCTTCAAAGCGTGAGCAGGAACTTCTTTCTTTGACTTCTGTGGTTGCTATTTGTCTATATCCAGTGAATTTGCAAGACTTTATAAAGTTTCTCAAAAGAAGAGGACTTGTAGTACTGTAATGATAAATTAGTCAGAGAATTCAGGAACCAAGACCAGGAATTGTGCTCTGAAAAGTCCAGGCTGAGAACAAAGGAAACGCATGCCAGTCAGGTGGCATGAAATATGTAAACCCCTAAAGAAGTTGAAAGGAGCCAGTTGCATGCTCAAGAAGGATGAGAAGTTCACACTGAAGTGCAGGGTGCCTGGAGGACGTGGCAGGCGATGGCTCTGGCTGGCCAGTTCAGTTAGATGAACACTGAGTGAGCATTGGACGGGTGCTCTGCCCAGAGCACCCCTTTCAGGACTGAGTTATTTATGTTCCCCAGGTGCTGGGAGTGTTGGCTGCCATTGCTCATAGCTGAGTCTCTGTATAGATACAGCCCTTGGCACAAAGGAGTTATTTTGCCCAAGCTTAAGCCACTGCCTTGAGAGGCAGCTTGTATTTAGTGACTGGTTGATGGTTGGCACAGTTACCCAACTCTTTGCCTAGATTTGGGGCAATTATGAAGAGTTATCCCAGCCCCATAGTTCTCCGTAGGATCAGCTGAGGCTCCTTTGCCAATGCATCACGGTTCAACTTGTCCCTCTGTTTAGTCCTACTTACCACATGTGTTACAGACACCATTTCAGAGAGCGGTCCTTGGCCAACATCCTGCCTGCAGACCCTCAGGTCTGTTTCCCAGGGAACCAGGTGTAAAACAAGCATCCACTATGTGCTTGATTTGCGGGCTTCGGCAGTGCAACAGATAAGGTCTCCGTCCTCAAATGATTTACAGTTTCTGAGGAAGTTAGAAATTCTAAGGCAATGAAGAGGCTTGGAAAAGTGTTCAACCTCTGAAATACGTGAACAGAAGAAGGAGGAGGAAAGGAAAAAAAGGCTTCTGAGCACACGGTCTAAAATTGTGCTCATGAGATAAAGAGTTTTGGGGTGTAAGTGTTCTCTATGAATTCATAACGTCTTTAAAGAATCTGGGATTATTAGGGACCATAGAAAAAACGTCCCTCCTAAGACACCTGGCCCTCCAGGCTCCGTTTGCCTGTTTGGAGGGACACGGCTCTGTGGCCTCCCAGGCAGTACGTTCCAACAGTTCTCCTGGTTGGAAAGTCCTTCCTTATATTTTGCTAAAAATTTTTCTCTAGTTCTGTTCTCTGTGATCATATGGACTGAATCAGCTTTTTTAAAATGCAGAACCGTTTTATTTGAAAACAAAGAACTACGCATTAAAATTATTTTTAAAAAATTTAGGAAACAATGAGAATTTGTGCATTAACTTGGTGTTTGTGTTAGTATTAAGGAATTTTTTAAGGTGTGATAATAGTTTATGCTTAATTTTAAAAGAATTTTTATAATTTAGACTTACACACTATGATATGTAGGGTTTTCAGAAGAAAATGGAGGGGAAAATAGGTGGAGATACAGCTGAAACAAAATTGGCAATGAGTTGCTCCTTGTTGAAGCTGAATAATGGGGATTCATTATGTTTTTAGGATACTTACAGGAATGCTTGAAATTTTGCAAAAGAAAAACATTTTACTCTATTTTTATCTTATTAAAATAGTACACGCACATCACTGAAAATAATCCTAGGGACAGAAAGGGACAACAGCAGTCCCCTGCCTGCTTCCTTCCTGTCATCCTCCCTCCAGAGGCAACAGTTTTAATTTTTTGTGGGGGTGTAGGAGGAGGGGGTCTCTCTGCAGGTTACCTCTATGTGTCTAAGTTAACTGTTTATCAAATTTTTATTCATTGTCTCTTTATTGTCTGTAGACCCCTGCAGTGACCAGGGAGGATTTTGTCCATTTCATAAGCCCACTCCTTCCAGCATATTTTCTTGGTTCCTCCTCCAGTCACCTTCGCTTCTCACAGCACACTGCACATCTGTTTCCTGTCCCACCACCCACAGCCACTCTCTCTTGACTCCCAGCTTTGTACGACAATGCCGTCACTGAGCTCACCTCTCCACCCACATTTCTCTCCCACCCCCCAAATTGATAGCATCTGTTTTCTGTCCCACAACCAGGACTAAGTCTTCAGCGAATTATTGCTAGTTTTATTCTGAAACTTAAAAATGAACCCCAAGACTTGAATTACTATCACTCTGTAATGGTGTTCACAGCAGAGCCCAGTACCATGCCCAGACTGGGCCTCTTTCTCTTCAGATCCTATGTCTCAATCCTTGACTCACTCAGAAAAGAAAGACTGGGCCTCAAGTTTGAATGGAATCTCTTTCTTCACTCTCAACCAGTTGCCTTGCTTAAGTACCAGCATTTCCCATTTCTAGATTGTTCTATTTCATCTTTCAAATCCCATCACCATCTCCACCTCTACCTCCGCTTGATTTTACTGGTGACCTTCCTCGGCCAGTCTGGACTGTTCTAATCTCCTAGCTGTCGTCCTACGACTTTCTTGGGTAGAATATGCTGTTGTGTGGGTCTCATGGCTTTCTCCTTCTTGGTTTGCTACCTTATTTTGCAAAATAGCTTCCTAAGAAAGGGAGGTGAGCTTCCTGAGCTTTGTCTGTTCTAAGTCTGCCCTCACTTTAGTCGGCTGGGAAAGAATTTTAAGACAGAATTCATTTTCCCCCAGAAGGTTTTGCTTTGTTTTTAACCTTATTTCCTTAACATTATTTTCTTACTCTACTCTAAACTTTCTTTTTCTTTTATTGCTTCATTGGCAATCACATTTTTAATTTCCAAGAGTTGGTTCTTATTTTTTTTTTTAAAGTGCATCTTTTTTTATGTTACAGTATCTTCTTGAATGTTTTTAAGGAAACGAATCAGATTTTCAAAAACTTCTCTTCTGGTTCCTGGATATTTCTGTGGCTCTATGTCATGATCTTTTCCTTCATTGTCGCCAGCATTCCTCAGGTAGCTGATCGTCCTCAGCCAACTACTCCTGTTTCAGACAGAGACCCTACAAAGCCAAATAAGGGCTCTGCGGAGGTGGATGGGGCTTGTGGGCTGGCAGGTTTTGCTGAGATGACCAAGCAGGGGCCTGTCTGGGATAGATGCCTGTCTAATGGCTGTTTGGTGCATTGGGGGGTTAGGACTGACTGTTCTATCTACAGGCTTCTAATTAACCTCCCTGTTTTCATCCTCACATCTCACTCCACAAACGTCATCGCACTTGCTTTTCCAAGTCTGGAACCTCCCAGGAATTCAGGAGTGCAGATGCGCTCTCATCACTCATCGGTAAGCAGTCACCATTCTCTGCTTCTCAGAGGCCTTTTGTGATCTTTCCTCTATGGATGGTTCCCTTTCTGTGTTTGACATAATTTTGGTTTACACTGTTTTCACTTCTTCACCATATTTTTTTTTAAAGATTTTATTTTTTCCTTTTTCTCCCCAAAGTCCCCCGGTACATAGTTGTACATTCTTCGTTGTGGGTCCTTCTAGTTGTGGTATGTGGGATGCCGCCTCAGCATGGTTTGATGAGCAGTGCCATGTCCTCGTCCAGGATTCGAACCAATGAAACACTGGGCCGCCTGCAGTGGAGCTTGTGAACTTAACCACTTAGCCACGGGGCCAGCTTCACCATATTTTTAATGTAGCACCAAGAGGGAGAAGAGAGTAACCCCTGTTTTCTCCCTGCCACCCTGGACCAAAGGCCTCTCCTTTTATTATTTATTTTTCAATAAAGACCCCTGGTTGTTCCATCTACTTTTCCTAACATACACATTGGTCACTGCAGAAATCCATAGACAATACTGTTATGGGTGAAGTGCGTCCCTCCAAACAAGATACGTTGAAGTCCTCACCGCCCCCAAACCAAGGAATGGGACCTTACTTGGAAGTAGGGTTGTTGCAGATGTAATTAGTCAAGATTATAAGTGCCCTTATAAGAAGACAGCCATCAGAAGACACAGACATACAAGGAGAACACCATGTGATGACAAATGCAGAGATTGGAGGTACGTAGCTACAAGCCAAGGAATGTCAAGAATTGCGTGAAAACCACAGGAAGCACCAGAATTCAAGGAATGATTCTCTCTTTTATAAATTTCAGAGGGAGCATGGTCCTGCCAACATCTTGATTTTGGACTTCTGGCCTCCAAAATGAGAGTCAATAGATTTTTATTTTCTTAAGCCATCCAGTTTATGGTATTTTGTTATGGTGGCTCTAGAAAACTAATGCAAATGGAGAGAAACGAGAATTAAGAACCTAATAAGCATTCAATTTAGAGATATGGAGGTAACCTGCAGAAATACCTCCCCCCCAGAAAAGGTTAAAATTAGTTACCTCTGGAAAGGGGGACTGGAGGTAGGAAGCCGGCAGAGGACTGTTGCTTTTCATTACAAGCCTTTCTGTCCTATGGCAGTGTTTTCAGCCAGCTTCTTGCTTCCTTGGGCATCATTCTGATTTGTGGTCTAGTTTGTCAACATCTGTGGCAAGCAGAATAATAGTCCTCCCAAAGATGTCCATGTCCTAACTCCTCCACCCTGTGAATATGTTACCTTACGTGGCAAGGGGGAATGCAGGTTCAAGATGGAGTTATGATCGCTAAACAGTTGACCTTAAAATAGGGAGACAATCCTCAGCCCAGGGTAATCAGACGACTCATTAAAAGTGGAAGAAGGAAGCACAAGATGAGTCAGAGAAGGAGATATGTTGTCAGAAGCAGGTCACTGAAGCGACGGAGTGATGTACTGTGAGGACTCAACCCATGGTTGCTGGCTTTGAAGATGGAGGAGGGAAGACACAAGCCAAGAAATGTGGGTGGTCTCTAGATGCTGGAAAAGGCAAGGAACTGATTCTCCCCTGGAGCCTTCAGAATGGAATGAAGGCTTCCTGACACCTTGATGTTATCCCAGTGAGATTTGTATCAGACTTCTGATCTACAGAGCTGTGAGATAATAAATTTGTGTCACTTTAAGCCACTAAATTTATGGTCCTTTGTTACAGCAGCTACGGGAAACTGATACATCATGTCTCTAAAAATGCAGGCTCAGAGCTAAAGCATAGTAGCCCAAATGGGAAGCAGCCACTGCTGAGTACCTTGGAACTCCTCTTTCCTGTCTTAGATCTTAAGCTAATTGTATAGGCAGTATTTGCTTTTGTGACTGCCACTGAATGCTATTTTCTCAACTGAATTTGCAGAAAAAGAAAACCCATAAGGCTCTAAGGCACATGGAGAGATGACATTTACCATATTGCCATTCCCATCACAGCATGCTGGCTAAGGGCATAGACGGCACAGACCTTGGAGTCAGGAAGAGCAGAATTCTAATCCACATTCAACTACTCACTAGCTGTGTGACCTTGAGTGAGCAATTTACCTCTTGAAGCTTCAGTTTCTTCATTAGCAAACCAAAGCCAGTAACAGTACCAGCCTCATGGGGTTTTGTGTTGTCTAAATGAGATGATATATTTAAGGCACTTCACACAGTGCCTGGCCCATGGTTCGTGCACAATAAAATAGTACCTTAAACCTGAAAAGTGAAGGAATGGGCTGATGCTGGGTTGGGTTTACCCCGCAAATGCTGTTTCCTATTGTTCTTCTCAAAGGCTTCGACTGAAAATTACCTGACTCTCTTGCTTTGCTTTATATATTTGGTAATATGTATGGTGTTTTGGAATACTAAACAGGTGTGTGTGTGTGTGTGTGTGTGCGTGTGTGTGCTGCTGAACCCAACACATGGCTCACAAGAGCTATTAGCATAATATTAGATGAAGTGGTCTAAATAATCAAGCACAAACCTTAATGCAGTGGTAGCTCATGGTAAGCACCCTCCTCTCCCTCACCCCGCCCCGTGGCCCTGGCCTGAAGACTGTCGACAGTGCTCTTGAGACAGCTAAGGAGAGGAGGTGCCTCCCCTGCTCTTCCACCTGCAATTCCTTCCACAGCCCTTGTTCTGAAGTCTGCAGCCCGTTCGGCAGTTAACAGATTCTTTTGGCTATCAGCTGCCTACGCGTTCTTAAAACAGTCCCCATCGACCACCTACAGAACCTGTTCTGATTTCAACACAGGGAAGCAAATCTTGGTTTCCTTCCCGCATCCTCACCCATTTGTCTCCCCACTTCATCCTCCCTTAAATGAGTGCCTAAGATTGAAAAAGCCAGCTATAGAGTCTCATTCAGATCAGACCTACATTTGAAACCTAACTTGGCCACTTGGGACCTGTTTGTCTTTGAGAAAGTTGCTTAACTTCTCTGCGTGCCATGTTCTTCTGTAAAATGGGGGTACTGCCTCGCAGAATGAGTACTAGAGATGATACATAGAAAACGCTGAGCGAGGTAGCTGGCGTTGTAAGGCTGAATAATAGTAATAGTAATAATGACATCATTACCACTTTATTGCTTCTGTTTTCCCCCCAAGAATAGCCTCCAGCCTCCCTTCAGTTCTCTTTTCCCAGCCTGTTCCCTGAGGTCCCATCTCTGGGGGCGTTCCTCTGCTATGCTGAGTTGTAACCCTTACAGTGTTAAGTGTATAGCTGGTCCCCATAGGTTATATTACATTAGTTTCTGATTCAAGCAAAGAAGGTACTTCAAGATGGCATCATTTAATCAAAGCCTAACCTGCCCCCTACCTGGCAGAGATGACGGGAGCTTATTAAGATAATGTCTCTCTAGTACTTACAGCCCCTTGAAAGACATTCACTCAATCAACAGTGGTATTGGATTTTGTGTTGTTTGTTTTTGTTCTTAATGTGCACTCTCTGAGTTGTGTTAATCGGTCCTCTACAATGCTTCTCGCACGTGGGCGCTTGTTAAATGCCGCGTCCATGCTCTTCTGCTCTGCTCTCGCCCTCCTCCCTCCCTCTCCTTCTCTCTGTGGAAGCTGGGACCCCTCAGGTTCCTAGTCCACTGATTTTCAACCTTGGGTACACATCAGAATCACTCGGGGAGCTTTTCAAGACTCTGGACAGCCAGGCCATACCCCAGACAAATTAGATAAAAATCCCCGGAAGGGGAACCCAGGCATCAGTGTTTCCTAAAGTTTCTCAGATGATTCCAATGTGTAGCCAAGGCTGACTCCTACACATACAACCAGACCCCAGCCAAATGGCCCATGAGAACAGAATGTAGTATTTAATGTTTTATTTCTCCTCGACCATGAGTTCCTCAAAGGCCAGGGTGAGCTCCTTTGCTCCCAACGAGTAACAGCACCCTGCAAAGAATCAGCAGTCAATACATGTTTCTTTTTCAGGCTGAAAGCGTGCCCTACTCAGCCCAAAGGATCCGCCATGCTCCTAGCTTCTGTATCATGATTTCTCCTGTCAGAGCTCTGGTCTCCTTTTCGTGAAGGAGTGGGAGATGGGGGGTGATGTGTACCACTCTGGTGGTTATGGTCACTGAAGGACATAATGTAGGGAAAGAAACGCTGACTGTGTTGGTCAGCTTGGCCTACTATAACAAGTACCATAGACCAGGTGACATAAAAAACAGACATTTTTTTTTTTTCCTGAGGAAGATTAGCCCTAAGCTAACATCTGTGTCAATCTCCCTCCACTTTTGTTATAGGCAGGCTGCTGCCACAGCATGGCTGACTGGGGGTTCAGGTCCGTGCCTGGGATCCAAACCTGCAAACGTGGGCTGCCAAAGCGGAGCGTGCCAAACTTAACCACTATGCCACAGGGCTGGCCCCAACAACAGAAATGTTCTTCTCCCAGTTCTGGAGTCTGGAACTCCAATATCAGGGTGCCAGCGTGGCTGGATTCTAGTGAGAGTCCTCGTCCTGACTTATAAATGGCCACCTTCTCTGTGTCCTCACATGGCAGAGAGTGAGACCAAGCTCTCTGGTCTCTCTTCTTATAAGACCACTAATCCTATCTTATCAGGGCCCCACCCTTATGACCACATTTACCCTTAACCACCTATTTATTGTCCCTGTCTCCAAATACAGTCACACTGGGGGCTAGGGCTTCATCATATGAATTTGAGGGGCACACGGTTCAGGCCGTAGCAGCAAGCACATAATATGAGTTCAATAATGATAATATTCTCTCTCTCTCTCAATTTTCCTTGAGAGAGTCAGAAAAACAATAGGGAAGAGAAATCACAACTGGATATTGCAGGTCGAAGAGGTGTGTCTTAGGCACACAAAGGCTTTCCAAGCAGGGGAAACAGCAACGTAAGTCTGTTAAGAGACATGGCTTATTTTGACATTAGTGAAAATGTCACCAGTTGTCACCAGAACTTGGAGTTGGTGAAAGAAAGGTTCATGGTAGAAAATACAAGAGACGTAGTTTGGGGGCACGCTGTTAAAAGTCAAGGTGACCAGGCTGAGGACTTTGAATCTTTCCCTCAGGACAAAAGATTGCTGCGCCAGTAATCTTTTCCTAGCCAACTGTTTAGGTTCTTGAGGGCAAAGGCCTTGCCAAACATTTGTTTGTATTCCACCCCTGAGCCTAGGACGCTGCCTTAAAAGTGTAACAGGAATAAATTGCTCCATAACCTTGGCGTATAAGAGCCATCATATCTTTGTCATTCGTTCAATTAGAGTTAAAACCAGCTGGAAGCTCCTTCCTCCAGAGTGACGAGAAATCCAGTCTTACTCCTTGAGGTGCCATCGCATCTGCTCCTGGACTGCTCAGGAACCCTGGGTCTTAAACGCTGCAAACAGAGGGCCTTCTCTTCCCAAATGGGAAGGGCCCTGGTGGCTGCTCACTGTGGCAGGTTCTCCTCCTCGCCCTGTGCATGGCCGTCAGCATGGGAACACCTCTGCTTCTCCTTCGTTGTCCATCCACACTATTCTCCGTGCTGTAGCCCTATCGCCCTGGCCTGTGTGGTTATGTTTGCTGGCTTGTCTCCTACCTCAGCAAGCTCCGCTCCACTCCTGAAATGCTCTGTTCGGCCCGGGCTGCCCTCAGAGGGAACCCTGGCTCCATCCTTAGCCCTTGGACTTACAGACACAGGGAAGTGTTATTTCCTAAAGCCATTTCTCTGCCTCCAGGTGCTGCTCTGCCGGCCTGGCTGTCCATCACTCTCAACTCCAAACCTCTCTCTGTCTCCTCTTGAGTCTTGGGATAGTTTTGTTAATAATCTTCAAAACACAAAGCTTTCATTTCTCTCCTTTCCTTGGGCAATCTGAATTAATTGCACTGATGGCCCTGACCTCTGAAACACAAATGCCTGTTTGAAATAAAAGGCTGATTATTACATAATGAACTATATTCAGTTGACTAAATAGTTAACTTAAACATAAATATATGTATACGTTGTGCTGAATAGATGTGTAATTTATGCTAATGATAATTACAAATAATACAAAAGCGTAATAACTCCACTGCAGCTCTGGCGTTCATTACCAATGCTGCATTTCGCTTCTGCTTGACGGCCATGTACCAATAAGTTGACATGCTGATGCTGGGAACTGAGGACATAGAGGTGGCTGTGATACCATCCTTGTCCTCAAAGAGATTAGCGTTTAGGGAGGGAGTGAGACAGGTATAGGTAATAGCGGACATATTAGGAATGCCCTTATTAAGAAATGATTAGGCTGACTGCTGTTTTATCATGGCTCTGCAGAGCTTCCTTATGTGCTGCACCATTTCTGTGTTAGCCTTGTGTTCACCTTACTCTCGTCTGGAACCTACATTGGCCCTTATTTCCTTAGACACTTCCTTGTGAGGTATGACTATGCTACGTTGTTGAACCAAAATAATTCCCAAATCTCTGGAAGGTGGACTGATATAGTGAAGGTTTGATTTTTTTTACTCACATGCAGCCCACTGTGATTAGGGAACACAGGCCGCTCCATGTGGTCACTTGAGGATTCAAAATCTCTGGGATCCTTACTTCTTATAGGGAGATGGTGATGCCACCAACTCAGCGTGTGGCGCAATGAAAGGGTACGTCAGCTTTTAGGCATTGCTACCCTGAAATGACAGACATGATTTTTGCTCACAGGCCACGAGTCAGAACTTATAACAGTGCTCCAAACTAACTACAAGGAAGGCTGGAAAATGTAGGGGGCCTATGGATTATTTGGTGATTGTGTAAAAGAATAAAGATAGAGGCCAAAGTATTGTCTATGCTAATGCTCGAGGACAAGTTGTAGCATGTGGCTTTATTCTATTAGCCAAGGGCCCCCTTGATGGAATCCCAGAATTAGGCTGACTCCTGGACCAGGTAAGACTGATGGCGTGGTGGGACAGAGGAGAACTCATGTCTTCTATAAGACTGCTGACTCCCAACAGAGGAGGACGGAAAATGAAGGTGAACAGAGCAGGCCTGGTTACTCTTCACCTTCCTAGCAGTTAGGTAGGCCATCTCAGCTCTCTAAGAGGCGCACAGGTAAAGAAGATGGAAGAAAGACTGATGGAGCTCCTGAAGAATGCTCAAAGCGAGGGAAAAGAGTTTTTCATTAGTTCTTGCTCGTTGTGTCGTTTGGGTCAGTTGCCGAGCCTCTCTGACCATCAATTTGCTCATCAATAAAATGGCCAGCATAATATCTCACAGTATCTCTTCCTGGGTCTTTTACAAGCGCTGGAAATTAGGAGATGTGCTGGACTTGTCATGGGGAAGAGTCCTTCAAATGCCTTCTCTAAAATGCTCATGAATACTTGAAAGAGAATTACTTAGGAGTTTGTGAGACCAGATGGCTTATACCCATCCTCCACCACCAACACGCACATAATTTTAAATATCTTCTAATCTGGTTCTCTCCGAAAACCTGCCCACTTATGACTCAATAAGCATTTCCTCCAACCTCTAGGGTTGCTCCTGTTCCTGACAGTAAATGCCTGAAACCACCCTTTTCCAGCAAAAACAAAAGCTATCCACTTAACATATCTCCAGGGAGGTTTCTGTTTTAACTCTTTCATGACTGTTTCCACGTGGGTTTGACTGGCGCTAGAGAATGGAACGTACCCAAATCAAAACAGTCATTTTCAGAAAAGAGAGGCTTCCATTTTCCTAGTGAAAGACTAATTAGTGTATGGCCCAGAGCGTCTGGGGTTGAATGTTCTCTGATAAGAAATAACTTTTTTCAAATCTAAAAGATTTTTAAAAGTAGAAATGTTTTAAATGAAAGTATTAAATTATACAATTACATGTGTAGACTCTGCCATTGAGGGAGTTATTTTCATGGTGTAGGCTGAATCCAGCATAAAAATATTTACTGTTCTGAAATGTCAATATGAAATAATCAGAATCTAAAATTAAATATTTACTGTATAATCAGCCTGCATTCATCCATCCACAATGTTCCCTGAGAAACACTGATTACACTGAATTTGACCACCTGGATTCTCCTAATATTTTCAGGCTTAGAAAAAAAAAACTACCAAAATCTCAATCACAGGCATTTTCTAACAATTTTTCCAGAAAAAGGCTTTGTGGAACAGAGAAGTATGCAGTTATGATGACTTAAGTAAATTCCAAATAATACACACACACACACACCACCCCCCAGAAGATGAGCTACCCTACTCATCTCCCTCAGCCACATCTTCTAGGTCCAATCTCAATTCAGTAAGTCAATCAATCTTCACAGAGCTTCACCAACTCTGTGACAAAAACTAAGCTAGGTAATAGAAATAGAAATGTGGTCCATGCTTTTGGGGAGCTCAGAATCTAGTGAGAGAAACAGATCAATAAACAGTCAAAGACAATGTGTTGTGGTAAGTCTTACGTTAAGAGTAAGCCGGAGCTGGCCCAGTGGTGCAGCAGTTAAGTTCACACATTCCGCTTCTCAGCGGCCGGGGTTCACTGGTTCAGATCCTGGGTGCAGACGTGGCATGGCTTGGCAAAAAGCCATGCTGTGGTAGGCGTCCCATGTATAAAGTAGAGGAAGATGGACATGGATGTTATCTCAGGGCCAGTCTTCTTCAGCAAAAAAGGGGAAGATTGGCAGTAGTTAGCTCAGGGCTAATCTTCCTCAAAAAAAAAAAAAAAGAGTAAGCCATGTGGCAGAGGGTTAGAAGGGTCTTGAAGAAGGCCATCAAATCCATTCTAAGATAGTATTCCAAACTGAATCTAAAGGCAATTTTAGTTAATTTAATAATTTCTATGCAATTGGAAGAACAACACACAATTTTGACTTATTGTAAAGACCTCATTTTCACCATTTATCCTCAAAATTAACATTGAGTCTGCCAATTCAATAATGTGGAATGAGGTTGACTATAGGTGCTGGAGATGGCAAGAGATGACCCAGAAAATTCTAGACTAGATATCAGGAGGCCAGAGTTTAAGTTGTATGATTTTGGGTTCAAAATAAGTGCTTTCTCATAGTTCATATTTTGTTATCTATAAAACAAGGGAGCTAGACCAATTGATCTCATAGGTTCTCACCACTTCTGAATACTTACATCAACTACAAATGATTTTCATTTTTTTAAAAAAATTAAAACAGATCCTAAAAATGCTTTAGCAGGGAATGGTGTTATCCTAATTCAAGTGACAGATTTCATTTGCTTATTCAACAATCAATGAGGCAACATAACAGATCAAGAGCATGAGCTTTTGGATCCATCAGAACTGGATTTGAGTGCAAGCTTTGTCACTTTACTGGCAGTGAAGTCGTGAGCAGTCTATTTCAGTTTCTGGGCTTTTCGTCTGTTAAATGAAGAAGGTGAAACTTATCTCAGATGGAATTTGTGAGAATTAAACAGAATTATGAACATAAGAGCTTAACATAGTATCTGACACAAAAGAGGCTGTCAATAAGCAGTATTATTTTTAATGAGTTCTCCTGTGGGGTGCACACTGTCCAAGGTGCTGAAGAAAAACCTAGTCCCTCCTCATAATCTGGAAGAGAGAGACGTAAATCATCATCTCTTGTACACGTGAAATGCATATAGTAGAGGCATGAACAAGGTGGTATCAGAGCACAGGAGGAGTGAAATTGATGTAGAGCATGAGGTAGGGGCTAGAAAAGGCTGTACACTGGAGGTAATGTGTCAGCTGGAGGTAGTGCACAAGTGAATTATCTAGGCAAGCAAGGCAGGAGACGGTAAGGGAAAGGGCATGAGCAAAGGCGCGCAGGCCTAACCCTAACAGTGTATGTGACCAGAAATAATAAGCAGTCTGATGGGTCTATAGGAGAGATCAAGAAGGCAGCCCCGGGTCACCTTGCAAAAGGTCACTTGAAGGAATTTGGGCTTCCAATAAACAGGGATCCAACAAATGTTGATTTACCACGTATTTTAAAAAAGTTTTTCAACTTCAGATTTTTTACTGAGTCTGACTCCTTAGTACTCTGTGGCTTCATTGGTCTAAATTTCGGGTGGACAAACAGCCTGCAGACCAAATCTGGTCTGAGGATCAAGATAATAAGTCTTTTTCCTTTTTAAGTGGTTACATTTTAGATGGTTATGTAAGTACATAATATACTCAGCTTTTCCCCTTGGCCACAAAGAATAAAGTATTTATTATCTGACCCTTTAAGAAAAATTTTGCTGACCACTGGTCTAAATGACTAATATTTAGCGCATAATATATCTATTAAAAGGCTCAAATGTTTTATAAATATTTGCTTTGTGCCTACCATGTGACTGGAATTGTCTTTCTCCGTAAAAGCAGCCTTCCATGTCCAGCTGGCCTGTTGCACTGTGTAACAGGTGCAGGATTCAATGGCGAGCCCTCTTCTCTGTGTTCTTTGGTTTCTCAGGTATATTTTACATTCCATCTTATGTTGTATGATAATTAATTAAAGTCAGAGTTTTGTGTTGTTCCACATTTTCTTTTGCTTCCCAGCAGTTACCCATCAATTCTACTTATGTCTATTTTGTTTTCCTGAAAATAAGAGTTTTCCTATTTTCTCAGTGATCTAGATTGCAATTTTGTCCAGCATCTGCATTAGCTGGACGATAGGTAATTGACTCACATGTGAAAGACACCCCACACGACAGTGGTGTAAACAATGAAGAGCGTCTGTCTCTTCCTCACATGGTGGTCCTGGCGTAGCCGGCCAGAGCTGGAGTGGTGGCTCTGCTCCGTAAGGGGTTGAGGGACCCAGGCTTTTCTGTCTTGTTGCTCCTCCAACCTTACAGGTTGCCTTTTCTAAATGGTACAAGATGGTTTCACCACCACACAGTGTTCCAAGCACTTGGATCAAAGATGGTGGGAGCACAATACCTATCTTGCAATATTGTTGCAAAGTTGTAGATATGTAATACCCAAGCAGGTGCTACAGCTATCTGTTGCTACTAATAAATGGGTAATTGCAGAGGGCCTGGTGATGTGCCCGTTATTTAGTATTGCTAAATAAAAATAATTTCAGTGGAGTTGAATTGTGAACAAATATAAAGATACATTTTTGATCTTCTCCATGGTTCTGGGAACATGGCAGCTATTATCATAATGAATGTACCAGTCTAGTTACACTTGAGAGAAATTTTTCTTTTGTTTTGTTTTGTCATGAGCCAAAGATTATCTTAAGGATTTCGATTCTAGTAAATTCTGAATTCCGTGCATAACTCAACAGCAAATTCTTCGAATCCCTGTACTTTTTTCAGCCTTTTTGCCGGTAGCCAAATCCTATTAAATATATTTCCATGTCATGTTGTGCTTAAGTAATGTGGTAGGACAGGGCCTTAACTTAGAAAATGACACCCTTCCTCTGAGGAGGCTCCCGTCACAATCATCTCATACAGAAATCCTATCTTGTATTTTGCCTCTGTGGAAATGGACAGTGTTGTTAAAAATTTATTTTTGCTGCAAGAAAATCTGATTCTTGGTTTATTGTGTCAAACAGCTGCAATTCTATAGTGTCGGCAGCTGCCCAGTTGTGGGGTTCACGTAAATTAATTTAACCCTCGGGTATATTGCAAAGCCAATTAGAACGGTCCCTCCAGGCGCGGCAGGGAGTTAAGAACCCTTCTCACGAGGGCTTCAGACATTTTGATGATGCCCAAAGTCCTGCAAGGAATATTTCCCAAAATATCGTGGAATTTATCACGTAAAGTATGTTTATGATAGCTTGAAAAATACATACATACATGAATTGTGATGAAGGAAAATCATAATAATACCTGGACGTGTATCAGGTTACAGAATGTGGTGTGTGTTTTCCGGAGTAATCCAAAGCATCTGACTGAAACTAAATTGGGTTCTGCCAATCAAAAACACCTCTCTTCCTCTTGCCTCATCTCCCTCTCTTAGCGCTGATTCTACTGGGATGGGGTTGGATTGGCTAAGCCTTGTGCATTGACTCCTCTAAAAGTAAAATATGAGATGAAATCTTGTGGACTTTGGATGTGCCTCCTGTGGGTCTTGGTCCCAGCCTGAGCGGACTGAATTAAACAGTCAGCACTGCCGTTGGTCTCGGTGACCTGGAACCGTTGCAATCACAAACGTGATCATGAAAGCTGCCATGGAAACTTCATGCTTCGCACATTTATAAAGTGTCCATCCATGTGATTTATAATATGCATGTTTCAATGTTCAGGATTATAGTAAAATATAAAAAGAAAATTGTAAAGTACCATATTGTGTTCTTACACACCAAAGAATAAATCCAGAACTCTCCAGGGGTCTTCAGAAATGCAGTTTGGGAGGACTGAATCAAATCAAATTTCAAAGTTGCTTATCTCAAGGCGAAATGGACCCTTTTTAGGATCTGGAGATCCTCCTATGAAGTCTTAGATTTTATTGCAGTTGATACAAGTTTATTAAGAGGCAATGTGGTGTGAGGTTCAGAGCACAGGCTTTGGGGTCAGAAAGACTCAAGGTTGAGTCTAGCTCTGTCCTTTGCTTTGGGAATGCTTTGATTGCCATATTTCCTGTCAACTTCCCTTCTTACTGTTCACTTCAGCTATTCATAATTCTCCATTAGAACTCAGCTCAAACACATTTCACAGTGAAGCCTTTCCTCAGTTCATAGATAAGAACTTGTCCCTGTTATATATACCTACACACTCTATATTTAATGATAATATAACAACAATGATACACTAACAATAACGCAATAACGGCCAGCATTACTGAGCAGTTATTATGTACCACGTACTGTAACAGGTGCTTTACCTGTGTTAACGTCGTTTAAACTTCACAACACTCCTATGAGGTAAGTACCGTATTGTGCTTTTACAGATGAAGAAAATAGAAGAGTGGGGTTCAATAGAAGTGTAATGCAAACCACACATGTAGTTTTAAATTTTGTAGTATCTATGTTAAAAAAGTAAAGAGGGGCCGGCCCCATGGCCTAGTGGTTAAGTTCAGTGCACTCTGCTTTGGTGGCCTGGGTTCAGTTCCTGGGCATGGACCTACAACACTCATTGGCAGCCGTGCTGTGGCAGCAACCCACACACAAGATAGAGGAAGATAGGCACAGATATTGGCTCAGCGTGAATCTTCCTCAGCAAAAAAAAAAAAAAAAAAAGTAAAAAGTGTAATTTAAATAATATTTTACACAATGCAATGATTAAAGTAAATTGTAATCCTATAAAAGCAAGAAAGTCGAGTTTAATGGAAGAAATATTTTACAGTGCTTCCACTTTAAAATGAAAATTAATTAAAATAAAAATTTTAAAATTCAGTTCCTGAGTTACAGAAGCCATATGTCAGGTGCTCGATAATTTCATTTTGCTAGCGGCTACCATATTGGATAGTGCAAGCCTGGATGCTAATAACCTGCCATAGCTCAATCATACATTCGCTCAGTAAATATTTATTAAGCGTCTGTTACAAGGTAAAGCACTGTCCAATCTCCAGAGACACAGTAGTGAGAAACACAAAATCACTGCTCTAGTAATGCTTTTATTGTAGTAGGGATAAGAGAGACAATAAACAAGTAATTGACTAAAAAACTATTTCAGGTAGTATTAAGCACTATGAAGAAGAACAAAGTGGGCGGAGACATGGAGATGGGCAGGGCTACTGGGCATTGCTCCTCAGGCTGCGCCCTGCCCAACCCCAAGGGCACAATTCACATTGACAATGACGTGAATGCCAGTCCTTGGAGTTGTGCCAAGCAGCAGCCCTGAGGATATGGGCTGAAACCTTTTGTAGGGTAATCAGGGAAGGCCTCCCACAGTGGAAGATCATTTTAGCAAGCCATGCAATATCTCGAGGAACTGCTTTTCAGCCAGGGAGAATAGCCAGTGCAAAAGCCCTGAGGCATAAAGAGTGCCCAACTTGTTGGAGGAACAGTGAGGGAGCCGGTGTAGGAAGAACGTGTTGAACAAGGGGAGGTGTAGTAGGAGATGAAGTCAGAGCGGCAGCCAGAAGCTGAATCAAGGCAGGGGCTTGCTGGCCACAATGCCGGCTTTTATACTGAGTAAGATGGGAAACAATGACATTCTCATTCTCTCTCTCATTCTTTTAAAAAGAATTAGCCTAGCTGCTTTGTTGAGATTAGACTGAAGGGGGATGATAAGTTGCAGGAAACTAATGAGTTTATTCCTGTGCAATAATTAAGGTGAAAGATGATGGTTGTTCAGAATGAGGTCACAGCAGGAAAAATGGTGACTTGGACTCTGAATATATTTTGAAGCTAGTGCCAAGAAGATATGCTGATGGATTAGATGTGGGTTTTGAAGAAAAGAGAAGAGTCAAAGATGACTACAAATATTTTGGCCTGAGTAACTTGTAGAATGGAGTAGCCGTTTTGTGAGATGGGAAGATTTCAGAAAAGTAGGGTTTTTATTGGGAGTGAGCGCAAATCAAGACTTATTTCTTGGACGTTTAAAGTTGAGGAGGACTAATAAATGACAGAGTTGGGGTGCCGAGTCTGAGGTTAGAATGATATATCAAAGTTTAAGATAGAATCTCAGAAATTATCAGTATATAGAATGGGGTTTAAGGTCACAAGACTGGTGGAAATCACCTAAAAGGCGAGTGTAGTTAGAGATGAGAAGAGACCCTCTCTGGAGGGATGGAGCCTCCAGAACACTAACATTTGGAAATACCGATCACGAGGAAAGACCAACAAAGGAGCGAGTATGAAGATGGAGTAACGGGCAAGTCAGAAAAAAAGAGAGTGCTACTCCAGAGGCCCAGTGATGAAGGTGTTTGACGTAGGAGGTTTAAGGAACCCAGGGCATCTTGTTCCAGCCCCCACACTTTACACAGCTCTGCAATGGGGTCTCCCCCATAGAATCTAAGGCAGAGAAGAGCCCAAGGTCTGTCTTGTTCACAGTTGCGTCCTGCTGCCCTGCATGGTCCTGGCACTCAATTCATATTTAATGAATAAATGAGCATTTATTGTATAGATCAGGAGACTGGGTCCCAAGGAGGTTAGCAATGAGTTAGTGACAAGTGGGAGTAGAACTCAGATGTATGGTCGCACAAACATTTTCCAGGAATCACTGACCAGCCTGCATCTCTCTCCCAGTTTCTGTTGTCCGGCAAACAAGCGTCAAGGTCAAGGCCTATTTCGTAGGAAGCTCAGGGGCCAGTGCTAACTTTCTTGGCCCCAATTTGTTTTCTAGATCTAAATTAGTCTACAGGAGAACAAGGATGAATTATGTTATGCCCGCGAGCTGCAATATCCTATTCTAATGCTTTTCTGTTCATTATGGTCACCCTCCTCCTTTTCTTCCCTAAGCAAGCATTTAAAAGATAAAGAAATATAATTTATCTTCCTATTTCCTTGCATGGTTTTCTACAGCTGAATATACTCCTCATAAAATTGATTTAAGATACCTACCAGACTTTAAATTGATTGCAAACTACCTTTAACTTCTATGGCTTTGTTTTCCTTTAGGAACTTTCTTAACTTAGATAGTTAAACGGGCAAGCATTCCTCTAGCTCTCTCTACATTGAAGGCGAGCTCCTTTAGACTTTCCTAAGGGCACAAGAAGATCAACATTTTTTCTGTTTTTATTTCATAGAGGAGGTTTTTCACATTATAAAACTAGCCCGTACTCATTAAAGGCAATTTGAACACACACAAAGAAACACAGACAGACAAACACACACACTAAAGAAAAACAAAAAAGACGGAAGGAAAAAGTCAATTCTACAACCCAAATATAACGCCTTCAAAAATTCTTGGTGTATTTCCTTGCAAGTTGTATTTCTGCACATGAGTGAGCATGTGTGTGTTTGAGTGTGCACACACGTATTTGTTGTAAGTCATGCTTTTTCATTTAAAAAGTCATATATATTTTATTTTACTGCATAGCCATCTTAAATATTGCTTAAATAGCTTACTACCATTCTGTGATGAAAATTCTGCTCTTTCTCCCACAGACAGCACAAATAGGCTTTCAATTCCAATTGTCCTGTCATAATAAAGCTACACTGAACATTTTTGTTCGTAATATAGATTCTGTGTTTAGAGTGATTTCTAAATAACTCCTCAAAATAGAATCATTCATTTAGTCAAGTTACAAATATTTATCAGCTGATACACATTGCTCATGTATTTTACAAAAATATTGTACCATTTTAAACTTCTACCTATAATGTATGCAAAAATCGATTTCTCTCCTTACTAGCACTGATTACTAAGTAGTTGTCTCTTTTTATTTAAACTATGATATTTAATAGATTTAAAAGCCACCAAATTTTATTAATTAGCATGTATTTCATTGCTTCTAAACTTGAATATTTCCATATACCTATTTATTCATCATATTAATTATTTTATTCATATCCTGTCCTCATTCATCTATTAGAGGTTCAAAATATTCTTCTTATTAATTTGCTTTTTTTCATCTTTTCGTAAACATATTGAATTTGTCAAGTATTTCTATAAAAATACGTTTTTCCAGAATTTTGATTTTGTTTTTGTTTTTGTTTTGAGGAGGATTAGCCCTGAGCTAACTGCTGCCAATCCTCCTCTTTTTGCTGAGGAAGACTGGCCCTGAGCTAACGTCTGTGCCCATCTTCCTCTACTTTATATGTGGGACACCTGCCACAGCATGGCTTTTGCCAAGGGGTGCCATGTCTGCACCTGGGATCCGAACCGGTGAACCCTGGGCCTCCGAAGCAGAACATGTGAACTTACCTGCTGCGGCCACCTGGCCTGCCCTCATGTTTTTTTTATGGCATGCATTTTAATATAAATTTGAGAGGGTCATTACCCTTTAAAATAAAAATAAATATTTACGGTAGAGATTTTAGGAAATGCAAATAAGAAGAAAAAAATAAATTTCTCCCACATGCTTATGATAATTATTCATAATATTTGGGGCATTTTCTTTCATCTTTTTCTTATACACTTAAGTACATTTCACAGAAATAGTCTCATATTGTACTTGCCACTGCCCTATTTTTTTTTTTCACTTAAAATGTTAAGGGTTTATTTTAATGGCATCAAATATTCTTCTTCGTTATCATTTTAATGGCTTCATAATATGGATAGATAAAATTTATTTATCCAGACCACTGTTGTTGAATCTCTTTATTTCTAATATTTCACTGTTATGAAGATGCATAGACATCTTTATAGTTGAATCTTCGGACATACGCATAATTATTTATTTAGGATGAATTTCTAAAAGTGGGCCAAATCTTAAGGCTTTTATTATATATTGCCAAGATACCCTTCAAACCTGGGTCTTAAGTTTATGGCATATGATTTACTTTTGGCTTAAAGTTGTAAATGTTTACATAGTACTTGAAATAATTTAAGAGGAGCAATTTGCCTAGCTGTGCATGTGTTGAAAAGAAAGATAAATATGTCTTCAACGTACCAGGAGCCTAAATTTCCAGAGCAGAGAGCTCACAGTTTATAAGTCTCAGAGTTAGTTAAGTACATATATATGGCTTCTTTCCCAAATAAACTAGAGAAAATTTAGTTTAAAAAAAATCAACTCTTTGCTTTGTCTACATCAACTTGTCTTTGCTCCCACAGTCATATTTTCTAGAGCAACTGAAGATGTGGAAGTGGTGGCTCAGAGGACTGATAGTAGATCTACCAAATGCTTACACCTCCCAACCCCTGCTGGCATCCACGCTTTCATTTAATCCCGGAAGAGCTTCATTTTGTGGAAGAGGAAACCAAGCTTCCAAACGGTGGAGGGCTGGTTCCGGTCCTCGGAGCACAGATTGCAGAGGGCATATCTATTTCACTCCAAAAGAGAGCAACTCTCACTGCCCCGTGTTGCCTCCTCTTGGACTTTAAGACCTCGGCGTGAATTTCACTTCTACCTCCTTCCTATCCTGTCTCCTTACACTTGCATTTACCTTTATATTAGAAACTGACCTTTGAGAATTGAGCACGAGTTCTGGTTGCAGCCTTTAACCTCTCTCAGCTCCTATTTGTTTTAATTCGCCATTTTAAAACTGTACACAGCACCCAACACAGAAGAATTTCACATTAATGGGGATTAATCACGTGCATACTACAAAATAATATAAATTAACACCAGTACGGGCTGGTTATATAGCCTGAGTATATCTTAATACGCCTTTTATTCAACATTGAACAATGGGTTGTGAGCTTTTTTAACCATATGGTAGAAAATTTTGGGAGGGAAAGATATCAACTCTCATTACCATATTAAAAATACGTAATTAACAAAGTGTATTGTACAGTGTAGTGAGAAAAAAATGAGTCATAAATGTTTAGGTTGCTGATGTTTAGTAGAAAAAGTTGATGATCTGAGGTCAGAAGTCCTTTGAATCCCGTCTTGACCTCTTACTAATGTGTGACTTTGGACAAGTCTCTTCTTATCTCTGAGCTTCTATATATATATACCTTTAAGATAATAATGATATTTTCTTCAAGTGCTTGAGAGTCGAATTCAATATCAAATGTGCCAGTCCAAATTGCAAAGTGATGTTGAAATATTGGCAGAGGAAAAACAGAAAGAATTTGGAATGTCAATATAATAGTCAAGAATGAGCATCAAATGACTTTTCCTCCAGCCTTGCATTTCCTGTAGATTGTTTATACACATGCCATGTCCTTTGACCCCTGAGTGCGTCCCGCTGAGCTCGTCTCTCCACCTGGACTGCACTAGTTTCTTTCCCATTTAACAGCCTTTAAAATTCAGCTTGGGAGTCTCTCCCTTAGAAACTCATCTCTGTCTCTCTGCCCCGGGTCCCCCAGTCGATGTTCAATGTTCCTTCCACTCTGCTTCCACAGTGCTTTGTACATGATTCTAGAGAGTGGTTTCTCATTACCATATATGTTTGTATACAACTAATGAATGATGTAACCATCTCTGGACAGAGCTTTTTTTAGCCAATAGATCTGTTTTGCTTTAATTCAAAAAAGTCAGGAAGGGGAGAGCACTAAAAATAAAACCCCAGAGATGCCAGGAATCTCTGACTTCCTTCTAGGAGTTTACTTCACAGGCTGTGGCAGTTGAGAGACTAGATGTTCTCCAAACCTCAGGGCATTTAATTTTTGCAGTCATCATTATATCGTCATCTCATTCCTTTTGTTCCTGAGGCTAAAATTTGCCAGGACCTTTTCTTTCATTACTACCCTCCACCAGAAGCCCGCTGTACGGTGTCCTAGTAAGTTCAGAGACAAACCAGGGGCGGCACAAAAGAGATTTTAAGACCCTCTGTGTGAAATCATTATCTTGCAAAGTTGCAGCATTTTCTCTCTAGGATAATTCTAGAGAGAGGTTCACTATATATGGTGCCAAAGCAGAGGTAGAGGGTCAGAAAAGTCCTGCAAATAGGGATCATACCCATTTTATAGTTAAGGAAACTGAGGCTCCATGAGGTTCAGTACCAGGGTCAAGGTTACGCAGGAAGAGCCCACACAGGACTGCAGCTCCTTCTGGCATTCTGACTACTTCACAGTGTGGCAGCAACCTGCCTCCCCTCCACTGACCTCTGCATTCGCCCTCCCCTAAGAGGGGGCACCTTTAGACAGGATGAGACAATTTCTTTACCTGCGCCTGATTTTTGCTCAGGCTATCCAAGTCCGAAAGTCTCATCCTGAGGAATGATTTGTTTCCAAGTTTCTTATTCCATACAAACTCACCATCGTTTCTTATTATTTCCTCATTTGATTGAATTGTTTGTTTGTATTGTGCTTTTTGAAAGTTTCACAGCACTTCCAGTCACCTTTCCCAGGAAGCCGACACTGAGCGAGACTTGCATGTAGGAAATTTACTGGGGAGTAAAGGAATCAGGACTGGTCAGATGGGCGGAGCCAAACATGATGCGGTCCCAGCAAAGGCCTCAGCCAAATCGGTGGGAAGCTCTGAAGCTGGGACGACCCTGCAGAGTGGTGTCAACTTGAAGCAAGGAGGCCAGGCTTTTATTTCCGCCCCCCTCACTGCCAGTCATTGGATGCAGGCTGTCCCCAGGAAAGGGCTGTGCTCGTGGCAGAGGAGGTGATCTTCAGCCAAGGGCAATAGGCAAAGCAGATACTCAGCTACAGGCTGTCGGAGTCAACACTCCCAGTCTTTGCGGACTGAGTGCTTCACTCCTAAAGGCGGAAGCTGTGCACATGTCATGTCCTTTGATGCCTGGGAGCAGTCACCTGAGCTGGGCTCTCCGTCTCGACTGCACTACTCTTTTTGCCATCCGTACTTGTGTGAATGATGTACAAATGGGGCACTACACAAGGCCCGGCACTCGTAGTATCTCTCAAGAGTCCAGCAAGCTGCTAGGCAGTGAGCAACCTGGCCTGGAGTCCCAGTAAGAGGCTGGATGTTAAAAACAGTTTGGGGGAAAAGCCTTTGTCTAGGGAGTAGGAAACCTAGTTTTGCTGTTCTCTGTGTGGATTTGGCCACATTTTATTTGTTCTCTGAGCAACCCCATATTTCTTCGGGTTGCTATGAGGACATCCTTAGCACGGTTTTTCATATATAATAGGCCCTCAATGAATGTGAGTTCTGTCCTCTTTTCCCTTCATTTATAAGGTGAATGTTTGGTTAGATGTTACATCTAAGATCTCTCCAAGTTCTTATATCCATACTGGAATATTACAAGTTATCAGATTTCATTTCATTTTCATTATGCATTATTTATTGAGTTCATAATAATCCAGGTTTGGTTTTCATTTGATTCCCGTAATCATGGCATGCCATAGCTGGAATAAATCTCAGAAATAGTTCAGCCCCCTTATTTTACTCCTAAGTAAAGGGGCTCATTCGTGGGGGTGAGGAAGGAATGTGACTTGTTCAACGTCACACTGTGAGTAGTGACAGGGTAGAGAACACCATCCGTGTTTTCCAGGCCATCCCAAGGCTCACCACCCACCCCCTCCCACACCTCCAGCTGCTGCTTGTACCTTCCAGCCCACGAGGCAGCAGAATTTGCCTTTCTTGTGTTAACATTATTCTAGCATGTAATCTCTGTGTTTAAGTCAATGACCTGAGAAATACTTTTATTTCCAGTGATGCACTGATTTTGCAGGGTTTATTAATTTTATTTATGTATTTGATCTCTCCAGTGAAATAATAAACTAATTAGTGGGACAATTTACTGGTGTGCTCCTCCGAGGGTGTGTTCTAGCCGCGGTGCAAGCTCGTCTAACTGCGGTGTCAGCGGATCTGCTTTCTGCCCTGCTGCCCTTAATTGTAGCCACCAGACACACAGGCAGGCAGCCCTGTGCTGGGTACTGGTGTCTCCAGGCAGTACCCAGAGATGTCAGGTCTTAGGGCAAAGGAATTTTCACGTAGGAGCCTCCTCAAAATTCATTCAAGAGACAGGCTGCTCCATTTGGCTTAAAGGGATGGGCATGAGGCTCCCAGAGACCAGAACTGGGCCAGTGCATTACCTGAAGTCCCCAGAATGAGAGTGTCTGGAGAATGAGGGAAAGCTATGTGTATAGAAGTGCTGAAAATCACAGCTAAAGAGGCCCATAGTCCATCAAGACCAAGAGCAAAGCAAGGAGCAGGACAGGGAGCTTGATATAAAGACAGTGGACACGGGAACATTGCAAGATGCAGGAGCAGGGGTGGGAGAGATGCTAGAAGACCCAGGGGAATTGGAACAAATGGAACAATAGTGCCAAAGTTGTTTTTGTTTTTTAAGCTGCCTTTGAAGTGAAGGACGCCAACTTCCCTTTAAGGGGACCCCGGTCTGTGCTCTTCTAAAGCCAGTACTTACCTCTATCTTAGAATTAAGTAGAATGTGTTGTCTTTGTTTACTTGTCGGTCCCCAGTTGACTGTGGCCACCATTAATATCACCAGAGCCTAGAAGTGTGTCTAGATATATCAGGGCACAGTAAACATTCGTCGAATGGATGGATGGATGGATGGTTGGGTGGATAAATGAATAAGTGAATCAGTCTGTCAAAGCTAACGGGGGTCCAAGACCCATGAACTATATTATATTCATCTGCTGTCTTTGATGTAATAAACAGAACTCAACCAGAGATGACCTTTTCTAATTATCTGGATTTATTATAGAATTACTCAACATAGCAAAGAAATATCCAACATAAAAGCATTTAACCTCTCATGACTAAACCTTTCTCCTTATTAATACTTACTTACACACCACAGGTAAAAGGTCACAGTACCCTAACCTTGAGGTGGTGCCTCTCCTGGCCCACTAGTTGCCTTGTGGGTACGGACGCTGTCACTGTCCTGGCTGCTGCTAAACTGTCAGTGTGGATTGGATCTGGCATGAGCGTTCTTGTCAGAACAAGTTCCAGACCTCTAGCCAGAGACTGGCTGCAACATTAGGAGAGGGGAGGGTCAGCAGTCCCCTGCGGTGGGAGCTGTACAAGCTCAGGACCCTCACGCTCTGTAGTGGGGGCTTCCCTACTGTGATTGGCTCCCCTAGGAGTGTTACCTTTGCTATGATTGGATGTATGCAAATTAGCAAACTCTGATGTGTTGATCCTAAATGTAATTAGTGTAAATGCCAGCTCTGCTACCCTCATCCAATTGGCTGTAGAGTTTGGGGGGATATGCAAATGAGATAACCCGAACATTGTTGCTGTTTACATGTGGTGGCTCTCACTGGGACACAGGCAGTCCTCATGTGCTGGTGATGATACAGTGCTAGGGCCAGAACCAGGGTTTCTGTTTCTAATTCTTCTATTTATCTTCTATGTGTAGGATAGGAACAGGCCCCAGAGAGGCTGGGGTTTTAGACCCAGACAGGACATGGACATGTCTCGGAGATCTTTGGCCCATACCTAGAATTATTTGTATAACAATTCTAATTCTAAGACCTGCCATGATTCCCACATACCAGTCACTATACTCATGCCTGTCAACATAGTACTTAATGGTCACAAGAAGCCTGCAACTAGGCATTATTACCCCCCTTTAAAGTGAGGAAACTGAAGTTTAGAAAGGTGACATAACTTGTCCAGAGTCATACAGAGCCCATTGTGTAAATAAGAAACCATACTAAATTTCATCAGATCAGTGGTGATAACTGCCAGGGATGTGAAAACGGGTATAAAACAAACTTTAAAAAGCAACTATTCCTTGGCTTTTTACTCTATGACTTGGGGAAGGTAGCAAAGATAGTGTTTATTCAGTTTTGCCTATTCAACACCTGCAGACAGCATGTAAGACATTGGTGTTTGGGGTTAGCTGTGTCTGAGAATTCTGGGCTTATTTCCAGGCCTCCAGAAGCACAAACTTTTCCAGCTTCCACACTGTCCAGGGCTCTGACCCAAGACCCGCGTCGTGAGTCGGGCCACAGAAAAGGACCAGATGGAATGCATATGTGCCCAGACCTTTCCTTCTAGGTGACTAAGATACATTACCTGTAGTCACAGCCCGGCAAGGACAGGAGCATCCTTCGGGGGTAGAGGTTCTTCACCAGAAGCTGTCAACTATTGCTAGATTCCAAGCATGAGTACTCTTTTTTTTTTTTTTTTTAAGGAAGATTAGCCTTGAGCTAACTACTGCCAATCCTCCTCTTTTTGCTGAGGAAGACTGGCCCTGAGCTAACGTCCATGCCCATCTTCCTCCACTTTATATGTGGGACGCCTACCACAGCATGGCATGCCAAGCGGTGCCATATCTGCACCCGGGATCCGAACCAGTGAACCCTGGGCCACCGAGAAGCGGAATGTGTGCATTTAACCGCTGCGCCACCAGGCTGGCCTGGCATGAGCACTCTTTATTTTTCTGCAAACTCTAACTGTCTGGTGTGTATTTAAAAGAAGTTCATTTCTGTCCCAGTAGATTTTTCAGCTTGTGTATTGTGTCAGATGCTGACATGTGCTTCTTTCCTGCTTCATGTTTCTCTGTGGCACGGATCATCATCTGGCATACTCTAGGTTGATCATTTATTAGTTTAGTGTCTGTCTCCATCCCCTGGAACGTAAGCTCCATGAGTGCAGGAATATCTCTTTAGTTTGTTACTAAATCCCTAGTCGGGGCCGGGCAGTGGCACAGCAGTTAAGTGCGCACGTTCCACTTAAGCGGCACGGGGTTCGCTGGTTCGGATCCCAGGTGCAGACATGGCACTGCTTGTCAAGCCATGCTGTGGCAGGCATCCCACATATAAAGTAGAGGAAGATGGGCATGGATGTTAGCTCAGGGCCAGTCTTCCTCAGCAAAAAAAAAAAGGGGGCGAGGATTAGCTGATGTTAGCTCAGGGCTAATCTTCCTTGGAAAAAATAAATAAAAATAAAGAAATCCCTAGTGATCAAACCAGGACTTGGCACAGTTAGGCTCTGAGCAAATATTTATGAGTAATAATGATGGATGGATGGAGATATATATATGGATACATGGCTGGCTGGATGGACTGACGGATGGATGGGCAGGTGGACGGATAGATAGGTCCTACTGACTGAAAATTTACGATGAAATTGCAGTAATTAAGATAGTATGGGTATTTGCATAGGAATAGAAAACTAGACCAATGGAATAAAGTCTAGAGCCTCAAAATAGACGATACTGATTGAATACTTTGTACACCATAAATACATCACTACAAATCAACACAGAAATCATAGGCTAAGCTATAAATAGTATGAGGACAATGCATATCTATACAGAAAATTTATTGAATCCTACCTGACATCTGTAAAGAATATCAATTCCAAGTGGATTAAAGGCATAACTTTAAAAATTTGAGAAGGAACCATAAGAGAATGTCTTTATGGCCCAGGAGAGGAATGGATTTATTGAATAAAACAAAAAAGCACATACTTTAAGGGAAGTACTAATATATTTTATTATATTAAAATTTAAAAAGTTTTATATGTAGCTATAAACAAAATAAAAAGACAAGCTTTGGACTAGGAAAAATAGTTGCAACACATATAATTGCAAAAGGGTTGTATCTAAAGTACACGAATTAGTATATAGAACATCATTATAACAAATCCTTATGGACCACTATGTATCTTGATCAAATTACAATTTTACCATTTTCTTCCCATGTTTACTGCTTCTTCCCGTGGCTTGTGCCCACACCAATTTTAGGACTTTGCTAACTGTCACCTTCCTGGTAAGGTCTTTCCTAACTACCCTATTTAACATCAAACTTCGGCCCCAGCCCTCTTGATTCACCTTCTCTGCTGCTGGGCTCTCCGTGACACACACGACCTTCTGCCACACTGGGTATTTTAGTTTCTCATTTGCTTAGTGTGTCTCGTCTCCCTCCTATAACAACTCGATAGAAAAATGGGCATATAGAAAGCAGAAGAAGAAACCTAATATAAAAATATAAAATAAAATAGAAATAATAAAACGACGCTTGATCTTACTTGTAATTAGAGAAATGCTGGCTAAAATACAAGATATTTGATATCCATCAGATTGGAAACACGTTAAAGTCTGATAATACCAAATGTTGGTAATCATATGAACTGATGCTGGATTAGCATTAAATGCTACTGCCACTTTCTCAAGCAATTTGTCACATCTAATAACTTTGAAGATGTATCTACTCAATGGCCCAGCAAGTCCATAGAGAAATCCCACACAGATGTGCCCAAGGAATACAACAATGTCCATTGAAGCACTACTTATATTCTTAGAATTTGCAAACAGCCCAAATGTCCATCAATGTGAATGCTTAAGTCAGAATATAAACATATTGTAAAATACTATCTAAATGTTAAAATGAAAGAATTTAAGCTAATTCTATCAAAGTGGCAAAAATCTTTAAATATAGTTAACAAAATAAGCAGGCCTCAGATGGATGCCTACAGTGAGATACCATTTAACCAAAATTTTAAAACATGCAAAACAGTGCTATACATTGTTTATGGATGCAATTATGTATTCGAAGTAGAAAAACATGTGTGACCATTTAGGAGAATAGTTATCTTTGTGGAATTAGGAAGGAATTCAAGGGATAACTTGCTTATATCTATAATGTTTTATTTTAAAAAGAAAAGATTTGAAGCAAATATGGCAGAATAATATCTGACCAGGCTGGGTGGTAGTACATAGGTTTTGCTTATAATTATGTCTATATTCAACTTTATGCTTGAAATATTTAATAAGAAAAGGAATAGGAGGGGACTTAAGTGTGTCTACCAGGGAGTAAAGTTAAAGCCACAGCATATCAAATAAAATGGTGTGACATAGCAAAATTGTGCATTGAATGTTGTCGTGAGTCAAAGAGTGGGCGCAAACCCAGCGTCAGTGACTTTTTTCATAATGATTGATGAGAGTAGGCTCTGGAACCAGACATTCTTGGTTTAAATCTCGACTCAGACACCTAGTAACTGTTTAGAAGCGGGCATCAGTTTCCTCATCTTTAAAGTGGAAAAATAAGATAAAATAGAGAAGAGAAAAACAATAGAGAGAATCAACAAAACCAAGAGTTGGTTCTTCAAAAAGATAATGAAATTTACAACCTTTAGTAGACTGATTAAGAAAAAGAGGGAAGACTCAAGTAACTAAAATCAGAAGTGAAAGAAGGCACGTAGCTACTGATAGTAGAAAAATGAAGAGGATTATAAAGTGGAAAAATAGTACCTCCCCATAACAAATATTATGAGGATGAAATGAGATAATATCTGCACAGAGCTTAGCATACTTCATTGCACATAATAAAAAGGAGGCTAGTGTATGTTTAAGAACTCCAGGTCTTAGTGTAAACAGGCGTGAGCTTGAAGCCTGTTTTGGATGCCATGCGTTCTCTTATTTTATTTGTTTTTTGCAATAACCTTATCAGGTTGGCATTATTATTATCTCATTTTATATGTAAGAAAACGGAGCCTTAGAGACGTCACATAACTAGCCCAAGATTGCCCAGCCCTTGAAAGACAAAGACGGGATTCAAACCAGATCTACCACGACAGAAATATAACTGTAATTTAATATCCTGGCTATATTTCACAAGTTTTACAATAAACTAGATTGAATTGGTATAAAAATCTTACAATAATCTATCCTGTAGCGTTTTTTTCCCCTTTAGTAAGGAGTCAACCAGCTACTGCTGATTGAAACTAATAACAAGTTATCTACTTAGTTTATGCATGTGTAACTCCAAACATGTAAAATAACTGGGTTGCTGTAATGGGATATTGTTACTAAACAAATATTCCTGCGTTAAACAGATTCTTGGTCTTGGAATACATCAGAAGATCAGTAGGCTGGGATATTCCATTATGTTGAGTTTTTTTGTAGTTGCTTTAACCGTAGGCTCTTTTTTCTCAGTTTCACTGTCTTCTCTGAAAAATTGCTCTCTCTGCTTTCCATCTTTTTCTATCTTCTGTGAATCCAAATGGAACGTAACTTTCACTGTCACTGATTATTTTGAATGAGGAATTTTCTTAATGTAATTTTTGTCGTCAGTTCCATTTATTAAGTGTTTTGTTCGTTCATTCACTCACTCACGCACTCTTTCTTTTATGCAGCAACATTGATTGAGTGATGCCTATGAGCTCAACTCTGGGCTAGATTCACGGGAAGCAAGGGTTAATAAGGCACGATAGCTTCCTCAGGAGTCACAGCTAGAGGGAGGCGGAGATGGAAATGGACAATCCAGTGCACTGTTACCTTCAGAATGGAGTTGCTGCTGGGGGAGCATGGATCGCGTAGTCCCCAGTCAAAGAGGCGGTCCAGAAATGGTGATGCTGGAGTTGAACTTCTGTTTGTAGGTTTATTTTCTGTCTAGAAAAATAATGCGTGGACCTTTGTAGAAAATTTGGAATGCTTGAAGAAACAAGAGAAGAATAGCCTATAATCATACTGCAAAGAGATAACCACTGTTAACAATGGCATATTTTTGAAGACCAACTTCTACATGGATGAGCTCAAACTTTGTAAATAATTTTGTTATATTTTCTCATAACCTGAAAATTTTAAGGATTATTTTTATATGTGCATAACATTAGTCTGTGTAGAGATACTAACATTCACTTTATCATTCCTCTATTGGTTGTTTCCCTCCTACAAATAACACCGTGATGACAATCTTTGTGCACATGAGGACCTGCATTCATGATTGTTTCCTCGAGAAGGAATCCGGAAGGTGAATTACAGGTTAAAGGGTGCGATCCCTTTTAAGACTCTTGACATTTGCTCCAATGCCTTATTCTTTACTGATCTAAAGGCAAGAGGTCAAGACTTTGAGTCAGACAAATTACAAATATGGGGAAGTTCTTTAAAAATTCTTACACGGTTCTGTGTATGTGTAGATATGTGTGTGAGTGTGTGCACACACCTGTGTCCCAGAAAGAGACACCCACAGACACACACACACATATCCTGACTCCCTCCTACCTAAGAAGTATTGTGTACCACTTCTTGCCCAGTACTTACAATGAGCTGTATTCGTTGATTTTTTTGTTGGTGGTGTTTTGTTTTATCCATTTCCGTATTTCCAGTGCCTGGCGTATGGTAGGAACTTAGTAAATATTTCTTGAATGAAAGAGAGCGAAGACAAACAAGACCATTAAATAATTTTTTTTAATATCACGTTTTATTTGTTTTCAGCATTCGGCAAGACATGATGGTGAACCTGGTGCTGAGTCTTCATGACTGAAGGGCCCTTTTGCACAACACAGAGGTAAATATTTGAGGCCAGTTGTCTTTCCAATATGAGGAAACTCTTTCTTTTTGGGAAAATTGCTTACCAGCGTCTCTGGGTCCTCTTGAAGCAATGACCTTTGTGCTTGCTATGCCTCCTTAAAACATCCTACAGGGTTCATGGAGCCTTTGGGAATTGGTGCTTAGTGTGGCTTTTCTCTGTCTACTTTGTGTTTGTGGTTAGAGAAAGAATATTGATTCTCTTTCTTCTTTTCTTCAAGAAGCTACTAAATGTCATTAGGAGCCTTAAGTTTTCCTGCCCGGATTTTAGCATCTGCTAATAGCTTGTCTCAGATTGGTTTGATTTTAAACACAACTACGTTAGCTCTCCCTTCTCAAATTCCCCTGTATCAATGTATTTACCGACAGAAGGAACCATCCGCAATTGTGAAAACTAACGTGAAATCTTACCATATGTAAGATAAATGTTTCCACATAGGAAACAGACTTGGAGATTTACGAGCTCAAGGGGTAGGTACTATTATTTTGAGGTCCTAAACTTTCAAATGATGGCGACACTGAATTATGTACTTCATACGGCCAGCCAGGAAGACACAATTGAAAATGCCTCTTCTTTTGACAAATTAGAAGCATTCATTCCAATATCTATTTCTTGTTTACCAGGGATAATACTGAATGAATCACAGACTGGTGGATGGATGTCCCTTCCTCACACTCTTAATTAGCAGCACTGCCTATTAGGAGGAACGGAGTGCTGCTTTCTTGCCATAGATTACCCCCAACCCCCCTGAAATGGAATAGAAATCTTATTCTCCACAAGGTAATATTCATCTTTTCCCCAGCCAGACAAGCATAGAAAATTAAACAATGGTCCGTTAAAAAGCCTAGATAATGTATTTATCATTTCCAGTTTATGTGAGTTTGCAAGGCAAATGCGAATGGGAGCTATTTGTTATGGGACCTTGGGGAACAGCAGGACTGGAGAGGGAGCTGGGAGGCTGGAGGATCTGAGACTTGTGAAAATTCATTAGAAATATGAGGAGCTATTGGGGACAGAGGAAATTAATTACTCCGAGGGACTCAAATGTCACTACTCATTTAAGTGCCCTGGTGAGGAGGCTGAGAAACCTGTTTTCTGAGGGTTGCCATAGTGGAGCAGCCTGGGAGCTGGGCTTCCTCAACTGTCAGGTTTTGTATTTCCTTGCTGACTTTTTGACACATTAACCTGGCTTGTGCCCTGGCCTCCTCTAATGAGAAGAGTTAAATGAGAAGTGGGGGTGGGGCGGGGGAGCGCTCTCCCCGGTAGCTGGCCGGGTTATTCAGACAGCTCACTGGGCACGTAAGTGACTGGGACCTGGGGGAAGCTGGTAATCTGCCACCACGGAGAGAAGGGGCTGAGCATTTGCAGCTGGTCTGAGTTTGGTCTTTTATTATTGCTTTTCCATCCGCAAAGCTATTCTCTGAGGTGGAGTGAATTTGGGAAGACAAATTAAGGTTTTCTACCCAAGGAGGACTGGGGAGTAGTAGCTTCTGAAAACAGTGATCTTTTCCAGATTGCCTGTCTAATAAATCTCTCTAATGCATTCGGCCTATAGACAGAGGCGGAAAATATATAGATGTGATGACTTAAAAGTTTAAAATCAGCAAGCATCCAGAGTAATGGAGTAAAAGCTCTCTCAGACGTGTACCTCACCTGGACTCAGGAATTCAAGGTTTTATTCTGAACTCTGCCACTAACCAGCTGTGAGACCCTGCACGAGCCACCATAGTGCGCCAAGCTTTTGTTGTATTATTTATAAAGTGGTAACAATAATATGTATCTTCTGTAATTGTTAAGACTGACGTGCCCAGAAGAGCTTTGAAGGGTGGAAATCACGTGCAGGTGTGTGGTGGCTGTATCCCCTACTGGTATGTTCTGGTTTAAACGTCTTGGTTTTTAAAGAGTGAGACAGCTCAGTGGTCTGTGTTCTGACCTGGGTCAAAGTTGAGGGGCTCTGCAGGATTCTCCTGGCTTGTTTGGTTAGGAAGGGTGAATCAACAAGCCAAAGAAGGAGGAACAAATGTGACCCTGACGACTGCTTTTGGGAGAGACTATTCATGAGATTTGAAAAACAAGGAAAGTGAAATATAGCTTTGGAGGGAGCTGGAGCCCTGGATGTTCACGTCACTTCTCCTTAGGGAGCAGTCCTAAGGGGCACCACTTCTCCAGTTTGAAACGATCCTATCCCTTTGAAGTGGAGACAGATCATGCATTGAAGGCAGTGGAGGAGATGTCTGAAGATTCTTCATCTATTCCTAGAAAGGGATGATGAGGAAATAAACTAGGCCAGGGTCAGTGTGGACAGAGAAGAAGAGAGAACTTTGAGGAGTTCTGGAAAGGAAGGAATATCAGGCTTTTCTGTAGGCAGGATGTTGTGTGGTAGAGAGGGAGCAGTGCGGCGACTCTCAGCTGTAGTGTTCCCGAGGCACTTGTCATGCCATTAGTGGAATGTGAAAAAAGCAGGATGCAGTCCCTCCGGCCAAGGAGCCCAGAAAGGTAAACAGTTAATTATCATACAGAACAGACAGAAAGAAGCCCAGAGGAGCAATGCTAGGAACTGGGCTGAGATGGAAGATGCTACTGAGCTGGACCTCAAGGGATAGGCAGCTCTGGGCTGGGTGAGAAGGGGTTGGAGACGAAATGATCCACAGACCAGCCAGTCACAGCATACTGAACAACAGTCACTCAGTTCCACAGTGAAGATGCAGGTCTGAGAGCCACGCACTTGGCCATCACACTTCTTCAGCAACCAGAGTCTTGTACACCAGCATGTACTCAGTGATTTTCAAAGGCTTCCGTGCTGTCATTGTCTTCTGGAAAGAGACTTGAAGGACTGCCTGCCTGTCCTCACTAGCTAACCTGTAGTGGCCTAGGATCTGACCTGTCCTGAGAATGCTCAGAAGTCACCCTGGGGGACCCAATTCTGAATAATTGCTAAAGTCAGATCCCCATTCCTTGGTGTTCTTTTGAGCCTTTTTGTCACTTACCTTCTAAAATTGATTGAATGTCAGCATTCAGCGTAACTGAGCTGTTGGCTATCTACTTATTGTATTGATTCGATGTGCCCACTTTTGTATTCATTTGTATTCATGTTCAGTCAGCACAGGTGAGACTCATGCCTTGCCATCTGAGTAGTGAGACAGCAATAAGACACGAAAAGCTGTTTTTGCTCGTCTTCCTTCCTTTCTCCCCCCTTCTTGAATTCATCCCTTTAATGCCTCCTTATCTGTTTTTATTTTCCCAGATTCTCTGTTTACCCCTCTATTTTCCCTCTTTCTTTTGATAGAATCACACGTTCTCCAACTTGGAAGGAAGTAGGAGATTCCAGACACCACAGAGCTCCACTGTCAAAACTTTGAGAGAGTTCTTAACCATGTAGTAATTCCCCTTGTCTGTTGTTTTTGGTGGTGGTGGCAGCTGTGTTGCTTTCCAAAGCTGAATGTCTTGGATTAAAATCTCTGCTCCAACTGTCTGGCATTGAGCAAATCAATCTCTTTACATTTCAATGTTCACATCCGTACAATTAAGGTAACCGTAATACTTTCCATGCAGGATTGTTGTAGGAATTTAATGAGAGTGGGCATGTGGAAGGGTCGAGCACATTATATATTCTCAATGAATAATGTTAGCTATTATTGTTGCTTATAATAATAATCCATGCTATTATAAATCCTTGAAATGCAAAAGGCAGATGTGTTGATCTTTGGCAGAAAGGAAGGGAAAAGCTGAGAAGACTCTTTCCCACTCTTTGGCTGGTCTTAGAAATTGGAAATCCTTAGGGACAGAGGCATCGAAAGCAGCAGAGTCTGCAAGTGCACAGGCAGCCCTCCCTGGCTGGAGTGTGGCCTGGGTGCTGAACACTCAGAAGTCCTGATGGCTTTCCTGAGCTACTTCTGGAGAGCATCTGAGTCAACCCTTCTCCAGATCCAGGATTCCTTCCCAGAGAGTATAGTGGCTTTGTAATCTGTCAACTTGGCTAGACGGAATTACAATACCCGACGTTCAGTTTCTTGTATGTTTCTAGTTAGGGTGGGTAAAAGAGGGGATACCTGGCAGATTTGGAGGATGGAAGGGAAGCAGCAGCCACTTTGCAGCTCACAAGTTATTGCTGATCTGCTGACTCACCTAGTTGGCAGGAAGCAGCATCTGGGCCTGTGGGGCTGCCTGCCTTTCCCGAATCCTCCTCCAGGTTCTCTAGCTCCTCACCCAGATGTGTGTGTTGAGCTACTTGAGAAAAGGCCCCGGCTGCCGCAGGTCATCCACGTTGGCAAGCCGGGATGCTGTAAAGCCAACGTTCTAGTTAGTTCTCATGGGGTTTCAGCTCATCGTTGCAGGTTGCAGGCTGCTCCTGATTTCTCCCATTATTTATATTCCTCTTCCCTTCCTAACTGCCTGACAAGTGGACTGCAAGCTCCAGCATCAGACGTGAGACAACAGACTTTAGACTGCTTAACCATTCCCAAGATTGCATAAGGCCAAATCCTTCTACTAAATAAATAAGATATATATAAATATGTATATATAATATATATAAAGTATTCATTTGTTTATTAGAGGAACAGAACAAAGCACTAGGAGATTATATGTGTGTATATGTATGTATGTGTACATATATGTGCACACATGTACACACGCACAATCTACTACTGGTTGTTCCTCTCATCTCTAAACCCTCTTTCACCTCTCACTGCCGTGACTTCACCCAATGCAATTTTTACTCTCCAGTTTCTCACCTTTTTGAGCTTCAGAATCAGACTCTTAATGAAATTAACCCCACAAATATGAATATACTAGAGAGGCCCTTCTAGCCATTCCGTTTCCTCAGACCTATCTTCATCTTCTCTGTGCCTTTTGAAAATAATACCTTGATTCTGAGTGTTTACAAGGTACAATGCGATATAGTGGGAGTGGAGGGAGGCACGGAGTTTGGAATCAGAAGACCTGTTTGTACCCTGCCACTACAGATTGCCGACTCCGTCTCCTGGTTGTTTAGCTGCTGGAGCCTCAGTGCTCTCAGCTGTAAGATGGGCGCGCTAACAGCTGACCTGCCTGTGCTCAGCCTCCCAGGAGTCCAGTGACACCTGAGCAGCTCTAGATGTCTGAGGCCCTTCATACTGGAATCCATCCTCCCAGTCTCAGATTAGCTCACACCTAGGTAGGAAAAGGACAATTTTGATTTGATGTTATACTTTAGAATTCATAGTAAAAGCAACAAATCAGGACACACTATTTTTCAATGAAAAGTAATATCTTGAAACAGTAATAACTAAATTCTTATCCTTTTCAGGGTCTACCATACTATCTTTTTGCCTAAATTATTTCTTGAAAAAGATTTAAGTTGAAGAAATTGAGTGTATAGTGGTTCCTTTTAAAATGGGTATATCTATCAAAATTACTTATAAATCAAAAATATTACAGAGCTGACCAAAAAAGGGCAAAACGCTTAAATATTAAAGGATGACTAAGAATTCTCTTACCTGAAGCAGAGTTTAAAACTAACAAAAAAAGCAAATACAGAAAGTAGAACATGACAAAACAACCTAATCTAGAGCCGACCACAAAAGGGAGTTAAAAGCTAAGCTGAGGGGACTTTTAAAAAGTGACACAACCAAATGACGAAATTAAATATATACAAATGAAACTTTTATGAATGGATAATACAGATGTCCATTCAAAGAAAAGAGCCTCTGTCCTCTCTGGCAGACGAGGGTCTCCGTGTGCGTAGAAGAGGTGATTCTGGGAACATCCTATTCTTAAGTGTGACCTCGGCGCCCAGTTGTGAGCTCACAGACCTGGTTAGAAAAATCTCTGTAATTGGCAGGTATACGGCTCCTAGACGAAGATGTGGAGGATACAGGTGACAGCTGAAATCCACATTTATGACCAAGCCTCAGCCTGCTCTGCTGCACACATTTATCATTGAACAACAGCCAGAGCTGAAGCGATAGCTGGCTTACCCTCCCCCTCTGCATGCGCGCGCACACGCACACATGCACACACTCTGCCTCTCTCACAAAGCTCAAATGAATGCTGTAGCACGATGCCTGGCACATGGTAGGTCCTCCAAAAACATTTGGTGGATGGGTGCATGTACTAATGAATCGCCAAGGAACTCCAGGGGAAAGTCGACAAATATCAGTAGACGATACAACAGCATCCTGGACAAAATGAAATGGGAAAAATTGCCCGGGAGAATTATTTTACTGAAGATTTAACACGTTGATGTTCATAATACCTCACCTGCCAAAGGTATCCTATTCAAAATGAATGAAGCAACGGAACAGGATTAAATTGGCACAGCTGGAGGAGGTCTGCCTGGGTGTGAAGAGCTGAATGTTATCTCCAGGCAACGGATGGAGTCGTAACATGAGAATTCTTATTTTTAGTGTTGGGGAGAAAATGAATTTGAACCAGAGTCACCTAGGCTTGATCAGAGATTGGGGCTTGAGGAAGGGAGTGGATAAATAATAGAGGGGAGGTCTGTGGAGGGAGATCCTGTTATTTCAGAGTAGCACCAGAAAGCGTAATGACGTTTGCTAGGGCATCTGGTCAACCCAGGCCCCCACTGCTTGGGACAAGCAACATCAGCGTAGGCGCCTAAGTGTTAGGGAATCAGCATCCCACAGGTGAAGAAGACCAGCAACCTTCCTGTGTGGACAGGTCTGCATCCTTTGGGGAATAGGGAGTTTCTTTGTGAAATTAGTGTGTATGATATCTTATAGTTGTCTGTTTGCATTTTCTCTCACTCTCTATGTTCTCCTATGGTGCTAGGACCATGGATTTTTTGGGTTTTGTCTCTTCTGCATCTTTATTTATAGCACCTAGCTCTGAGAATTTTTTAAAAATCACCAAGCACTCTCATATGCTAATGATGGTAAACCTCACCCCAAACATGTAAGAAGCCATTGTTAGCCACATTTATAGGTAAAGAAGGAGAGAATCAGAGAGGTGGAGCAGTGTGCTTGAAGTCCCACAGCTGATGGATTGCTGAAGCAGCACTTGAACCCAGACCTGTCTGGATAAAATTTGTAATCTGTCCACTCTTCCCCTAAGCCTCAGAGCCTACAATTGAGCAGGTGCTCCCTAAAGCTTTCTTGGAAGGAAGGAGGGAAAGAAAGAGGCATGATAGGTTATGAGAGGGTAGAGAAGATTTGAATACAAATCACCAGACCTTCAGAAGATCAGCTCTGAAGAGATGATAGACAAATGTGTCTGACACAGTATTATTCAGAGATTCTGCTGGGTGGAATGAGCCTCAGAGAGGGAACTTGGAGAGAGTTACACCAGGAGACTTTGGGATTCGTCCACAGAAACTTAGCCCAGGTCAAGTGTAAGAAAGTCAGATCGAAGTTGGGAAAGTGAATAAGAATCTTGGGACAAGCAGAAAGCCCTGCTGGAAGGCTCTTCTGCAAAGAACTGACCCCATCCCATTCATCACCTCCTCCCCCAGGAGGTTTGCTAATTTGTCCCTGTAGCAACCTTAGAGGAAGTTATTATTACCATGTTTTAGGGATGAGAAAGTTAAGACTCAAATTAAGAGTTTCGTAGAACTCGCTAATGCCAGGAGTGATTCTGAATGCAAGTTACCAGGAGTAAGATACCCGGCACCAGATACTGAGGGAGTGTCCAATTTGCTGCAAGATGCTTCTTCCAAAAGAAACTTCCATAGGAATTTTGTCTGACAGCTGATTTTAAGCCAAGCATGTCTCTTCCTGTAAGCATTACCAGGGGAAATAAAAAGACCATCCAGAGCTTGTGTGCCCCTAGATTTTTCACCTTTCTGTGTTTAACACGTGGCTCTAATGTTACTCTAATGCTGGTGTCTTTATTTATCAGTGTCTCTTAGTGAGGGACCTGAGTTCTGGGTGTCCCGTTGAAGGTAATGCTGCCAGATGGCTCACAAATTAGGTTCAATAAAGCATAGTCATTCCTCTCTTTTAGCGAGTTCTTGGTGCAGCACCCATTTACCTTGCCTGATATCCTATTGGAGTTGTTAAATCCTAAACATGGATCGACTGGAACAGGGGAATAGGCTATGGGGGTGCAGTGAGCTGTAGAAGTGGACAGAGCGTCCCCTTCGGAACTGGAAACCTGACTGAAGGTTCACATTCCACTTGTTGGCTGTGTGGGGACTTGGTTTCTTGTGTCTCCCTCTCGATCATTTAGCCTCAATTCCTCCACCTGTTAAAACGGGAATCAGGGGTGATTCTGAAGAGCAACTGGTAAGACTTTAAAGATCTTTAATCTGGCCCTGGACTAACTTCCCAGCCTCATCTGTAGAATCCTCTTTCCCATCCCGCCCTTTCAACGTACACACACCCTTGGATTTATTTTCCAGCCACACTGGATTGCCTAAGGGCTCTTTCCTGAATGTATCAGCTCTTTTCACACCGTTTCTTCTACCTGGAATCTCCTCTCTTGCCTTTACTACTTGGCGAATGCCTGCTATTCTTCAAACCCCTTCCAATGGCCCCTTCCCTGGCTGTTTTGGTGCCTTCCTCAGTTACCAGGCAGGTTCCTCCAGAGCATGAGATGTATCTTTAATCCCTATGGATTAGGAAATGGGCGATAATCCTGAACTATCGCCCCCTCTCTCCAGCAATGCAGGTTATTGAGATGAGGGTACAACGAAGCTGAGATGTAATGATGAGAACTGGATCCAAACCAAGAGCAGCAAGAGAAAGATGGGTTTTGTGCCAGGGTCTGGAGAAGAGGGTGGCTTGGTCACCATTTCAGAGGACATGTTTTCTCAGCAGGTCTCAGCCATGTGATCTGACACCCCTCACCCAGTACTGCTGAAAATGTGTACTTCGTAAAAAAGAAAATAATATGAACACTGATTTTTATCTCCTCATTTAACTCTAATAAAGTCATCGCACATGATTTATTGTTGTTATTAATGAAAAGTAACAAAAATGTGATGCTTTTGTAAGCAACTTTTTGATTGTTTATGTATTCATGAATTTTAATTTTAAAACTAATCTAAACATGTTACATGGAGTTTAGGAATTAGAGAGAAGACAAAAAAATAACCACAATTCATCATTTGGGCATATTTCTTTCAGTCTTTATATAGACATATTTTATATGACTGTTATCAGATTATACATATAAATATAAAGCCTAGTTTGTTTGTTTCACTGTATCATGAGCATTTTTCAATGGAGCTGGACACTGTCAGTATCAGTCACTTTAAATGACTGAGTATGTTCTGTTGAGTAAATGGGCTATTATTGGATAGATCCACTATAATTCATTTAGTCATTTCCCTATTGTTGGAGATTGGTTTCCTTGCAATATTTTACTTTTGTCAGTAATATATGAAGATGCCTTTATAACACAAAGATTTTCCATTCTTTGGGTTTATTTCCCTAAAATGACTCTGAGACGTATTGTTAATTTGTAAACACATCCCTTATTAAAAACATTCAATGCCCACTCACACCTTTGCTCTCTCCAAGGTAGAAGCTAATCCTTGCTCCTTAATAAGGAAATTTGAAGACCTACATGCCCTGGCCCTTGTCTAAGTCCCAGCATCGTCTGTGTCACTCCCTACGTCTCATTTTCCCCCAACCCCGTGACTTGCCTGTGGTTCTAGGACATACCAAGCTGTCCTTTCAGCTCTGTGTGGTGCTCAGGCTAGCCCTGCCACCTCATCCACCCCTACACACACCATACATATACCAACCTTTGGCTCAAACTCATATCAGATGGTACCTCCTCTGGGAAGCCTTTGTTAGCCCCAGCAAGATGAGTTAGGCACCCTTCCTCTGGGGTTCTGTGACTTCCTGTGCATACCCCTGTCATCAGGCTCATCACACTCTGCTGAAAATACATGACTCGCTGAAGCTGGGGAATGTATCTTTTTCATTGTTTCCCCAGTTGCTAGCACAGTACTCAACACATGGTTAAGGGTACAATAGCTGACAAGAAAACCTATCAATAGATTTGGCAACTGGTATATCCCTGAAATATGCTATGGAAAGAATAAAATACTCTATTTGCAAATTATTGACAGACAGTAGGTATCTCCTTTTATCTCATTTTAAAATAGCATGATATATTAGTAAAGCACAAAGAGGAGAGAGATTATAAGTGGGTTTGCTGTAAAGAAACTGAATACTGAAGGATACCAAAGACCTTAATTGATTTATGCACATCCTTATAAATATGTGACATTTGATTGTTTAGAAATTTGGTCATGCTCTCGCATGGCTTTAAAAGCCATCTATATACTAGTGATTTCCACATTTTTATCTTCAACCTTATCACCCTCCTGAACTCAGGACTCATGACTCCATCTTCATCCTCAGCAACTCCATTGCATGTCTGCTAGGCAACTCCAACTTCAAAGATCCAGAACCAAACTGGTTGTCCACCTCAGCTATTCCTTCCACAACCTTCCCCATCGTAGTGAATGGCAACTCCAGCCTTCCAGGTGTTCAGCAAAGACCCCGCAATCACCTTTGACACCCCTTTCTTTCATACTCCATGTCCTGTCCACAAGCACATTTTGCTGGCTCTACCTTCAAACTATGTTCAGAATTCAGCCACTTTTCACCACATTCTCTACTGCTATTGCCCTGGTCTGAGCAGCTGTCATCATTTCCTTGGAATGTTTTTTTAACACACAGGTTCTTTTTTTAAGATTGGCACCTGAGCTAACATCTGTTGCCAATCTTCTTTTTTTTTCCTTTCTTCTTCTCCCCAAAGCCCCCCAATACATATTCTAGTTGTAGGTCCTTCTAGTTCTTCTTTGTGGGACACCACTTCAGCATGGCTTTGTGAGCAGTGCTAAGTCCACGCCCAGGATCCAAACTGGCGAAACCCCAGGCCGCTGAAATGGAGCACGAGAGCTTAACCACTTGACCACAAGGCCGGCCCTTTTCCTGGATTTTTATAATAACTCATTTCTCAACTTTCAACCTTGCTGCCATATTTTACACACAAAAGTGAAGGTGCCCTTTCAAAAGTCCTTGCTTAAAGCCTTCTAAGGGCTGCCATCTTGAATTCCTTACCTAGAGTATTAGGTTACTCAGGCTGCCATGACGAAATACCACAAACTAGGTGGCTCAAACAGCAGACATTTATTTTGTCATAGTTCTAGGAGGTTAGAAGGTTAGAAGATTCAAGATCCAGGGGTCAGCCAATTTGGTTTCTGGTGAGGCCCCTCTTCCTGACTTGCAGATGACCTCCTTCTCACTGTGTCCTCACATGGCCTCTCCTCTGTGTGTAGAGGGAGAGCGAGAGCAAGCAAGAGCTCTTCTTGTAAGGGCACCAGTCCTATTGGATTAGGGCCCCACCCTTATGATCTCGTTTAACCTTAATTGCTTTCAGAAAGACCCTGTCTCCAAATACAGTCACATTGGGAATTGGGGCTTCAAAATATAAATTTGAGGGGACACAACAGAGGCAATAACACATGGCCTATAAATTCCCACGTGATCCGTGGCACTCTGCCCCCACCTCCCTCAGCTGTTCAAGCCAAACTGGGCTCCTTACAGATCCTTGAGCACACCCAACATGCTCCCATTGCAAGGGTCTAACGCTGACGGTCCCTCCACCTGGACCGTCTTCCAGAAATCTCCCTGGCTCACCTCCTGTCTCCTACAGGTCTCTGTTCAAATGCCATTTACTGGCTATTTCTTCCTTGGCACCTTTTATAAATAGCACAGCTGCCCCACCTCAGACATCCTCTTTACCTCACTTTACTTTTCTCTAAAGCATTTCCATTATCTGACTTTGTATATTTACTTGTTTATTTGTCTCTCCCTTTTCCTCTCTAGTGGTAGAATATAAGCTCCACGAGGGCAGGAATTTTATCCCTTTTTCTTTATGAGTGAATTACTGGCACTTAGAACAGTCTTGGCACACAGACGATGCACAATAAATATTTACTTAAGGAATGAATGAATAGAAGTTTCTTTCATATTCATTATCTTACTTCAACCTCAAATCAAACCTGGGAGACGGTGGGGTAGATATTTGCTCTATTTTTATGGCTGAGGAAAACTGATATTCATAAGAGTTAGGTTTCATGTATGTAGCGGTAATTTCATTTGCTAACTGCTTAATATCACCAAGGGATAATCGTACTGTTATACTTGCTTTCATTTAATCCTTGGAGTAATCCTAAAAGATTATATATTATTATCCCTATTTTAACACAATTACTTATGCCTTAGAAAGGTTCAATAAGTTGCCCAAGGGAATCGCTACTAAGTGACAGCCTAGATATGAACCCTAATCTGACTTCAAAGAGCTTGTTTTGATCTATGATTATAGTTCACTTCCTTGTAACACAACGCAGTGTGCCAGGGACTATGCTAAATCTTGCAATAACACTATGAAGGATGGACCACTCTTATCTTTAGTTTGCAGATGAGATAACTGAAGCCCACAGACATTAACTTGTCCAAGGCCACACCCACTGACCGAAGAGTCTGACTGTCAAGTGCCAGCCCCCTGCCTCAAAGAGCCACATCTTGAACCAAGCACTTCTTACTTTCCATTGCCCTGCCTTCATACACTAACTGCCTCAATTAACCCCTTAGGCCCAGGATGCCCCAACTATGACACATTTTTGAGTTTATATTTGCAATTTGACCTCAATAGACCCTTATGAAACAGAAAGCTTTGGCTGATGCAGCAAATTAATATGTCAATTAAAAATATTGACAAATGTTAGATGACCTAATCACTTTTAAAAGAAAGCATCTTCTCCTTGTTCAGTCTTTTCCAGGTTGGTGTGCTTCTTTGAACCTGTTCTCTTCCTCCTTGGATCCCTGGTAAGCGTGTGTGTGATTCGCTCTGCCCCTCTTCAGGACCTTGATGGCTTAGCTTAGGTTCAATAGTGGAGACGGATAATGGAATCTATTTTTCAGACTTTCACTTTCATTGGTGGACTCTATTCTGGGCGCATATTATTAGAATTGTGAGAACTGGACGTCTCTTTAAAGTAGAGTGTTGGGCTGAGCCAAGAAGATTATTAAAAGACATCACAATGGCAATCTTAGAAAATATATTGGGCACCTTGAGTCCTCGCTCTGTCTCTCCCCTCACAGCACGAAGCCTATTCAAACTCCTTTCCAGGAGCCGACTTCTTCCCTCTGCCCATCCTCTGTAGCCTGCTCTTGTGCACATACTGGGCCAATCGTTCTCAAAGGGTGGTCCCAGGACTGATAGCATCAGCATCATCAGGGAACTTGTTAGGAATGCAAATTCTCGGGCTCCACCCCGGAGCCACTGAATCAGAAACTCTGGGTGGGAGGCCCAGCACCCTGCTTGTTTTCACAAGCCCTCCAGGTGATTCTGATGTTGGCTCGAGTCTGACAGCCACTGTATTAGGACAAGTGTCACTTCTCCACCCACCCCCACCTCTAGGCTGGTCGTCCCTTCCCAGCCTGCGGGTGCTCTGCGACAAGGACACAGCTGCTCCAGAACTTGCTCCTTGATTTCAGCCACAACTAATGTGACCAGCAGCTGACTGGGGGGCTCAGCTCTTGACATGCTTGGTACATAGCTTTGAGGCTGGTTTAGGGAACAATATTTTTAACTGCAAAACAGAGATAAGGCACCTTTTTTGAGCAATTGTTGTCTGCCTTAGGAAAGCTCATTACCAACCTTTCCCATTTGATCATATCTTTGCTCTTATCTAAGTAGAGCATAATAATAACTACTGTTTAATCGAGTACATTTTATTCGCTTTAATTTTTTTAAAAAAATGTATTCATGTAACGCATTTAAAGCAAATAGCACTACAACTCTTATTGAAAAATAGCAATCCCCTACTTTCCATGCATCCACCATTCTGAGACTTTTCCATCATTTTAGCTCCTTCTGCTGCTATTCAACTCCATATTTCTAAATAGCATGCTTATATTGCTACTTCTTGACCTGTCTGTTTCAGGCATTATCTCTCGACTTCCTCTTATTGTGGTTGAGAACTTAGTTGCCCTTCCTCTCACAACCCTCACACACTTCTCTCCCCTGTTTCAGCACCACGGCCACCTCCCTTTGTCTCTCTCTCCCAAGTGCTGAATTCTCTGGGGGACTTGGTAAGCTTATTGTTGGCATCCAAGCCCCCTACCCGTCCCACCCCAAACACTTAGCTTCCTCCCCTCTGCTAAGTACCTACCACTTTTCCCTCTGCTTCCAGACTCACAGAGTACGTTGAAACCTTCCATCCGCGGGGGTTAAGGCGACGTTAGATTACAAGTCCTTCATGCTAAACTCATAACAAGTTTTACACAAATGCCAGTAAAGAGAAGATTTATTTTTCTGGTTTTTTTTAAACTAACACTTTAGGGGCTGGCCTGTGGCGCAGTGGTTACGTTTGCTTGCTCCACTTTGGCAGCCCGGGGTTCACGGGTTCAGATCCTGGGCAGGTACATACACATGGCTTGTCAAGCCATGCTGTGATGGCATCCCACTTACAAAATTGAGGAAGATTGGCACAGATGTTAGCTCAGGGACAATCTTCCTCACACACACACACACACAAATTACACTTTATTTTTAGTACTTTATCTGCTAATAGTTTATACTAGAATAGTATTACATTTTTATTATGTTCTTATAAATTAACATTTGCAATTGATGTTTTGTGTCATGATTATAAACTTTTGTATTTGAAATGCAAGTTACTTGCTGCAATTTTTAAAGCTCTCATCTTACCATTCTCTCACTTGGGATGTGCCAGCTTCTTAGGTTTAAAACACTAATTCTAAGAATCACTTTGCTTTAGAGACACGTAGCTTCCTGAACTCTACCACGTACTACGGATCATTCTAACCATTTACATGTGTTATTCGCGCAACTCTCTCTACCACTGCATTCGTTAGATGTGCACCATTGTTAAGATCATTTTACAGATGAGGAAACTGAGTCACAATGAAGTTAGATAGTTTGCCCTGAGTTCCACAGCTATGCATTAAACACCACATTACACATTAAACACCGCAGCACCACAGTGGGCTCCTGTAATAAGCCCTTATGTATGCTGTGGAGTCCTTCAGAAACTACCCCATACTTGGCCCTTACAGTAGTTCTGCTAGTTAGGGATAGCAGGAGCCTGGCCTCCTCAAGTCCCGTGTGCTGTCACACCATAACCTCCCACTCCCTGTGGGCTTCCCCTCAGGAGTGCACAGTGGGATACTGGTTGCGCCTGACATCACTCCGTCCCACTTCCCTGATCAATAAATCTGGCTTCTCCTACCAGAAGCTCCTATGTTCTGCTAACATCAAGAAAGGAAAGTACCAGCCTTGTGTGAGAGAAAAGCCAGATTCCTTTGCTTCTGCCAATTTGGGCTGTTGACACCTCCTTGGAGTCCTGGTACATTTCCCTGACCAGTGTCATATGAATTTCAGTTTGGCTAACTCCATTTTAGTTATTACAATGCTGCAACAAGAGAGCAATTGTGCTATTTCAGTATTTATGTTACATAGTATCAATATTTTATTTTGAAAGTGTACAGAATTTATAAAATGAAAATCTCAAAGAAACTAAATTATTTAATGTACTTTAAAGACAAAAACATATAAATATGTTACAAACATTGAGAAAGATGTAAATTTTAGAAAGATATACATTATAACTAATATAAATTATTGGCAAATAAAAATTCATTAAGATAAATATTCCAAATATAAACTAAAAAGCACATAACTTAGGAAAATCTAATCAATTATGGAAGTTGAAAATGAAAATATTATTTGCTCTTTTTAAAAATGTGCTAGTTAAAAAATAAAGCGGGTCAGTGACATCATTGAGTTGCAAATGTATTTTTGTGCAAGCTTTTCTTGCTGCTGGAAAAGCTCTTGCTGGTAATTTTCTGACTAGTCAGAAGAATGGTGAGGAGAAACTTAGATGCTAACCCTAAATATTGTCCTCCGAATTTCATCTTCCAATAACTTTCTCTCTTATTTGTCTGAAGAGCTCCACGTCCCAAACCCATCCGAACACGGACTGTAGGGTTTGTATTGATAATGAGTGGTATTCCCCGCTGCCCCTCCAAAGACAACTTCTGATTTGTCTTCATCCTCTGCATTTTCAGCATAGAAAGCTGGTAAATTCAATGCAGAAGTACCTGTGTTCATTTCCATACTGTCACATTCATATTCTACTTTCTCAGAAATTCTTTGAAATGTGATAATAATTATTTCTTCAATGGGAGCTTTGCGAGACCACAATACAGTTGCTTAGAGCTCCTCACATAGGCCTGGAGCTGCCTAGACTTGTAGACCCTGCATCAGTTTGTCATTTCACATAATTTGAATGATTGAACCATTGTTCTTGCTCTCCAGATGTCAACAGCTCAAATTTCAGATTTTTCAAAAACTTAAAATAGCACACTAACAAATATACGGTATTTCAGTACTTAAAAATAGCACAGTCTACTGTAATAACACAATTTGGTAACAACTACACCTTCCTCCCTGTATGGGGTACCCAGCATGCTTTGAGGCCAGGGCTCCATTTTACAAATGAGGAAAGTGGTACTCAGGGAAGTGAAATAATTAGCCTGAGGTTATACACATAGCAGGCGCCAGCACTGAGACTTGAACCCAGTTCTTTGGACCCTAAAGTTAGAGTAACTTTTACTACCTCTTACTCTGTAAGTCAGCCAGTCCCTTTTATATAGAGACTCCACGTTATCCACCCTTTGGGTGAAACAAATGGCCGATATTTCTTCTCAGCAGAAACAATCACTTAGCTCAGCTTTAAGAGGCATTTTCCCAAGGCGAGGGTTGTCGAACACCAGAATGGGCTCTTGTGGCAGGTTATAAAATTTTCCCTTCTGTCATTCTCAAAAATAATTGAGATGAGGAGTTTTAAAATTTATACAGGTTCCAGAGGACCTCTCCAGGTCTTTTCCCACTCCATGACTCTGCAGGTCCATGAGAATTAAGACCAATTAACTCTGAAGTCAGTTCCCCTGATATTTGGTCCTTTGGCTGTTTGTTACCTTAATAAATAAAACATCTGGATGACAGAAAAGGATAGATAGAAAAGCGTGACTCTTATTTTTGAGCCTCAAAACCCTAGACTTTGCTCTCTGTTATGCCCTATCAAAATATCCAGGTGGAAGGGATAGCTCAAGAAATTGGAAATAATCTTGGTTGTCTCTCCTCTATTTGCTCCTTTCATCTTTTTTCTGTTTAATAAGCACAAAGTAAACACAGAACTGATTTTCTTTTATTCTGAAATGTTATGAACATTAAGCTCTGAGTATTATCATGGGAATGCATTTCATTTGAACTCCAAGGAGGCTGAATGTAATTTGTTAAAAGAAAACCCCACGTTAGTAATGTCATGACAATTTCTCTGTCATAGTGGATCTGGAAGGCCTCCTTTTGGCAGGTCAAATGTTTCTAAATCAGTTCGGGTTTTTTCAGGTCCTTGAGGTACCTGGAGAGCTAAGTCCTAACTACCTGGGCAGCATTTCGAAAGCTATGAGGCTGCTTGGTTGTGGAAGTTTCTATCATTTGTCAGTCACCTGCTATGTACCAGGTCCTATAGTGGGCAATTTACATGATTTCTTCATTTAACTCAGACATTCTTACCAATTAGCTCAGATTATCCCCTTTTGCTATTAAGGGAGCTGTAATTCAGACCAGTTGAATGATTTACCCATAACTGTCCAGCCAGAAAGTAACAAAACTGGGATTTGCATCCAGGGCGTCTGGTTCCTGCACTCAGGCTCTTCCCACTGCTGCATGTTGTCTCAGCGCTTCGTCTCCTGGCCTGCAGCCCTCAGTCCCACCTCTCTCATCTGTATGCCAGATTCTCGATCTGGACTTGAACTTGGTCAAATCGTTTCTTTAACTTGGCAGCCTGCCAGCATTCTGGTCACTTGGCTTGAAGACATTCAGTTTGTTTCTTTTGAAAACCCTGACACATTCCATCCTCACTTCATTGATCAGTTATTTTATAATTCCACTGCACCTACCCACTGCTGGGTGATGGGCTACAAAAAAGAGAGCTTCCCAGGTGAGGTTCCCAGTTAAGGGTCAGGCGAGGGGATAAGTACAGCCCAGATAAAAGATAGTTACTACACAGTGCAGCATGTGGCATAAAGAGAAATACACAGTGTGGTATGGGAACCCCTACGATTAGCTTTTCCTTGGAAAATCTGGGAAGGCTTTCCAGAGGAGGTGATATTGGAGCCAAGTTTTGAACTAGATTCTCCCAAAATTCATATGTTGAAGCCCTGACTCCCAATGTGGCTGCAATTGGAGACGGGACTTTTAAAGATGTAGTCACGGTTAAATGAGGCCTATGGGTGGGCCCTAATCCAATCTGAATGGTGTCCTTGTGTGAAGAGGAAATGTAGACATACGCAGAGAGACACCGGGGGTGAGCATGCACAGAGAAAAGACCATGTGAGGACACAGCAAGAAGGTGGCCATCTGGAGGCCAAGGAGCGAGGCCTCAGGAGAAACCAGACCTGCCAACACCTTGATCTTCCAGCCTCTGGAGCTGTGAGAGATAAATCTCTGTTCAAAGTCACACGCAGGCTGCGATATTTCGCTATGGCGGCCAGCAAACTAATACAATGTTCCAGAACTCTTTGCCCGCTCCTTCTTACCTGACTTGTGTTAGCTCCTCGAGAGTGTGCCTTCAACACCGGTCACACCCCCTGCCCTCCCCTCCCTGCCTCTGGAGAGCTCCAGAGGACCCGGGCGTTTTTCTGTCATGAATGACAGGTAGCTGGGTTTTTCATACAAATGCTCCAGCCAGTGGTCCCATGAAATCCAAGTCATTTTATAAATATTGATACTGGCAGGGCACAAATAGCTCCTGGCCATTTATAAGAAATGGATGTGTTTCTGGTGTATTTTTTGTAATCTTTTCTAAAATAAGCTGAGAATTTCTACAACATGGAACAGTCAATGTGTCACTCTTGTGTAATGCAACATAGAGCAGCAGAGAATTGTTCATAAGAATTGTATGTGTTTCCGAGGATTTAATTACTTATATAATTTTATGCATTTTTACACATTTATGTTTTTAATCAAAGATTTAAAATTTGTAGGGGCCAGCTCCGTGGTCAAGTGGTTAAGTTCATGCACTCCGCTTCCAGCGGCTCAGGGTTCAGATCCTGGGTGTGGACATGGCACCGCTCATTAGCCCATGCTGAGGCGGCGTCCCACATGCCGCAGCTAGAAGGACCCTCAACTAAAATATACAACTATATACTGGGGGGCTTTGGGGAGAAAAAGAAAAAAGGAAAAAGATTGGCAACAGTTGTTAGCTCAGGTGCCAATCTTTAAAAAAATAAAATAAAATAAAACAAAACTTGTAAGAACTGTGTGAAACTAGAAAAATGCTAAAGAGACGTGAGGAGAGGTCAGTAGACTGCTCCTTGAGTCACTGTGCTTCCAGTCTCGGAATAGTGCTGGGCACAATAAACATAGTGTAAGTGGTAGATGTAATTATTACTTTGAGACAAAATGGAAACTCTCTAAACACAACGGCCCTTGGAAATATTGAAGAAATGGAATAAAAACTGGAGATGAGAAGAGTAAAACTTTGTAAAACTAATTTGATAAAAGTGCCAGATAAAATAATCATTAAGCTGTAACGTGTGGAAACAAAATAGGAAAATGGCTTCCAAATGTGGCCACTGCAATCAGAGATAGTTGGTAATGAGTAAAAGAGATTGTTTTCAGCAACTAGTACATATATAAGCAAATAAGATAGGTGTTTTATAATAATTTTCAGTTTACCTGTCTGCCTCCCCAGTAGATGCTGAGCTTCCTATGGGAAGAGATTGGATCACATCTTACTCGTTTCAGCATTTTCAGGGTTTAACACCTGATACTGAGAAACCATTCAGTGACTGGGGGAGGAGTGAAGGAATTCATGAGTGCGTGAATGAATGATTGACTAAGATTCACAGTTTGGACAGGAAAGGTGAGGGGAGGTGCTCGCTAAGATGGCCACAGTGTCTGCCATGTTTCTGTCCATATCTTACCTGCTCATTTCTTTGTGTCTTCCAGCTGTGACTTCAACCTGACCTCTTAAATTAGTAGCTGACACTGGTGTGGCACATTATACTTCAGGAATACTTCTTGCATGTCAACTCATTGCCTTTGATCTTAAAACATTCCTGGAGTGTTAAGCAAAGCAAAAGTTATTATCCCCATGTACCAATGAGGAACCTGGAGCTCAGAGAGCTTGTGACTCGCTCAAGGTTGCACAGCTTATATGAGGCAGAGTCAGGACTCAGTTCCATATCATCTACATCCAAAGCAGGTCTTCTTTTCACTTTACCATCCTCTGTGGGACACAGAGGAGACCACAAATGTCTCCAGTCCAAGAGGAGGTATAGAGCCTTCCTAGGGAGGTAACAATTGAATGGGGCCTTGAAGCATAAGTATTTAGCATCTTCTTCTACCAGAGTAGCCAGATGCAAGTGCAAGGAGTGATAAGCTTGGGGATCTCCTTGAAGGGAAGAACTAAGCACTGGTACACAGTGGTTACAATGTGGGCCGTGGAGTCAGGCTTTGGTTCGAATCCTATTTGTGCCCTTAGTCATTGTGAGACCTTGGAGAAATCTTCTTTTCAATTTTCAATTAAAAGTATTTATTGACCACTTACTCTGTGCTATTCAATGGTTAGCTTGTGGGTCTACAGTGGTTAAAAAAAGGGCATTGTTTTTCTCATCACTAGTTGTCTAATACTAAACAAGTAGGTGATTTTATATACAAATGAGCACACAAAAGTTGTCGCAAGGAATTCAGTTAAGTGAATAATAAAGCAAAGCCCTTAGCAGATGCCTGACACATAGCAATGGCTCTGGCAACAGTAGCTGAATACAGGTGCTTGAGAGGCGTGGGAAGTTTCAACCTGACTCCCCACCTCCACGGCTCCACGTGGTCCACCTTCACCACCTATCTGCACTCAATATGGAATTTCAAGATTAGACCCCCCCCTCTGATGTTAATGATCCCTGCACTTAGATCCCCGTATATCTCCAAATGCCTGCACATCTATTAGTAATTTTAATTACCACCACCATCTGCTGTGGTGAGTATGGTCATCCCCTAATAATAGATCCGGAAATTTAGGCCACCATAGTTAGTGACCCACAAAACAGAACAGGCTAGAAGGAAGCTGCCTCACTGTGCTGCGGGTTCCCATGGCCCCGCCGGAGGGCGCTAGCCCTCATCTCCTTAGAAACCTCCACTAGCTCCTCCCTACCCCCAGATGCGAGTACAACCTCCGTGACACTGCACACGGTAGTGCTCCCCCCCCACCGCCCCCCAGGCACAGAACCCCGGAAGAGTGGTGACCTGACAGACAACAAAGTCCTGCCCACTTCGAAGCAAACGCAGGAAAGTAGGGCACTACAGTGAGCGTGACGCAGACCTAATAATCCATTTTAAACTAATGTGATGATTTATTCTACTATTTTTGTGTCAAATGTCATTGATTTAACAAAATTATGATGCTCATAGTTGGTGTTTTTTGTAAATGTCCTCGGCTTAGCTCTTTGTTTTTCTTTAACTGGCCTGTGAGATCCAGAAGATGGGACTTTTGTACAGAGCCAGGACTGGTGTACAGCTATCAGGCCTGCTGCTTCTGACCCGCTGCCCATCCCCTGTCTCCACACCCTCCTTTCTCTTTCTCCCCCAGTCTCTTGTCTCCTCTGATCTAGCAGCACCTGACCCCATCCTCTCGCCATTCCTCAAATTCTCTGTGATGCGTGTGTCTTCTGGTCGGTTGCTGCCTATCCTTCTACCTGGACGACTTCTCTCCAGCCTGTAAGAAAGACCTCAAAGCTCCACCTTCTTTTTCCCTTCCCTCCACTCTCCAGGACACTGGTAAACACTTCTCCCACTGCTGGCTGACTCCAGTGTCACACCTCCACTTTGTCAGCAGGGTGGTGGTTTCTCTGGTTGCCTCTCCCATGAGAACTTGAGCCCCACATGGGTGGAGATGGAGCCATGGCCTTCCTTTTATCCACTCCTTGGCCCTCACCCAGTGGCTGGCCTGTCACTATAGTGGATGAGATAGAGGGAAGGGGGTGGAAGGATGGAGAGGAGGAAGGAAGAGAAAAGACAAAGAGGAAGGAAATACAGAGAGGAACAGAATGGACACAGAGAGTTGCATACAGAGAGAAAAGACAGAGAGAGCCAGGGATAGAAAGAGAAAGAGAGACAAAAGAAATTGAGAAGTAGAAACAGAGAAAGAAAGAGGAGGAGGAAAAGACAGAGAAGGAAGCAGAGAAGAAGAGATAAGTTGTGAAAAAGCGGCACGAAGGAAAGAGCAAAGGAGGGAGGTAAAGAGATGATAGGAGAAAGGCTGTGCTTGCAGGGCAACAATTCCTGTCTAACATCGGGCCTGGGTTCTCTCGCTTCCACAGTGAACACAGCGAACCTACCTTCTCAAGGCAAAAACACCTGCTTTCCCTTCATTCGTCTTTAACACATGCAGGAGGTTTTGACTCGTTGTCCGTTTTTCATCCTATAATTATTTGAATACATTTGCATTAAATTATATTTAGATTTTCATCATCTCTGTAATTTTCCAAGATAAATAGAAAAATCTTCTTAAAAAATGAAAATGCTATAGACAATGTATTTAACCTTAGAAAATGGGAAGTCCATGAAAGAAAGAAAGCATTTGCTGCTTTAGCAAAACTATTTTATTCCGGAGGACAGTTTCTGCCAGTATATGTATGAAAACTCCCAATAAGTTTTAAAATGATGGATCTTGACTAACTTAGCTCTAATTTATAAGGGCTTTTTTGTTGCTGTTAGAAACCTATATGCTTTTGTTAATGCAACTCTCTAGAAAGCACCTCAATTTCATAAAATTACAGCTTTTTTTAAGTGCATAGTGTCATTTTGTTTTTTTAAAATCAAGTTTTGGCTTTAAAAAAAGTGAATAAAAATTAACATTTCAAACTCAATTCTCCAAAGGCATGCAGTGATAAATACTCAGTCAAGGATGCCCTTGAATGAAGAGGTGACCTCTTGTTTCAAGTTGAGTAAAACCATCGTAACAACTGCTCTGTGTGGAGAGCAGCTATGAGCTCTACGTACCGTGCCTCACTGAGCACCCCAGCCACACTGTGTTCCTGTCATTATCCCCCTTTTCGTCTATGTAGCAGCTAGGCTCCAAGAGCGTAGGTCACCAGGAACAGTCAGACAGCTGGTGAGTGGCCAGGCTGAGTTTTATCCTAGTATCATGTGACATCAAAACTTGTGAGCCAAAATGTTCCTCATGATATGACAAAGACTTACAAGCTGTGTCATTATTCTCCAAGGGTGAGACTGATTAATCCACTGACCTCAGCCTTAGACACTGAAAAGATAAAAAGAGAAAGTCACTGCACTTTATTAAATGCATCCTTTCATTTTACTCTCACAACAAGCCTGTGTGATAAGGATATTTGGATATTTATCCTCTTCCACTGCTGAGGGAACTGAGCGCCTGAGAGGTGAAGCAGCTTGCCTGGGGTCCCAATTGCCTCTTTAGGTATTCAGATGCCATAAGAAGGGATGAAAGTCCAAGTCTTCGTAGCTGGCCTCACTGGAGGAGAGAACCGTTATTTCTTTGTACCTGTTTAGAAAGCCGAACTTTGCCGCGTGTTTGCTGTGTGCTTGACAGTGGTCAGCGCGTCGAGGAGTACTCCCGTTCACTCCATGTGACAGCCCTGTGAAGGACAGTCACTGCCCTGGCCTCTCCGGGCCTCTTGTTTTCACCCTTGAGCAGAGATGGACTGGGCTTCAGGGCACCGGCAGGTATAATGACAGTCTCAGGAACACGCTGGAACTGGAGAGTGCAAGTCCAGCCTAAGGGCATTCAAATTCTGACTATTTAAAACCCCCTCCTGGGCCAAACAAGCCTGTCTGCTGCCTTGTTTATTCCCCAGTGTGGGTTCCTCACCCCTGTCTAGAGGGATGGTAAGGGACACGACCCGGAGTGTGTGCTACTCGGTTTACCAAGCCTGGTGATGTCTTTCATACTCTTACTTTAAAATAATACCATTGAGCCTCCCAACTTGGGTCTTCCAAAACCATCCATTCCACTTTCCTGCAGGTTCTAAAGTAGCTACACACAGTGCTCATGTTATTACAAGCCCTTTAATTGTTATTAATTGCCATTGGAGGTGATGATAATTAACACACTGTAATGAAGTGCTAGCTCATGTACTGGCATGTGTATTTAACCTATGCCTGTCTGAGGAGAGCAATAACTTCGACAGAGACCTTCAGGCCGTGGTGCTGAAGAGGAGGCAGGGGTGTACGAGTTAATCTGGAGACCCACAAGCCTTGGGCCACTTCTTCTGCGGGAAGATCTCATTGCCTGTGGCCTTGCCTTCCTGCTTCTGTCAGCTCCTCCGGCTCCCTGCTGCCAAGCCGGCTTCGCTTGATCAGAACAGCAGGCTCCTTTGATGACATGCCAGCACGGGCTTCAAACACCAATTACCATGCCGCCGATGACAAATACGAAGGGAAGAAAAGCAGCAATGATCGTTTAATAAATTTATTATGAAGACAAATGGCCTTTACATAAATCACCCTGCCTTATTGTTGAAAAACCTTGCTTATTCTGACATGGAGACAACAAGGGTTAATTTCCAAATCTTGGCAGCCCAACCCCTGAGTGGCCTTAGGAAGACTTTGAGTAATCCCCATGCCCTGAAACCAGTGGACCCTGTAGTGAGGGTCCCCAGAATAATGACAGCTTTTCTGGACTGCAAGATACTGAAAGGTGAGGGTCATTTTAAGTCTTCACGCCACGTGAAAACTTCTAATAAAGAGCCCAAATGGGGCGGCTAAGAAGTGCGCTGACAAGCACTGTGTGTGTGCTTGGCAAGCATTCTGTTACACACCCGCAGAGACAATTGCATCCAGTCCTTATAAGATTACACAGGGGCAACGACGGAGCAGCAAAATGCTTAAGAACATCCGCTTCAGAATCAGATAGTCCTCATTCAAGTCCAGAATCCACCGACCTTAGCTCTGTGATCGTGGCCAACTTACTGAACCTGTCTAAGTCTCAGTTCCCTAGTCCACAAAGCAGAGAAGAATAGTAGCTACTACACAGATTTGTTGTAAGGATTAGTCAAATAATATGTGATAAATACTTATCACAGAAAACATTCCGCCTGTTGTCACGAAGTTAGTTATCATTTCCCCGCTTGACCGGTAGAAAAGTACAAGCTCAGCAACATTTAGCATCTCGTCCACAGACACACAGCTAAGAGTGCAGCCTTGATGCAAATGCACGTCTGTGCCCATCTCCCTGCCTTTGCCTAAACCCTAAGGTTTCACATTGGTGGGCATTGCCAAGGTCTCCAGCGGCAGAGTTTACTGGGGAAAATAATGCCTTAAAGTTGCCTTCATCTCATTCGAAACCAAGAGTCAGGAGCGCCCCTTTCCTCCAGGCCAGCTGCCCTCGAATTAATAGAAAAAGTTAACAACTTCAAAATGTATCATTAAAGATACAGGAGAATTGTTTCTGAAATTGGTTGTAAACATGCACACTCACCTTGGTTCTATTTCTTTCTTTCTGCTGTTGCATGTTTTTCAAATACTTGCATATGAGAGCCTGCGGCCCCCTCCAGTTTTGTGTCACCCCTGATTGCCCACACTGTCAGGATACTTGCAGGACGTTAGGGGCGTTTGACTTTGGACCCTACTGCCGAGGCCTGCCAGGTGGGCTTCGGCTTGTTTTGGTCTATGTTTGTGTCTCTACATACAAATAGCTCAAGAAAAGTGCACAGAAGATTGAATTTGGTTAAGCAGCAGGTAGTTCGACAAAGCTTACTTCTCACTAAAGAAAGATTTGAGGTCCTACTATGTGTCAGGCAGTGGACTTGGCAATTAGGTCACACAAATGAGGGAAGCACTCCTACTTTGGAAGTGGGCTGTGATCGCCTTCAAGGGCGTCAGCCACCGTTGGCAGTGGGACTGTCCTTCACCCCCAGGAGCTGCCGCAGCTGGTCAGTGAGGTCGGCGGCGTGCCTGCTGGTGTGGCTGTGCCGACACGGACACGGACACGGGGCCACAGTGCTGGGCTGCACACTCACCTGCCAGGAGGGCCGTGGCATCGCCCGCTCTCCTTCTGTCCGGTCTCTTTCTGTCTTCAGCCAAAACCCTCTTGGGGAGAATCTCAGTTTCACCCTCAACTCTCAGCAGAAATTGGAAATCCTGAATAAGCCTCACTTGTTAGAAATTTAAAAAGTAATGGCAGGTGTAGGGAGCGCTCTTCAATGAAGAGGCTACCGGCTTGTCATTCCCTCACAAGAGAAATAAAATTGTTCAGCCAAAAAATGACCTTTTATCTTTTTCAGGCCAAATCCCCCCCTCTCAAGACACATACACACACACACACACACGCACACACGACCAGGCCTTTGAACTCGAGCCAGAAGGTGGGTCTGAGAAACCAGGACAGTCTGACTTGTCTCGTCAGTGAGGAGGCGCGCTCCGGAGCAGAAGGCAGGGACAACGAAAGCTCTGCCTTCTTCTGTCGCTAATTATTCAGAGCAGCAGGTGTGTCTGCCGAGCTCCCGCGTCTAGACCCCGAGCTGGCGGCACTGCCGCTGCCTGTCCTCCCCCTCTCCTCCTGTCCAGCTCTCTCCTCTCTGGGGCTGTGCCTGCACCCCGCTCCTGCTGCTGCCTTTCTAAGAGGGATGCTGGGTGCTGGCAGACCCCACACAGAGCCGCGTGGGGGGCATGAGGTTTGCTATGTCATCCCCATGACACACCTGTAAAGACTACATCATCTCCATTTTACAGATGAGGAAATCAAGACTCAGAAAGACTAGGAGAATTTCACAGGACGACCCTGCTGTGTGGCAAGCTTGGATCTTGTCCCAGGCCTGAGTGACCTCAAAGCCTCTTGCTCTCCATGAGAAATTTCAGGAGGAGAGAAGGGAGATTCCAAAGCTTAAGATGAGGGCAGCTGGTGGGGATAGTGTGAAGAGGAGGGGAGGAGCGTTACAAACCTCCCCCACGTCACCACTGTCTACAAGCTCTTCTCAGCTCGAGCTCCCTTCAATCCATCCCCTTGCCCTCACTCTCACCCCCTGGTCTGCTAAGAGAGGGATTTGGGGGTCTATCCCCTTATGGCACACACTGATTTCTGTGCAGATTTGAAAAGTCTGGCTCACTTATCATCAGTCATTTGTTGGATAAGCATTTTTGGAACATTAACCTCATACAAAACTAGCATATTTTCAGGGGTCCTGAAAGCAAGTCTGGAGGGTAGGGACCTATCTTTCTTGCCCAATCCTGTAAGCATTGGTTGAATGAAGGATTCCCTTCCTCCTGACCCCATGTCTATCTATCTATCTATCTATCTATCTATCTATCTATATCTATACAAGAAAGTGTATTGGGACATGCCACCCCATCATCTGTTGGAGAACTAAAGGGCCTCGTGTGAAAAGCCCACATCCCTTTCCAGACCTAGAAACTCTTCTGCAAGTCCCCACCCCGGCTTTCCCCTGGGGCTGTCTCACCTGGCACAGGACAGAGAAACAAATGCCCCAGCATCTCCTTTTTGGATGACTTTGAAGACAAGTCCACAAACCTACTTTTGAAGGAATTACCACTGGTCCCTGTTAGAAGCAGACAGATATAACAAAGCAGCAAATGAAGTGAACTTGAGGATTCTGGGGTCTTCCAAACCTCTCCCACCATCGTCCTCATCACCAACTCGATCCTCCTTGCTGTGACGAGGTCTGGCAGCCTTGCTCTCCTGTTCTGTGTCTCAGGGTGGAGTTCACTAATTCTTAGCCCTCGGTCAGAATCTCATCCTGCTCTGGCCCCAGCCCTGGACCCCGCCCTCCTTGACACTGTTACCTCCATTTTCCAAGGAGGAAGTCTGGTAGTCTGACAAAACCAGGATTATCCTCCCTGGCCCTGAAGTGCATCTCAAGAGACTTTAGTCAAGTTATGCCATCTCTCCAAAGCTCTGATTCTTTATCCATAAAATGGGGGGCCTAATGGATGGAAGGGGATAAGGTGAATAATGCTCCCAGCACAGCACTGGCACATACCAGGTTCTCAGTAAAAGTAAGGTCACTCTCTTTGTTTCTCACCTCACAGGACTGTCCCTTAAAACCGCTGTTTTGCTACCTGTTTCACAGATGCTTGTCCTGCTGGATGCTCTATGAAGAAAAGGCTCTGGAACTGCCAGATGTCATATTCCTGTCCTAAGGGATATTAACACTTTAGCTTCTGAGGAGTGCTGCATTAAATAAGTCAGTTTATCCCATTTTTTCTCAATGACACTTGACAAAATGGACACATTTATTTAGCAGACACTTAGCACACTGTTTGTGCTATACAAAGGCTAACTCATTGAGTTCTCATGACAACTCTATAAAGTGAGATATTACTGTTATCCTCGTTTTGAAAGATGACAGAACCATGGCACAGAGCAGTTAAGTCATTTGCCCAAGGTCACACAGTTGTTGCCGAGCCAGGTCTGGAACACAGTCTGCCTCCAGAATCTAAACCCTTAGCCACTCTACTCAGAGGCCTCTCCAGTTTAAAAAATACACACACACACCCCCATATACATATATACGTATGTGTGTGTGTATATATCAATTCTGCAATTAAAAATAATAATGCTATTATTTATGTAATAGCTGTTAATATTCTGCCAAACATCAATTCCAGAAGATACACTTTAAGCAAGACTGCCTGAGACTCTCTCTTGCTGTTATTTCTCTGCCTTCTCCATCACTTGGTCCCACCGCAGAACCCAGTGCCATCCAAGCTCTCCCAGTGATGGCTGCACTGCCCTAGATGCCACCTCCTCTCACAGAGAAGGCTCCGGCTCTCCCTCTGCTTTGCTGAGATGCTTCCCCACCAGCCCTGAGGGGAGCCTTCCTCGCCAGTCTGCTGCCACATTAGTCGGGTATTCTTTCCCGTTTCTGTGGATATTTTTTCCTTTTCCTGAGGGTGAAGATCTCTCCCCCAGGGTCCTTAGTTCCGGTGGAGAAATCCTTCTACTGGTCCTCGCAGCCTCTCTGCTGTCGGCATCACTCACACATCCCTTGTGCCTAATCAGCAGAAAGCGCTTTTCCGGGTAAAACGAGAAGCAAGGTCAATGCGGAAATCACCAGGTGTTCAGAGAGCATGTCCTCCGTGCCCGGTTTTGTGCTGGGAGAATGGAATCTGGTGCCTGGGCTCTTTTATGGCAGGGAACATTCATGAATGGAGTAAACAAGCACAGAAGGGAAGTCTCAGGGAAACCAGACTTTGAAATTTCTCCCGTATGAGTACCTCTGACCCTCTGCTTCCCACCTTGAGTCACAGCACAAGTTCAAGTCACTTAAAAATTGTCACTTTTACAATATGGCAGCTACAAAGTGACCTTAGAGATATTCCAGCTCGGGGTTGGCAAACAGCTGTAGGGGAGGAAGATGTTCCCTCTACCCACTCTGTGTTCTTCTGGCTGGAGAACAAATTAAATTCACATGAGACAGAATAACAGGAGAAAATTAGACAAAGCTTGATAACATGTATGCACGGGAGAGGCTCAGGCAACCTGAGCAACTTGCCAAAATAGCTGAAGCCACCACCTTAAATATCATCTTCAGATAAAGACAAAGGAGGATGTTGGGGGTGAGGGGAGTCAGTTATGGGAGGTTACCAGACAAGTACAGTAAGCAGGAGTAAGATTTTCATGCGGATTTAAGTCCTTGCCTTCCACATTGATTACGAGTTTCTAGAGATAAGGTCATCCCTTCTTCTTCCTGGTACGGAGAGGGAGACACCTTTACAGATGGAGATTTCCTTTATAACGTAAATGTCTCTTAACAAAGGGTAAGTAAATTCTACTTTTCAAAGTTTCTTTCCTGTCTGCAGTTTTTAAAATTAACCAGCCCCAAATAATCCTCATGCCAAAGAGACATGTCTTGGGGTGGCCAATTCCAGTCCCCCACATAGGTTTTCTCTCCACTGCCAAAAGCAATGGATTGGAAGTGTGATGACACCTGTAAGACTGAATCTGAGCTTATAGAGCAAGAGTATTGTGGTCAATTTAGTCAAGGGACTGGTCTCAGATTGGGGTCCTTAGAAGTCCAGTGTGAGACAAGGATTCTTGTGGAAGTGATCTATTGGGAGAGGACTCAGGAAGGGAGAGAAAAAAGCAGACAGGGGCAGGGGGAGAAGCCAAGCCAGGATGTGAGCTCAGCTGAGGACTAGCCTGTCAACTGGAGCATGGATTGAGGTCAGGGGACTGACCTGTTGTATGCTGGCAGTCAGTCATTGGCTGTGGCCAGTGAGAGTGGTGATGGTGCACAACCTCCCAGCCCCATGGCTCTCCTCAGCAGAGCGCTATTCTCGGGAGAAGGCAGTGGCTGTGAATCATTAGCAGGCAACGCTCACAGCAGCTGGGAGGTGAGTGCACCAGTCCTGTAAAGGGGTCTGGGCAGGGCATCAAGAACGTCCACTACTGACAGAGAATGAGAGATTGATGGCCCACTGGCTAGTTAGCATCCTTAATATGGCACCGCCAGTTCATCTTACAGGTGCTCAGAGAGAAGAACTGAAGTCTAAACTCCTCTATACACCCGCAGAGCCCTGTGCAGTCTGGCCCTGTACTAACTTCTAGTCATCCGCCATGCTCGGAGCACGGCTGACATCCAGCCCTGCCTACGCCTTGGATTTTTCTTTTACTCAGTTTTCACTCTCTTTTCTTGGTTAACATAAGAAACTAATCTAAAACAAGTATGTGGTACAAATCTTGGCACCCAGTTAGAAACATTTCCCCAGTGTATCAGTCAGGATTAAGTATAGCTGCAAGTAACAAGCACAGCAAGGATTCGGGCACCCTCTTGCCTCCATGCTTTCACTCTCACATCTCCTCTGTGGCAGACTGTGAAGTACCTTTCCTTTCTTCTCTACCAAGCAGTTTTAAGTGCCCTGTAGACTCACTTCATAACATTTGGAAGGATGGGTCCGTCACAGATTGCCGACAGGCTGTTGTAGCCCTTTTAAGAACAATCTGAAAGGATTTGTAGTCTCAGAGCAGATGACCTGTGGGAGCCCATAGATTATCTAACTCTTGCACTGCCATTATGGATCTCCTATAAGTACTTACAGAACTTTAGGGATTTCTTGTAGAATCCTACAGATTGCCTATGGTAATTGTGCCATGTTCAACAGTCAGTCATTCGACTCTCTGATGAGTGCTTACTGTATGCCAGACCATGTGTGGAGAAACCAGGTGAACAAAACTGACAAGGTCTCTACCCTTATTCTAAGCATAATAAAGACAGTCAATATGTGGGAAGCTAAAAAAACAAATAATTTCAGCCTGTGTTAAGTGCCATTGAGAGTGATTGGGGCAAAGACTCAAAATTCATAGGTCAAGGAAGGACTTCTCTGAGGAGGTCTGAACCGTGAGAAAGAATCATCCAGAAGAAGGCTTGAGAAAGGAGCCTTCTGGGCAGAAGAAACAGCATATGTAATGGCCCAGAGGCAAGAATGAGCCTGACTTAATGGAGGAACAAACAAAAGTGTCTTGGTGTCCAGGAAACGGTGAGTGAGCAAGCAAGAGAGTGGCGCAAGGTCAGAACACTGAGCAAGCACTAGCGAAGAAGGAAAAAAACACGGTGCTTCCTCAAGGCAGTCACATTCTCCTTCCATAGTCACTTGTAGATAATAATAATAAGTACTATCACAGATCACCTGTGGGTACCATTATGGTACCATTTCAGTATTTACAGGTGCCCTCAAAGATCAACTATGATGATAGTATTTCACTGTGAATTGCCTGTGGGAACGTGCTATGTCATCTCCAGTCATTTGGGCTGTCAGAGATGATATGCAAGTTCTTACAATCTCAATATAGGTTCATTCGTGTTTATTTTTAGGCAAACCACTAGTGATGCCTCTACTGGTTGATAGTAGCGTAAGGGATGATCTGAAGCCATAGTGGCTCCATGGTAAACCCCTCAGGTACTTCTCAACTGCTAAACTTGCTAAGTATGTTTGCAGTATCACTAAGGATTGCTTAGAGATTATCTTCCAACCCAAGAATGTCCCAAAGAACAATTTTTCTTTTACTCAGTTTTCACTCTCTTTTATTGGTTACCATGAAAAATTAATCTAAAACAAGTATTTGGTACAAATGTTGGCACCCAGTTAGAAACATGTCCCCACTGTATCAGTAAGGATTAAGTCTAGCTGCAAGTAACAGAGACCCACAATGAGAGTGGTTTAAACAAGATAGAAAATAGAAGGCTATTTTTCTCTCATACAAAAGTCTGAAGTCAACAATCTACAGAGCCGATATGGCAATTCTACTCCATGAAGTCCTCAGGGATCCAGGCTCCTTGTAGCCCTCTGCTCTGCCATGCAAGATGGCTCTCCAGCACAGCACACACATTCCAAGTAGCAGGAGGGAGAAAGAAGAGAAGAAACAGTAAAGGGTGCACGGTAGTTACTTTTTGAGTAAAGTTTCAAGAAACTGTCTCAATATACTTCTCCTTACCATTAACCAGAACTTAGCCACACAAGAAAGCTGTAAAATGCAATCCTTATTCGTGGTGGTCATGTGCCCAGTGGAATATTCTCTTACTAAGGAAGAAGGGGAAATGGATAATGAGGAGTAACTGACGGCCTTTACTATACCGAACATGGACACAACTCATGTACCAACATTCACATGAGTAGAAATGCCACAACCCAATGGTTCCCAGCCCTGGGATGTTAGAAAACAGCAAAACTAAATTTACAAAGGGAGAGAGTCCTATATATTGTTGCCAACTTAGTTTTTCTAGTGAGGACGTGAAAAACAATTCAAACTTATTACCAACCATCATAATCATCTCATAAAGAAAGAAGACTTTAGCAGAAAAAAGAATGACTTTAAAAATGTCTTAAATGGAGTAAATTTTGCTTTTGGTGAGGAGGCAAGATAAACTCATTTTTTTTTTCATTTTACCCCAAGGCAGTGAAAACTTTATCACAAACCAGTATTATTAATGGTGTATTTAATGATGCAACCTGAAAGCATTTCTTTAAGACAATATGACATTTTCTGTTTCTAAAAGCTTCCCCCAAGTTATAATAATGATGACCATTTACTTAGAGCCCAAACCATTAAGTGACGATCTGATCTTGAGCCAGATTCTATTCATAGATATTGTGTTTGACCTAATCAGTAATTTTTTTAAATTTTGAATCTGTTGTCAACATCTGAAGCTTAAGAGACTTCACAATTAAAAAAGTTAGTTCTTGCTTCTCTTGAAAAGCGGGAAGCTCTGGCAAGTGGGGCCCTCGTTTCCACATGATCACTCCCAGCTGGATGAAGCTCGGCAGCAGCTGCCCCTTAGACGGGCCTGCGCTGCCAATTCATTACAGGTCCCACCTGGCCAGTGCTCTCCTTGATGCTACCTGCGAGGGCCCTGTCGAAATCTTAGTTTGTGACTCCTAATTTAGAGCTTCTAACGTGTGGGTATTTGTAGCCTTATTTCTAAACTTCACACAATCTGTAAGTTAAACATTGTATCTCCATTTTTCGAGATTGAAGAACAGAAAGGTGGGGTGACTTGCCCAAGACCGAAGAGCTAACAGCTGCCCATCTGAAATTTGGACCCAGGCCTTTCTGGCTCCAGGGCCGTGTGCATTCCGCTGGGTAGCCCTGCTTTCCAGTGGGCCTATGACCCACATCCCTGTCAGCCCTCACATGGGTAGAATTATTTATGCCATCTGGGCTATACGACTTCATTAGATTTTAGCTGAGAAAAATCTGAATGTCCTGTTTGCCTTGTAGTATTATTTTAGACTACATTTTGTATTTGTTTTTAAGGGGGAAAAAAATCCTGTGGAAGGAATAATGGTTGAGAGGCGGCCACAGCCATCTATCATGCAGACACAGCATGCATTTAAACATCTCTGAGAACATAAATTGGTTACTTAATCGGCCCTAGCTAATCCGTGGAGTGCAGAAGTCAAACTGCACTATGGGAAACAGCTGCTGCGCGTGGCGTAGGCACGCCCAACAGAGCCCAGGGTTCTTGGGGTGGCTGCCGAGTCAGGCTCAAGGCTTCCTGACCCCCACCCTCTTCAGGCTCCAAGTGTCTCATGGGCAGGGTTTTCAGAGCGTGAGGAGGCACTGGATCCTTTCATTAGAGACACAGTTCAGAAATAAAATGAGAATGAAAAATGTGCATGTCTTCAAGCTTATCTTCGTTCACAACTGGACTTTTAGCTGCATTCTGAGAGCTCTCAGTCAAATATGGAAAAACAAAAAGTCCCACTATCGGCTGTACTCAGGCTACACACAGGCCGGTTTTCATCTGAAAGACTGCACATAGAAACATATTTGACTGTGACTCTATCAACCAGATCCACATCTCTCAGTCTGACAAACACAGGGCCACTGCCTTCAGTCCATGGAGCTGAGTTGACTGCTGTGCAACGGGCAGGAATGGCCACTGGTGTCTGGATAGCAACAAGGTACGATCCTTGCCCTCAAGCCACTCTCGGCCTGGTACAGAAGTCACATAGGAACAGATCATTCATGTATTCATTCATTGACTCAAGAAACCGTTTTGGAATGCCTCCTGCGATCTAAGGACCATGCTGGGTCCTAATCCCTGTCTCCATAAAGTTCACATTCCAGCGGAGGGTGGGCGAGTGTTGTATTAGCTCCCGGTAGCCTCTGTAACAAAGCCCCACAAACTTGGTGCCTTAAAACCACATGAACTTAACAGGAGCGTCTTTCAAGCTTCCTGTGTGCTCAGAATGAAAAGGTAATGGGCTCAGCCCAGGAGGGAGGGCAGACCAGCAGCACCAAAGTGCCGTCGTGGATAAAGGACTCAGAGCCGAGGGCTGAGGACACACAGGGAGCCCCTTCCAGGGAGCATATCAGAGGAGGCTCCTGGGCCCAGTGCTCAGCACTTTGTGGTACCCAGTAAATACTCATTTGTAAATAGCGCCACCTGTGCCCCTGTCTAGAAGGATTCTATTTGTCCTGAGTATGTTATTTTTTAAATAAAATAGGACTTACGTTTCAAAAAAACCGATCGCGTATGCTGAGATGTGTGACTGAACAAGACGTCCTAACATCTGGAGTGCAAAAAAAGGCTGGGGCCTATGTTTCTAAGTTTATTTTTTGACATAATGCTTAAACTTTTGCAAAACATGTTTTGTTAAAATAGTACTGTACATTTCTTCTGCCTTTTAGAATTTGCGAGGTGTTTTCATGTAACTTTATATAATCTTCACAAAAAATTTGGTGAATATCCTGAATTTACAGAGGAGGAAACCAGGATCCATTCCTGTGGGCCAATGGCAAGAAAAGGGAAAGGCATGAGGAAAGACTTTCTGATGACCTGTCACCTTTTCTCTTTACCGTGCAGTTACTGTTTGGTAAGCTTCCAGCCTCTGGTCCAGGGATGCTGTGGGCCCTAGGCAGAGAGCCAGAGGTTCAAACAGGCTTGCTCTGAGGCCACAGGGAGATGAGTCCTGCTGACCTGTATCTCCAAAGGCATCCAAATTGCAATTTATATTTACAACGTGCGTTTTTATGACATAATTTTATCAAGGCAGAATTAAGCTTAATATCTGAAAGCTTCACAACTCAAGGGTAGAAGGAGTCAGGGATTTACCCCATTTGACAGATAAGGAAACTGAGGCACAGAGGAATCGACTTCAAGCTAATAGAAGAGCTTAACCGTTAGGCAGTCGAATGCAGGGGTTAGGAGCACGTGCTGTGGACTCTGTAGACCTGACATAGAAACCTGCCTTTGCAACTTGCTCGGCTCCGTGATGTGAAGTCGCTCATCTTCACTGAGGCTCAGTTTCCCCTTCTGTGTCATGAGAATAGCAACGTACTCTTTGATAAGTTGTTTAAATACCAAGTGTGATCATATGTATAAGTATTTAGCCAAACATCTGGTATACCGCAAGCATTTAATAAATAGTAGTTAAATGGAATTATTAATAAAAAGGAGAATAACTCAAGGCTATTTGAAGTGTATGTTTTCTCCCATGGCTTACCAAGGCCTCAGATTTGAGGATTCAAATACTTCATTGGAAATTCCTTCGGGGGTCTGCCAGTGATGGAGTCCAGGCCCAAGGGGGCAAAACATTCCTTTTTTAAAAAATATATGTTCAGCAGTTGGTTTAATGATCAGAGAACAGATATAAATTTGCACATGGGGGAGAAAATCATAGATTGTCAGAGCTGGAGGTGACTTTACTTTTCAGATGAAGAAATTTAACCAGAGAGTTAAATTATACATATAAATGAAATAAATTATAAATATATATATAATGCAAATTATATATATTCAATTTTTATATACTTACAGATATTCTCATATATATCATATATATTCTTTATGTTATATATATAATGAGTATGTGTGGGGTGTATATATCCATATATGTGGTGTATATAGACATATGTATATGTATGTGGTGTATGTAGAGAGAGATATGGTGTACCTATGTATATATATAGATATGTATGTATACACCCCACACATACATTATTTTTTCTTTCATCTCTCAGTTGAGAGGTTCTAGAGCAGGGAGACTTCTTTTTTCTGGGTGGAAATGTACAAGCCTGGGTATGGGGTATTCATTGCTGCATATGGGAGGCATATGCATTTTTGCCCTCGTGTCCTGTGCTCTGTTCTATCCAACAAATCTCAGTCCTGAACCCTCCATGGTCCTGCCTGGGTGATGAGCATCATTGTCAGCTGAATCCCTTCCCCTCAGTGAAAGCTGGGCTGCTTGATAGGGGACCTGTCATCCAGCTGCTTTCACACATTCTTGAATTTGCTTACACGTCGCATGTGCTGGCGGTCCCTCTCTCATTTATTGTTTACCCTCCCCCTTTTGTTACTCTTTTACTTTCGTTTTAATGAGATCACTGGAGGAAGAGGAAATAGATGTGTGTGGTCTGACTAAATTCTTTACGTAGACAAGGCTCATTCCATCAGTGAAATGAAGTTTGAACTGGGCGGGGCTGAGCTCAAACCAGAAGGACCTAATGTGAGGGTGATGACAGTCAGGAGATGCCGAGAATCTGATCTAAGGATGGGCTTTTGGAAAGGACAGAAAGGGATAAATTTTGGCTATGTTTTCAAGGTTGAAGTAAAAAGATTTTATGACATCTAGTTTATATCACTGGGTAGATGAGAACACTTAAAAACAGGGAAGGCAGAAGGAAGAAGAGATTCAAAGAGAAGATAACTTCAGTTTGGCCATGCAAAGTAACATTGGGCATTACAGACAATTGTTTGTACCTGAAAACTGAAGATGTCAAAAAAAAAAAAAAATATGACTGTTAAGGGATGTAACTGGAGAAATGTCACAAGAGTAACTTTTGAACCTTTTGACTGTGACCCAGTATGAATATATGTGTGTAGACACACACGCACGCACACACACAACCAAACAGAAGACTCAGAAAGGCATGCTTTAAATTTGATGTACTATGATATTTTCTATTATTCAATTTAATTTAAATAAAATTCTGGTTATAACCCATTAAATTGATTTAATGAGTCACCAATATATCATGAAAAATATTGGCCCACAGGTATGGCTGACTGAAGATCTTTAGAGATGAGAATGCAAATCATAAATATGGTACCCACAGCCATCAATCCAGATTTTGCTTTAGGGCTTAAACTGTAAGTGTTTAGAAGAAAGGGCTCAGTGATACTCACCGAAAAAAGAAGTTACCTGTAAAGAGGCTGAGGTTTAACACTATGAACAAATAATTGCAAGTGGGACAAGGAAATGAAGGAGTAGCCAAATTCTTTTGTTTTTAAGGATCACAGGAAACCTGGCGGATTTGGCCAACACTGAAATGAATCTTTATGCAAACACAGGCCATGACCAGAAGTGGAACTTGCGCTTGGAGTCAAGAAGGCTTTTCTACTTGAAAGAGGGCGTCAGTACGTCTTCTCTCTGAAGCCAGCCCTTCAAACACTGCTGTGAAGTAGGGCCAGCGCATTTAGTCCCTTCTCATGTAGTTAAGCGTATGTCCCTGAAGGGCCCTGACACAGTTTCTGGGAAAATATCTATGTGAAATAAGACCTCTGATCCACTCTCAACTTTATTTGCATTTTATTTAGCGCTCATTTACTCAACACCTGCTACATGTAAGACCATAGAAGAATATGGAAATAAGATCATTCCTGCCCTCCAGGCCCTCACAATCTTGCTGGGGAGACAGAAACAGAAAGAAAGAACTCTGGAGCACGCCAACTGTGATAGGGGCTCTGCTTTGCATACAAAGGACAGAGGAGGTCAGAGGGGAAAAATCATTTCAACCCATAGAGCATTGCCTCCTTCTCCTCCTTCAGTTCTGTGCTCAAATGTCGCCTCCTCAGAGCAGCAGCCTCTGGCCACTCCAGCTGAAGCGTCGGACACCTGCCTGCCCAGTAACTTTGTGCTGTTAGCCTGTTTCATGTTCTTCATGGAAATTATTATTAAGAATTATCTTTATTATTTATTTTTGTAACCACGCATTTGGAAAGATTTGCCCAAGGCACCAAGAAACAACAGGTAAGATATTCTAAGTGAGATTCCCAACCTAAGTGAAAAATAGCGAAGTAAATATGTAAAAGCCAGTTATATCGCTCTCACACCTCTCTCCAACACTGAAGACCTGGACTTGTCAGGTTGTCACAAGGTTAGAAGAGGATTTGTGCAGAGGGATTGTCTTAGTTGAGAATTGAGTCCCACTCCCTCCATGGGCCGGAGTGGAGGTGCCTGCCCGAGGCACGGGCCCTGGTGAGTGATGCCTCAAGGGAAGCCCTGGAGAGGGGGAAGAGGTCACAGTTGTCTACTGAGGCATCACGAGCCGCCCCAAAACTTAGTGGCCAAAACCAACTTATTGTTACCATATTTTATGATTCTGTGGATAATTTAGACAGGGTACATTGCAGAAGGCTCATGTCTGCTAGGCAGTGATGTCTGAGGTCTCAGCTGGGATAACTTGAACAGCTAGGGGTTAGCTGGGAAACTGTCCATGTCTCTCTGTCTCTCTCTCACCCCCATCCCTACATGGGATGGACTAGCATGGGCTTCTCCTTATTTTCTTTTATAAGAGAACAGAAATAAATACAAAACTTGTTACTTTCTCTATAGCTTCATGGTTGACAAAGTGCCGTCACCTTCATAACCTCCTGCCCTGCTGCAGTCACCAGGCCAGCAAGGGCAACTTGATCTCATTCGCAGATGAGGATGTTGAGGCTCAGTGGGCGGGAGCAGCTGGCGTCCAGACAGGTGTTGGAGTCTAGACCTGAACCAGCTCTTTTGTGTCCACTTTCAAGGCTCACCCCACACTCGTGCATCCTGGGGACACCCCTTCCCACCATACCCACGGAAGTCACATAGTCACACCCACTGAGTGGGCAGAAAACAGCAGCATGTGGCTTGTTCAGAGCAGTGGAGGCTCCCTGTTCCCCGAGGAGATGCCAGCATGTGCTGACCTTGAGAAAATTCCGGCTCCAGCTGAGGAAGAGGTATCAGCATTCACAGAGGGGATCAGAAATGAGGAGTGCAGTAACCATCGAGTTTAATACTGTGCATACACTTCTGATGAATATGCAAATGTGCCTGGTACCAGAAGCAGGAGGCGAATAACATTTACTAAACATCGGTGTTAAACCACTTTGAAAGGGGTGTGTCAGGAGCATGGTAATGAAATTAATCCTCTTCACCTGTGAATTATCAGGAGGTTTGGGATCCATCCAAAAACGTCTGACTTGAGTTTGCTCTGCTTAGAGCCTCTTGTGTAAACTTGATCTTAATGGAGAATGAAGCTTCAGAAACCAACACAAAATAGGAAGTGGCAAAAGACACAGCTGTAAATTTACACTAAAGGACAACAGAAAAAGGACACTTCAGTTGTGTCTGCCCATCCAAGATGACTGTTCTGGGGCATCTTAATGGCCGAAGTGGACCCGTCTCAATTGATTTATCCAACAAGAAGACTGATAATTGTGAAGATGGTCAGAGTGATTAGATCAGGCCTCAGGGCGTCAGGCAGAGAGCTCTATCGAAGGCAGTGAGTTTAAATGTTGCAGGGAGAGTTCAGTCTCTCTGGTGGCGGATGAGAATAAAGGCTGCCTCTCTGAAAAGAATTCCAGAGCAGATCTCAAAATAAGTATGAGAAAAGAAGACTGCTTATTGATAGGGTGCTGTGCCAAGTACTGGGATTCAGAAACAAATAAGTCACAAAGTTGTAGGCACTCATTTATTCGCTCAGTCTGTGGTAGACATTTGTTATTTGGGGCCACTCAGTACTCATACACCCTTCTTTCGAAAACAGCATCCAAAGTTCCTTTGGAGAGTCAACCTTTACCTGCTTAGGAGCAGTCAAGACTGCCATTCAAGAAGCTCTGCCCTCCCTCTCCAGTCACTCTCACGGCAGTCCAGTCTGGAACGCTGTGCAGCAGTGAGGGGCTGGCACCCTAACTGAAAGGGAGAATCCAGGTGTGCCAGACGCGTAGATGAGGAAAGTGCCAAGGCTGGGGAACTCACACACATAAAGTCTAGGAAGTATGACTGGAGCATAGGAGATTTAGGGAGGAGAAGATGGAAAATAATAATTACGTGGTATTTGAAGCTTACTAATTCAATACTAATTACCAATGCTAATTCTATAGCATTATTTCTATTGACCCTGTTTTTCGCGCAATGCATTTTGAGTCCCAAAATATTAAAGGACTTTCCCAAGGTCACCCAGCTACAAAGCTACACAAGACTTACTCCTAATCTCACCTCTTACACACATCAGAGCATGTCAAATGGGATCAAAACTACTTGTTCTCATGTCTGTCTCCCTGTCGAAACGGGCTCAGTCCTCATGGTGAAAGATGGCATATGGTTTGTTTTCTTTTCTCTTTTTAATCCCTGGAAATTAGCACAGTGCCTGGTACACAAAAGGAACTCAGCACGTTTGTTGAGTGAGTGAATGAACGAACAAGTATTTACCAATAACAAAACAGTAGCCACCCTTTGGAGAGCCTTCAATAGGTTACTCCTCTCATCGTAAGCATCAGTCTGTAAGGTATGTTTGTAGACCAATCTTCTTACTTTTCCAGGGTCCCTACCTTGTGACAAATAAAAATGGCAAGCAATTAGGATATATTGGAGAATATGAGGAAGCCATTTGGTATAAACCTAATTCGGCCTGACTTTGTCTTTCCAAAAGGGCCTAACCATGGCTGTTGAGCATGCATTGTACATCTGCTTTGGATATTCCCTATGGCAAGAACAAAGGCCCTTGAGATATAGGTGCAACTTCCCTCCCCCTCCCAACGTTGGCATCTCCTTAAGGATTAAGCATCTTTCCTCAGGCTAGCAACTGATTGCTGCGCTCACCTGTGACGGTCCAGCTTGAGACGATAGACTTGCCTCCTGCTACGCCCACCAAGATAGCAGACCCACTACCTGCTGTGTCCATCAAGTGCTGTGCCGACAGGGCAATCTTGTGACTATTGTGGGAGGGACAGTTCAATCATATGTGAAACGTCTTGTATGGGGGTATATAACCACTCTGTACACCTCACTTCTTTGGTGCCCTTTCTTCCTTCCAGGAAGAAAGGCCCCGGGCGATGGTCCTCAGATTTCAGCTCAGCATAAACTCACCCAAATTTTCACTTATAGATTGGTTATGGATTATTGGTTATGGATTATGGATAGCAAAATGGATCTCATTATTATCATTCCCATTTTTCAGATAAAGAAATTGAGGCTCAGAAACTTAAGAGACTGTGCTGGCTAAATTATGGGGACCTAGAAAGCAGCCTGTGGCCTTTGGATGGGTCCCTCAGGCAGATGGAGGCCTTGAAAGTGGATAAACTGATAAGCTCCCCATCAAAATCAAAGGCATTAATACGTAGGCAGTATTTTCTATCCTGTAGCATTGGAGGATTACAGAATCGAGTCTCTGTGCAGGGAAGGAGAAACAGATTAAAAAATAGCACAGGTAACCAGGCATCATTAAAAACAAAAAAAAAACCTCCCTTTTTAATTAAAATTAAATGTCCACTGTAAGGGAAAAAAAGTAGTGAGCAACAAATACCACAGCCTTGTTTAATCACCTGTGATGAATTATAATTAGGATTTGAAAATTATTGAACTTTTTTCCCCCTGTTCACCTTGGAGCTCTGAAGGTGAATTTCAAAGAGTGCAGGAGGAATGAATATTAAAAAGTTTGTTTTATACTTGAACGCCAGAGCTCCCATCTCATTTTTCCATTAAAGCTCCACTTTTGAAATTTTTCTCCGCTTTGCAATAATTACATCTTCAGCCTGACAACTCATTACATGACAATGCTTATGCTAATGTGATTCTATAGGCGCTGGAGAGGAAGGCTCTGGCTTCTCAGTGATGGAGATTTAGTGGTGGCTTTCTCTCTGCCATTTAAAGAGGACTCCCCACCGCCCCCCACCCCCGTTCAGACCACCTGGCATCGGAAGCCTGGATTCTTTTAAGGTTTCCTGACAGACAAGCAGCATTGGCTGTGGTACCCTTGCTCCTGGGCACCTGGTAGCTGGTTTATTGCATTTTATTATTTCATTTCATTTCATTTTAAATCTTGCTTTGTTCTAGAAAGGCTGGAAATGAAATTATTTGTGTTAAGCTTTCAGTCTCCACACTGAGACAAGCCCATTTGTCTTGCTCACTCTCCAGCGGGGACATTCTTTAGTTTTCTCAATACTCTTGTTATTATTCTGATCCACTTAGTTTACAGCTATCACTGAGTTCCCACTCTGTGCCAGGTCCCGCATGGGGTGAGGATGGGGAACAAGGCTTCTTGGACGCAGCTCCTGCCTGCATGGAGCTTACGGCCTTCGGGGGGATGTACATGCAGATATGGCGGAAGTGAGCTGCTCCGTGATAGAGCATGAACGCTGCAGGAGCACAGAGACTCCACCCAGGCTTGGTGGTGCGTTGAGGGGAGGCTTTCCGAGATGGTATCAAAGGTGGGACCTGACTAGAGATGGAAGGATGAAGCTTGGTGGGTCAGAGACTGTCTGCTGATGGGGGTGGAGAGAGAGAATTCGTGAACACTCCTGGCAAAGCACTGGTCCAAAGCAGGGGCGGCAGAGCTCAGGGAACTGGAAGTTGCTCTGCGGGGCTGAGAGTGGAATAGATGCTCAGGAGGAGCTGTGATGGGCACTGAGGCTGAGGAGGAACGCGGGGTACAGATTCCAAAGGGCTGCAGCCAGCAGGCTAAGGACCTCACGCTGTGCGTAGCCTCAGGGCCGTGTGCAGAAGCCAGCCAAAGGTTTCCTCACTGGAGAATGAGTGACTTTGCTTAAAACCCTTGAAATGCCCCACCACCAGTTGAGCACCTGCTAACCAGGTGTTCTACATACATTATCATTTCGACTCACCGCAACAAACCTGTCAGAGGTGTTAGCATCTACATTTCCCTTTTTAGAGCCCTGAGGCTCAGCAGTGTTTGTAGTGTCCTCCAGCTCCTTACCACTGCCTGTCAGTGGCTGCACCCACTCAGGCCCCGTGGGGAGAGCTGTGCAATTCAAAGTCCAGATCCTGCACTGCCCTAGCCTATGTCCAGCACTTCTGCAGAGGGTGCCAAGTGTGTTACCAGCTTTCCAAGGTGCCTTAGGGAAGGGGGGGTGGCGGGGCCTGTGCTTTCCTAAGTCACTTTGCTCACGGAGCCTTAGAGCCCTGCGGGCATCGGGACACCTGTTTCTAGCCTAGGCTGTGCCGCCAGCTCAGAGGCCATGTGGGTTCAGCTTCTGTTTTCTAATTATAGAAGGAATTGTTCAACTATGCCCTTAGATGAACAAGTTCAAATCGAAGGGAAGAATCTCAGTGGCAGCTTCAGCTCTAATAACAAACAAAGGATTTCAATACAAGCAACCTTCGCTCACTTTTTAAAATTTTTTTCTTACTCTTTTTTTAAATTGAGGTCACATTGGTTCATAACATGATATAAATTTCAGGTGTACATCATTATATTTGGACTTCTGTATAGACCGCATTGTGTTCACCACCAAAAACCTAGTTTCCATCCATCATGATACAAATGTGCCCCTTTCCCCCTTTTGCCCTCTCCCCACCCTAATCACCACTCTGTTTTCTGTATCTATGTGTTTGTTTATCTCCCACCTGTGAGTGAAATCATATGGCAAATATACTTCTCCCTTTTAGCAGGTGTGATAACATGGTAGGTCTTGGGAGCTGGGTAGAATTTAGGAAGCCAGAGGGGTAAAGGCGAAAATGTGCCTGGAAAGATGCAGGAGAAAGGCTTAGAGCTGTGTCAGCGTATAAGGGAGTTATATCTTAATAAAGGAATGAATGAGTGAATGAATGAGTCTTGACTGAAACCAGATGGCTGGATTCTGGGCCCTGGGAGAGGAGGCCATGAGCACTAAGGCAATCCTGTGGTAGGAGTCCTTCTGTAGGAATGGGTGAGGCTCGTCTCAGATCATACCAGCTCCTCAAGGCGGCTCAGACCCTGGGTGAGAAACTGCCCTGTGGCAGTGTCCTGCAAGGACCATACACCAATCAGTTATCTACCTTATTTCCTCCTCTGGTGTGCATTGGGAGAGGCAGAGAAAGACGATTGTCTCTCGGAAGGCTTCTCTATTGCACCTAAGCTAGGAATTTGTCTTCTGAGCTCCCTCAGGCCCCTCTCACTGCCAGTCACAGCCCAAATCTTTCCTCCCCACTAGATAGCAACTCCAAGGCCACACACAATGTCTTTTCATCTCTGGGTCCCCAGGACAGTGCTGGGACAGACTTTATGAATGTAGTAATAGCTGACACTTCCTGTTTTCTCTCTTTCTGTTAATAAGCCAGGGACTAGACTAAGAGCTTTATATGGAGTGTTTCATTTAATCCTTGGAACACACTTATGAGATAGGTACTATTATTTCTATTTTATAGATGAAGAAACTGAGGCTCAGGGAAATCAAGTGATTTGCCGAAGTTCTCACAGCAACAGAGGGATGGAGTCAGGGTTATTTGGGATCTGTGCACTGGCAGCATCACCTGGGATCTGGTTAGACAAGCAGATCCCCACCCAAGACCTGCAAAATCAGAATCTGCATTTTAACAAAATCTCCAGTGACTTGTGTGAACGTTAGAGTTTAAGACGCTCTGATCTAATAGAGTGGGGAAAAAAAGCATTCGCCGAATGAACAAACGATCTAAGTTTGAGTCCTGGTTTCAGGGCTTTCTTGCTCTATGGATGGGAAAAAATGACATTGCTAACTAAGCCTCATTTTCCTTATCTGTATTAAGGCAAGAATAAAAGAATCTACAAAGTAAGAGTTGTGAGGATTCAAAGAGATCATGCCTGCAAAGCCTGCCCATTCTAAGAGCACAATAGAAGTTACTATTATTGTTAACAGTTCTCCTCTCTGAACCTGACTTAGCTCATGAAAGGTAGAACACGGGCGTTGGCCGAAGGACTGCTGGTTCTAGCTTCAAAGCCTAGTCCGTCCTGAGCGCATTAAGGGAGAAGCCCTCAGGCTCCTCCCACCGCTGTATCACGCTGCACACACACAGCATCTTGCCTTGTCCCCTTCTTCTCAGTGTTACACAGCTCGGGAGGGAGTTTTCCCAGGTTGACTTTTGCTGCCCGTGTTCACAGCTCTGCCTCCTGCTCTCCCATTTTTCTGTAAAAGATTTCAGAAAGAAGTGCATGTTGATTTGCTGTATGGCTTCTTGATTAGATGGCAGATTTGTAACTGGGCTGGATGTGACAATCAGGCAGGCTTTGATTAGACCTTTCTGGTATGTAAATCCAGGTGGATAAGATAAGTGCATTAGGCTGGGGCTGGCAACAAAGGTAGGAAGAAATCCCAGGTGACTGGAATTAAAGAACCGCCTGAGCAGGGTGTTGGTGTGAATGATGTGAATTTCAAAGAGCCAGGGATAAACACTCACTTTCAGATGGGCTAATTTATGCAGGAAGTCGTTTGAGAAGCCAATTCTCTCATCCCAGAGAGTTTATAGAAGCCAGCAAAAAATGGTTAAGCAGTGGAATGTAAACACTGGTAATTGGTAATTAATGGGCACACCTACGAGGAAGGCATATGCCAAATTAAATTGATTGCTTGAATCATTCATTGATTCATTAAGTAGTGTATGTGTTTTTTTTAGCTCCTGTTCTATCCAGGTACTATGCCAGGGGCTGGGGACTCAGAGATAATAGGGTTAGAATCAGCCCACAGTTGAAGGGGATGGAGCGGGGCTTTCACAGAAATCATTAACATTGTTTTCTCCTTTCTTCATTTGTTCATCCTTTCAATTCCTGCTCTGGTGGGACATGGGGCTGGGCTGGAGGATACATGAGGAGGAAGACAGATCAGGTTCCCGGCCTCCCAGAGGTCCTGCCCCGACACTGTTCGCCCTCAGAGCCTGAGACGCCAAGATGGCGTGCAGGAAGCTCGCAAAACTATCCATGAGCAGGAACGTGGATAGAGACAGCCACTGAACCGATAATTGCATGGGTCGTTAGTGACCAATTGTCCTAAGAGCTAAGGAAGAGAAGCACGACGGGGAGGGTGCCCGAGAAAACAAAACAGGTGACAACCCTACGGGCATCCGAGAAGTCTTCCCAAGGAAGTGACGTTCACAATGACGCTTGAAGGTGAGTGAGAGTTCGATTCAGAGTATGAGGAGCGCCGTCCCAGCTGGTGAAGACAGCACATGTAAAGGCGCTGAGGGGAACCAGCTGGGTAGACTGAGGCACTAAGACACCCGCAGGGTGGCAGGTCATGTTGGGTAAATGGGGACCTGAAACCAGATGAAGTCAGAGGCAGAGGCCAGATTATACCCAGGATTTTAGGCCATGTTCAGGATTTTGGAACCAACGCTGAGCTTCCTAACAATAACTCTACGTGGCAGGGCATCTCATAGCTCAACACGATGGCCTTTCAGAACGTGTGGACGGAGTGACGCAGTGAGGGTGGTGCCGCCCAACAGCATCTGAGGTGTCAGCCGGACAGAGGCAGGGCCAGGAGCCTGTTAAAGGGCAAAGGCCGTGGTGGAGGCCATGCCGGCAAAAACAAAACAGCACAAGGCGTGACATTTGGAGCCAGAGGAACCTGTATTTGAATCTCAGAACTGCCACCATTTGCTTGGTGTGTGGCCCTGGACAAATCCTTGACTGTCTCTGCTCTCTGTTGTTCAATCCCCCGGTCTGTAGTCCTTTGTTATGGCAATCTGAGCAGACTAACACAGATGGTAAATTTGATGTTAGATGTATTTTACCACAATTTAAAAACAAAAAAACTGGTTTGACCTGGTTTTCTGTTGTGTATGACCCGAAGACTCCTCACTAATATGCCAACCAATTTAAATTTCATTAGTCACATACAAAAATCGTGTGTGGTGTTTTGTGTTAATTGGCACAATATTTCCAGATTTTTCCAGTGAGGGTTTGCTACTTTCTGTACTTGGTCACCCCAGGCGGCCACCACGTGGGCTGGCCTCTCAATCTGGCTCTCAAGTTCTCGAGGAGAGAAGCGAAGCCAGGGTGCTCTAGGAACAGACCCAGTGGCTTTATTTGTTAAAATCCTGGGTGTTATGCCTCAAATCAATGATTTCTGTTCGCAGAGAAGTCTTCCCAGGAAGACACAGCCTAAGGCAGCCTTGAAAATGAGGGCTCCTTCTCCTCGGAGCCTTCCTGTTCCATTTCCAGATGTTCCCATTTGGAAATCTTCCCTTATCTGTCTCTTTAAGTGCCAGCACTCAGGCAGGGCCCAGCCCCACGACAGCCACCCCAGGCTTCCTGCCAAAGGATTTCACAGTATCAGGACTAAGGCTCCAGCCTGTCAGATCGCACAAGTCCTTTCAAGGCAAGTTGGGGCTTATTTGTAACTTATCTGAGAAAAACATCACAGGGTGGATTTGTAGCCAGGGCTCCTTGAGCGAGAAGGTAAGGGATGAAATAGCTTATTAGTTCTCTTCCTTCCCGTCATTCTCTAAAGAATAAGAGATTCCACGACTCCTGCTCCTCAGAGCTTTGGCTCCAGGTGGTTTCCCAGAGCCCCCGACGCTGCCACATTCACACCCCTGTCTGAGGCCGATGTGCATCACAGTGACAAAAAATGGATTCCACCAGTTGAGCACGCCTGTGTGTCAGACACGGTGCTGAGTGTGTACTCGGGTTATCTCAGTTATTTTTTTTTTTTTTTTTAAAGATTGGCACCTGGGCTAACAACTGTTGCCAATCTTTTCTTTTTTCTTTTCTGCTTTATCTCCCCAACCCCGCCCCGTACATAGTTGTATATCATAGTTGCAGGTCCTTCTAGTTGTGGGACGTGGGACGCCGCCTCAACGTGGCCTGACAAGCGGTGCCATGTCCACGCCCAGGATCCAAACCCTGGGCCGCCGCAGCGGAGCGCGCGAACTTAACCACTCAGCCATGGAGCCGGCCCCAGTTATTCCTCATAGGAGCACTGCGAAGGAAATCTTATCAACCCCACTTGACAGATGAAGAAACAGAGGCTCAGAAACTACAAGCAACCCACTTGGATTTACCCACCCAGTCAGTCGGCAGAGTCAGGATTGGAACCCAGATCTATGTGCTTCCAAAACCTACACTGTTTCCTATAGGCTATGATGTCCCCAGTTCAGAATTTCAACTTCAACAAAACAACTTTGATCTGGAGAGTCCCACCCCTCGGTATTGCCTCCAGGAATCTCACGAGTGTATCCACTCTGTAAACATCGTGGTGACGGTGCTCCTGAAGGGCCAGCATCCATTTCCGGAACATCTAACATGTGCCAGCCCCCAGATGCGTTACTTAAATTATTTCACATCTTTATGCTGCTCTGCAAGTAGGTATTATTCTCCTCATTATGCAGATAATGGACACAGAGTCTCAGAGCGGGTAAAGGATTTGCCCAAGGTCACACAGCCAATGTGGAAGAGAGAGCATTCTAGCTGGGTCTGTCTGATTCCACCGCCCTGCTCCAGGCTGTGCTGCTCTGTATCAGGAATCCACTCGTTTCAAGGGGCAGTGGAGCTTTCCCAGGGGGTGTAGACAATAGCTTCTTACATTTTTCCTAGCCCTTTGCAAAGTGATTTCACCATCACGTGGCTACCTATCAGAGGCCCTGAGGAAGTTTAATTTTAAAAAATAAAGTCAGGGGTTAGGGTGGGGGGTGAATAGGCAGAGCACAGAGCATTTTTAGGTCAGTGAGACTACTCTGTATCTTAAAATGATGGATATATGTCATTATATATTTATCCAAACCCATAAAATGTACACCACCAAGAGAGAACCCCAACGTAAACTGTGGACTTCCCATGATAACGATGGGTCAGTGTAGCTTCGTCAGTTGTTACTAATGGATCACTGTGATGCAGGGTGTTGATAATGGGGGGGCTATGGGTGTGTGGCAGCAGACTGTGTACGGGAAATCTCTGTACCTTCTCAATTTTGCAGTGAACCTAAAACTACTCCAAAAAAAAAAGTAACAAACAAACAAATAAATGCGTGGACACCATCTCAAATGCGGTAGTCTACCACCAATTTTACATGAGTGGAAAAGTGAGTTGAGAAAGCAGAATATAGGATGAGAGGTATGGCTACTTTAGGACCAGGAGGCTTTTTGTCTGTTTGTTTTGTTTGCTTTTTAGCGTAATACCCTAGACCTGTGTTAAAGAGTAGGACTGTTTTTACAGTGTGTATATGAATGTGTGTGTGTGGGGGGTGTGCATGTGTATATGTATGTGTGGGGTGTGTATATGTATGTGTGTATATGTATGTGTGGGGTGTGTATATGTGTGTATATGTATGTGTGGGGCGTGCATATGCATGTGTGTATATGTATGTGTGGTGTATGTGTGTATATGTATGTGTGTGGTGTGTACATGTATGTGTGTATATGTGTGTGGGGGTGTGTACATGTATGTGTGTGAAGTGTGTGTGTGTGTGTTATCGACTTAACTGTATCCCCTCAAAAGTCATATGCTCAAGCCCTCACCCTCCAAGTGACTCTATTTGGAGACCGGGCCTTTAGAGAGGTGATGAAGTTTCAATGAGGTCGTCAGGGTGGGCCCTGTTCCAACAGGACTGGTGTCCTTGTACGAAGAAGAAGGCGCGAGAGACGTGCGCACACGGAGGAAGCATGACAGGAAGAGGAGGCAGGAGAGCGGCCGTCGGCGCCAGGGAGAGAGGGGCCTCGGGAGAAACCAGCCCTGCCGGCGCCTTGCTCTGGGACCTCCAGCCTCCAGAACTCTGAGAAAATACATTTTTGTTGTCTTAACCACCCAGTCTGTGGGACTTTGTTTGGCAGTCCTGGCAAACTAATGCAGTATATAGAATTTTTTTCTCCAAACTGCTTTCCGTAAATTTTGGGTAAATTCACACTCTTCCAGCAGAGTCTGAGAGATTCCATCTACCTCCCTGTAACCTCACAACCTGCTTACTACAAGCCTTTTAAAATCATTGCCAAATTGAAAAGTATATTATTTTTCTTTGCATTATTTCCATCCTACTGAGGGGAAAAAATTTTCGTAGTTGTAGTTTATTGGCTCTTTTCATTTCTTCTTTCAAACCTTTTGTTCATTTTTGTATCAGAGACTTAGCTTTTTCTTATTCATTTGTAGATCTTTATATATCAAAGATATCCTTTATATCTTAAAAATAATATCAAAGATATTATCTTTTTATCTTTCAAATATATTGTAGATATTTTCCCCAGATTGTTAGTTACCTTTTGACTTAGTTTAAATTATATCTTATCAAATCTATTGATTTCTTCTTTTCTGATTTCTCTTTCTGGAATGGGGCCTTCTACTATCTTACTTGCCTCAACACTATAGAAATATAGAAATATCACGTATTTTCATCTAGTTATTTTGTTCTGGAATCTATTTAGGGGTAACATGTAAAGCAGTTATCTCCCTTCAATCAGTGGTGAACCAGGTGTCCCGATACCTTGAATTAATAATCCAGCCTTTTCCCCAGTTTTAAAATACCCTCTTGAATAGGGGCTAAAATGTTATAATATGCTTGGATCTATTTTTGGCCTTTCGACTCTGTTCCATTGGTCTATTTTGCTTAAATTACATGTGAGCTATTGTTTTTCCTCCTGTACAATGTGTCTTGGTTCCAAATGCTACATGAACAGGAAAATGAGACCCCGGATTTCGGCATTTGCATAGGGGCAAGTGATTCTCTTTGTGTGTTCTGTGTCGTCTCCCGGACGTGGGCAGCTAGGGAGAGCGCGCAGGGCTCCTTGATGCGCTCTGATGAGGAGCAGACTTGAACCTTCTTTGTATTCAGGAGCTTAATTCTGGGGTATTTACTGGAATGTCATTAATCATTTTAATCACAATAAACTCATTTGATAGTAATGTGAATGTCCTAAGAATTTAGATAGCGCTTCCATTTTAATTCGTCAATAATTAACTTTACCATTATTTTATAGCGTTATCAGTGCTGCGAATAGAACCTTGCCGATGAACTTTGAGAAAACACCGTTCCTCTGGGGGAGGGCCATGGGGAGAAGCGGGTAACAGAATACAGATGCCTCTTACTGGTCTTCGTGCGGCTTGGGAAGCACTTTCCATGTTAAGCTGACGCTCCCCACAGATGGAGAGATGAAAATGACCTGAATGCTTCCCCTGTGTGTAGCCAGTGTTCCCTCTTCTCCGATAAATCATCTGGCAACAAAAGCTCCTGACAGAACTTGGTAAACCGTTTAATGGGCATCCGTGGGGCGGGGGGAGGAAGAGTTTAGAATGTGGGAGAGGAGAGCAACAAAGTGGCCCCACAAGCCACAGGCATAGTGATAAGGGAATGGCTGTTGACCTTTGCCAGGCCCTGGAGCCCCGAACTCCCAGTTGGGGAATAGAACAGAACTTAATGGTGACTTCTCTAGCACGGGGCCACGTGCTCGCACCAGCATGACCCAGCTCCTCCTGTGTCTGATGTCTGTGTTCGGGGTTCACGTGGCAGCTTTAAAATTTGTTACTTAGGGATCTTGGGCAAGCCTGTTGTCTACTCTGAGCCTCAACCGTGGTTTCCTCAACCATGCTATAGAAGTAATCATACATCTCTTGGATGATGGAAGAATTAGAGTAAATATTTTAAACCAACCAACAGAATGGCTGAAACAGAGTAAATCCTTTAAAATCATGTCTTCATCACTGAGATTATTATTATAATCTGGTAATAAGGGATTTATGGATGGAAAAAGCGAGAGAATTAAGCCATAAAGCTTAGGCATTGAGTCTCAACTCTGCCCTTTATTAGCTGTGTGACCTGGAAAAAAAAATTATACAGTCTTTCTGGGACAGAGTCTCCTGATAAGTAAAATGGAGACTAGTAATCCCACAGCAATCTGTGTCTCAGAGTTTTTCTGAGAGTAAATTACCTAATGGTTAGAAAAGAGCTCTGAAAACCCTCTAGGTATTATTTGCCTTTCAAATGTGAGATATTATTATCCCTTAGAGACCTCTTAGCAAACCCCAAAACCCTGTAGCCGTGGCTAGCCCTGACTCTGAAATTATCTGATTGGAGAATTCTCAAGGTCCCAGAGAATACCAAGGAGTAGCTGCGGCAAGGCAATGTGAGTAAGATTTTACCTCATTTACGACTTGGGATGTATGATGGAGTTCCTTTGGGAACATTTTCCAGATAGCCTGAGCTGCCAGTGAGATAGGGAGCTCTCCATCGTTGGTGGCGGTCTAGCGATAGAGGTGAGGCGGGCATCTGTCCGGGATGCTGTAGAGTGGGTGCTGGCATTGGTGAGGATTTATTCACTCGACAAACATTTAATATTTTGTCCCCAGAGCTCACCACATGCCGGACTCTGTGATAGACACCAAAACTGAAAAAGATTTGATCCTAGCATCAGTTAGGATTCTTGGTTGTAAGTAATCGATGCGATGGCTCCGTCTGACTTTAAAACAAAAGAGGAAAGGATCGTGGAAATTGCAGAGCTGGAAAAGGATTGACCATGCAAGGGAGGAAAAGAGGGACAAGGACAGGTCAGTGGGTCACAGGAACAGGAACAAATGGACTCTGCTGAAAGAAAGATTTGGTTCAAACTCTTTCAACATTCTGTCACAGCATGTCACTTCCCTTAAGATTCAAATTCCCTAGAGAAAGAATCTGGCCTAATTTCACTTGCTCACCACAGGGAGGATGTGTATGTGATGGAAATCTTTATCAGCCATTTCATCAAGACCACATGGAATGGGGGTGGCATGGTTCTTTCAGGCAGAAGTGACCGTTGTTACCAAAATAATGAGTAGGGTATCCTGAGGGGGAAAAAAAGACAGACATTCCTGGCTCTCAAGAGTCACAACACGACGGGGGACAAACAGCAACAGCGCAGAGCTGTGGGAACACTGTGGAGGGCACTAACTCACCCAGACTTGGGAGCTTCAGGTGGGACAGCGTTGAAGATGAACTGTATTTTCAGAGAAGAAGAAAAGGTAGATAGCTGAAGACATTGGTGGGGAGAGAAGAGGTTCTAAGGTTCCTCCGGACTCTGTGATGCCATGACTCTGAGCATTGGGCCCTGCACCTCCACGGTGCCTCTGTGCCTCGTGATGCCTGCCACGCTACGTGCATTAGCTTTGTTTCCTCACTGAATCATAAACGCCCTACAGGTGAGGGCCTGCCTTCCACCCCTGGGTCAGCCCTCCTAATACTAGGATGTGTGGTTGTGGGCTGAACTTATGTGACGTCAGAGCCCTGGAATTAGTCCTGCCCCCTTCATTCCACACTTGAGGAAATAGCAGTCCAGTTGGCCCAGGTAACCTGCCCACGGTCCCACAGCTGGTTCAAAGAACGGAAGTGAAAGACATGTTGAAAAGCTCTTGGGAGGTTTTAGGAACCTTTTCTTCTCGTTTTAAAATAAGTGTTAGTCATACATACTCAGCTGGGCTATAGAGTTACTAATGATATACTATATATTCACATACCAATCATCCTTTTATCAGCCTGTAAAATGTTCTATTCGCTGACTGCGCTTAGTATGGTGCTGGACACGGGGGCGGGCGGGGTGCTGATCGTGGAGCCCCAGAACTGAATGAGTGGAATGGATCTCAGGAAATCAAACGCCCGAGGGGCTAGAAAGGGGATGTGGATGGAGGAACAGGATGCATTCAAGGTCAAGGCAAAGGGGATTGATCCAGACGGTGAAGAAGCAGGCAGTACGCGCACTGTCGAAGGGAAGCAGACTCTGGTCAGCTCGAGCCCGTTCTTGTGCCTGAAAGGACTTGAGTTCCTGCTGCCAGAGCTTCTAAGTTTTCAAGAGAAGATAAAAATCTAGATGTGTATATAGAATCTTGTAAGTTTTTACATGTTGGTGACAAACTAAAAATGATTTTAAATGTGGTGCCATGATATAATTTTAAAACTTCTCTTGATTTATGTTGTCTCTGGTTCAGAGGTTTCTCTTAATAGCAGCCATGACTCCTAAAGGAGGAGGATTTGACATAGAGGAAGTTCCTTCCAGCCAGGAAAAAGATAGGAAAAACGTGAGCCTTTGGTCCTGGGGGCGTGGAGAAAGGAGGAAGTTGATGAGGAAATAGCACGATTCTTACTAATCTCTCTTCTCCTCCTCCTGCTGTGTAGCCATATATTGACAAGGGGCGGGACAACTAGCAATGGAGATGTCCAGACAGGTGTGAGGGGAGCCAAGAACACAGGAAGCCCGAGCCCACTCGGGAGAGACTGCACGGCTCTCAAGAAGTCTCCGCATGTGGCTTGGCACCGGGTCCCACAGGAGAGCATAAGGTACTTGTGTATAGGGGTGTCTGCGATCATAGGTCTGAGTCATATTCCTGCTTCCGCAGGGCCTGTCCAGACCCTGGATCTCCCAGGGAGGGAATGTGGAGGTCCCCAGAACAGACAGCTGGAAGGGACCTGGTATTAGACATTTCAAAATACAGGGATTATGTCTAAGACCAAAGATTGTGGAAGCAGCACAATATTCCAGAGAACCAGAGAGACCTGCTCCATCTTAGCAGACACTATTCAGAGTTGAGGCCACAACCAGCCCTGCAATTCCACAATGGAGCTAGAGAAAACCACACAGCTCTCAGGCCGCAAGAGCATGTAAGCACACTCCACCTGACCACGAGCGTTCACAGAGAAAAGCCAGGGTATCCAAGAGGCTCTTCATTCCAGAAGAGATGGAGATCGGATTAAGTAACGAGACTCAGTGTTTCCCAGTACCCTGTGGGCTGGAGGCTCACGAGGGCAGTTCCTAGAGTTTCAGGAAGTCTAGGAGTCACATTTTCCCAGTAGGTCTGATTTGTATCGTGCACGGTGAAACCCAAACACAACCGCCAGGCTCAATCTGGCCCATGGGCTACTTGTTTGCCAACACAAATCTGATGCAACCCTGTCATTTATACAAAAAGAAACTGGGGCCCAGCGAGGGCATGTGTCTAGGGTCATAGGATGAGTGTGTGTTTATATCCTTTAGGATGCTTTTGGTAGTTAGTAATAGACAACTACTATTACTAGATAAATGTAGTCGAAAACATTGGGGTTTATTATGTCTCATAAATAGAATTACAGGGTATGCACTTCCAAGGGCTGTCAACTCAGAAGTTTAATAATTTCAGCACTCTGAGTTCACTTTTCCAGTCCTCTTAGTTTTACCCCTCATGGTCACAAGAAGGCTGCCCTGCTTCAGGCATCATATCCTCACACGCCACCATACAGAGGCAGGGAGGAAAGGGGATTTTCATCAGAACGGAAAATCTTTTCTTTAAGCCCCACTTTTGTCTCAATGACCAGAACTGAGTCACAGACCCACTGCTAAGCCGGTCACCTGCAAAGAGGCAGGAGACTGTCCTGCTCCTCTTTGGCCAATCGTGATTTACCCTCTGCAGCTGAGCCCACCTTCCCAGAGCAAATTGCCACCAGTTATCTAAACGAAGTCAGAGTCCTCTTAGTAACTGATTCTGGGATCAAATCTTTTTCAATTTTGGTGTCTATCACAGAGTCCGGTATGTGGTGAGCTCTGGGGACAAAATATTAAATGCTTGTCGAGTGAATAAATCCTCACCAATGCCAGCACCCACTCTACAGCATCCCGGACAGATGCCTGCCTCACCTCTATCGCTAGACCACCACCAACGATGGAGAGCTCCCTATCCCACTGGCAGCTCAGGCTATCTGGAAAATTTTCCCAAAGGAACTCCATCATACATCCCAAGTCGTTAGAGTTCTTCCCAAATGAGGTAAAATCTTACTCACATTGCCTTGCCGCAGCTACTCCTTGGTATTCTCTGGGACCTTGAGAATTCTCCAATCAGATAACTTCAGAGTCAGGGCTAGCCACAGCTACAGGGTTTTGGGGTTTGCTAAGAGGTCTCTAGGGGATAATAATATCTCACATTTGAAAGGCAAATAATATTCTTAGTAAGGAAGGCAAGGATTGGCATGACTACTGGGGTGGCGCCTGCCCCTGTGGTGAAGCCAGAAGCAGGGTCCAGGCCTGCTGACAGCCCCGCTGCCCCAGCCAGGCTCTGCACCCAGTGCCTTCAGTGGCGAGGCCCCTCGCAGCTCAGGCGGTCACAGCTGATTGTGGATGGACTCCTGCTGGGTGCTGGGAAACTTAGCAAAAGTGGCAGAAGATGTTTTAATAGTCTTCCTAAATGAGCCATTGGTCCAATTTTCAAATAAAAATCCTACTGATCAATTAAAGGAAAACATTTCCATTTTCCTTGGGAAGACGCCTATGCTGTACCGTGCTTTCCATTCATTTGATCAAATAGAATAGATTTAATATAATTTTAAATATGTTACATTCATTATATTATATAAAATATGTTTATTAAATATAATACTGTTTGATAAAAATCTACTGTATAGTCGTGTCATATAAATCTCAGCACAATCCTGTGAGGTTGGTACCGCCGTCCTTACTTGACAGATTCTGAAGCTGAGAACCAGAGCTCTAGCGCTCTGCCTTGTCAGAAGCGGCTGCCCGGTGCTCAGGCAGGTGCAGGTACCAGACTGAGGCAGAGACTGCGTCCAAGAGAGGCCCCATTGTATTCAAATCCTTCACAGATCTGGGGCACTCAGATACCCAGCACAACCTACTCCTTTGAAGCTCACAGTGTAAAAAAAAAAAAAGCATATTTAGGTCGTTCATTTTATTTTTTGTTCCCCCAGAGTTTTCTCTGAAGTGTTACACTAAAAATATGTCATTCTATTAATGTCTTTTTTATTCCCTTTCCCAATCCTCCAAAGCTTTAAAGGATTTTACCTTTGTCAAGAGCAGAAATTGCCTTGATTTCTTAAAGTGGCAAAAACGTGCCTGGGTGTTTGATGAGACATTCCACCAGCCTCAGAGAAGAGCGGCAGGCGTTGGAGGCTCTGGGGCGTCTCTGCAGACGAGGCCCGGAGACGGAGGACAGGCTGGAAGACATCTCTCCAGCTTTGGCTTGGAATCGAACTGTCTGCGTCGTGCCCCAGGGTGGCTGAGTCAGGAAACGGAAGGCACCCTGATCTGAACTCAGTCAGGCAGGCCTGGGTTCTGACGCCAGCTCCTGGGGCACTGACTGAGTTCCCCTGGACAAGCATCTTCACGCCTCTGAACCTCAATTAACCCACTTGTAAACTGGACACAATACTACCCATGTCACAGGCTTGTTATGTGGATGAGACGAGGGGGCTGTGAAGTGTGATGCTCGGTGGATAACCGATGCTCGGAGACTAGTCGCTGGGGTTATTATCAGGTTTCATGACTAACTCCCTAGATGGTCTGAGTGGCTTCTCAAGCCGCCACCTTCTCTGCTCAGACAAGGGAGATCAGATAGCGGTAATGGGAGGAGAGGGGACTTGAACCTCTGTCAAAGGAAGGCTGTTTGGAAAACCCAAGAAGGGAGAGGATCCTGTCTTCAAATGTCAGAAGGGTTGGCATCGTGTGGAAGAAGGGTAAGGCTTAGTTTATGTGGCCACGAAGAGAAACTACGAGCACCGCGTAGAAGGCGCAGGAAGACAGGTGTTGGGTGAGCATCAGGGGATGGTTCTCTCAGTCAGACGGCCCGAGGTGGATGGGGCTGCCTGATGAGGCAGTGAGTTCTGGAGACACACAGGCAGAGACAAGGTGACCACTTGTAATATAGTTTGTGTGTGTGTGTACTGTCTTGACCCAGATTTTTAAAATTGTGGTAAAATACGCATAACATAAAACTTACCATTTTAACCATTTTTAACTGTACATTTGAGTAATGTTAAGTACATTCACATTGTTGTGCAACCAATCTCCAGAACGTTTTTCATCTTGCAAAACTAAACTCTATATCCATCAAACAACAACTTCTCTTTCCCCACTCTCCCTAAGCCCAGCAACCACCATTCTACTTCCTGTCTCTATGAATTTGTCTGCTCTAGAGCCTCATAGGAGGGGAATCATACAGGATTTGTCTTTTAGTGACTGGTTCATTTCCCTTAGCGGAATGTCCTCAAGGCCCATTCATGTTGCGGCATGGGTCAGAATTTCCCTCCTGTTTAAGACTGAGTCATATTCCACCGTATGCATACACCACCTTTTGCTTATCTAGTCATCCATCAAGGGACACTTGGGTTGCTTCCACCTTTTGACTGTTGTGAATAATGCTGGTGGGTGTACAAACATCTGTTCAAGACTGTGCTTTTAATCCTTCCGGGGATATATTCAGAAGTGCAATTCCTGGATCCTACAGGAATTCTGCTTTTAACTTTTTGAGAAACCACCATACTGTTTTCCATAGTGGCAGCGTCACTTTCCATTCCTTCCAACAGTGTCCAGGTGTTCTAATTTCTCCACATCCTTATCAATGCTTGTTATTTTCTGCTTTTGAGGGCTTTTCGTTTGTTTGTTTCTGATAGCAGCCATCCTAAAGTGTATAAAGTGGCTGTCTTGACCCAGTTTTGAGGTCTTGGCTAACGGCCGGTCAGTTCTCCTTCTTGAACAGCCAGTTAGGTCCGCACCCTCAGCCATTTCTCTCTTTGGGCTCTCACACTGCAGGCTACATAGTAGCCGCCTTAGTCACCGCAGGGCCAGCTACCAGACAACTAGGGACAATCCTTACACCCCAGAGCCTGTGAAATTGTTCAAACTAGCCAATCCTAAGCCAGCTTGCCCTGCCTCACCCTTTCCTTCTCACAGAAACCACAATCCCACCACACTCCCCCTCCACCCCACCCCCCACCTCCGTCTCTGCCTGTCACTGACCCTGGGGCCCTCCCTGAGTGGCCCTGTGTGGAGGGCTGTGTTCTTTCCAGAGAACTGTGAACTTTAAACTCGCCTGCTCTCTCTCTCTCTTGATCTGCCTCTGGGAATGTGATGAAAACACCACATGCCAGAGCTGCTGCAGAGGCTGCAGGTGTTACCTGACTGGATCAGTGTTTCTCAAACCTGGCTGATTGTAAACCACAGGTTCCCACTACTCCAGGCCAGGGCTGAGTCAGGGGCCCAGAGGGCATCTGTACTTGAACCAGCTCTCCAGTGGATTCTGACCAAGATGCCTGTGGATCTGCTCTCCTCCAGACCCAAGACTCTGTAATTACTAAGAGAAGAAAAGAGAGAGAATGAAGGGAACAAAAATAATCATATTAATGAGATCTATATAGGGCCGCGGTTTACAAAGCGTTTCCATGGTCTCCCCTCAGTTAGCGTTCACAGCCTCCCGAGGGAGAGGACAGTGCCATGTCCCCGAGTTTACAGGGGAGTCTGCGTGTCCTCCCAGGGTCAGGGGGCCGGCAAGTGGAAGGGTAAGGATTTGAACTCTGGGAGTCTGTTTTCAGAGCCCAATATCTTTCTACCACAGAATAAGGAAACCAGCATTTAAACAACTGTCAACATTATGGATAAGGAAAAGAGAACAAACCTGCTCAAAATAAAACAAATACTCTGACTTTCAGCTCTCTCTTAGTCACTGGCTTGCTTGGATTTATTAGACATCCAGTTGTGCCTTGTTGATGCAGGAGAGCAGCGGCAGGGCTCCTGGATTTCAGCTGGGTCCAGCCTCGAGGTCGTTTCTAAACAGTGCGAGATCTTTGAACACAGTGTGGCCATATCTAGCCACCTGCCCCTTGGGAGCGCTGAGCTTCTCTGTACTCTGGCAAATCCCATCCATCAAAGGAAGCTGGAGATTTGAATGAAGACCACCTCCTTCCGTGGCAAATTATTCATTTATTCAGGCAGTGATTCAGCAGCAGGTAGCAAATGCTGACTGTGTGCACAGGGCTTGACTATCTCACTTCAGAGAGTTAGGAATCGAGTCAGAAATTTCGTCCCAGACTTAAGGGGAAGGACAGATGCAAATCCACATAAACCCTCCTACCAGAAGCAAATGCATGTGTAGCAAACGAATGTGTAAGTGATTAATAAGTTAAGTATTAATGTCAACCTTTGACTGTTCATCTGTACTCCAATGCCTCCGCCTCTTGGCAAATATGAGGAGTGACTTATTCAAGCACATGCAGTGTAGACCGAGCACCTGCATAGCGTCAGGCACAGTGAGAAGGGCTCAGAATGCTAAAGGACTTGCCGGATGTCCCCTAGTTTATAGGTGGCAGAGCCCAGGTGTGAGCCCTGGAAGATAAGTTCTATAAAGATGAACGCCCAGGTTGGAACAGTGCCCTGTGCAGTATTAGTTAGGTCTAGTCCAGGCAGGCTTCTAACTCTAAAGCCACACAGTTTTTTTTCCATTGAACTCATAGGGCAAGAGCTTAGCGGTCTCCTCTCTGGATTCAGCAGAGCTGGAAGCCGAGGCCTGGCTGTGAATCATCACTGTGGATCCAAAGGACCTGGGCAGTAAACATTCTTCATGCCAAAGATATCCGGCTCCAGGAGCTCCTTGATTTGATGGAAATTCAAAAATAGAAACATCTGAAGAACCCTCCGCACAGCCCCCACTCTGGCTGGAAGAACCCTCTGGCACAATTTTGATTTGCAAGTCCCTGACTTGACCTAATTTCACTCCTTTCATTTGCATGATAAATGAAAATACCGGAATGGGGCCCGTTGGGCTCTCTTCCCTCCCTGACAGGCCCAGTCTCCCGGCTGCCTGGGGATGGTGTTGGGGGGGGTGACACCTCCGCAGAATCCACTGGAGATGCTCTCACAGAGCCAGCTGGTGTGTGTTTCCTCTGCTGTTTGGAGGATGTGCAGCCCACCTAAGGACCCTAATAAAGGGGCAGTCAAGGAGCCCTTATGTGGATGAAAGGAGACAAAACAGTATTCCCCAGAGAATGGGGCACTGGCATCACCAGGGAGCTTACATAATCCGGAGTCCACTGCAGAAATTCAGAGTCAGCAGGTCTTGGTGGAGCCCGGTGCTCTGGATGTTTACCAGCCACCCCTGCCCCTGGAATAAATTAAGATGTGGGTGGATGAGAGCTGGGCTTTGGCTTCAGCCAGGTCCAGTTTGAATTCTGGTCTAACCGCCTGCCATGTGGTTATAGAAAAGTCAGGTAACTGAGAGCCTCCATTTCTTTATGGGATAACGACACCTACTTCATAGCTTATAGTGAGGACTAAATGATGCAGTTTCCTACTGTGCAGTAATCACTTAAAGGTTACATATAATTAAAAGGCGAATAAACAACTGAATTTTAGAAAGACATTTTGTCATTTTGTTTTTTAGGAAGCTTCCGGCCACACACTAGATCTGGAGGTGAAAGCTCTGGGCTCCAGGCCCCGCGCTGGTGTTCTCTGAGTCTCTCAATAGTTTCCCAACCTCTCAGTTTCCTCTGTAAAATGGGAACCTTCCGAACACCCCCCCAACCCCGGGTTGTTGTGAGGAGGAAACGAAAAGCCTAGAGTGAAAAACATGATGTAAGTTATAAAGCGCTTGGTAGATTTGCTATTATGCATGTAATAGCACAAAGGATCCAAACAGGTACCAGAATGTCCCCATCAGTGGCCCTGATGACCTGCCTTCCCATAGTGTCCCCATCAGGGCCCTGATGGACTGCCTTCCGGAGCATTACAGACTCATTCTCAGCAGTGACATCCATTTGTATGCAAACAGTTCCTGTGTAGCAGGCTTCACCTCGGTGCTGCAGAAGGGGCTAGCTGCAATCTTGTTTACAGCATTAATTTGCTTAGTAAACCCTTTCAAGTCAAGTTGGTGGTACAGGTGAGCTGGGGAGCGAGCCTGCATTGCAAGGAAGAGAATCTGCCTGGCAGCCATGCAGGGGCTGGCCCAGAACAGGGGCGGCTGGTCTGGGAGAGACAGGCGCCGCATCTGTGTCTTTGGCATTCTTCGCCCCATCTCAAAAACAATTCTTGGTTTTTGAATTTTTGAATTTTGGGTGGTGTTTGTTTCATTGTTAGGATAACTTATACCACCACCTGTATTAGTTTCCTGGGACTAACGGAACAATGTGTCACAAGCTGAGTGGCTAAAAACAACGGAATTTGTTGTCTCACTGTTCCGGAGGCTGGAAGTCTGAAGTCAAGGTGTGGACAGGGCCACACTCCCTCTGAAACCTTAGGGGGGAATCCGTCCTCACCTATTCCTAGCCCTGGTGTCTGCAGCACGCCTTGGTGTCCCTCAGCTTGCAAGTGCGTCGCTCCACCCTCTGCCTCAGCGGCAGTCCTCCCTGAGAGGAGAGGCCTTTTCTCATGAAGCACCTCAGTCGTTTCGGGTTACAGGCCCACCTACTCCAGTATGGCCTCATCTGAACTGAGTTAATTACACCTGCGACAACCTGGTGTCCAAACGGGGTCATATTCTGAGGTAGTTGAGATTAAGGCTTCAACATATCTTTTTTGTGGGGGTGCAAAATTCAACCTATAATACCCCCCAACAGACACTAGTTTTCCTCTTTGTTCTTTGTCAGAATATGAGCCCCATGAGAGCAGGGGTTCCGTCCATTGTTTCCCCAATGTCTAGATCCGTTTGGCACGTGAAAGAACTCAACGGTGACTTGTTAAAGAATGAGGCGCCCTCGGCAGCCTGGGGCGGGAATACACCTTAGACCCTTCGGGCCGGACATTAGAACTTTGGACAGCCTTGGGTTCCTAGCTCAGCCCAGGACTCTACCCTCTGCTAGTTTCTTACCCCCGCAGTTCCGCTTCTTCATTGCTCCAACAGCCAGAGCAACGTTTCACAGCATCATCATCTTAATTGAACTGCTCTTAGACTATAGCTGTATCTGGCTTCATATGCATTGTCTACATCACGTGACACTAATTCTCTAGCATCCAGTTTCACCTCTTTTCAGCTTTTTTAGCTTAAATAAGACGCATCCTCTGCAAGTCTCATTTTTTCAAGCTGTAGGATGGGGTTGAATAGTACTACCCAACTTAATCAGAGGATGGTTAGGAGATTGAGCTAAGACAATGCATGTGAAAGCATCTTGGAAACTAGCTAGATGCAGGATTCTGTTTATCAATTTAAAGGTGGTGTTAATGCTATTCAATGTTTGTGTTGCCTCTTCATCAGGTTCAAAGAGCTTCATTTTCATTTATGTTAGTGATTCCTTTTTATAGGTTATTTGACTGAAGCCCAGAGAGGTTAACAATGTGCATAAGATCACAGAGCTATTTGCAAGGCTAATTCTTAAAGTCTCCCAGCTCATCCGGGCCCCACCCCCTGTGCTCCCCAAGCCTCGTGACCACGTGATCACCTTAGGGAGCCCAGGAACCAGGCTGGCATCTTCGCCAGTTAGTAAATACAGGAGCTGGTCTCTGGGCCTCTAATTAGTGCATTTCTCCTCCTCCTCCTCGTCCTCCCTATAAGCTGTCTTCTCATGGATGAGGAAGTAGAGATTGGATCAAGCAGCCAAAAGCAAGAACGGCAGGTCTTGCCTATCTAGTCATGAAGACTAGGACTGTGTGACTGGGCTTCCAGGTACCATATGTGAGTCCCTGGTCCCTGGTCCCTGGTCCCTGTCACCTGGAGTTCCTCTGAGCTCAGTCCCAGAGCCTCTCCAGGGGGGGCAGTGTCCCATAGCAAGAATCCCACCAGCAGCTGGGATCTGGCAGCTGTTTTGTTGTCCTTGTCCTGGGCCTCTAGCCAAATATCCGCCTAGACTATCTGTCTGCCTGGCTGCAGCCTCTCTCCATCCTGGCCTACTTGATCACCCAGGACCGAAGCCTGGAGAGGAACAAGGGTCCTGACAATCTCGTGGCCTTGGAAATCGAATGAACCTGAATTTGAATCTTGATCCGTTTGACACTGTGTGATCTAAGAAAACTGCTTGATCTCTTTGAAGTTCTTTTCCTCATCTCTAACATGGAGATTAAGAGAGTATGAGTGATGCGGGGTCGGCGAGCCGAGGAGTCAAAAGAAAGTTTTCTTGGACTCTCAACGTCTGGCAGTAGTGCTCTTTTATTTAGAGAATAGCATGGGGACAGGACCCATGGGCAGGAGGAGCTGCTGCTGCCAACACGGGTTAAGGGTAGGGCTAAATTTTCGGCATAGGTATGTGAGTTATCTCTTTACAAGACAAAGGAAAGAATATGTTAAAAAAGTCGTTAAAATGGTATCAGTGCTGGTAGGGTCTGGTTATTGGGTGGTCCTATAACTTTTAGATAAGAATCAAACCGGATTAGGTAAACGCCAGAAGCTACCACCTTAAATATTATCTTCAGCTAAAGACAAAAGAGGATGTTGGTGGTGGGGGAAGTCAGCTACATGAGGTTACCAGACAGTAAACAACTTAAGTCCTTGCCTTCCCCATTAAGAGTTTCTAGAGATAAGGCCATCTCCCCTTCCTCCTGGTGCAGAGAGGGAGACACCCCCCACAGATGGAGACTTCCTTCACAAATGCAAATGTCTCTCATCAAAGGGCAAGCAAATTCCACTCCTCAGAGCCTCCTTCTCATCTGCAGTTTTTAACAGTAACCAGCCTAAAATAATCCTCATCATGAGGATTAAAGGAGATAATATATGAATAGTATTTAGCTCTTGGCACCAAGTAGAAGTTCAGCAAACGCTTGCTCCTTCGCTTTCCAGTCTCTGCTTGACCCAGGCCTGCCCTAACTCACATCCTGGTGAGCAGCAGCCCTGATAGGTGCCCAGTCCTGCTCCCCTCTGCTATGCCTCCTACAAATCCTCCAACCATGTGCTCTCCATCCCCCACCCTCAGGCACTGGCTGGGGTCCTGGAGAAATGAAAGGGTGCTCCTACCTGATTGTGAGCATGGCTGTCTCCCCGGCAACCTCTGCTTCTGAGTCCACCTCATCCTGGATATCAGAATCCACCTGAGTCGGACTCAAGTTTGGAAAAATCCCTAGGACATTGCAGTATGGGCTTCTGACATCTCCAGTTACTGTCCTTCCAGAATCACTCTTTTCTTTCTTTCCATTCCTCTTTGAATACCTGGAGTGCCTCGCAGTCTAAGCCAAGGGCTGTGAGACCACCTCCTCCCCATCCCAATAGTCAAGGAGAATGTCTATTCCCCATTCAATCATTCCACTAGTGCTTCACTCATTAATTCAACAAATTTTTTGTAGAGTACACTACATGCCAAGACCTGCACTAGGTCCTGGGGAAGCCAAATGACAAGGCCATGGCTTAACTCCCTATGGGAAGAGAGGAATGACTGTGAGTGGGGGGGGGGCGGGGTAGAAGGATTAGGCCAAACCCATCCAAGTGAGGCACTGGCTCCTCCCTGCAGCCTCTCTAGCCCCCTGGCTATTCTGACCCGGGGAGCCTCAGCAGCCCAAGGAGTTGTTCTTGGGCTGCTTCTCTGTGACAAGGGCTTAAACCATAATGAATATTTATAGGACATGGTTAAGAGATTATCCTAATATGTGTTTCAAGTCCATTGATGTCCAAGCTGAGACAGATTCTGTTTGTTCAAGAGCAATAATATGCACTCCAAGTGTCAGAGAGCAGACTGCTGTGTGGGGGTTTGCTGTCTTTTTTAGGTTTTATTCAGGTCTGAAAGTATTTGGGGATTCTGACTCAGGCTCAATGTACATTCGCTAATAATAATTAATTGTAATAAATATAGTTATATAAAAGCTCCCATTTATTGAGTGCTGACTCTATGCCGGGCACTAAGCATTTGTGCACATCGACCCCTTTGGTCCTCACACTAGTCCTGTAAGGTAGGTGACACTTATCCTCTTGGTATGGATGGGGAAAATGAGGCTCAGAGAACCTCTGTGACTTGCCTGGTATGGCATGGCTAGAAAGCAGAAGAGCAAGGATTTGAACCCAGGTATTCTGGCTCTAAAGTCTACGCTCTTAAATTAAGTACCTACTTGCATAAGGCACCTCATGCAGATTAGTTTTTACAGATGAAAGCCCAGTGGTTAACGACTTGCTCGAGACCCCAAAAGCAAGTTAAGTGTTGGGTGCTGGGGCAGGGAGAGAAATGCAAGAGGCACTCCTAGAGTCCTGAGCTTGGCCACCATGTGATCGAGCTTCAGTAACGTGGCGTTGGCCCCAATCTCACCCACAGCTGGAGCCTTTCGACTTCCACCTTTGTTTTGTAGAGCCAATTCCAGGGCCTCATAGGACCTCTGGGCCCTAAAAATAAGTCAGTTTATTTCTTCACTTCCTTATTGCTAACCTTACTTCCAGCTGCCCATTTCTCTCGCCTCTAGGATTTGCCGTGGGCTCTATGTTCTTGAAACATAACGATATTCCTTTAGTGCTTAAAATTATATTTTCCAAAGCACGTTCCATGTGATAATTCACTTGATTGTCCAAATCACCCTGTGAGGCTAAGAAGGGGAGGAATTGGCGGCCCTTTCACGCTGAAGAATAAGCTGAGGGTTCCAGGGGTGGAGCTCTTCCTGGCAGTAACTTTGCTCAATAAACATTGCTGGGACTAGAACCCAAATCATTGATTGTCTCTGGAACACTGATTTTCCTGTTTGCTTCCTCTCCATACATTGGAAAACATGATCTAAGCTCAGGTTTCTCCCCCAATTCTGCCAAATACTTAGAATTAGGGTGTTTCACATCTCTCAATGCCTTTATCACCTGAAAAATTAGGAACAGAGAGTTGTTTGTCTAGTTGTTCTACCCCAAACATATTTTTCCAGTTGGGAGGAGGGCCCTGAGCTCAACTGCTGTAATTTCTTGGAAAGCCTTTAATGCACCTGCCTCAAATTCCTAGCACACTTTGAAACGCAATTTAAAATAACTGGTCTTGCCATTTCTGTGCATTCTTACCTCCTTTCTCAACTGTTCGGGTGCAAGGCCATGCTCTGTGGAACTACGTACAGTGAGTAGAAGACTGTGCGCGCAGACCTTGGTTTTCCCATCTGTAATATGGCTGGTGGAAACAACACTGGACACAGGGAGACCCGCCAGGGGCTGGATGACGTGATTAAGATCCTTCTCGTCCTGTTGTTCAGTTACTCTAAAACATCAGGTTCTTACTCAGCACGTATCTTGTTCTACATGTCATCCCTTCTGAATTGGTGTTGGAATCCTCACCCCCACCCGCAAATAAAAGTGTAGGACCTGGGGCCAGGATGTTATGGCTCCACATACCTTGTTAAGTAGCCAGTAGACAAACCAAAGAGCATAACTGGGAGTGGAAATGAGGACAAGGGTCATTCAGGAGTAGAATGTAAGGTAATGAAAGGGAATATTCTTAGCTGAGAAAAGGGATTTCATCCTGTGCTTGCCAACATTTATAAATCCCATTGCAAAGACTGTGTTTTTCAGTAAGGATCCACTGCGGTGGACTAGAAATGGCAGTACGCCTGGACTCAGACACCCTGCATTCAAGTTGCAGGCCCACCCCTTAGTAGCTCTGTGACTCTGGACGAGGCTCGCCCTAAACCCCAAGCTCTTGCCCCGGAGGATCTTTTAAAAGTGAGAACCATGTCTTTTCCCTTCTCCGAGCCCAGAATGAGCATAGCACCTGACCTGGGGTTGGGGTGAAATGCCCATCACTGACTAGTGAACAGCAAGGCCCGAAACAAATGACCTATGTGAATGCTGAGGATTTATTCAGAGGGGATTACTGATCTGTTCCTGTTTAAGTCTCAGAAGTACAGTGCTGTTTTCTGCTTTGTCATTTGCTTTTGAAAGAAAAAGACAGAAAGAAAGGAAGAAGCAAAAAGAAAAAGAACAAAAATGCCAAAGATTGAAGGCTCCAACGTGAATGTTTTCTGTAAATGTAATCTGGATATGGCCCGACCCCCCATAACGCTGTGACTCCACAGAATGAGGGGAGACCAGCCCCGCAAAATGCTCTGCTCTCACCAATAACCTCATTGGTGAGCTTCTACGTTCTAACGTTTTCCACTATGAAAAATCTTTCCAAAGGCTTTTCAAAATCAGTCTTAAAATAAATGCAAGAGGAACACAATCAAAACCCTTGTAGGGTGGTGTTTTGTTAAAAACCCAAACTTATTGGGGCTGGCCCCGTGTCCGAGCGGTTAAGTTCGCGCACTCCACTGCAGGCAGCCCAGTGTTTCGTTGGTTCGGATCCTGGGCGCGGACATGGCACTGCTCATCAAACCACGCTGAGGCAGCGTCCCACATGCCACAACTAGAAGGACCCACAACAAAGAATATACAACTATGTACCGGGGGGCTTTGGGGAGAAAAAGGAAAAAAATAAAATCTTAAAAAAAAAAAAAAAAAACCCAAACTTATAAGACTGAAAGAGCTAGAAAGTCAACAGAAAACAAAAGGGCAAGAAAATACCTCAGCACTATTTTATATGTATATATACTATATATATATCGTATGTATATAATACATGTATATGTATATCATATGTGTATAATAACACATGTATATGTATATAACATAGTATACATGTAATATTATCTATAATATATATTATATAATATATTTTATATGTTGCAGTCCTTATTTAAGAAAAAAAATTTGTTCCGAAAGAGTTTGTAAGAAAGTTATTTGGAATTCAAAGCACATTTTCTATATTAACAAAGGCAATTATGGTTAGGTATGCTGGTTAGAAAATGATGAAAGCTTATTGAATCCATAGTTGAAACTGTATAATGATAAAATCAATGATTAAAACAATACAAACAAGTTAATTTATTAAGTACTTAAATGTGCCGCGTCTGTGCTAAAGGCTTTACCTGCCTGGTTTCATGCACGGATAACCTGCCAGGGAGGCGCTGTGAGCCTAGTTCCAGGGAAGGAAAGCAAAGCCAGGGCAATTCGGTGACTCCCACTCACCAAGCCGCGAAGTGGCTGAGGGAGGGTCTGGAGCCGTGTTTGACTTGTGGTTTCTACCCAGCGTTGCACGTCTCTGACATCACTGGATTCTATAGGATTCTCACCACCTTTCCTCGAGCCCAGAAGAAGGGGCGTCTCCCCGTTGGAGGCCTTCCTACTCTGCGCTCTCAATCCCTTCTCCTCTTGCCTCTTAGGAATTTACTCCAGCAAATAGCTCCTCTCCATTGTTTCTTTAACTGCTTCTCTCTCTGCTAGCTATTTCCTGCTCTCATCATAGCAAAAAACAAACACAACTTCCTTTTGGACACTTTCCTCTTCAGCTGATGCTCTCTTCCTCCTTCCCTTCTCAGCCAAGAGTCTTCACACCGCCCCTCCTACTAGCCTCCCATTAGCGCCTCACACCCTTGCCATTGGTTTTGTTGTGTGGATCCCTGAGCCACTCCAGCTATTGTCCCTCAGGGCCACTCTGTCACCAGCCCCAGTGAGCACCCCACACTCCTCACCTTGCTGGTGCTGCTTTTGACCTCGAGCCTTGCCTGCTTCTCAAACCCTCTAGACCTTATCCTCTGTGGACAGCTCTGCTTTCTCAGCTGTCTTCCTAGCAGTCTGACTTCTTTGTGGATGCCTCTTCCTTTATTTTTACTGAATTGGCTCCTATTCCCACTGCTCTTATCACTATATGCATTCTCTCAGAATAACCTCATTCATTCATTATTTCAGCACCAGTTTTTTTTCCACTAAAAACTCCAAAGTCTGTGCCCTAGTCCTAAGGGATACTAACAACCCCCGGACAGCCCCATTTAAATGACCCACAGGCACTTCAGAGGACCAGTCCTCAATTCCTTACTCCCGACCCTCGCCATCCCACCCTGGAGCCTCCCCAGCCCTATCCCCTTCATCTCTATTTCAGTGAACAACAGCGTCAGCCCCCTGCATACTCCAACTGGAATCTGAAATCGTCCCAGACTCCTCCCTCTCCCTTTCCCCACTGGCCTCCTGCCCTCAGCTCCACTAATCTGGCCCAATCTTGTCACCTCCCCTCCACCCTTAACGTGATGACTTCGTCACCTGTTTCCTAGATTGTTATCACAGAACATCCTCCTTACCTCCTGTTTTACCCCCTCCCGTCCTTCCTCCATCACGTCTCTAGGAATGAAACATAAGTCTGAATGCCTAACTTCCCGATGTAAAATACTTCAGAGCTCCAAATTCTCTGCTCGTTAGCCAAGGAGGCCCACCTGTGACTTGCCACCTCCCTCACTCTCCAGCCTCGTCACCCACGACGTTACCTCTATCCTAACAATGAACTGATTGCAACGTCCGACAACAGCACTCTGGTTCACAAGGCCGTGCCTTTGCTCACACCGTTTCCTCCACCTGGAATGCTATCCCATCCCATCTGAAAGTCATTCGTTCTTCAGTACATTTCTCAGCAATCCTGTCTTCCAGGAACTATAACCAAACTTCCCCAAAGGGGAATAGAAGCCCTTGCCTTGTGACCCCATAGCATCAGCATTCCCCGCTACCAACACACCCGGCAGGCTGTGCTGTCATTCTTTCTCTTCTTGCCCATCCTCTTGGACAGCAAGTTCATTGAAAGCAGGAATCTTGGTTGTTCAATTCTGTTTCGTCAATGTTGAGCAGCGTGCATACCATGAAGTGGGTGCTGAGTGAATTTTTGTGGCCCTCAATTGGATTTGTCAAGTTGACCTTAAACTGGGGATTTTAGAATGAAAATTGAGCTGTGGCAGGCACTTCAGTAGGGTCAGAAGAAACTAAGCTAATTTTGGAATGTCCTAATTGTGAGAAAGACCTCACCTGACCCCCCTGGCTGTGGCAGCATCCACTGTGAAGCCAGAATATAGCAGCACTGCTGTGACTACTCAGATCCCCTGGGGGAGAGTGAGAGGGGGTGCCTAGGAGAAGCTTTCCTCATTAGAAGGGAATGTAAATCTTCTCAATCGCTCTGCATCTCTCCTGTCTACTCTTTGTTTGAAGGTGTGACATATTTCTTTGCTAGGAGAAGTTACTCATTGCTGGTCCAAATTCTGCCTTGGAACATGACCTCAGCATTTGGTGCCCTGGTTAATAATTAGGAGCGACTGTTTCAAGTCTTGGGAAAAGAATTTCCTTGCAATCACTTCTCTGCCACTTTTTGCCTATAAATTAATCCATCAAGAAGATGGTGTTTCCTTCCAGCTCTTAAGGGATTCACACCACTTATGCAAACTCCTGGAGGCTGGAGTCTGAGTTTAGATGCCCTGATGAGTTCAGGAGCAGAGCTCTTTAAATGGCGTTCCACATTTGCATATAGAATGATGTTGGCGCAGGCAGCAGTGAGATCGCAAGTCTTTCGTTCCCTCAAGTGGCCACCGTGTCCTCACACTAAGAGAGGGAAGCTCAAGTGGTCTAAGTTGTCTGAACTCTGTTTGCTAATTCTCCATTTTCATTTCGTAGACGGCTCCAGTGAATCTGAGTAGGTTAGACCCAATTTAGCCCCCTTGTAATGTATTTAATCATTCATTCATTTATTCATCCATCGTCATAACTATCATGCGCTTGCTCTGTGCCACAGAACCAGCAGTCACAAAAGGGAGGGGCTGGCATCCTGGCTCTGCCCTCTTTCCGGGCAATGCTTATAGACACATGGTTCATGAGGTAAGGATGAAATGGTAGGGAAAACAATCCATATTTACTGAGTGAGATGGTAGGGAAAACAATCCTATAGATGGCACACCCTTTGGACTCATTCCCATAGTGCTCAGAGAAGGTAATGTTAGCGGCATGCAAGTTAAGACGCAATTGCTATTCCTAGTACGGATGGAGGGAGTGTGAAATGCGTGGTCTTAGGGTAATCACTTCTAACTGAACCACTTTATGTGACTTTGAGCAAGACATTTAACCCCTCGGAGCTTCAGATTCCTCGGCTGTAAAGTCAGAATAATGGTATCTTGCAGGATTGTTCCTAAAAACCCTGTGAACTCGTGAATGCAAAGTGCCTAACACACCACTTGGGATCATGTGAGTGCTTTATAAATGTTACTTGCTTTCTCCTCTACACCACAATTTTAGGCCCTGTGAAGCATACAAAAATGACTACGACAAGATACAAAGTCATGTGCTTTCAAACAGCTTACTAGATACTTAAGTTAACAACAAAGGACTATCTATATTAAACACCAAGAAAGTTGCCCTCAGGGAGTTCAGAAAGAGAGATGTAAGCAGTGGAACTAAAGAAAGCTGTAGAGAGCAACTAGAACAAATAAAAGAGGGATAAGATAGATGGATGGATGAATGGATGACGATGGCCAGACAGAGAGAGAAACTGAGAGATGATCGATAGATAGATTGATGTAGGCAAATAGACAGGCAGAGAGACTTGTGTTAGAAGGACTCCTATTATATTAGGTGGACGAGTAGGATGGTTGGTTAAATGGTTAGTCAAAAGGCCTAAAGGCATGAATACCCGACGGAGAGTAGTAAGTCTGTGTAGAAGGTACACAGATATAGTAAGAGAGATATAGTCGAAACAGTAATTTAGCAGTAGGTGGTATAGAGTCAAAGGATCCTGTGTCTGAGCTATCAACTAACCCAATTCCCGGTCCATGTAGGAGTCCTATCTATAACATCCCAGCACTAGTGGTCTAGTCTCTGTGAGAGCTGAGAGCTCACCACTTCCGGTCCACCACTGTGTGGATGGCATGTAATCCTGTTTATTGACAGTCTGCTCAGTATCATGCTTTTTCTATGCGTCATCTTACATCCTCTCAAGTGCCCTTTAGGAAGATATTATCATCCTCATTTTGTAGAAGAACAAACTGAGATGCACAAATCTTATAGTTAATTAAGGGACCCAGAATCTGCACCAGGTCTTTTACTCCAAAGCCTGCTAAGTGTGCCTAGCACATTTATGTTCATAGAGGAGACAAGTCCTTAGGTGTCAGTCTTGTCCATCCTGAGAACTCTCCCCCAAAAAGCCTTTCCTAGTAATAAGGGACTGTCCTGCCCACTTCCTAATGCCTGCAGAGCTCTCACTGCTTTTTTTTTTTTTTTTTTTTTTTTTTGATATCTGGTACTTAGAACCATCCCTTATAAATTTCATGTCTGTTTAAATTCTGTTTCATAAATTCTTTCTTTGTTCTTTCTTTAAATTAGGAAGAATTATCAAAAGCTAATAGAAATTTTAAAGACTTCCTCTTGCTCTCATTCGTGCTGACCTGAAAAAGGTCTATTATCTGTCCCATTGCACACTCCAATGTCTTCCCTCCAAAAGATGTATTAGTGTCTTTAGCTATTCAAGGGATTCAACTGACTGAGCATGGTTGGGTCATTGTAACTTGATTTATCAAACTCTTAAAGATTGTCCTTGATGGGTTCAGAGTCTTCCTGGGGACCGACTCAGGAACCTCTCCAGGACTGATGCCATCTGACCTTCAGGACTGAGAAGGCAGTAGATGATGTCATCACATTTGCCAAGCAAGGCTCCAGAAAGAAAAATGCCTTTGACTTAGAGGAATTCGAGAATAGGATCTATTCTTCATAACTTCCTTTGCAGAACACTGTTGTCAGGCCCTGAGTTAACCAACAAATTCAGCAAATTTTTAGCGCCAACCTACTACATCTCACACTTTGCAGAAGACATGGAAGATGCAAAGCTAAGACCCATTTCTTGCCCTGAAGAAACTAACGTTGCAGGCCAAAACAAAGCAGGCTATGTAACAGCTATATCTTATAGGTGTAGATCACTGCTGTTAGAATAATCTGAACAAGGTGACGTAGGAACGCAGCCAAAGCAGGAAAGTTCTTGACAACATCTGCAATATCAAGAATTTTAACCTCTATTTGAATATCTCCAGTCACTGGGTCCTTAATACTCCACAAAACACTCTAATTCTTTGCAGGGCAATAGAAGATGCTAGTTAAGAATATAGGCTCTGGAGCGACACTATTTAGGCACGCTATTTAGGATCTCTGTATATCAGTTTCCTTAGCAATAAAATGAGAAAATAATAGTACCAATCTCATTGAGATATTATGAGTATTAAATAAATTAGTACACATAAGGTACTTAAAATAGAGGCTAGCACATTGTAAGCATGCATGTTAACGTGAGCTACTATTGTTATGAAGAAGTAATGCTAGGAAACCTCCATGTGCTAAGTCTAAAGCTGCCTAGGTCTACTGTCCATCCAGTAGACCCAGCGCCATACCCTCCGAGGCAAAACCTGGCCCGGCCTAAGCAGTGACGGAAAGCATTCAGAACTGGTTGGCTGAGCTGCAAAGGAAGGAAGGTTCTGTGCTATTCTTTTCAGAAGAGGAAAATGCTACCGAGTCCCCATCACATGATACAGTGATCGTGTGGACGGTGCTAGGAAAGACTGGAAGAAGTGAAGATGCGATTTGCTTATAGCTTTGCTTGGAAGGTATTAGATTCGTAACTAAAAGACTAGATCCTTATTGAGCACATTCCATATGCAAAAACTTCTGTTGTTGGTACAATAGGAGTTGGAAAGATCGGTAAAAAATGGTTCCTCAGTGTGGGGTTTAGAACTTGAACTTGATTTGTGATTTAAATTTAAATCTCAGCTCTCCCACCTTCTAGATGGGTGACCTTGAGAAAACTTAAATTCACTGACCTGAAACTTCTTCATCTATAAAATGAGATGATAATGATAATACCTGTCACAGAGTGTGGTTGTGGGAAATAGATGATATTTTTAAGTTACTTGCCATAGGATCTAGAATATAATAAATACCAAGTTAACATTGAGTACTTATTAATATCCAATAACTCATAGTCTTATGGAGGAGAGATAGCACCAGATGGATGCATAAATAACTATGATTATTACTATGTCATACACATACAGTGTACAACAGATAAATACACATAGAAGACATTAGGAGAAGGAGAGCAGAAAGAAATTCTGCCTGCAGAGGAAATGCTGCATTACATGGTTGCAGACAGATGGATGCAGTTTTTCTATTACTCCTTTATTCATTCATTCAGCAGTGTCTTTTGTGTGCCAGCCACTGTCCTGGAGGATAAGGATTGATCTACTTGTTGGGGAGTCAACAGAAAGAGACAAGAGCAAAGAGGTAAGAGAGTAAACAAAATGTCCAAGAAAGAGTAAGAACGTTGTCATGGGAGGGATGTGAGGTGAGTGGAGAAAGCAGAAGCCTGGAAGAGCAGGAAGTCTGAATGCCAGACTGAGCAGTCTAGACTTCATTCTCTATGCCAGTGTTCCCAACCAGGGTGGTTTTGCACCCCCACCCCCACCCCACCCTCAGGGGACATTTGGTAATGTCTGGAGACATTTTTGGTTGTCACGACTGGAGGGGTGCTACTGGCTTGTAGTGCGTAGAGGCCGGGGATGCTGCTGAACACCCTACAATCCTGAGGAGAGCCCCACATGAAAAAAGAGTGATCTGGTCCCAAATGTTAATGGTGCTGAGGTTGAGAAACCCTGGTCTAAGCAGTGGGGAGATGGAGCAGGTTTTAGAGCTGGGAGTGAGAAGACCAGCAATTAATCTAATTCCTCTGAAGGGTGTGTGGTTATGGGAGACGCTGGACTCAGGGAGACCAGATGTGAGGGATTCGAAATGGTTTGGGAAGAGGTGCTAATGAGGCACTGAGAGGAGAAGGGTGATGTGAGAGACATGGCCGGGGGGATAGATACCTAACACAACCGCGGGATCACCTGAAACAACATAGGTAACGCTGAGCCCATCACAGGCGCTCAGTAAATATTACTGCAGGTGCATTTCCTTCCAGACGTTTTAAAATATACTTTCAACTTTGGATAATTTTAGATTTACAGACATGCTGTAAAGATAGTACAGAAAATTTCCATATACCCTTCGCGCAGTTTGCCTTACTGTTAACACTTTACATAACGATGGTGCATTTGTCAAAACCAAACTATAGACTTTATTTAGATTTCACTAGTTTTTCTATTCATGTCCTTTTTCTGTTCCAAGACTCAATCCAGGACACCACATTGCATTTAGCTTCCATCTATTTTTTATGTGCATATTTGTTTGTTGAAAAATAAATGTATTCGCAGTGGTTGAAGTGAACGCCTCTCTGGAGTTCTGAGCAGACCCGAATGAAGAGAGATGGCTGTGCTTTGGGGACATCAGCTGTGCCCTTTGCTCAAAGTTCTCAGTAGCTACGTCTTGGCAGGAAATCAACTCTGTAACTGACACTTTATTCTGTAAATGAAATTACTAAATTAAGCCAAGCTATAGCTTTAAAAGGTTTCCTTTTAGAAGAATTAAGTATCTCAATTTAGTAGTATGGAATTCAAATTTTAAAAAGCTTCAAATTTCAGGTGCTTTTTAAAAAAAGAAATTTAAACATTTAACCCAGGTTATAAAAACAGATTGTTGAACCATTTCAAACAATCTTCAGTTCCTCAGTCTATGTGCCTGATGTTTCTGAAACAGTGCTCGAGCTGTGGTCAGCCCTCGCAGACTGAGCTCGGAGAAGCCCATGTGGGGATCCGGCCGCCTCAGGCTGCCCCTGGCTGCCCTCCCTCCCCCTGGCCTTCTCTGTCATTTATCTCTTGGTCTCAGTTCCAGTTCTTCAGTTTCCTGGCTTCATACTCCAAATTCTAATAGCCACCTGAATTCCTTTTAGTTGTTGTGTTTATATATAAAACTATACTATTAATACACATTTGTTGGAGAAAATTAGAACCTACAGATAAGCATAAAAGCAAAAATTGAAATTACCCATAATCCTATCACTATTAATATCTTTACATTTTGTTTTCTAAAGTAGACATACATATTCTCTCTAAATGGGCTAAATGATAATAACATAACCACATGTAGCATTTGTTCATGTATCAAGTTAGTTAATCCTTAAAATGTCCCATGAAGGGATACTGTTATTATCTTCATTTTACAGGCGAGGAAACCAAGGCTCAGGGAGTAGGCGCCTTGCCTAAGAGCACACAGCTGGGATTGGAGCAGCCAGGCTCCAGAAGCTGTGATGTTAACCACGATGCTGGACACCGTACTACATGCTATTTTATTGCCTACATCTTTCCATTTAAAATACATGAGGAACATCTTTCTATGTCAACACATATATTCTCCTTTTGGATACTTTTCATGTGTCTTATCTTAGACACAGGGCTCAGTAAACATCTTTAACCATGGGCCGTAGGACCCGTCTTGAATCACTTACTACCTTGTCTGGTTTCCATGACTCCTTTGGTCGTCTTTGCTTCTGCTTCTCAGTCTTGTCATCCTCTTGCTTCCCTCCCATACCTTCCCCCAACATCTACACACACACGTGCGCACACACGTACACTCCCCTCTACTCAGCTCTCAGCCTGGTCCATTCCTTTGGTGTGGAAGCATCCACAATTCTCTCAGCTGCACACCTCCTCTGACAGTTGCACTGTCATCAGTGGTTCCATTAGTGGAGAATGATGACTTTATCATGAAAGCTTCACTGTGGAGTCTTCATCTAGGTTTATACAAATGCTCGTTTCAACAAATATTTATTGGGCATCCGTTATTTACAAAGTACTCTAGGGACACAAAAGTTAGCTTTTCTCCACCAAAAGTGTACAGTCCTATGAGTGACTGAGAGGCAAGTAGAGCCAACCAGAATGTCAACTCTTAGTAAAATGAAGGTATTCATAACATGAGGTGGGAGCCAAGAGAAGGTAGCTACGAATTTTGATTGGAAAGCTTGAATAAGTTTCCAGATGAGGTGACCAAAATATTAATTATCATGTATTTATTCTGCCTCCAGTGGGTGTCATGTATGATGATCTGACAGGCTGGGTCACCCAGGAGTCAGGGCTTTGAGCCCAGCATTTGAAGGGGAACAGCAGTGGGGTGATAGGGTGACCAATCGTACTGGTTTGCCCAGGACTGGGGGCTTTCCAGGCCACGAGATTTTCAGTGCTAAAATCAGGAAAACCGGGACAAGTTTGTCACCCAAATCACAGTGAACTATACAGATAAAACTTATTGGCCTTAGGGAGCTCAATCCTAGAGGAGAGAGATTATAAACTAGTAACGGAATAAAAGGAAGTGATGTCAGATGGACAGTGCACTGGAGAAAGTACGGCAGAGTGAGAGGAGAGAGGGATTGGAGCCCTGGGGTACGGGGGAGCAGGCGACATTGGATCGAGTAGTTGAGGAAGGCCTTCAATCAGTTGTCATTTAAGCAGAGACATGAATCTAGGGAGAGAGTCATGTGGACACCTGGGAAAAAACATTGCAGGCCAGCACAGCGCAGCACAGTGTGTGAGAGGGCAGAGAGCCATGGATGGGATCAGAGAGGTGGCAGGAGCTGGATCCCACAGGGTCTTGTGGGACATGGAAAGTCCCCTGGATTTCATTTCAAGACAGAGAGGATGGTGGAAGCTTTGAGGGACGCAGTGGCATCATCTGATGGATGATTTACAGGGACCGCTCTGGCTGCTGTGTGGGACTAGAGTGTGGGGAGGCAAGAATGAGGCGGGAAGACTAATTAGGAGGCGATTGCAGTAATCCAGGAGAAGGAGAAAATACATACAGGAAGTGCAGAGGCCTCAGACAAGCCCGGGCTTTATGTCACCCCAGTCATCCCGAGTGCAAATTACTTAACTTCTGTTAGCCTTTAATCTTCTTATCTATGAAGTGAGGATTAACAAATTGTGAAAGTTCAATGAAATCATGTGTATGGAAGTGACTAGCAAAGTACTTGCATTCTATTGTGAGAATACTAGAATGCTGTAGGAATTAAAATGTTAAATCGCTAATCTGATTCTTAAGACCGCTGACTAGCCACACAAACATGTGGCTATTACTCAGACAGAGGAGCATATTCCCGTGCCTTGGTCGCATTCTTCTAGCTCTGTCGGTGTATGTATATCCTCTCCTTACTGCAATCAAAAACACTGAGTTCCTAAATGTACTTAGCAGTTTTGTGCTACTCTCTCTCTGCTCCTGTGGTTTCCCCTGCTCAGAAAGCCATTCCTTCCACCCCCAATCCTGTTCCGCTTGGCCCAGACCCAAACTCACCTCCCCGAGGTCTTCTATTCCAGCAGTCACTCACTGCTTTCTTGTTATTTTCTTAGGAGTTTGTGTTTAGTTCTAACTCTATTACACATCACAGCCTTTTATTATAGTTTTTTATATGCCTAGTTTTCTAATAAGAAAAATGGAGGGCAGGGACAGTGTTTAATTCGTCTTGGATCTTATAAGCGTGTACACCACTCCCTGCGTAGCTCTGTCTGTGGCACACAGCAGAAGCTTAAGAAATGCCTAACGAATTGGCCTTGAAATGGTTGTGCTTATAACTTGACCCCTGATATTCCACCGAGGAAATCAGAAGCAGCGTGCTGTAGAGGAAGGAGCGGGTTTGAGGTCAGACACCTGAGAACAAAACTAGAGTCTGACATTCGCTAAGCTCTGTGGTCTTGCCTAAATCCATTTATTCATCTGAATCTGTTTCCTCATCTTGAAGCAGTGTTTCAGTAGTCTGTTGCTGCAGAGCAACTTACCCTGAAACTTAGCATTAAACAGCAATCATGTATCATTTCGCACAGTTCCGGATGGTCAGGAATCTGGGAGCAGCTTAGCCAGGTGGTTCTGATTTAGGGTCTCTCAGGATGCAGGAAAGGTGACAGCTGGGCTTACTGTCACTTGAAAGCTTGACAAGGCTGGAGGAGCTGCTTCCAGACTCACTCCCAGGGTTGCTGGCAGGAGGTTTTATTTCCTCTCTATGTGGGCGTCTCCATAGGGCTGCACCCGACATGGCAGCTGGCTTCCCCGAGCAAGTAATCTGAGAGAGAGACAGAGACAGAGATGGAATCTGCAGGGTTTTTATAACCTAATCTCAGAAGAGATGTACCATCTCTTCTGCCCCATCCTATTGCCACACAGACCAACTCTGATACATTGTGGGAGAGGATTACATGGGGGTGTGAATACTAGGAGGCAGGCATCCTTGGGGGCCATCTGGGAGGATGACTGTCACAAACAGGTAAGATTTACCCCATGACTGTTTAGAATGAAAATCTAAGCGTTCTTAGCTTGCCTGCTTAAGGGACTCTGATGGTCTCTGATGACCCCTGGATAAACCCAAGGTCTCTGGCTAGGTACACAAAGCTCCAAGACCTGACTCCTGTCTGCTTTCCCAGCCACATGCCCCTCCTCCCTTCTTCAGACTTTAAGCTCTAATTCTATGGAACTCTGGCTTCCTGGCTTTTGTCCATGCTGTTCCCTCTGCTTGGAATGCCCTTAATGCACTGTGCTGGCCCACCTCGTAAGCTCTTTGTGCTTTCCACTGTGCTGACATCTTGCCTCCTGCCAAGGCCCCTTTCCTCTCATCTCCAGGTGGCGTCCTGGGGGCGTGGCCCACTGCGGGGCCTGGTTGCAGGCTCCTCTGCCCACATCGTCACAATAACCACCTGTTTCCACAACATGCAGTACAAGAAGGATGTCCTTTGGGGTTTGACTTGGATTGAACACCTGTCTTTGGTGTGTACTGACTGATTTGAGGAGAAAGGAAAACACCTAACTTTCGTTAAACTCCCAGAGAGCCAGCTGGTGCCCCAAGCACCTTCTCAAACATTGTCTTACTTAGTCACAGACAGTTTCCTATTTGGACAAGTGATTGCATTTCCTTGGATCTTAGTAAACTCAGCAGGAATATAAGAATATTTCCCAAATATGCCCTGGACACTTCTACTCATCTGCACACAACCTCCCCTGGGATGCTCTCTACTCCAACTCCTTGTGCTCGGTCTTCAAGCCCCCCGGCATCTAATCCCACCTCCGTCCCTTGGGATCTCAGTGACCTTAGGAAAGTTACTTAACTTCGTTGAGGCCAGAAAATAGCAGTACCCAACAACCATGGCTGGTGCTGTTGGGAATGCTGACTGAGATTATGGTCCTCAGGGGCGCCTAGAATAGTCTCTGACACCTAGTAGAGGTCTATAAATGTTGACCTCCCTTTCTTGCCTTCTCTCAGGCCCAAAGCAAACATAGACCTAAATACCACCCACCCATCCACCCCAAACCCATTCTGTTACATCTTCCTCCCCCATCCAGGTGCCCATTTTCAAAACTGTAACTGCATGTCTCATAAATAAAAGTATGGCTGAGGGGGGAGAAGGATGGGCGTCAGGCCCCACCAACGTGGAGGTGGGTCTCACAAAAGCCACCCTTGTTACAGTGGCACTGCGAAGGAAGACTTGTCCAAACTTCTCTGAGCCTCAGTTTTTCTATCCACAAAATGGGAAAAACAAAAATAAAATCTGCCTGAGAAGTTTCGATGAGCTGAAACCATGATTTTTAAAAAGAGTCTCTAGGCCAGGACTGGGCACATGGTAGATGTCAGTAAATGTTTTAAGCCCTTTCTTGGATACACGCATTCCATGTGTACTTGTCAACAGCTTGGGCCTCCTAGTTTTGCACAGCCACATCACAGCCACCTAAACGTGTCATCCGTTTATTAGGGGACAGCCTCACTAATTACGCTGCCTGCTGGAGCACTAATTAGGCCTGGGTCTCATGTTTGGGTTCTGTCAGCCGTCTTCCTCCTTGTCTCTGGGAGCTCCCGGCGCTGCTGTCAGTGCACCCAACATTTCTCCCCCTTACCCACCTCACATCACTTCATTATTTATGTACAAGTCAGAGATGATCTTTGGCCTTTTTAAATTACATTTATTTTTATCATCTTCTGTAATCCTATCATATTTTCAATTACCCACTCATTCATTTGGAAGTAGATTTCCTCCCCCTTTGGCAGAAAAAACAAGTAATTTTACAAAGTAGCTCAAAGGTTTCTGTTCCAATCAGAATCCTCCAGTTGAGCATTCTGTCCTCTGGTTTCTCAGAGAATTTATAGGAGAAAGGTAATTTCTTAGTTAACAAAAGATGCTCCCTTTTCTCCCTTCCTTGTCAGTTACACATGCAGGGACTCAAAATAATTTGAAATCTTATATTATTATTTTTGCCGCAGCTTTGAATGGGAGCAAGAAATAGTCTTTATAGAATAAGTGCTTGAATCAGCTACTTAATTCTCTCAGTATTACAATTGAATCCCCTCCTTCAAATCTAGAAAGCCAGCCCCCTCCTGTTTTAGATTTTGTTTTAAAGCTTTTCAGTGATTTTTATTCATTTGTTTGTTTTTCTAATTCATCTAATCATCCAAGGCAACAATGGGGTGGTGAAATCTTCATTCTAAAATATTTTTTGAAGAGAATCAGCATTCTGGTCATTAATTAGACATCCTCAGTCTCTTCGGGCTGAGCTGAGGCTGAGTTCCCACCGACTGCTCCCGAGGAAGCCTCCGCCTGCCTTGATGGCCTGAGAAGAGCTTGGCTGACCTCTGAGGACCAACACGGGAGGTGGGGGGTTGGGAGGTTTTCAAAGGAAGAAAGATATCGCAGTCGAAATGCCAATGCTGCAGTTTTGAAGCAAGACCTAAACAAAAAACATCTCCCCCTTGTCCCGTGTTCTATCCTGAGCATGTAGCTTTGGAAGGAAGGTGGGCCCAAAGGAATCCCAGAGTCCTGGTGAACGGAGAACTCTTATTGCCTGCTAGTCAGCCCTGCTCATGCTATAGTTGGGTCGTGTGAGGTCACAGAGGGGAAGCTGCACACCCTGAGGCAGTCAGTGACAGCACTAGGCCTGGAACACAGATGTTCTGCCCCTGGCCCAGAGCTCTGGGCACTGAACAGGCTGCTGTCTGTCCTACTATGCTGAATAATGGGATTTGGGCTCAAGCAGAGGTGGCGGCTGAGGATAAATGCAGCTCCAAGCTTTCATCTTCATCAGCTCTTTGTTTTTTGCAGCTTGCCTTTCTTCAATCTTAAGAATAAAAGGGGGGTGCTGGCCTGGTGGTGCGCTCCACTTCGGCAGCCTGGGGTTCACCAGTTTGGATCCTGGGCGCAGACCTACACACTGCTTATCAAGCCACACTGTGGCAGGCATCCCACATATAAAGTAGAAGAAGATGGGCATGAGTGTCAGCTCAGGGCCAGTCTTCCTCAGCAAAAAGAGGAGGACTGGTGGCAGATGTTAGCTCAGGGCCAATCTTCCTACAAAAAAGAGAATGAAAGGGGGTGTGAGGATTGTGGAGTCATGGGGCACTGAGGGAGTCAGTCTGCTCCTCACTACTGGACAGAAACTACAGGGAGGCAGGAAGCTGGGAATGCCAGCTGCTCAGAAAAGATACATGGGGCCAATGAATAAACAGCCTACAAGCCAGAGGTGGAAGCAGGAGCCAAGCCAGGACAGAGAAGCCATTGCCAAAATGTCAAATCATCAAGGATGACATGAAATCCTTTCATTCAGCCATATTCCTGAGGCTACTGCTATAGGTCTCAGGATATAAAAGATAGGGTGATAAAGAAGGTAGCTACAGGGAGCTCCCAGTCTGATGGAGGAGACAGGGCAGTACATGGAAATGACAGGGTGTGTGCTAAGTGCTTGGGGTGGGCAATGGTTTCCATCTTTGGCTGCACTTGAGAACAACCTAGGAGCTTTCTTAAAAAAACAAGAATGCCTGGGCTTTACCCAGATCAATTGAATCCAACTCTTGAGGATGGGAAGTGAATGTTTTTTCAATCTCGCAGGTGATTCTGATGCAGAGTGAGGGTTAGGCACCACTACAGTAGAAGGAAGCCCAGGGGAATGTGGGAACCATTGTCTCAAACTGGATGACCACAGCCATTGAATAAGCTGGAGAGCATCACAAAAGTAGATTCTAGGATCCCATAAGGACTACCAAGTCTGAATTGTCAAAGAATGGACACCTGGAATCTCTCTTTTGGAAAAACTCCTAAGATGGTTCAGATGATTGGGTAGGTTTGAGAACTGCTCTGCGAGAGCAGGTCTGTCCACTGGAAGTACAGTGTGAGCCATGTGTGTCCTTCTACGTTCTCTAGCAGCCATATTATAAAAACAAAAAAGAAACAAGTAAAATTAATTTTACTAATATATTTTATTTAACACAATATATCCAAAATATTATCATTTCAACATAGGATCAATAAAAAAATACTGCTTAGTATTTTATACTTATTTTTCATAAAAGATCTTTTTTTGGGGAGGGGGGTAGGGTGAGGAAGATTGGTCCTGAGCTGTGCCAGTCTTCCTCTATTTTATGTGGGATGCCACCACAGCACGGCTTGACAAGCAGTGCCTGGTCCATGCCTTTGATCCAAAGCTGTGAACTCCAGGCTGCCAAAGCAAAGCACATGAACTCAACCACCACGCCACCAGGCCAGCCCCCTGATATGAAATCTTTGAACTCCCGTGTGTATTTGACACCTATAGCTCTAGATCACACTGCCCACTTACCAAAGCAGGACTGTGTGTGGTTCATCTCTGCATCCCTAATACCTAGTACCAGGCCTGACATGGCAGAGGTGCTGACTGGGAGCTGGTCTGGGTCTCTGCATTCCAGACAAGGGAAACCATGTGAACAGAGGCGTGGAGGCATGGAACAATGTGACGGCAGTGGGCAAGGAGTAGAAAGGGAGAGGCAAACAGTGCAGGAAATGAGGCTAGGGAGGGAGGCAGGGCCCAACCCCAGAAAGGGAGGACCTTGCAGGACACCTTAAGGAACTTGGGTCTCCAAAGTGGCCCATTGGGCTCTTCTCCTGCCCTCTGGCTGGATGGATAGATTTTCTGTCTCATGAACCTACCACCAGGCTTTAAGAGTAAGTGTGAAGGACTTCAAATTCACTCAAGGATTTTTTTTTACTTGGGAGATCAGAGCTTAGGGCCTCCAGGACGTGGTGTTAGGTTTACCGGCTTATTGAGACGTGTCTCAGGGCAGGGTGACCATGTGGGCTGCTTTTTGCAGAAAACCAGAGCAGTAGATGGGAAAGACTGCTGACATTGAGAATCTGGCGAGCATATGCCTTTTCAGTTTAATTTCAACTTCAGATTTTGTCAGGGTCCTTAGAAGCCTCACTGTGGGCACATTAGATACATTTTAAGACAATAGTAAAACTGATTCAAATTATCCCATCTGTTAGAATACTTTTACAGAAATCCGCCCTGCTTTCTTGGCACTAGCAGACCAACGAAGTTTGTTAGGGATTGTTGAGAGATTTGTCACTGGCTCGCATCAAGTCCGGAGACCAACTGTTCTAATCCGGGTTCTTAGGATGTATTCTGTGGTGTGGTGAGCGGTGGGACGGTTAATCGCAGCGCTGGGGCAGAGCGGGAAGGATTGCCATCAGACCGCGGTGTAGAGTGGAGCTGTTGCCCAGAGACCAAAGCCGGACAGAGCCAGCTGTTTGTCTGTAGAGGGAAGCCCAGTCTAGAAGGCAGACCTCAGAGCTGAGGAAGCAGCTACCCAGCCACAGGTTGCTAAGCCACGCTGTGGAGCGCTCCAAATTTTTCAGAGGGAGCCAGGTGAAGCTGGAGTCTTGTCACTTCTAAGTCAAGCAGAACAGACCCATTTTCATCCATTTTATCTTCTGGATTTCATCACAAGACCTCATTTAAAATTAATAAAAGGACTCTGCTACACGGCAAAAAGCTTGAAAAAACACTATGTAGGCAATGGGTAGCATTATGGCTAAGCCCCATGGTCATCAAGAATGTCCAACGACATGTGCTACTAGAACCCCATTCAGACCATAGGTCCCACAACGGTAACTGCAGGCAGCTGGGCAGGTAGCACCAGGGATCTGGATCATTCATTCGTTCATGATTCATTCATTTATTCATTCCACAGGTATTTATTTTTCACCTGTTACAACCTAGATACAATGCTGTCCACTGGGAATTCAGTGGTGAATAAAACAGATATGTTCCCTGCCCTCATGTTATTTATATTCTTGTAGAGGAGACAGACAATAATCATAAGCACAAATAAATAAATATAGTTATTATAGCTTGAGGTTGGGAAATTAATGCAGAGACAGAAATAATCGCGGAGGAGTGCTACTTTATAAAGGGTGATCAGGAAAGGCTGTGCTCGGAGGTGCCCTTCTGCTGGCCTCTGAAGGGTTTATACAAGTGGGCTATGCAGAGAGCTTGGGGAACAGCAATCCAGGCAGAGAGCACAGTTGGTACAAGGACCTGTGACAGGCTCTGAGGTTACTGGAGAAACTGGGAAGTTTGTGCAAGGCCTGAGCAGACAGCGGTCGTGTAAGATGAGTTTGGAGCTCAGAGAGGAGCCTGCTTCAGAAGGCCTCGCGGGCCGCCGTAGTCTCTAAATACGATGAGAAACCACTGAGAGGTTTTTGGAGGGGAGTTGTTATCTTATTCACATTTTCCGCAGACGAACTCCCTTCAGAGACTGTGTTGGGAGGAGAGCAAGGGCAAGCAGAGCCTTTTCCTAGAGACTGGTAGGCAGGTGACCAAGTCAGAGACTCTGGAAATGAGGAACACAACAGGACTCCCATTCTTAAAAACAGGACCTCAGGTGAAGCCCAAGGAAATATCCCCACTGCCCTGACCTGGCACGCAGGGCGAGCTCTCCACCGTGAGCTGGGGGCTTGATGCTGGTGACCAACATGGCTGAAGCCACATCAGGTCTCTGCCCCAGGGCAGAATTGGCCCCACGGCCTGGAGCAGGTCAACTTGTCTGAAGCCCTGGGGAGATGGGGTCCACAGGCAAGGAGCAGGCCAGCCTGGCATTCGGCATTTGGAGCAGAGCGCTGCCACCTGCATTAACCTACCTTGAGAAGGACTCCATGCTGGCTCCAACCCAGACTCACATCAAATCCACTTTCCCCACAAATTGCATCCACATTTTTGCAATTTGATGTGTATTGATTTTCTCCGAGGGACCTCTCGTTGAGTTATTTAACTGCCACCATCGCAAAGGGCAGCAAGTAATTTTCAGTGCAGACCCACTTCTCGTGAGAAACTCCAATCCACGCCAGTCCTGTAATTTCATTTCAGAGCACTCCTGGATGATTACATTATCCAAATCTGGGCATCATTCAGAATGAATGCTTCCACCGCGAGGACAGAGAGAGCATTAGACTTTCTATATCTCAACATAGTGTATGAAGCAGGAGTGAAGTAACAATGAGGAGGTGCCCAGGAGAAAAGGAAATAAAGACTGAAGGCTTCTTTACGTTTCTACTTTGAGGCAAAGGTGGCCTGGCGAGTGTCCTTGATATTTACAATAGCATTGGCTCCTCTGGTTTATGTTGGTATTCCTCAAATCCTTTGGCATTTCTCAAAGGGGTCGTGTGAAGCAATAGAACTGTATCTGGAGCTGCATTTGGTCTAGCTCTGTTGTTGAAGACAATGAGCATTTCCTCTCTCTTGTTCCATGCCGTATATAGATTCCCATCCACTAAAGGATCTACTGGGCTTCCCTCCCTTTTAAACTGATAATGAGCTTTTTGTTATAGTACATGCATTCTTTCTCACTTTGGCTGCTAGGAAGCTGAAAGAGAGAGAGAGAGATTTTTCTGAAGCTCCATCATAGCAATCATATAACCCTTATGGTTTGTATATATAACTTTTTTACCTCTTTTGGATTTTTCTACTTCTGCTTTCTCGTCCCAATTATTTACCCTCAATCTGATTTATCGTTATTTTACTGTAAATGTTTTAAGTCACCCCCCAAACTTTTGGGGAAAGCAATAGGGTATAATAAGTAACAGTCAACCCTTCCTGCCTTCATTCGGAAAATATCATGCCAGGCGTCATCGGGACATAGGTTCTACATAAGAACCCACCAATCCTGGATGAGAAGCATGGTGAATGCTGAGGTTTCAACACAAGGAGGGAAATCTGACTTCTGAAGTATGATTTGGGACAAAGGGACTGCAGTGAGATTGGACAGAGGATGAGGGTACCACGTTGACAAGATAGAGACTTGTTAGAAGGGGAGGCAGTGTGATGATATGTGTCTTATATTATAGACCTTTGGAAAATTCACGATGCTCTGAGGTGAAAGCTTTTTGGTATCACAAAAGAGAACTTGATCTCTGGAGCCAAACAGCCTGGGTTAGAACCTCAGATCTGTCCCTTACGAACTGTGTATAAATTTTTGGCAAGTCACTTAGACATCTTAGGGTCTCAGTTTCCTTATCTGTCAAATGGGGGTAATGGTAGATCTTGCCTGATGGTGTTGTTATGAGGATTAAATGAGTTACTGCATAAAAGTGGTGACAGCGATGAGTGGGGCATGGTAAACATTTAATAAACGTTTACTGCTATTACTGATGTTGTTACCATCCTCTTGCTAGGCAGTATATGCATATTATCTTACTTTTCCCTCACAACTGTATGAAGAAGATATTTTTATTCCCTCATTAAAATGAGACTCAGAGCAGTTAAGTGAGTTGCCCAAGTGCCCAAGTAAGGAGGCTTGGAGTCCAGCACAGAGCTGTCTCCAAAGGCCACACTGCTCCCCTCTCACAGACCTCACACAACCACAGAGATGGAGTAAATAGAAAGCCTCTTGCTGACGCAGGCCACACACTGCATAGCAGCAAGTTATGCCAGCTGTTCATTCACTCAAAAATTATCTGTGAGTACTTCAATTTGGGTCAGTCACACGGCAAATGAAGATAAGACGCCTTGCAGGCTCTGCCCTCAGGTGACTTCTAGACTAACAGGAAAGATAAATAAACCAAGTAGGGTACAGTGGAGAAAATGCCAGATCAAGGTATATGGAATGACATGAGAGAATAAAGAGAAAGGGCATCTGATCCAGCTTACTGGAGTCAGCATCTGGAAGGGTGACTATTAGTCCACAATCCTTTCGACTATCCTACAGGCCTTCCTTAGAGGAGCTGTGTTTTGCAATAAGACTGCAGAACGATAATTCTACCCATTAACAACCTCACCTCCATACCATTCCCCACCCCCCAACCCCATCCCTGACCCAGGGAGCAAACCTCACTGCTTAAGAGGAATGTTACCTGGAACCCCACTGACATTCAGCTTAAACCTAGATGGCTCACAAGAGTCCAACACTTAAATTATTAGGAATTTTGCCAGCCCAGTGTTAAATACCCATTGTTAAAAATTAAATTATTTGAAACAACATTTGGATAAATTATGTTGAAAGCAAAGATAATTAATATTCAAATGCATGACTTCCTTGTTACCTTACTACATTTACTGCCATCTATGTACTTGAGGTTATTTAAGCATATCGTGTGCATCTAGTAGGAGTACTCTATCATCGTGTGCTACTGCACGTCCCTTCACAGCTCCGCATTTGGTGGCATCATGTCGGCAGCATGGAATCGGCCCAGCTGTGGTGGGATTATTTACGCCATAGAAATGAACAAATGCTATAAACCAGGGCTTTCCTTTTTCTCATAGAGCAGGTTTACAAATTTCCCCGTACGTCGCTGGCCATCACCCCACGGTTTCCTCCCTGAAGTTGCCCTCCCGGCCCCTCTACTTTATTTAACACCCACTTCATTTCTTTCTCCTCAATTTGTTCACACTGTTCCGCTTCCGCTCCCTGATTGGTCAATCCTTAAAGACTGGCACCTGAGTTAACATATGTTGCCAATCTTTCTTTTCCTTTTTTTTTTTTCTTCTTCTTCTTCTTCTTCTCCCCAAATCCCCCCAGCACATAGTCGTATATTCCAGTTGTAGGTCCTTCTAGTTGTGGCATGTGGGACGCTGCCTCAGCATGGCATGATGAGCGGCGCCACGGCCGCACTCAGGATCCGAACAGGCAAAACCCTGGGCTGCTGAAGCTGAGTGCGCAAACCCAACCACTCGGCCGCAGGGCCGGCCCCTGGTCTATGCTTTCATATTTCAACCCTGTTGTGTCCCTGATCACATCTCTCCCCCTTTTCTCCTCCCTCACATACAACTTCTTCTCCCCTAGAACATTTTCTGCCTGGTCCTAGTACTTGATTTGACGATGTATAAACTTCCTTTGGTTTAAGGAGTCTCCCAGCACCTAACTTAGAAGGTTTGGAGGGATTGATTTGACACGTGGGCTCACTGCTTTAATGGTGTGGGTGTGTGGTGATACGATCAATAAAAGGGCCCCTGGTCATCAAGATCCCTCCTTGGCTGTTTCCTGTTCCCAAGTCATTCTCCATGGCACTCTTTAGTGCTTTTTAATGCCTTCCTTGAATTATTTAATTGGATTGCAGCACAGTAAACATTTGAAAAGAATTCAAGCACAGGCTGCCAGGTTCTTTCTTAATGAACATTCTGTATGTTATTGTTTGCCAAGAAAAGCATTCATTGGATAGAAATAGGGAGTTTGAATGAAGAAATAAAAATACATATTTTTCTTGCACTCTTCACAATACAACTGCTTGTTTCCACAAGCAACCTTTCTCTCTCCATCTAGTCACTTGTGGACTATTTTCCCAAGCATAGAAGAGATCACAACTGAATGGCTCTCCACAAATTCCATATTTAATTTCCTGCCATTACAATTTATCATGTATTAAAGACTGCAAGATCCTACTGGGTTCCATTATAGGCTAAATTTCCACAGATTCTTTCCCCTAAACGTGCAGATGGCATACGTTCTGTCCATAAAATCCATATTGGTTCACATACCCAACATGATGACATGCAGCATGGGAAATGGTCCCCTATATGTTACAATTTCCATATCATAACATAGGGAGGGTAGAAAAAAAGAAGCACAGACTCCCAATCTCTTCCTTTAATACATAAGAAAGCTGAGACCCAGACAGGCTGACAAACCCAATGTTGCACAGTGAGTTTCTTTGAAAGTAAATCTTAATAATAGTGTTGCTTTTCTAGCAATTTGCACCAAAATATTTGTGCATATCCCATTATTGTAAACATCTCAGGGTGTAATATCACACATTTATTCTGGATCCTCTACTAGGCTGTGAATGCTTTAATGACAAGGGGCTGTGTTAATTACTGCTTCTCTACCACCTGACACAGGGCATGGCATAAAATACATACTCTATACACTCGTATGTCTAATAAGCATTTAGTAAGTGTGTATTGAACGAATAGATAGTTGCGTATCTGTTTCCCAGAAAGAGACATGGGGAAATGGAGCTAGAGATACCCAAACATTGATCTGTAGAAATATTTTTCTCTCTCAGTGAATGAACAAACAAGAGCGAGATAACCATCACAGATGCAGCTTATGATTCCTTATTTGGTGATTGGATTGTCCAGGGAGCAGGATAGGCGTGTGTCTGGGTTTGCTGTTAAGCACATGCATATTCAAGATTGACATATCTTCCTGATGAATTGAACTTCTTTATCACTATTATTAGATATCTCTCTATCTCTGATAATACTATTAATATGGTCACACCAAGTTTCTTATGTCTGGTGTTTGCACTGTGTATCTTTTACCTATTCTTTCACTCCTCTTGTCTATTTCGTTATATGTAAAGTGCATTTTTTGTACATGGGATATAGTTAGGTCTTGCCTCATTATCCAGTCAGACAGTCTTGGCTTTTTACATGATGTGTAGTCTAATTATATTCAATGTAACTAAGGTAGAGTTGGATGGAAGTCTATCATCTTGGTATTTGTTTTCCATTGTTCTATCTGTTCTTTGTTTTCTATTTTTCCTAGATGAACTTCTTTTGGGTTAGTCAAGTCCTCTTTAGTATTTCATTTGTTCTCTTCTATTGACTTGGGCTATACTTTTTTGTTAATTTTTACAGCTTGCTATAGAAATTACCTATGCACTTTGATTTCTCCCATTCTACTTTCAAATAATATCATGCTGCTTATATGATGCTTTGTGAATAACATAAGAACTTACAACAGCATGATACTGTTCACCCCATTGCCCTTTGTGCTCTCTTGTCACATATTTTACTTCTATGTATGTTATAGACCCTACAACATGCTCTCACTATTTTTCATAGTCCTTTACATTTTTCACAGTCCATAAACAAGTTTCTTATGTGGACTTTTTAAGTTTTTCTAGTTATAAACAGTCCCTACCACACTAAGGAAGGCCTTTGTCTTCCTCTTTTTAAAAACATATCATTCGAAAAATTTTAATCAATATGTTTCCATGCTCATGGTTTCAAATGATCGGCTGTATGAAACATCTTTTCATAAAATACGTCAGTCCTTTCCCCATCAATCCCCTCCTCCAAGTTTTATTCCTTCAATGCAACAAATTTTCACCCTTTTCCTTTTTTTGTCCTGGTGTATATTTTCATGTGCTCAAATATTACGCTTATACTATTATTTCTTGGTTTGACATTTTTGCAATTATCTATTTACATCTTGTCTTGGTTGTTGAAGATTTAGTTTTCTTCCGTCATCATTCCCGCATCCTCTCTCTTATCCTTTCCATAAATTTATTTCACAATTTTGAGTTATATTAGTAGTTAGTTTTAGATTATTATGACCTTGTTGTAACTACTATTTACCTTAGAGCCAATTTGTGTATCATGATTATGTTTCCTTTCTTTTATAAACTTTTCTTTCCCCTACAGTTAATATTCACTTTTTTCCCCATTTGCTTACTTTTATGTATCTTTTTTTTTCCAAATGCTTCAATAGATCCCCCTAGTATTTAAGAATTTTTCCAAATGATTACATGCACTTCCAGACTTTCCTTCAGCTCCTTCGATCTCCTGTTGATCTCACTCCTGAAACCCTCCACTCTCCTGCTCCAAGTGGACCGGTTGATTACTAGTACATGGCTGTTGTTCTGGAATCTCCCATCACCACTCTACTGTGCTGAATTTTCTGTTTCCTTGATTCTACATATTCCTATTTCTTGGTTTACTCTCCTCATTTTGCAAAAGCACATAGCCCTGTATCTTTCTAAGATTGTACGTAGAGGAGGTAAAATTCTTGAGTCCTTGAATGTTTGGAAATTTCTTCATTCTACTTTTATACTTGACTGATGATTTGGCTGAGTGTAGACTCTGGGTTGTAAACCATTTTCTCTTAATATTGCTTCATTGACTCTTAGCATTTAGTGTTGCTTTCCAAAGTCTAAGGCCATTTTCTTTCTCTATCCTTTGTATGTAAGCAGTTCTTATCTGATTGGTTGGTTAGTTTTTGTCTGTTTCTCTTGTTTCTCTCTGTTAAGTTTTGAAGTTCTGCTCCCCATTCCCGATATTCTGAAATTCAATGGTAACACGCTTTTGTGTAAGTCTTTACTCGCCCAAGTCATTGCATTGGATACTCAGTGGGTAGTTTTAATTTAGAAGCTCATGCCTTTGATTCTGGGAAATTTGCTGCATAATGGCGTGGATAACTCTCTGCTCGGTTTTCTCTCTTTCTCCCCCTCCTCCCATCTACCCCCACAAAGAACTCCTTTTAGTCAGATCTTCTTTCTCCTCCTAAATTCATCCTCTAATTTTTAATCTTCTCTCTCCTGTTGCCATTCTTTTGCTCTTTGGTTTTTATTCTGTGATGATTCCTAAACCTCACCTTCAAACTTTTTTAATGATATTTTTAAAAATTTCAGTGGTCATACTTTTTCTCATTATAGAACCCTTTCTTGTTCTCTAGGTGCACCTTTTCTCTAGATATAGTATCTTCTCATTCAAGCATACAATAAAAGTCCTTTTAAAATTATTCTTTTCTTATGATTCTGGTAATATCTCTGCTTTTTCTGAGGATGCTTTCTGTTTATTGTCGACTGAGAATTTCCTGTTGGAGGCTTTCTTCGGTGTCTGGTGCTCATTGGCCATTGGTTTGTATATAATTGCAAGGCAATAAAAAGCTGACTGGGAACCATGGGGGTGGGGTTAGGGTAGGAGAGAAGGGAAGCTTATCAACAAATAGACTACACTCTTGCAAGTCAGCCTTTTCACTGGGAGTAATACACTTCTCTCCTTCCTCCCAAATATTGATATCTATTGGTATTTTCTCTGGAACCAATCTGTTTCTCCACGGAAGATTCTCGAATCTCTGGCCTGGGAAGAGGCAGGGGTCCAGTTAATGGTATCCTCAGAACAGCCAGGGAGTGGGGGTTAGGAGAGGGATCTACTGTTTTAGGATCCAAGTTTTACCTAATCCTTTTGTTTCCAGGAAGCCTTGCCCCCTGCTCTTCACTTTCCTGGTGTCACTGAGTTCAGAGTTTCTAGGGTGCAACTGCTTTGCCAAATAGACCTCTTATGTCCTACAAGAGTGAGAGAGCAACGATCATCTGACCAACAGGGTGGGAAGGGGCTCTGGCTGTCTAACTGTTCTGTATACTGTCTTAGCCAGATCCCTTTTCAGCCTGGCGCCTCATGTTTGCCTTTTTTGGGAAGTAGGGCCTCCAAATCCCAGCCCTTTCTGGGATGCTCTAGAGTTAACGGGCTGTCTCACTTCAATATCTGTTCTCAGGCACTCAGGGTTCAACGTCTGCCCTGTTCGCTCATTTCTAATCTATCTTCCAAAAATTTGATAATATTCCCTGTATCAGCTCGTTCCTCCTCTCCTATTCTCTTTTTCTGTATGTGTTTGTCTCTTTATATAAACCATGGTTGTCATTTGGGGCTAGTGTTTTGAAAGGGAATCGAGATAAATACACCCATATTTGGTCCATTAGGCTTACCTGAAAACCTCTGCCAGAGTGACTTTCTAAAATGAAGATTTGGCCCTCTCGTGCTTCCTGGACCCCAAATCCTTCCAAGCCTGGTCATAACTTTCTGTACGAGATGAATATGGTTTAGCTTAGCAGACAAAGACTCCATGATCAGGTGCCTGCCTGCCTCTCAAGATTTATCACCAATTGCCTACGTAGATGAGGCCAGTGGGATTGCCTGTCTGCCACCGTCCTTTGTGGAATCGCTCCTCTGTGCCATACTCCCGTCAGCATGGCTGCAGGCAGATCTGTATTTTTCCTAAATTTGACCTTCTTCCCCTGGTCACTGCTGACTGACTCAAGCTGGGCCAGTTAATCCATTCCCTAGATTTTGAGAACCTGCAAAATTCACGGCCTGTAATAGCTATGCTGTATATTCTATGAATCTGCAAAGCAGAAAGCTTGTTTGGAGAGAAAGAAGGAAAGACTTTCCTAATGAGAGTCTTGATTCTCTGCTTCAGAATCATTTCTTCATCCAGCTGAGCCCTGACTTCTGACAGGCACCTTTCTGTGCCCCTCAGAGATGGTAGAAAAGCAGAGCTTCATTCCAGTGAGAAAGATACTAAAGAAATGAACAGCTAACAAATAAACCAGATATTGTAACGAGTCTTCAGGAACAGAATGGACTCCCACCCAAAAATTGGCTCAGATGTTGAAAGTGATGATGCCACACAGACACCAACAAGGTATGAAAAGTTTTGTTACTCACATAACAAGGCTTCCTGGGGAGACCACGGCAGGCCTCCCAAACTGACGTGAAATGGCTTGAGAAGGGCAGGAAATGAGGTTGGTCTGGAGTTTGTATGGTGATTCGGGGGTAGTGAAGGGGTGAAGGTTCCACGACATAGGTAGAGGCTTCTGTGGTTTGAACCTCTTGCCAGTGCCGAAGGCTTTCTTATCAGCTTGCCCAGACGTGGAGCAGAAGAGGCAGGGCTGAGGCTTAAAAGCCGTCAGTAATCACACATGAAAAACTGCAATCAGACTCTTTACTACACTAGACAGTTTCAGGGAGCTGTGAGTTAATCCAAGTTATGAGTTGTTTTTAAATCCAAGTTAAAGCGGTGAAGAGTATCTGGAGTATGTAGGGTATGATGGCGTGAGGGCAATTCTATTTCTGCTAGGATGGTCAGATGAGGCATCTCTGAAGAGAGGACGTCTGAGTTGAGACCTGAGCGATAAGGTCAAAAGCTAGTCATTCAGCTAGGAGTGGCACGCAAAAGTCATCGAGGGTTTGGAAAGTGAGCTCAGCTGATTCAAGTGGAAAGAGACTACCGTGTAAGAGAATGGTATGAGGGAGTGAGAGTCAGGACAGGTGATGGTGATGATGATAATGACTACTATTAAGTTTAGCAAGGAGAAGGTTCAGATTGCTGTATTCAGATGTCTGAAGTGCTGTTTTATAGTAAAGAGCAATCTGGTTCTGTTTGGCTCCTGCGACAATGAAGTTACAATGAAGGAGTAGAATTTCTTGTGCTCAATATAAGAAAGGCCCTGTGGATAGTGAGGGCACCTTTAATAGGTAATGAGCTCTCTGTCACTGGTGGTGTGCCAAGAGAGGCTGGATGCCACTAGCAGAGGGGATTCCAGCTGAGCGGCTGCGAGAGCTGGACCAAGAGGCCTTTAAGGTCCTTAAATTGTTTTCAGCTCTCAGAGTCTAATCTTCAAGGCAGGAGGTGCTGGAAGAGGTGACTGGGAAACTTCAGAGAAGAATGCGGAGAAGGGTGCCCTTTCCTGCCTTGGCTGTCATTGCTGCCTACGCTGGCTACTGCTAGCTTCTTTCTAAGCATAGCTGTCTGAAGAGCTACGGGGATTTCTGTTTAAACACTACCAATTGAAGCCTAGCTCTAGTTAGTGGCCTATTTGCATGTCAAATTAGGGTTCAAAGAAATGCAAATACAGAAGCTTATTTGCTTAGATAAATTTGCTTTAGTAACCTAGAGGAAACAGTAGGGTCTAAAACACTCAGACTGAAATTAATGGACAACTTTGGCCTCTCAGCTCTTCTTTCCTCCACCTTTTGCCCTTTCTTTTCCCTGTTTCAATTCACTTCTACTCAGCAAGCATTTAGTCTACCTCCTGGGTGGAAGGCACCCAGTTCGTGTACCGAAACAGGTAAGTCAGGACCTTTGCCGTCTGGTGGAAGAAATGGGCATAAAGGAAAACGTGGTTCGTGAATGCAAAACTGTTGTGTGATCATCGAGATCCAAATAAACAACAAAATAATTAAGCAAACAAGTAAATTAGTAAATGGCGCCTTCTACGCGTCTGCCCCTGTGCTAAGGACTTTGGAAGCCAAGGAGACTTGACCACCTGGCGAAGGCAGAGAAAGAATTCATCAGGCTGGCGCTTGCCTCCTCCCCTCTTCCACCTTTGACTAAGGCTGCAAACTCCTTGAGTGGAAAACCATTTCTCATTCATCTTGCTGTTACCAAGGACTGACACTTAGTAGGGTTCTCAATAAAGAATTCTTGAGGAGATGGATGAATAAATAAGTGGTAGCACTTGAGATAGACTCCGACTGGGGGTAGCATTTCCGTAGGGCACAGTGATCAGAAAAGCATTCTGATGAACGCTACTCAGGGAGCAAGGATCAGATGAGCGAAAGAGAAGGTGGCGTTTACAGGAGCCCAAGTGGTACGGCATGGTGCTTTACAAGCTGCAAGAAAGGAGTAGTGGGAGAGAAAGCAGAAGGAAGGTTGGAGCCTTCCTGAGGGGCTTGGAGAATTACGTGGAGGGATGAGTTTGCACTTCATTCTCTGGGAGATTGGCAGCCGTTAGAAGTTTTTGAGCCATCAGACGACAAGATCAGAGTAATGCAGCTTTATTGTTCTTTCCTTGTCATTGTATAAGCAGTAGCTGTCACGAGTGATTAAAGGACCATCTAGTGAGAGATCAAGTTTAGAGAAAGTTGAAACAGCAGCTAACCGTGGGGGTGTGAACACGCATTGCCATATTTGTGAATTTGGAGATTCAAAAAAGTCTCTAATGTCTCACAATATCGCTGGTATAATCTCTTTTTCTCTCCTTTCCTGACTATTATGCCCTGTGTACTTGTTTTTTAGACTCCGCGATGTTAATGTGTCCGGCCTAGATTGTCCTCTGGGGGAAGCCTAACCTCACACCCTACCTGGTGAGACGTCTTCATCGTTGGTCCCAATGTCCTGTCCCCAGGGTTTCCCGGAAGCCTCCCCTTCACTTACAGCACACCTCTCTGCTATGTGCCCCAGCCCCTGTGCAAGCTGTGTGAACTGTAACGCCTTCACGCATTTATTTATCTCTGCGCATCCTCCCCACCTGACATCTTGTGTGGAGAGAGACAGACTCCGTATCAGTGAAGCAACTTACGCATTCAATTCTTAGCCCTCATGCCAGCAGCAGGACCTGGCGTTTCGTGCTCAGCAATCTTCAGTGGACAGGTGGATGATTAGATGAAAGGTAGGGATGGAAGGAAAGAGAGAGAGAGAATTACGCTTCCTGGTAGAAAACCTCGTTAAAAAAATGCAGCCCATCACCTCAGTCAGCAGGGGAACCTGTTTGACTGTGAACACCCTGCGGCAAGGACCATGTCCTGCTTCTCACCTCTGCATGCTCAGTACCTAGCTCAGGGCCTGCACAAGGAAGGTGACCCACGAATATCTGTCGAAGGAAAGAGTAAAGGAATGAATGAACGGCGACAGGTGACCCTATTCAGGTGTATGTATTGGGCACAGTGGCCCGTAGGCTGGACACGTCCCACTAGCAATCTGGTTAATTATCCATTTCTCCCTGCCTTCAAGAAGTGGACTGTTGAGTCCAGCTGGTCCCAACACGTTGCTTCAAATATTGTATGTTGCTCTGAGGTCTCAATACCAGCCACGCCCTTGGTTCTGAGGACATGGAGGGGATGGTCGTGATGGTGATAAGCCAACAAATCTCGCCTCCCTCCTAAACGTGTCACCTTATTCCGGCATCATTGCCCCGTAATTTCTTACCCTTTTCATTGATAATCAATGTCTGAGTGTCTGAGCATCCTGCCACAGGCCTTGATTTTTAACCTAGGACTGATAAGAAAGCCGGGGTTTGGTTTTGGTTTTGGTTTTGGTTGTTTTTTGCTTTATTTTGATTGGGCTTTTCTTTTCCTTCTCAGAATAATCTCGGCATGGTTGTGTGGTTTCCTAGGTGCCTGAAGAGAGACACGCCTTGGTTTATGTCTGCTCATGGGGAGCTTTCACAGCGTTATGCTTCAAGACAACTGATAGTTCACCAGATAATGATAATCAAAGCAAGTAATTATACCTCACTTACGGTGTGCCAGGTGCTGTTTTAAATACCTTATACATCATAACTCATTAATCCTTAAAACAGCCCCATGTGAAAGATACTTTTATCATACCTATATTACAAATGAGGTGATTGAGGCACAGAGGGGTCAGGTTCCTGGTCCAGGCTGACAGAACCAAGAGGGATGGGCTGGCATTTGAGCCCAGACAGACTGGCCCTCGGAAACCTTTTCTCTGCGCTGTGCCGCACTGCCGGCTCTTTGATCTGACTCGTGATGTCTCAGGAACTTCCTCCCAGAGGCATTTACTTCACGCCGATGTACTTGGGCTGCTTATGTCCAAAGTGTTTGGAAGTTAACATCTTTCTTTTATTCAATGCATATTTATTGAACCCTAGCTATATGCCAGACACTGTTTGAGGCTCTCCAATGTATGTTAGTGAACAAGAGACAAATTCCCTGATTCCGTGGGTTTGCCTTCTCGTTTGGGGAAAAGAACAACAAGGAAAAACAACGACCAAAGCAAATGTAGATCTACATTAGGTCAGATGATGATACGTGTGATGGAGAAAAACCAAGAAAGAAAGGAGAGAGGGAGTGACAGTGGAGGCCGTTGGGAAGGCCCGTGCTGAGAAGGTGACAGTATGTAGACGGGAAAGCAGTGGGGTCCTCAGAACCTGCGGGAAGGGTTAGTCAGGCATAAGTGAGAGCAGGTGGGAGAGTTCTCGGGTGGGGTGAGGAGGGCTCAGGTACAGCAAGGACGCTGACATGGCAGGAGCAAAGTGAGAGCATCACTGATAATATGGCGGAAAAGTTATACAGGTTTTATAGTCAGACAAACCAGTGCTGCCGTCTGAGCTCAGCTGCTAGTTGTGTCATCTTGACAAGTTATGTGTATCTTCAAGCGTTGGTTTTCTCATCTGCAAAATGATGCTACCAATTTGCTAGCAGGAACAAAGGATAAAGTACAGCAAGCCTGGCACAGAAATGGGAGACGCAGCCCTGCTCTGTCCTGTCTTTGCAGGTGTCCCCTGTCCCCAGAGAGTCCTCACAGAGAGCCTCCATTTTCGCCGTCCATGGAAATAGGTCACGCCCCAGGAGGCAGGACTCCTCAGGCCCCATGGTCTCCTGAGGCCCTCTGAGCACCATGCCCCAGACACCAACCGGGCATCTCATTTACCTTCTCATTGCTTTCAACAGGCCACAGAGAAAACTGGGGCTAGGCAATGCTTTCGGCAAGATTATGCCACTGGCTGCCAAGTGAAGAATGACTTGAGCTGTTACAAACAAACAAAACAAAACAGTTTCCAAGATGTAGGCCTTTTGTTTGTGTGAACAGGGACATGAGCAAACACCGGCATGTTTCCATTTGAAATAGCTTCTGGAGTAATTGCTAGCACTGCATTCTCTAATTACATAATGTCTGTCTTCTTTGGCAGTGACCTTGGTATTGTCTTTGGTGTGAAAAACATGAAGTCTGGGATTCCACACACTTAGCCTAGTTAGCTATGTTGTTACCTACTTCTTGGAGCCATCCAACTCAATTTCTTTCTCCTTTTCTTTTTAGGTGTTAATATTTACTAATAGATTCAGAAAGGGTTCAGATACATTTGTAGGTGACAGATTTATTAGTTCCACAGATATTCTTAGGCACTAACTGTGTGCCTAGTAGGATGCTAGCTCCTGCGAATGTTCAGAGCTGTCCAAGCCCCTCACCCTCAGGAAAGTTGCAAGAGACAGATGTATAAGAAATTACAATGCAGTAAGATCTAAGATATAGCTCAGTGCTGAAGAGTATGAACTTTGGAATTAGACAGTCTAGGGTTTGATTCCCTGATTCCACCTTATTTTGTGACCTTGGGCAAGTTGCTTAAATTCTCTGAGACTCAGTTTCATCATGTCTGCAGTGGCGGTCATCATTCCTACCACCTAGTGTGGTAGTATGGGTTGAGTTAAACAGTGTTTTCAAAACACTTGGCACTACACCCGGCGTAGAGTAGGTGCTCAATAAATGGCAGCAATTGTAATTATTACTAGTGCTGTGAGAGAGATAGAAACAAAGAGTGTGAAGGCACAGAGGAAGGAGTGACCATCTCCTGAGGGACAGCAGCACAAAGGAGGTGCTATTTAAACTGGATTGGGATGATAGAGATAGCTTTGCCAAGTGAAGAAAGAGAGGGGAGGCATTCCCAATAGCTGGGTGGAGGTGTGGAGATGAGAGTGTGTTAGTTCATTTAACAAATATTTATTGAGCTGCTACCATTGTACTAAGTTTAAGGAATGTACAGTGAACATGATGAGGTCTTGCCCTCAGGGGACTTCTATTCCTTGGTGGAGGACAGACCATAAACTAGAAAAAAAAAAAACAAGGTAACTAATAAACAAACAGTAGCTTGTTGTGATAATGCCTATGAAGGAATTAAACAGAGTCATATCAAATAGAGTAATCGAGCACTTACGCATACAGTATTATTTTAGCTAAGGTGGTCGTGGGACGTCTTTCTGAAGAAGGGATGATTAAGCTGAGCCCTAAATGATAGAATGAGGCAGCCAAGGACAGAGCTGATGAAGAGCATTTCAAGCATAGGAAACAGCAAACACATAGGCCCAGATGTGGGAAATGACTCGCTGGTTTGATCAACAGCGAGAAGCTCCTTGCAGATGCAACATCATGAGCCAGAAATGTGGCACTTCCTGGGACCAGGGAGGTAGGAAGAAGCTTGCTTTTATTTTGTTTTTGCTTTTGTTTTTCTTTTTGCCATGGGAAGCAATGGGAAGGGTTTCCAGTATGGAAGGGACACAAGTGATTTATATCTATTTACAGGGCATTGTGGCTGCCGTGCAGAGCATAGGTTGCAGGGGGCTTGAATATAAGCAGAAAACCAGTTAGGGACCATTGCAGTCATCCAGGTAAGAGATGGGTTTTATTTTGCTTTTAAGAGTGGAGACATGAGAGCATGTTTGTTGGGCAATGATACTGATCTAGTAGTGTGGGAGATTAAAGACGCAAGAGAAGGAAGTTATGTTCAAAGGTTATTACAACCAACCAAACTAGGCTGGTTAATGAAGTTGAAGTGGATATAGATTTGGGAAGTTCACCCAAGAGAGTTTGAAAATAGATTAGACTGGAAAAGAAGGAATGTGGAAAAAGGGAGAAATCAAGGATGACTCCAAGGGGTTTTGCTTAAGCAAGAAGGTGCCATTTACCTAGATGAGGAAGAGTGGGAGAGGAGCTGGCTTAAGTGGCTATGAAGAGCTTCACTGAAGACACATTAAATTTGAGACCCCTAGTAGAAGAGCAAATGATATCTAGAGCTCAGGATATTGGTCTGTGGTAGCAATTTAAACTTGGGAATCATTAGCACTTAGGTGGTACTTAAAGCCACAGTGAGCTCACTCAGGGAGAATGTGTAGATAGAGAAGATACAAGAGCCCCAGGATTCAGGAGAGGAAGAGAAGGAACCACCCAAAGAGACAGAGAAGGAGAGAACAGTGAAGAGAGAGGAGACAGAGAAGCAGAGAACAGGGAAGTAAGAGGAAAGCCAGAGGAATGAAACTGTGTCAGCCAAGAGACGAGAGCAATTCAAGGAGGCAGTGGTCAGATCTGGAATCCCACTGACAGGTAAAATGAGGATAGAGAGGGGTCCATTGGCTTTGGCAACATGGAGGGCACTGGTGGCCTTGGGAGTGGTGAGAGTGGAAGCAACTTGCAATGGGCTAAAAACTTGAACAGGAAAGGGAATGGCACTTGTGTCTGTAGCACTTTTGCTGTAAGTTAAAAAATCTGAGGTTAAAAAGACAAAATATTATCATTTGTGAATTATGAAGCTATGTGTATAAATGTTTCTTTGTCTTTTTACATTTCTGTCCTTTTCACTTCTATTTTCTGAAAAACAAAACGAGTAATGGGAGTGAGACTATGAAAACAATGACACAAACAATTTGTTGGAGAAATTTGGCTCTGAAAGTTGCAGACATGAAGCAATGAAAATGGGAGTCAGGAGAGGTTTTGTTTGTTGTTTTTGCTTTTAAATGGAAAATATGTGCATGTTTGGTGCTTGATTGATGATGCAAAAGAGAGAGGTTACATTTAAAAGACTGAAGTCCTTAAGAGAGCAAGAGAGAAGGGAGGGGATGCAGAGGTGAGTGGTGGGGCTGCCTTTGATAGGTGTAGGGCTGCTGTGCCCAGGGAGTGGAGGGAAGGCCAGGAGCACAAGTACAGAGAGGTGAGGGTGCTTTGTAGCGTTGCTGTGGGAAGGCGACAGAATGCTCTGGTGGCTTCTATTTGCAGTGAAGTATGCGGTGAGGTCATCCTCTAAGAGGGCGAGGGTGTGAGCCGGGAATATGGGAGGGGTGAGGAGAGTGAAAAAGGTATGAAATGGCTTTCTCCAGGAACGGGAAGGTTCATGTCCTGGGGGAGGACAGAGCGGAGCTGGCACTAGATCACACGTCTCCGACTCCTGATCTCGAGTGGTTTCTACTCAGCCACGTTCTTCTCATGCACCTCAGAAGTTACCTGAGTTCCACACATGGTCCTTCGACATTGCCGGCCCACAGTAAACGTTTGCTGAGTGCGTTGTATAGGGGGTGGCAGTGCAGTGCTGTTTTAAGGAAAAAGAATAAGGACAGTGAGACTCACTGAGCATGTGTTACAGGTTAGACTTAGACGCTATGTCAGGCTCTCCACCCACAGTATCTGATGATGAGGTTTAGCGACGAGAAAACTGAGCATCAAAGAAGCAGAATCACTCCATGCATGAATGTCCCTGTCTCAAGGAATTTATGATCTAGGAATCTAGCTAAAGAGAGAAATTTCATACACAAGTGAGTGGAGTAGCGGTCGGCAAAGTGCAGTGGATGGGCCAAATCCAGCCCACATCCGGTCTGTGTTTTTGTAAATAAAGTTTTATTGGAACACAACCATTCCCATTTGTTTACATATTGCTTTGGGCTGCTTTTGCACTACAACAGCAGAGCTGAGTAGTTGTAACAGGGTCAGTATGTTCCGCAAAGCCTAAAATATTTATCTGGCCCTTTATAGAAGATAGTTTGCCAACTCATATGATAAAGTACAAGAAAAAGGTGCCGAGATTGAGAAGATGCAGCTGTTTCTTTCGGTAGTGATGAAAGGCTGCTTCACAAAAGCAGTGACATTTGAATTCCCCCTAGATGGATCATTCCTGCATAAAACAAAGAATTTTTAGCCTTTCCTGTTGCCAGGTACCATTCTCGGTGCTGAGGCTACAACAGTGAACAAAATAGCTAACAGTCCCTGCTCTCATGTGGATGGGTAGGAGTTTGAGAGATGGGAATAGAAGGAAGGACATTGCTGTTGAGGCAGAGCTGGAGCAAAGGCACGATGGTTGGAATGTTCAGGGAAAGTTTCAGAAATAGGAAGCAGTACAGCTTGACTCAAAGGATGTGTGGGGGGCGCAGGAATGAAGGACCAGACCGTCAAGTGGCAGTTTTCAAAGTGTGGTCCGCAGACCATCATTAGAATCACCCAGGGAACTTGGTGACAATAAGTGTCCTTGCACCACAGTCCAGACCTCCTGAATCCAAATCTCTGCGGGAGGACCCAGGAGTCGGCGTGTTTAATAAGCTCTTCAGATAACTCTTAGGCTCATGAAATGTGTGAGTCATTGTGGAGGAATGGAATCAGATTCAAAAGTGTGTGTGGGGGGGGGCTGGCCCCGTGGCCGAGCGGTTAAGTTCGCGTGCTCCGCTGCTGGCGGCCCAGTGTTTCGTTGGTTCGAATCCTGGGCGCGAACATGGCACTGCTCATCACACCACGCTGGGGCAGCATCCCACATGCCACAACTAGAAGGACCCACGGTGAAGAATATACAACTATGTACTGGGGGGCTTTGGGGAGAAAAAGGAAAAAAATAAAATCTTTAAAAAAAAAAATTAAAAAAGTGTGTGTGTGTGTGTGTGTGTGTTGGAGGGGGTTGTCCGCAGAGGGAAGGAGGTAGGAAAGAGAGTGAACACCCCCCATTTAAGACAATTTAGTATCCACCACTGGAATTCAGACTTCTCTGGGTACATATGCCAAACCCATGGATGAGGTCACTTGTAAATGGGGAAGTTCATTTACAAAAAAGACTGTGCGGCCTCCTGGAGGAGAGCTCAAACTTAAGGGCAGAAGGAGAGAAGAGGACTTGGTTGATGCAGACCCCCCTTATCAGAGGGAAAGAATGCTGCTGAGTGCATTGTGAGGACAGCTGCCAGATGAGTCCTGCAGCTCAGGCATGCATACCTTTCTTTTCAAGTAAAGGCTGATATAGGGCCAGCTCTAAAGTGTGTGCCCCCCGTCACCGTGACTGTCCTGGAGAGGTCTGCAGTGGAGGTGGAAACACAGCACATGCACTTAAAGGAGAAAAATCAGAGGCCAAATTAACAGTATGGGTAATTAGGTGGAGGTGGGTGGCCAGGAATAACTTCGTGAGTTAGGTGGGACATAACCTTTAAACAGAGGAATGAAGAAGTCTATCCAAACAGCAGAAATTGCTTGAGCAGAGAGGCCCATAATCAGAGACAGCACATGTGTACAGTAATGAGTGGATCAATTTGGCTGGCATAGAAAATTCACACAGGGCAGTAATAGGAGCTAAGTCTGGAAAGGTTGTTTAGGACCAGATGGGGAAGGGTCTTGAACGCCAAGCTAAGGATTTTGGCATTTATCCTGGAAGCAGTGGAGAGCCGTTTAACTTTTTCAGCAGTGGGGTTACAGGATCAGAACTGCACTTTAGGAAAATTAAACCAGTGGAAGAATGGAAGATAGATTACGGATGCGAGAGACTGGAGGTGAGGAGAGTAATTAGGAGATCACTGGAAAGACCCAAGTGAGAAATAATGAGGACCTGAATAAGGCAGAAGCAGTGGGGATGGAGAGGAGAGCAAAGAGGCTTTTGAGAAAAAGCACAGATAGAATCGACAGGAGTTGGCAACTGAACAGAGAAATGGAGCATACCAAGGGGAAGACTCCAAGACCAGTCTAAAGTTTCCTGCCTGGATAACCGTGGAGACACGGTGTACTTCACAGAAACTGAGAGGACAGGGGTAGACAGGTGGGGAAAGTGTAAGGCCTGTTGGTTTGAAACCCTAGAGGGCCAGCAGAGCGGGTAGTTAAAATGGCAGGACTCCAGGGGGAGGTCAATGGTGGCGAGATGGGCATGCGCAGGAGTTCCCTTCCTGTGTGGTTGAGCAGAAGGCCATTGATTGGACTCAACATGGTAAATCCAAAGTTGCTATTCTTTCTCTCTCCACACACACACACACACACACACACACAGATAGTCATATGCTGACTCAATAAATGTACACTGGGAAGAAAATCTTGGGTTGCATGTATAGAGACCAGTTTTGTTCACTTCACCCCATGTGGTAAAACTCATGCCAGAAGCCCAGAAAACATAAGGGCGGGGGGAACCCCTGATGATAAAACAGTGTGAGTCTACCAGGGAAGAATACTCAAAACTGGTTAGAATCCGATTTCTTTTCCAAAGTTTCATTTCTAAATACCTTAAAAAAAAAACCTTAATCAATGCTTCAATGGAAAGAGTATAAATGAAGTTGGATATTGATGTAAATTTTCCCCTTTTCTTCCATCTTTCCTTCTTCTTTTTCTTAACAATGCAATGCAAAATCAAACCATTTCAGCAGCCCTGCTGGGCTCACGAGGACTCTGGCACGGCAAGAAGTGCTTCCCCGAAGCGAAAGTTACCAAGCCAAAAACTCAGTGAGAGGCGCCTCTGAAGGAAAAACAGAGTGGAAAATGAAACCTTGTTCCAAAACTTATTTCTTATTGTGGACAAGGAAGTTGTTCAAAAAATTCAGTAGTCACTTCTAAAGCAAGAGCATCGAAATCAAAACATTAAGTTAATCAAGAAACCTAGAAGTGCAAGAATTATGGAAGGAAATAAAAAAAAAAATTCAGCTGGAACACACCTAACCTGCAGCGTGGTCTTCATTGACCCTGCTTCAGCCATTTTGCTCAGATTAAATTTTCCACAAGCGACTGTCCTGCCCCATTGGGCTTCTTTCATTTTCAGACCTGTGTTCTCCACGGGACCTGCAGAGAGAGAAGAGCTGTGAGAGGAGCAGTTAGGCAAAACAGTATAAATATAGGCAATGACCTTTCCTAAAAACCCTAGCTAAAGTTCTGTCTCCATTTGGGACCCAGTGTTTGAAAAAGCACTTGTGGTTGTTGGTTTGGATAAAGGGATGAAGCTGAAATACAATTATAAAGACAAACTGATGAGGGAAACACAAGTTAAAAGATACAGCTGGTTTCACCATTAATAGCCTTTGGAAATGTTGTGGTTTCTTTTCTCCAGTCGTTTTCTCTGCCACTTAATGAGAGCCCATTATATATAAAATTTTTCATACTGCTTTTCACTAAGCATTGTAACATAAGCACATTCCCATGCCATCAAAACCTTTCTGCAAACCTAATTTGTAATATCTTCATTATATTCCACTGTGTGAATATAATATAATTTATTTGACCATTCTGCTCCTGTTTAACATTCAGATTGTTTCCAGTTTTTTGGCGTATCAAGTATCTGTTGCTCTGTAGCTATCTAATCCTTAGGGGATAGCATCCTAAAGCTTAAGATGGCTTAAGACTGCATTTCTTTATTATTTCTCATGCTTCTGTTGTGTAACTGTGTGGGTCCTACTGGTTTACCTGGGCTCGCACAAGCAATTGCTCTCAGTTGGAGGGTCAGCTGAGCTTGAAGATCCAAGATGGCCACATTCACGTTTCTGGCAGTTGGTGCTGGCTGAGCACTGGGATGCCTCCACCTCAATGTCGTTCGTCCTCCTGTCAGCTACACTGGCTTTCTTACTTGGGGGCCTCAGGGTGGCATGCCAAGACGGCCAAGAAAGCTCCAAGACCTCTTGAGATCTGGGCTTTAAAACTAGTAAAACTTCACTTCTACCACATTCTTTTGCTCAAGGCACATCACAAGGCCAATCCAAAATCAAGGGATGGAAAAACAGGCTCTACCTCTGGATAGCAGGAGCATCGAGGTTACCTTACGAGGGAACATGCGTGGCAGGATGTAAGGGATTTATGGCCGCTAGTCCACCACAAGGGGTTGCTATGCAATATGCTGCAATGAACATCTCTATAAATTAAGCTTTATATGGTAGAGTCTAAAACATTGTTTCCTTTGAATCAACCCTTAGAATTTGATTTATCAGGACAAAAGATAAGATGCATTTTTAAGGTTCTTGATACAAAGGCTCTTACTTTCTAGAATGTACTTGGATGGCTCTTTGCCACCTCTGCTTTCTAAGACAGGAAATTTAATTGGCCAACTTCAAATAAAAAAGTTAATTATAATGTCCCATCAGAATTAAAGGCAAGGTTCTTTTCTAAAGGAATAAAGCAGTGCAGTGGCAATGAGTTGGATTTTTCTGTGTCTGATTACGAATAACGTTCTCCTTGGCATAAATGAAATCTTGGATGAGGAGTTGGAGGCAGACCAGATTTCAGATCCATCTACCAAACAAATCCCTTCTGATTTGAATGTATGAATTTGTTGAGATTTCCTGATGGCTAACAATATGCCTTCATGTTAGCAATGACAAAAAAACTAATAGCTGGGCACAGTATTAAAAAAAGGCCTCTTTTTCATGTAATTGAATTCTTCAATCTTGCACTGCATTCATTGAGAAGAACTCTTGGGATGAATTTCTTTGAAATCTCTGCTACTGATTTTATTTTCTGATATGTTGACCTTCATCTCGAGACATGTTGCAAGATTGGCAGGCTTCGTTTTCTGTGCATCAGATACAGGGAAAGCTGTGTTAAGGCTCCTGCCATTGAAATTTATTCAGTGTGGATGCTAATGAAGAATTTTAAAGTGATCTAGTCTGATTCTCTCCTCTTTTTCTCATTTCTGTGCAAGGGGGAGAAATAACATCTCCTTAGCAAAGAGAACTAAAAAATAATGACCACATCTCTCATTCAGAACTTGGTCTGGTGTTCAGCTCACTCTGTTTGTTCTATTTTGAGAAGCAAACTATAAATCTGTATCAAGAATGGTGATTATTATTTTTATTATTAGAGAATGGATAAATTTCTTACTGGTAATTGCCCTGTCTAAATGTTCTCCACATGCATCAATTTTTACAATGTATTTATTTACCTTTTATTAGGCATCTCAATGTGAAAAATACCGAGCTAGGCATTGGCAATGCAGATATGAATTAGTTATGGCCCCTTCTGTCAAAGCAACTCACAGTCAAGTATAAGGGTGGACATGAACCAAACTGACCCAGATAAGCATAAAATCGCACCTTAAAAAGTACTCAAAATAAAAATGAATGAAAGAGACAATGTCTTCCATCTAGCCAGTAAATATAATGAGGAGTACATTCTTGATTCAACATAATGTCTATAACACGTTTGCCATAATCTTTAACTCCCTTGCCTCTCTTACTTTTCATCACATGCATCTGGAAAAACCCCAGTCTGGAATAAACCAAACCAATCTTTGACCTGGTGTTTGTGCCTGCACAGGTGGCTGGAGGATCACTTCAGTGGGCAACCTGGCATGAGCACCAATCTCAAAAAGACTTGCATCCCACTCAATCTCTCTTCAATTCATTGTCTCACCCTCTACAGTAAACATTTCCAACTCTCTCTACTCTCCATGGACCCCCAACTCCTTCCCAGCCTCCCTCCATCACCTATGACTCTCAGCAAATGACTGCCTCCGACTTTACCTGCAAAGTAAATCCGTGAAATGAGAACTCCTGCCACTTTCTTCTCACTAACTGGGCAAACCTCCCTCCGTGTGCACACTCCATTTCAACAACATAATCGAGTCCTTTTAGTCCCTTTGCCAAGGTCAATTCCTTTACGTAGTCTTTGAAACGCGTCTTTTGAAAAGCCATTCCTTCCCATCATCATTTAAACATGCTCAAGTCTCTTCAGACTTGAATCAATAAATAAATGACCTTGCAGAGAACCCCCACACCCTCACCAACTATAACCTTTTCTCTTTCTCGCCCCTAACTTCACACCTATCTTAAAAGATCTGTCTTTTATTGCCCTCTCCATTACAAATCCTGTTATTCTCCCTTTGGTGTCTTCAAATCTGGTTTCTTTTTGCATTGTTCCATTTGGATGGCCTACGCTAATGTCAACAAGTGGCTTCCATGTCATGAATGACAAAGTCCCACCTCACTACCCGTCTTCCTTCAGCTACCTGCATGTTTGGCACTGCCAATCACTCCTTTCTCTGAGGACCACTCTCCTCCCTCAGCCTCTGTGGGACACATTTCTCCTGCTTTTCTCATTCATTTCTGGCCACTCTTCTGTGCCCTCTCAGGTCCATCCTTTTCTACCTGGCCATTAATGCTGGAGCTGCTTAAAGCGCCACTGTAGGCTTCTTCTCAGACTGTCCTCTACACTTTACACACCTATAGCCTAGAGGACCATCTAAGACTGCCCAGTTACATCTGTACTGCAGAGCTTTCCTCAGCTTCAGACCTATATTTCTTGCTATTTCATATTTGCACTTAGATGTCTCAAAAGCATCTCAAATTCAGCATGTCCAAAATAGCATTCATGACTTTGTTCTCTTCCAGGATTCTCCATTTCTCTGTTACCACCTTCCATCCATTTCACAAGTGAAAAAAAATTCTGAAAGGTATCCTTGACACATTATCTTTTTCAATCCTTATATGTGATCTCTGACCCAATCCTGTACATTTTGACTCTAAGATCTTGGTCCATTCATTTATTTCCACTTCTACTTGTCTGAACTCTAGTATAAGCCACTGTCACTTCCCCTCTGGGTCTATTACAGTAGCCTCCCGACTGATATTTCTGATTCCTCCCTTACCCTCTTCCACTTCATTCTACAAACAACCAAAAATTGATCATTTAAAGATATAGAACTGAGTGTATCACCTCTGTGATTAAAATCCCCCAATGGCTTCCCATGGCCCACAGGACAGAGGCCAAACTCTTTACCATATCCTAAAGAGTCTCACATAGTCTGATGTCTACCTACTTCCCCATCCCTCTGATACCTGCCTTCCACTGTCACCCCTCCTTGCCACAAGAATGTGTTACTAGTGTTTTCTCTATTGGAACGCTCTCCCTCCGCTCTCCTCACCTAGTTTACTCCCTCTTATTCATCAGATGTGCACACAGAAAATTACCTCCTTGGAGAAATCTTCCCAGAATCTCAAAACTAGTCCACCTCTCTTGATTCCAGCCTCTTCCATACACTTCTGTGATTATTTAATCAATGCCTATGTTCATCACCAGACTAGAAACTACACGAGGACAGAGGAGAATGTCTTTTTGACCCACAGTTGTTTTCCCAGGGTGTATCCCAGCGCTCGGGACATACTAGACATTCAACACTTGTTTATTTTGTTGAGCACATGCTATGTGCCAGGCACTGTTCTGGTAGTGACACAATGACTAACAGACAAACCCAGTCACTACCCTCATAAAGCCTACATCATTGTAGAAGAGACATGACATGTATAAATAAATACTTAATGTTAGTGCTATAAAGAAAATAGAGCGAAGGGATCGAGAATGTTAGACAGTGGTGGATTGGGGCTCTTGTATTTAGGGTCTAAAACGTTAATTTGGGTAGAGAAGTCCTCTTTTAGGAGGTGACATTTGAGCAGAGACTTGAATTAAGTGAGAAAACATGGAAAGGATCAGGAGAAGAGCTTTCCGGAGAGAGGGAAAGCAAGTCCACCAGGGAGTGAGTATGTCTGAGGGAGAGCTGAAAGATCTGTGTGGCACGATCACGAGGTTGGACAGGGGGCGGCGCAGATCAGGTGTTCCCAGTGGGGGGACTCATTCCTCAGAGTTGGACACCGTGTTGGGTGAAAAATACTGAAACAGCATTTTTCCAGAGTCCAGATCTCCGGCTCTGGTCCCAGTCGTGCCTCCAGCAGCCGAGTGGTACGGAAAGCAGATACGTTCTCTCTCTTTTCCTCGGTTTCCTTACGTAGTAAATGAGGGTTTGGGATAGCTTATCTCTAATGTTCCCTCCAGATCAAAAATCCTTTTTTCCTTTTTAAATGAGTGTCATTTGGTAATAAGAAGTGGGTTAAAGGTCTCAGTCTGCCACTGTGATTTTGTGCAAGCTATTTTTTCCTTCTAAGTCTATTTCAATGTTTGAAAAATAGGAATAGAAGAGCTTCCCCTTGGGATTGGCGTGCCAATCAAAAGACGTGGTAGACGGGAAAGCTCTTTGTAAATTGTAACCGGCTTTATAAACCTGTAGCTAAAACTTACTGAGAAGTTTTAGTATAGCCGGCACTGTTGTAGCTGCTGTGTGTGTGTTATTCCAACCTCGAAGCAATCTCAGGAGGTGGATCTATTTCCCTGAGGCCAACACAGTCAAAACCTCAAGCTCCCTCAGGCAGTTCAATGGCAGAGTCAGTTTTGCACCCCGGTCCAGTTGACGTCAGGCTGAAAGGCTCCTCATTAGGACACAGGGTCTGTGTGTGTGAGTGCGGAGTGGGGTGAAGGGATCAGGAGCTGTTTGAAATCCAGTCCCAGGGGCGTGGTTGACGTAAAAGAAATTTAAATGATACCATGTTTGCGTTTCAGGAAACAAAACTGCTTGAGCATCATCTACATCATAATAATGTTTTGCAAATTCTTAGTAAATAGAGAAAACTGTCATGTTACTCAGAATTCATCATGGTACAATAGCCATGCCTTCTTTCATGTGTCTATTGAGGACCTACTATGTGTTAAGTTTCCACTTTAGTTGCTAATGGGACAGAAGTGAAGTAGGCACCCCCCCCCCCCCGACCTCAAGGACCGTACAGTTTCTAAAGTGAACATGGGAATAAAAACAACGTTGCACCATGACACCTGGTGTAAGCAGGGCCATATGCGATGTTCGGTGAGAACTGAGGAGAAGCCGTGCATCAAGCAGGAAGGGCCTTGCACAAGAAATGTTGCTCGGGGTCTTATCTAAGATACAGAACTCACCAGCACTAAGGAGAGCAGGGTTATCATCTCCCTCGCTTTGGACCCTGTACCATATAGCATAAACTCAAACATACATATTTATTCCACATTTTAATATCTGGGAAGTGAGGCTGCGCTCTAGAAGTGCTGTCATCTTATAATCATGCTGGCCGGCAGGCAGGCATCATTACCTCTGCTCGCGCACTTGGTCAGAGCTCATACCGTCATCGCTTCCGCTGAGTTACGCGCATTGTCGTTACCACAGGTACCGAGTTGGATTGACAGTTAAAGGATCTTGAAAAAGATTATGCTATGATTCAGCTTCGAAATGAAAAGTTATTTGTACTCAGTAAAGCAGGGAACCAGAGCAGTAGGAGATAGGATTCAAATATATCCAAGAGATTTCTCACTAAGTATAAAATACATATAATAAAGGACAAGAAAATACTGTCATGCTTTTAATTGGCAGCATCTTTTTTTCCTAGTGGTACATAAAATAATAGTGCACCTTATGACTGATACCTCTTAGGTTGGGTGAGATGCTAAATTTCAATTAACCAGGTAAATCTTATATTTTTAGAAGCCATACTGACACACATTGAGCTTTGGGCCCACTTGATGTAATCCAGTCTGTTTCGTGAACTCCTGCTTTCCTATCCCTGTGCAATTGATACTTGGAATCTACATTCAGGACTTCACATTGTTTTCCTAGTGAAATGGCACCATGTTAAAATCAGGTCAGTGCTCCAGGCTGTTGAGAATGACTCGAATTGTGATTCAGTAATCCTCCAGGTTAGCCACAGCTTGTGTCATCCATGTTGACGGTTCTTGGACACCTAAGGATGATCTTATCATCCATGCACGTTATTTATAAGGAATTTCACAGCTGACGCAAGGTACAGAATGACCTACTCTAAAACAAGAGTGATTAACAAGTTTGGAGCAGAGCCAAACTCGAGAACAAGGTTGTTATTGGCATGATTTTAATCATGATAGACAATTAGCCAAGCTTAATTATATTGAGATGGAAAACCGGAGTGAGTGGCAGTAATGAATTTCTCCGGGAACTCTCCTGTGTCTCCAACTCAAACTGGTTGACCTATAAAGGGTGTAAAATGATAAAAGATGTTTGCCCACATGTACAAGCTTTGTTTACCTCCAGTAGCAGCGCGTGTGGGAAAGAAGTCTGAAGGACTCCCTTTTCTGTGGGGGCCTCAGCACGGGACGCAAATGGAGTTCTTGAATTCCATCGGCATTTTTTGCTTCAGGAAGGAGATGCAGAAGAGAGGAAACATATTTTAGCTGCAGTTGGGCACATTAAATGTTAATGTGATTATGTAGCTGGGGAATCTTTAAATGTCGCCTGTGGCTGAAGGATTACCATAGTTGTATGTTGGCACTTTTTGGTGTTATAAAGCCTTAATGTTTTCACTGACTGTGTCAAGCCCAATAGAACACCCGAAACTTCAATAGAACAAGAAAGTGATTAGAATGTAAAAATTTTAACAATTTGACACTTCTCGCCTCTAGGTTTAGAGATGGAATTTAAAAGGAAACTCTCAGGTCTCTAGTCTCCTTTTCCATTATGGATTTTAATTGACTTATTATAATTAAAACACAGAAGAAAGAAAAGTTCTGGAGAAGAATTGAAATCTCTATATTTCATACAGTTCTTTAGAGTTCACCGGTGTTTAATCCTCACACCAAACATGGTCACGTGCACAAACCTGGGAAGAATAAGATTCTTTAGGTGTTTCTCACCATTTCAAAGGTGAGAAAGCCGAGGTTCGGGGTTTGTGGCTTATCCAAGTCAAATGGCAGAAATATACACAATTTTGATTCCAGTACTAGGCTTTTAAAAATCATAAAGAAAGAAAAAGAAAAGAAGGAAGCAAGCAAGCAAGCAAGAAAAAAGGAAAGGAAGAAAAGGAAACCCTTTACGGTGAAGTTTGCGCTGGGCTTCTCCAGGGTGCTGGACACCCTCCGCAGGAGAGCAAAGCCCACAGTGTGCGTCTGAGCTCTGAATAAATCGGCTTGCCCTTTCCCTCCCTCTCTTCTTTCTTTTCTTCACCTTTCTTTCCCTCCCTTCCTCCTGCTCAACATTTTTCCTGGATATCCGTTGTATTTCCAGGAATAGCCCTTGGTGCTGGAATCCCATTCTTGTCCTGTGATGAGTGAAGATCTTTTATCATTTTACACCCTTTGTAGGTCAGCCAGCTTGAGTTGGAGACACAGAAAAATAAAACACAAAATTCGATCCCGCACACACCTGTGTTCATAGCAGCATTATTCACAATAGCCAAGAGGTGGAAGCAAGCCAAGTGCCCAGCGATGAATGAATAGATAAACAAAATATATATATATGATGGAAGGCTTAAAAAGGAAGGAAATTCTGATACATGCTACAACATGGATGAAGCTTGAGGACATTTTGCTAGGTGAGGTGGGCCAGTCACAAAAGGATAAATACTGTGATTCTGCCTATATGAGGTACCAAGAGTAGTCAAATTCATAGAGGCAGAAAGCAGAACAGTAGAAACTAGAGGCTGGGGGTGGGGGTGGGGGTGGGGGGAAGAGCGTGATGTTATTGGTTAATGGGTACAGAGTTTCAGTTTGGGGAAGATGGAAAAGTTTTGGAGATGGATGGTGATGCCAGTTGCATGACAATGTGAAGGATTGAATGCTACTGCACTGAACACTTAAACATGTTTAAACTAGTAAATTTTATGTTACATATATTTTACCATAAAAAAAGCTTTGATCCTCACTCTTTGGTGATTGCCCACTCTGTCCTAACGCCTGCTGGGGAGACTGGCGGTAGAGTGACATGTGCTAGGAGAGTGGGAGTCACAGGGCAGCCGAGGACATAGATAAGAGTTCATAACCCAGCCTAGAAGTCGACATGGAGGCTAGGAACGACTCTGAGTGATGTGTGGCAGATGCCTGAACTACATCTGAAAGAAATTCTGATTTCTCCACGCAAAGTCCAGGGACAAAGGTGGATGGTCATTCCATGAAGAGAGAGCCACGAGCGCAGAAACCCAGGGGCTCTAGAAAGCATGGTGTGGTCTAGGAGATGCAAGAATGTTCCACAGCCCAGAGTTCAAGGACGTCTAGCTACTATGACAGTATGGCTGCTCTTCTTCCTCCCAGAGAGCTCAAGTGACCGGCCCATTGGGTCAAAAACATGTTTGAAACCTAGGTCTTTCTGCTTTAAAAAAGTCCATTTTCCTTTCACTACCCTAGGCTTTAGAGGTGCGCTGTCAAATTGGTGGCTATTTAAATTTAAATCTAATTCATTAAAATTAATAATTCAGTTCCTGAGTCACATTAGCCCCATTTCAAGTGTGGCTAATAACATTTCACAGGTGGCTAGTGACATGCCACAGGTGGCTAGTGAATACCAATATGGACAGCACAAACAGAGCATTTCCGTCAGCACAGAAGTTCTATTGAACAGCATTGCTGAAGAGTTTACAAAATAATTCTCTGTGTATTAGTTTATTTGTCAACATCACACAGAATCCTGGCATTATTAGTCCCACTTTGTAGAAAAGGAAACTGCAGTTTAGCAAAGCTGAGTAAACTCTTGGTGGTTCCACAGCTGTCAAGCAGTGATGCTGGAACAGAATCCCAAGGCCTCTGAGCCCAGCCTCAGGACGCTCTGCATTCATCCATTGCCTCCCGCTGCCTTCACCCTCTTTTTTGCTCCTGCTCAACCTTGAGTTTATTCTTCCTAAAAGACCAATTTCCAGCAGACCATGCACATGGCTTTTCTTTGTCAACTGAAGAAAACACAGATCCCTTGGTTGGACAACCAAGACCATCCACAAATTGGAATACATACAGTCCTCCCTCGGTATCTGCAGGCGCTTGGTTCCAGGACCCCGTGCTGCTACCAAAACCCTCGAATGACCAAGTCCCTTACAGAAAATGGCTAGTATTTGTATGTAGCCTATGCACCTCCTCCCATATACTTTGTCATCTCTAGATTACATATAATACCCACAATGCAAATGCTATGTAAATAGTTGCTTACTGTATTGTTTAAGGATTAATGATCAAAAATAAAAGCCCGTACACATTCAGTACACACACAACCACTGCAGGCCTTTCTATCTGCGGTTGGTTGAATCCGTGGATGTGGAACCCGTGGATACAGAGAGCCGACTGTGCGCTTTGCAGTTCCTTCCTCTTCCCTGTCCTCTTCCCAGTACTCTTTCTCTGCTCCAGCTGCAGGACGTATCAGCCATGTTCCAGCCTCCGAGCCTTTGCTCTCCCTGATGCCCCTTCCTGGACTACCACCCTTTCCTTTCTACCTATTGGGACCTCACTTAACTTTCAAGCTGTAGTTTATGGCTCACTTGTTCTAGAAAACCTTCCTTGACCCTCTCAATCTGGGCTGCAAAGAGCCCCTGTTCCTCTCTTCCCAGGAAGCATCTTGTGTGTTACTTCATGGGAAACTATTTCTCCGCTTCTACGAGAGGCCAGTCTTCTTCTCCTTCTACTGGCAGAAAAGCTTGGCACTGCCCATGTAGGGCCTCACACAGTCCACATTCCTCATCTTGGTGAACCGTTGGTTCCAGTACGGACCGTCCTTGGTAGCTATTCTCAACTCTGTATTACTTGTTGAATTCGTTTTATCCCTATTTTGCTTGACTTTGGCTCCACCTGCTATGTGCCATTTAACTGGGCACATTTACATATTTTTTTCATATGTTACCTTCCAGCAACCCTATGAGGAGGATATTTTTATCCCTATTTTACCCACTGGGGCTCAGTGAGAACAGATGAGTTCCTAATTCATAGATATGTAAAGTGACAGAGTCTGAATTTGAACCCAGGTCCACCCGGCTGCAAATCTTGTGGTTTTTTCTTTGCAAGCCTTCCCTGAATGTGGTTAGACACTTCAAGTCATTACAGCGGGTGAAGATTGGAGGCTCTGTGACTCGGCTCTGAAAAAACCCCTGCTTGTATATTACACTCAGTATACACTAAAGAAGAATCTGTTTGAGTTGTTACTCCAAAACTCTGAAGTTCTGACTATATCCCATTATATCAACTCCCCACCGTGGATATGACGTCAGATTTCAGATATATGGCAGGGGGGTGGGGGAGTTGAGCAGGAGGGACATACAATTCAAAGCCCTCGCTGTGGTCTGAAGAAACTCTATAACTCATTGTTTAGACACCATCCAAAGAGCAGTATTTCTGGATTTTGACTTTTTGTTAAATGAATTCCATTTTCTATCAGAAACCTAGTGGCATCTCCAGTCATTATTAATGGATTCTCTAGTTTGGAAGGGGAAACCAAAACAAATGTTCTGCTATATAACCTGACGGTTTAGGAGAAAACAATCCCATGGGAAATTTATGGGTTGTGATTTTTTTAATTTCATAAAAATCCTAGAGAACTAAAAAGTTTAAGAAGCCCAAGCATTTCTATATATTGCAAATATTATAGAAAACTATGGTGCCTGGAATTATAGTCCCTAAATTATAAATTGATAAATTTTGCTGCAAAATGGCAAACAATAAAGCAAGCACCAAATAAGGGTCAGAAGGCCCAAGTCCTGGCCTCAGCTCTTCCACTAGCTGACTGCACACTTTTGAAATTGTCGCTTAACTTTCTCGGACCTGTTTCCTCTTCTAGAGCACAGTAACACTAGTTGAGTACATGAATAGATTAATGAAAGAAGGTATTAGGAGAGATACTCTCTAAAATTTCTCCAACGCTAATGGCTTATGAGTCATACTTTCAATTTAGCTGCATTTACAAAAGAAGTATTCTTAGTAAGAGAGGAGGCTTATATCTTAAATTATAGTATTTAATCAGTTTAACTATATAAAAAAAAATTGCACAATTCCATTCCATGCAGCAAAAGTTTGTAGAGCTTCTGCAAGGCAAAAGAAGGGCCTTAGGCCAGACTCTGTGGGGCTACAGAAATCTGTTAGACATAAGGACTGATTTTTGTGTTTAAATACACATGTAAATGGACCACAGAATAGACTGTGGGGTCATGGTTCATGGGGGCTTTGGGAGTATGGCGGGGAAACTTGGAGCCTGCCTGGAGGACTGGGGAGTTGAGATTGGCTCTTGAAAAGTGCTTTAGAGAACAACCTACTTCCTAATCCGCAGTCCCCACAGAGATGGTTTAATGCCCCTCTTTGTGATGAGAAAGTTTGAGAACCTAATAGATACGGTGCAACAGCTGAGATCTGCCCGCAGTCGAGATCTGAGAGAGGGATGTGCTTTCGTTAGGGGCCATGTTTCTCCACCACGTGTTGAAAGGCCTGGCCTGGGATGTTTATTTGTTTATTCTGCAATCTTGCCTCTGTTTCAGTGCAAGTAATCTGTGTAGATCGGAGAGGCCAATAGCTTCTTCCTAGTGATGCACTTGAAATAAAATAACCAATTATGGAAACCAGGAACTGCAAAAGAACCTAGAGGCAGCTTATCCTGACCCCCACTTTCAATAGCTGTGGATTTGGAGGACCAGAAGATTCAGAGAATTTGCCCAGGTTGATCCCCAGTCCTGAGAGAGCTGGGATCAGCATGTGGGTCTTCCAGCCATGTGCCCTTGCTTTTATTTTTCTGCTAATTGTAAGTTTAGGATATGCCTTTTAATACCATCAAAATAATGAAAGAGTTGTAACTGATTAAGCTTCTAGTTTGTGCCAGGTGGCATATATTTATTGCCTTTATGTTTCAAAATATATATTACTATTTCCATTTTACAGGTGAGGAAATCGAAGTTCAGAAACCTAAATAATTTGCTCCAAATCAACAGCTAGTGAGTGGCAAGTGAGGCTAGCCATACATTTTACTCTCTTACAATATCTGGCAGTGCAGCACCTGTAAAATTTTTAAATGTGCATGTCAGACAACCCAGTGATGCTGAGTCATTGTACCCATGCACCCACCGACCCACTGGAATAACTAGCTACCTTCAATAGAAATAAAAGATGTAGCTTGCGAGTACATATGTGGAAGGATGCTGATTACAGTATGATTTATAATGGTAAAAGAAAGAAAGCAGCCTCAATTTTCTTCAGTATGGTAATGGTTAAATACCTTATGGTAACTTGTATTATGGAATATTATTCAGCTGTTAAGAGGATGCGTTGATAATATATATATATATTGATGTAAAAAAATGTTGATATGCTGTCATAATAGGAAAAAATCAAGCTGCATAGCAATGAATATGTTGCCATCTCTTTTTTTGTAAAAAAATATCTATTATATATTGTATAGAGAATAACTATATATATATATATGTTTAAGGGAGGGTAAATGAAGAAGTGGAAAGAAACTGTTGATAGCAGGCTATTACCACTGTTTTCATGAGATGGATGAGGGAAAACACGGCCAAGCCTGAGTCCTTGATTGGACAACCAGGAGTTGAGAGCCAGAGACACCCGGTACAAAAGCCAGGCGCCAGAACTAGAGCAGATCTTTATGCTGAGGCAGAGGCAAGGTCTGGAGCGAGATAGGGGTCCGTGCAGCAAGAGCAGGACCAGAAGCAGTAAGGAGGTCTGGAGCGGTTGCCGTGGCCCCCCTGGCAGTCCACAGCTGAAGCTGGAAACCATCAATGAGGGTTCACCTTGAGCCCCCAGTGGGTACCTGCCAGGGCCAGAGAGGAGTGAAGAGGAACCAGCATCCACACTCTGCCCCAAGTCTGTCCACCTCCAGACTGGGTCCCTCCTATCATCCTTAAAAGCTGAGTGGCCAGACTTGAGCCTGCCAGGATGCTGAGCTGCCATCCATCTTGCTCTTCAGTGCGCCTCTAAGGAAATCTGTGTTTGATTTCTTAGCGCCTCTTGCTGTTCAGCCCTCCGTGTGGCTCCTTGGGACCTGTCCCTGACATTTATGGAGCCCCAGAGTGCAAAGGTCCCTGTCTGCTCCGTTTTCCTTCCTTCCCCTAAGTGGCTGAGACTCAGCCTACTCTTCTATTTTTCTTCAATCCTATCCCATGAAGATTTATCACTTCTGTCCCCTGAGCTCTTCCGCTCCCACACCTCCTGCGGAGTAGGGCCTTTTCCTCTGCAACCCCCTTCAGTGTTGTAACTAATGTGAGCCCATTGGCTCATTTCATTGAATTATGGTTTTACCATAATTGATCAGGAGTGAAACGAAGGAACAAATTAAGAAAAAAAATGTTTTAACTATTATTTGGTCTTTCGTTCCACAATCCCTTGCATCTGTGAATGAAATTCCCCTCAGACCCCCACCTCTCCTATGCGATTTATTGCCACTCCAGGAAGTTCACACTTTCCGTCACAGATTGGCAATTAAGACAGTACAACAGGTATGAACTACTTTGCTTGTCAAAAGTCAGCTTAGTAGTCTACTGGCCTGAGGCCCACCTACCCCCGCCCTTCGGGGGTTTTACTCCCTGAAGGTAGTGGAAATTAAAGTCAGGGTCTCCTCCACTGGGAATTTAATAGGAAATCCTAGAAGAGGCAAAGCCAACTCTGAAGACTAGCAAAGCAGTGTTTAACATGTATACAGTAAATAGCCGAAACCAAACCTGGACCTCAATTTGGGTAATAGCAACGTCCCAGAGCCTCTGAGTGTTAATCAAATGTTTGTAAATTGCATGTGGTTGAACAGAGCTTTGGGAGTGCAGGATTTAAAGCAACGCTGAGGAATCCTCTGGTGCTACAGCTAATTAACCCTAATTCATCTTGTTTTGTAAATCTGAATTTACTCCTAAGAATCAAGTGTTTGGAGAATAAAAGAGTAGACAAAGTACAATTAATTAAGGAAGACTTCCTGGAGGGGGTGATCCTGGGCCAAATCTTAGAGGAGACATTCATCACAGAGCCTGAAAAGGATGGAAAGGACAAATACAGCAAGCTTCAGTGACGGGCAGCCTTAACCCCTGCAGCAATGAACGTTCCCATGAATAACAATGCAACACCTCTTCGGGATGCATCATCGTTGAAAGCTTACAAAGGGCTTTCTTGCACAGCCCAGTGATGACAACAATGAGGACTGATTGAGTGCACACAGTACACCAGTGCTAAGACTTAAACACATTTTCAAAATTATCCTACCAACAGCCCATTGGGTTGGTGTTACTATTGCCTCTTTCCAAAAGATGACACTAAGGCTCAAGGGCTAAAAGTCACACATGCTATGTTGACGTCAGCTGGTAAACAGAGAAGTGAAGATCTGAATTCAGGTCTACCTGACTGTGTGGTTCTAATGAGATCATCTTCCTGGGGCTCAGAGCAGGATGGAGAAGGGCAGATAGGGGGTCAAAGGAGATACCCCACACGAATACCAATAATGTGTCCCCTGCTAGCCAATCCCAAGCACCATGCTAAGCAATTCACATACCTCATTTCATTCTGACATAGGTGTCAATTGCCACTTAATTGTCAGGAAGCTGAGGACCAGAGAGGGTAAGGAATGCATCCAGAGTTAGACTGCTGGTAGAACCAGAGGTTCCATCCCAGGTCTGACTCCTCCTCGGTCCCATGTTCCAGGCCCTACGCTACACACTTAGGACCCGGCACGTATGAAATGATGTCCTTGCCGTGGGAGCTCGCTTCCTAGAAGCGCGGTCAGACTTGGAAGCAGCACGCTTCAGTGCAGTGCAGTGTGGGAAGAAGAGTCACAGGGCACGGACACAGAGCGGGTGCTTTGCTAGGCCTGGAGGTTTGCGGTGGCTGCTATCATTCCTGTTTTACAGATGAGAAGGCCCAGTTACCTACAGTTTTCGATTTGTTCAAGTTGACAGAAATTGTAAGCGGCAGTGTCAGGACTTAGTACCAAGTTCTTCGCTAGCCTTCCCACAGAGGGAAAGGCAGCACCATTTGATCTCAGGCCAAAAAAAATCTTGAATCAAATTCTCTCTCTCTAGGCCTACTCTCAAGGCCTACCACACCACCCACGCCATTGTCTTTTCCTGCTTGGACTGGACAGTTTGGACAATTGCCATCAGCTGCAACCCGGTCTCCTTGATTTGCCTCCTCCTCTACAAGCTCTTTCCTACGCTGCAACCAGAGGGGTATTTGCAACGTGTAAATCGAACCATTCATGATTCCCCTACTCAAAAACACGTACTCAAAAAGCCCCGGTGGTACTCATCGCAGTTAAATAAAGTCCAGACAACTTACACAGTCCCTGAGGCCCAGCATCACCTGGCCCCTGAATACCTATTGCCACTGTCCACTTGTTGCCCACTGTGCCCATGACATTGTCCTTCAGGCCGTTCTTCCAGCACTTGGTGCTCATTCCTACCTCAGGCTTTCAGCCCCCAGTTTCCTGTCCTGCAATGCTTCTTTCTGAGATCTCGCATTGTGTGCTCTTCCACATTCCTCAGGGTTAGGCTCAGCTTTGCCCCCTACCCCCACTCCCACCTTGTGCATTTGTATCATTGATTTGTAATATTGATTTCCATATTTATTGTCCATTTCACCTCTAGAATGTGTGCCGTATAAGGGCAGGATTTCATCTGTCTTCTCCACTGGCAAATCACAATACCCAGAACAATGCCTGGTATAAAGGAGATACATGATAGAAAAGTTGAATTAATAAATTACTCTTTTCAACTATAAAAATAATATATGTTTATGACAGAAAATTGGGAAACAATGGTGTAAAAAAAGAAATGAACATTTTTGTCTATTTTCTTCTTATGTTTTTTTCCTAGGCACATTTTTAAGTTGAGATTATCAGGTACACCCAATTTATATCCCAACTGCTATATTTAATACACCATGAGCAGTTCTCCATGTTGTGTCCACTCTGTCACATAATATGTGCTTAGTGGACGTTAACTTCCTTCTTCCTGTCTTGATTTCCTTCCTGAAAAATACTTACCCAAGTGCCCAGCCTGTGCTGTGTTTCGTGTTTAACAAAGACAGTGCGGTACGTTTGAAAGACGTGAGTAAGTTATTAACCTCTCTAGACCTCAACATCTTTATCTACAAAATGGGAACAATAAAACCTGCCTTGCCTAATTTACAGCCTCGTGCAAGGATCTAATGAGGTATTGGGGCAAATATCTCATTAGATATTGGGGTGAATGTCTTTTTATACACCACAGCCCTGTTTAAGTGGAACAAAATTTACAGGAGAAAATATGACATCAAGTAATTTGTAAAGCGATTTGAAATTCATGAATTAAAAGCTATTGCCAATTGTTCTGTGCTGAGCGAGACATGTCCTAATGTTTGTATTTAATATGCTAAACAGTTGCCAGTGCCTAATTCTAGGTTCATAGCCTGCAACAGCTCTTTTTGGTTTTTCGTTTTTTTTTTTTTTACAACTTTCAGCTGTAAAACTGGGGTCAATTATTTTTAGCCATTTCTTCAGCCTGTCTCATTAGCAAAGTACTTTGAGGTAATGACTTGGGCGTATTTGATGATCGTTCATTTTGAAAGATGTCATTTTGAGACTTTTCTGGAAGTTTCAAATCTGCCTGTGGGAGATCTGTTTTATGCCAAAATGTCATTTCAAATTCAAGCCTACATACCACCTTACACTCGGCCCTTATAAATGTTTCACTGCACCTGCATTTTTTATCGTGGCCCTTTCATGTGAACTTGGCTTTCTCGTGGCTCATCTCCACTCTCTGTCTGAAGGGGAGAAAGTAATACTTTTAAATGGCCTTTTTTCCCCTTTGTCAGAGGAGATAAAATTCCCCAATTATTTCCCCCTTGTGCATAGATATTTATATTAATATTTTAAAGAATGGGTTCTTTATAGTGTTATTCATGAACTCGTGTTAAATTTAAAACAAATGTGTCCTAAAAATGAATATTTAACCTGTGTTTAATACCTGAAACCAGATTCATGTTGACTGACATTCTTTGGTCATAAAAGAAATTTATGAAATGATTCAGATTCTTTCATTCATTCAACAAATGTTTTAACAAGCTTATTAAATACATCCTACATTATGTCTGTTAATCCTTATAATAACATGGCAGTGTAGATACTATTTTCATCATCATCATCATCATCCCCATAGTATGGATGAGAAAACTGAGACTCAGAACAGTGAAGACACTGATTAGTTGCCTCTCTACTACAGTTAGGGTCTGAAGTTTGGGCAGAAGATGCTACCTGAGTCAAATCTCTGGGGTAAGCAGTTGGGAGGAAAGAGATGCCAAGTACAATAACAAGAATGAGAGAGACAGAGACAAATGGAGAGAGAAACAAGACTTAGCAGAAGCCTGAAACGAAGAGGGATTAGGTTGGGAAGCATCTAGGTCATAGCTCCCTAACTTTGCTTCATGTTGGGATCATCTGGGAATCTTAAAAATGACTGATTCCTGGCTTCTACCCCTCGACGTTGTGACTTAATTGATATGAGATGTAACCTGGGCATCACGGTTTCTTAAAAGCTCTCCCAGATGATTCTAATGTGCAGCAAAGTTTGGGGGCCACCATTATAGGGAATTCTTGGGCTACAGTGCAAGGAAACTGATATCACCCATACTCCATTTTGTGCATCACGAGTTCTTCACATCCCGATGGGCTGTGCTGGTTTATAGGTCTTGGGATGGGCATAATTCTTACAAATAGAAAACACAAACCCCAAATCCTATCAGAAGAAAGGCAGCAGGTGCTAGGGAAGAGGGCAGGCTTCAGTCACTCAGCTTCTTTGAGCCTCAGCTTCCAGGTCCCCAGAATGGTTAGTATGATGCCCACCTGGTGGGTTTATTGTAAGAATGAAATTAATTACAATGAAATTCCTCTGATCCAATGACTCAGAATCTTTAGCCAGTTATTTGAAAAAAATAATACTAAGTTAAAGCAGGTGTAGCAGATAGATTTTTCAAAGATGATCAAAATATCCCACATGATCTTCTTATAATGTGACACTGACACTCTTCCACCTGAGGCAGGGTCCGTGTTCCTTCCTTTAGGATCTGGGTGCACGTTTGAAAATGCCTCGATCAGTAGGTTACAGTGGAAAGGACACTATGTGCCTTAGGAGGTTAGATCCTAAAGGGTAATTCAGCTTCCATCTGGCTCACTGTCTCTTGCAACACGTGCCTCGGGAGCCCAGAGCTGACTTGTAAGAAGTCTGCCTCCCCTGAAGAAGCTGCCCTGCTGGAGAGCCCGTGTGGAGAAGGCGGAGAGAGAGAGAGCGAGATGCCCACAAAGTCCCCATTGTGCCAGCCTGTGGCTCTTTGAGTCTCCTCAGCGTCACCTGCCAGATCTGTGAACTCACCAGCCTTCACGTGATCCCGGTTCCCGACCTTCCACCTGTCCCACCGAGCGCCACCACCCAAAATAAGTATTATTACTACTTTAAGCCATTAACTTCTGAATGTTTTGCTATTCTATGCTAGATAGCCAGAATATCAGGGAGCAATAAAAAATAATAAATACAGATGTTAAATAACTTATTTCAAATTAAAAATAACCATTTTTAAATTTAGCAACCTTTTGATCTAGACCCAAGCCCTTTTCTTGGAGAATACGGAGCAGAACCCTGGCCTGAACCATACCCAGGAAGCATTTTATTATGATTTTCAGTTTCTTTAAAGTAGAATGAGAGCTTAAAAACACAAGATTTTTTTTTTACCACTCCCCTCTATCCTTTTTGCAGTCACCCTATTTCAACTGAATTCAACATTTTATTAGGCGGTTCATTTATTTTAGAAAGTATTTTCAAAACGTTCAACTGAGATTTCATAAAAAGAAAATTTTCTTTTTGTAAATATCTTGCATCAATGTATATGTTACTTAATAAACCACAGGATAGAAATGACAAGTACAATTGAATAAACAAATATGTGGTGAGCATGTAGTCCAGCTGATGTGAGAAGAAATACACAGGTGTTCTAAAGAAAAGTCCACTAAGCACTCGCATTCTCTAAAGTCATGGGTACTAGTCAGTAGATTTATCACAAGAGCAGGGACCCTGTTAATCCAGCAATTTGTTTAAATGAAGGTTGGTTAGGAGAGTTTCTATCATAACATGTAGAAAGCACTTGCATACAGTAGGCACCCATTAAATGTTTCTTTTATGGTTTCTCTAACCATTAAATTAAACGGTTTCTCTAACCATTAATTTGCCAAAAATCTGCTTGCAAGCATCCCTGCCACCAAATACCAGCAGAAGAATTTTATTAACAAAGCAGCCTTTGATAGCCACCTAAATTTCATACTATTTCGGAAAATGCATTCCATTTCTGTTACGAAAAATCATTTCCCGTGAGTTAGAGTTCAGATCAGGTGCATAATATTTTCAAATCATTTGCCGAAAATAAAATACATCATGACAAGCCTCTCTAATACTGTAAGTACTGGATGCACTTACAGTTAGAAAGCAAATCTCCTAACACAGTCCTGAGACTCTGAGCTTTCTCCAGTCCCAGCTAGATCTTTGTACAACCATAAATAGGATAGAGCCTAACATCTTGGGAAAGGCACTAAATTTCAGCATGAGGTGTGTAATTCACTGTAAAGTTTATCATAATGGAATCTAGCAGTTATTCAAAGCTTTCATCAAAGCATAACTCCGTGACATGCCTCCAGTCCTAACCTCTGCTGAGCCCCCGCACATGACCACCAGAGGGGTCACCCAGACCCTTAAAAGTGATCATGTCAGAATCCCACTGGGGTTCCTCAGTGCCTGCCAGTCAAGTTGGGCCTCTGGAACTAGGTTTATGAGGGTCTTTAGGGTTAGGACTCTGACTTTCTTTTCAGCCTCATCTCTAATCATTCTCATTTATATTAGGACCCAGCATGAAGCACAATGTGTAACATAATCAGATTTTGCCCCTTTTGTGCCCAGCACTTCAGTTTTATAAAACTACAGCTCTTACAGTGTTCTAACAAAAGTGTTTTCCAAACTGCGGGCCTTGACCCACCAAGGGGTCATGAAATCAATTTAACGGACTTCAAGCAACATTTTAAAGAATTAGAATAAAATGGAATACAATAGATCTGAGGATAGCACACACAATAAGAATAAGTATTGTTTTATTAAACTTTGGTTTTAGTTGTGTGTGTGTGTGTGTGCACGTATACTGAATTGTGATGTGAACTGTTTTTTGAGGGGGTTTTTTTTTGGTGAGGAAGATTGGCCCTGAGCTAACATCCATTGCCAATCTTCCTGATTTTGCTTGAGGAAGATTGTCCCTGAGCTAACATCTGTGCCAGTCTCCCTCTATTTTGTATGTGAGTCACCACCACAGCATGGCTTGATGAGCAGTGTGTAGGTCTACACTCAGGATCCAAACCCACGAACCCTGGGCCACCAAAGTGGAGTGTGCGAACTTAACCACTATGCCACTGGGCCAGCCTCCTAAAGTGTATTTTTCACAGTGGGTTGTAAAACCAAAATACCCAAAACTTCCCACTTCTCAACCATTTTGCATGCTATTCTTTCCACCTGGAAGGCCGCCTGCACGCAATACCTCTCTCTGTCTTCTGACAAATTCCAACTCATTGCCCAAGACGCCACTTCTGTGATGCCTCTGTCAGGCTTTCACTATGTGTCAGGCACTGTCCTAAATACTTTAGATGTTATCTGCCATTTTCGTCTTCAGAACAAACTTACGAGGTTGGAACTATTATCATCCCCATTTTGTTGACGGGGAAATGGGAAGTGACAGATGCATTAAGTAAACTGCTGGAGGACACACAGGTGATAAGTGGTCAAGCTGGGATTTGAACTCAAGCCTTCAAAAAATCCAGAGCCTGTGCTGTTAACTGTTACATTGACCAGCTTTTGCTAACACCCCCAGGCTGAGCCCAGCAGTTTTCTTCTGTGCCCCCCTGGAATATAGTTAGAGTCCTCATGACGGCTCCTTGCACACTGTGTTGCAATTACCTGCTTGCATGTCTGTCTCCCACACTATGTTGTAAAATCCTTGAGAACATGAACTGTGTCCTGTTCCTCTCTTCTGCTTTACGAACAAGCACATACTTGTGTGGGCACACAGAAAGCACTGGATAAACATTAGATGAATAAGTGCCAATGTGAGGAATTATCACCATTTCGCAGATGAAGAAATTGATATTTATCCCAGAGGAAGCTAGGCCCATTGTTCTTTTTCACCTGTTTCTATTACAATAAACTTATGAACAAAGTTTGGTGGAAGGAGGGATCACTTTGGATGAAGGTCAGAGAGATCTTTGCAGAGCTTATGAGAAACTTTACAGATAGATAAAGGCACTCTGGGAAATGTTACATACAGTATAAAACATACATGTTTTTCATTTCCATTCATGACCACCCTGTTTATAGGCATGCCCAAGAACCAAGTTTATCCTAGGTGCCATGTTATCTGGTTCGTTCATTCATTCACTCACTCAACAAATATTTTTGAGCCAAGTCCTGTGGTTTGTCCTGGAATAGAGAGATAACAAGACACAGTTCCTCTACCCTCAGGGAGCTCACAGCCTATAATGTAGCCTGGCAAATAAACAGATGATTATATCAGAGTGTTGGCCAATATCACCCAGCAGTTAAGAGCCCGGACTTAGGAGCCATCAGTCCTGGGCTCAAGGCTGGGCTCCGTTACTGAGGACCTGTAACACCTTGAAGCCACTTCAGTTAGCTTCACAGAGCATCTCATAGGGCTGCCATCAGACAGTGTGCATCAGGCAGACGCGCTCTATAAACACAAAGGGCAGGTTGATGACCAACAATAGCATTTTGCATGTGTGAGCTTTGGCACTCTACCTGACACTCCTCTGTCTGCCTTTATCTCCTTATACAAACAATAGGCCTGTGGATCTGAATGCTAATTACTATTCATTGGCACCCCCAATGCATCAGACCCAGGCATGTGTTGTGCTAAGCCTTTGCCGTATATTATCTCACTAAATTCTGATAGCAGCCTGGAAAGAGAGGTAGGCTCCACCATCGTGGGATGCCAGTTTGCTTCCTGGGTTGGGGACCCAGGCCAGTGTCCTCCTTACTTATCTTTCATCTTCCCTACTGAGCATGGGCCACATCTCTCTTCTTCTAGACCCAATACCTCCCGTCTTAGCAGCCCAACACTCCCAGGTTCCTACTTCATTTTTTCAGAGCATGTAGCATCATTATAATACATATTTGTGGCTAGTCTCATGTTATAACACCTCTTAGCTGACATTCCCAAACACTCCTGAGAGCCGCGGTGTTTTACCTACCTCAAACACTGAAGTGTCCGAAGGAGACTTATTTTGTTGGAATGCACACTTCTTTTTAATGAAGTGTGCCGGTCTTCGCCCAACTGGTGAATTTCCTTATAAACGCGAACACTTTGTCTCTCACAGAGGACGTTTGTTTCGCTCACTGTTTTACTACGGAGCCGTGGAGCTGAACCGCGACTCCCTGACGCCTGGCCCGAGCTCGAATACTCTCTGGAACAAACAGCATGTTGCTCCCAACAGAAGCAAACCGGGAGCCCATACTCATCAAATGAACTCAGTGTGTCTTTCCCCTTTCTGGATTAAATAAGGTTTGGGCTACTTAGCAGGCATAGATGGGAGGAGAGCAGAATGAGGGCAGACGGACTTGTTTTCACAGCTGTGAAAATGGAAGCACCACTAATTTTCCTGGCAAAAGTGTCCCCTGAGTCCTGACATCTGAATCAGGAAGTGTCAGGATCTTGTTCAATTTCATTACATATTTACAGTAGCCTGCTATCTGTTTCACGGGGGAATTATGAATTTTAAAAGTACAAGTTCCACTATTCAAATTTCTCAGATCATATACTCAGTATTATGATAAGCCCAGTATTTTAAAGAGGAGAAAAAGCAAGTTACTACTTTAAATGTATCAATATCCCATTAATGTGGTTACTGATAAAACTCTAAACCTATAACGGTTTAATGGTTTTCCCCTAAATACTTCCTGAAATCTAATGAGATGCATTGTTCTTTTATTTTATGTTGATGGAAAATCTGAGAATACATTCTTATTTCTCGAGAATAGAAAATGCATTTTTCTTCTCTCCACTATGGGCACCTTGTCCTCAGGAATAGAGTAGACATTTTTATGGCTATTGTGGTTAAAGGGAAATATGCAGACAAGGGTAGAGGTGGAAGTGTTCACAGAACAGAGATGATAGAGACAGAGATCAGCACAGACACCTATGGATGTTCAAGGAACTCGGATCAGATGCACCAATGGGCAGACACGATTGCACGTAGCTTCACTTTGTGCAAATTATTGAGCACCTCAAAGTGCCAGGAATTGTGCTACAGGTCCCAGGTACATGGCTTGTGTACGATAGCAGCTACCATTTTGGAATGCTTCGCTCATGCCAGGCAGTGTACAAACTGACTCATCATTTCACCTTCACAACTCGGCCTTAAATCAGTTCCCTAGAATCAGAGACTTAAGAAGGGAATTTTCGGTCTGGCCCCAGTGGCCTAGTGGTTGAGTTTGGCATACTCTGCTTCTGTGGCCTGGATTTAGTTCCTGGGTACAGACATACACCACTCATCTGTCAGTGGCCATGCTGTGGTGGTGGCTCACATACAAAAAGAGGAAGATTGGCAGTGGATGTTAGCTCAGGGTGAATCTTCGTCAGCAGAAAAAAAAGGAAGGGAATTTTTATGCAAGTGATTGATTGGAGGTGTGTTCTCAGGAAAAGGGGAATAAGGAAGCAGGGGAGGCAGGGGAAAGGACTAGGCAAGGATATGGTGCCGGGAGCTCGTGCACAGTTTGCCTTGAGTTAGTGCTGCTGGAGAACCTCCTGGGTGAGGGGCTTCCCAGTGGAGGAGGGCAATTCTCCAGAGAAGGGTACAGTCAACACCCTGGGCGGCTGGGAGAGGGTCAGCCACCCACGGCATCTACTACACACTCTTTGAGGTAGCTGTTATTGTCCCCCTTCTTTAAATGAGGAAATTAATGCATAAAGAGTTTAATGGGTTCAGAGTCACTTTCAGTAGATTGGGATTTGAACCCAGATCTGTCTGACTGCAAGCTCTTGATCACCCTGCCCCACTGTAAATGCAATCAGGGTGATGGCTTCCAAGCCAAAGTTAGGCACGGAGTCCAGAAGTAACACAGAGGAGAGGCCGGTGGGCTTTCCAGAGAGGGCAAGGAGTTCAGTGCTATGCGGAGAAATAAAACAAACCCTCCCCACTTTGTGCATTATATGGGAGATGACTGTATTCTTAAAATCCAAAGTCATAAAGCCCAGGGAGAAAGATTTCAGTGCATTTGTTTGCTGCAGAATCCAATTCCTTTGTGCACCATAAATATAAAGGTTTGAACGCGCTGGCCAAAATGGTAAGGGTAGAGTACTGTTCCTAAGTAAAAATGTGTCCCTAATTAAGTCAAGCTGGTAACAGCTTTCCTTCTCTTCCCTTGGAATGGCCTTCCATGGGTCTCGGAAGATAAGATGGCAAATGCCATTTCCCCTGGAGCTGACCTGTTCTAAAACCGCACAGGCCAGAACCTGGCCAGAGGGCCAACCAAGTGTGCAGGGAAGAGAACCAGCCTAGGAGTCCATTCTCAGTTGTCATCTTGGCTCTGACACTTACTCACTAGGTGACTTAGACGACAAGTGTCTCTAGGGTTCACTGTCTCATTTGTCGAAAGGAAACAATATTTGCCCTAATATCTTGTTTTCTCTGGTTTTAGCTGCTACCCCTCATTTCTTCCTCTCTGCAATCCCAGATTTTCTCTCTATGTGACTCGATTTCCCCAGCCTAGATTATAGGCCTTCTATACATTAACCCTGAAAAACACCTACATTTACATTGAACTCATCTAAAAAGGCTTTTAGCTATGACGAGAGTGGTATGTAGTACAGATGTGTGACCATTTTGGAGGTGACCAAACATGTGCGTCACAAACTCGACTCCAATCATGGCCCAGCATTTATGAAGTGCATTAGGCATCTTGATTGGTGCGTTAAGGAAATTTTAACTTCACCTCTGGTTAGGATACTTTTTTAAAAAGTGACACAGAAAATCACCCTTCACAGACTGCCTCCCTCCTTTGACCCCTTGTGTGGAAAGGGTAGGTCTGCCTTACAACCACTTTTGGTCCTCGCCTCTCAGATAGCTTTGAGGTTGGGTGAGAGATAACCATAGTAGGTAATAGTCGACTGTCTTGCCGATCTTTCTATGGAACTGGATCCAGCACCTTCTCAAGTATCTGGAAATAAAAAAGAAAGTACGGGAAAGTAGGAATCAGACGCCAACTATCTGCTCCCTTGATTCAACTCCAGGATGGTGATTAAATGAGTATTTGCCTTGCTGCAGACCAATTATTTTGAGGACTCAGAATTTCTTGCTGTGTCTTGAATTGTGCTGACGGTTTTTAAGTAGGCCATAAAAATTCCTGCAAATGATTTGTCTAATTATTGTCTTGCTCCTCATTTACATTTTTATCTAAAACTCTGAGAACTGAAATCTGAATTTAATTCTATTTCCTGTGAGCTACAATTTGCCTTGTTGGGAGAAATATCTGGCCTGTGCTTTATGTATGGAATAATGTCAGCCAGGCAGAGTTAAATGTCTGTGATGTTGCTCTGGTGGCTGTAGACACGGCTCTTTTTTGCTGATTTTTCTAGAGTTTAGGACAATATTTGGTGGCTATTCAACAGTCTTGACGCTTTTACGTCACTCGAGTGCTCGTCAGAATTTAACCGTGTGCATTCAGAGTTTAACCGTGTGCATGCAGACTTTGCTTTTCTGGACGAGGCCTCTGAGAAGGAGAGACTCTGACCCAGGAAGCTACAAGACTAGTTTTTACTGCCTCTTTCTGGGGCTACCCCCTCCATGCTGGATAAACAATCAAGTGAAAAGTAGCACATTCAGCCCCTCAGAAATCCTTGGATCTGGAGATACCTTCAGTACCATCACTGTACTGCAAAAACTGTAGGGGTGCAGAGTGGAAAGAACATTAAAAATGCTTTAGTTTTGCTTTATAAACATTTCTGTGCCGTTCAACACAAGTGCTTTTGAAATTCTGGAGTCTTGACTGAAATAGAAACTGTGAAGAAGTAAAATTCTGGGGTGAAAGCTGCAGTTGCAAAAGAAACAAAGCAAAACATTTCTGAGATCCTCCCACCCAAACTGCCAGGACTGCTCATGTTGATGAGAATGTTAGGAGCGTGCACTGGAGTCAGAGTTACGCGAAGGAAGCGGATCACGTTCCCAGCTTCTCCATGGAGACGGAGTTCCAGTGGGGCGAGATGTCTGCCCAAGGTCTTCCATGAGTTAGTGGCAGATTCAGGACAAGAAGTAGCAAATCTTGATTCCAAGTCCAACGTTCTTTCACCCTCAAAGTGCTGTAAATGTGACAAATTATCTTATTAGTTTAGCCTAGTTCAGCATTTCCTCAAGTGTGGGATGTTAATAGGTGTTACATGAAATAATAGCTTCATGGTCAAATGAGTATAGAAAACGCTGTTAAATAAAATTAAACACATTTCTTCATTTCAGGCTTCTCTGAACCTCTAATATGTTAATATATATTGTGACTCTCAAAGAAGGAAATCAAATAGACAGCATTTCCCAAACTTATTTGACCAGAGAAACCTCTTTTTCACAGAATAACTCATGGAAGACACTTTGAGAAGCTCTGGTCTTGCTGGTAAAGTTTAATGTTTTTGTACCAGTCAAGGTACTAATAGGAATTATAATTCAACCTAAATGGCTCAGATGAAGAGGCTAACAAAGGGCCTACATACAGAGATCTGGGTAGAGTTAAGGAAACCCATAAGGGAAGGGAAAGCAGCCGCGCAGAGGTGAGCGATGTGGGAAGCATAACCATCGCACTGAAGGAGCAAGGAGGGGAGCCCAGCGCTTGCTCCAGAGGGGAGCTGCGGCCGCTGGTGGGACTAGCATCTCAGAGGGATGTGACTTCTGCTGGAACAGGCAATGAAGGAGGGAGGGAGTAGGGAAGAAATGGAGAAGAGAGATCCCACCTTCTTTCTCTTTTTCCCCTCTGATCCTATTGGTGCCTCCCGTTGCCCGAATGTGACTGAAAGGCAGCTGGCAAGGAGCCTAGTCTTGCAGTTTCCACTCTCAGCCTCTCAAACACAGAGGTGTGCCACACACTTACCTAGCACTCTGCATATGTTGATCATTTCCTTAAATTTCACACCAAGCCTATAATGTAGGAATCATGCCCATTTACAAATGAGGAAACAGACATAAACTCACGTAGCTAGTAAGAGATGGATTCAGCCCCAGGTTTATCTGTCTATTTTCCATTTTACCACATTGCTGAGCCAGAAAATATCAGACTTTCAGTGAAAGCTTAAAGAACTTGTAGAAGGAGTTTTTCATCTTCAATTTCAAGCAATTTCATCTTATCACTAACGCGATTAATCCTCTAACAGAGTGAATAAGTTTAATTTGGAGGGGTTTTTTTCCCCCTGCAGGAGCAGAGGACATTATTTTATTCATCTCTGTAATCCCAGACCTTAGCCCAGTGCCCAGCCCTGGTTAATATTTGCTGAATGAATGCAAGGATGAATGCATGAGTGAGTGAACTGTAAATCAGCATTCCAAGGACATCTTCTCAGAGCTCTGTTGGGACAGAGTTGGCCTATCAATCTATTTTTAAATGTTCTGGCTTGTTTGAAATGGGAATTTTTCCATATTGAGCATCTGCTCATGATGATTTTTCTTGGATGGCTATAATACCTCTCTCCTTACAACCCCCAAATACACACATTAAACACACACATGTGTGTGCATTCACCAATGCTTTTCTGCCCCTATTTCTGCCATACTAATCATTTCTGTTCAGAGCCACCAGCTCTGTAAGAGTAACTTTTATAAGTACCAAAGATTGCCAAACCTCTTTCATTTCCCTCAAAATCCTATAGAAGCTCCCTGTTGTTCAGCTTAATACATATCTGTTGAATTTAATTGAAAAGTACATTTTCCATTCTAAAATTCCAATTTTTCTATATCTAGCTCCATCCTTTCTCCATCAACAGTTCCAGAATGAATCTTCCTACGAGATGAGGCTGGAATTCTCCCTCAAAGATGCTAAAGTCATTCTTCCCTCCATCCCTTTATCCATGCTTGTTCCTATGCAATCCTCCTTCTCTTTCGTGCATTCAATCATCTATTCGTTCATTCAATCACTCATTGAGCTCTTACTATATGTCCAAGCACTGTCATGCTGAAGCAGCTACCAGGAAAAATGTAGCTTTGAAGTCAAAATCCTTCGCAGGAATGCGACACACTAGGCCAGAACACACAGTGCAGGTTCTGAATGCTGCAATAGAGGCGTGAGGCCACGGGACAGAACCAGGCAGTGGGGGCTCCAGGAGTTTAGAAACAGTGTCCAAGTGCCCTGCACATCATGGGAGCCCAGCGAATATTTATTGAATGCATGAATGAAAGAAAGAACATTTGAACTAGGTTTTAAAGAATGTCTACCTATATCTTTCCAGAACCAGCTCAAGGTCTTCTTCCTGCCTACTCTGAAATAAAACCCTCTTACAGCTCTCAAAGCGTTCTATCAACTTGCCGCCTTGCATAGTTCTGTATTTCGTGCATCCAATAGCAGTATGAGCATCTATTAAACCCAGATTATAACTTACAATTTTTTTTCATGTACCATTGGGCACTGTGCTGGGTAAACAATAAATGTGGAAAAACGGCCTGAGATTCAGTTGAATTGATTCTATCAGCATTGAAATATTTGAATATTCACATCCATTTGGAAATGGTAAATTCAAATAGCATTTTAGGGTTGATGATACGAGTCCATCCGAGGAGAGCTTCCTAAAGCAGACAATCTGGAGATCATGTTACAAGACAGATTCTGAGTCTATAGGGTGATAGCTGAGATTCTGTATTTCTAAGATTCTCCTAAGTGGTGATGATACCACTGGCTCATGGACCACACTTTGAGTAGCAAGATGTTAGAGGAAAGAGGGAAAAAAAATAAAGCTTATTGAGTTCATGGTATATATCAGGCACTGGACAGGCTCTTCGAATGTGTTAACTGGATGGTTTTCACATACGTTCACAGGGTGGTTCCATTCAGATTATTCGAGGAAGTTTTTAAATATATAACTTCTCAGGACCCACTCCTAGACACTCTAATTCAGAGGGCCTGTGGTAGACAGAAAAATCATTATTTTTAAAAAGCTCCAAAAAAAAACAAAGGCCCCAGGTGATTCTGATCCACTGTGGCAGTCGGAATTCTAAGAGCCACTTCCAGTGGCCCCTGTGTAATTTCCTCTGCTTTGCGTGTGGGTAGAACCAGTGAATATGAGGAGATATCACTCTCATGATTACATCTCATTGTACGGCAAAGGGTAGACTATCTGGGGGGTCTAATGTAACCACGCAAGCTCTTTAAAAGCAGAGTTTTCTCTGGCTTGTGGCAAAAGAAGAAGTTGGAGAGATTTCAAAGGTGAGAGGAAGTCAGTGCACCGTGTTCCTGACTCGAAGGTGGAGAGGGTCATGTCAGAGGGAATGCAGGCCGCCTTAGGGGCTGAGAGTGGTGCCCGGCTGACCGCCAGCAAGGAAACAGGGACCTCTGTCCTGCAACCACGTGGAACTGAACTCTGCCCGCAACCTGAATGAGCCTGGAAGCTCCGGGGAGCCTCGGCCTCCAGGCTCGTTCAGGTTTCGGAGTCTCCCCGGAACCTCCAGATGAGAGCCCAGCCATGCTGGTCCCCTGACTGCGGCCTTGTGAGACACTGAGCAGAAAATCCAGCCAGGCCTGCTCAGAATTCTCACCCAGAAAACTGGGAGAGAAGAAACCGCGGTTGTTCTAAGCTGGTGAACGTGTGGCAATTTGTTACGCAGCAATCAAACACTAATGCGTAAACACTCAGGTCTGGCGATGACCACATTACGTAATGTGATCCCCCTCGAGCTCTGATGTGAAAGTATTATCATCCCCACATTACGATGGCCAGATGGACTCAGTTGGCTATGTTCTTTTCCCACAGTTTCACACCTAATGGCAGAACCACAATTTGAGTTTATATATATATATACTTTTTTTACTCCAAAGTTCCCTAACTCTCAACAGAAAAAAGGAAAAAGATCAAGCATATAGGCAATAGGGAGACCGGATGAAGCTGAAGAAGAAAGACTCCAGTCAGTAGACGTTGAAAAAGATGAGTCCTACTTCTTTGCTGCGCCCACAGAAATTGCAAACTCCAATCCGCTCTCTATAAAAGATAGTTGAATGGTTTGAGCAGATAAGAGAGGGTTGCGGTATTCTTTCAGGCTTAACATAGCCGCGATTCACGGATTGGAAATGGCAGTACAGTCAGATTCTCCTGACAGTGGCTCTGATGGTTGGCAATGCAATCAGTATGTCAGGGGCCAGGAACAAATGGCTGGGCTTAGTCCCTAACCAGGTCTTACATCCTCCTGGCTCGCTAGAGATAAAGAGAACATTTAGGTAAGGCCTCGATGGTGTTTCATCAGCTTCCAAGGACAGAACTTAGTGTGTAGTGACGTCAGCTGGGATATGAAACACTGAGACTCAAAGAAGCTCTGTCCTCTGGCTCTCGACTCAGGAGGAGTCACTTCTGCCAAAGGTGTGAGGTGTGGTGCATGCTTGCTTCAAGCTGGTCTCTTCGTTCAGTTTTTTCTCTGCTCTCTCAGATGCTGACTAAGGGAATGCAAGACAGCAGGAAGGTCCATCCATTCATTCATTTGTCCATTCTGCCCACACACCAGTGCTAAGTTCCAGCTGGCATGCGCAGTGGGATGCAGAGGCAACTGGGCTTCATCAGCCCACAGTTTTAACACAAAACAAAAGCCATCTTCTCTTCAGAAAGAGTAAATATAGAAATCTATCCCCAATTCTGATATGATCTTTTGAAAACAGCTTTTAACTATATTAATCTGTGTATGCAAATTCCAAAAGTATGCAATAGAAATTCTAAAGAAATCCATCCAAGAATAATTGATTTAGCTCTTCCAAGGAGGGGCTGCACTGACTTCACTCCTTGAGTATTCATTCACGTCTTTCATTCATTTGCTGGGGAAATACACACTGGGCACATTCATGTGCTACCAGGGAGGCAAAGGTACAAAGGTGAATGAGACAAATTTTAGCCCTCAAAAACTAGCACGGGTGACCAAAATATGCTAACAATCATAACTCAGCTGGTGCGCAGAGTCCTCTGATAGAGGGAAACCTGTGTCTCCATCTATAAACTCTATTTGTGGAAATACAATCTGAAAACCAGAGGACTGTGCAAGTAGATTTTTCTGCTGGGCTGAGTGTTTTCTTATTTAATCTGCTTGTAAAACCCTCCCTTTCCATTTCTACAGCCGCTCCATCAGGAATTTTGATGAACTGGGGGACAGAAAGCCTATCTGTATGTGAAAAAGGCTGAGGCATCGCACAGTGCCTTCAGGATTCTTCCTCTGACAAGTGGTTGGCATCTGCTAACAACACTTCTTTTCTTGAGCTTTGTAACGTTGCCAGACTGAGAACTGAGCTTTGAAAAAGGAGATGGAGCTGTTAACAAATGCCTTTGTTATCTCTGGAATTGATTACTGTACAGTGGTTCACAGAAAAAACTTGATGTGTATCTTGTCTCAATATTTACCTGCTCCTCCCAGGAAATATTGTCTAAGAGAAATTCCCTGCAGTACAACAAATGTCAACTTGTCTCAGATAACTGGTGCAATTCACCAACCGACTGTCCTTTTCCCATCTGTGGAAACGGTACGATAAGACCCCAGGAAGAATTTCTCATTAAGTGCTTAGAGATCTTTCTAATTTGATGGCTGTGTGAAGTGTTTAATACACCCTTTTCCCCACCTCTTTCATTTGAGAAATATTCATTGAAACCTTCTATGTGCCAAGCCTTTTGCTGGCTTCTTGGAATATTCTAATGAATGAAACAAACCCAAGACAGAACGGTCTTCGAGGAGACTGTGTCTCATGTAGGAGAGCAATACTTCACAAGCAATTCCAGTATATGATGGTAAACCAAGATTGTGGAGTACACGTGCTATGAGAAGCAGTATAGGAGGAGATCAACGACAGCTGTTTTGAGAAAGTGATTTTAGACTAAAACTAGAAGGATAGATGGGAGTTAGGCATTCTTCAGATATCTGGAGGGAGTGGGGGGGGTGCAGTGAACAATAAGGAGGTGGCATTTCCTAAGCAGAGAGGACAGCACGTAAAAAGCAGTTCGGAGGTGAAAGAAAGCATGGCAAATAACCTTGGGCAAGTTGCTTGGCTTCCCTAAGCCTCAGAAAATCTAGCTCAGTGTTTATTAGCAAGTACTCATGGAATGCTAGCTAGTATTATTTCCATTTATTGGGGAACTAAGAAAAATCCAAGATCAGGATAGTTGGGCTTCCTGGTGTTTTTCTCCCAGTCTTGTATGCCAGGATTCCTTTACAGCTAGAATGTAGCCTGTGTTGTATCTAAGAAGCTCTTCGATGTACGAACTCAGCAAACATTCATTATTTATATGTCTACTTCTGACTCAAAATTATCAGTTCTTTGCAGATAAGTGCTATATCTTATTATTTCCATGTTCACACACATAATATAGTACCTGGCACAAAATAGTTAATCGATAAATGTTTCATGAATGAATGAATGAACAGAAGAGAATAGAAACAATAGAAGAGAACAGGGTTCAGTAGAGTAGAGCAGGAGCTAGCAGACTCCCACTGAATCTTGGTGCTGAGCTGCAGGAAATTCAGAGAAGAGCAGCTCTTGACTTCAGTCACTGAGATATTTATGGAGCAAGGGCTGCCCAGGCTGCCAAAGTTTGGAACAGCAGGAGAATAAAAATGCATGCTCGTCCTAGAGATCTTCCACTTGCCTCACAGAATAAATTGTGGGCATTGCATTTCTTCTCTATGCCTCCCTTGAGGAGGAAATGTGCAGCTAAACTGTATTACATGATAATAAAAATCTAAGACCCTCAAAATATAAATCCTTGTTATAGTATTATTTCAAGAATTATGTGTACACACTTTCTACAATATGGGTATTTTTGAAAATATTTAAAATATACCCAAACCTAGCAATAACCTTGGTGCCTTTGCACTTCGTTATAAACTAGACATCCTATCACGTACAATCCATTATCATTAATCCCGTTCTAAAGGTGGGGAGACAGAGGCTCATCACAGCCAAGGGAGCTGTCCAGGGTAGCGCAATTGGTGCTGGTGCTCAGCCGCTGACTAGGTCCTGTGTATCCGTGACAAGAGGGGACGGATGCCTTTTAAAGATAGGATATGAGCCCTGGCTGTCTTTGGGTTTGGTAAGCATATTTGTTTTATATATTATAGTATAGGATAGTATAGTATAGCACATTAATGTTCCCTCTTTCCTAGGTCCAATGGTTCTCCCAACTCATCCATTTATCTGGATCCTCCTCTTCTTGGGGATTCTGCCTAAGTTTTACCTCCTCCAAGCAGCGTTCTTGAATATGCCAAGCCAGACTGATTAGAGCCTCCTCTGGATCCTGTTCTTAGGCCATCAGGTTTGCATCCCTGGCTTAGTGCTTTGCAAACACTGCTTTACATACACAGCCACCTCTTCGTTTACACACTAGGTCTTCAGCTCAATAATAAAACCAGCAAATATTAGACCTGGAAGGCCCTTTACTTGGACTTTAATTCATAGCTCTATCATCCCCAAGCTGGTTATTCATGTGCATGTTATTTAACGTCTCTGTGCTTCAGTTCCTCATTTTAAAAAAGGGAACAATAGCGCCCTATCATAGCGTTGTTGTAAGGAGCAAATGAGTTAATACATTAGTCCCCCCACATCCCTGTAGATATGTTCCAAGACCCCAGTGGATCCCTGAAGCCATGGATAGTACTGAACCCTGTATTTACTATGTTTTTCCTATACATCCATACCTACGGTAAAGTTTAATTTATAAATTAGGCGCAGTAAGCGATTAACAACGATACCGAATAATAAAATAGAACAATTATAACAATGTATGTAATAAGAGTTACAATAGATCTTAGCAACCTCAGCATACAATTTTTTTTCTTTCCTTACTAAGTTGAGAACTTTTATCTTTTCACTCAAAGGAAGTACTTTACGGCTTCTCTTTGTCACATCCAAATTGCCAGCACGACTACTCTTGCACTTTGGGACCATTATTAAGTAAAATAAGTGTTTCTTGAAAACAAGTGCTCCGATACTGCAACAGTCGATCTGATAACCCAGACAGCTAAGTGACTCACGGCATGGATCCCTGGACAAAGGGTTGAGTCACGTCCCAGTGGGACAGAGTGAGATGGCGCAAGCTTTCATCACGCTACTCAGAATGACGCACAATTTAAAACTTATGAATTGTTTATTTCTAGAGTTTTCCATGTAATATCTTCAGACTATGATTGACCGCCGGTGATTGAAGCCACGGAAAGTGAAACTGTGGCTAAGGGGGGACCACTGCGCCTCTGGCACTTTTCAGTAGTTGTTAGCTATTTTCTTAGGCCAACAGTTAAAGACATAGAAGTTGTCCCTCATGTAAAGCTCAGTCTGAGCAAGGAAGGTACTGGAGTTCTGTCAGTTTCACCCAAGGGGTTGCCTCCCTTGTGGACTACCCTCATCCCACCAGAATCCTTGGAGCTCCAAAGATCATAGTTTAGAAACCACCAATTCACCCAACATTCTGTAAGGACTAAAATACGAAGGCCAAGAGAGGTGAAATGACTTGTCTAAGCTCACACAGCCAGTCATTGGCAGGGACGTCTGGCCCTGGGCCAGTGTGACTCACACTTCCACCACACTAGACCATGTCTTACCATCAGTTACCCTTTATGTATTCCTTTCTCTTCTGCTCTCAACTCCCCCGCAGCAAAAAGCCATGCGTGGTTTTATTCATCCACTGAGCATATAGATGTGACTAAGACCAGTCCCTGCATTTGTGGAGTTCACACTCCTATGCAGGGAGATAGAAACAGAACATAATTATGATAGAAGAGAACTGGCACAATAATATAGATATGCCCAGGGTTGTCAGTCAAGATGAGGGATGATCAATCTAGCCTCGAGAAAAATGCAACACCATAAGTAGGAGGTCACAAGGCAAATTGAGCAGTGGGGGCATTGCTAGCAGAGGGCACAGCTTGGGCAAACACTCATGCAGGGAATAGCATGACATCTGCCAGGAACTGCCAACGGTTTCCTTTTCCTACTAGAGTATGAAGCCGCAAGACAGGAAGTGGGGAGAGACAGACCTGGAGCGAAAGTCAGGGATCACATACTGAGGTTGGGGAGTAGGCGGAGAGGTCATGTACGCCATGTTGGAACATCTATGGATTGATTTTTGTTTCCAGAACTACATATTTTAGTTTGAAGTTGAGTGGGTTATGTTTGCAGAGAAAAAAGAAAAACAACCCACAGTTTTGATGGAGCATTAAAATAGAGCATTACTAAACATATGTTTGTATCTTCTACAGTGATGGAAAAGGGAAAATTCTCTCCCACATTAGGCCAGTGCAGAAGTGCTGAGAGTCAACAAAATGAAGACATTGACCAATCGCTCTGGGTGTTGCTGTGGTACAGATCTGCTTTGATAAATGGAGGTTCAGCCACGGGGAGAGTTACCAAATACTGTTCAAAGCAACCTTAGTTAACAACTTGGGCTCCATTTCTAAGAACAAATTTTTCAAATCAGATGAGGTGAAAATTGTAGAGAGCTTGAGAAGAGACAATTAATTAATGTGCTTACCTCTGGCCAGATGTGGGAGCTGGTAGCCCAAGATACGCCCTCCTTGGGGTCTGCAGGACCTTCCCCAGTGAGGCGGGGGCTGAGAGGGCTGGGACAGAGAAGGAAAGGCCTCTGCCCCTGCAGTAAGGAGTCCTGGCAGCTCAAGTCTATTTATTAGTGTCTCCGCTCCTCCCCTGCTGTTAGAGTAATATAATGAATTGTTCACAGGTGCATCAAATGAGGTTTAGACGATCGCTGGGAGCTTTGTTACCCAAACAGGCCAAATTAGGAAGAACAGATGCATCAGACAAACTACAGTCCCTTAGCAGAAGTACAAAACTTGAATTCATGAAGGTCGCTGCTCACATTTGGCCTTGATGGCCTTCACAGCAGTGGGATTTGGCCCCCTGTTTAACTCTTGCTTGCCAAGAAGTACTCTCTGCCTTCATTTTGGGGGGGGATAGGAGTGATGAGGTGAGTGTCCCAAGGAAATTGTCTTCTCCCCTCAAATAATAATGAGAATAAGAATAAAAATGACAGCTCCCATGGATTGGCATTGCTGTATGGCTGGGTAGCTTTTTCCCTGAACACGAAGTCTCCAGAAAAAAGGGACCAATGAGGGCTAACATCATCCTGTGTCATCCTCCATACACTGAGTACCCAGCATGGGCTGCAACCCCTGGAGGAAGGAACTCCTATTTCCAAGTGGCACAAAGGTACTATCTGCTCAACAAATGGCGCACTTTAGCCTTTGCACCTTTTCACAGAGAGTAATTTGTTCTAACCCTCACAAAAGTGCCATATGAGCTCGTGGTGGCCCCGCAAATGTTATCTCCAATCCTTACAACATCACTGTAAGAATCTTAGGATCTCCAATTTACAGATCAGAAAACTGACAGCCAGAAAGATTAAGCAACATGGTGATAGTGACACAGGGCGAACAAGGATTTGACCTGAAGCAAATTCTACTTCTCCTGCTGCCTTAAACTAAAATAAACACAGTTTTCTTCTCTTCAGCTCTAGCTCCAGGAGGAGGAATGAGAAAGGAGAGGGAGAATATGTTGGCACAGTGCCATGAGAGGAGCTCTGTCATCAGGAGATCTAAGTTTGATCCTTGTTCTGTGTGAAACTTGCTTTGAGCCCCGGAGCCAGTGATGACTCTGACCTTGCTTCTTCCTTGAAGATTAGTATTACACTAGACAGCTGATGTCCATCTTGCAGTTTAATGTCCATGAAGTCCAAAGGGATTGTCCTTTGGTTCATTTTTTTTTTCTGTAGAGAATATTAAGAATACATAGACTCCATATATTTTTGAAGGTGATCTGGAAACGCATACAAAAAAACATAAAAATATTCATGCACATCTGTATGCACAATAATTACAACTCCGGAGAAATTACAAGGAAATTATAAAAAAAGAAGAGAAGAGCTCTGAGTACAAAGTTGTGGCATTTGCCATCATGACAAACTCCCACACGTAAATGCCCCACAATCGGAGAAAGGTCATGTGAATCATAGCATCTATATGCGATGGGATGATTTCCAACTATGACACCTCTCCAAGTAGAAATGTGTATATGCGCTTATGAAATATAATTGAGTGGAAAATAGAGAATTTAAAATTGTGTGTAAACTATATTGCAGGTAAAAAACACATTTACAGAGTGATTGATTGAATGAGATCACGACATAAAATAATTTATCTTGTCAATAGGTTTATGACTAGTTTAAAAAAATTATATTTTTTAAGTCACACTATCACTTTGATCACTTAAAGGTATTTCATCAAAACTTTTTGACATATATATTTCTCTTGTGATTATAAAAGTGATGCTCATTATATAAATTTTGAAAGTTCAAAAAAGTATAAAGAAAGGGGAAAACAGCCAAATCCCACTTATCAGAGGGATTTATTTAGGATTTTGTCCTTTTTCTAATCATTTAAAAATTGATTTTGGTTTTCCTTTATATGGGTAGATTATTCTCACTATAGAAATCTGAATCATGTTTTGCCTTTTTTAGTATTCGATTTAATGTCATATTTTTCCTGTTATTAAAGGTTTATAAACACAATGCATTTTTAATCCATCACTTAATTCTAACTCTGATAGCTATTTAGATTATTTGCAATGTTTTGCTAAATAATCTTGAAATGGTTCTTATAATATATGCATCATTGTCCAAATTTTGGATTTTTTGCTTATGATAGAATGGGAGAGTAAATGCCTTTTCTTTTAAACAAAATCTCCTCATCCTTGGGCCTTGTATTCCATCCATTCTGAAGTCAGTAAGATTACTCTTCAAAGAATTGGTGTTTTTTTCTTGAAACACAGATACTTAAGTGGCCTGTTGTTTGAGCCCTTGCACGGCTTTCTTTTGCCTTTAGAGATGAAGACAGTTTAGCTCAGAATAAAAATCTGGAGTTACCACTTTTTATTCTAAGAACTCTGTGGGCTTTTCTCCCTTGTATTTTGGCCAACATGCACGTGGGCCTCTTGAAGGAAACTGGAGCTTTCTATTTGGTCAGGCTACACCTGGACTTTTAAATTTATAATTGAAAATTATTATCTGTGTCATTTAAAGTAGCAATTTACGTTTGACAAATTTGCCTCTTAGGAAGAAATAGAAATGTAGTTGTTTAAAGTTTATAATAAAGTTACATTTATAATCGTGAAAAATTAGAATGATTTAAATGACCAACAATAAAGTATTAGTTAAATAACTCATGATATGATGGACTACGATAACAATATTTTAGAACCCTTAAGGATATTAGAAAGCGTTTGTGACTGTTAATTGAAAAAAGAAAGATATAAAAGAATATGTATAGTATGTATACATATGTGCTACATATAAATGTATGTAAAAATGCTTCTATATGAAATATCTCACTGGAAGGAGCACACACACACAAACCTCAAAATATCTACTGCAGCTTTTTAGTGAAGCAGTGTAAACACCATTCTTTCCAGGTTCTACATGGGTGTGTCTGTTACTAACTGATTTCACCTAAAATACAGGAAGCTTTTCTAATTCATAGGCTTAAATTGGTTGTCATTTTGCTTTTTGCTTTTCTCTCAGCAAAGTTTTCCTCAATTATATCTTTGGTTATTGCTTCTGTTCCTCTATTAAATCTTCTGGCTATTGCTCCTTTCAATTGTTCTCATTTTCTCCCCAGACAATCCTATATAATTCTCAGGTTGGATTTTTCTTTAGTCTTCCATCTTTATCATCTTCTTTCTGGTTATTTTGATCTGTTTTCGTCCTTTGTCTCCCTCTAGGAGTTTTCCAAATCTATTCTCTTCAGCACAAATCCCATTTTTCTCAGTGTCTATTCTGTTCTTTACTACTTCCAATGTAGACTTTAGTTTTGTTAACATTTTTAGTTTACTTTCATTCTTCTTGTGGCTTTTGGCTCTGGTTTCATGGTGATCAGACTTTTTTGCATAACTGAGGATATCTGATTGAGTTCCAAAATTATTTCTTCTAGAGTTCCTGCAGTAGATGATTTTCAGAAGTCTTCTGAATACATAATTCCTTTTCCCTTATTTGATAGCACTTTTTTTTAATAGTCCCCACGTTGATACTGCTGTTTTCCATTTATTCATCCTTCAACAGAAGAGATCTGTTCAGACCTAGAATTTGCCAACAAATGTGATCTGTGGATTGCCCTTGACCCCAATTTCTGTCCACTGACACGCTGGTCTAATTCCTCTAGCAGACCTGCCACTGGATGGCAGATTGATGCACGGAGTTCTCAGTACAATTCTTGCATCTCCCACACATTTGTTTAGTGCTAAACTGCGACAGGCTCTTCCCGCTTTGCCCTCCTCTCGAGGGTCTGACACTGTAATCAGATGAAGTGTACATGAACAACAGCCCTCCACACTCGCTGCCGCCAGACTCCTTGTTTCCTCTTCTGTCGTCTCCGGCAATTTGACAATTTCACTTGTGGAAATCGTACCTCTTCAGATTCCCTGCACTGCCATTACATTTTTTCTTTCTTCCTGATTCCAATTTTGTTTGTTTTTTTTTAATTCTGGATATTATGATTAGGAGTGGTTATAAAAAGAGAATTCTGGGCGCCCACTCGGTGGCCCAGCAGTTAAGTTTGCATGTTCCGCTTCAGCGGCCCGGGGTTCCCTGGTTCAGATCCCGGGTGCAGACATGGCACTGCTTGGCATGCCATGCTGTGGTAGGCGTCCCACATATAAAGTAGAGGAAGATGGGCATGGATGTTAGCTCAGGGCCAGTCTTCCTCAGCAAAAAGAGGAGGATTGGTGGCAGATGTTAGCTCAGGGCTAATCTTCCTCAAAAAAGAATTCTGTTGCAGAAAGTTAGGAAGAGCACTCTGGGTTCTACTTCTCTCTTTCGAAAGCGGAGCCCATTTAGGAGAAGGAAACCTGTCCAGTTTTCAAGTTGAAACAGATCTTACTTTTTCGAATCAGAGTGGAGATAGCTGGGAAAGGCTGAAGAAGCATCTGTTTTAGGATCAAATGGGCATGAGATGGTTGGAACATTGATTATGTTGCCAAACAGTTCAATGCTTGTAGTTAATGAGCAGTTATTGAATAATTTGTCACCATCTTGACACTGATTATTGGTGCATTTTTGTGAGTTTTTGGATTTTCTGTCTTTATTGGCAGATTGAGAGACGCTTCTTCCAACTACTTTCTAACGCTATTTTAAGCCAGAGGCCTCTGAGGATTAAAATTCACATGATAACTTTGTTTTAATACTGAGTACAAATGCACATGTAGTAAGGCATTTTTATTTTCGTTTACTCTGTGATTTGAATTCTAACACAGAGCCCATTCCTGGTGATCAGATACCTCAGAGCCTCCAATATTTGCAGCCTCTGTCCTCAGGACTGACCGGTTTCTCTGTCAGTCTTGGGCTCCGCTAATACTGAGAGATGCAGTATGTTTTTCAATAATCTTTTCGCAATTTCTTCATTAGAAACTGAGTAGCCACTAGCAGATTTGATTGACTTATGTGAGAAACTGTTGAAGAAACTGAGTGTTTAGCTTGGAAAAGAGAAAAACAAACACTTGAGATCTCATCTTTTAGTATTTAAATGCTGCCATGCATAAGAGAATAAGCATACTCTGTATAATTCTGGGGAACAGAACTAGTGACAATAGGTGGATGTTACAGGGAAACTAGTTTTAATATGAGATTGTAAGTTCCTGAAGGATCCTGTTGGCTTTTGTTCATTTTATCCATGGCATCAAACACAATGCCTTCAATACAAAAGATGCTCAATAAATGTTTATCGAGTAAACATTGTTGAACATTTCAAAGACATTTTGTGATAATGAAGTCAGGCAAAGAATGGACCATCCTCTAACAGTGATGGTCTCTAAGAAATTCCTGATTGGAGAAGAGCGATGTACGGAACCAACCTAAGCGTTCTTCCCCCTCTCAGTTCTGTGACTCTGGGCCCCACCGGCAGACTAGAATAGAGGGCCTTTTCTCTTCGCTCCTTAGTTAAGAGAATCATCAATGATGTGGGATGGCGGAGCAGCAGCCAGGGCCTGCTTTCTCGCCCCCACTTAGCCGGCTCTGTTGCCTTGGCTAAATCACTTTACCGTGCTGGGGAACCCGCCTCCAGCAGTTTGCTTCTTCCTTATGTTACTGTGATGATGGACACTGCTCTCCTAAGTGTTTTTCTGCCTCCAGACGCCCTTCTCTAATCCATGCTCCACACCATGGCCTGAGGGATCTTCGTAAAACCTACTCAGACCATGACATTCCTGTCTTTGAAACTCTTCCCCACTGCCTAAGGATAAAGTCCAAAGTCTCACGTAATGGTGAAGAGACAGCCCTGGAATCAGTTTAGATTTTGATGCTGTTAATTGCCAGCGGTGTAGCCTTGAGTACACAGATGTGTCTCAGTTTGCTTTTCTGTAAATTGGGGATAATAAAAATTACTACCTCAGGTTTATAAGAATTAAATTACACACACACACAAACATTACATATATATATGTCAAATACAGCATCTGATTATATATATAATATCCATAATATATGTGTACATACAGTAAAAGTTGGCTGCTCCACAAACGGACCCATCGCTTCCTACCCGCTCTCAGCCCGGCTCCCTCCTGGAACCACTTACAGTCTCCTGTACGGATAGAGCAGCGGTCCTTATCTTGGAATCTGCTTTTTCCTCTAGTCAAATCTCCTTGGCTCTTCCTCTGGATCATGTCCTCCTTTCATCTTTCAAGACCCAGCTCTGCGTCACCTCCTCCTCTTTCCCTAATGTCCTCTCCCTACTTGACGAAGTTGTCCTCTCTCTCCTTTGTATCCATTACTGTTCTTCTCACATATCTTTATTTACGCACTTGCAGCACAATATTGACATAATTTGATTATATCCCGCCTCCTCTGCCAGACTGATTGCTCTTTGAAGATACAGAGGTTGATTTTTTTTGTTTGTTATTCATCTTAGAAGTCTCAGTGCTCAACTTAATTCTTGGCGCATGATAGGCATACAGGAAAGTTCTGTCAGGTGAGTGAAAGAATGAAGAGAGTATCACATTCTGGGATCTCTAGCCACAAAAGTGACTTTTGCTCCCGTCTAGATGGCTATCATCTTCGACAAATTGCCATCTTGGATTATGAAGAATTACCTCATCCCTCCTTATAACTGCACTTTCAAGAAGTCAGGAATTAGCGCTGTCACAACAAAATGGGAAAGGGCAGGAGGCGTATTTGCTAGTAGTTGTCTGAGGGTCTGAAGAACAGCAGCGGAGAGTGCACTTAGTCAACCGGGCCCCAAGCACCTTCCCAGAGGCGTGCAGCAAGGTACCGGGCTCACGGGCATCCTTCCTCTGGGCACCCAGTGAGACCAGATCTAGACAAGACATGCACAAGAGTCTGGGAGGAGCTGCTCCAGCATCAGCTCAAGAACTGGTAGAGTTAAAACGATTATCTTCCCAAAGACACCTTTCCTAAACGAATCAGTAGGATTTTGTTTTCTTTCTTTCATGTGCTTGGAGAAATAAAGAAGTCATGTCTACCGTAAGCAGCTATAACTTTTTTTATGAGATAAACTAAAAATACATACAATACCACATAATGCACTTACATCTTAGGTTGTAATTAATGCAAATTATGCAAGATTCATATACAATGTGATTAGACTCCTCTAGCACATAATTTATGGTTGAATTAACAAAGAAGCTGATTAAATGAGAAAATTGATTTCTGTCATTATACTTTTTTTTGGTTATGTTTTCAGGAAGAACATGTCTGAGGACTCAAAGAAATGAGATTACAAAGTTGAAGTTGTGGTTCAAGCTATTCATTCCACTCTTCGACCTTCTTCTTACAGCTCAGCAAACCTACAGAAATACATTACACTTTTTGACAATATGCTGGGGGACAAGTTTCAGTACAACAACATGGCACTCTTGTAGCCCTGAAATACAAGCACATGGATGATTCACCCACAAACCAGAAAAGAGGTTTTTTTCCATGACGTATCGACCAGGGGCATTTTCTTGAGTCTTATTCAAAAGCATTTCAGCAGATTTTCACAGATATGAATATAGAAATTGTGTATATGCTTAAATCTTTGCTTGGAATTTGAGTGGAGGAACTGAATATAAACTTTGGAATTAAAAAAAATTGGAACTCTTTCTCATTTATTAAAAGAACACACAGTGTAAACTGACGATAAATATTCATAGACATAACTTGCATCTCCTAGGCAATAAGTGTCTTGATGGCTCTCGTCTGCATCTTTTTAGTTTCCCTCCCTTCTCTCTAACTCCTTCCCATGTAATCAACTCCCGAATTCTAATAGGTTGCTTTTGCTTCTATAATATTTGTTTCCTTCCTTCCTCCTATCCTTCCTTCCTTCCTTCTTTACTCCTTCCCTCTGTCTCTCCCATGTTTATTGAGTGCCTACTCTGGGCCAGGCATTAAAAATACAGTAATGCATAGAACAGACAAGGTATGGTCTCTAGTCACAAGATGCTTATTACGGTGCCCTTACATTTTGTATTTTCTTCAGAAGTGCGATGAATGTTCACATTGTAGCAAGTGAAGCCTGGAACATAGAATAGTAAAAGTCTAAGAGCAGAAAGAAGACGGGCTAGAACTGGTGGCTACATAAATTTAACCTTTCTAACCTTTCTAGGAGTTGTAGCTTTCTGAAAATGGACATGAACAAACTAAGTGGAGGGAGGGTGTGCCTGCTGGGGTCATGGAAGAGGCAACATTGCCCTGAAGAGCTAGCTGCGACATTGACGAGCCTGGTCACTCTATGCTGCTTGCTTCATTTATCTTAATGTCAGTTTTTCCCTCTGTAGAAAAAGGCAGTAGGTCCCACCTTGCAGAGTTGTTGAGAGGATTCTGGGGAATTATGAATGTGCTTGATCCATTATAGAGGCCGAGGAGATGCTCAGTCCTGGCTCTCTTTTCCCTTCCTCTTCTGGAAGTTGACAGCAACTTTCCAAACCAGAGAAACACCTTTTCGAGTTTCTTCTATTGAGAGTAAATGCCTGTACTGGCTTCTGAACTCAGCTCAATATTGTGGCCGGAAGTGGTTGACTTCAGGGCTTCCCAGGAATGGCATTTCAAGCAAATACTCAGAAAACTCTCTTGAAATGTTCCCCACATTCTGCTTGCTAAATGCAGATTATCCTGGCATTTGATAGTCTGGTTCAGTCACAGACTTAAAGCCGTAACATCTAGGAAAGTGACGCCTTCAGGAAGGAGGAGCTGAGAGTGAGGGGGTGAGATTGCAACCTCCTAGGAGCGATCACGCTGTGTTGGAAACAGTACTGGTTTTGGAGCCAGATGGACCAGAATGTGAATTGTTGCTTTTCCACTACAAGCTGTGCAGTGTTGCAAATGTTATTTGGCTCTCTGAGTTAACAATGATGGACGGATGTGGGAATCCCAGAGATCAGGTGTCAGTCTTCTCCTTGTGGGGCTCTCTCAGGTTCAGAGGTTGACCTTCCTGTCCCTTTCTCTGCAGGGAGCCTGTGGTGTGAGCTCCACCCACAAAGCCTTTGTCTCCGCATGTGTTCGACACTGTGATGTGTGTAATGGATGAGTGACTATTTGCATTTTTAGACACTAGACAACCCTTTCTGTAAACCAGAGTGAGGCCTAGTGTTGGAATTTCCACCTTGGTCAAGAGATGGGAAGAGGACATCTGACCAAGCCTCGAGCCTCCCGCCACCACCTTTCGTCCCCTTGTGGGGAGATGGTGAAGAGCACAGACTCTGGGGCCAAACCGTCAGAATTTAGATCCTGGCTCTGCCACTTCCTCACCGTGTGACCTTGAGCTAGTTGGCTGGTTTCTCTGTGCCACAGTTTCCTTATCTAAGAAATGAAAATAGCGGTAATACAGAGACCTGCTTTATGGAGCCTCTGTGATGGTCAAATGCATTTGAAACACTTAGAGCGGTGTTCAGTGCCTCTGATGATTCCTGTCACCACTGGCATGGTGACATGCTAGAAGGGGCACAGGGTCGGAAGCCCAAGGTGTGCACTCAAGTCTGGAGCCTCTGCTGACAAGCTGTCTGACCTGCATGGAGTTACATAAATTCTCTGAGTCTCTGGCTCCTTGTATGAAAAATGGGGACAGTAACTGTGACCCTATCTACCGGAAGCAGTTGTGCCCAGGCAAGCAGAGCTGGCTGTGGGCGCCACCTTAGCCAGGGAGTCAGGGGACTGTGAGGGTCCCGCCCTAAACCAACACAGATCAGGCCACAGCCCAGATGTCTGACGTCACCATAATGCAACAGAAGCCCCCTCCCCAACCAGAGCAAAGCTGGGGCTCACCTCATAATCCACGCCATGGGGAGGAATAAAGCCTGACAGGGACAGGAGAGACAGGGCTGGGCCTCCACGGCGCCATGCCAGCACTAACCAGGAGAGCGAGGGCCAGCTCAAGGACCCACGCCCCACCACCCCGCTTCAGTGCTGTGCTGTTGTATCCCTGGGGGCAGAGGAGGCTTCAAGTTGTTTTCTCCACTTACCAGCTGGATGACTTATGGCAAGTTATTTTACCTCTCTGGGCTTCGGCTTTCTCATTTTGAAAATCAAGTAACCTTCTGATAAGTTTCCTGTCCTGGAACAAAAATGCCCTGGTCATGCTGATTTAACAATTATCACCCACTGGCAGTTCTATTTCTCATCCTAAAATCTTAAGCTGAAATTCATGTGTATTCATCAGTTTCTTATGAGGTTTGTTATTGTGAGTTAATATTCCCAAGGCCTGTTCACTTCTAAAACAGAACAAGCTTTGTTTTATGACTCTAAGTCTCAGGGTCAAATATTAACTTAGGGTGATTTATCCAAGGTAAATGCCACCTCATGAGGCCTGAGGGCAGCCAGCCAGGCTCTCCTCGGATGATGGACTGGAAGAAGGTGCCATCTTTCAAACTTCTGCAGGCAGCTCCGAGGGCCACACACAGTGACGAACGTAAAAACGGCTTTGTAAACCGGAAAACACTTTGCCCGTATAAAATGGGCGTGGCTGTGAAGGGACAGTGCTGGTGGGCGCCTCAGGTTCAGCATGCAAAATGGCCTGGCTCTTCCAGGATATGACAGATGCCAAAGCAAAGTGACAGCTTCGGAAGAGTTCCAGTTGACAATCCCACCATCACCCCCAGCCCCCCAAGACATGGAAAAAAAAGAGAGAGAGAGAAAATCCCTGGTCTTTAATATCGAATGCTCCCTGCTGGTTCCGTGAAGGCCTGGAAACAGCAGGTGACCATGTGCAAGTGACTTTGAATTAAGACTGAACTCTCTGTGTCCTTCGTTTCTCCCTCAAATGTGGAATGATTTTCTAAGAATTTAATTATCTAAGAACACAACATCAAAGCCGTTAGACCCTTGTTAGTGTTAATTCAAACTTAATGTGCCTGCGATTTAGAGATCCTGGATACTAGGAAAATGATTTCAATTTAAATAGCCCTGTTTGTCTGACACATCACAAAGCATCTTTTAACGTAGATTTTCTTTTTAATAGAATACTATATCCCAGGTCTCTCCCACTGAAAAAAGATTCTCATTGTGGAGAGATCAGACGCTCTGATAATCAGCAGGATGTGGTGGAGAGAACAAATATGGGCTCTGGCCCCTTAGAAACCCCAGTTCAGACCTGAGAGGCTCACCTGGCCCATGTCTGCGGCAGGAGCTCAGCTTCTTCGCGCTTTGGTGAATTAACCTCTCAGTGAGGACTCAGAGCTGACAAGAGCACGAGCCGGGGAGTCACCAAGTGGGGCGGGCGCAGGGGCGGGGCTGGAAGCCGGTGGTACCGGTGGAGTCTGGGGTCTAGAATGAGCCGATCCATCCCAAGGCGACGTGGAATGAATGCTAGCATGAAGGACTAACAAGCCTGGCCAGCTTTGTGACCCACAAGTCAATCATGACTAATTTCAAACAAGAAATGGCTCCTTCTTAGGAAAACGTAACTGTTTTGAAAGCATTAGGGGCCAGCCTGGTGGCATAGTGGTTATGTTCTCGCATCCCACTTCGGTGGCCTGGGTTCATGGGTTTGCATCCGGCGTGCGGACCTACTCCACTCCTCAAGCCATGCTGTGGTGGGGTCCCACATACAAAATGAAGGAAGATGTGCACAGATGCTAGCTCAGGGCCACTCTTCCTATACACACACACACATACACACACACACAGCATTACGGTATTCTAGGTGAGATATATATCACATATGTTAACCGTGGGATGACTGGATAACAAAACCAGCCAGCCCTGCTGGAACACATTAGTTTTGAAAGTGTGGGGTAAGCTCTGTGATACAATAATGCCTTTGAACGTTCCGTCTGTTATTGTAATCTGAAAGCACTCAGGTAGGCTGAAGGTCGTTGTCTTAAAGTTGAGGTTAGCACCGTAATTGGACTGACAAAGATTTATGTGTGTATCATTAATTTTAAGTGCATGTCCCAGCTTACGTTTGTTTGGTTCGTGGTTTGGAGAGAATTTGTGGTGTCTACTGTGGTGCAGCACGGTTCCTGCCTTATGAACACCCTGTATTTGCGTGGCCTATGATCAGCATGACCTTCCTGATGACTTGTGAGGTGGTGGGGCGGACCGCGTTGTCCCTGTTTACAGTAACTTAAGTCCCAGGGAGATTAGCGACCTCTTTCAGGGCCACGCAATGAAGTAGGAGAGCCCAAACAAGAACCCAGAATTTCTGATTCTGGGTTCTTTTCATAGAAACTTGATATCCTTTTCAGCAAAAAATATTGCAAAGGACCCACCACAAGCTAGATTATTCGGTAGACAATTTCTTCCTCATAACGTCAAGTTTCTCTCCACCATGATTTTCCCAATTCAGAATCTAGTGCACCCTTCTCTGTGCCCCTCCCCCATCAAGAGCTTTCTTCATAAAATAATATCCAATGTCAGTCATTTACACTTTAGTGTGAATTTAAGCCAATACGGTCTCTCTCCCTTAGTCTTTTACATTTTAATCACTTTCTTTCAGGCGAATGATAGTAACGCTCTCTCTCCTATTAAAAGAAGGAGCACAAGGAGCTTTAACAGTTTTAGTTTAGGGACCTCTACTAGAAGCCTCCAGTAAAAAACACCCTGGGATGTATCCATGAACCCAGCATAGAAAACGCTTTTTACCACCAGATTGGACATTTCCTAAAAGAAGGGATCACAGCTGTCTCGTTGGCTACTGTACCCCAGGGGTTGGATACAGTCTTTTAAATAATTCCAGAATCAATACAATCAACCTAACAGATATAGCAAGTCATGTCAACTATGTCACATTTTTGTAAGCTGAATATATCTTTAAAAAGACACTAAATGCCATATTTGAAAAGAGCTTCACAGCCACTGGTCCGATTGGAAAAGAGTTCCTTAAGGCACCTAAGTAATTCACCCTCTGCCTGGATGCGCTCATGGAATCAGGTGAAAGAGAAACTAAAATGGTCAAGAGGGTGCGGACTCCAGCAGACACGGTGGGAACAGGGCTCTTCACGAGATGGCAGAGCCCAGCCTGTTGTTCGGAGTCACCATTCTAATGTAACATTTGTGTGTTCTCATAGCGCCACAGCACAAGCAGAAGCCTGACTTTGGTTTCACGTTCCGTCGTGTTTCCTCCATTTACACATTTCTCCTTTGAAATGTGGGTGGTTCTGCTGGGCTGTTGGGTGGGGGCTTGTTCTAACGCGGTGCGTGGGCTGGGAGTTGTTCCTCCCCATGATACTCAGCAATAGCCTCTGGACCCCAGATCGGACGGGGTAAAAAGTTCAAGTTGAACTGGTGTTGCTCGGGAGGAATCAAAATCCTGGTTAGAAGTTGGGCCCAAAAACAAGAAGTCTGAATAAAAGTTCCTGTGGAAAAATGAGCCCCGAGGTCAGAAGTGGGGAGATAAGGACCTCGCCAACAGGTGGAGCATACGGTAGACGACGTTCGGGGATCCAGAACCGGAGTCAATGACAGGAAAGGCCTACGCGCAATCAGTGTTTTCAGCGTGGGGCGTGTGTGTGCACGCGTGCATGAGGAGGGGCTGGGCCGACAGCGAGATGGGACAGGACAGGCCCAGTTGTGTCCTGTGTCGGTTTTCCTTTCACGCCACTGAGATCTCAAGATAAACGGAAATACTCTGCTTCTTGAGGGCAAGGATCATATCTTAGACAATGATTAGTTTTTGCCGTGTCTATTAGATGCTCAATAAATATTTATTGTATTAATGAATTCATCAAAGAAGACGAATCCAGTGGTAATTTGTTCGGTTTAATAATACAACACTCAAAGGTTATTAGCGAAGGATTGGGTTATTTTGAATCTAACTCTCCAAGTTGCTGCAGGGTTTTTTTCATGTAACTAGTTTACTGCCTTGTAGAGAAGAGTAATTGTGTCATTTCCTAATTGGTTTAAGTTTCTTGTGTTTTGTATTTTTTTCACAGAGGAAATAAAATGAAATGCATGTCTGAATTCAAGGCACACTCCATAAATGGGTGGTGAAAAGTATGACAACAACTAAGCGCTTACAATAATTCATATACACACCCGCGTGCATGTGTGCACGGCAGGCGGGACACACAGAGTGCTATCTTTACAAACAATTGGGCAATTCGGGATTTGTCAAGATTCCCAGTCACCTGAGACTACTTAACGGATTGTCACTGGGCTAACTCTGGGAAGCCGTCTGCACACCTTCAGACTGACATTTTTACAGAAGTAACAGTAAATATAGGGGGGATGTTTTGTATTTGTATTTTTAAGGAAGAGTTGTATGAAGATTTTTGTTATTTATTTTCTCTTTATTTTTTTGCTTCCTAGTTTATGGCCTGCCTGACTCCAGAAGGATTTTGAGGAAGCAAGTTGAGTTATATATGGATTTTCTTATGACAGTTGCTTCATTCAGGGAATGTAGAACAAACTTCTATAAAAATGTCGATCGGGGGGCCAGCCCTGGTGGCCTAGTGGTTAAGTTCGGTGTGCTCCACTTCAGTGGCTCAGGTTTGGTTCCTGGGCACTGAGCTACACCACTCACTGGTGGCCATGCTGTGGTAGCAGCTCACATACAAAACAGAGGAAGACTGGCACAGATGTTAGCTGAGGCACATGTTCCTCAGCAAAATAAAATAAAATTAAATAAATTCAATTAGCTCTTATCACTTCTCCACTAAGTCCTTCAGTGACTCCTTTGTCCACAACCTCCAAGAGTTCTACCTAGTGGCCTCCAATGTGTCAGGGAATCTGGAATCCTTTCTTTTTTTTCTTTAGGAAGATTAACCCTGAGCTAACATCTGCTGCCAATCCTCCTCTTTCTGCTGAGGAAGACTGGCCCTGAGCTAACATCCATGCCCATCTTCCTCCACTTTATATGTGGGACGCCTACCACAGCATGGTTTACCAAGCGGTGCCATGTCTGCACCTGGGATCCAAATCAGTGAACCCCAGGCCCCTGAAGTGGAACGTGCACACTTAACCACTATGCCACTGGGCCAGCCCCCAGAAATCTTTTTTTTCTCCTCAGCTAACATCCGTTGTCAATCCTCCTCTTTTGTTTTTCTTTTTTTTTTCTTTTTTTCTTTTTTGTTTCTTTTTGTTTTTTCTTTTTTTTCTTTTTTTTTTCTTTTTTTTTTTTGCTTGAGGAAGATTAGCCCCGAGGAGCTAACATTTGTGCCAGTCTTCCTCTATTTTGTATGCAAGTTGCTGCCACAGCGTGGTTGACAAGTGCTATAGGTCCAGGCTCAGGATCTGAACCTGTCAACCCGGGCTTCCGAAGCCGAGTGCACTGAACTTAATCACTGCACCACCGGGCCAGCCCTGAGAGAATTTTGGTAGGAGGTGCAGCTGCAGGGTGGGCAGGCGCTCACATGGAGGACCTGACACCAGACCAAAGACACTGGATTTTATCCTGTAGGCACTGGGAGCCATTAAATGATTTTAAATCAGGGCTTGGTCTAATCAGATTTGGGTTTCACATTATGGAACCATCATGCAGTATTTTTCTCTAAGAATCTGGTTCTTTATTGACCTCTCCGGAAACAAAGCCCACAGAAGGAGTAAATCCTCCTCTAAAAACTAGTGAACTCTATCGAGGCAGGAATAAACTGGGTGCAGGAGTGAGCACAAATAAAGGTGCAACAGCTCCACCTCATCTGGGCTGTAGCCACGGGGCTGCTCAGAGAGAGAGAAATCTTCACCAGGATTCCTCTCTTCAGAGCTTGTCTGAGAATTTTAACAGGGTGACCAGTGTCACTGGAAAGGAATTAGTTGGAGAGACCCTTTGAGTAGTGAAGAATTGAAGAATCCAGGGGTGAGGGGCTAAGGGGTGGGATGACCTTTGTCCTAATGGCCTCACAAGCCCCTTTCTTTTGAAGCCTTGCTGATCACTCTCCCACCCTGAACTCCTCTCTTTGGGGAGTGGGGACACTTAAACACTCAGGAGTTGTCTCCATTATAGGACACTATTTTGCAAAAGTACCTGTTTACTTATCTTCCTCTCCCATTTTTCTGTGAGAGCCCTTGGAACAGAAGTGGGCTTTCACGTCTTTATCATCAGTGCCTAGCACAGTGCATCGTTCACATGGAAGAGACTTGTTTTTTTTTTTGAGAATGATTAGCCCTGAGCTAACTGCTGCCAATCCTCCTCTTTTTCCTGAGGAAGGCTGGCCCTGAGCCAGCATGCGTGCCCGTCTTCCTCTACTTTATATGTGGGATGCCTACCACAGCATGGCGGGCCAAGCAGTGCCATGTCTGCATTCAGGATCCAAACCGGCGAACCCCGGGCTGCTGAAGCGGGATGTGCTAATTTAACCACTGTGCGACCCGGCCGGCCCCGTTGGAATTTTTTTTTGATAAATGAACATGTGAATGATAAAAATATGGACTTTATAAATGGAACTAGAGTAATTGTTAAGAGAAAGGGATTTCAAAGGAGAGTTTGAAGGCTGAAGTCCCAAGGATATTTAAGGATAGAATGGATAAACTGACATAGATGTGGGTAATTAAGATCGATCTACAGCTGGGAACTTCACTAAATGACTTCAGGATTCCTCTAACTACAATTGGATTCTCCAATGTAGTTACAGATAATAACTCAAAGGGAAATACTACACCAAATTCTAGCAATCATCACGCAGTTCATTTGACAGACTGGTATTACCATGGGTTAATGGTGCATCTACTTCGAAGGTAGAACTCTTGGGGAGACGATGACAAAAAAGAAGGGGTCTGGATCCAGATGGCATAAGTTGGCATTAATACTTACCGCATTAAAGCCCCAGTGGCTGTATGGGTGGATGAGTGAGTGACACACAAAGAGGTCAAGTTGCCTAAGATCATGAAATTAGACTGGTAAAATAAAAACAGAAATTCTGATTCCCAGAGCTCTACTGCTTGTCCCCATTACAGGGGAAGAAGAAAGAAGGACCGATTAAAGGCATCCCTTTTCTATTGATAGAAACAGATGCAGTTTTTCCCACCATGCACCAGGTAATATGTGGGGAACCATTAAATTTAAACCACGATCATTAGAGACTCCTCAAGTGGAGTTACCTGAAATCAGAAATTAAGTGGGAGCAACCTTAGTTCTGAAGTGAATTTGTTTATTGCATGCATTTCAATATAGTTTGGGATAAATTCTTAAATGAAGAGATAATGCCTGGTAAGCTGTTTAAATATTTGAATGCCAGTAATGAAATCATAATTAAATCAAGTAAAATTTAATAGTAAATGTCTATCTAATGTTGATATTCCCTCTTGAATTCTTGGGAATTTGAATGGATAAAATTTTTTATCTTACAATTCTTGGGATTTAGTTCAATATTTATTTCATTATCAGTGCAGACTTACACATACTAAGCAGTTTAATGACAATGGATGCTGGAGTCTGAGTAAAGACAGCAGCAACATATCAAGTGATTTTAATTACAACGATGTGCTTGTACTCAGGCAAGATGCTCTAGTTGATGTTGGTGTAGGAATTATATCAATAAATGCAATTTCCCTAAGCCTGAGCTTGCTGTGTGACCTTGGGTAAGTCAGATAACCTCTCTCAATTCTACTATTCTCATTTATAAAAGAAGAAATTTGCTTAGTTTAATATCTCAGTTTCTTTGCATATTTAATCTCTAAAAATGTCATATGCTTATATTTTTAAGCGATGTTCCAATTTGATAAAATGTAATAAATAATTTGAACACTTGCTGTGCTCTATTCCCTGTGGGAAGTTCTGGTATCTAATGATGAACGTGTATGACTTTTCTCCAATGGATGCTCGCTCGTTCATTCATTCAACACATGGTTACAATCAGCACTAGGAATCTATCGGTGACTGCATTATTCCTTAGGGCCGCTGTAACTAATTACCACAAACTTGGTGACTTAAAACAACGCGTCTTTATTCTCTCATAGTTCTGGAGGCCAAAAGTCTAAAATCAAAGTATCCACACAGTCATGTTCTCTCCAAAGGCTTTGGGGAAGAATCCATCCCTTTGCTCTTCCAGAATCTCACGGCTGCATGTGTTCCTTGGCTCGTGGACACATCACTCCAATCTCTGCCTCCGTGATCCCACTGTCTGCTCCTCTTCCCTGTGTCTCCTCTGTCTGTGTCTTATAAGGACGCTTGTCATTGGATTTAGGACCCACCTATACAATCTAGGATGCTCTTCTCATCTCAAGATCCTAATTTGAGATGCAAAGATCTTTCCAAAGAAGGTCTCATTCACAAATCCCAGGGATTAGGACATGAACGTATATTTTGGGGAGCCGCCGTTCAACCCACTACAAGGACCAAACAAACGTAATAACAACAAGTGAACAAAAACATTGATGCCCTTGAGGAGCTTATAGACCACTGAAGGAAACAGACATCAAGCCAAGACGTAATTATACAAAGTGATTATGCTTTGTATATAGTTATAATAAATACATAGTTATAAGTTGTAATTGGGTCTATGAAGGGGCACAGGAAAGATTTTAATAAGGGGACCTCATTAAGGTGGGGGTTAGGTGAGACCTCTGAACAAGTGACATTTAAGCTGAGCATCCATGAGCGTATAGGAATTAGGGCCTGGAGAGAAACTCTTGGAGAGGTTGGGGAAGACCATTCCAAGCGAACAGAACATTACTTGCCAAGGCCTTGGGATGGGGCCTTGGAGAAGTGAATGAAGCCATTGTGGCTGAAGGACATTGACCAGAGGGAGGGTGGAGTGAGTTGAGAGTGGGTCAGATCATGAAGGGATCTGAAAGCCTTTATCAAGACTTTTGGAAACCTAAGTGTAATGAGAAACCATTGATGTGTTTTAAACTGGAAGATCTGAATTATGTTTTTAAAATGTTACTGCGGCTGATATTTGAAACGTGTTATAGGAAAGCAAGAGTGAAAAGAAGGGAGAAAGAACTGCTAGGCAAGAGATAGCTTGGTCCAGGGTGATGGCAGGAGGGGAGAGGATGGAAGTGAATGGATTTGATTTACATGTTGGAGGTAGAAATGACACAGTTTGGGAAAGGACTGGTTATGGGGAAGTGAGGCAGAGGAAAGCTTTTAGGATGGCTTTCAGTCTGCTGGAGGAAACGGCATGAAACAAATGACTGTAATAGAGGGATTCATAAAGTGGTTAAATAACACAGATGAGACAACCAGTGATAGTGCCTGGAACAGGGTTGGGATGAGGTGGGGAGGATGCCAAAGTTTGAGTTGAGCTTCAAAGAATGTTGGGTAAATGTTAGAGAGAATTTCATATAGAGGGAGAAGAATGACAAAAAACATCCAGAGACATGAGGATGTATGACGTGTTCAGGAAGCAAGGAGGGCTCTTTGAAGGGAAGCATGCCAATGAATGTTTGTGTCCCCATCAGCATCTCTTTTTAATGGCCTTGTTTATCATGGTCCTTTGGTCACAGAAGTGTCTTGATCCTTCTTATGACCTGGCCTTCCTACTATAAACCCATTTGAACTGAGTGTGACATCTCGGATCATGCCACTCAACCAGGAGCTACAGACTCACATGTCCCTAAATTGCATAAACATGATTGAATTAATCCAGATATGGAAGATTCCCAATGACTAAGTGTCCCTTTTTAGAATTTGGCAGGATGTGTTAACTTTCTTCTGGAAGTAACATTATGTACCCATAATAGACTTGTTTAATTTTTATTTTTAAATGAATACTCAATATTTAGGCTCTTCTGTTCTCGGAGTTCACGGGTGTTGGTGGTGTGGGGAGGGGTGTGACGCAGCAGGGAGCGGGGGAAGGAGTAGCAGGAGATGCCTGAAGGAAGGGAAGGAAGGGTGGGCTGGATACATTACTCAGCCTTCTTTCTGCTTCAGAATGATGTGTCCACTACAAAAATTTGATCCTATCCCTCAAGTCTTTATAACTCTTTGACAGTTTCCATTCACCCACATCAGCAGTTTCCAAACTACTTTCCATTGATACACACGTGGCAAATGACATTCACAGGGGCTCACTCTTCCATGAGTAACACCCAGGGTCATTGACACTTCTGGGCACGCCAGCTATATCTCTGCGATTTCTCTTCCACTCAGGAAAACGTATGGGAATGCAAGAGCATGAGAGTAACATTTTTACAGGGATAACCTTGAATCTGATGTGCTATAATATACCGCCCAAGTAAATGTTTGCAAACATGGGGAATTTTATGATCAGTAACTGTAGGGAAAAGAAACTCACTCGAATAATAAAATGTGTACCAATGTCTCAACGCTTCTCTAGCATGACTAAGCTCATTATTTTAGGAAGATGGACACTGGGATTGACAGTGGTGTTACCAGAGCCTTTCATGGCTGTACTCCGAAATACGGGTGCTTATTATCTCAAGGGTCACTTTTCCAGAAACGGCTGAGTGACCCAAAAAGAGATAACCATCTCCAAATTAATGATTACACTACTGCAACCTCCATTACTGATAGCCACTGACTTATTCTTTCTTACCATATACAAAATACTATGACCAACTTTTACAAACATTATTTTATTTAATAATTAAAATAGACACTAGAGTCAGCCATTATTATCCCCATTTACAGGAGAAATTAGTGCAGCTGAGAATTAAAAAAAACTTACCCAAATTCACACCTGCATAGTATCAGAACTAAGATTAGAAATTAAACTGTAGTTTAAAATTGTATGCTCTTAATCACTATTCATGTTTCATTCTGTATTTATAAACCTACAGCAATACTGCTCCTGGACACATAGAGAAGAGACTCTATAATTCTAATTAGCCTGGAGGTATCTCATGCAGAACAACAAGGGCAAGCAGGACCCTCTGACCATGTCTTATCTCTGTAAGGCACAGGAAGGCAGACAAGAGCCATGGATCATTTTGCCCTAGCATCCTTTGACAACAGTACCCAAACCATACTCCTCTCTGCCTTCCTTCCCTACTTCTTCCTTCTCTTCCTTCCTCCCTCCCTTCCTTTCTTCTTTCTTCTTTGCTCTGTCATCACCTCTCCTATCTTTTTTCACAACTCCCAGTTAGATCACCGTCTAAGCATTCCTAATTATGAGGAGTTTCCATCTCTGGTGCTCCTCATATGCTTTTGATTGATGACTGTTCAATGGTGGAATTCCAACCACATCGGCTGAATCACCCTCAACATTAATGCAGTGACAGGTGTTGCATACATCTCTTTCTCTCTGCTGTTTATAAGGAACTTAGCATCTACTCTAAGAGATCACAATCTCTATGGAAGATCCAGACGTGAAAAATGGCTTCAACACGTGGCAGGGGTCAAGTTTAAAAGCAGGCACAACATAAAGGAAGCAAAAAGAGAGAATGATGGAAGAGGGGGCTTCATTTAAACTTGGTCCTGCAGATTGGGAAGGATTTCAGTAAATAGGATTGGAGAAGGGTTGTCCTGGGGGAGAAAAATAGCACGAGCAGAGAGATGGAGGCAGCTATGCAGAAGGTGTGGTCAGGAGAAGAGCCACCGTCTGTCGCGGTTGGATCAGGGGTATATATGAGTGTGCCACCAGACCAAGATTGTAAGATGAATTGGGGAAACAAAGAGGAAGGAACTAATTTTTTTTTTTTATCACTGAAGGAAACTTCTGACCTATGTGAAATTCCGGCACCATATTTATTGAAAGGCACTCATCTCCTTCTGTTGCATCATCATTGTCATTGTTGTCATAATCATCATTATTAAACGTTATGATTGTGGGGCTTTATACAATTTCTCAGTCAGGACTTCATTACATATTTATAACCTCTTCACCGAGTTGATGGCATGGTTTTGATAAAAAGTAACAAAAAACGCAAATTATGTCGGCTTACACAATAAAAAGGATATGTTGGCTCTTGTTATTGTTAAGGTAATCCGGCTTTAGGCAGTAACTCAGTGATGTGACAGGATTCCTTTTGGTTTCTCTTGTGATTTCTTTTGGTCCCTCTGCTTTGACCTCCTTGGGTCCAGCTTTATCATAGGCCCATTCCTTTTAGGAGTATATGCTGTTGCTTCCTGGGCTACAGGCTATTTTTGCCCCAGTATTTCCAGCAGAAGTCTGATTGGACAAGGTTAAGTTCTCTGCCGACCCCAGAATCAACCACTCTGGCCAAAGTGATGGAGCACGTTGACAGCTCAGCTTAAGTCGTGTGCCCCGACCCAGAGCCGAGAGTGGAGTCAGCTTGTGAGAAATCACATACTTTCCCGAATAGGAATTAGTCTTTTTAGGAAGGGAGAAGTGGGGTTGGTGTGGGTGGGATGAATGCTAGAGAGGAAACTAAACAATATCCTTTAGAGAAGTATAGGCACTTTTATTGCCATTTTATAGTCGAGGAATGGAGGTTCATAGTACTGTTAGTTGCACAAAGATGAAATAGTTCCCATTCTCTAAGAAGATCATATATGTCAAGAGAAAAAAATTATTAATGTTATAAAAACTATATATCTTATCATGGGAACCCAGAAGGTGAAGAGACTTTACTATCCCCTCTGGATAGACGAGACAGACAAGTGTCATGGACTGTGACCCTGAGCAAGTTACTTAATTTCTCTTAGCTTCTTTTTTCTTTTCTGGAAAACTAGAGATAATAGTGGCACCTACTTCACAGATTTGTTGAGAGGATTAAATGAGACATTTACAAATACAGGTGACCAAGTGCCTTTTCATTCATTATGTGTTTAATCTTCGATACAACCAGGGAGGTGGCTGAGGGCATCCAGTCTAAGAGATGGAATTACTGAAGCTAATATGGTTATCAGCCACAGGAAATACCAAACCAAAGTCTTGTGATTCCAACACACTGTGGTGTTTCTTCTTCTTCTTCTTTTTTTTTTTTGAGGAAGATTGGCCCTGAGCTGACATCTGCCACCAATCCTCCTCCCTTTGCTGAGGAAGACCAGCTGGGGCCAGCATCTGCAGCCATCGTCCTCTACTCATATGTGGGACGATCATCACAGCATGGCCCGACAAGCAGCACGTAGGTCTGCACCCAGGATCCGAACCAGCAAACCTCTGGGCCGGGCTGAGAAAGTGGAACGTGTGAACTTAAGTGCTGCGCCACCAGGCTGGCCCCCTGTGGTGCTTCTTAATGAGATCCCCAGCTCTCTGTATCTTTGCCTTACAGTGAACAGGATCCACACTGAGGGAACTACACATGCAAATTATCATTAGCATGAAAACGGGTAATTATTATTTTTTTTACATTTGCATCACCACAGATGATCTTTGTGTTAGACATTCTTCAGCAATGAATGACTGAACTAAAGGGCTTGCGGTTCATTCTGACGGTCATTAATTCTAAATAAGAAATTCATTTGCTGTCACTCATGTTGCTTAACAATGCAAAGCAAAGAGTGACTACAGAGCAATCTGAAACAGTAGGGGCTGGGACTTAAAATGGAAATCACCTGGCCCAACCTTTTATAATTTACATATGAGGGAAATGAGAGCTAGAATAGGGAAGGTCACACGATTAATTAGTGGCAGAGCTGGGACTAGAACCCATTTTCTTTACTTCTATGCCAAAGTCTTTTTATTAAAACCTGAATGCTGATCATCTGACTTCTATTTGGTTAGTAATTTCCTGATTATTTAAAACACATTGAGGGCATACGATAGAGAGACTCGTGATGTGCTGAAGGTGCCAAAATGAAAACATATTAAGAATCCTTCCCAAATTCCCTTGTGCTGTATTAGTTTTATCTTGATTTTTTCTGCAATACACTTATGGGGGGAAAAACGGGGTATCTGTATGTATTGAATGGTCTCATTTGAGTCCTGCCAATGTAAAGGTACGAACTAAAAACATTTTACATTCAAACAGAGCAAATTGCTTATGGTAACCATTGCATAATGAAGGCACACAATGAAGAATCAGAGTTCAAATTACTTATCAGGTCTCTTCCATTTTCTAAGTTTTTAAAGTAGAAAATTGCACAGTATAATTACAGTAAGTTAATTTGCATTCATATTACAATTCAATGAGCAATTACATTCTTTTTTATTTAAAAAAATATTTTATAAAGTGTGATTTGCATCAGGATGTTTCCGGAAAAGAGTGGAGACTTTTTCCTTATGAGGTTTTCATACAAATTCAACCATGGAGCCTGAACCTTCCTATATAGAGTTGAAGCCTCTTATTGGCTTTTTGGGAACCATCTGAAATATGACTGTGGTTTCAGAGCTTTTGGACGAGAACTCTTCAAGGATTCATAGAATATTATGGTTTGGAAGGAGAACTTAAAGGTCTTACTGCTCAAGACTCCTTTCCTCCGTTCACTTCCACCAGCTGAAGCCTGAGTTTCTCTATCACATTCCTGCAAAGCTATCATCTAACCTATATTTGCTTAACTCCTGCGTGAGGAAATTCTTGACCTTCTGATGCCACCCACATCATTTCGAACAGTGCTTTCGTTTTGAGGAGGGCGCTCCATTTTGGTGTAGCCATTCTTGTGTTAACGTATTTCAAGGATACTTTTTTACACATTCATTGCTTTGGCAGAACCACCCATGACACAGAGCACTCTTCTTATATTGAGAGTATAACATTTTATTCTGGACTTGCAATATTAGCACAAATATCTGTGGTGGGCAACAATCAAGCGGTGCCCATAAGGACTGTGGGTGCCGAGTGGCTGCCCCACTTCCTCTGTGCCTGCTCTTTAAAAAAATTTTAGAATGAAGATAAAATAGGCATATATTGAAACGTGTGGATCTTAAGAGTAGTTTGACCAGTTTTAACAAATATATTTGCCTATATAACACTACATTAAAAATACTGTATATTCCATTATGCCAGAAAGTACCTTGTACCCCTCCCCAGGCAATGTCTCTCCACAGAGGCAACTGGTGTTCTAATTTTTCTCACTGTAAATTTATTTTGCGTGTTCTTGATCTTCACATAGACAGAATCATAATAATGTCTTTTTATGAGCCTGGCTTCTTTCACTCAACCTGTTTTTAAGATTCCTCCATGCAGCTGCATATGTCAGTATCAGCAGTGTGTTTTGTTTCTTGCTCAGTAGTATGCCACTGTATGAATATTCTACAATTTGCTTATCCGTTCTACTGTGGAAAGACATTTGTTCTCAGTCTGACCTATTATGAAGAAAGCTGCTATAAACTTTCTAGTATATATGCTTGCGTGTGTGTGTACGTGTTTTATTTCTCTTGGGTAAATACCTTGGGGTGGAATACCTACAATTGCCCATAGGGTAGATGTATGCTTAACTTGATAAGAAAGTGCCAAGTAGAGAGTGCTTAACTTGATACGAAAGTGCCGAGTTTTCCAAAATGGTGATACCATTTTATACTTTCACCAGCAACGTATGAGAGCTCTGCATCCTCGCCAATATTTAATGTTGTCAGACTTTCAAATTTCAGCCATTTTAGTGGGTGTGGAGTCATATCTCACTATGGTTTTATTTGCATGTTCCTTGTGATCAATGATATTGGGCACCTTATCATGTGCCTACTGGCCATTCATATGTCTTCTTTCGTAAAATGGCTTTTCAAATGTTCTGTCCATTTTAATTAGGTTGTTTATCTTTTTATTATTAATTAGTAGGAGATCTTTGTATTTTCTGGATTCAAGTCCTTTGTCAGATATATGTATTGTGAACATTTTCTCCAGGCTTGTGGTTTACCATTAATTTTCTTAATATTGTCTTTTGATCAGCACACATTTTAAATTTTTATAAGGCCCAATTTATCATTTTTTCCTTTATATTCAATGATTATTTGTACTCTGTAAGAAATCTGTGCATACCCCCAAATTGTGAGGATACTCTCTAAGGTTCTCCTCTAGAACCTTTACCGTTTTAGTGATGACATTTTGTTTTACGTATGGTGTGAGGAAGGGATTGTTAATTTTTTCCCACATATTTATCCAGTTGTCCCAGTACCGTGTTTTCCTCAATGACTTTTCTTTCCTCAATGAATTGCACTGGCACTTTTGTTTAAAAAAAATGCCAATTTATTGTATACGTGTTAGTCTATTTCTAGATTCTCTCTTCTGTTCTATTGATCAATTTATCTATCCTTAATGCTGGTGCCATAGTGTCTTGATTATTGTAGCTTTACGGTAAGTGTTGAAGTCAGGTAGGATAAGCTCTCTAATTTTGCTCTTCTTCAGGGTTGTTTTGATTATTTAAGTCCCATTGCATTTCCATATCCACTTTAGAAATAGCTTGTACATTTCTTGAAAAAGTGTGCTGGGATTTTTATTTGGACTGTGCTAAATGTATAGTTCAATTTGGGGAGAACTGACATCTTATCCACACTGAGTTTTCCAAACCTTCTCATTTATTTGGGTCTTCTTTAACTGTTTTCATCAACATTTTGTAAGTTTTGGTGCAGAAACTTTGCACAACTTTTGTTCAATCTATTCCTAAGCATTTTGTGTTGTGCCATTATAAATAGCATCAATTTTTCCAACTGTCTGTCTGACTAGCTGTGTAACTTTGGGCAAAATATTTAACCTCTAAGTTTATTTCTAACCTGTAAGATGTGAGTTCATGTTCTTAGAACAAGGCCAAGTATAAATATCTACAAATAGCTTTTTGGGGTTCTTTAATATTAAATTGGATAACGAATAGAAAGTTCATAGTGCAAAACTTGGTATTAGACAGAATTCTTTTGGTCAAAAGTGAAAAAAACCCTCAAACTGGCATAAGCAGCAGAGGGGATATTTTGGCTCAAATGCCTGAAAAATCTGGGTAGGTGGATGGTCGTTAGCTTCAGGCATGGCTAAAGTAAAGCCCTTCAGCAATGTCCTGGGAAGTCTCCGCTTTCCCGTCTCTTAGTCCTGTTGTCTTCTCTGACGCTTTCATGCTCTGAAGGCTTTTCTTATGGAAGGGGCTCCTGCAGCTGCAGGCGTAACATCTTTCCAGTTTCCAGTTCAGTGGGAAAGAGAAAGCGTTTTTCCTCAGTTGCTCTATCAAAAGTACACAGGTTACTCACTGGACCATCCCTGAGTGGTGGCCAAGAAATGTGTCGCACCTGTCCATCCCTGGAGCTGAGAGTAGAGTCCGCTCTCCAAGAACAAAATGGAAAATATATCTTTGGCTGGGGGAATGGTTCCCCAATGAAATCCGGGTGTTGTTCACAGAGGAAGGAGGAATGGAGGAATGGCACCAGAGAGGCAGACGACAAATAGCCGTCATAACTTTAACATAGTCACCATGAAATACATGGCGGCTACACTGCAGGGGCTGCTGGTTCTTCTCTGCTTCTCGTACCCCCCAGGCGTCAGGAACTCCATCACGTTCTGATAGCTTTTAGTCTACTCCTATTTCCAAGTACTACTGTCACCTTAAGCTCCACTTTATGAGTGAAAAAATTGGGAGTTTGTATTGGAACTTAAGAGCCCTTTGGCAATCACTTCAGCTCTCCACTTTGTTTCTACTGTGCATTTAGCTAAAGAGAGCAGATTGGTGACATAAATACAATTGCAGTGTTGCTATTTCCCTCCACCCCCTCCTTGGAAAAAATAAAAGGAGTGCTATTTATAGCTACTGTAAACTAGAGTCAAGTTTAGTAACACCGCCAGCAGCCTTTCCCTGGAATCAAGCAAAGCCCTTCTCAAGAAAGAAGGGATCTCTCCTGTTTTGATGAAGCCACATAGAAATTTTTTCTCATTGCTTTTGGACCTCAGAAGAGAAATAGCAATTGGATATTTCACTCGTGTCTAGGACATACAAGAAAAGGATCTGAAATGTGGTTAATGTAAGGTTTGCAACTTTTTTTTTTTTAATGGACCCCTTTGCTTTCACACTGAATTCCAAAGTCCTGAACATGGCATATGAGACCCTTTCCAATTTGTTTATGTTGTTTCTCTACAGTCAACCACCGCCACCCCCAGAGCAGAGTCTCTTTTATGCCCTTGCACGTTCTCTTTTCACTCCTTGCTTCATCTGGTTGCTCAGTTATCTTCCAAGATGGGGCCGGGCGCAGTGGTTAAGTTCGCACGTTCCGATTCTCAGTGGCCCGGGGTTCACTGATTTGGATCCTGGGTGTGGACATGGTACCACTTGGCAAAAGCCATGCTGTGATAGGTGTCCCACATATAAAGTAGAGGAAGATGGGCATGAATGTTAGCTGAGGGCCAGTCTTCTTGAGCAAAAAGAGGAGGATTGGCAGTAGTCAGCTCAGGGCTAATCTTCCTCAAAAAAAAAAAAAAAAAAAGATGCTATCACTTCCTTCAAGAAGCCTTAAAATCCTGCCCTGGTCTCACACCCCTGTCTGCTGCCCTGCAGCCTCCCTGCAGTGTGTGTGCTGATGAGTTTCCTCAACGTGGGTACGAGTTGTTTGAGAGTGAGTTTTTTTGCTTTTTCTTTTCTTCCTTGCCAATGCCTGCTAGCATTGTGCCTGGTATACAGTGAGCAGTCAGTAAACAATTTTTGAATAAATAAATAGAATCTGAGTGTGAACATGAACTTGAATGATAAGGACCATGAGAGGCTTACGTACCTTCGGTATTAACCTTTGAAATTTTGTGTCTTCTATATGTTGGTATACTTTGAACGCACAGTGTCTCTAATAAGCTTGGTAGAAATGGTCCTACTGGACAGTATTTAAGATTTTATTAATTTGAGAGCTTTGTGTGTACATTCCTGGCATATGCAAGCCCCACAGACTATTTAATAAACAGTGGCTATGTAATAATTTGTGCTTGAAACCCTTAGAGCTTACAGCACAAATTCATTTTATCCTGAGAGGTATATTTGAAACAACTGTAGGGATGAACAGAATTTTAAATAATACAGAATACACAAAATGAGCTACTTTGCATTCCTTCCTTTGGAGGAGTAGTTATTGCTGGTTGGATTTATGATTTCTGACCCGTGGTTTTGCTTTCAATCCTGGGTCGGTCTCAAACAGCACTTAAATAGGCTGGCCCTCTGAGTATCTTGAGAACCATGTGCATAGGGATGAATTATATGAAGTTCAATAAAACTCCTTTTTACCCATCTGCGTGCTACTCATGTCCATGTAAAAACATTCAATTGACTCTGAGCTCCTCAAAGGCAGGGTCTGTTTCTGATTTGTCATCATTATACCCAATGCCTAGCACAGTGCCTGACATATAGAATGATCTCCATAAATGTTGTTGATGTAAAATGAACTATTTTGGAATTTCTCTGGAAGGAGAACCCATGTTTGCTGTGACTTTTCAGTCCAGCCACATCTGCTACAGTATCTCATCTAAGGCCCACAGCGATCTCTTGAAGCAGGTGTCTCATGAAGCATGTGTCACCATTGTAGAACTGAGAATTTTGAAGTTCAGAGAGTTAACTTGTCACAGACGACTCAGGCCCATTAGACTACAGTCCAGATTCTTTCCAGTACACACGGATAAGAGTACCTCTCCCCCTGGGCTACCGTGAAGGCTAAATGAGTTAATGTATGGAAAGTACCAGAAGGGTGCCTGGAAAATAATGACTAATATATACATCTTTGTTGTTCTTCTTGATACATTGTTGTTTCTAGTAGTAGATGATAAAGAAATGCATGTTGATCTTTTTCCTTATGCCACACTTAACACAAACGGCATTGTTATTTAAAAGAGAAGAAAAGAAAAAGCACCCTAAATTTTAGATGAGTTGTTTCTTGACATGTTTAGCATAATAACTTAAAATAGCCCTTTAAAATTTGGTTTGCTTTAACCCAGAAGACTATTAGGTCCTTGGGCAGCTTGTGTGCAGTTAGAATCTATATATTACGCTTTCTTCCAGCCTGGAGTTGGGAACAGCTGCAGCTCGTTGCCCCTGTCAGATTTAATGGGAATTTGCCCAGTTTCCATGATGGCGCATGTCCAACACCGAATAGAGATCGAGTCTTATATGAGCGTCTTCCATTTCTATCACTCGGCCAACTCAGTGTCCCGCATTCCTCTCAAAGTCTGTAATCACAATGTCAACTGAAAATAGAACAAGAGGGAAGGGGCGAAGGCAACGTCTCTCATGTACAGTGCCTTAGAATGTCCGTCAGTGGTCATGATGTTCCATGGCTGTCCTCAAAACCCTGAGAAACTTCAGAGCTGTTTTTGGTAGAGTCAATGCAGAGTTAGACCTGCGTTCCATCAGGTTTGACATCTGTCCCAGCCACCTGAGGTGCATAACAGGTTTCTATATTCTTTCCTCCTATTCCAACCAGGTCTTCTCCGATTTGTCCATGTCTCCTGTTTTCTTTGTATTGAGTTCAGGTTCCTGAGGTTTGTCTTTATAGAAGAGGAAACAGAAGTGTCTTATTAATCTTAGTAGAGCTGCCTGGCGAGCCTGAACTTCCAATGAAATGAATCTTTAGTGTTGGCTGGCAACTCTTGCCACTCTCTAGAACTTTGGAAGAGTTGGGGAAACTTGGGCCAGTGTCCCTGGTCCCCATCATTAGAGCTGCTGGTCACATCCAGAAGGAAACAGAAACAGTGGTATCAGGGGTGGCATCTCCCTCCCACCTTGATGGGAGTTGCCTCTGATCAACTCTTCACCAAGATTGTACCCTGCCAATGACCTCACAAATTTTTCTTGTCTCTATGTAAATTGCTATCTTTCAGGAGGTGCACGACAGCCTCCAGTTGCTCAGGCCTCCATTTGTACAGAAGCTGTTATTACGGAATAAGTGTAATGGGTCGTGAATTTTGTGGAGAAAGGGAGGGTCTCTCGATGACTTTGTGTGTACCAGCCACGGACCTATTGGCTCCACAAGGAGTGCATTAGGCTAAATATTTTTAGCCCATTGACTCTGGAGGTAATAACCCTAAATGCTTCATTAAATTTTCATGGGTGAGTGACAGAAGCTATGAGGGAAAAAAACAAAACCCAAATCCTCCACATTAGCTTTATTATTACACAGCTGGAGGAGAGGAGTGTGGCCCCTAAAAAAGCTAACACTTTAACTGCGGCCTGCCTCTTCCTTCCCTTTCCTGCACCCTGCTCCAAAGGGCCAGCACTTCATTTGCTTTTCTCCCTCCGACACCTGGCATTTTGGCCTCTGGAGACGACTGTACAGGCATTTACTTAAGTTGAATCCAGTCTCAGGGTAGAAGAATTTTCAGACCCACACAATGCATATTTCCGGCGATTTGCTGGATCTTTGTAAACCAAGACCAGGAGCAGGGAGCAACTGCCTGGGCGCTGCCTGAGGCCTTCCCGCCTCTGTTCTCACCTGAGGGCTGTCCTCCCCCAGGCATTCTAGGAACGGAAGTGGAGAAGGCGGGTAGGAAGGGGAGAGTTGGGGTTTAACTGAGGCCTGCACACCCTGAGGGGCATGGGTCCCTCCCTAGGACTGAGGAAAACGTGACAGATGCCAGCTTTCTCCCTGCTCGTGGCCCGACTTTGCCGGGGAAGCGTCAGTGAAGACAAGATCTGCCAAACCAGGGCTGGCCACTGAGAACTGGCGCCCCCTCCTGCAAAGGGGCGTGGGGGCAACACGTCCTCGCCGAGCCTCCTCCCTGGTTTTCGCCCAGTGGCACTCTATATTTGGGTCTGCGTATGTTTAGAGGCTTGGATCAAAGAGTAAACCCCAGAGAAAAATGAGGGAGGCCGGGCGGGGACTGCCGCTGCTGGTGGCGGTGACGGTGGCGCAAACACTGGATACTTTGTGAAACCCGAGTCTGGTAGCTTTAACCCCTTCGCTCCCTCACCCCTCCCCGCCGGCGCGGCTGGGGCGGGGACCCCATGCTCTCTGCTGGGCTCTCCCCCTCCACGGAGGCATGGGGAGCGAGCGCAAGGGCTCCAGAGGCGCGACTGCGAGCCGCGGCGCCCCCGCTCGCTCGCTCGCTCGCTCTGCCTCCTCCTCGTCGCCGCCGCGACTCGGCTAGGCTCTCGGGGCGCGGCGGGCGGCGCAGAGAGCGCCCGGGCGGGAGCCGAGCGGGAGCCGCGGGGCCGGGGCGAGGGGCGCGCGGCGGGCGGCCGGGCGGCGGCGGCCGAGGAGCCGGCAGGTGAGCGGCGCCGCGGGGCGCCGGGCGGGCGCGGGGGCCGGCGGGGCGGGGGCGCGGGAGGAGGCGGGTCTGCGCGTGGGGCGGTCTCCTCCCCTTGCTCTGACGCGGGGCCGGTGGCTCCCGGGGACGATGGACCCGGCTCGGCGCTCGCCGGGGCTTCCCCGGGCTGGAGAGCGCGCCTGAGTGCCGCCGCCCGCCGGGCATGGGGAGCCGCTTCCTGGGCGGCTGCGGCAGCGGAGGAGGATGCTCTCGGCGAGCCGAGGTGAGGCGCGGCGGGCCACGCGGCAGCCCTGGAGTTCAGCGCGGGCAGGTGCCCGGCGGGGACCCGGCGCCTGGACGCCCGGCTGCCTCCGCTGGGGCCCCGGGGCGCGGAGGACGGCTCCTGGGGCGCCCCTCTCGGGAGTTGGGCTAGGGGTACCGCGGGGATGGCGACTGCAGTTTTGCTCGCTCCCTCCACTTACTGGGGGAGAGGGACGACCTCTGCTCCTTCCTTCTGGGTCTCTGCCACCACCCCTATCTCCCTACTTCTGGCCACGCACGGTCCTCTCTCCAGACCTGCTCAACCCGAACACTCGTCTCTCTTCGGGACCCCCTGCACCCTCCTCCCTCCTGCGGTCCCGGCTCTATCCTTCCACGAACCTTCCTTCTCCGCTCCAAAACCTACCCGATGCTCCTGAGCCCTTTCTCCCTGCCTCGCTGGCTGCGTTCCCGGGCCGGACCCTGTTCCCTACTCAGCGGAACCCGGTTTTCACTTCCCTACTCCTCGGCAGCGCTGCGGTGCTGCCCTGACCTGTCGAAAAACCGGGTCCATCCCAGGAACCCCTACCCTTTCTCAGACCCCATCAGAGCTGGACCCTGCCTCTCAGACCCCAGCCCTTCCCCGGGTCCTCCATCGACTCGGTTCTCTGCTGCTTCCCGCACCTCCACTCCGCTCCGCAGACTCCCCGCCACTCTGAACGCTCCCCTCCCCAGCCCGTTCCTCTGCTTCTCGCTGCTCCAGACTCGACGCTCAGGGTGTTTTTCCTACGGGGGAAACTTTAAAATCCCCGTGATTCGGCTCATCAAGAAGCCCTAAAAGAAGGACTCAACCGCCGAGAGGAGCTGGAATCCGGGAGTCAGAGACGGGGAAGGTTGTGTCGTGGCGTCGAAAGGGGCCATTGGATGAGCGTACAAAGTAAATTTCAAAACGACTGTGGTTGCTGCAGCCGGGCCGCTCCTTCCCCGCTAGTTCCGTCCCACAGAGTGTTATTGTGACCCCTGGTGGGAGGGCGCGCCTTTTCTCTGCAGTTTTTAAAACGCTATTTTTTGTTTTGGTGGTGGTGCTGATGGACCGGACGGGGGGTGGGTGGGCACGAAGGAAAGCTGCCTGGCAAGCCTGATGCCACCTGGCTCCTGCGTTGTTCCCTCCTGAACCCGCTAGCCTGTGCATGTTTCACTCCTTGTAAACTCCCCTCCACCCCCAACTGCATCACACAAGTCCTCATTGTTGGGGGTCTGCCTGGGCACTTCCGCCCGGGCTGGGAGAGTCTGAAGGAATGGGGTGGGGGTGGGGAGGCCGGGGCGCCGGGCCACCGCGGTCTGGCTCTCGCGGGCGGCTCGGCGGCGGGCGGAGCGGAGAGCGCCGCGGCGCGGGCGTCTGTGAGCTCTGGCGTGTGCCGGAGAGGGTGGGGCGCGCGCCCGCGTGGGTCGGTGCCTGAGTGTGCGTTTGGAGCCGGCGCACGCCTGGGCTTAGCTCCTTTAGGAGGAGGAGGGCTTGTGGAAGCCAGCGCGCCTTTTGCTGCCCGGGAGCTGGGCGAGCGAGCGAGTCCTCCGAGATGGATGCTACAACGCAGCTCCTCGCGAGTCTGGGGACGCAGCGAAGATCCGTTGTCGCTTCTCCCTCCTCCTGTTCCCCTCCTGCTGGCCCATTCGACGCACTTTCACAGTGTTGATGGTTTTGAATAAAGGCCTTGTGGGGGTTCCGCTGACACTTCGTAACACTTAACATGTTTTCAAGTAATCATATAAATTAAAGGTGGCTTAAGTTCAGAACCCCCTAATTATCCGGTTCACGTTTGTACATTTATGTGCCAATTATAGGTCTTCGGGAAATCCATAAAATTATAAACCATCCCCACCCCCTGAATTAGCACCCATTGTTTTTATTATCTCAACGATGAGTGGTTCTGGATGGAACCCTGAATTGCACAGGCGTGAAGATAGATGTGCGGGGGGAGGAGAGCTTGACTGGAGTAGGAACGCTCCACAGCCCCCCCACCCCCATCCCCATCCCTATTTCTTTCCTTTCCTCTTCTGACAAGGCTTGGTGACAATTCTGGAATCTGAAAGGGATCAAAGATTTTCTTGATTTCCTATTGAGAAGGGCGACCTAATCAAAGCTGTGTAGAAGTCAACTTCTAAGCAATCAGAAATTGTCTGCTGATGCCCTTGATTGAAACCCCAGCATTCAAATGGAGTATTGAAGAACTCGCAGACATGGCTTTGAAGCGCTATTGTTCTTTTCCATACACAGAGGCCCTCTTAAAGGTTTAGGAAGTTCAAAATGCAGTGATTTGAAAGACTGACGTTGTAACTATTTGGCAACGCTGAGAAGATGGGCAGGGATGAGAGAAGAGGCCGAGGTGGGAAGTGCGAACGTGGTGTTACTATCTTTTTGGGAACAGTGCCGCTATTAAGTGTGAATTCAGTCTACACGTTAAGTTGGCAATTAAATCTCTTCCTAAAGCAGATTTAGAAGATGATTTTTAGTAGTTGTTTTTTTTTTGGTGGTTTGCTTAAGGTCTGAATAGGCATATCTGAAACATTTAATCATGTTCATTGTATTCAACAATAAAATCTGAATAAAAATTACTGATTGTCGATGAAGCTCATCTCACAAGCTGTTTCGCAGTATGTTTCATTTGCGAGACGTAGCATTGTGTGAGGCTGCAGGAAGAGAGCGCATCACTTATTGTTCCACTTCTCCCAAAGCCAGAGAGGAGCAGGCTCTTCACTCCCCTTTGCCCTCCAGAGTAATTTGTCTTCGGTGGTGGCTGTTTGGCGTGGTACCTGGTAGGACCCATCTTAAAAATGGTGTGTGGTGGATTTCGGATGCCTGGAGGCGCCCTGCAGGCAGATGAAGAATCTGATTGAGGCAGCGTTTCATTCTGATAATTCACTCAAGTCAAACATTCTGTTTTTGCTGAGATTTAATCCTTCTCTCAAACTAATAAAGCTAACAAAGCAAGAAAATCACAGTTTATGTCTTTTAGATGGCACTTTAAAAAATTGCATAAATTGAAAGCTGTTGTCAGGAACTGTAAATGTTATTTAAGGCTTACTGTGACAAAGAATGGTCGCTGGTTGAGTTAAGTGATTGAGAATAAATCACTTGACCTCTCAGTTTCATCATTTGCAATATTATCTACCTTGTGAGTCTTGGAGCAGTTTTATGGAGAAAAATGTCTCGTTGGGTGCTTTGGCGCATAACCGGATTTCAGGAGAATAGTGACTTTTAGTAAGAGGTCATGGAATTCTGCTGAGGAGAGAGGATGGCATTGGGATTTGGAAGGCGGGGATCAAATCCAAGTACTTTCTGACTTGATGGTGTTTGGCATATCACCTCTCTTATTAATAAAAATAGGGATAATTAACCTTTATGGAGTACTTGCTAAGAGTCAGGTACCCCTTTAAGCACTTTGCGTGCATTAATTTATTTAATCTTTAAATAACCCTGGGAAGTGGATACTTGTATTCTCATTCCCATTTGATTGATGAGGAAACCAGGGCACAGAGAGAGCTGGTAACTGGCCCAAGGCCACACAGCAAATAAGGTATAGAACTAGGATTTAAATCCAAGCATTGTGGTTCTAGGGTGGGTCCTAACCAGGGCGTTCTGCCACCTCTGAGTGGGGAAGGGATCCCAGCTGTCTCCCAGAGTGGCTGTGAAATTTCACGGGGAATGATGGAGTAGAATTGCTGGAGATTGCTTCCAATTGCAGATGCTAACAGCACAAAATGGGTGTTGCCCTCTTGCCAACGGGGAACTGGGCTGATGGTAGACATTTGAACACGTGTAACTTTGTGACAAGTATTAGTCAGTCTTGCTTCACATCTGTCTACTCTTAGTTAGCTATGCAGAGACTGCCATCCTGCTAGTGTCTCTTACCAGCCGTGGGAAGCAGAGCTGCTTAAAAGCAGACATGGTGTAACAAGTGGTTAGATGTCTGAACTTGGGTGCTAGGCTGCCCGCTTCAGACCTCAGCTCCGCCAGCCCTGCCAGCCCTGCCAGCTGTGTGGCCTGAACTCAATCTGTGACCTGTGTTTCAGGATACAAACCTGTGTTAAAAAACAAACACAGACAAACAAACAAAAACCACATCAAGTCAGTCAATCACTTGAACGCTTCCCTTAGGTTGGGGAGCAGACCATCAGCTTTCCTTGTCTTTGAGATGCTCTCTGCACTTTTCTTCCATTTAGTCCTCAGATAAGGAAAGGTTTTGGTTCAGGAATCACAAAACTCCTCTGGCTTCTATTTCATGAAATATGCAGTATATTCTATTGGAAAGAAATTACCAGCTTGCTTTTATTATTATTATTTTATTTTATTTGGACCCAACATATAACCAATCTACAGTGCCAGTGGGGAATTCTCATAAAGAGAAAGGAAAACAGAAATAAAATTCTGCTGAATAGAACTCACAGCTAAAATGATAAAAGTTTTGTGGTGGTGAAAATGGGTTGTTTAGGTTAGGGGATAAAGATGGTGGGGCCGGCCTGGTGGCGCAGCGGTTAAGTTCGAATGTTCTGCTTCAGCGGCCTGGGGTTCGCTGGTTCGGATCCCGGGTGTGGACATGGCATCACTTGGCAAGCCACGCTGTAGTAGGCATCCCACGTATAAAGTAGAGGAAGATGGGCATGGATGTTAGCTCAGGGCCAGTCTTCCTCAGCAAAAGGAGGAGGATTGGCAGCAGATGTTAGCTCAGGGCTAATCTTCCTCAAAAAAAAAAAAAAAAAAGAAAAATAAATAAAAAATAAATGACCTTTCCATTTAAGAAAAAAAAAAAAAAAAGATGAGAAGAGGGCCCTCTCAGGCAGATGCGATTAGTTCAGAGGGAACCCCAGTCAGCTGTGTTGACTGCCTACAGTGAGGCTTGTAAAATGGCCAACCGTGTATGTCAGCTTTGAGCTTCAAACCAATTTCTGACTCTTGGTCAGTCTCTCTGTTTTTCGACTGGGCTCATAATCTGTCGGTTCACTCGCCATCATTTAAGCCGTCTCTTTCTCTGCTCTTTCTCTTCCCCTGTCTCTCCTTATTTCTCTCTCAGTCTTTATGCCTGTTTCTATCTTGTTGGTGTTATGATTGACAATAAAGCCTGAAAAATTATGAGTATGCATGGAGAGTATCTGGGAAATGGAGAAAGCCAGCTCAGGTCACGCACCCAGACATCTCTTCTGTGTCCCTTCAGCACATGTTTACTGCGCCTGGCTTTATGCTCTGTGCTAGGTGCTGTGAACAGTAAGTACCAAGATGGAAGGGTGCTGTCTCTGCCATCTAGGCACCTGGCCTCCTGCATAAATGACTGCCGCAGTGGGAGATGTGGTACAGAACATGTCTGTACAGCGCTGGGAGCGTCTGAGGACAGTCCGGTACACCTGGGGAAAGGGAGGCTGGGGAGGGCCTCACAGGGAGGCTGCGTTTCCGCTGGCAGCTGCGGGTTCACCAGGAGTTTCTCAGGGGTTGAATGCCTTCCAGGTGGGGAGGACTGTGTGGGCGGAGGCGTGCGGCAGGAAGGTTCGTTCTTGGTTTGGGGTGGGCAGAGCTGGGAGTGGCTATAAAGTAGAATATGTGGCCAAAATGGGTTATTTTATAGAACATTTTCCAAACTATGTTCCAGGGAACACTAGTATCCTCCAGGATGGTTCTGAGCATTTCAAAAGAGCATTCAGATGGAGGAAAGTTCCATGCCCCCACATGTTTGCCAAGTGCTGAATTATAGATCCTACTGTTAGTCAGACGCAGTATTCCCTGTAGCACAGAAACTCGTTTACCTCATTAAGAACTTTTCAAACTTATTTGCCACAGAAGCTTGAATTTCAAGGAGCCCCTCTCAGTGTCCTATGAGACAGATTAGGGAAAACGTTTGTTGGTAACCACTTAACGACTTTTAAGAAGAGGAGTTAATTTTATCATGAAAATAATTTGTGTGATTTGAAATGTAGCATAGAATATTGACATACAAACAGTGTAAATAACAATACAGTACAAATCTCTGTACCTACCACTCAGCTTAAGAAATAAAGACCTACAAATACGGTTGAAACCTCTTAGTAACCTCTCCCTGATCATATCTCCTTCCCTCTTGCCAGAGGTAACCACTATCCTAAATTTGGAGTTTATCATTTCATACAATTCTTTTGAATATGCTTTTCAGAAGAGCAGCTTAAGAAGAATTCCATTGAATTCTCATCCAGAAATAGTAAGAAACAAATAGTATTTTGTCCAAGAATTATCCTGGAATAAAGGACGTTTATAGGCTCTTTAGGGGGAAGAAATGTGGCCTCTCCTTTTAACAACAGTGCCTGGAATGCAGTAGGTGTTCAGTAAATTTCCACTGAATTGAATTGAATTAAATGTGTGCACTCTCATGTGGTTCGTTAAGTTCATGTGGATAAAAAGATTGAGGTCAGTTGTCTTTCGGAGACAGTATTGAAATTCTGTGTGGTCAGCGATCTTGAAAACATTTTTTGTTGTAGTTCTTTATTTGGTAATCTGGATTTAGAAAGGAATAGTAACAATTATCCATTGAAAGTCATCTTTATGTTTTCTTGACATCTTTTGGAATCATTAACAATAAAAACTTACCCAAATCTGTCTTATTAAAATAGCTGATTCAGTGGAGCTATCCATTTTCATTACAGGAAAAATGATAAATACAAAGGCTTTCAGTCAAGAAGGAAACTTGCAAATTGCAATGCTAATTGATTACTCAGCAGCTAGACACTAGATACTTTCAAGGGTTATGAGGGTCCTATCGAAGTGTCCCCAAGAAATAACTTAGTAACAGGGTGTTACAATTAGGCACTGTCATGGCAACACAAGCATCTCTTTTGATATATGTGAGGGACATTCTCTTGAAAAAGCTCACATCATCTAAAACATATGTCACATTTGGGTGACATTTTCTTTTTTATTATCCTAGCCTGTATTCATCTATTACTGTATACATGTCAACATGTAGAGTGAATGTTAGAACGGTGCTGAGGGATGCATGGTAGAAAGAATGAGAGGAGAAAGAAAGCAGAAGATTTACAGCCTCACTGGGGGAGGCTTTTTGTACCAAATCGTGGTTGCATGGAAGATAGTAGATTAGCTTTTCCCATGGAGTTCAAAATTGATCATGCCTGAGATTTCACCCTTAGGGTTTTCTATCTTTGACTTTTCTGGTACAGATTTTTCCTGGTAGTTTGGGAGGAGTAGTAAAATCCCAGCAGGTAGCAGAACAAGAGTCAACTTAGGATGTGAACGATCATAAATAATGCAAAGACTGCACAGGGCATAAGGAAGAGAGACGGGCAATGCCATCCCCTCGTGATTGCCCACTGATGCCCAGGCACCACAATGACGGCATGTGCCAGTTCTTGTCTTGAATTGTAGGACATATTATTCTGAGCTGTGTTACGTGCATGCTCACAAAAGTTCTAAATATAAAACACAACCGTTCAAACATACTCAAGTTAAGTCAGAAGTGCTGGTGGTCCAATTGTGGATGAAATCAGAGATGGGCCACCAGAGGCTTGAATCTGAGCTATGGCATGTATTGTTAGAACATAGTTCCAATGAATGCAAAAAGGTTGCTGTAATTTATTCCTCTGGGAAGCTGAAGAGATTTGTAGACCACATAGAAGTTGGATTCTTGCCAACCTTCTGCTATCTAACTTCTTAATTTTAATGTAGTTGAATTTATCAATCTTTTCTTTTATGGTTAGTACTTTTTATATCTTGTTTAAGAAAGCCTTTCTTTTACCCTGATGTCATAAAGATATTCTCCTTTATTATCTTCTAAAAGCTTTATTGTTTCGCCTTTCACATTTAGGTTCTATAATCCTGTGGGTGTGTATGTGTGGGGGGGTGTGTGGTGTGAGGTAGGAATTTATTCTGATTTTCTTCCAAATGGGGAAAAAAGTCATCTTGACACTTAGGGTTAGTTTCTAGGCATGTATTTTGTCCACTCTTTTGCCCAAACTACACTTCTTTTTTATTATAGCTTTTATAATAAGGCTTGGTATACGACAAGACAAATCCTCCACAATGTCTTTCTTCAAAAGTGTCTTGGCTTTTCTTAGCCTTTTGTCTTCCATATAGATTTTATCATCACCTTTTAAAGTTATACAGAAATACTCTTGAGAGTTGATTGGAGTTACATTGAATTTATAGATTAATTCGGGGAGAATGGCATTATGATGGAGTCTTCCTACCCATAACCGTAGCGCCTCTCTTCATTTATCTAGTTCTTATTTAACGTCTTTCAGTACAGATTATAATGTTCTTCTTAAAGGTATGCACTCGCTTGTTAGATTTATTTCCAAGTGCTTTATATTTTTGTAGTTGCTATTGTAAATGCTATCTTTAAAAAATTATATTTTCTAATTATATATTAGTTTTCATTATATGCCATCTGTATTTATTATTCTGGATGGTGTGGAGTTAGTGGGGGAGGAAAAGCACTGGTGCTTGTTGAGTGCTTCCTCAGCACTAGATTGTGTACATGCTCCCTTTGATCTCCAGACAACCTCAAGGAAAGACTGTGGGTCAGTTAGCACCGCTCTTGATGGGATCACTGCCCTCCTTTGTAGACTGCCAGTCCAAGAGATGTCCTTTGTCCCAGTGGGCCAGTGGGAATGCAGAAGTGAGGAATGGGGCCAGTGAAGGGGTGATCAACCCAAGGAGCAGCCAGTCACCTTGTTCAGGTGGCAGAGGTCTTTGAAAGACATCTCTGATTTTCCCCTGCAGAGTAAGGGGATGTGCGCAGGATGGCATAGTCTTCCCCTGGTTAGACACGCTGTCTAGCACAAATAATATGATCTGGAGGCCTGGGGCTTAAGTCTGGCTCCTGACACACTGGCCTGGCATTTCAGCAGGCCATAGTCATCTGGCTGCCTGAGGGGCAAATTTTGACCAGTAGCAGCTGTCTAGTTTGAGTTTTCAGGTATATCTCAGGTTGGTCAATATTATTCCCGCTTTCACATGAGGAGTCACAGGTCTATGGAATGAAAAGATGTGTCCAAGTCATCCAGCTGAGCTGGAATAGAGACCCAGGTCTCCTTGCGCCCATATCAACGCTCTTTCCATTTCACCACGTTGACTTAAGAGCCTCAAATATATTATGATGACAATAAAGTGAAATGCTAGACGTGTTTTTCACTTGAGGAAGCACCATTATGCATGGAAATTGTAACGTATATCTGCAAAAAAGGATAAGGAGAGAGATGTCTGACATGGCCCTTGTGGTGATTATTACATGCCAATTGTTATCCCTCTTTCTCTGTCTCTCTCTCCCTGGAATTCCTTATGTTGTTAATTCTTTCAGAAGCCCACTCCCATTCATTTACGCCCACCCAAATAATATTTATGTTTTAGGACCTAGAGCTGTCAGTCGTTTCTCTCCAGAAGTTACCCTACGACATCAATGTTTATCGATAAAGTTTCAAATTTGTCTTCTCTGCTTGCCAACTGTTGTACCTCTTGCTCTCTTCTCTCACATCCTATCGTCAGCACGTTTTATTGTATTTTCTGGAGTGAACATAATATATACTGTACTAGTTTAGGCTGACATAAAAGAGAATGTCTCTTAGAAAGCAAGATTAAGAGACGGAAAAGCTGACCCCTTGGCTAGCTTAATAACACTGTTTTCTCTTTGCTGTACATGTGGGTTCACAGGCATGAGGTCAGACAACATTCTGTGTATCCTTGGCTGCTCCAGATGTATCGGTGGAGATGGAAGTCTTGATTTGTTTGAGTGGCCATAAGTCAGCTTGTCTGGGAGGAAGGGAATTGGGTACTGGATTAACATCACCCTCCTTAAAAAAAAAAAACAGAGGCCTGACAACAGAGGCCCAGTCTAAGTTCCGTATTCCTTCTGCCCGCCCTTCTTGGCTACATGTATTTTTCTCAGGCTTCTTAAGCCCCGGACTCAGTTAAACAGCACTCTTCATTATGTCTTCAATTGTTCTGCTCCACGTCTGTTACTCTGGAGTCCTCTAGAGATTGAGAGTTCCTCAAGGGCGCTGTCACCTTGTCCTTTGTGCGCCATGTGCTTGTCTCTTTGAGGAAGTTCACCTTAAGTACTTGCTACCTTTAATGTTTAGTCTGCTATAGTTTCTTTGCAGTGGAGGAGAAAGTGGCACTTTAGTGAACTGTTTTGAGTCTGTGAAAACAAAATAAGGGCCTTCTGTTGCAATTTTAAACATTTCCTTTTGGGACATGTTTTTAGCTCCTTTTATTGCAAACCTGTGCCTTTCCTGTCCTCCCTCCCTCTCTTCCGTTGCTTTCCTTCCTTCCAGTTCTATCAAATCAAAGACGTTGCATGAAATCAACAACCACAAAGGCTTCTCCACCCACAGGTCTGTGGCGTGATTTTGCACAGTCGCTAGAATGTGCTGTACTCCCTCGTTCTCACAGGTGTCATTTCAGTGTGTGTGTATGTGGGGGGCCGGGTGGGCACTTGAGGAGGCGTCGGGAGGTGGCTTTGTCGTTCCCTGTGAAATCCGGCAGTAACATAAGTGTTTTACATGGGTGATCGTTCACTCCGTGCATTGTCTGCAGCTGGTTTAAAATTACAGCCTAAAGATCAAAACTCTGCCAACCAGTATGTGTCGGGGTAAAGAGTGCCTCTCTGTGCTGTCCTTGAACAAATCCTGAACAGCATCAGCCATACCACTGTGACTGCCAAGCAGAATTTAGTAATTTTATTGATATACACTGTGTCAGCGAGAGTGTAGTCAGGAGACACATGCCAGGTAGCTTAATGGGAAGAATTTAATACAGGAAACTAGCTACAAAGGTGTTGGAAGAGCTGAAGATGTGACAAAGAAGCTAAGGACGGAGACTAGCAGCTTCAGGAAGCCCACCTGCCTCTGGATCTGCAGGCACGAAGGGAGGGTATGGTGTTATGGGAGCCCAGGCGTTGGGGCTGCTGAAAGTACAGCGGGGCTGCGCGGCGAGAGCAGGCGCCACAGAGGGAGGGGCTGGAACCGTGCAGGAGACCCTACCACTGCTAGAGATGCCCCCTTGAAGCAGAAAGAGAGGGAGAAAGGGAGCGAGAGGCCCTGGTTTCTCCTCCTTCCTTCCTGTCTCCTGCGAGTCTTTCCCATTGAGTGAGCCCGACTGGAAGTCAGTTGGCCAGGAGCCTGGGAAGTGTGTTTGGGATGAGCTTCCTGCCTGAGCCAGCGCAGCAGGGGAAGGGGCCAGGAGCGGACCTGAGAGAAACAGGCAAAGGGCTAGTCCACATGCCAGGAAGATAAGTCTCCTCAGAAGTGTTCGTTAATGTGGCGGAGCTAAAGCAGACAGTGAAGTGACACACTTCCTCCTCTTCCCTTCCTCTCACCGTGTCCCGTCCTACTTCCCTTGCAGAATGTTGAGTGACTCTGCTGGCAGTTAAGTCTCTCTCTTGCCAGGGTGAGCTGTGTTGCTCTTGGGTGCCCTGGTGTGTAGGACAGCAGCAGGGGGGCCATACCTTCCCTTTTCTGCAATTCTGAAATCTAAAAGGCTCTGAAAACTCAGTTTTTTCCCATTATAAAACTCATTTAATGGCAACACCTGACCTGACCTGAACTGACACGAGACTCCTTATAATCGTTGTTGATCTCTCTGAGTGTGAATAATCATACATTTGGCTCAAGAAGCATTAGTGAATTGATTACAGGGTGCCACCCCAGCCCGGCTAGGAATACAAATAAAAGGAAAGTGCATGGCGTAGTATATGCTGCCTTTCTAAAATGCAAATAAAATCTGTGATCTGAACACATCAGACCCAGGGATGTTGGATAAGGGATTGGGAGCCTGCATTTCAACATGGCAGAGAGAGGATGAGTGGAAACGTGGCCCTGTAAACATGCAGCTCTAGAGCAGCGCCTGTGGTGACATCGCAGCCCGTCTGGAATCATGGAATGCCCGCGCTAGATGGGCCCCTGGAGCCTGGCAGAGCAGCCCTCTCGTTCCATAGATGAGGAGACTGCTTAGGCTCGGGACTCGGCACATATGTTGCAGGTCACCAGGGGTTTAACAGTGGAGCTGGAACTGTTTATTTCCCCTTTGCAGTGAATGAGGTTTTAGGACTGATTCTTTGGTTGTTGTCATCACTTGCTGTCAAGTCAGCTCCGACTCCTGGTGACCCTGATTCTTTGGGTATGTTTAAACATTAAAATACTTGACATTTAGAGGGAAGAAAGGAAGCCAGCAGGTGAATGTACAGATAAATCTACACTCTAGCTACAGTGATCTTTCATTTGTGTAGCATTTCATGTGCACGCACACACGTACGCAAAGTAAGGAGATATCTTCTCCTTTGATCTTCAGAACACTCCTGTCAGATATACAGGATGGGCATTACTCTCCCTGTTTCATAGATGGTCAAACCAAGTCTTGGCCAATGACTTGCGCTGGTGGCCGTGGGCGAGACACTTAACTCTTGGAGCCTCCATTGAAAAATGAGTTCTTATAGGGCTGTTTTGTAAATCAGAAGAAGTAGCACCTTCACCACAATTAGAACTGTGCCTAGTGCACGCTGACATGCCACACACGCTGGTTCCTCTCCACCTTCAGACAACTGAGGGAGATTGCACAAGTCCCGCAGCTGTTCTCTTTGAAGAGGACGTGCCTCGATATGATGAAGAGAAGACGGTCACCGAACGATGACGGACCCCGCTCTCTGTGCCCTGTGCCTCCATGTTTGTTTTTGTTCTTCCAGCTTTAAGAGGAGAAGCTTGAACGAATGCCTCCCTGAGCGAATTTTCTCTTTCTCCCCTCAGAAATTGGGTCATGGGAGGCTGTGATCTTGGTGGCCCCTATTGTCTTCACAGGTCAGGATATAGTTTGATATTTTGTTTACTCCAGATCTGACTGGCGGAGAAACAGCCACCACTGCAAACACAATTTGCTGCAGAAAACGACTTTATTTCTTGTCAGCACACATGGGACTTTGTTTATCGTAGTTCACTTTAGATGGGCATAATAAAATATTTTCTTTTTCTGAGTATTTTGCAAGATTAATAAAGCTGCATTCTTAGGGAAAGTTTATTAATCCATAACTTATAGAAAACTCCAGAGGAAGAAGATATGAGATATGTTCTGTGGGTAAAGACGTCAGGCTGCCACTACTGGAATTGAATTATGCATGCATTATCCGGCTAGCTGTCTTCTAGGTGCCTTACAGGTTGCTGATATGATGGTGACTTTGTCTTGAACAAGATCTAAACAGGCAGTTGTTTCCTTTTACGTTTGAGTTGGGAGGGTGTGAAAAAGTGGGTGCAACATGTGGAATAGTCGGGTCCTCGCGATGCTGGTCCTCTCCATCCTCTTGGCTGCACTTCAGCGACGTGAGACACAAAGGCTTACATTGCACCCTGGCTCCTTTGCATAAAGCTGCGTGCACTGGGTTTCTGCTCTCTGTCTGATGGAGGTGGTGGTGCTGGTGGCAATGATGACAGTTTTGATGAGGATTATGCTGATGGTGACGAGGAGGATAGTGGCACCTCTGTGTCCGTGACAAGGAGTAAGGATTTCTGGGAAAGGACCTTGTGCTCTATTACTTTATCCATTTACCCAGTATATCTTGAGCCCCTGCAGGGTACTGGCACAGTGGTGGGCTCCATGGATATAGCCGTAAAAAAGACACAGGCTTTCTCCTCAAAATCCAGGATTAGTCCAGAAAGCACAAATAAACAGATAGCAATGTGGTGGCTAAGTATGACCAACAAAAAGTCTTAGCTGAGGCAAAAAATAAGACAGAAGGATGAACTTTGCCAGGGTACGGAAGGGTCAGCATCTAAGCTAAACATTTTGAGGTGACTTGGAATTTGCTGGTATGTCTTTCATGCAATAAGTATGTTCTGAGTACCATGCTGGGCTTCCAAGGTGAGCGTGACAGAAACTAATTGCCTGAATCGTGTGTGCAGTCTGCTGAGGAAGACACCATCAATGAAGGCATGAAGGAAGTACGTTCTAGGTCAAGGGACCAGCGCTAAGGTAGAGATGGACACTTGCATGTATGGGGAGCCCTAAGTAAGGTGGTACTGATGGATCACAAAGTAAGGGGGTGGCAAGAGCCAGGGAAAGTGAGGCTGGGAAGGTAAGCAGGGCCAGTTCATGGAGCACCTTGTTGTCAACTGTTAGCCCTGAGACTGTGCTTGGGTAGATGGTAGTGAAATAGCCTTTTCTTTGTGTAGCCTCCTCTGCATTTCCTTCCATTCTCCTATTGCCTGGGGCCAAAGAGCAGTCTAAGGAGAAACATGATTATACGGTCGTCCCTTGGTATCCATGGGCAATGGGTTCCAGGAAGCCCTGCAGATATCAAAATCCATGGACACTCAAGTCTCATGTAAAATGGCATACTACAACGAATACAGTTGGCCCTGTGTATCTGAAGATGTGAACCCTGAGCATGGGAAACTCGCAGATATGGAGGGCGGACTGTATGGATTTGGGTGAAATGAGGACCTGCGTGGTAGGTGTGGGGCAGTCTAATGGCCTTTCAGGTGTCTCGTATTATACCAACTAGAAGCTCAGGCGCCTGCAAAGTCCACGCGGCTGACGTTAGTGAGCTTACCAGTCCGGGGGCAGGGTGGGGGAGCACTGGGTAAGCCACTGTTGAGCTCCAACCCCACGGCTGCAGTAAGGGAACGCTGGACCAAAGTAGCCAGGTCTCCAGCTTTTTCAAGAAAAATCTTGGTTTTTTTTAATGGGAAGTCCCTCTGTTAAAAACTTTGGCACTAAATCAGTTAAAACAAACAACAAACAAAAAACACTTGTAGGCTAAAGATAACTGTCCTGTGGGCTGTTTTTAGCTCATGAACCACCCAATGGTGAATTCTGGCCTATTCTTTATAATTCGTGTGTTATCACTGTATAAATCTCCCTCAAGTGGAACCTCAGTCAATATACTGAGGGGTTTATTGGGCCATTTTTGGTAAAGGAAAGTTTCTGAAAGACAGGTGAATGGTTGCGATCAGTCCTCATTTATTCCTGCGGGTTTCCTGAATCACCTTGTTTGTGGTTCTTGATCAAACACTTCTGATACCAGGTAAAACCTGAGTAAAACCAGTGTCCATAGCAATGCTGCTGTGTCCGTGGCTGTTTGCTGGGCGGCACTGGGTCTGTGTCTGTCCAGCCTACAGCTGCCTTGGTTGAGCTGGTTCCATCCTGTTACAAGACAGATCCCTTTGGGGAGTCAAATGAGTAGTTTTAGGGTCTGGAAAGGACAGCCTTCTGGGGCTTTCTCATTTGGGGTCGAGACTCCCAGCCACGAAAATATGCACATTTCAAACCAAAGTGAGAACATGAGCAACTTAGTAGTTACTGTGGAATTGAGTGAATGTCATAAATATTTATTTATCTTTTTCATGGCTGGCGTAAAAATGTTAGGATATAAAAAAGTTGTTCACTATAAAAACAACAGAAAATTCATTGGCTATACATCTCCTGAAGGCGTGTGTCTCTTTGGGTTTTCATTAGCATCTAGCAATATACTTTGAGAAATTAGATTTGAACAGGATCTTCAGCAGAATATGAAAGCTCCTAGTGTTCATAATTAACCCGTTTTCAGAAGGAATCCATCGCATGCAGCAGTCGTTTTTTAACCACATCATGGCTCTAGTCACGTTTAAGGAATTTTTCTTTCAGAATTTTTTTTCCTAAGAAGTAATCCCTTGTTTATTGAATTTGAAAAATACAAAAAAGTATGAAAGAGAAAAAAAGTCACATGTCATATTTCTACCCAGAGGTGATCACTGTTAATATTTTGAGTTGCAGAGATAAAGGGACTAGAGTTTGAGGTCAGACCAACAAAGGTCTCAGTCCAGGCTCCTCCATTTATTTAATCTTGCCGAGTCTTATTTTTCTCATCTGTGAAATAAAAAGAAAGATATTATCTATCTGATCCGATATTTTATTAAACCAGATAATGCATATTAAGCATGTGGTACATTACTTGGCACATAGGAAACATTAAAAAAATGAGCTATTATATTTTTCTATTCTTTTTGCTATAAACATTTTACTTTGTAGAATTCATGTTGTGAATACACTATTTTTCTTTTGTAAAAAGAAAAACCTATTGTTCTTATATCTCTTTAAAAAAACTCTCTTTAAATGTCCTTTATAACAGTTACCTAATGTTTCTTTACATGCCTGATCATCGTTTAACTCTTTCCCTTGTATATTTAAGTTGTTGCTCACCTCACTCTTTCTTTATTATAAATAATTCTTTGATGAATATCTTCATTCGTCAATCTTTGGTAGCAGCTTGATTTTCTGGTTAGTATAGTGACTACACCCCACATGTGGAATTGGCGGAATTACTGCCGGCATTCTCTGTTGGAACTTTTGGTGATAATGAGAATGTTCTCTACCTGCACTGGTCAATATAGTAACCACTAGCCATGCATGGCTATTGAGCAGTTGAAATGTAGCTAGTATGATTGAGAAACTGACTTAAAAAAATTTTTAACATTATTTAATTGTAGTTTGAATAGCCTCATGTGGCTAGTGGCTGCCATATTGGATGGCATGGGCTTGTTCTGTTCTGGTTCAAAAAGTAGAGTGGACTTAGGTTGAGATTTTGTTTTTCATACAGACATATCCAGAGAACATTTGGCTCTTTCTTCTGGTCTTTTAATCTCTGGTACAGTCTCAAGATATTGCATTTTCCCTTTCTATGTATACATTCTTTTTATTTTGACGGGGAGTTGATAGAGGGTGCCTCACATGCCTGCTGCTACGTTAAATAAGAAATCGGAACTTAAAATGTTGCCTGTGTGAGTACTCTTCAGATTGTCATTGACAAGAATCTAGCTTAGTGTGACTTCAGTCTAAAGGGAATTTCTTGGTTCACATCTCCAAGTCTAGGTGTGGTCTGGCTGCAGCCATAGTTGGAGCTGAGAGCTCAATCAACCTTGTTTCCGCATGCCAGCTTTACTTTCTCTGTGTTGGTTTTATTAGAGGGCTTTCCCAAAGCAGTGGCAGTGATGGCCCCCAACAATATGGGACTACATCCTACTAGCTTAGCAACCCTGGCAGAACGAGAGAGGCCTTTTCCACTACTAGCTCCGCAGAATGGCCTGGGACTGGCTCTCAAAGGACTTGCTCTCCATTCCTGAATCAGTCACTGAGGTCAGGGTGGGGGAAGTACAATTCATGCCTATTGATCATCACTGGGCCTCAGGCCCACCTATGGAGCCAGAGGATGAGGTCAGCCCCATCAAACTACATAGACTAAATTTGGGGTAAGAGGCTTATATGCCAAAGGAAAGTCAGGGTGGGAAATGCGTGCTTGGCAGGCAGGTACACGCTACACGATCGATGCTCACGGCACTGTGACTTTGAAGCATTGCTGGTTCCCCAGTTCTCTTCTTAGAAAGGCCAGTTTTTTTGGGGGAGGGGAAAGATTTTCTGTCCTGTGAATTGCTTTCGATTCACAAAGCCTGCTTGTATCATGTAATGGGACCACTTCCTCATCCAGAGGAGGGTCCTGAGGTGTGGCTTTCAATTCTGAAAGCATTGGGAAGTTTGGATCCTGTCTAGTCTTGCTCTTCTGGTTTGTGACAGTGTGCTCATAAGCTGGCTAGGAAGTAGGTGACTGTGGCCCAGAGAGTTAAAAGGTAAGTAAATCGATACATCTCTTGTGATTACTTTTCCTTATGAATAAAGCAAAAGATAGATTGCCTTCGCCCCTTTCTAGAAGTATCAGAATCAAAGCTGATGGGATTTGCATGTCAGACTCCAGATAATCCAGGAATCTGGAAGAGAGTGGGCACTTCAGTCCCCAGCTGGTGTATTGCAGCAATATCTTGGGACTTAGAGGTGTAATTAAGCCATCCCTATTAGTAATTACAAGAAGGGAGTCACTGGCCTTAAACGTGACCGAAACCCATCAGATCTTCATGAAAGCGCGAAGCTATTTATTTCATCAGATTCCTTGTCGAAAACATTTTATTAATATTCCAATTTTCTGATTCAGCCTTTTGTGTAATAAAATGTGGTGACTAAAACTGGTTCCTTTTTACTGTTTTTGCTCAGCCTCGTAAGAAAGGTTGAAGCTTTGTAGCACCGTTTATGCCAAATTTCCTTTAAACTCTCCAGCAGAAAGCACGTCAGCAAATTAATATTCCCCGACTATAAGATGAGATTGACCTCATAGGTTCTTTTCTTGTCCTAACATCTACTGTACTGTGAGATTAGGGGTCTTTTCTTTATCTATTTTTACTTCATTTTCATTGTGGCAGGAGTGGTGGTAGGGACCTCAGTCCAGATGTTGTGTCACCTAATATATTATCAGCCTGTAGCTAGTTAGTCATTGTTGCATAATGATGCAGGCCATGTGGTGGACACAGCTCACCTTTTAGTGCTGCTATATTTCAGCTGGAATCATAGACAAGGTCTCCATATTTTAGAGGCACTGAAAACATGGAGCTCAGTCTTAGTGAAACCCTGTGGTCACCTCTGCAGAGTCACCTGTGCTGAACTGGGTGACCTGTGTGCAGATGAAAGAAGTGAAGCACCGATGGGCTGTGTGGCAGGGAGGCCGTGGATACGATAGGACAGTGGGTTCTGTTATCAGGTCAGGTAGAAGATCAGTGTATCCTTGAGCTACTTACTTGACTTCCCTGGACCCACGTACTCTCAACTGAGAAAGAAGGGTGTGGATGAACCGTCTCTGAGACCCCTGCCCACTCTGACCCTCACATGTTGCCCACGTGGTACTGCGTTCACCTGCAGTAACGCTGCGGATGAGCCTACAGTTCAGGGTCACATGCACACGCTCTCCGCTCTCTCAAAAGCTTTCTCAGATTCCCTTGGCTGGGCTCTGTCCTGCTCTGTTCTTACTGTACTTTCTACAGATGATATTGCATATCAGAGTGGGCATTTTTATGTGTCTTGTCCTCCTCACAAAGATGTGAGCTCCTTGAGGGCAGCCACTTTTCCTAAGTATTTGTCCATATATGAAAAGTATTTTGCAACGAGACACTCAAGAAATGTTTGGCAACCATCGATTAGAAATCTTCCAGGGAAAGACAAAAACAAATACAGATATAAGTATGTCTGCAAAGGGACTTCTATAGCGTTGTGGTGGGATTGCTTAGGTCCATCATGTCAAGTAATTCAGTAGTTTCTCAGGGAGTTTTTATTTTAATGTATATGAAATGCTAACTTTTTGCAGTTGACTGGAGAGGTAAATCATTTCATGCACATAATGGAGTCCTTTTATACATTTCCAATTCCTCAGCGCCTTATGGTGCAGCCATGCTGTGTTACTTCCCATCATGTCAATATGTGGCCTTTTTGGCAAGGTCATTCTAGTGCTTTTAAGAAAGAAAAGAGAGCACCCACCTTCTTTGCTGGTGTTTGATGTTTTGAGATTGTTTTTACATGGACTCTGGGAGAGCTGGTCTGCAAAGCAAGGCAATGTGGATACATCTCCCCAAAGCAATGAGAATGGTGCTGTCCCCTAGAGAATCAGGTTTGAGCCACACCACCGTCAGTGCCTGGGACTGACTGAATCCCGTTTCGTGATTGCACTGTGTATGAATTGTGTAATGTGTCTAGAAGGGCACATGCTCTGATTGCGTCTCTTCCTCAGCATCCCTGAATGGTGATGCGGTGGATTCACGTGAGGACAGTGTCTCAAACAGCCCAGGCTACAGGGGATAACTCAGGGCCTGCACTTGGGAAGTTTCCGCAGATGAACGTAAGATGTTACTATTAACTAGAGACAATGGGAAAAACACTCCTTGTGGCTTGTTAAAAAAAAAAAAAGATATTGGCACTAGGTACTTTAATAATCTTACTTCATAGAGCGGCGTGTATAGGTTCACCATGTTGTTGTGGAAAGAACCTGCAGCTCGGTTCTTTCAGCTGGAGAGTTCATGGGCAGATCGGACTACCTTTCACAACATTTATTCATTCAGCCACTTGAAGTAAGTGCCTACTGTGTGCCAAGAACCATTTTAGGTAGAGGGGCTCGGGGTGGCAGGCCTGGGGGTTCAAGTGTTCAGATAGAACAGCTTCACAGACTGAAAGCCTATTGTTTTATTATTTCCCCACCTCACGCATTAAAAATAACCTGAAAAATAAATGCTCCAATACTGATGCGTTGTCCATCCTTGCAGGGACGTACAGACACTCAGTGATGGTGTTTCAGATCTCCAGCAGTTCCTACTGGGAGGTGAGCTCTCACGAGCATGAGCCTTTGGAGCTGTCGAACAGAAGCACACCAGCGGTATTTTAGGTTTGAAAGAAATTTAAATGATAATTCCGAGGCCCTCTTATCTCCTAATCCTTTGGAAACTACCCGTAATTTGAATACAGTAAGAGCTAGGCATAGGCAGCGGCACAGTCAGTCGCTGAGTACCCCAAGTGTTGGGAGGGTAGGACAGGTGATTACAGTCCGGCACTGTCTGTTTTATAGCAATTATCTTTTGTAATTCAGCTCGGCTCCCGGTTCTTAGACTCGCTGGGTCTTCATTGCAAGGCTGGAACCTTGGAGTTAATTCAGTCCATTAGGTCTGTTATGGCGTGAGTCGATGCATATCATTTTCCTACCTTGAATATGAATGATCACTTTTCCTGGGGAAGCAGCAGTAAGCTCAGTCCAAGCTATGCAGCTCGCTTGCTATGGGACCTTGGGTACGTCACCTTTCTTCTCTCAGCCTCACTTTTCTTACCTGCAAAATGAGGGCTTTTTGCCTTAACATTTTAGGGTCTACAGACAGGATTCTGGTCCCTAGCACTGTGTTTGCTGGACCAGCGAACCGGTGGGAGGCAGTGGGTCACATGCCCTCTGCAGGCTCCTGGGATTCTCAGACTGGGTCTGCCTTCTACAGCATATGCACACTGTCCAAGTAAATAGCCTTCAATGTCCTAATTTATTTCACAAAATGATATAAGCCTAGAATCTCAGGCTTGAATTAATATTAAAATTGTATTTAATTAGGACAGTCCCATCTTGAGATCAGGAAACTACGCCATCCACCCATTCATCATATTATTCTCTTATTCAGTGTTTATTAATATTAAGCACCTGCTATATGCTTGGTGCTATGCTCAGTACTAAGAAAACAAAGACGAGTAAGATGCAGTCCCTGTGCACAGATGTCTCCTCATTCTCCACAAAGGAAGACGACCCTTGCACTACAAAGCGGGCACTCTCACTTGCATTGCCTTTTGGTTTGGTGTGGCTGGAATGATGTGTATGGCGACTTGATGACCTCCAAGAGAAAAGAATGGAAAAAATCTTCCTCAACTCTGGCTCCTGCAAACATCTTTAATCATTTCAAGCTTCAACTAGAGACTCAGTTGGAGGGAAGTACTGTGAAAAGCCTGTTTATAAACAAAAGCGCCCCTCAGAGTTCGACAGCATTTCACCTGATGGAGGACTGCCATACTGGAAGAACGCACATTCAGACCATAACCCAGCCTTCAAGGGAAGCAAAAGGCCACACAAAATGAAATGTCATTGGGCACCCTGTGAGGAATGGGACAGAACTCAGGAAGCATTGAAACGCCTCACTGTGGCCCGTCCCCAAGCCCGGAGCCAGCATCCCCAGCCTTCCTGACAGTAGCAAGCATACGTGTCATTAAGGCATTCAGAGTTGCACAAGAAAGGCTCGAAGAGTTTGCCCCTGACTTGTCAACATGGGGTGTTTTTGCTTTGCATTTTAAGATTGAAAAGAAATAAATGTTATTGTAAACTCCCAAATCAAAAGTTGGAAGTGCAATGAACCCTTTGTGGTTGAGGAGAGGTTTGTGAGATGACAGTTAACACACTGACTACTTCTGAAGAAGGTTTCCAGAAGGGAGAAAAATATTCCAAAACAAACGAAAAATACTTATGTCACTTGTGTCATTTAGAAACCCATTTCCTACAAGTTTCTGTTCTCTCCCTTTTCCCCACCACTGCCTGCTGAACGCTTCCTCATCTGTCAAGGCCCCGGTCCCTTGCCCTCCCCTCTCTCAGGCCTTCTCAGAGCCTCTCAGTTGGAGTGAATGGCTCTCCTGATCATGTCCCACAGCACCAGCATTAGGCCTCACATTCTAGTTATTCATACACACGTTGGTCGCCTCTGTAAGGCTCCAAGGTCCCAAATGCAGTGATCTTGTCTCCCTCACTTTATAACCCTCTCCCCTGCCTACGGGCCTTGCTTGAAAAGTGTGCTCAGTAATGTTCACTGAACTGAGTGAATGCAAAGCCTCGAATACCTGGTGTCTGTGGTAGACGTGGGCAGTCAGTCACCTGGGAGTCGTTTTTGTTGTGCGTGATTGGGAGAAAGTGGACGGAGAATACCTGCCTGATTGGCAGCCGACACAGAGACCAGAAAGTCCAAATTATAGGCTTAAAACTGATGTTCACACACGAGAAGGGCTGATTGAGTCAAACACGGTAAGATTTAAAAGGGCTAAATGCAAAGTCTTGTACTTAGGCACAAACCATTAATATTAATAGCAAAATAGAATGTAGTGAATATTTGGCCATTCTTATAAAGGAGACGGGGAAAGGGGAATTGATTTAAGTTAATACAAGTCACCAATAGGCTACTCAAGAAGCCTGATCACTCTCGGAGCAGATTGCCGGAAGAATTTAGTACCCAAAGAAGAGGTTGATTGTGGATTCTTGTCTCTGCCCTTTGTGAGCCAGGTGGAAGCTCCAGTATGTGTGGACATATCTGCCTCCCATACTAGGCATGCTGTCTCCTAACTCAGCTGCTTTCCGCAGAGCCCAGCACTGGGCCTGGAATGTAGCAGATTAGAGAAATGTTAGTGGAATGGAAATTGATCCAACTAGAGTGTGTGTGGAGGAAGAATGTTGAATGGTCAAAAAAAAAAAGATTGTCTGTCAAAGAATTAGAAAATCGTTAGAGGCAACCAGAGATGCTTGTACTTTGAGACGCATGTCATTGGCCGGGATGGGTGTATTTGGGGATGTGTGGAGCATTGTCACCAGCTTCAAATATTTTAAAAACTGCCATGTGGAATGGGAGTTAGAACTCTTCTGTTTCCTATCAAAGAAGTAGAGGTTAGAAAAAGCAAGTTTTGGCTCAAGGAATTGTTTAAGTGTGAAATGGTTTACATGAGATAATGTGCTCCCTGTCCCAAATTTTCTAGGCTTAAAAAATTGAGGGAAAAGGGTCCTGTAGAGGACTGCCACACTGGATTGGGGGACTGCATAAAATGACTTCCAAGGACCCTTCTAGTTCTAACATTTTATGATTTCTATTGAATAAAGAGTTCCTTTTTGACCTCAGAAAAAAACTTAGCATGTTAATATAAGATAAACTATTATTATTTATAGCTTTATCCTTCTTAAAGCATGTTTATTTACATTGTCGCAAGTGAACCGTGTAAGAAAGATACAGACATATAGAGGAAACATTGTCCTTGTCATCCTATAGATTGACAAACCCACTTACTTGGTCTGGACAAATGACTGTTCAGGGTCGTTACAGGAGCTAGGTCCTTGACCTAATAATAAGTGCTTACAGTCTGGCTTTGCGTGAGCAGTTAGAAGATTCCTGAAAGGTAGATTACATTCTTATCCCCACTTTACAGACGAGGAAACCGAGGCATAGAGACATTAAGTACTACTACACGGTCAAGGTCACAAAGCTATTAAGTGGCAGAACCAGTGTTTGAACCAGATAGTGTGATTTCAAAGCTCATGTTCTCCACCTCTGTGCTGGCTTGCATTGTAACGTCAAAGAGCAATCAGCAGTTTACTTTGCCATCAACCATTCAAATGATCAAGATACAAAATTACAGCTAAAAGTGTTTTTTTCCAAAGGTGGAGTCCTGGGATCTGTGTCAAAGGTTAGCAAGAAGAGTTGAAAAAAGATGCAACTTCCCAAAGGGCCCCAGAAAACCTGGCCCCTTACACCTGCAAGTGCTTTATGACTCAGTTATTCATCATTCACCTGGCTTTTTTGGCATGGAGATGTGAGGTTACATGGGTTTTTCTGAAATCCACGTCTAATGTTTTGAGCATCCAAGCCTTTCATGTGCTTCAGCGATAGCAAATAGGATGAAGGAATCATAACATGGTGTCTCGGAGCCCACTGAAGTGCACTGGACACGTTCTGAGTTACCCCAGGCTGCCGAGTGCCTTCTTCCTCTGTCCTTGCCTAGCCTGCCTTAGAGCTTATGAAAATGCGTCAAGTGGTTGGCCCTACCAGGACTGTCCCTCGCCAGCCACATTCCTTTAGTTTGTGCTCTTCCTCGTATTTCCTGCCCTCACTTCTTTCTTCTGCTGTATTTGCCGGTTCACTGCCCCATGCCCATTTTCCTTCTGACCTACTGCCCTTGGCATCTGTTGACTCTTTTATAAGTAATATAAGGTAAAACTAGAGGTTGATAGTGGAAAACTGATAGATTGGTGTTTCTGTAAAATTGAGTCAAATAGCCTATGTACTTAAGAGAGGAGTGTCATAGATCTGCACTCTCCAAGACGGAAGCCATGGGACACACGTGGCTACTTAAATTTAAACAAATTAAAATAAAATATCCGGTTGCTCAGTAGCACTAGGCACATGTGAGTGCTCAGTAGCCGCATGTGGCTTTTGGCTGCTGTGGTGGAGCTGGTGGACAGCACAGGGAGAGGGCATTCCCATCACTGTGGCAAGTTCTCTTGGACAGCACTGTTCAAGGGCTTGGAATAGCTTTGTGGTATTGATACCTGAGTGTAGATTAAACCAGACAGACATGCATTCAATGCTGGTTATTTTGCAGCTGGGAAAGTTACTTTCTGGCCCCTGATTTCCTTGTCTGCAAAATGGGAATAATAATGTTGTAGGGTTGTCTGAAGATTAAATGCGATGCCATATGTAAAGCAGTTCTTAACTCACAGGAGTGGCTCAGGGGACATTCGTTCCTTCTTTAAGTTACCCATGATATGTGACATCCAATTTAATGGCTTTGAGCTGGTTTGTAAGGCTGAGTTTTGCAAAGCTGCCTCTGTAGAAGGTGGCCCCCTTGGTGCTGAGTGGTAATGTTGGATTGGGCATGTACCTTAGTAGTTGTTTGCTCCTTTATTGGACAGAATGGCAAAAAAAGCTGATTTTTAATGAGTAAATGCTTTCTAAAAGAGTATGTTGGGCTGGCCCGGTGGCGGAGCTGTTAAGTTTGCACTTTCTGCTTCGGCGGCCCAGGAGTCGCTGGTTCGGATCCCGGGTGTGGTCATAGCACCACTTGTCAAGCCGTGCTGTGGCAGGCGTCCCACATATAAAGTAGAGGAAGATGGGCACGGATGTTAGCTCAGGGCCAGTCTTCCTCAGCAAAAAGAGGAGGATTTGTGGCAGCTGTTAGCTCAGGGCTAATCTTCCTCAAAAAAAAGAAAAAAAAAATATGTAAAGTAGGTTGCATCCATCAGGAAACTTTTTCAAAATCTCAACACCACGTTTCCCAAGCCATATTCCATGGACAATCAGACCCATAATGGCTTTCTTTCATCAGATGAGTTTGGGAAACTCTGCATTTCGTATCTCATTTTATCATAATGAACAAGTTAAAGACTCTGAGAAGTCCTGCTGAAAGAAATATGTTTAACATTTTGTAACTCAGCATTTTGAGCTTTCTTGGACGAGGAACCGCTCCTCGTTCTTACAGAGCACGTACTGAAACAGCGTTCACAGAAACCGCTTTAGAGCACTGCTCCGGGGCACGGTGGGCCCCTGCCGTCCAGATGCCTCTGCAGGGAAGGCTCAGTGAAAAGCATTTTCTTCTGCACTAACTTCTAATTCCAACGTAACAAAGGGATGTGGTGCACGCAGCTCAGTCTCTTTCTAGTTCCTTAAGGAAAGGATAAATCTGCAGCGAGTTCAGGACCTGAGACTCACCTATTTTGTCAAGGTTTAAGGTTCAGTAAACAGCACTTGAGATGGCTTGTATTTCAGACAGCCGCAAAGGCGGTTTTTGTACTTGGAGACTGGAGGCTAATGTAACTGTGTGTTTCCATTTGAAGGCCAGCGGGGTTGAAGCTCTCTGCCTTCAGCCGTCTGTCTCTGCAGCACAATGCCCATTGGGTCTGACGTTGGTCTGATAGAAAAAGTGGAATGTAATTCAAGCTGTGTTAGTGAAATGAGTGCTTTGAATAAAGCTCTACCTGTTTTGGCTCTAATAATCAGGTAAAATCTAAGGTAATAGTCTCTACTTTGTTCGCACTGTACCGCATAGGATAGATAAAGGCTAACGGATAAATCCGCCCTTATAAGCTAATCACAAGGTGTTGGAACATTGAGAACTGCTAGTCTAAGCTAATGGCCAAAGCAGGAAAGGAAAATGTGCCACGTCTTGAGTCAAGTTTATGGATTATAGAGACACATCTCTGGAGTCATGAACTGTCTTATAGTCTTCTTTTTTGCCAGCAACATATCTTTGCACATAGTAGATGTTCAATAAATGTTGTTATAAAGTAAATAAATGAACCATGAAACATATAAGACTCATGCTCTTAGAGATTCAGGTTTCACTAAGTATGTGGAAGCGTTAATTAATTGATATTTTTAGTATGCCTCCCGTGTGCCAATCAGGGAGCTACATCTTAAAGATACAGCAACTAGTAACATGACTTGATAGCTCTTCTTGATTATCTTATATGTGATAGATTCTGTAATAAACACTTGTGAGTTGCTATAGTCATTACTGCTACGTCCTTCTGGCAAAATGTGTCATGAAGTAACAGATGCCTCTGTTGCAGCCCCTTCGTTGTCCATACCTCTCTGAGAGTATTTTGTGTCCCTTTGGCCTTGTAGAGTATCCCCAGTGCCAAGCATCGTGCTGGGCTATTAAATGCTTGTGAGCGAATGAACATTCTTGGAACCAAAAATGTACAGCTAGTGTGTTACTCTGGAATGAGCTTTGGTTCTGGGCAGGGGACCTGGGTTCAAATCCCAGCTCTGTGACTAGCTGGCTGTGGTAAGGATCAGCTGAGCTGCTTCTGCATGGCTGGAGAAAAAGCATGGTCACTGGCAACAGGGTTGAAGGGCTTAAACTGTTTGCAAGGAACAAGCCAATGAATCCTCAGAGGTTAGAAGGATGCCAGTGAGAGGGTTGTGTGAGCCATGGGGCATGCAGACGTAGAAGGAACAGTAGCCCCAGCTGGAGGAGGGGAGCTGGGAATTTGGATATCCTGAAAACAGACTTCTCCCTGGCATCCACTGGGACCATAGTAAGCATGGTTACAGTTGGAAGAAGAGGGAAAACAGCAAAAAATCTAGTTAAAACTGTGAGGACCATGATAGGTTGAAAAAATGAAATAAGGCCCAAAGCTCGTTTTTCTTTCTCCTTGATTTCTCCTTGTCTCATTCTTAGGGGAAGCTGAAATCATCTCTGTGGGTCCCTTTCAAGGGAAGATTTGAAAGGAGGAATGACTTTATACAGGGCCAGACTTATAATACAGAAAAAGCTTGCATGCCAGGGCTCTGATTATTCACGCAGCTGGGGGGAATTCGGGGCACATGCTTGCAGTATTTCAGTGTCCACAAATTAAGGAGCTCCATGTGGTGTTCATATCAGGAGAATAATCGTGATTATTTTGGTGTCCGACTAGGACTGCTGGAATTGAAATGAGTACCTTTTGCAAAATATTTTTATAGACAATGATCTCATCTATGCTTTAGAGCATCCCTCTGAGGGGAGGCGTTAATATCTCCGTTACAGGCAGGAATTGAGGGCCAAGTTAAATGATTTGCCTAAGGCCCCACAGCTAATGAGTAATGTAGACAGAACTGGAATCCCATCAGATCTTCTCATTCAAACTCCATATTCTTTTCACCGTGATAGGCTTCTGGAAGAATGTTGTGTTCTATTTAAGAGGACCGCGCAGGGCCAAAACGTCCATTGTCTGTAATAAGACAGCGAGCTTGTGAGATATTGAGGACTCGTTAAAGAAGGTTTGGTCTGGGTTAATAGTACCACTTAAGATAGCACACCGCAGATGCTGTCTTGGTGTAGAAGTTAACAGCATTGGCTTTGGGGTTGGAACTTGGCTCTTCTCTAAAAGCTGTATGGCTTTGAGCAAATTAATTAACGTGTTTGTGTCTCCTCACCATTCACCGAGGCATACATGAGTTAATAGCAGTGAAGAACTCAGAAGTTTTCTGAAGTATGCGATATTAGTTATTATTTTTATTGTAGTTATTATCATGCTGATTTATAATGAGGCATCTGGGTGTCCAAATGACTGTGTCAAAGGACGTGTAGGGCTAGTTACCCACCGTACATTTTATGTGAGGAACAATTTAGTTATAATTGATAGAGGGATATAAGTTATCTATTGGTCAAGAAATTACCTGAGTGTGCTATGTAGTTGCTTGCTCCTTCCCTCCTTGTCTCCCTTTCTTCCTGCCTCCATCTATCTTTTATTTCTTTTGTTGAGCTGAGGCTAAAAGGATAAGAGAAGCAAAGATAAAGGATAATATGAGTTCATTCTATGTATAATGAGATGGGAAGGGCATTCTCTATACAAGAACATCATATTAAAGGCATGGCACCATGAACTACCATGGTGTGTTTCCCATGCCTGCACCTACGTATGTGCAAAGTGGTCCCATATTCCTGTTCTCCAGTGAGCTGGGCTGGTGGTGAGTGGAGTAGTCTGAGCTTGCGGTGGTAGGCGGGGACCAGATCACGAAGTGCCTTACATTGCATACTGGAGAATTTTGACTTTATGTTGAAAGTAATGGGGACCCATTGGAGCCTTGTAATCTGGGGAATTAATGAATCAAATCTGCTTTTTGAAATCAGTCTAGAGTAGAGGGTGTGAAGAGCAGATGGAAATTGACAAGAAATAAGTCAGGGCTGTAGGTTAGGGGAGTAGGAGAGAAATAATTAGGACCAGAGCCGAGACAGTGACAACAGGAATGGTGAACAGAGCGTGTGTGTGTTGGGGTGCATAAAAGAAGCTTCCAGCTATGCCTTCTGTTTAAACTAAGACGAAGGGTTGAGGCATGAATTCACGGTTACCCTTGTCGTGTAAAAGAGAGGATCTTTGAACATTTATCTAAAAGAATGACATAAAAAGGAGGCAAGCACAGCTGGAATAGCTTCAAGGGCCCTGACTGAAAGAAGCAATACAGAGCTGGTGACACGTTTTGAAATAATATTGTTGAGGCTTCAGAGTGGGTAAGGGAAGGACAAGTTTGTGAAAGGGAGCAGTATTCAATGAAGATGAGAGATTTAGGGTCATGGAGAAGGAAAGTGATGAAGTAATGAGGGATAAACAAGAGGCATAAGAAGAAAGCCAGAAGGGGCAGTGAGCCGTGAGAATGGGACGCTGAGCTCAGAAAGAAGACTTCAGACAGGGCCGTTTTCGTCTGAAGTGCACAGAGGAGGAAAGAAAGGGAAGGGAAGAGGAGCTTTCAGAGAAAGAGATGGAGGCAGAAACTAGAGCAGATGGAGATAACAGGCCAGCTGTAGGTGGGACACAAGTTGCCGAAGGTGGAGAGTCACAGAGGGGAGGAGCCTGGAGCGCCGGGTAAAGCTGGCAAGCAGCCAGAGGAGCCAGAGAGAGGGGGGCACAGGGGAGCCCCGAGGAGCTCAGTGAAACCTCGTGAGCATGGGATGAACGACCACAAGAGGACCGGAAGCACAAACAGCGTGGCGTGCGTAAGGCCTGTGTGGCTCCACGAGGAGGAACAGGTCATAATGTTAGGCAGGAACAAGGCTGTCTAGGATGACGGAAGTGTCCAGGGTGAATAGGACTGCAGGGCTGGTCAACAGAAGAATCGTGTGAGGACAGGATTCTTGTGTAGCCAACACTGGTGGATGTGTGAAAGGAACCTTTGCTGAAAGATGTATGATCTCAAGCTTATTTACTCAGCAGGGGAAGCCATCAGGTCTATGAATGCACAGCCCCCACGAGGAGAAGCGTGTGAGGAGAATGTACGCGAGGATAGGAGGCCTTCACCGCTTGACGGAAAAGGGTGGTGATGGGAGGGGATTCCAGCAGTTCATGAATGTGCCTGGAAGAGGAGAGGAAGGCAGGCTTCCCAGCTTTGGTTTGGAATCTGTTGTCTGGCTGCAGGAGGAGGACGGGATGAACGTGGCAGATGGATCATCACTGGCTTTTAAGTCTGATTTCAAATCCGTTTCTTGGCTTTCTAGTGGAGTGACCTGGTGCCAGGCCTTTTGACCTCTGATCCTTAGTTTCCTCATGGATGTCCAGTATTCCTATGGTGATTAGAAGAGAGATGATATGTGTGTGGATGTCTACACATATATGCACACCGAACGTGTGATTTGGCCATAGAACCTTTTATCACTAAATGCAAAAGGTGTGGAGTTCAAAAGTCAATGAGGGACGAGTGAGAACTTCCTTTGTAGGTTTTGGAGAAGGTGTAATTCTCACGCTACTCCTAATGCTGACCCTAACCACCTCCTCCTCGCTCCTCTGTTGAGGTTTTGCTCTATTCCCAGCCCTGTGCTGCTCCCTTACACATAGCATCTTAGTCAATCCTCAATAATTTAGAGGGGTCGGTGGTATTAGACCCATTTTCCACACGAGAGAACTGAGGCTTGGAGAGGTTTGGTGCCTTGCCTGAGGTCTCTCACCTAATAAGTGGAGGAGCCAAATTCAAACCATTGTCTGTCTAAATCCAGAGCCTTATTGGCAACCTCAAAGTGAGGAAAAAGAGGAGAGCTGGATAATGTCTGTAGAAAATAGGGTTAGACCGATCCTGCTGATTCCACTGCCAAGATCCCTGTGCCCCAGCTCCACGTGCTCCCCAACCAGGCCAGCCCAGGCAGAGGGCACATTGTACAGGGCCGCCTGGAACAGTAGAGCCCTGTGCTCAGGAGGCAGCCCACAGACCTGCTCCTGAGGGGAGCGAAAGCAGGATCATTCTAGAGCTTAGAGCCGTGTGGGCTTCAGGTTTTAGAAGGTAAAAAGGGTGGAACTAGTCCACAGTTTTTAGTTTCCTCTCCTCATTGGAAACTCTGGCATAAAGATCATGTTCCACTATTTTAAAAAAATAGAAAAATATCTATTTGAAAAGAGAAGGTGATGAGGAATGAGGCTGCTCTGTGTGAGAGAGGAGAGAACGCTGTCTCAGGGGCAGGAGCCAACTTAGTGGAGGAACTTGGGTGACTCATTGGGTCTTTTGAGCCTCATCTTCGTCTGCAAAGTGAAGGAGTTGATCCATTTGGTCTCTAGGGTTCTCTCCAGTCCCACCAGGCTCTATTATAGAATATAAAACCTTGAATGGTTCTATTCAGTCTCTGGTTCTTTTGTCATCAGTTTTCCAGGACTGTCCTTAAGTTCCTGCAGACTCCATTAAAGCTGTTAGGAATTCTGTCCTATCCTTCTGATGGAGATAAACTAGACAGGACCCTTCTTTCAAGGGCCTAAGTCGTGGAGAGAGAAAACAAATTGACATTCTGTTGTCTGTTGTATAGCTATGACTATCTGACCTGCTAGCCGAGGGGCTTGTTGAGGGGTGAGGACTGTGCCTTATTTATCTTTAAATCCCTAGTGTCTAGAGCAGTGCCCATTAAACGTTTGAGGAAAGAATGAATAAATGGATGAACACCATCCATACCATTTATAAGGTGCTTACTATGTGCTGAGCAGTTGACCTCGCTTAACTCACCCAACAACGCAATGAGATAGGAGCCATTCTTTTCCTCATGTTATGCTGTATAGTATTGGCATGGATATGGAGCAATCGCAACCCTTTTGCAGTGTTGATGGGGATGTAAATAGGTCAGTTACTACAGAAAACAATGTGGTGTTCCTGAACAGATTAAAAATAAAATTACCATATTATCCAGCAGCCTCACTTCTAGATAAGTATTCAAAAGAATTGAAACCAAATTCCCGAAGAAATATTGACATACTTATGTTTATAGCAGCATTATTCACAATGGCCAGGAAGTGGAAGCAACTCAAATGTCCATTGATGGATGAATGGATAAACAAAATGGCTATATATATATATATACAATGGAATATCATTCAGCCTTAAAAAGGGAGGGGTTCTGAAATATGACACAACATGGATGAACCTTGAGGACATTATGCTAAGAGGAATAAGCTGGTCACAGAGGGACAAATACTGCATGTTTCCACTTATACAAGGTATTTAGAGGAGTCAAATTCATAGAAGCAGAAAGTGGGATGGTAGCTGCCAAGAGCTAGGAGACAGGAGAAATGGGGAGTTGTTTAATGGGTATAGAGTTTCAATTTTGCAAGAGAAAAAGTTCTAGAGATTGGTTGCATAAAAATGTGAATACGTTTAACACTTAAAAATGGTTAAGATAGTAAACCTTATGTTATTGTATTTTACCAAATTTTTTTTTTAATTTTAAAAATAATAATGTAAGATCAGTAAAGATGTATGTCTAGGATGTTGGTAAAACGTGTTAGAAATGTAAGCACTGCCCCCATGCTATGAGGTGCTCTTTGAGGAGAAGTGATGCGTTATACAGAAATGCAACCCCCCCCCCCCCCCCGCCCCCCGGTCTTCCATGATGAACAGCACACAAAAATGGGATGTCTGTCTGTCCAGGGTCAACAGCAGCCACAGGACACAGCGTCTCAAGGTTTCTGTGGCAGACAGTGTGTTCCCATTGCCCAAATGAAGAACTGATGGATTAGCTATTGTTGAAACGTTGTAAATCGACACACATAAAATGTTACTATGTTTTAAAAAAAGGAGCATTGGGACAGCCTTGAGTCTAGATATTCCACATTAAATTCTTCTTTGGGTTTGTGTTAGCTCCTTTTAATTCTTCAGAATTTCAGAGAAATTCACGGTCACAGATATAGCTTAGCCTGGGTAAACAAGATACGGGGTAGACACCAGCTTCAGACACTCATTTCTCTGTGCAGGTTCTGAGCATGAGAGAGTCACCTCGTGGACCATCTGTGATGCATTCATTGAACAGACATTTACTTAGCAACTACCATACGCTAGCCCTTGGCCAGGCCTTGGTGTTATGTAGGTAAATAAGACATAGTGTCTGCCTTCGAGGAGACTCAGTTGAGTTGGGGAGTCAGAGATGAAAACCTGTGATTACATTTCAGGATGTGCAGAATCCAGAGGCAAAAGACAGGATGGCACACTCAGAGAAAGAATAGACAGTTCAGTCAGGGTGGAGTTCAGGCCTCAAGGCAGAGAACTGGAGAAAGAAGGGGTAGAAAGTTCCTGGGTTAGAACAAAGTGCAACTTAACTCCAGCCGTGTGAGAGTGTTTCCGATTAAAGATGTCCCCCAAACGGCAAGGTGCCATGGAGACTGCCAAGTAGTGTTTTACTTTGTTGCTGATATTTTGCTTACAAAGAAATGGATGGTTCATTGATCACTCCCCTTGGGAAGTATTTAAATGTGTCCTTAACCACCCCTTGAGAGATGCACATTCCAGTGAGTTGAGAGCATGGGTTATAGGTTAGCAACAGTCAAGGTTTTGGTCTGAACTGTCTGTCCCTCCTTAGCTGTGAGGCCTCCGGTGAGTGAGTGAACTGCGCAGTGTATGTAGACTACTTGTGGTTTGTTTTTCTGATAGTAGCCACCCTAATGGGTGTGAGGTGATAATCTCATTTGGCTTTGATTTGCATTTCCTTAATGATCAGTGATGTTGAACGTTTTTCCATATGTTTCTTGGCCATTTGTATATCCTGTTTGGAGAAATGTCTATTTAAGTCCTTTGCCCATTTTTAATTGGGTTATTTGTTTTTTTGTTGTTGAGTTATAGGAGTTCTTTATATATTCTGGATATTAACCTCTTATTAGATATATGATTTAAATATTTTCTCCCATGCCTTTTCACCCTGTTGATTATGTCCCTTGATGCACAGAAGTTTTAAATTTTGATGTAGTCCAATTTGTCTATTTTTACTTTTGCCGCCTGTGCTTTTGGTGTCATATCTAAGAAATCATTGCCAAATCCTATGTCATGAAGCTTTTCCCCTATGTTTTCTTCTAAGAGTTTTATAGTTTTAAGTTTTATGTTTAGGTCTTTGATCCGTTTTAAGATAATTTTTGTATATGGTGTAAGTTATGGGTCCAACTTCATTTTTTTGCATGTTGATATCCAGTTTTCCTGGCACCATTTGTTGTAGAGACTGTCTTTTCCCCATTGAATGGTCTTGGCACTCTTATCGAAAACCATTTAACCATATATAGGCAGGGTTTATTTTTGGGCTCTGTGTTCTATTTTTTGGGTCTGTAGGTCTGTCTTTATGCCAGTACCGTACTGTTTTGATTACACTTACTATCTTTATTCTCCAAATAGCACAAGGTTCCAGGGGCAAGCGCCAATGAACCCATGAAAACTTTGAGGTCCAGAGAAGGGAAGTGACATCTCTGAGCCTCCCATCTGGTAGTTTGCAGAGCTGGGCCTCTGCACTCTTCCCTGTGCTGCACAGCCTGTTGCATCCTGGGCTCAGAGACCCCAACCTAAGAATCAGAGGGACAGACTTTAACAGGATGTCTTCATAGAAAAATCAGCCCTGTTGGAAGGGAAAAAAGAACTAGTATGTGCTTAGGTCTCTAATTAATGGAAATTAATGACCTTGTCATTTGCCAGTAACTGTAACCCTTTCGTGATCTCAGTTCCACGTGTTTCACCCTCTGATCAGCAGCTCACTCTCTCTAATATGTGCCGCCACCATCTTTAGTACTACAGTCAGCCCCCGACCCTGGCACTCCCATTTCCCTTCACCTTTCTCTATTTACTTTTTTCTGTAACACTCGTATCTTCTAACTTACTGAATGCTTTGCTTATTTTTGTATGTTTATTGTTTATTTTCTGCCCCTGCCCACTAGAATCTCTGCTCCCTGAAGCGGGAATCACCTTTTATTCACTGATATGGAGAGTGCTTGAGGTGGGTAGAATAATGGGCCTCAAAGATTTCCACGCCCTAATCCTTGGGGCCTGGAATATGTTACTTTATATGGCGAAAGGGACTCTGTAGATGGGATTAAGGTTAAGGACGTTGAGAGGAGGAGTTAGCCTGGGTTACCCTGGTGGGCCCAGTCTCATCACACAGGTCCTTAAAAAGTGGGAACCTCTCCGGGCTGCGGAAAACTGGAGATGGCAGCGTGAGAAGGAGTCAGCCTACCTCCGGCTGCTGGCTTTGCAGATGGAAGCAGGGGGCCACCAGCGGAGGAATCAGTGGCCTCTAGAAGCTGGAAGAGGCGAGGAAATGGATTCTCCTCTCGAGGCTCCAGGAAGAAATGCAGCCCTCTTGACCTTTGATTTGAGCTCAGTGAGACCTTTGTTACAGCACTGAAAATCATAAAATTGTGTTGTTTTAAGCTGCTAAGTTTGTGGTAATTTGTTAGGTCAGCCATAGAAAACTAATAGAGCACTCAGTAAACCCTTGTTGAAGGAATGAATGAAGGAGCCTCGCATCAACGCTGGGAGGGAGCAGAGTCAGCAAGGTGAAGCCACTGGGATAGGGGCTCACAGTAAGTGATTAGCAGGGTCTCTAATCTCTCTGACTCTCACCCTCTCCTGGGGTTTCCCTACTTGCTCTCGTGTGGAAGGATGTTGGTTTGGTATTGATCTTCCCAGCCATACGTGGTCAGTTGCCACGTTGGTTCACTTTCAGCTGAGTTGGGCAGCAGGGTGGATCTGTCTCAAAACTGAGAGGCAGAAGGAGAATGAAAGCATTGCTATGCCTTGTATACTTTGCAAACATAGTTAAAAACCTCAACCCCAGAGCATGTGCTCTGTTCTTACGTACAAACAAAAAAGCCATCCAGTAGCTTCTTTGTTGCGACCTACAGGAATCAGGCACGTCTGCCTTCAGCATCTTGACAGGGAGCCAGGTTTGGGAGGCTCTCGAGTCAGGTCATCCCAGGACTGAGGGCTGTCCTTGGATCTGGGAAAGCAGTGGGCTAGACGTTTAACCTCACACCCTCAATTCTGAGATAAATCTCAAAACCCATGCCCAGTCATTAATATTAGGGGACTGGTGTGGGCAGAGGAGTTACAAAGTCCTATTCTTAGAGAATTCGTTGTACAGACACCACAGACATATTTTAGTGGATTTTGGAGCCTCTGTGCGTGGCAGACTAGCCAAGGCAGATGGTGTGTGCAGGAGAAAATAGTGGGGAGACTGGTTTCCTCATAGAAATTTTCCATTGAAAGCTTTGCTAGAATGTGGTGGGGATGCTTCCTGGACCTGAACAAAATAGAGACCATCCGTATGAAAGGAGAGAGAGCACAGTAAGCAATCTGCACGAGTGATGTGTACAACTCTGTGATACAAGGCAGTATTTAATCTCCAACCTTGACACCTCATCAGTGTTTTAAGAGTAACATCTTCTATATAAAAATACTCAAGAGCCTTATGCTTTATGCTCTGGACTCCAAAATGATTACACTGTCTCCACGACTAGATGGAGGAAGCCTGGATTGATTACCCAAGGCTTGTTTCCTGCATTTCTCTTTCCCTCTCATTTGACAGGTACCAGTATCCATTTGTTCCATTATCTCCCGAGTTTGAATCGGAAAAATAAGCTAAATCAGAGCAGCCTTTCTCGAGTTATAAAACCATCCATGTGAAGATGCTGCAAATGCTGTTCTGCTCGCACGTAGCTGAGACCCGGCCCCTGCGGTAATTTTGCAGGTGATTAGCCTGTCGTGTAGAAGCGTCCCTTTGGGAATGGCAAAGGAACACAAGGTTGTATTTCTCTACAATAAGCAGATTACTCAAGAGAATTTCTCCCTCCTCAGCCTCCCTCTCTCTGGAGGTCTCTGGAAGGAAGATATTTTAGGAGAGGGGTGAGCGTAAGCTTGCCGGAGGTGGGGGGAGCTCGTTCCCGCCCCTCATATTTCAGATGTGATCAGCATGCCGCTCTGCATGCATTGGGGCTGGGGTTCTGACGAGGACACAGCCTCTCTGTTGTGAATGCCTTTTAGTTGTGTGTTCAACAAACTCCTCTTCATCCTGCATGTCATAAATCAAAGGCCTTGTCTGTAAAGCCTGTCTTCATTTTCTGGACAGACACAGGCTTAGCTCCTGCTGTAACACGTTCATTGGTGGGCTTGGCACAGGTGTGTGTGTCCCCACTAGACTGAGCTCTGTGTGGGCAGAGAGGCCTATGCTATTTCACCTTTGTGTCTCTGGTTTTGGCACACGTTGGTTATAATAGTAAATACGTTGTTGCTATCATTCTGTTTCAGGCTTTGTGCTAAGCAGTTTATCTGAGTTATCTAAAATGCTGATCACTTTAAAGATGATTGTTCGGTACATAAAGAGGCAGGTATTAGATATGGTAAAAAGCACAAAGGTGGTTTGTGATTGGCTGATACTGGGGAACAGTGTCCTAAGCAGTGTTGTGACATAAACGATTATGCTAACCTAGACCTAATGATGGTGGGTTCTATTTATTAGGACCTGCTCTGGGCTAGATGCTCTATCTACATAACACCACGTCAGCTTCCCAGCAGCCTCAAGGAAAGATAAAGCCTAGTAACTTTGGGTCAGCCAGTGTTACTCTTTAGTTTATTATTCATTTCTCTAAGCCTCAATTTTCATATCTATACAATGGAAATAGTAATAACTACTTTGAAGGGTTGTTGTGGGATTAAATGAAATGATTGACAGTGTCTAGCACCTAGAGAGTACTCAATAAATTTTTGTGGAATGATCTGTTAAAACTTTGTAAAGTGGTGGGCACATATTAATTTATTGACATATAAAATAATAAAAACAATAGCTAGTGTTAACTGAGTGTTTACTATGTGCCTGACACTTTTCTAAGACTTTCACATGGATTTACACATGAACTAATGCCACCGTTTCCATTCGGCAGATGGAAAAACTGGGATCAGAATGGTGCAATAAGTAACCCAGGGTCACGGCCTTAGGGAGCGGTGGAGTTTGAAAGCAAGTCCTTGACCTTCAACACACGGCCTTGATTTCCTTCTCCTTATGTCTCAGTCTCCCTGTCTGCAAAATGCTGAGTGGTAAATCAGATTCTATATGTGACTTGGAGATCAGCCTTTATCCAGTGAGTGATGCTGAATCTGTCCTTGTTTGCATAATTTGGGAGGAAGTTGCTCCAGCTGGTGAACGAGCAAACAGCATTGTTTGTGTTACCCTGGGGCACCCTCTTGGTTGAATGATGGGGGCCAGCTTGCCTGTTTTCCATCATAGGCAGTTGCTAACATGTAGTGATCAGACTATTGCTAAAGCCCCTAAACTGTGCCAGAGAGGGGAAAAGACCCAGTCTACCTTTATTTCTAACAAGTGTTCATCACAAACCTGCCTGGGAGCCATAGTATTAATTTCAGTCTAAGTAGATGATTCTTACTTTTCAGCTTCATTGAGTACATTGGTTCCTGCTTTAGGACTGGAGGCAGATTTGGGCACTCCTGGCTTCACAGCTCCAAATGCAATGGGATGTGATTGAGTTCATATTATTATCTTACGTTACATTTTAAGGAATCTTAGGGATCATCTACTTAAGGGTGGTTTTTGTTGGTTGGTTTTGTGTTTTAAGTAGTGGCAACCTGTTTAACAAGGAGGTTTCACACATAACTCCACTGTACAAAACTGGTGCGGACTTGGGAGGGTCGCTCAGCTGGCAGCCCCTCCTTACCAGCTCTGTTGTCTTCAGCTTCAGGCACCCTCCTGTTAGGCCCTGGGACAGCTGTACGAAGTCACCTGAGGGCCACCCACAGCGTAGTTTGGAAGCTTCAGGTTAGCTTCAGCCCCCAAGGTTTGGAGCTCAGCTGGTGACAGAGGCGGCATCTTGAAGCTGGGTCTTTTGACATCTCTTCTAGTGCTCATTTTCTTCTATTACAATTAGTTTGCTTTAAAAGGGAAGCTAATCAAAGGTAGGAAATGCTTAAAGTGGCAACCATTTTAGCAAGCAGTGCTATCCTCACTGTTCTCCTTTTGGGTTCATGAAAAAGGCTCTTAAACGTATGTTCTTAACCCATCTCCAGTGCTGAGGCATTCTGTGCTGCATTGCCAAATTTTGTACATTCCAGTGACTCCTCTTCTCCCTAATGCATTGCTAAAAATAGGAAAACTCGCACAAAAACATATGTTGTGGTTTGCCTTTGATTTGGGCACAGATCATCCAAGTGTGAAAACAAAATTGGTTGCTCCATCCTCCTAATGCACAGATTTGCACATCTGTACTGTACTTAGTGGGGCAATTATAACGTACATTTTATAGGGCTTGGCAATTTCGTGAAGACACTTAATACCCAATATCTTATGTGATGATTATGAAAGACATACCAAGGCAGGCAGAGCAGGTGGTGGCTTTATTTATACCCATTTCATAGCTGAAAAGGAAATTCAAATATGAGGCTCAAGTTCCACAGGATTTTAAACTAGGTCTTCAACTCTAAAACTTCTCTATTTTTTTGCTGACTGCCTCCCTCTCATTTTTAGACAGAGGTGGAATGTTAGCAGTTTTTATTGTTATTGCCAAATTATTCTTGGGACTTGGTGATAATATAACAACTATTCCAGTTAATTATTTGGAGGCAATTTCCCTCCTCTGGCAGAGAGTCACAAATATGGGGCACCAGGATTGAATTCTCTTGAGAGATATGGGGGTGTGTGCTGGACATCTTCCGTCTGCCCCTTTGGGTCCCGCCTCCACCCTTCTCTTGGCCCTGGGAGGCTGACTGTGATTCCACTGTCATGCTTGTCCTCGGGCTTCTGGTTCGTTTGGCCAGCGGGAACAGTGGCAGGAGGCCGATGGAAGGGCATGGGTAAAGTTGGGGAGTTTATTTTCCATTTCCCTCACCTCAGTATCACCACAGGCTGGCTGCTTTACTCCCTTGGAGGTCGCAGTCCTGTAGGATGGCCCTCTCCCCCAGCCTCTCTGTCTTTAGGTTCCAGTCATGGCTCCTTCCCCCTGTCCCTTCAGGCCTTGGGGTGGTAACGGCTCCCCGTGGTTCCTAGCCCTGCCGTACTGCACCGTGCCCTGTGGCTTCCCTGTATCCCTACTTGCACCTTTGCAAATAGTCCCTTTATCAAACTCTTCTAAGGTTACCCACTTTGAGGATGTCATCTACGTCTTGCTGGGGTCCTGACTCATAAAAATTTTCTTGAATAATGTAGAAAAAACTATAATGCGTTACATTTTGAGTCCTCCAGGTTGTAAGAGTGAGGACTTACTGGAAAAAGTCCTCTGCACTGCCTTCTTGGTGGTTCCCTTTCTCTGACGTTCACATATATCCTGGGCAGTAGCTGGAGTTGAAGACTATATACATGCGCCTCTGTTTCTCAAGTTTTATGTGTATACGAGTCCCCTGCCAATTTCTAGGTGCCGTTCCCCAAAGACTCTGATTCTGTAGATAAGTATGGGGCTCAGATATCTTCATTTTTAACAAGCTCCTCAGATGAATTTGATGTGGGTAGACCTTAGGCCACCTTTGAGAAACACTTCTTTATGCCAATAGACTGCTTATCAGTTTTCTGCCTTTTAACTTTTTCTGTCAGACTCCATAATCAAATTCATGCCTCCCAAGTGAACTGAACATAATTCCTTGAGGTTCTGTGTGTATGCATGCATGCATGTGTGCCTCTGTGTGTGTGTGTGTGTGTGTGTGTGTGTGTGTGTGTTTAACAAGGGAAATTTTGTTGAGAAGAACCATCAAGCAAGATAGTGTTCTGTCTTTTCCCTTAATAAAACTAGTCGATGATGGTAATTTCTCAAAAGGCTCTGTGTTTTGTTGAGTCTCTTTATCTTAGAACAGTTTTCTATCTCTCCATCTATGCATCTATTCATGCACTCATTCATGAAATGTTAATTAAGCATCTACTGTGTGCCAGGCACTTTGCAAAGTATGGGAGCTACAAAGCCATCCTTGTCCCCAAGCAGCTCACAGGTAGCTGGAAACAAGCAGGTAAACAAATAGGTGTTTGTTTATTCATTCAACAAATATGTATTGAGTACCCAATATTTGCCAGGGACTGTTGTAGGCATTGGGGATAGAGTGGTGAATAAAACACTCGAATCTCCCTACATTCACAGAGCTTAAATTCTTGCATTATTAATCCTCTAGAAGTAAACAGTCTGGTGAGTAGCAAAGGATGGCATTTTTACTCACACCTCTGGGAGGCTAATGGCCCTTTCCAAGCTAAGCATGGTGGGCGCGATCCCAGCCGGCAGCACCAGCCTCGCTGAGACAGTTCCCAGCAGTGTGCGAGACTAGGTCGAGAGTGAAGGAGCTCAGTTTCCTGCCTGTTGAGACCATCGTTATAAATATGTGAAGACAGATTCAAGAAGCCCAGGGCTGGGGGTGGAAAGGGCTCAACCAGGGACTGCATATTGCAAAACGGCAGTGTTTTGGAGTCAGTTCTGACATAGCAGTTGGTTTGGGGAAAATATTTAAGAAAAGTACCAGACTGGCTGGGTGTACGTGGAAGACAAGACAGTGAAGCCATAGTAAAAAGGGACCTTGGGCTTCCTGTGTTACTGCAGCACGTCCCAAGCCCTCTGCTCATCCCTCTGTTGGTGCCGTCGTTACAGAGTATTGCAATTAGTGGTGTCTGTGTCTCTGCAGTTACAGCATAAAGCCCTAAAGACAGGTGATCAATTGATGCTTCTATCCCTGGAAGCCCAAAGAACGTAATACAAAAATGTTTGTTGAGTGAATACGTGGGTTGAACAGCTCTTCATTAAATATCTACTGTATGCCAGGTACTATATTAGATTTGAAGGAGATGGAGATGAGTAAGAGTTGTTCTTACATTCAGGTAGCTTCAGGCTGTGATGGAAGCAGCCACGTATGCATGGTGCTACTGTGCTGTGTGCTGACAGTAATGACAGAGGGCCATGGCGGCTGCTGTCACCTTGGTGACAACCTAGGGTGATGGTTGAAAAGAGGATGGTTCAGAGTTTGGGCTCTAGAGCCAGACTGCCTGGGTTCGAATCCTGCCTGGAGCCTTTACTAGCTCTGTGGCCAGGGACACATTATGTATCTTGTCTGTGCCCCACTCTCCTTGTCTAGCAGAGCTCATAGGGGTCTGGGCGGATTCAAAGTGTTAATCTGTGTTAAGAGCTTAGAGCAGCGTGTGGGACAGAGCAAGCCCTATGTAATTGTTGGCTGTCATGGTGGTTAATAAACTAGGGGTGGTTAGATCCATGGCTGCTGTAGACTGGATGTTTGCGCCCTCCCCAAATTCATATGTTGACACCTAACGCCTGATGATGGTATTTGGAAATAGAGCTTTTGGGAGGTGTGAAGGTCATGAGTGGAGTCCTCGTGTATGAGATCAGTGCCCTTATAAGAGAGACCCCAGAGACAGACATTCCCCCTTCCACCGTGTGAGGGCACAGTGGGAAGGAGCTGTCTGTGAACTAGAAAATGGGCCCCAAGAAACACCAAATCTGGGGACGCCTTGATCTAGGACATCTCAGCCTCTAGAACTGTGAGAAATAACTTTCTGTTGTTTATAAACTTCTCAGTCTGTGGTATTCTGTTATGACAGCCTGAACAGACTAAGACAATGGCCTTTGTCATCAGAGTTGGATTCAGTTCCCACCTCTGCCACTTCCTGGCTCTGTGACCTGAGGCAAGGACGCCACCTCAGTTTGTGCCACTACTTATGTGGTGCTAATAGTGTTGCCTGACTTAGAGTGCACTTGTGAGGGTTCAAGGAGACCCTCTAGAGCAAGCACCGTGCAGTCTTAAAGACTACTTACTGCCCAGCGTGCTTTACTGTGAGAGGGGAAGTGAGTGGGAGAAGAGACAGCCACCTGCTTACGTGGAGGCCTCCTTTTAGGGTAAGCTCAAGACTTAGGCCATGAGAGTCCCTTTGTCCCCATCAGCTGCTACATGTGCCATTCAGTGACACAGCCAGGGATCGACAGAAGGATCCGGACCTGTAAATCAGGGTGGCAGAACAAACCCTAAATGAAGGTACTATCATTAGGATTTGTGTCTCTGAAACCAGGCAGAAGCCTGTGATCTGGGACAGAGTGGCAGGTCAGAGCAGGACCAGCCACTAAGAAATGGGATGCTGAGCGCTGTGAGAATTTAGGTAGGGACTTTCTGCCTTCCGGTGCTGGAAGGTGCGCTTCAGCTACACTCCTGGGATAAGGCAGAGCCCCTCCAAGTACTGGTTGCACATTAAATCTTCTTTAATAAATACCTACACACAGGCCAGTTCCAAAGCAGTTACGCCACTGTCTTGTGTGTGTGTGGGTGGGTGTGGCACAGCTATTTTATAAAAGGTCCATGAATGACTGTGATGTGCAGCCAGGGTGTGAGAGCTCCCCAGGCGGAGCCTTGAGCTGGGGGCCAAGTTGTCGTGTTTGAGAAGAGCAGCCAAAGTGTCCAGGGAAGGCGAGGGGGTGAGGAAGGAATCGACCGGGTCGCTTGGAGAGGTTGAAGCTCTTTACAGCTTAAACACTTCACTGTTTATTTCCAAATAGTGGAACTCTGAATTTATTCAGCATAATTGGAAAGGTGATTTACTCTGCAATAAATTTCTTTTATGTCAAATATTAGTAGAATTGACATAATTATTAAGATCATTCACTCCCATCAAAAGCTTGCTTTCCAGACAAGAAATACTACATTTCTTAATATAGAAGTTTAATAGAAATTAATAAAGTTTGCATGTCTTTGATTTATTAGTGAATAAGGCATTGAAATTACAAAACTTAGTCCTGTTACAGGGGTGATCTATATTATAGTGGCTTCTGAGAAAAGTGCTTATTCGTTCTTAGGACTTTCTTGTTTATTCTTTGCTTCTTGCCTTTCCTGCCAAAACATTTAGCCTTATCATCAATCATAAAATAATCTATTTGTTCATTTATGCAATAAATGTTTACTGTTGAAGCAGTTTTGTGTTCATTTGTCGGTTTGTGTGTTTTAATTTGTCCCGGGCACACTTAGCACGCTTGTATCAGCAAATTCAAATTCCAGCAAGGGGACCTGTTGCCCTGGGTGTGCCGTAGACAGGCTTTGCAATCAAGAATTTTACTGCCTTTAAAAAAATGTACATACTTCTTTTTCGCCTTTGGGAGGTGTTTCCTGGAGGGGTGTGAAATAAGACTGGAAAAATTATATCCAATTCTTCTTTAATAATCCTTTAAGTATCTTCTGATATGCGTTTCAGAATGGTGCCTCAGATATATAATTTGCAATGGAATAAAATGAACTTGAATTTTATAAGAACCTAGCGATTATGTTCTTGAAATGCATTCATGCCGATGCCAGTGGCGAGGGGAGCCTCCCTCCCTGATTTATTCAGCTTGGACCAGAATTTGTGACTGCTGATTTCTTTTCATCCACTTTTGCTAATAGATTCAGGAAGTAATTTTCAGATGTGGAAACAATAGATCATAGATAATAAAAGTAGAGCATAGGCAATTTGGGAGGGAGATAAACTTATGTAGTTGAGATCTCTTCACACCACTCCACCCTGTTTTGTACTTGTAGCTGCTGTGCATTATTCTCTTTTATTTTCATTAAATGCTTTCAACTGGGCCTGGAGAGGTAGGGGCTGTACCAGGGCTGCTTCTGTTACACACCCCCCGACACACACACTCTTTCCTTTCTCTCTTCCAGGGAACCTCATATGTTCTTACCTGCTCAATCGGCTTATCGGCCCATTTATGTGTGGTTAGAATTTTGTCACCGCTGAGTGTTGCTAAGGGAGTGAAGGGGTCGTGGAAGCCGGTCGTGAAGCAGAGGGATGGGGCAAACCTGCCAGTCGCTCAGTGTGTCAGTTAATGGATGCCTTGGTTTTTTTTCTTCAAGGCGGCCAGGGAAAGGGAGAGAGAGCGTTTTTGCTTGTAAAGGGGATGAACCAAGAAGTGTGTTATGTATTCGTCTTAAGGTCACATGTATAAGTGGAAAGAATTCTTGAGGACAATATCATATTATTACAAGATAATCTACTATATATACTGTGTGTGTTGGCATTCTGAAAGCAAAATGATATTTTTGTCTGGGCTCTTCAGCTTTGATAGGAAAAAACAGGAACTTAGATGTATTTTCTGGAAGCGAAGTCTGTGAAAATCCTCTTATGGAGCTCATGTGCCAAAGCAGACAGTGTAAAGTCAGCCGGAGGTCATTACCGTTTTTATTAGGTGATTATATTATAAATACGAGTTGGGCCACGATCATAAGCAGTTGCTTTATGTGTGTTTCTGAACGTTCTGGCTCCAAAGTACTAAATTCCAAATTGGAATATTGATTGTCTGATGGCTGAGTTACAATCCTCCCCCAAGCTCAAATTAGGCCTCAGGGCCCCTGTGTCTTTCTGGAGATAAGTTCTTCTTGTAACTGGGAGATGGAAGGTCTTAGACAGTGGACCCCACAAGGTGGAAAACCAAAGGCAGACTCAGGCACTGTTCTCTTCCTGGTGAATCAGGAGGTATTAAATGCACCATTTCATGGCATATATAAAGAAATTGTCATAGTTTGTAAAAATCCCTGAATTTCCTGTCGGCTTAGGCAAACAATGCAAATTTGCAAATGTTTACTATTTCCATGGAAATCCAACTGAAGAGTTTTTCTTTGATTTTTGGATTTTTTTAAAAACTTAACCACGGGCTTTACCCCTGTATTTTCTAATTCTATAAATATCCTTGAGTTTTAAAGTTTAACCCTAATATTTTTAGAATGGTCAAACATCCTTTCGTCAGTATTTCTCAATCCTGGTACCATTGTCGTTTTGTGCCAGATGATTTTTCACTCTGGACTGTAGGATGGTTCACAGCATCCCTGGCCTCTACCCGGCAGATGTCGGTGGCACCCTCTTGCATCAGTTGTGACGACCAAAAATGTCTTCAGATGCTGTCCCGTGGGAAGTCACAGAGCGCCTGGTTGAGAATCACTGCCTTAGCATGGTGTCCAGTCAAGGCCCTTCCACCTTCTAAACACAGAGAGAAATGAATCTCTGAGAGTTTGAAACAAGAGGCAAACACAAACCCCAGGGTTACAAGTACTCGTTCATGTGTTGACTTCCCCCAAGACTGTGATTCCTGAGGGCAGGGCTGTGAGTTTTCTGTATCCCCGTGGACCGGGACTGCCACCACATAATGGGCCCCAGTAAATATTTCTTGGATGAACAAGAGAAACCAATTACCTGTCACGAAATATACGTTTAGCTTCCGTAAATGCATGGTTTTTGTGTTTGTGTGTGTATGTGCATATGTATTATGTATTTATGAATTTCCATAAAACTTAACCGAGAGCCTTTATCCTTCTTTTCTACGCCAGCAACTGAACAATGGGCACATAGCAGACATCGAGTAGATACCAGTTGAGTGACTACCTGGCACGTGAAAAGTACATGAAAATGATGAATTAACAGAACATCCATGGTCATGTGCCACCAGAGGTGTGTTTTTGTGGCGATGACAACAGTCTGCTGGTGGATGTGGGATTCCCAGGAAACCGGCACCCTGAGAGGTCTGTTTACGCTGCCTCCTTTGAACCCAGTGTCCAGGTCTAAGGAGGCCTGTTGCGTCTTTTTGAATCCACACTGGCAAGAGGGAGAATGTTCTGGCTCAGCGGGGGACGAATTATTTTATTTTCTCTTCCCAGATCCCACAGCTGGGCAGGCAGCTGCTGCTGATCCGCGGTGCCCGGCTGCACTGCCGGAGTTCGGGCCGGCCTCGCCGCTGGCTGTGCTGGAGGCCTGCGTTTACGGTGAGGCGACAGTCAAAGGCCAGCAGCCCTTCCTGAGGTTTATGCTGAGATGGCACAAAAGTTTAGTGTTATTGGAAGGTATTTGAAATGACTTTTTAAACTTTAGATTTAAATTCATTCTCTAGGCTTTGACCACTGCAATCGTATGAATTTTAAAAAGACTGGAAGAAACGTTTACAAGGTACAGTGGATTTCTAGGTCAGGACTCGAGGCTTGAGGAGGAGAGTGGAATTAAAAGGCGCTTCAGTTAAAATCAGAAAAGATGGTGGAAATGACCTGGTTCCACCTTCTCGATTTACAGATGAGGAAACTGGAGGTCAGTGGGAGGTTAAATGACTTGTCCAAGGTCACAGATTTTTTTTTGGCTTGTCTTTTAAATCTCAACCCCTACCATCTCCCCTCACAATAAAATTAGATCCAGATACACAGACACAGACAATGGTTTTCCTGTGCTGCGAAAACATTGGACCTAGACATTGTAACCTAGAAATAGTCAAGTGCTTTAATAGAAATAGTCAAGTATTTTCTTTTACTTTAGGAGTAAACGGAGGTCCAGAGAAGGAGGCTTGTGCTATTAAAATTTAAAAAAACAAAGCCAGTGAGTAGCAAAGCTGCAGCTTGCCTCCAGGTGTCTTCTCTGCTCAGCTGCACTTTCACGGAGCGTGCGTCTTTCTTCTGCTCCGTACTCTCCTTATCACAGTCATTCCTTCATTCGTTAGCTGATATTTCCTGAGCAGCTGCTTTATGTTGGCTAACAAGATGCAGCGGTCAGCAGCACACAGTCTGCCCTCAGGAGCTCACATTTTGGTGAGGGGACTGCAAAACAGGCAGACGATGCCCTCCGAGCAGAGTATGAGTAGGTGAGAAGAATGGCGTATGGGCTGTGGGCAGGGACTGCCAGTGAAGGTTCCTGTTGGAGGTGACGCTGGGGAATGCGGTCATTGCAGGTGGAATGTTGTTCATCACAGGGGCTGAGAGGAAGCACTGAGCCAGGAAGAGAGCCTGGGAAGAGAGTTAGCAGAGTGCCGTGGAAGAACACAGAACTTGACTCAAGACCTGGCTCCGTGACTTCTTAGCGAGAGGATCTCGGCTCAGTCCTTCCGTGTTCTTGTCCTCAGTCGGTGTAAGAGGATCATCATTATAGTAACCTTTACTGTCATTATACTCATATATACCCTTGCTTTTTTTGGTAAGGAAGATTCCCTCTGAGCTAACATGTGTTGCCAATCTTCCTCTTTTTGCTTGAGGAAGACTGTTGCTGAGCTAACATTTGTGTCACTCTTCCTCTATTTGGATGTGGGTCACTGCCACAGCATGGTTTGATGAGTGGTGTAGGTCTGTGCCTGAGACCGGAACCTGTGAACCTGGGCCGCCAAAGCAGAGTGTGCCGGACTTAACCACTACACCACGGGCCCAGCCCCCATGTATACCCTTTTTGAGTTCTAGGTCTCCAGCCCTGTAATGTGCTTGGATATCATCATGACCACATGAGGTGCCTTCATGTTCCAGAGAAGGAGGTTTCCTAATAGGTTCAAAGCAGAGCCTTGATTTTATCCCAAGCTAAACCCACAGCCCAAGCTTGGAACCCGTGCTGCCTCCGGGAGTCCAAGACTGTTTTGAGGATTCGATAGGCTGATACTGTCACAGGGAAGTATACACTATACCAATGTTAATTGCTGGATATAATACAGTTTCCTCGACGTCCACTTTGTAGGCTCGTGCATGGGGAGATATGTAAACATCACTCATATATTTCTTATCTACTGATTTTCTATTCACAATGGATGGGTAAAAGATGAAAAAGGAAAATGTTTATTAAGAATATGAAGTGCTTGCGCTGATAGGAAAAATCCATTATTTTGATTTTTTAATTCCTTTTCCTTAGATAATCCCTTGAATTTATATCATCTTGATGCTACAGGGGGACCAATCCCAGAGGAGGGTTGGATGTCCTTCCTGTCCCTCTCTCATCCCGTGGTTTGTTGGGTTTTTACTCCCGTTGATTAAGCTCTTGCTCTGTGCCGGCCGCTGTGATAAGTCCTCATGGATTCATGGCAGGAGCGACGAGATGGGAGCCTGGAGAGGTTTCCTGACTTACTGCTAGCAGGTAGAGGAGGCAGGCGGCAGTCCCGCGTCCGTCTGGCTCCAACATCCAGTCTTTGACCAGTAAGCAGTACTGCCTGCCCCATTGATTTGAGTTCATCCTTTCAGGCATTTTTCTGGCACCACGATGGAGCACATGTAATGTTTACTTTCCTGGAGTCCTAAGCTACATCCTTTCAATCCCCACTCACCGATCCCTTACCTTGATGTGTGACATTTTCTTAGTGAGTTTCCAGTATCAACCTTTTGCTTATTCTGGGAGTTGAGAACTAAAAATACCTCTTGGATGAGTTTACCTGTATTCAGTGAGAGGGCACGTGTGTGGCGTGAGAGTTAGACTTGAACTTATATGATTTCTTTAGGTAGCTGCCATTGGGGGAGTATTTGCTGTATGGCTGATTTGATGCTCACTGCAATCTGCTGAGGTGGATGTGACTGGCTTCTTTTTACGTTGGAGGAGATGGAAACAGGCAAATACAAGACTGGCACCAGTCCTACAATCTTCGAATCACTCGGGTCCAAACCCCGTAGGTCTCTGGAGACGTGTGTTGCTCAGGTCCCCCAACAAGTAAGGCCCCCAGCTCTGATTAGAAACTGTCTCTCAGACTCCAAAGCTCTCGCTTGATTTCCACAGTACCATTTTGTATGATCTTTGTATAGTCATTTTACATTCCTAGGTTTCATTCTTCTCATCTCTTCTAAGAGGTGTTCACAATAACATGGGGGTTAAGAACACAGATGCTGTAGCCGACAGCCTGGATCCCACCTCTGTCGCTCCCCAGCTGTGTGATGTTGGGCAAGTTCCATAGTCATTTCAAGCCTCAGGTTTCTCTCTTTACAGTGAGAGTAATAACAATGCCAGCCTTTAGAGATTATTATAAAGATTGAATGAGTTAATTTTTGTAGATGCAATGCTTAGAACAGTATCTAACATATGATAAAGTTTTTCTGCATGTATTAGCTACTATAATTATGAGCTATTGTTATTTACTTTTCAAACTTTTAATAAGCCACTGCCCTGTGCCAAACACTGTGCTGGGTAATGGGATGGATTCTGGTGTCCCTTTCAGCTCTGATGTTCAATGATGGATGTCAACAACCAAATGCTCCATCACCGGGGGGAGCACTGTATGGTTAGCTTCAGGGGACATTCTGACTCTCTGCTTACAAATTGTTATGTGTGAAATGAAAAATGCATTTAGCAATTACTCTCTTTTACCCATCTTGTTCACGTAGGTGGATTGTATTTTACTACCTAATTAAGAGTAATGGGAAAAATAGAAGGAAGCACATTTGTGGCTTATGTGTGGGTTGAAATTTTCCTGAGATGGGAAACAAGCTCATAAACAGGAAAGACAATAGCACTGTTTAAATTAGAATACCCACGGATATCAGAAAATGGAGTCATGCCATTTTCCTGTTTTGGGCTGGGAGAAGGAAGGCATGAACATATTTGCACATATTTGTACATACTGTTCTTGGAGAAGGTTGGTCCTGAAGAGATCAGGACACGTTTGGATAGGAAAACTATATTCCGACCACCATATTAGCATAGTCCTATCTCTCTGCACACCTTTCCCCTGCTGCACGTATCAAGAGATAAGTCCCCAACCTCGTGCAAGCCAGATGAAAAGGGGATAAACTGGAAAGGTTACTATGTTTCCTCTCTTTTGGAACTAGCACATAAATACCAGTTTCTCCTTGCCTACAGTTCATAGGATTTAGCCAGGCATGCTAGAAGAAGCCTGGACTGTAGGGTCAGATTATCAACTCCTGCCCCATCATTTATAAATTCTTGGGCACCCTTGAGCAAGACATGATGTCTTTCTGAGACTCTTTGCTTCTCTGTAGTGTGAGGAAAGTAATTGGACTTGCACTGCCTACCCAGAGCCTGGTACTGTGGGGAGTGCGTGGACTTGGCAGTCCAAGAGACCTCACCTGACTCACGGCCCCTCTGCTTTGCTGAACTGCTCAAACCGCGGTTTCCTCATCTACAAAATGAAGACAACATTACCTGTGTTGCCAAGCTGTTGTGGGAGTTAACAGTTAATCAGTATTCGGTTGGAATGTAGTAGTCCATTTTTATTGAAGTATTGGGGCCCTTTAGACTTTACTGTTTCTAATATAACCTGTTTTTTATTGTGAAATACAGAATATGCACGAAAGAATCTATGATTACATATGTGGACAATTCAATGAACTTGAATAAAATAGAAACCCAGGTGCTCACCCTCAGGCCATGAAATGGAATGTCTTGAGTCTCTGGGAGCTTCCTAGGGACCCCTCCTTGATAGCGTCCATCTTCCCCTCCCTGGGTAACTTCTAGCCTGAATTTCATGTTAATCCTTTCTTTGATGTCTTTCCGTAGGTGTCCCTAAACAATTTATTATTTAATTTTATTTTCCCTGGTTTTGAATTTTATGTAAATAGAATCATATTGTAAAATATTGCTGAGACTTTGGTTCTCACTATATTTGCAAGATTTCTTGAGACTGATGCATGTCGCTGTAGTTACTTTTCACTGCTGTATAGTATTCTGTTGTAGGAGTAGCCCTTTATTTGTTTATCTCATCTAGTAATGGGAGGCATTGGCTAGTCTTCAGTTTTTTGCTATTATGAAATACGTCATTATAAATAGTCTTCTATCCTTTTGATTCTTAAGCTTAAAAAGTGTCTATAGACCATTTAGTCTGATATCTTGCCTCTGCCTAGTTGTTTTACGTATAACACAGCCGAGGCCTAAGAAAGCAGAGCGATTCCCATGGTTTCCAGCTAGTAAATGGCAGTGTGGGGCCAGCAACCCAGGGCTCTCATCCCCGTTTGGCTCACCACAGTGACTAGACCACATGTCTGATAGTTTGCCTTTTCGTTTTAAACAATTTCCCATGCTACTCGTATTATAATTTTGGAATTTTTATTTGGGCTAGCTCTTCAGTACTTCCGTACATTTGCTGTTGAGACGATTTTCTTTCTAGCTCCAGAGTTGTGGCAGTGGCAGCTCCTCATGGGCCCTGTCCCATTAATGCTGGCCCTGGGCACACCCTGTAGCTGTGGACCTGTCGATAAGCTTCTACTCCTTCAGCAGTGAGAGCCCCCGAGACATATTTCAATCAGGGAAGAAATCAAAATAGACCCAAAATGGCCGGGGGGAAGAAATGCTGAGGAAAGAGGATCTGAATCCTTACAAGGCACTTTCTTAGGAAATGTCCCTTTACTATAAATAGGAATGGTTATTCAATTTTAGGGCCCCTTTAAAAAAACTCCCTAGGTCTGAAATTAGATTGGAGGCTGACGGAATGAATATAGGATGGGGTGATTCTGTGCTGTGCTAAGACACGTCTGAAAGTTCTGAGCAGCTGGTGCGGTGGCACAGCTGAGCCGCAAACAAATCCCAGCTGATTTTAGCACTTCCTATTTCTAGATGCCCTGGTTTGTTAATCCAGCATTTGGCTCGCTCGTAAGCTCTCTTCTTGAAGCCCCTCAGGGTCTCATCCCACTCTGCCACTGCCAGGCTCTGCGACCTTGGGCAAGTTCCTCCTCTTTCTGTCCTCAGTGTCCTGCATCCTAACATGGGAGTAGTAGCTATTATTTATTAAGAGCTTATAACGTGCCAAGCACTGTGGCAAGCTCTTTTCCTGGATACCTCGTTTAGTTTTCGCAACAATACTATTAGGAAAGAATTATTATTTTTCCTATTTTACAGTAAGGAAATTGAGGCACAGTTGGCCCACCAGATCCCCATTAAACAGGGGGTCCAGAAACTTGTTCTGGGGGAGGTCTGCTTGGGCCTCTCTTCCTCATACTTTGAACTGGAAACTATTGTGTGTTACAGGCATCCCCCTTCTCATAGCGCTTTCACCACTGATACCTGTCATCGCATCATCTATCAGCTGTGGAACTCCAGAGGAAAGTGTGGTTAGGATTCTGAATTCTTGACGCGTCTTTCTGAAGAGAGGGTACAAAGTTTCTGTCATCCTCAAAGGGCTCTGTCACCCCCAAAAGTTTAAGAACCGCGGACTTTGACTTGACTATGACCAAAATCCAGTGCAACCAACCATTTGAAGACAAATAGATCCATTCTGCTTATTAATGAATAAACTTTCAGACTTACTTTGATTACTTAGTATTATTAGTATTTTTTTTTTTTGGTGAGGAAGATTAGCCCTGAGGTAACGTCTGTGCCAGTCTTCCTCTATTTTGTATGTGGGTCACTGCCACAGCATGGCTTGATGAGTGGTGTAGGTACGCACAGGATCCAAACCCACGAACCCTGGACCCCCAAACTGGAGCACACTTAACACTATGCCACCAGGCCAGCCCCTATAGTGATTGCTTTTTAATGATCTGACCAAATATTTTGGAGTTGTGGAATTACAATGGAAATCCATTGTAAGGAATTTACCTAAGGAAAAAAATAGTAACCTATCTTGTGAGTTATATTATTTAGCCCAAATATTTCACCACTGTGTCTTTTCACTGGAAGATTTCAAAGGAATTGAAAACAACTTTGCTTATTTCAAAGATGGTGCACAAAGATCTTATTCAAAGATGGTGACAGAACCTCTAATAGTAAAGGATAAAGGATTGTGTGTGTGTGTGCACGTGTGTGTGTGCTTGTGTGTACAGGCATGCATATATATTTTGGGTAGGTAATCAGTTTATAGTTAAACATAAAAAAATAAAATATGGTGTTTTGTAGTTGATATCATTGAGAAGGTACTTAAGTAATCTCCTGTTAGTAAACTGTAGCAGTTATTAGTTATTAAATAGTAATAGTAATAAATACTAAGAAAGGGTTACATTTATTGAGCACGTATTGTGTGTTAGGCTGTCATTTAAGGATTCCACATGGGTTAACTAATGTAATTATCTGAACTGCTGTTTGAAGTAGGTACAGAGTTACTTTGTCCATTTTACAGATGAGAAAACTGAGGTACAAAGAGCTTAAGGACTTGCCCAAGGTAGGTATGAGAACCAGGTGAGAATATGTCCAGTTAACTGTGATGGCAGGTATCTAATGTGGAACAAATTAATATATTCATGCTTTGGCATGACCTTCACTATAATCGCTCAACTCTGAGGCTTTCACCTCTTCCTGAAAGGCCCAAGTGGAGGAATCCAACGTTGATGAAGTGCCCGATGTGGGACAGGTGTCTTTACATGTGTCCTTGGTTCTTCAGCACTGTCCCACGCATATGTTTGTCGTGACACTTTTCTGATTGCTGCCTCATTACCCCTTTGACTTCCTCTTAGCCTATGAGCTCTTCATTTCTCTGTGTATTGGTGATCTTTTGCTGTACGAACAAGCCCCCTCCAGATTTTAGTAGTTTTGCAGGTCAGCTGTAGCTCTGTGCAGCTCTGTTCTGAGAGTCTTTTCATTCCAGGAGTCCAGTTCTGGGAATAGCCCCATCTAGGCCACGTGGTGCCATGGCAAAGGGCAGGAACACAAAAGTCTGAACTGAACAACATAGGTACGTTTAAGGTTTCTGCTCCGTTGTGGTGTACGTTATGTCCACTCATGTCCCATTGGCCAAAGCGAGTCATGTGGCCAAACCGGACAATGGGACAGAGAATAGTCTCCATCTACCTTGAGGTGCTGGCAGTCACATGGCAAAGGACATGGGTGAATAAACCTCTCGTTGGGAAGGACACAGTTAGTTGGGAACCATAATACAATATACTGCCATCTGAGTGTTCCTAGAACTCCATTTTCATTCAAGAGAAAGCTGAAGCCTGGAGATGTTACGTACATACAGAATTACATACTTATGTGATTTGAACTAGTTTTTCTGATTCCACGTACATGCTCTTTCCTCATCTGGTTTCCAAATTCATCTCTTTCTGCTCTGAAACGTATACTCTGTACTTGAGTTTTATGTAATTTGCCAAAGCAGTGTGTAGATTCATGTGTCTCTGACTTAGGACATGATGTTATATCTGCTGTTGCATTTTCCTCTTTCTATGCTGGTAAACACTCATTTTCTTCTAAAAATTCAGGACATCCAAAAGCATTACTTGTTTCTCCTCGACTGGGTTGGGAGCCCTCCCTCACTGCTCCGTGGTGTTTTCTCTTCCCCATAATGCTTATCTCTCTACATTTTACTTGTGGGTGGACTTCTCCCTTCCCCGAACTATAAAGAGAGTTTCTGGAGGGCATTGTGAGAGGGGCGGCTTTTTACCTGTGGGTCCCTACGGTGGTACAGAGCAGGTGCTGTGCAGGAGCATTGAGATAATGGATAAGTGAAGTTTTCCTACCTAAGAATGACACTTGTCATTGTAGGGTCAGTAATCTTGCATTTCATGTACGTGTCAAGTCAGCTGGATTTAAATCATTCCAGAACAAAGGGCCTGGGAAATCAGTCCACTATCATGACTCACATGTGTTCTGTCTGCAGATTGTTCTTTCTTATAAAACTCAGCAATTTTTATACAACGTGTTTCCAAAGTGATTTTTATCCCTCCATTTTCTGGTATAAAATAGGCTCCAATTATTCTCTTTAATTAAGTGGTTTTATTTTATTAATTGTTTCTAACTTACAGAATTCCCTAGAGACCCTTTACACGTTTCCAAATGAAGCCAGGAAGAAAAGCGCATTAATTATACACACAACGTCCTTTTGGCGGATTAAACCTGATGCGCAGTGAACATGAAGTGGCTCGCCCTCCTGAGCCATCAGTCTTGTTGTCAGTGATGGCTTGTATGAGTAGTATTGACATGGGCTTATCCAATTTGGATTCTGCAAAGAGTCGTTTTAATTTTGCACAAATGTAAGAAGACGAAGTAGTTTGACATGCTGTTTATTTTTTAACCCACTCTTTGCGGAATGACTGGAGCTTTTCTGTTTGTAATACCAACGTAATATTTGATAGTGCTGTAGCGCTTGTGGAAGACCAGAGGTTCCCTTCTCAAAGCACAGAGATAGGTGAGTTTCATAGGTGGAGAAGATGAGGCTATGCAGTTACAGGTTGTGCCTCCAATCACGCCACCAGAAGCGAGCACAGCCTTTTGAGTTACCAGTATTTTTTTAATATTTCTCATGGCAGGGAGAGGGCTTGTATCTAAGGCCCTCTCCTCTCATTTTCAGCGGGCAACTAAAAGGAAACTCAGATGTGTTTATGTTGTAGTTTCAATTGAATAAGCATTGTTTGAGTAGCTGTTGTGTTCTAAGACGTATTGATAAGAAAAATACAACATTTTTTGAACATGTAGTATGTGCCAGGCACTGTTCTAAGTGCTTCGCAGGATTGACTTAGTTAATGGGCACCATGACCTTGTGAGGTAGGGTCATTGTTGTTCCCAGTATGGTTGAGCCACAGAGAGATGAAGTCACTCTCTTAAGCTCATACAGCTAGAAAGTGGCAGAGCTGGGATTCAAACCCTGAAGTTGGGTGCTAGATGCCAAGCTCTTATCTCTGCACCATGCTACTCCCCCACTGGTGGTGTCCTTCCTCTCAGATGCATATGGTCTACTCCTGGAGGCAGTCAGGATTTCAAAACAATATTACAAGTTGCTGTGATAGCTATTTGATGGTATTATGGAAGATGGTCATCAGTCCCCCCAAGAAGCATGGGCACATGGCTCTAGGACCCTCATTGGCCACAGCTGAGCATTGGTCCTAGAAACTGCATTGCTTGAAAAGCAGATTATATTTCCAAGACATCTTCCATTCTGAAAAGAGCTTGTTGTGATGCTCAGAATACTCTAGGGAAATTACTCACCTTCTCAGCTGAAGAGAGAATCCCTTGGATTGATAGTCCAGATTTCCAAGGAATTAGAAGCCATTCATTGAGCCCCTGGTGGGTACGGGATGACCAAGATCCGGTCCTTGTCCTCAAGAGCTTCCCAGGAAGTAGGAATTAATGTGATGTTGAGAAAAACATAAAAGGATAGTTAAAGGTTACCGAGGACTTACTATATGTTAGTTACCATTCTAATTTCTTTACACAACTTTTTCTCCTACCTACTTTTAAAGTAGGGATTTTAGCTGCCTCCACAGGGAATTGGGATGAGTAAGTTTACGTGATGTGTCCACTTTCAAGGCAAAGTCTTTTCTTCAAATAAAATGTTGAGTTGATTGAGTTTTACTCTCTTTGAAAGACCGTATTATTCAACAATATTCGTTGAATATTTACTACATGCTAAGTAGTGATCTAGGTCCAAAGGACACAGTGGTGGACAAACCAAAATCCTAGGAATCCCACTGAAAATCCATTTCAATGGAGGCAGATGGATGATACACAAAATTAATACGTAAATCTGGTATTAGACGGTAATAAGTGCGATGGAGGAAAATAAAGTAGGGAAGGGGGATAAGTAGTGAGTTAGATCCCAATTTTAAATAGGGTGCTCAGAGGACTTGTACGTGTGTGTGTTTACTGAGACAATTAAAAACCTAGTCACCACCCCCACTTCCGCTTAAGGCCTATTGCTTCTCTCCGTTACCTTCACAGAATCCTCTGTCCAGAGCTCTTCATAACAGGCGCCTGTCTACGTCTCCAGACTCGTTTCCTGTCACTCCCCCATAAACTACGCTCCAGCTTCACTGCTCTACCTACATTTCCCGGAAAATCCTGCATCCTTTTGTCTTTGTGCCTTTGTGTGTGCTGTATCCTCTGCTCTTCATACCCTCCCACCTCATCTGGGAAGCTTTTCTGAGCACTGCTCACACTCACCCCCAATTTCACTGTATTCCATAGCACCAGTGTTTTATTTCATACTATACTGGGGTTGTCTCTGTGCGGGTGTCCCTCTACCAGTAGACTGTGAATTCTTCAATTAGGAGAAACGCTCAAGAAAATGAAAAGGCAACCTATGGAATGGGAGAAAATACTTGAAAATCGTATATGTGATAAGGGGCTAACAGTATCCAAAACATATAAGGAATTTATACAACTCAATAGCAGAAAAATCCAAATAATCCAATTAAAAATGGGAAAGGACTGAAATAGACATTTTTTGAAGGTAGATATTCAAATGGCCACCAGGTGCATGAAGATTCTCAACACTACTAATCATTAGGGAAGTGCCAATTCAAACTGCAGCCCTGCTGGTTAGAATGGCTAGCGTCAAAAAGAAGATGATCTTCCTTTGTAAATGCTTAATAAATGTGGAAGGGACAAAAGTAGATAGGTAGGCAGGTCAGAAAGAAGGTGGGAAAGAAGGAAGATAAGGCAGGAGGGAAAGGAAGTGAAGAAAGGAGGAAGCAGGTGAGGAAGAAGGGAGGAAGCAGGTTAGGAATAAGGAAGGAAGAAGGAAGGGAGGAAGGAAAAAGGCGGGGGAGGAGCGAAGGAAGAAATCAGAGGGTTTTGATCAGGCATGACAAGATCAGAATCGTATCTGAGGGACGTTGATCTGGGCCTTGTGGGGAGGAAGTGGTTTAATCCTGGCATGCATCTCCCCCACTTAGCAGACGTTTTGAAGTTTCATTCTTGGATCAGCAAGACGCTGAGTTTTCTGTGGCCCTGAGGACTTAACTTTGCTAAGAGAAGAAAGGAAGACAAGGCTGATGGAGGAATAGGCCTCTACAAACTTCTCTCGTCACCCTCCTCCCTGTAGCATGAGGAGTTGTCCAAGTCCTTCCTGAAAATTCTAGCCTCAGCTTAGTCGGACTCAGGACCCAGCGGTCCACAGGTGGTTCGCGCCTTTTCACGCCCGCTGCCTCTCTCTGGCTATGGTGGCTCTTATGCATGAGTCTGTCATTAACCGACGACGCAGGATGGATGGCCAGGGTTCCCTTCATCCTTAGAACCTGGGAAATGCTGCTTCTTTCAGACACTCAGGGCCCATGTGGGACATCATCATGAATGAAAGAAGAAAGTAATGCAATTTGGGATGTGCCTGTTTGCTGCCACTGTTTAGAAAGAGAATGAGGCCTTATCGGAAACGTAAGTATACAGCGTGCAACCCAACCCCCACCCCAACCCAACAGCAACTGATGTGGAAAATCATTGATCACAATCAATGCCCCAGCCGAGTCTGGCAATTTCATTGAAGATGTCATATCCCTTTCAAAATCAGAATAGTAAAAAATTTCTAAAATTGAATCTCAAAAAGAAAAATCAGCGCACCTAAAGTCTTTGGACTTTTGAAATGATCTGAGGTCCAAAAGGAGCAGGATTGTTGATTTTTATCTTGGAAGTGGATTCATAGCAGTTCTCGAAACTGTGGTCTCCCTGGATATAATGCTAAGAATGTCAGCCAGATACGACTTCATTTTATTTTTGAATTTGATTCTAGGACCCTGAGTCTGTATTTAATGTTTCACTGAGCAAAACAGTTATGTTTGGCTCCAGTGAAAGATTGATAGCAGCGATTTTCAGATGTGTAATCAAAACAGAGTGAAAAAATGTCACGTTTAAATAAAACGCAGTACTTGGAGGCATCATGTGGTCTCCCAGTAAATGGATTCGTGGCAGAAAGTTGATAGATTTTGAAGGAGAATTTCTTTCAGAAATTTGAGGTGATTCATTTTTATGATTAACTGCAGTAAAAATAATTACTAGAGAATTTTTAAGTGAAAGGAAAAGAAGCTTTGAGGTGTTTATAGATAGCATCCGATTGCCTTCATCTTTTACTTTGCATCCTCGAGCTGTGCAGTGGTGCGTTTGTGCAGTTGGGCTGAAGGCCCTGGAGCGTGGGGAGCTCGTTCCTCCCAGGCCAGGAGGGACTCAGGTGTGGAAGGGGGAGGAGGAGGGCGCTGTCGCAGGAGCAGTGGTGGGAAGTCCGCTGGCTTTGCGCTCAGACCTAACCTCCCAGTGTCTCCCTTTCTGCTGCTTAAAATTGGAACAAAATGTGATAGAAATGAGTGCTGAGCAGCTAGCATAGGGCCTTGCAGGTACTCAGTAAATGATGAGAAAAGCAATGGCAAGCTAAGTAGTCTTCATTATACCGGCGCTGGTGGGCGTTTCCTCCGTTGTCTATTCACAGCTCTGTACTTGATGTTCTGCAAAGACTAGTCTCAGATCGCGAGGATTTTGTAATCCAGGAAGGAGATGGGTGGGCTAACAACGGATGGGGAACCATGGGCAGACTAGGACGGAACAGAGAGTATCTTCTCAACCTTGTCATCAAGTCTAGGGCAGTGCCTGGTTCATGCGGAGCAGATAGAAAAGACCTGCTGAATAAACTGAGTTGAAAAGATAAGGAACAGGGGTGAGAGGTAAGATCGAAATGCCTGTATATTAGCCAAGGTCTCCAGAGAAGCAGAACCAGAGGACGTGTGTGTGTATAGCGAGAGACTGATTATAATGAATTGGCTCATACGTGACGGAGGATTGTAAGGCTAAAATCTGCAGTTTAGCTTGGCAAGCTGGAAACCCACAAGAGCCGATGGTGCCATGAAGTCTGAAGGCTGTTGGCTGTCTACTGGAGAATGCCCTCTCGCTTGGGGAGCATGGTCTTTTTGTTCTAGCTAGGTCTTCAACTGATTGGATGAGGCCCACCCATATTATGGAGGGCAGTCTGCTGACTGAAAGTTCACCGATTTAAATGTTATTCTCATCCAAAAACACCCTCCAAGATGACACATAAAATTAACCATCACACCCTAGAAATAATTAATTCTAAATAGATGCATCAGGAAAAGCTCTAAGTTGCTAGAATGTCTGGATTCAGGTCTTACTCCTTCAGTTTCTATCTGTTATATTTGGGCAAATTATTTCATTTCTGTGCCTTGGTTTCTTTGCCTGTAAAACAGACGTGATAATAATGCCTACTCCACAGAGTGGTTGTGAAGTTTAAGTGAGAAAATTCAGGGCATTGTAAGGAGGACTGCGTCAGCCAGAGCTGCTGTCATGGCCAGTATTAGAGGTACACAAGCCCTGGAGCACAGGCACAGTGTGTTCAAGCCTAACTCTTCTTAGGTTTTAAAAACATATTTTAGGCAAAAGTATTTTTAGATTACATTAACAAATTTTCGTGTTGCCATGTAAGTATTGCTTGTCATCCACTGTGCTTAAGTGCTCTGTATGTATTTTCTGATTTAATTCTTATCAGAAACATGTCCTTAGGTATATTGTTGTGCCTACGCCAAGATGATAAACTGGGGCTCAGAGCATTAAATGATGTCCTCAGGTCACACAGTGACTTGGCAGAAGACCGGGGCCTCCGTCAGAATTCTCTCGACTGCCTCCTTTTCCATCTTGTTGTGCTTGTGTGTTGTTGGGTGGGACAAAGTCAGCCCGGTCTGAGTTTTCTGCCTCCTTGCGTTTGGAAATATATTCATTTTTTGGTTCAAATTTGATAGTTTCCTTTTCACGTAAAGGGATTGTAGCTACTCCCGTTTTACATTTAGTTTTGATTCTCTCTCTGCTTTGCTTCATTTCCTTTTGGTTTGTTTTTTGAGGAAGATTAGCCCTGAGCTAACATCCTCTGCCAATCCTCCTTTTTTTTGCTGAGGAAGATTGGCCCTGAGCTAACGTCTGTGCCCATCTTCCTCTATTTCAGCATGGCTTGATGAGCAGTGCATAGGTCCATGCCTGGGACCCGAACCGGCAAACCCCAGGCCGCCAAAGTGGAGCGCACAAACTTAACCACTAGGCCACCAGGCCAGTGCCTGCTTCATTTTCTTTCTGACTGTAGCTAGGCCCCCTAGAAAACGACAGATGCAAAACACGCCACGTTTATGTGCTAGGTAGCTGGGTGGTTATTTCTAAGCCAGGAGAGGTGACAAATAAACACGTGTGGGTGTTTTATACAAGCACAGTGTCTGCAGCCTGGGCTGTTTGCAGCTGCGCTGCCCCACGAAAGTCAGTGATGGCTTTAGCCGAATTCTGCTTGTTTTCATTCACACCAGGGGTCCAGTAAAACTCAAGTGAGTCCCTGCTCTGAGGAAATTGCGTCGGAGCCCCGTGCGTGTGTGACACTCGTGCACACACGTACGCTTGTGACCCCTTAGCCTGTTCCCTGCCCACATCTGCAGCCAACTTGTTCCCCTCTCCTGAGGATCACATTTTGTAGTTGCTGCATGGCGTTCCTTACGACTCCCGACCAGGTGGGCTCTTACACCTCTGGGCTCCTCAGTTCTTCCTGCCTTGAATGCTCAACTGTCTCCTTTATCTGCCTGATGAACTCCTAGGTATGCTTCAAAACCTGACTCACAAATCAGCCCTGTGAGGGATCTGCTGCCTTTCCGTTGCAACCCCGAATGGGTTCTTTCCTTTTGGTGGCTCCTCGTGGACTTGTGGGTCCCTCTCCTGTTCTCCTGATGCTGCTGCTAAGTAAGTGTGTCTGAGCCTGGAGCCAGCGCAACTTCGTGGTTGAGACCGAAGTCTTCAGAGTCGGAAACACCTAGGTTCGAGTCCCAGATCTGCCATTTCCTAGGTTTTTAAACTTGAGCAAGTAACACAACCTTTCTGAACTACAGTTTTCTCATTTGCAGATTGCAGATAAGTGCATCTCTTCCTCGCATTCAGGAGACAATAAACACGAAGCGACCACAGCAGCAGGGAGGGTGCAGGACTGGGGTGCTGGCGTGGCTCCCTTAATGTGTCTCTTCTGTTTCATTCGAGCTCTGTGAGGTCAGGGGCCTTGTCCTATTTATTTCTGTATCTCTAGCTCCTAGCACAGCGTGCTCAGTAAATCTCTAGTCAATTCTGTGTGAACTGAATCCGTGGAATCACTTTACACACACAGGCTGTGTGGTTTGCGAAGTTTACCGTAATCTTTCATGAAAGGGAAGTTCATTTTGTCTTAGTGGTGGGGCGTGTGAGCAGAGCAGCAGCTCTTCCTTGAAGGCACCTGAAGCCAGATGTTTTGATCTTGTGTGGAGTCACCTGGAATTTGGGATTTGCTTCTCTTTCATCCCCTAGGTCATTGTCCCTTTTTAGTGCCAGTCAGAGGTATAGGCGTGCCTTTGATTGGCTCAGCCAGGCAGGAACTTAGAATTGTTGCTTCTCTCCCTAAGAAGCACCCTACAGAGTTGACCTAAGGACAGAGAAAGCTCATTCGGCCCAGCTGTAGGGCCCCTATGGGAGCTGTGCTGGGCTTTTCCTTTTCCTGTGTGCCTTTCACTGGATGTTTAACACCCTCAACCAGCATTAGCATGTGTTTGTTATCACGCAGCTTTGAACCTACTGTGGTGGTCCACTCTTACTGGTGAATGATAATGGCAAGTAAGGAAGCAGTAGAGAGTGATGAAATCAAACAGCTCTGTGTTCAAATCCTGGCTGCGCCACTTTGAAACTGGTGGGACCTAAGGGCAGTCCTTAAGCTCTCTGTGCCTTAATGTCCTTTAAAAGAAAATAGGGGCCAGCCCCGTGGCGCAGCAGTTAAGTGGGCACGTTCCGCTTTGGTGGTCCGGGATTCGCCGGTTCGGATCCCGGGTGTGGACATGGCACCGCTTGGCATGCCATGCTGTGGTAGGCGTCCCACATATAAAGTAGAGGAAGATGGGCACAGATGTTAGCTCAGGGCCAGGCTTCCTCAGCAAAAAGAGGAGGATTGGCAGTATTTAGCTCAGGGCTAATCTTCCAAAAAAAAGAAATAATAAAATAAAATAAAAGAATGAGGGGCCAGCCTAGTGGCATAGTGGTTAAGTTTGCATGCTTCCCTTCGGTGGCCCGGGGTTCACAGGTTCTGATCCTGGGCGCGGATCTAGCGCCGCTGGTCAAGCCACACCATGGTGGCATCCCACATAAAGTAGAGGAAGATTGGCACAGATCTTAGCTCAGCCACAATCTTCTTCACACACACACACACACAAAAGAATGAAGATAAAAATAGTGTCTGCCCCATAAATGTGAAGATTAAATGACTTGATAGATGTTTTGCTAATCACAGGGCTGGGCGCATGGTAAATTCTCAATAAAGGAGAGCTGTTGAGGACAGTACTCAGGATCATGCACCAACATGGGCTCGGAGAAGGAGTGCTGGGCTCTTGGCCATGTGGCCATTTGAGGAATCAGGTTTATTTATAAATATTGTGCCAATTGCAGTGGTTTCCTACTATAGAGGTGTGGTATTCTATGGCCTGTCGTTTCTTGCCCATGAATAAATGTTTGTCTCCGGATAGCCACATGATGGTGATTCTGCAGCCATAATTGTTAAGGAAAAAGGGTACACTCAGTAGAATAGTCATATAAAAACATATTCTTTTGTAGTGACCCTTGGACAAAGCGCCGATGAATCTACCTCATTTTGTCCATATCTTTATTTTGCTTTTCTTCGTTTCCCTTAGGAGAGAGAATCCTCCTGTCCTGTGCAAGTCCCTGATGCAGAGCTCCTCTGCAGACACTGAAATAATGCACATCGCCTTTTCCTTGAAGGGGCCTGAGTGGTGTGACTATATGTTAATCATCAGCCTGAAAGGTGTCATTTAGCAGCAGGGGAAATATGCCAGTCTGTGCATTAATGGAAAAGAGATTATTTTCAAACATTTCAAAACCCCGAGGCCGCTCTTCTGGGAACTTCCTTTTTTTTCTTACCCATTTACAGAAAACGTACCACAGCTTCCTATGATTTAGAAATATGGCTTTAAGTCTAATGGGGCAGGCTTACTGTGGGAAAATTAAAGGCTAAATGTGTGATGCTTAGTCAATGTGGGTGTTACTGTGGCCCAGACCACAGAGCCCTGCCACATGCGCACACGCACACACACACAAATGCTTTTACCCAAAATGGGGTGGTTGGTTTACAAAAGCAAGGTAAGAGAGAAGTGCTTAGAAATCCTGCCAGTGCCTGATGGTTTGGGATGGAAAATATCCTAGTTAGAGCCTGCAGGAGAGATGAAAGCAAAGCAAAGTAAAACAAAGGGGCTCTGAGTCAATGCCCCGGGGTCTCAGGGCTGGTTGTTATAAACAGGATGAAGAAGGTTCCATGCTCTTTCGAATGGAGGGGCAGGGGGGAGATCAGGATCGCTTGCCCAGAACTTACTTTCAATGAGGGAAATGAATTTTCAGTTTCCTTTAGAGTGAGAGGCTGAAGATTTTCTGTTCTGTTCCCAGGCGGGAGGAAATGGTCTGAATTTATGCTGCCTCTTATGCCCTCCCCTGCAAATGGCTGGACCAACCTCTCACCTCTGTGGGCAAAGCACTGTGTTAGGGAAAATGGGGGGTATAGACCAAGGGCAGATGTGGCTTCTTCTCTGGAGAACTTGGAGCCTCACTGGAGAGAGAAAAGAACTCAAACCACAGGCAGAGGGCTAAATAAGTTTCCAGCGGGGAAGAGCCAGGCGACGTGGCTCCGGCTTTGCAGAGTTGGTTGTATTGGGCCGGAGGGAGTTAGCTGCAGGCCAGATGCTGAGAAAGCCCCAAGCGGGCACTTGGGGAGGGGAGCAAAGCCTTCTAGCTGGCTTCCTTGAGGAGCGTAGATTGGTTTTCGTTTCTGACTGTGGCAGGGAGGGTGGCATGGGGAGAGTTATGTCACCTTTTGTGCCAGTTACTTCACCTGTACCATGAGGAGATAAAACCTATGGCACTAGGACTTCAGAGCTTGAATGAGGCAGTATTTACAGAACAAAGAGTCCTGGGCCTGACACAGGAATATTAGCGCCTGCTTCTCAGACGCCCGTCAAGTATGTTGCAACCATTTATTTATATTGTAAGCCATAGATCAAGGGTCACCTCCTACATGAAGAGGTTTCCTTTTACCTTCTCAACCTGGACACAACTGCCTCCTCTCTCGGTCTCTCTCTTCTCCCTCTTCCTAGCTCTGCTGAAGCGCCTGTGACCGTTTACCAGACTTGATTTGTCAGTGGTCTGTTCTCTACAGTAGCCTGCAGGGCGCTTCTGGGGGTGGGACAAGTCTTTACGCAGCTCTGTGTTCCTGTCTCTCAGCAGCTTGCCTGGCACAGAGAGGACACTCGGTAAGTTTTGAATGTCAGTTGTCTCCTTCCGCCTTGTGTTGGTGTGTCATTTGAGGTGAGTTTCTCTTCCTGGGCTGCCCGAAATACCCTCGCCAATTGCTCCAGATGATGGTGGTCAATGGGCCAAACGCTCCATCTAGAAGGGAACATGGAAAATCTCGAAGTTTAAGTCATTTTCTCGAGGTTAGATGAAAGCAAAGTGACTCCAGTTTCAGAGGAGCGCTGGAGCCCGAAGCCCACCTGTGGACGGCAGGTGGACACCCTCACGTTGTACTCGCATTGCTTGCTTCCCTGGAACTGTCTCTTTTTAGAGTAACTTAGCCACAATAGGATTGGGAAGGCAAATGTGACGCTTAAAAAAGATCCTAAAATGCAACCTAAAACCAAATTAGAATAGGCCTTGTGGATTAGCTATGCCATGTCTTTCCTTAATGCCAATCATTAGCAGAATTAAGGATGGGCATTAAATTATGGCTTAGACAACAAAACATCTCTAGGAATGAAATTACCATTCAACTTACATTTTCAGTGAGATCTTGAAAGCACTTAAATAAAATGAGTCTGAAGGACGCTTTGATGCTGGGGGCTCTCCCCTCCGGAAGCAGAGTGGGTCATTGGGAGGATGATGACAGGAGCATGGTAATGGCTGTTATCTCAGACAGCATGTACAAATTAGAGTTTACAATGCTCTTTCGTATCAGTAGAATCTTAGCAGATTAGAATAGGAAGGGATCAGAGACGTCATGTAATACAATCTCTTCATCTTTTGGGTGAGGGAACCGGGATTTTTTTTTTTTTTTTGGTGCTCTAAAATCACTTCAAAATGCCTATAAATCTACAACTACTATTATTTCAAAATAGCTTTGATTGGAAATTATTGTATTTGATTACAGATGTTTCTTACGCATCATTTTGAAGCTGACCGTTTATATTTTAAATCTGTATACTAAAAGTTGAAGTACGAAAGGCAACCAGGAATCTTTTTTATTGAAATACAATTGACATGTAATATTTTATTAGTTTTTGGTGTACAACATAGTGATTTGATATATGTATATATTATGAAATGATGACCACAATCACTTTAGTTAGCAGCCATCAGCATACATAGTTACAATTTTTTTTCTCCTGATAAGAAGTTTTAAGATCAACTCTCTTAGCAATTTTCAGACATACAACACAGTATTGTTAACTACAGTGCCGTGCTGCGCATTACCTCCCCAGGACGGGTCTTAGAACTGGAAGTTTGTACCTGTTGACCACCTGCACCCATGACGCCCACCCCTGGGGAACTGGGCTATGTTATATGATGGCCATGGCGGGACTATTTTGCAAGGTCGGTTGGGCAGTTCTTATTCCCACTGTACCAGGTGAGGAAGCTGAGGACTGACGATGGGACGTGTTCGGGCTGTTGTGACACAGTGCAGTGGGACTTTGCCACTGTCCTGCTGACCCCAAGTCCTCTCCTGATTTGAATAACCCGCCTTTGCTGCCAGCTTCACCTGCTCAAGGGGGCTTCCCTGACCTTGAACTGAATTAGCCCCTCACCTTTCTGCCTTTCCCCGTCACTCTCTCTCCTTACCCTGTTTGATTGTTTGATGTCATTGCTCGCGTCATTACCTTATGTTATAGAAGGCATCTATCTTGTTTTAGTTGTTGGTTTCTCCACCAGAATGTGAGCTTTGTGGCCTTCATCTGTTTTGTTCACAACTGGAATCCAAGCACCTGAGGCAGTGCCTGGCATACCACAGGCGCTCAATAATGACCTGTTAAATGATTGAGAAATTGAAGGAGGCAGGTGGTGGTTCAGATGGTCTGAAATAAAGAGACTTAAAAACAGTTCACTATATTTTGAGAACTTGACATGTGGGCCAGAAAAATGGTCTATTCGTTTACTCTGCTGTAACCTCAGCTTTTCATTACGTCATTTATCCATTGAACACATATTTCGGAGAGCTTGCCGTGCTCTAGACACTGTTCCAGGTGCTGGCAAGCCACAGCCACAAAATAGGTTAGAAATTCTTGTCAGAGGGGAGCTTCCATTTTTGGTAATTGAGATGACAATAAATAAAATAAAATTTATAAATTTGTATCTGCATGTATATTATAATAGTTAAAATATTAGTAAAAAAGCAAAGCAGAGCTAAGAAATGTGGGGGTTTCATTTTACACAGGGTGGCCAGAATGTCTCTCTGAGAATTGAAGTTTCAATATTTGATGAATGGATGAATATTTAATCATTAATTGTTTGTTGAAAGGATGAATGTTTTAAAATACTAATTGTTTCTGCATCTAAACACCTGGGAGGTAGCATTCTTGAAGTAAAATGTGGAGAAGGCTTTTGAGCTCGTACCTATGAAATCAGACTGAAGCTGGAACATTACCTGGCGTGCGGCTTCCTCCTCTGTCTTGCTCCCTCCTCTGTCTGCTCCCTCCTCCCTCCCTGTGCCCCTGAAATTGGTGAGAACTGCCACCCCGGAGCTGGTTATGACAAAGCAGGGATTTCGATGTCACTCAGGCCACATACCCCCTTTAGCAAGTGAAAGAAGGCCACTGGGCAGCCATGTAGCCTCAGGTCCCAGACTCACTCTTCTGTTCCATTTTCTAGCTCTCTCGCGATCTTGGGCTGGTTTCTCCCCTCTCCCTCTCAGGGTTTGAGTTTTAAATGATGATGACCGTGTCTACAGCAGCCATGTTTCTAAAAGGCCTGCTAGTTCCTGACCTACAGCAGTAGCTCCACGAGTGTCAATTTCTGTCCCCTTTCTGTGTCTGTTGTGCATTTGCTTTGCCCTTGCTGTCGAGGGATGGGAGTGCATTGCAAGTGCGAGGGAGCAGCGGGCCAGAGTCCTTTGCCTGCAGGCCGGGTGACACTGCAGGGCCGTGATGCGTGGTCACCCCTCAGCTCAGCTCAGGAGTGATGGCTCATTTTAATCAGATGTTAGACGTTATGAAGCCTCCAAGTAATTACAGTTATTTTTGCCTTAAAATTGAACTGCTGTTATTAAATTTCTTTCATTAAATCTTTTTTTTCCTTTGGTAGTTACAAAGATTGTAGAATTTTTGAATCAGATGCCTGAGCACTAGACCTCACTTAGATAGAAGCTCTTATTATTTAGATGCAGGAATGAGTCCACATGGGTGACAGTGCTGACCCTGGGCTTGCTGGTGATGGGGGAGCCTCGATGGCAGGCAGGGCTCGTGGCCTCTCTGCTGGCTTGAGCTTACCCCTCTTCACCTTGGCCCTGTGCTGGTGCTCTGTTTCCCCTTCACGGGGTGCCATCATGTCCATTTCTTCTGAGGCAGTTATTTTATTTTTATCCTTCAGATGAGAAAATAGAGGCTCAAATATATTGTTATTTGTTCACCCCAAACCATTTAGAGTGGTGTGCTATTGGCTAGACGCTGTCCCCGGAGATTAGACGGTCTGTGCAGACGCCCCTGCCAGTAGGAAAGGTGGATCCAGAGGAGGAACACAGCCCCCCAGGCCCAGCTCAGTGCTCCTTCCATCACACTCTGCCGAAGTGTCGGGCAAAACTTAGGACCCACTGAGAGTCTGAACTGTATTATTATAATATGATTATTAATGATAATGGTAATAATCACCCTGAAGAAGATTGGGCTCTAAGATAATGCAGATGTGCCAGGAACATGTGGGTAAAGAAGACTGTCTGTGTCTCTGCCCCCAGGACGTGCACATCCTGTCAGGGTGGCATATGACGGGCATGAAACAGCAAGTGCCAGCTGGCTGCTGACGTGGGAGGCGCCATGCCGAGGGATTTTCATGCACTCTGTACCGTCCCCCAAAGGCTTATGATGACCGCAGTGTTCGCCCCATTTTACAGATGGTAAAACAGAGGTATCCTTTTCTTCTCTAAGTCACCCCAGGCCCCGTAGCTCGTAGGCGGCACAGCTGGGTCCGACGCAGGTTTGTGTGTCTCTGAGACCGTGACTCAGCGAAGCTCTGGTGCTTCTGGGAGGCACTCAGTCTCAACAAGACTGCAGACTGGGACGATGCCGCCGTGACCCACGTACATCGCTGTATGCGACCGTTTGCTGGAACCGCCTCTGACTTTCCCCTTGGTTCACTGGGGTGACCATGGGAACCTCTCATTTGACAGGCTGCTGGGTATGCCTAAACTAACAGCATTTGAGCTAATTGTGTACAATTTAGCATCCCCAAAGCGCTGACAGTCCTCATTCAAACCAAGTGTGAAAGTTTTTAAATTAGCTTTCACAGTTTGATTCACAAGCAGCAAATGCAGAATGGCAGAGGATTAATTTTTGCAGCCGCCACCGCCACGGCAGAGCTGAAGGCGATCTCAGCTCATTTCCTTTAACAGTTAGAGAAGAGGCTGGGCAGAGGCAGCGTTCTTGGGGAATGACGTTCTAGAAGAGATCTCAGTGCTGTGGTTAACATGAAAAATCAGAGACGCAGCATGGAACGGCACGTGTGGGGAGCAGGGACTTCGGAACTGGATGGTCCTGGTTCTGTTGCATCTTGCAGTTTGTTGTTCTTGCAGACTGGTTGTGTAAATTAGGGCTGGATAATTACCCTTCTTTAGCCTCACTTTGCCTCACTGTAAATGGGGATAATATTTCCAAATGTCTGAAAGGCTTCTGGTGAGGGTGAAATGATGCCCCACATCATGGTTCGCCACAGAGGCTGGCATGTCAGAAGGATCTCAGTCGATCAGAGCTGTTGCTATTAGTGTCATCCTTGATCTCTGTTTTCGTGCAAACAATAGTCACTGTCTTAAGTAGGAATCTTTTTCGGTAGGAAATATTGAGCATCTGCTGTATGCCAGGGCTGGGCCCATTGCTGGAGATGAGGAGATGACAAAGCACACTCCCCCCGTGGAGGAGCTCTCATGTCTGCAGGGGCAGACCCATAAAAACATCCTATAATACAGCATCGTGCGTGCGGTGCGCATGCAGAGGAGGAGCTTCTGATCCACCTCGGAGGGAGTGGCAGTAGAAAGCCTTAGGGAGAAGCGGGGTCTCAAAAGATGCATAGGATTCAGCCAGGTGAGAGGGTTTGGAGTTCCAGGCAGAGGAAATAGCCCACGCCAAAGGCAAAGAGGTGCGAAAAGCAAGGTTCCTTCTGGGTGGTTCCACGTGGTTGGAGCAAATTATATATGAGCAAGTAACTCAACCCTGCCTCAGTTTCCTCGCCTGTAAAATGGGCATAAGGATGGTACCTGCCTTCTAGGGCTGTTGTCAGGGTAAAAGGAAGCAAGTCAAATAATATACTTGCCATAGTGCCTGGCACAATGTTCCAGAGAATGTTCTCGATTAACACTGAGTAGTGCTGAGCCACGTTCCACAAGTGTCATTACCTAAGAGCTTCTCGGGACTTTCACGGTGTCGGTGTGTGTTCTGTCCCAGCGGCAGGGGCTTCTTACACATGGCGTTCCCTAAACCTGTTTGACCACTGGATGGCTGGGGGACATGTCTTTTTAGTGGGTTCTTGGTAATAATCTTTTCTCAGGACCTCGGTACTCCAAGGTTTGGGAATGCTGTAGTTAGATACCACAGATGAGATCTGTTTTCTTATTCTAAAAGAAATTAACCTAGTTGAGAGTCTAACAGCTCCAAAAAAAAAAAAAGAAAAGAAAAGAAAATCCAAAGAGTTTTCTCTCTCTCTCTCTTTTTTTTCTTGTTTAGGGACCCCTTGTTTCATATATATATATACCAATGCTTAGCGTTTGATTAAAAACCCACTTTTAGAGGGGGTACAGCCTAAAGGGTTAGAAGGACTCTCCCTTTGTTTATTTGAATTCCTTTCTGATATTCACGTCAAGCTAACAGTTTTATTGTCCAGGCGTCTGCGGGCGTGGGGAGCACAGTTGACAGATCCACAGAGCACAGAAAGAGTCCTATGCCTTGTTTGCTTCGCACTGAAACCACGGTTTGCTGCCGGCTGATCTCCCAGCTGCTTGCCAGCCGAGTGACAGCATGAGCCAGGCAGACTGCCTTGACCTGAGTGTGGGGAGGAACTGGGGGGGAAGGGAGTGGGGCGTGGGACGCAGGGAGCCCCCAGCCAGAGATGGAGCATGGAAGTTGGGAGCACACACTCTGACTGCCCACATCGGCGTCTCTGGCGCTCACCCGCTGTGTAACTCGGGAGAGTTGCTAACCTCCTCAGGCCTGATTTCCTCCTCTGTACCATGGGGGTGAAGAGCAGTAGTCACCTCGTGGAGCTGCTCCGTGTTACTCTCTGAAGTCTTAGAACAGTACCTGGGCACAGGAAGCGCTGTGAGTGCTGGCTGCCAGGTGAAACCCAGCTCTGACTCTTCCTGAGCAAATTAGGCAGCTCCTCTGAGCCTGTTTCCTGTGATCAGCATGCCCATCATCAGAACTGTTGGGAAGATTAAAACAAGTAAACTGAGCGGGTGCTCAGGACGTGCCTTGGCCTGGAGGCCCTTTTCCTAGTGCAGAGTTTAGGTGCCGGTGTTGGACGGATTTGTTTACTAGCTAGGAAGCCTTCTCCCCCGCTCAGAGTCTGTGCTTCTGCTCCTCAGCGCCTGCGCCTTGGGTGGTCGTGAGGAATAAACGGTGCGGTGCATGCACTTAGCACAGGCCGGACATGAGACTGATGTTCCATACATGTTGCCTATTGTTCCACACTGAGCCTGGCTGGCCAGGCAGAGCCTGCATGCTGCAGCCTCCTCTGAAGGAATTGAAGCAAATGTAGATGTGTCTCCATGTAGCTTAGTAAATGGTTACAGTGGCTGCGTTTCCACGGTGGCCGCACGAATCAATACAGATGGCTACCCGATCAATTCAAGTACAGTGCATCTGATAGACAGACTTTACGGGCCGTGGCCCACAGATGCAGAGGCTTTCCTGAGCCACAGCAGCAGGCTGGATCTGCACTGTTTGCTCCTCCTTAGATCCAGGGTGCTCATTTTCCAACAGAGAACACATGCAAATTGACAACAGGCGCATGCTTTTAAATGTAATCAAGCATGAGTTGCGTACAAGCATAATTTGCCTCAGTTCATGTCAGGATTTCCAGAGTTTTCTGATATATATTTTTGTTTGGGGTTTCCTCTTTATGGAGAGGGGCTTAAGGCATATAAGTGGTGTCTTACTTGTTATTCCCATTTTCAGATAAATCAAATGAGGGTAAGGTTGCAGTAATGTTGACTGTGCAAATCCCATTCTACTTAGGGGAACTTGAAGGGCACAGGGATTTTGCTTCTGCTTTCTGTCATCTTCCAAACATGCCTGAGTGACCAGCATCAGAACTTTCCGTCACAGGACAAATCTGTTGCATGAACCCAATGCATCCTAGGACCTGCTCACTCTCTGCCACTCCCACAAAGCTCCAGAGCTCTGCCTCCATGGCGTCCATGGGAAATTAGTTAAGTGCTGCTTCAGAATAATATATCTGTTACTTAAACATTAAAACCTTTTGATGACACTTAACTTTGTGGCACTAAATGTCATTTGTCATAACTAGATTGTAAGGGCTATGATATGGGATCATATCAATTTTTTAATCCAACACATATTTCTAGTTATAATTCTTGAAAACTCTTACAGTATCTAATATGGTAGTATGCACTCAGAGTATGTTCGGCAAATACTGGTTGGATTTTGATTAAAAGGTGACTTCTAAAAAATGGGATTATTAGCACCTTAAACATAGCAGCTCAGTTAGCATGTCAGCCTGAGGCCGCGGGTCTGTAATCACTTCTTGTGGCGCCCACATTACTTTCTTAAGTGTACCCTTAGAAATTGCAATTTAGTGGTAAGAACATAACAGAGTGCTTTGTTAAAGGCTTTGAAAACAGTTTATTAAAGAAAGAAGTCATATTTCTTCCTAAAGTCAGTCAGAAGGAGAAGGGCAGAAGGCTTCTTGTGACGGACACGTCCTGAGTAGGGACAGTGTGTCAGGCTTTCTCAAGTGCCTTCTCTCATCCGATCTTCTCTCAGCAGTAAGCTGTTCATTATCCCCATTTTACAGATGGGGGAACTGAGGCTTGAAAAAGGTAAGTAACTTGGCCAAGATAACATAGCTTCTCAACACTGAGAGTTTATAAACTACTTGCAAAGATATACTGCATTTGTTGCTTTCACTAAACTTATGAAGTGGGCATTCTTAGTGACTATAGTTGCGCTAACAGAGCTGAAGTGACATGAACCTGTCGGGGGCGGGGCTGTGACTAGTACCAGTACTGGGGTCCTGAAAGAACACTGTCGCATTAGGGTACGCTGAAGCAATCGTGTGAAGAGCTGCAGGCTTAGACGGGGTTCCGGCTTACTGTGCAAGGCGAAGCAGGAATAGATGCCACATATGTGTTTAGCCAGCTCCTTTTGCCTACATAAGGTTATATTAGATCGCAACCTGCTTCTAATTTTTGAAATGAAATTTTCAGAAACTACGCCTTGTATCCAGATGCTTGGGTTCACGCTACTAGACAGATATTGAGAATGGCCAATGCAAGGAGGGGCTGAAATGGTAAAGAAGGACACGTACCTATTGTTTTTATGTACCCACAGCCACCATCTGAAATGAGCAGGTGGTCTTTGTGTCCCTGATTGTATTACAGGATTTAAGTTTTTCAGCTAGAACTCTGTTTCTCTGAATTGGGACACAAGGACTGCAAGTAGGGAAGGGGGATAGAGAGGGAGGGAAAAGAGAGAAGAAAATAGCATGAACAGAAAGACCTTGGAGTCCTGGAAGTTCCTGGGGGAACATGGTGGCTCTGGTCTGTCGTGGATACTCGTGGGAGCCCAGGCCGCGTGAGGACGAGCAGTGTGAAGACACCCTTCCTTCCTTCCTCCTTCACTCGCTCGCTTGCTTGCTCACTCACTCACTTGTTCGTTAGCACCTGCTCGTGCAATAGAAGCGCTTCACTTGCTGAAGATACGGCAGTAAATCAGGCAGGCTCTGCCATGCTGGGTTTACATTATAGTTGGGTCTTTGCACAATAAGGAAAATAACCTGCAAGTTACGTGGTATGTTAGAAAGTGTCATGGAGAAAACATCAGGGGAGACAGATCGGGAGCATAGGGGATGGGGTTTGTAATTTAAGTAGATAAATCAGGGGAGGCTTCCCTAAGGAAGTGACAGTTGAGCGAAGACTTGAAGGAGGTTGTGGGTGTCTGCTGTTGTGAACCCCGAGACAGATGGAGCAGCAGATGGGAAGGCAGGAGCGTGCTGTGTGTATTTGAAGAAGCCCAAGGCAGCCAGTGTGCCTGGAACAGAGGAAGGGAGGGGGAGAAAGGTGGCCAAGGAGGCCAGAGAAATAAAGGGGTCAGGCAAGAAGTTCATAGAGAGCTTCATAATATTCTAGAAGAATCTGATGCTGTTTTGAAAATTATAGAGGAGTCGGAGCAAAAGTGGAGACTACAGTGAGGAGACTGTTGCAATCACCCACGAGAAGGATGTGGTGGTTTGCAGCAGTGTGAACTGTGCACTTGGTGGGAAGTATGGATTCCAGAGAGTCGTTCAAGTGCTTGTTGAGTTGGTGCTTAGGTGCCAGGCACTGAGATGCAGGACACTGAGTAGCTGGAGAGCCAGCATCCTTCAGGGGTGAGTAACACACGCCGTGTGAGGATGCTCCTCAGAGAGACTGATGCTGGAGAGGAGGGGCCGTGCCACGTGGGAGGGGGAGGCTGGCCTTGAGGGCTCCAATCCTGCCTGCCACATGCTGGGAGGGAGCAGCGGCAATCCTTTAACCTCAGTCTGCTTTCTCATCTCTAAAATGGGAAAGTGATATCTATTTGTAAACTTTTGTTGTTGTTGTTAGTGCTGTCTAGTTGATTATGACTCCTGGAGCCCCTGTGTCCAGCAGAGCACAAGCCGGCCCTGTCTTTCTGCACCATCCTCTCACCTTCCGGTGCGACATCAGACAGTGCTCCGCTGCTGTTAGTAGTTTCCATGACTGATTTTTCAGAAGTGGGTGGCCAGGTCTTTCTTCTTAGTCTGTCTAGTCTGGAAGCTCCACTGAAACCTGTCCAGCCATGGGTGACCCTGCTGGTACTTGAAATGCCGGTGGCAGGGCTTTTATGCATAGCTGAAGCAACACACAGCTGCCAGAGTCTAAGGAGCGATGGACGGGTGGTGTGGTTCCCTGACCAGGAATCGAACCCTAGTCATGGTGATGAGTGTGCTGCATCTTAACCACTAGACCACCAGGGCTGGGTCTGTGTATTTACTACACACATAAATAACAAATACAAATTGCTTAGGGAAATTATCTTAATAAATAGGGTATACATAGAGGTAACATCTAGGGACTTGTCAGTGGCTGAAAAGTGATATGGTTATGAGCCCAGATTCAGAAGCCAGACCTCCCCCAAACCGTATAACTGTGTAATCATGGGCAAATGACTTAACCCCTCCATGCCTCCTTTATAAAATGGAATTAATGTGGAAGCATGTAGAGCAATGCCTGAGACACAGCAATCAGAACCAGCCCCTAGTGGTGATGTGAGTTCCAAGGAAGTTGTTCAGAACATCCTCAGATCATTAGCATGTTTGACCTGCATTATATGTATTTCCAAGGCATTTTTTTATTTTAATGTTTTCTGAATCCAGATTTTACCTAAATGGTCAATTTCAATGAAACCAAATACTTCTATTTAGTTCTTGGGTTACTCATCTCATGCATTCGAAGTGTCTAGTTAGCTTCCTCTTGGATTAGCTGTTTTTACCAACAGCTCTGAAAATGCATTCCAGCTTTAGAAAGGAAACGACAACAGCTGTAACAGGGTCTTAGAGGTTGTATAAACTTGTCTTACTTGAAGCTAATGTGAAAAATGTGGAGAAAAAAGTAACAAGGGGAAATTTGGAAAATTGGGCAATGATGTTTAACCAAAATGACACGTGCATCTCTGAACGTAAGTGCACGACTGCGTTAACGCCGCGCCGGCAGCCCGCCTCCCTGAGCTTCATCTCATCGCCATGCAGCGATGAGGTATTGCTTTGCTTGTTGAGTTTTTCTGCTCGCAGATGCCAACAATGATTATTTGTAATTTCAGAAATAAAGATGCTCAGAAGCAACATCTGTGATTCCATATTTTTCTGTGGGATTCGAAATGCATGTCTTATTCCTATCTATAACCGAGGAGTATTTGCAGTCAAACATAATTCCTGTGTACTTGATTTAGCTCTGGGCCAGATTGACTAAAAGGTTTTAAAATGATGCCCATGCTCTCAGCATCTACACTATGTGAGTTCTCGACCTTTTAATCCCCATTTTCTTTAATACAAATAAAAGAGAGTTTATCAGTTGATTCAGATGAGTGGGAGTGTGCCATGTAAATTTCAAGGAATTATGCGCTAAATTACAGTTCCCATTTGGGGGCTTAAATATTATTCTCCACTACACAAAACTGGCACGGATTTTATTTTAACTGAAATGGCACACAGTGGCAGGCAATTATTTTTGTTATTGTATTTCCTATCCTGGCCTCCAGAACCTGAGGACAATGGAAGGGGATGTTCATTTATTATCTGACCTCCTGAATTGTTCTTGAAATGCAATTTAATCCTCATATCAAGCAAAGTCTAATGCTGTATTTGCCAGTAAAATAGTCATTTGCATTTTTTATTGACAATACAAATTGTGTTTAATCAGGCAGTCAGCATGTTAGCATTTCCGAATGATTGAAGACCCAGTTTTGTTCAAACTACATCCCATTTGGGGTCAAACGTATTTTGTTCTTTTTAATTAGCAGAGCACATAAAGTTGTATTTTAACATTGTGGGTTTTTTTAGATTGTCCAGGTCCTCATAGCTCTATTCACTTGTCTCGAGAAGAAAGCCAGGGAGCTCCTAAGTTCTTGAGTTGACACATTTAACAGATTTCAGCTCAGCTTAGGAGAATAGTTAGAACATATTTCTACTAACTTCTTTGACTGCTGAAAAGACCTTTAAGAGGTACCATAGCCAAGCTAATGAGAAGCCTAGCTCCACTTTTACTCCAGACGACCCCAGGCAGGTTCACCAGTCCTGCCTCAGTTTCCTCATCTGTTTAGCGGGGACGATACTAGTGTTTACTTCACAGGGTTGTTGTGAGTAAGAGTTAGTATGTGGAAAGCTTAAAACGTTGTCTGGCCTATGGGAAGTGCTATTATATTTGCTACTATATTATCATCATCATTGTTCTTATTAATGGCATTTCCTCACAGGGTTAGTATGTGGATTAAGTCAATTCGCATTTGTAAAGCACTTACAAGAAAGCCTCGCACACAGTAGGTCCTGTAAGTGTTTGCTATTATTTTTATTATTGGTCATTTATTAAATGCTCACCGTGAGTAAGGCATTATGTCAGGGATCCTTGTAGCAGCTTGCGAGGGAGGAGGAGTGATTAACTTCTTTACAGATGAGGGAAAAATCTCCAAGTGGTTACAACGCTGACCCAGGGGAGCACACCGAGTGACAGCGTCAGGACGTGGGCATGGGCGTTCTCCCTCCAAGTGGATGCCCTTTCACGTCTGTGCTTCCTCAGCCCTGTGCTCAGGCCTCGGGGTCCTGAGCTTGGAGTCCACTCCAGACAGGCGTCCTCTGAGCAGATTCCAGGCTCTCCCTCACACACACGGCTCCGCAGCTTAGTCTGGCCTCCATATTCACCAAGGTGACCCTGGCCGGACCGCACTGCCCGACTCACACCCACCGAGGCGGCTTCCACTTGGCCTGGTTTCCTTCCTTCGAGGGAACAGGAGTCCAAGGCCTGAGGACCTATTTCTGTTTCCTTCCCCCACCCCATGCTCCAGCTCTACGACCCCCATCACTTCCTCCTCCAATCCCCCTCTAGGCAGTATGCCCAATACAACATGCATTGCCAATCTAAGAGGACAACGGTGATGATGGTGATGGGTTCCAGCCTGTTCTGGAGTAGACATTCAGTGATAATTGAGAATGTCAAATCTGGTTAGCTTGGTCCACATAGACACAGGATATAATATAACAAACATTTATTGAGCGCTTACTACATACCAGAACCCTTCAAAGCAGTCAGCTGTTCTAAAAAGCAGTAACTGATTAATTCATCTAATCCTCACGGCAGCGCTAGGCAGTCCGTGCTAACCGTGTCTGCGCTCTGCAGATACGTCACCGCGCTGCAGTCGGGGGGGGGGGGGGGGGGGGGGGGGATGGGGGGCGGTGATGGGCGGGACCAGCTGAGCCCTCCATGTTTAGTTCCTCATTTCTTCTTCCCTGTGTTGACTCGTCGGTTAAGCCCAGTCCCCCCAGCACCGCGCCACGGGGGGCGACACACATGAGAGGAGGAATAAGGAGGGGAGGAACAAGTGCTCGTTGGGCACGTGTGTGCCAGGCATGGTACCCGTGTTGTTGCATATCACGTTGACAACAACCTTGTAAGTTCAGTGTGCCCGTTCTTGTGTTAGAGATGAGGATGCTGAGAACCTGAGCCGTCGAGTGATGTGCTTTACCTTATGCTATCCTGTGGCCGAGGAGGGATTTGATCCCAGGTCTGTCCAGGTGTGAAGCTCCGACTTTCGCTTGGGTTTAAGGTCTTCCCTTTCTCCCTTCCTCCAGCTTTAGGACTATGGTGATAAACAAAATAGACAAGTGCCTGCCTTAAAGAGGCTTACATTCTGGACAGGGAGTGAATCAGTAGACAGATAGACAAATAAGCAGATCATTACAAGTGTGAGGGAGATGGATAGGGTGAGGTGAGAGAGAGCCCCTGATCTAGGAAGCAGGCACTTTACTAGGGTCCTCGGGGTGACCTCTTTGAGGTCCAGAGGATGGGAAGGAGACAGCCATGCAAAGAACAAGGCAAAGAGATGGAACAGCAAGGGCAACAGCACTGAAGCAGGAGAGAATATGGGATATTTAAGGAACAGAAAGAAGAGTAGTGTGCCTGGTGGAAGGCAGGCAGGGGTCAGATCAAGCAGGGCTCCGTGGAACAGGATAAGACGTCTGGAATTTATTCCAGCTTCCATAAAACTTAGAATAAAATTAGCCGTGTGACCTTGGGCAATTGCTGTATAGCTCTGAGTCTGCAGTTTTTAACCTGTTAGATGTAAGTATAATCCCCGTCCGACATATATCTCGGGAATTGTGTGGACACTGCATGACACAAGGAGACCTAGTAGCATTCTTCATAAGCCACAGAGAAAGATATTTACCTGGTGTATTTATCTGTGTAAAAGAGGAGAAGCTTTGGAAGATTGATCGTATAACAAAAGGACCCTGAGCATTGGGCTTCTTGATGCCCAGTCTCTCAGGGACTGGTAGGAGTGGTGGCAGTAGTAATAGTAATAATGACAACAATAATAAATACTGAATAAGCTCTTACTGTGTACCGGAAACTGAGCAGTGCTCTTTAGATGCGTTGTATTTCATCCTCACAACTGTGTGAGACACAGACACTGCCATTCCCATCATTTGACAGTTGGGGGACTGGGGCACAGTGAGGTTAGGTCTCTTTATCCATGTGTTTGGTTGTGAATGACAAAAATCTCAACAGCCAGTGACCTGAACAAGTAAGATGTTTATTTTTATTACATAAAAAGAAGACCAGAGTGAGAGTAAGCTTGTGCTGGTAAATCTGCTCAAGAAAGTTCTCAAGAACCCAGGAGCCTCTGCCTTTCCAATCCATCGTCCTTACTATGTGGTTTTTGTTCCTCATGAGAGCAAAGTAGCTGCTGTAGCTCCAGTTTTCTTGCCTCAATGCCCAGTCAGGAAGAAGGAGGAGAGCCAAAGGAGAAGAGCAATTGTGGGAAGAATGAAAGCCTTCAACTTCTGAGGCTTTGCCTCTTTGGGAAAGGGAAACATTCGTCTGCATCTCCTCTGCCTCCAATGGGGGAACCTGACCGACCCAAGCTGAAAAGGAGGCAAGGGTGTGGAGTTTAACTTTATAGTCAAGTGGGCAAAGGTTACAGAGAAGGGTGTGGGAAAGCACGTAGTGAGTGAGGCCCCCGTCGCACAGCTAGTAGATGGTGAAACGTATTTCAGCTGAGTCATTTTGACTCCAGAAATCGATCCTTGACCCCGGGGCCATAGTGTCTCCCTACTGGGGAGAGGCTTGGCAATCTTGACCAGTTGTTTAACCTCTCTGTGACGTTAACTTTTATTCGTAAAATAGGAATAACAAGAGATTTAAATAATAGGGTTGTTGGGAAGATGAAACAAAATAGTGCTCATAAAGCAATTGCCGTAGTGTCTGGCACAGAACGAGTGCATACCAAATATATGTTAGCTGTTCTTCCTGGTGTATTCTTATTGTTCCTATTGTTGGCAGACAGTTTCTCTGCCAGCATTTATGGAGACAGAGTCAAACAAAATACAACCCAGCCTTGCTTTGTGGGGGCTTACCTGTTTATACTGGTTCATAAATAATAATTCATAATGTTGAGTTCAGTGATGGAGCGAGGGGCAGCATGGATGAGGGAGGGAGTAAGATTCCTTGGGGGTGAACGGGGAGAGATGGGTAAGAGTGAGGGAGTCAGGGAGGCGAGCGTGGGTGTTTACAGAGAGATGATGCTCTTTAGATGGCTAAAGAGATGAGGCTGGGGGGCCGGCCTGGTGGTGTAGTGGTTAAGTTTGCACACTCTGCTTCGATGGCCCGAGGTTCACAGGTTCAGATTCCAGGTGTGGGCCCACACACCACTCATCAAGCCATGCTGTGGTCGTGTCCCACATACAAAATAGAGGAAGATTGGCACAGATATTAGCTCAGGGACAATCTTCCTCAAGCAAAAAGAGGAAGATTAGCAACAGATGTTACCTCAGGGCCAATCTTCCTCACCAAAAAAAAAAAATAAAGAGAGAGAGGAGAGAGAGATGAGGCTGGCTTCACTAGGAAGAGGAGAGGGAAGGATACTCCTCACAAAGGGAAAGCATATGCCTTGCAGGTGCTAAGCCATCGAAGGGTCACACTGCATGGTCTGTTGGGGGAACTACAAGTACTTCCAACAGGCTAAAAAATAGTGTGGGGGGCAAGGCCAGCCAGCCGGACATGAGCAAGATTCCTGAGTGCCTCCTACATGCCAGGCACGGCCCTAGGCCCTAGGAAAACGCTGAGCAGTGAGGGGAAGCCCCTGCTCTCAGGAAGCACATCTCATTGACACTCAGTTTCCTCATTTGCTAAGTGGGGAGAAAAATAAAAGAAGCATAGATTCTGTTAACCATTTGCTCTTGGCTGGATTCACGGCTGATGTTTTGTGGACATCGTCTCATTGAACTCCAAGGTCATTATTATTCTCTCCTTTTTACAGATGAGGAAACTGAGACTCAGTAAGATTCAATGAGTTGTCTGGAATTACCCAGCTAGTAAGTGGTATAGCAAGGCTTCAGATTCAGGTTTCTCTGACTCCAGAACCTGTGTGCTCTGCTCACTGTGCTGCTTCCAGAAGCCTGGGTCGTAAGCACATGGGTGCACCACCCCGGTGATAAAATGCAACAATATCCGAGAGCCCTTCAGAGCCAAATGCAATATAAACACCAAGTCCTGGGATTTTTTATTTTATTTTTAAGAGAAAGGAAAGCCCCTGTTTAGTACTACAGTAAATTTCCGCAAGCTTGTCAGTTTTCGCGGAGCTGGGCTGATTAGCTGGAGTGGAGCTGTCCAGGCTGCTTAAGGGAAGGCGGATGACTTGATTGCAGTTCAATGCCTTAGCTGTCACCGAGCCGCCTTCCTAAATATGATCCTTATTGCCCTGCTAACCCCTCTATAAACACCACCGCAATGAAAGCATAAAACATTCAAAACATCCCCTGGGTGACTGCTGTTGCCTTTTGAATTAACACCAGAAATGCTCATTTGAGAGATGTGGTTTAACTCAAGCGATATTTCTTGACGAGTTAATGAATATCATATGTTATACTTTAACCTAATATAACACCATCAATTATTTAGTTATTTTTATTGATTGACCTCTTCCAGATTATTTAATAGTAGATTTCTCACTATTCAGAAGATTTAGTGCTGAGCACTCAGGCACCTTCTTTCACTGTTATGAGTATCCTCTGAATATAGTGTGTGTGTGGCTATGGGTATATATTATTATTATTTTTTTGGAGGGGAAAAGACAAATTGCAGACCGTCCTGGAATTAATGAATGTGATGCATAAATAACCTTGTTAAATCTAAACATAACAAAGAATCGAACTGCTGATGACACTGGAGAAAGATTTCAAAGAGGCAGATAATCAAGCCTGAACAATCAGAATGACTGTTTAAATACGCAAAGAGCAGAACGGCCAGCCTGGAAAGGGAGAGTGGTTCCAGAGCTGGTGCCGGTGTGAACTATGAGTAACGGCCCAGAAACGCATCTCTGTCAGTGACTTTGTAACCAAGAACTAGAAGCCAGTGTGGAATGGTGTCCGTTAAGCTTGTGTTGTGGGACACAGAAGAGTGTTCCCAACGGCTCTCACGGGCTGTGTGGGAAGGAAGGAGGGCGAGTGTGGCAGGCAGGCTGCCTGGCATCCACTTCTCTTGTGACACTAATTAGTTTTGTGACGTTGGGATTGATTGGTCTGCTCAGCAAAATCTCTTGACCAGAGTCTAGCTCTGTCTACACGGGACTCCGGCTGCTGTGTGGGATGTTGTTTTAGGCCGTGTGAGGGCTGTGACCCGAATAGAGCATGTGAATTATAGAATTATGGAAAGGCGGGGTGAGAAATGTTCTCATGCAGGAAGGTTGGGTTGGAATCTGTTTCTTGACGTGTTGTCAACGTGAATAATTTTTCCTAAGACCCTCATTTCATGTCAGCCTGTTAGCTCTCTCTCCATATATTAATACGACTACCAATGATTTTATTACTAATAGCCAGAATTTCTCTAGTGACTTGTAATTCGCAAAGTAATATTCAGATGTATTTTTTCATCTCTCACACCCCACATGGGCAGGTGTTATTTCAAGCAGGTGTCCAACCTCCAGGTTTTCTCCCCGGTGATTTTAAGTCAATGAAGGAGACAAGAACCCTGTCTTGGCCTTCAGGTGGGGAAACTGGTGGGATGGAGAGAGAACTCTTAGCATTACATCCTGCCACTTCCAGTTATTAGTTTTGTGACCAGAGTCAAATCACATAAACTTCATGAAAGTCTTACTGTCCGTATTTTTAAAATGTTTGAAATAAACCTGACCAAGAAACTGGCAGAAACATAGGTCAATAAGGTTACACAAAAGTATTCTCTACTGGGAAATATATAGTGCAAATGTGTAGGATGCTTCTAGCCTAGGAATGCCACATACTGGCGTCTAGGAGACCACAGCTCAGTTTCACAGTGGACTTCTCTAATTCATTTCCATGGGTTGATATAGCCTCAAAATTCTTCTTAGCACAACACTCCAGGTTGCCACTTACTTGTTGATCAGACCTGGCAAGCAAGAGGAAAACTCACATGCCATTCTAGCCCTGGCCCAGATGTTAGATCCAAGGCCTGCCTCCAAGCTCCCTCCTTCTGCTCAGAGATGGTCATTCCTCTTTGCTTTTAATTCAAGTGATGTGGCCCAGAAAACTCACAAACCCACCTACCTCTCAGAAGCTAGGTGGATGTGCTCTATGCTGCTAGTTAGGTGGCAGCTGCGAGAAATGTCACCCCGCAGGATGCTGCAGCCGTCCTGGTTAGCAAACAACCTGGTAAGACCAAGAGATGTGTATTTTTAGATCCAAGAGACTCAGTAACTCGTATTCTGCAATGATTAGATTGCTCCCCCCAAATGCACCCTGTGGGGTCCTTAGAGACCCCAATTAAAAAAAATATATCACTGAAGGAGATTTTTAAACTTCCTAACGGTACCCTAGACCTGAATTTCAGATCGATCAATCCCCATGTTCACATTTTCTTTTCCTACTTTTTAATCTCTTTGGCTTCAAGGAAAAATAACTTTGCCAAAGTCAGTGATTTGGCCACTCACATCTCAAGGGGCCACTGTGGAGCTGCCCAGCCCATAGGACTAGAATCCTTTTCTTCCTATTCTGGTTCAGTTCCCTGGCAAGCTTAAAGTGATTCGTCTTAGGACGTACATTTCCTCTCTCCTGCCAAGGCACAGGAGGTGTGTTCTGACGCATGCTATCATTTTGGTGATCTCTTAACCTTCCTTTGTCCCCTGGCATCTTCCATGGCAGAGCTAACCGTTCAGGGGTGCTTGATTGCCAAATTTGGCAGCAGGTCTGAAGAGGCCCCATCTGCAGCCCTGGAGGACTGGAAGATGGTTTCCCCCCGGGTCGTGTAGAGATCGTTCACGCAGTCAGGAAAGTTACTGATGGACCCCTCTGTGTAGGGCACCTGCTGCTGCAGGATGGTGGCGCGTGGGGTAGCTCCGGGGAGGACCGGCAGGGCTCTCCTTCCCTGACGGCTCACGCTCTCGATTGCCTCAGCAGGTCTCCGAGGTGGCACGTAGCCCCAGCTGATGTTCTTGTACAGAGGGCTGTCAGTGCACACAGAGTGGGCAGCACTGCCTGTTGTGGACTGAATGTTGGTGCCCCCCCAGTATTCGCATGTTGAGGCCCCAACTCCCCATGTGGTGGGGTTTGGAAGTGCGGCCTTTGGGAGGCAATCAGGTTAGATGAGGTCACGAGGGTAGGCCCCCATGATGGGATTGGTGCCTTCATAGGAAAAGACACCAGAGAGCTTGCTCTCTCTCCCCACCCTGTGAGGACACCGCACGAAGGCGCTGTGGGCAAGCTGGGAGGGGAGCTCTCACCAGAAACTCAGTCTGCCGGCACCTCGTTCTTGCAGCGCCCCACCTGCAGGACTGTGGGAAGTAAGCGTATCGTGCGAGCCCCTCAGTCTGTGGTGTTTTGTGACGGCAGCCCAAGCTGACTGAGATGCTGCCTGCTCCGTCTTCTTCTTGGAGAGTGTGGAGCAGAACACAGGCACTGGTTACCAGTGCCGGGGGTGGGGGCTCCAACTACATGAAGGAGAATGAAGGTCAGCACAGAGCCAGCCACCGAGGATGCAAGTCCAAACACTCCCACCCTCGGCATCTTGGTATCAGAGTGGCCAAGGAAAACGGCCCAGTCGAGCACTGGATGGAACAATGCTTTTTTACCTTGGAGAAGAGAGAGAGCAAGATCAGCTCCAATAGTGGGTGCTGGTCCCTCAAGGCTGATAGACAAAGCAAGGCATTGGCCCACACACTCCCTGCGCCCCCGTGGCGTCTGAAATACTCAAAGCAGGGGGCGTACCCGGCACACACTCTAAGCAGAACAAAGGAGTACTACACATGGAGTCTGAAACAGGTGGATGCTCCCACACAAAGGGGATCAGGCCAGCACAGACTGCGTGGCTCTTTATCTCTGGGTGAGGAAGTGTTCCAGGCCCAAGGCCCATTTATAGATGGCTGAGCAGGGGTTGAAAGACTACAGGCATTAGACTGCCTTTCCCAACAGAGAGTCACAGTGTGCGTGGTAACATAAATGCTCTGAGAAGTCCTGCAGTGGAGGGGGTGCTTAACACAGTGCTTCCCATGTACACCTGTCCATGGAACCCATTTTAAGCACTTCCCTGTCCTAGTTTTCTGTAGAAGTTACTTTGGGAAAAGCTGGATTAGGTCATCGTTTGCCCACTTTTGCTCCCTGCTGCCTTTAGAATGTGTCAGGATAAGGCAGAACGTGAGCATTTTCTTTTGTTTTGACCTTGAGCCCGGATGTCCTGAAGTTCATATGATTTGGCCAGTTTGGGGGCTGAGAAGAACAAGGTGGACCGAGTAGGGCTTGACATTTTGAATATAAAGGAAAATTATGGAAAGGACTAGAGTGGTCAATTTACGCTGCTTGTTAACTATCTCCAGATGTTTCACTGCTGGACTGTGAGCTCCTTAGGGGCAGGGAGTGTGTCCTGTTCATTACGCCCATGCTTAGCCAAAGTGCAGAGCCCAAGGAAAGCTCCAGTAAGTGCTTGTTGAATAAATGGAATCATTTGTAGGTGAGGATAGACTCATAAACCTTTAATGCTGGAAGAAAGCCAAGCAATTATTTCATCCAAATTTGTTCTAGAAACCAAGAAATCAAGGGTCAGAGAGAAAAGTGTCTGGTTGAAGATCAGTAGTGAGCTAGTGAAATGGCCCTGATGCTGCAGATTTGAAAAAGAACAATGAGGTCCAGTTAGTTCTTGATTTATCAAAATCATGAATTTCGTGATTTCTAGAAGTATGTTCTCTGGGTTGGGGTGTGGTGGGGTGAGGGAGGCCAAAGATGTCTCGAACTTTGTTTCCTCTTCATCTCAGTTTACCTTTAGTCGTTCACTTCAATAACTATTGTTACCTACTTACAGCCATTGGCTTGTTTCTTAGTCCGGTCGGGCTGCTATAAGAGAATGCCATGGACGGGGTGGCTTTTAAACAACAGACATTTGTTTCTCATGGTTGGGGAGGCTGGAAGTCTGAGGTCAGGGTGCCGGCATGGTCAGGTCCTGGTGGGGACCCCTTTGGGTTGCAGACTGCTGACGTCTCTGTGTTCTCATATGGTGGAAGGGGCGAGGGAGTTCTCTGGGGCCTCCTCTATAAAGGCAGTAATCACCCTCATGACCTAAGCACCTCCCAAAGGCTCCGACTCCTAATACTATGACGCTGGGGATAGGATTCCAACAAAGGAGTTGGGGTACACAAACATTCAGTCTATAGCAGCTTGGCTGCAGACCTCCAGGAGGAAAAGTGATCAGTAAGACAGGGTCCGTATCCTTCAGAGGCTCACGGTCTAGTAGATAGTAAAATATGTACCACAACTAGAAGGACCTGCAACTAAGATAGACAACTATGTACCGGGGGCGGGGCGGGGTTGGGAAATAAAGCAGAAAAAAAAAATACGTAAACATCTGGTTATAATAATAGCACCTACCCAGCACGGGGTACCATGTGAGGCACTTTATGTATAGTGGTTCATTTAGTCCACACACCAGTCCTACATGTAGGCGAGGTTCATCCCCTTTCACAGGTGGTAAAACCAAGGTTCAGAAGCTTAAGTGATTTTCTCAAAGCGGCAGCGCTGGTCTGACCCTCGCCGTTTCCCACTCTGTTGCGTGATGCCTGCTCAGCAAAGCAGGCTGACTCCCTTTAGCTGCAGCAACAACAGAGGGTCTGAGAGCCCAGAGGAGGGGCAGGTGATTGGTTCTGGGGATTCAGAGGGGTGTCCAGGGGAGTGCCAGAGGGGTGTGTCCCACTCCTCCGTCTGCCCAAGGCTGGCCCAAAGGGAAGTTGCAATTGAAGCACAGGGAAGCTGGTGTCCGTTCCTGGTGGCTCCACTGGACAGTCAAGTGGAAGGCTCCAGGATCCCTGGGAGATGCACGGCTTACTGGGGATGGGGTAGACCTTCGTTGAACACCTACTCTGTGCAAGTCCTGAAGATATAAAGAGGAAAGGTCCTCAGCCCAGCTCTCGAGTAGTTCTTAAGGAGTCATTTGAAACCCAAACAGAGCTACCCAGAGTGACTGGAACGTGAAGGAGGGGAGCCAGCTCTGTGCTGTGCGGGCCTTGTGGGTAGTGGGGGCGGGGGAGGACTGTGAAAGTTGTTCACGGGGTGCAGAGGGGGAGCAGCGCCTTAGAGAATAATTGGGAGGTTACTGGGAGCAGAGGGAAGAGACAGCTAAACCAGGGTGGGGCTTAAGTAAAGGTTTAGAGGCTGAATGTCAGGGTGCGCCTGGCTAGTGACGCAGCGTGAAGAGACAGGAGGGAGGAAAGGCTGGTGGGGACCAACCGGGAGGAGCTTCAGAGCCCTGCCACACAGAGGCCTTTAGACAGTGAGCACTTCCCATTTCTTCGCCTTCTCCTCCCCAACACACGCTGCTAATTGAATGTTCTATTATAGACTCCAAGACCCACATTAACACCGTCTACTTTTAATTCCATACGATGGGGGAAAATCTCTTGGTTTTGTTGACTGCTTCGTTATCTGACTTCTCCTAATTGGAAAATAAGCAGATAAAATGATACCTTTACTACTAATGAATAATTCATGTTCTCTTTGTCCTTTGTCATAAGAGAAAGCCTGTCATCAAATTAGGAGACCTGGTAGATGAGAGAAAAATATGAGCGATTAACTCCCAATCGAGTGTAGTGTGAATTTCTGAGAATCGGAGTCCCCCTCTGTAATGAGTTTAGATTGGTTCTCGTAACGGTTCACCGGCTCTGGTGGGGCCCAAATTCAGAACATATGAGTGCTATTGACCTGTTCATTTGAAATGTTTTAATCTGCATAAAAATGGATTGTATTAATTGTTTCACATTAACCAGGGCTGACTATAACGTCTGACTGAATTAGGCTGACTTTTCTCTATCCCAGCCCTTTGCCGTTTCATTTGCCCGGAACACGGGTACCTGTTTCCCCTCCGTGCCGATCATCTGCACAGGTTGGGCTGTGCTGCTCTCAGATTAGAGAGAAACCCCACCAGCTCCTGCAAATACGGACACCCGCCATCCTCACGCTGCCTCCACTCCTTGACGCCTCTCTCGAAACGTTCCTCTTTCCTAATTACCCTTGGTAACATTTCTCCATCCCGATCTCACTGGTTTACATCGTTTTCAAAATCTCGACAAATAACTTTAATGCCTTTCACTAATCTGTGCTTCAAAAAAAATATCAGAACTGAAAAATCTATTTTAAAAACTGTAATTCTTCATTATTTTACCAACATACTCTGAGATCTATGGTGTGCTGGACATCCTGCTGGGTACCAAGGGAGGGCTACCACGTAGGTGAACCTGCTTCTGCCCGTGATGAGGTCGTGGTCTGGTTCTGGTGATATGGTTTAAATGCATGAAAAGTTAAGTAATGGTTCAAATCCACAGTGAAGGGAAAATCCTAGGCCAGATCTGTGGCTAAATGAGTGATGGAATCCATGCGGACTAAGAAATACTTAAGTCTCTGGAATTTGCCCTGTGTTTTGTTTTTGCCCTACCTCCCACCCCAAATCTGAGGCTATGTCCAGTTCTTTGCTGAGTTGGGAATAATTTTCCTCTGTATAACTCAATGAAATCATAGCCTGTTATGGGAAGCCTTTCTCAGCCACGACCACCCCCTTGTCTGATTAGGTGCCCTCTTCTGGGCTCTCACAGCTCCTGTCATAAACCATCGTTGTATTTATCTTACCATTTACTTGTCTCTTTCAGTCAGCTGGAATGAAGTGTTCAACTTGCAATTTATAGGGAAGCAAGACTGGAGAGGGAATTTAGGGAGAATTAGCTGGTATATTCCAGGCCTGTGCTACTCAGCATGTGGTCCATGGACCAGCAGTGTTAGCATCTCCTGGCAGTGAATTAAAAATGCAAAATCTCGTGCTCCATCTCAGAACTACAGACTCAGCATCTGAATTTTAACAGATCCCAGGTGATTCATATGCACATCAAAGCTTGAGAAGAACTCGGCTAGTCTGGAGTACTGCTTCTCAAACTTGGCTGCCCATTGGAATCGCCTGGGGTTTTGATAAAGTACTGATGCTTGGGTCCCACTCACAGAGGTCCTGATTTAATTGGTTGGGATGTGGCCAATTAAAAGCTCTCCAGGTAATGCTAATATGCAGCCACATATGTGAGTCACCTCTGGGTTAGTGTTTCCCAGCTGCTATCCCCTGTCATTGCACTTACCACACTGTATTGTCATTTTCATTTAGGTGCTTGTCTTCCCTACCCATTAAGGGTGGGGACTCTCTTATACATCCTGAGACTCTAATATAGTATCTCTCAATGAATAATTGTTTCCTAAAGTGAATGGAAATGAAGCTGAGCGGAGGCCTTTAGTGCTGAATTTGTGGACAACCTTAGAGCAAAATTATTGGAATTACTCTCCATAGCTTGGGTGAAGAATTGAGGCATGCCTATTAACATCGATGGCAAAAAAGGGGTTCAGATGCTCTCATTTAGCCAAAGTAAAAGTCTATAGGATATGTCAAATTGCTGGTGCCCAGATTTCCTGGGAATAGGATGGGGTGAGAAGATTCACCATGATATCTTTTAATAGGAAGAGAGGAGACTTATAGGTTTAGTTCACGTCAAGCCCTGGATGGTGCAACAGTGATATTTATCTGGCCACTAAGAAAATTACAATAGGACTTTCAAATGCATTAATGGAAGTGCAGTATCCACTCCTACGAGGTATTGGACTGCTCTGTCTCCTTTGGGTACCACACTTTGAAGAAGTAGTGAGCATTGTGGATAATATAGAAATCATATCATGGGAGGGAGTGTATGGGAATGGATGTCTAGAGACGAGAGGATGTGGTGAGGACATGATTGCTTTTTTCAAAAGGACTGACTGGTGTGTGAGAAGAGAGCAGAATTGTGCTGTGCTGCTCCACAGGACATAGCTAGGGCCAATGGAATTCATGGAAGCAGATTTTGGCTCCACGTAGGAAAGACTTTGTGCCAGTGAGAGCTGTCCAATAATAGAACCGGCTGCCTGGGGAGATGGTGCGAGCGAGCGAGCTCTCTATCTTTGGAAATGTTCTAGCAGAGCCTGGATGGCCATCTGTCGTGGGTATTGTGGAAAGATTCATGCATTCAGTGGATGAACAAAATTTTGTTGATGATAATGGTAGTAAATGTGGCTATGTATACTGAGTGCCTAGGGAGTGCCAGATACTGTGCTAGGCAAGTGTGCATAGATTATCATCTTTAATCCTTCTACAGCCCTAATGAAAGTGACAGTTATTACTTCCATTTTATAGAAGAAATAGGCTCAGAGGTAGGATTTGAACCCTGGGCTTTCTGACTTCAAAACCCATAATCTTTTAACTATATCGCCTGCCTTTTACTGTCCCTTCCATTTCTAAGATGCTATGATTTCAAGCGTATTTAGACACTGGGTTTGAACTCACCTTTCGGCATCTATTTGGAGAAGGTCCTCTGGAGAGCTGGGCACGAAGGCTTGGGAGTTCAGAGGATAGTCAGGATGGCAGATGCAGACTTGAGCATGCTCTGCCAAGAGGTGAGGGTTGCTGCCATTGGGTTGATAAGATTCACAAGGTAGTGACTGCAGAGAGAAGAGGTCCGTGTGGGCCGACACCTTCACGTGGGCTGTTGGAAACTCAAGGCATGGCAATAGCTGTGAGTTCTGCTTTCTAAGTGGGAAGGAGTAGACTGTTACTGCATGTTAGAAGCTTGGTTTCTAACCTCAGTAAAATGTGACTGCTTCTATAAATTTTCGGGTTCTACGTTGAGACAATGCAAGTCAAATGCCGAAATTGGAGTCAGTAGAATATAGTGGCTCAAGGTAAAGCCTCTGCCTGGGTTGATATCTGGACACTGCTACTCCCTAGCTATGTGTCCTTCCACAAATTACCTTCATTTGCCTCAATTTCATCATCTGTAAAATGGGGATGATAACACTACCTACCCTATAGGTTTATCATGGAGCTTAAGTGACGTATGCACATAAAGCGCTGGGACAGAGGCTGACACATGGTGAGCACTTGGTGTTTATATTCAGATTGGTTATTACATCTAAGTAAGCCCTAAAGTATCACCAATGGAATAGTTCACTTAGGAGCCTCAGCTATGTATCTACCTTATTTCGATTGAGCCACACTATAAAAATTCAGCTTACGTTGTTCTAAATTAAAACGCGCAACTTCGTTAATCAAACATTTTAGCTTAATATTTCAATCCATTTTGTTGCAGTTTCTAAATTGTATTAACCTACTTCCTCCCTGTAATACGTAGTTTACCATACAGAATTGAGGCCACATAAAGTAGAGGTTAAAAGGAAGACTGGGTCAGACTGCCTGGGTTTAAATTTTAACTTCATTATTTACTAGCCCTGTGACCTGGGGAAATTTACTTAGTCACTCTAAGCTTCAGTTTCTTTCATATAAAGTGGAGATAATAGTAATACCTACCACGTAGGGTTTGGAGAACAAATGAGATTACATGTATAGAGTGCTTGGAACAGTTCCTAGGCATCTTCAACATAGTCAGCATTCGACCGAGGACGATGATGGTACACATACATTCTAAGGCAAAGGAACTTAAAATGCCTTGGGGTCCTTATTGTACGCATCAGTGTTGATTGTTTAATCCCACTGTGTGTGTACATAATCTATAGACAGGCTTCTCTGTGAGCAAGGGATTAATGGATAGAGAGAGGATGGTCATGGGTCAGCCTGAAGGGTCCCTGGGATGCTCTTGAAATTGTAGGCAAGACTTGGGAGTATGCATGTTTGTATAGAGAAGTTAATCACTCTGTGACCTTATAAAGTTTAAGAAGTGTTAGCATAAGAATCTTGAAGTGGAACATGAGACTGTTAGTAAGGGAAAACTGAAAACCTGGCTAACGGGGACTTCAGGAATAAAGTCATTTTGTTATCTCATAATAACGAAGAGTCAGAGGTGGGTGGTCCCAAGATCAGTGCAGTAGTTCAAAGATGTTATCAGGGGCTCAAGTTTTCTTTCTGCTCCCTGTCATCCTTAGATTAATTGCTTCATGGTCCCAGGATAGCTGCCATAGAAACAAGAACCACATCCTCATGTAACTTCGCTGAAAACAGAAAGAAGGCAGGGAAGCCAGGGTGGTGTGATAGAGCTTTCGTTTTTCGTCTCCTTTCTCCTATCAGAGGTAAAAAACAAACAACAAACAAAATCAAAAGGACAATTCCCCAGAAGGAGCTCTCACAAAGCAAGTTACCTCCATCCACACTTATTCTGTATTTGGTAGAACTGGATCATAATGCCACTTCCAGCCAGAAGGGAGGCCAAGAAAGCAAGTGTCTGGCTTTTTCAGCATCTCTAAGGGGGGTGGGCAAGGAGGAGGGGCAGTGTAGGTTAGGAAGCTTTCTGGCATCAAGGCTCCAATGAAAGTGTGAGAGCTTGTATGCCGTAGGTCACACACAGTATTTGAATTTTGAGGGGAGGGACAGTAATTTGGTAAGAAGGGGACAGCATCTAGAGAAAGGAGTGAGGAATTAGGGAGGGCTTTAACTGCCTTCGAGATGCCTTACCCTAAGAGGGTGTCATTCATCAGTGAGTAATACAGAGCAAGTGCCTGGGTTCCAAATGCGTGAGTTGAAAAACTGTCACGGAAGAGTCAGCCAATTGCTCTTGTTTGCAGCTGCTGATTCTGACCCAGATCTGCCCTCCCCGAAGCCTCAGCTGCTGACACTAGCTCTGAGGAGCTGGACCGTGAGCTCTGCCAGGATGAAGATGCTCATCTCCACAGCTCTCCCCACACTCTAAACAAGCAGTTCCCGGGGAGGAGAACAACGCACACAGTAGTAACAAGTCTAGTAATTAGCAGCAGCCCTGGGGCCTTGCAACACTTCTAAAAGGACAAGGTGATTCAGGAAGATGTGTCACTGCCCCTGCGAGTTTCCCAGATGGAGAGACAGGCGGGGATCTCCAGTGCTAATGACGCGGAGGCCTCTAACCTGCAGTTGTTAGAGCGCGTGGGTGAGGAGATTTGGGACAAAAGCAAAACAGCTGGACATGGAGTCTGCATGTCTGTTGTTGATGGAAGAGCCTGTTTTTATACATGGTCTTGGCACATTGTGCTACTCTAAAGGGCAGGCAGAGAATCCATAAAACTGTGGTGGTGCAATCCTGTCAAAATAAACATGCAAAGTGTGAAGACACTATGCAAAGCCCGAGCCTTGCCCCGTCTCCTCAGTCCATAATCCAGAGGCTCAGGAATTGGATGAACACTCATTTTTTGCATATTAATTGGTAAATAAAAGGTTGAAAGTTTAATAACGCATTTATCATACTGAATCAAAATGCCCTAAATTACTGTAATAATTATTTTCTCCAATGGAGAGTGGAAGAATACAAGAAGATCAGTGAAGAAAGCGTTTCTGCATCTCCCCTGGGAGTTAGGGAGCAGCTCCCAGAGGAGCTACCTCTTGGAGTGAAGACTGAGTAGGAACTTGCCAGTCTTATGGAGGTAACAGAGGTAGCGGAGATGTCAAGGCTTTCATGTGGGGTACTCCAGATGGAGGAAAAACACCGAAAGGGCAGAAAGTTGTAAAATGCAATGAGCATCTGATAGTTTGTTTACTCAGCACTTCTCTCCCCTTCTTCGGAAAAAAGTCCCATTTTCTTCTTCTGGAGGTGGTCTTTCACACTTAATTATATGGTTGGATAGGAGCCAGCATTCGGCTCTCGCCTGTGGAAACAAGTGACTGGTCTGGGAGTATGCGTGTGTCGGGACCCATCAAAATCTTCCCTGAGATTTTTTAAGCTGCAGCCGGGAGAAAGATTTCGGTCGGCTCCCAAGGTGCCGAGCTGCGTGGTGAGGTGCAGGATTTGTCAATGGCTCTGACCCTGTCGTGTGGAAATACTCTTGACTGCAGGAGACAGAAGCCCAGTTCAAATTAGCTTAGATCACAGTGACATTTATTGTAAAATTTACATAAGCGTAGTCTCTCTCTGTCTCTCATTTCTCTGTCTACCTTTACAAAAGCTCCTTCCAGATGGTGGAACTCAGGATCAGCAATGACTTCCATATCTTACTTCTCATTGGGGTTGTGGGGAGTGTGGGAGACAGAAAAAAAAAATGAAATAAATAAGAAAGTCTTACAGACCGTTAGAACAGTGTTTCTCAAATGTTGACGTACCTGTCAGTTGGCCGGAGAGCTCCTATCCTGCAGACCTTAACGCTTTAGGTCTGGAATGGTCCCTAAGATTTGCATTTCTAATAAGCTGCCAAGTGATGTTGATGGTGCTGGTTTAAAGACCACACTTTGAATAACACAATGTTCAAAGATAATGTTTAAGAATTGAGGAAATATGAAAAGCTGGTGCAGTATATGGTGGTTTGGGAATGGGGTAGAAGTGAGCTATAATTTTCAGTAGGGTAATTAGGAGAGGCCCATGGAGGTGGCATTTGAACAGACTTGAAAGAGTTAATTGTATTGACATAATTAAAAATATATATTATTTTCTGTTTTAAGAAACACCTATTAGTTATCTATGGCTGCATAACAAACTACCCCAAAGCTTTGCATCTTAAAGCAGTATTTACTAGTTTCAGTGGGCTGCCTTAGCTGGGCGCTCTTGCTCAGGATCTCTCACAAGGCTGCAGTCAAGGTGTCAGCCAGGGCTGCTGCATTCATCCCAAGGCTTGCCTGGGATGGCTCTGTTTCCAAGCTCACTCTCGTGGCTCCTGGCAGGCCCCAGTTCCTTACGGGCTGGTGGCCAGAGGCCTCCCTCAGTTCCTTGCCATGTGGGCCTCCCCATAGGGCAGCTCACAATCATGGCAGCTGGCTTCGTCAGAGCAAGCAGACAAGAGAGCAAGGAGATGGCTGGCAAGAAGGAAGCCAAAGTTGTTCTGTAGCCTAATTTATTAAGTGACATTCCATCACTTTCGCCGTATTACGTTTACTAGAAATGAGCCACTAGGTCCAGCCTACAGTCAGGGGAGGGGAGTACCAAAGGCATACATACATGAAGCAGGGGTCACTTGGGCCATTTTAGAGGCTGCCACCACAACATATATACCTATTAGCTCAAAATCTAAGTGTTTTATGCTTTTATACAGGTTCTTGTTACTGCTAGTTTGTTTGGCAAAGAGGATCATGGGAATTTTTTGGCTCCCAGTAGAAACCAGGATTGGCCCAAATGGTTCCAATTGAGCTAGAGTTGGCTTTGGCCGATCTTCAACTTTTGAGGTGAATCCATGCCTATTTCTTCTTTTTGAGATCTGGGCAGAGACTGGTGGGCCACTTGAGAGCTTGTGGGCAGCTGAGCTCTGACTGACCCCCCGGCCATTTTAATGCTGCCAATAAAATTGCCTGAGGAGCCTGCCAAGGAGACAGATGCTGCTGCTGGAGAAACACCTTCTGTAGCCTGGCATTTGTCCGGTAATTGCTCTCCAAGAGAAAAGAAACTCTCCACGTGAGCAGGAAGGTGCATAGTGCCTGATTGTCAAGTATAGAGATGATTTAGAAGAAGTGCTGTGAATAAAATGCAAAAGATTTTATTAAAAAACAGAAGACATTTGTATAGATCTCAAGTTGGGTTCTTTTAAAATCCACTGACTCAGGAAATCCTTGTTTCCCAGGCATAAACTAATACACATTGAATTGAATTATGTGCAAAATGCCTCACCTGTTCCCTCACTACTGTTCCTTTTGCAGTCATCTTTCTTTTGCAATAGTGAGAGCTATGATTTCCTTCTGGCTTATAGATTCGTAATGTAGCAAGGAACTTAGGACTGGGCAGTAGGCTCCACCACGTACCGGTAGGAGATTCCATCTTTTGTCTACAGTTTTCTCATCTTTAAATTGGGATATTAATACTTCTCTCATAAAGTTGTTTTAAATATTAAGTTAAACAAAATAATGCCAGAAAAAGTTCCTTATCACATAATAAATACTTAATAAATGGTGTCTTTATGCCTGCTATACTTAGAATAACAACATTAGAAGGAGCTTTAAATAGTACATCCTCCAACACAAGTGGGGAAAGTAGAGCCCAGAAGGCTAATGACATTTCCTAAAGATCATATAATAGTTGTGTTCCACTCATCCATCCCTCCAGTCATTCCCCCTGCATCCATCCATCCATCCATCCATCCCGTCACTCACACCCCCTCATCTAACCATCCACGCATCCAGGCAATATTTATTGAGCTGTACTCTCTTGACAGCGCTATTCTCATTGCAGTGGTTCTAAAGATGAACAAGTCAGGAAAATTGCCTGCCCTTAAGGGATTAGATAGACAATGAGCAAACACATTATTGATAGGTTTTAGATGAAATAACTACTGTCAAATAAATAGGGGTTGAAATGATAGAGAGTAACTGGTAAGAGGGACATGGGGAGGCTGCTGTAGGTTGGGTGACCTGGGAAGGCCACGTCAGTTAGAGAAGGGGCATTGGAGGGGAGACCTGTCAGATAAGAAGGAACCAAGAGAAGGAACAGCAACTACGGAGGCCCTGAAGCAGAAGACGACAAAGAAGGCCGGGGTGGTGGGCATTGCACAGATCAGATGGGATATTTAGAGTTATATAGGGAAAAAATTTGCTTAAATTATGGAATTTCTCGTCATAAAGGTAAAGCAGGTTTCTTTAACAGAGGATCTTTCAAAATTTTAAACATACTAATATTCATTATGATTTTTCAAGGGATCAGGCACTGTTACATTATGAAGTATGTTCAGAATTATTTAACCGTGGATTCATGCCTTCCTTCCTTCCTTCTCTCCATCTGTCCTTCCCTTACTTATTTTTAAAGAGCATCCTTAAGGAATAGAGAGTTCTGTGGGAAACCCTGGTTGGTTGAGTATGAACCATCGTTGTATCCTCTGAGCCTCGTGTCGTCCCTCACGTGAGACCCCACGTTAGGTGGTCTCCCAGAACCTGTGGGCCAGCGTCAGTGTCAGCCCACAGAGCCTGGGATGTTAACTTTTTTTATGTTCTCTGAATAGTAAAGCAAGACAGTTTGGTACAGTTTCTCTTTGGTGGGAAACGCTTCCTTTTCAGCTCATTGTCCTTTTTCACTACGGGCATCTGTCGAGTGAGGGCTGTGTTCTCACAGCCCTCGTGGGGTTCCAAGGAGTCAGTGAGTAAGTTATATGGGGAACAAACTCATGCCTCCCCTACCAAAGGCTCACAGTCCTATTTTCTTTGAAGACTGGCTTTTAATTTATATTTTCTGAGTAATAATGATAATATTAAGAGCCATCGAGCGTCTGCTGATATCAGGCCTAGCGCTGGGTGAATTACAGATTGAGCCGCTGATGCTCACGTGTCGAGAGGTGGGTGCCATCCATTCCGTTTTTGGTGAAGGAAGCCGTGGGGACGCAGCCATTGGGCAGGCACACAGGGCGTCAGGCCACCGTGCTTTCAGGAGCTCACAAAATGTGTTTTCATTTCTTTTAAAATCAGAAGAGGGAAATGAGCATTTAGGGTTGAAGATTATGTTTGCCTTGACGCCAACACATTGTAGAATATAATTCTTACCTTTTTTTATGTCGGAAGGGACCCACGGAGGAAGAAGTGCTTGAGGCCTCTGAAAGTCAGTGTGGGGACCTCGAGAGGGCTCAGGCCAGGGGCAGCTTGCTCAAAGCCACGCAGGGGAGGCAGGGGAGAGAGACAGTCCCAACCTGTGTTGCATCCCTGCTGTACCTTGAGACCTTGTTCTCAACTGGCCTTACTCCATTCTCTCCGCCTTTTAGCCTAAGCATGCTTTCCACAGAAGCAGGGGGTGCCTGAAAGCTGGGGGACTGAGTCCTTAACTTTGGCGCCCCATCTGCCATGGGAATGAGGCAGAAGATCACAGCACCTCGTTTTCAGAGAGCCTCATCCCAGGATTCCTGAGCAAAGGCACAGGCCCAGCCGGGTCCTGATGAGAGTGGGTGCCAGCGAGAGTCCGGCTCTGTGGGCCCTGCCTGTTAAAGCAGATGATTCAGTCTGGCAGGAGCGCCCCTGTTCAGTTGGACCGAGTGCGGAACTGGCTCCTGGAGCCCTAGGAGAAGGAGCGAGCAGAGAGACAGGTGGAAAGCAGCGGTGCTGGGGTTTGCACGCAGCACTCTGCCCTTCAGCCGCTTCTGCAGAGTAGCACCTTTGGGAGGTGTGGCCTTCATGGCCCTGAGCAAGAGCCCATTGGAACAGGGGCCGTTTACATTCAAGGCGCAAGGCACTTCCCTCCATTCTCCTGTGGAAAATGGAGTTTTGATAAAACCTGGGATGATTATGGGTATCACAACAACTAAATTTGATGCTGGGTGCATTCGTCCCTGCCCTGGTGATCTTCCCTGCGGCCTTCAGCTGGTGACGCCATGCTCTCTGGCTGAGTCTATTAAGAAGAGGTTTCTGAATCATTACAGAAGGCAATTGCTTAGATAAAATTACAATATGTTCCTTCTTTGAGCCTCACTTTCCTCATTGGTAAAATGGGACTTTTAGATTATTTCTGTCCCAGCTGTGGATTCTATTTTTTGAGTGACTACTAAGAGAAAGACCCAAAGTTAAGGGCTGGGGATTTGTTCTGAGGATCAAATGAGGTCATGGACGGAAAAGTGCCATGTAATCTTATTCACCTGTATTTTAATGGAGACTAACAGCTCTCAGCTGCTGAGGAACTACTGTATACCAGGGGATTTACATACTTCTTTTTCCATGATAATAATATTGTAAAACAAATATTTGTATTCACATTTCAGAGATAAGGAATTTAGGCTCAGAGAGGTTAAGAAGTAGTAAAGTTTAGAGGGAGGAATTAAGCTTACGACCAACTTCACCTCATGGTCTGTTATTTTCATCACCATTATCATCACCATCATGCTTTTTGTTGCCATTGTTTCATAGTCAATTGAGAAGAAAGATGTGTACATATAGCCAACACACTAACACAGTCAATATCGAGTTAAATAGGCTTGAGCTGAGGTGTCCACTGGTGACCTCTGCCTGGATATAGATTCTGTTGGAAATAAAAGATGTGGGGCAGGGGTCGGCCCCATGGCCGAGTGGTTAAGTTCCCACCCTCGGCTTCGGTGGCCCAGGGTTTCGCTGGTTCGGATCCTGGGCACGGACACGGCACCGCTCGTTAGGCCATGCTGAGGCAGCATCCCATATAGCACAACCAGAAGGACCCACAACTAAAACATACAACTATGTGCTGGGGGCGCTTCAGGGAGAAAGGAAAAAACAGATTGGCAACAGATGTTAGCTCAGGTGCCAAGCTTAAAAAAAAAAAAATGTGTGGGACATTCCAGGGAGAAAAGCACCCAGAAAACGTTAACTTCTCCTGATGAGTTAAACTGAATCTTGATTTACTGGGCGCGAGGTCCAGCGCCATAAACATGTGCTGTTCGGTGCGGCTTTTCCTCTGCTTCCGATTAGCTGGAGGCAGGCAGCCTTCCTTTTTGAAAGGAATAACCCTTCATCCTAAGACATCTACAGAGAGTTTGGTGTCTCTCTCTCTTTTTTGTGTGTGTTTAATTCAGTTTACCTTTCTAAATCTGGAGAATTTGATGACCTAGATGGTTGCTTCAGTTTCCCAACAGGATCAGCCTTCTGGAACCCAGACTTACCAAGAATGGTGAGACAAGTTTAATCTTTCCACCCTCGGTTGGGAAGCATCCCCACGTGGGACTGCCCAGCTCTCTTGATGGGAGAGAGCGCTTTGTTCCACTGTCCCTGTAACACACTGTGTTACACATCATGAGGTCACGTTGCCCTTCCCACGCTGCATGTCACTTCCAACCATCATCTTCCTGGTACCATCACACAAGCAGCTCACTGCTGTGGCTTTTGGAGTCACAGAGACCTGTGTTCAAATCCTGGTTCTGGCACTACCTGTATTTTCCTGAGCAAGCAGTTAACTCTCTCTGTCTAAGTTTCTTCTCTGTGACGTGGAGATGAAGATATTAAACCCATGTGGCTGTTCTGCTGAGGAAGAGAGATGACATGTGAGAGTCTAGCGTTTTGAAATCATCCTAAGGGATGATAAAGGAGCAGGATTAGTGGGATAGAGCGATGAGAATATTGTTGTTCTTATTTTACAAAAGGAAAATGGAGGAAATGGAGCTTGACAAAGGTTTTCCTGACCCAGGGTCACGTGACTAGTGAGTGGTGAAGCCAGCCCTGAAAAACTCAGTGCCCCCACCACCACCGCCGCCTCATGGTTCTTAGAAAGTGCTCATTGCTGCCTCAGGGCTTTGGGGTTCCATCTCCTTGAAATGCTCTTCCGCTAGGTGTCCGTCTGCGTGGCGTGCACCTTTACCTTCTGAAAAGTTTTGCTCCAATGTCATCTCAGTGAGGCCTTCCCTGACTACTTATTTTAAAAACGTGTCCCTTTCCAGCACTTTCTATTCCTCTCGGCATCCTATTTTTCTTCATAGCGCTTCCCAGCACCTGGCACACTGATGCTTGACTCACTCATTTATTATTGTCTGCCTCCCTCCGCCAGAACCTAAGTGCCTCCCAGCACTGAGCCAGGCATGGCACACAGCCTGCATGAGTACAGACATGTGTTTGCAGAGGAGGTGGCCGTGCTTGCATGCCCCTTGCCCTGGTGGTGCGCACAGCAGAGCGCTTTGCTGCTTCTCCCTGTGTGATTGCACCTTGCCAAACTCCTTCTCTGGCAATCACTGAAACTCTCTAATTATGATCCCGGCTGTGTACTTTGTCCTTCCTTCTTTCTGGGTGGCTCTGAGCTCCCACAAGGGCCAAGACAGCTGTCTCTTCAGGAGCTTGCTTTGCAACATGATCACATGGGTAATGCAACATTTAATTTAATTTTTTTTTAATCTCTGAGTAGCGCTCTTTATTGGAAATGAATTTGCTCAGGTTGTTGGGATTTGTTTGCTTGTAGCGTGCTAAGGTGTTTCCCCTGGTAGGAGATGGCTGTTTGAGCTCTTTCTCACCTGTGTCTGAAATTATAGGGACAGGCTTTCTAGACTGTCGTTCTGTGAAGCTGAGTTTTAGTAAATTATTTTCAGAGGGCTCCTTCTACAGTGTGGGAAAGAGTCTAATTGTCCTTTAATTCTCTTAGAGGTCTCTTTTATGCTTATTGAAATGTTTCAAAAGTAACTTGTTTTTGGAGCAGGAATCTATAAAAGTGAATGACGTTGGAAATTGCCTAATAATGTGAAATCAGGTGGCAGTGCTTTCTGTGACTGACATTCTGAATGGTGTACACATCAGACCATTGTTGTGTCAGGAAATGGCCTACGAGTCAGGCGGCCTGGCCGACTGTCCTGTGTGATTTACTAATTGGGTGACTTTGGGCAAACCATTCAAGCTCTCTAAGACACATTTCTTCATTTGCAAAAAGAATACTCTAGGTCATTCGTCTAGATGATGTCTAAGATCCTTTCTAGCTTTAAAACCTAGGCTGGAAGGCTCTGATCTTAACTTGGATACAGCCATTACTATACTGAGCTCTGAGTTGTCACTTTCCTCCTCAAAGCTCCAGTTTCTCAGGCTTTAAAATGAGGATCAAGATTTCTATTTTGTGTTTTTCCAAAGGTATTAAGAGACTTTTTTTTGGACACACAGATGTGAAAGTACTTTTTTGGCTGTAGAATTCTATTGTTATCAGAAACAACTTCTTATTTTATTGTGATTTCATGGCAAACAATGTACCAACAAAATGGTGGGATACAAGTTAGGAGATGAAAAGTCATTGCACATCATGTTGACAGTTTTTAAATTGTGCTTTTAACATATATTGGTTTTACATTTCACTTTTGAATTCTTTGAATCCTCACCTTACATTTTAAGTTCTTGACCTGAGCTTGAGGAAGGGAGTCATAGCTTTCAGGAAATTTTCAAAGGAGTATTTGCTATCCCCATTTTTTAAACTCCATAATTTTTCCTGAGAGTTTCTCCCTGGAATTCCTGAGGGAAGCAATCTTTTCAGGCTTCTTCTGATCATATATCCATTCTTCCTTGGATGGATATGATTTGGCAATACCTGGAGAATCTCAAATATCGAGTAAATGACTATTTGCAGGACTAGCTGTCTGCTTTCTGGAAACCACCTGTTTATGGGGACCTAACCAAGACTCAAACCCAATTAAAAATCTGGAGTAATTCCTTTGCCAGTTTGGCTCTTGATCTTTTTCTTCCTAAAGAATACTCCTAGTTTAGACTGTGAATTTCAGTTACCAAAGGCTGAAGTTCCCTGCAGAGAGGGAAAAGGCATCATAACTGGAGTCAGTGTCTCCACAGGCCTTGGCCCAGGCGGCTGTGCAAAGGTGCAGAGATTCAGCAGGTGGGGAAGGAGGAGTGGTCTAGATTCAGCAGGTGAGGGAGGAGGTGTGGTCTTATCAGCTGGAGCTGAGAGGGGAGGGTTGTGGCCAGATAATATACAAGCCACAGATCCCCCCGGACATCACTGTTATCTTACCGTCACCTACGCCCCCATCCCTATGGTATTAATTTTAACCCTAGAGCTGATAATCTATAAGGAAGCATAAGATAGACCCAGGAGTCAGGGATTTGCAAGGTACAAAAAAATATCTTGGCATCCAGAAGACGTGGATTCCAGTCCTATTTTCAACACTTTGTAACTGGGAAACCTCTGGCCCATCTCTTCTCCTTGTCCAGCCATGGTCAAATAGGGACAGCAAAAACTGCCTCTCTGAGTTATCACAAAGATGAAGTGAGTGTACGAAAAGGAAAGTCCTTGGCAGCTGTGCCAGTAGTCAGAAAGGAAATGCCACAGATGAGGGGAGACCTGAGGCACCCTCCTAAGAAGAGGCGAAGAGCCTTTCCTTTCACTGTTGCTGTGGTCTGACGAGGCTTGCTGTCTTCCCATTAAATGGGAGGTGGGGTGAGTGGGGAGTGGAGCAAACCAGTTGTTTGGGCCTCAGGCCTCAACCTCCATGTGGATCTCACACCAGCTCACCTTTGCTACCTGCCAGAGAAGGAGAAGGAAGTAACGATGAAATGCCAGAAAGGCACTTGAGGGCTTTTAGAAATACTCACCAGGAAATATCACACACATATAATGTCAAATATACAGAGCTGCCATGGGTGTATTATTAATCATTTTATTGTTTTTTATTAGTAATAAAGACTTTAACCAAAGAGTCCATTTGAAAAAATGTTGGATATGCTTAAGGAAATGAGCATTTTTCTTTTAAAACTTTGTCTAAGAGAAGGCTACCCAGAATCCTCATACTTGGCAGGCAGAAATTAATCTAAATGTTTTCCAAATGTACCAAGTGCTTGCCTGAATAGACAAGGAGCCTGGGGCTATTTCCCGTGGGAGTGGTGAGTTATGAATCCCAATATGAGATGTGTGTAATGAAAAAAAAATGGGTCTGTTCAAAGAGGGAAAAGACGTTTTTGAATATTTGGCAAAACAGGTTATTTTTAAACTGAGGAACAATGGGATTGTAGAGATTTCAGAGATTTTGTGATTTTAGTTATTCAGCTATATGTGGGACTCCCTTGCATCTCATTAGCACAGGGGCAAAAGGAAATGCAGGAGAAATAGCAGACTATCCAATAGCAGAATGTCCATGCCCTTGGGTGGCCTTCTGTTCATCAAGAGGCAAGATAGATAAATAAATGGCAATTTATGCAAGGCAGCGTGGTTTTATGGAAACCTTGGGATATCTGGAGTCAGGTGCACTTGGGTTCTAGATCTGGAACCACTCTAGAAATGGGACCTGGGGATTGATATTCCATCAGTTCTGTGCCTCAGTTTCTACTACTACAAAATGGAGATAATAATGCTTGCCTTCCCAGATTGTCAATTTTAAGGAGACAGGCATGGGTGATGCTTAGCACAGAACACAGCGCGTTATAGCTTCTCACAAATGTAACTCTACTTTTCTTTCTTCCCTCCTCCCTTCTGTTTTATGCTCTGTCACAAGGAGACATGTAGTCATGAAGTTCCTTAGAAATTTTGAAGAATATGGGCTGTGACAATATTTTTCATGGAGGACGGCCTTCACTTGACCTTGAGCTGGCTGTCTTCTGCTTGGCCTTCCAAGTGCTCTCTCTGGCCTTCTCCACTTCCCCCTCCCTCCAGACTGCATCCTGTGTGGACTGCATCCATGGGCTTCCTGGACCCTTGGCCTCTTCCTGGTTTGAGCCAATGCAAAATTCCAGCAGGAGGCTGAAGGGCAGGAAGGAGGAGAGTGAAGTCTCTGTGTTTTGATCCACTTTCTGGCTTTCTTCTGGTAGGTTGCCTTGGGCTTGCTGTATCCTAGGTGGAAAGGCACTGCTTGGTTATGTTTTTTTTGGTGAGGAAGATTGGCCCCAAACTAGCATCTGTTGTCAATATGCCTCTTTTTCCTTGAGGAAGATTTGCACTGAACTAAAATCTGTGCCAAGCTTCCTCTATTTTCTGTGTGGGACGCTGCCAAAGTGTGGCTTGATGAACAAGGTGTAGATCCACACCTGGGATCAGGACCCACGAACTCCAGGCCGCCAAAGTAGAGTTTGTGAACTTAACCACTATGCCACCAGGCTGGCCCCTCACTGCTCTTTTTAAGGCAACTTTCTCTACAGGGTTCCCTCCCAGTTCTGGTTGCCCCTCCCTTCTCTCACCCCTGCAGGTCCATGAGAGGTAACGGTTCTGCTGTTCTAACCCTGGGATACTTCCCGGGCCTGTGGGGTTTCCCTTCAACACAGCCCACCCTTGTGCAAATAATCCCTTTATTAACTCTTCTGGAACAATCTTGTTTTGAGTTTGTCATCTGTTTTGACAGATGTTTTGTCATCTGTTTTGAGGTCCCTTTGATCAAAGGGTGGGCTGAGTTTGAGGAGGTTGGCACTGGATGACGGGCTGTGTTCTAGGGTCTGTGGCCAACTTAGTCTGGCTGTAGCATGTATTTCGTGTGAGGATGAGGAGGAAGTGAGGCGTGAGTTTGGGGAGGCATGCCAGACTGGAGCCTGAAGGTCAGCTTAAGTTAACATATCAGATTTTGTATCATAGCAGAAATAGTTTCTGGTAATTGTGTCCTGATTCATTTTGACAGGTATGTATTGAAAAACTAACAGGTATATGGTATAGGAAATAAATATCAGGAATGTCTCCCTTTTCTTTCCAAAGAATTGTATGCAAATGAAATAGAAGGTAGGGAAGGCAAACAGTATGTAATAAGTACGTCCTGTAGTACCAGGCAGTTTTCAAATCTTATCTTATTTATGATACTCAGCACCCATTAGGGGTAGGGTAACAATTTCCAAACTTTACAGAGGCACAAATTAGGGCTCCAAGACTTCAAGGGACTTGACAAAGGTCACACATCTGGGACCCAGAGGAGCCATGGTTTGAAAGCCCACGGCAAGTCAACGAGACTGTGATGTTGGTGTTTTTTGTCTTTATCAGCTACAAGATGTGAATAGTGATGTATTTAAGGGTTTGGATAAGAGGTATAGCCATCCCGGAGTGTGAGCCTCAGGCTATTTGGTACAAGCTCCCCAGTAAGGAGGGGTGTGGCAGGGTGTGGCAGGGTGAGGCCGTGCACAGCAGCCAGGCTGGGAGTCTCAGTACAGCCGTGCGGCCTGGCCTCCTGGAGCTGGGGCAGGGTTTCACAGCAGGAAGGCTCCCTGGATCTCTCGGGACGAGGGTATCTTGCTCCCATTGCACAGGAGTTTGTGTGCTCCCTGCCATCAGGTACCCTCAGCTTCTATTTCTGCTGAAAATGACCTCTCTCTCCTAATTATGTGTTTTTTCTCTACCTGGTGGCTTCTGCTAGTCTTCCCTTCTGCCAGCTCGTAACTTCAGCTCAGTCATCCCCTTGCTGCCTCACAGCTTCTCCCTGTGCATCCTTTCAGTTGTGGTCCCATTTACCAGTGGACAGAATCTGTGTGAATGCATTCAAGTCCTTGAGAGTGAGCATATGCATATCTTCTCATATATCCGGTTTGTCTCCAGCTCTTCCTGCCAGGCCATGATGTGGCTGCTGGTCATCAAGTGAATTGTTCTGGGGAATAGAATCGACTCCTGGTTTAGTCAACTAGAACTCAGATTAGGGCGTGGACATCTGTGAGGGCCATTATTCTGTCTATCACAGTGCAGCCCAAATGCAGAGTACACTCACGGTCTCTCCGAGCTCAGCAGTTCAAAACGTCCAATCTCATCTAAACTTCATCAGTTCGGAAGCCCAAGTTCTCATTATCTAAGTCATTGAATCATGTTCCGATGATTAGGGCATGGCCATCTTTGAGGGGCGGTTTTCCTGCATTTTACGTTATGTCATTTAATTCATTGACCCTGACTGGGCTGTATTCTCAGAGCATCGCGGTTTGCAGTGAGCACGTTCAGGCCTAGGGGAGTTCAGTGTGGGGCGAGGCCGTGGGGTCATGCTGGCCCTGAAGGTGCATGTGAATTCTGTTAACCATTGTGCCTGTGTTTCCAAAACTTTGTTGCATATTCAAATCCCTGGGGCGCTTTTAAGGCTCGCAGTACCCGGGTTGCACCTCAGAGCAGTTGAAGTGAGAATCCAGGCTGGGAGACCAGCATCAATCGTTTTCCCAGCTCCTCAGGTGATTCCAACGTGCAGCAAAGTTGGGAACCTCTGCACTGACTCTGCTGCCTTTACTCACCACCCGAGGCTGCTGTGCGAGGGGACGGGTGCGCGTGGGGCTGGCGTCCGAGGGGACGGGTGCATGTGGGGCTGGCGTGCGAGGGGAAGGGTGCCCATGGTCAGGGAAGCCTTCCCCGCGGAGGGGAGCTTGAGCTGAGATTCGAGGCAGTTGCTGGGTGTAACAGTGAGGAGGGTGGCGTTTATGGAGAGGAAACAGCTTTCCATGTTGGTGATTTGCTATTTGCCAAGTGTGACTGAATTTTTGTGTTTCTGTGAGAAGGTTCAAATAAATACATTCACAAATCAGGAATCAAACAGAAAGAGCTCCTTTGTGAGAGCATCCATCCGCATTTATGGCTTCAGGGAAAGACAGCCCCACGGTTCTCACTGTTGTGTGTGCTTTTTGTGCGGGAGAGAATTGTGGAAATTGGGTTGCTTCCCGTCAAGTGCGGATCCCTTTGTGGAGAAAATGTGAGCCGTCCGTGTATCCCATTTGACAGTAATTGAGATCAGACCGGCAAATCATTAGCTAAGCAAAGGAAGATGACGGGCCTTTCTTTCCAAAAGGAAGGTGGTATAAATTAGGTGTTCGAGAAGAAAGAGAGGAATTAACACAGGATGTCTGCTGCGGTCGGCTCTCCCTGCAGGAGAAAGTGGTGGCTGCGGTCAGCGGAATGGGCTGTTGCAGGAGGAGCCGACTGACGTCCACTGTGATGGGACAGTCACTGGGATGTGGACGGCTGGCTTAGCCCCTGCCCAGGGCCACCCTCGAAGCCAGGCAGCCTGGGGACACCTGTGGCACACTCGCTCAGCTCGTCCCTTAGAGCTGTTGTCCTGTGTTGTTCTCTTTCCCAGTGTCAGTTTTGGAGATAGTGACTGCAGCTTGTCAGAGGGACAGTGAAGAATGATGGTATGTATTTCGGGTAAATCAGCAGGTGAAGCTGCCAAATGCGGCATTTGTTTATTTAAAATCCCCTTCACTAGGAGGGCCTCATTAAATGTCTTTTCTTCCTGCAAGACCCCAGGGGACAGCAGTAGTTCCATGTGACGCAAACCCACTGTGCAGGAGCAGGCATGATAGCAGAGAGCTCAGTCGTGAAGAGCAAATGCACAGTGTGGCTGCCTCCTCATCTCACCAGGGGGCCTAAAATGAGGGAAGGCATCGTGGCTGAGAAGCCCTGGAGGGAGATGTCCGTTGAGGAGTAGAGTTGGGGAACAGGCACGAGGGCCACCTGAGGCCAGGCCTGCCCTTGGAAGGGTGTAGCAGCCACCGAGCGCTGATTCCTCTCTCTGTCCCTCCAGCACGTAGCACAGGGCCTGCCGTGCGCGGAGGAGGTGCTTGGGACATGATGTTGAATTGATTTGATTGACAGGACCTGCGGTTTGATGGCCATGTGCTGAAGGAGGTGGGGATGTTTGCTTTTGCACTGTTTTTCTGAAGACTCGTTTATCTAGGACATCTTTGGAGAGGAAGATTGGCGAGCATGAGCTTTTAAACTTAGTGGCTCCATTGCTCGCAGTTTGCCTCCCTGTCCCCAGTGTCATTGGCCTCTAGTCCCAGGTGATGGGCTGGCACCATCTTGAAAGAACTGGAACTCTGTCATGGCTCCCCTGTTAAACCACTGTGGTGGCACCCTGTCACCTGCCAGTAGCCACTCCCGGTCCATGACTGATTTTGGAAGTCTGCACCCTGCACCAGTGTATGAATTTTTATATATAAATTGACATACATGTGCTACTGTTAATCTACATTAACAGTTAAAGTAATGAACTATTTCCTATTTTTTTTAGAGAAAATAATTGGAAGTAGGTATTGCGGAATTAGATTTCTTGCCTCCGGTGGGTTTTCTTGAGCACTCCTGGGCTGCATGCTCCCTGGTTTGAAGACTCTGAGCCTACAGGATCCTCATTTTGCAGATGAAGAAACGGAGGCTCAGAGCGGTTAAGCAGTGTAAGCGCCTAAAGTTCCCCAGGCAGCTGGTGGTAGAGTCAGGCGGGATTCCCACCCCAGCCCCTCGGACAGCTCGTGCTTTAGGTTCTGCCACCCACTCATACGTTTGGTAAAATTAGAATTGAGAATTTTAGAAGGTTGGGTGGAAGTGGGGCCCCAAGTATTAAAAGCACGAATGGAATTATTTTAGGTTTATAGTTTATTTTTTCTGATACTCTGAGTTTATGTAATGAATTTTCATGGTGCAATAAATACTTAATGAAACTATGATCCATTAGTTAAATGAAATGTCCCTAAGTATGCCATGTTGCTGTCACATAAATCCCTTTAGTATTGCTGAAACCTAGTTCTAACTTTTGTTAGTTTTGAGTTTGATTAAAGAAACAGGTTCTGTTCTTCCTATCATTGCCTTGCTGAAGGCTGATACCTGAGTAATAACAGTGCCTGCCTTCTGGAACATAGCATTTTATTTTTCCAAACGTACTTGCACGTAACTTTTATTCTGATTCATTTAATCCCATGAGTTATATTCAGCATTATCCCATTTTACAGATGAATAAACTGATAAACCATTTAAATAGTTTTTTTAATTCTAGATTTTACCCTAGAAAAGCCAGACCACCAGATAGCTGTATAGCAAGATCCCACTTATTTGCTTTTCACTTTAGTTAAAAAAAGAAAGCATGGTTTGTTCATAGAAAATTTAAAATGACTTGGGTCACCTTGTTTTGACCCTGTTTACAATTATTACTACTAAATTAGGCTTTGGTATTATGTTCTCAGCATAAGTTAGGGGATATTGAAAATTCCCTGTTGAATTTCTTGTAGAGACAGTACTGATGGTAATGTCCATGATACCACATGGTATTGATTTGATGAAAGTCTATACATCCTTTTCATTCTCCATTTTTGGTTCGAAGGAAAAAAAATGCTTTATTTGAGCATAGACTTTGTGAAACCTGTAACTGATCGTATTTCCTTCTTTGCTTTGGCCTCTAGGAATCTCATAGCAGATTGACAACCCATCTTCTGCAGCTGTACAGATTTGTTTGGTGCCCTGTTCTTGCTTTTGCCTTCACCTTCACTTCCAGTCCTTTCTTCCCTTCGCTCTAGTTTTCCTCATTTATTAATTTAATCTTATTATAGAGAATGGCTTTCTGTAAAGCTTTTTGTAAGCTGCCTGAAATGCTTTCTTTTTGTTTTTTTGCGTAATGTCAAGTAAACATAACCAACAAGCAACATAATGAAGATGAGATCTCAGGCCAAGAAATGTCATCTGCTTATGTTATTTTTCTCCCCTTTCTTGATATGCACAATTGTGGCAAAACAGCGTAATAGGGTCTACAATGAGATTGTTAATCTGTCAACTTCGTGGCCTTCAGAGCTTTAAGGCCAGGAATATATTCGATTGGTGTATTGTTTTTCTTGAAGATTTGGTCAAAGCAGTGCTGGCTCCACATTTGCCGTGAGGATGCTGTACGTTGTCCGCAGAGAGAGAGGTCACGCCGTTGAATATCCATGTGCTGAAGTTCCTGCGGCACTCGCACTCTGACACCCCCAGCAGCTTCGAATAAATGCTGCATGTGGGTTCCAGCAGAACTTCCCTCTTCCCCTATTTTCTTGTCTCTGAAAAGAACAAATGTGCAGAATGAGCGACTTTTAGGTATTTTCCAAAGAGGCTCGATCAGATCGGGTATGCCTTGACATATTTTATAAAAAGAAAAAGGACGGACAGATTAAAGCCATAATCCCAGAGGAGAGGGAGATGCTCCAGCAAGGGCTGACTTTGGCCGAGTAATTAGAGGAGCTTGCGGTGATCCACGGCTCAGGTCGATGAAGGGTGTCCGTGGGCAAAGTCCTGGCGTGGAGGCAGAGCCTGCGGAGGAAGTCCAGGGCTCAGGCAGAAAGAGACCTGCTCGGAAGGATTTTGGTCTAGAGGCTTCCGCCAAGTCAGGCAGTCCAGGCAGATAGGGGGTGAAGTTGGAATCTGTGATAAGAACTGACAGCCATAAACTAATTGTAAACTCAGCCAGCCTTGGGAACTAGGAACCATGCCGTCTTGAGAGCTGGAAAGGGTTTGAATTTAAAAGTGAGGCCAGAATTGGCTTTGTTGCATACCTCTGTGTGCGTGTCTGAGTGAGCTTTTTTTTTTTTTTAATTTGGACATAATCTCAAAATTATAAGAAAAGAATAAGAATATACAAAAAAGGACTTATGCCCTGTATTTGGATTCACTTATTGCTAACATTTCATCCCATTTGCTTTGTCATTTGTGTATTCTCTCGCTTTTTGTGTATGCATACACACACATGTGCATGCATGTACTTATGAGCATGTGTATGAATTTTTTCTGAATCATTTGAAAGTAAGGTGCACATATCTTAGCCTTTTATTCTTATTTGGTGTGTATTCCCTAAGAATAGCTACATACCACAGAAAAGTTATCAAATTAAATATATTTAACATTCATATAATATTTTTACCTAATTTGCCATACATGTTCAAATTTGTCTATTGGCCCAATAGTTTCCTTTGTAGCCTTTCTTTTCTCTCCAGTACAGGATCCTGTACAGATATTGCATTTAGTTGTTAAATCTGTTTAGTTTCTTTTAATCTAAAAATATTTCCACAGCCTATTTTTGTCCTTTAGTACTAGATTTTTGAAGAATACAGTCCTTTCCCCCATTTTTTTTTTTTTTTTTTTTGAGGAAGATTAGCCCTGAACTACCATCTGACACCAATCCTCCTCTTTTTGCTGAGGAAGACTGGCCTTGAGCTAACATCTGTGCCCATCTTCCTCTACTTTGTACATGGGATGCCTACCACAGTATGGCTTGATAAGCAGTGCCATGTCCACAGCCGGCATCCGAACTGGCCAACCCCGGGCCGCCAAAGTGGAACATGCGAACTTAACCGCTGCGCCATCGGGCTGGCACTCTTTCCCCCATTTTAAAATGCATACTCTGATTAGATTCCCGGCTGGACCGTTACGTGGAGGTGATGTGCCCCTCTCCGAGTATCACATGATGGTCATCTGCCCCTCTTTCTTAATGTTAATTTTGATAACCTAAGTGAGATATTGTTCAGTTTCTGCATTGTATAATCATAAATTTTTCCCTTGCAACTACAAATAATGTGAGAAGATACTTTAAGACTTGCAAATGTCTTGCTTCTCATCAAAAATTTTCCTAGATTTAGCATTTTGTGATGGTTCTTGCCTGAGCTTTCCTCTGATGGCTGTGGTATGGCGTTTCTGCTCCGGCACGCCCTCTCGATCTCCCAGACAGAACCTCTCCCGCTCTGAGCAGGGCAGCCTTCTCTTCTCCCCCGCTGGCTCATCTGTCATCAGTATGGATTCATGCATTTCCATTTTTTTAGTGGTTTATTATTTATGACTATCCTTAAATTACATTGGTGTTTAACTTGTTCCCAATTAGGCCAGTGAGGGCTCCTCCACGATGGCTTCTGTGTCCGTGGACATGTCCCCATAGTTTGTTTGTTTTGAGCACTTTCTTACTCTCTGGACTAACAAGATACTCCTGGCTCACCTTGCACCTGCCCTGCCCCAGCATTCCCCCATTTCTCCAGGAACTCCTGGTTCCTGTTACTAGGGAATGGTCGTAGAAACCCGAATCTAGGTATTGGGTAGCACGTTGTTACTGGGCTTCAGTGGACAGAGCGGGGAAATATATGCATATAGACACATGTACACATACATATATGTATATGTGTGTACACATACATTTATATACAGATGCATATATATTTTAATTTTTCTTTTTTGAGGAAGATTATCCCTGAGCTAACATCTGCCGCCAATCCTCCTCTTTTTGCTGAGGAAGACTGGCCCTGAGCTAACATCTGTGCCCATCTTCCTCTACTTTATATGTGGGATGCCTACGACAGCATGGCTTGCTGAGCGGTGCCATGTCCACACCCGGGGTCCAAACTGGTGAACCCCAGGCTGCAAAAGCAGAAGGGGCGAACTTAACCGCTGTGCCACCGGGCCAGCCCCACATGTATATTTTATAAATGAGGAATTTACCCTGAAATCTCCTATTTCCAATCTGTCCCCACAGCGTTCTTTCCTGCCATCTCCCTTGCTGTATTTTAATGTCTCTTCTTCCCTAGCGAGAACCTTGCCTCCCAAGAACATGCACGCTCTCACTCCTTTGCTCAGACCTATAGCACGTCTAAAATAGTTGCATGATGGCTTTCCCCATAACACTATAAGAAACAAGCCTACTGAAAAGGGTTTGGGGTTTTTTTCCAGCTCCCCCTGTCCCAACCCTGCCAGAGACTTGAGCGTAAAGAGTTCAATTCTGTGTTCCTAAGTTACTTATATGACTTTTCTCTCCCACCCCTTCAGCGGTTGTGTTTATGATGTTCATTTGAAATAAAATTGGAGTGATTCGTTTCAGTCCACTTCCAGTTTTATACTCGTCCCCACTTCCTGTCCCCGTTAATTTACTTTTTTCAGCTATGTAGGACATTCATATCTTCCAAATGTGGAAATTATGCAAAAAGCTATACAGTACTCTGAGCAGTGTCCCCCGCTGCCATATCCTTCCACCCAGCTGCCCAGTCGCTGTTCCACCACCCAGGATCACCCCGTGTCGATCAGCACCTTCACTCTGGTCTGGTTGGTTTGTCCTGTGTTTCTATTTGCAAAGATAAGTAGCTTTATGTTTCCCCCTTTCCTAAGTGCCCAAATCTCATTTATGTTCCCAATCGTACATGCTTGGAGGTGGCCTTCCCACTTTACTGGCGAGGAAACTGAGACTTCTCGCCTGTGTTGTTGCAGACCTTTGTGCCTCGTTGATAAATGGCCTGTTTTCGGAGCTTTATGGTTTGGATGGAGCTGCTTAAGATGCCCTGACTCATGCAACATGCAGGTAGTGGAATGCAGCTTTCATCCGTGCAGTTGTGCCATGGGCACCCGAAGCCCTGGGTCTGGGACCACTGCCTCTCCATCTGGTTTTTAAGGCGGGATTGTTCTTTTAGACTGGAATTTGCGATGTTCCTAGCCTATCACACAGGCTTAAATGAGCGTGTGGGACGTGGCTGGGAGGTTTTGTGTTTTTTTTTAATTCAGGTGAAATTTACATAAAATACAATTAACCATTTTAATGTGTGCAATTCAGTGGTATTTATTGCATTCATGATGTTGTGTGACCATAACCTCTATCAGACTCTAAAACATTTTTATTCCCCCAAAGGAGACCTGACCACCAAGCGGTCACTCCCCCTCTGCTTCCTCCAGCACCTGGCAGCCAAGGATCACTTTGTGTTTATGGATTTGTCTGTTTTGGAAATTTTATATCAATGGAATCATACCATATGTAACCTTTGGTGTCTATCTTCTTTCACTTGGCATGATGTTACAACTTGGCACCTTATGGCATGTATCAATACTTCATTCCTTTTTATGGCTGAATAATATTCCACTTTGTGGATACACCACATTTTGTTTATATACTCACCAGCCGATGGACATCTGGGAGGGTTTTGAGTGAAGTTGGGGAGAAGACTGGCTTGTACGCTGCACTTGCTATGACTTCCTAGCCATGTGACCATGGACAAGCTGCTAAACTGGGTTGTGCTTCACTTTCCTCATTTGTTATATGAGGGTAATAATAATGTCTAACTTTTCAAGTGGTTGAAGGATTGAATATGATAAAATACGAAAAGTTCATCGCACACAATGGCAAATAGTGGGCCCCCATAAACATTAGCTGTTCTACCGTAGGATTATGTGAGGAGAGGGCTGGGTGGGGAGGGGAGGGGTGGGCAAAGAGGAGAGAGAACACGAATTTGTGTTATAGTAGGTGTTTTAGTATGTGTTTGTTCTGTTGTAGCTGCTCAAACCTTTGTGCTTTGTTAAATAAAAAAAAGAGCCTATCTGTGTTCCCTGCTTTGTGGTTGTGTGCCCCCCCCCCCCCGCCCCCCTGCCCACACACACACAGAACACGGGCTTTTACGTTTAGAAGCAGTTCACTAGACAGAATGTCTGTAGTGGAATGTTACATAATTCACATTTAGATTTGAAGAGCTCATTATAAAAACCCTGACACACTTCAGGAATATTAAATTACTGCAGATTGTGTGGAGCAAAGAAACATTATTGAAGCATTTCAAAATTCTAGGCGAGCTTGAATTTAACTGATAGGGTTTCACAGCTTTTACCGGGGAAAAATGATTTGAGCTGTCACATGGTTTCTGGCCCTAGAGGACGTTAATCTCCTTAATTACAAAGAAAAAAATTTCCTAAATAATTTGGAGTTACTTCACAGCATTTGCTCAACCTCTGGCTTTTGGAAAATTAAAGGGAACGTCAGGCCTGGGCCGTGGTCCTCTCTCTCCATACTGCAGCTTCCCTGCTGAAGTTTTCATTTGAAAAGATGCTGGTTTCCTTTCGTTATTGATTCAGGGATGTATTTCAGAAATGCACAAGTGACGCTTGTGACACTTGAACACAATCACATTTTGTCGAACGAGTGATGCTGGAGATACCCGCGGAAGAGGGAGTGGGGCTGTGTTGTATTTATGGATTAGGTACCTACTGTGTGCAAGCCCAGCATGAAGGAAATGTCTCAGATTCCACTATTCCTCAATTTATCCTTAGAAAGCAGACTTAAACTGCCTTGGATTCCTCCTCTGTACAAGGAGCATAATAATATAGACTTGTGCCCACATACCGGCCATGTGACCTTGAGCAATTAACACAGTGCCTGATGTTTATGAAGTGCGTGCCAGGAGATGTGCCAGGCACTCCTCTAAGCATGTTACACCTTTGATCACACTTCATTTCCACTGCTGCCCCATGAAGTTGCTACTGCTCTCCCCATTATACAGATAGAGAAACTGAGGCAAAGAGGGGGTTGAGTCATGTCCTCAATGTCACATTGCTTGTAAGTGACTCAAACTATAAAGTTGGCCAAAAATCAGATCGTAACTTAAGAAGGAGAGATTCCATTTGACAGAGGGATCAGAACATCTTTCTGCCTGAGATGCCTCTTTGAACTGAACCTTGAGGAGTCAGTGGAATGTCAAGGCAGACTGGAAAAGAAAGATTCCATAAAAAGGTAACAGCACAAGGGAAAATTGGGGAGATGGGAATGTATGTCGCCTCCCTACTGCACTTAGGCTTCCTTTTATTAGTTTGGTGGTTAATTTCAAGGGTCCTTGCACGTGCTGGTCCTTCTGCCTGGAACAACCATTCATTCGTTTATTATACATGCATTTACTGAGTGCCCGCTGGTCCTTTCCTTGCCATCCACCTGACGGAAGCATCATTCTTCATGATCCCGCAGTGTAGGGCTTCTTCTCTGTGAAGCTTTAGCGATCCTTCCACGCAAAGGTGAACATTGCCCCTTTGTGCCCCAGGATGCCCGGTATTTGTCTGTTTTAGCTCTGGTCACACGTGTGCAGTCCGTTACAGGACTGATGCCTCTGCTAGACTGAGCTGCTTTGAGGACAGGAATCAGGCTTTGAGCCTGTGCTCTTGGCCAGTGTGATTGAGCAGTGAATGTCTGTTGACATGAGTGAGCCAGCATTTGCACCTGGCTCATGGTAGGTTCTTAGTAGATATTTGTTGCAGTGAAATGATAAGTATTATTAAGGAAATTAATCATGCCCATATATGACTGAGTTTTGTGACTCACCTCATGGAATCTTGTCTTTTGCGGGGGAGAGGTAAGGAAGGGGATGTGGGCTAGTGCATGGTGCAGATAGATGACACACAAGTGGCAGGAAAATTCTCATTTTCTACACGTGATTTCATGGACTCCATTCTAGGAAGATCATTTTCGTTTTCCTTAGTTGTGGCCTTAGATGCTGTAGTTCAAGCTCCTCTCATCCAGGGCCAGTGTTCTTTTTAAAAAATAGACTGCTCATTGCAAACAAACCAGATGTCTCTGGATAAGGTGGGAATTTCCTTATACTTAAGCCTTATTATTAATTTTATGTGGCTTTTATATAGGCCTTTTATGAAGCCATCTTTAATTGTTGTGATTAAGAGGTTTCGGTCATTATTGTCTCTGAGCTGAACTTGGCGTTCAGGGCCAGCCTTTCCGGATGAAGCAGTTCTAGAGCTGTGGGACGAGCTAAGAACCGACAACACGGTTTGAAGATCCATTTCCAGTAGGTTTATCTTAATATTCTTTAAAAATGGATAACTAGTGAAATGTTTATTTTCAACTGAACTCTCAGATATAACCATCAGGTAAATAGTCACTGGGAAAGACTGTTGACTTGACACAGGGAATACATTCATTCAATTTAAATGAAATCGAATGAGATAATGCATGTGAAGCTGTAGCTGAGGGCATAGTATATAGTAAGTGCATAGTAAATACTGGCGGTAATTGAAGTGGTTGTATTATCATTATTATCATTATTATCTCTTCCCAGCACAGTGTCTGAACTTAATAGTACCTAGTAGTGTGCAATGCATATTTATTAAACAAAGAATGAATGAAATGTGTCTGCCTGCTTCTTTTCTTTTCTTTTTCTCCCCACATTACATGCTTGTCTGCTCTTATAGCTAGGGGAAAAGCTGACATAAAAATTGGCTCGCTGGAAAGTTTCTCAGCCCCATTTGTCACCTTACCCTTGGAGCCCAATTGTATGTCAACTCCATGCCCCCTCTGATGCCTGCCAGTGAGGGACAGACCACAGGTCACTTCCCCGTGATCTGCTTTAGCTGAGCAAGCTTCTCTCATGGATGGGTGCCCTGTTGTTGGAAAGGTCTCCATGACGCTGGTCAGGAAATTCGCCTTTGCTCTATTTTCTGGGTGGCACCTAAGAAACATGGAAAACAAAGAGTTGGGCTTTGCCCCTCTTGAAAATCCAGAGTTGAAAGATCTGTTTTGAGTTAGCTAGTTTGAGGAAGAGATTTGCAGTTAGACTTCTCACTGCGCGCGCTGGGTGAGCCCTGCCGAGGCCTTGGTGAAGTCAGACGAGCAGTTGGTACATGGAGACCAAGGTTTTCCTGTTTTTGTATGTTTGCCAGTTCATCACACCCCCGCCCCAATTTCTGTTTAACTTCTGAATGTTCTCTTCCCTTGATTTGCAGCTCTGGGAAAGAGTGAATGAAATGTGCGGCTCGGGGTGTCATTTCTGAAGGCAGGAGCCATTCTCTTGGAGAGGAGTCCTCAATGAGCCTGGCCCAGGCCCGGGATCTGTGTGAAGTGGACTAAGGATTTAGTAGGATGTCAACTGAGACAGAACTTCAAGTAGCTGTGAAAACCAGCGCCAAGAAAGACTCCAGAAAGAAAGGTAGGGCTGAATTTGTTCCTTTCTTAACGGCCACTTATCTGTACAGGAATGGGTTTTTAAAAAAATCTCTGGAATGGAATATAGTACTATCTTTGTGATTGCATGTATTTTTTTAATAGTCACCAGCATTATTTGGTGTTTTTTGTACTTGTAGTATTATATTTTAATGGCTCTCTGTTCTCTGGGTAAAATCCAAAATTCTTTTCAAAATATACAAAGCCTTTCTTGAGATGCCTTCCACCTACCCCTGTAGAAACATGACGGCCTGAGCCCGCCCCTCCCCCTGTGTCCAGCCCTGCTTCCCCTCCAGGCATTCTGTGTGTTGCTGTTCACCTTTGCACATCCCAGTAGTTCTCAAATTGCAGCAGCACCAGAATCACCGGGAGGGCTTGTTAAAACAAGATTGCTGAGTCTCATCCCCAGAGCTTCGTGTTCAGCAGGTCTGGGGTGGAGCCCAGAGTCTGCATTTGTAACCAGTTCCAGGATGATGCTCATGCTATTGCTTCAGAGACAAGACTTTGAGAACCCCTGGACCATCAAGCCAGCCTGAAGTCCTCGTGTCACTCTCCGCTTTTCTACACCGACTCTTGCTTACTGTTCTGGTTTGACCTTAGTGTGACCTCCTGAGGGGCCTTTCTTTACTCCCCAAGTTGGGCAAATTGCTTTTGTCTGTTTCGCTTCAGTAGCACTTTGTTAGTATCTCACTTTATTAAAAATGTCCTGTGTTTTTGTTTGTCGGCTATAGCATACACTCCTTCAGAGGTGGACCTCTTGTTTGTCCTTTAACTCCAAACACTTAGAAAGTGCCTGGTGCAGAGGAGGCACGTAGATGTCTGGTAATGAAGATTGGCATGCATAGTGTGATAATAAAGTGATTCACTTCTCACATTTTCTGGAGGATTCAGCCCTATGGCTTGATGATCAAGTTTGTTGCTGTGTAATTAGATGTAAGCAACTTCTTGCTTTGTGTGTGTGTGTGTGTTCTCCCTGTGCTCTCAGCCCTTTCCGTCCCCTGTCTTCCCAGCTGCGTGGAGGAGGATTCATGGAGCTCCCTTTCAGGTCTGGAAGTCTGTCGGTGCGGGCTTGCATACCGAGATGCCTTCGGTGGCTTCGTATGGGCGGTGATTTGTCGGAGACATCGCTGTGCCTGCCCAGTCATGCTCTGCGATGGCATTTGTCTGACACTCTCTAGGAAGCAGGGGATGGAAATGTAATACATATGCAGCTCTTGGACAGCCAAACCCCAGGAAGGACTATAAATTTTGCTTTACATGTTTATTTGAAGCACAAATATTTTAGAAGCAGTCTATTTTATTCCCTAAAACTTAATGTAAACCTTGTGTTTTATGCATCATGGTCTAGGAATAATAAAAGGAAATCAAGTGGGTGAGAGAACAGGTCTTGGGAGAACTGCTATGTGGAAAAAAAAAAAGATTGCAGAGCCTGATATATGCTGGAATTCAAATGCTTTTTTAGTGGAAACTGACAAGTTATATTTTTGCTTCAGATTTAACCTTTCCACTAAACTTGTGCTCTTGAATGCTTAATGCATTAAAAATTGTATCTTAGTGTATATCTTTTCATTCTTAATTTTAACATGCAAAACCAGAAGCATTCTGAGCAGAGAATTCAAGATTTCAGAATATCGGCTTTGTTGAAGCTTTGGAACGGGAGCATGAAGGTGATCGTTTTAGACGTCCTCATCTTTAGGTCCTAGGAAGCTCTAAAATCAGCACAATACATATGCAAGGAGTGTGGCTAATACCCTGGAGTCTGGGCAGGAAAACCTGGGTTCAAATTCTGGCCATCCCACTTCCTAACTGTGTGACCTTAGAACGTCACTTAACCTCTCTGAGCCTGTTTCCTCTCCTGTAAAAAAGGATGTAATATTACAAACCTCAGAGCCTCACTATGAAGATTAATGGAAATAAGGAAAATAAAACACTTAGTGTAGTACTTGGCGTATAATAAAAGCTCGATAAATTCCAGCCGTGTTCCTCCTCCTCTTCTTTTTCCTCCTCCCTCCACTCCTCTCCTCACCTCTTCTCATCCCTTCCTTGCGTGTCAGCCTCTCCATTTTCCTCCTCTCCCTTCTTTTCTCTATCTCTGTTCCCATTCTCACTTCCCTCCTTCTCTTGCTTTTCTTCTTTGTCTTCATCACGTGGTTTTCTCTTACTGCGTTCTCTAGCCAAGGGGATCTTAAGAAAGTATAGAGCTGATTCGTCTCAGAGCAAGATTTTACAATTGTTTGTAATTATGCAACAATGATAAACAATCTTTATTCTCCATGTACTTGCCTAGACCAAGGCACCTTGAAAGCACACTCATACATTAAAAAGAGAGAATGAGAGAAAATCCTGGTCACAAGATTAATTTATTGTTTGTTCTTCAGTTTTGACTATGGGATAGTAAGTATTCCATCAAACAAATGTTTAACAACATTTGTGGCTAACTGGGCCAAAATAAGTAGAACTTTAAAAGGGAATAGATAGTTTATGTAGTGATGTTAAATCTTGAATGTAATAGTATTGCTCAACTCTTCTCCTAATACTTTCTCCAACTTCTCTTTGATTTTCTAAGTAGGCAATGTATAACCTTATAAGTAAGTTTCTGTCTTCCTCTCCAGTCCTTAAGAACTTATTCTTTTTCTTGTATTATTGCATTGGCTGAGTCTGTCAGTACAATATTTAGCGATAGTAGGTGTCCTTAATTTGTTCTTAAATTAATGGAAATGCTTCTAAATCACCTGTAAGTGTGATATTTAAGTTTTCACTAAAGATTCTTTGTTAGTTTACCTTCATTTATCATTTTCTAGGAAGTATTTTTTTAATCAAGAATTTGCATGTCAGATTTTATCATATGCTTTTTTAAATATCTGTTTCAATGATTATACATATTTTTCCTCTTTTCATTTATATTGTGGTGGATTTCACTGATAAATTTTCTGGTCTTTTTTTCTGAGGTAAATCCTACTTGTTCATGATGTATTGTTTTCTTTGTTATTTTCTATATGTGGATTTGATTTGTTAATGTTACTTAGGATTTTGGTATCTATATTCTTCAGTAAGATTGGTATATCACTTTCTTTCCTTAAACACTCTTTGTGTGTGGTATTAGTTAAAGTTGATAACGTCATATAATGATTTTGGTGGTAAGGAAACAATAATATTTAGGCCTCTTTCTGGAAAAATACATATTTTTCTTTTTTTAGTAATTTAATTTGACTTTTTAAAAGCTGTATATGCTTCCTACTGAAAATTAGAAAAGACAAAGTAAGATGCATAATCTCATCAATCAAAAATAGCTACTGTTAGCATTCGAAGTTCCTTCCTTCTGGACTGACTTTTCAGGATAATATGTGCCAAAGATCATGCTGTTCGTACAATTTTACAGCCTGCTTTGTTATTATATGACCTTATATCATAGTGCATTTCTTGTATTATTACGTGATATTACAGAGTAGAACACTTTTTTACCATTTAGCAAGATTTAGATGGTTCCTAGGACTGATATTTTATTTCCCAAAAAGAGAATACCTGACAACGTGGGTCGTGTATTGTGAGAAAGAGTGGCATAAAGAAAGTTAAGACGCCTTCAGAATCTCTCACAAACCCATCATGGTTCTTTAACCCAGGCTGTGGAAAGCAAGTTGGACAGTTTCAAATACAAGTCATGCAAGGGGCATGCTTTACCACAAAATGAGTTTCTAGATAGGCCATGTGTGAGACCTAACTAGGGTATGCAGATTTCCAGTAACGAAGGGATGGAGGCGGTGAGGAAGAAAGGTATTTTCTTCATTTCGTTTTTCTTGGATTGTGTCACTACGCACGCAGCTTGTCAAACGGTGCCTGTTTCTGGAGTGGAATTTGACGGAGGACAGGAGGAAGACAATCCATAGTTTCAGGTTCATTACCTGCCATCAAAGGGGGAAAATCAGTTGACACAATTCTTGTTACTTATAATCCCAGCGTTAGGACAGCCGGTAGAAGACTGTGGTGGAAGAACGGGTCCCAGGACGAGCAGCTGCGGCCATTTCTGGGGGCGGCACCTGGAGCGTTTAGTCAGTGCCGTCTGGCAGCTTAGTGTAGCGGAAAGAACCAGACTTTGGAGCCAGACAGACCTGGTTTTTAATTCTAACTCTTCTCCTTATCTGCTGTGTAACCAGAGATGGGATATTTAGCCTCTTTGAGCCCTGTCTTTAAGGCTGTGTGTGTGTGTGTGTGTGTGTGTATAATACTTCTGCTTGTCATCAGAAGGGCCAGAGAGACATCATGGAGACAAGGCGGGCTCGTGGTCTGCCCCTTGGTCACTGTTGGCTTCTCTGTCCTCTTCCTTCTGAGGTCACAGTTCAACATTGTCTCCTGATTTTCTAGGAACACCTGGAAATAAACTTCTTCACTTTCCTTATATTTATATTAGAGCTATACCCAAGGGTCATAAGTTAACAAAACAGCAACAACAAAATTCTACCTTATTATTTCCTCCCAGAAAGACTTGGCTCTGAGAATCAAGGCCCTGATGGAATCCGGAAGAAGGTGGTGGTCATGTGGCAGACGCCTTGGTTTGGAATCACCTCAAACTGAGTTGGAACCTTGCCTGTGTGCCTCAGTGGCTGTGTGAAATTTAGGGAGATTTCTTAGAACATTCTGGCCAATTTTGGTTAAAGGATGGTTTCAGTAATGCATACTCAGGGTCCTGATCCCTCAGCCGGTCACTTAGCCCTGGAAAATAACCTCTGTTTAGCACTGGCTTGCCACTCAGGAGCGGATCAACTGCTATAGTACTCATTATGCCATTGGCTCCTTAGGACTCTGGGAGATTAATTACAAGTAAATCTTTTTATTAGGCCTGTAGTGCAGAGTGAATGCTGTTTGACCACTTCTGTCTGCTGCTCTCCTGCTGTAGGCCAGGCAGCCTGGAATCAGCCAAGATGCTGGATTTGGGTTCACACCTCAGGCCACCGCTCTCTGGTTGTTTAACTTCACACAAGTCGCTTCCACTTTTCGAGCTGCAGTTTCCTCCGGCACCAAATGAATGTAGAACTTATATTTGCTTGGCAAAATTTGAAATGTAGAAGCAGCATTATTTAATTAATTAGTTCTTTTTTAAAAATTATTTTATTGAGGTCATATTGGTTTATAACTGTGTAATTTCAGGTGTACCTTATTATATATCAGTTTCTGTATAGACTGCACTGTGCTCACCACCAATAGTCTCGTTTTCATCCATCACCATACATATGTGCCCCTTTGCCCCTTTTGCTCTCCCCCCAGCCCCCTGCCCTCTGGTAACCAGTAATCTGTATGATGCAGCTGTCCCACTACTGGGTATTTATCCAAAGATCATGAAATCAGCAATTCAAAGAAATTTATGCACCCTTATTTTCATCGCAGAATTAATTAGTCCTTTTGTCCACAAACATGTCTCCAGCCCTGGCCAGGAGCCCTCTTGGGTGATCAGTGTTCTGGGGAACAGAGAAACCCCTGGGCAAGAGATGCCGACACCAGTCTGTTTGTAGAGGTGAAGAACTTCCCCCTGAGGCAAGGTCCTTCTGATTTTTTTTTTTAAAGATTTCACTTTTTTCCTTTTTCTCCCCAAAGCCCCCCAGTACATAGTTGTATATTCTTCGTTGTGGGTCCTTCTAGTTGTGGCATGTGGGATGCCGCCTCAGCGTGGCTCGATGAGCAGTGCCATGTCTGCGCCCAGGATTCGAACCAACGAAACACTGGACCGCCTGCAGCAGAGCGCACGAACTTAACCACTTGGCCACAGGGCCAGCCCCGGTCCTTCTGATTTTTATAGGTCTCATCCTTCCCTGAAAAAATATGTTTTTCTCTGCTTTGCTGGTTTTATTCATTTTCAGTCTATCACAATTCATAAAATTTATGTTTTACTCCAAATTTATATTTATTAGTTAAAATATTACGTATTTGTTATAGTAAATAAAATTCTTATTAAAAGTCTTTTCCCTGCTTTCCTGGTCAAAAGCAAGTGAATTTTCATCTTCGTAAACATGAGTAACACAATACTCTGAAGTCTGTATGCGTTGAAACGTGAGTAGGTTCTCTAGAAGTTGAAGTACAGAAAAAGTTTAAGGAATTAGCATTTGGGGGCTGGCCAGAGCCTCTCTCCCATGCATGAGACCTCAAGAGGAGAATGACCTGCTTACCGTCACTCAGTTGGTCAGTGGCCGAGCCAAGACTGGAACCCAGGAATGACTGGCTGGTGTTGCTTCAGTTCGGTAGATTCCAAATAACTTATCTTCTTAGGATTAACCTCTTGGCATGTTTGCTCTCTCTTCTTTTCAATGAAGACTCCTGGAAGAAGTAGATAAACTTAAGTTTGGGTCACGGCTCAGCACATTTTCTGCTCGTGAATCTCAGGCTAGCTTTCTGAGCCTCAGCTTCTCATCTATAAAATGGAGGTAATAATATCTATCTCAGAGTATTGCAATGAAGATTACAAGAGTCAAAAATATGAAATGCCTAACACAGTTCTCTGTACATAGACTCCAGATAAGGAAACTTTCCCTTTTCCTTCTGCCCCCCAACTTGTTTACCAGCCCTGAGAGGCAGCCCTTTTCTTACTGCTGTAGGATATAAAGAGAGGCAGAAGGTACTCTTTTCTCCAGAGGTATATTGGGTAATCAGCTAGTGAACAAAAGGGACTGCTCCATCTTCAAAGGATGCTTGTTCAGAATAAGTGGCAAGGTGAACAGGAAACAAAGGAAAATGGACCATGTTGTCAAGCTACAAACATTTATTAATAGCTGTCATTTATTGTGTGCTTCCTGCATGCTAGCCATTTTACATAAATGATCCCTAATGAGCCCAAATCTTACATCACCCCATTTAACACATAAGAAAATAATGTTCAGAGAGATCCGGAGACTTGCCCCCAGTCACATGGTTTGTCTACATGAGCTGGAAAGCACAAGGTCTGCCCAACATTAAAGTCTGTGCCATCTTCCAGGAGTGCATTCTATGGGTCTACTCTGTGGCTTGATAATGGAGGTTGGGGAATGTGAAAAAATTACAGGGCTACACTCTTTTTTGGGGAGGCGGGGGCACGGAAACAGATTAGCCACATTGTGTGCATTTATGGCGCCGTTCTGTCTTGGCAGGGTTTTAGATCTTGGTGAGCTAATTGCTCTCTACTGACTGTGTGATTTGCAGGCTTTGTAAATTCAAAATCAAGAACTTAATTACTAGATGGCATAAATTTCTCTGAGGCTGATCCGTAAAGCTCTTGGGCTGAAGGGTTTGGAAGGGTGGAGGGAATACTGTTTTGGGTCAAGAAGTCCAGTTCTTTATGGTGAGACTGACTGTCGAATCATATGGTGTGTGGTGGGGAGAGAATTCTGTATTATCTCGGAGCACATGATCTTGAATTTATTACAAGGCACCTCACTCACGGTGGTCATTCCCTGAAGACAAACTGTTCCAGGTTTCGTTGGTGACAGTCCAGGGCCTCATTCTAACTGGTTCCCTTACAAGAAGTCAGGTTTTCTTCAAACCCTCCTTCACACCTCCTTTCCTCTTGAACTTATTTTATAACCCCGGCAGCATACCACAGAAGAAAACACACCAAGCAAGCCCTCCGAGATGTGGTCCCTGTCTCCTTTGCTGTCACTTTGCCTCCTGATAGCCTGAGCCCCACTCATCATCAGGTCCCAGGATGCACCTCTGTGACTTCTGTGCATACTTCCCTCTCTATCTGGATCAGCTTCTTCACCCTGTTCACTTGCCCAACTCCTGGTCATCCTTCAAAACTCAGCAACCGTTTGATTGGGCCATCGTCCTTGACATCTTGAGCTTCCTAATGCCCTCAATTAATCACTGATTATCAGCCTCTGTGACCTCCCAAATATCTCTCAAAGCCGCCATTCCTTGTCTCTTTCCTTGCTGCCCTTCTGCTGAAGATAGTTCAGGCCATCTTCATCAGTCATCTGATTCATTCTAGCACCCTCCTAAGTGGTCTTCAAGTTTTCAGTACTATCCGTTTCCAAGCTATTCTTGACATTGCTCACTACTGTGAAGATCTGATCAGGTCCCATCTCTGCCTCAAACTCATTAGCGAATGACTCCTACTGCCCTCAGGATAAAGTCTACACTGCTTATCATGGCTTCCAAGAGGCCCTGTCTGCTCTGACCTCTCTTTATCTTTCCAGTTACATCACTCACCACTCTCCATACCAGTACTCCACTCTGTAGCTCAGTTGAATTCATTTCAGTTCCCTGATCCTACCATATTATTTTTCACTTTTGGGGTTTTGCGAATGCTTTTTCTTTTCCCAGGAATAGGTTTTTCTTTATTCTTTTCGAAGCTCACTCCGCTTAGCTTAATTTCAAGTTAGATTTTGCTTTCCCCGGAAATGCATTTTAACCCACCCACATGACCCCCACTTGCGGGTCGTGACCGTCCTGTGTGCTCTCAAAGCCTCTCATTTTGCCATCATACTCCCTTATTTTAATTATCCTTTTGTTCCTCTTTATCATTCTCTAGGCTGGGAGTTCTGTGCAAGCAGGGACTATGTCTGGCTTTAACTACTTCACTTCTACCACTGAGCATAACGTTGAAAGATGTTGGTATGCAGCAAAATTCGTTGAATGAATAAGGGAGTGAATGAATGAACTTATGACTAAGAAAGCCTCACCTGACTGGATTTATGAGGCATCCCATTGCGCGCTGTACCTTAGATGATTCAAATCATCACATTGTTCCTGTAATTTTTTGCTCATTTCTCTGTCTCTACTATTAGCTACAAGCTCCTAGGACAGCACTCAGAATTTAGTAGGTACACAGTAAATATTTGTTGAATTAATTATCATAAAGTGTGGGGGAGAATGATTTACAAGGGGAAAGCATTAAAAACACAGACATCTCCCTAAATGCTGGCACTTGAAATTCTTATTATGTGGCGTTGAAAATTCCTACCTTTCTGTGAACTACTTCTCCTTTTGTGATGTGTGTCCAATCATATCTGGTGCTGTAATTTAGCATGATGTGGGCCATATTGGTAGTAAGAGCTATAAGATTTGCCATATTAGTTCATCCCACTGCTTCATTAAGCTCAGTGCGCTGCCTCTGGCAGTGACTGGGCCTGAATTTTGATGTTTGGAAGAACAAAGCCCTTCACATTGGCCCTCCAAGTGCTGCGAGTCAGAGAGGGGTATGCTCCTTCCTGAGCTGGAGAGTCTTCATCTTTGCAGATAATCAGTGAGTGGCCCCGAGCCTGAGGTTTCATTAGCTGTGTGGGTTTGCTGAGCCGATGATGTTCTCAGGTGTGCTGGGATTTCAGCAACCCGCTCCTATTTCCAGCAACCCGCAGCACAGCTTCTAGGCTGGTCAGAGTACATGTGTTGCAAGACGGAGCGTTTCTGCATAGTCCATCAAGAGAGCACAGGCAGACTAAAGGCAGAGGAGAGGGTAGAGTGAAGGCAAAGGAGGAACTAATGCCTGTTGTTCATGTTGTCTCAGTTAAGCCTGAAAAACAGCCTTTAGATAAGTATTCCTGTTTTATATGGGAGGCAACTGAGGCTCAGAAAGGTGAACAGCTTGCTTGTAAGTAGAGGGACCCATTTGCACCTAGAGCTCTCTGACCCCAGAGCCTGTCCACTTGCTTAACACTGGACTAAGAAGCTCCCTACTGAATGGTGCATCCTCCTACCAAATACCAAATAATGCTTACACTGAAAGACATCTACCTACAGATTCCAGTGGTACCGCCGTTAGGTTGAGATGACCTCAGCAAGAGAAAGGATTGATGGCAGAATATGTGGTGGAGTTAGAAAGGCAGAGGAAACCCTAACCTGTCACCCCCCTGGTGTGAGAGGTTGCTGCGCATCCAGGTTCCATGTGATTGAGAAGGAAACGCTGCCCTTTCTAAAGAGGATGCCAGTTATTCTATATTTTCCAGATATAGAAAGGAAAAGACTAGGTGAACTTGAAGGATTTTGACTGTGCCTAAATTGAAATGCATTTCCAGATCTTAGTTTGGAACAAGCACTCCAATTTTACAAATGCCCCTAATCTATGAATGTTATCATGAGCCCACTTCACCTCCCAGTGGGCATCCCCACATCAGAAATAATAATGAGGATGCTGGTGATGAAGGTAGCTACTGTCTGTCAACAATTATAAAATATCAAGTGATGTCTTCAAACCTTTACATGGGTTTTCTCACTCAGAACAACCCTTTGAGGTAGCTCCTCTTTTAAAGTCTCGAGTTTAGAGATGAGGAAATAGAAACTGGAGAGGTGACACAAAGTCAATGCCATTGACCTTGGAACCTATCCTCTGAACAACCCTGCAGTTCTCTCTTACTCATTCGTTCAGCAAATGTGTACGTGCCTTCTGTGCACCTGGCACATTCTGAACACATCAACCTGCTTGGCCCTCCCTGAACACGCATGAGTTTCCTTCAGCTTTCCTCTCAACTTGGATAAAAAATAACTCTATCTCTTATCTGACTGTCAAGGCCCACCTGATCCTCTGAAACCCAGCTCTGATGGTATGTCCATGAAACTTAGCATTCCTGTCCTCCCATGGAATAAAGCCTTCCTTCCTCCGTGATTCTCAGCATATATTTTTTCAAATTTTTAGTCCAGATAAAGCTCTTATTTCATTATTCCATCAGTTAGAATCACATTTATATACTCTCTTCCCTGCTAGATTGTGTCTTAAGTAGAGAGTTGACGGCAGGGATCGTGTCTTGTGCATCATTATATCCCCTCAAAGCTGGGAAGAGGAGAATTTTATTGAAGAGTTCCCAGTAGGGAAGATGGGAAATGACATTAATTACCTGGCTCCTAAAAGCAGGCAGAGAATACAATGACTTAAAATTTTCATGAGGGATTTACGAGGTTGGTAATACTCCTATTTTGCAGATGAGGAAACGTACTCAGATAAGTTCAAAATGTGTTCAAGATTGCTCATCAGGTAAACGGAAAAACAGGAATTTTAAACTCAGGTTTAAATGATCTAAAGTATGGGATCTTTCCACTACACCATGCTGTTTTCCAGCAGTGGTTATCAAATAAAACTTCAGTGAAAGCTCAGTTCCGAGGGGTCTGGTTCCTGTTTTAAAGTGGCAGCAAAATATGCAATTTACTTTGATAAAGAATTTATATATCATCATTGTAGATTCACTTCCTCAGATTGGGGTCTGTCGTCACCTGAGTCTGCCAACCTCCTCTGGCTGGCGCTACTGCTGTGGGGAGAAGTTGTAATCCAGTTGTTAAACCAGAGGCAAGAAGAGCCATGCAGGAACTCACATTGGAAGAAGCCCAGCGGGTGATGAATAGCAGACCTGAATCTTATCATGTCTTTCAGGATGATGTACGGGACCGTTGGAAACTGCCTTTGACAAATGTGCATGAGAAGGGGAATTATCTCCAACAATGAAAAATGTTCTTATTATGTGATCCTAAAAAGGATCAGGACCCCTCTCATTCGGAAAATGATCATCCGCGTATCCCTTATTAACAGCGATATGGAAGCGTGTGCTAAAGACATTGGACGTCATATTGAGGCTGTGATGGATAGCCAGGAGTACTGGAATCAGGTTCGACTTAGGCATGGTAGCTCGATGCTTGATAGCAGGTGGCAAATGTGCAACTCTCAAAGGTCGCTTTTAGCCCTTGCTTCATGAGGCTCTGCAAAACTTGTTCCTGTGTCTTAGCCAAGTTCCCGCTGGCTTTTGGTCAGGCTGAGGCTATGATTAAATAATAGAAGGTGTGTGATATAAGTTTGTAGGAAATAAAATCATTGCTATAAGGAGAAGAAGACTAGTGCATGAGGGATTTTAAATATTTGATCTCATGTTTCACATATATATGTGGAAACGTAGAATCACAGAGATTCAGTAGCCTGAACAATGCTAGAAAGTGGCAGAATGAGGATTTGAACCTCAACAGCCTGATTTTAAAGGCTCTGTGCTTTGTAGACTATAGTAGCTTTAATAAATAACCTCTTGGTTGGAGTTCAAAATAGTGGAAATAGCAACGACTGACTAGCCTGCGCAAAGGTGCCTACTGCAGCTTTTAACACAGTAGATGTTCAAGAAATGTTCAAGAAGGTGTTCAAGAATAGTCAAATTAAGAATTGTCAACACAAATTAATTTTGTTAAGGGCTGTGTACTGATTATAGGGTTCTTTGAGTTCCTCCCTCTCTTCCCTCCTTCCCTTTTTCCTTCCTTCTTTCCTTTATTCCATTTTTGAGCATTTTCTTTTTCTTTTTTTTTGAGGAAGAGTAGCCCTGAGCTAACAGCTGCTGCCAATCCTCCTCTTTTGGCTGAGGAAGACTGGCCCTGAGCTAACATCCGTGCCCACCTTCCTCTACTTTATATGTGGGACGCCTACCACAGCATGGCTTGACAAGCAGTGGCATGTCCGCACCCGGGATCCAAACTGGCGAGCCCCGGGCTGCCAAAGCGGTACGTGCGCACTTAACCGCTGCGCCAACCGGCCGGCACCTTGAGAATTTTCTAAAACCAGGCAGAGTGTGGCCACAGAAGAAGATTGCGGACAAGTCCTGAGCTTAAGGAATTTAAGATCTAATACGAAAGATGGCAGAAAGCAGTTATAGTTCATTGCAGTGAGTTGAAATCCCATAGCAGAGAGAACCAGCTATCAAGGACTTCCCAGAGGTTGTGAGATTTAAATAAAGATTCTTGGAGTTCAGATTTATATTTTTTTGGTTCAATAGATACTTTGTGAAATATCTTCTATTATTCTAGACGTTATCTACTTATTAGATTTAAATCCCTAGTTGTAAAAAGTAAATCCTACTCTGTCCTCCAGTGAAAAGACCAGTAGATTGGAAATCTTGCTGAGCAGCCGCTTGCTCCCCCCTCTTCTAAAGTAAAAGCTCCTTCGAGTTACACACATATTCTGTCCATTTCCCATGATGCATAGGCCCAGGCACATAGTATATGCTCATTAAGCATATGTTGAACAATAGAATGGCTTATATTAGACAGGTAATTCTTTGGCCTTTGGCCTACATTTTCCTAGAATCAGTAATTTATATTCCATTAGTTTTCCTTTGATGTTTTAAAATAATGATTACTGTGGCTTCTCCTCCTGCTCTCAGCGTTATAGATTGCAAATAGATTTTGTGTAATTTTCCAATGCTGGTCGATTTTAATGGCAGCTTGGAGTACTATGGAGAGGATTCTCAAGTCATACCCTGGCTCTGAGTGACAACAGTTAACACACAGGTGTATTTTCTTTCAATCTTCTTAGCCCTGCACGTAAGTATGTGCACAGCAGCATGCAGACACATGCATTCCAGTTTGATCCTGCTGTGTATTTAATTCCTCATTACTTTTTCACTAAACCTTCCAATTTAAGCTATTCCCCTGTCATTATAACCTCCTGGCAATTATCATTTTAAAAAATGGTAAGTGATCTCCTTTCTTTAGCTTTTACTCATCAAACCTCGCTCCCCACACTTCTGCATTGTTGCCATTTTCCAATAGTCCCTTCCCAAATTTGCCAAGTCTTGCTGAAGCTGTGGCATACAGAACTGCTTTCAGTAGTCGATGATTTATTTCTGTTTTCATCCTTGAACTGATGCAGTGTTTATCTTCTGTATTTTGTGGCTAAGGGAGGATGCTAACGTTTCCCGCAGAGAGAAGGAACAGAGACTCTGGGGTGGGCCTCCGTTGCAGGTTTGTTGCCATGGGGCCACCGCTGTAGGAGAGCCTTGGGACTAAGGTTTGCCAGCGGAGGCTTCTGGGCTCTGGGGCTCTTTGCAGTTCAAATCTTTTCACCTCAGCTTATCAACTTTCATGTGTCGTCCTGGTGACTTGATTCTTTGGCTCATCTGTTTTAATGTGATGAAATGTAAAAATCGAGGCCGGTTTTGTCCCCTCACAATGACTTTAGGGGTTTTCAGCTGATAACCTATCCTTAGTCTGTTAAGGATTCGAATTTTAAACAGCTAAAAATACATTTTCCTGGTATCTCTCATCAAGTGATTAGTGCAACTATTTAGTTCTGCTCGTCTCTCCTATTCTTGGTAGATTTATTCTCTCTTCTTAGAATTCTGCTGCTGCCCTCTCTGTCTGGAGATGTCATTTAAACATTGCTTATTAGGATTCCATTATTTGTCTCTCATATACAGTCAGCTAAATCAAAAAGTCAGACAGTGTTTTTAAATTGCAAATTTAAATGACAATTTATAGACCAGGTCTACTGGAAATTTTCTGTCCTTGGCATCCATTATTGCTTGTGTGTATATAGTTTTATGCTCTCTCTCTTTCTCTCTCCCTTTATCTTCTTGAGAGCACAGCACACATATCCATCAGAAGGATCGGAACTGCCTGCAATCAAACAAAAAATGCAATAAAGATCTTGAAAGGAAGTGAAGACAAACACCCTATCCTAGACCTTACTTAAATATTAGTTGACTTCCTCCTTCTCCTCCCCTGCCTCTTAAGGAGGAACCTTGCATTAGTCACTTTTTCTAAAAGTGTTGAAGCCCATGGTTTAGAGTCAGATAAAATATTCACTGAAGCCTGAAATATGCCAGATATGGTCATCTCAGTTAATCTGCATGACAAACCAATGATAATGACAGGATTGTTAGTAATAGTTTGATAGCTAACATTTATTGAGCGCTTACTGTGTACGAGGCACTGTCCTCTGTGTTTTATGTGTCATAATTCATGTATGATAATAGTATGTTGATTTCTAAAAAAGGAAACTAAAATTCCCGGGAGGCGACTTGCTCAGGTCCCAAAGCTGGGTTAGTGCTGGAACTCCAGCTTCCAACTTAGAACTCTGTTCACCACACTAGGTTCATTTTTATTTTTAGTAAGAAAACTTGGGGCCTATTGAGTATCTCTATTTTATAAGAATGACAGATTGAGAAGTCATCTCACTATGCCTTGCTGAGTTTTAATTTTTAGAAGATTTGGTTAGAAGGGGTAGCTTTAAACCTTGAAATATCTTCTTTCATCGGTCCATTTTCTCTGGGATCAGAGTAGATTGGCAAAGCATTATGATCTTCCATTTCAAAGCTGAAGGATTATCCATCTTGATGGGTGAAATCATCTCTAAAATCCCTCTGAAGCCAGCTGCTGAGGTTGGTACATTTCAGAAGACGCCTGTGGTACCCAGGAACTTCAGTGATGAAAACTAATAGAGTAAAATTTGCGTGTGGACGGCCCACCATCTTGTCAGATGTTTCTATTTATAACAGGAGCCTGAAGGTCTTTCTTTCAGCCTCGTCTCACCAGGTTGCAGTGTCAGACGCAGCTGGGGCGGTTCAAGGGCTAGTGGGACTTCAGTCAGACATAGGAAGTGAGGACATGGGGAGGTGAAAAGACTTCCTTGTGCCTGGGAGAAAAAATGGCAAGGGAGCCATCAGACCACAATGCAGGTTTGACCCTGAGTGAAAGAATGAGGGAAGGAAGGAGGAAAGGGTGGGCTGAAGCATCTTCAGCAAGCCCATTGTGGAGTCCGTGAGCCCAAGTCATCAGAGGAGTCCCATGTCTCCTGGGAATGGGCCTGGCAGCGCATCCCTGCCCGCTCCATCATGGCTGGGAGCAGCCTGTGGGAAGCGTGGTCTTGGTGCAGGGGGAGTGCTGAGTGCAGCAGCTGGGGCTCTTGGTCAGTTTCTTTCTGCAGTTGGAGGTCTATCTGCAAGATGCATTCTCATGGCCCCCACAATGCACCAGACTGATACTCAGAGTACCTGAATACTCTAAGTTGCCAGGGGACGTCCCCTCTAACTTCTTCACATCGCTACCATTTGGTGCAAACCAGCGGTTCAGATTCCTCTCCCCATGCCACCCTACACACCTCAGGCAAAGGTGGGCAAATGTGGGTTAAAAGGTGATGCTAATTGAGATTGGGGTCCTAAATTCTTTGGCAAGTTAGTCTAGCAATGCTCAGAACATTTTGCCTTTCCACAGCCTGCAACGGCTGAAAAGAAGGGACCAAAAGAAGCTACTGGGTTGACAGCTCAAAAGGGAAGCCCTCTTGGTACCTAGTGTTCCTCCCACACAAACAAAAGGAGAATGCCCATTCCATCATACACACCCCGCCCCACGCCAGGAAGGCCAGAGTGTCAATTTTGTGAACATCTTTCCAATGGCCAGCGTGCATAGGGCCCTATTTAAGTCCACTCCGTGAACCCCCACAGCCAGGGAGGCACGTGTTCTTTAGAATACAGCCTCTTGATTGTGTTACTGTCTTCAGATTACCAATTGATCAGTCACAGCTCTGCCATTTATTGAGTTATGCGACCTTGGGCAACTTCTAAAGACTTTAAGCCTCCATTTTCTTACGTGTAAAATGAGAGCGATAGGACCGTCTCTCAGGGAGATAGTTCAGACCAAATGAAATCACATTTGTAAATGCCTCGGCACAGCGTTTGGCACATACGAGTGTATATGTATATGTGAGTGAATATGTATGAGAGAGAGAAGGGGAGAGACGTGGCGATGTGCTGGTTTGCTGCTCTTGTGACTGAGAAAACCGAAGCCCATGTATCGTGGCTGATTCTTGAGACCGTGAGGTTTGTGAGGGGGATGTGGTGGCCTGTGTGTATGCATCCATCGCTGCCTGGCTCTGTGCTGGAGGTGCTGGCAGTGGGCAGGCGCCAGCTGCACCTTTCCTGCTTTCCGGGAGGTGATGACTCAGCACTCCAGTGTTCCTCGTTGGGCCTCAAGCATACCATGCTCTGTTATGGCTGCCTGCTCAGCCTTTACCTTGGCCTTCCTCCAGCATCATTTGTTGTTTGGAACAGAACCCACTCTTAAAGGAAGCAGTCTGGAAGGGTGAGCATCTTGACGGCCTCGAGCGTAGCGCTGGAAAGCCAGACACTGATGTTTCCTCCTGTTGTCTCCCCAGAGCTAGCTTCCTGCTTCTCCCTCTCCACAGCCAGGCTGGCTGTGGTCACTGTGCTCATGGCCAGCTCTACTGGCTGGTCCATTCAAATTCCAACTAAGACTGAGTCACAGGGCCCCAATTCCGGATTTTGGGTAGAGAAAATCTGTAAAGCTCAGCCTAGCTCCGACAGTGTCACCCCTGGTCTATTCAGGAGTTAGGGAAATATAATGTGACAGTAGGTGTTACAACCCACCCTGTGGGTGATGGGAGGGGCCCAGTATACAAAGTGGTGAGGCAGGGACTGAAGAGTCACAACTACTGAAAAGATCCAGCTTAGACGTCACGTCTTCCGGGAAGCCTTCCTGGAACCAGCCCTTGGCTCCTTGGACTTGGGGTCCTGGCCTGTCACGGTAGCTCTCAAGGATGTGCTGCACTCTCTTCACCCCCACGTCTGTCTTCCCACCGGATCCCGCCTCCTGAGGGCAGGGACAGGACTCATTTCCTTTTTGCAAACAACTCCTGTGCCCCAGTGCCTGCCACACAGGAGGTGCCCCGTCAGTGTTTACAGAATTGAGTATCACTGGGGAAACAAATAATTGCATTGCAGAGTGAGAAGTACTTCCCAGTGACAACACACAACAGTCACTTTGCCAGAAAATGTTGCCCACCCCCCCCGCCCCCCGCCCAAGGTGCAGTAAACAGCCGTGAGGACAGAAGCAGAGCTGGGACGGCCGCTTTCATGTACAGTCATGTCCTGTGTCTTTGATCCCAAACTCCTTTAGGTTTTGGATCTTAAAGAGCCTACCGCAGCTACCCACTTAATAGCCATCCGGCACCCCACGCATTAATGCCAATTAGCCTGGAAGGATGAAAACTTTGGGGACGTAATGAGCTGAGCTGGCCCCTGTTCAGTCAGCACTTGGCCCGCGTCTCTTGAGCTGCTTAAACCCACTGGATGGCATCAGGTTTCACCTTTCTGAGGAAGGGCTTACCAAGGCCTTTTTGCTTTAGTTTTTTTCCAACTTTCGGTTTATTTTAGGTGACTGACCTGAAGATTTCGGAGTGAAAGTCTTCAGAAGCCCGGGCTCATGGGAGACCTGCAGCCCCACACCCACCCCAGAGCCTGCCCCTCACAGCCCGACTGAGACTAAGACAGCGTGTTAGTTGTGAGGTCAGCACAGGTGTCACTGCAACCAGCCTTCCCACGTGCCACAGGGCCCAGCGTGGTGTCTGGCAGTAAGGTGTTCAATGATTATTGGTGGAGGGACCGTCACCAGCACACTGCAGTGTCACAGATGTGAGTGTCCGCTCCACCAGGACACTGCTGTGCCCATTGCAGTGTGACTTGCACCTCCACCCATGCCGGGCACATAGTAGGTGCCCAATAAATATCTGTTGAGTGAATGAATGAACAAACGATGAAGAGTAATTAAGAGCTCTAGCGGGAGGAACACCTGGAGGTGGAACTTGCTTCTGCCACTTCTCAACGCGGTGAACACAGGCGGTTTACTCCCTCTCTCTCAGCTTCTACCCACGTCTCAGTGTCTTCATTTATAAATGGAAATACTTCTGTCTGCTGCACAGGGATCTTATTAGGAATAATGCGATTTGGTGTACAGAGCAATGTGCCTGGCCTGGGCTCAGGGCTCAGTGCCTGGTGGATGAAGCCGTCACTGTTAGTAGAAGAGCCCAGAAGGCTCAGACAGTGGCGCCGCATCTCAGGGCGGCATGAGGAAGACTGGGCAGTTTAGAGAGGGGCTCGTCTGTAGCTCTGAGATGTGGCAGCAGTTTTCCTGGGCAGATGCACGGTGCTCTGGCCTGCCTTTGCTGGTCACCCTGAAAGAATTCGGGCTTTTCAAAGGGATCCTAGGCTACATTATCAGACTTTCACCCAGCAAGCTGTTCTTTTCAGCAGACTGACTTTTATAATTCTCATGACCAAACACCAACTCTCCTTTACTGAAAAACCCTTAATCCTTTGATCTTGTCTCAGTCACAAGAAATGATTGTCGGCTCCCTCTTGCCATACATGATTTAAAGAGGATTACCAAGCAGCAAGCTCAGTCCATCTCTAACCTTCCTCAGCCCGACCAGCCAGTCACTTTCTAAGGTGAAACCCTCCTAGTCTCCTGGTCCCTGGAAAATAGCCTCGGAAAGAACGAGCTAAGCAGGGTAGCTGGGCGGAGGCAAGGAGCATCTCAGGACGAGAGGTTGGAGGGGATATTCTGGAGGAAGGGAGGAGGTGATAAGTGTGGACACACTGTACTGTTAAGTGAAAGAAAACCTGTCCGTGTGGTTCGAGGTAAGCAGAAGCACACCTGGGCCTCAAAGTCGGCAAAGCACCTCGGTTCGTGCCATCGCATCGCATCCCGCACGCCCCTCGAATCTGCTCTCTGAGTGCGTGGGGCGGACAGAGTGACTCGAGGAGGCTCTTAGATACAGAGGTGCAGGGTGTGCGGGGCTTCCTTGGGGTCACACAGTGAGCAGTGGCAAGTTCCAGACGGGATCCCCGCTTCCGCTGAGGGCGTGGTGTCCTTGCGTCAGCAAGGGCAGGGACTACGAAGCCAGCAGGCCTGGGGTGCTGTCTCTGCTGTTTGCCGAGACACCCCCTCCACTGCGCAGGGCAGGCCCTCTGCGTCTCCTGGGGAGCCAGCGCCCTGAATCCTCACTCCCCTGCTCTGCTGCCGGCGGCTTCCAGCTGGCCTCAGCCAGCGGGAGACACTGGGGGAGACTGGAAGTAGGCACAGGGAGCCGTCAGGGGGCTTCTCCCCTCGTCCTGCCTGCGGCCGGGCCTCTGGCGTTTCCTTGGTGGGTCCAGGGGCTGCAGCCCTCGAGGCAGCCCCACCACGGTTCTAGCCCCTCTCAGCGGCCCCTCCTGCCTTCTGGTCACAGCGCCGCCTCCTTTTGTTGGTCTGACTCCAGGGCTGGTGGCAACTTCCTGCTCGGCTAATCCCTGGATCGCTTCCTCCTTCCCTGGCTTCTCAGCTTCCCCGCACCATTGTAAGGGCCCCCACATTCATTCCCTCTTTGAATAGCTGGCAAGGGCTCGGTTTGTCTGATTGGCCCTGGACTCATCCTTTGTGCTTGAAACCTGGCTCCAGAATACATGAGAACCACAACTTTGGACAAGCCGCTTCCCCTGCGTAGCCTCTGGATTCACCCGTGAATCGGGATTTTCCATTAGAGATTATAGATGCCCAGAACCTAACCGAGGGCTCTGCACGTAGCGGGTATTTAAGGAGTGGGGACTTGGGTTTTTTATTACAGGTCATTAGGAAGAGAGAAAGACCTCGCAAGGAAGGAACCTGGGCTTTTTGTTTTTCAACTCCTAGCAGGATGCCACGTGTTTAATAAAGTAGGTAAACTTAGGAAAGTATTGAGCGACTCTGCCAGCGTCATCCCAATCATTCCAAGATTTCTAAAGGAGGATTCAAAGAGAGCTTCTTGGATTTTCTAGTGCAATTATATCAATATTTTCACATCAGAAGTCCATTTTAAATGTTAATTGCCATAAAGTTAACAAACAGAAAATCCCACAGGAACCTTTGGAAGGTGTTTTTTGCAGCAGCATCATCAGTTTTCCTTTTCTTTTTGTCCCTGTGTCTTCTCCTTCCCCAAACTACTTGTTCAAAGCTGAATGCTCTAAGAGTCCTCGGCAGTCGTGGCTGCGCCCAGTCTGCGCCCTGGATCGGAACTCTTGGCGGAGTGGCCAGAGCCTCCTGGCTTTGGGTGGGGAGTGTAAGGTTTCATTAGTCACACTTGCTAAAAGTGTGAAATCTCTGGTGGGCTTGTCGAACATAGGGAAATCCCTGCATGTAAATATTTATGGCTTAGGAATCAAATATTAAATATTTACTTCAGCTTCTTGGAATTATAAATGATTTAATAAACCCTATGGGGAGTTGGAATGGCTTTGGTTTAGAACCAACTCATATCTTTAATTGTTTCCACAACCCCATCCACTCGCTCATGACTCGGCAGCATGGGAGAGCGTGGGATGACTGTGGAAAGACGGAGAGCTCAGCTTTTAAGTTGGGTTTGGTTCATTCTTCTAATTTCTCCTCCCGTGTTACATGGTATGTGTTTTGGAGTGGGCTTTCATACAGGACTGTGGGACTACAAACCCCACCCTTCAGGGCTGTAGTTCTGTCTCACTGTGGAGCACGGCCACCTAGAGTGTTTGTCAAAAAGCACAGGTGCCGTGGCCCTCCCCAACATCCAATGAATGAGCATGTCCACAGGTCGGGCCTGGGCATCTGTCTGTACCAGAAGCTTGAACTGAGAACTCTGGGAGCCTCTGTGGAGGCTGCCCGTCAGAGACACATGACATCATGGAGGGCAGAAAGCCTCCAGAATAAGACAGGCCTAGATCTGAGGTTCCTCCCGGCTGACGAATAGCTGCGTAGCTTGGAGAAAGCCCTTCCTCTCCAGCTTCAGTTTCCTCCCCTTCATAGCAGAAAGAGGAGGACCTCTCCGGATTAGTTTCCTGAGGCTGGCGTCACCAATTACCGAAAACTTGGGGGCTTTAAAAAACAATAGAAATTTATTCTCTCACAGTTTTGGAGGCCAGAAGTCCCAAATCAAGGTGTCAGCAGAGTTTCGCTCCCTGTGGAAACTAGAGGAGAATCTGTTCATTGCTCTTCCAGCTTCTGGTGGCTTCTGGCATTCCTTCGCTTGCAGCTGCATCTCTGTCTGCTCTCTTCACATAGCCTTCACGCCTGTGTGTCTCTTAGGAGGACATTTGTCACTGCATTTAGAAGCCACCCAGATAACACAGGATGATCTCCTCATCTCAAGATCCTTGATTACATCTGCAAAGGACTTTTTTCCCAATCAGGTCACATCCACGGGATCCATGGATTAGGACATGACAGTATCTTTTGGGGCCTCCATTTAGCCCATCACAGTATCTAAAGGGCTAATGTTGTCTGTCATGGAGCACAGTTCTGATTGGTTGGTACCCAGGCCATAAGTTGACTTAGAACAGGTCGACTTTGTGGAGTGCTTGTACACGATTGACATTATATGCATGTACCTGTGTGTCTGGGACACAGTAACCATTCATGGAACAGTAACATCTTTTATTTTAGTTGACAAAGTATTTACACACATTGCTCATCATTTATTTGATCACTTCCCCCTTCATTCTCCATTCGTTCATTTAAACAACAGTTTTTTGAGTACCTGTCTACCATGGGCCAGTCACTAGCCAAGCCCTGAGGATATAAAATATAAAACGCAGTTTCTTTCTTGAGACACCAGCTGGTTGTGAGGATAGACAGTGAGACGCCTCTAGTCCAGTGTGATAGGCATCTCAGTGAAGGCATTTACCAGGGACTAGAGGAAAGATAAATGTACCCAGGAGACTGGAGAAGGCTTCCCAGAAGAGGTGGCATTCAAGCTGAATCATGAAGCTGATTAGGAGTTTACTCAACAAAAGGAAGACGTGCATGCACCACCTGAGATGTTCCGTGTGTCGAGCATAAGGACCATAGTGTTTTGGAGGAATGGAGAGAACTTCAGGATGCTGGAGCAGGGGAGTGGTAGAAATGAGACAGCTGTAGGAAACAATAGCAATTTCATTTGATGCTCACAAAGGGAAAATACTATTAATCCCATTTTACTGGGAAAGAAAGAGAAATTAACTTGCCTAGTATCACATACCTGGTTAGCAGGAAGACTAACTGTGCCCCGTTGTCTGCCTCCCCCTCTTTCCGATAGCAACAGACGTGTCCCTCCATGTCCTTCTTCCACTGTCTGTGAATGATTCTTTGCTTGTTTGTTATTCCCGCTGTATCGGGAGCCTTGTGATTCTAAGGGCCACGCCTTGAGTGCTAGCATGCATTCATCGCCTGCCTTGTGCCTGGCACCCAACAGGCGTCGAGCAAATCTTTGTTAAATGAGTTTTATTGCAGCAAAATTCTGGCATCTAGCAGGAGAGCTGGACGAGGTTTTTTCTAAAGCCCTCTCTGACCTCGTGGTTCTAGATTGAGTTTGCTTCCATGGGAAGGTGAGATTTTCTTTGGGGGTCAAAATACGTGGATACCACCTGGGACCTATTGTTGCTTATTTATCGGGGGGCGGGAGGATTTCCCGTCCGGAGCCTGCTCTCCGTCTGTCACAGGCGTCTTTATTGGTTTACATGTGAGATCTGTTTACGCTTGCCGTCCACATGAGAGCTGCTCCTTCAATAATTCATAGAAACGTCGCACAAAATTAATCCACAACGAGAACTCGAACTTGACTACAGCCGAAGCCCTTGCTTGTGAATGTCTTTGTTACTGACAGCACACCCGCCGGAGCCCTTTTCAGTGTTTCCTGGGTTCTGAATCCTCCTTTAAGAAGAGCCAGATTGAGGAAATCATTAATCTCTGACAGTTGTGTAGATATAATTAAAGATATATGAATTTAAAAATACCTGCTATGTCAAATTACTTCCTAAAAGAGCAGGGAGGGGGGAGAGAGAGAGTTCTATTTAAAATGTCAGATACAGACACATTAGGCCAAGTAGTCAAAGCACTGTATGTCTGTCACTCATGAAAACTGACAATTAGGTCCATAAATAGATTTTACAGGCTTCCACACAAGAGCGCACATCGCGCACGTCTCGGCCGCATAAAGATGAGGCGCGCGGATGGCAGCCGCTGACTCACGAGAAGGGAGCAGGGATTGCGAGGCGCTGCGTGCGGCGTTCGGGGCAAATGCAGCGCGGGGGCTGGTGTGGGCTCTTGGGAGGAGGGGAGCCGCTCACGGAGGGGAAGGCCGTGGCATCCCGTCCCAGCTTTAACACGCAGCCCCCACGCGAGCTGCGGCCAGTCTCCTCTCCCTGGGTGTGGCTCTGTTCCCCCATCTGCAAAATGGCATCAGTAACACTGTCTCCGCTGTTCTAAGGGTTGTCAGGAGGATGAAGTGAGGTTAGTATAAAGCTGCTTGGAAACTGAAGAAGACCGTACATACGTTCGTCAGCCTCTGATTTTTATTTCTGAGATTGCTATTGTTGTTGGTATTAACAGCTGAGATATTGATATATACAGCAGGAAGAGATGGGGTAGGTGATCAGAAAGCATATTAAGACCAAGACATCAGGGAATCAAGAGAAGTGGCAGAAAGTCACTGGGGACTTTTCCTCACCTTTGAGGGCAGGAAATTAAGCCACGTGAGAGAGACAGGTGAGACCAGAGACCTGCTCTCAAGTTCAGGCTCCGTGCTCAGCCGTCCTCGCTCTCTAGGGTTCAACCTTGTTCAAGGCACGTGACATCTCTGACTCTCAGTCTCCCTTTCCACAAAATAGGTCACGTGATTCTATAATTACCTTCCACGGGACTGTTGTAAAGTCAGATAAAAATCACAGACATGCCCTGGAGATTGTAATGCCAATGTCAAGTTTATGATTGAAAATATGATTGTGATCAGTTAGACTGGAAAGGGGTCAGAGGCAGGTCAGGTACCCACCCTCTGTTCTATCATTCATTCATTCATTGACCTCATTCAATAATCGTATGTTTAATTTACTCATTTTTTATGTTTCCCCTTTATTTTTTGTCTCCCATCGATAGACTGTGAGTTCCACAAAGGCAGGCATTTTTTTGTGTGTTTTGTTCATTGAAGTGTCCCAAATGCCTAGATGAGTTCCCAGCACCTAGTAGGTGAACAATAGATATTTAGTGAACTAAGTCTATTATATGTTTGGCGTTATGGTGGGAGCAGGTGCTGGGGTTCAGAAAAGAAGAGGGGAGAGTATTGTCCTTCCTGAGTTCCTGGTTTGGCTGGGGCTCAAGGGGACACATTTGAACAGGTGCGTCCAAAGCAAAAGGCTAAGTGCAATGTGATATATAGAGAAGCTATACCCCATGCATAGTTGTACCTGTGGAAGGAGAACATGGTGTGAATACAGGGGAGCTGCAGATAGACTGAGTATGTGTGTAAGAGTTGGGGAGCGTAGAAGAAGCTGGGCTCTCAGGCCACATCAGGAGGGGGCAGCGCTCTCAGGGGGCTCTGTCTGCCCCGTGCGCTGTAGGGCACATTCCTGGCATTGGAATGGGGCACGCCTGAGCTTAAATCCAGACCACTGTCAGACAATTGTGACCTTGCATAAGTCATCTAACCACTTTGAGTCGCATTTTCTTCTTTTGAGAAACATTGTGAAGATTTAATGCAATAACAGATGTAGTGGAAATTGTTGGCATGAAGGCTGACCCTCAGCGAGCGGCCTCCAGTCCACCCACTGGTCCTTTGCTGTTCTCTCCAACCCTGAAAGAAATGTAGCTTTTCCAGGTACTTTTCCTTTGAGTATAATTTTTCTCTTAGTCCCTCATAGCACAAGGAGGTCTGGATCTGATTTCCTCCACTGCTGTGGCTGCTACCCCTGCCATGACTTCTGCTGCTGTGCAGTCGCCACCACGACCACCGCCGCCGCCACTGCTACCACACCTCCTCCTGTGCTCAGTTATGACTCTGACCACTACTGCACTTCTGCTGCCATTACTACCTACCGTCATTGCTGTGATCAGCTACCGTTAATGAGCGCTTACCAGTCCAGGTGTTGGCCAAAGCATTTCATATACATCATTTGATTTAATCTTCACAACGACACGGTGAAAACAGTGATGTCTTCTTACTTGATGAAACTTGGACTTCAAGGCGTTCACTAATTTGCCCAGGTATACTGCTCTTAAGAGATGGGTGCCAGACAGAGACACTCCTGGTCCATGAGCTCCATGAGGGACAAGAAGGCCCCGCCCCACTGGGCACATGCCTGGCACACGCGTGGAGCTCATGAAATACTCCCTGGCCGATGACGCCCTGCTCGAGTCCACTGTGTTCTGAGGCACCTTGGAGGTGGACCTGCCCTGTACTCTTGGAGTGTGGGACCCGTAATTGCAGGATTGGAGAGCACTTCCGAGGGCCTTGTCCCTTCGACTCTGGCTGGGAGCAGAGGTGCGAGGCAGGTGTGCTATTGCTCCCAGAGGAAGAGGCTCTAGGATGCTCCTGATCTCATTTCACATTATGGGTTCAGTGCCTTACAAAGGGGAGGGTAGCCCTAGCGGTCAGACTGGATGCAAATGAGCCTCTTAGAGATGCAAATGACTTTCCCACAAAGAGCTCTGGGTAGGAGCTGAAAGGATGTGTGACTAAAACCACTGACTACTAAAAAAAGAAAGACAAATTCCTTGGGGACTTGCCAGCTAATTAGCAATGCTAGCCCTGCTTGGTGGCCGGCCTGCAGATGCGGGCAAACCTGCAGTTCAGTACTCAGTGGTCATCCTTGTGGGCGGCTCTGGGGAGGAGCATCTGGGACGAGAGCGCAAGCTGGGGGCCCGGAGGGTCTCATTACGTGGCCCCCACCCTGCTGAAAGCTCTCTGGGAGAAACGGAGCTCCTCTTGACTCTTGATGATGGTATTGGATGTGATTCCAGTCCGAGAAGCCTGGTTCAAATGTAGCTTCTGCCACATAAAGCTGTGTGACCTCGGGTAGGTCATTTACTTTCTGAGCCTCGGTTTCTTCGTTGGTACAATGGGAATGACCATGCTCAGTGACGCGGGTGGATGTGAGTATTAACAGATCAAGCTGCTTCTCAGCCCTGCCAGCTGCTTCCTTTCCTCCACTCTCTGAACTGCTTCCTGGACTCCATCTGTTGACAGTCATTTCTTCGTTGCCTGGCTGGAACCCCGGCCCCCCTCCCTGCCACTGCCCCAAGGCCTCCTCCTCTCTCCCCCTCCCAGAAACCTCATTGGGGACTGTGGCTGTGCCTTTTTTATTTCCGTTTGCCCAGTGCGGGTACTGGATGGGTGGGTGATGAATAGTGAATAAATGATGAGCCCTGATGTCCCCGTCATTCCACACAAAAAAGCGGCAATAACGCTTCTATACCACACTTAAGTTTGGAAAAGTATTTTTAATGTTAACTTATTATTATGTAATCTGCATTACAGTCTGTGAGGCAAGCTGTATTACTATCATTTGACAACTGACAGAGTTGAGTTGACTGTGGTGGCAGTGACTTGCCCGAGCTCACCCTACTGGTGTGTGGGCCGTCTGCCACTTCATCACTCGTGGGCAGGTGTGCCCTGAGACCTCCCAGCGCCCACTGAGCTCGGGGTGCCTTTGCTCTTTTCTCCCCTCCTTATAGCTTCCCACCGGGAGTCGACCTGATTCTTGCGGAGACACTTAAATGAGCAATTCTACCTGCCTGGGACCCCAGTCTAGACGTGGACCACCAGACTGAGAAGGCGATCCCTGATGTGGGGGAAAAGAGGGAGGGGCTCTGAGGCCTCTGAAAGGACTCTCTACCTCTTTCATCTCTTGTTATAGAAGACATATTATGTAGTCACGGAGTGTGTCCCCAGCTACACTTTGAGAAAATATATGCCAGATTCCAAGGAGATTCATTTCGAGGTGTGAAGAATTGAATCCAGGCCGACTGTGTTCCTGGCAAAGGCTGGGGTGGTGGGTGGGGGCTGCAGCAAGCTACCAGAGGGCCAGAGTTCGCCAGTGTGTACGAGCAGATTAGGAGGGTAGGAGGAGCAATCATAAATGCAGCTAGCAATTATTGAGTGCTTACTGTGTACAGGCACTGATCCAGATACCTTATAGATAGTAACTCATTACTCCTCACAACGATTGCATTTGATAGCTGTTATCATGGTCCCATTTCATGGAAGGGGAAACCGTAGCACAGAGAGGTTAATAACTTGCCCGAGGTCACACAGCAGAAGATGGCAGAGCTATAATGTGAACCCAGTCTGGCTATCTCCAGAGTTGGCTTTTCTAACCATGCTACCATGCTGTGGGGTAGAAAACAGTCCCCTCTGACTTAAAGAGCTGGCATCGTGTGAGCTGAAAACTGCCCAGGTCCTAGTGATGTGGGCCAAGGAGTGATGAGGGCAGATGTATGGAATCACTGAGTGGCAGAAAACTGGGAGCCCTGGATATCTCGAACCTGCTTTTTGACCCTAGGTGAGTCCCCTGACTTCCCTCTGCCTCAGTTTCCTTATCTGTACCATGAAGGATTGGGTTAGACGATCCCAGAAAGGCCATTTTCTGTGCTATGTAACCTCAGGATCTGTGAGGTTTATGGCATTTCATCGACTCTTGACAGTTAGTGTAGTTCTCAGTGGTTTAGGTGCCAGGCTTTGAATTCAGACTGATTTAAGCTTGCATTGTGCCTCGATGTTTTGCTGGGGGGGCAGGAAGCTTGAATAAACACTTTAAGTTTGGTAAATTGAGCCTCAGTTTCATCATCTGTTAAATGGATGTGCCAGAAGATCCCTTCCCACAGGGTGAGAAGATGAAGTGAGATCATGTGCATGGTGCGCTTACTTTGCAGCCTGGCCCTCCCTAAGAACCCAGGTAATGGTGGCTTCACCTGATTACAATGTGGTGGGGACTCTCTGGTCACCCACCCTAAAGCATGATCGCCGTGAGGGAAGGCGGGCCCGTGTCATCCTCTTCTCTCCGTCTCCACGCGCCGAGCAGCAGACCTGGCATGGAGCAGCCTAGGTGGGCGTTTGAGGGGCAGGAAGGCAGTGTGTGTGCTGCTGAGCCCGCCCCACGGCCGAGCAGGCCAGCGAGGTGCTTCTCGGTGGAGTTCTCAGTGCTGTGTGTATTCTGGAGTTCTGAAAGTCTCCAGACTTTCCAGACCGGGTGCTTTCAGTCTTGAACGAACAATCAGGAACAAACTCTGAGGTTTGCAGACTCTGTCGCCTGTTTTTGTAATCACCTCACTCCTTTTTTCCTCATTGTACTAGCAGATGAGAGGAAATTGAGGACAATGTTAAAAAATAACAACAACAAAACCAAAACTTAATTAGCTGAAAAGCTATGGAGACCCTTTAAGACAGTGCTTGATGTCTTGGTCCATGTTAATCCTTTAAGTCCCATGGCAGGGTCACAGAAGCCCAGAAATCATTGGCAGCAATCGGCAGAGGGAAGACTTCCTCTTAAAACTGGTTAATAACCTCTTTCTTACTTCTTACACACTAGTTTCATTGTGAACCAAGTAAATTACAGATGACTGCGCCTTCACCTGTGCGTCATGCACTCTGTGTGTTCTGCAGTTTCTCACAGTTGCCCTTCCCTGCCTCTGCTCACCAGGAACCAGCAAGGCACCAAACCTCCCAGAACTTTCCCTGCCCTCTCGTCCTTTGCATCTTTGCACGTGCTGTTCGCTCAGCCTGCAGTGTTGTTCTCTCTTCCTCAAGGCCGACTCCTGCTTACTGATTAAGCCTTAGTTCAGCTACTCCTGTTCCAGAATGAGATGCCCTGACGGACAAGCCCCGGTTTGAATTAGCAATGCTCCTCTCTCCTCTTCTGGAAACTTCTGCTTCCCTCTCTATAGGCCCCACTTCACTGTGTTTCAGTTGCCTCTTTACTGGTCTGCCTCCTATCTAAACTGTGTGTCTCCTAAGGACAAGGGCTGGGTCTGTGTTAATTATCTCCCCAGCCAGTGCTTAATATATTTTCTCAGCTGAATGGTTCGTGAACCAAAAGAGGTCAAATCGGGCCTGCATGTAAAGAGTGCCCTGCCCAGGGAAGTCAGAGACCAAAGGATAGAATGCTGGCCCAAGGAGTTTTGTCTTGAACGTCTGTTACACAACATCTAAAAGGGTAACACGGTCCAGATGTCAATTATCTATGTAGTGTTGCTCTCCAAGGTGCTTAATCAAAACCATCTTATTAATTCTCACCAGAATCTTCCAAGGAGACGAGAAAGTAGAAGAATTTATTTTTTTGAAGCATGAGAAAATGAGACATCAAAGGTGCTGAACCTGCACATTCCGAGGTTGATACAATTAGCTCCCGCCCCTGGGGGAGTAGATAGAGAATTCACTCTCCTCACCAAGCCTGCGCCTCCCACTCCCGCCCTGACATCACTCTGACATGGCTCCCCACCCCCAGCCCACCTCCCACCTTCCCGCTGCCATCTATTTATGACTTGCTGTGTCACATCCGGGGCCACAGAGGATTTTAGAAGTGGAGCGAGAGCAAATCCTGTCGAACAATTTAACTAGATTCAAAAGGATTTGGATCATTTGCGTAATTGGGCTAGCAGATGGTAAATGTAGTTCAAAGTACAAAAATGTAGAATAATTACAAGGGGAGAAAGTAACACAGTTTATGGATGAGGAAAGTGATTTGGGAGAAAAGCTCATTGAAATGATTATCACAATGCTCTAGAAGAGAAGGACAAACAGCAGAGCTCTGGGTACCAGAGGCAGAGCACTGAGCACCCTCGTGTCTCCCTGGCTGGTTGGAATGCGGGAGAGAGGACATGCCTGCCTTCTGAAGGGAGAAAGGAGATGATTGGCATGGAGAGGCGTCTGGGGAGGACGGTGATTGGCCAGGCAGAAGAGCAGCCATGGTCACTTCATTGGCTTCCCATCTCACCTGCTTCCTTCTCACCTGTGACCCTTGGTGAGAATCTTTCCAGGAGCCTCAGTTCCCCTGCTGTAATATGAGCCGACTAATGCCTGCTGCTTGGGAGAATATGTGAGATCGTGGATGTGAGAAATACAAGCAACTTATTCTGCAAACTCAGGAAATATACTCTTATGAGTATTAATTTTGTATTCACAATGCCAAACCAAAATCTGGTGCTTTAAGTGAGTGGAGATCGGCAATGTAGCGTGTGGAATGGAAATTGGAAATGAGTTTTCTAGTGTGGCAGGCTGAGAATGACGCCCAAGCATCCGTGTCCTAATCCTCAGAGCCTGTGGATGGCACAGGCACGGGCCTTTGCAGATGGGGTTAAATGAAGGATCTTGAGGTAAGGAGATTATTCTGAATTATCCAGGCAGGCCCTAAATGCGATCAAATGTGTGCTTTTAAGGGGGAGGTGGAGGGAGATCTGACATGGAAGAAGAAGGCAATTTGACCATGAGGCACAGATTGGAATGATGTGGCCACAAGCCAAAGAATGCTGGTAGCCACTAGAACCTGGAAGAGGCAAGAATAGGATGCTCTCCTAGAGCCTCCAGTGGGAACCCAGCCTGGCCAATGCTTTCATTTCAATTCAAGGAAACTGACTTTAGACTTCTGGCTTCTAGAACTCTGAGAGAATAAATGTCTGTTGCATTAAACCGCTAGGTTTGGGGGTAATTTGTTCTACCAGCCACAGGAAACTGATAAAAGTAGAAATAGAATCCGACTAGTACATTCAAGATCTGGATCAAGGGGCCAGCCCCATGGCTAAGTGGTTATGTTCGCGCTCTCTGCTTTGGCGGCCCAGGGTTTCATCGGTTCGGATCCTGGGCGCGGACATGGCACTGCTCGTTGGGCCATGCTGAGGTGGCATCCCGCATGGTGGACCCAGAAGGACTTACAACTAGAATATAAAACTGTGTACTGGGGGGCTTATGTGGAGAAGAATAACAAAGAAAAAGATTGGCAGCAGATGTTAGCTCGGGGCCAATCTTTAAAAAAATAAATAAAAGATCTACATCAAGTCCAGGCTCTCACTTCACTCACTTCAGTGGAACCCTGGGCCATCTGTTTTGACCTCAGTCTCTTCATCTTTAAAATAAGCTAATACTGCGTTCCTTATATGGGTTATTGGGAGGATGTCAAAGAGGTCATTCGTGTACGTCATCCACCACACATTCCTAAAAACACGCTGGGCGTAGTTTGAACTTTTGAATCTGGTGGCATTTAGTCACGCTTGGAATTGCAGAGGAGCTCACATGGCACCGTTTTGGAGAACGGGGGTGACAGTCAGCATCATGGAGGTGGCTGGGAGTGTCGATGACACTCAGACATCTGTCTGAAGGAGGCAGTACTGTGGCTCCAAGAAGGGGCTCCAACCCGGCTCCGGTTCTGAGGAGGTTGGGAGGCCAGGAAAGGTGATCCAGCAGGACTCGGGAGCTGGCACCACGACCGAGCGGGGGTGTTTCAGTTAGGAATCAGCGTTGGGGCAGGGAAGTCATCCTGGGGACACGTGATCCCGGGTCTGATCGCCAGGGAAGGAAACTCAGGTGAGATTGCTGGGCCAGATGCTAGGTTTCTAAGGACCACGTAATGCCTGGCCCGAAGCTTTTGAAGCTGATGGTATAAATGCCACCTCCATCAGAATGGTCACGGAGACTGCGGTGGGTCCAGTCCAAGAACAGTGGCTGCTAGACAGTCAGGGGTACTGAAGGCTGCTTTGGAAATTCGGGCCACCAACGAAGGATGTCTGAACTGGACCGAGGTGCTTCTGGAGAGGGCCAGCATGTGTCCCACTTCAGGAAATAGGCTGGCTGAGCAGCCAGGACACCTCTTGATCAAGAAGGAAAATGAGAATACAGAACCAGCAACATTATTCAAGGGTTTGAGTCTGAAGAACAAGGGAAGGTAGTAACAGGAAGTGAGGCACGGGGTCAGAATTGGAAAAGATCAGCGGTATCTGGAAAGCTGAGTGTCAGATGGGTACAAGCAAGCGGTTCCAGCGAAGCTTGTGGACAAAGGCAGGGCCTGACGGACCCTTGCTGTGTGGGACTGTGGTGCTGGCCGTGGCACACAGAGGCTCTGATGGATAAGTATGGAAAATGAAGACGGGAGAGAGTAAGCGGTTGGCTTAAGGACTCAGCCTATTGGGACAGCGCTGGACCTAGAACCTTTGTCCTTTGCAAGATTTTGAAACTGATCAAATACAACCTTTTTGTAGGTCTCAGAGACTCCTTGCTCTTGAATTTAGAGAGATTGTGCTCCCGATCCCGCCTCTGTTCTAATCAGCACGCACAGTTTAATAACTTCTCTGCTCTCTCATTACACCTCAAGTTTTTGACCATCATTTAAGGAAAGAATGTGTAGGGAGAAAGGGAGGACTCAGGAATAAAAAGTAATTAAACATAATAAGTCTCTTGAGATTAGCCGTTAATTTGGACGTGAAATGTAAAATTGCCTGTAAAGTAATAAGGGATGATATCAAGTGATTTGTAATATCCAGCTTGGGAAGTAACATGCTGACAACATTGCACGGGGTAGGATAATGCAGTGGCAGTTCCCTAATTTTTGGAGAATTAATGATGTTGTTTCATTTCACTGCTGATTTAAGATATACATTTCACAAATGGCACATTAAGGCAAATGTATGGAAATTGCACCTAAAGAGCTGAATAGTTGGGAAATGGCAGCCCCTTGAACACAGCAGTTTTATGATAGCTTAGGTTTAATGCTTACTCAGTAGATATTTACAACTGTTTATTTTAATGCCTTGCAATACCATTTCAACAGAATTATCAGAAATATTGTGAGAGGGGCTTATGAGTATGTTGGAGTAACATTCTGATTTAGTTGGTAGACTGAAAAAGAGACCAGGCTACTCTTAAGGAAAAGACACGTGTATTTTTAATAGAACAGAGGAGTTGGATATTACTTATCATGCTAGAAGAGATGTGTTGTTTGGAATTTATAGAATATATATAAAGTGCATAATAAAATGAGTTAAGACAATTTCATAACCAGGTTTGACTCAAACTTTTTAAAGGAATTATTATGATGGAGGCTGCTTCTAATGTGTTAGTTTCTTGGAGAAGCAGCGTGATTGTTCAGTTGAACATTCAAATGTTTTCAGGGGAAAAACCAACCATTAATTCATTCATTCATTCATTTGTTTGTTCATTCATGCTATTTCACTTATTCATTCATCATATGTTTATTGATCACCTACTGTTTGCCAGGCACTGTATTGAGTGTTGGGGATTCAGTAGTTAAAAAAACAGTAGTCTCTTACATTCTGTGTTATGGACATAAGATAGTATTGTATTCTGTAATGGTTAAGGCCTTGACAAGATACTTACGGTCTAAGTGGAAAAGCAGAATGAACATCATTTTCAATTTCATCTGTGTGATGTGTGTATCTGGTAAGAGTAGAGGAATTAATTATTGGAGAAAAATACTCTGAATAATAAATGCATATATCTATGGTTTTGCAGATTAAGCATATATTTTATCTTTGGTTTTGTTTTTATATTAAGTTTTCCACAAAATATTCATGGCTTAGCAAGAAAAGAAAAGGAAGTAACTACCCGAGATGGTTACTGGTCCATTGCTGAGCGGCATTGGTGAGCAGAGGGTTTTTAGGAGGTTTGCTGTGTTACATAGAAAACTTGGTGTGAACAGTAATTGATTTGGATTCTTTGTGTATTATGCTGAATTTGCCCTTGTTTTAAAGCCCAGAAGTTATCTCTTTTGTTTGGCATGTTCTCACCTCGAGCCAGAGCAATGATTTCTGACGTGATTAAGGGATTTCACGCTAGTGAAGGATTATTAAAAAATAGGCGCTTTTGGTAATTGATTATTTTGTCTGTTACCTTAATGATACTGTCTGAAGGATGAAATATCTTTCCTCCATTTTCCAAAGCAGCCTTCAGTAACCCCGGTGACACTGGGTTTTCCGCCCTGGCTTTAATTATTCCTTGCAGAAGCTCCTGCTCCGAGTCTGAGTGTGCTTCACCACGGTGAGAGGACCCCGCTGAGGAACTAGCCCACAAGAGCATCCTGAGCCAGCCGCGGAATTTGGAAACCATGAGAAAGCAGGGCAATTTCGTTACTCATTCACTTGAAATAATCCCGGGACTGCTTTCAGTGACATGGTTCCTTCAGCAAATAAAGATAAGCCACATCCCCGGGCGCCCAGAGAAGGGGAGGATTCTCTAAATTAATTCCAGGCTCAGATAATTCAGCAGTATTTGTAATATTCTGTGCATAAATTGGCAATTTGCTAGAAAGATCAGGAAATGATAAGGGCTTTCTGTCCCCTCCCCCTCCTCATCTTAACAACTGCTGAGGCAGCTATCGGGATAAAAGAAATGTTTTGTGTTTAATAAATGCCCTCTCAGGTGATGCACTGGAGAAGGGTGTCCACACACCACACCCTCCCCTTCAAAGCAGTCATTTTTCATCAGAGGAACTGAGGGACGTGGGGAGAAATGGGTTTAATGTTTTTCAACACAACAAAGTTTTATATGAAAAATAAACACACTAGCATGAAAAACTACAGAATAAGAGTGCGAACTTACAGGGTTTCCTCTTTTCAATTTAAAGGTGCCGTTAGGGGCTGCTGCGTGGCCGACTGGTTAAGTTCGCGCGCTCCACTTCAGTGGTCCAGGGTCTCGCCGGTTTGGATCGTGGGCGTGCACATGGCACCGCTCCTTAGGCCATGCCGAGGCGGTGTCCCACACAGCACAACCAGAAGGACCCACAACTAAAATCTACAACTATGTACAGGGGGATTTGGGGAGAAAAAGCACAAAAGAAAACAAAAAGGTGCTGTGCTTGGTTGGTTTTGTGGTGCTGTCCTTACTGACGGTACCACGTCCTGAATCCAAAGTGCAGTATGTCTGGAATCTCTCCTCCTTCTGGCCCCCAAGCCATTTGTTTGACTTGAGCTCTTCCTGGGGACTCTTTGGCAGGGCTGCTTACTCATGGCCCTCTCCCTCTGCATTTTGAGCCAACTGCAAACCTGACACAGGAACCAGATAGAGACAAAAAATACCCTCCTGCGGTTGGCAAAGCTGGGCTGGAATGTGTGGCTTAGCTCTCTGGCTGGAATCAGCCTTCCTTCTACTTGCCCCCCAGGCCGGCACCTGGGACCTACTTGAGTCAAAATGAGGTCTGCCGAGCTAACAGTCACCCAGCCGGTCACAGGGATGAGGACAGTGCTCTCCTCACACCCTCTCTGTACCGCCCCTCTCAATACACATGGCCAGGCTTGCCCTGGTTGGCCTGACACCAGTGTGCTCACTGTCTTCATGCAGATCCTGAAGCAGAAGAGCCCCAAATGGGCTGAGCTTCCCTCCTCACAGCTGCTCCCACTCTCAGGGATCCAATGACTCCTCCTCATGTAGGAAGCAGCAGTAGAGGGGGATGAAAGAGCTGATCCGACCTTCCCATTGTTGGAAAGAAAGCAAGGGTCTCCATTGCATGGGCTGTCGGCCTCTTTCTCCCTTCAGACTTCATCCGTCCATCCATCTGCCTGGCCCTTGGCTGTCCAAAATCATCTGCCTAAAACACAAAACTGGTCCTGCCACTCTCCTGCCTTCTGGTCTTTCAGGTTAGCGTGGTTTTAAGCTCCTTCGTGATGTGCCTACCACATGCTCCCCCCATTTTATAACCGCACTCCAACCTCCCCCGCTGTCGATCTGGATTAAATGGAGGCTCCTTTCTCTCAGCCCAGAACCTTGCCTCCAATACGGCCCTCTTTCCTGGGCAGGGCGGCCTCCTTCCCGGTGGCCCAAGTGTCTTTATGTATTTTACATCCATTGTATTACTTATCACAACATATTTGCATTGTTGGTATATTTCTCCCTCTCTCCAGCTAGACACCGAGACCTCATATTTGGAACATAGCAAGTATTAAGTATTTATTGAGTACCTAAATGAATGAACAAAAAAAGAGAGCAATAGAACTTACATTGAATCGTCTGAAAGGAGGTTGTCAAACTGATTTTTTATTTTGTTTTGCTTTTTTGCTTTCATGGAAATAAATATTTCTTAATGCAATTCTTCACTGTTTTAAAGATATCCTTAACATAGTCATGAAGTTTCTCATTATAATCAATGGAAGCAAAGAGAATAAGGGCCCCCGCCTCGTCTAGGGTTCTTCACGGTAACTTCATGCATTCTTAATCCAGTACTTAGTTTGCAGGCACTGGTTTTACTTAGCTGGAATTTTATCCACCTTGCTACTGAATCAAATAGGAGAAGGTGGGCTGTGGGCCAGGTTTGCACTGATAGTCAGCAATGGATGAAAGTTTAAGTTTAAGGGAAGGACAAATGAATGTATCTTTACATTGGATATAAACGGGATTCTCCCCCTGTTATTAAATCTACTCCTTTAAGTTATAGAAACCCTTCTTTGAAGTCTTTGACTCGCTAATATTGGGGTAACAATAGCTGTGATTTATCCTCAAGGACTTAAAGGAAAAAGAAGACAGCTCGAGGTGTGTTTCCTTTCATCCCGCCCGTGCCTCTGTTCCTCGGTTCTGTGCCTGCGGTCCGGGCGGTTTCCGTAGAGCCTGTGGGCTGCGGGGTTCCGTGGCCGAGGTCGTTCCCTGAGTGCCCCGGCATCCGCACACGTGTGCCCCGGCCAGATCCTCTGGTCACGTAGGAAGTCCAGCACTGTCTGTCTCCAAAGTCATTGTCTCCAAACAAAGAAAGAAGCTCCTCCCAGCGGGGTGTGTCTGCAAGAGAAGTGTTTCAGGGAACAGCAAGAGAGGACCTTCCTTTCTGTGATTTCAGTCAGCCAGCTACAAGGAAAGAGGTGTTTTCTGTGCTTTCTGTGGAAAGCGGAGCTGATAAAAGTCCCGGAATGGGGAAATCAAGAGGGCAGCAGATATAAGCACTCGTCTAGCGAGGTCTCTTTTTGTTTCCTCAAGAGCGGGTGTAAGCTTCTTCCTGGCTGCTCCAATCTTCTCCAGGTTATCAGCCATGCCCAGCCATACCCACCTATAACACAGGAAACCTTTTAATACTTTGTTTACAAAACTATTCAGCTCCAGCAGGCTAGGCGGTTTTAAATGGTTGGTCTCTAAAGGAGCCATCTGGGTATAAGATGAAGCTGGGTACATCCTCACAAAATATTCCATAAGTCTTGGCATTTCAATAGGTCCTAGGGACACTGATTAACAGTGATAGGAAAGCCACATCATGACTGGGTTTTCAGACACGGCCCTGTATGCTGCCAGCCCCAGAGCCATTCTTTTCCTTCTGGCGGCAAGACCTTTCCATTCAAGAGATATTTCACATTTCTACAGACTGTTGACCCTTTAACCTAGCATGTTCAAGGGACGATCATTCACATTGGTGAGATCTGGTGGCTTTTTGGTGGCCCAGAGTGACATGTGGAAGACTAGACATCTCAAGGTCTTCATTTAAAATAATATATGATTTTATATGAATTCAATGATACCACATTTTGTTTTCCAACCAGTTAATGTCTCCCTTTACCACCAGCTCCCCGTCCCCCAGCACCACCACACACAACTTCTGAACTCTTATGTGGTGAGAAGAACAGAAGCTTTGAATCCAGAAAGACCCAAGTTTAAATTCTGGGTCTGAAAAATGCTTTCTGGATGATTTTAGTCAAGTTACTTTACCTCTGTAGGTCTCAGATTTCCCATCTATGAAATGAGGAATAAAAGTATTCCCCTTAAAGGGATTGCATGAAACTATGACTATCAAGCATTTAGTCATTTGTTGAGGTAAAAAAAAATGAAATAAGTGTATTTACCAAAATAATGAATTGGTGAAGAGCTGTCAACTGGTTAATGAGTTTTAGCTGTGGGCCCAATATTCTGTAATGATGGGCAAGTACAAATTATGAAAGGTTGTAGATTCTTACTAGAATGTGTGGAAATAGGAAATCTTGGAGAGATTTGCTGGAGTGAGTCTCTTTTAAATAGACTATTGAAACTCAGCTTTGTGTGCTAGGCAATAGGAAAGTCTCAAAAACAATTCTTTAAATCTGTCCTTAAAGGATTTTATAATGTAGTAGAAGAAAGATAAATATTATAGTTTTTAATATGTTTGCTCTCTCCACCTAGGTTATGACCTTGTGTAAGCACTACCTTAGTTTTGCATATTTTTATTCCTTAATAGTTGTAGCCTGAATACAAAAGATATTGAAAGATTAGTGACATAAATAATTACACTACCAAATGTAGCCAGATTGGTGTACTGTTTCCTGCCACTCAAGGTGAGGAACTAACATTTGTCTCTGTGCAAAACTCCTGCAAACTCCCTGGTCCATGGCAGTGAACTTGATTCATCTGCGCAAGGGCGTGGATCTAGTTTCACCTCTGCTGCTAACTACCTCTGTGGTCTTGGGCGAGCACTTTATTTCACTGGGCTTGGACTTCCTCCTCTGTGGCTGAGTTCAGGACAGCAAGAATTCGCTGCATTGTGTGGCAGTCCTGATTCCAGTCACTGGGACCTCAAGGTAAATGAGACATGGGCTTTGCCTTCCACTGCTGCCTTTTAAGAGGAGAGAGAAAGCTATACATTCCTAATTATAGCATGAGAAATGCAAAAAGAAAATTCATGCAAGGCATACAGAGTAAGACATGTTTTAATCTGAACGATAGATTATCAGCGCAGCATTATAGGAGAGGAAATGCTGGGCAGAATTTTGAATGGAGATAGTAGTGGTCAGAAGCAGAAAGTTGAATCGATGGAGTGGGGTAGTGGAAAGAGCATTCGAGATAGCATGTGCAAAGTCAGGACAAGGCCTAGTGGGTCCAGGTCAAATGATAAGTAGAACTGTTCGTTTGGGAGCTTCATGAGAGTGGGGATTTTGTTTGATTCACTAATAGAACTCCAGCTCCTAGAATAAGCCCTGAGACGCGGCACTCAATAAACAAATGATAAAGGAAATAAATTAGCATAAAGCAAAAGGTGTTTTCCTCTATATATCCAAGGTCCACATCAAAATTTAGTAACTAGGCTCCTTTGTTTATTTGTCTTATTTTCCCAACTAGATCCTAAGTTCCTCACTTGGAACTTGGAAGCACTTGGAAAGCCTCAGCAGACACTTGACAGTTGAATAACTGATTGAAGCACTGTGTGAAACCTTTAGAGAAGGTCTGACTTGGCACTGACCACATGTGGGGGGCGTGAACTTAACATGCAGTAGAAATCAGGTGGGTTAAGTCTGAGAATTATCCTGGGAAGTATGATAGTGAAGCCAAGACAGCGTCTGAAAGAGACTCAACTGGGCTTCACGAGAAGGAAAGTGTTAGAGAAAGGTTCACTGGAGATTAAGTAACATCCCATATACTATAATGAGGGCCTGAGCGAATGCAGACACCTGTGGTTAAAGAAAATCACAGTTTCTACACAACCAGCAGAGTTGTGGGCATCGGGGACCTTCCTGCTTCATTATTCTGAGGAATAGCATTATCAGGGAATTGCAAAGATTTGAGCTTCAAAATCAATATGTGTTGAGAATGACATGGCAGGAAAGCCAGAAACTATAATACTTTGAACAGTTTTTATAGTCAATTTTGAGAAAGTCCATGAATTCAAATTCAAGCACATATTTTCAGCACCGGCACTCGTTAGCTGATATAGGCGTGTGTTTTGTTGTTGTTTTTTTCTTTTCTTTTTGAAGCGTTTAATGAGTATATACTATGTGCCAAGCACTGTTCTAGTTCTGTGGTCTGTTCAGTGCTGTGGATCCTGCTCTAAAAGACGGTGCCGTTGTATTAGTTAGAAGAATTCCAGCCACTCTCCTCCAAAATGTGTCATCATTCAAGAAACGTTGGAGTTAACGTCTCACTCATGTAACAATACTGGGCAGATGGACTGGTTAGTAGGCACCTCTTTTCTGTGCAGTCCTTTGGGAACACAGGCTAGAGGAGGCTCTAGTGTTTTCTACAAGTAGGTTCAAGGCCTTCCTGGGGCTGGTCTCCGTTCCAGACAACTAAAAGGGACAAAGGGAAGAGGAGAGCATCCACGGGTGGTCTTTACAGACGAGGCCTGAAAGTGCCACTCATCACTCCCATCTATATTCCATGAACTAGAACCACATCTTACTGCACGGGAGGCTGGAAAATGTGGTCTGGCTGTGTTCCCAGGCTGTGTACCTTAGCAATCTACTGGAGAAGATAGGTGAGGTTCAAAGTTCGTGGTAATACACTAAAAAGGAGGACCACGTAAATTTATTGGCTGCTAGGTGATAGGCCCCTCGCTTTATACTTCCACATGAATTATAGTATTTTGTCCTCCAAATAATTTTGTGAGTTACGTATTATTAGAATCATTTTACAAAAGAAGAAATGGAGACTCAGAGCATTTTAAGCAGTTTTTGATGGTATTTATTTGAACCCACTGGTGGGAAATTGAAAGGAAGGTTTGATGCAGTCACTGTGTCCCTAATTTGCAGAGCGATTAGTATTGTTTTCATTGGTCAGGAGTAACAATGCAACAAATATCGTCTTCTGCTTCTCAAGACAGAGTTTTCAGCTGGAGATCATCGATCCTTGTTCTGATTTGCTCGTTAGCACACTTTTGGTGATGTGTGACTTCCAGGAGAAGTTTAGCTGGTGACACTCAGCGATAAGGCGTGGAGCAGAGGCTCACTGCTCACTCGTTTATTTGCCAGTCTATCATCTGTCTTTCGTCGGTCCATTCGTTTGTTCATTCTTTCTTTCATCAAACATGTCTAGCATTTACTGTGTGAGGAGTTTGGATTACAACGATAAAAAATATGGTGCCTTGCCTTTGGCTAGCTCAATGTCTAGTGAAGGAATCAGACATGGAAAAAGGTAATTAAAATGTTGTAAGGTTTAAAAAGGTCATGGGACAGAAAATGTAATTGGGCTAAGAGATGGGAGGGCCAACTCTGCCAGAGAGCGATCCGAGAGAAAATGCACACCAAGGGAATAGACAGATTTGGGGAAATGAAGAGTTTTCCCAGCTTAAAGAAGCAACAGGCAGAACATTCCAGGTAAAGGAAACAGCACAAATAAAGGAAAATAGGATTATAAAGATGGAGTATGTTCAAGATTGGTTTAAAAAAAAACAAACCAAGTGGAAGATGACTGTGGGGAATAACCGGGGACGTGAATGGCTTGGACCTTCGTGTTTAAGAAAGGCAGACCCTTGAGGCTGATGTTCTTTTCATTTGCCTCCATGATGGGTTGGGCTCATGCGTAGTTGTCAGTGTTAGTCTATAACCCTTGGTATGGCCTTCAAAGCCACCACCAGCACAGCTTTTGTCACATACTAGGCAGTGCTAGGATCCATCTGCCCCCAGTGGATCTCTCCAGAGGCCAAAGTAGGGACAGGAACTCACCAAGGGGTAAACTTCTAGTGCATCAACTGCTGGTCCAGCAGGCAAGCCTGACATGCAAAAGGAGAGTCCTCGAGGTAACACGCTGGATAGTTGCAAGGAGACAGTGAGCAGCAGAGTGGGGACAAGGGTGGTGGGCAGCCAAGGCTTTGGCTCTGAGCGTGGTTCATTCTCCCTTCCCTGTTCCCCGCGTTCTTTCTCCTTCCCGCAAAACATACACACACACACACAAAGAGAGAGAGAGAGATTGAGATTCTGCTTATTGGGAGCTTGCTGGATGCTTAGAATTTGGTTAGCTCAGTCATAAGAAAAAAAAGACCCCACAGTTGGGGGCAAAGAGTGTTGGGAAAAGCCACCATGCTGTAGGCCCATGCGAGTGACAGTGTATGGGTGAGATGCACCATTCACCGCTAACTCTCTATGGAACTTTTCCGTGTACACCTCAGCTCTTATATTCACACACAGTAATTTCAGGGACTACTCGTAATTATGCCAAGTAAGGCAGCCCTTAAGAATGATTAAGATAAAAATGGTAATAATAAACATGTAAGTATTGATGCGTCATGGCTGATCGATCATATCTTTCCCATTTAGCTGGTGGATAGTTAGTGCTGTTAGTAGGCGTGATGGCTCACACACAACCTACAGTGAACCTCATAGTGCCCATTTTACGACTCTCTGGCAGCTGGTAACAACCCACTTCAAGTCAATGCACCAAATGTTTATTGAGTGTCTACTAAGTACAGGGATTGTGCTGCCAAAATAGCAGCAATCAGAGAATCCGGATCTGAAATTGCGCTTCTTGAGTTTTTCCAGTTGGTTTATTGTGTTTAGATTCATGGCTCTAGGGAATGACAAATGGAGACCGTCTAAAAACAGTTCTGCTTACATGTGTTTTGAAATGCTTAGAGTTTTGGCTCTTGTATAAATGAAAAGCAGGTTAATAGTTACTTTAAGAATAGCTGGTAGATTAGGATGTTTAGTATTTGCTGGTAAATATTAAGATTCTTAATAGTAAGTGACTTTAAAAAATGTTGAATGGGTTGGGAAAATTAAATTATGTAGAGGAATATCTAAAAATTGTGAAGCAAGCATCAAGGAGTTATACGTAGACCCAAGGAGTTATGTGTGTGTTGCTATTGTTGTTGAGTGTGTGTTTTTTCTTCTTCCTGTTTTTGCTTTTTCCTTGAGAAGTAACAATAAGGAAATTGTAAGGGCCAATAGGTTCTGAGATAGCACATGCTCTGAGCACCTCCTTTAGAAATGCAGGCACCTCCTGTAGCCCCTGATATATACTTGCCCCCATCCCTACTTGCACGCCCAGGAAAGGACCTTGGCACTTATTTCACTCCAGAGGAGTTTCTTGTCTCTTCATGTCTTTGCCTAAGGAAAGTCCTTTATGACCCCTTTACCCAGAGTTAGAAGATTAAAGGCAGAAGAGAAGCACCTGAAAATGCTTTTGTCACCAAGATGCTCTGAATCCCCAAAGGGAAAAGCTATAAAGATGCTTTTAACTCTTAGAAAAAGTTCAGGGTATGTTGAAGGTTGTTTTTTCTAGGACCTCGGAGTTGGGCTTGTAAAATATACTGTACTACCTTTAACAATTTCAGCCATAGATGTCTGACCATTTACTTGTGATATCTTTTTGTATATAGTACCTAGGAAAAGATAGACGAGCTCCCTCAAAGACTAAGACTGTGTGGTTGTCCTAACTCGAGCAGGCTCTTCTGTGACATGTTCTAAGACTGTAATGTAAGATTGAGAAATATATGAATTAGGGGAACTTACTTGGCTGTGACTGACAGCGGTAACAAGTAGGATCCATAGAGCTCTTGGAAACCTGGGCTTTCATTCAGTTGGTATCAGAATGCAAGGGGATTAATACGGTAGATGGGCCCTAGAGGGAGAAGGTAATAAGCAATGAGTGTTTGAAGCTTTGCGGGTTAGGGGAACAAGCCCCATGGCATCCTTTCCGTGGCAGAACCCAGCCAAGAGCCCACAGTAAGGGAAGTGAAGGGCTGATTCCTAGGACAGGATCTGATAAAGGCTAGACACAGAAGAAGTCTCTGTAGAAATAGGTGGCATTCGCATTCCAGATGAGGAACATGTACAGCTGCAAACTGAGTTGGCAGTGTAGTTGTATATGCTGGCCAAATTCACAGAAGAATAGTAGCTTAGTTATTACTTGCATGTTCAGACCCCACTCGAAACTCAACAGCTACTCAGCCTATGGCAACATGACCAATTCCAGGCCCCACTTGCTCGTGGTACTGATGATCTACTTTCTGCTCTGGTTGGTAAACTTTAGACTTGATAGAGTGGAACCCAGGGGTTTTATACAGAGGTTATGTGTCTCAGAGAGGGACTGGAGGAGGAAGAAGCAGGCTGCAAACGTCATAACAGTATATTTCTCAGTCTTTATTCCTGCTCTCCCTCCTTCCCCCAGTTACACTGAATATTTGTGTATCCCCTTTGGTTTTGTGTAGCAGAAATTGTGTTGATTGATAGTTGACAAGAAAAAAAAGTTACGTTCAGTAATGCAGTACACATTTATTGAGCACCTAATCTGTGCCGGGTACCTTGATAATGCTGGAGAGACAATGATGAATAAGATCATCTCTGCTAGATTTCTGCATCCTGCCCCCAGTTTTCTTTCTCAGCATGTCCACCCTGCTAGTGGATGCCTATGTAGTGGGGATACATGCAAATGTAACAGTTGTCCATTATTTCATATACCAGACGTGCACAGCTAGGAAAATCCTACCAGGGAATGCAAGAAGGGGAGAGGTTTGCATTTATCTTAAATAGGGCCCCTCCCAGAACAAGGGTAAATCCCAGAGGGAAGGTTGACATAAGGTTGACCGAGTACCGATAGTAAGAGTGGTGCTTGTGGTTTAATCACATAAGTTGAATCTGCAATAGTAAGCTCAATTTAATGACTAAAATTTTAATTTCCATGGTGGTATTATATCCACCCTTCATTTCCAAGCCCATCCTCCTCAGCTCATTCTAGCCTGTGTTCATCATCCTTGCCTTTCATTAGTTAAACCATAAAAATGGAGGCAATGTTGTCTAGAGGAAGCGACAGTGGCATGCAATCAGAAGACCTGAGTTTAAGTTTTGGTGCATCCACTTATGTGTAACTTTGGTCAGGTTAACATGTTCCGAGCCTCGATTTTCCTTGTGTATAACATAAACATGATAATGCTGGCATTTTAGGATTGGTGTGTCCAGTCAGATGATGTGCGAAGACAGCTGTTTTTTCTAAATACCTAGCACTGTGGATGGCATGTTGTAGAAGATCAATAAATGTGTGCTGAAACCCCATTATTTAGTGGATACATTGTATGAGATTCCAATTTGCCTTTTTGAGTGTATTCTTATTTGTTTCATTTAATTTACATTTGTTTTTTTAAGTGTCTTGCTTCCCTAATCAGATTGTTGACTCCTCACGGAGGTGCCTTTTCCTTATATTTGTTTTGTCCACTTCCTTTTCCCCCACCCCAGCGCTTATCACAATGTAAGGATTCAAGAATTGCTCAGCAAATAGTAGTATATTGTTTCTCATTTCTTTTTATCACCAATTAATCAATGTTTGCTATCAGTACATATATATAAAGACATTACCTTTATGCTTAGTGTGGTTGGGGGGCTGCAGCGTGCCACAGACAAATGAAATTTAAAGATGAGTAACAGTTCAATTCAAAATAATCGGGGTCAAGAGACGAGCAAGCTTCCAGAAGATAAAGGCTATTTCCTTTCTCATCTGTGAATTCTTGGTAGAGGGACTGGCTTGCAACAGGGGCTCCTTAAAAGTTTATTGGTTGGATGGATGGATAAATTAATTAGGTAAAGGACAAATGACCTGACAGACAAAAGTCTTTCAGAATCAGAAGGCAGAGAATTTATTATTGAAGTAGAGTATTTTTAGTTTTTTCTGAAGAGGAACCTAATTAATCGATCTGGGTTCTTTCAGGATGAAATAATCTTTTGGGGAAATAAAAAGGAAAAAAAAAGGAGGCGGTAGTTCTCTGGGCAGGGAGAAGAGACAGGCGGAGCTCCTGCTTTACCTGAAATGGCTCCCTCTTCTTACGTTGAAATCCAATCCATTCTTCAAGATCGACATGTAATTCATCTTTACATTGGCCCAAAGTGTTTTCCTTATGCACAGTGGGTGGCTTTGTAGATAAATCTGGTTTTCAAATCTAACTCCCCCTCCTGGTGGGTGGCTTTGTAGATAAATCTGGTTTTCAAATCTAACTCCCCCTCCTGGAGGCTCTGTGTCTGAACAATTGGGATAATCTCTCGGAGCCCTTGCCTCCTCTCTGTAAAATGGGAAGGATGGTTTGAAACTTACAAGGCTCTTGTTGGGATCAAACCCATCAGTGCATGAGTCAATGTTTCATATACCATGAAGTGCTATTAATCACTAGTTATTTGGGCTATTGCTTTTTCTTAGAATATTTCTTATAGTCAGAGATATTAGAAACATTATAATTAATGTCTTTGCTAAGCCAGTTAGCAGTAGAAAATGGGAGTGACCTTCCCAGAGAGAAAGAGAATCTGCCTACTTCTTTGCACAGAGCCCTGATACTGCGCAGAAGTACAGAAGGTCTTTGGATGAATGACAGAGGTAGCAGGGACAATTTATTTTCCTATCTGGCTGACCTCTGTGCTATTAAAAAGTCTCAGAAGTGGTTTGTGTGTTTTTTTTAAATTTTTCTCCCCAAAAGCCCCTGGTACGTAGTTGTGTATTTTTAGTTGTGGGTCCTTCTAGTTGTGGCATGTGGGACGCTGCCTCAACATGGCCTTATGAGCAGTGCCATGTCCGTGCCCAGGATCCGAACCGGTGAAACCCTGGGCCGCCAAAGCGGAGCACTTGAATTTAATCACTCTTCCATGGGGCCGGCCCCTGGTTTGTGTTTAATCGTGAAGCTTCCCTGAGAGAAGATGACTTGTTTCCCCACGTCGAAATGCTGCCTGTCCTCCAGGGAGTGCCGGCTTCAGCTCAGCAGACATTCCCTGTGTCAGGTCCCATGCTGGGCATCGGGCATACTCACATAGAAAAGACACTGCCCCTGCCCTCAAAGAATTCAAATGCAGTGAGTGACAGTTGGTAAATAGAGTGTCAGAAATGCCCCCCAAAGGGACAATCTCTCTCATCCCTAAAGGTTGGAAGGCTAGAGCACCTGAGAGGAGATAGTAGAGGTGGAAGCATCTGAGGAAATTCTAACTCAGCTTTCCAATACAGTCCACTTGCCACATGTGGCAAATTTAAATTTTACTTAATTTTAATGTATTTAAATTAAAAATTCAGTTAGTTGCACTAGCCACATTTCAAGCACTGAAAAGCTCCACGTGGCCAGTGGCTACCAAATAAGACAGCACAGAATATGGCCATCATGTAGAGAGTTCTGTGGGGCGGCCCTGGGAATCTCACTCATGTGCATTCTCTAGGGGGACCTGAGGGCCTGGCAGGGCCCGTGGCATCAGGGTCCTATCAGCTCTCTGCCCCTACAATGTGACTCCCCTACACTGGGATCAGAGTGATGTGTTCTACTCCCAAATATCAAGATTTCCCATTCTAGATGAAAATCAGTCCTTCATGTCCTATGCCTATGAGGAGAAAAGATAAACTCTTTAGCATGACCTGAAAAGGCCATTTGTGATGTGCTTCTCCTGTGCCATCCATGTGCCATGCCCATGCGTGCCACTGCTGAGTTGAACTCACCATTTTTCAGTCACTGCTTGCAGTTTCTCTCTTCTAGCCCTTTGCCCACCTCTTGTCCCTTCCCTCCTGCCCTCATTGTTTGTGCTTCTCCTTCAAGGCCCTGGTGAAGCTGAAGCTGGCCCCTGCCTCCTCTGTGCTCTGATCGCTCTCCTGCGGCCCATTTCATGTCCTGCTGAAGTGATCTGTGTACACGTCTCTTCTACTTGACTGTGAGCTCCTTGAGAGCAAGAACTTCCTTTAGTTACCTTTGAATCTTCTGCTTCTGATAAAAGAGGAAGTTGAAAGTGACACATTGAATGAATGGATTCCCACAAGAATTAATAAATTACTATGCAAATGGGTGAGTGAATGAATGACAAACAAACTAGACTCCCCAGGCCAAAGGAGAATTAAAGAGCTTTGCAAAAGCCTTTGAATCCCCAGTCCAATTCTGTTCTCTTCTTTGCTGTGAAATTCTCGGTGATCTCTCAGAGTCCAGAGCCAGGTACCTTTGAACTCAGGATGTGGACCTAGATACCAGGGCACTGCACCCAAGTGTGAGTTAATCATCTTAAGAGTAATGTAGGTCAGGAGTTAAGGAGACATGCTGGCTTCTGTTTAGACAGATGTTGCTAACAGGCTCTGTGTGTACTCCTAATGAAGTGGGCTATAAATTCTGAGCTGTGCACACTGTGGCAAGGTGGGACGCTGGCATCGTGATGAGTCTGCATTATTCTGTGAGTTTATTGTTAAGGGGATTCAAATGCGAGCCATTAAATTGTGCTTACTGTGGTGGATGCAGGAGATGCGGTTCAGGCACGCACAGGGTTGTTGTTCTTTGAAGGTTTCAAATGGAAAGCACAGAACTGGGAACTAAGAGGTTTGGGTTTACACCTTGGCTCTGCTCTCATTTAATGAGGGATACCAAGTAAATTCCTTGAAGCTTTCTTATCTGTAAAATACTAGTAACAATAACTCATCTACCTGATGTGGATGTTGTGATGCTTACATGAGATAACACACCACCATTTAAATATAAGCTCCGGGAAGAAAGGAGCTAATATGTGTCGGGTACCTTCTAGGGACCAGGCCCCATGCGAGGCCCATTTGGTGCATTATCATATTTAATCCCCATCACAATCCTCAATATGTAAATGTGATCATTACCACAAAATGACAGCTCCTCTTTTCAGACCCTACTGTCCGTTTCTGAGCACCAACTATGCATCAGACATTATAAGTTAGTTTCACAGGTGTGACTTCAGTAAATTCTCATGCCTAGGAAAGTAGGTAATAATGTCCTCCATTTGACTTACAATGATAGAGAGGTCCAGAGAGGTTAAGCAACTTGTGTAGAAGCAAATGGACAATAAAGGGCAGAGTGGGCTTCTACTCCAGTATCACAAGTAAAACTCTGAGACTTTTGAGACGTTTTTCATTGTCTACAACTCTGTGCTGGCAAAATTTCTAAAATGACCCCCAAAAGATGTTATGCCCTAATCCGTGAAATCTGTGAATATGATGAGACCCCACTCCAGTGACTACATTACGAAATGCACAGTTTGCCTGAAGAAGGGAGGTTGTCCAGGTCGGCTTAATCTAGTCACACAAGCCGGTAAAACCAGAGCGATCTCTCTGGCTGCCGGCAGAAGAGGAAGTCAGAGAGATTCCCAGTGCAAGGGATCTGTGTTGTGCTGTTGCCAGCTTGAAGATGGAGGGGGCTCCCTTAGAAGGGGTGTGGGTGCCTCGAGGAGCTGTGAGTGGTCTCAGCTGACAGCTCAAACCACAGAGAACCGAATCTGCCAACAACCTGAATGCGCCTGGAAGTGAGTTCTTCCCCAGACCCCCCAGTGGGAGCGCCGCTGGCCAGCACCTGGGGTTTGGCCTGGTGAGAGCCTGAGCGAGAACCCCACTGAGCACGCCTGGACTTCTGGTCTGCAGAACTGTGAGGTAAGAAACCCTGTTGTGTTAAGCTGCCAAAGCTGTGATAACATGGTACACAGAAATGGGAAACTAATGCAAACGCTTGATATTAGTCTAAATTAGTTAATAGCACCCACCTGATAAGGTTGTTTTTTGGAGGAAATGAACTAATAACTGTCAAGCACCTAGCACCATTCTTGACGTTTAGGAAGCACTTAACAAATGTTATTTCTTATTTTTCTCGTTATGCTCATTTACAAATAGGGAAACGAAGGCTCCAAAAGGTTAAAGAACATGCGCAGGACCCTGGAACAGGTGGGAGTCAGGGGGAGAATATGCACAAGGGCCGCCTCTTAGAGGACTGCTGCCCTCCATCCGTAGACCCGCGATCCTTGATCGTGAATGCACACTGGGATCATGTGCGGAACTTGCTAAAACAGGGGTTCTCATGTCCTGCTCGCAGTGGTTATGATTCGAGTCTTGGGTAACTATATGATAGAAAGCTTCGTGGATGCTTTTAGTGTGCACACCTGTTGAGTTACTGCACTAGACCGTGAGTTCCTTGAGTCACGGGTGTTCTTAATCGTGTTTGTACCCACAACAGGGCCTGGTATCTATAATATAACGTATATAGTATACATTTACCCATCCTTCCAGTAGATTGCTGGGCCTTTACTCTTTCTCTGCAGTCCCATGGACCTTGCAGTGGTTCTTGGTAAACGTGCTTCCCTACTTTTCTCCTAAATGGCCCCATTTTGGTGGCTGGCAGTGTGAGTCCTACATTTCTCATATCTGACAGCTCTCAAAGCTTATGGATCAGCTCCCCAGGGCCCTGCCTCCCCACTCACAGCCAAGTATATAGTTTCTTTTCTTAGTCCGTGGAGGAAGCCTTGCCACTCACCTGATAGCAGCAGATTTAAAATAAGTGTGTTAAGAATAGGAGCAGAAATTTGAAGCTGTGTTGCTGAGGTGGGTGAATCCCTCCTGAGTGGGCAGAGCTCCTGGGAAAGTCAGACAGAAGGCCGCATGTAGAGGGAGCATGGTAACTCCGAGTGAATCCCAACTTTGAGCGTTGGCACTTGGTTTTTCTTTTTAGTCTCGGGAGTGGGTGCCAGTGTCTTTCTCTTTTTCCTACTCAACAGTATTTTTAAAACAGTTCCCCTTTCTTAAGACAGCCGCACAATTCTACTGGCAACATATCATGCAATGAAAACCTTCAAGAAGACAAAGGAAGGCGACTGAAATTCCTCAGAAGCGTCGGCTGCCTGCTGAACATTTTACTGGACATGGGCATGCTAATGATAGTACCATTCTAAAAAATTTATATGGCTCCTGCTGTCTCTCCAAAGAAATTGTGCTACACTGTCAAATTAGTTTCTACTGCTTCTGGTGGAGCTGCTGACAGTGGAACTGAGGACTAAAAAAAAATCTCCATCCCCTGAATGCCAAGCCTTTTGAAATGTTCTTGCTTTCATGGCGCCTAATAAATGTCAGCTCACATGTTGCTCATCAGATGGGCGCCATCTGGTGTATTGGAAAGAGATTTCGATGGGGAATGGCAGAGAAACTGCCACTTACTAGCTGTTTGACTTCTGGGTCTCAGTTTCGTCCCTAAAACTGGGCGAGTGTGTTTAGATAATCTCTAAGGTACATTTAATCTGCTAGAGCTCAAACAATAGATTAATGTGAGCGTCATGGTGGGGGCCACCATCTGACTTGTTCATTGTTGTACCCTCATTGCCTTTCACAATGCCCGCAGGTAGCAGTTCTAGAGGAAATATTTGTTGAATAAGTGACTGACTGAATGAATGAATAATCTAATGTTGATGAAGCTAATGAAGAAATGCTCATGTATTATTGTCTTCTCTGCCCATTTTAACGGGATTTGTACAAAAAACGGCAGCTGATACACTGCCTTTGAAAGGTGTTTCAGCTGTGGTGGAGTGGGGATGATAATGGATTTGTTGCTCTTGGCCTCATCAGACCCCTAGACAGTTAGTCTCACTATTGGTTGTGCATGTTATATAAAAGCCTGGGGTTTAGACCAGCCCATGAATTACATGTCCTGATGAGGTATGGTAGGCAGTGGCCACCAAGGGTGCTGAGAGAGCTCAGAATCCGGAGGCTTCCCTCATACCTCAGCTTTAAGCTGCTAAGTTGGAATCTGCAGAGGTCACCTTAGGCGACATAGAGACTCCACAGGCCTAGACAGATGGCATACAGAACGGGTCCGTGAGGAAGTCAGGAAAAGCAGCAAAGGGGCGGGGGCTTCATTTCTGACAGCAGAGAGGAGGCTGGGCGACAGAAAGAGATGCCTTGCTTCTAAGGCCCCACACGTGAGGGTCTTTATCCTGAGAGTGGTGATTTGCCTATGTTTTCCCCAAATAGGGTTCATTCTGTAAGGTGGGTGATGCAGATTAGTAGAGATAATAGGGAGTTAGAACTAGAACAAAGTGAATTTGAGAGCTGGTGCCGTGATTTACTAGTTCATACCCCCGAAAGACATCTCTCTGAGTCTCGGTTTCTCCATCTTTAATATGGTCAATGAGAGTGCCTACTTCGTAGTGTTATTATAAGGACTGAATCCAGTGATGTATGTAAAGTGCCTAGCTCTGTGTCTGGCACACAGTAGGCAATCAGTAAGTACTTGTTTTCTCTTTCTCATTCGTCATCATTTATTAAATATTCATTGAGCACCCAGAATTTGGTAGGCCTGGTGCTTGATACAGGGGCTGCAGACATGGAAGGGGCAATCTCCTCTCGCGTGGAGCTCACAGCTGAGTGGAAGGAGCAGACAGGTAGCAGTAAGAAAACAGTAAATGACAATTCAGTATAGTTATATCTACATGAGAAATACAGAAGCATGAACTGTGGGTGTCCAGAAGAAACGCCCAACTCTGTCTGGGAGAGTCAGGGAAGGCATCCATGTGCTCCGCTCAAATATTTTGAAGATGCCTATGCTAACCAATTCGGGGAAAGAAAATGTTCTCTGATATTTTGTATATTATTGTGGAATTGCCTTTTTAAAATTTTTAGTACTACATTTGAGTTATAGGAATCAGCAACTCTTGATTGATGATCTATTGAAAGTAGCAACAAGGTCTCACACATGTCAATTATGTGTGTCAGGTGATAATAATAGCTAATACTTATGGCAACTAAGATTACTACTACTAATTATTAATTCATCTTTAATATATTACAAGCATTTTTGTAAGCACTTTCATTCATCATCTCAATTAATTCTTTGCAGATTTCCAAAACACACATTTTATTATCCCATAACACTTTTATTATCCCCATTTTGCAAAGGAGGACACTGGAAGTTAGAGAAGTTGGATAACTTCCGCAAGGTCACCAGTTAATAATTTGCGGAGTTGTGACTTGAACCTGGTTCTGACTGGCTTCAAAGCTCATACTTTATATGAGAACATTATGTTGCCTCCAGAAATTTCTTTATTTAGAAAAGAGAAATGGCATGGTTGAGTTTGTTAGCTGCAAATACAAATTAGAATATTGGAAATGATGTGTGTTCACTTCTACATAATCACTTAATTTTAATCATCCTAGTTCCTTATCAGGATGGCATTCTTTTTGGAGATCTGATAAGTACACATGATGTCTTTGTTGTCATTTAATTCACTTAACATCTTCAGCAGCTGTTTGATTTTTTTCTGCAGGGGTGATAGTTATAATCTTTAGGGAAAATTTTTACTTTAATTTTTTTACACATCTTCAATATTGAAACCAGAACAAATGGTTAAAGCAATCTCTGAGTGGTAGCTTACACATTTTCAGAGGAGTTGCTAGCTTGCATAAAAACATAATATAGACACTGTGAGAATGAGAGTTAAACAGCTCAATTTTCTGTTGCTAGAGAAATCATCTGTAATCACAAGAAAGCTTACTTGGGTGTTCATTGGGCTCAAAACTGCAATATAGAAGGCTATGCAACAGTCATAATTTTTCATGTGTTAGGAAGGAGAAATGCATGCTTCAATAAATAAGTCTTGATGACAAAGACCAAATAAGGAAGGTGGGAACCGTGCATAACTCAAACCGTAGTCAGTCTCTTGCAAATTTCCCTACCTATGATTGGGGAGATGGGTCGGACCAAGTTAGGGGCTCTCATTTCAGACAGAGGCCAATTGACTCAAAGTGACCCCACATGGAAAAAAGGCAAATTCAACTTTTCTGACAATGAAAGTAGTACAATGTGTTGACTTTACTTGGAAGCAGAAACGTAATTTTGGAAAGATGCCTATGGCCATATAGTTCTACAGATGGCCACCAAAATGTTGAAAAAGTCTCACTTGCAACCTGATAAAACCATCCTGATGTTTTATTGTTGCTTTTCAAATTATGACCATATTAAGCATACATATAAATATAAAGAATAATATAATAGACATCAGGATATCCACTAGTTTTGGCAAAGCTTAAAATTTTATCGTATTCATATTTTAAGAATTAATATATTGCAGACAGCAGTAAAACCCTCTGTGGTACTCCTCCTTGAACCTATTCCATCCTTCCTTAGGTGGAAAGCAGTATTTTTGAGTTTCTTGTTTAACATTTCTTGGAGGCTTTTTAAACTCTTATTCCATATTGTATATCTAAAACAAAATATACTTTAGTGACATGTATTTTAAAACTTCTCAAAAATGCATTCACACTAAACATGAGCTTGTCTCTTTACTTTTTTGGCTCAACATTGTTTTTGCAATTTATCCATGTTGATATAAGTAGTTGTAATTTATTCATTTTAACTGCTACTTAGTATTTTGTTAAATGAATATAACAGTATTTATCTACTTAGTCTTCTGATGAGCATTTAGATAGTTTACAAAATGGGCTGCAACAAAAAAGCTTTAATAACTGGTTCTTTATCTATTCCTTTGGCCTTGTGTGAGAGGATGTTGCAAGGTAGAATATCTAGGACCAGACTGTTGGATCTTAGTATATGTGCATCTTCAGTTTTAGTAGATATTGCCAAGTTATATTTTAAAGTGGGTTTTGCAATTTGTATACCCAACAGCAGGGTATGAGAATCCCCTATTCTCCATATAAAAAGCAATAATTAAATCATTTAGTACTGTTAGACTTTTAGTTTTTGCTGATCTGATGGGTATGGAATGACTCCTCATCTTTGTTTTAATTTGCATTTTCCTGAATACAGTTGAAGTTAGGTTATTTTCCTATGTTTATTGGCTATTCAGGTTTTCTCTTCTAGGCTTCATGTTCGTATCCTTGGCCGTATTTTTATCTGGAGTGGTTTTCCCTTTTCTTACAATATGAAGTCCTTTGTGTATTCTATATTCAAATATTTTCTTGGTACCCTTATAAATGTTGTGTTGCAGATATACAATAGATTCAGTCCGATCCAGATCAAAATCCTATGGTTTGGATGTGTTTGTGTGTAACTTGACAGGTTCTAAAATCTATATCAGAATGCAGATGGGAAAGAATAGTGAAGACTATTTTGAAGAACGAGGTGGCAGATATTATACTCCCAGATATTAAGACTTACTAGGTGTATACTATGTGCCAGGCATCAGTATAGACGCTTTAATCTGTTAATATGATGAAAGGTTAGAAGCATCCCTTTAATGCTTCAGGAAGAACTTCCGTGGCACCTGTTTCGGGTGATATGGCAGGCAATAGGTGATGCTTCTAACCTAACAGTTCTGCAGTAGCTATAATGTTTCCTCCTACCACTCCCCGCCCTCAGTTATTCTCCGTCAGTACATCTGGCCTCTTGCTCTTGCTTGAGAGCATTAAGAACATCCCTGTCTCTGCTTCTTTCCCCTAGTTGTATTCTGTTGCTCCCTCTCTCTTTACTCAGCTTTATTACTCTTTATAGCTTATTACCACTTGACATTATCTATTTTGTTTTATTGTGTCTCTCCATCGTTAGATTATAAGCTCTCCGATGACACTCTTTTGTGTCCATTGCCGAACCACCAGGTCTAAAATTGTGCCAGGCATATAATAGATTCTCAAACAGTATTTGTTGAATGAATGAATGAATCTATACTATAAAATCTTATCTATGTTAATTGGTATATTTCAATTCCATTAAGGCATAGGATATAATGTATTTTGCATTTAAAGTATGGAATGGTTTCTTGGTAATATGAGTTATGATTAAAAGTGTGGGCTTTGGATTCAGAAGGAGTTGGGTTTAAATCATTCTCCTTCTACTTATACCTGTTGGTGGTATGACTGTTTACTTACCCTTTCTAAGCTGTTTTCTCACTTGTAAACATTGACATAATCTTGCCACTCTTGAGTAACAAGATCTGGCTTGCTTTTTCAGAGGTTTGCTCTGAAGGCTGTGTTGAGAATCATTTGAGGTGAGGGAGTACAAGTGGAAACCAGGAGACGGTGGGTGAGATGAACACAGCCTAGATCAGCGAGGAAGTGGTGGAAGGGTTGTGAAACAGTTAAATCCCGCGTGGATTTTAAAGATAGAGCCTGTAGAGTTTATTAGGAGTTTGGCTTTGGTGTATGGGAGAAAGAGCCATTGAGAATGTCTCCATGAGTTTGGGGCTGAGAAACTGGGAAGGATGGAGTTGCCATTTACTGAGCTGGGAAAGCAGTGAAGGAAGAAAAGGTTGGGGGAACGTTAGTTTGGACATTACGTTTGAAGTGTGGGGTAGACGCCCAAGCATAGTTGTGGAGTAGACCGCTGGATAAAGGAATCTAGAGTTCAAGAGAGTGGTATCTTCTGAAGATGGATCTTTGAGAGACTTCGTCATATAGATGCTACTAGAAACTGTTAGAATGGATGAGAGTACTTAAGTAATAAGTTTGGATAGAGAAGACAAGAATTTTGAGGTCTGAGCTATCAGATATCTCAACACTTAGAAGTTGAGGAGAAAGAAGGGACCAGTGACGGAGACTGAGTAGGAGTGGCCAGTGAGGGAGGAGAAATCCAGGAGAGTGAGAACCAAGAGAGGAGGTGTTTCCAGGAGGCAGGAGTGATGAACTGTGTCCTCTGCTGCTGGCATGTCAAGTAAGATGAAGACTAACAATTCATCAACATTAGGTTAAGTGTAAATAGTTTTGTATGTTATATTAAAGGTAAATGGTATGGTGGAGCTTGACCCAGGGAAGTTCTGAAAATCCCTTTTATAAAAAACAAAAACAAAAAAAATTTCCTCCACATTGATTTCTTTAAAATGTTAATGAATTGTGCTTTTTTTTTTTTTTCTTTTGAGGAAGATTAGGCCTGAGCTAACTACTGTCAATCCTCCTCTTTTTGCTGAGGAAGACTGGCCTGGAGCTAACATCTGTGTCCATCTTCCTTAACCATTGCTTAAGAGGCCCTGGCCTGGGTTGCCCCCTTTAAATGTATCTCTGCCAGTCCTTTATTCACATTCGGCACCCGAGGCGTGCTGACCCCTGAAGTTCAGGACTGGCAGGACTCCAAGCCTACTTAGCCCATGTACTCTGGACTGTGTCACCTGAACTCATTCTGCCCCGTCCCCTGCTCTCTTGGACAGTGAGCTCAGTCTCAGTGACCTGCTCCATATTTCCACTGCCCCTGGATTTCCCTCTGTCACGACACTTAGGACTTTTATATTGTCCACCACATTGAAGAGCCTTTGGATAGGAACAGAACTTTCTATCCCTGGGGGAAGAGATTTGTTCCTGTATTCAGAATGAAGGGAGGACGGGCCCAAGGACAGACAGGCTAAGGTGTCATAGGCACTTGGGTCCCCTTCATAGCTTTTCTGAGTCATCTCAAGCAAATTTCTTTACCCTTGACCCTTGGATTCTTCAGCTGAAAAAAAAAAAAAAGATATAATAATAATAGTAGTTTCCTTGCTGAATTGCTACAAGGATTAATGAGAAAACATTTGTAAAGGGCCTCACAGTGCCTGGCCCTTGGAAGGCAATAAATGCTTGTTCTTGGCCTGTTTCTCCCAAATGGTCACTTTGGGCAAAGAAAAATAAAAACGAATTCATGTGAAGAGAACTAGGAAAAATAATCTGTAAAGCCAAAAAATCAAAATTTAATAGAACATTTCTGTGCTTTAAATATGAAGCAGAGGGTCACGTTGTAGTTAGGAGATTTTGTGACAGGAAAGGAAAAATACTTATTTTTTTGTTTATCCTCTGAGAAGATTCCCTACAAATGATTCTGTATTTCTCAAGGCCAACGTAGGGAGTGTGTGATTCAGGAGAATCCTTGGGAAGATCCTCCTGGCTTTTCAGAAGGAGTCTAGCCATGTGACTGCAACCCAGAGGAACCCCTAAGAGGACTTTTGGAACTGTGAGGACCACCATGTCACAGCCCCAGCTGCATACTTTCCAGTGCTTTGGCAGCCTGAAAAACAGAGACGACTACTGCCGACAGCCTTAAGTCAGGGCTAGTCCCGTTCAGCATGGAGCATTTATTCCCTAGAATTTATGCGCAGACGATCACTCCAGACCCTATGAGACCTTCCCTCCAGAAGCTTGTAGTATGTGCGTTACTTAGCTGTTGCTCCATAACGAACTACCACTCCTTAACAGCTTGAAACAGCACAGATTATCATCACACACTTTCCAGGGGTCAGAATCCTGGGCCCAGTTCAGCAGGCTCCTTTCTTTACTCGTGGTCTTACAAGGTCGTTGGCAGAATTTAGTCCCTGTAGTTGTAGGACTGATTATCTTGCTGACTGCCATCCAGCGGTTGCCCTCAGCTCATCGAGTCCCCGAATTCCCCGGCCTTGTGGCCCCTCATGACGTGGCAGCTGCTGCTTCAAGGCCAGCAGGAGCCTCTCTCTCTCCAGTCGGCTAAGGTCAAGTCTTATAGAATTTATGTAATCACGGGAGTGGGTGACGATCCCATCACTTTTGCCATCTTCTGTTGATGAGAAGCAAGTTGCAGGACCTGCCAGAATTCGTAGAGAAGGAAACCAAACAAGGATGTGACTCATTGGGGTCATTTAGAGTGGGTTGGCAACATATGGTGCTGGAGAGGGATTCTAAAGAAGTGTTAAAGCTCTGATTTGCCTACTTTGGACTGTTCTATCTTGAAATGAGAAATTAAGAATAAATATCATGGGTTTTTCATAAAGCCATATTGATTGAATTTAAAGACTATCTTTTATTTTGCGATGATCCTTCTATTTTTAGTGTTGAAATGCCTTTCTTTTATGAAATGACAGATCTACTTTTAAAAATATTCTTGATGGTAACACATAAAGGTAGCAGCCCTCTAATGGTCCTTGTGAGTTTATTTATTTATTTATTGGACATTTCACTGACCCGTAAAAGTCCAGAGCTCAAACTACTGATTTAACATATTCGCTCGCAATACTGTCCACTCTAGGGGCCCAGACTATCTTATATCTATGTAACAGAAAAAGGAAAGCTTAACGTGATTCATTTGCGTTATTTACAGGCCAAGGATGTTTTTGTCAATGCCATTCCCCAGCATCCAAAGCCTCACCTTCACTCTGTGTAGTTCCAGGCCAGAGCAGACACTCTCGTCTCTGCTGCCGTCATCCTGAGAGAGGAGAGTGGGGCTGAGGCCCCGATTGCCTCTATCCCCTTATCTCAGCAGGATCCGCTTTGTCAAACAACCTTCTTCTCTGCCACCTGCTTTAGCACCCAACTCTCTTCACAACACTCATTTACTTTGTTTTCTAGTCATTGTGAACACACAGCAGACTCTAGAATGAGCTTAAATACGGGTTATGAGAGCAAAAGGGAAGGAAAAGACAGCTTTGCCTAGGATGGTAAACAGAGAAGATGACTTATCAGAGAGCACATAAGACCCCTTGAGCAAGGTCTTGCAAAATGGGTAGGATTTTAAGAGGCAGGTGTAGTGAAGGAGAAGTTGCAGGTAGATAAAGTCTTTCAAACCAAAGGACACAGAACTAGGAAATGCTTTTTCTCTCCTCTGTGCCTTTGCACATGCTGTGTCTTCTGCTTTCAGTGCCTTTCCCCAATCTTGTTCCACTGGTGAATGTCATAATTGACTTTTAAGACACAGCTCAGACAGCTCTTCAAGAAATTCTCCTCTGCTTTTCCGTAGCCTATGCTGTTCCTTCCCACAGGTATAATGCTGTGTTACGGTACGGCTCTGGGTCTCCTTCACTAGACTCTGAGCTCCTAGAAGCCAAGGATTATCATTCATGTTTTCATCGCCAGTGCCTAGCAGTGTCGACATCTGTACCCACGTTTGAATGAAAGAATAATAAATGAATGGTGATTTGGCCCATGCAACTTGAATGGAAGATGTATAAGGAGGCAAAGCTGGATATCAGGGGGGATTGGTAGATGTGATCACATCTTAGAAGAGTTTGAATGCAAATTCAGTAATTCACTCCTCAGATTGAGGTGTCATTGTCCCTGAACGAGATAGTGACACCATCAGAACTGTGACTGAAGGTGAATAATTTTATCAGGAAAGTAAAAAATGACTACCAATCTGCCCATTTGATGGCCCTGTGCTTGCATGAGCCTAGACTGGATATTTGCCAGGTATCTTCTGAGATCTCTTCCTGTCACCTTGCTCCACTTACCTGGCCTGTGTGTGTCTTAGTGCTGTGCTTCTGTGTTTTCAGCACGTTTCTTCCTTTTTCTTTTGGAGTTCCTATAGCTGAAGACTAGGGTGAGAGAAGCCTCCTGAATGCACTTCAGTGTAGAACTTAAAAACTTATTATAGTTTTTAACTTAAATATTCCTATCTTAGAGGAGCCTTAAGAAGCCCATTGTGAAGGAAATAATAGGTATTTAAGGACGAAATTGAAAGCGATGCCCTCTTTTAGGAAGGTGAGTTCCCTTTTTTAGGCATTCTTCCTGTGTGAACTGCCTGTGCCAGCCAGAGGAGGCCAGTTTTATAGGCCATGAAACAGAGGCCAACCCACGCAAGATCCAAGGGCTCGGCTGGAGGTGGAGGGGGAGTCTCACCATCATACCGGGGCTTGAGGCTGGAGGGAGCCCAGTGAATATCTGTTGAATGAATGAGTGAAATTTACGCAGCCTGAGTCTCTACTGGAGCTTGTCTAAGGAGGAAATCAGAAGAGGCACGTGCTTTAGAATGAAGAAAATCTGAGTGGAAACCCTAGTCCTGCCAAAATCGGCTACTCTGGGTCTATGGGCAGTTTCCAAAACCTTTCTGATTCGTGGTTTTCTCATATGTAAAAACGAGGATAATACAATATTTTGCAAGGTTATCTTGCAAAGAAATGTATATAAAAGCAGCTTGTCAGCTGTGAAGTGGTGTATGTAAATGGGACGGCTGTGAATATAGTCACTGTATCTTATCTTGCGCTTCATTACAGGTATTTCTGAGGATACCTTTTTTCCCAAACTAGATTGAAAACTCCTCGAGGCCAGGGGCCTTGTTTGCTTAAACCCATGCTGACAATCTTGTCCAGAGCCAAAATTGGCACTGGGTCATCTAAAAGAACAGGTTTTACTTATGGGGAAACTAAAGAGAATATTGAAAATGACACCATCCTAGGAAATACAGGCACACCTGTAACTCTTCCTGTCCCTTCCGAGGCCTGGCATAGTGCTGTACCCTTAATGAGTGTTCGCGGACTTGGATTTAGATATAATGATATAAAGAAGTCACTTTTCTTAACTACCTGCTGTGCTCTAGGCACTATGCTGGAGGCCTTACATATAGTTAATCCTTGCAGCAATCCCAGAAAGGGAGCATTCATTCCACTTTATAGGTGAGGAATCTGAAAGGATCAGAGAGGCTAAGTAACCTTTTCAAGGTCACACAGCTAGTAAACAAGAATAAAACCTAAGCCCACATGTTAGGTTTTGAAAGGTCATTATTCATCCCCTAGCCTGTCCTTTAAGTGGTCACATCTCCCCATGCAAACGGTAGTGGACATGTATAAAATGCTGCTAGTGAGTGAGGGACATTTATTTCTGGAACTTATTCTGATTAGTTCCTTTCCATCTACCAGATCTGGTCTGGCTTATGTGGTTTTTCCAGTTAGTTTGGCCCTGCCCTTCAGATCCCAGAGGGGTCCCCTTGGAGCCCTTTGTGACATGCTGATCACAATGGGGGGTGACGGACGGGGGGTAAGGGAAGGGGGAAGAAGATGAGGTAGATGGGAGGTGTTTCAGCCCCACCCCCCATTTTCACACACAGCTGCTGGTCTGGGCTTGGTCTTGTCCAAAAAGGGACTTCTGAAACACACGGATGTTCCCCAGCACCCATCTGAATGTGTGCAGAAGAAAGAAAGTAGGTGGGAAAACAAGTGTCTGCCTAGGTCTGGGTGGGAAGGAACAGGAGAGAGAAAAGGAGGCAGTTTTTCACTTTCAGTGATCTCTGTGTTTCCATTAGGGGTGGGATGACCTTCTCAGAAAGGTTACAGAATTGTTATTAGAGATCGTCAGAGCTGACTAGACACTGGATTAATGGGGATTTGGTAGATTTCTATAAAGAACGCTTGAACGCAAAATTCATGGGCCAACACAAAGACTTTTTTTAAACCTCTAAGCCTATGTACTCAGAAAGTTTCTGGCTTCAGAAGGCTGCCATTGCACATAATTCAGGGTGCGGAGTTTCTGGGCGAAGCCGTCAAGGCTGAGGCTGCGTTCTTCAGCGATGGTTTTGTTTCTTCCTCTCCCACGTTCAGAGCACAGCAGCAAGTATGCAAACAGTTGGTTTGTTCTAGCAAGTCCTCGTGGGGAACAAATGTTTTTTGGTTTTTATTAAGCTTCTGCTTGCAGATTCTTCCCTGATTGCCTTTAATCTCCATCTGATTTGGAAAACATTGCTTTTTCCCCTACATTTTTCAAATCAAGCTAATATTATGCATCCATCACCATGTGGGAAGCTGTGAGATCACAGCTCAGGATCAAACCCCAAATCTAACAGTCTCTGTGGGGTAACTGGGTCCACAGGGCAAATCTGAGTTGTGAAAGAGCTTGTTATTGGGTTCCGGGATGTCAGCAACACTCAAGTGATTATTTAGTTCCTTGCCTTCCGGTCTGGAATCCTGCATTTCCCTGATGCTCAAATCTAATGAATCCTCAAGCACTTTTCACTCTGTGTTTTGTTTCGTTTTGTTTCTCTAATCAGAAACAGAAATCCTGCCCTCTCCCTCTTAGGCTGGGTCGGCCAGCAACGTCAAGGTTCTTTGCTTTGGATTGAAATTTATCAACTCATTGTGACTATACTGATGGCTCTTTCTTACACTAATGAAGAAAACTGGGACAAGAAATTATGACTTAGTAACTGCAGAGTGACAGACAAAATCTCCTCTCTGTGAGGCTGTTTGTGATCCCTTCAAACCAAAGGGGAGTCAGCGCTCTCCTTGAGAACCCCGTTATACTTTGTATCCCTCTACATTACAATGACCTGTTTGTATGTCTGTTTCCCCCACTGCCCTGTAACCTGAGGGCAGAGACTGCATCACTCATCTCCAAGCCCCCAGTGACGGGCACGGGGCTTGCATATAGTACACGCTCACTGAGTGCTGGAAGTTTATAGAGAAAAAGGTGCAGAGAGAAAAGGGGGATGGGGAAAAGAGATTGGGAGAGGAGAATGAACAAGTGTATTGTCAGGGTTCTCCAGAGAAACAGAACCAATAGATATACACACATATATAAATGTATATCTCTTTTATATACATAGATATGATACATATCGTTATAAGTACATAAAGAGATATTTATAAAGAATTGGCTCACATGATTATAGAGGCTGAGAAGTTCCACAATCTGCCGCCTGTCAGCTAGAGACCCAGGAAAGCTGGTGGTGTAGTTCCAAGCTGAGGCCAAAGGCCTGAGCACCAGGAGCACCGATGTTGTAAGTCCCAGGCCAGGAGCAAGAGAAGACTGATGTTCCGGCTCACGCCGTCAGGCAGAGAGCGACTTCTCTCTTCCTCCACCTTTCTCTTCTGCTCACGCTGCCAGGGCGTTGAAAGAGGCCCACTCACCCTGGGGCGGGCAGTCTGCTTTATTCCGCCTGCTAATTCCCGTGCTGACCTCTTCTGGAAACACCCTCACAGACACACCCAGAAATAATGTTGATCCAGATATCTGGGCACCCCAAGGCCCAGTCCAGCTGAAACATAAAATTAACCATCACAACAACAAAAGTGAGAAAATATGGTGAAATGTTGAAAGGGCTCCTGGGTTAGTCGAACCACCTCATTTTATAGGCAAAGCAACAGGGTCTGAAAGAGGTTTCCAGCCTGTAAAGTAATGCAACCCATGCTTTTTTCCGCTTCCTCTCTAACTCTTTACCTAGAGAGAAAAAGAGGGACGTATGAGGAGGAAGATGTGACTAATGTGACGAGCTTCCTTTAGGGTCCTGGGGGAGCCTGCATTTTGCATGATTGCAGACCCAGGTGAATTGTAGGAGGTGTTGTCTTGCTCCTCCCCCTTTTGGATCTGCCCAGGGCCCAGAGGTCAGGACCCTGTCCACCCTGACCCCTCCTGAACCTCCAGATCTTCTGTGTTCAGTATGGGGGCCACTAGCCAGTTGTGGCTATTGAGTACCTGATATGTGATTGGTCAAAATTGAGATGTGCTGTAAGTGTAAAATATACACCGGATTTCAACACCATAGCACGCACACAAACGTGCCAAATGTAAACATCTCATTAATAATTTTTATATTGACTACATGTTGAAATGCTATTTTGGATATATAGCGTTAAATAAAATATATTAGTAAAATTCCACCTGTTGCTTTTCACCTTTTTAAATGTGGCTGTGAGAACATTTTAAATTGCATCCGGAGCTCACACTCTGTTTCTCCTGGACAGTAGGCTCCAGATCATCCATCTTGGGCCCTCGGCAGCACAGTCCACCCAGCACTTCCACTCATCTCCCACCTGCTGACTCTGCTGACTTCTGGCCCTCCGGGCCCTGGCAAGCCCCTACCCAGCCCCCTTCCAGCCACACTTCACTGACCAGATCCTCAGGCCTCAGTGTTACCTTTTCTGTGTCCTATAGCCCAGTGTAGGATGGCAGAAGGTGATCTGAGATTGGGGTTGGATCCCGCCTTGAGTCCAAACTCTGCCACTGATTAGCCACTTAACCTTGGGAAGGTCAGTGCACTTCTTTGAGTGCTGGATTCCTTTGAAAATGGGAGTAACAGTATTACCCTACCAATCTCGTAGGGTGTTGTCAAGATAAGAATCAGAAGAGTTAGTGCATATGAATGTGCTTTGTAAATAACAAAATGGCATGCACGTGTAATATTACCAGTAATTATGTTTTAGTTTTTGTATCATAATCATTATTGTCATTATCCAAACCCTGCCTCTAATCTCCTGATCTTGGACTACTTGGTTCCTTTCACTGGATATCTGGTCATTTGTGAAATAAGAGGATGGACTTGGCATCCCCCCAGCTCTGATTTTGTGGCAAGATGCAGGATGCTGTGATGTAGAGAACATACATTTGGGAACTGCAAGCTCACTGCTCTGGAACCACAGCTAGATCTCTTTCTGGGCCACCTCCACAGAGTGGCTGGAATGGGTAACGTTCCCGCTGATGTGAGCACTGCCGTCTTCCGAGATGGTGCTGGGGCGGCCTCATCCAATTTGCTGTGTTGTAATGGCCCTCGAGGTGTGGAGCACATTGAGGCCTTCCCAGATCATGGCCACCACGGGGGCGGGGCTCAGGTAGCTGGTGAGGGCTGGGTAGAAGGGCTTCCTCTGCAGGTCACAGTGGTGCTCAGCAAGGACACTCTGGTACCTGTAGCACCTTCATCCCCACCAGCTTGAAGCCCCGCCTCTCTAAGCACGGATCACATCCCCAAGGAGCTGCTGCTGCACCTCATCGGGCTTCACCACCACCACGGCCCACTCCCTGGTCCACGGGGGCCCTCCCGGGCTGGGAGCAGGCTTGGGCTGGGGTCCCAGGCCGACTGCTGAGTGCAGTAAGGAGTGTGCCCTGGCCAAAAAGCCGCGGATGGAGGGAGGGTCTGAGGCCCACATTACAGCACTTTTGATTTGACATTTCCACAACACATCGAAGTAAGTATTTCTGTAGCCCTAGATGCAGTGGACTAAATGGAGACACCCAATGGGTAAGTGGTGTCCTCTGGGTTGTCTGTCTGCATGGTGGGAACAGGGGTTCTCACTCTTCCCTACGCATCGTGTTGTATCTGGTATAATGATAAGAGAAGAAACTTCCTTTATTAAGTAGCTGCTGTGCGACTTGCACCACTCCCAACACCGCGGTCTCATGTGGAGGGTCCCTCCCGACCATCCCTGGCCCCACCGGTTTGCAGCAGTTTAGCTCTCCCCTCCAAAGACCCCTCCCTGAAGAGCCTAAACGAACTCTGAGCGCTTTCATTGACTGTTCTGATCTTCCAACTCAAGTTAAAAGCATCATTTTGCTTCACTGTCAGTCAATTTCACTTTTGTGAGAATTTTAAAGATGTATAAGCCCCGAAGGTGACAGTCCCAGCCTGATGCTGTCACGCTGAGCTGTGTCACATTGAATTCTGTCACTGAAGAGAAACAGAATGAAATGCACCCAGGTGTAAAATTCCAGGCCTTGTTCGTTCTTATCAATACCGGATTAGGATGGCAGAGTCTAATATTATGAAATTGATATGATGAAGATTGATGTTTTAACTTTAATGGGTTGGTGGTAAAATGTACCATTTGTATATTCATGTATTCACACACATGCACAGACAGTGAAAACTATTTTATTTGGCCCCATTTTTTAATTTTAAATGTTTTCTGTTGGTAATTAGGCTTGGTACCAGTTGAAATGTAAATACTCTCTCTTCTGCCCTCCTTTTGAAAACCAACGAATTTGATTGCAACCACATGGTGTTTTCATCAAATTTACTGATAAGCCTGTTGGTTTGAGATAAACCTTATCTGTATGTGTGTTTAGGTACATTTTCTTATAGTGTTCCTCGAAAGGCAGATTATTTTGGAGACAGCGAGTTGATGACTGAGGCCTTTGGTAGACCACTGAGGAGGCCCAGCCATCCCAGAGACACGAGGCTTTTATGACGTTTGCCAAGAAATCGCCAGCCCTCAATCCGCACGCCCCCAACAGTGGGACACGCAGAGCCTGCTCGCCCCTCTTACCAGCACCCAGGATGAAATGTTTTATTTATGATTTTTGAGTTTTATTGTTATTCAGTAGAACAGTTTATTTTCAAGAGTTTTATGACAGGAAAATTTTAAATGACTGTCTTGCCTTATTGTCCTTTTCAAGTGTGGTTTTGGTTATGTTTTAAAATCATAGCAGTAGACATTATTCTCTAAACTGTTAATGGAAATTTTATGTCTTTAAGTCACACGATAATGATGACTCTAGAACACAATGCTTGCTTATTAATATTAATACTAGTGCTAATGAGAGCAGCTGCCATAGGTCAAGTTTTTAAGCACTGGTTCCGACATTTTTCTACCTTCCCATTTAATCATCACTATAATCCCAGAAGTTAGACGTTATTATCTCAGCTTTCTTAATGAGGATGCCAAGGCTGAAAGAGGTCAGGTCATTTGGCTAAGGTCACACCACTTGTAAGAAGCTAAACTGAGATTTCAATTTAGGTAACTTTAGTCTAAGCTGTGTGGCTTTTCTATAATCTTATGAATAACTTTTCCTATAAAATCGTGTTCTGTTTATATTACAGTAGACTAGGTAGGTTGAGAGAAAGCCTGCTGTGTGTCGGGAGAAGAAAGAGGATGCAGGTGTTGGGGCCAGAGGAGAGGAACAATCGAGAACCATTGAATTAAACAATAGTAAGAGGATAGCAGGGTTGTGAATGAGGCATTACGCACGTTGGTTTCTCCCACTTTGCAGTTGCTGCTTATCCGGTAACAGTAGTCAAAAGTTCAAGAGCAAATTAAGGTCAAATACAGCAGCAAAATGTTAGCTGTCAGATTGTTCAGCTCAGTGACAGGAGATGTGAGTTATATTACAGGGTGGGCCTCTTACCTCGAAAAACAAAGGTGTAGAGTGGAAGTGAAGCTGACCACCAGGCATCCGTCTTTCCTTGTGATTCGGCGAAAGGCATTATTGACAGCAACAAGCACACCCTACGGTAGAGAGACAGTTTCAGTTGAAGCTTTTACTACTGCTAATACGCAGTTCGCAATCAAAGCAGGAACTTTCCCTAATTCATTTCACTCTCTTTAGCAGAGGCAGAGCATGTGTTTAAGTAGAAAAAACAATGTGTTTAAAGCATATGGTTTGACTTGCCAAATTTTGCTTAAAAATTGTGGTGTTTAGTAAATGCCGGTCAAATGAATAAAAAACCAATCCAGAGACACGAGTGCAACGGTGCTGCTTCCACGCTGAGTCACCGTCCCTGCGGCCTCTCTCAGCCTGTCGTCTCCCCTCAATTTATTCTGCTGTTTATCTCTTAGTCGCTTACCCATTGCTCTGTTGAGTAGGCCCGTGGGACACTCACCCTTCGCCAGGCCCTGTGCCATGTTCCGGGCGTGGATGGTGAGTCTGAAGGGGCCCTGCTCCCTGGAGCTCACGTTCTCAAGGAGGAACCAGCAGTTGAACTGTATTCCCTGTGTGGCCCAACACCCCCCTGTGCCATGGTCTGCAGAGCCCACAGTGGCCTCAGAATTCACCGTGCCTTGCCTGAGCGCACCTTCTGTAATTCTCAGGGCTTCTGTTTCATGGTCGTGCATAGGTAAGGATCTGGCTTTGGAATCATACAGCCCTAGATTTTAATCTCAGTCTTGCCGCATTTAAGCTCTTGGTCTTTAGCTCCGAACTCCTCAAGGCCTCAGTTTCCTCATCTTTAAAATGGGGATGAAAATTAATAAACAGGGATATCATGGAAAATAGAGAAAGAAAGTTCAATGAAATCACTTTAAAGAACATCCAGGTAAGAGTGGACTCCTTATTTTAACAAACATGTGCCGAGTATTTATCATGTGCCGGATTCTATTCTGGGTGTTCCAGTTACAGAGATGATTGGGGTGCGGATGGTTTTAGTATAATGCTATAAATAAGCAGTGCGAGAGAAGGTATGCCTGAGGAGATGGTGGCTGAAGGATCAGGAAGGGCCGGCCTGGTGAGGTGGTCAGCAAGGGCATTGTTCCTGACTGTAAAGGAACATTCTGATCTAGGGCGTCTGGGTAAGAAACCTCATTAGGAAGGGGAACAGATGCTGCCATGACCCAACCGTATCCATGGTCCTCTGCCACTCCGGTGCCAACTGCCCATAGCTGCTTTTCTGTGCCGACTTTTCTGGAGCTGGGGAAGGTCATTCTGCTGATCAGGGTTGTTGACATTCCTCAGGAGCCGCCCTTCAGCAATGGCTCTGGGAGTTAACGTTTAAATACCTCAGCTCCTTCACCCCTTGGGCGGGATAATTCTGAGGTTGTGTGTTTTACTCTGTTTTCTACAGTCTTCCCACATCTGGTTTAATAATGCACCTTTCGCTGGCTGCCTTTTCTTCCTGGAATCACTTCCTGATGACTCTGACAGTGTTTCTTGCCTCTCTCAAGTTAGAGACTTGCACTGGAATCCTTATTTCAGAGTCTACTTTAGGGCAACTCAAAGTAAGACAAGGAAGTGTTTTCCCAGCTTGGTTTCCAAGCAGGCCATGTGTCTATTTCAGGGTCTTTGACCTTCGTAGATACTTTTCACATGACCTGACAAATCAGTCATAAACTTCTTTTGAAGTGTGGCTTTATTAAACTTTTAAGAACCATCACTTTAAGATATAAATATGTAGCCCATCCCAAGACTTGAAGCCTTGCCAGAGGAAATAAATCTCTAGCAAAGACAGGTTAAGCTCCATTTGGAAAGAGAGAGGCTACAAATCAATTGATTAAATTATTTTTGTAAATGGACATAAAAGTTTTTTCTGCTCTTCTTTTGGAGGTATCTTATGAACTGAAGAGTTCAAAGTTTATCATCTACATTTTTATGATTTCTGGAGCAAACTGTATTTGTTAATAATAAAAATAAGCATGGCTACTGTTAGAGGGCTCAGTGTAGTCAGACACTGTACACACAGCATGACGCTTATTTGTTACAGTGGCCTTAACTGACACATGAGGCTCGGAGGGGCTGAAGGAAGCCTTAAACCCAGGTCTTTCTGACTTCAAAACACCTGTGTGTTCTCTGTTTCTATATTCCGCCTCTTGAAAGAACCCTTTGCTTGGGACTCAGTTCTGATCTGTAGACACTTGCCAGCAGAAGAACCAAAAGGATCATGGACTTCACACATGGCTTTAGGAGCAAGAGAAATGATGTGAAAGTCAGACCTGAGCTTCCACACAGTTGTTTGAGGAAAAGAAAGAACCACAAGCCACAGCCTGGCGCACAATGGCATTAACTTGTTTAGTAAGAGGAACAACAGTGGGAAGAGACAGACCCGGGGAAGGAGACACACGGATCCTGAGATTTTAACTTAAATACAAAGGAGAAGTAAAAATCAGCCCATTGGTGTTGAAGTCTCTGCCTTTTTTCATAGAACCTTAAACTGCCCCACGTTACAGGTCTTACCGATGAGGCAGAGTTAGAAATTTGTGGAGCTGGAAATAGAACCTTGATCCTCTGACTGCCGAGTTCAGTGCTGCCTGGTAGATGGAGACAGCACTTCGTCCTCCAGGGTGGGGACGAGGGTGGTGATGAAAGAGATCATCTCCTGGGGCTTAAAGTCTCTAGTTCCCTTTGCCGAGCATCCCTTCCTATCCTTCTCCCTCCTTCTCTCTCCCTGCCTCCCACTTCCCCTCCAAAGCCTTTCTAACAAGCTCTTAGTTACCTGAATTGCAGAACAAAACCAGCTTCCTGCTAACCCCTTTGGACTTCAATTAAAGACATATTCCAATGTGTTCCCGCGCCAGCGCCATCAGCACTAAATAGCTCATAAGCAATTTTGCAGTGCTTAATGTAAACTTGTTGAAAAACGTGCATTATTTTTCATTGACTTTAAATGAGATAAATGCTCCTTGAAAAGAATAAAGTGAATTGGTATTGGAGAGACCATTAAAAGAGAGAGAGAAGGAGAAGAGCCAAGAAAGGCATGCGGTTTCTAAATGTAGACCCCCTCATTTCTCTGTCTGGCAGTCGTTTGGTCTGTCCTGTGAGAATGTACTTGGAGACATTTTACATGTTAATGAAATTAGGTGTGTTAAGCCTGTGTGCTGGAGACACAAGTTGTAGTGAAAAAACACTGACTTTGAGATCAGTCTCCATTCAGCTACTTACTAGCTGAGTGACCTTGAGCAAAGGAATTTGCCTCTTTTGAGATTCAGTTTTCTCATCTGTAAGACGAGAGGAATCTCCTGTAGTGGTTGTGAAAATTAAATGAAATGTCGTCGTATTTATGCATCCTGCGGGCTCTGACACATGGTAGGTGATCCGTCACTCTTAGTTCGATTTCCAGGTAAGTAAAGACTCTGACTTGGGGCTCTGGTAGGCAGAACTTTTGTACCCAATCCCCTGCTTGCTTCGTGATTAAGCTCAGAGAGGATGGAGACTATGCCTCTTTTGTTCACTGCGCTGTACTCAATGCCTAGCACGCTGAAGGTGTGCGCAATAAATATTTGTTGGAAAGAATAATGTGTGACATTAGGCTGAACCAGCCGGTTACTATTGAGTAAGAACTGCCAGGAAACCCAGTTCTGTGGGAGGTTTTGGTTTACAGCGCTACTAAGGGACCCTACCTCTCAGTAGATAATCTTGTAAAGTCTCCTTTGTGTTGGGTGCAGGGAGCCTTTCCGCTTGTCCTTTATGATAACCAAGGAACTCTGTAATAATACGAGATACACGAAGGACCCGCTGCCTTCAGAGAGGAGCCCCTTTCTCTGAAATTCCATTAACCCCCTCAGATGGGTGGGCTTTGATTTCCCACAAAGCACCCTTATTTTCCAAAGGTGAGAGGCTCATATGAGAAATTGTTTCTACTATCTTTTTTCTGCGCATCGAAAGTTCTTTAAAATGAATGTTCCCATTTATATTTTAATGGGGCAGGGGTTGAAGAATTATCGCCATTTTTCAGAGCCTTCTAGGCATATATCTGAGCACAATGATTGAAAAACTACTTTGGTAAAAGGAAATGGCAATAATAGCACATCCGCCTTAGTCACAAATGCTAACTTATGTTTGTCGCTCACCTATTGTATGAAATATTTTTCATATGTTTTATCCAATCCTCAGGACACTTGCAGCAAAGCCTTTATTATGATTCCCACCATACATAGAAGGAAAGAGGCTCTAGGGAGCTGTGATGACTTCCCTAAGATCGTGTCATCGAATAAGTGCCCAGGTCGGGAATCAAACTCAGGCGACTCCAAGTCTAGGTCGTTGCCCTTGATGTTTCAGGACCGATGGAACCCTAACCTGCTGGACCAGCTGGTGCCAACACTTGGCGTTTCTCTAGACAGGTGTTTTCAGTTCTTGTTCTGTGGATCCTTAAGTCTGCAGAGGTGCCTCAGGAGTGGGGAGTGGTGGGAGGAGGTGGGTCTGAGTAAATGGTACCCAATGCCCGTGGCTCACATTTCAAAAGAACTGTTTTCTATCTTTTTTAGATTTTTAGGTTGCCAAGTACTATTTAACTTGAAAAAAAGATTCTGCTGGAATCTTTTTAAAGCCCTGCTCTAAGAAGAGGTCAAGTCAAATCCAGCAAGGCATGCCTGCTTCTCTAGGCCAGATCCAGAACCAGAACAGGTTGTATAATGTCCTTCCAGGAAGCAGGCACTGAGAGACAGAGAAGATGAAAGCGCACAGATATGGGCTTGCATTGGAATGGAGACGGTGTAGTCCAGTGCGAAGGCCACAGAAGGCAGTAAGCCCTGCCATTGAGAAGTCACTCACGAGACCCCTCTCAACTGTCAAGGGGTATTGTACAAGGATCTCCACTGGTCAATTTGTTCTTGGTCAGTTTAGCTTAAAGGCTGGCCCAATTGGTTTTCTAGCTGCCATTGCCACTGTCACATGTGCCATTGAGAACAGCAGCATGGGCGGCATAGTGACAGCCAGTCTCATGGTGACTGAGTCCCATCTCACCAAGGCCCTCTTACTGTCTCGGGGGGTGGGTGTCTGTTCAGGTCACCCACACACTTGTGCGTCAAGTCCCACACTTCACTTTCCTTGCATTCAGGGAGTGTGCAGTCTTAGTGGGAAGAGATGGATGTACAAGCAAAGCTTAATGGAGAAGCAGAGAAAGCAGAGAGGCAAATAAGTGAGAGGGAACCTGGAGGATTAATGAGTTTATCTAGTGTAGAAAGAATGAAGGGATCTTTCTGTTAGATTGTCCCAAACTTGGAGGCGTGAAAAATTAGGGGCCAGTTATTCTATGTGGCTGTGGTGGGGGGGGGGGGCTGTGATGCTCTTTCTTGTGCTTCTTCATAGCCACTGTTTCCTCTGCCTGAATCCATCTTGGTGTTACCACTCCCACCTGCTCCTGCAAATTTCATCCACCTAACTCAGATCTCAACTAACAGATGTCAACTTAAACCCCTTTTCCTTCAGGAGTCCTATTGTGGAGCATCCTAATATGCATTTGCTTGAGTTGATTGTCTGTCTGTCCTCCCTTGTTGTACTGGAAGATCTTGGTAACCAAAGACGTTCCTGTATGTTCATTACTAGAGAATGAATGAGTGATAAAGGACAGCTGCCGAAGTGGGTGAAATTTGGACATGGTGAGCCTCAACTGTGGACTTCATCCTGAAAGCAGCAGGTCCCTAGGAACTCATGAAGTAGGGGGATTGCGTGATCTGATTTGTATAGAAAAAAGATAATTGGTACCAGTGATCACTTAATCACAGGGTTTCAGTGAGGATGAAATGGAATAATGGATGAGCTTTAAAAAAAATGCTTTCTAAACTATAAAGTGCTTATCCAAATGGAGGGTGTAGCTACTATACCTTTTTTTTTTTTTTTTGAAGCCTGCTGTTCAGAATTAGTATTTCAGTGAGTGAAACCCTCCCTCCAATTTCTAATCCTGATTCAACTGGTAATTCAATGGTTAATTCCACTTTATGTTTTCTCTTCTTCCAGAGTGAATGCAGGTAAAGGGATCCTAGTTACAGACCTGGCCTCTCTTTGCATTTCAATGGGTTCCCAAGTGGAACTGCCAAATTCCGATGTGCTATTGAAATGGGCAGCACACCAACAAAAATCTGTCCTCATCAAAAATTCAGGAAAATAAAATAAAAAGATATAAGGCCACATTTTCAAAGGATTCAGCCTGACCCCCCCTTGTATTTTTTTGTGTATGCAAAATGTATTTTTTCGCACCTGCAAGTACAGTCTCTATAAGCCAACTATAGCCTCCAAATTGCCAAGGCTTAAAAAAAAATCTGCCTTTCAAATTCAGCCTAGAAACCCAGAAATGAAACAAGGATGGGGTGGAGGGCTGCCTAAAACTATTTATAGGAATATTGGGGGAGATAATTACTACCTTGTGGCTTGTTCTGAAATACTTCTGCTTGGCAGAAATATCTGTGCCTCACATCAGAGATTGAAGGGAATCCTTAAAGATGGCAGATTACTTGAATTTGTGACAATGGCAGCTCGAATGCCTTCCTTTTCTCTACCCTATTTTTTAAATCAGTCTGTATAAGATGCTTTGGAAATTTCAACTGCATTCGTTCATTCATTCATTCATTCACGCATGCATTCATCTTTCATGGGAGCTTTCTTAGAACTGACTTACTGATCACCTGCCAGGTTGCCGGCTCTGTGCTGTGCTCTTCAGATTGAGTGTGAGCACAAAGAGAGGTCCCTGTACTCCTGGATTTTCCAACTGAGTATGAAGGACAGCCAGCCAGCGATCATTCAAACAATTAATTACAATCATACTCTTTATTATTACAATATGTATTATTACAGTTGTATAATAACTACAGTGATTGCTCTTGTGGTGAGAGTTCTGGGAGAAGATGTTACATTCCCCTGGGAGGGAAGTTTTCACGAGGGCAGAGAGTTTTGTTTGGTTCCTCTGAAGTCCCAGTCTCTACAACTGACCTGGCATGCCTTTTTGCATGAATTTTGAAATGTAGGGTGCACCTCAGAGCACATGTGAGAGGGCCCTGATGTCGGCAGTGAAGTCCAGGGAAGTGACACGTAAGCTGAGACCTGAGTGACTAGGAATCTCTTGATTAAGAATGGGCACAGGTGGGGAATGGAGAGCGTTCTGGGAGAGGAAAGAATTTATGAGAAGATCTCTCTGGAAGACAGAGTTGTGTGCCCTGAGGTACTGAGCAAAGGCTAGAGTCTTGAAAAAAGGGGGGAGGGTGAGTTTGGAGATGTAGGCAGGTGCTGGGTCATGTTGGATGTTGGAGGTTACAAGCAACACACAGAGGAAGGGCTGACAGTCTTCTGATCTGGGGTAGTCCTGCTGATGGAATCCAGAAAGCTCACCTGCGTGGGGGCGTCGTGTGCTTTGGGTCTTAAAGGTCAGTTCCTGGGAAAGATTTGGAAGTCAATGGACGCTGTCATTCAGCAAAGACTGTAGACACACCGCACTCCAGGCTCCAAGAGAGCATGGTAGGCACAGAGTGAATGTTGGGTGACTAACAATGAATGGATGTTCACTCATGCCTACCATGAATGCCTACTATGTGCCAGGCAGAAAGGGGGTATCGCTGATAAAGGTACAGAAACGTGACGGCAAGGGGGTCTCTTTGAAGTTTGTTCAGTAGCTTTGCAGGAGAAGTAGTGACTTCTGGTTTAAGACCCTTGCTCTTGCTTAGCTGTGTGGCCTGAGAGAATCACCTAAGCTCTCTGAATTCAGTGTGTGTAGTGCATCAAGCACTGTGGCTGTCTTGTAGTAAATGCTGTCTCAGTTCTCTTATCTGCATTCATTCAACAAACATTTATTGCATGCCTAATATGTGCCTGGTCCTAGGCTAAGAACGAAGGACCTCGTAATGAATTAAGACATTAAGAAAAATGTCTTGCTTACCTACTTCAGGGAGCTTGTTTTGATTATCAAGTGAGAATAGGTATGAATATGTTTTGTAAATTGGAAAGTGATCTGTAAACATGAGTTGTTTTCATTCTATAATCTTGCCTATTTATTGATCATCACCTTCGAGCACTAACTTCCAAATTGCAAGTGAAATCACTTGTGGGCTGGTCAAATGCAATTATAAAAATTTTAGCTAGCATTTTACTTCTTACTAAGTTCCAGGCACAGTCCCAAGAGTTTTACGTATATTAACTCGTTTAGTCCTTACCCACCCCTCTTTGAGGAAACTCAGGCCCAGAAAGTTTAAAGCACTTGCCCCAAATTGTCTCATGGAAGCAGCAGGCTCAGATTTGAAGCCGGGTGCCCTGCCTCCAGACCACGTGCTGGGGACCACTACCTGACACACGCCCCAAGACGACATGTGTATTTCTTTGTGACATCAATCACTGTTTCCTCCTCCCCTCCCGTCATGGATGAAATGGCATGCTACATGAGGGCTGAGGCCGTGTTGATTTTGACCCACTGTGTCTAGAACCATGCCTGGCACGTGGCACGTGTTCGGTAAATATTTGCTGAATGAATGCTTTCGAGCAGCTTAGACACAGTATTCGATGCAGACAGGTTGACCTCAGGCCAGGGTCCAGCAGAACTGCAGCTCTGAAAGGGCTAAAGACAGTAAAGGAGGGAGAAGGACACAGTCACCGGTCATTGCAGACCTGCTCGGGGTCAGTATTCAGAAAGAAGGAGAGTTCCTGCCCCAAGTCGCGATGACAATCTAATTTGAAATAGGACTTGGTTAAATGAAATATTGCTTTGATTCGCACAGCTCTCTCAGAGCTATCGCATTGAAGTGAGGATGGTGAGAGACCGGGAAGGCTTGGTCCATTGCCCCTATGTCGCAGATGTGGGGTGACTGCCCAGGGCCGCACAGCTTGCTGATCGCAGAGGCAGGACTAGAACTCGGGTTTTGGCTCAGGAAATAAGCGGTAGTCCGTTCTTCCCATCAGGTTAGGGAACTGCTGTTTGGGTTTGCTCACGTCTTCCCAGTGTTTAGACTTTGCTGCGATTTTGGAGGTCAGGTAGGTAATTGATGTGGGGATCGATGAGGGGCATACACAACACCGGGCGTCTCATTCTGGTCCTCATTTGTGGTCCACCTCCATGGGGAATTGAAGCAGTCCTAGCATTCCCCTGCTTTAACCCCTTTCACTGGCAGTTCGTGTACTGCAGGAAGATTTCCCTGTTCCTGTACAGGAAGATGCTGCAGGTTCTTACTCCTGCCTCACTGCCTGCCCTGCGCTGCTCACAGCACCCCTGCTGACCTCAGTGCCCCCCACCACCGTGCCTTTGCTCTTGCTTCCCTTCCCTCTGGCCTCTTCAGCGCTGCTCAGCTCTGCTCAGATTATACAACTCAGCACAGACATCACCTCCTCCAGGAAGCCATCCTTGTTGGGCTTTCCTCTCTCCTCTCGTACCACTTGGTGCTTGCCTTGGGATAATATCTGCTGTGAACTTATTGAGAGAAGGCTTGAGCTGGATTCTTCTGTGAATTCAGAGTTGATTTGAGTATATAGCACACACGAGGTCCATAATACATATTTGTTCAAACAAACAAATTAATTAATCTAGAGGGCAAATCACAATTGGGTTTGACTCTTCTCTCTTTTCCTTCTCTTGGGGACTCTTCAGATTAATGGACTTTCCTTCAATCTCCTGTACCTTTTCCACTCGTTGAGCCCTGACCCTCAAGCTGACCAGACCCCCCTTGCAGACCCTGGGCTCCCCCGAGAACACGTGGGGGACTCTATATGACAACTTGGACTAATTTGGATGCTTCAATATGCTGCCACTTATTAGCACCACTCATTACTAGGCTAGACCCTTTTCATCGGCATTTATGTCACTTATTTCTTAAAAGCACACTGTGAAAGAGTGGCCATTGTCCTCGTGTGACAAGCAAGGAAGGCTGGGCTCTGAGTCATGAGACTGCTTGACCCAAAGTCACAGAGCTGGTCATGCAGCTGCAACTGGGCCTCGGACTTCTGACTCCAGATCTCATCATCTGTCCCTTTCACATCATGGAATCTTTGGTGGCAACAATTTTATTCCGCAAACATCCACAGTTGCCCTGTCAAGGACCCAGGAGTTGTTCTACCAAGAAGATGTGAGAGAAATGGGCACGCGTGAGCCGCAGTCCCCTCTCTTACTCATGGCTGCCATGGCTGTGCTTAGATTTCCCCGAATGAGATGCACTTGTCCAGATGGGTGGCCGCTGGGCCATCAGGAGCTGAGCTGGCTGTCGCTTACCTCCAAGCCTTCCAGTGAATGTGACAAACACTCCTCCCTCTGGTTGTTGACACATCTCTCTGGAGCAGCCCCTGTGTGGCCCTTGTGGGCTGCATGAGGCAGTTTCTGCTGCTCTTTTCCTTGCTCAAGAACCTTATATATATGCATTTTTAAAAATGAATCCATTAGTTAATCCCCCTTTAAAAAAATACTGGATATTTAGAATTTTTACTTTGCCAAGAGAAGAAGTCACTAAAATCTACAGGAGCCCCATTCTTCTTTTGATTCCATTTCAGAGGGGACTTATTAACAAGGTAACAAGGAGGCTAATCAGGGGCTCCCCGGGGGTGGATGTGACTCAGGTTGTCTGGTGGTTTCCGTCCGGGTCAGTCCTCACTAATTGTAACCTTAGGAAGTCTTTCCATGCCCCCAGCCTCAGTGTCCCTGTCGGCACAGTCCTAGTCTCTCCTTACACAGCTGCCCAAGGCTTTTTCTTTCAAAACCAATGTTTTTAAGACCAATGCCCTACTTAGTCCCCTCTGGGGTCTCCCATGGCACACACAACCCATTGCAGGGACTGGCTGCCTTTGACTGGCAGACCCTTGGGGGTTGGGCCCAAGTGATGCTCTTGTTTTATTCTGTACCCTACACACTCCAGCACCCCATGCTCCTCTCTATGCCGTGGATACACCATGTTTGTTCATAGGTCAGCACCTCCACCTACTGTGTCTTCTGTCTTGCCTTGGCCTTCTGTCTCTCTCTACTTTGAAATACTTCACCTCTTCCTTCAGATTCTAGCTTACATGTCACTTCCTCTGGATATCCTTTCTTCATTCTCCCAGGAAAATTCGATGTTTAGTGTGTGTGTGTGTTGAGCTAGGATATGGATGGAGGGGGTGCATTCCAGGTAGAGGGAATAGCAAATGCAAAGGAGAAAGAGTTTGGGGTCCTCAGGGTCCTGGGAGATGCTGGTGTTCGAGTGTGTAGGGGGAGTAGTAGGAGACAATCTCTAAACCTAGAGCCCTGGGAGCCATGCTCAGCAGCTTTGAATTTTATTCTAAATATAGTAGGAAGGTTTGGGGAGTTTTCAGTATACTCTGATAATCTTACTTTAGGACCATGGCTGTCTTCCGGCCTAGACTGTGAATTCCTTGAGGGCAGCCTCAGTCCTTCAGTTCCACACCCCTTATTCTATACCACGGTGAGTGTTTCGTAAATGTTTAGTGTTTAGCAGAATGGATGCAGGGAGGGAGGAATATGTTAATGAACCCAAGCCTGCTAGAAGTCACCGACTTCCCTCCTCATTTCTTCCAGCTCGTATTTTAATATCCTTCCCCCTTATTGGTGTAGGTTTGGCAGAGAGAGTTTATGGGAAAAGCAAGTTTTCATTTATTGTAGTTTATGTTCATTATATGTACTATATTCTCATTATTTTATGTGCAAAGAATGTTTCTTATGTGGTACTCTTTGGGGAGATAATATGCAAAGAGATCTTCTATTTCATTTTTACTAACACCACTGCAGTTGGCTAAATCATCAGCTTCAAACCACAGTTTAATTTAATACACATTATTGCTTTTCAAAGCCTTTCCTATGAGTAAGATTATATTTCCTTGGTTTTAAAAATAACTCACTCTAAAATATACACAAATGTTAAACAAGTGTTTTGCCCCTTCAGCCTTTTGGTGTCTGTGTGTCTGTCTCTCATGTCTGAGTAATGATCTTCCTGACTTGAAAGAAGAAGATACTGAAAGGGGACTTAAACTCATGAGCTTAAGGAGCAGTCTGTGGCTTTGGGATTAGATGACTGGCTCTACTGCTGATTAACAGCATGAGATCTTGGGCGAATTACTTAATATTTTAAAGCTTCAGTTTCCACATTTGTAAGACGGGGATAATTGGACCCTGTTCATGTTGTGTTTTAATATCAGCTTTTAAAAAGAAAATGTATAAAGTGCTTGGCCAAGTTCTAACACATAGCAAGTGCAGGAGAAACAGTAACTGTTATTGTTAATAGTTAAAATGCTGCTTCTTGTCATGTGGCTTCAATCAAGTTATTGAACTCTTTGTGCCTCTATATTCTCATCTCTAAAATGGGGACAATGACAGCAGTCTACCTAATAGGTTTGCTTTGCAGATCAAATGAGCCATTAGCCATGAAAGGTTTGGGTGCCTGGAATATGGTAAATCCTCAGTAAATGTTAGCTTCTCTTATTACCAATATCACTTATCATCGTGTATGGTCGCTCCCTTGTTTCAAACACCAAAGTGAATTTTCAGACTATGTAAAGGCCAGGTTTTGCCCAAGAAAAAAGGACCATATCAGACATTATTGATTCCTCACTTACTGGGCTATGCCTGCAAGTCATAAATATTTTCAATTTCTGGTTTATCTGAATGATTACCTTTGTTGTGATAGCTGTAATATTCTAGAATCTCCATTGCCGGTTAGCATGATTGACCCCATTGAAAGATGCCCAATAACTCAAGTGACAAAAATCACCTTAATTAAACAGAATTATCTAGATCAGTGTTGGGCTAAGACTGAGAATTATTAAAGCCCTTCCATTAACTATAGCTTCTCCTCATTCTGTTATTCAAGCCTTCATCAAATGATCAAATAATGTTTCCTAGGCTCCTTGACTTGCCAAGTACCCACCCACCTCCCACCGTCACTGCCTGCTCATCTCCTCCTGCCTCATGACAGACTAAGAAAGAGAGAGATTTGCTGAGACGTGAGTTTGGCAACCTCAGCCCCATCCCTGAGTGTGGCGGTGCCTGGAGCTAGTGTAGGTAACACGGGCTCCTCGGTAAATAGAGGGCGCACACTCATGTGCCAGACATGCTTTTTAAAGAACAGCTTTATGGAGGTATAATTGATATACAATAAATTGCACATTTGAAGTATAGAATGTGATCCATTTTCACATCTGTATACACCTGTGTAACCATTACCACAATCAAGGTAACTATACATGCGTCACTTCCAAAGTTTCCTTGTCCCTTTGTCATCTCTCCCTCCTGCCCCTCGTCCTCAGGTAACAACTGATCTGCTTCTGTTACTGTCCATTAGCTTTCATTTTCTAGAATTTCATATGTATGAATTCATACAATGTGCACCCCTTTTTTGTCTGGCTTATTTGACTTGGCATAATTATCTTTTTAAGAGAAATTTGAAGCCACATTGCCCGCCTACAAAGCTGTATGGACTTGGACTATTCCAATAATGACCACCCGTCCTCGAGCGTGTGCTGCTCCTCGGGATTCCATGCACGCATCTCCTGAAGTCTTCATGGGAACTCGTTATTGCCGTTTCATGGCTCAGGAAACTGAAGCTGAGGCTGGTGGCCCAAAGTCACACATTTAGGAGATATTTTCTGACTTAAGGCCTGCTTCTTTCCACCTCGCTGGTGGCTGGAGGCAGCTCAGGCTCTGGTGACGAACCTGTCTCTGATTTGAGAGAGAACTGGGTTCAGTCCTGGCTGTAGCACCATCCAGCACAAGTTACTTACCTGCTTTTCCCCTGAGTTTCCTCACTGTGAAGTGGGAATATGATGGTATAAGGCCAACACGTTCTCGACAGAAGTAAATAAGAGAGAGCATTTAAGTGCCCAGCCTTGCACCCGTGAAGCACTCGGTGAACATTAGGTCTCCTACTGCTGTTACTGTATTGTTGTTCCTCAGTAATAGACATTGAACAAAGGCAGAAAAAGGCCCCTTTAGTATAAAACAGACAACCTGTTAGTATCAACAGACACCCTCTGTTGAGGAGTGTTCTAAATGGTGAGAACAAGAAAAAGAGGATAAAAGGTCATGTTGAACCTTACGTTGCTGTTTTGACCCAGTGGATTACTGCCTGGCTTCTATGAGACCTGGTAAACGTTTGATGAGTAAATGATGGGTGGATGAAAGAATGTGCGTGCTATGTCAACAGTAGCACCAGCGTGATTCAGAGAGGGAGGCCCAAGTCAGGCCAGAGTATGTTATGTCCACACATCCCATTGCAGGTAGAACTTGGAAAGGTGTTTGCTATTCATTATCCTAAAACCTAAGGCCCAAGGTTATTGCTCTTTCCCCTGTTACTAATTACCGTATGTACAAGTAAGTGCATGGATGATACCAAGCCTCTCGTCCTGCATCTGTCAATGAGCAAAGCCTCAGGTGCCCTGGTGGTAGTATCCTGAATGCTAACTGCTGAGGCCAGGAGGCGGTGTGGCTGTGTCCCATGGTTTCCTGATGACTGGCTGGAGATGTGCTTCCACCACATCGCCCATGGACTTGGGTTCTTTGCGTGGCTTACAACTGTCACCAGCCCACAGGCCAGTGGGTTTCAGATGGTACGCGAGTTTGAATTTGGCACTAAGACTTGGAGATGTGCTAACGGGGCTGGCTCGATGAAAGGAAAGAATTGTATACACTTAAAATGTTAGTGAAATTTTTTTCTTAACAAAGATCCAGAGAGGGAGAGGGGCTTTTCCAAAGTGACACAGGATGTTAGACGAAGAGCCACCTGTGACGCAGAGTGGGGCTGCTCTTTCCTCTTGCATCACTCATCAAAGCCTTTCCTTTTAGCACTGTCTCTGAGGCCTCAGGGAAAGCATCAGCTAACAAAATATCCAGCACTTATTGAGGGTGCCAGGGCCTCCTCTAGGCACTTTACGTGAAATGACTCATTTGATCCTTACAGCAAACCCGTGAACTAAGAATTACTATTATATTCATTTTGGAGATGAGGAAGTGGAGGCAGAGAGATTAAGTAACTTGACTGAGGCCACATCATTGCTTACTAACTGCTGCGTCCAGGATTGCAGCCACCATCTGGTTCAAGCAGCCATGCTGTTACTCAAGACACCGCGGTATTCTCCATCAAATGAGTTTATTTGTGAAAATTGATTAATTTAATAACTAATTAAAAGAGGAAATTCAGAAATCTTTCTAAAGACCATATTGAAAAAGTTGGTTGGCGCTTTTAAAAATACACATGCTAATGGGATGGCAAGGTTTTTATCAAGGGAGGGCTAACCTGCCCTGCCCACACCTCACTGACATTGTGTCCCTCAGAGGAGAAGGTACTCGTAAGGGCACTGCCACAGTACAGCTGGAGAGCGTGGGGCACAGGGATGGGAGCGCTATAATGAGCAAGAAAAGCGGCCAAAGCAGAGTAAGGCTGATGCTGATGGTGACGGTAATAGCAGCTCACCCTTACTACGTGCCAGGCACTTTCTCAGTGCTTTCTCTGGTTTTAACTCATTTCATCCTCTTTCATGGGGAAATAACCTGAGGTCCAGAGAAGTTAAATACACACATCCAGTAAGTGGAAGAGTTGGGATCTGAAGCCACATTGTAGGTCCAGTGTCCACATGTTAACCACCTCACGCTTAAGCGCTGTGCTGTGCTGCTTGTGTGACTCTAAGAGCAGTTGGTAGTGGTGGTTTTCACTCTTGCGGTGCTACGCTGTCTTTACAGTTTGGTCCTCTCTTCGATTTCACATCCATCCTATCTTTGATTCTCACAACAACCCTGAGAGATCAGCATGGGTAGGCATTATCGTCTGCATATTATAGATAGGGAATCGGGGCTCAGTGATGCAAGCAGAGTCACTACTCCACGAGGACTGGGTTTCCTGTCCCCCTGCTCTGCACCAGTGGTCCAGGCTCTGTGGTACACTCTCAACCTTTCATAGGTGTGCTCCGACATTTTGATCAAGGTGGAAAATTAATTTCCCAACACTGTTATGGAGGTGTCTGTGGCAAAGAACTTTGAGTGGAGTCCATTGAAGGGTGATTTTAAAACACCGTTTAACTTCCCTGAGCATGAGGGGAAAGGGGGAGGATGAAGCTCAGCCATCAACAAACAAGGGGGACGTGCGTCTCAGAGCATTGCCTCAGGACTATCTAAGAGGACACAATCAGGGCGGTCCTCAAGAAGTGAGACAGTGGTAAAGGAAGGGCTCATGGGCAATGAGACCCCAGTATAGACTGTACGGTGGTTGGCCCATAAGTATTGCTGATTTGTTCTGCTTTGGGTCTTTAAATCCATTCAAGTATTCCCTATGAATTCTAAGATCTGAAAGTGCGCCACAAGTACGCAAAGATAGAATACTGCATCGTACTGTGAAGTTTCCCAGCTGTGGGCATCTCTCTATCTCAGGTGAGGAAATCGTGGCCAGGAAGCTAATGGCTTTTAATAAAATGCAAAATCCCAAAGTAGAGAAGCCAGAGTCAGGTCGTCAGTGAAGAACAGCTGTTTTCAAGTTTCTCTCTCATTGGCCTGCAGTTACCATCACTCGTGATTCCTGTTGCTTTGTGTTGTTATGGTGGCTAACAACTCACCAAATATATACATAGTGGCATCATTTCACTTCATGCTCTCATGAGTCCTGTGAGATAGTGTAGCTGACATGACTAGTTCCATTTTTCAGGTGAGGAAGCAAACTCAGCAAAGTTAAGAGACTTGCCCATGGAGCTCTGGCAAGTAAGTAGTTATCTCCAGATCTGGGCTCGTCTTGAGCTGAGATGCACAGTCCTTTGTACCAAAATGACTTGCAGTTCTGATGGATCCCCAAATCTGCACTCAGACGATGAAGTTGTTGGAGCCCCTCAGTTGGTAATGTAGCACAGCACCCCTGGGCACCCCTAACGGAGAGTCAGACTTTGAATTACACGTGGTTCTGCTTCCCTGTCCTCCCTTTGGGATGATTTCTGAGTGGTGGGTCTACATTCCTCTGTGCATTTTATCTTGGGTCTATTGGATTTGGGCAACAAAGACTTGTGGAGGTGGGTTGAATTGTTGGGGGGAGGGTCTGACTAGGCATCTTGCAGAAGACAGAGCAGTCTCAGGAGATAGTGGGTCTTACTGAGCTTCACTGGGAGCTGGAGCTTTTCCTTGAGGACAGCTAGGGCAGTTTTAAGGTCTTGAAGACCCAGATTCTGATCCTGGCTCTGCTCCTTTCTAGCTGTGTGACCTTGACCATGTCACTTCACTTCTCTGTACCTCAGTTTCCTCATCTACAGGATATGGTTTGTAAAGCCTGCTTTCAGGCCTATTAGGAAGATTGAGTGAGACCATTCTTATGGAGTGCAAAGCACCTTGCATATATTGGTCACAGCAGATGCTGGCTTCATCCCTCTTTGCCTTTTCTTCTCCAAAGCAGTGGTTCTCAAATTGTGGTCACTGGACCAGCAGATTAGCCTCGCCTGGAAACTGGTTAGAAACTTACATCTCAGGCCCTCACCCTATACCTATTGAATTGGGAACTCTGGCGTTGGGGTCGGCAATCTGTTCCTTAACAAGCCCCCCGGGAGATTCTGATGCACACTCAATTTGAGAACCAGTGCTCTAAAGTGACCTCCCTTTGGGGGTCTGCTCCTGTTTCCAGATATCGAGCAGGCATGAACATTGATTTGAGCATTATGCCTCAGGCTCCCAGCCCTCCCCACAATGCCAGATTCTGTTCAGTCCTAGCATCAGCTGCTATCCACTCCGGAGTATCCTGCAGGATCCCTCGGGCCATGACAGGCCATTACGGTGGTTTTGTTTTATTTTTTTCCCTTCGCTATTCTCTGCCGACAAAGGTTGCAACACTTCTGAGAGCCGGCCAAGTCCCCCAGTTTTGGACAAGCTGCCTTGTCTTTTTAATTGCTCTCCTGTTTGCCCCCCTGGAATGCCTGTGCCCATCTCGCCAGTCTCCTCTCCAGATGGTTGGTGGATGGGCCTAATTCTCCTCATCAGTGACAATATGGTGGCAACTTTGTATCTCCAGGCTCGACATCGTGCCCTGCCTGCCCTTTTGCTGTCAGAGATGACAGGGGGCTCAGGAGAGCAGGTGGCAAGTGCTCGGGAGAACCTATTAGGGTTAGTGATTCCTGCAAAACCATTTGCTCCAGACAAGAGATTGCTTACAAATAACTCTGTCTCAACAAGCCAGGGTCTGTTATCCACTAATTATTTTTGGATTAGGAAGGGCTAACAGGACTTGGCCTTGGAAGGTCAGAATAATTTGAGTAGATAACTAGGTTGCTACATTCCCCAGGGAAAAGAAGGATCTGTGAGACCAAGCTTTCAGCACTTTGATTGAAAGGAAACCATGTTCTTGTTTTTCTCTGATAAATGCTGATAGAAGACTACGTTTATATGATTTTCCAAATGTCAACTGGCAAAACATTTTTCCAAATGTTTTCTGGCGAACCGCTTGGAGAATGACGCTCCTGTGGCATCAGCGTCAAAATTCTTATGGTCAAAGTTCTCCAGGGGCAGGAGAGGAGGTAAGAAGACTAATGGTTAGGAAGCGATTGTGGTCATCCTGACAAGAGCTAACGAGGGTCTGGATTAAGACCATGGAGTGAGGGGGCCAAGTGGAGTCTAACAGGCCTGGATTTGAATTTCTGTCCTCCAACCCTCACCCCTCCTCTGAGCCATGAGATCTTGGGCAAGTTACTTAACTTTTTTGAGACTCTGTTTGCTGATTTCTAAACTGAGGGCATCTTGAAGATTAAGTGAGAAATTTTTTTAAGATGACCTATTTTAGCAAAGTACCTGGTACGTAGTAAAGATCCAACGAATGTTAGCTCTAATTACTTTGATTGAAGTCGTGGAGTTAACGAGTTAACGTGGCGAGTGAGACAAAAAGTAAAGCCTAGGACTATACCCCGGGATTCTTTCTCGAGTTAATGGAACAGTTTTTGGAGATGAGAGAAAGAAAATTGAAGAAAACCCAAAGACCAGAAAGCAACAAGGAGAAATAGTGTACATGTGATCTAAAAGCACTGGGGCTTTGAGTATATCTCGGGAGATCTCTCACACACACACTCTCTCTCTCTTCTTTGATGATGACATCAGATAAATGAGGTGTGAGAATATCCAAGTGACAGCTCTCAGTGCCTTTTCTCTGGGTCATTATGAAACACTTTCCAATTAGCTGTGAGCCAAATTCTGGTCTTGCTTATTTTCGTTAATCTGGGACACTTTTTTCTTTCCAAAGCCCCATTTATAAATTCTTTTTTTTCTGCCTTCTCCTGTAGATCACAACATTGAGCCATTATCGCATAGTGATGACTCATGATGAAAATTTCCAATTTAGAGCATAAATGGCCAATGCATTTAATTGGATGGGAACCTAAATGAATTGTGAGGTGGATTATCAATGAGGCAGTTTGTCTGGGGAGGTCACAGCGCCCTGCTCAGGCACAGCAGAGGGGCACACTTCCAAAAGGCTTTGTGGAAACAGGGTCAGCCTGCCTGCTTTGGTGTGCACACAGGCAGGAGACTGCGGTATTGATGAGAACCTCTCTCTCCTTGCGGTGAGGTGACTAGTGCTCCCTCCCTCTCTCTCTCTCCTTCTCTCCTTCTCTCCCTCCCTCTCTCTCTCTGTCTCTCTCTCCCCCTCTCTCTCTCCCTCTCTCCCTCTCTCTCTCCTCCTCCCTCCCTCCTTCTCTCTCTCTCTCCCTCCCTCTCTCCTTCTCTCTCTCTCCCCCCTCCCTCTCTCTCTCCCTCTCTCCCTCTCTCTCTCCTCCTCCCTCCCTCCCTCCTTCTCTCTCTCTCTCCCTCCCTCCCTCCTTCTCTCTCTCTCTCCCCCCTCCCTCTCTCTCTCTCTCCCTCCCTCTCTCTCTCTCTCCCTCTCCCTCCCTCTCTCTCTCCCCCCACTTCCCCCGCCCCCCCCTCTCTCTCTCTCCCTTTCTCTCTTTCTTATGATGGGAAGCAACAGGGTAGTTTACAGCTTCTCAGCTGGGTACAAAATAGCCTGGAAAATGAAGGGATATTAGATATTTTTCTAAACAGATCTCAATGATCCTTTCTTTGTCCTCCTTTTGCTGAAGAGTCAGACAGACTTTGGGGAGAATCCCAGCTCTGCCACTTATTGGGTGAGTAATTTTTGGCAAATTGATCTCTTTTTTAGCCTCAACTTTGTTCGCTGTAAAGGGAGGATAAGAACATATCTGTACGCCATTTATACGTATGCAAGTGTCACATATTTGCATAGTCTTCCCTGACCTCCCCCCTCACCCCCGTTAGATGTGCCTCCTCTGTGTTCCCGTGGCACCCGTGACTTTCCCTGTCATGGGGTTTTGCGTATTCACTTAGAACTGTTGACATGTCCATCACTGTTAGATATCTGTGCTGTGTGTCGCTGTCACCCCAGCGCCTTTCTGAGTGCTTAGGATGTAATAGATGCTCCGTAAATACTAGCTAAGTTGACTTGAGTAGTGTCCTTGAGAAATTGCTTTTCCCGGCCCCCAACACATGCCTGTTAGTCATCTACGATCTCAAGAAGTGCCCATTGAAAGGTTCCTCCTCAACAAACTTGACTGACGAAAGTTCTCTGAATTTGTTGATCGCTTTGTTGTTTCCAAAGCCCTTCCCGTGTGTGGCATTACTGGAGCCAAGCAGGTCAGGGCGTGTACAGCTAAAGGGGCAGAGTGGGGCTCAGCGAACACGTGTCCGGTCTCCATGATCACACAGCACACTGAGGAGCTAGGATCTGAACACAAGCTCGTGTGACACCACAGCCCATGTTCTTTAGACTCTGTGCTTCCTCTCCTGATTCCCTTTTCAGGATTCGCTCTTAGATTTATTTATCTCCATTGATTTTTCTGCCAATATTCTTTACCCCTTTTGTGTTGATTGCATGGACCCAGTCGATGTATTCACACATGGTGCAGGAACGCTTGCTCACCCTAAGGAGACCAGGCGCCCTCTGATTAGAGATCAGACAGACCCACCTCTTTCTTCAGAGATAAAAGTAATATGTGATAAGTTTGGTTAATTTTCTTTCAGAAGTGGCTATTAATTCCCCTGGGCTAATGGAGGAAGACTTTTTCCTTTCTAAATAATGGTTTTGTACTTCTAGCCTGCCTAAACTTCATTCAGAAATTAACAGTTTTATTTTCCACCAGAGTGTTCCTTGGAGTATTTCTAGGGTACTCCCAGCCTCGGAGGACAAGAGAGCAAACCACTGAGGGCATTGTCAGCCCCAAGGGAGGTACGCTGTCCGAGAAGTGACCACGTGCCCCAGATTTCCCAGGAAGGCCTCAATTTTCAGTATTCTGTTCCACAAGCACACTTATAGCTTTGGTACATACAGTTTGCAGAATCATATGCAACTTGCTACATAAATGTGACGCCTTACAGTAAGATACTGTGTTTTTTTTATACTCTATCTTGTTACAAAGATGATGTGAGGGGGTTTATAGAGATGGCTATACTGTAAAGAACTGTTGGGTGGAACACTGAGACCAAAACAAGGAAATAGATGATAGATAAAATCATGCACTAAGGTCCTGTTTGTTTGTGTGGGCTATAGATTTGATTCTGAGCTTCCTAGTGGTCAAAGGAAAAAGACAACCAGATTGAAGATTCACAGTCTCCGTGAAAAACATACAAAGAAGCTGGTCTGGGGATGCACAGGTCTGTGTTTCATTTAAATTGTGTGCATGCTCTAAAACTGTATGTGCAATAGGAAGTTTGCATACTACTTTAACTTAAAAGTGGAAAATTGACATCCTGGGATCTTTCAGTTTATTCCTTTTGTGGGGAGTGACCATAGCTATCAAAATTTGGCACTCCAGTACAAAATGGAAATCAAGCAGTCTTGAACTAAGCTTCTAGGAATTTTCAAGACCTCTTCAATTGATAAACAGCTGTTGTCCAATTAAAGAGCATCTATTATTCCTTATGGAATTGAAAAAGAGTAGTTCATTTCCCAGCACAACACCCTAAGACTCCTGGCAGGCCCCGCTTAGAATATAGTATGTCTTTACTCCACTAACGAAACTTTGCTAATTATAAAATTCTTGAAGTTGGGCACTGGAAGAAAAATGTTCTGCACACTTTACAAATAATGTACCTCTGTGGGGTGAATGCTGACTTGTACATTTCAGGTTTTGGCTTATTTGGATATTCATAAGGGTCGCTCTTTACTGATTATGTCAGCACAACCTCTTTATTGAATTATAGATTGAGTATTTAATCAAGGCCTATGCCTTATTATTAGCCATGTAACATTCTATTGTTTCAGTGGAAAATGGAACGTGTAAAACCTGATTCACATGAAAATCTGTTGTCGCTCTAATGAATAATGTTTCACAGTACTCTCTTTCATATCACTATAGTCCTTATCTGCCAGGAAAGTGAGAATAACTAAGCACACCTCATGCTGATGGATGGGAGCAGGGCTTCCGTTGCAGCGGTGGCCAGCTGGACCCCATGGGTGGGTTTTTGTGAGTTTGCTTCTCCTGTATTAATCCTGGACTCGAGAGTTGGGGCTATTTTTGGAGAAACACCAATATGTATTAGAGAGAGTGTATATTCTACTGTAATCATTCGGTGAGAGGTTTGATTTGGTTTAGTGATCCTAACCCCTTGGTTGGCCTTAAACTTACACAGAACACTTAAAATACCATTGCTTGGGCCCCACCTGCAGAAGCTTGGATTTACCTGGTCTTGGTGGCCCCAGGTGATGCTGACATGCAGCCAAGGTTGAGGATCACTAAGCTGTGCTCTCAGGAGGGCAAACAGTCACTCTATTTAATGGCTGTGAGCTATGAGTCTCAACCTCACACTAGGCTCTCTGGGGATAAAAATCTTCCATGGATTCTTCTGGAATCTTATACTCAGTGACTCTCTTCAGACATTTTTGGCTCAGGGGAAAGGGCTCGACTCGAGTCTTTCAAGTACAGGCTGGTGCCTGGTCCTTCCTAGCTGTGAGACCCTGGGAATCTACCTCACTCTCTGGAGGAGAATCAGAAATCTTGTTTAACCATGAACTTGGAATTGCTTATCTGGGACACAGCATCATACGTTCAGTGCCTGAGTACCACCTCTAGCTGCGTTACTATTGGCGAGTGTAAGGTGACTCGGTGCTCAGAAGGGGATGATAATGTGTACTTTTCTAGGCTTCTCTGAAGATTTAAATAAGATTATGTCATAAAGGGCCCTTTATGTGGGAGGCTGTTCATAAAGGTTTGTTCCCATTCTCCTTCCTTGCCTCCCCTAGGATTCCTCTTCTTTCTTTATCTTCTTTGCGGTTAACTCTTGAAGATTTTCTCTGAGAATCTGTCCCCTGGATGCTCCTTTCTCTGTGCCCAGGTATCCAAATCAGAGACATGTTAGTCTTAACAGTCTGCACCTTCTGTCCATTGCCACTGTAGGGAAGGAAGACATTTCTTCTTCCCACTCTGGGTCCTTCTGGCTGGAAAACGAATTAAATTCACATGAGACAGAGTAACAGGAGAAAATTAAACAAAGCTTTATAACCTATGCATGGGAGAGGCTCAGGCAAACTGAGCAACTCAGCCAACTGGCCGAGGCTGCCTGTTTAAGTATCTTAAGCTACAGACAAGGAGGACGTTTGGGGTAGTGGTTTGGGGCTTCAAAGGAGAGGAAGGCAACCCACGTGGAAATGGAAAAGCAAATGTTTGGTAAATAGAATTCTGATAAGAGTGGGATTAGCAAGGATCCTCCCAGTCTACCAGAACCCAAAGTTATCTATGATGATGACCTGTCCTGGGGACAGGCCTTTATTTTAAATTTCTTTTAGGCAGTTAGGGGGGAAAGGTCAAATGTTCTTGCTGAGTCTGAGCCTTTATTGTCTTCAGCTCTAAACAGTCCACATACCAGAGTGGCGCATCTTGGGGTGGCCTGCCCTGAACCCCATCACCACCTTTGCCAACTTACGGCTGGTCTTCACACTCTCTGCTCTCCAGATTCTCCTTTTGTGTCCAGTGTTATAGTCCTAAAATGAAGTTGCAGGTAACATGCTGAGTGCCAGGAGAGGGAATGCTGAGGGTGCTATGGGATCACAAAGGAAGTTCCTAACTTGGTCGGAGTTGGGGAGGCATTGAATCTCAGAAGACTTCCTGGAAGAAAGGCCATCTCAACTGGGTTCTGAAGGTTTATTTGGAATTGGCCTGGCATAGAGAGGTAGAAGAGTGTTTGGGGGTAGAGGCATGGTATGAGCAAATACTCAGGAGTCAGCAAGAGCCTGGTGGGCTCAAGAGGATCAGGATGGCAGGATCCTTGGGTGTGATATGAAGCCCGCACAATTTCTGAAGGAGAACCAGTGAGCTTGAAAGTATACATCCTTGCTTATCCGCCCCTTTGCCTTTGATGCCTAGTACATTCCATGTGCTCAGTTATATTGTTGGATCCTTGCATTTGCAGGGTTCAGTGGGTGAGGGCATAGCTAGATGAGCTGGGGAGAAGAAGCTGCCCTTGAGTGAGTGCTGTTTGAAATGGGCCATGAGGAAGGGTGGGAAGGATTTTAATGAGCATAGATGTGAGTGTTTGTGTGTGTGTCTGTGTTGGGATGTGGTGCCAGGCACTGGCATCACATCACGAGATGTACATCCATGAGCACAGGCCCAGTGAACACACGATCCAGGAGTGAGCTGGTGAGGCTAGAGCGTAAACCACATATGGGGGAGGTGACCTCGAAAAGAGTGAACTGCTGATGGTGATGAGGAGAAATGGAAATGCCCTCACCATGCAGAATCAGCTAGCTAGCCCAGTCTAGATTATTCGTGGTAACTTTGCATTCTTTACTGTGAAAGGGTTTTCCACACTAAGGATTTGCGGCTTTATCCTATGGGAAGCCATAGAGAGATTTAAAGCAGAGGGCAGGGGTGGGGTGGAGGTGGCATGATCAGACAGGCATTTTAAATGATGTTTCAGCTGCAGAGAGGAGAACAAATCAGAGCAAGGCAAGAATAGATACAGTATAACCTCTGACTTGTTTTCTCTCTCATCTCCTTGAAGGAATCCTTTTCTCCAAATTATCTTACAAGCATCTACCTGAATCAGACTGTTGTAGTTTGCCCTGGCCTGAAACACCTGTGGCTCACAAAGGGCTCGCAACCCACATTCTCTTGTCTTGGATCAGAGGGGGCAGTCTTCCCTAGTACGGAACCCCTCCCGTCACCCTCAGGGCGGGGGCCCCGAGGTGGGGAAGCAGGGTTTCGGGCACTTTCTCTACCTCTGTTTATGTAATGGGCTCTTAACTCTTTTTGGAGAAGTCTTGATTTTTGTAATAATGGTAAGAAAAAGTGGAGAGCGGCAGGGAAAATTGATCCATTCTTAGATAGATCCCCTCTGCACCATCAGTCTTGCCTAATGATGTCCCTCCAGGCCTTAAGCCAACTGTGCCTCCTCGTGACACGTCCCCTCACTCTCGTCTACATTCTCCCAGTCCTCTGTTGACTTCTCGTGTTCCTGATAGTGGCATGGCTATATTACGAGATCTCTGCCATCTCCTCTGGACATTATGAGTCCTCTGAGGAGGGGGATTACTTACTCATTTTTCTCATTCTTTTCCTATACAGTAGAGTGCTTGGTACATAGAAGGGTTGTTGCTCCAGGTGAACAGGTTTATATCCCGATACACATGTTATTAGGAACAACTGTAGTTTGATGTTATGATCTTGGGATTCCTGCATCCAATTGCCTAGTGGGCACTCCCTCAGAACGTTCCACAGCCAAGAGGTAAACATGCCCAGAAATGAGCTCATCAACTCTACACCCCCTTTCAAATCACCTCCTCCCTTCTCTGTTTCAAATCCCAGGTGTTAGTAGCCTTGTACACACATTTTCTGAGTCAAAATCCTGGGAACTGTTGATCCTTCCCTCTCTGATAGGCCCAATAGTCGTTCTCTGGTTCCGCCTCCTACATAAGTCTCTACGTGTTCCCGCCTCTCCATCGCGACAAGTCTTTGCACCAGTTGAACTGTCTGTAGTTCTTATAGTACCTAAGCCTTTCCGTGCCTTACCACGTAGTCTCCACCCTGCAGCCGGATGACTTTTCTAAAACCCAGGCCTGACACTCTTCTGCCCAGAACCCTCAGCAGCTCCCTGTCATCTTTGGGGCTCCTCAGATCAGGCCCCTGCCTCCCTCTCCAGCCTCTTCTGCTTCTACTCTAACAGTTTGCATTTTGTCATCCAAAATTAAATACTTCCAGTGTCGTCCCTGAGAACTTTCTGGATGATGGAGGTACTCTGTATCTGTGCTGTCCAATATGGTAGCCACAAGCCACAGGTGCCTGTTGAGTGCTTGAAATGTGCTTGGTATGTCTGAAGAATCAAATTTTTAATTGCATTTAATTTTAATTAATTTAAATTCAAGAGCCATCTGTACTAGTGTCTACCACATTGGACAGCACAGTCTAGACTCTGAATATACTAAGCTATTTTACACCTCTGTACCTTGGCTCAAGTTTTTCACTCTTTCTGAAATGCTCGTCCCTGAATTCTTTTCCAAGAAAACTCCTACTGGTTCTGTAAGAGTCATCTCAGTTCCTCCCTCCACCAAACACCTGTCTTCACCTTGAGACTGAATTTGGCACTGCTTCAGCCTTGTACTCACCTCCACCGTGGAACTCATTGTACATTTTACTTTTGCATTATACCATCTCTTGCCTCTGGCTTTTTACTTCCGGGTCCTCCAGTAGGAAGTAAGTTCCTCCATAGCAAGGGCTGCATCTCTCTTCCTGGTATCCCAAGAATATAACACAGTCCCTGTTGGCCCCGCACAGCCAGGAGCCTTGTGATGTAGTGTAAGGGGGCCGACAGTCCTGCATCCTAGCTCCCTTTCTGCTCCTTACCAGTTCTGCAGCTTCGACCAAGCCCACCTGGCTGAGCCTCGGTTTTTTCACCTGTACATGGGACATTATAATCCCTTCATTGTTCAAGGAGTTGTGAGGATTCCTTCTAATGTACATGAAGTACCTGGGACATGGTAGCGCTTAGTAATTGATAGCTGCTATTATTAGATGTTCTGTAAATATTTGAGCTTTTACCACTATAATTCCTCAAGTACCTGAGTGCTAGTCAGGGTATTAAATAAGCAATGTAACATTTACTTTTTATAATCACCCTAATAATGCACTTATTACTGTCACCATTTGATAGTTGAAGTTATACTCCACAGCCAGGAAGCGGCTTACCTGGGATTCAAACCCAAGTTTGCCTGAATTCAAAGCCCCTTCTAGACTTCCTCACTACTGCTCTCACATGTATGTGTACTTAATTCCAGGTAGCTAGCAAGGCACATATTCAATTAAAGAAGCAAATCACGATGGGAAGTCATTTTAACACAGCCAACAGAATTTCCCTGCACTGGTTGATTTGGGAGACTGCATATTGCGTTCTCGGTACAGTATTTTCATTCCCTGCTTGCAGTTTTTAGGTAAAGAAATAAGGAAACATTTAATCCATTCTCTCAATTAGGTTCTGTAGGAGATCGTCTTGGGCATTTTCAAGATAAGTGTTCAATGATGGTGTTGCGAAGTGCATTGATCAGCTGCGTCTCTGAAGTCTCATTGACTTATCAGTTCTGTGTAAAGCAGAAAGGATGCTAGGATCTTATCCTTGGAGGACTCAAATTTCAGTTTTTGAAGGCATCTCGTAGGGCCACCAAGCCAGGGGCCTCACTGTCCTCATTTGTGAATGAGCCTTGCTTTGGAAGAGATTCACCTGGAGCCTGGAGTCCGGGCCCTTTTATTGACACCACTGGGTTCCTTCCCTATAGCTCCTTTTTATTTTCTGAACATCACTTCCCTGCTCTGCCGCTTTTTTTGAGTGTCTGCTACATGCAGGACACTGGGTTACCTGCTCTTAAAAGACAACTGTCACTGAGATAGGGCTAAATATTTGACATTTGATTAGAGGACAGACATCAAATGCTCACACACACGATATAAGGCAAGTAGCATTTACCACATTGAAGAGGCTCAGATATAGTAATCTGTTTAATCCTTACCACAACCCAATGCATTAGGTACTAATATCCCCATTTTATGGATGGGGAAATGGACACAGAGAGATTCTGTAAGTTGCCCAAGATCACACAGCTAGGAAGTGTTAGAGGTGGGATTTGAAGCCAGGCAATCCAGCTTCAGAGTCTTTGCTCATAACCACAGTGCTGCACTGCCTCCCCATGATCATGGAGACGATTACAGTATGAGGTCAGATGGGGTAAGTGATAGGGGTAGTTCCCAAACTAATGTGCATCACAGGAATAGTGGGGGAGCTTTTAACAAAGACCCCTGCAGGGCATCACCCTAGGCTGGCTGAGTCTGAATCCCTAAGAGAGGGCCGAGAAAATGATATGCTTTGTAAAAAGTCTCCAACTGATTTCTATGGGCAGCCGGGCTTACATGGGTGTCTCACTACCATGAAGAAAGAATGCACCAAGTGCTATGACAGTACAAAGGAAAGTGTAAAAGAAAAGTTAATTCTTCTGCACAAGAGTGGGATGGGGAGAGAGAAGGCGCAGAGGAGTTGCATTTGGACTGGATGTTACGGGTGAACAGGGGTTCGCTTGGTTTCCTCCATGGGAATAAATCTGGATCGTGCCTGGAGGGTTGTCGGCTCTCAGGAGAGAGGGAGAGAGATTGATGTATTGCTTCCTTGTCTTTGGAAGTTAGAGAGCTTGGTGACATAACTGGTCATTGTTATGCAGCACCGAAATTAGTGTGAAATACCATGTCCTCTATGGCATGCTTTCAGGGCCTCCACCAAATTGCTTCAGAAAGGCTTTGCCCACCTGCCCACAGATGAAATCTCTGAGTTCTGCCTTTTGGTTTAAGCCAAAACAAAATGTTTTCAGCTTGAAGGTGAAAAACACAGAGTCCTGGACTGCTGATACATTGAAATGTTAACCAGGAACACGCAGTGGAGCTGTTTCAACCTACCCCCGGGGACACGTCCAGGGAGGAGGAGGGTGAAACGAAATATGTTATTTACCGAAATAAGGTTTGGGTAGTGAGAAGATGGAGGGAGAAGGTCTTTGTTGGGGGAGGGGAAGATGCAGTAGGGGGCAGGAGGACACAGGCACTGGCCCCCGTCCCGTTTGCTGTGCTCGGTCACCTAAGGCTGCCCTTGTCATTTCCAAATTGCAAAGTTGTTCTTGGAGTCCACAGAAGAGCAGAAGTGAAGATTGAGAGCTTGGTAGGACGGTTAACAGCTCAGCCAGGGCGTGAACAGCAGGTGTGAAAGAAGGGGCTCTTGGCAGGGTTGCGATTTTTTTCCTCTTTCTTTCCTTCTGTTTCTGTGCTCCACAACTAGGACAAAACAAACATAGAAAAGAATGACTAATTCCAAAACACCGGGACTGGTTTGTGAAAACTAGCCTGCTGCCTCTGTCCTCTGGTGGACAGGTTAATGTCCTAAGGGTCAGCGTGCACCATCTGTCCCGGTGCTTTTCTCCTTTAAATAGCACTTTTCCTTACTCAGGTAAAAACAATGCATTGCAAATTACCAGACTCACAGGAAGCCCAAGCTTAATACTGCCCATCCCCACACACACACACACACAGAGAAAAAGACAGAAAAAAACGCCATTTCAATTTAATAGCTAATCATTGTCCCAAGTGCACAAAATTGTTTCAAGTATGTATTTTTTATTTTTAAGAAGACTTCATCATTTTCCCCCCTGACTTTTAAAGCAGGTAGAATTGAGGATTCAAGGAGATTTATTTTGATGATTTCTGTAATAAAACTCAAGGGGAAAATTGGTTCACAGTGAATACAGCCACTTTTCATTAAATGCAGCTAAAGGCCCAAGAATGAATCTGAAATGGAGACCAGATCTGCCATTTGAATCTGGGACAAATACGCACTTTGCATCTGACGTGAATTCTCACAGGGTCGCGTTAAGAAGGCAGCATGCAGGGAATGAACAAGGCGTTAATGGCTGCGGGTGCAAAGGATGGATGTAGCCCTTTGGGGTTTCCCCGTCACCAAGAGTTTTCGCAGATCTGCCGCTGTAGGCCTTGATGCACCATCCACCTCAGCTGCGCCAGAATCTCCTTTAAATAAAAGCAGCGGGGGCCTCTTTGAGCAGCTCAGCCTGGAAGAGCAGCCCCACCTCGTTAAACAGCGGGTGTAGGCTTCGCTTCTCATGCCCCCGGACCTCAGGCACCCGAGGGCTGAGGGCTGCGTGGAGTCTGAATGTGGAATTTTGGAATTTTTAAGCAAGGTTGAAATCTGATGACACTCTCCTCCCCAAATAAAAAAGAAATTATTTCTCCTCCGTTAAAAGTAACCTAAGTAAGTTAATTGCTTTTAGTTAAAGAAAACCTTTAAAATGTTGTATTTTGTGCCTTATTCTCAGCTATCCTTTAATCTCTAGGAGGTGGAGAGAGGAGTGGGAGCAGCTTTCCTTTTTTTGCATTTAAACAGTGCCACACACTATGTTAGGTACATTGTATATATATATTATTATATTGATATATATTTATATATTATTATATATAATTATTATAAATATATTTATATATTATTATATATAGAGAAGATTGTATTTTTTTCAGTTTTTAAATTGTGTAACATAATAAAGATATAGGAAATATAGAAAAAAGAATAAAACATAAATGGACTGCCTAATGAATGATTTTCAAATGAATACCCATAAAAACACATACCCACATCAAGACTTTATAACAGAACTAGCTCCCCAGAATTTCCCCACATCTCTTCCCAATCATAACCATGCCCTCCCCTCTAACAGCAACTCTCCTGTCTTTTGTGATGCTTACTTCCTCGCTTTTCTTACTTTTACCCATAAATAAATTCATAAAAAATTTGTTTCATTTTGCCAGATTTTGAATGTCATGCAAATGCGAGCACACAGTGTGTATTCGGTTCTGCTCATCTCCTTTTGCACGACTTGTCTTTATGATCCATCCGCATTGTTGCATATAACAAAATAATTTGTACTTCACGTATTTTTATTGATATATAGTATTCCATCATCTAAATATGCCACAATCTTTAAAATCCCTTCTCTCACCTCTGGCTTGCAGCTCTTGGAACAGCACTGGGATGCCTGTCTCTCGCGTTCCTGGCGAAGCAGCTCGCCTTAGGTGGGTGGGATTGTGAGTCAGAGGGTATGGATGTGTCTAGCTTCATTGGGGCGTATCTATTTTGAGCTTTATTATATATTACCAAATTTTTCCAAGGTGATTTCCAATCCTAGCAAGAGTAAGTTTATTTTGGTCCATGCCCTATCAATACTTGGTACTTTGAGAGTCTTAAGTTTTTTTCACCCATGATCATATTTGCTCCTATAATACTCTCCTAAGGCAAATAGAGCCCCATTTTCCAAATAGGGAAGCTGTATTCTCAATTTTTGAAAAAGATGCCATAAAACACATAAAACGTGAAGGAAACATAAAAAGGGCTGAATCCGTAGGTGTATAGTCAAGGAATGTCAATATCGAAAGTTTAATTTATGCTTATCTTGTGATTTCAGGTGAGCAGGTCATCTGCGGCACCCAAAAATCTGATATATCTCGGGTTTTATTGCTTTGGAGATGAACAGCTTTTGGGAAAAAAAAATTCTTGGAATGGTGTGCCATTTGGTCAGGATAAGAAAATAAATATAGTGAAAAAACAAAATAAAAATAATGATGATACTACCTCTATCTGCCTTTTATGGAACACTGCTTCCGGACCAGATACTGGTCTGAGCAGTTTCCATAAATTGTTGCCAGTGCACTTTTTCGTGACTGGGTGCTCGGAGTTCTGGAGTGGGGTGAGAGAAGGCAAAGGCAGCTTTGGTTTGCAGCTGTGGGAACATTTCTTATGGCTTCAGGCAGGAGCGACTGCCCAGTTCTAAGTGTGGACAGGGTTCACATGAGAAAGATAAGCCCCCTTTCCCCATCCTGCTTCTGTGACCTTGTCACTTGTGCATGTTTGCTCTGGGAGGTCTCCTGTCTTCTCCAGGTGGGCTCTTGCAGATGTTTGCCCATAACCAGAAGAATCTGGATTTTACTAGACCCCTTGACACTCAGTCCCTCTCCATGTTAGTGAAGCAGAACAAAGAGTCACAATAGTATAGATTTGACATATCACCTACCAAGGAAAGTGTGCAATATTCTGAAACAAGATTCAGAGTGCAGTGGAGGAGTTTTTGTCTACTGTAGAAAGACACTCTGTAACATTGTGCTGAAACTAAAATGCCAGACCCCGGGAAGAGTTGAGAAGACTCCTGCCCCAGCATGTATCCCCGTTTTGACCCTCAACAGTCCCATGAATAAATACTACCATAACCACAGTATGGATGGGGAAACTGTGCTTTAGAAAGATTAAATAACCTGCCCCAAATCACACAGATTTGAATGTGACAACGTCTGCATTTGAATCCAGGTCTGTCTATATTGCTCTCAACTGCTGTGCTATAATGCTTCCAATCAGGGAGAAAAATGCAAAAAGGAAAATCCAGCCTATTCAGAATATCAGCCTGTAAGTTGGCTTTCCTGAAAGTGAGGCTTTAGTGGGGCTGTCACTGATGGCTTTTGAACTGAGTGTCCAGTATTTGATACTCTCTGCATTGTCCAAAAGCATTGAAAAGAATTCTGTTAGAGAGCAAGCGCCTGCATCGTCTGAGATTTGTACAGGCAGACTATGATCTTTCTGAGAAATCTTCCAGGTTGAGCCATTGTTATGCTATTTTGGGGCCGTATTATTTCAGAGCAGACATGCAATGTAACTGGTTAATATTTTGCTAGTGTTCACCAAAGAGCTAAATGCAAAGGCTATAGTTGTAATTTGGATGGAATTTTTGTGGTAATGTGACTCTATTTGAAGTGAGTTGAATTAGAAAACTCATGAATAAATGCTTTGACCTAATCAGAATTATATAGCAAGGAATTGACCTACTTTGCAGGAGACTGCCCCAGACTTCCTCAGCTAACAGTATGTTAACCCAACAGAGAAATCTTTCTGCTAATAGCACTTAGCAGAGAAGATTGGAACCTGTGGTTGGTCAGGTAATCCAAAAATATCATTTAAAGTCTGGAATAAAAAAAAAAAGGTCCATGCCTTCCTTTAAATGTTATTTCAACTGAACATATATAATAAATGTATGTCAGTGTGGATCTTTTGATGTCAGTGTAAGGACTTTTCTCTTAGCCTTGGAATACAGTTTTGCTCATTGAAATGCTGTGCATTCTTCTGACAAAATCCACACCCAGAAAACATACCTTCTTTGATTTCCAGTTTTGGTTTCTTTAAAGTGGCATGAGGATTTAAAAACACTTGCAAAGTAACCGCAATGTAGAATTCCTTCTGGGTTCTTGTGCTTTTTCACCTATTATTTTTTTGTAGCACTTTCTTTTTACAACCTGCCCTGTTTGATTATTTCTAAATACTGACCTTCATTTTCATAGAAATAACAACTCCCTTTCTTTTTGTACTCATGTTTCACTGATACATGTAATATGTAATAATTATGTACTTACAATAACAACTCTCATAAACAGGTTTGAGAACAAATGTAGGGGATGCTTGGTAAACATCTGACTAAATGGAATGGAGCAGAGATCAAGGAGCTGCCTGGCCAGCGTGAAGCCAGTATCAGACAGGGAGAAGGTCCATCCCGAGCACTGGCCAGCGGAACAGACAGATCTCCTCTGTCCCTCTGCTAGAGTGGGTCTGAGATGTGAGATCAAGCAAGGCACATTAATCAAGTGACTGGCGTAAAACAAGTGATGGGTACATAGTAGGATCGCAGAAATCGTACCTCAATTTTTCTCACTCCCGTCAATTCAGTCAATTGGGTTGTTCTCATTGGTTTAAATCTTTAGTTTTTCCACTAGACCCCCCCTGCCCCCAGCCTGGGGGTAAAGGGCATGTCATAGTCCTCTTGCTCTCTTCATTGTATTGCTAAGCAGCTAGTAGGCCTTCTAAAACTGTGCTTTAACTCACTGCAGTCAGACAACGATGAGGATAACCTGGTTGATGGGGGCGGGGGTAGGCGGTGGTGCAGAAGAATCCCCACCAAGAGGCCCGTGTCTGCGGTTGCGGTGTCAAGAGCAGACCTTAGGGGGTGGTGTGCAGAAAGGTGAGGGCAAGTGTGGAAACACCAGTACTGACACCAGTCTGAAAGGCCAGTGATGGAATCCAGATGGGGATCGTGGGGCCAAAGGCTCTTAGACTGATTTCCTCCAGCGCCCTTCTGGGAATCTCCTTCCTTTGTTTCTTCCCACCTTGCTGCAGCCGAGATCAGTTTATCAAACTTCTTATGCCGACGTTTCCTGCCACACAAGAGCATGTATGCAAAAGGAACCAAACGTGATTCCAGTCCTGGGAACTTCTTACAGGCAGTGACCATATCCTACTTATTTTTAGATCTGAATGTGTGAAAAGACAAATTAGACATTTAATTTGAAAATTCCATGAAATTCCAGACTTTCAAATCAAAGCCGAAGGCCATCACAGCCCGCTGCATGGGCTTACTGGAATTCTTTCTTCCTGGTGAAAAAATATACTCTCTAATTGTTGGCAACTCTGGTAATAAGAATCAGATTCTCTTTATTTAAACTGCATCTAAACAGTAAAATGTTGTTTGGGCCCTATGCCAAGTAACAGAGAAAAGAAGTGAAATGGCCCTTATGAAATGTGGAGAGGAAGACCATTTTTGCTTTAGCTTGCTTTAATTTGAGAAAGCTCTCTAGTGCGAGCCACAGAGTGTGTTCTCTTCTCTCATCTGCTTCTCTCTGCCAATTAGACTCTCTCTCCACCTCAGGGCTATTTCTGGCTTTGATAACCCCATGATCTGGTATTCACACTGTTTCGGGGGTAAGCAACTGGTACCAAGGGCCGCGTGTCTCTGATCCCTGTACCTGTGACATAAGGCTCTGCTTTTCTGATGCGTGGGGCTCATTATGAAGGACTAATACTGGGGACCAGTCATCAGTGGCAACAGGCAGACTGGGCAACCGAGAGTTTTACTGTGGTTGGAGGTGATGTAGTGGAAAGAGCATGGAGTGGGCCACCAGATTCAGGTTCAAGCGTTAGCTCCATCCTTATTACCTATGCAATGTGGTCAAATCACTTCACCTTACTGAGCCCCCACCTCCTCATCAGTAGAAAGGGATGCATAACGTCTGTTTTTCTTTATGGAATCATTTTGAAGATTAAATGAGCTAACGTGGATAAAGCCTGTGTTATAGATTGAGTTATGCCCTCCCCCTAAAAAATTCATATGTTGAAGTGCTAACTCCCAGCGCCTACTGGGAAATAAGGTCGTTGCAGATGTAATTAGGATGAGCTCACTGGGGGGACCCTAATCCAGTATGACTGGTATCCTCACAAAAAGGGGAAATTAGTGCGCAGAGACAGACACACAGGGAGAATGCCATGTGAAGGTGGCGGCAGGGATTGGAGTGAGGCATCTATAGGCCAAGGGACGCCAAAGATTGCCGACAAAAGGTGGGCAAGAGGTGTGGAACGGATTTCCTCTCACAGCCCTCGGAGGGAACCAACCCTGCTGACACCTTGATCTTGGATTTCTAGCCTCCAGAACTGTGAGATTATAAATTGCTGTTGTTTTAAGCTACTCAGTTGGTGGTACGGTGTCCTTTGTTACAACAGCCCTAGGAAGCGAAAGCACACCTGTCAGTCAGTTTCTGTTGTTTCCCTTTCTTCCCCCTTGTCCCTCCACTTCCTCCAAATATATCGAAATCAGTGTGCTCAGGACCCTCTGGGGACATGCACCCAGGTGAGCAGCACGTCCCGTTTCTGATCGTCCAGAAAGCACAGGGAAGAGTTGTCCTCTTGTCTGTGCTAGGTAATATGTATTTTTTAATCCTCCGGCTAGTGCCTGTGGTAATGTGCGCACAGCCTGCTGCGGGAGATTTGACAATAAGAGCGGCCTTGTGAGGCTGACCTGAAAAGGAACAGCAGATATAAACATGTAGCCATTCTCGTCAATTTGAAACACCATTTTTAAGGCATCTCAGAGGGCTGGGAAAAGAGGGATTCTTTTCTTCCAGGCCCCCTATTTCTCCTCAAGTAGGGGAAGATATTCACAGGTGCTGTGGAGACGGCAGGAGGTAACAAGAAAGGCTTTCCTGTAAACATCCTGAGTGATTTGCATTGTATTAAGTGAGCACAAACCACCTCAGTAGTCATTCATATTAACTGAGCAATTTTAAAATTTAAACTGGAGTTCCCTCTGGGCTGTGCCCCAGAGCTTCACTGGCATTTCCTTGAAATCGGCCCTATTTGGTACAACTTTGCTTTCTATTCCATGTTACGTGGGAAAACCTCACCCGGCTGGACCATAGCATCAGTGTGCCGCTCTCAGCAGTTTTGTTGTAAAGGAATTCAGACTCTGGGAACCAGCAGCACTGATCCACTGATTCAGAGACTTTTCCAGACACTACCGAAACAGTCTACTCTTTTCTACCGAGCCGTGTTGAACCCTTTGCCTTGATCTGAGAACCTGGGATCTCAGCTCCTTCAAGTGTTCCCGGCAGCAGTGAGGGAGCCAGGACCCTGCAGAGCAAGCCGCCTGCAGGCTGCAAAATTCCAGCAGCGAGAGGATTTTTGAAGTATCAAAAGCTTCACACCTGTGGGTGATTTCCATGCAGAGACGGAGATCAAGAGTAGCCAACCCATGACCTCTCCAAAACTCGCATCTATACCAGTCTTTGAGGAGGAGAGTGATCCCTTTTGTTTTCCTAGATGTTGCAGAAATGCAAAGATGAGGTGTGCCGAGGTTTGGGAGAGAAAAGAGACCATGGGGCCCTATCCAAGGGCACTGGAGCCGGACTCAGAGATGCGCGTTCCAATCCTGAGCCTCCGAAGTTACTAGGTAGGAAAGCTTATCAAAGCCCCTGCGCCTGCCAGAGTCTCCATTTCTTTGTTTGTAGAATAGCTTAGTAATAAATACCTGGCAGGTCTGTTGCCAGGACTGTGTGCAATAGTGTTGTGAATATGCTTTGTTCTTGTGGGTTTATCTGTCAGGCTGTTTTCTCTCTCCCCATCTGTCATCTGTCACATTTATTGAATGATTACTATGTGTCACGCACTTTGCTAAGTATATTATATTCATTAATTACACACCTACAGGAGGCAATATGCTGTTAATGGTTAAAAATCACATTACTCGAGTTCGAATAAATTCCAGCTGTCTGTGTAACCGTGCTGAAGCCCCTTTACCTCTGTTAGCCTTGGTTTCCCCATCTGTAGAGTGGGGATAACAATGTCCACATTATAGGATTTTTGGGGGGTAAACAAATGATATGATGCTTGCGAAATATCTGCATACAGCTTGGCACATAGTAAGTACTCAATAAATATTAGTAAACATGAGAAGAACTTGCTCAAGAGTGAGTTCCTCTGCAACTTCTAAAGGGATGCATGCGTATCGTAAGGCTGTTGGATGACTCAGTCTGTGACTAGATTTTAGTTGTGTTAGAAAAATGTGTTTTGTAAATTAGTTGATTTCTTTGGTTTAATGTGTGTTTTGCGCCTATTTCGGTTTATCTTTATTTCTTTTTTTTTGAGAAGATGGGTTCTATTTTTTTTAAGGCTTGGCACCTGAGCTAACATCTGTTGCCAATCTTCTTTTTTTCTTCTTCTTCTTCTCCCCAGAGGCCCCCAGTACGTAGTTGTATATTCTAGTTGTGGGTCCTTCTGGTTCTGCTGTGTGGGACACCGCCTTAGCATGGCCTGATGCGCAGTTCCACGTCCACGCCCAGGATCCGAACCAGGGAAACCCTGGGCCGCCACAGCAGAGTGCATGAACTTAACCACTTGGCCACGGGGCCAGCCCCTATCTTTATTTCTTATGAAACTTTTCAAAGTGAACTAAGGAGAAAGGGTCATTTGATGATGTCTGGGAATGGAATTAACCAATCGAGGAAGAGAGATCAAGGGAAAAATAACATTTTAGAAGGAACTAAATTCATCACTTTAGAGAGAACAGGGAGGCAAGACTCCCCAAAATTTGGATGGTGGGGCAGAAGGTAGGAACAGGAAGGTGACAGGCACCGAGGTGACCTGGCTGCAGGGTGAGAGAGGCTGCTCTTCCTGACAGAGAAAACAGTGCAGGAAAAGGCACAGATGTGCAGACATGGAGGATGTCTTCTGGGACCGGGCTTTCACTGGGCTCCTTTTGGCTGAAGCAAAGATCACGTGTTGGGGAAGACGGGAGTGAGAAAGAAGAAATCAGTTTTCTCTCCAGTTGAAAAGACTGTAATCTTCGCAAGGGCAGGGAATTTGTCAGATTCGCCTCAAGCTCCCCAGTGCTCAGCAAGTAGGTGTACAAGAAATACTTGACAAAAGAGTAAAGAAATAGATGAGAAATTTCTGTTTCACTTGGTTTGGAGGGAAATGGAAGCATTGAAGACTCTTGAGGAAGGGGATGACATGGCAAGAATGTCCTGTCTGAAGAGCAGTCTGTGTTCTCTGTCAAATGGACTGGAGCTGGGAGAAATGGTCAACAGGTAAACAGGTGGACCGTGGAATTAGCTGGGTGAGATATGAGGACCGAAATGAGACTGGTAACAGTGAGGACATTTTAGAAATATTATTTCAACTCCTAGAATCTGTGTGAAAGACATGGTAGGGGTGAGGGGACATCAAAAGTCTCTCCAGAGTTTCTGCTCTGGGGCGGGGGGTGCATTCATTTGTCTGACAAATGTTGCCTGCATTGTGCTGGACACTCTGCTGGACACTGAAGGCTCGACGACGAGTAAGAACTGCACTGGTGATCACAAACCTGCGAATGAGCACACAGTGTGCTGAGTGCTGTATGTGGCTGTAGCGGGCTGGGAGTTACTCTGACTACACTTTAACTTGGCCTGTTAGGCTCCACAGGGAGGTGCCAGTGGAACTGGGCCTGGAGAGGGAAGAGCCTGTTTGAGTAAAGAAGGAATTGGTCATCTTCGTTCTGTCCCTATTAAATTTGGCTTCTTGTAAGGAATTCAGAAGCCAGCATTTAGAAGGCAGTTAGGAACATGGCATGGAGCTCAGGAGAGGTTTTGGAGCTAAATCTGTTGAGTAGGAGGTCATCTACAGAGGCTGAGATTGTAGAGTGAAAAAAGATGACCATGGACTGGATATTAGCGAATACGTCCATTAAGGATCTGAAAAGAAAGGATGCACGAGTCAGGAAAGAAGTAGAACCAAGACGCTCACAGAAGCATAAGAGGGATGACTTTTTCAAGAAAGAAAGATCTTTCCTTGTATGGAGGGACCAAGGGGAATGAGCATGGAGAAGGGACCATTGCAGTAAATAACTCCTTGATGGCTGCCCCTTCGTGAGAGCATATTGCATATCACCAGCTCTCCACAGCGGCCCTTGCTGTGGTAGTCTCATTTTCGGTGATTTGGAACCTGATTATTTGGTTTGTGGACGGGCATGGTCCTGGTTGCCTTTGAAATTCTTTACTCTCATTGACTCCTTTCCCAAAAGAGGGGAGAAAATACTGCTATTCCCCAGCCCAATTCTCTCCTTTTTTTTTGTGAGGAAGGATTTGCCCTGAGCTAACATCCATTGCTAATCCTCCTCTGTTTTTTTCTTGAGGAAGAGTGGCCCTGAGCTAACATCTGTGCCAGTTTTCCTCTACTTCGTATGTGGGACACCTCCACAGCATGGCTGATGAGCAGAGTAGGTCCGCACCGGGATCTGAACCTGCAAACCTGGGCTGCCTAAGGGGAGCACGTGGTACCTTAAGCGCTCGGCCATGGGGCCAGCCCCCACAGTTCTCCTTGCTTCAACCAGATGTACATCCTTTCTCCATAATATGGCTCTGGCCATGTTATAATAACATCCCTGAACAAAGACATCTTTAACACCCGTGGAGAAAATCTGAGCCAGAATCTGGGGCCAGACTGCACAGGTGGTGGAGCACTGTGGAAAGGGCATGAACTTTATAGTCAGACAGGCACGCCTGAATGCAGACTCCCCTCTTCCTGGCTGTGTCACTTGGACAGCTCACGCCCCTCTCTGAATTGCAGTTTCTCTTTGGTGCATGGCGTCGTCTACAATGTGCCTAGTACCCTTCCTGGCTCTGGAGGGGTGCCCAGTCATGCGGAGCAGTTTCTGCTGTGCAGTTAGGCGAAGGCTCATTTGCATCAGCTCTTGTGACTCTGCTTTTCCTTTTAACCCTGGCTGAGGGTGGTCCTGCCCACTCGCTGCATGTGAATTGTGCATATTATTTGAGACCTGGCCTCAATGCCACCTCTCCTGCAAAAGTTTTCCCCGGGACCCTGGTCCGAAGTGCTGTTTCCCTGCTGCAAACAGCTGGAACACTGCTCAGCATAATGCATATGCTTGTCCTGGGCCGACCTGGGCCATGGCTTCTACTGCTCTTAACTTGCTTTTCTATCTTGACTTCTTGTTTCAGTTTTCAGAGGTTTATGTATTACGTCCCTAACTTGATTGTAAATTCGTTAAGGTAGAGAAAGGCCTTATAATTTATTGTACCTATAATTTGTAGGTCTTTTTTCCTTCTTCTTTGGTTTTCTTTGCCTTTCAGTTCTTTGGAAGACATGCTCTAGTACGGAAAATATATTGTTTACAGTCAAAGAGAACTGGGTTTGAAATAATTGGCACATGAAGATTGTGTGACATGTGAGAAGTTTCCTATCCATTGTGAACTTTATTTTCCTAGTCTCTAAAATTGAAAAAATAATACCTCCCTCACAGGGTCATTAATGGCCTAAACATTACATAATTGGTCCTCAGTTATCATGTTTGCACCAGTTCCTAGGCCTTACTGAGTAGGTGTGCAATATAAATATTTCCGTTTTGTTAGGAGTCCCTTAAGAGATTTGCTCCGGCATCTGTTACATCCCTTAGTCCCCCACCGAAATGCCGCCTCACCCATGCAGCTGGCCCTGTCCCATCCATCAGACTGCGTGATTCTTTGTCCTTAGGGGGCATCTCCATTTATTATACTGTATTCTCTCTTTTTTTGAAACTTTGTTTCTTCCACTAGACTGGGGATTTCTTAAAGGGGGTAATTGCATCTTACTCATCTCCTCAGGGAGACAAGTTAGAGTGGAAAACACAGCCGGATGTGGAAACAAACGTGGCTGGGGTGGATCCCAGAAGCGTCACATCCCCTTATCGGCTATGTACACTCTAGGCAGGTTTCTTAACCTCAAAAATCCTGTTTCGTCATCTGCACAAAGTGAGGTCCTAATAGCACTCACGGCTGTTGGATGGCTAACTGAGAAGTGATGCACTTGAAAGTGTCGATCACTGTCCCTGGAACATAACAGGTGTTTAAGAAACGGCAGACCCCTGCCCCGCCGGCACGCGGTCAGTCACATAAAAGATGCCCATAAAATGTTGCCTGAATTAAACTAAAAGGGATTTAGTACTTATTTCTGTTTTCCATTGATCCGTTATATCCTACTATTGCTGATTATCAGAATTTGTCACGTTTTCTCCCTGGCGGTTTCCTGCCATGGTTTAAGAAGCAGTGAGATCGTGCTTGCACCCACGTCAAGCTTCTTGGTGAGGGAGGTGCTTTGTCGGAATCAGCCAGGCTGTATAGGTTTTCATGCTTTTGTTATATGATCAAAACGACCTGTCTATTTTTCCTTCTTGGCAGAAAGGAGGCCAAAAGAGGTTGTTTGGGAGATAATTGCCTCTTGTATATTAAATTCATTGAAAGCTAAGATATCCAGAGAAAGAAACTACAAAATTAGACAGTTTAAGATCTGAGATCTTGCTGATGAAAGTAAGTGATAAATAACTAAACTGAAATTCTTTCTTTTTATTGCTTTATTAGCAGGTGGGAAAGGAGAGAGAGAGAGTCAGGAATAAAGGGAGAGTCCCTGGGGCAGAGAACTGGGTGTGGCTGTCCACATCCTTCCCTTTAGCAAGCATTCAATGACTATCTCCCTGCCACCCAGCAGTGGGCCAGGGGCCAGATATACAGAAATTCATATCCATTATTAATGGAAGTTTTCTAGTAGCAAGTAACAGCAGTCAACTTGAATGGACTTAAATATAACAGAAAGACATAGCATGAGGACCCAGAAGTGTCTCACAGAATTTAAAGAAGGGCGTTTGTGAGCTGAGGCTCTGGAAAGACGGCCCAGGAATTTGGAATCAGTAAGGACCCCAAAAATACTTTCTCTCTGTGGTCACTTCTTCCAGAGCATCTTTTCTCTTTGTTTTTTCATAAGATTGGCTTTCTCTCACCCAGGCCAATGGCAGAAAAAGATGGCCACTCAGAATTCTATAGTCCCATGGTATGTTTCCAGTCACAAGGAGAGCTTGACTCCTCTGACTGCTTCAATTCTCATTTCCCAAGGATGGGACTCTAATCAACACAGCTGGATCAGGTGTCACCATCTGGTTCAATCAAGAGGGACCAAAGGATGGGGTCACATTATATAAACATCGCTGCTGTGACAAGACTGCTGTGTGGGAAAGGTGGTCAGCTGGGGTTCAATCACTGAGATCTGGGCAGACATCTCAAAAGGTGTCTACTCTTGTTGAATGAGATAGGGTCCCAGCTCTCGTGCAGTCAGTGAGACAGAAGCAATAAACAAGCAAAAGAAAAGAAAAAAAGTGGCCCTTTTATAGAATGATTTCATGCTGCGAAGAAGCCGTGGTTTTCATCGTTGACATAGTTTAGTCTGAACTCTGCTGCTAAATTTAAACTGGGAGGGAAAGGAACTCATATTTATGAAGCACCTATGTGCCAGACAGGCCACTTTCCCACATCCTTATTTCATTCACAACTTCAAGGTAAGTCTTGTCTATTCTATATTGTAAATAAAGAATTTACAGTGGCTTAATGCAGACTGGGACCCTCGTGGCAGAACAGGCATTTGGAAGTTGCATCTTTCTGCTCCTGAATCTCACACACTCTCCACACAGCTGGAATTTGCAAGGCCTTGAGTGGAACATTAAATCTCCAGGTTCCACTGGCTTTGTGGCTCCATCCAGTGGCTCCATCACTGATTAGGATGACTTCGTATCAGCAAGTGACTCTGCCTTCCATGCAGGTCCCTAAGCCAAAACTCTGCAGTTGTCCTGGCTTCCTTCCTTTTCCTGTCTCTTCCACAGACAATCGATGAATAAGCCCTATCGGCTATTCCACCAGTGTGTGTCTTGATTCCGCCCATTTCTCTGTGTCTATTGCCGTCATCCTCATCTCATCTCTCACCTGGATTACTACAATAACTCCTGCTTCGATTTTGCCCCCTTGTCACAGAGCAGTCAGAGAAATGTTTACCAAATGCGAATCATGCCCCTGCATCAAGCCCCCGATGGCTCTTCACCGCCCTGGGAACCCAGTCCACACTCCCTACCCCCCTTCTCAAGCCCCGGAAGGAGCCCTGCCTCCCTCTTTGCCTCCCCTCCCCCTTGATTTCTCTGCTCTGATCACACTCTTTTCTTTCTGTTTTTTCTGTTTTGTAAACAGGCCAAATGCATTCCCTCCTGGCATGACTGCCCTTTTCTTGTTGTTCACATCTCCTTTCAAATGTCATTTCTACAGAAATGCCTTCATGGACCAGCTTGTCTAAATTAATTGTTCTCCACCCTGTCCCAGTCACTCTTCATTTCATCAAACTGTTCTATCATCTTCATAACACTTGCCGCTATCTGGAACGATCTTGTTCATTATTTATTTACTGGCTTATTATCTTCTTTTCCCCTTTGGATCAGAAGCTCTAAGAGAGCAGGGGCGTTCTCTCTCCTCTTCAAGACTATGCCCTGGGCCCTGGCCAGTGCCACATAGTGGGCATTCAACATGTGTTTGTGGCATGAATGGATATTAGGCTGACTGTATGAGAAACCTGGGGCGTCAGGGCTGGGCCTGCACTCTCGTCTTCATTACTAGCAGTGTCGGGGGCGCTTAGTCACTGTCTTTTCCAGCACATTCCACTTAAATCCTCCATCACTGAGATTTATCTCTGAGTTTAATCAAATGTAATTTATATTTCAGCCTCCTCAGTGAATAATTGATTTGCCCTCTCTGTTGTCTTTATCACACACACTCCTTTGTGCTCTAAAGAAGTGATTTAATCAGTCGATAGTGTACATAGCCCTCTGTTTAGAAGGCAGATGGAAGATAAAGGGTGAGTCTTGCTCACACCAGAATATACCAGAGCCAAAATAACGTCCCTTAAAAATAGTCTGCAAACAAGTTGGCAGCAGAGATACCCAATTAAATCCTCTCGTTTTTGTCTAATGGAGATGACCTCATGAAAGTTGTAGCTGCTGCAGAAGAAAGTTCTTGGCCAATTGCACGCTGCGTGTGAAAATGGAAACCCTTGTTCATTTGTGGTTTGATTGACCTCTGTGTGGGTCCGGGACAGGCTTTCCAAGGCCGAGTGTCGGGCACGTTGGGAGAGAGCTCCAGACCCTGGATGGACTGTCCTGCACGCACGGTGACCCGGCTCCCTGAGTCCCTCCCAGTCCTCCGCCCTCTCCCTTGCTCTCCATCTCCCGGCTCTCTGTGGGCAGCATGTCCAGAGCTCACAGGGATTATTTTGTAAGTCAAAGCTTACAAACATCCTTCCTCCGCCCTAATGTGTTTCTCCCAAAGAAAGACATTCGGAGAGGTAAGTTTTGCATTTGTTTTCACACATGTGGCTATTTTGAGCCTACTTTTTTCTGGAGTGAAGAGGAGGGGAAAATAATGAAGCATCAATTCTGAGATGGTAGAAAGACTCCATGTAGCCGTTCTCACAGGGAAAATCCATCTTTCTACTGTCTTTAGGAGGAATTCTCAATAGTGCGTTTCTTTGCACAGTTTTAATTGGAAACATCTTAACTGTCCAATGATAGAGGATTGAGTGGATAAATTGTGATACATTTAGATGATGATATATGCAGCATGATATATGCATGCAAGAATCATGTTGCAAAAAATATCGATACAGAAGAAAATATATCACACGCTGCCAAATGAAAGAAGCGCGCTGCAGATTTACAGTGTGGAGACGTTTCTGAGACGTGCGTGTGTGTGTACGTTTAGCGAGACGTTTGGAGGAGCTTGTATTCAAATGCAGCTATAGGTGTCCAGGAAGGTATTGTGGGTGACTTTCCCCTTTTCTTCTCTCCTGAGTTTTCCAAATTTTAAGGTTTGAACATGTTTCACTTTGTAATTAGAAAAAAAAAAAAAAAAGCAGTTTTAGAATGGAAATAGAAAAGAATGTAAAATGTCTCTGTGATTTTTCGTTTGAAAATAAGATCGTCTTCACTTGTCATCAGCTCCCAGGGCTTTGTGGATGCCTACTATCTGCTGTCATGTGCATTTGCCAGAGGGAGACAAGTTGTGAACTTCACAACTGCACTGTTCCTCCTGGTGCTGGTGGAGGTGCGGACGCCCTTGGGCGGGTGATCACCTCTCTCACTCCTGCAGACCCAGCGCCCCTGACGGCTGGCAGACACTCAGTGGTTGTGCCCAGGGGCCTTTGGTTGTGTTAGCTGTGGATTTACCTCTCTGATTAGGCTTAGCCCCCTGGAACATCAGTATCAGTTTCCGTGATCTGAGCACTCCGTGCTGCCTCTGAGCCCTCCTCCTGTCACTCTTGGATCATTGCAGGCGCTTGCTGTGTTGCCTTTCCACAAGGAGACTCCCTCTCTTTGAGAAAACTTCTCCTCAGATGCACTGATTTTGTACTGTCTTCCATCAAGTTCCCAGGAAGCCAGTGGTGGAGACAGGGATTTGCTGTAGGAAGTGTACTGGGGCGTGCCCTCAGAATCAACCCTGATGGGGTGTGCAGGGGGCAAGACTGGGCAGAAGGAGGAGTTGAGCTGTGATGCAGCTGCAACTAAGGCTCAGCTGGTCCCACTGTCCCCCAGGGAGCTCTGAAGTCACCCTGCAGAGTTGTCTCAAAATGAGGCTTGGGGCCTAGGCCTTTATACCCAGCCCCACCTAAGGAACCAGGTATTGACTGGATGCGGGCTACAGTGGGGATGGAGAGTGCGGTAAGGGGAACGTGGCCCTAGGTGAGCTGACTTAGTGGTAGAGGGCAATTCCCTGAGACAAGTCACCCGAGAGCCTTCCTGAGCCGGCTGTCCCCTGGGGGGATGGAGGGCTGGGAGACACACCCCACCCCACGTAGCCTGCAGTTCACAGGTAAGGAAGTGAAAATATTGTCAACACAGGACACTGGCCAGGAGCTGCACTGGGCGTTGGGTGTGTCCCATACATGGTTGCATACAGCTCTCACACTAATCCTGCAAGATGGGTAGCATTGTCCTCCTTTGCAGAGAGACGGAGTAAATTGCTCTAGGCCAAGAGGCTACTGAATGGCAAAGGCAGCTGAGAACCCGGGTCTCTCCTGCACCCTGTACTTTCCCGTTCATACCCTGCCCCCCACCCCCAATGGTTGCATTTCACATGCCTGCTTTGCCTCCCTTTCGTCCACGCAGCACCACAACCACAACAGGACCCTTTCATCCACGCAGCACCACAACCACAACAGGACCCTTTCAGTTGCAAGTGACAGAAGCGAAAATAAATGTAAAGACTGTGGGTTCAGTCGTGTCCTTTCCCTGCCTTCTGCAGTCCTATTTCCTACCCAGCCTCCAGCTTCAGACTCTCTGCCTTAAAACTCCAGTTGATTAACTCCATTTCTTTTTCAGTGCTCCTGCCTCTGCCTTTTTCTAACTCTGTGATTGTGAGCCAGTCCTTACCTCTTGGAACCTCAATTTTCTCATCTATAAGAAGGGATTAGTTATGCATATCATGCTGGGTTGTCATAAGGAATAGAAGGATAGTGAAGAAGAACTTACCTACTGTTTAAGGCTTATTCTGTGCCATGCACTGTGGCATCAACATGAGATAAAGTGTAGCACACATAGTGCATTATTTGGTGACAGCAAACCCTAAATTTACCCTCTCTGCCCCTTGGCCATCAGGAAAAAAAGTCACGAGCCCAGCTGTAGAAAGATCCAAGAAGCACATGGGGTGCGCCCCCCTCAGGCTCTCAGTAAGCCAGTGTGAAAACAAAGCTTCAGATTAGAAGCCGGACTGGTTAGTCCCGGACAGACCCCCGTCAGCAGGACATCCAAGGCCCTCAGTCTTCACAGGAGGACTTCAGAAGGACCCAGCCACAGGGGATTACGATGTCATTACATCTTGAAACCAGAAGGCTTCTCCACTTTTCCGTCTTGTTACTTCGTTGTCGTACATGAAGCTAAGACTGGCCGTTTTCCTATGGTGGCTGCTCTTCTGTTTGAAGAAAGTGCTGGGAGTTGCAGTGCCACTGAGCCTGTGATAGCACCTGAGCCTTTGGGCCCTGCGACTAAAGTTTAAACTTGCTTTTCCAAAGTTATAAAACACTATGTCTATGTGTTTTGGGGGAGGGGTTTGGAAACTCTGGGTAAAGAAAGTTAGAGCCATTTTCCTTACTAAGTATATTTATCTACTAAGCAAATATTTATTGAGGGCTCGCTGTATACAGGCGCTGTTCTGGTTGTTTGGGACGCACAGCGAGCAAAGCCGAAGAGAACATCAGCCCTCCAGGAGCTTTCCTGCCGTCCAGCCGGGGGAGGGACCCAGGCCCAGATCCTTCCTGGAGAGCTGGAACGCACTCTCCAGCACGGGGTTCACCACGAAGCACGCCCCAGATTTATTTGACATGATCATCTCTTCGGGTTTTCTTCAGAGAAACTTGAAAATGATGTTTGAAAGGAAGCTGCTTGGAAATTGTGGGTCTAAGGATATGTTGAAATGGCATGGTGTAGCCGATGATTTTTTTCTTTGTTATTGAGTTTATTAATGATGTCATACAGTTTTTATAATAGATTTTTAAAATTAAAATAGATCCAGCATTAAAAAAAACAGAAATAAATACTAGTACACCTTTGTCAGGGAAATGAAACAAAGACCAACTATGGGAGCATAAGAAGGGGGTCACCTATATGGGGTCACCAAAAGACCCTGCCTTGTACTTCAGTGGTTCCTAATCTGGCTCTGCTTCAGCCACGCTTTGAAAGTCCACATTCCCAGGCCCTCAGCTTGGACTCTCTGGAATCTTGGCTTTATACAGAAGGGTGCCAGTGGACTCCAGACACCCTTTATATGGAGCTCTTTGCAGAAGTACCAGTGAAGAACGTTTTTCAAGAAAATGTATGCATGCATCATAGGTTGAATATTATTTTAGCTCTTTAATTAGTTTATCTTTTAGCAGTAATGACAGCAACCGTTCATAAAAATACATTTTAACAGCCCCCTCAGTGTGTGGTTCCCCTATTCTGCTGGCTACCCAGCTAGTTAATTACATAAAATCAGCATTCTGTCCCACGCAGCCAGCATACATAATCATTGGTCCATTGCAAATCAACACGTGGATAATTGCAAAATAGAATTCTAAGTGAAATAAGTTATCTGTGCTGCTGGGCCCTGAAATCCCCCCACAATCTGTTCTTGTGTTGGACAGCCTCATAGACAATAGAGCTCTTTCAGCAACGGACAGAATGATGTCGGACAGGCTGGAGAAAAAAAAAAAAACAACCTTTTTGAAATTTTCTTATCATCAAGATGGATGGCCTGATAATTCAGATGGATGTGCAGGAGGAGGGAGGATGTCTGAGTTTGGATACTGTGTTAATAATTCATAAGGTGATCTCCCTATTGCCTTCAGGGAGGAACATCCTGTTCTAATTGCACCCTTGTTCCTAGGCAACCCAAAAAAATTCCCAAACAGCTGGGACCATTACTTCTAATCCAACACGACTTTGCTATAGTTTGCTTTGGGCCACCGGTGCTTAATGTGAAATATATGATTTGGGGAGAAGGAAGGCAGTAAATATTTCTTGAATGACTACCATGTGCCGGGGAGTGCGTTAGGAGCACGACGCAGACTGTCTCACATAGTCCTTCTTCCTGTCCTAGAGAAGATGCAGATGGCTGCATCGTTTCACAGACGGAGAGGCTAACTTCAGAAAAGCTGGATAACTTTCCCAGTATTGTACACACACAGAAAGTCGCAGAGCAGGATTTAAATACAGTGCCTTCTGACTCCAAAGAGTTAGGTCACGAGGCCCCTCACTAGCTGTGTGGCCTTGCACCAGTGACCTCATTTCCCTGTGCCTCAGTGCCTCTACCTCCTAATGGGTTGCAGTCTTTGCCTCCAAGCTTGTTGGAAAACTTCAATAAGACAGTTTATGAAAATGGGACAGACATGCTCATTTTCAGGTATTGTCCGTCTTTTTACCTCCTCCTGATTCTAGCCCTCCTGTTATGGACTAAATGTTTGTGTCTCCACCCCCCCCCCCCCCCCGAAAACAATTTGCATATTGAAGCCCTAACCGCCAGTGTGATGTATGGGAGGCAGGGCCTTTGGAAGGTAATTAGGCTTAGATGAGGTCGTGAGGGTGGGGTTAATGCCCTTATAAGGAGAACAGCAAAGACAGAGCTCTCTGGCAAACTCTGTCTCCACCATCCGAGGATACAGCCGGAGGGCAGCCATCTCAAGCCAGGAAGAGGGCCTTACCCAGCACCAACTCTGCCAGCACCTTCGTCTGGGACTTCCAGCCTCCAGAGATGTGAGAAATAAATGTCTACTATTTAAGCCCCCCAGTCTATGGGATTTTTTCGCAGCAACCTGAACTAAGAAACTTCCTTAGATGTTTTGGTATCTGAAACACAGAAATGAATGATATAAGAAGTATGTTGAAGTCGACCTCTACTAGACAGGGAAATACTGTAACCATCAGAAGTTAACAGAATTCGCATCCAGACTGACCACATTAGAAGAAAAAGATACTTGGCTCTTATGTGGGTTTCTGTGGCCATGCTCATTATAATCCATGACAAGAGGCGGGGATAAAGAGAGAACAGTCTTGGGTGTGAAATATCTTGGATTTGGCCATTAGCAGTCTTTAGCGAGCAGCCTGGAGTGGGAGGCTGTTGATGACTCCAGCGGATTCTGTGGGCTCTCTGCCTCAGTGTCATAAAAAATGCTAATTGCCTGGTTCCTTCCCATCCGACTCTTGACAGAGGCTCTTGTCTCTGTTGAAGCTTCTGCAAGGTCCCTCCCAGTGTGGGATCTCCGTGTTGGCAGTGCCTTCTGCTCCCAGACAGAAACTTGATTGCTTCCTCACAGTGTCCTGGAGGCCTCTTCAAGACGGGGACTTTACTCGATGCCCTGGAGACTGCCTTGGTTTAAATTCAGAGGAGCATCATTTCCCAGGTCATGGCATGAGCAGGATGTGATGAGGTTGACAAATGCTCTTCCTAATGGCATAAAGCAAAGGCAACGTTGAAACAACTGTGAGTGTGACATTTACTTTGAAGACTAAGTGAATCGCACTCACGAAGTGGATTTGAAATAGAGTCTGTGTGGAAGGGGTTTTTAGTGACCTCAGACAGTTCCCCACAGTGATCCTGACTCCTGGAATCCACCAGCCTCTTTTGAATAAATATAGAAATTCATTCATTTATTCATTATTCAGAAGAGCTGGGTCCACTCTATGCCAGGCACTGTGCTAGGTTCAGAGAACACAGATGACTTCATCCCAGTCCCCACCCTCGTGGGGCTCAAGTGTAGAGAAGGAGACAGGCATGAAGACAAAGTCAGTGAGGTGCCATGGACGCTGTGACAGATCCTGTGGGGAACAGAGTAAAAAGTGTCTCTGTGTGTTAGGAAAATGCTGGGCTCTGGAGATACCTTGGGAAAGAAATCCAGCACAGTCCCCGCCTGTCTGGAGTTTACAGACTAATGAGAAGGCTGGATATGAAGCAGATTATTACAGAGGAGATAAATTTGTTACAAGAGTGCAGGGGGATTACCGGGAGAATACTATGGACACATCTCAGAGGGGACCTCCAGGTAGATCTCTGAGATTAGAGGACCCCAGCGGGCACATGGGATTGTGCGGGACCTCAGGTGTTGAAGGGGAGGCAGTGGGATGGAGGGATGGAGAAGACAGTGATGGGGAATGCCGTCCAGGCCCAAGGACAGCAGGTGCAAAACTGCAGAGCACAGCATGGCTTTGCAGAGCGGAGTCTGTGGAAGTTCTGCATGAAGATCACTGGTGCGAATGTGAGAAGTAAAGGGGAGAGTGGTCCAAAATGAGATCAATGAATTAAATAGAGAACAGATTGGGGGCCTTGTAGGGTAATGTTAAGGAGGTTAATTTTAGTTGGTGGGGAACAGGGGATAGGGAGGCGGGAGTGCTTTGGGAAAAAACCCTCATAACAGTGGGTATACTTGATCTGAGGGTAAACTTGAAATATCTGTCAAAGAGACTGGGCAAGTCAGAGAAGAGGAAATAGCCAGGGCAAAGCCCAGCCCACAGGCCCGGAGTTGAAGGCATTCAGGCAAGAAGGCTGAAATGAGCTAGGAAAGGAGAGAGAAGACAGCCCACTGTGGTCTGGGCAGAAGGCGATGACATTTTAGGTGTGGCAGTGCAGGGATAAGGTAGCGTTTGGGATGGATCTGTGTGGAGGCAGTGCGGGGCATGGATTAGGCGGTGGCAGTGGAGGCGCATCTCCTGTGACTCCTGCATGCCCCAGATGCCCTGAGTGAGGCATGTATGCCCCAGCCCACCCGCACTGTGCATTAAAGACAGCAGCCTCTAGGGTTCCCAGTGATCTACTGTAAAATTCGAAATGGATCATTATTGGAAACTCATTGTCTTATGATTGTAGGTTTGTTATAACTCCCTGAGGATTCTTCAAGTTGTTATTTCTCAGCCAGAGAAATCTGCGGGGAAACACCATAAGATGCAAGCACCCCCGGGGGTGCAAGATAATCCGCTGGGTCGTGGGGAAATTATTAGGCATCTATTTGTGTTTAGTTTTATACTAAAAGGTTTAAGACAGAATAATATTAGCACATGTGTAAAAGTTATACAGAAATATACCTATTTTAGAGTTATATGCTCAAAAATACTTTACTGATAGAGATGTGTGATTAAAAATAAAAACAAAACCCCTGGAGACCTTGGTTCATGGACTTGGGCAGACCTGGGGTTAAATCTTTGCTCTAGCACTTATGTAGATGCATCGACTTAGGCAGCACGACCTCTGAATTTCTGTTGCTTGATCTAAAATATGTGGACAACACCCACGTATGATCACCATAACAACAGACTGAGCTATGTGAAGTGCACCATACAGCTCTGGCTCATAGTTAGAGTCTCTAAATCTAGTTCTACGTATCATCGTAGGCAATCAGCTCCAGAGATGCTCTGGAGACCATCTTCCCTCTATGAACACTCATTGGCACACGGGGAGGCCGAACCGCCAGGAAGGTCAACAACTTTCATATAATCACAGAAGGGAAGGTGTAGTAAACAGAGACCACACCTGAATCCAGGCCTCCTTGCTTCCAGGCCACTCACTGCTTTTCTTCCACAAGGGATGGTTTCCAGGCAACTGTGTGGTCCTACATGAACTCCATATCTTCCTCCTTTGGAATTCCAATCAGTGGTGTATTGAAAATTCAATTCTCACATTACCTGGAGAGTTTCAGGTTAAGATCTCTGACAAAGCATTAGCTACTAGTTGCTGTTACTTACTGTTGTTTGTTTATGGAATTAAGTAAAGCAGGTACGCCAGGGCAGAAATCTTGAAAGCACTCAACCTGGGCTGTTTTTCTTGGATCTAACTAAGAAAGCATCGATGAGGTGGTACGCCCTCAGGCACTCCTGTCTCCTGGGCACATACATCCTGCTGCCACAAATGTGACCAAACAGCATTTCTCCAACTTGAGGAACTCCCTCTGAAACATTTAAAAAGAAGTTCTTGGGCTTTTAAGAAAACTCTGAAACTCTTTGCTGCGTGTTATTACTAACTGATTCTTATCCTTCGTTAACATTTTATCCTTCAGTAAAACATTGAAAAGATTATTATTAATTTGAAAACCCAAAATCACAACTTTGTTTGGAAATCCTTATTCTGGGGAATCCCAAGAATATTTTCTACATAAGCAAGTTGCTATTCGACCCCTTGCCATTGCCAGGGATCTTCTAGGATTTCCTACATCTGACTCAACTCAATCTACTGGGTCCCTCCCACTAGACTCAGAATCTCAACAGAACGGATTTAGGACTCTGTTTTTGCTTTTATGTTTTTGTACAGGTGCTTCTCCATTATGCTAGAATTAGAAAATTACTACGATAATCGATTGACACGTCCACTAGAATGTAAGCTCCATGAGGACAAGGATATTTATAGGTTTTGTTCACTGCTGTATCTCTAGCACCTTCGAGCTTATAGTAGACACTCAGTTATATCAAGTGGGTGAGTGAATGAATGATCAATCAGTCAGTGAAGTTTTCTACTTCCCCAGATGTTGCTACAGTGTTGTTTTTAATCTAATTCTCAGAACAGACCAGGTAATTAATAGCTGCTGTGGCCTAAAGAACAAAGCCCAAAGCTTTAGCTTGGCTTCCAAGGCCCTTCCTGATCAGGCCCAGCCTTTGCCAGCATCACTCGAGCCATGTGCTCCAGCACAGTGCTTTGCAAGCACGTTAATTGGCTTGGGCTTACACCAATCTAATCAAAATCTGTGGGGTGATATTTGTAAAAGCTCCTATGGTGATTCTATAGCCAGGGTTGAGAAACACTCAGACTAACGCAGCTGCTCATCCTTCTCTCAATATCACTGTAATCTTTGTTCCTCTAGAAAGCTTCTTCCTCACTTCTCTCCTTGTCGAAACCCTGCTGTCTCACCAGACTTTCAAATGTCCCCTCACCTCTGCAGCTGTTCCTAATCCTTTCCCCACCAAACAGAAGCAATTTCTCTTCCCCTCTGCTCTATGTGACATTCGTATATGGTCATATTGTGTAAAGCTGGGTGTGCCCCTTCTAAGAGGTGGCTTCTTCCAGACGGGAGGAGACACTTCACTCACCTGGGCACCCCTGGAAGCTAGCACAGTGCCCAGCACAAAGAATGCCTTAGGCAGTATGCTATACAAGTGATGATAATGTAATTAGGGCCACCACACGACTTGTCTTTAAAACTGGAATCCTTTTGAGAGTAATGAGGGGTGCCAAGAATAATAGTGTTAAGACAAAAGGTGTGAACGGGGATTGTCCCAGACAAACTGGAGGTATGATCACCCAAATAACAATGGCCAACACTGATTGAGCTCTTTCCGTTGGTCAGTCACCATTCTACGTGCTATGTGTCATTTATTTGAGTTACACAGTGACCCTATATGGGAGCAACTTATTACTTACACTCAACAGAGAGAGACACTATGGCAGACCTGCAAAGGAACTTACTCAAGGCAACACAATTAGGGCAGTCAGTGGGAGAACGGGGACTTAGACTCAGGTCCTCTGAATCCATAACTCGTGTTCTGGGCAATTAAGTCCTATTGCCTCCCAGTGGAAGAGCTCTGACCTTGGAGCAGGGCATGATGAGGTTCCAGCACAACTTGGAGTAACTTTAGTTACCTCTCTGGCTTTAGTTTCTTCATCTAGAGAATGACGACAGTGCCTATTTCCAGAAACCCTGGAGGATTAAATGAGACAACGTAGGAGAAGATTGGGCATGGTTTGTGTGCTTGTGATGTACTTGTCTTAGGAGTAAGATGTCTGCCCGCTCACTATAGGCTCCATAAGACATCGCTCCAATAGCCATGACACAAAGTGAAAGGTGGTAAATTCTGTAACAGAGTACGGAGTGAGGCCCCAGGAGGCCCCAGAGCCTAAGGGTTAAAGCATGAAATTCTGCATAAGAACTGGGTTCAAATTCAGGCTGTGGGATTTGAGTAGACAGTTCTCCAATGAGCATATCCAAATAGTTAGTAAGGGCATGAAAAGATGCTCGGCGTCGTTAGTCCTGAGGAAAACGCGAAACAAAACCATGTTGAGATATCACGAGACACTAGCTTGGATGGCTAAAAATAGTTAAAAAGACAGACAATAAGAGATGTTGGCAAAAACATCTGGCAGAGAAGCTGGAACACTCATACTTTGCTGGCGTGATTGTAAACTGGGGCAGACACTTTGGAAAAACAGCTTGATAATTCCTCAGAAAATTAAGCATAGAGTTAGTGTATGACACGTCAACTCCTCTTCTAGGTGTAATACTAACAGAATTGAAAACACTCATCCACAGGAAAACTTATACGCAAATGTTTATAGCAGCATTATTCATAATAGCTTTTCGGCAACAAGCTAAATGTCCACCAACTGATGTGGTATATCCACACGGTGGAATATTATTCAGAACAAAAAAAAGTGAAGTACTGATACATGCTATAACTTGGAATAACCTGGAAAATGTGATGCTAAGTGGAAGGCCAGCCACGAAGGACCACATATTGTATGATTCCATTTCTATGAAATGTAATTTGCCTCCAGAATAGGCAAATCCATAGAGACAGAAAATAGATTAGTGGTCACCTAGGGCTCGTGGGTATGGGGGAGATGGGAAGTGACTGCTAATGGGTACAAGGTTTCTTTTGGGGGTGATGAAAATCTTCTGAAATTAGTTAGCAGTAATGATTGTACGATACTATGAATATACCAAAAACACTCAATTGTATACTTTAAAATGGGTGGATCGAATGGTATGGGAATTATCTCTCAATAGAGCTGTTACTGAAAAATTGAGGCTTTGCTGTTGGCTTTGGGCATTGGTGTCCTCTTTCATAAAATGGGGCTCATAACCAAACCTAATTCAAACAGCGTGAGGATAAATGAGAGATTGCTTGTAAAACTGTTGGCACAGTGACTAACTGGAATAGTAAATGCTCAATAATAGTGACAATGTCAATGACTTTCCTTAAATACATGGCCTTTCTCTTGTCCATCCTGAAGCGTACGGTCAGTGGTGCTTTCAGCAAAATAGGCTGGGGATTCACAGTGTCTTACGATGCGTGGAGACTGACCCGCTCCCTAACACACATCGTATGTGCCTCTGATGGGACAGCCTTATGGCCCTGATATCTGTTATTTATTTCTTAACTAATATAACTGAGACCTTGCTCAAGACGTGCTCATGAAAAATTACCCTTTTAATCGTGGAACATTTAATGAGAAACTGGATTATCTACTGCATAAGTGCCCTTCATACAAATTAGGTTGGCCCTGGGTCCTAATCTAAATTGGACTCTCTGCTTTCCTCTAGATGGCCTAATATTTTCTTATTAATCTCTGCCCTTGTTCACCTGATCTGGCCCTGCCTCCTCTTTGAAGCTGCCTCCTCAGTGGAGCTCTGTGCCCTGACGAATGTTTCTTAAGGCCGTCTTTGTCTCTGACTCATGCACATTTTTTGGACATGATGTGGAGATGGAAGCTGTTTCTTCCATTTCCAAGCCGTCTCCCCAGTAGAGTTTCAATGCTGCCAGTGTATTGAGTATCCACAGATTTGGGCCAGATGAGCTTTGGTACAAGGTAAAGATGGAGCTTTCTAGGCAAGTCGGGTAGGTGAGAAGCAATTAATCATAGTGGTTAAGGGAATAGGCTTGAACACAAAACACAAGCACACCACAAGCCTGGGCTTTGGCATCAGACTGTCTGGCTTCAAGTCCCACTCAGTGAGTCTGGACAAGTTACTTGGCTTCTCAGACCTTCAGTGTAGAGCCTCATCTATAAAACCTGAGTAATAGTACCTACCTCTAGGATTGTTTCTGGGGCTAAACAAGTGGGTGCATCCAATGTGCTTTGTACAGGACATGATAAATGCGACCTGGTATTGTTACCATAATTAAAGTTTGCAGGAAGTCCCACATAGTGCAAGGGATGTCATCAGTGTCTGAAATTCTGTCACTGGTGAAGAGGCAGAGATGGTATTTGTGATAGAATAAGATACCCTTCCCAAGAAATAGAGCAAGCCATAGGCCGCTCCTGAAACACTATGTGATTATGCAGGGAGAGGTGGCTTGTAGTGCCATAAGCCCTGTTGTTTAGCTAGGGGTCTGTATAGGGTGTATCATGGCAGACATTCTTCTCTTTGTTCTTAGCCTTAGTCTCTGACACCTGCCCTCGCAGAATCCTGAGGCTTAATTTTTACACTGATTACAGTTTCTGACTAATTATCCATGTCTTATTGTGCTTTATGGAATATTATTCAAAAGCTTTAATACGCTAGGAGTCAGCAAGGGTGCAGTGGACAGAACGCCAACTGGGAGTCAGGGACCGCAGGTCCAGGCCTGGCTCTGCAGACATTTCTGCCCCGTGCCCCTCTGTCCTCAGCACTGTAACATCTACATGCCACTTTCATTGGGCTGATGATAGTGACGAGAGCTACCATTTACAGAAGACTGACCATGTGATTACATGCTTTGCACTTAGTATCTCATTTAAGTTATGATTCATAGTAACTCTGAAAGTAGATATTTAATTTTCATTCAATAGATAAGGAAACTGAGGCTCAGCAGACAGTTTTATTGGCTTACAAGTGAGGGAGCCATGATTTGAAAGGAGAGTGTCTGACTTTAAAGCTTGTACCTTCTTACATGCCTAGCATAGTGCACTACACATTTTTATTTACAGTTCCCAAAAACTTGAGCTTTTAGGGGCACAGACTATCTCATTCATCTGTTGCCAGTGAATAATAGCATCTGGCACAGAGGAGATGCTCAGTAAGGGATGAATGAATAAATGAGTGAAATGCAAGTTGTGTTTTCTCAATAGAAAAGCATTATACAATGGTTAGCTATTGCTGTTTTTTGGTGGTTTTTTTTTCTATTTTAAGCATGTCCTCAAATAATTCTCAACCCCTCATTATGGATAGTCTTTAGTTTGCTCATCATATAAGCAGAGGGAAATGGGCTGAGTATCTCTAACATCCTCAGCTCTAACTTTCTGACCAATGAGGGAAGGCCTGATGAAGTATCAGAAGTCGAAGTTAATAATGTTCTGGGAGATGGATAGCAGAAAGCTAGGGCATTCTGGATTTTAAGAACCATTTGTGCAATACCCCAACCTGTGATTAGCTTGGTGAAAGTTTGATGAGGTTAGAAATTTGAATTCCTGTGTATTTGTCTGTTTTCTGGCTGTGAGGACTTGGACAAGCTACTTGAATTCTGTGACCTTCATATTTATCATCTGGAAAATGGTTATGGTTGAGTTGTTATGAAGAGTGTTATGGTTGAGTGTTAGGAAGTGAAGATGAATTTCATGAAACATCTCACATGAAATACGTACTCAGTTCACAGTAACTTGACAGTCCTCATTTTATGTGGATGTTTTGGAACTTCTGGTTGATGTATCTTAGCAAAATACTATGTTAATAATTATTGAGAAAGCTTGTTACAAGGTATGGGCAGACCATACTAAGTAGTGTGGAAGCCTATTTCTGTGCACACATGAGTTAGCAGAGGAGATATTGTAAAACCATTTTTTGATAATTGTCCCCGGGTCATTACTTGATAGGAAGCAATTACTCTGGAGTCTCACTATAAAGCAGCCCATGGAATTGGGTGTAAGGAGGGTCTTGGACTCTGGCCAAAGTCATATTAAATGCCGGGAAGGCCAAAGAGGCTCAGTGCTAATACTATTCTAACAAGAATGTCAGACAGAAACGCTGAGCGTGGTATTATCAATCATTGAATAGTGTGTATCAAACTCTGTATTGGGGACTTTACACATGTTGTCTGATTTCTCTGTCGTAATGCCCATTGAGGTTGGTTACTCCTAACTTTTTTTTTCTGCTTAAGAAAACAGAAGAACAGAGAGGAAAAGTGATTTGCCCCAGGATTTAATTTATTTTTTATTGAGGTAACATTGGTTTACAGCATTATATAAATTTCAGGTGTACACCATTGTATTTCATTTTCTGTGTAGACTGCATCATGTTCACCACCCAAAGTCTAATTACCATCCATCCCCACACACATGTGCCCTTTTACTCCTTTCACCCCCTTCCCTGCCTCCTTCCCCTCTGGTAACCACCAATCTAATCTCTGTGTCTATGTGTCTGTTGTTGTTGTTATCTTTCACATATGAGTAAAATCATATGGTATTTGGCTTTCTCTGTCTCACTTATTTTGCTTAGTGTAATATCCTCAAGTTCCATCCATGTTGTCACAAATGGCAAGATTTCATATGTTTTATGGCTGACTAGTATTCCTTTATATGTCTATACCACATCTTCTTTATCCACTTCTTTATCCTTCCACTGATGGGCACTTAGGTTGTTTCCAAGTCTTGGCTATTATGACTAATGCTGCAATGAACATAGGGGCACATATATCTTTTCAAATTAGCGTTTTTGTGTTCTTTGGACAAATACTCAGACGGGAATGGCTGGATCATGGGGTATTTCTGTTCTTAATTTTCTGAAGAATCTCCATACCGTTTTCCATGGTGGCTGCACCAGTTTGCACTCCCACCAGCAGTGTATGAGGATTCCCTTTTCTCCACATCCTCTCCAACACTTGTTATTTCTTGTCTTTTTAATCATATCCATTATGATATCTCACTGTAGTTTTGATTTGCATTGCCCTAATACTTAGTGATGTTGAACATCTTTTCATGTGCCTGTTGGCCATCTGTATGTCTTCATTGGAAAAATGTCTGTTCAGTTCCTCTGACCATTTTTTAATTGGATTGTTAGCTTTTTGTTGTTGAGTTGTATGAATTATTTATATATTTTAGAAATTAACCTCTTATTGTATATATGATTTGCAGGTATCTTCTCCCAATTTTTAGGTTATGTTTTCATTTTGTTGATGGTTTCCTTTGCTCTACAGAAGCCTTTTAGTTTGATGTAGTCCCATTTGTTTATTTTTTCCTTTGTTTCCCTTGCCTGGGGAGACACAGTATTCAAAAAGATACTGCTAGGATTGATGTCAAAGAGTGTACTGCCTATGTCTTCTTCCAGGAGTTTTATGGTTTCAGGTCTTACATTCACGTCTTTAATCCACTTTGAGTATAAGTGTATATATGTATAAGTGTATGGTATAAGATGATGTTCTACTTTCATTCTTTTGCATGTGGCTGTCCAATTTTCCCAATACCATTGATTGAAGAGACTTTCCTTTCTCCCTGTGTGTTCTCGTCTCCTTTGTTGAAAATTAGCTGTTCATAGATTTGTGGGTTTTTTTCTGGCCTCTCAATTCTGTTCCATTGATCTGTGTGTCTCTTTTTTGTGCGAATACCATGCTGTTTTGATTACCGTAGCCTGTTAGTATATTTTGAAATCAGGGAGTGTGACACCTCCAGCTTTGTTCTTTTTTCTTAGGATTGCTTTGGCTATTTGGGATCTTTTGTTGTTCCATATAAATTTTAGGATTCTTTGTTCTGTTTCCATGAAAAATGTCATTGAGACTTTGATAGCGATTGCATTCAATCTGTAGATTGCTTTAGGAAGTGTGGACATTTTAACTATGTTAATCCTTCCAATCCATGAGCATGACATATTTTTCCATTTCTTTGTATCTTCGATTTTTTTCAAAAATGTTTTAGAGTTTTCAGTGTACAGGTCTTTCACCTCTTTGGTTAAATTTATTCCAAGGTATTTTATTCTTTTTGTTGTGATGGTAAGTGAGATTGTATTCTTAATTTCTCTTTCTGCTATTTTGTTGTTAGTGTATAGAAGCACATCTGATTTTTGTGTGTTGATTTTGTACCCAGCAACTTTGCTGCAGTTGTTGATTATTTCTAATACTTTTTTGGTGGATCCTTTAGAATTTTCTTTATATAAAATTATGTCATCTGCAAATCGTGACAGTTTTATTGCTTCTTTTCCTGTTTGGATCTTTCTTTTGTCTCTTTCTTGACTGATTGCCCTGGCTAGGACTTCCATTACTGTGCTAAATAAGAGTGGCAAAAGTGGGCATCCTTATCTTGTTCCTGTTCCTAGAGAGATGGCTTTCAACTTTTCACAGTTGAGTATGATGTTGGCTGTGGGTTTCTCATTTATGGCCTTTATTATGTTGAGGTGCTTTCCTTGCATACTCAATTTATTGAGAGTTTTTTTTTTTATCATAAATGGAAGCTGTGTCTTGTCAAATGCTTTCTCTGCGTATATTGAGATGATGTGTGATTTTTATTCTTCATTTTGTTAATGTGGTGTATTACATTGATTGATTTGTGGATGTTGAACCATCCCTGCATCCCTGAAATAAATACCACTTGGTGATGGTGTATGGTCCTTTTAATGTATTGTTGTATTCAATTTGCTAGTATTTTGTTGAGGATTTTTGCGTCTATGTTCATCAGTGATATTGGCCTATAATTTTCTTTTTCGTGTTGTCCTTGTCTGGTTTTGGTATCAGGGTAACATTGGCCTCTTAGGATGAGTTAGGAAGTGTCCTGTCCTCTTCAATTTTTGGAAGAGTTTGAGAAGGGGAGGTATTAAGTCTTCTTTGAATGTTTTGTGGAATTCACCAGGGAATCCATCCGGTCCTGGACTTTTCTTTTTGATTACTCTTTTGACCTCCTTACTAATGATTTATCTATTCAGATTTTCTAATTTTTCTTGATTCAGTTCTGGAAGGTTGTATAAGTCTAAGATTTATCTGTTTCTTCTAGATTATCCAATTTGTTGCCATATAGCTTTTCATAATATTCTCTGATAATCCTTTGTATTTCTGTGGTGTCTGTTGTAATTTCTCCTCTTTTGTGTCTGATTTTATTTATTTGAGCCTCTCTCTTTTTTCTTGGTAAGTCTAGCTAAAAGTTTGTCAATTTTGTGTATCTTTTCAAAGACCTGGCTCTTAGTTTCACTGATATTTTTCTGCTGTTTTTTCATCTCTATTTCATTTATTTCCACTCTGATTCTTATTATTCCCTTCCTTCTTCTGATTTGGAGCTTCATTTGTTCTTCTTTTTCTAGTTCCTTTAGGTGTGTTGTTAGATTGTTTATTTGAGCTTTTTTCTTTTCTTAAGGTGATCCTGTATTGCTATAAGCTTCCCTCTTAGTAACACTTTTGCTGTGTATACTAATCCCCTAAATTTTGGTATGTCATATTTTCTATTGCCTTCAGAGATTTTTTTATTTTTCCTTTGATTTCTTTGTTAGCCCAACAGTTCTTCAGTAGCATTTTGTTTACTCGCCACATATTTATAGCTTTTCCAGTTTTCTTCTTGTAGTTGATTTCTGGTTTCATACTGTTGTGGTCAAAAAGATGCTTAGTATTATTTCAGTCTTCTTAAATTTATTGAGACTTGTTTTGTGGCCTAATATGTGATCCCTCCTGGAGAATGTTCCATGTGCATGTGAAAAGAATGTGTATTCTGGGGTTTTTGGGTGGAATTTTATGAATACATCTACTAAGTCCATCTGGTCTAATATGTCATTTAAGGCCAGTGTTTCCTTATTGATCTTCTGTCTGGATGATCTATCCATTGAGATAAGTGGAGTGTTAAAGTGCTCTGCTACTATTGTGTTACTGTCAGTTTCTCCTTTTATGTCTGTTAATAATTGCTTTATGTATTTAGTTACTCCTATGTTGGGCACATAGATATTTACAAGTTTTATGTTCTCTTGTTAGATTGTTCCTTTTATTTTTATGTAATGCCCTTCTTTATCTCTTGTTACAGTTTTTGTTTTAAAGTCTATTTGTCTGATAAAAGTATTGCTACCCTAGCTTTCTTTTCTTTTCCATTTGCATGAAGTGTCTTTTTCCATCCCTTCTCTTTCAGTTTATGAGTGTCTTTAGATCTGAAGTATGTCTCTTGTAAGCAAGAATATATGGGTCTTGTTTTTTTTTTTTTTAATCCATTCAGCCACTCTGTGTCTTTTAATTGGAACATTTAGTCCATTGACATTTAAAGTAGCTATTGATAAATATGTACTTATTACCATTTTGTTACTTTTTTTCTGGGTGTTTTAGTACTTCCTCTCTGTTCCTTTCTTCTTCTCCTGCTCTCTTCCCTTGTGGTTTGATGGCTTTTTTATTGTTATGTATGGGTTCCTTTCTCTTTATTTTTTGTATATTTATTATAGATTTTTGGTTTGTGATTACCATGAGGTTCATATATGATAACCTGTGTAAATACCAATCTATATTAAGTTGATGGTCTCTTAAGTTTGGTCTTCTGCTAAAAGCCCTACACTTTTACTTCCCTCTCTTACATTTTGTGTTTTCGATATCATATTTTACCTCTTTTATTTTTGTGTGTCTCTTAACCTCTTACCATGGAATTAGATAATTTTAATATTTTTGTCTTTTGACCTTCATACTAGCTTTATAGGTGGTTGATCCACTACTTTTACTGTATATTTGCCTTTACAGATGATATTTTTTCTTGGATAATTTTCTTATTCCTATTTGTGGTCTTTTCTTTTCCACTTAGATAAGTCCCTTTAACATTTCTTGTAAGGCTGGTTTAGTGGTACTCCTTTAGTTTTTGCTTGTCTGGAAAACTCTTATGTCCCCTTCCATTCTGAATGATTATCTTGCCAGGTAGAGTATTCTTGGCTGTAGATATTTTTCCTCTCAGCATTTTGAAGATATCATGGCACTCACTTCTAGCCTGTAAGGTTTCTGCTGAGAAGTCAGCTGATAGCCTTATGGGGTTTCCTTCGTATGTAACTTGTTGCTTTTCTCTAGCAGCTTTTATGATTCTCTCTTTATCTTTGATTCTTGACATTTTAATTATCATGTTTCTTGGTGTGGACTTCTTTGGGTTCCTCTTGTTTGGTGCTCTCTATGCTTCCTGTAGCTGTATGTCTGCTTCCTTCTTCAGGCTGGGGAAGTTCTCAGCTATTATTTCTTCAAGTAAGTCCTCTGCCCCTTTGTCTCTCTTCTCCTTTTGGGACACTTATAATGTGGATGTTAGTATGCTTGATGTTGTCCCAGAGGTCCCTTAGACTGTCATCATTCTTTTAAATTATTTTTTCTTTTTTTGTTCATCTTGAGTAATGTCCTCTTCTCTTGCATCCAGATTGCTGATCCATTCTTCTGTGTCATCTACTCTGCTGTTGATTCCCTGTATGAGTTTTTCATTTCCATTATAGTATTCTTCAATTCTGATTTGTTCTTTTTTAGATTTTCCACTTCTTTGTTGAAGTTCTCAATTTGTGCATCTATTCTTCTCCCAAGATCAGTGAGCATCCTTATAACTATTGGTGTATACTGTTTATCAGGTAGATTGTTTATTCGTGTTTCCTTTCGTTCTTTTCCTGAGGATTTGTCCTATTCCCTTATTTGGAACGTATTCCTTTTTTTTTTCTTTAACGATATGCTTTTTTTGGTGAGGAAGATTGGCCCTGAGGTAACATCAGTTGACAATCTTCCTCTTTTTTTCCTTTTTTTTTCTTTTTTCCCCAAAGCCCCAGTAAATAGTTGTATATCCTAGTTGTAAGTCATTCTAATTCTTCCATGTGGAATGCCTCCACAGCATGGCTTGATTAGCAGTGCATAGGTCTGTGCCCAGGATCTGAACTAGTGAACCCTGGGCCACCAAAGCAGAGCAGATGAACTTAATCACTCAGCTACAGGGCTGGCCCCTGGAACATATTCCTTTGTCTCCTCATTTTGCCTACTTCTCTGTGCTTATATCTATGTATTAGGTAGATTAGCTATGTCTCCCAATCTTGGAAATGTGGCCTCAAGTAAGAGATGCATCATGGGGCCCAGCAATGTGCTCCCCTCATCACCCATGCCAAATGTTCAAGAAGCGTCCCCCACATGGGCTGCATGTGCCCTTTGGTTGTGGCAGGGTTGCTGTTGCTATGGGTGCAAAGGTAGGCTGGGCTGGCCGCAAGCCCAGCTGGTTGTAAGGCTCAGCAATGTGGGACTGCTGCAGTCACTTTATTGGGCAAGACAAGCCCTGCCACAGCTGGCTGCAAGATATAATAGCACACAACTACTGCTGTTTTGCTGTTAAGTGAGTCAGGCCCCCAGTGTGGCCCGTTGCTAGACTCAGGGGCTCACAATTGCTACAGGCCTCTGGTGCCGCTCCCTCCAATGTGCAGCTGTCGTCAGCTCTCTTTTGGCTGGCCAGGCCTCTCCCCAGATCTGCCTGTGCTGCCGTGCAGTACACAGCTGCCTCAGGAGTGCAGACGGTGGAGCCCGCCCCAGGTGTGGCAGTGCACGATTGTTTCAGGTGCTGGAAGGAGAGGCAGATCCCCTTTGTGGCTGTTTGTGATGGCCAGTGGCACAAGTCTGCCATGGGCCCACATGTCCTTCTGCCCATGGGCCCAGACACCTGAGGGGCCTGCATGCATGCCTCACTGATTCGGACCTACTTTCCCCACTGCAGAGGGCCCACAGGCCCCGCCTCTACAGGCCCACAGGTTCACAGTGGTGGGGCCAGTCTGTGGGGCGACTGCTGCCCTGGCTCTGCTTGACTGCCTCAGGTCCTCTAGAGGGCAGGGCAGACCCTTCCCTGCAGTAACAGGCTAGAGGAAGGAATTCAATGGTGGCTGCCAGCCTCTGTGTCAGCACGACTGAGACTGAACTATATCCTAATAGTATCTGCCACCAGTGTCTCAGTCCCTGCAGGGGTGGGCCCAGCCGCCTCCTGCCTCTCCAAGATGTGCCCTGAGCTTAGTAAGTGAGTCTCTTACCAATGGACTACGCACTTTTCTATCTGGTGTTTCTGTGCTGGTTTCCAGATGGGGTGGATCTGTGCGTGCGCTCCTTAAGAGCAAGTTTTTCTTTCTCTGAAGTTCTGTAGTTTTCCTGGGTGTATTCCCCATTGGTTTTCAAAGGGAACAAAGCCAGGTATTATGGGATCTCGTCTTGGTCGTGCTGAATCTAAGGGCCGGGATGCCTACTGTGGAGCTCAGATCCCCCCCTCCTCCTGGGAAAGCTCCGTACCCCTGAGATTGTCCCCAGCCTTGAAGCTCTGTGGCTGGGGTGTGGCTTTTTCCCCTCAGCAGCGGGGCTGTATTTCTGCCTCTTCCTCCCCTGTCAGTGTTGTCCCTTGTTGTGGGAGTTTGTTTTATCCACTCTACACATCTCTCTCGGAGGAAACTGTTCCACAGGTAGTTATAGATTGTAGTGTCTGTGGCAAGAGATGAGTCCAGGATCCTCCTACACCACCACCTTCCAAGCTCCTCTGACTCAGCATTTAAAAGGATAGAGCCAGGTGGGTTCAAGATGGTGACATAAAAAGATAGAGCCAGAACTTGCATCCAGGAGTACTACCATTCTTCTCTACTTGGCCCAATGATTTGACTTTCCTAGAACATAGGTGAGGCCAGAGAAGGAATCTCAGTGCTGTGGATATTTACAGCCAATGGGACCTGATCCCCTCCGTGTCTGAACCTTGCTTTTCTCTGTTTTCAGGTCAGGATCGCAGCGAAGCCACTTTGATAAAGAGGTTTAAAGGTGACGGGGTCCGGTACAAGGCCAAGCTGATCGGGATAGACGAGGTTTCTGCCGCTCGGGGAGACAAGTTATGTCAAGATTCCATGATGAAACTCAAGGTGCTGTGCAAACATTTTATTTTAAATGTCACGGGTTTAATGTGACTGAGAAAAAAAGTGACTACAATCATTATGATCAAAAAATTTTAGTTATTTGTGTATTGGTAAATGATTTGGTTCACTGATGAATCCATGCATTTGTTCATTGGGAAGAGATTTCCATCATTCAGCAAATGTTTATTGAGTGCCTACCATGTGGAGGTGTTTTGTTAGTCCCTGTTTTATAGTTTTTGAGTATATCACATTTTATTCAATTTTACCTTCATTGTCCAATGCTTGCAAAAATAAAAGTACAAAATCATCAAACTGCATAGTCTCTTAGATTTTATGAATTTTCACTACTTTGTTATTTTAAAATAAATTTTGTATATTTTACCATATGATAAATATGGCAAAAGATACTATATTAAGATAAAAGTTGATTTTATTAATTCTTATAATTTCTACTAATGTCTGTCAAATACTTTATAATAAAGGGAAAATATTTTTTAAAGTGATATGTAACTAAATATTGAGATTTGGAGATATCACAAAGAGGTTTCTGATTTTTTTTTTTTAAAGATTGGCACCTGAGCTAACAACTGTTGCCAATCTTTTTTTTTTTTTCTGCTTTTTCTCCCCAAGTGCCCCTAGTACACAGTTGTATATTTCAGTTGTGAGTCCTTCTGGTTGTGGCATGTGGGACGCCACCTCAGCGTGGCCTGACTAGTGGTGCCATGTCGGCGCCCAGGATCTGAACCAGCAAAACCCTGGGCTGCCTGCAGCGGAGCGTGTGAACTTAACCACTCGGCCGTGGGGCCGGCCCCAGAGGCTTCTGATTTTAAATGCTTTAAAGAAGGCTTTTCATTGAGAAAGCTAAGAAAGAAATTGGAAAAATTTTAAATATACAAAATAAGAAAATTAAATATACAAAATAAGAAAATTGTTAAATGGCCTTTAAAAACATACAAAAAAGAAGATTGTTTGTCCCCAGATTCTGGTCTCCATATAGTCTGTTTCTTTTTGTAAAAAGGTATGTAAATTATTGGGAAAGAATCAAGAAATAGCAAGAAGTCTACAAAATATCTTATGCATTTAAATCATATATTTATTTTCCTGATTATAGGATTCACAAGATGTTCATTGTAAAATATTTTGAAAATATAGAAAAGTATGAGGAGCAAAATTGAAGTCGTCCACAATCCCATTGCACAAAGAAAATCACTGTCAGTGTTTTTGTGTGTAACTTATAGTCTCTCTTTATATTTTTATGTACATTATATGAATTATATACATATATGTAATATAATTAGAATTACTATTTATGCAGTTTTATCCTATTTTTCTCCTCATCTAATAGTATAAGCATTTTTTTCATATCTCCGAAGAGTCCCTGAGGACAGAACTTGGTCAGTGTAACTTTTTTGAATGTAAGAAAAAAAAAGGAAAAGGAAAAAACAAGGCTGGCCAAGTGCCTAAAAGTATTAGGGGGACAATGTCTGTAAAACCCCTCTACACTACCTTTTCTTTCATACATGTTTAATAAATCGCAAGGATTATTTTTTTTTACTATGCGAATTTTCTTAGCAGTTTAACATGCATATCAGATGCTGTCTGCCCATAGTATGGCTGTAGCAATCATCACTTTAAAAAACTCTTATTTTCTAATCTGTGTATCCATTCCTTTCTTTTTCTTTTTTTAGCTGTTACATAAGCAAACTTCATTTTAATAGTTATGTATCTATTATAAGGTGTATTAGAAAAAGGAGTAAAAGACATCAAAGTCATGATTTCATAGATTTTAACCTTGGAAGAAGTTACTGTATGCTTTTTTTTTTTAATAATTAAGCAACTTATGAGATTTTAGGGCAGTCCAATAGTGAGCCCTCTTTTTCCTCCAAGTTCAAATCTGATTGATAAATAGACAAAGGAGTCTGCCAGGAAGAATTCTGAATTCCATCTTTATGACTCATAAATGCTGTAATAGAGGATGTGATGAGATACAGAGCCACAGTAAGCATCCTTGAAAGAGAAAGGCTATTCCAGTTGGTTCATCGGGGAGTTGGATAACTGCAGCCCTCTGTGGTCCCCCGGCCCCTGCCCTGTCCCAGTGCAGGACCTGTGACTCATGCATGAGGTCAGAGCAGAATGCCTCCTCTCTTCTCCACCAGCGGGCCGATTGCAGACAGAGAACCCAGAAGAGACTGAGCCTCGCATGCTCAGCTTCTCTCCCAACTGCCCAGTCAGGCAGAGCCAGGCCTACCTCCCCAAAGACACCGTAGTTGAGGATGCGGATTAAGGCAAGGATTGATTCTTGCTGAAGCCATGCAAATGGATATTTGCTCCTGACAAATATTAAGTAAAAGACATTAAGGAAATCTCCATGACCTGGTTCTCACCCAGAGCCACAGGTCTGCTGAGGAGGAGAAAAGAGCTGATGCATCTCCCCCAAGCATCCTGGCAGATAGCCATTCACCAGGCGTCTGTCACGGAGCAGGTCATTGGTTGCTGCCTTCATGGAAGCGCTGATGTCTAAGTGGGTATGAGGCCGGAGACAGCCTGTGCTTCCTGAGGGTTCTCCCTCACGATTAATGTTGGGCCAAGCTAGCTGGACTAGGCCTGGTGATGCCTGTTGACCTTGTGTGCGTGTGTGTTACCTGCGTGAAGCACTCCATCTGTCACCCCTCATAACCATGAGGTCCCCAAAGCCCTAAGAGTTTGTCCTACAATAACACACTCCTGTCAGATGTGCTGAACTTGTTGAGAGGTTCTTGGTTCCCAGACAATTGTGTTTCATTATTTGCAAGTTGCTGAGAAGAATGTTGACATTTCAGTTCCCAGTGGTTTTTCTTTAGGAAACACAGAAACATAAATGATCGATTCTCCATTTGGCCAACTGCCCGGGAAAGGAAGACAGAGAGAAGTACAAAATGCCTCTTAGCCTTGCAGAAAGGCCTGCTTGTTCATGTTAGGCCATATGAGAAATAAAAAAATTCTGTTTTGCTTTGTTAGACTCTCTGAAACTGATGCTGGTGCTTTTTCCTGTTTTGGAGAGTTTTCTCTTGGAATATGGAGGGTTGAGAGGAGATTCATACTGTGAGCGTGAGCGGGCCATGGCCTGTCCACCAGCAAAGCACCCTCGTTGTCGTACTTTGAGTTAGAGTCAGCAAAGCGCTTTCATGTATATTATCTCTTCTGATCTTGTGAGATAGATGTTAGCCGCCCTGTTTTCTAAATAAGGAGCCTGAAGTTCTAGAGATTGAAGGATTTACCCCAGAACCTTCATTTAATCTGTGATGAGTCCAGAACTCAAACTTAGATCTCCAGATGCCAAGTGTTTGATAAGAAATAGTTTAGTGCTTAATTATATTCTGTTTTGTATCTGCATTTAATTTATCTTGGTTCCTGTACTAGATTTTAAGCCCCTACCAGTAAGCTACCACCCTATAGCCACTATTCATTGACTTCCAAAGTAGTCAGCTTTCAGAGACATTGGGCAAAATGGTGGTGGCTGAAGCTATGGGAGAGGGTCCGATCTCCCAAAGACAGTGCTTGGAGGGCTAATGACAGAGCCCTAAATCTGTCAGTCAGGGTCCTATAAGAAACATCTGGCTAGTCAAATGAGGACATTTTGATGAAGGAGCTACTTACAAAGAGTAGACAAGGTTAAGGTAGCAGACAAGAGCTGGTGAGGTACCCAGAAACTAGCAACAGTGGGCAGCTTTTACCACCCTGGGGAGAAGAGATTTACTGGAACCCAGGAGAGGGAGATGGAGGAGGAAGTCACCTCCCTCACCAAGCAAAAATATAGCTACTGCCAGGGATGTACTAGGATGAAGGCTGAGAAAGAAGTGGGAAGAAATACCCCGACCTTTCTGTCCTTTTACCCTCTGATCTCCTGCCAGTGTCTCGCATTGGTGGAATCCAACTAGAAGCCAGAGGGCAGGAAGCTCAGAAGACCAGAGAATGCAGTCCACAGGGGCCCATCTCTGGGCACGAAGCAGGGCAGAGAAAGATATTAGTATTCCTCTTTTTAACTGGGAAAAGGGAAACTTAAGATGAGTTTTTTCTTTTTTTCCCAAAGATCCTATAGCTGGTAACTAGTAGGGCTGGGATTGGAGACTGGGTTTAGTTCATGGAGCTTTCTGGAATAGCGTTCTAGGTTTTCAGCCATTCATGCCTGAAGCCTGTCGTGTTGACACGTGTGCTTTGCCTGTTCCATGTCCCTGTCTCGGTCATCCCATCATGTGCATGCACCATGCTGGTGAGGTTTCTTAAGGCCCTTTCCTGGAAAGGCCTTATCTGATTCTCACAGCAACCCCTGAGCTGGACAGGGCAGCCTGTCAGTCCTGCCTGACACCCCTGACCCCGTCTGTGTCTCAGTTCCTCCATCAAGACACTGCCTCTGTGTGCTGTGCCTTCCTTAGAGATGCCTGTGTCAATCATTTCACAGAATGCCTAGCATGTGGTGTTGCTTAATAATACCAATATGACTGCTAGTAATAATGGCCACTGTTATTTATTGAGCTCCCCCTGCAAGCTGCATACAGTGCCAAGTGCAGTATGTGCACGGTTCCTTTAAATGGCCCAACACTCTTATAAGGTAAGGAATATGATTACTCCCATTTTAGAGTTCCTCTTCACTCCTGAGTCTGGGAGCTGGTAGTTCCACCTAGCTATTTTCAGAACATTTTTGACATATCTGTAGTATATTATGTAGTCGGGTTTTTTTTATCTATGCTTCCCAAAAAGGCTGTTAGAGATCATTACAGCAGAAGGAACCGCAGTATTGGAATCTGAAAGATCACTGCTGAATTCCCGCTCTGTCTTATTAGTTCCTTGAGGTGTGGGCAGGTCACTTGACTCCTGACCTTGTTTCCTCATATGCAGAGTAAGAGAGAGAGAATTCTTACTCCCCGGGGTTGCGGTATGGGCTAAATTCTAGGACATCCAAGAGAGCTTCTAGCATGTAGTAGGTATCCCAGAAATGTTTGACTCTCTAATTCCCAGGTTTCCCACAGTGACTTACTAGGTGAGATGGCTAATATTAGGCACAGAGCTCCACATGACGCCTACGTCCACATCATCCACCTCCCCAAGCAGAGCTGTCTCCTGGACTTCGTTAGTTCTGCGTGACAGCCATGAATAATCCTGTGGGGAGAGGAGACCCTGAGCCGTGCTGTCCGGTGGCAGGCTTGCTTGGACTTAGTGCAGTTTCTCAGAGCTGGACTCAGGGTCCTGTCTCACAGGAGAAATGTGCTTGATAAAATTTGAGTTTTATTTCCCTGAAGATAGCACCATGTGAATAGTCCTTCTCTCTTTCATTTGTCAAGCTACCATTAGCAGCCCCAAGCAGAAATGCTCCTGGAACCTGCATGTTTCTCTTTCCATCCTCTGTTATATGTAGCCGTACTCTCCCAGGGAGCTCTTTGATGGCTACCCGGAACCAGGAAGCAAGGGGGGGCATTATCTAGCCAGCACTACTATGTGCCAGGAATTATTGCTGTCGGATGTTGCAGTAGTTCTAAGAGCCAGAGGCTGTTAGGACCGTTTCGGAGATGGAGACGTTGAAGCTAGTCTTCCTGACCAAAGGTGCCACCCTTTCCCCTCCATGTTCTGTGATGTTCTCACCCAGGAAACAAGGAGGAGGGCAATTCTCCCCTGTGACACAGTCCTTCCAATCCTTCTGTTTGTGATGGGGCTACTTCTTCTTCTCTCTTTTCTGTGTGTCTGGATGCCTGCGGCTGGAGGTTAGGGTGTGGAGGGATGGCAGCATAAATTACTTTACTCTTACTCCAGCCGAGAACACAGATTTCAAAGTCAAATTGTCCTAGGTCCGAAGTCTGGCTTGTCCACTATCGGGTGAAGGAAAGTCAGTTCACCTTTCTGCATGCCTGCTTTATGCCCAGCCCTGTTCTGGGCACCGGGCACATAGAGCAAATAAAACAAAGTCCCATGCGTGATTGAGCTTTCGTTCTACTGGGCAAAGGCAGACAGTCAACAAATGCATATATAACACGTCAGATGGTGGTCAGCGCCACGAGGAGAAACAAAGCAGGGAGAAAGGATGGATTGCAGTTCAGCATGGAGGGTGTGGTACCTTGGCTTAAGGGATCAGAGGAGGTGGGTGATAGGGTGGCATTGAACAGAAATAGCAATTACCCCTGGGATTGCAAAGACATACATTGCCCATTCCCCCATCTCATTAAAAACATCCCACAGTGCATCGATGGGAAAGCAGGCAGCACAATGGAATCTGGAAGGCTTTGAATGGGGGGAGGAAGGTAAAGAGACAGAAGACTCAGCTTTGGAGGGGAGTCACTCTCTTTAACTCTTCAGAGGGTGGTCATTGGAGGAGGTGTCTTATGTCAATGTATGGCAGCCCTGAGGAGCTGAAAGCTAGTGCCCTCTGGGTCGGGTTACAGTGAGAGACTCGGCCAGCCAGGAGGAGGACACAGTGGGCAGGACAAGACCTGCTCCTGCACCAGGAGTCTAGCGGGCGGAGTTGTAGTCTCAGCTTTTTACCAACCCTCTGCACCACCTCGAGACTGTCCTCCCAGCCTTCTGGGCATCATTTTTCTCATCTGTCAGTTGGGAAATTTGGACTGATTAGTTTAGTTTTAAGGTTTTCTCTGCCTCTAACATTCCGTAAGTCTGTGAGTGTGTGGGAGATGCTTGAGAATGAATGGGCGCCTCATGAGGGAGTGAATTTCCTACTAGGATGTAGCCACACAGGAACTGGACCACAGGCTTTAAGGCACAATCATTCACGTACTAGAAGAAATGAATTTTTATTCCATCCTTACAGTGTACCAAGCATTGTGCTCGGTACTTAACACAGATTTTCATTGAATTCTCTCAAGCATGCAAGAAAGGTACTTACACTTGAGGAAGTGGAATGGAGAGATTTAGTAATTTGTCCAAGATCACAGAGAGCCAGGAGTATAATCCTGATGTTCTGATTCCACAGAAAATTTCCAATACCCAAAGGGAGGGTAGTCCAACGGCCTCCAGAGAATGCCCCTTCCTTCTGCCTTCTGGTCACACCCATTGCTGTCTAACAATGCGGTCATTCTCTGAGACTGACGTACAGCACGTGCTGTTCTGAGAACAGCACAAACTGCTTTTATCTCCTGGAAATATGAAATCATTATTATTTTAGACCGTTCTGCTCCTAAAAGCCCAGAGCCATAACTGCAGAGAGTTGGGCTTCATCTTGACGTCTCTGGAGGCTCGCAGTGATGAAGGGCTGAGCCCTGAAATGCCTAATGCAGAGTCAGCAAGAGCCCTGGAGTGTGAATCGCTGACATGGCCTTACCCTCTGAGCGGTACCCTAACACGAAGCCCATGCTTACCTGTAATGGGCTGCCCCAGAGGCTAATTTAAAAAGCAAGTGTCTTTACTCTTCACTTAATCATATCAACTTTGGGGACTCTGGATGGCATAGCCATATAGCAATAATTTACTGAGTTCCCTCTGCCCTCCAGGGACTGTCCTGGGCCCTAGGGACCAAGCACTGATCAGAGTAACATCCTCACCTTTTGTGACATTGACCTTTTAATTGACTCATATATATATCTTAAGTTTATAAAAAGTTTGGAAAAGTGGGGAAACAAAGTCCTGATAAGTGGAAAGCGTTTGGTAGGTACTTTCCTCAAGAGGACAGGAATGATAGGGAAAAGAGTAGGGGAAAATACAAATGTCTGTGGGTGAAAATTCCAAACCATAGGCATATAACTATGACAATCATATTTTTCCAAACAAAATTGAGGCATGCAGTTTGGCACTAGTTTTATTTTCTGTCTAATCTCTAAAATTGATTCATATGAAAACTTTTTCCAGAAATATAAAAATAAAATCAGATTTAGGAATATATTCAGTGGTGTACCCTTATTGAATAGATTAAAATCATATCTAATACAAAACCCAGCACAGATATTAGTAAAAGAGCCATATTGTGTTTATCTGGAGATCACCAATTCTGAACCAAATTTCTAGGCACAAAGGTGTTCTATAAATCTTGGCTAGTCAAATGAATTGATGTTCACATACCTATTTATACAACGTTAGAACAGCTAGGATATGTATTACTCTACATCAAGAAGACGCAAGCACATCTGGTAGGGAAGCATGGAACGGGTGAAGGGAAAGGAGTGTGCACGATTGGTGGCATTGGTTGATGGTATCTGACATGCCTTTGGGACCACAGGGAATTTTCAAATGAAAACACTAAAGTAAAAACCATGTCCTTCCTTTCAACAGGGCGTTGTTGCTGGCGCTCGTTCCAAAGGAGAACACAAACAGAAAATCTTTTTAACCATCTCCTTTGGAGGAATCAAAATCTTTGATGAGAAGACAGGGGTAAGTAAAAGAGCCACATGGCATTGTGAAATTGAATCCATTGACAGATGTGCCCTTAAAAGCCTCTACTCTCTGGGCAGGAATATCAAACAAGCATAAAAACACATAAAGCAACTGACAAACTTGATCAGCTATGACCGTCCATCAAAGGGAGGCTCTTCCCTGACTTGGCCGCAGTGTGACTGCACCGTGTTTCTTATAGTGTAATTGTGATAAAAGTGTCACGTAGTTCTGGTAATCTAATGGGAGATTGATGAGCTTTGAAGAGCAGTGGGTAATGTGACTGTTTAAGTTAAATTTCTTTGTGTGCTGGCAACTTTAATGACATCTGTCCTAGAGGGAGACACATGGAGGTCTTTTGACTCGGTCAAAGCATCCAGACTCTCTTAAGTTGAACTTGCGGCACCTTGCGACTGCTGTAATCAAAAAGAATAAATGGAATTTTCAATCTCGGAAATATCTGTTGCTGCCTGACCAGGAAATGTAAGGGCTGATATGTTTGCTGAACCCACCAAAGAAGTGATTTGTGTTTTCATCAACCTCCCAGCGGCAATTAGCTCCTAGATTTATCCCCAGGGCTTGCCTGACATTGTCGGTCCTGTTCATTGAAGGTAAAGGAAAAACAGGAAAACATTCTATGATCTGTTTCGTCAAGAGAGTGAGAGTCAGATGGACATGTTTTTCCTTTTATTTGTTCAGTGCTTTACAGCTTATAAAACACCTCCACATATATCACCTCCTTTGAAGTTCACAAGATAATTTATCAACCACTATATAAATAATACTCAGTTAGCCAAGTTACTTAACATTAGATGTTTTGCATTATTGTTTTCTCCTCTTTGTTTGACTCATATTAGAACACCATATGGGTAGTAGGATGATAATTTAACAGTAAAAATGGGTTTTCTTGAAGAAAAGTTACTCCCAAATAACTAGTAACACAACAGATACTGGTACACCCATGTTCATAGCGCATTGTTCCCAATAGCCAAAAGGTGGAAACAACCCAAGTGTCCATCAATGGATGAATGGATAAACGAGATACAGTGTACGCATACGATGGAATACTATCCAGCAATAAAAAGGAAATTCTGACATATGCCACAACATGGATGAACCTTGAAGACATTGTACAAAGTGAAATATACCAATCACAAAAAGACAAATTCTGTAACATTCCATTTATATGAGGTATCTAGAGGAGTCAAATTCATAGAGAAGGAAGGTAGACCACTGGTTGCCATGGCCTGGCAGGAGGGGCAATGAAGGGTTAGTGTTTAATGAGCACAGAGTGAAAGTTTGAGAAGAGGAAAACAGTGCTAGTGGTGGCTGGCTGTGATGACTGCACAACACTGTGAATGTACTTTATGCCACCGAACTGTATGCTTAAAATGGTTAGAATGGTAAATTGGACGTGACGTATATTTTACCACAATGAAAAATAACTAGTAATAATAACTCCCATTTATTAACTACTATCTGCTAGGAACACATTAGTCACTTTATACACATTATTCAGATTTGTCTTCACAAGAGTCTTGTGAGATAATAATAATAGTTATTTCATTGAGCACGTAATATGTGCCAGACCTTGTTGTAAGCCCTTGATAAGTGCCAATTCATCCAATCCTCCCAACAGCGCTGTGAAGTAGATAGTAGTATTATCTCCATTTTGTAGCTGAAGATATTGAGGAGAGAAAAGTATATGTAACTTGCTGAGAGTAAGTGGTGGTGGAGACGGGATCAGAACCCAGGCAGTTTGGCTCATGAGTCTTTTTGCTTAACCGTGATTAAGCAAATGCTCTCTCAGGATAAATGACTTTCCCAAGTCCACCCAGCATGTAGGCAGCAGAACTGGGAATACGCCTCCAGTGGGCCTGAGTCAAAAATCATTGCGGTTGACCTCTCTGTGTAGAGAAAGGTGGGTCTACCTGGGGATACCCTGGTGGAAGGGAGTTCAGAATGAGGCCACAAGCATGTGTAGTAAAGGAGCTTGAACGTAGTGAGATTAAGAGCCTAATGTGAGCATCTTCTGCCTTAACAAAAGTATGATTTCTTGGGGCCGGCCCGGTGGCACAGCGGTTAAGTGTGCACGTTCCGCTTCAGTGGCCCCGGGTTTGCTGGTTCGGATCCTGGGTGCAGACATGGCACCGCTTGGCAAGCCATGCTGTGGTAGGCGTCCCACATATAAAGTAGAGGAAGATGGGCACGGATGTTAGCTCAGGGCCAGGCTTCCTCAGCAAAAAGAGGATTGGCAGATGTTAGCTCAGGGCTGATCTTCCTCAAAAAAAGAAAAAAAAAGTATGATTTCTAAACCCGGGGAAGTTTTTCCGTTTCCTGGGCAGACTATAGTTTGGAGACCTGAGCTCAGTTTTGAACTTCACATTTTAAAAAGATTACAAACAGGGGGCTAGCCCCATGGCCGTGTGGTTAAGTTCACACGCTCTGCTTCTGCAACCCAGGGTTTTGCCAGTTCAGATCCTGGATGCGGACATGGCACCGCTCATCAAGCCATGCTGAGGTGGCGTGCCACATAGCACGACCAGAAGGACCTACAACTAGAATATACAACCATGTCCTGGGGGACTTTGGGAAGAAGAAATTTTAAAAAAGAGAGAGAAGACTGGCAACAGATGTTAGCTCAGAGCCAAACTTAAAAAAAAAAAGATTAAAAGATTACAAACAAATCAAAAGATATCCTGGGGGGGACCAGGGCAGCTGGGAGACTGGAAACTGTGCTGAGCCAACACTTCTCAACACAGATGCATCCTCTTGGGGTCCTGGGTAACACACAGGCTTGTAGAAACTTGGGGGAGATTATTGATCCCTTAGTATCCTTTATGGTAGGGAGCCAAGTAATGTGGATCAAGCCTTTCACAATGATTTCTATGCCCCAATATGATGTCATCAGCTCTAGTCTCCTCCCAATTCCATGCCTGCCCATCACCATGACTGCTGGCATAACCAAAGGGACAGGAGTGAGGCAGAGTATGACGCTTTATCTTGTCCCAGCGGCCATGTTTTGTGGCCTTGCTCTCCCATCATGTACCCCACCATCGAATAAGCTGTGCCCAGACAATGAAAGTCCTAATCACCGAATTTTAACTAATGAGAAGAGGCAGTTTCTGCTCTTTACCTTCATCTAAATCTTCATTCAAGGGTCGCCAAACTGGCCCCACAGAATGATACTACCACACTTTGTAATGCTCTCTTTTATTCTTTAGCTGGACACAAAGAGAACAACAGTAAAATCATCATTTCGGCCCAAAGCCATTTGGCTTTGTGGAAAAAAATGTGAGATCCATAGTGGAGAATCAGGATGAAGGCAGAGTTAAGCGATTTCTGTCTGCTTAGTCTACTCCAGTTCTGTTTGATGAGCGTTAGGCTTCTGTAGCCTCCGGCTTCTACAGCCTTGGCTTGTTGCTATACCTCAACACAGGTCTGGGGAAAACTGGCAGAGAGGACTGAACTGTTTAAGCCTGAAGTAGAGACAATAGGGGGCAGAGCACCCCATATTATAGGGCTCATCTCTCCAAAAGTTTGTATAGTAGAATAAGAAGCTGACTTGGTCTGTGTGACTTAAGGAATAGAAGAGAGACCAGGTGATAGAAGTTTCTAAGAAGCAGTTTTAGTTCATGAATAAAAATTTTCTACCACTCAGAGCTGCTCAACAGTTAGATGGAACCACCTTCTGTGCAAATGAGCTTACCATCACTAGGAGTATTCAAGCAACAACCATATGATGGGGAAATTGTAGAAGGCAGTCAAGTAGAGGATGCAGTGTTGGACAAAGTCGCATCTAAGTTGATTACTGAGACTAGTTTTAAGGTTCTATTTCTCTCTTAAAGTCATCCCTATGGATGTGATTTATCTTCAGAGAAATGGAGGTTTTTCAAAACCTCCAGGAACAGTTTACTAAACTTTGTCACTGCCCAGCAGGGGCTGACGGGATTGTGCAGGATAGGCGTCCCAGTGAAGTGTCTGTCCTACATATCGGAGAAATGGAGAACAGGGTGTTTGTCATTTGGAATGACAAATCTTCCTTGTTTATCGTGTCTATATTCCTGCTCAAGCCTGACTGCATTTTTTTTTCAAACCAAGAAAAGAAACATTTGCAGAACGTGACAATAGCTAGAATTTTAAAATCCAAAAGCTGTCAAAAATGTTTTGATCCCAATTAAAGAGACCCTTTGCAGCAATTTACACCTTGTCTTGAATTTCAAAGCGTTCTTGATTCCAAACCTTATATGAGTAAATTTTGTTTTATTATTTTATTATTAGCATGTTTCAGGGAATAAATCAATCCTGAAAGCTGTTCGTATTTTCAAATACCCAGGTATTGCTGATATGTCAAAGGGATCAGTGGAAATGCAGGAAATGTCATATGTAAACGCGTTATTGGTAATAGTGGGAGCAATAGCAAATTAGGGGTAGTAATGGTTTTATATCAGTATGTTACCAGATCTCCGGATCAGACCAGTGGACACCGAGGCAGGAGTGATGTCGTCTTCATTTCGCAGATAAGGAAACTAAGATTCTGGGAGTGTCCCTGACTTGGCTGTAGGCTCAGAATAGACCATCTAACTCAGAATCCTGTGTCTTTCCAAAGAAACTCATTGTCTCTCTTCTCTCCTCATTTGTAATTTTATTCCTTAGAATTGTTATAATTTTATGCCATAAAAAAATCATAAATATTTCAGGATCCTAAAGATACATCTGTTTTTCAGAAAGAGGGCAGTGGTTTGCATCAACTTTTCAAGATGATCCTACATCTTGCTGCCGCAATCACATGTAGATTTTGCTTCTTCATTTGGTTCAGCCAACACTGATCTGGCCCTACTGTATGCACCCTTCTAATTATATTACAACAGTTCCATGAAGTCAGTGCTGTTATTATCACCACTGTACAGATGAGAACACTGAGGTCCGAATACTGTAAGTCACACAGCTAATAAGTGGCATAGCTGAGATTCAAACCCGGGCAGTCTGGTCCAGTATCCTTGATGTTAGTAAGATATTACTAATAGTAACATACCCGTCTTAGTCTACTTGGGCTGCTCTAACAAAAATACCATAAAATAGGGGCTTGTAAACAACAATCATTTATTTCTCACAGTTCTGGAGGCTGGGAAGTCAGCGATCACGGCCCCAGCAGATTCAGTGTCTGGTAGAGCCCACTTCTTCTGGATTTACAGTGGACTGAGAGCTGCTGAGACACAGGTGTGAATGGAGTGGTCAGTTCCTAGGGGCTCGAGACCGAGCTTTGCCTAGAATATTCAGAAAGGTTTTCACAGAAAAGAGCACACTGACTTGGCAGTGAAGGAGTGGGTTGGGGAGGACCAAATAAGCAAGTCAGGGAAGAGAAAACCATATTTCTAAATGCGCAGATGTCTATAAGAGAAAGATGTGTGTGTTCATTCATTCTCCCCTTCAGGAAATATTTATTGAGCACCTCTATAAACACACGTGAACAAGACCGGATCTATTTGTTCGTCGCTGATATCCATCCAGTTAGCACAATGACTCCCACATAGTAGGTCCTCAGTGATACTTACTACACAAAAAATAGATTGACTTAGTGATTAAGAGTCAGCAAACATGCACAGAATAACTAGGGCTTAGCAGGGGAGAGTGGAGAGTGGCCCAGGATTGAATATTGTCCCTTATAATAGAGGGGTAATGGCGTTTTAAATGCAATGACTGCACTTAAATTTCCGGGATGGTTTACTAATTTATTCTTCAGTGAAAACCAGATGTCACCTTATTTGCGTCTCCTCAAAAATAGGACTGGACTTCCTTTAGTTCTAATTGGATGTTCTGAGCAGGGTTTGGGGAGAGTAGCTGAAGTAGAGGAAGGGAAACTGGTCCTAGAGGAGGAGACAGGGCGGAGGATGAAGGGGCTGTAGAGGAGGATGCTGGGGCCTGGGGGTCTGTGTGACGTCCCTGTCATCCTGGGAGCCATTGAAACAGTATACAGGACTCTCACAACACTGGATTAGATAATGACTGGCCTGTGAGCAGGCTTATTACAAGCTTTCGTGTCTCCTGTCTCATTTGACACCCAACAATTCTTGGAGATTTTTATTACCCACACCTCCTTTATTTTTTGTTGTTGTTTTTGTTGTTTTTGTTTTTTTTTGTTTTTGAGGAAGATTAGTCCTAAGCTAACTACTGCTAATCCTCCCCTTTTTGCTGAGGAAGACCGGCCCTGAGCTAACATCCATGCCCATCTTCCTCTACTTTGTATGTGGGACGCCTACCACAGCATGGCTTTTGCCAAGCAGTGCCATGTCCTCACCGGGGATCCGAACCAGCGAACCCCGGGCTGTCGAGAAGCGGAACGTGTGAACTTAACCACTGCACCATCGGGCCGGCCCCTATGCACCTCCTTTTTACAGATGAGTCAACTAAGGGGATAAGTGGCTTGTCCAGTGCTACTATGTGTAGCAGGAATTGAATTCAAATTCACATTTTATGACTCCTAAGCTTGTTTCCTTTACCGATTCTCCACTTGCCTGGCTCTGTCCTGTAACAGGTGTTTCGGAAATGTATGTAGGCATTTTTAGTTGATACAACTTTTTGGGGAGATGGTGGTAATGCAAAAATTTGTTAGGGGCCAAGGATGCTAGACTTTCTGCAATGTACAAGACAGTCACACACAACAGAAATGCTCCCTGTGCCATATGACTTGCAAATGTCTTACCAGATATTCATGTAGATGAAAAACCTGTTTATAATTACCTGAATCTAAGACCTAACTCTACTTGACATATCAGCAAGGTATTTTTGTACCGTATCCATAATAGCGAATTTTCCAGAAGTGCAGCTAAACTGAGAAAGATGTACTTTGTCTTGTTGGAACCTCACCAAGAGTTGTTCATCATTTTGCAAAGCCAGCCCGCCGTGCTGCTCTTCAGCCCCGAGTTCCCAGCACGGTGCTGCTGCGGCGCTGTCCTGTGCAGCTCTCACGTTCACCGCACTTGACTGGTTTGCCCCTTCTTTAAAATTAGCAAGTATAAGGAAGAGAGTGTCAACAGTGTTGAATTGAATGCTGTCTTAAACCCAAATGTATTCATTATAAGAAAGTGCAAACATGGGACAATGCCGTCCTGTTCTGTGGTTGTAACCAAGCATTTCTATGTAGAAATTCACATTATTTTTCATCAGAAATCATCTTCTTTTATTTCTCCTTTCTGCTGTAATTAGGACATTTTGATTTGCTTAAACTTCCTCTGTGTAGGTAGATTATATAATTGTTTCCAAACAATAAAGGAAGGATTGAAAAATATTTGTTTAAAAAAAAAGGCAATTTTGGGTCAGCTGAGGTTAAGAACCCCTGTCTAGACCGTGCTGCCCTTCTGCTCAGTTCATTCACTCATTCATGCATTTCACAAATGCTTAGTGAGTGAAAAGGATGTTCTACTTGGTAGATAGAGATGAACCTTTAGTTCATGAAGAACCATAGAGATGAAACCTTTCCTTCGAGGAACTTACAGCCTAGGAGGTAAGACGTATATAAATAACTAAAAGCTCAAAGCAAGAGTAATGAGTCTAATAAGAGAAAGAGACAAAATCATCATGCAAGGTCAAAAGCAGAAATGATTTCTTTTCGTCTGTAAAAAATATAGACTAATTTAGGAAGAAAGGGCTGAATCCTAAAGGATAGACAGGGTTTGGAGTCGGAGATATAACAGGATCAGTGTCCCGGCAAGGGGGATCAGACGGGGTGGATTCTGAGGCCCTGAAGTGGGAAGGCCATGAAGGAAGGCAAGTGTGGAGAGGAGTGAGGTGCCCAGTTGTTCTGGATGGGAGGATGTGTGATTGCTATCGGTGAGAGAGGAAGCTGAGAAGGGAGGGCAGGGGCCAGATGAGAAGGACTAGAATGTCAGACCAAAGAGTTTTGATTAAATCCTGTCCCTTACAGCCTCAGTTACTATTTGGTGTACTCTGTGTCCCTGAAGATGCACTAGATATAGAGGGGGGAGGTACAGTGACTATAAGTGACTATAAGGTCACTCTTAGCCCATAAAATGCCTTTGTGTGCAAATCAGGAAAAGTTCCCTTTCTTTAAGACTCATTGCCCTTTGCTGGGAAGATGTTGCTATAAGTATACACACTTTTGGTTGACTATCCTATGACTAGTTCCCCTTAGAGCTACGCAGTGCATACCCTGCCCGGCCCTATGTAGCAGATCTGGAAGTATAAGATCTGCTCATCAGTGGATGAGCAGAATGCTGGGGGTACCATCTTGCTATTTCCTGCACACACCGTGCACTGCCCACTTTTCCTGATTTGCTCAAGGTAACCCCTCCACTGTGAATGTCCTTTGTCCCTCTTTACCCAGTGAACATCTCCTCATGTTTCGGGGTCCAGCGATGTCAACAACAGTAACAACAGCAATACAGCACGGCAATTACCATTTATCAAGCCCTTTCTCCAGGCCAGGTGCTTTATTAAACTAAGTGCTTCATGCATTTCATCCTCTGAGCAGGATTCATATCAGGTCTGTCTGAATCCACAGCCAACACTCCTCACCAGTGTGGTACTGGCACCAGAGAGGCTAAACTGCATAGTGGAAGGAGCACGGCTTCAAGATCCAGACTGCCTTGGATCTACTCCTAACCAGCTGTGTGGCCAGAAAGCAATCTTATTTATGATTCTATGCCTCTTTTACTCGTCTGTAAGATGGGGATAATAAAAGGACCTATAAGTCTTAGGGTTGGTGCAAGATTAAATGAGGATTTAATTAATCCCCTAAGACTTAGACTAGTGCCTGGTATAATAAAATGCTCTAGGTGTTATTATTAGCTATATTGTCCCCTCTCTGGTATGGACTTTCTTAGGTCCTCTCAGTAGAATTAAGAAATCCTTTCGTAACGTTCCTACAGCATCCTCTGCTCACCTTTGTCATAGCACATGGTCATCTCTATCATAGTGAGTTGACTCACACCCCCATCAGACTACATGTTCCCAAGGTACCTTGTCTCATCTATTGCTGTGTCTAGCCTAGGCCCTGGCATGTGACAGTGATGCTACTTGGACACTGAAGAAAGGAGAGAAGGCAGTCAGGGAGGGATGGAACAAAAGAGAGGGAAGGAAGGAAGAAGAAAATAATGAATAAGTCAACTTATAAGGAAATGCTAATTGTCTGGGCCAGATATTGGAGCCCAAGATGCTCATGCCAAAGATGCTAACTTTGCTATACAGGCAGTGAGTACAGGAAGAATAATGTACATGATGCAGAGTTACCCAGTCCTAGGATGTCAGGGATAGAAAGTCTCTTGGCATTGACTACCCTACTCATCTATGAATGAAGAAACCTAGAACCCAAAGAGAAGTGCCGCCTGAGACCTCCCAGCAAATTATATGACAAAGGCCTAGGCTTTGGGGACATATCTGAGTCGCTCCCTGATGCTCACCAAACAGGAAGTAGGAAGTGTCCTCTTCCCTCCCTCCACTTCGTTGGTTTGCCTTTTTTTCTCTTTACCGTCTTTTCTCTATATAGCTTCTCCATACCCTTTGCTTTCTTACTTCACCACTCAGGCTCCTGCAGGCCCGACAGTAGCTCCACATCCATTTTAATATCAGAGAGCCTGAACATCTAAGGGGAGAAATTGAGTCTCTGTGTGTTTAGTGTCGTTTTGGGTGATATTGGATTTTAATTTATCACAATAAAAAATCAATCTATACCTCAAAACCAACGCATTTTTAGAAATTGGCTCTGTCAGGAAGCTGCCTCTGTAAGATAATGTAGACAGGATAATTCATGACAAGGGAAAAGGGTGTTCATATTACCCTGGAAGGTGAGACCATGAATGTTTTCAAGCATATTTGGTAAACTCAGAAATATAATATCTTTCCCTGAATGAATCATTTTATCAATTTTGGTCTTTAAGGAGGTAAAAAGGTAATATTTTCTGTGCTAGCTGCTTTTCATACTTTGTCTCATTTAATTCAGTCCCCTAAGAAGTCAACTAAGAGTATTATTATTCCCATCAAACAGATGAGGAAACTGAGGCCCAGAGTGGGTAAAGGACTTGCACAAGGTCAACTGTCCAACAAATTGCAGAGCTGGCAACTGACCCCAGCCTGGCATGCTGGGAAAGCCCATGTTCTTTTCAATTCCCCGTGGAGGTATCTTTCTCCTTCAAGAGCATAGTTAGGGCCTCTTGTAAGCAAGTGACCATTCACTTGCTCTCCACGGGGAGAAGTCAAACTGCCCTTATGGTTGTTGTCATGCAGACAGGCCCTGTGACTGAAGGTTTATCAGCTATTATTTGGGCCTCTGAAGGGATGTGTGAGCCACTGGTCTCAAAGTTGCAGAGCCTAAATATGTAATGTGACCTTGGGTATGGCTCATCTGCTTGCTCTCTGGGATTCTGTTTGCTCGTCTGAAAACTGAGAATTATTCCACGAACTTTTTCTTAAAGAGCCAGATAGTAAATGTGGCTTTGCGGGCCATATGGTCTCTCACAACTATTTAATTTTGCCATTGTAACAGACAATATGTACAAATGAGCTTGGCTGAGTTCCGATAAAACTTTATTTGTGAAAACAAGTAGCTGGCCCATGAGCCATAGTTTACTGAAGCTGTTCTGGATGGTTGTTAAGGAGTCTTCTTATTTTCTCCTTCTGAGCTCATTCTGAGCCCTGTGGGAGAGCAGCATGAGCACAGATGAAGATATCTTGATCTTCAGCTCTGCATGCTTTCTCCACTGCTCCATGGTGCCTTACGTTGGCATGGGCGTAGGAGTGCTTTCTACAAACTTTGAAGATAAATAGTCAGCTCTGAGGAATAGTTATTGCTACCATTGGTTAAGCACTAATTGCCAGACACTGTGCTAAGTGCTTCATCGATGTTTTTCTCACTGAATTCTTGTGTTCTGTCTATTAGTTCCATATTATTATCCCCATTTTACAGATGAGATACTGAGACTCTGGGAGGTTAAGTCGCTTGACCAGAACTACCCTTAAATTTTTATCCATTTATTCATTCAACAGAAATTCATTGAGCACCTACTGAGTGCCAAGGAGTGTTCTCAGGGATGTGCACACATTGGTGAACAAAAGGAAGCTCCCTACCTTGTGGAGTTTACATTCTAATGCGGGGAGACAGAAAAGAAATGGTAGACATGCATAAATAATGTACTTTGGTAGAAAGTGATAAATGCTATGGAACAAGAAAAAGTAAAGCAAGGTCAGGGTGTTTCCCACTGTACTTTCTTTATCCTTGCCAAAGGGCCTGTGGCATGCGTGTGCTGTGGATCACAAACACGAACGTGCTCTGGGAGCTCCGGGAGTCCTGAGGGTCAACTGAGTACTGGAGAAAGACTGTTGAAAATTCTCACCCGAATTCCAGAGGCCGTTACACTTGACAAATCAGAGCTGTCCGTGTGGGTGTCTCTGCTTGTATTTAGACAGCTGATTGCTTTATATGGGGTCTACTGTTTATTATTTTTCCATCTCACACATTTATTTTCGATTTTAATTTAAAACTCGTTTTCCATGACTGTGCCTTGGTTATTTAACAGGGCTTCTCTTGTTAGAAAGACCCCCTTGCCCGAGCTGTTTGTATCGACATGGTGAACTGTAATTAGGCGCAGCGCTGATGTGACGGTTCTTTGTGCTTCTCTCAAGTCCTTCTCAGTGTCCGCCTGAGGCAGAGCAGCATTAATAGTTCTGGGTACAATAAAGGAATTTTTCTCGGAAAGCAAGAGATTGGGTCAAGGTGAGAGCCTGGAAAATCCACCTCTCCGAGGAGAGCGTTCTGTCTAGGAAGTGTGCGTGGTGGAACCTGAGGGCTCAATGACTGAGGTCATGGAAGGCGGTCTGGGTTTGCTGGCAGGAGGCCTGAATTTGATCGTTACTCACTTACAAAAATGCGGGTTGAACTGTAATGGTAAAAACAACAACAGTAATAGTGATGATGATAATAATAACGCTTACTGTTGTCCCACAGTGTGTAAGTGCTTTCATACATCTAGTTTCATACTTTTATAAATCCCTGTATCTCTTAGTTGCTCAGTGTTCTCTTCTGGAGTATGAGAGCGGTAATTAACTAGCCAGTCTTTATAGCAATCTGGCAAAATAGAGGTATTATCTCTTGTTTATACAAAATGACACTAAGGTTCAGAGAGGTATAGTGAATTGCCAAGACGTCGCTGCTAAGAAAGAGTGCCCTGCCCACCACGTTATTTTATACCATCCCAGTTTACTGGCTAAACCTAGGAAATTGGTGTGGAAGTGTCTTACATTGACCGTTAGATGTTTCCTGGAATAAAACACTTCAATGATTTCCTGGTACACTTTTCCACATTTGTGCGTTTGTTCTGTCACTACTGATTACATGTATATTTTAATTCTAGCATTAACAGTGAGATGAATTTCATGCCCTTGCATTTTTATATCTTACACTCATAGTCACTGTTCTTTCTTGTACCTTTCACCACTTTTCTGTAGACTAGGAATAACCATGCTAAGCTGATAAAGCATTTGCATGTCCTGATTACTTGCAAATATGCAGATATGAAAGATGGGGAGAATTTTAAACAAGGAAACAAACAAAAATGCTAGACTGGCTAATTTGAGGGAGGAGTCCTTGATTTGGTTATTCTTGTATCTCCCATCTCCTGGCACGTTGTAAGCTCCCAGTAGATATTTGTGGAATTGTGCTGAATTCCTCATTGTAGAAGTCTAACAGCCTCTAATTCACCTCCTTGTCTAGCAGTGTCTACCTAAAGCCTTTCGCTATGTGAATGACATCTAAACTTCAGCCACGGTTGTCTCCTTGTAATGGAAAACAGCCATTCCACTCTCTCTGCCAGTGGGTTTCAATGATACAACCCATTTTGCTCCAGCCATATCTGTCCTTCCCAGGCTTCCTGTAACTTCTAGATGAATAGAAGATGTATAAAATGCATTAAAGTTTGCATATAATGTATTAAATATCAACTTCTTGTGTTGTTAATGACCGCACTGCATAGGTAACTCGTTTTCCCCGATTTCTCTCTCTCTCCATCCATCTAACTTGCCTTTATCTTCCCCCTCAGCCCTTTTCTCCTGCTCTCATATGCATGTAGATATAGCCCCTTATTTCTCTATTGCCATATATATTTCCAAAGACATTATCAAGTACCTTCTATGTCTAAAATTTAAAGTATAACCTGCTATAAAAGAAGTATAACATATTATGCAAATTGAAAGGAAGGTAGGATCTAACTGAGGAGAAGGAAAGGAAGTAGCATTTATTGAGATCATACTATGTGTTCGAGCCCTATACTAACATTACGATATAAGTTCCTGAAGGACAAAAATTCTTGCCACCTTCTACCGATGCCGTGCCCTGCCACAGGTGGGAGGCTTCCCCAAGTGTCGGAGTCCCCTCAGGGACCTGTGGGGTCTACACCTCAGAATTTTGATGCCTGGGTAGCCGGGGTCCTGGAGCGTGTGCAAACGTGTTTTGATCCAAGGGACAAGAGAGAAAAGCTCAGCCTAGAAGAGCTGGTGAGGTGCTGAGGGTGACCTGGGAGTGCTGTGTCTGCTGTGCGGAGTGGAGCCCACATAATCTCCTTCAGTCCCCACAATCACACTGTGGACTATAGGTATTACCAACCCCACTCTGCTGCACGAAGCCACAGACGTGGGAGGTGCGAGGAGAATAGAGATGCTCTGGGTGCTGAGGACAAAGATCAGTGGCTTCATACTTCTGACTCAAGCCTGGGGCCTCATGGGCTGATGAGCCCCACACCAGCTGCAGCGTGCCGCTGTCGCAGCTGTGCGCAGATCCTGGACGCTGGCTTCAGCCACGTATTCCGCTTGGGATCACCCCAGCTGCCTCAGTCACAGAGCTAAGGGATCTGTCTGCCAGAATGGATTTGACTTCTTAAACTATATAGAAAATCAGGAGATTTCAAACCTGCAAGAAATTACCAGGAAGCACGGCCTCACTGTTTAAATACGAAATGCCTGTACCTCCGGAGACTGAGGACTGAATTTTTCATGATATCTAAGAGATCTGCAGGCTATTTTGAAATTATGTATTTGAAATTTTGAAAATAACGATGGTACTGGCAATTGTCTAAACTCGAGACAGTCATAACCTCACTTTTAAGGAGAGGATACTTTATCTTCTGGATAAATGGGTCTGAGGAAAATGTCTGAGGCTCTGAGACATGGAGAGGCACCAGCTCATGACTGTGCAGTATGGCGTGCTCACCCACGTGGACAGACGTGCACACTCATTCATGTTTATTTCTGTGCTGTCAAAGTCTGTGCCTGTGTTTTTTGTCTGCTCATCTGTTGCCTATAGTACAACTACCCTAACACTTAACAAAAACTTCTTCATCTGATACAATGATAAAAAGGATCTCCTATGTTTGAGAATCTCTTTGTAGCTTTGAAAGTACTTTCAGCATTTTTTCCTTTCAATTAATCTTCACATTAATCTTACAAGACATGTATTACGCTTGCAGTTTTACTGGTGATAGACCTGGAGCTCAGAGAGGTTGATTTCAGGCCCAAAGTCACAGAGTGATAATTGATGGAGCCTAATCCTTATTGATATTTAATGTTTTCCCTTTATAAATATAGCATATATTTATTGTAGAAAGTTTACAAAATATAGAAAAGTTGTAAAGAAGAAAATAAATACTATCTGAAATGCCACCACGTAGACATAAACCCAGTCAATACTTCGGTTGTATGTGCCATCAATCTTCTTTATACTAATAGAGTTTTTTTTCAAAATTGAAATTAGACTGTACATGCTGTTTTGTAATCTACTTTTTTTACTTATCTACATCTTTTCTTCCATTACGTATTTTTATATAATATCATTTTCAATCACTGTAAAGCATTCTAGAATATGAGTGAAAGGTGATTTAATAAACACCACATTGTTAGTATCTGCATCTTTGGGAACGTCTTTTATACACATATGTGATTATTTCCTTTAGTTAAATTCCAGAATTACTGGATTAACATGTATGTATGTTTTTAAGACCATTGATCTTTTTTTCTTGGTCAAATTATGTTTGAGAAAGTTGCACTGCCAGATGTACAAATACTGTCTGTTTCACTACATATTTGTCAGCATGGAGTATTAGCATTTCTTGAAAAGAATAAAATTTTAAACTTTTTGGTATTAAACTTAAGTTAATGCCTCTGTCTTAATCTCATTATCTGTTCACAATGGTCAGTATAGGAGAGCAATGTCATTGCAGAGTCTGCATCTTATAGTGATGACACTAATGGTCCTTTGGCTTTACCTACAGATCTGAATGATGCCGAAAGGCATGAGAATTGGCTAAAATTGGATTTCTCATAGAGCTTGGCTCATCAGTTCTCAAGGTGTTAGCTGTCTGGACCACCATTTTGCCCTTGGTCATGCATTTTCTCTAGCCTTTGTTTAGGGCAATATTATTGATTCTCGATATGTGCATAAATGTCACCAAGAAGACAAAACTCCATAGTCTTTACTATTATAATTTAATATTTCTGATCCTTGAATTTCAGGCAAAATAGAATTTATTTGTATATTTATTCCCTCACATAAAGCTGTACAATCCTGGGCAAGTCATTTTACGACCTGAGCCTGTTTCCTCTCTGAGATGGACACCCGTGGCTGTCCTCCTTTGGGGGTCCTTTGCAGTAATTCCTGGAGAGAGAAGGCATATTGAAGTTCTTTACAAATGAGTTCTCCTTGATCATGTACATTATTTTTGTCATAAGAGAAGAATAAATTTGGCATTCAGCAAATATTTATGAATGAATTAACTCCTCCTTTGATGTTCTTCATTTTAATAACTTTGCATAATTTGTGGAAAGCAGGTTTATTGAGTAAAGGAATGCAGCCTAGCTTCTGTGCAAACTCAGAATCGGTGGGATCTGAAATAATGAGGTTTTACTGTCGGCTCCTTCAGGATGCTCCGGTACCCCCACGGTGCTCATCAGTTTGATTTTCTGCCTTCAGTGCCTATATTCCTGCCACTCGGGTAAGGTCTTCTAGAGAACTGAATGCGCCTTAAACCTCTTGAGGCCATTTCTTGTAGCCTCAGAATACTTTCTGTACAAATCTGCCTTTGCTTTTATTTGTTTTTACGAAACTATGTGAATATCATTGGGAGAGTTAAGGATAACTATTCCATAGGGTATAAAATCCCATCCTTAAAAACCAGAGCTCCCATTGCACCTTGGAGAAGTCGTTGGTTTTCCTTTTCCTGATACTCTCATCTGTAAAAATTAAATTCTTCTGTCAGACATTTTCTGAGCATGCGCTGTGTACCAGGCATGGGAAATGAAGACGAAGCAGGGAACCCGCTTGCTCTGCAGGGCCCGTGATCTAGCAGTAGAGCAAACAGCCGATTACATGACAGTGTGAGAAGCAGATCCCCTGTGCTCCCTCACTTCAAGTTGTGTGTGTGCTTCTGTACTGATGACCTGAAAGGAAAGCAAAGAGTATGACCTTAGTGAAATGAGCAATGACGTGTAGTTGATCCATAGAGGGAATGTTGGTGAAGTAGAGACATAATGCAGAGATGCTGTGCAGAGAATGCAAGCACAGAACTGATCATCTCAGGAAGGGAGTGAAAGTCCTCTTGGCCATATCTCCAGTGACACTGCACCCCCCCCCCCCCCCCCCACCAGAGGGAGCCTCTGTCAGTTGTAACTGGGCCAGCCTTCCTTGGCGTTTGCACATGGTGTATTTTTGTTTTGTTTTTCTGCCTAGAACTTTCTTCCCCTGCCTCCCCCTACCCACTCTCTCTTTGCCCCTTCCTTTGTCTGTCTGACTCCAGTTTATCCTACAGGCCACTCTGCTTAGGTGCCTTTTCCACAGGAATTCTTTCCTAATTTACCAACATGAGTTAGGTATCCCTTGTCTATACTTTCATATGGCAGCCGCTTCTGTTATAATATTTATTAAAATGTGTTTTATGAAAGGTAGAAGCAACCCAAGTGTCCATTGACAGATGAATGGATAAACAAAAAGTACTATCTACGTGTGGTGAAATACTATTCAGCCTTGAAAAGGAAGGAAATTCCGACACGTGCTACTATGTGGATAAGCCTTGAAGACATTATGCTAAGTAAAATAAGTCAGGTACAAAAGGACAAATATTTTATGACATCACTTAAATGAGATTCCTAGAGTTGTCAGATTCAGGAACAGAAAGTGGAAGGGTGGTTCTCAGGGGCTGGGTAGGGGGAGAGAGTGGGGAGTGTATGTTCAATAGGGACAGAGTTTCGGTTGGAAGGATGAAAACCTTGTGAAGATGCATGGTGGTGATAGTTGCATAGCAATGTGAACATACTGTCGCTTATGAAAGTTAAAATGGTAAATTTTATGTTATGTACATTTTATCACAATGAAACAGTGTGTTATGGTTGGGTATGTAATGGCAGTTTACCTTCCTGTACCTTCAGCTCCCTTGAGAGCAGGGACCATGGGTTCTCAACGGTGATTCTCAGTGCTAAGCACACGCCGGGCTGGTAGTACGTGCTCCCGTGAAAGAGGAAGTTGGAAAAACAAATGACTATAGAAGCCTGTATTATTCTATGTCAGCTAATGTATCCTGATTCTGCAGACTCCGAGAGGAGTGGGACTTCCTGAGATCACACAGGGATAACTGCCCACATCAGGCATGAAGCCCAGATGTTGTCAACCCCAATCCAGAAATAGTCTTCTCATCGTGTCAGCCTTTATTTGCCATCACCTTCTAGACACGATTAGACGGAACCAGAGAAGGTAGATGCAGATAAATGAACCTGAAATGCCATGTCTTAAATTAAAGATGCTTTTAGAAGACTGAAAGAAGAGTGGGAAAGGGAGGGGGAAAAAGGAAGCTGATAGAAGACTTTCCCTGGGATACAGTCACTTTTCATTTGCTTTCTGTTTTTTCCAGTCTCTTGCGGTATAACCAAAAGAATTGGAATGGGGAGGTTGATCGGGCAGTCCGTGCTTTCCCAAGGCCTGAGAGGAATCGGAGTCTCTTAGGTGATTTATCCTGGAAGGGGGTTGCTGTAGGGAGCAGCCCATATGGCTGGGGAGGGACAGGAGGATTTCATAGGCCTCTTCCTGCCCTAATTGCTCATCTTCCTTGCGGGAACCCCCTTCTCGTGCTGCGTTAAAGACTCCAGTAATTTGTTTACGTATAAATTCAAGCAACTTCAGTTCTGTCGCACTTCTAAGAGGCTCCCATTCGAGAGTTGCTGGCTCATACTGCCCATTAGGATTTACCGATAAGAAAGATGCGTTGTCCGTTTTATTACCTTGTCTATAGAGCACGTGTGACAACTATAAAGTACATTCATGTACGGGATGAATAACTGTCAGGGTAATTGATAAAGTAGTCTGTAATAAAGGTAGCTGGCATGGCATTCCTAGTTGCTGAGGTCTCTAAGTGCTCCAGAGGAGGAGGGCAAGGAGCTAAATAAATCCAGTCTTTCAGAAATTGCTGGCATTTAAAAAAAATTGCCAACCAGAATCCTTAGGCCTGCATTTCACTTTCAAGTGTAATTATTTTATGTTACAATTCATATCTGCTGACACACTGGAATCAACTCAAATAAAGGCATGCCATAAATCCTGCAGTGTTTGGATTAAGCACGTGTTGGTGCTGCAAGAAGTCTGGGAGTAGGCTGCCCCTGTGTATAAGCAGTTTCAGAGAATCAAGTGGCTGCAAAAGATGTAGATTCAGTTAAGACAGATGGGCCACCAGCAGCCGTCCAGCCTGTTTAAAATATCCCAAGAATTGAGGGGCTCAGTCCTCCGTCCTTGTGCGTGAATTGTAACTGGCCGTTTTAATACCATAAATAACAATAGTAGCTGACATTATCACTAACTGAGCTTCTATTGCGTGATAGCTACCTATGTATACTAGCTTTTTATCCTCAAAACAATCCTACATGGGAGGTATTACCAGCTGTGTGGTTTCCAGCATGTTTAACGTCTCTGTAACCCAGATTATTCATCTGGAAATGGAAATAACGGCAACGACCGTCACTCCTCATGATCATCACAGGGTTGTCGAGAGGATTAAATGAGGGAATATATGCAAAGTGCCAGAACAGTGCCTGGCACACAGTAAGTGCTCAAAAATATGAGCTGACGTTATCGTTTTCACTTCACACGTGAGGAACCTGGTCGTAGAGAGATTAAGACACTTGCCCAAGGTCACTGATAGAAGAGTCTTTTTAATTAAGTCGAAATTCCTCCTACACTAGCTGCCTGTCTGCTGCCTGTGCTCCTTGTTAACGTCACACATTGGTCCCAGTTCTGACTTTTGAACATGAAAGCCAGGAGCTTTGTCTTCGCTGCATCCCTGTTAGTCTCCCAGCCTGCCCAAAGCCGAGGAAGGTGAGGCAGCAACCTTCCTCCGTAGAATCTTTCATCTGCACCTCAGACCTGCTGGCACCTCAGAACATGTTGTGTCTTGTCCAAATGTGAATTAATGTCACCCCTTCAGACTGCCAGTCTTTTTTGCAGAATGATCTACACTTCCTTTCTCCCCCATGACAATCTGCTGGCTGTTGCTATAGCAGCTCTGTGTTCTTACTAGAGAGTCTGTTTGAATGATGAGTGACCATGTTGACCCCAGCCATGGCCATATATTTTTCTTCTCCAGTTGTTTTGCAATTAGACTGGTCCTGTGAGCTAGAAAAGGTACAGAGAAAGAGTCAAATCTAGTATATAGGCCACCCTATATGCCTTTTCCTATATGCTTTGTATCAAAAAATAAATGCCAACTTTTCCTGTGACTGGCTGTGTGTCTTTGAAAGTCACTGGGCTACAGTTTCCCGGTTGTGCCAGTCTGTATTCTCAGCTCTGACCGCAGATGCGCCAAGCCAGCAGAGCTGTGGGTCACAGAGTGATGCACCCCGGCCATGTTGGGACTGGCCTGTCATGCTCCTTTTGCCACTCCACCTTGAAAATTCCACCATCTTTATAAGACTCTTATATAACTCAGGCTGGAAGGGAAGGACTTCAACATTTGAGAAGGATTTTCAGTGTCAGGACCCAAATAAAACAGCTTAGGAGCGGAACCAGTGCTTAGACCCAATAAAGGATCGGGGGAAAAATACGAGTTCAGTCCTAGTTCCCCTGTGAGCTGTATTATCTTGGCAGGTTATGCAAATGCTGTGAAACTCAATTTCTTCATTTGTAAATAATGATATATACTGCGCTGCATTAAAGATTTGAATCATACTATGCATGTCAGAAATGCCACGAAAACTGCAAAATGCCCTGCGAAATGCTGATTGCAGCAAAAGTGGAACAAGAGTGGCATTTAAGAACCGAGACAGACGTGCATGGTGCCCTTCTACAGGTTCCCAGCTCTGTGCTCTTGGGCACTTAACCTCTTTGAGCCTCATTTTCTTCATCTGTAAAATGGGCAAAATAATCTTAATACTCTACATCTGTTTCAGAGTGGTTGTTAGGCTCCAATATGATGTAAATGAAAGTATCTCTTTAACAATTGAACTCTAAAGCACTGCAGTTTATTATAGGGTGGCCAGCCCACAGAGTGTCTCCTCTTTGTCTTTGCAAGTCCAAAGGGCGACTTTGTAAATGCAGTAAATTTTCCCATGGAGAAACCCTTACTTTTCACTTCCAGAAGATTTCCAGCTTTCTTAGCCAAATGACTCTTCTCACTTTTTTCATATATTAGTTGGAGCGAGAATAGGGAGGAAACAGAAGTCACAGCGAGAATCATTGGGCCTTTTCTCTGTAGGTATGAATTAGAAGAGCTGGGACTGTCTTTGCCTCTCATTTTGCTGTCTGCCGGACGATGTTTGCACAGTGCTGGCATGAAGTAACTAAGACGTCTATTGAGGATAAATGCTAGTTCTGCTTCGTACCGAAAGATATATGCCAGGACGTAAAAAGACTTCTCTCCATGGTGCTCCTATTAATTCATAGCAGTTATAGAGAGCTGTAAAAAGCCACCTAATTACTTCTTCTTCCTGCTGTATATTTCAAAGATGGCAGGTATCCTAGTAGAATCATCGTAAGTCTGGTATTAAAGCCTCTGGGCTATAATCTTCTCCTTTTTTACCCCATTTTGTAACCATCAGCTTGGTCTCTGAAAGAGAATATTGGCCCCAAGAACCATTTTTTTTTATCCTTGGGCTCCCTTTAACCTTGTATGAGTGGACGAGACACTGAGTTGTTCCCTTTGCTACTGCTGGCGTCTGTTGGGCCTCTTGTAAAATGAGGGCAATCATTGGAAAAGCTTCTAAAAGAGCATGTCGTTCATGTATTCAATATGACTAAAGGACCTGGTGAGGGTTCCAGCCTGCCTTCTGAGCTAATCTGTGTACAAGTGCCCAGCACTCCGAGATGAGAACCGTGGCCCTAAACAGCTCCTGAACACAGTCTGCTAGCTGTGGAAGCAGTGGGGACACACGTCATAGACATGTTCATGATACCTTGGATCATGGATGAGTGAGGGGAGGTGGAGTAGAATCCCCCTGTAACAGCTGAGCTGTGGAGGCAGGAACTACTGTTGTCATGTCGTCTTTTTCCTGCTACACAACGTTGCTTGTGGCTTCAGGAGGTTCCCTCATTAGCTTGGTATCAGGCTCTTTGAAGGGAGGCTCCAACCCAGCCCAGCTTCAGATCCCTTCCTCACAAACCCCTGTCCATTTGAGAAATGACCCGTTCCCTTACCACCCAAAGCAAGGCCAGGCCTTCGCCATGCCAGACGGTTCACCTGTAAGAGACCAACTCAGAGAGACCTCCTAGCCCAACTGAACACCCTCCCTTTCCTTCCTGAAGACCCAGGAAGCTTCAGGTCATCCTTCCAGAACTGTGCTGTTCTATTCATATAGCAGCCTCTAGCCACGTGGGGATATTTAGATTTCGGTTTATTAAAATTTAGTAAAATTTAAGAACTTAATTCCTCCGTCACACCAGGCACATTTCAAGTGCTCAAAGGCACATATGGGCTAGTGGGTACCTATGAAATAAGAGAAAATATATATGTATTGGTCTCTGCCCCCAGTTCTAAGCACAGAGCTCCTAAAACCCTTGTAATTTCCTAAGTGATAGGAACACTAAGAGCGTCTTTTGTTCTATTTGGTCTCTGACTCTGGTTCCTGACACTGATCTCCTTGGAATCTCCTGGGTTGTCTTGTGTGCTAATGAGGCAATTCCTGGATAGCGTCAGAATGGGCGCTGGTCACCAAAAAGAGCAAGCCATGATTAGAAGCTTGGAACTTTCAACCCTGCCCCATCTCCTGAGAATGGGAGAGGGGCTGGAGATTGAGTTAATGATTGATCATGCCTATGTGATGAAGCCTGCGTAAAAACACCAAAGTCTGGGGTTCGGAGAGCTTCCAGGTCAGTGAACCTGTGGGGGTTCAGGGAGAATGGCTCGCTCAGAGAGGACGTGGGAGCTTGCGCTCCTTCCCACACACCTTGCCCTATGTATCTCTTCCATCTGCTCTTCCTGAGTTATGTCCCTTTATAATAGACCAGCAATCTAGTAAGTAAACCATTTTCTTGAGTTCTGTGAGCTGCTCTAGCAAATTAATTGAATCTGAGGAGGGGATCGTAGGAACCTCTGATTTATAGCCAGTCTGTCGAAAGCACAGGGAGTGACCTGGACTTGCAATTGGCATCTGAAGTTGGGGGGCATTCTTTTGAGACTGAGCCCTTAACCAGTGGGATCTGACGCTATCTCTAGGTAGAGAGAGTCAGAATCAAGTTAGATTGTAGGACTCCCAGCTGGTGTCACAGAGAATTACTTGGTGTGGGGGCAAACCCCCATATATCTGGAGTCAGAATGTTGTGAGTGTGTTAGTAATGTGAGAGTAAAGGAGGAACACACAGGAGGAGTGTTTCCTGTGCACTACGGTATTGCACAGTGCACGTATAGAACTTCTTCATCATCGAAAGTTCTGTCAGACCGGGCTGTTCTAGAGTGTGTCTCACTCTGCCCTGGGATGAAAATGCCCACCTCCTACTGAGTCCTACTCTGTGCCAACCGCAGGCTAAGCATTTGATTATCCCCAAAACACTTTAAAATTAGGTGTGACTTAACCCATGAGAAACCAGAGGCGGTAACCTGCCGAGGATGCAGAGCTGGTGTGTAGCTGAGCTGGGACTGCACCCTGCTGTCTGCTCTGAAGCCTGCTCTCTGAGCCGTATGTCTACACTGACTATTGGCATCTGTGTACTGCGGTAGAGGCAGCAATCTCCTGTGTTAGTTCCTGTTGGCATCTTCTGCAAGCTGGCGGGATGACAGTGAGCTGCAGAATGAGGCGGGGCTGATGCTGGCACTAGGGTGTGCTGAGGAGGATGTTGACCATTCATTTTGCATTGTTCCTTTGTTAGACACTGTGCTAAGCACTTTTCATGCATTTTTCATATTTAATTCTCTAATAACCCATCATATAGATACTTTTATTATCTCCACTCTATAGATGAAAAAAAACATCACAGCTTAAAAAGTTAAGCAGTATGGTGGTCAGTATGTGGCAGAGTCTGAAATGGGACCCAGATGGTCTGGACCCTGAAGCCACTGTCACGACCACTGTTGCCGCTTTGACTCGGCTCAATCTGCTTTTAGACTCACTCCCAACACCAGAGTTCTCAGCCTCTTCTGAAACCTGGAGGACTTCAGTGAGTCTTCTGCTTGCTTTGGGAGAGTAAACAGAGCAGAATGTCTGAGTGGAGTGGATCTTCTGAGTATAGGAGCTTATCTAGTCTCTGGAGAGCTGGCCTCTGGTAAATGCTCACCCTCCCTCCACTACTCAAGTGCTAATCGATGCAGCAAATACACCTGATTGACTTCTTGTCAGAGCCCCATTTTGCAACAATGGGCAACATCTTCTGTAATTTGAAAACTGATTACAGACCTGCAAGCCCAGTTTACGTTCTTTTTTTACATAAATGGAATTTCTCTTTAGGAAAAAGCAAAAGCTTTTCTGGTTGATTCCGACACATTTCCAAGAAGGTTTCTCTGCCAACCCCCTTTTAAGTTAATCTATTATATTACAGTAACTGAACTTAAAGATACAAGCAAAGGAGAAAATAGCATCATCTGAATTTCATTTTCATTCATTAAGAACTCTGAGCCTAATAAAAAAGATAAAACTTCATAAACAGTGTTTATTCCATTTTCTTATATATCTGTAGTAGTCTGTTTAACAGATAAATTCTATCTATAAATTTGGTGTATCTGGAATCCCAAATGCAAAATGGCTGGGGAGGATAGATGAGAATGTAGCGCGTGGTCCCCAGCTCTGCCTTCCTATTTTGGTCAGAGAAGGGAATTTAACAAGGATCACCAAGCCGGGGGAGATGGGGTCAGTTTCCATAGAAACTACTTCTTACAGTGACTCCAAGGATCACCAGAAGCAGCAGGGATGTGTCCCAGCCTCGCATTGAATTCCACTCTCAGAGTGTGTGCATTCTGAATTCTTTGGCCATCCTCCTCACATACTCCTCAGGAGAAGGAGCATTTATGAGAACGAACGTATGCCTGGATTTGAGTCTGCTCTTTACCTACTAGAGACGAGAACAGGCTCTAAAATCAAACTCAGTAGGTTCGCATCCCGGATCTGGAGCCAAAGTCGGGAAACCATCATGGCCTGTAGGCCAAGTCCCGCCTACCACCTATCTTTGTACAGTCACAGGCTAAGAATTGCTTTTACATTTTTTAATGGTTGGAAAAAAAATCAAAACAAGAGTAACATTTCATGACGTGTGAAAAGTATATGCATTTCTTGGTTTTGTTGAGGAAGATTAGCCCTAAGCTAACTACTGCCAGTCCTCCTCTTTTTGCTGAGGAAGCCTGGCTCTGAGCTAACATCCGTGCCCATCTTCCTCCACTTTATATGTGGGACGCCTGCCACAGCATGGCGTGCCAAGTGGTGCCATGTCCGCACCTGGGATCTGAACCAGCGAACCCCGGGCTGCCGAGAAGCAGAACGTGTGAACTTAACCGCTGCACCACTGGGCTGGCCCCAAGTATATGAAATTTAAATTTCGTTGTCCATCAATAAAAGTTGATTGGAACACAGTCACACTCATTGGTTTATATACAGCCTGTGGCTGCTTCCGCACTCCAAGGGCAGGGTGAGGGGTGGCAGCAGAGGCAATATGGCTCGCAAAGCTGAAGATGTGTACTGTCTGGCCCTTTGTAGAAAAAGTTTGCTGACCCCTGCACCAGAAGCTAGACCTCTGATCTAAGAGGCAAGGTTACTTGACTTCTTTATACCTCAGTTTCCTCATCGTAAAAGTGGGGGTAGTAGTAGTAGTCACGTCATAATGTGATTGTACAGATTAAATGTCATTTAGCACAATTCCTGCACGTAGTAGACACACCATAAATGCCAGCTGATGACCACGTGATGTTGGTCAAGTCACTTAAACTCTGAGCTTCAATTAGTTCATCTATAAAATGGAGATAGTAATACCTACCTTACAGGATTATTTCAAGAGTTAATGGGGTAGCCCATCAATGACAGTAATGGCCAACTTTTATTTAGCGCTTATTGGAGAGAGGTGAAAACTGAGACAAAGTATTTCTAAGTGACTTCTAGCCCACCCAGGTAGTAGGTGACAGAGCTGGGTTATGAACAGGCCAGCCCCAGAGCTCCCCGCTCTGAGCCCCCTGCCTCGGTGCCTGAGAGGTGGTGTCTGTCCATTCCCTTCCTTCTTCCCCTTGCCCCCACAGTGGTACACTCCTCATGCCCATGTTTGACACTCCTGTCATTCTATCTTGCAATGAGCTAGCTCTCCCTGTGTCTGCCTCAAGCATTCATTTACAATTGTGTTATAATGACCAAATGTATATTTGCCATCCTTTCTCGAATGTGCTTTTCTTGAGCTTGGGAACCATATCTTTTCATCTTTGTAATCCTATTGTCTAGCGGGGTGCCTGGTCCATTGTTGGTGCTGAGTTAGTGTTTGATAATTGTCTGAATGAGTGAATTAATAAGCAAAAAAGTTAATTTGGTGGTCCTATTTGGAATTTTCCTACAGTGACCCCATTGAGGTTCCTGGAGTGAGGTGTATTGTTATAAAACGTTTGGTCCATAGCAGGCTTGAGAAATCCTGTTCAAAGGAACTCTCACCCGGGAGTAGCCTGGCTCTGACTGGCCCCTCGAGCTTGCAAGAAATTTAAGAAAACACTTTAGCCTCCTTATTGAAAAAGCCCTTACCAGCTTGCCCTCTGCCTCTGCTTGGCAGTTTCTTTCATACTGGCTCTTTGAAAGCCCACAGGGTTTCTCAGGTGGATGTTGGCATAAGCCTCCTAGGCCAGGAATTGGCACCCCATCTCAGTGATGACTCGCCAGCCGGGCTGCAAGCAGACTGAGACCTGATAAGCAGCCTGCTGATGTGTGCTGGCCAGGGTGGCCTGGCCTGGAGAGTGACAGTGTGGTGACCGCAGACTCACTCTGAGTTTGTCTTGGCTGTCTGTCTGAGCACAGGTCCCTGAGGCTGTTCTGTGCTCTCAGTCTCCTAGACTGGAAGCAACCTTCTAAACAGGTGGAAAGGAATGCTGAAATTCAACAGACGATTCTACTTTCCACGTTAGACCCAAGAGTAAAAGAAAGTGTGACAGCAAGAGTGTCGTAATCACATCACAGACTTTTATGTGTCGGAAACTTTTAATTTATCCCTAAGTGTTTAATGGGAGTATTATTGTCCTTATTTGGCGGACATTGGAACTGAGGCTTCAGAGGCGGGCTTCTCCATGTAGAGTGTTTCAGAGCCTGGAGCAGAATTTAAGTTTTTGAACTCCTGATCACCTAACCCAGCCTCACCACAAATGCACCCTAAGTTCAGGGCAGAGATTATTCAGTCATTGGTCTATTCACCAGCTATTTATTGATCACCTAGAATAAGTACCGAGGGTTCAGCACTGAGTGAACAAGACAGACGAGCCCATGGCCCTTATTTCCTTCTATTTTATTAGAAGAGTCAGACAGTAACCATCTAAATAAATTAAAAAGTTCAGATAGCGATAAGTACCGTGATTTTTCTTTTTTAACTAGGGTAATGTGATAGGGAGTGACTGGCTGGAATAGCACACTTCGATAGAGTGGTCAGGGAAGGGATCTCTGATGAGGGGACATGACAGGCGAGGCTTGAATCATGGAAATGGCGTGAATGCAGACACAGGAGGGAAGGTGTTGTGGTGGGCGAGGCTAGCAGGTACTTGTGCTCACAGGTGGAAACTGATGTAGCTGAAACAGGTGGTCCTTTCCTTGCTAGTGGCTGTGTCCCAGCCCTGATGGTGTAACAGGGACCATGACGTCAGCTCAGAGTTCAGATTGGTTAACCTTTCCTTCCTCTTGTTGGCAGTTCCATTTCTCCCCGTCTCCCCCATCCAAAGCCCACTTACGCTTCAGGCCTGGGTCCGACAGCTCCTCTCTGAGAAGCCTTTCCTGCCCCAATAAGTGGTCGTCCTTCTCCCAAGCCATTTATCTGCGCTCCTCTTTCTTTAGTCTGAGCACACTCTTCTCTGTGGTGTATATATTTCTGACCATTCATCAAGACTGGCATATATAACAGTACTCAAGAGCATGGCACTGAAATTAGAGCAAGCTCTGGGTTTGAGTCCTAACTTTGTAAGGGGTGGTTTGACGCAAGCTGCCTGATATCCCTAGACCTCGGTTTCGTCATCCCTGAGTGGGCACAATGGTAGTGCCTATAGCGTATTCAGAGCTGAAAATGAAATCATGCCCATAAAGCACTTAGTTCATAGTAAGCACTCAATAGATGCAAAGAGCTGTTGTAATTCTTGTCCCGCTATGCCTCACGGCTGAACGCTCTCTTTCCTTCCTCTGTTAGGGTCTGGTTTAAGAACAGGGACTGTGTATCTTAAACGTTGTATCTGCATGGCCTCACCCAGTTCCTGGAACTTAAGTATTGCTCATTCAGCATTTTGAGTGAATGAGTGAAATCTTCCTTTTCTCTACAGACGTAAACCCTACAACAGTATAGAATTTCAGAACTCGAAGGAACCTTAGCTGTCACTGAATGAATTCAACTCCTTAATTTAAACAAAAGGAAATGGAGGCCAACAGACGTTAAAGAGTTAAGCTGAAAATTACAAAGCCCATTGCTGGTAGATCCTGAAAACAGGGTCTGGTTCCTCTCAGAACAGCAGTGTACACAGAAGTAGGTTCTCGATAGCTCTGAGGGTAGCAGAGCTCCAATTCTCCCAGATGAACCCAAATTTAGAATATTTTCTCTCATAAGAACGCTTGCTTCTTTTGAACATCTGGCCTAGTTTTTATTTGGAAATGGTGACAACGACTGGTCCTGCTCATCTTTTTAACTCTAGCAGAGGATAGACCCTTGGACAGAATAGATGCTCTATTAACTTGTGATAAATGAATGGCCACATGTGGCCACCTTACTTATAGCTCATTAATGTAAAGCGTTCATGTCAAACTAACCTCGAGGTTGGCCTAAACATAGAATTTGGAATTATGCTTCCTGTGTCACATAATCTCAGGGTTTGCCCCGTCCCCATGGCCCACCTAGTGAGGGCAATGGTTCATCTCTGCCTCCCTGGGGGGTCATATGCATTGATCCATCCATGATTTGAAGGCTCAGGAGCATTTAAATGACCGCTGGGATTATTGATTTCAGAAGCACAGCAGACTATGTTTAGAAGGCCTTCAATGGGCCCAGATTCATGTAATCATTCAGCGAATCCTGAGGACACCTACTACATGCCAGGTCGTTTCTCCCGTCCTCATCAGGAACATGGGGAAGTAACCGTGCCTCCCCACAGGGCTGCTGCGAGGAGGGTCACGTGAGGCAATCCCAATGCCACCACACAGTAATTCCTCACTTATTAGCTGGTATTTGTAAGATACATCTGTTGATGAAGTGATGACAACGACCACAAAGATGACTAAAGAGCAAAGTGACTACAGCCTGCTTTGAGTTCTCACATTGACAGCTGCTTCTCTTCGTTCTTCATTCCTTTTAACTCCCTTTCTCATTAAGCCCCCTTATCTATGAATTGGGGTGTCAGAGAAGCGAATGCCTCGGGATACCCTGACTGCCTCTGTGTGGATAGAACCTGCTCCCCTGAGACCCCATAGGGTTGGCGCTTCTTCCTCTCTTCCAGCTCTTAATGTGCATCTGTTTTTACTTTTTTTAATAATGCACAGGTTTACTTGGTTGTGTCCCTCTGTCAATCTCTGAGTCTTGAGGGTGAGAACAGGATCTTATTCATCTTGGTTTCCACGGAGTTTAACACCTAGGAGGTACTCAGGAAATGAAGAATGAGTGAATACTAGTCCTTTATTCCTTTATCAATGTTAATCCTTTAAATGTATATACCTCCCTTTTTCTACCAATTAATCAAAAGGAAGCCACCCTGTGTGTCTCAAGCACTTTTATATCTTTGAAGGCCTCACATTATATAAGTGAAAATTCAAATTTTTATGATCTCTAAGCTTGCATGGCCCTCCCTAGACAAGGAACAGAGGGGAAGCTCCATGCCACCAGCTGGATCGCTTTGGGACGGATCCAGACCCACACGCATCAGAGATGTTGTGCTCATCTTTATAAAAGAGCTGTGCACCCTGCGGAACATGGGAAATGGCCTCAAATTTGTGATGAAGCATTTAAATTGGGCAAACAGAACACTCACTCCTCGCACTGCCTCTGTAGAGATGGACTTAATGAGCCTGTGTCTTGTTGAGATGAAAAGAACTAAAAAGTCCCCCCTAAACGTTCATGCAAAGAGATAACACTGGGGGAAAATAAATGCACAGGAAGAGAGATTTCAAAACATCAAATAAAGTAGTGGGAGCTCTCTGTGTCATTTGTGATCTTGTTTCTGTTTTAGAAAAGGTTAACCTAGAGTGATTGTTGCCTAAGAGAAGGGGAAAGAGCCTAATAGGAAGTGAGCACATACTAAGGGCCTCATAAGACAGGACGAGCCAGCAAGGCAGGTTTTAGTCTTTGCATTGGACAGATCAGGATACTGAGGCTACAGAGGTTAAGAGATTTGCCTGAGGTCACCCAAAAGAGGACACATCTGAGCCCGGATGCAGGCGCTGGGCTCCCAGCTCTGCGCTCGTGCCCTTCCTTCCTGAACCGGTCAAATGGGAGCCTGAGGAAGGGGACCTAAGCCTGCTTGGCTCCAAGTCCCAGGTGTGCCCCAGGAGGAAATCCCATCCCTCATAAAATTAGCATATGAAAATAGAAAAGGACAAGGAAAGAAAGAAAACTTTAAGGAAAATCAAAGTGGCACAGTGAAATCACGCTGGGTTTTGGAGGCTGTCTTTCCACAGCCTGTTTAATTGGCGTTGTATTTTGAGGGTTAGATTAGAGGAAGAAGAAAAAAAGACAGTGTTCAACCTGATTTACATGAAAATGAGAAGAAGGGAAAAAGTGGGGTATTAAAATGTGTGAGTTGAATCCTTAGATCTCTGTCTCGTGAGTGGCGCACGGTAGAACTTTTAAATTGGCTACATTGCTTTAATTGAAATATAGAATTGTAATAACCCAATGTGACAGGCACCTACCGAGGGGGACCACGCTGCTCCTGCCTCTCCCTGGAGCTGCAAACAACGGGGGATGGAAAAAAAATACACACCGAGAAGCACTTGAAAGGGCTTTGTTCTTTTCCAGGCTCTTTGAGGTTTGCTTTTTGAAAAGTGCACTTTTTTCTCGTTCGCTCCAGGCTCCAATTAATCCACACCACCCCACCCCCATTCCCGCATGTTCTTACCATAGAGAGATTTCGCATCAATTAGGGTGTTTGTTGTATACTGGATGGAAGGGAAAGACTTTGTAAAATATCCGGACTTGCCTGCAAAGACCCCAGATCTTTAGCCTGAACCCAATTGATGAGTTGCACGGGGATCTCATGCCCCCTGAGGCTTCCCCAGTCTCTGCCTGGCTGGGATCATCTTCAAGTGTACGCAGATGTCGAAGTTGACAGCAAGGGCACTTGACCCAGAGGCAGCCTTGGGAGGTGGGCTCAGGCATCAAGGACATATGTTTACCAGGGCAGGCAGTGAAGTGACCCAGGGCTGGAGGGCGGGCCTCCAGTCTTCTCTCTGACCTGCCCTCCCCAAGTCCCCGCCCACCCGGCCTGGCAGGATTTGCACTCCCTGCCCTCTTCTAACTTTTTCTATAGCGCGTGCTCATGATCTCACAATCTCAGTCCTCGCCACCTCCCGTTTCCTAATCTGTGTCTCAGCCAAATGCCCTGACATCCAGGTTGTCTCGGTGCAGCGTCACCAGCTCCATCCTGTGGGGACACTAGGTGCTGGCAACACAGTAGTTCTGTTCTTCTCACTTCATCTATCCCCATAAAGTTTATGCCTGAAACATACAGTTCCCCTGAAATATACAGCTTCCTCCACCATAGGGCATAGATTCAGATAACAGGCCATGATTTAACCCAATTTAAGCCTTCTCTGCCCTAATTCCCGGCACACTTTCTCTTAATGTCAACCTACTTTAGTGTTAAAATCAGCAAAAGTTAACTGAAAAAAATGTAAATTGTCAGGTATAGATTACAGTGGTGTCCCTCTTTAGATTATTTGTGGTGAAGGACTTGTAATCTTCCAGTCCATCGAGGACCAGGACACGGTCCTACCATGCATGCTTTGTGCCACCTGTGACTTACCACGTGAGCTTCTGGTAACCAAGCTCATCCCTGCCCCATTCAGTGAGGCAGGTCCACTGAGCACACGCTTGGATGTCGCGCCAGCGTTGCCGTAGAAGTCTGTAAACCACAGCTTTCATACTTGTCTTGTCACGGTTCGGTTATACTTTACAAACCAACTCCGGTCCGCAGACCACAGAATGTGTGTTCAGGATGTTATTAACTTCTCACTCCCCGAGCACGTAGCGTCGTGAGGTGGAAGAGACCCGGGACCCTCCAGGGTTCCCTGTCTCTCGCACCACCGTTCATCCATTTGCACAGGCCTGACACTCGGTCCCCACATCTGCCTGTGATAAGTCTGGTTGAGTTTGCCCCTCACTTGACTCTCAGATCTACCCACCTTTCCCCCTGTCACCTGCCATCATTATAATCCCAGCTCCCGTCAGCTCACGCGGACTACAGCAGGGGCCTTGCCTGGTCTCTGCAGGCTTTCTGGACCCATTGCAATCCGTTCTGCAAAATCAAGCCACAGCAACCTCGTGCATATATACGTAGAGCATGTTTCTCTTCTGCTTAAAGCCCTTTGGTAGCTTCTTTTGCTCTTCTGCTAAAGATCACAGCACTTGCTGTGGCCTGTGCGGAGCTGGGGGACCCTATCTCGGTGTCCCTGGGTCACCCTGTCCCCACTCTCCCCTGTCCAGCATGCCCTGTCTTCTTCAGCTCCTCAGGAGTCCTCGCCACCCAAAGCCCCCTCAAGGCCTTTGCCCCTGCTGTTCCTCTTGATTAGAATGCCCTCCCCACCCACCTCCACCCCAGGGCTCTGTTCTAGGGACTAGGCAAAGGGCGATCTCATTTAATCCTCACATTCACAAGATATGATTAATTCTATTTTTAAAATGAGAAAACCAAGCTCAGAGAGGTTAAGTGGCTTGCCTGGGGTGGGACGAACAGCTAATTAGTGAGCTCCACACCCAGCCCGTGCATCCTGGGGCCTGCTGCCTAGTCCCTGATGGGCCTGAGGAGGCCCCAGCGCTGAGATGCAGGGAATGCCGTCTTCCCGTCTGCCTGTCTGCCCCTCCCACAGTGAGACCTTCCCTCCTTCACTGCCCTGCGTCTTGCTTTTTACCACCAGCCCCCTCCCGCTGACCCCTCTTTCCTTTTAATGTCTCATCTCATTTAGCAGATAATGTTAGCTCCCAGCTGCTAGCGCCCAGGGATTCAGTATGAGGCAGAGCCTGAAGAACAACTAAAAATAGCCCCATTTTGTCCATTTTCTCTGGAAAGGCCTGGGTTTGCGGGTTTCTGAAACCCAGGTGTAATTGCGGTGACCATCCCATCCCCTCTCTGGGCCCTGCCGTTCTGAGGAGAGAGCTGCCTTCCTCGTGTCTGGGACTTGGGCATTTTCCTCGGGCCTGGACCAGACAGAGCTATTGAGCTGACAATTTCCGGGAAGCCCCCAGCACATTCTGGCCTCTTAACACATGTGAATATGCAGTTAGAAACTCATTTACATGAATAAATGAACTATTCAGGAGATGAGAAACAGGTTTTTTTCCATTTGAAATAGAATAAAGAGAATTCCTGAACTTTGCAACTTCCCAGTATCCTATACTTTGTGTGTCATCGGCCTCCACTGGAAGCAAGAACGCTCTGAAGAGAGGAAAATAAAAGCCTTCTCGATGAAAATAGTTGAACAGGCACTGGCAATGACAGAACCTCATATGCCGTAATTATAGATTTTTGTTTGTTTTAAATCCTGGCGCTCAATCTGTGAGCTCAGTTTAATAATAAAATACTAGAATTATGCATGCAAGTGCAAACTTGGTATCATGTCAGTCACTTCCAAACACTATTTACAGAATGGAACCATTACAGTGCATCAGTATGATGAAGACGGCAGTGCGGCCTGTCCCAGTATAACAGTCTTGAAACACCACTGCAGGACCGTGGCTGTAGCCCTTCTCAGGAATTTAAGGTTATCTCAAGCCATCTTAACATCATTTAAGCTTTGTTACTGAAACAACGTGGCTTGGGTTCCACGCTTAGCAACATGTATGGCAATTGTTTGTGATGCCACAGACAGAGAGAGAGAAAGGCAGAGAGAAGACAGAATTCCTGAAGAGAAGATCCTCCAGCCACCGTTTTCATAAACGTGCTTCTGCCACTTTGGCATTTGACTGATTACGTGTCTATAACCTCATTAGATGGGGAGCACGTTGAGAGCAGGAGCCCTTATTTATTTATTTCTTAAATAGCAGGCAGTGTGGCATTGTGATAAAGCACTGGCTCTGGAGCCAGGCAGCCTGGATTCAAATCTTAGCTCACCAGCATTCTACCTTGGTGGCTCTGTGCTGGTCAGTAACTTCTCCATGCCTCAGCTGCGTATCTCATGGAGTTGTTACGGGCATTAAATAAGCAGAACCCTGGAAAGATGCTTGGCACATAAAAATACTGATTGAATGTCAGCTGTTATTCTCATCTCTGGTGCCCTAGTGCCCAGTATCCTGATGGGTGTAGAGCAGATAACCAATCGAGGTGTGAGGGTGGAAGGGCAAATGGACGGATGGGTGAGTCAACAGCATGGCTATAATCCGCAGCATGCATCGCTTATCTGCATCTGCAGTGTTCTTTGTATTTCAGTGGCTCTGCCAGAATCCAGGCCTCTTCTTTGTTGGCACTCGAGGCTGCCCGGAGATGACTGGACTGGGTTCAGATAGCTATCGGGAGAGACAAAGAGGTCTGCACATCAGGGACTGAAGTCGAGCCTTTGGGGATATGCAGAATGGAGCACTGACACAGAAGTCATTATTAACTCACACATTTAACAGGATGTTTGCCTTTCAACAAAGGGTGACTAATTAATGTAACAGTTGATTATGTAGCTCCCTTAATTTGTTACTGGTTCTCAAATACCAAAGTAATTACATCACTGAAGGAGGACAGTTGTTAGAAAGTCAGTATATAAAAGAGATCCAAAGAGGGTTGACTGTTGGTTCTAAGTCCTGTTTGGATGCAGCCTTGAGTTGGGTCTGACTTGGTGGCGGCTTACAAGTCCCTAGCAGAAGGCAAACCGTGTACGATTGCAGGTAAGAATGAGAGTTTGGCTGGTGAGTAGGTGTGGAGGGGCTGTGGATCAGACTGCCCGGGTTCAAATCCTGACTCTGCTGCTGACCAACAGCGTTTATAGGGCCCGCCTCTGGAACTGGTGCTCGTCATAGTAGCTCCCTCATGGAGAAGTTGGACGGATTAAAGTGCTTACGGTGTCTGACATACAATAAGGGCTGAAAAAATATTTGGTATCATTAGTCATCATCTACCTTCTGCTTTTCACTCCAGCTTCATGTCCTAACATTCTCCCCCCGGATCTTGTTTTCCAAACACCTCCTGCCCCTGATGACCCATGCCACTCACTCATACTGTCCCCTGTGCTCAGTGCTTCAGGCCCCTGTCCCCTACCTCACTCACCCTCACCCCTACCCCAACTTGGCAAGCTCCTAGTCATCCTGCAAATCTTAGACTAACTAAATCTTCTTCTTTGAAGCACCCCTGCCTCTGCCAGCAGAATTGGGCACTCTTTCCCCTGTGCTGCTTTATCCCTTGAATATATTATGTTTCAGTGATTTTAAGATACATTTTTCTCACATTTTAACATCTCTGCAATAAAGATTTGGCTTACGGTCTGTAGCATCTTAGATTCAGTGCAATACGGTGCCTCCATTTAGCTCATTCCATGTCTAGTAACACTATTTGTGTGTCTGAGCAACCTGAGGATGGAGATTGTGGTGTATTATCTTTGTATTCCCAAATGCCTGGACAAAACACTCAGTCAGTGCTGCTAAACAGATAGGAGAATAAGTGAACAAACAATATAGCTAGGTGTCTGACTTTGCTGGGTAACACAGTCTCTTTGGAAATATACTAACATCTGAAAAATAGCAATAACAGCAACAATGTAGCACTTACTGTGTGCCAGGCCCATTCAAAGTAGTTGCATATATTAATTAGTTTATTCACTTTATCTTCACAATAACCTGATGAAGCAGATTCTATTTTTATCTTCATTTCACAGATCAGGAAACTGAGGTTCAGAGAGGTTAAGCAACATGCCCAGGCTCCTATGGCTAGTGATGATGGAGCGGGGATTTGAACCCAGGTGGTCTGCTTTCAGAACCTGCAAATCTGCCCCTTAATCACAGACCTTTTATTATTTGTAAATAAAGTGTTGAAAACTCCTTAATCAGGCATCCAAAGTCTTTCCTTCTCTGTCACTCACTATCTGTCTGGACAACCTGTGTACCGCAGCCAGCACGCCCTATTTTCAGAGCCCCAGTCAAGATGGGTGCAGGTCTCCGTATTTTGCACATATCATTTCTCTGCCTGGAATTGTATCTGCCTTCGCTTTATCATCAATTCAGATACAGAACTGGCTTCAAAGCCCCTCTCAATCCAGTCTCCCATGATGTCTTCAGAACCCACTCCACCCTACAAGGAAGTCCCTTCCTTCTAACTCACTGTCTGCAGGAGCCTTTGAAAATTATATGTGTGCCAATTCGTGCGTGTATCATGCCCCTGTGTCAGAGGTTGTATTGTGCTGGCTTTTTCTAATCCTGTTCCATCTTAGACTGCCAGCTACTTGAGGATAGGGGCAAGTCTTAAATATCTTTAGGGTCCCCCCGAATTCTTCCTATTCCGGAGCCCCAGAAGTAGTAAGGATGAAATAAATGTGTTGATAGATGGGTTGCTTATGAGAAACATCTGTGTTATACAACCTGCTATATTAACATTTTATTCATTTATCATTCAGCAAACATTTATTGAGTACCCAGGTTGTTCTAAGAACTGAGCTAATTACTGTTATCCTTACAGCTACTATTACTAATAAAAGTAGCAACTAACACTTATTGTGCACTTATTTTTTCTCAGACGTTGTACTAAGCAACATATGCATCATTTCTTTTAATCCTTACAATGACCCTATTATTTCCAATTTACAGATGATAAAACTGAGGCTTGGAGATATTGAATATTATGTCTTATAAATACCATAAGTACAAGGACTGTGTTTGTTTTTGCTTGTTTTTGTATCCACCCAACAGTTTCTGGCCCTTAGTAGGTCCTCAATGAATGTTTATCAATTGAGTAAATGGATGAACCAGTGAGTCCATTTTTAAAATGGCAGTCTGGCCCCTGACTTGTCAGTCATAACCATTATGCTACCTTGACTCTCTCAACCCAGTTTTACAGATGAGGATACTTAGACTGAGAAATAAAATAATTTTCCCAGTTCATGCAACTAAGAAACAGCAGAGGTGAGCAAATACCCAGATCTATCTGACTATCCTTGTCAAAGAATGTTTAGCCCAAAGGTAATTTTGTTATATGAACTATCTACAAGGTAAAGCTAGAATGTGTCTTCTTTTCCTTCCTTTTTCAAATAATATGATCAGGCAGTCAACATTAGCTGTATCTAGTATATAGGCCTAAGATTGCCGCAATTGTTGTTGGATTATTATTTCAGTTTTCTAAATGGCACCATGCTTGCTCAAGTCTGGTGGAGCATCAGTCCTTAAGTTGTAATCCTCCATTTTTCTTCTCACGTCTTTAAACAGGGAACAGGTCATAATTTATGCATGATAAATCAGACTTTTATGTAATGCAGTTTGAATTTTTTTTTCACTGTGGCTTATAAAATGCTTTCATAGGATGTTAGAGGTCAAAGGGATAGTCAAAAGAATCAGTCCCAGCAATTCACTTCCTCTGTCCTCCAGACACACTGGGCTCCAGTTAGATGATAATGGGTTCTATGAACTGTTTTCAGATAGGCCTGAGTTCAGATTCCACTTGAATTCTTATGATTTGTGTGACCTTGGTCAAGAAACCTAATCCCTCTGAGCCTCAGTCTGCTCATTTATGAAACTGGAGTTATAATATTACCTTGCATGGTTGTGGTAAGGATTAGATATTATTTAATTAAAGGACTAACCACACTGGTACGAAGTGGACAGTAAATAAACATGAGCAGTTATTTCAAAAAGCCTGAAAGAAGCTATATTTACTTTTAATAAAGTTGTAAAGAATAGTCAAAGTGGAATTTTTTCCCAACTTGGGTTGGAGTTACATCAACTCCATGAAGTCACATTCTATGGCTTATTCAAGGAACACAGCTCCAATTGATAGTTAACCAGGTCTTTGATAAATTAATAAAAATCAGACAGCAATGAACTAAAACTTAAAGTAGTTTGGGCGACATTTCTCAAAACCTGGAGCACATGGAAGCATTTGTGCTTGGCATGGCCTTTAGGAGTTCTGTGACCCCCAAGTGTGGAAAGGACATTTGCTCCCCACCTCATAGCCATGGCTGCTCCACATTTCAAGCTCCTGCAATTAGGAGCCAGGTGGCTGCATCTGGCTATGAAATTAAGTGACATACATCACTTCTAGGCCAAGCGCCTGAGCACTGGATGCAACCCTCCAGTTCCTTCTCCTGCCTTGACAGCTATAGCCATGGGCTGAGGTGTGGAAGCATCCATCAGCCTGGGCCCAGTGCGACTCCGTACATCAGAGCCCCTGCCAGCCCAGGTTGGACATGTAGCTTGAACCAAAGATGAGCCTTTGTTGTAACAAGCCATTGAGATTTCATGGTTAACCTAGCCGATTTTAATATATTAAGCCATAGGTCTTAGAGGGTACAGTATATCAGGCTGTGTTTATAAATTTTAATTTCCACAATGGAAAAAAAATCATTGTCCATTTGTTCTTTACTTTCTTTATTAATTTTTCCATCCATGTATTTATCACCCTATGTATTCAACAAACACTTTTCTGATATGTACACGCTGCCAGATACTAGTCTGGATACTAAGGATATAATAATTCAAAGGCCCCATCACTCCTATCCTCTTGGGTTCAGGATCTAGCTGGAGAAACAGACTAGAAAAATCTATAATTATGATACAATATGAGAAGGGCTGTGACAAGTAAGGGGAGTGTTTTGGGTGCCCAGGAAAAGGGACACTGACCCCAGCTTGGGGGGACTTTGAGCTGAGCCTCGGTAGATGAATAGGAGTTTTGTTTCACAGATATTTATTGATCAGCTACTATATGCCAGGTTGCAGGAGTCGGGGATACAGTGGTAAGCAAGGCAGGCAAGACAGTAAACAGGGAAACAAATAGGCAAAGAAATTAATTTCAGAGTAATAAGTATTATGAAGCCTGCAAGAAAGGTGACATGATAGGGATTAGCTGAGAGGAGGCCTCTAACTTGGGCGGTCAGGGAAGGCTCCTGTGAGGCGGTGACCTATGAGCTGAGTTGGCTGGGGTCCCGGCGGTTCCAGGCCCCAAGGAGACGTGGCAGACAATGAAGCTCTCAGGGTAGCAGGCTTGCAGGCAGAAACATACAGCTTCATTTTATGTCACATATCGCTGGGACACGCAGGTTTTCGTTTGCAGGATTTATTCTTTAAGTTCCTTTGCCTGCAATGAGGAGTTAAATATGTCTCTCGCGGTAGAGGTATCTATTATTGGACAGGTGTATTTTTATTTTAGGCATCTCAGAAAGCAGTCCTCTGAGAGGAGGTGGGAAAGAATGAGCAGCAGGCTGTTAAGCAAAGAGGTTGAAGTAGGAGATTGGTGTGCTTTGTGGATTTGGGAAGCCGGCAGGCTCTGGAGTCAGAAGGGCCGGGTGTGGATCCCAGCTTCACTGCTTTACGTCTGACTGATCCGGGGCCAAGGACAGCCCCTCTCTGCTGCAGTTTCCTCGTCAGTGAACCTGAGATAATCATAGCACCTGTCCCGCGGCTGCGTACGAGGCTCAGTGAGATAATACAGAAATGCACTTGGCCTGGCCGGGGCAAGGAGAAAACACTCAGTCAACAGAATCAGCTATTATTGGCATGATTACTGTCATTCTCATCTTTATCTTTATTGTCATCATCATCACTGTATTTATTTTGGTGGGAGGTATTATTTCTTCCTGTACTTGCAATGATTTTTATGAGGGCTCTGTTTTCATTTATTTACAAATTACATGAGACCACTGTGCCTGGTATTCAAGTCCCAAATGCTCATCCTGGCAGTTGAGACCCTCTTTTATTCGTTTTTACCCAGAATAGTTCCACCTCACCTTTCACTGTTATTAACTTCTCTCTCGCCCTTCACACCCCAGCGATCTCCTCTCACAGGTAACCTCCATACTTTTAATCAGGCTGGTTCCCACCCAGAGTGGGAAGTCTTCCTTCTTCACTGTAGTAAAATGTGTTGAGTGTCTACTCTGTGCCAGCCATCAGGGTGGGCACTGTACATAAATGATCTCTTAATCCTTACCTCGTGAAGCAACAAGACTTGGAGAGGTGAATTTCCTGCCAAATCAAGGCAGCCAGTAAGCAGTGGAGGAAGATTGGTGATAACTGTGCAGATCCATTCAATACTGCGAGGCAGGACTGGAGAATGACTTCCTCCATCTCTCTGACCCAGGATCAGGCCTCACTGGGCCTCAGTCCATGTGGTCCAAAGTAGGAAGACAGAACCAAGGGCAGGTGAACCAAGGGCAGAGGGACAACCTAAAGAGACTTGCCTCAGTGAGTCCTACCCACTGCGAAGAGCCATTGGAGGTTAGTGCTAAATTTTCTTAGTTCCAGATGGAATCCTGTCCTGTGTCCTTCCCTTGCTGAAACGTCCAGGGTAAAGTGAGTGCATGGGTACAAGAGTTTCCTCAGAGCCAACTGAGTCAAATCAGCCTAAAGAAGAGTATGACTTTTAGTAGATGGAGAAAATATGGGTCAGTCTTGGAAAGCTATAGCCAAAGAAGAACTTTTAACAGGAAGCCATCAATAAGTCAAAAGCAAGGAAAATCAGCATGAGTGAGGACGCAGAGCACAAATAATTCAGGGCCAGAGAGTGAGACATAAGGCTGTCAACACTCCGTGCCAGCCAGGGTGGCAAGAAGGTGCTTTTCTGGAGCGCAGAAGTAGGGCCGGACAGATACTTCAGCTGTCGGTTGTTTTCCAGAAACCACGTCCACAAAGCCCTTCTCCTGGCTTCCCGCCAGCCTGGCCTCCCAGGAATGAGCATCCAGGGATCCTGGTGTGATTTAGGCCTGAGATCAGGATTGAGCATCAGCAACCGTGAGGTCCTTCAGGAGATGATCAAGGGGTCTCCCCACAGGACATACTCTCTGATACCAGTTTCAAAGTAATTTTAGGAGACATGACAAAGTGATCAAACCGAAATCCTGTTCGTCCTAAGGGAGTGGATATGTAATGGGAATTTGGGGGTGGGATTGGCCAGTTCCACGTGACTGCATCCAAAGTTCCCCCTTCTCCTCCTGCCTGTGGTCACTGTGACCTCAGGCCCCCTGACCTTTGGAGACAGGCAACTGAGAAGGTACATCTAAGAAACAGTTCTCCATGTACGTGCATATGTGAAAGGAACAGAGAAGTTTGGATTTTTCTGCTGCAATTGCTGGACTTGTGAGGAAGCAAGAACGTTGTGCAGGTTTACAAGCTGAGGCGAGGCTCTGTCCTTCCTGTAAAAGCAGCTGTGGAAAAGAAGACACAGACAGCCAGAGTGCCCTGCTCTGTGCCGCCTGGCAGCAGGCACCCCACAAATACTATTCAAGGGACGAAAAATTAAGAAACAAGTGAGAGAAAGAAACTGCACTCAGTTAAATTGGAATGAAAGGAAGAATAAAAGTTTTGAAGATGCCAGCTCTAATCTTCCCAGCGCTCGAGCCCATCTGACATTAGGGGCCTCTTCCAGGTGCTCACAGAGGTCCTCTCATTTACCTCAAACATTAGGATGTGCAGGCAGCTTATTGTCCCATTTTACAGATCAGGAAACTGAGAAACCGCGGAGTGAAACTGTGGCCAAGGGTCATACCGGTCATTTGAAGACGGGACCATTTATTGGAAGATTGTTATGAGCTGATAATGTGCTTCTTGATGCAAAATAACAAATAACCATTCTACAAATGAGAGATAAGGTGAGCTTTACTTGAACCAGGGTGAGGGTTATAACCCGGGAAGGCAGTCTCCACAAAGGAAGAAAGCTTTCCAGAGAAGCCTGGTTTTCAGTAGAGTTTTATACATTTTTAGAACAAAGAGGGGCCAGCCCGGTGGCACAGTGGTTAAGTCTGCACGTTCTGCTTCTCGGCGGCCCGGGGTACACCGGTTTGGATCCTGGGTGCAGACATGGCACCGCTTGGCATGCCGTGCTGTGGTAGGTGTCCCACATATAAAGTAGAGGAAGATGGGCACGGATGTCAGCTCAGGGCCAGTCTTCCTCAGCAAAAAGAGGAGGATTGGCAGTAGTTAGCTCAGGGCTAGTCTTCCTCAAAAAGAAAAAAAAATAGAACACAGAACATACATCAAACGTGCCCGGGATACGTTTTATAGATGAGGAAGCTAAGGCCAGGTGTCACACTGCATTCTAGATGAGTAGAGATTGGTCCACTGCTGGCACAAAATAATTTTCGAGGCCTGGGTTCCAGCATTAGCCTGGAACTGGGTTCACCGAGCGTTAGAATTATTGCCGTATGTGGTGGTATATGTTATTTCTGGTGCTGAGAAGGCTCAGAGCCAACAGGACAACACCTTTTGACCAGGAGAACATCTCTCTCCACTCTGAACGTTGGGCATGCCTCCATGACTCAGAGAGGAAGACAGTAGGGACCACCCCCCTCTGGCTGAGCCCCTCTCACTTACGTCACCTGTGCTGCTTATCAGCTGCTCCAGGAATGGCCGGGCCTGTCTTGGAACGAGACCTGACCCCATCCTGGCCTAGCAAGCGCAGAGCTGTGCACTGGCAGAGTCGCTATGTGAGCCCAGCTGTGTCTGGCACTTTTCAGGATCTTATCAGGACTTTTACCTGTTTTTACTTTTCTTCTGGAATGACACAAGTGAAGACCCCCCCATCCTTCTCAGTTACTCCTTTCCTGAACAAGAGACGGACTGCTTCGTTTTGTGTCTGGGAAGGGGAGGCCTAGGAAGGATTTTTTATTTTCTTTATTTTTTGAGGATAGGAAAGTAGATTATATGGTTTCTAAATGCTTCTCCTCATTCTCAGAATGCAAGTACTTAGGGCGTACCCCCACCCCTATTGCAGTCAAAGGCATCCCTCGGGGGTTCCCCTATCCCCGGTACTTCCCTTCTCGGGGCACCTAGCAAAATGCATTGCCGTTGCTCATGCATGGCTCCCCACTAGACCTTGAACTCAGGAGGAGCAGGGGTCATGTCTGTTGCAGCACAGTGTCCCTAGGGTCCGGTACAGTGCTTAGAACGCAAGAGTAATCACTCAGCAATGTCACTGAAAGAACAAATACCTAGATACAGTGGTGAGAACTAATGTCCCCCTGAGGGCATGTCCTTACAACAGCATGTCCTCTCAGGAGGCACACATCCTCATTCCGGGCCAGGAGAGACTCAGCCCGGTGCTTTGCTGCATCCAATCCCACAGGGAGAGGAATGCAAGTGAGAGTCTCAATGATGCATTGAAAGAGTCAAATCCCAACTCGTCCACTCCCTCACCGGGTGGTTTGGGCCAGTTCCAGGGTCCTCTCCACTGCAGGAGGATGTGCACAATAGGAGAAGGTACGTATTCACAAAGAAACAAAAACCAAAAATAAGCAAAAATCTAACACAATGTTTACTAGATGCCAGACACTATTTTAAGTGTATTGAATATTATAACCCAGTTAATCGTCACAACTCCATGAGATAGATACTATCGTTATGCTCATTTTCCAGATGAGGAAACTGAGGCACAGAGAGGGTACTTGTTTACCCAAGGTCACATAGCTGGTTAAGGGGCAGAGCCAAGATTTGAAGGCTGGCAGCCCAGTTCCAGTGTCCGTATTCTTAATCTCTGTACTTACTGCTTCTATCAAGATGATACGGAAAGAGCTTAGATTTCTGAGCTTAGGATTCAGGTCCTCAAGGGTGCTGATTCCAGACCTGCTGCTTCCTACATGTGACTTTGGGCTGATTACTTAGCCTCTCTGGGCTAAGTAACTTCCTTATTTTATGATGGAGATAATAAAACAAGATAATGAAAGACATAATAAATGAAGAGAGCTTTAAAAGCTATAAAGCTCTTTGCACATATAAGCATGAAATAGATATTAACTGTCAGAGGCCAGAGCCTTGAACAATACAATGAGGTGCTTGCCTTATGTGCTGTGGGCCTACGAAAGCAATGGGAAGTTTTTATCCAAACAGGGAGGTAAAGAAAGGAGATGGGGGAAAGAGGAAGGGAGGGAGGGAGAGAGATGGATGTAGAGACAGCTGATGAGTATTTTAGGAGACATACTTCGGGTAGAGGACACTAAACGAGGGAAATGTGTAGGAGGCAGTGCGTTATCATGCTGTTGGATTTGGGAATTAGACCATTGGGGGTGTGGGGGGTCCAATCCCAAGACTTCCACTTTCCAGCTGTTCCAACTTAGGCCTACAACTTCACCTCTCTGAGCCTCAGTGTCTTCTGTCAAATAAGTAATCAATAAAACCTTCCTCACTGGCTTGTAATGAGAATTAAATCGATCCCATAAGATAAGCATCAGACATGTAGGAGGGGCTCCAAAATGCTCCCCCCCCCACCCACCGCCGAGTCCCTTGATGTTTCCCATTGCATCCAAATGATACAAAATAATACCTCTTTATTGGAATTAATTCCTGAAGTGGGGCGGGAGGGGCCCTGGGTCTTCATCCTTTTCTCACCTGCTGGCAGGTGCAACTGGTGAGGGACACGTTCCCTTCAGCAGGGGTCTTTGTTCTGCTGCAATTAAAGGCGCCTCGCTAATCCTTCTGCTTCCCAGATGCTCTTGGTGCCGGCTATATTTTTAGCTCATCTCTTTCATATGCCTCACTCCAAAAACATCTTATTATTCATTTCAAAACTTGACAACTCCTATCACTTTGTCCCCTCGTTCCATTCTGGTACACAAAGGAAAAATGCGATGTAGCAGCCTCAAGCCAAGTTTTGCTTCTGCTCAGTTGAGTCAGACCTTCCAGCATTTCTTCTGGCCATGTCTGCTCGTGGACCCACTCTGGGTGTCATGGGTTCTCACTCACGTCCTCATCTGCCTCATATTACAGAATGTGCGGGTACATGCTGTATGTACGAGCACCAAGGATGCTGCCAAAGTTGCTGTGTAGACCCAGTCCAGCGGGCACAGTGCAGTCCCGGGACAAGACTGGGAAGCATGTAGGAGCGAATAACAGCAAGGATAAGCTTTTCTAACATTGTCGTTTCCTCAACAAGTGTTTGCTAAGTGTTGACTGTGCACCAGGGTATGTGCCAGGTGAGGGCATATATTTTGCATAAACAGAAAAGATATTTCCACATGGGATATGCTTTGAATGACTTTGAAATAACACTGTTACATTTATTAAGCACTTACTGTGTGCTGAGCACCATGCTAAGTGTGTCATGTGTGTTAATTCATATAATTCTCGTAACAACCATTGTGAGATGGAGACAGTCATTCCCATTACACAGGCGAGAAAGCAGAGTCCCGGAAAGGGTCAGGGACTAGCCCCGCTATACAGAGCTTGTGCAGAGAGGCCAGGCTGGGACCTCTGACCACAGAGCTGTGCTCTTAGCCACGTGCCACAGTCTCTATCCCAGGGTCAGAGTCAGAGAGTGCGTTAGTCACTCAGCCAGGCCCTGCTGGTGCTCTAGGCAGAGATTGTGTCACCTGTGTGCTGTCAAAGATAAACACAGCTGGACGTTACAGGGTGTAAACAGATTTTATTCAGGAACTGCGGCCAGTAGGAGAAAGAGCCGAGCTCCACTCCGATTATGCAGAGATGACTGGGCTTTTTAAAGGGAGGAGAAGGGAGGGGGCAGAGCAGGGGCTCCTGCAGAGTCAGCCCAGGTAGTTTTGAAAAATTACAAACAGTGGAAAGGCGGGGAGGGTTGGTCCGTGTGAAACCCATCTGGGTTTACTCGCTGATACTTATCCAAGCTTAGGCCCCTCCCCTCCCACAGAGACTGGGAGACGCCCGTCTTCAGGTGTCTCTGGAACAGCCAGTTCTCTCAGGCAGGCACTTTAAGGGGGCTGGGGTCACCCTAGGGGTGTGGCCTTGAGCTGTCAGAAACTATGTTAGTGCTTTATTTGAGTCTTTGTAGGCCAAGGTTGAGGCCTAGGAGAGAAGAGGGCTCAGAGGAGCCCGGCTTGAGTTTGGCCAAAGAGAATCTGTCAGTGGTGCGTTCTGCTTTCCACCGCGGGTCTGTGTGATCCTCCCACCAGCTCTGCCAAGTGGGCGAGCCACTGGCGTTCTCCCGCAGATTCACGAATGGACACTCAGGTTAAAGAGAAGTGGTTAGAGATAATACATTGTTGCAAATTGTAATAGCAAGTATTCTGAGCACAGGGACAGCAGACAAGAGGCTCAGGGAGCACAGAGGGGGAGCAGCTAACCCAGCTGGGAAAGGAAACCCTGTCAGGAGTGCCAGGAACCAGTCCTTCAGTGGCTCCTCCCGAGGTCTCAGTAGAATCCTCAGAGTGACGCGACAGGCCTCTGCCTTCCGCCCTGGCCCAGCTCTCCTTTAGGTGGCACTGGGAAGTTGCCCTGGAAAGTGTACAGAAGGATCATACCTGTCTGTATGACCTCACACCAGGGTCCTCTGAACGCCCAACCCTAAACCCCTCAGACTTCCCCAAAGCCAGCTTCTTCCCTCTGGCTTTCTGGATGATGCTGCCTGTGCCTTGGAGTGTCCTCCTCCTTTCCACATTGTAACTCCTTGTATTTTGTGAGTCAGCCTGGATGCCTTCTCTTCCTGGCAGCCTGCCCCAGTGGGGTGAACTGCCCCTATTGTGTGCTCCCTCAGCCCCGCCTGGCATCTCGCTCTCGCTGAGAACTTACCACGTCCTATTGCAATGGTCTGTGCACCCGGCTGTGTCCTGCAGTTTGTGTGCTCCGGGAGGGCAGGCACGGCCTCTGGTCATGTGCATTTCATTTGCCCTCCACCTGCACAGCATCCAGCCCTTAGCAGGCCCACAGCACCTGCGCTCTGAAAGGACAGCAGGTGCGGGAAGCCAGGTTGTTTAGCTCTGCGCCCTGTGTGCTTTCTGCCCCTCCCCATCGCCGCGTCACTTGCATCTGCCAAGCACCTGACAGCTTACCATGCAGCCTTCTTGGTGGCCCTCTGAGAGAACATCTCACACATGGAGCCACCAAGGCCCGGTGCAGCCTACGACTTCCCCAAGGTCAAAGAAAGTGGTGGAGCCAAGGAACAGTCCAGACCCGTCTTACCCTGGCACATAGACCGTGCTTACTCATACATTTCACCATAAAGCCTTATGCTATGAGGTAGGAAAATGTATCCAGTTTTCTCCAAAAGCTACAAGTGCAGCCTGTTAAAGAGGCAACCACCATCCCCACTGCTGCCACCAGCACCACCGTGCAGGTTTCCTCCTAAGACAGAACCTCTGTCCTCTGTTACAGGGAGCTTGGAATAACCTTCTGTGGGTCCTGGACTGTGGGCCAGGAGCAGTGATCTGGGGTGGAGGAAGGCAGGATCATCTTCAGCTCACAAACATTTTGCCAGACTGTCCCCAAACCAAAGTGTGTGGCCTTTGTGACCCGGGGCAGAAGGGTAGTTCTCCAAGTCCAGCTGCACAGTCTCGCCAGGGCCCTTGGGCCCTCCTCTCCAGAGGACAGCCAGGTTCACCTGTAACCATTGTCACCTATGATTCACCCTTCTGGACACTTCAGCTGCGCATCCCCTTGGCACACACGTGCTAGTGGCTCCCGTTCCGATGGCACCCAGCTGGCAGGGACTGCTCAGCTCACGTCCTTCTTCACGCTAGAGAAGGACAGTTGCTGAAAGGGTCAACTGCAGTTAAGATTAACAGCAGAGTCAAGCAGAAAGGAGCCAACAATTTCAACCACCCCGGTGTTTTAACCTGGCCTTCAAAATCCTGCATCCCTGGCCCCCGCCTCCCTTCTCGCACTGCTGCTCTCTGCCTAGCATCTTATGGTCTAATAATCCCAAACTGATTGCAGTTCCCTACACATAGCATGTTATTTTATAGCTTCACGTCTCTTTGTTAGCCCTCTGGATTGAACTTCTTGATCCCCACCACCCGCACAGTCACTAATTTTTACCTAGTCAGCTCCTACTGATCGAGTCAATTCACACCCCCTTAACTTTATCATGGCCTGAGCACAATATTCACTTATTTATTCCACAGGTCATTACTGAGCTCCTTCTAAGCGTCAGGCACTGTGCCGGGTGCGGGGTGCTGGGCGTCAGTGGTGACCCAGGAGCTGACGCGGGCCCTGCTTTCCTGGCCTCTGTAGTCTGATGGAGGAGACAGATGTTCACCAGGTAGCCAGGCCAATGAGGGGATAATTACAGGCTGGTGTGTGCCAGGAAGACAGGGAGTGGGTTTCTCTGAAAACACGACACAAAGGCATCTGCCTCCCTGTCTCCCCAGAGCCTGTGAGCATCTCAAGGGCGGGATCTTGCCAGCTCCAGGTGGTATCCCAGCAGCCAGTGTGGAGCCTGACAAGAGCTTCTGCATCAAGGGCGAGGCCTGGTACTCGGATGGAGTCCGGGGCGAATCAGAGCTGGGCCCGCAGCTAGTGGTACCCCATGCAGGAAGCACTGGACTGAGCAGGGCTCCCCACCTCTGCTCTCACATGGCTGCGGCTGTCTCTGAGTCTGGACAGAGGTGAAAATAGTGCCAGGAGGGATGAATGAGCAGAGAGCTGGGCAGGACCTGCCGACCACTGCCCAGCTTGACGTAGTAAAGTGGGCATGAAGTTAGCCCTCACATTGGCTGCTAGCCCCAGCTCGGAACTTCACCATTGACTGAACGTTGATTGGGCAAGTTGCTTAACCCCTCTGAGCCTCAGTTTTCTCATCTCTAACAGGAAGACGATAGAGCCAAGGGTTAGAATGTATTAGTTCATGTCAATTTTGCCCTCTGAGACCCTAAGGTGAGTAGAAGGAGATGGCTACAGGACGGCGTTTGGTGCGTTTTCGACTAAGGGGACGATTTTGTGCTAATTTCTTTTAATGACAGTTCATTTTCCAAGGCAACAGCCTAACAAATCACAGGCCCAATTAGTGTAAGAGAAACAATTGATCCTGGTACTCAGAGACCTCAGCCCACCACCTCAGCGGTTTGGCGCTGTATTTGGGGAAATGCTACACAGCATTAAATGGGGAATAATTGGATAGATGCAGCTGTAAATTGCATGGCGCTGCACTCCACTCAGCTTCTGATTTAAGTAGCAATGCCTGGCAGCAATAGGAAAACGAAAGAGTTTGCTATTCTGCATTGAAGAGCAGAGCAGAGCAGAGCTGGCAGGACCAGTCCTGCCCCTCATTTTACAGGTGGGAAGATGAAGTCTCGCTGAGGGGGCAGAGAGGGGAGCGGATACCTAAGATTTGGTTGTTCACCACCGTATTCTGTTGGCAAACTCCTCAAAGGGATCTGGAGATAAAGCTAAGGAGACGGCTGCATTCCTTCCCTGGGGCTGCAGAAATAAGTCACCAGGACTGAGGTGGCTTAAACAACAGGAATGTATTGTCTCATTGTTCTAGATGCTAGAAGTCTGAGATCAAGGTTTTGGCCAGGTTGCTTCCTTCTGAGGGCTCTGAGACAGGGTGTGTTCCAGACCTCCCTCCTGGCTTCTGGTGGTTTGCTGACAATCTTTGGCGTTCCTTGGCTTTGAGACACATCACCCCACTTCTGCATTCATGTTCACAAGGCCTTCTTCCTGTGCGTATGTCTGTGTCCAGATGTCCCCTTTCTGTAAGGACACCAGTCATATTGGATTCGAGGCACACCCTATTATGATTTTAATTAATTGCATCTGTAATGACACTGTTTCTAAATAAAGTCACATTCTGAAGTTCTGAAGTTTAGAACTTCAACATAGGAGTTTTGGGAAGGCACAATTCAACATGTAACAATGGCTGACAACTTAGGTAACAGAATCTTTGAGCTGCAGAGGTCCTGCCGTTTATTGAGCATCATCAGGTGTCAAGCATGAGACCAGGAATTTTACCAGCATGATCTTTATTCAGTTCTCACCCCAGACTAAAGGAGTTACAGATAAGAACACCAAGGTTCGGAGAAGCTAGGTAATTTGTCCAAAGTGATGCAAGTTGTATAGAATAGATCCAGATTTCAGATGCTGACCTGTGTCTATCCAAAGTCATGTGTTTCCTCAGCACCCAAATGTCTTAGTAAGATGGATCTTAGAAGCCATGTTCACCATGGTCACCACCTGCTATCCACCTCAATTTATAGATGAAGACACCAGGACCTGGAATCCCAGCCTTCTCACTCTTAATTCCAATGTTCTTTCCATTGACTGCGTTTTAGTCAATTCACTTTTTTGTAAGTTTCTATCTGGCAGGCAAGACTTCTTTATGACCAGGGCAGAGGTTAATTTCAGACTGGTTACAACAGAAAAAGTAATTTTCCATTAACTATAATGACTTCACTTCTGCAATGACTTGTGGCAAAACATGCTGTTTCATTTCCATTCATCCACACTCATTTACCTACTTACTAGAATAATTTTACACCACAAGCTAAACTATTGAAATCATTGGTTACATTACTAAACACCTACGATGGTTATTAGGATTCTTCATGCAGAAAGAAACAGAAATCAAAATAAGAATTTTAGGAGTATGAAAATATAGGCAGTTAGAGTACTGTGTTCAAAGTGCACAGAGGCTGCCTGGGGTCTGGAGCCTCCATACCTGGCAGCAATCCAGGGTCTACCTTATCAGCAGTGTGACCTGGGGAGGGTTACTGAACCTCTCTGTGTCTCAGTTACCTCAACAGTAAAAGCAGGGAAATAATCTGTAAGGTTGCTGGGTGAGGGACATAAATGAGGATTATGTATGCAGAGTACCTGGCACAGTGCCTAGGCACTCTCTGAATAGTACTGGGTTTTTTTTTTTAATATAATAAAAATAAAATCTGAATCATTATGCATATTTGGAGAATCTTCCAAGCTTGGGATATTTTTTCCCTAGAGTTTCAGAAGTATAAATCGTTCCCATATTTATTCAATCTGAACTCTTAAAAATGCTGTTGTTGAAAATAGAAAGGTACAGGCTGCGGTTTATTTATGCTGGCCGTGGGCGTGCAAGATGAACAAAGAAGACTGGCAACTCTCACTCTAACTTCTGAGCACATTGAAAGACCCTCTTATGTTTTGGACCAATGGCTGCCTGAGGTGGACTTGGTAAAGGCCTTTATTGTCCGCCGCCTACTCTCAGTTAAGTCATTGAAGTGTTCAGTGCCTTGGTTTCTCCTGTTCTCGGAAGAGGAAGAGGGAGTGGGAGGTAGAGAAAAGAGCATGCCAGGATTTAATTTTTTTCTGTAACATATTCCCATGAAAATGTTAAAACAAACAGAAAATTTCACCTTTTGCCATATTTGCTTTCTCTGACTCTCTTTCTCTCTAGATGGGTAAAGCGATCAATAGATAAGTAGAAAGCTAGATAATAAATAGCTCCATAGGGTGAGCTCACTGCTTCTAGGCCTTTTTTTCTGTGAACGGTGCTAGGAATGTAGTTTTTAAATCGTGAGTTCATATTGATATTTCCAATTCAAATTTAAAATTATTGGGTTATTTCGTAACTTTTATATTTATATCGCATTTTTCTTTCACTGAAAATCTTGCTTTCTAATAACAATGTATCTATTGTATCCTAATATATACCCGGAGCAAATTCAAAATTGCAATTCCAATATTAATTACTACTAACAATAAACCAGGCATAGACTCAAGTGTCCCTGAGACTTGCTAAAGACTACGTCAGCCTGATGTTTCTTGGGCAGGTCGCTGCTTTCTGAGCCTGTTTCCTCCTGTCTAAGATAGGGATAATGATGGTCACTATGTTGTTCAGAAATCTCTTGGTTGTGAGTAATACAAAGCTCCCTTAAATAGACTTAAGCAACAAAAGAATTCACTGATTTACATAACTGAACAGTACAGGGTTAAATTCCCCAGGGTGGTGAGATCCAGGCTGTTAGATGACATCACGAAGTTTGAAACCCTAACTCTCAGCTCCTCTTTCTTTCCTGGTGACTTGACTTCCCAGTGGACTCTCTCTCACCATCTGTTGGCCACTCCAAGACTATTATCCTGTAGGCTCTAAAGAAGGCCTCCCCGAGGGAACCGTGCTTGGTGATTGAACACTGTGTAACGTAGTCATTAGAGCAAGAATCTTAAACTCAGTTGCCTGGGAAAAGATCCAAAGTATTAAAAGCCTCCTGTCTTCCAAATAGACTGCCAGACGCTTCCAGTGACCTTCCTCACATCCCTGTGAGGAAGGGATCATTCCCATTTTACGGATGAAGAAACTGAGGCTCAGTGAGATAAGGTGACTTGCCCATGGCCACAAAGCTGAGATTCAGATCCTTCCATCATACCACATGCCTTTTGGAAATGGGGACAGGACAACACAATATACAAAATACTCTGAGTAAGTAGCCGAAACGGAGCCCCTTTCTTACACACGCATGCACGCACGCACATGCTCATGCACATTGCTGACTTTTGAGAGCCCAGACTGCATCTTACTCATCTCAGTATTTCCAGGGTCTAGTCCGGAAGGGCTTTTGGGAATGAATGAGAGAGGACAGCTAGTCCGACCTACTGCCAAGTGTGACGATGCTGTAGCCACGTCCTTGGTCATGGGACGTGGAATTGTGGTTGAACTCCGGTGTTAGGAAACTAGTGCTTCACGTGGAAGCCAGTTTCCTGCTTAAGGTGGTTTTTACTTCTGAGCAGAACTCTGCTTCCTTGTCATTTTGGTGATTGCTAATTGATTAAGCACGCCTGGCTCCACTTTTCCTCTTAGACAAATATAAGCCCAAATCATAGGTCTAGGGTGCTCTCCATGAGTTAACTAGTTCCTCTCCCTATTTGAGGCAAGGACTTCACTCACATCTTTTCAGAGCTGTGTGGATAACATAGGTTTTGAGAGCTACTAAGAAGAAGCTGGGATTTCGTAGCTATTGTTTTGCTATAAAATTTAAAAAAGGATTGAAAAGTGTCTAGAGCAAAAGAGGACATGAATGTTGACTGAGTCTGACCTGCTCGTTTTCACGGCTGAGGACATGGGGGCTTAGAGACGGAGGCAATGGGAGAGCCGGGGGTGGACGGGGGGTTTGGGGAGAGACTTGGACTTAGGATCCTGCTGACAGATTTATTCATTCAAATTATTCATTTAAAATATGTACTGACAAACTCAGAGAGACAGAAAGTAGAATGCGGTTGCTAGGGGCTCGGGGAGGGGGAATGGGGAGTTGGTGTTTAATGGTACAGGCTGTCAGTTTGGGAAGATGATAAAGTTCTGGAGATGGATGGTGGTGACGGTTGCAGAACACTGTGAATGTACTTAATGCCACAAAACTGTACATTTAAATATGGTTAAAGTTATCAATTTATGTTATGTGTATTTTACTACAATAGAAATATGTGTGCACCGAATCCTTACTCTAGGTCAAACACTGTACTTGATGCTCAGGATAAGAAGGTGAGAAAAGAGATATTGTTGCTGCATCCTGGGGCTGACTATTGTGTATATGTACCCACATGCATAATGACAAACCGAACAATTCCCCACATGGACAACTCCAGGCAGCTAAGAGGACTTGTGTTATGGGAACCAGGTCTCTATTGGAAAGTCAGGGAAGCTTTTGAAGAGAACAGACATCTGTGCTGAGGTCTGAAGAGGAGGAGTTGAGCTTTCTAGGCAGATGGAACAGCACGTGCAAAAACCTGAGAGGGGAGTGTGGCGCGTTTGAGGACGGAATAATGACCCAGGGTGGTGGGAAACAAGGGGGCCATGGTGAGAGACCCTGGGGAGGTGGACGGAGGCCCTGGCAGAGATTTTGGTCTTCATCTTAAGAGCAATGGGAAGCCTTTGATGTGTTGTAAGTACTAGATAGCCGTGATCAAATTTGCCAGATTTTCTCTCAATCCCTTCTCACCGTGGTGTGACTATTAGAGCAGAGGCCAACAAAAGTGGACGTGTAGGGACTGAGGCCATTGCACTTATCCAGGCTGGAAATGATGGCTGTGACCTCAGTCTGGTGGTGTAGATGGAGAGAAATGGACAAAGTGAAAGATATTTGGAATGTGACATTGACACGTCTTGGTTATGGGGGTGAGAATGCAAGAGGCTGAGTGGGCTCAAAGATGGTTGTAAAAAGGGATCAGTGATGGTGCCTACACTAAATTCACTAAATTCAAATATGAGAGAAAAAAGCGTCTTATGTTTTTTCTTTATTTTAATACTTAGTATTTTAATATTTATTTAATATTTAGTACTTGAGGTAATCAGTATGAATTAGTATAATTTTTAAAAAATTCCTATAAATAAGCAAAAGTCAGGCTTTTAAAAATCACTGGTAATTCCACCACTCAAGAGAGAACTCTTGTTAAGATTTTGTTGCATGTGCTTCCAGACTTTTTAGACACATATATATGGATATGCATCCTTTTTTTCAAAAGCAGGATCATATTAAACATACTATTTTGTAATATGCTTTTTTCATTCAGCAAGATGCTGTGAATATATTTCCACAGCAAAAAACACATACGCTCCCAAGATAATTTTCAGTTACTGCATATTATTTCATCTTATAGCAAAATGCAGTTTCTTCAACCAATCGGTTACCGCCCAGCACTTCAGGCATTTCTAATTTTTCACTATTCTAGCAGCACTGCAGGGAATATCTTGTATCTGAGTCTTTGCCCACATCTGACATTATTTACAGACAATTGAGTCCCTACAAGAAGAATCATGGGGTCAAAGTTCATGCATGTCATTAAGGCTTTGAAACGTACAGCCAATCTGCCCTCCAGAAAAGTTGCACCAAATCACACTCCCACAAATAACAAAAATGGCCACAATGGCCAACACTCCCACAGCCCTGACTGTGCGCCCTGGCCTGTTCCAAGCCCTTTCAGGCACTAACTCGCTCATCTTCCTAACAGGACCACGGAGGAGGTCCTGTTATTATCCTTGTTGTACACACAGGAAACCAGGAGCCCAGGAATGTGTCTGTTTCCCCACACTTTTATCAACTCTGGGTGTTACCTTTTTTTTTCACTCTGGTGGGGAAAATGGCATCTCATTTATATCTGGTATGTTTTATATGAATCAATTTAACATTTCCAACAGCCTTTTGGCTTCTGTATCATTCTCTGTATTATACAAAAAGAGAAAATGAGGCTCAGAAAGTTGGAGTGACGTGCCCAAAGCTACGTCTAAATAAGAGAGCTTAAATTTGAATTGTCTTCTCTCTGGCTCCAGAGTCCACATTCCTTTCTCTGTTGTCACACAGCCTCTTCAGCTAGAGACTAGGATGTTTGGAACTTTGGTCTTATCCTTGAGTAAAACCTTCTAGAAGATTTCAGGATGGGAACTCAGGGAAGAATTCGCTCTGACCTGCTCCATTTAGCATTTGACAATGAGGGGCCTGGGGGCTGTTGCAGAGGTTGCCACCCAGCCTCACTGGCACTGCAATGCAGCAAATGCATCCAAAAATATGTTAGAAAACAGAAAGGCCTTTATAATGAGCCTGGGCCTTCCTTTGTCTTGTGAGGTTTTAACTACTGTAATTGCCTGTAGTGTGAAGTAGTGTATTTTTCATGTATCTATTTTTATTCTGTGTCTATCTGCTTTTTTGTTTTGTCTTGTTTCGTTTTTTTGTTAACTCACTTGAATCCTGGCGGGTAGTTTTCCTGTGAATAGCATTGCCTCGGGGAAGCACTCACTCTCACACACACACACACACACACACACACACATACACATGCACACATAATAATAATATGAAGACTAAATAGGGTAGAATTTATTCTTTAAAAAAAGCTAATGGTAAAGTCTGAGTAGGTGACTTTCTCATCCATGCTGTATTTAATTGGCTGTATTGAGCCATGCTACAAATTAAGTCTTCTCTGTAATTTATTCTGTCAGATAATAACCCTCCAAACAATTTGATACTTCATTGAAACATTGGTAAATGGCTTATGGAAATGCTACGGAAAAAAAAAGGATTTAATGATGTCAGATAAGAAACCCTCTGTTCACAGAATGAATCCTATGTGAAATGTCGTGAATCAATCTGACTCAATCATTCATTGAGCATTTCTTGAGCAACTACCTTGTACGTGTATGTCTTCAGATGGCTTAGTTCTTCCTTCCTTCTTGAATTCATTGAACATTATTTAGCACTTACTGTTCAAAAGGAACGGTATTAGGAGCTGGGATAAGACTGAGGAGACCAGACATGGCTGGTTCTGTGGAGTCAATGAAGCTTGGGTCAGGGACGAAGAGGGCAATCGGTGGGGAAAACAATGTGAGCAGTGGCCCAGAGGTGGGAAAGTCCAGAACCCAAAGCAGGAGTGATGAGCTCTTTAGATTATCTGCAGCCTCACTTACCTGAAGTTCACCTCTGGGAGGAAGGGCGGACTGGATGGACGAGGCTGACCTCTGGATTGTTCCTGGAATTCTTCGGTGACAACTTTCATCCACACCGTAAAGAACAGGGTTCAGAATGGGAGGAATACATGAAGCTGTGGAAGAGAAGCAGGGTGTCTTAAAAACTCTATCTTTAAAATACCTGCTTTTATTTTTTGGCAGTACTTTAATATCTAGACTAGTTTTCCAAGACAAAAACTATTTTCCGAAGGAAATGTAGAAGGGCAACCAGAATCTGCCTTTCCTCCACCTTCTCCCTCCCTCTCCAGCCCAGTATTTTCTGCTGCCTCCAGAACAACCCATGATGCTCCCAGAATTCCCCCACAGAAACACTCCTAGAATGAGCAGTCTTTGTCTCCTGTGGCCCTGGACCCCACTTCGCCTTTCTAGCCTTGGCTGCTTAACAGAAACCACAGATGGCCAGGCTCCTGAGAACACACTTCCAGATCATGCTGTCTTGACCTTTCCTTTGAGATCCTTATAGCTGGTCTTTACCCCAAACCTTCTGATTCACGACCCTCTCTGACCTCAGATACCTGACAGGACAGCCTCAGCTCTACCTTGTTACCCAGCTCTCCCCTTCTCTTGCCTTCCTCTTGCCAGCTTGTCGGGGGATCATGGATCTGTTGTTGACTAGGGAGCCAGGAGTCTAAGGGAAGGTGACCTTGATTCGACACAATATTATTTCCTCTTTTGAAAGCTTTGTCACCCTGACGAGGGAGAATGAGGCCTGGTTTAGGACTAGTTCTGCCAAAACGCTCTCTGACCCTCTGTCCTTTCATGAATAAACTCAGAGTTGACCTGTGTGATGTATAAGGTTCCTCTGGCTCCAATTGTCTTTGATTGTGCTGATAAAATCTGCTTAAGACATGGAGCAGTTTTGAGGCTCAGTGAACAAGTATTTGCCAGATCCTCTGAGTTGCTGAGATGAACGTGGTGATACAACTGTGGCATTAGCAGGATTGTGATGTCTTTGTATTTCCAAGTATCTGTGTTTTGTATGCGTGGTTAGGGGTGGAGAAAGTGGAGACATATTCCCTCACTGACTCTTAGTTTCCAAATGAATGAGCCACTTTCACAGTAATCCTTTTTAACATGTCATCAAATTAACTGTGGGCAAAGATAATGGTACAAATATCTTTAAGCACTTCACGCGCACACACAGTTATACTTGGTGAGGCAAGTATATTATTAGGTATCATCAGGCATTAAAAATGTTTTGATTTTAAAACACTTAATGAGGAGTCCCAGATAAATTAAAACGTCTCCATCTGCTGTGTGCATAGGAAGTGATATTTGACCACTGCACAGTCATCTCCAAATCTAATTCCACCAGGAGGACTTCTAATCGCAGTTTAATTTCAGAGCAATATCCCGCTTGGCAATCAATAAGGCACTGTCGTCAAACTTTGATTTAGTAGGAGACGAGGATAACGTTCTGCACATTATCCAGAGAGAGAAATACTTTCAGCAAAGGCAGAGAAGGAGAACATGTTTGTCTCCCACTTTCTCCTGCTGCCTACCATTCGAGCTCACAGAAGCCTATAAATCAATACCCCCATGTTGTGTGAGTGTAAATCTCATCAATTTTACTTCATTAGCACCATAAAAAAGCTACCGTTCTTCGAGCAGCTTTCCTCTGCTAGCTAAGTATGTCCTCTTAATAAAACGAGAATAAATGGATCCTGATTATTTTACTAACAACGCTTCCTTCTTCGCCAACTTTATTTGTGTTGAAATACACTAAAATTAAACAATTACCCTTATGACCACTTGAGGGGCTGAGGTGACTGGGCAGTGACACCACCCCTCAAGTATGATGTACAGTAGGCAGCAGGCAACCTGGACAGAGCATGAAGCTGAAGGGAGAGCTCCCAAGAGTAGTCAAAGAGGTTAATGAATATCAGACTCTAGAAGGTTAAGGTGTATCAGCAAATTCTACTGCAGAAGTGATTCCTAAGCTCAGAAGCCTGGAAAGATGGCAATGGGCTGGGAATGGACATTATGGAAGGCCAGGACGAATGGTCCAGAACTACTATGATGACCATCGTGAGAGCCAGATGCCCACTGTTCCAAAATGCTGGCTGTGTGGTTCAAGGTCCTAATGCCTAAAGGATCTGGGGAGATGGAACAAGACCTTAGAGAACATCGACTCTAGTGGTTCCCAACATTTTCATAACAAAGTTCCCCTTGTGTTACATTCTCACTCCATGGACTCAGTAACGAGGAAGATTTTTTCCACCAAAAAAAATGCATGTATAATCATTCACTGTCCTCTTTGGATTCTTTGAAGCCATAACTAATTGCCAAAGAGAATCTGCTCAAAGATTAGCTAAAGAGGACAACAGTAACCTGATACAATTCCAGTAAATTGGTGTTTTTATTTGCATGCACAATGAAATGTGTAGTCTTATCAGCAATAATTATAACTGTCTGTTTAGCTTTTTGAAATATTGAAAATTGCTTAGGACCTCTTTTTATTACCTTTAATGACCCCAGTAGACCCAGGGCTTTGGGTTAAGAGCCATGGATCTGGCACACACTTCTCATTTGATAGAGCAATAAACTGAGGTCCAGAGAGGTACAGTGAGTGCCTTGGGTTCACATAGTGACTAGAATTCAAGCCTCTTAACACCCAGTATAATGAAAAGGCCCTTTATAAGGACTTTAAACATGTCGTATAACACCCAGACGCATACATAAGCCTTTACAGAAGACTGTTGAGTGAGGATTGCTTTAAGTAGGTTTAATATAGGAAAATGGCCATAAAAATCAACATCACCAAAAGGATGGTGAATATTATTTGTTGCAGCTTAGACAATAAAAGCAGGAAGCTCAGTTTCAAAAGATTTTCAAATTGCTGATCAGCTATCCCAATTTACTTTAGATGATCAGTTATCGGCCAGGCACAGTGCAAGGTGCCGGGATGATAGAGACGAGGAAGACAGAGCCTGGTGGGGAAGGCCGACCAGGAATAGGGCAAACATGGCAGAGAAGGCAGGTCTCTGGGAGCAGGGGCCCAGGGAGCTGTGTGCGAGGACTCCATCAGGAGTTTCGTTATCACCGGAGACTAACGTGCTATGGAAACACGGAAGAGGGAGGAATTACTTCTGCAGGGAGAGGGAAGGCCAGCCTTTTTCAGGGACAGTTTCACAGAGGTGGTGCTGTTTCAAATGGCCTTTGCAAGAGGAATAGGATTCGGGTAAGTACATAAAAGAAGGAACAGACAGACAAGACAGAGGAACCAACCTGTGGAAAGCCTCAGAGCTACGGGGGACCCCACCTCTAGCCCAAGCAGTGACTTTGGACAAGATAGAGAAACGTGTTCGTTCCTCAAGACACCCTATCACCATCTGTCAGAAAGGTGTTGTAACCATGTAAACGTCTGGGTCTGTGATGTGAATGGCGCCCCGTGTAGTCGTGCAGTGGACATCTTCCACTGTGGCAAGCAGCTGCTCTGCGTGTGTCAGTGTGTTAAGTGTCAGGCCAGAACTTAGACTGGGCTGTGTCTTGAAGAAAGACATCTCAGAGCCCACACCCTGAGTTAGACTGGCTGGCTCCAGCAAGCTCACGGAAGCCACCGCACAGATGCTCGTTCAACATGTGAACGGTCCTGTTCGTCTCTCTGGTCACAGCATTAAGACCAGGGCGGGATGCCTCCATTTCTCAAGGGCAGGCATAGCTCTCCTCCTCCCATCTGGACCAAACAGCTTTTCCAAAGCCCTTGGAGCCTCTTCACACGTAGCTGAAACACATCTCTTATTGATCAACAGCTCGAAGGGAAAGTCCCTTGAAATATGTCTTCCTTTTTTCTCCGATAGGCCCTTCAGCATCATCATGCTGTTCACGAAATTTCCTACATTGCAAAGGACATCACAGATCACCGGGCCTTTGGATACGTTTGTGGGAAGGAAGGGAATCACAGATTTGTGGCCATAAAAACAGCCCAGGCGGTGAGTATCCCACCCAAGGAGGGCGCCTTCCTTGTAAGCTCAGGGGACAGCACAGCCACTCTGCTGGTCTTTGAAGGCCCACTCTGATGTCTGGCTGAGCGGTGCTAACTCTCAGGTTCCCATCTAGAAAAGATAGACAGCCTCGGAGTGAGGAAACGTGCTCATGCCCATCTAGTTGTTGGTTTTTCTAATGGATATTTCTTAATGACTAATTATTTTCCTCTCTGATTAAGCTGGATGGAGGCACGGTATACAAATAAGTTTCCTTGTGTTCATAGCCTCATTTAAAAAGAAAATAAGAGAAAATAAATAGCTATTTTGCATAAGGCCTACCCTAATTTTATTGTATTCGAAATTACTAATAAATAAAAGTAATGCTTTTTATGCTTATGATTATTATGAATTTGCAAATATAATTAGTTGAAGAAATGAACTTTAGCCTAGATGCAATTTGCTAAACCAACATAAACAAGGTAGAATTAATTAAAGATGGAATGCTTTCAGTTTAGTAGAAAAAGCAAGGACCGCTGGTTGTAGCAGGCAAAACGGAACTTGGTGGCTGCGGCTCAGGGCCGTTCTCTCATTAATGTGCTTTACCACCTTTTACTCCAGGCTGAACCTGTTATTCTGGACTTGAGAGATCTCTTTCAACTTATTTATGAATTGAAGCAAAGAGAAGAATTGGAAAAAAAGGCACAAAAGGATAAGCAGTGCGAACAAGCTGTGTATCAGGTATACCCGTGACTTTATCCTGGTTCCGGAGACGAGTGGGGCTTAGAGTAAACAGGTGGAAACTGACAGTCAGGGCTTCTCCTCCTGCTGCCAAGTGGAAATGAACAAAGACCGAAGGTTCCCGTGTAAATCACAGGCACCGAGGCAGGCGCTAGAGAGGCTCCCTCATTCTCTGAAATGCCAGACGCCTCAGAGAAAGTGGGATCTCGAATCCGGAGGAGGATTTCAGGGCAGGAGGACTGAAGAAATGCAGCTGCCTTGCTATTGTTAACGATGGGGGTGGGGAGCCGCAAGGGATTTGATTTTTTCTCTGTGTTTTCTACCTTAACGACCCACCAGCCTATGCTGCCCAGAGCTGGTTTCTGTACTGTCCTTAATTTCTGAATATAGTCTCACATCTCTTCCTTTTCTATCCTCTGCTTTTTACCCTCCCTTCCCTCATTCTGCTGTAGACAATTTTGGAAGAGGATGTGGAAGATCCTGTATACCAGGTAATTTCTGAAACCAGTCGGGGTTTAGGGTCAGGAATGGCCAGGCCTGTGGTAGAGAGATTCTGCCAGAGACCTGAAGAATCCGCTGACTGCAGAGCTTGGAGAGCGACCAAGGTTATTTCTGATGGGGAGGGCTCCCAGCCCCTCTGGGAGCGAATTCCCATAAAGACTAACAGAAGTTTGGCTGGCATCAATAACATGGGATTTGGAGATTCGCTTCTCCCTTCTTGCCCCGCCTCAGCACCCTCCACAATCTAAAAGTTTGATCCCAGAGCTGAAGGTTTTCAAGAGTCTCTTGAATATTCTGAGTTCGTTAGAGAGACTGTGAATAATGAGGTGGCCTCCCTGAGTTAAGAAGCAGAGATGGGGACTGACATTTTGACAACATTCAAATGCGAACCCGAAGGACAGTTTATAAGCTTTAGAAAGGCTGTGAGGGGAGTCCTCGCTGGCTGCCAGCAGCCGGGCTGCCCCTCTGATTGCCGGCTCTTGTCCTAGGACCTGTTGTGAGGAGGGAAAGGGCCATCCTGGAGACCTTGCAGCCTGCAGCTTTCTCTGGGCTCTCCTCTAGGTTGCAGCCTAGGTGAGAGTAGAGAGGTGATGTCTCTTGAGTTCAATACGTGCTCTGTTCAAACAGACGGAGAAAAGAGGGAAGAGAGGGCCTCTCCTGTCCTGTGCTTATTCCCAAGGAGAGAAAGAAGCCACAAATTTGACTTGTTGGACATAAAAGCAAACCTAAAACTTATATTTCTAACTGGGACACACATGGCTTCTATGTGTGTGTGTCACAGATGCGTTATATGTAAATGCATGTTTTCACACGGCTGGTACCACAGTGATGAAAGTAAAATAACATGGATTTTTAAAAAGTGATATAATATGGAAAACCTGAAGTGGAAGAAGTATCTAGCATATATGCAAACAAAAGTCCCAGATGCACTTAACGACATTCGCTTGCTCTAGAATGCTGAGGGCAAGGATTTGTGATAATATGAGCTCAGCCAGATGAAGACTCTTGCCCTCTTTGAAATGACCCAGGACTTTAGAGTCTGAAATAGGCACTATAAAATTTGATTTTCACTATTTAAAACTGAGAATGTAAAATAAGGTGATATTTGTGGGATGAGGGAGTTTGGGGCTTCTGAGCACTTCAGAGTTGGCTTAAGACCTTGAGCCTTTGGAGGTGAAGGGAGTGGCCCTCTAACCCAAAGCTGACAAAGCTGGGATCCAGGCATTCCCACAAGACGTCATTCCCACTCAGCAGAGCCATCACGTGCAGACTTTGCGGAGATAAATTCCACTGAAGGAAGAGGTGGTCTCTCCAGAAAGATCTGTGGGGCCCCAGGCAATCATCCCTAAGGGACTGATGGTCAGACCTTTGCAGTTTTCCTTAGAAAAGACAAGAATGTGAAGGCATGCGTGGTATTTCAGGAACTCAGTTGTCTCTTTAAGGTATTTTCTCTGGTGTCTGTTTCTTTAATGCTCACTGTGATTTGTATCTTGAATTCCAAATGCTTTTTTTCCTCTTTCTTTTCCCTTCTGAATTTTCCTCTCTGGCTGCTCCGTAATAGTACATTGTGTTTGAGGCTGGACACGAGCCAATCCGTGACCCGGAAGCGGAAGAAAACATTTATCAGGTATAAGATCGCTTCCCTCTCCCACCCTTGCACCGCTGCCCATAAATGCATGAAGAGTCTGAGGAGCCAGGGCGCTCTCCTCACCAGCTCCACGGCCCTCTCTCCAGGCTTGTTTAAGCACCCGTGCGTGACTGGCTCCTAGTCCTCCTGCAATTTACCAAAAGTTTCCATGACTTATTGTGGAAATGGTTAATGGCCAGTTGGGTACCGTGTTTTAATGTTTCATCGATCTTAACTGTTTTCAGTTGATTCAAAAGTCAAACATTCCAGTTCACTAAAGTAATCCATTGGAGGGTTGTTGTCCATAATATAGTACAGGCAAAGACTTTATTCATCCAATTTCTTTAAGAAGCAAACCGCACTACTGAAAATGAAGTACAGATTCAAAAATGCTATTTGAAGACAACATTGGGAATATTAATGGAATAAAGAAAGTATAGCTAAAGGTTTTACCCCTTCTGGAGGGAAGGTAAATCAATATTCTTAAATGTCTGCTTATGGGAAGATCCATGAACACACTTTAACTCATGTAATTCTCACAAATATGTGATAAAGTAGCTATTTAGGTCCCACCATTACAAGGGGAAACTGAGCCTCAGAGAAATAGAGCAGCTTCCACAGGGCTGCACCACCATTCAGAGCTGAGACCAAACCTGGGCAAGTGTGTTAAGGCAGAACTCACGCTTCTGCCTCTGCCTTTCCATCAAAGAGCCTGAGGAATTGCAGCATAGCAACACATCAAACAAATATGACGACCTCCGATTTTTCACTAATTAGAATTTTAGTCCTCATTTGAATATAAACATTGTGGAAGAAGGAAAACATTTAATGTATTTGTAAGTGATTTTAGTTTTCTTAATCTACTTTGTCGTGGGGTCTGTTACCCTGCCTTGGGCATGCCTTATTTGTGTAATGAAAGTAAAGCAGATTTTCAATTTCCATCAAACGCACAGAATTCTAAATGACCAAAGTGTAGCGTTAGCTCTACCAGCAACTCGGTTCAAACCGGCCCTGTGGATTAACCATCTAAGTATTTCTATCCACTGGATCCATCTGGAGTGGATTCAAGTGCGAGGTTGTGCTTTGAGGCTTTGCTTAAAAATCATCGCTTACAAAGTTTCGGTCTTTAAACAGAAAAGTTGCAAATTTGTCCTCAGTGTCAGACTTTAAAGTACAACCTTGCAGTGTCTGAATATGAGGCCAAAGGAACCACTAACCAGTCATCCTGTAAAGACAGAACACCTTTTAAAACACAAATAGGCTGTTCGTCATAGGAGGCTCCTGAATTCAGGCTGAGCTCTGGTTGTCAGGCTCCCATTGTGCTTGGGGACTGCTGGTGGGACATCCCCGTGTCCTGGGAAGAACTGGTTGAGGCAAGTGGAGAACTGCGTCCTAGTTCTGGCTCTGTCACCAACTGCGTTTGGCTGAGTGGTAGTGGGCAAGGCACTTGCCCTCTCTGAGCCTCAGTTTCCCCAATGATAAAATAGGGGTCTAATTTCTCCCTGACTCACACGTTGGCCAGAGAATGTAAAGGAGAGGCTTCATCCTGGGTCACACGCTGAGTCCATAGGATCTTAGTACCAGTGCCCACTCAGCCATCAAGCACCCTGTCAAGTTCCTTTCCTTCTCAGGGCCTCAGTTTACCCATCTGTAAAATGAGCAAATATGACTGGAGAGTCTCTCAGGCAAGGCCGTTTTCTATTCCTTGCAACGAGTGCTTCGTCAAAGGCTATGATTCTTCAGAGAAGCATGTTGGCTTGCTTTTCAGGGCACAAGGCTCTTAGAAACGGTGTGTGCATGCGTGTGTATGCGTGTGTGTGCGTGCTTTTGGTAACATTTATTGAGGGCTGAGTGTGGGCCGGCTCTGTGAATGGATTTACAGGCAGTATCTTACTATATCTCACAACAACCCTGTGCGGCTTGACCTGCTGTTCCCACCTCACAGAAGAGGAAACCCCACAGAGATCCAAGACCTTGCCCCGGGTCACAGCTGGCCAGAGTTCGAGCCCCCACTCACACCCAGGCCTCTCTAACCTCTGTAAATAAATACATAAATCCTGGGGCTCTTTCCAGCTGAGGATTCCCTGATACTGAGTTTCACAATTAGATTCTGTGTACGGTTCAAGTCACTATCTAAAAATCAACTTGTTTCACAGTCCTGTTAACAGGAGGCACTATTTACGAGGTTGAATATTTGATCACCCTCTGTGGGAGAGGCCTCTGGTCCTTCTCTCTGCATTGCTGGTCAGCTGGGCCTCAATTTGCTTAACAAGAGGTGAGCTCTGGGGCCTAAAGATAAGACTGGGCTTTGAAGGAGCTGCTATTAGGAGCCTCATTTTTTTTAAGGGCCCGCAAGTGTTCCATAGCTGCTCCTCCTCAGTAGATTGCCGTGTTTCTTATGCTTCAGCTTGGCCCACGATGGTTTCAGATTTTATTCCATCCCCTGTTTTCTGGAATGAGGCAAACAGATGTAGGGCCTAATCCTTTAACTGTTTTGTGTCCTTGGGTGAAGGACGTAACTTCTGTATCTCAATTTCCTGGGCTCTAACATAGGGATACTCTGTTACCTGCTTCTGGAAGTGACGTGAAGATGTGAGGCGAGAGGACGGCACTTGATACGGAGTAGGTTCTATGTCAATGTTAGTTCATGTTACCTCCTCATATCATCAATATCAGATGCTGTTCAGGATGTCTTAGGTGATGGAGTGAGTGGGGTAGAAAGCGACTGCTCCCCCGTCTTGTCAGAAGCCCAGCAGAAAGCTGCAGCCTCGCCCGACTTTGCTGTTTTAATCCAGCGTAAGGGAGGGGAGACAACTGAGTATGCGGAGTGCCGCTTCAAGGATCAGCAGTCTCGTTTTCCAAACTGGATTCATAATAACAATTGTCTTTCTCTTTGTATGTCTCAGAGAACGTTAGCCTCATCTTATTAAAACAACACAGAATCCCACATACAAAGTGTTTTTGCACCTCACTTAATTGTGACCCTTCCAAGGACTCAGTGGGGTAACAAGACGGCTGCAATGACTTGTTTTAAACATAAGACACTCGGGCCCCTCCAGCTGAAGCGCTGGGCCCATGGCCGGAGCTCCCTAGAAGCTTAACAAGCGTCCTGTGTAAGAGAGAGCAGCTTTCCACGCAGTCGTTCTCCAAGTTCATTCACTCGAAAATCGTTTTTAATCACCTACGATGTGTCAAGTACCGTTATTTTAAAATAATAAGTCTCTAATCCTGTGTCACCCAACCCTTAAACTGCCTCTCCACACTACTAATATGTTGCTGAGCTGGAAGTGTCTTCTGTATGTACAGTACTCAATGTATAGTTTTCACAGTAGTTTCACATCTGTTAACTTGTTCGTTCAAAAGGTAATGATGTATGGAGCACCTCGCATGTGCTGGGCACATGGTCTTGTAGTAGTGACCACAGCACATCCCACCCTCAAAGGGTTTATAGGCAACCCCTTGGATGCTCACAACAACCAGATGAGGAGCCTGAAGTTCAGAGAACAAAGTGACCTCTCTGAGGTCACACAGCATGTGGCAGAGCCAGGATTAGGAACGAGCTCTCCCGTTTCCTTTTGGTCCAGAACTGTTATCACTCTACGTCGTGTTCCTGACATGGTCTACACACTGAAAGGACCAGGCGGGCAGAGCTGAGAGCCAGGACCAAGGCTCGCTCTGGTCTTGGTCCTGTAGCACGTGTGCCCGTGTTCTGCCTCAGCACACACGTGGTAAAGGTTTGATGCTTAGATGTTTCATGTTTAACCAGTGTTTACAGATGGAGGAACAAGGATGAGAAGATATCGGCCTGCCTGTAGCAAGCTTGCAGAGCAGTAGGGACACAGAGGAGTGATGGGCAGCTGCAGTGTGGTTGACAGTGCCCATAGAAGACAACACACATTGATGCCTTACTTTGGTGGCCTGGTTACTTTCCATCTCCCCAACAAGACAAGGAGCTCTGTTCAGCCAGGGGCCATATCCGTCTTGTCCCCATCATTGTTCCAGGCAAAGCACAGTGCAGGCCACGTAAGATGTACTTAGTAACTTTTACTTTTTAATGAAAGGATGCACCAGAGGTTACAAGAGTACAGAGGAAGGTTCGAACTAGGCCTAGAGAGTCAGGCAAAGCTCCCAAGAAGATGTCCTGGCTGAGATAAATCTTAAAGCACAAACAGGCAGATTGATATCTCGCCCATGGGAGAGCCAAGCAGAAAAGCGTTTTCAATTATGCAAGTTTGGGTCTGTCCGTCCCCCTGCTTCTTCTCCGTTTGCAAGGACAATTGACAGTCAGCAGCAGTTCAACTTGCTAAGGGCCCACGGTGAGCAGTGAATTACGGGGAACAGAAATTCTGCTCGTTGTGCTCAGGAAAGGGTAAGCTAGTAAAAATAAAAGTGAGGGCTGGTTATTTATTGGCCCTCGTTAACAAGGACTCTGTAGGCATTCTCAGAGGGTTCCTTTTAGATGGAGCCCAGTTATCAGGAGCAAAGAAATTACATTCTTCAATGGCCCCCTGCACACTGAGGTTTGCAAGAGCAGCTCTGAAAGTGTGCATCTTCTGCACGTGCGTGCTTGCTGCTGGGCCAGTTTTCTCCAAGAATGTGCACACACTTCCAGGAGTGGAGGATGTGGTGTCAAAGAGAAAAGAAGCAACCAAAACAGCTATAGGGACAGTGGGAATGGGGTGAGACGCAGCTGTCTCTATAGTGTAGTGGTGAAGAGGCACACTGCCCTGCTCAGCCACCTGGCCCCGGCCCCTGCCCCTGACTGCAGGGCCCTCTCCAGGCGTCATCTTCCTCCTCTGCAACATGGGGACAGTCGTCATCCTCACCTGACTGACTTGTCCTGAGGGTTACGTGAGAATGTATGTCAACACATATGTAAGAGGGCCTGCCACATAGAAAGTGCCCCGTCCACGTTAGCACACACTGTTAGTAATAAATGTCTTGTTTGGTAACCCGAAAGAGGTGGGTTTGATTACTTACGTGTTTTGAAACTTTGGGCAAATTTCCCTTACATCTCTGAGCCTCATTTTCTACTATTTAAAGTGGAGACTATAATACCAACATTTTAGGGTTATTGTAAGGACTTTAAGTTAAGCTAATGAGAGTGAAAATGACAAAGGGACTCAAGGAATAAGCTCAACTCCTTCCTTCTCTGAGAAGAACGGGATGGTCAGCTGGTCCAAGCTGAAAGATACTTTTCTTTCACTATTCCACACGTTCCTCTGTGGCACATTCACCCAACAGACGTTTGCTGAGTGCCTGCTGGTGTTCGGCACTGTGCCTGCTTTAGGGAGCTCCCGGTGTGATGGAAAGGAAGGTTATCAGACAGTTATAAAACCACTGCTGACTCCTCCCTCCAATGGAGGTGAGCTGAGCTGTGGTAGCTGCTGGGAAAGAGCAACTAATGACTGCTTTTGATCTGGAATGTTCCCATGCAAAGCCAGTAATTGACTCATGAGAAAAGTATTCAACATACCTAATGTTGTTGGTGTTATAAAATATGTTCATAGACCTATTTATATAATGTGTCAATGACAAAAGCTATCGTGTTAACATTTTACTGTATTGCGGTTCCTAATAATTTTTATTTACTATCTATTTTCTCATTTGATCCTCACAACAGTCTGAGCGAGAAGCAGAGCCAACAGCACTCATTTGATAATCATGAAGGTCAGAGATGCTGAGCGACCTGCTCAGGGCCCAGTAAGACAGCTGGTTGAGTCAGAGAAGAGAGGGAAGGGAGAAGGTACAGATATGTGTTAAAAACAATCAGGATTTTCTGGATTCTAGTCTCACGCTTTTTGTGCCATTTATGGGCCTTTCTCTTGAAAAAGCCTTTGGTAATTATCACATAGCCTGTATGTGATCCCAACAGAAGCTGTACTTTGTTCTAACACCTTGATATTTGCTATATTTTCAAGAGCCCGGGTCTGTCTTAGTAAGGAGCGGCTTCAGCTCAGCTGCAAACTATTGTAATCACTTTGGACAACTCAGAGCTCCTCTCTGGGCCTCATTTCTGTCTTTGGTGAAATGAGGGTGACTTTTTGCACCACGTGATCTCTGAGGTCTCTGCAGCTTCCTGTGCTGTGAATCTGTAAGGAGCCAATGGCAGGGACAGCCTGCAAACAGTTGTTGACTGGGTCACACACCCTCTCCTCGTGCGCTATTCCTGAGGGAAGGAGCCTGGCCCGAGGCCTTCACTAATCAGCAGCCCCTGCACTCTGGGCCCCTTGGACCTCAGGAGCTGTTCTCGTACACACTTAGCCGGCTTCGAGTTGAAGTCTGGTTTCTTCGTTCTTAGAAAGTGCAGTACCAATGCTGACCGTGTTGCATTTGATTTTTCCCTAGGTTCCCACCAGCCAAAAGAAGGAAGGTGTTTATGATGTGCCAAAAAGTCAACCAGTAAGTGTAAGTATCCTCCCTTCTGCCAGGTCCCCGTGACCTGCGTACATACTGAGCCTGTGTCTCCAACCTAAGAAAGGGAAATGCTCTTCTGGATAAGTGTCGCAACTCATATGGCTTTGCAGGGGACTGAGGAAGAGGGCCCAATCTGGACCAAGGTCTGGCCCCTTGAGTGGAGTGAATTGAATCGTGCAAACCAGTGTGTCCAATGGACCCAAGGTTCAGGTGTTCCGTGGTGAAAGTCTTCAGCCAGAGACTGTATTCTGCCTGCTCGAACAGGCAGTAGTGCCTTGGTTCTGGGAAGAGAGCTGCCCATCTAATTTGAAAGTGGTGGAGAAGCTTCAGAGGGACCATAGGAGAAGGGCTGGCCAGGTCTTTTGGAGTCTTGAGGGTTTGGGCAACGTGTAGAGCACTGTGGGAAAGGCTGCGTGTAGCGGGCTTGCAGAGAACCCACGGGGTCCACTGAGTCTAGACCACATCTGCTGGTGGGACTCTTGGAAACTGAGACACAAAGGAAAATCCCCAGTTCTGTGGGACTGCCCCAAACCACTGCTAGGCCCAAACCCATGTTTAGGACTTCCAGTTGGCACTCAGAAGGCACACTCCATACATAATTCAGGCAGCACGGGGGAGCCAGTGAAGGCTCTTGAGCTGGGGACGTGTGACTTTGCCACCCCTGTGTAAAAAGAACTAGGGTATTTAGTCAATAGTGATTTCATTCAGCTCCACAACGGGTGGAAAAATCACAGGCTTTGAAATCACGCAGACCCTCAAGAATCCCAGCTCTGGCCCTAACAGAGCAGTTGTGAGGCTAAGTGACTCTTATCCAGAAAATTATTATCAGTTCTGGACCCTACACTGTAAGAGACATAAAGACACACCTGCAGATTGCAACATTAGATTGATAAGGGGATTTGAAACGCCATCCCATGAGGAACAGCTGAAAGACCTGGAGGAAAGAAACCATGAATCTGTGGGAGTCCAAAGGGCCGCTGTGCACGAGAGGACTATGCTGTCTGTGTCAGCCGGCTCATGGGACTGAGACCAGTGGACCAGTGGTGGCAGTGCAAGGAAACCAGTTCCAGCTCAGAGTGAGGGGGACCTTCCTGACAGGCAGAGCTGTTCAGGGTGGAACAGCCAGCACCTAGGAGAGTGAGCTCCCCATCACCAGAGCTGCACAAGAAGAGCCTGGAAGAGCACCCGTCAGAAAGACCCGGGTGGGGGGAATTCTCATGTGGAATGAGGAAGTGGGAGAGGAGCTCTTGTGCCTTCCCAACCTGAGCTGCCCGATTCTCCAGGTTGGAGTCTCTGGTCCAGACTAACCCCCCGCCCCCACCCCCCTTTTTCCTGGTGATCAATGTCCCTTTCTCTGTCACACTCTACAGTATCTTGAAACCACCATACCCTTCCTAAATATGCTTTCAAAACCCAGTGCATGTTAGTTTTAATGAAAAAACCTATCCGAGTACAGGCTCCTTTTCACAAACCCGAGTGTGGAAACCCGATAGAGAACGTGCAGTGTGGAGGCGCCCAGGAAAAGCAGTTTTTCTCCCTGAGGCCTTTGCGTCTAATCAAGCTGCTTGTCACCGCCACCCTGGTCTGCTCTTCGTGTCCCAGTCTGGTCAGCTCCCATCACACAGCTCCCTACAATTCAATTTGTAGCTAAATTCCCTCACTTGCCCCTAACAGCTTTAGATGCGTGAGGACGCACACCGCGTCTGCTGCCTGCCCAGTTTCTATGAATTTATTAGCCCGTGCTTAACAGCTGTGAAAAAAAGATCCAAGCTCCTTAGCCTGTTGTCCGCAGCACTGGGGTCCCAGCTCAGCCTGCATCTCTGGGCTCCCTCCTCCTGGTCCAGCTCTGCTGACCCCACACTTTCCTGGAGGAGTCGCGCCCTCCCCCACTCTGCAGCCCTCCCCTCATCCAGCTGGGCTTCAGGCTCTGCCCTCAGGGAGATTTTCTGGACTCCTGCCCCAAACAGTGTCAGCAGATCACGGCTCCCTTTGTGGCCCCGTTCCCTGTCATTCCTCTGTTAACAGCACTTACACACAGTGTCAGAATTCTCCCATTACTTCCAGCAGCTTCCCGAGGTCCGTGTATTACCAGAAGCAAGCCCAGGGCCTGGTTCCTGGAAGCCAAACAACACAGCTGCTCTAGGAATATTTAATAAATATATGAACGACCTTACCCTGTGGAAGGAATTTATGAAAATCCCTGGTACTTTCTTTTAAGGGGAATTCCCTGTCTTTCTGACTCTAAGATAGTCATTAAGTAAACATCCTAAGGTTTTGCTTGGAAAATATCTGGGCTGCCTGAATGGCCTGCAGTGGCTCCCAACCCCCATTCCCACAGTCCTAGAAGCATCTGATGGGGGTGATGGCTTTTCCATGAGCCATTTCAACATTTCCAGAAGCCTCAGGGAGGCAGCGGCTGACAGCGCAGGCTGCAGTGGAGAGGCAGACGGCTGCCGCTGCTGCTGCTGCCTGTGGGGCTTCTGACGAGTCACCCTGCCCGCTGAGTCCCAGTGTTCTCCTCTGCTGAAGGGGCTATGGAACCTAACTTGCAAGATGGTTTTGAGGAGAAAGTAGTGTCTGTTTTGCAATGTGGATCCCACTTGTCTAAACGTCCCAGGGGTGCTTTAAGTACCCCACGTCCCTCCCGTTCTGGATCTTGCTGTCCCCCGGACTTGCCCTGTGGACCCGCCTCTCTGACCAGTGCACATGCCCTGGGATAGCTCTGCGGTCTCAAAATCCCTGCTGTGAGGTCGCTGTTTGCTCCCTCCCCACCTGCTCCTTTCCCAGAAGGAGAAACAGACCAAACACGACCAAAACCACGCAGGTCTAGCAGCTTCCAGGGGATTTGGGGGCCTCCACGAGTTTCCCACAAGAAGGGAAACTGCCCGGCGGCCTGTTGCTCTGGGTACCACCTGGTTTCTTCTTCCTTGGGTCCAGGGCTGCACAGAGCCCTGGTGAGGGACTCAGCTTGGGGCCGTCGTTGGGGAAATCTGCCAAACAGCCCAAAAAGAATGGCCACCTGGTCCCCAGAGTCAGATCTAGGTGCAGTGTGATCCCGGCCACTTACTAAGGGCCCTTGAGCAGCTTTTTGCATCTCTGAGCCTCAGTGTTGCCATCTGAAAAGGAAAGTAATGGCTGCCTTGTAGCTTTGTTTGGAGGATTAAAGGAGATGTTTATGTAAAACCTTTAACAGGCGATAAGGATTAAGTTAAATGAGAACATTTCCATTTATTGCTGTTACAAGCAATATGCCAGCAAACAGTTCTCACTGAGCTGGGGACTGCCAAGTATTCTAGATGCTTACACACCTCCTCCAGGAGGCCTGCCTTACCCCGGAGTAATCAGCCCCTCTGGGATACCTCTGTGCTTCTCTTTGCAATGATCGCAATGGGTAATCTTTCTTGATGTATCCACATGAGCCGTTGGACTTTGAGTTCCATAAAACCTTGGCTTTGGGGTTACTGATAGCACCTGCCGTAGTTTTGCGCGAGCACTAAGTGAGCTGAGGTGTGTGGATGAGACCAGGGCTTGGTGCGCTAGCTGTGAGCTGTTACTATCCTCTGTTTCCCCTGCTTTTCTGTGAGCTCCTTGAAGACAGCAATCCACTTTTAATCATCACTGCCTCTCAAATAACTCTTGTTGGGATTTCTGATCTCTTTCACGGTTTAATGGTAGCTCTTTGCCCAGGAAGAAACCACACATGCACGTGTAAATGTCTGTAGCCTTGGAGCCCACGAGATCCCTCCATCTCAGCCCTAGAGCCTCTGTCCCAGAGCCTGCCACTGGCTCGTCATCTCTCCTCTGTAGTCAGAGATATCCTCAGGAAGAGGCAAATTTGATTATTGGGCAGCAGAAGGGGGAATCTTTGTATTTCTTACTGGTCTTACCCACCTCAGTGTATCAACTTATGGGAGCAAAGTTTGTTTTGTTTTGATTACTTGGGCTCCACGTGCAGACAGCAAGCCGATTCCATCTTGGTACTTTGCTCCCTCAAGTTGGCTTATCCCAGCTCTAGTTCCCAGCTCCATTGCCCCATAACCTTAGGATGCTCAGCGGTACTGGCCCTTTTCTTGTTCTGCTTTCTCAAATAACACATTAAGATGCTTTTGTTTGCTTATTTTAATATGGACCTGTAGCGTCCCCTTCTTCTGGCAGATTCGTTCTTCGGGTCATGCTATGCTCTCCTCCCCTCTTTCTTAGGAACTCTGTGTCAAGGTAAGGATTAATCCCACTCCTGGAAATATATATTTCATCTCGTCCTGGTCAAGGCAGTTGGAAGCTTTGCACAGGGGCTAATCTTTCCTGTGTCTTAACTACATGGGTTTACTTTTATGTCAGGGTCTCTGAAATCCAATGGCATAAATGCTTCCTGACAGGAAATGCTAGGTGACTAGAGAGATAGGGAGGTTTCAGAAGAGAGGGTGTGACTTGGGCAAAGCTTTGAAGGATGAACAGGATTTGAGCAGGCAAAAGTGAAATGGAAGCCCCTTCTCGGCTGGTCATTGAGGTCCTTCTGGCATGTGAGTCCGTGCTGCCTTTACTTACAGCCCTGAGAGCTGATGAATTTATCATCCATTCCATCTCAAGGGGGTGAGGGGAGTACAGGCAGGCTTCCTTTCTGCCAGCTGATAATGCTGGTCGTGGTCTTTAGACAAACATCCTGGCCTCTTGGGACTGTCAGAAATGCACACTCCTGATGAGGAGAAAGGTGTCTGCTGAGCAGCCCATTCCTACATTCACTGTTCAGCACTTCGTGCCTTCTGCATTTGGACCGGATTCCAGGTCACAGCGGGACCCAGGCAGATGGGTGCGGTCACAGTCTGCCGACATACATACTTCAGACCTGCTCATGCCCCATGACACTGGACTTGCTTGAGACTTACTGTGAGGGTCAACTGTTTCAATGACACAGACCTAACTCAGCATGACTCATGTCATTTTTACGTGAGGAATACTCAGCACCTTTTTTCCCCCGTCTCCCTCCCCGTGTATAATGTTCTTGTGGCCAAAAAAGATCCTTTATCCTTCACCTTATAATTGCCCAGTTTAAAAGCCTTTTATATAGTTGCATTAGGCATAAAAGACTTTCTAATTACCGGTAATAACCAGTCAATGGATTGTAGCAGAACTTTTCTTGGCCTTCAAAAGAGAGATTCTTAAAGTTTGGCATAGCGGTAAAAATAAGGACACAGGTTGTCAAATTGATAAGTGGGACTTGACATTAATTTCCTTTTGATGAAATACGGATTCAGAAATTGAGAGACATGATCAACCCCCTGAGATTCTTTCCTCTCTTTGAGTGTGATCTTTGTCAATCACTTCGACTTTTTGAGACTCATTTTCCTGATCTGAACAGTGGAAATGACAACCATCCCCTACCAACATCTCGGGGCTTTTGTGCAACTCACGAGGTGATGCAAAAGCATTTTCTGTGAAGATGAGGGGGTGCTTTTACAGACGCTGGGGAAGTAAAGGTTGAGGGATGCTAGGGATTAGTTGCCTCCACTTATTTTCTAGGCTGTCCTATGATTAAGAAAAAGGCACGAGTCTTATAACAAGAGAGGACAAATCTGGGCTCGATAGAAGAAAAAAGATTTGAGACCATCCGAGCTGATTTTCAAAGGAAAGGACGTCCTCTCAGAGTAGTGAGGCCTCTGCCCCAGGAGTATTCAAGCAGGAGGTGAATGGTTCCATGAGGGGTTCCTGTATGGTGAAGCTGACTGCCGTCATGGACCTCAGAATAGTCACCTACTCTCGCATCCGTTTGCCCCTATGTTCATTAGATCTAGTGTTTACACGGTCGTCCTGCTCCCAGTATCTCAGCTCCCAAGCCAGATACTCCAGAGGCCCCGCTCCTGTCTTCGTCACAATCACCGTGGCTTTGAAGTCACCCACTCTGAAGTGCACAGAGATAAGTGTGGCATTGCCCAGTGAAGTTAGTGCTCTGGATGGAAAGAGGTTTACTGAGTATCATAATCAAGTCTTCTCACTGGGAAGCATTGGGCACAGAACAGGTGCTTAGAAAATCTCTTCCTCTTCAGTTTCCTTCTGGAGAGCTTGAGATCAGAGCTCCAGCTCTATCTGGTATGTCCTGGAAAGGAGCCATAGTGGGATAAACTGATAGAAATCCTGATGATTAGATCTGCAGTCCGGTCCTCTAGTTAGTTCCTTCCTTCGTTTTATAGTGCCAGGTCACCTGCCATGTGTCCTAGAGTCGAGGACTCAGTGAACAGTGAAAAAGCAGGTAGACTTTACTGAGCATCTGTCGTGTGCTGTGGACATCCCAGGCCTGGTCTAAGCTTATCTCTTTCAGTAGCCACAACCCTGGGAGCTAGGTGACAATTATATATAAGGAAACTGAGGTTTCAAGAGGTCACATAACTCACCCGCGACCACAAAGCTGATACCTGGCAAGCCAGAATTTGAATTCTAGGTTGCTGTAACTCAGGCACCCACACAATTTCCACCAAAACACACTGCCTTTAAGATTAAAGAAAATGAGCCCTCCACCCCCTCACCCTCACCCTAATCGGAATTAGTACTTAGGCCTCAGTTCTGTCTCCCATTGCTCAGCGTTCTTGTCTTTACAACAGCACGTAGTCCTCAGGAGGCCTGGCACTCAGTGGCTGGCTGTGAACACCTCTCTCCTCCTTAGACCGAGTTTCATGAGGGCGTGCCCATGTCTGATTCATTCCTAAACCCTCACTCTGCCTGGCACACAGCTTTTGTCCTCCTAATATTGAAAAGATGTTTGTGAATCCCAAAGAACAAATGTCATGGAGAGCTGCCCACCTCTGCAGATCGGAAAGCTTCCCATTTTGCCGTCCCTGCCTCCCCACCTGCAGACGCCTGTGCGTTTCTGTGCGACACCTCTGTCTGCTTGATTTCCCTGCCCTGGGTTTAATTCAGTTTCCCTACTGCAAATGTAGGAAGAATCAATCGATTAATGTGAGGAATTGCAGGAATTCTCTGGACAACTGTTCCCTACCCCCAACCCCTATCTTTCATGGCAAATAAATTTTCATTCACAATTCAGCAGTTGGTTTTTCCTTTAGTTTGAAATCTGGATCAAGATGTTGCATAATTGGATTAAATCTCGCCTGAACATTTGTCAGTTTCACTTCCTCATTAAGCGCCACATTGTAGAGAAATTATAATTATCACACGGCAGTGAACATCGATGTCACACAAGAGGAGACGGTCCCAAAGTGAGGGAAGGGAATCTGAATCTACAGATTCCCACAAATGAAACAGCAGTTGCCCCTTTTGATGTTTCTTATGCGGGCCTTCTTTCAGCTGTACTTAAAACTCGTCCTGAGGTAGAATTCTAAATTCCTAGAATCTGAGAGTCAGTAGGAACGTTAAAGGTGCTATCTGGTTTATCCTCCCCACCAAGGCAAGAACCCCTCAAGAACATGTGTGAGAAGTACAGATGAACATTCCAGACTCTTTGGCTTCGGCTCCCATACCTGTAGTGACAGACCTTCATGCCTTTTGTGATCTCAGAGCTCCAATGGCTAGAAAGCCCTTCTTTTTTGAGTTCCTTTACAACTTCTATTTATTTATTTATTCATTCATTCGTCCATGCAGCGCGTATTTTCTAAGAACTTCCTAGCTGCCAGATAGTGTTCTATTCACTAGAGATATGAAGACAAATAAGATAGGCTGCTTAAGAATCTTCATGGTCTCAAGAAAAAGATAGACAATTAAGAACAATTACACTCAATATAATCAGGGCTATAAGGAGCTGTGGACAGAATGCTGTGGGAGCCAGTGGAGGAGCAGTAGGCTTTACCTGTGGGGCGGGGGGGAGGGTTCAGTGAGGTCTTCACCCGGGGGACAGAGTTTGGGTAGAGTCTTAAACGATGATGGGAGTTCGGCACTGGAGAAAGGGTGGAACAGTATTCAAGAAGAGGAAACCAAATGCTTAAAAGTACTGAAGAGTGGAAAGCCTAATGTATCCCAAGGGCTGATGAGTATTCTGGGGTGGCATGACCACAGGATGCCTTTGTGGGAGCAGGAGACAAGGGTACCAAAGGAAGCTGCTGCAGCGTGCAGAGGACCTGCAGTGTGGTGCTGAGAAGCTGGGGTCTGTTGGGAAGCCACTGATGCTTTCAGGTGGTGGAGTGGCACTATTAGAGTTGCGTTTTTCAACATCACCCTGGTGGCCTGTGGCAGGTGGCTTGGCAGGTGGGGAGACTATTAAGAGGCTAATGGGATTGTATAGGTATCCATCACGTTGGAGTCAGGAAAACAGAGCCCACACCAGGTAGTTTAATAGCTGGAACTTAATGTGGGGAACTAGTTACAAAGGTGTTAGAAGAGCTGAAAAGCCAAACAGGGTTCAGTGGGGCAACCCAGATTAGTGATAGTTGGAAGTTGCTGCCCTCTCTAGGGCTGGAAGGACAAAGGAAGGAGATGGTGTTAGCAGAACCCAGGGACTGGGGCTGCCAGCAGGCGCTGGACCACAGAGACAGCTGCCCAACGGGAGCTAGGACCATGACAAGAGGGGCTGTCTGGTGGAAACTAAAACCACCACAGAGGAGACTCAAGCACTGCCAGAAGGCTGCCGAAAGAGAGCTGGGAAGAAACTCACTGCTTCTCCCTTCCTCCCACCCTCCGTTTCCTGACCACTGCCTCCTGTTGGTCAAACCTAAGTGGAAGTGAGTTGGCAAGGGAGCCTGGGCAATGCAGTTTACAGGGGTCAGCCCCCTGGCATACAGCGCAGAGCAGGGGGGGGCACCAAGGAGTTTGAGGGCAAAGAGGTAAGCGGTAGGCAAGTGAGGACCATTGTGGGTCTGGACCGAGGGTGAGAACCTACAGACGCTGCAGACAGAGAGAAAGGTAAGGTGGCAAGCTCTGGGAAGTCAGATGACCATACTGGGTAACCAGGCGCTATGGACCGTGACTCCTCTCCGATAGCTCTGTCATTGATGCGCATGCTGTTTTATATCTCTAACTTCTAAGAGTGTTTGTACCTCAGCCTTCATCTGCTGTCTTCAGGTTCTTGCCAGAGACAGTAATGATCCCTTTCATCTTCTCTGTTGTCAGTGAATGACTCACGTTTGGGTGGTGTCACGTTATCGCTTTGCATGGTATCTGGCTCTTTCTTCCAAGGTTGAAAAACTGGGCTGTCATGAGTGGAATCAAACAGAGTCGTAGACAGCTCGCTGGGAATCGTTCCCGAAGCTTGTTTGCCACAAATGCAAATGTGGAGGAGTAAGTGGGGGCATACGCAGTTGCTCCAGGTTGCTCGGTTGTATGTTGGCAAAAATCACATCTGGATAAAACAGCAGTCACTCCATCCCTCTGTGCACATGCCTGCCACCGATCTGGAGGAATGCTCTTCACACTTCTTATAAAACCTGGGAACCTTTAGTCAAACGAAATGTGCCCGGCAGCCTTCTATATAAACAGACGAAAGAGGAGAGGTGGTTGAAGCTCTGTTGGAGCCTCAAGGCCTATCCACCTGGAAGCCCTCCCTCCTACCCATTCTGAAGGACGGAAGGTTCTGGAAGAGAAGAGATTCAGAGAGGCTGGTGTGAAAACCACTGTCAAAGGAACCCACTAGCTAATTCCGCAAGTGGGGAGGCCAGACGAGGAGAGGAGATCCTTCGCGTTCTCTCCCATCGGAGGCTTTGTCATTCTGGCCCCAGATCCGTGAGCACAGACTGGGAGTCGGCTCTTCGAGAGGCGGTGAAGCAGCCGAGAGCCGCCGAGGGGAAGTTAGTGGGAGCTTCGCACTGCCCAGCCGCATGGCTCCAGGCAGGGTGCGCTGTCAGATTCTCCCCAGGACCCTGAACGACCTGAGTTCCTGTGAGGATTAACTAAGAGGACAGCCGTGATTGCTGTTGTGTTTGGCACAGAATGGGCATGCAGTCCTTGATAAGCAACATGGCATTGCAGTTAGGACTGTGAGCCTCGCAGCCTGGCTACTGGGCCTGACATTTCTCTCCCTGAATTACCAGCTGGTGACCTTGGAAAGATTATTTAAATTTCTCTGTGCCTGGTATACTCACTTGTAAAATGAGTGTAATGACTGTGGTACCTACCTCGTAGAGTTCTTTGAGGACTTGAGTAAGATGATACATGTGAGGCGTTAGAACAGCGCCAGGCACCAGGCACGTGAGTAGTAAGTGCTCAATAAATCTTAGCCATCATTGTTACTATAAGCCGTTACATTGACAAAGGACTGTAGCAAACGCTTCAAGAGATATGAGCATGAGCAAGACTTGGCCCGGCCACTAGGGTGCTTTTAGACTGCTAGAGGGAGTAAGATTGGTGTACAGAGCGAGAGACTGGAATGCCGTCAAATCTCCATGCCCACGCCATAGTGTCAACAAAATCAAGTGTACCTGGGGTGGGGCTGGACTTGCGGGGGAGTGCCATGGCTATGGGATGGCGATAACAAGCAATTGTAACTTCCAAGTGTTGTGCACCCCAGCAAGCAAGGGACTGTGGTAGGCACTTAATGCATGCGAAACTTTAGGACTCTCCCAAACAATGACAGGACGTAGGTCTCTTCTCTGCCGTGAAGAATATTGAAGATCAGAGATGTTAAATCACTTGGCACTGCTATGAGAGGCATCACTAAGGGGCCGGCCCGGTGGTGCCGTGGTTAAGTTTGCGCACTCTGCTTCGGCGGCCTGAGGTTCGCTGGTTCAGATCCCTGGCGCAGGCCTAGCACTGCTCATCAAGCCATGCTGTGGCAGGCATCCCACATATAAAGTAGAAGAAGATGGGCACAGATGTTAGCTCAGGGCAGGTCTTCTTCAGCAAAAAGAGGAAGATTGGCTTAGCTTAGGGCTAATCTTCCTCGGAAAAAAAAAAAAAAAAAGAGGCATCACTAAGAGTCAAATCCAGCTCTCTGATCCTAAAACTAGGGGGACCTAGTTTATCATCCAAACTTGTGAAAGAGGGTTTGCTGTTGACAATGACGTCAGGACAATAGGCGTGTACAGGAGGTGTCTTAGGCAAACCAGGATGTATGGCTATTCTACCCAAAGCCAGCGAATTCTCCTCCTGCTGGGCCACGCCGTCTCTAAGACTAGGCCACGTGAGATTTCAAGCAAAGGCAGGAGGCGTCTGTCCATCTTGTTCCTGAAACTCTTTGCCAGTAGTGCTACTTGTGTTGAAGCAACCACAATACCACCCGCTGGATGCAGGTGCCCTGAGGCGTTCTTGCTTCTTCAGTGGGCATAAAGTACTTGGAGATCTGGTCCATGGTAAGAACGTGTGATTGAGGAGTATCTGTTAACTGCTACTTCTGTGAGTGTGTGATACTTCCTCTAATGCAGATCATTAACATTCGCAGAACCTTAACTGCAGCATCTCTAATGAGCAAAGCTTTAATATACAGTTTCCCCATAAATATCCATTGATGCTGATGCTCGTTCTCTCTTGGTACAGTAATTCAGCTTTTCTGGATAGCATCATGTTGAGGCTCTTTCTTTCTCCCTAACTGCCCTTATTAGTGGTTGCAGAATAATGAACAAGCTCTAGTTTTAAAAGTAGGAGAAAGAGATGAAGGAATGATCATGGAGAATAAAAATAGATATATTGGTGACAGTCCCAACCCAAAGCATGCAAAACCTGTTTTTGCAATGACTTAGAAAGGAGATAAGAACATTTGCTGAGCACTTACTGGGGGCCGGGGAGTGTGCACATTCTTTGGCAAGCTGTATCTAGTTCAGTGGTTCCCAAAGCCTGTGTTGCCTAACAGTCATTTGTGACACTTAAAAACACAACTTGTTGGGCCCCACTCCTATCGATCGATCTGCTTTTGTAAGGCTCTCGTATATTTATATATAAAGGGAGATTTACAAAGCTCCCCTGATGGGTTCCGATGCTCCACTAAGTTGATCCAGTTTAATTAACATGACAACTGTGATTGTCTCCATTTTATGGGCCAGAAGAGTGAGGTTGAGATGCTAAGGGGAGAGGGAAATAGCCTGGTTATGAAGGAGGAGTCCCTTGCTTCTCCACCTGGGATAAAGCACGGCTCACGCCCACTGTTTACACGACTCTTTCTTCTCGCCTCCCGTCTGCTCCCGCTCAGAGCTCTGTCAGCCCGTCAGCGTGTTCCCTGGGTACTGTTCCTCCTCCCCGCTCTTGTGTGCTGTCAGCCCAATATTCTGGGTTGGTTTTTTCCCCCCTTTTCTATATTTTTTAATCTCTCAGCCTTGTCTCTTTGGCTGTTTCTATGTTGTTGTTGTTTCTATAGTCACCTCGGAAGATCTGGCCCCTCTACCCCCGTCATCATTACAGGGATAACATTTGCAGTGTGGTCTGGCCGTGGGCCTCCAGAGAGGATTGGGGTGGACTGTGGCAGGCGGGCTCCTCAACTGCCCACCATGGCTGCTTCTTCCAGAACTCTTACCTCTCACGCTAGTCTTAAAACACAGGTTGTCTGACACCTTTTTTCTCCTCACTGTAGCATAATGGTTAAGAGCAAACACTCCAAAGCTAATCCACTTTGGTGAAAATCTTAGCCCTACTGTTTACTAGCTGTGGCACCTTGAGCAAGTTGATTAACCCTTCTGTGCCTCAGTTTCCTCCTCTGAAAATGAGGATAGTAATAGCACCTACATTGTCATGATAATTAAATGAGTTAATATATGCAAGTACTTTAGAATAGCGTCTGGTATATACAGAGGCAGGTCAACCTAAGCATTAGCTGTTGTTATTGCTCTGCATGACTCCTGCCTGGCCAAAAACGGATGACGTCTTCATATTACTACTTAGCCCCTTCCTTCCTCTTCAGACCAGAACGGACTATTTGGGATACATTCTAGAGATAGAATCACCATTTCATAATGAATGATTGGACCTCAGGGTGTGGGAGAGAGATGAATCAAGAGTAACTTGTACATTTGGGGGCTTGAGCATCTAGGTGTCAGTTGGTGGCCTTTACAGAAATCAGAAGACAAGGGAAGAACAGGTTTGGGGAAATGAAAAGTTCTCTGGACATGTTAAGTGTGAGAGGCTGAACAATATGAGATGCAATCGCTTCACCAACCGCCAGCAACTCAGGGAGGGAGTGACAAGCTCAGATATTGGCTAGACTTCAAGTAGAGAGAACTGTCGCAGGTTGACTCACCCTTGAAGCCTTGATAGGTCTGACTACTGGGAAGGACTGGGGGAATTCAGATGACAGTGCCATCCAGAGATTAGAAAGGCTATGAGAGCAGCATAGCCCTGTTCTTAGCACTTTTTCTGGGACATCTCCCTAGTATTTCTTTGAAAGTAGAGCTAGGGCCATTTACTCTGATTGCAATGCCTCATTAGGTCAGATGACAGAGTGGATATGATATCTTTTCTGGAGTTTATAATAGCAAATGCCAAATCTCTGTGAGTGAGCAAGTGTGTGTGCACACACACGTGCACACACATACACGCTGAGCATTCGAAAACACCATATGGACTCCCATCCCTTCCGCTTGGTGAGTCATGCTATCCCCAAGTTTGTTTCTGTTCAGTTTTATGTTCTCTTGTGTAAGCATGTTCATCTATTCACTCATTCTGTTTTGTTAAATGTGTCAATTCAATATAATTTCCTTCTGTGTGCCAGCCACTGGGCTATCTAGGTATTAGGAATACAAATAGGCATAAGATATAGTTTCTCGTACAAGGAACTGAGAGCCCCTACAAGGTCATAGTCTGCAGCAGAGAAGAGAGAGGTAATCAACCATTATAGACACGTGTGATGGCCAGAGGAGGATTATCTGATCCATCCTGAGGGCTGTGGAGGAAGGCTTGGGAGAGGTAATTAGACCCAAGTCTCTAGGGATTTATTACAGTTCTCCTGATGAGTAAGGATGGGAAGGGCAGCTAGTCACAGGAAATAGCTTGTACAAGGCCTGAGAGGGTAAGGAATATACTGAGTGATCTGTTAAGATGGCATGTGAAATTATGACACAAGGTTACAAACTATTTGTAGGTTGGACAATCAGAGACAGTTGAGCATAACGCTTTTCCGGATTTCCTCTGCCTCCAAACCTTTAGGCTGCCCCCCAAGTCTTATCTGTCGGTGGACATCGCCTCACTTGATCCTCACAGCTCTATGCAGTAGCCATTTCCCTCACTGTTTTACATATGAGCCACCTAAAGTTTCCTTGGGGACTTAGTTTGCTTGTTGTAAGATGCAAGCCAGGGTTCTCTGCTCTGACTTACCATTGTCTCCTCTTAGTCTACACAACTGAGGGGGATTGTGATGGAGTAAAAAGGAACTTTGAGATTTTCTCACAGCTCTGCTGCTCACATGATCATGATTTTGAAAAAGTTGGAGGCCTCTGTTTCTTCATCTGAAAACAATATAGGGTTGAATTGGGTTAGAGAGCTGCATTCTGCTACTCTGCGAGTCTGCAACTTATAAAACTGCTCAAAATGCCATCAAACAAGCGGTACAAAAATCATCATATTCCTAAAGGAGATTCCACTGGATCGCTCACTTAATATTTGACCGCAATTAGCAGACACTAGTGGGGGTGTTACTGTGTGTCAGGAGCCATGCTGATTAAGCTGTTACCTTAAATCTTATCTGGGATAGTCTTCACGCAGTCTCCTGAGATGGATATTTCCTTAATTTTACAACAAAGGAAAATTCAAGAGATGAGTAAGCTAGTCAAAATCCATTCCCAGAAAAACAGCATTCCTGGGTAGGTGGTTTGTGCTGGAGTTGGCTGCAGTGCTGTGAATGGCACTGCAGCCGTGAAAATGGCACACGCTTTGTGAAGATGCTCGTGCGGTACCCGTGTTGTGACACCCTTCGTGCTCCGACCTGAATTAGCATCCTCCAATTTCCTGACTTGCCTGTTACAACTCAAGAAAAGGACCTCAGCCCTCACAGCATTGGCACGGTGCCTTGCTCATAGTGGGCATTCAGGAAAAGTTTGTTAATTATGAAATGCATGCCTTCAGAAGTGAATCCAGGAATGAAGAAGTGAATAAGGAAATGAAGGCCTAAGCATGTACAGTCTGCATTCCTCTGGAGAAGAAAAGGAGAAACAGTTTGCACAGAACGGCTGTCAGAGCAGCAGGCAGGGCCTCCTGACTATTTTTTCCTTTGCTGTGACATCTCCCCATTTGTGAATTCCTCTGATTTGCTCCGCGTTCAGCCTGAGCCTCTGCTGCTCTCGCTTGATTTCAACTCCATCCAATATTTCTTGTTACCGTTTGGGTGCCATCTGGACCACAGGAGTGGCCTCTCCAAGAGAGACAAACCAGCAGAGAAAGACGACTGGCTCCCGAGAGGCCCATGCCCTCCTCCCCAGAGTGTGTGGAGATCCTGTCATCCTGCTGACGGGAGCCAATTTCACATTCCTCTGCTCCCAACTCTCTCCGTTTCCAAAGTACTGAACTCATGCCAAATCTTGTTAGGAGTTTTTGAAAAATCCTTGAGCTTTTGCTAATGTGCAACTAGAATAATGGAGTTTTAAAAGGAGAAGGGATAAAGGAAGAGATCATGAAAAATAAATAATTTTAGGCTTTGGAAAATCATTCCTCTTTGGCGTCTCGTTTTCTCTGTGCCTTTATTTATTTATTTTTTTTTTTTAAAGATTTTATTTTTTCCTTTTTCTCCCCAAAGCCCCCCGGTACATAGTTGTGTATTCTTCGTTGTGGGTTCTTCTAGTTGTGGCATGTGGGACGCTGCCTCAGCGTGGTCTGACGAGCAGTGCCATGTCCGCGCCCAGGATTCGAACCAACGAAACACTGGGCCGCCTGCAGCGGAGCGCACGAACTTAACCACTCGGCCACGGGGCCAGCCCCTTCTCTGTGCCTTTATACCTGCACAGCCATTAAAGTAGCAAAGAGGTACGGCCTGCCCCTGCCCCTAACAGAGGAAGGGGATGCCGCATCTAAAGTCCTCCTTGCTGAATGTCAGATCTCTGGAATGAGGTCGTGGGTTGGGACTGCGATCTGGAGCCTAGGAAGCATGTAGTCATTCCCAGTGCTCCTAGAGAAGCTGGGATGGTCTTGTCAATGTTTCGTCTTAGTTCCTGTCGCTGGCCCCATTTTGGCTAGCACTATAGAAATAGCTGTGTCATCATCTCTTTATGCACTGTCCACTATCTCCTGACAACAGCACTGCCACTATCAAATCCCAACCCCACTCCTGCCACCATCTCAACATATCTGCTGCTTCCAGCTTCCCCAGCCCCTCAAGACGGTGGGGTACCACGTGTTTAGTAATAGAGACAATAGTAGCAGTAACCACCGGCATGAATCACATTGTTCTTCTGAACCAGGCACTATATACTAAAGGTTTTACGTGACTTACCTCATTTATGACGTCAGTTGTATGATGATTGCCTGTTTTCTTTTCCATCTCCCTCATGTGAGGTAGGGACAAGGACTGTGCCTTATCGTAGTTGCTCAATAAATAGATGTGGAGTGAATGAGTGACTGGTTCTCACAGACTTATGACAGCCGTCACTATCGCCACCACCATCACCCCAAACTCTGGCACTGTCACTTCCCAGGCATCACAGTCAGCATCTCCTTTCCTTTGTCACCATTACTGAGATCAAACTTCCTTAGCTATTAGTATCTTATCACATCAGCAGCAGCAGCCTGCAAATCATGCCACCGACTTCATCCTTATGTGTGTTTTCGTGAAATAACGGGTGTGCTTTAGAAAGTCGGGACATGAAAACATGGAGTTGCCAACAGGGCTCTGAAATAGATGTGAGGGATGGAAAAGAAGAGTGGAGGAGAGCAGGGCACAGGGCGGGTGGAATGGGTGAGGGCCGGACTGCCAGGACGGGCCAGCCTTGCAGGGCTAACCGCCGAGGAGGAGGGCCAGGAACGAGACCTGCTTTCACGGAGTGTCTGCTCAGTGAAGACCATGTTGCACCTTCATCTGCTCCTGCAGGTGACCTCACCTCTTCCCAGGACCAGTGTTTCCCAAATTTTTGCAATGGCTTGGAACCTGCCTACCCTCGCCAACTAAGCCAATAATCCCATGGCTATCCCTTCTTTGCTGCCTCCCGATGCCTTCCTTCCTTCATTCTCTCCCTTTCTCTTTCCTCTCCTCTCCCTTCCCCTCCTCTTTGGTCTCTCTCCCTCTCTCCCTCCCATTCTTCCTTCCTTTCTATAATTTTGGAAAGAGAGCTGACGTCCTTTGAGATTTTACTCTGCCGGGTGCTGTGCTAATCCTTTTCATATACATCAACCTGACCGCAGCTTCCTCCCAGCGAGCCCACATTGTAAGCATTATTATCCCCGGTTTGGAGGAGAAAACTAAGGTTCAGAGTGAGGAAGGAGTTTATCCAAGGAAATGGCAATGGTGGAGCAGCAGTTTGAACTGAGAGCTGGCTGTTGCTGACATTCCTCTTTCCGCTACTCCACCTGCCTCTCCTAAAGACATCACACTTCTCGCTTTAAAAGGAGCCATTGTTTCCAAACGCAAGCAAATTGGTTTTCTTGACTTTAGATTAAAGTTGGGAAGCTCAAGACTCCAGAATCAGATCCCTTAGCCACAGCTGTCCTCTGTTCGCTCATGTTAGCTTATTCAGGTCAGCTGAGAGCCCTGACCTTCACCGAGGGGTCTGCCTTTCTCAAACACCTAAAGAAAGCAGCAGCAAATCCCTGTCACCACCAGTCCCCCTCCTGACTCTCTCCTGCATGTGAAGAAAAGCCATTTCAACCTAAAAGTCCATTGATGGATGAGTGGATAAAGAAAATGGGGTGTATACATACAATGGAACATTATTCAGCCTTCAAAAAGAAGGATATCCTTCCATAGGGATCAGCGTGGCTCAACCTCGAGGACGTTATGCTGAGTGAAACAAGCCAGTCACAGCAGGACAGATACTGCCTGATACCTCTTACGTGAGGTCTATAAAGTAGTCAAACATAGAAGCAGGGAGTGGAATAGTGGTTGCCTGGGCCGTGGGGAGAGGAAAATGGGGAGTTGCTTTTCAACTGGTATAAAGTTTGTTACACAAGATGATTAAATTCTAGAGATCTGCATTGTGCCTATCGTTAACAATACTGTAGGAAGTACGCTTTAAAATTGTGAAGAAGGTAGGTCTCATGTTAAATGTTCCCAAACAATAAGAAAAACGTGTGTGGTGGAAGAGGCTATTTAAAGGACCAACTTAAGTTTCAGGAAGCCACATGTAAATATTTCATTGTCCAAGGATTTTCAGATATATTTCTCTTGTATGCACTTTCAAGGGAAGATATAACTTTAATTATAAGATCTAAGCATTTCCCTCCACCCTGTAACCTTTTGGACAACATTTGGGACCTTCCTGAAATTGTCACTAGGGGAAGGAAGGCCATTAGCTGCTAACATGAGGCCCAACTTGGAGTAAATTTTAGAGACTTTTCAATCATTACAGAGATGAATCCTCAAACAAGTTCCTTTGGCAGATCAAGTCAATGAGTCCAACAGGACCACACAGCCCCAGATCTCAGCAGGCCTGGAACATTTGGCATTAAATGGGATTCCATTTTGTTGGAATGATGATGAAGCTTCGTGGATTTCTATTTAAAACATGAATCTTAACTTACTTTGAAGAACCCCACAAATATCTGGCTCTGGCTTAGCCCAGGCAATGAAAAACACTTTATGTACAGAAGAAGGCTGCTGTTTTTGTGATCAGAGTTTGATTTTATGGTACTGTCTGGACATTGTAAAGAACTGAATTTTCTCATAGAACTTTTCCGGTCGATGCAAAGGTAGAATATTCTTTAAAAGGATAGAAGGAAATATATAAGGAAGGAATATGTCTAGTATTTAGAAAGCACCCAGGCAACTGGAAGTGCTTTTTAAAATATATGTTCTCTAGAGCTGTGCCATCCAGCACAATAGCCACTAGGTACATGGGGCTATTTAAATTGAGATTAAAGCTAAATAAAATTTAAAATTCAGTTCATCAGTCACACTAACCATATTGCTCTATAGCCACGTGTAGCTATTGGCTGCCATATTGGATAGTGCAGATATGGAACTTTCCACCATCACAGAAAGTCCTATTGGAGGGTGTTGCTCTTGGGAAAAATCATTTATTAACATCACAGTTTCTGTTCCCCGTATCCACTCCCACCACCCCCTCCCCTACTTTGTTCTTCAACTGCCAGAGTTTTTCTGGTCTCTCTCTGCCGAGAAGTGGGAAAGTAGCTATTTGCTCTTAGGTAAAGATGATAGAGTGTGTAAACGCCTAGATACCCCAGAGGGAATTAGTCTTCATTAGTATGTGTCTTCCCGGTTAAGTTACTCAGCAGGCAAAGGCACAATGCATTCAAATACCTGGAATCACTACATGCCTTAATAGCACCCACCTTGGTGCGGTTACAAATCAGTTTAGTTAATCCATTTCTCCTCAGCTTTCTAAGTGGATAATTGAATTCACTCTTTTGCAGTATTGGCCTGAGTTCCGAGTTTAGATCTAGAAGCCTTGTGCCCGCCCTGTCCCACGCTTATCCCACCCCAAGCTAGAATGATTATCTATACTGGCTCTGCCCTGAGCTTCAGGAGCGCAGGGACCATGTATTATTCATCGTTGTAGCGCCAATGCCTAGCCCCAGGACATGGCATGTGGAAAGCACCCAGTGAATGTTTGCTGAAGAAATTAGTTAATCAATTACATCATCAATCAAGATGCCTTCAGTTTTCCCAGTAGGACTTTCACTAATTATTCCTACAGAGTTCGGTCCCCAGCATGGTGATTCGCAAATCTGGCTGCACAGTAGAATCACCTGGGCAGCTTTTAGACCCTCCTGATGCCAGAGCCCCTGCCCCAGACCAAGAGAATCCAAATCTCAGATGGCGGGGCTCAGGCGTCGGTAGGATTGCATTTTGCAGTCAGGGGTGAGAACCGCCGCAGGTGTCTGATTTGGCAGCCGTCAATAACTTTTCCTCCTTTTTGACATGCTTGCCCCAAGTCCCAGCTCATCCACTGTCGCTTTTGCTGCAAGAGTAACAAGAATATGGTCTTAATAGTTACCTTACTCAGTTATGATATAGTTGTGTCCCCACTGCTCCAAAAAGAGATCATGGGAAGAGAAGCTCCCCTCGGAAGCTTGATTTCAATGTCTTAGCGAAGATTCAGGGAGCGATGTATTGAAACAACACATGAGAATCTCTTCCTTTAAACTTCCTCACTGGAAGTTTAAGTTGTGAGTAAATTTGATGTCATGTTGAGTTTTCAAAAGCAGAATACAAAGCTGCAGGCATGCTATGATAGTAAGTGTGAACAGTATGTCTACATGGAAACAAAAAGTCTTCAAGATAAATGAACTAACTCTCTCGTAGTAATTGTGGGTAAAGCAAGAAGTGGGGATGCGGGAAGAGCAGGGAATGGATTCTAGGTCCTACCATGAGAATCAGCTAGGACAACGTGCACTGGCTGCAAGGATCTCCCCATGGGCTGGATGAAGTGCGCTGGGTGTTCCCAAAGGTCAGCCCAGACAGGAGGAAGGAGCTCGGAGAAGTGACTGAGCCAGGGTCAGATCAGGAAGGCAACCCCAAGCACCAGATACAAAAGGTGTGGGAGGAAGAAGATGATCAGGCAAGACTAGCCAGGAGGGAGATGGGAGGGAGATGGGGTCAAGTATGGGCTGAGGGCTCAGGACTGAGGCCGGGAAGCGCCAGGCGTCCTGTCACACGGGCCCGGCCTACACTCTCAGACGGGGTGGCTTCTAAAGAGGGGCCTTTGACAAGATTTTTGTTTCTTCTTCTCCTTTCTTTTTCCAAGTATCATAATAGTTTCCTAACATTAAAAAATGTGTGACTGTGCATTGCAAAAATAAACCAAAAGAAATAGGATGAAAACTACTAATAAAAGCTGTTTTTTGAGCATCTACTATGTGCCAAACACCAAACAAGTCTTTGCATACATGTCTCAGTTAATCCTGTCGATAAACCCGAGATGTTGTCATTATTATCTCCACTCTAAAAAAGATGAGAAAACTGAGGCTAACCGACCTGTCCAGGGTCACGTGACCACCATGTGGTCCGGCCAGTCCATATCTGCATGACTCCAGAGAGGTACCTCTGCTCACATACCCAGATCCAGCTTCATCTGAGTGTTCAGAGATGGCCTCATCCCACCCCAGCTCCACACCTCACCAAAGGCCACCTATCTGTCACCAGGAAAGGGACGGGCTCACGCCAACGCTGGTTCTCCTCTTCATTTTCATTATATGGTGGGGGTTTTTATGAGACTCTACCATGAGCTGTTTTTCAGATTTATTTAATTCATCCATCATGCTCTGAAGCCATTTGCTTTTTTATATTGGACAGATGTAATGAGATTTTGGACACTAAAAAATGTTTTTATTAAAAGTTATGACCCAGAGCTAGTTGGTAGGGGCCATGCTATAAATCCCTAGAAGGGTGTGAATTTATAAAGGATGTAGCGACATAACCTTAACCTTTCAGGCCACACCGTAGATTACAGGATCACTTAGACTAATATTGTCTCGCTACCTCTCCCCACCTCTGGCCAAGTAATAATGATAATAATGCATGTGGTTATCTGATGTGGCTTGCCCTCCTCTCGGCTGCAGTTGACCCTGGGCCAGCCAGTGCCTGGTGGAGGCAGGTCGTTGATGACAGAGTTCGCTGGCAGTTGGTCATGGTGGCCTCAGGCACGTGGGTTCTCCTGCTCTGCAGCCCTGTAACTGGGGCTGAGTGATGTCACAGCCACATCTGCTACAAACAGGGTGAAAGTGATTATGGGGGATGACTTCTCCACTCCTCCATTGCCAACAGGAAGCCCTCCTCAAAATTAGGAAATGATGTGATTATTTCTGTTCATACATAATAACTCCAACTTAATGTCCATATTATCAGATTCATGAACGTTACACTACTTGGAAATCATCCAAAGAATAATTAGCTTATATGTATAGACCAAAACATGGTCATTAGAAATATATATGTATGTATATATAGTAGATATTATGTGTATTATCTATAATATATGTTCCTGTTGTGACTTTGTTAAATTAACATTTGTTAAGCAGAGCCCTGTCGATGGTGAGCCATAGTTCAACAGAAGACGGGAGACGGCAAGGGAGTTGAAACAGAAGTTTATTAGTCACAGGCCCTGGGGGAGGGGCCACGCAGGGAGGTCAAGGCAGGGTGCAGGCAGAGAGAGCCAGGCAGGACCCAGGGCTCAGGCCTTTGTTAGGGAACCAGGGGAGAGTGCTTCAGAGTTCCTGGGCTGAGGCTGAATTGGTCAGCTCAGACCCAGAAGAGCAGGGTTCTGGTAAGCTTCCAGGGGTCTTATTTAAGAGGCACATGGGAGAGGGCCCTGGCAGGCGGGGGGACTGCTTGTCACAGGGGCTGTTGGGGAGGGCTGTGAGGAATGACACCGACCGACACCGACAGCACTCGTGACTCTGCAGGCTGTGCCCTAGGGCGTGCCTCACTGCGGGGTCTGGTGTCAGTTCAAGGCCCCGGCAGGCCACTCAGCCACACAAAGTGGGATGCTGAGGTCGCAATATTACGGAGTAGTTTGGTGAAATTGTCCACAATTATAAACAAATAAAAAATTAACAAAACAATTAGATTTGGTCAACTGCCGGCTACTTTTAGAACATGCATTCGTGCCCGTATTTTTGAGCACTGCTCTGTGCCAGACCCTCTGTGAGCTGCTGGGGATTCAGGAACATGTTCCCTGCTTCAGGAAGCTCACAGGGCAGCAGGCACAGATGATGTGCTGCTATTCTCAGGAGAGGACTCTCGGCTCACAAGACTGAAGAGGGAGGAAGGCTTCATGGAAGAGGTGGCCTTTCAGCTGGGTTGAGGAATCGGGTGAGCTTGGAGCTAGCAGGGGTGAGGAGATGAGCGTTTCAAGCAGGGAGAACACCGTGTGCAAAGGCACTTACAGAACCAGCTGTTCACAGACTGCTCCAAAGAGTCACGTTTGCCTAAAGCACACGATGGCGTGTTTTCCTTTTAAAACAAAAATCTCAGGGGTTGCCATCATGCTCTTATCTGTTGGCACTGTTGAGACTGGCTGGGTAAGGTCTGTAATTTTAGAAAGATGGACTTTAAACTTACAAACTTACGGGGGCCAGCCCGGCAGCACAGTGGTTAAGTTCGTACGTTCCACTTCAGTGGCCCCAGGTTCACCGGTTCAGATCCCAGGCGCTGACCCACACATCACTCATCAAGCCACGCTGTGGCAGGCGTCCCACATATAAAGTCGAGGAAGATGGGCACAGATGTCAGCTCAGGGCCGACCTTTCTCAGCAAAAAGAGGAGGATTTGCAGCAGATGTTAGTTCAGGGCTAATCTTCCTCAAAAAAACAAAAAAGCAAACTGACCTTTGCTGTGTTTCCTAATCAGGCCCATGTTTTTTTTGTTTTTTTAAAAGATTTTATTTTTTTCCTTTTTCTCCCCAAAGCCCCCTGGTACATAGTTGTATATTCTTCGTTGTGGGTCCTTCTAGTTGTGGCATGTGGGACGCTGCCTCAGCATGGTTTGATAAGCAGTGCCATGTCCGCGCCCAGGATTCGAACTGACAAAACACTGGGCCGCCTGCAGCGGAGCGCGCGAACTTAACCACTCAGCCATGGGGCAAACCCCAAGCCCATGTTTTATCATCTGCTTATGCTAGGAACATATTCCAGGGTTTTCACAGTACAATGGCAAGGGCTCCCGCCTACTGAGACCACGGGAGTGTAAACCATAGACCCCATCATCATTAAACTCATAAATCCATGTCATTTGTGTGTCATTCACTTTCATCCTCATTCATCATCCCTTACACTTTCAGAACAGCCATGCAATTGAAGATTTTGAAGAACGGTTTGCTGCAGCCACCCCGGTAAGAATGAGAGGGCTCCGTCTGGTTAACTGTTTTTAACTGTCTCATGTCATCACCCCATCGTTCATCTCACGCTCATAAGTCGTGCCTTGTGGTTACAGAACAGAAACCTGCCAATGGACTTTCATGAGATTTTTGAGGTAACAAAGGTAAGGCCTCCAGGCTCTTGTCATATGAGAGTTGTTCTGGTCATTCTCATGCGTTCTACATTATCCTCACTTGGCCAGGATGAATGGCAGGCGCTCGCTCTGCTCTCTCCGGTGGGTGCCTATTCTGATGTTCACAGAAAGACTATTGGTGAGCCTGCGGTGAGGTCAATTAGTGAGAATGTGTGTATGTGTGTGTGTGTGTTGGAGAGGAAGTGGCACCCCTTCATTTCATTCAACAAATAGTTTTCAAGCTCCCAACATATCCCCGGCATAGTGATAGATGTTAGAGATGCAGTAGAGAGGAAGACATGGGCCCTGTCCTGAGGAAGCTCATTGTACAACATAGTGACATAGTGCAACACTGCACAGCAAAGGATGGGATGGGGTAGGGTAGAGAGCCAAATGTAGTGTAGTAGAACAGACACATAAAGAGGATGTGCTAAGTGCACCTGTGGGAGTGAAAACCAGGCAAGGCTGCTCTTCAGTGGGTATACCCTGGAATAGATGTGCTGGTTGGCAGCCAGTGTTTACTCAGCTTGGTTGATGCACAGGCCAGTGAATATTATCAGCCCTGAGTACAGGATGTTTGGGAAGCCTCTAGGGGAGGGGTCCTCAACATTGGCTGCAAACTAGAATCACCAGGAGAGCTTTGAAAGTCCAAGTTACTAGGCTATACTTCAAACCAACTAATTCTTGAGGGGTGGGAACCAGGCATCTGTATTTTTCCCCTGCTGCACCCAAAATTGAGAACCGCTGATCTGAGAGTGTCACATAAGCTGTTCTGAGCAGTGGAATGGGTGCAAATTGAGTTAGGAAACACTTTCCAGAAAAGAAAAAAATCCTTCTAATTTATGTCCTAAAGGATGGGTGGGAAAGGCAATGGGGGAAGGAATGAGTGCTCTGAGGAGGACGAGGAGCATGTACAAAGGCACATCTCAGCCTTCATCAGCAGCCCTTCAGGGCTTCTCTCTAGCACGCCGGGAGGCCGGTGGCAGCATTCTAGTTGAGAGAAGGACCGGGAGACATCTTGAAACAGCAGTGGTACAGCACTCCAGATATTATTGTGGAAACATCCCTGTTCACATTAAAGAATGGCTGGGGTGGGGACTGGCCTGATGGAGATATTGAGGGGGGCTCCTCCCTCCAAAGCCAAGCCACTCCTCCTCCCCATCATGGGTTTGGCAGCTTCCAGTGTCACTCTGCTTACCTGGAACCTGCCCAGGGCCTAGAGAAGGGGCAGAATCTGCCATCGACAGATGTCTCCTCTAAGACATCTGAAGTGCTGGGATGGATGGGCGAGTGGGCATCTCGAAGCAAGCTCCCTGATGACCTCCTCAGATGCTTGTGCACCATGGCAGAAATTTTCGGACCCTGACTTCTGCTTAGGGAAGATGGTGGGGCTGGGCTTCCCCCATTTAGGCGGTCTAACTAGGGCTTGGTAAAGTGAGCGATAGATAAGCAAGGGGCTGCTTGGTCCGTGGTCAAGTCCAGCTGCTTTTAGCTGACTGACGAGAGGCACGACTCTTAAGCTCTCAGTCTCACTTAGTCATCTGCACCATGAGGACAGTGAGAGACCTGCGCTGCCAACCCGGGGGAGCCCCCGTGAGCGTCAGGCAGGATGATAATGTAGGAAAATGCAGTGTAAACTGTAAAGTGTTTTACAAATGTGAATGTTCGTTTTATTCTCTCGAGGTCTTTAAAATGATTAATTATGAGAAAATTATCAGATGGAACATGGCTTATTAGGTTACAAATAAAAGGACTAGGATTAACATGGGGAGAGAGGCTGTGAAAATAGATATTATTCCAGATTTTCAATCACATATGGTTATTAGAATTATTTTTATTTTATGGCCTAAGAATCCCCTTTTTCTATAAAATTTAATTAACTCAAGGTTCTATTTAAACAGCAAATGCAATGGAATGAAATAACAATCTCTGTTTTATGCCTCTGCATGTTTTCCTCGTTTAATCCTTGAGTGAAAATCATCTGGCAAGAGGAAGTCTCTATCTCAAGAATGAAGGTTATTTTCAAAGTTGTGCTGAAGGAGAAAATTAGCCAATAAATTATATTTATGATGTTAGTAAAAGTGTGCCACGAGTTCAACACATTTGAAATGTAAATTGTGTGACTTAATTATTAACTTCATTTTAATATTTTCCTACCACTGAAAATAGTTGTGGGCCATTTTAAAAGCATTGAGTTCCAATTGCAAGAAAGCCCAGAGGCTTCATTTGAATTGATTAAATAGAATTATTTCTTTTATGAATTTAGGAAAGAGCCTAAAGGAGTGGCCTAGTTTCACCAAATAATATAAAATATTGTTAACAAGTTAAAGAAGCCTTACTGAAGACAAGCAAGTATTTAGGATCCAGCCAGACTTGGGAGCAGCCTGCATGCTGGCCACCTCATTGCTGTCTCCTAAATCTGGAATGGTGTTGTGTGAGACAGAATCAAGGCAGTGAAGAGTTCGTGGAAAAGAAGGAAATGCACGCAAGTCCCACACGACCTTGCCCGTGTCCACGTCACCAACCTCCTCTCTGCTCCTCTCTCCACCATCATGCTGGTTACACCTTCTGCTTGTACCCAGCTACGCAGGCTGTTCCAGGCCTCTGTCTTTTTGCTCACATCCTTTCATCTGCCTGGACCGTCCCTCCTCTCCTTGATTGCTGGCCAACTGCTTCTCTCCTTCAGGATTCAAATCGGGGCTATTTCCTTGAGAAAACCCTCATGGAACTTCTTTGCCAAAAGCTGGCTGGATCTCCGCTCATCTGTTGGTGGCCAGGAACGGTCCCTTCTTTGTGGGAATCGCAGAGATCCGGCCGCGCCTGGTTAGAACTGCATTAGAGCTCAGGGCCCATACCCCATGCTGCAGGCCAGCAGGCAGGCGCTCCCCGCTCTTTCTATGGAGCGGTGTTTTCAGGTTTCCCCGATTAGAAGCTATCGCTTAAAATCCAAAGATGAGCAGAACATGTCTTCCCCTCAGTGGGCAGGTTTGCACAAAGCACATGATTATATACTTTGTCAGGCCATTTGATTCCTGGCCACAGACTCCCACGGTCTCTGGAGCTGGAAGTGCATGCAGATTAATTTCTGAGTGTATCTTAAAGGGCTTCTTCCGCTGCTCTGGCTGGCCTTGCTCAGACACTGCCGGATGATGGATGGGAATGTAGACGGTACCGTGTCTGTGGTGATGGAGTTCCTAGGAGTGATTAATAGTGTATATACTGGGCTGTTTTTGATGTCCTTCCTGGTATTAAATGATATGTTTTCTTTTCCTCCAACTGCATTTGTTATCCTAAAGATGGACTCTTTCAGGGGCTGTCATTGAACCGTATGTTCTTTAGACAGAAAATTCAAGTCCTGGCTAGGTGACCTTGAGGTTGCCTCTGTGAGACTCAGTCGATTCATCTGTAAGAAGGGGAGTGATGATCCCCAGCTCTCAGCGTTAGTGGTGCTGGGATCACCTCCTGAGAGGTGGCCGGGAAGTCACGTCTTGTGGTACTTAGCACAGGAAGTGCATCTTGGACATGTGGATACACTTATGAAAGACAAACAAGTGATGAGGTGGGCTTCTTGCCTGTATCTCCTGGAGAAGGGGGACAGTGCTGGCATTCGAGGGTCAAGACGTGTAAAGTGGTATTATTATTGCTTATGGGAGGCAGTCAAGCCCAGATAAACAGCCAGACACACTGAAGCAAGAATTGATTCTGGCCACATCCAAGATGCGTCTTTGGGATCCTGAGGTATAGTAATGACCAACTGAACTTATCGTTTATATAGTCATGATGAAAAAGAGAAATGTGTGTCCTCCTATTCTGTTTTTAAAGCAGTATCCAGCAACGTCAGCGTTCCTTGTAGTTACATCATTATCTTTTTGTCTTTTCAGGCTGTGACCCAATTAGAACTTTTTGGGGACATGTCCACCCCTCCTGATATAACCTCTCCTCCTGTAAGTACGCACTGCCCTCTGAATCCTGCCTCCCTCCCCTTTCCTTCTTCAGTCGCACGGTGGCAAGAATATGGGCTTTGGGTGGAAGAGGCCTGCTGGTGGATTTCAACTTGGGCTCTTTCAAGCTGTGTGATTTGGGCGAATTGACTAGCAATTCTTTTTGAAGAAAGGAATTATGAGAAATAAATGAGACCATGCATCAGCAATTACAGTCCATCCCCTGGGTACTTACTTTTGTGCTTGGCAGTGGAGAGAGGCGTGAATGGGATGTGGTCCCTGCCTGCAAGGCGCACACAGTCTACTTGAGTAAATGGGCAAGAAACCCAACAGGACAACAGACACAATGAGCATTTGTCAGCACCTGCCCAGAGCCCGCGCAGCCAGGTGGTCAGATCAGTGCAGGAAGCATCTTCTCCCGGCCCCTTTCTGCTCTTTCCTCTCTCCTTTCTTTCCCTCCTCTCCTCCTCTTCTTTTTATTTCCTCCCCACTTTCAATCCTCCTCCTAGCTTTGCTGAACTTCTCATGAAGTTTCAGATTCCCAGCTCCAGCTTCAGCCAGCAAGAGATTGTAGGGAGCCCTAATTTGAAAATGAAAAGAAGGAAAATCAAAGCAAAGTAGAATCCCAGTGCTTTGAGAACTGGATGCATTCAAAGGCACCGCTGCAGCCACTGCAAAGAACAGAGTGCTGACCGCCTTCAGCTCCCACGGGCCCATGCCCCGGAGCTGGGCGGAGAGCAGCTGGCTGCAGCTGCACCAGCTGAAGCTGCTGCGAGGCAGCAGCTCCTCTGGGCACTGTGCAGTGGTGCCAGCCGAGGGATGGTGCTATGGTTCATTGGCAAGATGCGCCTCACAGAGAATAGGCTGTAACCTCACCACTGAGGACAGATGGCACAAGGCCCTGCTGCCCACAGCTGCCTCCAGGGGATCTCGGCACAGCTGCCCTACTCCCAACACCTGATGTCCATAGCAGCCGAGGGAGGGGACAGCAGCTCCTTTCTCCAGGGAGGCTGGATAGCTCTAGCCATTCTCATCCTCTTCTCCATCCCAGGCTAACAGCTGCATCCTGGGCATTTGGAATCTCAGAACCATGGGGCTGTGGAGCTAGAAAGGTCTGAAGAGATCTTCGAACCTATCCCCTTCATTTTATAGATGAGCAAACTGAGTCCTGGAGAGGGCATGTGACTCACCCAGGGTCACATAGGGGAAAAGAGAAGAGTGTTGATTGTGTTTCAAAATGCTTAACACAGCAGCTCATGGCTGTGTTTCTGGCCCTGAACCCAAGTGCAATCCAAATGGGTATTTAATAATCCTCAGAACAATGCCATTCGTCCTGCAAGCTGCTGGTCTAAAAATGGACTTGACTAATTGCCGTGGTTTCAGGATTAATTGCTTGCCCCAGTCTATTCCAAGGGAAAAAAATAAGGATATTATGGCATGGAATAGACATACTCTGTAGGCAAAAGGCTGCTGTAATCGGGTGTGGACCTCAAAAAGAAAGTGAGCACTGGTGTGTGTGTTTGAGCACCCTCCCCTTGCCCACCAGCTCGTGCTGCGGACCTTTCTGGAATTTCAGCACCGGCTGGGCGTGGTGAAGTGTGCCGCTGCTCAGGCAATCTTTTATCATCCTCTTGAACATATGTACTTCTTTATGCAAGTGAAGATTCAGGCAGGATTCTGGGAGGCACTGGGATACAAAGGTCTCTGTCCAGTCGCTATGCTTTCTTTGTTCCTTTAGCCAACGACTGTCTATTTACCATGCATTGAGTGACAAGCCTTGAGCCAGGTGCACAGTAGGTCCTGGGTGGGTGTATGTCAGTTTTAACTGACCACCTCTAAAGCATGAAAGCCAAACATTATGGAATTATTTGATGGCCTGAAGACACCTCCCAGGGTCTCAGCACCTACTGTATGCCTCAGCGTGATACCAAGTGGTTCAAATGCAGGACCTTATTTAATTCTCACAGCAGCTCTAGAGGCAGGCATCATTTTTCCGGTTTTGTAGATAATCTACGCAACCAGCTCATGGTCTCCACACCACCTTAGTGGCCTGGACAGTGGCTCGGTTCAGCAGCACCCCCTTCCACTTAATTCCTGCCTCTCCTGCCTCCCATCCTTGAGGACAGCTGAGCCAGGTCTCCCGGGATCCTCATGCACCCTCTGCCTCTTTCTGTCTGCAGACTCCTGCCACTCCAGGTGATGCCTTTATCCCGTCTTCATCTCAGACACTTCCGGCGAGTGCAGACATGTTTGGCTCTGTACCTTTTGGCACTGCTGCTGTACCCTCAGGTGAGCCCTCGTCCACTTGTTTCCCTGCCTTTGGCCCCCACTCATCAAGACAGACAAAGGGTTGACTTGAGCCAGCTGCCCAATATGCTAAACACTCGTGGAACCACCGTCCTCGCCTTGTGACTCTTCGGGTGACATCAAGAAGCTGTCATTTGGGGTGTGTGGGTGGTGGTTACAAGCTGTGGTATGCTGCTTGGCTGGAATTCAGTGGTGTCTTTCACCCGGAAAGGTCAAAATTCCTGGTTACTGAAGTGTATTTAGCTTTAGGGAGCTTGGGCACACTCAGCCATGCAAATCAGTGCAAGTCCATTTCCTCCTGTCCATCTCAGCCAGAGGGAGGGAAGTCGGCGAGTGGGAGAGGAGAGGAGTCAACCCTGCGAGGACCTCCTGAGATCTGGCTGATAGAAGGCACCTGCCTCATTCGGTGAAGACTCAGGACGGGGAGCTTCCCCACACAAAGGGGGACACCTAAGGGACAAAGCAAACGGCTCACAGTCAATTGGGAGGGTGATAGGGCACCTGGGGATTTGCAAAGAATTTGTTCTGTTTTCCTAATATTCTTAAAAATATATTTACTAATTTTACAACAGGGTAAAAAATATATATAGTAACAGTGTTGCAGATGAGTTACAAACTGGTAAGAATCTCAGGCATCTTAACTTGTTTCCATGGCATCAGGCACTCCATGTAGCCAGGGCACTCTACTTGGAAATGGCCAAGGGTGATATTCTGCTTTTTACAGACACGGGAGCCCTAAAGACTTTTTTCCTTCTTTAACTACATATTTGAAATCGGTGGCTTCATCTTTCTGTTTTTACTTTATTTTTGTAAATGGCAAATAGAATTGAATATTTTAGAATACAAATCTTGCATTTTTTCCTATAAATGATTACTTTTAATTATATACTGTTAGAAGCAAATTCTTGCCATCAAATATAAACTTTGCTGTTATTCAAAGTGAATTAAAAATTCATAGTCTTTGCAGAAATAGTTACAGTTATTCCTCATGAGCTCAAGGATCATTATGAACTTTTAGAAGCCACAGAAGTTGGTAGCCACTGGATCTAACTTACAATTTCGAATCTACAGGTAACTTAGAAATTTGTATAATTGCTAAGCTTCCCAGTTGAGTCTGTTTTACCCATCTCTAAAATGGGACAGTGGTGATGACTAGCTTTCCTTACCTAAAATGGATGTTAAAATTTCCTTGGGAATAGTATAATAGAGTATGTCATTTTAAATAAGAATAATAGTTTTCCATCAGAAATGCACCACCTGGGGCTGGCCCCATGGCCAAATGGTTAAGGTTGCATGCTCTGCTTCGGTGACCCAGGGTTCTCCAGTTCAGATCCTGGGTGTGGACCTACACACCGCTCACCAGGCCATGCTGTGGTGGCTTCCCACATAGAAGAACCAGAATGACCCACAACTAGGATATACAACTATGTACTTGGGCTTTGGGGAGGAAAAAAAAGAAATGCACCACCTTCCTGTGGCACCAGCCTGGCCCAGAACCCTGTGTGTTACCCCGTTATTGGATCCCTGAAGATATACTGGGACAGATGACAGGAAATCCAGGCACCAAACTTACTAATGTGCAGGCATGTTCATTCCACGAATATTCACTGAGTGCCCACTATGGTCCAGGTCCTGCTCTAGGGGCCGGAGATGTGTCAGTGAGTACGACAGGCACAGACCTCTGCCCGCAGAGGGCCTATTTTCTTTTGGGAGGACAGACAGCAACATAAAAAGAGTGACTTATGTAACATGTTAGAAGATGTTAAGTGGTATGGACAGAAGGAAATGTAGAGCAGAGGATGGGGCTTTGGAGCAGGCGGAGGGCAGCTGTCAATGGAGGTGTGGTCAGGAGGGGCTCACACAGAGGTGAGAGGTGAGCAGACTGGAGGGGCGGGGGGTCAGGAGGTGTCAGAGGTAAAGGACCATATAAATTCTATATAAATGTTGAGGGAATCCCTTACTTTTAGTGTTTTCCTTACATTTTAGTCTGCCTTTTTTTTTTTTTTTCCCAAATAATGAGGGTATCCCCCGGTGCCAGCATCTGGTTATAAATTGCAATTTTCAACATTTTAAAAAACTCTAACTGCAAGGCAATAATGCAGGTGTTTCCTTTCACTTCACAGCAAGATTCATGATTGATCTGAACTCTGTAACGTAAACAGATGCACCTTAGCACCTCCACCCTCCACTGGTGAACGGTGAACGTTAATGAGTAAACGGTTACTAAGCTGCTAAGTGGCTGCGGTGGCAGCTACCGAGTGGCTCCCTGTGTCCACTGCTACCACAGCCCTGCCCCTGAGGCATCGCATCAGGCATGCACACACCATGTGACCAAGGAACCTTAGCTCACAGGTCTGGGGAGAGCCCAGGCGGCAGGGACCCCCCAGGAAAAGCCAGTGAGACCTGCAGGTTCCCAAACGTGATACCCACTTACCCTGTGTTGCCTTTCTTTTTTTTTTGAATGTTGTATTTTGGTCTGAAGCAGATGGCATGAAGCCAGAGAGACATGCTAATAGCTCTCCAGAAAAGTGTGCACAGCCCATCTGTTGGTTCCTTGTGTAAAAAAAAAAGATAAGGGGGAAAAACCTGCCACCAACAGTAGCATCATCAGAGATCACAGCACTTATGGATCTGGGAGTTTAATTGTACACTTGGAAAAATTCAGTGAAGACATTTATTCTACTATGACTCATTCACCTTTATGTAGAGCCTTTTCCAGTCTCAAGCATTTATGGAGCAGCTGATATATGCCAAAAACTGTACTAGACAGAGGGAGGGAGAGAGAGAGAAAATAAAGGGTTCCTGCTAGCAGACGCTTTCCAGCCTAATGAGGGAAGTCAGAATAACTGAGCAATTACAACCCAGTGTGACAAGTGCCGTGCCAAAGATGAACACAGGGGACAGCACAGGCCCGGCGAAGGAGAACCAACTGGAGTCTAGAGGGCAGGGCAGACCCCTGGGAGGTCATACTGAGCTGAGTCTCAGAGAGCAGGTAAGAAGTAGTGGCCACGTGAAGAAGTTGGGGCCACTTTCCCGGCAGGTGGACCAGCAGAGACGAGAGAGCAGGTTGAGTGTCGTTTGCAGCTGCTGCAGGGAAAGGTGCCAATGGCAATAACGAACTGAAAATGGGGCTGAAGGGGGACAAAGGGGGCTGACCCCCAAAGGCTCATAAACCAAGCTAAGGCATCTGAGCTCAAGACAATGAAGCACTGTATTTGCATTTGAGAACAGACCTCTCTTGGCAATGAGGAGGGTGGGATGGAAGCAAAGTAAAAAGCAGACTGGCTGGAGGCTGAAAACTTCCATCCATTCACCAACATGGGCATCAGGGCGGGGGTGGTTGAAAGATCTGTGGCACGCCTCGACCCTGTCAAACTCAGCGCCCCCTTTTTATAACAAGTATTTGAATGTCTCCTTTAATATCTTGACGTGAAATATGAAATTCATATATAATATAACCTACCTACCCAGTTTTTCAAAAATCAGTGTAATGCCCTATCTGTAAATAAGGCAGAAACAAACAAAAGCTAACTTATAATAGAAAAATATGTATTTCAATGAGGAAAATACCCAGGTCAACCACAGCAGAGGACATGCTGAGTGGTCAGGTGTGTCTCCCCATAAATAGAACCCCCACAGGTGCAGACCGCCCCAGGAGTGTCGCGTTGGCTCAGACAGCAGGAGAAGTCAGGGACCACGATTTTCCGAATTGCTGAACAACTCTTGACAGGGTTCCAAATGAGACAAAATACAGCCTTCCCTCAATGTGCACGGTTGTTACATCCCTGGAAAATTAAGTGCATTAAAACTGCAAAGAAACTTTGAATTTCCACATAATTCAAAGTCGAGTCTATACTCACACAGCTATAAACAGAATGTGAGATAATCCTTTGTTGTGCGCTTCGGTCCCACCGCTACAGGATCTTTAGTGTCAATGCTCTTGGCCTCTTAAATACCGGTAGTGTTGCCCTGACCACGTTATTATGACAACTATTTTGTTTGTTGACGCCCCTTCCTCATTCCATAAAAGCATTTAACACTGCCAGATTAATTAGCAAGAGCCTGCTGTCCTGTCTCTGGCCCTCTGGAGCCTCCTGTCACCTTGCAAGGAAATGACCTGACTGTGAATGTTGGCTCCATCCCTTATCAGTCAATGGAAGGTCAGGCAGATGTGAGATGGGAGCATGAGCGAGGCACCCTGCAAACAATTTCTCTGGGCTCACCAGAGTCCTGATATGACCTGTGTCATGACCAGTGCCCCGGCGCCCGCCTGTCTGCCCTTTGAAAGTTGCTGGGCTATGCTGCACCCGCCTTTCATCTTTTCCTGGTCTCTCTGCTCTGTGCCTGCAAATTCCTTCTGATAGCCATGAAAATGCTGGTTCTGAGAGGCCGGGCAAAGCTAGCTTCTCCACCCTGTGCTCTGCCTGGCCTGGTCGTCTGTCCCCCAGGCTCAGCTGCAACATGCTGGTGGCCGTTGGGGCCCCTGAGAAGGGCAGGGACCACCGGAAACCCTTGGGAGTGTCTCTGGGCCTCCAGAATGCTAAGGCATCTGATGGCTGGGCCAGGGCTTCTGACTGTGCTCAGATCAGAAATCAGCCTTGGCTTCTGGTGAGGCAGTGTGGTGCAGAGGAAAGAACACTGGCTTTGGGGACAGACAGATGACCTCAGTTCAGATCCTGATCCCACTTCACGCCAGCTGTGTGACCCTGAACATGGTGCTTTTCCTCTCTGAGCACCAATTTCCTTATCTCTAAAAGAGAGATAAAAATACCTACCCTGCGGGCATTTTATGAAGATGTAAGCACCTGACACTGTACCTCGCACGTTATAGGCATTCAATAAAAGGAACTTATTGTTATTTTTTCTTTTAAAGATTGGCACCTGAGCTAACAACTGTTGCCAATCTTCTTTTTTTTTTCTGCTTTTTCTCCCCAAATACCCCCCAATATATAGTTGTGTGTATATATATATATTTTTTTAGTTGTGGGTCCTTCTAGTTGTGGCATGTGGGACGCCACCTCAGCATGGCCTGATGAGTGGTGCCATGTCGGCGCCCAGGATCTGAACAGGTGAAACCCTGGGCCACCAAAGCAGAGCATGTGAAGCTAGCCACTTGCCCACAGGGCCGGCCCCGGGAAATTATTTTTGTTACTATTGTTATTGTAAAAAGTGTCACTTGCACTCCTTTTAAAATGATTATATCTCCCCTGAAAGGAAGAATCCAGCAAGCAGTTATCACAGTAACATATGTGAGTACACCCCCTGGAGTTTTGCAGTGCCCAACCTATGCCACTGTGTGAAGTGCTCCTGAGTGGACAATCACCTACACTTTTTCAGTTTAAAATTGGCATAATAATAATACAGAAATAATGTGTAATTATACCTAGAACTACCATTTATTGCATGGCTACTATATATCAGGCAAGCTATTATGTACTTGATAGGCTCTGTCTGATTCAGACCACGTGCATTGCTAACATTTACTGAATGTTCACTCTAATCTCCATTAATCATTAAACCAACCCAATGAGGCCGAAGGTATTTTATGCCCATTTTCCAGATCAGGAGATAGCTTACGAAGTTGCCTCTCAATGCCACAGATGAGAAGTGGTGATCTGAACACTGACCTCTCCTCTAAAACCCCAGCAGTCTGACTCTTACTCACTTTATGCTCAGCGCTGATGCCAAGAAGGAAGATGCTATAACCAGGCACTCCCACAAACAGCCTGCCTCTTAGAGAGCTTCAGCAGTTGAGAATTCCCCAGGGCTAGCAAGAAGGGGGCAAAATTCCAACCAGAGGGACCTGACTTATGATCTCTGCCCTTTCCCCTGAGCCACGCAGGCTCCCGAGGCTGCACCATGTCAGAAGCCTTTAACAACTGGAGCAGTATTGTTATCATCCACCCAAGTCTGCCTGGCTCGCCCCCTCGCTGCATCCTAGTTTCTGCTAACAAATCATCTCATTAGAGAGGTTTCGTCTGACCTCTGCGCTAGAAAGCAGGCTCCCTGAGAGCAGGGACTTCTGTCTTACTCATCGTTGCATCCCCAATCCCCGGCTTACAGCCTGACACTCAGAAGTCGCCTACTATGTTTTTGCCAATCATTTGACTCCATGAATCATTCTTTCCCAGGATGCCTGACTCTTCTTTTCCACCCTTCCAGGTTACGTTGCAATGGGCGCCGTCCTCCCATCCTTCTGGGGCCAGCAGCCCCTCGTCCAACAGCAGATCGCCATGGGTGCTCAGCCACCAGTCGCTCAGGTGATGCCTGGGGCTCAGCCCATCGCTTGGGGCCAGCCAGGTCTCTTCCCCGCCACTCAGCAGCCCTGGCCAACCGTGGCAGGGCAGTTTCCGCCAGCCGCCTTCATGCCCACACAAACTGTTATGCCTTTGCCAGCCGCCATGTTCCAAGGTCCCCTCACCCCACTTGCAACCGTCCCAGCCACGGGTGATTCCACCAGGTCAAGTCCACAGACCGACAAGCCCAGGCAGAAAATGGGAAAAGAAATGTTTAAGGATTTCCAGATGGCCCAGCCTCCACCCGTGCCCTCCCGCAAACCCGACCAACCCTCCCTCACCTGCACCTCAGAGGCCTTCTCCAGTTACTTCAGCAAAGTTGGGGTGGCACAGGATACAGACGACTGTGATGACTTTGACATCTCCCAGTTGAATTTGACCCCTGTGACTTCTACCACGCCATCGACCAACTCACGTGAGTGCTCGTCTTTGGAGACCTAAACCCAGTGACAGCGATGCCTCATTCCTGGGGTCAGAGAACTCATCTCAGTTTACATTCACAGCCCTCTTATTCATATCACTACTGGTAGTAGTAATAAGACTTACCGATTATTAGGGATCAATCATAACACATACCTACTCTATCTGTGTTATATTTATTATTTTTATACTTGTAACAGTGCTAGGGATGAGTTTGTTAGAAAGATGATGAAAGTGAGACTCAGACAAAGAGAACAGACAGAATGGTAGGACTGAACACAAGCCTGCTGTTTTCCACCATGTCACATTTTTGCCTCCTACGGTTTGTTTATTTGCTCATTCATTCATTTCCGTATATCCCTGCTTATGACACACAGATTTGGTATGGTTTACTGAAATAAAAATGAATGGCGAATGTGAATTTAAAAAAATTTTAAGGCCCAGTCCCGACAGCCTAGTGGTTAAAGTTTGCTGCGCTCGGCTTTGGTGGCCACCTTTGGTTCCCGGGCACAGAACCACAACGCTCATCTGCCGGTTGCCATGCCTTGGCAGCGGCTCACATAGAAAAGCTAGAAGTTATAAATCTGTACTGGGGTTTTGGGGAGAACAAAGAAAGAGAGGAAGATTGACAACAAATGTTAGCTCAGCGCGAATCTTTCCCAGCAAAAATAATTTTAAAAAATAAATAAATATTGGCCACCATGGAGTGCCTACTATGTGCCAGGCACTAATTGATCACTCTACTAAAAAAAGAAAAGAAAAACATTTTGGGAACAAGGATAACAAATTAGAATAGAAAATTAAGATCAGGAGAAAACTTAGGGCCGAGGTTTGGCAGCCATAACATCTCATACAACTGGTGTAGTTGAAGCCAGATTTTGGCTCAGAGCTTTGGGTGGTCAAACAGGAAAAAAGATGGTGTAGCACAAAGCTCTAGACTGGAAACCCGGGTAGCAGCTTTATTACTTAATAGTTTCGTGCCAGTGGGCAAGTCGTTTTATTTGTATGAGCCTCAGTTTCCTCGTCTGTCTTAGTCTAAGGGTTAGTAAAAGGATTTGGTATACCTGTCCTAAACCATTGCATACCTCACAAAGTTTGGAGCATTTTTATCATCATTATTATCACGTACTGAGTGGTTTGGGGCAGAGTTCTGGACCGGGGTTCTAGTCTTGTCTCCTCTACCACGAGCCGTGTCTTTGGGCAAGTGTGTGACTTCTCTTAACTTCAGCAGTTTCATGGGTAAAATGAGTGAGCTGCCTGGATAGTGTGTGCCTCCTGGTTCGGCATTCAGTGATTCTGCCTCAGCTCACTTTTCCACTGCAAGCACCTGGAAAACTGTAGCCACACAGCCAATCAAAATCCAGGTACACCTGAGCCCGTCTGTGCTTGGTCGACACCATCGAGCAAGGTGTCTGGTGGTTCAGCCTGTTTCCCGACAGTTGATAAAGGGGAAACAAAAGGCTCATGGAACAATGAATTTGGTGTTTTCATAACTGTCACAGACGATACGGATCACTGCTTGGCCAATACTGTGAATTGTCAAAAAAATCTAATGTTAACCCAATTAGGTAGTGTCGTTTCAGCCAGGTTCAGAAGGCTGCTCTGACAATGAGTGCCTTCTGTGTGTATAAACAATCTAGCTCCACACAGGCTGCATGTTCAACATGGTGGGAACATCTCTGTGAACTGGAGCTCACAAGCTTTCAATGAAGAATAATGAATAAAAAATGAAATGCTAAAGAAATGACAGCCATGCCTAAATAAGCAAGCATCTTTTAAAAACAAGTGTCCCTCTCTCAATGGGCTGGGCGCCAGCTGGAATAAACAGGGGAAGTTTAAGTTCTTTGAGGACAGGGGGTCTGTCTGAATCATTCCTACCCTTCTCATAATGCTGACAGGGTGGCTAGCACGTGGGAGGCATTTGGGAAAGGTTGTAGAGAATGAAATGAACAAAACAAAGGCCACCAGTTACTGTTGTGTTCAGAGTGGGGTTTTGCAACCTTGGCACCATTAGCATTTTGGCCCAGATAATTCTTTGTTGTGGGGACTGTCCTGTGCATTGTAGGATGTTTAGCAGCATCCCTGGCTTTCCCCATTAGCTGCCAGAGTAAACCTCCTCTCCCCTCTCAGACAATCAAACATGGCCCTAGATATGGCCAATATCCCCTGGGAGTGAAGTGCCCCAGACTGAGAGCCACAATTTGAGAGTACAGACCCTTCAAGATTAAAATGCTGGTATAAATACTTCTAGTTACGCTTCCCATCGATTTCCTCAGATAAGTATGAGCAGTATACCTCTCAGAATTGGCAGCTCAGCCTGGGCTCTCAGCCTGTAGTAAGCGATAAACCACTTCAGACACAGTTCAGAATCCAATTGCACTAATATTTACTAAATATCTGCCACATATCACGATGTTTTCATGTTGCTTATCTCGCTTAAACACACTATGACTAGTTCCATAATCATGAAACAAAACAGACTTCTGTTTCAATTAAAAAAAAAACATTTTATTTTAACGAAAATGAGTGAAACCAATCTTTATATCCTCTTCTCCATGAGCGTCACCTTTAGACTGCTTTGAGTGGAGCATTGGCTGGACCAAGAGTGAAGCTCAAATAGGAATAGAGAAACCCAGGACCTGGTAGATCCCAGTGTCCCTATTTCATAGCTGTGCAATCCTCAGAAAGCCACTTCACCTCTCTGAGCTGCAGTATGTTCATCAGAAAAAAACAGTAGGTATAATACCACGTTGAGGCGTTTGTATTAGAGAGCATAGTGAATGCACAGTGCTGAGCACAATGTCTGACTCTCTGGCGCACCGTAAATAGCGTCATTATTCTAAATACAGGTTCATCGAGGCTAGAGGTGCTCACCAAGTTTCACAATCACTCACTGACCGATGTGCAGCCAGGATTTCGTAAATTCTGGGCAGTTATGACAGGGAGGCCTTATCAATGATGTTTGAAATCCAACTACTAAATCAAGCCACAGCACCCCCTCACCTAGGGCTGAGCCGGTGACTGGTATCTCCAATACCAAATTAGAAATTATCAAAAGGAAGCGTAGCTTCAAATGGTCTATTTGTTATAAACCTCTGGGACAAATGAGACAAGGAAAATGTGGGGAGTATAGAAAATGCATATCCTTATGGAATGAGGAATAGAGTTGCCACCAGGTACTTCTGTTTTCCCAGATCACTGAGACACTCTTCATTCAACGTGCGTTCATCAAATGTGTGCTGGGACACAGAGCCTGGTTCTGCCAGATGCCACCTATGTGGCCTTGAGCAATTTAGCAACCTTTGCTTTCCTTATCTGTAAAATTGGGAAAAATCCTACCTCCCATAGGCTTTCTGAGGACTGGAGACAGTGTCTGTAAACTTTCTGACAGTGTCTGACACATAGAAGACACTCAATAAATGTACTGTCCTCTGATCGATTTGTTCATATTGAACTAACTGCGTGATGTTAAGAAAGAGAAAAGAAAGAAAATTATAGTCTAGTGGCTCTCAACTTGAGTGTGCAGAAAAACAGAGATTCTGACTCAGTAGGTCTGGGATGGGGTCCAAGAATGCACATTTCTAACAAGTTCCCAGATGTGGCTGATGCTGATGATCCAGGGCCCGTTCCTTGAGAACCACTGCCTCACTCATCAGTGTGGACCAGCTCCTTCCTGATCATCAAGTTTGTGAGAGGACAAGATAAATATGTACAGAGAGGGTATTAAACCGTTCAACTGATTTGACTTGTGATAGGAAGAAGAGTCCTGTGACTGGACTTGAGTATAACCAGACCCCTGAGGTTTCTGTGGGACACTTATGGTGCTTCCTCTTTTTGCATGGTCTCTGTGTAGCTCCAACCCCAGCCCCTAGACAGAGCTCTCCATCCAAATCGTCTGCATCCCACGCCAGCGATCCCACCACAGACGACATCTTCGAGGAGGGCTTTGAGAGTCCCAGCAAAAGCGAAGAGCAAGAAGCTGTAAGTGACCAGTTTGTTCTTTCTGTCTTTGTTTTTCCTTAAAGTTAAAACCTGTAGATCCGAAGTGGGCAATGCATGAGGAACCTACATAGAAAAGAATGCTGGCTCAGACGCTCACGTGCTAAAGGGCTTGACTACGGGGCTTTCTTTTATGTTCGGATGAGCAGCTGCAAACATTCTCCTTTCATTAAGTTATTCCTACAAGTTCGCATAATTGAGGGTGTGGCATCCTCTAACTGAAGTTGCTGCCTCCTTTAAAATAACTGACTATATGTGTGCATGAAAATGTACCCAGCTGTGTTTTATTTTCGGTTGTTGAAAAGAAAAAAAAAAAAAGTGTTATCTTCTTGTGTTCTAGCCTGATGGGTCACAGGCCTCATCCAACAGTGATCCATTTGGGGAGCCCAGTGGGGAGCCCAGTGGTGATAATATAAGTCCACAGGCCGGTAGCTAGATAGCGCAGGTCTGGGTAGGTATCTGTTCTTTTTATCCCCTTCACCATTAAGCTATCTGCTTTTCCTTTTGCTTGTTCTTCACTTCTGAAGTCACATCCCTAATGTTTGCACCATCTCTCCTTGCCTGAGCATATCCGTGATGTTCATACCATCTCTCCTTGGCTGAGCGTATCCCTGATGTTTGTCCAATCTCTCCTTGGCTGAGCATATCCCTGATGTTCACACCATCTCTCCTTGGCTGAGCATATCCCTGATGTTTGCACAATCTCTCCTTGCCTGGTGTCTGTTTGCCACCTTGATTTTCCTCATGGATGCATGACTTTTGACAAATCCTGGGAGGTGGGGTAAGGTGAAAAGTGTGGAATGGTCATAGTATTTTATTAATGATATGTTCTGAGTGGGTAGTGGTGTTAGAATGAGGCATAACCAATACCACTTAACGTGGATTCAGTTTCTGAAAGCATCAACATTCCGAGATGGACACATTCCGCCCACCCTGATCATTTCTCAGTGAGACATGGTCCAGATGCTCTCATCTTTTAAGCAAAGTGTCACTTCATTTGCCTACACTCCACAGATCTAAAGAGGTTACCAGCCAAGCACACTGAGAAGCCAGACTAAGAAGCAAAAACAAGCAGTGCTTGCAATAAGATTGGTAGAGACGGAAGATCATGGTAGCCCATTTTGTCTAGCCAAAAGGGGCCTGATGAGAAAGTGAAATTCAAAGCCTGAGGACATGTAGCATTCACTTCCGAGGCTCTGCTGCTCACACCTGTGCTACAGCATGTGGTTTGCCGCCAACCCACTTCAGATTCCATCAGCAGCTGCTTCGAGAGCAGTGTGCTTGCATTTACTAGAAGTGGCTTTTGGCACTTGAATTTCAATACATCTGATTTGATAGAAAGACAGAGGAGCTGATGAAGCAGACTTTCTGGGGAGAGAGAAGTACACCTTGTTACCCAGACAGGATTTCTAAGGTCGCTCCTTAACAAATGTGTTCAATTTTCAGATACTTTCCGAGTTTTCCGTAAATGTGTAGGCCTACAAGGCGGTACCCACAGAGCTCCTTTTTAGTCTGAACAGCATAGCCAGAACCATTAAAATGGTAAATAGTTTTCACTGGTCATAAATGGATTCTGAGGCTGCCTCAGAATCATTCTCAGTTCACATGTAAGTTATTCTGACGCTTATTGAAAGCTAATACAGTGTTTGGAAAGTGCATTTTGTTAATGGATTTTATGATTAAACAACTTAACATACCATATATTTTGCCACATTTTATATCAGTATAATAGTACACGAGAACACATCATGCCATGCAAAGCCATGTAATAGCCATCTGAAAATTCAGTCCTGCAAAGCTGCTTGGGGAGCTGGTGAATTAAAGCAAAGTCAATGTTCCAGGAAAGAGAAAAGTTAGGGATAATGGGTGATGCCTTGGGAAGATTCCCGAAGAGGTTTTCTACCCCTTGCATATGTTTTATTTCATGTACTCAACCTTGCCTTGAAAACTTGATGAATGAACTAGACGTGACAGGAGCCATTCATCAGGATATCAGCAAACATCATCCTAACATTGACGTTCTTCTAGAAAACAAAGATGACTTATACCATTTGCAGAGCAATGTATCAAACCCTCATGTTTATGAGCCTGTTCGGCTTGAGACAGTCATACCAGCTGAACTGTTTCGTAGCGCTTTAGCCTGTTCCACGTTGGATGCTCCATCCAGAACTCCAAGCCAGGGCTGAGCTGTCCATGGACGTAGCATGGTATAGTGGGAAGAGCTCAGTTTGAACTTGAGTTCAAATTCTAGCTCAGCTACTTAATAGCAGGAAATCTTGGGCAAGAACTATCATTTCTTTTGTGTCTTGGTTTCTTCATCTGCTAGAAGAGGCTTATATTATCTATTTTGTTAATTGAGATGGCGTATGTTGAGTCTCTAGCAGGGAGACAGATACTTAGTACTTAGCTTAAAATTCAGCTTAAAGATCTGGATTCTGGAGCAAGACTGTCTGAGTTCAGAATCTGGCTCCGCCGATTACTAGCTATATGACCCTAAAGAAATTTCATAGTAATTTTCTAATTTTGAAACGTAAGGAGAAAAACAGCGTCTTCCTCATAGGGTTATTGTTTGGACTAAATGAGCTGATGTATGTGGAGCTCTGAGCACAATGTCTGACACATAGAAAGCACCCAAAATGTATTAGCTGCCATCACACCACCAGCACCACCACCAGCACCACCATCATCATCGTCATCATTGTCGTCGTCATCATGATCATCATCACCGTCATCATATGTGCTCATAAATGTTGGTTCCCCACTACTTTGGATCTTATACATTTAGCCCTTATTTTGAATAAATTCTACCATAAGGACCCAGGCCATTGGCTAGGAGGTTTTGCTTTGTGCTTTCTATCCTCAGGTAATTAATTTTCAGTATGCCTCAAAACAGCCTTGGGGAAAAAAAAGAAAAAGAAAAATCCCACTTCTTAGCTCTCTGGCTTGCCATGCCCCCTAATCAGAATGACACTGGTTAGGGCCTCCTAGGCCACCTCTCACTCCAAAAAATGAGCAGTCTTGGATTCACATGTAAATCATAATAAGTAGCTCCCAGCTCCAAAGGAGGGCTGGACTGTAATCTTCAATGAAGCAATTTTCTCCCTTTGAAGGCTTAGCGTGGCAGTTTCACAATTTCCTATCAAGAATTGCATGCCAAGACTCTGATGCCTGCCTTGCAGGAATATCCCCTAAAACACCCACAAGGGAAGTCCAAATGAGCTTTCTGGGCCCCTCCATCAACAGCAGCACAAGCCACATGTGATCTTTCTGTCTCCATCCCATTCACCCATCCACCCAACTGGAAATTTACTAACCGCAATCACTTAATGCTTTTCCAGACATTTGGGGAAGGGATACCATGCAGAGAGAGTTATTTCTGTGGCCCTATTTTCCCCTCTGCCTTCGTACAGTTAGAAAGCAAGAGTCCCATCCTTCTTATCGCCCTTGCAGCCATTATCTCCAGCTGCTTCTTATTAGAAATACCTGCACAATTCTAAGTAGGTAGAGGTGACATCTGTAGATAAGTTAAAGCCATGTCACGCCACAGTAAGAGGAGACAGATGGACTCAGTCTTCACAGGTGGAAGCTTCAGGGCCAATCTCAACCTGTTTTAGCAATAAAGAGAAATGTTTCAATTGCTTCAGTTTCCCCCTTACCCTCCCATCTGGGAAAATCACGTGTCTTTGAAAGACTGGGTCAACAGGGGCAAGAACCAAAATAATATTATAATGGCTGGTGTGGGAATGGCAGGTAATTTATACTTCACTGATGTGTTGCTGGAGCAATTTTAAGGGCGAAATGTTGGCTTTTGAGGAGATGAAAGAAAAATGAAAACATTTATTTGGTTAAATGGCTAAGTAAATAAACTGCCTATCAGACTTTCCCAGCTGTCAAGTCAAAGTAGCATCTGTAACAATGGGGAATTGTTTGGTCTGTCTCCCTTAGTAACAATAGATATTGCCATAAATAATAAGTCGCTGTCATTTTTTTTAATACTGATCTTTGTAGTGGGAACCTAACACATATAAAATATTACCTGATGGATTTCTAGTTGTCCAAGGGAAAAGAAAGCTGAATTTCAGATGTTTAGGGAGGAAGAATCTTTAAAAAAAAAATTAAAAACGAAAGAAAGACAAGAAATGCACAGAGTCAGGGGACATGGTTTGAATTATGATTCCAAAGCAGATGGCCTTAGACAAGCATTTAACCCCTCTACACCCCAAGCCCCTCTTAGGGACAATTACAACCACTCCCTCCCCAGGCTGTCCCAGAATCAGAAGATATCATGAGTATGAAAGTGCCTTGTTAAGCTTTGAAAATAAAATACATATATTTGGGATTATTATTACTATTCTGTTTTTTAAATAGAACCAGACTACAGAGCCTTAAAACAAAGAACCACAAAACCAGAAAATAATCCATTTCATGGATATAGCACTCAGAGGCAAGTCCAACCCAGGCCTTGGAGGAGTTCAGCCAGGAGATGGGACAGGCCTGGCTGAGGGAGCATCAGCCAGGATGGAGAGGTGGGCTTGGTGCCAAGGGATATTAAAAGATGAAATCGGGAGGAGGTTGAGACTGAAAGGGAATGGGAGGTGAGGAAGACAGCATAGACCAGGATGATCCCAGGTTCCTGACCTGGAGATGTAGGTGGTGCCAGTCTGTGCTATGCAGCGCAGGGCAGCATGCTTGCGCAGAAAGAAGGCAAGTTTACTTTGGGACCAGTTAAGCTAGAGATGCCCATGAGACATCGAAATAGAGATGCCAGTAGGCTGCTAGATAACAAGACTGGAGGAGAAAAGAGAACAGCAGACCAGAGTGAGATTTGAACATGATTTAAGCCATTGGAATAGTGGGCACTAGAATACACTGATCATTTAGATCAGAGGTTGGCTCACGCTCTGTAGATACTCATGCTTTGTGGGCTATACGGTCTCTGGTGCATAATCTCCCCACTATTGTAGCAGGAAAGCAGCAAAAGACAGTGCATAACAAACGAGTTTTGATAACACTTTACTGCATAAACAGGCAGCCACCAAAATTGGTCGGTGGGCCGTAGTTTGCTGACTTCTGGTTTAGATCACGCTCACTGTTTCTAGAATCACTCTGCAGAAGGTAATCACAAGCCTTTCATTTACTACTACCAATAAAATATACTAAAAAATGACTAGCATATTTATAGCACTTTCATAAACATCACCTAATTCAATCCTAAAGGGAACACTCAAGTATTTTTATTATTCCTGTTTCACAAATATGGCAGGTAAGGTGGCAAGGTTAACGATTTGCTAAAATCATAAAATTCGCGTGTAGTGGGGCTAGGATTTGAATCTAGACCCAGATTAAATGGTCAGGAGCACTCAAACAGGACCAGGACCCCTGGGTTTTAGCAGCTTCTCTTCGACTTAATCGTTGTATAACGTGAGGTACATGGCTTCATTTCTGACCTTTGGTCTCCTCTTCTGTGAAACAATGCCCAGAGGCCCTTCTAGCTTTGACCTTCTAGGACCTTCTAATCTGCCCCAGGTCACCCAGCTAGAACGTGGAAGACCCAGTCCTCAAATAAGATCTCCCAACAGCACCCCTCCCCCAGGCTGTCCTTATTCCCAGCTAACAAAGGCCAAGACCTCTGTGCTCACCAAATGGGTTTCAGTACCCGAGACCCCAGGAAGCAAGTGTATTTGGCAGCTGCGCCAATCTCTAAGGTATTATCATTAAATCCATCCTATGTTTTGAAGACTTTTCTACCCTGAAGGCCAGATTTATGGCTAAAAGTGGTCAGAAAGCTTTATATTTTTCCATTCTTTTGAATAAAAAGGAAGGGAGGACTCCCCCCACTTGTTAAAATCCTTTATGTTATATGAGCTCACTTATTACTTGTTACAATCCCATGATGTAGATGTTACAAACCCCATTTTACAGAGAAGAAACTGAGGCCCCGCTGAAATGCTTGCCTCGGTTCGTATAGTAGTTAGGAAGATTGCTGGGGTCCTCTGGCTCTAAAACCCTTGCATTTTGATGACCCTATTCATGTATTCACAAGGAACTTTGAGTTATTTCAGCCTTATTTTCACTCCCTAGCTACTACCACCTTGTTCATTTGCCAAGCCAGGAAATGTGAAACCCACTGAGCTAAGCCCCCGTGTTGGGCTGGAAAACCATGATGCTGAAGTTTCTGCCTCAGCAGAACAACACTAAGAGACTCAAGCTTTCTCACCTCCCTGCTCCCATCTGACCCCTGGCTTGGCTTGGTGCTGACCTCACCACTAGGCTCCCAGGATGGGGTAGATGGGCTTACTCAGCAAGGAGATTGCATGGCGCACTTTGACCTCATATTCGAGACGTCCTTTCTCAGCATGCCGTGTCTTCTCTTCGCTAATAATCTTTTTTGGAGATACTTTTATTAGATATGACAAAGCTTTCCAAAAACAAACACAATAAAAATTAAATGGATGCAAAGTAATAAGCACAATTAGGTGGCTTTCAAAAGGGGCTCATTCTAATGTGGGGTAAGAAACTATGTGCCCCTATACTCTAAGCCAGAGAGCTGGGCTAGGTAGGGGAGGTGAGAGAACAAGCTCAGAGATGGGAGTCCAGATCCTGGGCTGCCCTCCTGGCTCCACTGCTCCCTGTGGACTCTTGGAAAAACAACCCTCACTTTGCGGGCCTCAGTTTCTTCCTGCAGGAAAGGAGTCGTCAGACTGAGGACCTTGCCTACTTTGAATCGACAAGAGGGAACACAGGGTGATAGCAAGGGAGTGGGCTTTAAAAGACCTGGATGTGTTGACATGAAACTCCAGGGGAAACCAATCTGATCTGTAGTGGTTGGACACAGCTCAGTGGCTGCAGCACTGGAAGAGTTGACTGAGAAGGACACAGGGGAGGTGTAGGGCGAGGACATGTCCTATAACCTGACTGTGCTGGGGAGGACCACACGGTGTATGCACGTGTCAGCACCATCAAACTGTCCGCTCAAAATGGGAACATTTCACCGTATGTCAAATATACCTCAATGAAGCTGATGTAAAAATAAGGTAAATTCATAGAGATGGAAAGTAGGTTAGAGGTTACCAGGGGTTGGGGGAAGGGAGAATAAGGAGTTACTGTTGAATGGGTACAGTCTTTTTGGGATGATGAAAGACTTTTGGAAATAGTGGTGATGGTTGCGCAACATTTGAATGTAACTAATGCCACTGAGTTACACACTTAAAAATGATTAAAACAGCAAAAGCCATGCTATATATATTTTGCTGCAATAAAAAAAAAAACTAAAGGAAATCACAGACCTGGTTCTATCCCAGCTCTGCTCTGTGCTGTTTGAGTGACACTGGGCAAGTCGCCAAACTGTAGAGAGCCAGACACTGTAAATGGAGGTGAGGATACCCAGAGCACAGCCCCAGCGTGATGCCCAAGCGAGAGCACGTATGTGATGGAGCAAAGTCCTTTACAGACGGTAAACGTCTCTGTGAAGCTAAGCTCTTCTTACTCTAATTCGATGATTCTACTTGGCTGGTGTACGTGAGCACATAATTCATACTTAAAGTAGTCTGCAAACGCGTGGAAGGCTCTGTTATCCGCAGGGCCTTGCAATCAGACTCGTTAGATCGACCCCACATTCCTTCTGCACGGTTTCCCTGGGCTGATCCAGAGCCATTATTAGGGTTCATGACAGAACCTAGTTGCAGTTGCAACTATTGATATGAAGGAGAAACAATTTGGAAAGCGACCTACAGGTGATTATTAGGCCTAAAAACGTTTTCTATAAAGGAAGAATAAAGCCACAGGCCCAGACATAAGGGACCCACTCTTTTTGGACTACCTCTTCTGTGCTGGACCATCAATGTGCATTTTCCCCTGCAATCCTCATCACACCTCTTGCAGAGAGGATTTCTAGCCTCATTTTACAGATGAGGAAACTGGCACTCAGAGGGGTTAAGTAACCTAACAGAGTCCTAGGGTCACCAAGTGGGTAACACTGAGAAAGAGAACAGCAGCGGACAGGCAGAGCCAGCGCGGGCCTCAGCCAGGCCTCGGTGTTCTTGTGTTGAACATGAACACGTTCACAGACGCCCCACATCAGACAAGGCCGCTCGTGACCATGATGGGTCAGGACAAACCAAGACCACTCGGTGGCCACGGCTGAGCACAGGCAGATATGAACGTCGTCCCAATTATAACAGTGACCAAATGTCCTTCTCTCCTGGCTTTAGCCTTGCTCCATTCTTCCTGCCTTCCAGATAAGAATTATTAAGACAATCATACTCTCAATTCCTTACAGCATCCAACCCAGAGAAAAACCTTATTTTCTTGACTCTCGCCCAAATCATCTAAGAGAAGTCCAATCCTACTATAAGCCCTTTCTAACACCCTCTTACAGAGATGCCCATGGGTCCCCTCACTGCAGTGAGTAATAAACCCAACTTGTTCAACTGCGAGTGTGCTCCTGGTGGCCTTGGCTGGAGGGAGTTGGCAGTAGGAGTCCTCACCTAGATCTGCCTGACTTCAGATCCGCATCGTTTCACTGCACCTCCCAGCAAACAGGGTATTCAGCTTAAGTCATTTTTACTGTATGGTTTCCATCTACTTTGTCGTCCTCTAGAAACGAAGCTATGACTATGTCAGAACCACAAGTGAGCTTAAAGTTCATAAGTGTTTGCCAACTCCCATTAAGAGACGAACCATTCATTCGCTCACCCACATCCTCATTCTCCATGTTAGCGGGTGGCCTCCTGTGTTCCAAGCTCTGGTTCAGGATTTGGGACACTGGCGTGAAAGGCGCAGTGGAGCTCACTGTGTGGAAGGGGCTACGAGATAACATGATGACAATGCAGACAGAGGCCTCCACAGGGCCCTGCAGGAGTCCGGGAGCAGAGTGGCCCCCATCACCTGCCGAGTCCAGGCTGCCTTTATATTTGAGCTGGTTCTGAAAGTGTGAACTCCCAGGTGCAAGGCAAAGAGAGGCCCCGAAGGCAGAAGGAACTGCTGTGCAGAGTCTCAGAGATGGGAAAGTCCTGTGGTGTCTGGGCAACAGAGTACAGAAAGTGGGGCACAGGGGAGGGAGGAAGTAGATGAAGCTGGACAGGAAGGTGGAGCCAAACTGGAAGAGCCTCGTGCGCCATCCTGAGGGGTTTGCATTGTCCTTGAGCTAATAAGGAGTCAGGAGTATTGTTTCAAGCAGGAGACTGGCATGACCAGATCCATTTCTGAAAGATCATTCTGGCAGAGGCATAAATAAGTTTTTTTAAGCGTGATATATGTGACTGGAGGTTGAGCTTTGATTCATGGTCTAGAAGAGGCATTTATTAGCTCTAATGGACTATGAGACTAATGGGTCTTGTGTGCCCAGCTAAGGAGCTGTGACCTTACCCTGTGGGTGATGCAGAGCCGTTGAAGGATTTGAAGTGGGCAGAGATGTGGTCAAATCTGCTGAAAAAAATACATCAACAGCATGCTGCGTTCATGTGTGATTTCATTTAGGCCTTTTGGAATATCAAAAATAGCCTAAAGACCCAATCATGACCTTGCCAGAAGCCAGGTCAGAAATTTCTGGATCAAATGATTTCTTAGCTCCCCTCCAGCTCTGACAGTCTAAGATTCTGTAACAGGGAAGGTAAAGCTATTGCCAAAACATATAATGTATCACAGTGTCAGGCTTTGGGATTATCTGCTGCTTGGGGTTTTCCGCGCCACTGCTCCCCTTCATTAGTGGGGATAATTGAGAGTTGACTACAGCCCTTACCGCTGTTGTGATGGGTGTTTGAAGCTGAATTCCGGCAAGAGGCAGTGTGTGAATATTTATCTCAGCCGCAGAAAGTTAATGCCGTGTGGCATTAATTACCCTGTCTGAGCCTGCTGTCTTCTGCTGTTTTTAGGTGTCATTCTCAGTTGAATAAATTAGTTTCCAAAATTAGAATAGAGCAAATTGTAAGGTGAGATCAAGGCAGCCTGACTTCTTAGGGCATCTGAAAAGAGAGTGGGCTGAGAAAGTCTGCCCAGGCAAGATGAAGATGCAGCCTCAGAAATGTTTTTCCCAGAAGTCAGTTAGCTCCCTCACTACCCTACATTTGCTCCGTCCACCCCACCCCAAACACAGACACACCGGAAAGGTCCATGTTTAGCCTCACAACAGGTGTTTGAAACATTTCAGGACATTGGCAGAGAACGGATGAGGTGCTTAATAAGTCACGCTGTAGATTTTGCTAGATGAGATTTGGAGAGAGTAAAGCCAAATTGGAGTGTATTTAGGACAAAGAGATCAGAGCAGTGGAGCGAGTAGAACCTCGATGCGGCATTCCTTAGTTCAGCAAACCTTCACTGAGCACCTGCTGTGCCAGGGCCGCATGTGTGAAATGGCAGGAGGAACTGGCTGACCGTAGGCCAGAGGCAGGATGTGGAAAAATAGGCTGCCATGCTTTCTGTCATCGGACATTCGGCAGAAGGATTACACTTATTCCTTATGTTTCCGAGGACAGTATGAAGTCCCGTGGGTGGAAAGCATAGAGGAACATGTTGGCGCTCTGTTATATTACAAAATAGGTGCCTCGAAGGGTGGGAAGCTCCTCCTCCCTGGAGGAAAGCAAACGCAATGAGTTCTAGAAGAAAACATGCTGGATCTGATGGCAGGAGTCCTGGATTCTATTCGTGGCATGGCTACTAAGTAACTATGACCCTGAGGAGACAAAAGCTCTTCTCCGGGCTTCAAATTCCTCATCTGTACAATGATGGAACTGTGCAAAATCATTTTCTAGTCCATTCCCACTTTGCAAGAAAAGCAAGCTATGTGATAAATACATGAGAGACAGCGCAATGGCCTTGAGATTACACAACCTCTCAGACCTTCAGTTTTTATCTGCAAAATGAGATGGAAGGAATAAAAGCCATTCCCAAAACTGATAGGCAGATACAATAAGACGTGAGCATGCTTTATAAACTCCAGAGCACTCTACAACTCTACAGATGGAAGGGTTGTTTTATTATTAATATTAATTGCAGCTGTCATAATAAACTGGAAAAAGCACTGGACCCTACTTTCAGGTCTCATGTCCCAAACTTACTAGCTGTGTGACCATAGGCAAATTACTTAACTTCTCTGTGCTTGATTTCTCATTTGCAAAAGAGATAAAGCATCTGCCTTACAAGCCTGTTGTGATGAGTTATAAAGACGATGTACTTGAAAATACCCAGTATGGTGCCAGACACGTAGTAGGGGCTCACAGAATGTCAGTTCAATCTTATGGTTCGAGAATATCAAAAGAATCTGTACTCGCATGGCAGGAGGCAAGCTGATATATCAAATATGGCAGAATTAAGATATCACTGTGTCCATTTAATTCTGGCATAAACATCCCGGAGTGACAGCATAAAGGTCAGTTTTAACAGAAAGGCCTATGCATGCTTAAGACCAGAGTATTGATCTCCTCTTCTTGGCCAGCATGCCCTGGGCCATCTCAGCATGAACTGAATCAGGAGAGGTTTCAACAGGGCCAGACACCGTTTCCCGTTTACGTTTGGGTTAAATGTTCGCTGTGTCATACACTGGTGAAAATTCCTGCGTATGTGTCAGGACAGCCCCATGGGAGCAGGCAAATGATTGGCCAAACCTAAAATGGCAGACTGAATGGAAACAAATCCCAAAAGATTCTAACTAAGAGCTAAAAGGCACCATTGCTATTTCTCTTACTGCAAAACACACTTAGTCATCACTACTCGTAGAAACCAGAGTCATTTGAAATAGGCTTTCAGTGGTCTCAAGTGGACATTCATGAAGCTGTGTTGGGAAAATGTCCACTTGACTCATGATAATTGTTACTATTTTCTGAAGACCTTTTACTACCCAGCACCATGCTAGATGCTTTATATATGTTATCTCTAGTTCTCCAGAACCCTGTAGAATAAACAGCATTATTCCCATTTCATGGTTGGGGAAACTGAGGCTCAGAAAGGATAAGTATTTTGCCCACATCCCACAGTTCGTCCAGCTCTCTCTGCTATACCATGCTATTTCCCTTAACGTGGCAGTCAGTCTCAGCTGGAAAACCAAGGACAAACCTGGGTGAGAGTTCTTGATGATAAAAAAAAGTTGCCAAAATGATATGCACCATGATCAAATAATCCAAAAATAACCTAAGGTCATCCATTATAAACTATCACCTTTCTGTTCTAATCCCAAACTCCCCTTCCTAAACCATCTCAGAAAATCCTATTTGGGCAAGAGCAGGTCTCACTTTGTCCCTCTATCCGTAGGAGCTGGAGCCTCTCTATGCGCAGATCAACAGACCTAAGAAATAGCATCGATGCAGGCTCGTGGCGGGTGCTTCAAGACTGCCATGGACATCAGCATCGCCACAGGCTCTCTTGTGTTCTTTCACCTCACCTCACCCCATGAAGAAATCATGATTGCCCAATGGAACTCGTTTGGAAGCGGGAACTAAGAGTTTTTGGCAACCAATGGCAGATATCTATGGCAGCACAAAAAAACCCCTCAAAAGTATAAAAAATCATACCCAACATTAAGTCACAAGTCAAGCAAATGCTTACCCGACAAATATTCTGAGCTCTCTTAGCATGGGTTTGAGATGACCCGGTCTGCAAAATCATAATTCTCTTTTTATTTCTCTACCTGTTGACCATTTGGAGTGACAGGCCTCAGAGAGTTACAACAGGGTTGGCACTGACTTCCTTTAGGCAAAAGCAAGAGGTCTTCTATGACCACAACATCATCATCCATAGGCCTTTTGACAGATGATAATGTTTGTCATGACTCCACAGGGCCCGGTCTGCCATTTTCCCCCCTTTCCTTTCTTTGTCATGTTTGAAAATTAATGGGTGTACAAATTTTTGTATTGCTTTTGACTTTTTTTAGGTGTGGGTGAAGAAATCTAACTGGGAAAAAAAAAAAAAGCCTCATATGAAATGAATTAACTTGAAATCACAAGACAAATAAGTGATTGATTATTCTTTATGATCGAGAAGGTTGCCAAAACAGCCCTTTAGCTATTTTGCATCCTGGTGAAGAAAGACAGCTTTCGGTCTGAACCTTCACTCTGTGAGTAGGAGAGGACATCGAATCCCATTGATGAGAAAGACGAAAAACACATCTGATTTCCTAAGAAGCTCTAAACTCTAAGTACAATTAAATGATATTTTTTATTTTTCCGATATCTTGCTGCTGTGACGCTATGCAGACAAGTGTCTTCTCCACGTGCCATTTTCAAAGAAAGTCATTTGCCAAATAATCCTGGTACAATCCTGGTAATGTGGTTTTGGATCTTAAAAACCAACTTTCTAATGGAACAATGGTGACATGAATATTCAGAATAACAAACTGATTCCGTGCTCACGATGGTTCATCTCTATCTCTTTTTGTACATCAGAAAATTCAAATGGGATTTTTATTTTATAACTTGAAAAAAAAACCTTACCATTAAACTCTTTAAATATTTAAGGGAAATGGCTTTAAGGAGTTCTAATGAAAAAAAATTGCCAGTTTTTTTTGTAAATATAAATGTTAATGAAAATGCTTTTTAATAATGCCATTACACTGTAGAGAAGGTAGCAGGTTGAGTGCGAGATGTGACACACTTGATGGATGGGGCTCACTTTCCAGATGTTATTCTGGAGCGTGCGGCAGGAAGCAGGAGTTCAGGGACAGCTGGCAGGAGCAGTTGGGTGATCAGCAGCGAGTGAGCAAGAAGGGGGCCAGTGGCCCCACCGTCTCCTCTAGCCTTTCCATGGGAGCGCCCGCCCTCTGCCTCAGACAAGAGCAAGACGGCCCCTTTCGGCAGGCCTGTCCTTCAGCTGCTGACACCCTCCCACCTCTCCACGCCCACCTACCCCCATAGAGATCACGGGACTGTTTGTACAGGAGACAGAGGAGTGGAAGCTTCCTTTTTTTACGTTTATGAGACAAAAAGTGCAGTGTTCAGTTCGGATGTTTAGCACATGATTTTCATAAAGAATCTATATATTTTTGCCCTACAGAAAATTGTTCTACAGGTCAAATGTGTTTTCCTGATGTTCCTATGCAGTTACAGTATGTTGAATTTAGTGGTTTAACACTAAGAAGAAAACTTTCAAGAATCATGTGGTTAATTGGATTTGGGGTAATTATTACTTGGTTTTAAATTTGAAAAGTAGAATTTACATTGACATGTTTGACTTAAATGGGCCTGTATACATTGATTCTTCATATCAATGGAAACTAAAATGATTTGGAAGAAGGTGTGCTTGTTCACAGAGAGAAAATTGATAAGTCAAGTTGATTGTTACTGTTTGAAGTCCAAATTTTACATTATCAGGCCACTGGAATCTAAATTTTTTCCAGTTAGGTAAACTGACCAAATGTCCATTCCAGAACGTATGTAAATGTCACCCTGATGTGGAAGGTCTGAAGAACCAGAAAGTGAGGCCCTTTACCTCCGTCCGCAGCGGTCACCTGGGGTCCACATGATTTCTCTGGGAATTGCACACGTTTTGTGACTAGGTACTCCTTTCACAGGAAGAGGAGAATGGGAAGGGTGTGATATGGATTCGATGAGAGAGGCATTTCCCATGGGGAAATAGCTTAAATTGCTATACCGTTTGTGACTCCGATTCTAAACAAGTGGTGCTATCTCCTCCTCACTATGGCTGTCTGAGTCTGTCTCGCAGTGTCGCACCACTATACTGATTCTTCGGGCGGCTCCTGACACGCTCGCGGTGAACTCCGGCTGATGCTGCTGTTTCAGGTACACCGTCTAGAGTTAATTTCATAGCAGAAAGTGACAGCCCGGTGGACTTGTCATCATTCATTGAATGCGATGGAGGATGTAAACTGGCTCTGAACTTAAGATGCCCATGTGGTGCATTAAAGTGAGGGAAAGAAATTAAGATGTTAAACTGCCATCCATATTATCATTGGCAGAATTCTGACTTTTAACAAGCACTGTTTGGCGAGCTCAGAACCACCAAATCCTATATCCCAAGAGGACAGTGACATTTCCAAATAAGAGCTGAGGTGCCGATACCAAAAGGCCATGGGGAGTCTGCACAGTTCTGGTTAGATCGATAGAAAATCCACGTGTACCACTGTTAATTCCTCATTCTCCACTAGCACTAAATTTGTCACTTTAAATTTTGAAACCAGGGAAACGCCACCTGTCCTTCTGTCCCCATTCCCCATAGCTCTTCAATCTTCACATGCCGCAGACTTTTCTGATAACTCGTGCTCATCCCAGTGTCTACTGAAACCCTGTCGTGTGATGTACCGGCACCTTCTTTTAAAAAAATGTTTACTCTGTGGGTTTGGTTCATTTCAATTTCTGCATTCTGACACATATTTTTTTAATAAAGATGAGAAAGAGAAAATGACTGTTGCAGTACATTTCTAGACCTACTTTAACTTTACCTCAGATGACAGTTTGTTAACATATACGGACACATTATTTTTAACTTTATGTACAACGCATTCAACAGAACAGCGAAATTTTTAGAGATTTTCCATTAATTTCTGTAACATGCCATGTAAAACTGTTACAAATAAACATGTTTGAGATCAACAGCTTAGCCTGGTTTTTATTCCACAGTGTCTGCAGGATATCCAGGCGAGGGGTTGGAAGAAGGCGTTGCTTCCGTCTAAGCTTCCATCTGACCCGGGGAAGACCCCTGTTTTGCTGGCACTGGGCCAGGAGAGGAAGCTTCCTTCAGGAGTTAGAGCAGTTTGTCCTCAGTTGAACTCAGGTACTTGTTACACTTGGAAAAGCAGCCACAGTGAAGAATGAGGAGGATGTTGTCAGGAAACGGACACCCTGTGTAGATGTGGTATTTGGATCACATTTAGCACTTGGGACATTCCAAGGTGAAGACCCCGGGCACTAGCCCTATAGATTTGTGTCTTCTCCTCAAGCCCTGCTAACCTGTCGGTTGGAAAACCAAGGTTAATCTAGACTCTCGAAGAATTTGCCATAGTTCATTTCAAGGTCATCTGCTTTAGGGGACCCAAAGAGGGAGGCATTTGGCTTCCTTCACATTCCCTACGCACTCCACAACAGAAAACAGAAGACAAAACGAAGTCTGAAGCTAGATTTTGACTTTTATATGTACTGAATAACAGAAACAAATGTGCGTGTGCATATATATTTATGCATGTGTGAATATGGTGTATATATATGTGTGTGTGTGTGCATATGTGTCATTTTTATCTCCCTTTGTAACTAAGTCAGTTGGTCTATCCAATAATCAGCCAGGTCACAGATTACAATCAAGTCACTGAGATGCCGGGAAACACCTCGATTTAGGGATGGTCGTGTTAGTAGTCTCATAAACAAACACATGCCCCCAGTCTGGCCTCATTAAACAGAAAGTATTAAATGGATGTCACGGCCGACTTTAAGAAAATGAGAGGAAGGACTTAGATTCCAGCAGAATAAGTTTGGTGCAGATAGAAGAGACTCTCACACAGTGAGAAATGCTCATTCCTGGCTTAGAGCGTTAGAAAACGTTGCAGAAGCTTTTCTGAATGACAACAGTGGCTCACACCTGTTGAGCAAGTAACATGTGCACAGTTGGTGCTGGCTGCTCTGTCTGTTGCCTCAGTTCATTTTCTAAACAGCACAGGGTCGATATTATCCCCACTTGTAGATAAAGAAACTGAAACTCGGAGAGATTGAATAATTTCCCTGGCTAACAAATGGGAGAGTTGATATTTGAATTTTGAGTCTCTTTACTCATAGTCTGATTTTAATTTTTGGAAAAAGCTGGATATTCACTCTTTTAAATAGTTCTACATAGGCTTGTTTAAAAGCATTAACCTTTTATGCCTCTTCCCAGATCTCTCTTTGGTCTTTGATAATAAGTTAGATTTCTAAATTCCTTCAGTTTACAGTAAAAAAAAAAAAAAAAATGTTACTATCTTATGTAGGTTGCTAAATACATGGTTTATTCTCCAACTGGCATTTTCGAAAAAGTATGTGTCTGAGGGATAAAGAATATAACTTTTTGCCCAACTAGTTCAAGTTTAGCTGAAACCAAGCACTGGTGATTTACTTTTCCAGCCCAAATGAATCTTGAAGAAGTGACAAATTAAAAGGTGTCCTACTTAACTGCCAGGCAGGTGCCAAAATAGATCAGACAGACGTATCTGCTTTCATTTTGTGCTTGAGAGCAAACCCTTGTTGTTTTGACAGTAAATGTTTTTTGTTTTACTCAGAATGACAGTAAGAAAAATGCCCAGAATAAAAACAGGTTTCACTGAATCAAGCTTCAAAGCTTTGAAAGCTTTTAAAAGATGTTTAAATTCAAGGGAAATGTGAGCAGTGGTGCCTGAAAGATTAGAAAAAAAAAAAAGCAAACAGATGTAAATGGCTTTCAAGCCATTTAGTGACCAGTTCTCAGTATGTATGTTGAAAGATGACTAACAGCTGCCGTGTTGTGCTTCTGCTCTGTATGTGCCACTCATTTTCTAGCTAAGTCCCTGCACAAACCCCGAAAGGAAAGAAAGTGGTCCCCATTTCACAGCTTAGGACAAGGAAACACAGACATGCTATGAAACAGCTCTCAGTTAACAGAGCCAAAGAGCTCACCAGAGGCTGGCATAATTCCCAAGGTCTGATTCCCAAGTTCCTTCCTCTCCTCTATGGTTGTTTCTGTCTGCGGGGATTCTGTGATGTCAGATTGCTCATGCACCCTCGATAAAATACTTTTGAGTCGGGGCTGGCTCTGTGGCTGAGTGGTTGGGTTGGCGTGCTCCGCTGCAGGCGGCCCAGTGTTTCGTTGGTTCGAATCCTGGGCGTGGACATGGCACCGCTCGTCGGACCACGCTGACGCAGCGTCCCACATGCCAAAACTAGAAGGACCCACAACGAAGAATATACAACTATGTACTGGCAGGCTTTGGGGAGAAAAAGGAAAAAAATAAAATCTTTAAAAAAAAAGAATAAAAAAATACTTTTGAGTCTTTCTGTATTCAATTCCAAGTAGTGTCTATTATATTAGAAAAATCACACCATGCATTACTCTGACTGATTCAGTACAGAAATTGTCTTAAGTGAAATGACTACTTATTTTAAAACAAAGGAAAAGTCCAGTTTTCTTCTCAAGAACAGTAATAGCTCTAACCCAGTGCAATGAATATTTTTTTTAATCTCAAAACAAAACCCTAGCATTCACTTTATCTTCCAAGCACACAGATCTGAAGAGGGAACCTTTTTGAACAGGTCTTCCGTTCATCCCCTGCTGAAGAATATTAATGACTGCCAAGTGGAAAATGTCTAAATATTCTTGCAAGACGGCAGCCTCTAGTGACGTGGGTCTTTAATCTTCTGAAGAGACTCTTGCCACTTCTATCACTCACGCTGGGGTCACAGCCTGGAGTGAGGAACGAGCAGGAGTGGGTGAGACAGAATAAGCAGAATAGGGGCTGGTGTGGTCGACAGTAAAATGCTCAACTGCCCTTCTTCGTCCTGTACTTTGAGCAACTCTCCTGTGGCTCCCCTTTGGGGTGGGGTGGGGAACCCTGAAATCTCTCTCATTGCAGATTATAGGTCCAAGTCACTCACCTCGAGCTCAGGGCCACACGCTCAAGCATCTAGGAACTTAGTTACTAAAGGAAAGTTGTTTCCTCTCACCTGTCTTGTGCCCTTTCAGACTTTCAGAGAAGGAAAAAGAAAGTTCTCAACCGTTACACAGCCCATGTTTATCCTTTCAGGATAAAGCAATATCACAGCATAAACTGAAGATAAAGGCAGCCTTACTCAGTAGTTAGCCCGCTTTCAACAGAAGACAGACAAATGATGCGAAAGCCAAGCAGGCAGGTCAACGCCGATGGCTTTGCTTCTTCCTATTGCGCGCTAAACTTAGGCAGAACGTGGGAAGTAGACGGTTTGACCAAAGCTTCACCCTTTGCTTATCGTTTGTCTCTTTTCTCACTTAAGTGAAGCGCACCATTTTTACTGGTGTGTAGAGTAGTTTCTAGATGGTGGACTCTGAATTCAGAAAGTGTTGGTTTAGGTTCTGGCTCCACGACTTGCCTGTTGTTTGACCTCAGACAAGTCACTTAAGATCTCTGAAATTCAGCTCACCCGCCTGTATAACGGAGATAATAAGGTCTACCTCATGGATTGTCATGAGAAATAAATTTGATGATTCCATACCTAGAACATAGTAAATGCTCCATACCTGTTACCTGTTATTAATATCAAAGTCTGATGGCAACTGCCTATTTTGTACTTGATTCTTTCACTTTCTACTTGGTCCTTTCACATCTATTATCCCAGGGCAGTGACACTCCTAAGTGTGCAGAATGGCAGTGAGTGAGGATTATCTCCATTTCATGTCAAAGAAAGGCAAAGAAGCACACACATTATCTCTTTGAAATGTTTTCACTGGCAAAGTTTAAAGCAAAAATATATCACGGATTTATTCATGTAACAAAGAGTTATTAAGCACATGCTATGTCCCAGGTCCTGTGATAAGCACTGAAGATTCAGAAATTTTTTTAAAAATGTACACACAACTCTCCCTGATTCAAGAAGCTCAAAATCTACTGGGGAAAACAGGTTAATAGACAAGTGAATTATAGTAGGATTAGTGCTGGACTAAAGGCACGTGCTAGTATTATGGGAATGATGGGAGAAGGCTGTAGAGAAGCCTTGATGGTTGAGTTGGGTCTTGAGAAATGAGTAGGAGTTCCCCACGAGGCGATGGCAGTCGAGGGAAAAGTGTTGGCAGGGCTGGCAGGACCGATGAGCGTGGTGTGCCTGGAGTGGCTCTAAAGGAAGGGAGAAAATGACTCACCATTTCAACTGTTGAGTAACACAGAAAACCAAGTCTCTCAATTCATACTTCAAAGCTAGAAAAATAAAACATCAAAAGTGGTACAAATCATAGCCTAATCTTTCTAATGAATAATCAGAAATTCCTAAATTAAATATTAGCGTGTTAAACACAGCTGTAAACCATGAGTGAATAAAGTTGATTCCTGCAATGTCATTAATAGGTCAGCAGAGACAGTCTCATCTTAGTGGATGCCAAAAGGCAGCTGATAAAATTCATTATCCTCTTCAAGAAAAAAATTGGAAACTAGAATTAAAGAATTCCCTTCATACGGTAAAGAACGTCTATCTCAAGCCAACAGCCACTACGAAATGGAGCAGTGTAACTGGAGGATTTCCCCATGAAAATCAGTTGGAGGTCAAAGCTGTCAGTCATTACCTCTATCATCTGACATTATTCTGAAATTTGAGGCAATGCAATGCACTAATATAAAGAAATAAAGTATTTAAATGTCAAATGAGAAAATTATCAATACTTGCAGATAATATTTTTCTAATAGGAAATATCTATCAGAAGCTGTAAGAACTAATAAAAGAATTAAAGTGATTAGTTTAAGAATAAACATATAAAAATCAGCATTTTCTGTGTTGCTATAAATAGCCTTTTAGAACACTTAACCAGAAAATAGATTCCATTAATAATAGTAACAAAAATAAAATAATCAAGAGTAAATTTAATACCAAAGATATAAGGTCTAAATTTTTAAAAAATGATTACAAAACTCTTTGAAAGGGCACAAAGTAACTGAACAAATTGAGGGAGGAAGGTTCAACATTATAAAAATGCCAATTCTCCCTAGATAATTTATAACAATGCAATTCTAATCAAAACCTTGATCCTACATCTTCCATCACATATTCATATTCACTCATATTCTAAAGCATCTGAAAGGGAAAAGCAGGTGAGAACATTCAAGAAAAAAATTAATGCAATGAGGATAAACTTATATATCAGATCTCAAAACATAAAGCCAAAATAACCTAAAATTATTGGGACAGGACAAAGAATAGAATGATCAGTGAAACAGAATATAAGATACAGAAATAAGCCTGTGAAATTAATGTATAATTAATTATGTATAATTGAAAGTATTCAGATCAGTGGGGCTAAAGACAATTCAAATAAACGGAACTTGGATAAGAAAAACTGATAGAAAAAGTTAGATTCCTACCTCATGCTATATAGTTAATTTAATTCCAGGTAAATTAAATATCACATGTAGACATGAAAGTATATGGGAAGAAATTAATGAATATTCATAAGGCGTAGAAAAGGCCCTCATAAGTATAACACCAAATGCAGAAAATATATATTTATAAAAATGTGGATAGATTTAACATCATGAAAATTTATATTTATGTAAACAGTGCCATAAACAATGTTAAAAAGCTATGGAAAATTAGGGAAATATTTACAGCATACATTATAAACAAAACTTTATTATCCTGAATATACAGAAAGCTCCTAAAAGCTTATAGAAAAAAGTTTATAGAAAAATTGGAAAATAATATGAACAAACAATTCCCAAAGAAGAAATACAAAGGGCTCACAAATAATATCTAGATACAGAAAGTAACTAAGTACTTCATCAATAGGGAGCATATTACCTAAATTATGGCACATGCAGCATTTTAAAAACGTGAAATAAGTCTAAATAAGCTTATATGCAACAATGTCAAAGATGTATGGAAAGAGTGGGTTTGGTAAGTTCCCATTTCTATTAGCAATGTGAAAAGTATTTATGTACGTGCTTACGTATCCATAGAAAATTTTTACTATAGTTTTCAGGAAACTACCCGTTCACTTAATAAATGTCTATCAAGAGCCTGCTGTGTGCCAGTCTTGTTCCATGTGCTGGAAAGGCAAAGTCTTTGCCCACGTGGAGCTCTGTTGGGCACATGCCAACACTTGAGTGAATAACTCTAGGGAGCAGGGCCTCCTGGGAGAGGAAATGACCTTCTCATCTGAACTAACTGTACTTTTTGAAATTTTATGTTACTCCACACTTCATGTTTCCAATATTGTTAATGGCCAAAAAAGTATTTTTTTAAACACAGAAATTTTTGTAATCAAAGATATTCAAATTAAGGGGGCCAGCCCGGTGGCCTAGTGGTTAAATTTGCGTGCTCTGCTTTGGCAGCACAGGGTTTGCGGGTTCAAATCCCTGTCGGGGACCTACACACCGCTCATCAAGCCATGCTGTGGCAGCATCCCACGTGCAAAATAGAGGAAGACTGGTACAGATGTTAGCTGAGGGACAATCTTCCTCAAGCAAAAAGAGGAAGATTGACAACAGATGTTAGCTCAGGGCCAACCTTCTTCACCAAAAAAAAGATATTCGAATTAAGACAAGGTAATTTTTGCCTATCAGATTAGCAATGATTAAAAGGAGATTATCCCTGTGTTAGTGAGGATATGAGGAAACAAGCACCCACAAACACTTTGAGTGTTTGATTCAAAGATATTTTTAGATCAAAATCTTTTAAAAGTTGCACAATCTTCAACATGGTAATTCCATGTCTAAGACTGGAATTTAAAAGATGGAAATTCCCATGGTAGTGAACAAAAAGGTATTGAGATGCTCTTCACTTATGATGTATAATAGAGAGATACAGGAAATCTAAATTTCTAGAACTGTGAGACTATATAAATGTTAAATCTGTAGAAAGGGGTGCCATGCCTACATGATCGACGCTCAGCTTCTTGAAGACAGAGGCCGTGTCTCTTGCATTTATCTTCAGCATCACTAGCTATAAGTTTATGAATGTGGACTGTGCAGTTGTTAAAATAATGTCATAGAACCTATATTTTATCCCAGGGTTTCCCATGCCACTTATTTTATTAAGAATTCAATATATCAGAGTGTAAAATCATGTATACTTTATGATCCTAATTTTGTTGTACAAATATGTGCATTCTCATACATTCATAGAAAAAAACCTGCAAAAATTACATATGACTTCCACTTTCTTCTTTGTGCTGATTTTTTTTGTTTTCCAGTTTCTCTATAATGAATATCTATTATCTTTTTAAGCAGAAAAAAATGTTATTTTCCGAAAGAAGGAGCCTTTAGGCAAAGGTGTTAACAGCTATGCAGGATTGTAACGATAGGTAGTATTTGTTGAGTTTTATTGGGTTTTTCATTTGTGCCAGACACCAGCAATGCTTCCCCGGATTGTCTCAGGTCGTCACCCTCACCATAGCTCTGTGAGTTTCAGTTATTGTTGTTTCCACTTTACAAATACAGTCATTAGTCGCTTAACGAGGGGAACACCTCCCGAGAACTGCATCGTCAGGCAATGTTGTCATTGTGCGCACATCACAGAGTGCACTTAACACAACCCTGGATGCCACAGTCCACTACACAGCAGGCGTGTGGCACTAATCTTACGAGCTTGGAAGGGCTGAGATTCTCACCCAGTCTATGTCCAGAACTCGGGTTCTTAAGTGCACCAGGTTGACTCTCCAGTGAGCATCGGGATGAAAAGTACCCTTTGAATTTACGGGAGGTGATTTGGTTAAGTTGAGCAATATATGTTGGAGAAAAAGAAGAGGATTTGGAATCAACAAAAGTGATTCAAACATGTAAGCAATTTCTCACTGTAGCTTCCAAGCACCCTAGTGAAGCAGTTGGTGGAGATCTGTCAGTCCCCTTCTCAAAGGAAGCTGACACTTGCATAAGGTTTGAATGATTCACTGTCATCCTCTAAACAGGCCCGAGGAGACCACAAGACAGCCCAGGCATCCTGCCCTGCGTGCTTCATCAGAAGAGGCAAGAACGGCAGGGCAGGGCGGCGCCGTTGCACACACTCCACGGCCAGCGAGTCTGCTGACTCAGCAGGCACAGAATTCCACTCCGAGAGCTGGAGATGTTTTAGAGATCCTAGCCATCGGGGAGCAGGAGGAAGAAGAGGGCCTGGAGATCCCTGTGCCCAAGCCCCACTGCATGCCTTTCTTCTCATCACCGTGATGGTACCATCATCACCAGCTCCCCTCACCTCAGAAAGTCATGCCATGGGGCTGGCCCAGTGGTGTACTGGTTAAGTTCAGCACGCTCCACTTCAGCGGCCAGGGCTCACTGGTTCAGATCCCAGGCATGGACCCCCACCACTCATCAAGCCATGCTGTGGCAGTGACCCACATAGAAAATGGAGGAAGACTGGCACAGATGTTAGCTCAGGGCCACTCTTCCTCAAGCAAAAATAGGAAGATTGGCAACAGGAGTTAATTCAGGGCCAATCTTCCTCACCAAAAAAAAAGAGTCATGCCATGTCAAAGTAAAATAATCTACGTCGATCTGCGAAACTCATTGTCTATCATTTACAGCATATAACAACAACATTCTCTTTATTAGGCATGCACTCTTTAGTAAATATAAAAATTAAAAATATAATAAAAATAAAATATATAAATGTATAACTTTTGTAAGTTTGCTCTTAACTCTGCTCTCTCTGCCAACTTTTTTGCCATTAGTTCCTTAAAATGTATTTTTAATTACATAGAGATCATAAACACATTCTTAATATAATAATTTTTTTAGACGTTTTCTTTTTTTTTCTTTTTGCTGGGAAAGAGTCAACCTGAGCTAACATCTGTTGCAAATCTTCCTCTCTCTCTCTTTTTCTTTTTTCTTCCCAAAGCCCCAGGATATAGTTGTATATTCTACTTGTAAGTCCGTCTAGTTCTTCTGTGTGAGCTGCTGCCACAGCATGGCTACTGACAGACCAGTGGTGTGGTTCTGTGCCTGGGAACCAAACTTGGGCCACCGAAGTGTAGCACGCCAAACTTAAGCACTGGACCATCAGGACCGGCTCAACAATAGCTTAATATTACAGGGAAAACTAACTCTTGACCATGCTCTTCCATCATTTCCTTCCCAGAGAAAACCAGTTATCCATTCCATCTAGTCTTCTAGATTCTTCTAGACATTTACACACACAAATGATTGCTACAGAAACACATAATTTTATCTTATAGGTGTTTGCTTGTTAGACAAATAGTTTGCCATATATACAACTTGTTTTTCTTCGCTGAGCCATGAGTTTGGAATATCATCTTTCATGTACACATAGATCAATACAGATAAATGTGTGTGTGTATGAAACTGAGGCACAGTGTTTCTATGGTAAAGTACGCAAATCTTCAGTGCACAGTTCAAGTCCCAGCTGCCCAGCTCTGTCCCTGGCAGCTCTGTGACACTGGGTGAGTTAACTCCTCTGAGCTACCGTATCCTTGTCTGTAAAACAGAGACAAGAATATCACTGTAGTGAGGAATAAACGAGCTGGTGCTTGTACAGTGCCCAGCACAGGTGAACTCTGCATTCGTGTCTGTTAAATATGAGCAAAGTGTCTGAGGTCCACAGTTGGTGAGGAACAGAGGTCGATTTGCTCTCACAAGCCCACATGGCTGCTGCTGCTCCTGCCACTTCATGATGATCCTGTCTTAGAAACAGGAGTGATCACCGATCTCACCCTTCCTTTGGGAAGCAGAGGCCCAGCAGAGGAGAAGCGACTTGAAATTCAGCATGGAAGGAGCTGCTGCGACCCTCTCCATCCCTCCCTTCCAAGGCTCTGCCTGGGCCACCCTAAACGGCTGGCCTCTCAGCCTCACCCTTTCTTACAATCCCAAACTCTCTGGGCTCCTCCAGTGCAGGGGACAGTGGCATAGGTGAAGCGTCCCAGCCTTTCTCCTGTAGGTGCAAGGTACCCTCAGGGGGCGAGGGAAGAAGTGCTGCCTGAGCCACCACCCAGACCTCCTCCCCCAGCCTTTCCCGGAGAATGATGACGATTCCACCTTGATCACACGTGTCCATCTATCACCTCTTCTCCATCCCACAGGCACTGCGGGACCAGCCTCATAAGTGGTCACCTTGTCTTTCCTCTAACCGACATCTGATAAATGTTCCCAAACACAGCTCCGCCCATTTCCTCTGTTCTTCTAAGAACTTCCATGACTCCATGTCACCCGTAGAAGTTAGTCTGGGTGAGTCTGACATTTCCACGCAGGCTTTCAAACAGATAAGGAGGAATTAAAATTGCAATGAGAGGCAAGTTTTGTGGAGTGGCACCATAAAGTTATGCCCTGAACAGCTGCTGGCTCTCCTTGGGAGCCACAGCAGCCTCGATGGCAGCACGGCCCTGCTTGGCACTGGGCAGGTCCTCCCCACGGAGCTGGATTCTTAGCTGGCCCATCCTCGCCAGCAGGCAGGGTTGGGAGCTGCCTTCTGTCCAAAACAGAATGAGTCTCCTCATGACGCCACAGCTTTCCTCTTGGACCCTGGCCGTGAGCACCGAGGCCCGGTAATCAAGTTTTAGTTCTAATATTCAGTATCTATTCCAGCATCGCAAGGTCCCAGAAGGCCAGCAGGGGGGTCCTGACACACTTTCCTGAGCCCAGGGCCTGGGTCTACCTGGGAGACTGGATCACCTGCGGTCTCAGGCTGCGGTGCAGGTTCAAGTCATTCCCCAGTCTCCCAGAAACCTCCCTCTGACTCATTGCTGAGCTGGGCCAGACCCAGTTGAACACGCCCCTGAGACACGGTCCTTTGGCCTCTGACCACCAGCCCCTCCGCCTCCTCACCCCAAACAGCTAATCCAGGAGTCTGTCCCTTTGCCGGCTCTTTAGTGGTTTCCTTCTTCCCCACCTCCTCCTTACGACCAGGTCTCTTTTGTAGGGGATCGTATTTGGGGTGCGGATTAGCATAGCTACATTTTGGTTTTTTCTCACAACAGCCCTATGAGATGAGTATCTTCACTTGCATTTCACAAGGGAGGAAGCTGAAGTTCCGAGGCAGGACACACGCTCTCCAGGGAGATGCTGCGGCCAGAATTCACAGCCTGACAGACAGACCCCAAATCCCGTGCTCTTTCACGACTCCGTGCTCCTGGGGAAAGTGAGAGCAAGGCTGCCGTTCTCCCGCTTTCACCTGGGATCCACCTGGCTCCCAGGAAGCCACTGGGCCGTGGTGGGCCATGCTGCCTTTCTCCAGCTCTTTCCGTGTTTACCTGAACAGAGGACGGAAAGAGCGTAGCTAATATCTGTTACACTAACACATGAGATTTGCCACTAATAATGCCATGTTATCTCGGTGAGAACATCTGGTTTATGGATCATGAGGAAGAGGTTTTATCAAACTCCACATGAGCTTACTCCAAAAACAATATTCTCCAAAGCCATCCGTGCTTTGCGCTGATGGCATTTTAGGTGGGGCAAGGACTGGGTCTTGCAAAAGGTGCTGTAATTTGCAAACCAAGTGCTGCACCGGAAACCGTCATCTCAGTAAGATGTGCTTTAGCAGATTTGTTCTCCGCTGAAAGAAAACCGACATGCCAGAGGCACGAAGAAAGGTGGCCAACGGAATTCTCTCTGTAATTGTGCCAGACTCAAGTTAATTTCATTTTGGATGCTGGAACCAGCCCGAGGAAGAGTGAGGGGCTCGCAGCAGGGTTTGTGGGGTCGGAAACTAGAGCGGGGAGTCCTTATGAAGAAATTGAGAGACAGACTGAGGAGAGCCTCAAGATCACGAGAGCGCCTTGGTACAAAATGCTGGAGGAAGGGCCAGACAAACTCCAAAACCAGTGAGCAGGGAAAGAAAGTAGACAGAACAGCTGTCGAAGTCAGAGCACAGAGTGAAGGGTTCAGAGTCAGGGGCCGGCAGAGCAGTGTTCCTGAAGGGGCGTTAGCTGGCCCCTGTGACCCACGCATGGAAGATGGTCAGAACATTAGTGGGCTGGGGGCAGAAATCTTCATGGGTGCTTTAGATGGTGTGGATAAACATCTGCTGGCCCACTGGACTATAAACCCCTTGGGAGCAGGAAATGTGTGTTAACTCCATTCCCGTACATATACCACAGTACCTAGCACACAGTAGGCCAGCAGCAAAGGTTTACTGAACCTATAGGACTGAGAGAAAGGCACGGGGCTGAATTAGGGGTCCTGGAGCTGACTTGCAACTCTGCTTCTTCTGCATAGCTGGGTAGCCTTGGGTAAGTTACTTTACCTCCCTGAGCCCCAATTTCCAAGTTAAATGAAGAGGTTGGGTGATAAATGTAATGCCCTTTTCAATGTTATAAAATATTCTGAGTTTATAATCAGTGAATAATAAAGGCTGATTTGCCTTACCAGCAAGGCAGTATCATAAGAGAAGGAGCTCCCTGCCCGTGCTCGGATATGTAATGAATAGGACCCGGCCCTCTCCTAGAGGGAGTGCACAGGTGGAGGCAGATGGAGGAGCAGGCAGTTAAAGAATCACAATGCAGGGTCGAAGATATCGCCCTAGAGAGAGCACTGGGGGCCAAGAGAGGAAGCGGTTCCTTACTTGAGACAGTCAGGGAAGGCTTGGCAAAGGAGGTGACACTTGAGCTGGAGCTTGAGAAGATGAACACAAGTTCACCAGATGGAGAATGGGAATCTGAGTGGAGAGTCCATCCAGACAGACAGAATGACATGTACCAAGTAGCACAAGTCAGGAAATTTAGGCTTTATTAATGGAGACCCAGGCTTTGACCTGGAAGATAAGGCATTATGTCGTAGACAGGAAGGAAAGGAAAAGGGGGGAGGGGAGGGGAGGAAAGGGACGGGAGGAGAGGAGGGGGAAAAAATGCCATTTGATGCTAGGGGTACGTTTGTTTCCGTCCTGTCGACACTGGTGAGTAATATCCAAGAGTGAACAGACAAAGCTGTGAAACAGACAGCATAGCAATGGGTTTCAATCCTAGAGAGCCAGAGTCACAGAATGTGAGTTCCACAAGAAACCTAGAAGGCGTCCAGACTAAGATGTCCTGACAGGAACATTTCTTCTTTTTGTAATGCATCCCTCTCCTGCTGCCTCCTTCTCCCTCAGCCTCATTTCTGGGATTGGAAATGGGGAATGACATTTAAATAGTTTTTTGGTTTCCCCAGCTACGTTTGGGCTGGAAAACACAAATTCCAGGTGAACACTCTCACTCTAAAGAGGAGAAGGTTGAGGCCTGGGTAAAGGACGGTATGTTCTAAGGCTTCAGAGCTGGTAAGTGGCAGGGCTGGGAATGAAGCCCCAGTCCTCTGCTGTCTTGGCTCGAGTCCCCGAGCTGTAGCTTCTCCGAGCTGCAGGGAGACTGGCTGCCCGCCCGTCAACCTCCCTTGAAGTGGGCCACCGGGACGGGCAGGATGCCTCCCTGTCCAGAACCACGCCGCTGGGTGCCGGCTTCCAGACCACCGGCCGGCATCCTGCTCCAGAGACAGAGACTCAAGGGCATCGCTGCCTCCCAGGTGGCTCTTGTTCCTCACCCCTAACACCCAGAGACCACCAGGTGTTCACCGGGAGAGCCCCGGGGTTCTTGTCATTCACTGGGGTTTTATAAGCTAAGGAAAGAAATGAGAGAGAGAGGGAAACCAGATTCTAATTTCTCTCCAGCAACTGAGGTTTGCAGGTGGGTTCCCTATATCATCTTCGAGCCCCACAAAAGCCCACAAAGGCAGCATCTTCCCCTTTTGTTGGTCAAGAAATGATCCACGGAGAATTTCAACCCCTCCTCCGAGGGCACACTGTGACTCCTGGCAGCCCCGGGTTTGAGCGCACATCACCCTGACTCCAAACTTTATTTTTAAGAGCTGTGCGACCTTGAGCAATGCAGGTTTCTCATCTGTGACACAGTGGACAATAATAAAAATTCATGTTGTGGAAAGACTCACAGAGTAAATAAATCAAAATAAATAAAATAACTCCTACCTGTCAGGATTGCCGTCAGGATCAAGCGAGTTAATATGGGAAAGTGCTTTGTAAACTGCAATACACCATACAAATTTTATCATTATTATTATTTCAAAAAATATGGCTGCCCCGATGAAATAAAACAGTCTGTGGCATATATTTATGACAACACGCCTGAGAAACAATTTCCCTTCTGATGGGTTGCCTCCCTATCATGTTATTAAAAGGTTAAGGAAAATGAACACTGGAGGATTACGATTAGGTCTTTCACACATGAAACCACAAAATCAATAGAGCCCGGTAATCCGTCCTGTGATATGGAGAAATATGCCGAGGGCCCGGACCCATTACTCAAGGAAACGTCAACAGGTATCGACACGGATCCCGGCAAGGCAGCCCTGGTGGAGGCCTGGCCACAGCCTCCCTCCCTCTAGCGCCCTCCTGGCAGCCAGACTGGCATCCCCAGACCGTGGAGCAGTGAGGGAGCTGCAGAGAGAGGAGCTCATCCCTCTCCCGAAGTTCTGCAGAATTTCTGTTTCTGCAATTGGGTCAGAGCTGCTTGGAAAAAACGACAGCCCGAGCAGAGCAAGGGGCGCCTGTGATCGCATGTAAAGCCATCTTTGTAAACCTGCTGGGACTGTCCTTATGCTGGATGGCGTCATCACTGTCGCTCTCGGCCAGCGTTGAGAGGCAGCCAGCTCTCTTCCTGGACGCCTGTGCCATTGAGACCCAGGAGGAAAACTCAGAGCAGTGAGTTCTCCTCCGACGGCTTGTTCTTTTCAGCTGGAAAAGGATGCCTGGAGATCTCAAGGAGAGAGTTCTGATAAGTGTTCTGGGACTTTGCAGTCAAAAATCTGAGACTCGGGGGCCGGCCTGGTGGCGCAGCGGTTAAGTGCGCACGTTCTGCTTCAGTGGCCCGGGGTTTGCCAGTTCAAATCCTGGATGCAGACATATGCACAGCTTATCAAGCCATGCTGTGGCAGGTGTCCCACATATAAAGTATAGGAAGATGGGCACAGATGTTAGCTCAGGGCCAGTCTTCCTCAGCAACAAGAGGAGGATTGGCAGCAGATGTTAGCTCAGGGCTAATCTTCCTCAAAAAAAGAAAACGAGTCTGAGACTTGGCTAAATCTAGGATTAAAGTCTGGCCCTAAGGTGCCCTAAAATAGAATGACCTTCTGATTAACCTTTATGGTTGCATGATTCGGCATCTGTGTGCCCCTCCTCCCACAGGCCTGGACATGGACAGGCCATCATGGATGATAGTGTGGCAATAGTTACAATAGGAAGAGCAGCTTCCTATGTTGAACATGGCCAGTGTGTCAGGCACCATGCAGGAAATGTACGCATGTTGCCTCTAATCCTGATAACTCTCATACAAGTACTGTCCTCTCTATAGTGTAAAGGATCAGAGAGGCAAAGAAACTTGCCCAGAGTCACATGGCTAATAAGTGACAGAACTGAGATTCGAGCCCAGCCCGTTGTTCCTCTGGTGTCCCCACCCTTTGGCACTGCCTCTCAAAAGTGCAAAGCCTCAAACCAGAAGCAAGTGCTGTGCCTGGACTGTTAATGTCGAGCAGAACTGCCCTCCCACCGCACAGACAGCCTGATGGATGGCTCAGGGGCAGTGGAAGTCATGGGAGAAGGTGCCAAGAAGAAGCCGAGGCTCAGAGCAGACTGGAGGGGCCAGGGCTAGTTCCAGAGGGCTTGGAAAGAGGCCCCGCCGGCCAGGGCTGCACAGGAAGGACAGGCAGACTTGGGGGCCCATTTAGTGCCCCTGAGAACCCACTCACAGGTGGTTCTTCTCCCAGCCTCTGAGGACACAGATCATCAGATTTGGAGGTCTAGCGACCCCAGCCACTCACTCTGCAGGCATCTAAGCACAAGCCAGCTGGCAGCAGCCTCTCTGGGTCCTTACACCCCGTTTCTAGTAGCTGGGCTCTAGTCACCACCTACTTTCTGGACTTAAGGGAATCCAGGTGACTCTGGCCCAAACACCTGGACATAGATTTGCCCTGCCTCAGCGAGGCTGCCTGGATCTGCATTGTCCCGGTGCCACATCCACACGGAGTGTCGTACTTACTGTGCAGGTGGGAGCCTGAGACTCAAAAGGGAGATGTCACTTGCCGAAGGCCACACGCAGGTGGTATGCAGGTGGCAGGAGTGGGTCCTGAACCCTGTTCTCTAGTGTGGATCCCAGGGCTTTTCTCCCATTCCGGACTGCCTCATAGAAGAATCTCAAAGATGGGGCCAAGCTCTAGGCTACATCTGGAAAAGGCCACCTCTCTGGTTCAGAGTCAAGGTCCAGACAGGGGAGACCTGACGACTGGGGTGAACCCCCACACTTGATGGAGAAGCAGAAGAAGAAAAATGGCTAATGCTTATAAAATGTGCTCATCATGCGCCATGAGTTGTTCTAAATATTTTGTGTATGTTAACTCATTAACCTTCACAAGAGCCCTGGGAGGTGGATGCAATTAGCCCCATTTTCCAGACAGGAAAACTGAAGTAGGAAGCATAGCTAGTAAGCGCCGAAGTCCCCTGCTGTAGCCTGAATGTTTGTGTCCCCCCAAAATTCATATGTTGACACCTCATCCCCAGTGTGATGGCATTTGGAGATTTGGAGGTGGGGCCTTTGGGAGGTGACAGGTCATGAGGGCAGAGCCTTCATGAATGAGATTAGTGCCCTTATAGAGAGATCCCAGAGAGCTCCCTCACCCTTCCACCATGTGAAGACACATGAAGCTAGAAGACAGTGGCCTGTGAACCAGGAGGGAGTCCTCACCAGACACCGAGACTGCCGTCACCTCGATCTTGGACTTCCCGCCTCCGGAGTCGTGACAAATAAATTTCTGTTGTTGATAAGCCCCTCAGTCTGTGGTGTTTTTCTACAGCAGCCCAGATGGACCAAGACGCCCACTCCTGCAGCAGGCAGCAGGGCTGCAGAGTCTGCACACCCACTGCTCCGTGTTCCCCTCTCGGGAGACAAAGAATTCCCCCAACGTGGCTCCTGTAGAGAGACTGCAGTGTCAACTGCCAGGGTAGAGAACCTCCGAGAAGAGCAACTGCACGCCTTGGCAAATGTGGTTATTTAAATCATGGGTCCAGAGCTAATGGACTCACGTATTCAGGATAAGTAGAAACTTGCAAGGTAATATTTTGAATAAAAATCAAAACCATATTTACTTTCACATAAGACTGCTAAAATATCTTGTTTGTACATCAAACAATTAAAAAAAGTTTTCTTGGGTTGGTCAGCCAGTGTGATTTAGATGACCAGAAGATTCAGCCTTGATGTTGACTCTGCTGTTTATCAACCCGTGCAGCAACCCAAGCTCATAAGGCCAGGGTTTCCTTTCAGCAAATGCCACAAGGTTGGACACTGGCTGCACACAGACAGGTATTAATGGTCCCTTCTGCAAAGAGGGCTATTATTCTGGTATTGCCCACTCTGGGTGCCAAAAGTTTCAGATCAATGGGCAGATACAGGAGCCCTTCCAAGTCAGATGTCTAGCTGGAGGGAGGGTGTAAATTGCAAATTATGAAATTTAACAGCCAGACATATCAATAATGATGCCAATAGTTAACATTTATTGAGACCCTGCTACATAGGGCACTGTGCTAAACGCTTTCACAATCCCGAACAGAAAAGTTAAATAACTTGACACAAGGCCACATGGCCAGCGAGTGAAAGAGGCAGCTTTAGGACCAGTGTTCTGACTGCAGAGCCTCTGCTCTCAACACGTATGCAAGGCGAGCCTAGTGTCAGGTGTCCCATGTACTACACAGCTAAGCAGAAACATGCACAACAAACTGTGGGGATGCTAGGGTGGGTGCTGACGTCTCCTCAGCTGAGGGGACAGCCTTGGTTCAGGGAGAACCAGGTCTCCAGCTTTGCTGTGCTGGTAAGATCTGCTGATCTTCTTCTGCATGTCCCTGCTCTTCTCCCTCGCGCTCCGCTTCCGGATTACATCTTTTCCATGTGTCCGGCTCTTAAAAGCTTTTGAAGGAAGACTTGGGTCTTGGCACCTGCCAGTTCTCCAAGTGCATGGGAAGCCCGAGTCCTGATGGGAGAATTGCTGCTTTTCCTGTGAGTCTGCAGACGACGTCTCCCTGCGGAGTGCTGGTACAGTGGCATGCCTATCTCCCTAAGCAGAAAGCTCCACCTACCTCTGTGACCATCATCTCCGGCAGCAGCAGCTAAAGGAAGGTACTTTCACCCTCTCTGGGGGACAAGGAGCCTCTTCCTGATTTAAAAAACAAACCAACCAACCTCATTAAACAAGCCACTTCCTAGATGCGGTAGCTGGTTTCCAAAGATGGTTCCCAGTGAACCACACCTCGCCGTATGCACACCCTTACTTAGCGCCCTCCCACTCTGAGCCTGGGCTGGCCCTGTGACTCACTTTAACCAGTAGAATGTGATGGAAGCAACGCTGTGCTAGTTCCAGGCTAGAACATTAAGAAGGTCTGGCAGCTTCTGCTTTTATGCTCTTGGGAGACCTGAGCTGCCATGTAAGAAGTCCAGCTACCCTGGGGGAGAGACCGTGTGGAGAGGCCTTGTGGAGGGGCCACCTGGAGAGCAGGAGGCCCTGAGGAGGACTGAGGCCTCAGTCAAGCTGTCCTAGCCAGACCTGAGCTGTCCAGTTCCCAAGATGAGTCAACAAACGTGAATGGAGAAGCCATCTGGGATGTTGCAGCTCCAGCAGACATCATATGGAACAGAGATGACCACTCCTGCTGTGCCCTGTTCAAATTCCAGACCTACGGAATTGTGAGTAATCGTAAAATAATTGATGCCTTAAGCCACTCAATTTGGGGGCAGTTCTATATGGCAACATCGGATAATAGAAATGCTGTGTGACACTGCGTAACATAAGTAATTGCATCAGTGATTCCAAAGTCTGACTATTGAACCACTTCGCTCTTTGGTTTGGGCCTTCCAAGCACAGGGGAGGTTTCTCAGAGTTCCTTCTCACCCCCTGCCACCAGTCCAATGACATCAGGAAAGTGTGTGGTTTCACTGCTTAAAGTTACCCAAGTCAAAATTCTAGATACGCACGATCACTCGAGTTTATTTCCTCTATGAAACTGGAAGCTCCATGAGGGCAGGGAGCCTAGGGTGATATTTACTGCTGCACCCTCCACTTTAGCACAGGTCTCGTGCACAGTAGACACTGAAAAAATATATATTTGAATGAGTAAATGAATTGGTGGGAAGAGTAGCTGAGGCAAACAGATTGAGCAATCGTTCATTTGCCAGGCTAAGAAGTTTGAACTTGATCCAGTAGTGAGAGAATGAACAGATGAACAAGGTGGCTTAAATTTCACCATTTGCCACAGTTAATCCACAAAATCAATGCAACTACATAATCCATTGAGTTGTTTAAAGTCCCCCAGGGAATTAGTTTCCTGGCACGTTGCCAGGAAGAATCCCATTTTCCCTCCTCACATATTTCTAGTGTTCTTGGAAATATCTGAAATAGAAAATGAGTAGTCAATATTTTCTTTTTAAGAGTTGCCTGTACTTTAATATAAAAACATTTATGAAAATGTGTTGCTCTGAGTTGAACTTGGATGTTGCATTGCCTTTGCCAATGATGTCAGTGGGCATCATGAGGTCAGTGGAATATCCTAAGACTTTACCAAGAAAGTGTTTAATAGGAAATATGCTGTACTGTGCTCCAGTATTAAACACGTAATTACGTATAGACACAGAACCACTGGGTGACCTATGAACCAGCCACCTTGGCCCACATATGGATCCTGGAGACACTACTGCTTCGTGATCAACTTTCAGAAGTTTCCTCCAGTTTGGGGGCCCCATTGAAAGCATAATTTGCATCACTGTTATGGCCCACCTGTCCTCTAGTGTTTCTTCTTTATTCCTTCTCCTCACATACGCTGTTGAGTCCTCTCTGATCAGCACTCTGGTCAAGGACCAGAAGCCAATCAATGTGCCCTAAATCAGACCCTAAATCACTAGCACCAGTCCAGTTGTACCTAAAAGGGCTCTCTCCCTGGTCTTCCCAGTTGTATTTGGCAAGTGCATCCCAAGTTATGGCGGCAAAGCCTGCAGAGTCAGCTCTCTGCTCGGCAAGCTGGACAACCCTCACCTGGCACCCTGCTGGCTGGCGCCTTCTGTCTCCCTGATCTTTACAGTGCTGACCTATCATCGTTAGTGCTGACCTCCTGTTCTTGGTACACTGCCTATGTTTTCCTGAACTATATGGCTTACACTCAGTGTCCTATGTCCATTCCTCCCTAATTACAGCCGGGGAGAAATATGTATTTATACTTTATAGACCATATACCATAGAAGAAACAGGGCACCTGTGTGTGTCAATAGAGAAATACACATCCGGACTGACGTACAGAGACATACGTGATAGAGGACACAGAATTCCCATATCTGTCAACACAAAGGACAAGCAGAACCCTGAAATAGACAGTGAGCCTCCTCTGTTGAATAGATGCTGTCCTTCTGCCACCACCAGAGCTGGGTCATAGACATTGGCTGCTTACACAGCTGTTTTCAAGGTGGCTCCTTTCCAGTGAGTGCGAGCCAATCCCGTGAGGTGGACAATGGGAATTGTGGGAAGGAGGGTGTGCTCGTTCAGGTTATACTAGGCAACGCACCAGAAAAACTCCGAAAGCTCCGTGGCTTAACACAGCGGAAGACTGTTTCTTGCTGGTGCGTGGTCACGTCTGCAGAGAGCGGGAGGATGCCGCCCTGTGCAGCCTTGCAGGAGCCCAGCTGCCTGTGGCCCTGCCCTGCTCAGCGCTCCCGCTCCCACATCCAGCTGGCAGATGGTGCGCAAGAGAAGGTGGGATTGCACACAGGAGGGTGAAACAGCACCTGTCCTTCTCCCGATGTTCCAGCGACTGTAGTCACAAGGCCAAGTGTGATTGAGAGGGGCAGCATCATCCACAGTGTGGCTGGGTGCCTCGGAGGAAGGGGATGGGGGGATCCAGGAACAACTATTTTCTTTGCCACAAAAGAGTAGGACAATTAATTTTGCTGGCTTTCTTTTTTTTCTCCTTATTTTTCTCGTTGGGAACAGAGCTGTTTCCTTGTCTCATCTGGGTCTTATTTTTCCCCGGATAATCCTCCAAAAACCTCGCTGCCCACTCAGCCCACCCACACTTCTTTCTGGTCCAATTTTGAACCACGCCCCGGTAGTGATCACACCCCGGTGTGGACAAGGATTCCAGTTTGCAAAACCACCTCAGGCATTGCAGGAACCACAGCGGTCTGCTGAGGGCTCCGGTACCATCAGGCTCCCCCGGCTGCAAGGGGGAAGCCGCAACGACAGCCTTGGAGATCGGGGGTCTCAACACTGACTGGGACTCTGGAACAACAGGAGGGAGATAAAGCCTGCCCTCCGGGACCCAGGAGGGTGAGCCTGGAAGACAAGGAGCTTACCTCAAGGTGGACAAGCCTGTGCACTTTGACCCACAGGCCTGCGGGTGACCAAGAAGGAAGCGGGTGCTGTGCGGAGCAGCGCTGCTATGAACCACGCGAAGCTCGGCCCGGGGACTCCATGTCCGTCCTTAACAGAGACCCGTAATCTCAGCCATGGTGCTCCCGCCTCTGCGCAGAGCTGCGGGGTTTCCCAAGCCCTCCACAAACAGGATGGTATTTACTTCTCTCAACAACAGAAGACAGATACTATGTTGCTGCCCCCTTACCCCAACCCCGCCCCTACCACCGCCCTAGTTCTGGTGTTCAGCATCTCTCCATCGACTACTGTAACAGCGCCCAGCCGGCCTCTCCGCTCCTCTTTGCCTCCCCCTAGTCCATTGTCTGCACTGCAGCAAGAGTAGTCTTGCACAAAGAAAGCTGAGCCCTTCCCACCCCCGGAAGCCCTTCAGTGGCTGCCCTCGCACTTCGGATACCATCCACCTCATCAGCACAGCCACCGCGGGGCGATAAGCTCCTGCCTGCCTCTCCAGCTTCATCTCTTTCCACGACACACGCTGAACTCTAGGCTCCGGCTACGCTGAAGGGCTGACCGTTCCCCACAAACACTGTGAAGCTTCTCACCTTTGTATCTTGCTTTTGCTGGCCTCTCTCCCTGTACTGCCACAAGCCGCCCCTTTGGTTCTTTGGTTTGTTAATTCCTGCTCACCCCTTAAGGGCCAAACATCACTGAGAAACCTTTGCCAGTGACCACACACCCCCATACACACACACTTGGCTGCACCCAAACTGAACTGAGCCGGTCTCCATCATGGTCCTCATCACACTGTACCGCCCTGACACGTTGCTGTGTCCACCCCTCTCACCAGGTTGCCAGCCCTGACAGGGAAGGTCTGTCACCTGTTCGTCATTAGGCCAGCACCTAGCATCACGGCTGGCACTGAGTAGGCCGTCAGTAAAGGACCGTTGCAGCATGATTTCAATGAGCCTGTGTTTCAGACTAAGGAAAGAAACTGTTGCTCAGAGGGCTTAAAGGATTTGTCCAGGATATAAACTAATAAATGGGAGAAATGAAATACTAATCTAGGTCTGTCTGACTGCCAAACACGTCAGACTACTCCGCGCTACCTTCAAAAGGACCACAGATAATTTTGTGAGCTGAAAAAGTTGTATCTCTTGAGGGAATTTTTTTTGCTTTGTTTTGTTTCATTTTTATTCCTTTTGAACCTCAGGAACCAGAGGAAAGCTATGGACTTTCCCCCCAGAAGAACACACACACATACTAAATTTTGTATGTAGTGTAAGAGTATGTAAGTCAGAAGAGGGAAGCTGTGGCTGCAGTGACAAATACATCGTAAAATCACAATGAAAGTTTAATTCTCACTCATGTACAGCCCTTTGTGGGTCAGCAGGGGCTTTCCTCCATCCAGCGACTCAGGGGTGAGGGCTCCCTCCACCACAACACACTGTGACTTCAACACACGCTCCAGACCGCCAGCACAGGAGAAGAGAGAAATGGAGAGGCACACCGGCTTTCAACGGCTCCAGCGTGAAGGTGACGCATGTCTGTGGTAAACTGCAGAATGTGCACAAATTATTTCAAACTGTGTACACATACACTTGTGCGAAGTGACCCTGCCACTCGTCTCATCAACAGGCATTGTCTATGTCTCCATCTCTTGACTGTCAGCTTGGCCATTCAACAGGACATTAAATTATTAAATTGCTAAGAACTGTCCATGAAAAATATGTGTATTATTATGACTGCAGCCTGAGGAGGCCATTCTCCTGGCATGACCTCAGGTGAGCGGCACCTGAAACCACCAGGGGGCGCTATGAGGTTGGAATGCCAGGACACCTAAGGAGTCCAGAACCAAAGAACCCCAGGACAGTGCATTGAGAAGCCTTTCTTGAGAAAGTGACATTAGGGTGAAACCTAAACGATGAGTTGTATTTGGCTAAGTGGCACATATTCTGGGCAGAGGGAACAGCATGCACAAAAATCTGGAGGTGAGAAAGCACAGGATTCATTCACATAACTGTTGTCTCGAAAATTTGCAGATTCCTCCACGTGTGCGTGAGGTCGAGAAGGTGGAAGGGGAGCCCTATCTTGTAAGGATGTGACTTCTCTTAAATGCAAGAAGACATGAGAGAGGACATGGATCATGTTTTGAAACACAATTTTCTGCTTGTTTACAAATGATTAACTAACTCGATCAATTGTGTCAAAGTTCAGGTCGCTGCATCCTCTGGGACAAAGGTGAGATGGCGCCTGGTGCTCGGGCTGATGACAGGTGGAATGCACCCAGGATGGGCTGACTACAGAGCCAGGTTTGGGGATCCGGGCACAGCTGACGCAAAGGGACTGCTGCCCGCTGTGACTTCTCAGCTGTCCCCTGGCTCTCTTCCCTCTTTGCATTTCCAGCCCCCTCTGGGACTCTGGCAGACAGGGCAGGGTGGGGACCAGGCTGGCCCTCAACACGACTCTAGCCCGTGTCAAGAGAGGTTCAGGGTAAGCCCGTATGTTTTATACATTCAAACCTCAAAACCACCTTATAGTAATGAATTATTACCCCCATTTTACAGATGAGAAAACAGAGTCTTAGGGAAATTAGGTAAGCTGTTGAGGAAGTCAAATCCAGTGTGTGTTCCAGCCCAGCCTCAGGGCGCCTGCCCCTCCAAGGCCCCTCAGCCACGCCCGCGACATCCACGGCAACAAGATGGTCATCTGCCCCGTTCAGGCGGCGCTGTGTGGGCTGCAGGCCGGTTTGGGAAACGCCGGGTCAGTGCGGTCTGGACCGTAACTTGCTGATTTTGAGGCGTCGGTGACGGCTTCGAGAGCCTGGCATTTGCGTCTGGCTCTCCAGCTGGCGCTGGGCGGCTCGCCTCCCGCTCCTGCGCCCTGGGCGCGGCACGGCGGGGACCTCCTCCAGGCCGGGGGAATGGAGACGCCCGTCCCACGTCTATCACGGGCAGTCCGGATTGCCTCCAGAGGAGGTGAGGTGGACACTGGCTCGGACCACGCCATTTCAAGAGAACCTATGTGACATCTTCCTTTAATCCAGTTTATGGCGAGGCCACTGGAGATGAGGGAGCAATCAGAGCGCTCTTCAGAATAACGGGAGGACGAAGGGGTCGCGCTCTGCTGGGCTCGGATAAAACAAGCTGGACTCGCAGGCGTGAGTGGCACCTGCCTCTGCTGTGCCGCTCCCGGCGGAAAGGAAAGGCCCTGGTGGCCTCCGGCCTTGTCGGCGGGGGAGGCGGGGCCGAGGTGCTGTACCAGCGAATACTGGAGGCAAACGGGGCTCCCCCAACGCCGACCATAGAGACCCTCCCCTTCCCCACAAGGTCCGGGAAGCCGCCTGCTCCCCCCAGGACCATGAAGTGTGTTATACGACATAAGTTAGCTAACAACAACAACACCTGTTTGCACAATTCCTCTCTTACAGTTACCATTTTTATAATGCCTCCTTGTGAAACATTTTCACATTTAGTATCTCATCTGACTCTCCCAACTCTGAGTGACAGGTAGCCATAGCCCTCCCAATTTTACATATGCTATTATTATCTCTGTTTTCTAGATGAGGACACTCGGGCCCAGAGACGTTAGGAATTTGCCCTGGGTCACACAGCTGGTGAAATATCAGAGAGAATTTGAACTCAGGTAGACGGACTCTCGGGCTCTCCAGCCTCTTACTCAAAATCACACAGCTAGAAAGACACTGCGGATTCAAAGCTCAGCCTGTCTGACTCCAACGCCTACATTCCGTCAGGAATAATAGCCCGCGTGTCTGAGTGCTCTAACACGGGGCTGTTGGAAGCACTCTGCTTGTATTCACTTATTTAATCCGCACCATTTGTCAAGTGAGGAGACTGAAGCGTGGAAGTTAAGTAACTTGCTCAAGGTCACAAAGCTAGTGAAAAGCAGAGAAAGGGTCTGAACCCAGGCCCTGGAGCCCACAGTCCTTGTTGCCTCACTAACACCTGTCCCCTCGGCCGCTCACCCAAACGTCTGCCACACGTGAATAAAAGCCAAGCTGCTGCAGACCTGGCCGTCGTTCTGGTTGGTTCCCAGAGTCACAGTGAGTCTTCTGTCTGTGCAAAGTCTAAGGCGCTTGCAGTCACTGGTGGCCTCTGTTTATTTTGCAGAACTGTTTGCTCTGTGGGGACAGAAGTTGAGGGCAGCCCTCCCTGCCAGGGGCTTTCACGGATCCAGCAGCCTCGGCCGGACCACCCGCCACTGAGAGAAGATGAGGACGTCCGAGAGCGGGGCTTGGGGGGCGCTGGCACAGCTGCTGCTTCTCTGGGCCGCTCTGGCTTGGCTCGGTTTGCCTGGCTCCAGGTAAGTGATGGTTGCAAACGATTTCCCGATCAATTGCATGACAGGGAATATAACGCCACGTAACGCCGACGGTCTCTTTGTTGCCTGCCTGTTGAATAAGGAACATCTCTTGAAGCCATTTGCATGCATCTGAAAAAATAATATCTACAGCTTTCTTCAAATTATTCAGGAACCAAGAGGCTGACTTCAACAAACGTTCCCGTAAGAAATGGGCATGTTTAGATGTATTTTTTCAAGCTGAGAAGGATTGGACACTTGTTCTGTATCCTGAACAGAGCCTCGTGTAACTCTTTATGCAAAAGAAGTTTTGCTATGTATGGAATAAAAGAGCCAGTTCCTATGGATGCCCTCCATAACCCAGAGTGACCCACTCTACCTGCTCACCGACCCACATTCTTTCGGTTCCCAGGCTGTCTCCTTTCCTCCCTCTCTCTCACACATACACACACTCTAGATGTTCCCAGCAGGTAAATGCCAGCTGATTTATTTAATCATTTTTTATGTCCATCGATAGGGTACAAAATAGGCTAAAGAAAACACCTGAGTGGAAGCTCACACTTGAGTTCCAGTGAAGGAGGCGCCAGAGACTTGGCAGGATGTCGAGTGTTACCTTGATGACGAGACGGCCCTACCACGGGATGCTGAAGCGCTCCTGCATCCCAGACCTCCTTGTGAGCAATCCTACGGAAGAAGGACTGTCCATGCCGGCCCTCTTATTCATTCCATAAATGCTACCTGAGCACTACCTCTCCTTTATTGTGAGGGGCTCCTAGTACCCACTGGACACACCCCTTGATCTCCTCTCTGCTGAGCGCTCACCAGGTTGGGCATCACCCTGAGACTGGAATGAGTCTTCACTACCCAATGGGCACTCAGTAAATCATAGCTCTTATGATTATCAAGAATCTTAACTTGGTGCCAAGAAGAACCAAGCTGCCAAGACCTTCCTTGTGTGTACTGTGTATACAGAGAAGGATTCAAGACCCAAGGAAATGCGTCTGGAATGGAGGGTTTAAGGGATCATAGCAACCCTACCCACAGCATTGACCCATACGTGAGGCCCCTTGTCCCGCTCTGAGGATACAGAGATGAATAAGACACAAAGAGCTCATGTTCTCATGGAGAAAGCTGACGTGTGAGCACATACTATGTGCACTGTTGCCAGAGAGGATTCAGCGGCAGGCTGGAAACGAGAGAGAGTGATCCACTCCACTGGGCATCAGGGCTTCTAAAGAGATGATGCTTGAGCTGAATCTTTACATATGAAAAGGCGTTTGCAAAGGGCCAAGGCAGTGAAGGGTATTCCAGGCAGAGGGAGCAGCAGAGGCAGAGGCATGGAGATGTGAGAGGACCTGGCTTGTTCTGGAAGCTGCAGGCCTCCCTTCAGCAAGCCTTGAGCACAGGCCACGGCGGGAGCTCCCAGGACAAGATAGACCAGGAGTAAGCAGGAGTCCGATCATGGCTGGGGTTGGGGACCCTAGAGTGCCAGCTGAGGAGTTCAAAGTTATCCTCTAGGCAACCGGGAGCCATTGAAGGGTTTTAAGCAAAGGAGCAACCTGCTCACCTTTACGTCTGAGGAGGTTTACTCTGAGGTCGGAGGTGGAGATGTGAGCGGGCGAGCAGAGTACAGGCTGGAAAGCCCGTTTGTCCTTCAGCCACATCGTGAGATGCGTGTTGTTTCTGATTCACACTGTGTAGAAAAGCAAACTGACCCTCAAAGAGGAGAGGAGGTTCGCTCCAGTTTATGAATCTCAAACCCTTGCTTGAAGCCAGGTTCAGTTCTCGGGCCTCTTACCCATGATTCCCTTGGGCAGTCCTGACTGCGGCACGTATTCGAATTCCACACACAAAGTGCAAGAAGAGCCTTCAGTTCTGGCACAGAAAATGCTGGGACGTCCTCCGTATTAGCTAAGGAAGGTTTGGTTTTTAGTTATTCCTAAATAACTATTTCAAATCAGATGAAATAATCATCACATGGCCATGAGACCTTTTATTTTTTTTATTCATTTCTACTCTGTGCCAGGCACTTCAATGCGTTTGCTCTGATCTGGATGTAAGCGCTATTGTTTACAGTTTTTCAGAGAGGAAACTGAGAATTGGAGAGAGAATGGAACTGTCACAAGGCTACTCAATATGTAACAGAATATGGGTACAAATCCAGTTTTGTTCTGGTTCCACAGCCCTTGCATCTCCCTGCATCTTCCTGCCTGGCACTAAGGCATTATCCCCGTCCACCTGCCTTGTGTATCTGATTTGCTGGACTCCCATGCCATTTCTCTATCTCCTGGCCACAGGTTTGTTGCCCTGAGATATTGCTTTAAATTTCCTGTCTACAACTGCAAATGACAGAGAGAAGAGAAATTGAAAATCTGCCACCCAGAAGCTGCCCCTTCTAGCAAAGAGGAAGGATGCTATTTGCAAAAGGATGCAGCTGCCTAACAAATTGTGTGTGACGAGAAAGTTGTTGTGTCAGGGCAATTCCCCAGAAAGCCAAAATATATTGACGCACCCCATCTATATAAGCTGATGGCTCGCAATTTACTGCTGACCTAATCCCGCCGCACCCGGTGGATCCATCTTTATTTTGATCAGAGACTCCTGTTAGAAAGAGAATGGGAGACAGGGACCCAGTGAAATATATTCTAATGCTGGCAACAGCATTACATGCACGTCAAAGAAAGACACATCTTTGCCAGTCCTTATGCAGAGGGATAGGACTTGTAGAAGCGTTATTGCAATTGCAAATATAAATGTCCTTCAAAAAGAAAAAGAATAAATTGAATGCAATATATGTCCCATGGTGGAAAAATCTAGATAAAAGGAAAGAACTAGATCTCTTTATGAATCAATATGGCTAGGCCTCAGAAATACGGTGCTGATTAACAAAAGCAAGTCGCAGAATAATATGTACTATATAAGTCAAGCACACAAAAGCAATACTGTATATTGCGTGTATATATATATATATGTAAAAATATTTATAAGACTGGAAGGACACGCACTAATTCATGACAATAGTTCCCTCTGAAAAGGAGGAGAGGGAAATGGCATTGGGCTGATGTAAAATACTGATGTGAAATTTATAGGAATATTTTTTATTAAAAACAGACTTCAAAGAAAGCATACCAAAATATTAATAATTGCCAATCCTGGGTTGCGAGTGTATGGGTGTTCATTATCTTATTTCCTGTGCTTCTTAGGGCATCTTTAATTTTTCAAAATTAAAATCATACAGAGATTTTGAACGACAGAAACCAAGTCAGTTGGTCAAAATGACCATCTGGCGTGTTTCTGTAGAAATTCACAGGCATGAGAGGCACGTGCTGTATATGTACATAGAGGCCCTGACTGAGCCTTTCCTTACTGGCTTCATGCGATTCCCAGGAATTAAAGATGACATGTAATGCTAGCCTTTCTTTCAGATATGCATGTGTAGTCCTAATAAACCACACACATCTGATGTAATTTACAAACATACTATTAATTCAGCTGATTACTTCATTATTTTGCTGCCTCCATAATGAAAATTGCGTGCAAAAAATGAGAGATCTGGTGGCTACAACTACTTTTTACCAAGTTCCTTCTATAAATGATCATCCTGCCCATTAACTGTCTTCCAGATCTCAGAGAGGAAAGTAATCGTGACTCTTAATAGTGTGTGTGTGCATTTCTTATCCACTCCTCTCAACCGCAGCCCTGAATTGGGTTGGTAGTTGCTAAAAATCACCATGTAACTGTTTCATAGTTGAAGCAGGAAGAAGATACCCTGCAGAGCTGTCAAATACATACTTTGGAGAAGCCAAATCACAGACAATATTGTTTTGTCAAACCAGGGCAAATTAGTAGATAAAAGCAGATTCTGAAGCTCCCCTGCTGGTGTGCAGCATCCTGCCTCAAGGAGCCATTTTAACGTATCCACCTGTGGTTTCCAAGAGAGGCTTTGACCTTTCGCTAAAGATCCAACTTTACTAGGCAATTGATTTTTGCTGCTCTCTGGGGCGGTCATGGAGATGGATTTCACTGTAGTTAATACTATCCTCTTTTTAGGACTTTTGCCAAGTGAGAATGTATTGTTAATAACCTTGTCTGGAGTGATGTACTATGTATTTGAGACGGTGGAAACGATGTGATGCTCTCTCTAATGACTCAGTCTTGGATGGAGAGATGAAAAGGCCTTGCATGGAGACGGAATGCCTGGTGGAGTGGATGCTGGCCCGGCTCCTCTTCCAGGCAGTGTGGGGCAGTGGACACAGCACAGGCCCTAGAGTCAAACGACCTCGGCCCAGACCCCTAGACCACCACCGCATGCCGCTGCGTGAGTCTCGGCCCTTCCCTCATCTGTCCAGGTGGCAGCGCTGCGTGGCTGCCGTCTAGCATTGCTGTGAGGATGAAATGAGGCGGGGCGGGTTCAACTCCTCACGCAGGGCTTGACATGTTCTGGGTACTCAGCAAATCTTGGTTCTCTTTCTCTTCTCTTCTCCTTTTTGCCTTGAAAAGGAACACAAATTACAAAGAACCTTACAGTGTTATACACTCTTTCAGATGGAAGAAAAATAAAAATCGTCATACACTCAGCTTATTATGCACATGACGGAACTGGAAGCCTGGACAGCTTCGATAAAATGCTCATTCATTCACTTTTACTGAATGTCCCACGGTGTGCTAGGAACTCAACAAAAGTGCCAACTTACCTTCTGTACGTGATGTATTTCAGGTCTCATGTTGTTTGACTGCTCTGCAGATGGGCCTCCACCTGCCTCTCCCTTCCCCTCCCACCCCTGGTCTCACCTCATCCCCCACTCACCTCTGTATACTCTCCATGCCCTGGACAGGCAGGGCACAGGCTCTCCTGCTCTGCTGGTGGTGTGACATCCCCCAAGGGTTGTCTTTGGTCTGTTCCCCTCTCAAGAGCAGTCTTACCTCCCTCATAGCTTTCCACGATCAGATCTGTAACTCCGGTGTGAATCTCTCTCCTGAGTTCCAAAGCTGTGTAGGGACTGTTTATGGAATGGCTCGACATAGCGGTTCTGTGGGCACCTGGAACTCAGCATACCCCAACCACATCTTCCCCCATAAGCTCCCTTGCTCCTGTGTTCCCCACCTGCCCACACTCTCAAACTGGAAACCAGCAACAACCTAAGCCTTTTCCTCTCTCTGACCCACACCCCATCTAATTACCCATCACTTTCTATCCCTTCCACCTGAGAAATGTCTCATAGGTCTGTCCTCCCCTCTCCCTTGGACGCTGCCATAGTTCAGGCTCACATCACTCACAGGTACTGCTGCAAGAGCTGCCCACCAGCTTTTCCTGCCTCCAGGCTCTCCCCAGCCCTGTCCAGCCTCCACACAGCAACCACGGTGATGTCCTAAAGCACGGCTCTGACCATGGAGCCTGAATGCTTAAAAACCTTGCCTACCGGATAAAGTCCCGAAGAGCTAAGACTTGAGACATGTTTCTCTTTTCCTAGTCAAAGACAAACTGTGAGTTCCAGAAGGCAGAACCTGTGTCTTATGTTTGTCTGTATTCCCTGTAGCACAGTACCCTGAATGTGGTTAGTTGTCAGCAAATGTTTCATAGACTCTTGACCTGAGAGTCTTAAACACTGTATACTCCAAACCTTATTTTCCAGGGGATGAAACTGCGGCTCAGAGATGGGGATTGAACTGCTTCAATCCTATATCCCGCTGTTGTGGGACACCCTGCATATCTATAGCACTTTAGAGTCCGTAAAGTGCTTTCACATATACTTTCTTACTTAATCCTAGAACTAGCCTTATGAGGTAGGCGTGACTCTCTCATTATAGAGGTGAGAAATGTGAAGCTCGTACAGGTTGAAAAACTGGACGAAGGTCACCCAGCTGCCGACGGCCTGTCTTCTGATCTGAGTGCGGTACTCTTGATCACAGCTAGCCATAAGGTCAGGCACTTACTGGGGGTTCAGTACATGTTTGTTGGATGAACTGATCTATACTTGATGATAAACTAATAGCCTTGCACAAGTCAGCAAATATTATAGGATGAATACTTAATTCCCTTCTGATACTTGACTCTCTTCTCTCATGATGACCTTTTAGAGGTGAAAAGCCACGCTCTCTCCAGTCAAATGCCGTCAATGAGAGCCTTGCCAAGCATAGACAGACGCGGAGCGTGGATGTCACACCAACGCCTATTGATTGTGAACTGTCCAGCTGGTCCTCCTGGACCACATGTGATCCCTGTCAGAAGAAAAGGGTAAGTGCCTGGCCCTGGGGGAGCCTGAAGCTTCTAGGAGCCCTAATTCTTAGCAAGATTGGCTGAGGCACCACCAATAGTGCCTGGCACTTGGTAGGACCTCAATAAGTCTTGGATGATTTAATCAATGAATTCTATTCCTTTGTGCCTCCCAGCAGCAATTAGATCCTTTCTTTGATTTTTCCGTTTTTTCCCAAACATATGTGTCCTTGCTCATGTTAGCAGCTTCCTAATTAGGCTTCCTGCCTCCAACCTTGCTCCTTCAGCCCATCTTTCCTGGTGCAACCAGAGGGAGCCATCAGAAATGCAAGTCTGACCTGTCTTTCCCCAGCTTGAAACCATTCAAAGTCTACCCATGGCCCTCCAGAATCATGGTATTCAAGGCCCCCCCGACCTAACCCTACATGTACACAAAACACCCCCACTCCAGCACACCGGACACTTGTGTTTCGCTGACCATTACTCTCTCCCTCTGTGCCTTTATTCATGCTGCTTTCTCAGGCGGGAGAGACCTGCCCCACTTCCTTGGCTGGCTAACACCTACTGGTAATTTAAAACTCTGCTCAGAGGCCATCTCATCTTAGAAGGCTTGCTGGGCTTCTTAGCCCTACTTGCAGTTAGTAGACACCTTTTTATGAGCTGCAATAGCTCCCTGTTCCTCCTGTATCCTAACATTGATCATTTACTTTCCCTTTTTTTTTTTTTTTTTTTTGGCAAGGAAGATTAGCCCTGTAGTAACATCTGTGCCAAACTTCCTCTATTTTGTAAGTGGGTCATTGCCATAGCGTGGCTTAATGAATGGTGTAGGTCTGCATCTGAGATCCGAGCCTGCAAACTTGGGTGGCTGAAGCGGAGTGCACTGGACTTAACTACTGCACCATGGGGCTGGCCCCCTACTTTTCTTTTATTATTTACCTTTCCATTAAACTGTGAGCTCTTCAAGGCTTATTCACTTCTATACCTTCAGTGCGTAGGCCTATTTCTGGCACATAATAGGTGCTCCATAAATACGTGTTGTTTGATCTCATTATATTCTCTGACATCTCTGCGAGGAAGGAGGAGAGTCTTACTCTTCCCCTTAGGCAGATAGGTAAACAGAGACTCAGCAGGTAAATGATTTCTTGGGGTCACCTAGTAGCAAATACAGGCCTTGAACTCAGGCCACTGGCTTCTTGTCCAGCGTTCTGCCGATCAAAACACAGTCTCTGCAGTGTTAGTCCTTCAGGCTCCCTTGTCAGGAGGGTTGATTCAGGATCCCAGCTCTAGAACTGCACATGTGCCAGAGAGAAGAGAATGGTTGATATTCCAGGGTTCCTTGGGAAACCAAACCAGCCATGGGCTAGGACACTAAAGAGGCTGTGGAACTTGGCCCAGGACAATTACACACTTAATTGGATCAATGTGGAAAGCCAAGCAGGACCATTTAATTCCTAAAGTGGGCTTTATTGCTAGCTTGTCAGCATTGATCCAGCTATCTGGATAACTGCTTCATCTGCACCATAACCTGGGAAGCCTCAGCATGAGCCATCCATCCATCCAGCCAGCCGGAGCTCTTTACTACACGCTTTCCCTCCGGTGGACGTCATCACTGTCTGCAGGGTCACTGGCTGGGGATTCATCGAAACCTTCCACCTGGGATTGGGAGATGTCTGTCCTCCATCACTTCCATACTCCTCATGCCCGGTTTGTCCTTGGCTCCTGGGGCTAGTCTTCTGGCAGTCCTCTTTGCAGACCTTATCCTGTCCTGCTAACCTCTACCTTCCAGAAGGAAAGGCCCTCTGGAAACGTGAAGGAGCATGGGTGAATGGTTGTCTGTAGTTCTTTTTTGGATTTCCAGATGCCATACAAGCAATAACTATGGCTGGTTAACATGACATTCAGCAAAGAGGCTGCTATCCTGGCTTGGCCCCTTTTATTGTACCAAAGTCTTGACTGCAGCCAGCTTTTGGCAACCACCTAAATCTGATTACTTCCCTCCCCTATGGTGGCTTCTCAATGCCCCATGATAAAATGTTAAATCCAGCCTTCCTGAGGCCTGGAGGAGCCTGCCTTACCTGCTCTTGGCTACGTCTCCTCCAGCTCTTGCCTCTCTCTCCCGCTCGCACTGTCTCCAGCATGATGAATTTCTTTTTGTTTCATCGAACAAAGCACATTCTCTCTGGTCTCTCAGCTTTGGCACAACAGCTTCCTTCACCCGGATTACTCTGCTGTTCCCTGCTCACGCCAGCTCTCCTTGTTTGCCTGACGTTTCTACTCATCCTGTGGGTCTCAGCTTAGACGTCGCTTCACCATTTTCACGACTGGGGACTCCCTGTGAGTTTATAGAGCACTCTGTACCTTCTCTACCAGGACGCCCACCATACTGTGCTGTCACTGCCCGGTGCCTGCCATCACCACCACCACCATCTGCGACCTCCTTGAGGCCAGGCCAGAGGGCATGATTATGATTAAAAGCAAACAACAAGCAAGCATAAATAACACCTACCTTTTTCAACATTGGGTGGGTCAATCAATAGTTTGGAAATTCAATCAAAATTCTGAAATAAACAAACAGGAAGGGACAGAGAGAGAAATATTGACTGCTAAAAATTATCACTAATAAAAAAGAAAAACACGTACAAGAAATTGAGTGCCTACTATGTACCAGACAACATGATGAGATTTCATATATATGTCATATATATAATTGAAACTCCATAGCTGTACATTTAGGTAATTCATTATCCCCATTTTACATATTTGGAAATGGAGATCACAAATGTTAACTAACTTCCCCAATGTCACAGAACTAGAAAGTATCAGAGTCAGTTGTGGCTCCAAAGTGCATGCTTTTTCATCTGTAAGATACTGAGCAAATGGCGATAATTGAACCAACCCGTTAAAGTAATCAAGCTGAGGAACTCATTTTATACTTACTACCTTCTGACTTCAAAGCCCCTGCTTTTCCCACATTCAGCAAATCTTTACTGATCCCCGCAGACGCAGAGATCAGAGACAAGGTCCCTGTCCTCAGAGAGCGCAAGTTCTAGTTGGAGAAACAGTCAGGCAAACAGCCAAATGCAACATGGAGCCTGAGGTGTATGTAATGGGGAAGCATGAGGGGCTGGGAGAGCAGCCATCAAACAATCAGATGCTGTCCTGGAGCCCAGATCCGGGCCTGGGAACCCATTTGCTTATAGAATTGCTCAGTTCCATGGTCCCCGAGGCCCCGCCCTTGGCTCACCTTGCTCCTCTCTGCTACAGTACAGACATGTCTCCTTGCTCCGGCCGTCTCAGTTCCACGGGGAGCCGTGCAACTTCTATGACAAGGAAGTCGAAGACTGTGTTACCAACAGGCCCTGCAGAAGTCAAGTGCGATGTGAGGGCTTTGTTTGTGCACAGACAGGTATAAAAGGTTACAGGAGTGGGAGGGAAAAGCTAGATGGCACATGATGCTGGGGGGCCTGGCTACTGCCTAGTGCTCAAGACCAAGGTCGTGTGTCAGACCAGGAGGCTGCCTTGTCCTTGAATTTTTGACCTCCCTTTACATGTATTATTTCGTAAAAACAAGCCTAAAAGTAAGTGTTATTGTTATCCCCATTTTACAAATTAGGAAATTAAGATTTGGAGAAGTTACTTCCCCGAGATCATAGAGCAGGTAGGTGGAAGAGCTACAATTAGGAATTTGGGGATTCAGATTACATTCACTGACATTAAGGACACCAAGAGGATGTGTGCTAGAATCAGAAATCCTGAGTGAAGTCTTATTTTGACTCTTTGACCTAGGAGAAGTCACTTAACCTTTCTGCATGTTGGTTCTCTCAACAGAAAATCGGAAGTGAGGTTAATACCTACAAGTGTGTTATAAGCATCAGGTGACACAATGGCCATGAGCACTCTTTGCAGACTGTGGGCTCTGCCGGCTCTCAGAGGCCTGAGGCTGAGTACAATGTGGCAAAGCCTCCAACAGTGAAATAGGGCGGCCAGCATCAGTCATCTCCGAGAAATCTTTGGAGAGATAGTCCCTGGCTTTTACATTTTTGCATCACCAAGTCCAGCATAAATACACCTAAAGCGTAATATAGTCAGTAAAACATTTCTGATTAAAGGAAGGAAGGAATAAAGGGACAGATGGATGGTCAGACAGAGGAAGGAAGGAAGGAGCACACGAATGAATAATCATCAGCTGCAGAACTAAGTAAACACTTGTCTTTTCAACTCATTCATGTAGCTAATTCAAGCTAACATATGCCTCTCCATTTCTTCAAGTCGCCAGCAAAAATAAGAATATTTTGCTTCAAATTATCTCGATGGGAGGTGCAGCTCTCTACATTCACCGTGCTTCAGGATATTGCAGGAAAGAGTTAGGGATTCTTAGAGCAATTTCTAGGGCTTATTGCAAATGCAAAATTCCATCCAATAAATCTGAAAGACTTTTTTACAGTGTGTCCACGGACTCATTATGGCCAGCGTTCCGTGATGCTGACCACAGCCATAATGGTTACTTGGGCAGGCTCTAGTTTAAACGCCTTGTAAGAAACAGTTTGAAAACCAGATTGTTATTCTTTTGCCTTTAACCCCTAAGAACTTTGGTTCAAGTGACCAGACACATGTCAGGAAACAGGGTCACCGGTCGCCTTATGGCTTTACCCCAAGAACATACAGATAAGAAAGGAAACCAAGTCAGTGGGGCAAAGAGTTTAAAGGAAGCCAAAGTGCTGTGAATAAGTTTAAACATACAGTGCAAATATTTCTATCGTCTAAAAATAGTCCAAGTAGCTATGGTGCTGAAGACAGTGTGGTTTAGTGGGAAGAATTTGTGATTAGACACTTATAGGTTCCAATCCTGCTGCAAATATTTATTAGCAATGTGGACGTGGCCCACAAAACACGAACTGTAGGAATAACAGCACTTATCCACACCTACCGTGAGTCAGTGCTGTGCTATTTGCTCACTTAAAGCCCCAACAACCCTGGGGGGGCAGGTATGCTGACTTGCCCATTTTACAGATGAGTAAATTGAGGCGGGGTGGGTAACATATGGAAGGGCACACAGTTAGTACTGCTTACACGACCCACCAAACCCACCTCCTCTCCCCAGCCTCAGGGAGCCGAGTGCAGACTTCCCTGCTGCCTGGCCACCTGACCCCTCCCTGTGAGGCACTTCCTCTTTCCCCACCCTTAATAATCTCCCCTCAAAGCTTCCAGAAATGCAACACTGGCCTCTCTGCTGATGCCATTACTGATCACCTGGGGACATGAGGACTAATTGTTCCAGAGCATTAAAGGCAGCAAAGTGTCTGGCGCACAGTAGGTGCTCACGCGATGTCAGTTCCCCTCTGGACAGCCACGTGACTGTGGGTCACACCCTTTCTCCGTCCAGGGAGGTGTATAAACCGCAGACTTCTCTGCAATGGGGACAACGACTGTGGAGACCAGTCAGATGAGGCAAACTGTAGGAGGATTTATAAAAAATGCCAGCATGAAATGGACCAATACTGGGCAATTGGCCGTCTGGCCACTGGGTAAGTTACCGTCTTCCCATTGTGTGGATGGGAAGACACAACACTGCATGCAATTCTGGAGAAGAGAGAGGAAGGGAGCTGATAGAAGCAGCGTTCCTTCTTTTTTCCTTCCTGGAAAAAGACTGTAGTGTCAGTGGATGCTTGAGGCTGCTCTCTGAGGACACTTCCAAGGAGCCTGAGGAGCATGTCCCCTAGGGAGACACGGGCCACACGGGGTGGGGTTAGGAACCCCAGGGACAAGTTGTGCATGGAGACCACACAGGCTCCGGGCGAGGGCTGGGGTGAATGTTTATCTCACACCTGCTATGTGACTGTGTGAGGCGCTTTCTTAGCTCACCTCGCTCAACTTGCGAGGGGGGTTCCGTCTTTTTCTGCATCACTAGGCCCCAGCAGAGGGCCTGGTCCAGAGGAGAGGCTCCTAAGTAATTAGAGAAGGAACGGATTTCTGGGATGGGCCTGCAATCGATCTGTGTTTCAAGCTTCTGGGGATCTCTGAGTTGGTCCAGTCCTCTGGTGAGGTCAGAGAGCAAGGTCAGAAGAGGCGGGACTGGCCTGGCGTTTGTCCTGCTTGCCTGCCACCTTCTGCAGTTTCTCAGCCTCCAGGAGGGGGAGTGCAGACCCCTCATATGCAGTAGAAACCGTCCTGCGTGACGCAGAGTGGGGAGGACAGTGACCATGAATGGAAGTCACCTTCTTCCTAAACAAAGATCACATCTCAATCCTGAAAGGCTGTCATTAGACAGAGAGACCCCTCCTGCAGCAAGGCCTCCCGTCAGGACCACCTTATGAGCTAGTTATTATAATCCCCACCTCCTGAATAAGGAAATCGAGGCCAGGAAAAGTCACGAGAGCTCCTGGGGTCACACAGCTCGGGAGGGTGACAGAGCGGACATTCGGAGCCAGTGGTAGAGTCCGCTGCACCCTGGAGGAGGGGCAGACGGACAGCTCCCTGGCTGCGGGACCTCGGGCGGGCCACCTCTCTGTGCGGGGCTTTCACCTCGTGGTCTGTAGAGGAAGTGGATAACACCCCTCTGTGAAGGTCTGTGAGGACTAAAGAAGCCAGGGTGATTGTAATCGGCTCGTGCAGTGCAGACTCGCTTCATGAACCAGACCCTCAGACTTCCGAATCCTGGCCTACCAGTTGCGGCTGGCCGTGAGACCTGGGGCAGGTCAATCACCCTCTCTGTCCCTCACTTTCCTCATCTGCAAAATGGTATAATAGCAATACCTATCTCATAAGGTTCATCCTCACAAGGGTGAAATGAGCCAATAGGTGTAAATTAATTAGAACAGTGCCCCACAGAGTAAGCACCACATTATATTTGTTAAATAAAATAAATAAATATGCACTATTATGATACCTGGAACTCTGTCTTGGGAAAGAGAGCCTAAGACAATTCTGTTAGGAACAGAGCCGAGGCTGTGGGGGCGGAAGCTGCAAGGAGCCAGAACTCCTTCCACAGAGCCTTCTGTGGAAGAGGAGTTGGGATGGAGGCCGCCCTGGGGGAGGTGAGGGTGCTGTCCAATGAGAGGCTGCAGCCATCCTCTCTAAATGGACATAATGGTCTCCACTGCCCAGGGCTTTGGGGACACTAAATAAGGCAGTGCTTGGAGCCACCCACTGCTGTGTCTGTTTCCAGTTAGACCCACAGGAAACGATGACTGTTTTAGTGCCTTGTGATGGGGTCACACAGAATTTCAGAAGGAATCCACCACCCTCTCGAAGCACACACTCTAGTGGGGGCAACAGACCCATAAATAACAGCACACATTTGTCACCGACCAAGCAGTGTTCTGCACACCCAACACGTATGTTCTCGTGTAACCCTCTCAACAACCCTGTGAGGGAGGTGCTTTCCTTGTCCCTGTTTACAGATGAGGAGACCGAGGTACAGAGAGGTTAACTGGTTTGCCCGAGGTCACGTAACTAATAAATGGCAGAACAGGGATTTGATCCCAGGCGTCTGACTCCAGAGCCCGTGTTCTTACCTGTTATGCTAGACCATTCTTGTCAGGCAACTGTAATAGTACAGAACAATAAATGCACAAGGGGGTGAGCACGAGGTCTTACGAGGGCCTCTAACCCAGCTTGGTACAAGGATCAGTGGAGCCTTCCCACAAGGCAGCAACAGAGCTCATCTTGAAAGATAAGAAAGAGATAAGACTGTGAATGGCTGGAAGGGTGTTCTGGGCACAGGGAACAGCACTAACACAAAGAGAAGGAGCAGAGCAGGTTGGAGGAAGAGCAGGACCTGCAGATGGCTGCAGACTGGATACAGTGTGGCTGGGAGCAGCCAGGGACAAAGCCGGAAAGCTGGTTCCATCCCATATCAAGGGCCTTGAATGCTGTGCCAGGGAATTTTGGTTTCACTTAGTAGATCTACCAGTCGAGATCACACACCTGGATTACCCTAACTTGCCTCCTCTGTGTGCCTCCCCTACAGGATAAATTTGTTTACAAACCGTTTGGAGGGCCCAGTTCTTGATCACAGGTATTACGGTGGTGCATGCTCCCCTCATTACATACTGAACACGAGGTTTAGGAAGCCGTACAACGTGGAAAGCTACAGCCCACAGGTACGTCACAGCCAGGATGCCACTGCAGGGCGGTGGAGGGAGCACTCGCTGAGGAGCCAGCTAGCGCAGTTGAGGGCCGGCCCTGCTCGCTATGGGTGCTCACATGCATCACGCTTTCCCTTTGAGCTTCACTTCTTCAAGTGTGAAATGGGTGGTTCCTTCCTGGAGCCTCAGTGGTGAGGCCGGCATGCTGTGTCTACTAAGAGCAGTAGTTGTAGTGGCAGTGATCATACTAACAGTAATTTCACTCGCTCCCATGAAGAGAGCCAGCCCGGGGGTCTGCTGGTTCAGACGGGGCGCTCTCACACCGAGGCCCGAGTTCGTTTCCCGGTCAGGGAATCACACCAACGACTGCCGGGTGTATACTGTGGCGGCTGTGTGTTGCTGGGATGCTGAAAGCTCTGCCACGGGTATTTCAAAGTTTCAGTGGACCTTCCAGACTAGACAGGCTAGGAGGAAGGACCTGGCCACCCACTTCTGAAAAAATTGGCCATGAAAACCCGGTGAACAGCAGCGGAGTGCTGTCTGTTGCAGTGCTGGAAGGGGAGAGGCTGGCGCACAAAGACCCAGCCGATTCCACTCTGCTGGATGCGGGCGCCAGGGGTCAGAATCGACTGGACGGCACCAACCACAAACCATGAAGATAGACGTGTGCTTAGGACCTGGAGTCTCAGAGGCTCGGGGGCTCTGCCATTTCCCATCTGTGTGATCCCACGTGTCCCTGTCTTTAAATCGGGGGTCATCGTGGTTCCGCCCCCCTGGGAGAGGATTAGGTAACAGGTGTAAATGCTTCGTGCACACAACACCTGGTTAGTGGTGAGCCCTCAGGAAATGTTAACTCTGGTTGTTACCAAGCCCTGGCCTGTTAGAACCATAATGGTTCAAAGGATAAGTTAGAAAATGCCCTCCTGATAGAAGCCTGTGCTGTGCTTAACACGCAGCCCTAAAGCTAGCCTCACAGAGAGGGCTCAGGACAGACGATGCTACCGCGTGACACATACCCTTGGGACCGAGGCAGATGCCGTTCCAGGCCCGGCTCTGCACAGCCCGCCGTGTCACCTTAGGCTGAGTTCCCTGTCTACTCTGCCTCAGTTTCCTCATCTGTAAAGTGAAGGCGCTGGACTCGGTCAGCTGGATGGTAGCTCCCACTTCTAAATCTGTGCAGCCCTCAAGGCTGGTGCTGCCTCCTCTCGCCACCCTGCTCCAACCCTGCACAGACTTGTTGGCCAGAAAAGAAGAAAGGGGCTCAGGAGAAACAGGCCCTCCCGGCCCAGGCCCACCAGCTGCAGCCTCTCTGGCGCAGGTGATCGGCCTTCCCACGGCCGGTGCTGAATGCTGTGCCAGTGATTACCGTATAAACTCAACCCTCAGAACAAGCCCAGTGCGAGGAGGTATCTCCATTTTACACGTGAAGAAACTGAGGCTTAGAGAGGTGAAGTCATCTCTCCAAGGTCAGACGACTAAAACTGGTGTTCCACCCCAGGCCGCTCTCAGAGTCACTCTGCTCCCCTTCCTTCCTCAGCAGCTGGGGTGTTATGGGAACCGCAGACATCCAGAGCCACTGGGAGTGAGGTGGAGACAATTCAGGTCTGGTCACTCCCGGGACACCGAGGCAGCACCCTTGGCAGCTCCCCGTGCACAGGACGATGAGCACTGACTTTTGAGCCAAGAGCTCTCCTTTGCAGCCTGCCTCTCTGCCCCCAGCCCACCCTCCAGTTCCACTGCCCTTCTGTCCCAGAACGATCTGAGGCTCGCTGCCTCCTCTGCTGGCCCATCTTTGGATGAAGTCCAAATTTCAGAGGCGATCCCAGAGCCTCAGCACATCCTCTCACGTGCCCTCCCTTCCCCTCGCTCTTGCGCACTAGAGTCCCTGCAGCCTCTGCAATTCATCCTGCTTTTTCCCGCCTTTGTGCCTTCGCCTCCGCGCCTTTGCCTCCTCTGAGCCCACAGCCCCGAATGCTCTCCCCCACGTCTGCCAGTTGGAATCCAAATCAAGCACCCACCTCTGAGTACCGCCCCGCAGTATTGAGCACCTGTGTCTCTCCCAGTGGATCAGGAGCCCTGGGTGGGGACACAGTTGGCCCTGAGTTTTCTGCATTCAGAGCACCTCGTCAAGAGCCCAGCATGTGCACAGCGGATGTCTGTTGACTTGGACTCAGCTGATCTAAGTCAAATGAAGTAAGAAACGTTTTCTCTTTTCTTCCTTTAGACTCAAGGCAAATATGAATTTGCGCTGACAGAATATGAGTCGTACTCAGATTTTGAACATAATGTCACAGAGACAGCAACTAGTATGTCTCGTTTCAGCTTTGGTTTTAAAAAACCTGGAATATTTGAACTTGGCATTAGTTCAGCAAGTGGTAATGCCAAGCATTTTATTAGCAGAACCAAACGATTCTCTCACACTGTAAGTACCCTTTCCTTCCACTGCTCTTTAATTTCTATGTATTCGTTTGAATTTTCATGCCCACAGATGGTCTGTATTCTGCATCTCTACTAGTCCCAGCAACCAGTCATATTTCTGTTGTCTTAAAAAGCTTTTCATAAAAAATAACTTGGTCTTACATTAACTCACTTTTTAGAAAGACCAGGCGGTGGTGGTCTTCCATAATTATTTTCTCTCATTTTCTAATAAGCTTCTTTCCTTAGTTTCCATTAAGCTTGAGATTGTAGCCTTTCCAGACAAACCATCTCTGGAGACTTTTCACCCCCAGCAATTTGACTTCCATCCTAAGCATTCAGCTGAAATTCCCCTCTGAATGCCACCCAAGACTCGTCTCTGACTTCTTGGGGCGTCTGGTGGAGCTGACCACACCACCACTGCCTGTTTCTCCTGCTTTCTTTCTGCTCTTATCAGTTTCCTGCCTGGGTTCTAATATCCCCACCTGTACTTTATTTAACTTGTGGACATCTTCTCTTCTTACTCTCTAGCCACCCCGGGCAGCCTCTTCTGCTCGCCTCCCCTCACCTCTGCAAGGACAAGCCAAGCCCTTCGTCACTGCTTCTGACCTTTCTGTTCAGCTCTGACCGGCACCACCCACCTTCCTGGCCTCATTACCTGGATGCCTTGCTGACACTCCAAAGCAAGTTCTGCCCCTAAATTTTCTGTGTTAAATAGCAGTTTTGCTCCTTCTACTTCTCCAGGCTGAGAGTTTCAGAATGGTGCTTGGCTCTCTTTCCTCTTCATTTCCACATTCATTGGCCACCAAATCCTTCAGTATAATTCTCCACCCTTCTTAATCTAACTCTGATTACATCTTAACCAGCCCAGGCCCTTTCATCTCTTGCTTGGCCCCCCTAAAGCGTCTCCTGTATCCAACTTACCCCTTCAAATTTATGGGCTGCCAGAAAAATGTTTCTGGGGTACTAATCTATTCATATCGTCTGCTCCCTCGCCCCCATAAGGTGATGGTGAAAGCCGGTGACTTAGAAGAGGTGGGATCGGACTGGGAAGTGAGGGGATGTGATATTGGCAAACAGGTGACAGGCAGACGTGAGGAACCTTGAATGCCAGAGTGAGGAAGGTGCATTTCGTTCTCTAGTCGCTGGGAGTTTTCAACCTGGATGTGATGTGATAGAAAATTAGTCCAAGGCAAACATGGAGGAGGTCAAGATGTCTACGGTGATTCATATGAGAAAAAAGAGATGGTGAGGGCCTCAGCCAGGTCTCTGCTGCTGCAAATGGGTAGCGAACATTAGTTAGACTGTCATTGTCTTTCCCTATTCTCCCTTACCATCTAGGCTGTGAGCTCCTCGGGGGCAGAGGCTGTTTCTTTCATCTTTAGATTTAGGATGGCGCTTAGTAGGTGCTCAAGACTGAAAGACTGTGATGAAGGATTGGACTGATTAAAAGGAACTTACCTTGTGAGGGGAGAAAACAAAGAGTCTCATCCATTTGCTCACTCCGTTTCACCTTCCTCCCTCCTTACACAGCCAGTTATATAGAGGGCTTACGTTGTGCTAGGCCCTTCGCTAGAGACTTGAGGCCTAAAGACAAATATAACATGGTTCTTGCCTTCAAGCTCCCAGTCTAATGGGAGAGGTAAACGTGTATGCAGATAGCTTATTCTTAATTTTGCACATTGGTTGTAATACAGCATGCTATCCACTATAAAGGAAATATAAGCAAAGTGCAATGCAACCCTGGAAAATGCAGTGTGTGTCTCAGAAATTCAGGGATGGTATCAAATAGGCAGCACAGCTAAGCGGGAATTTAAAATATAAGTAGGTGGGTGTCAGGCAGAAAAGTAGGGGAAGAGCATTTCAGGCAGAAGGAACAGCATGAGCAAAATCGTTTTATGAAAGAGAACGGCAGATGTGGGTAACAGCGAGAAGGTGACGAGTGCTGATGTACGGTGTGGACGGCGGGAAATGGTAAGTTATGGGGAGGAGTACTTCAGGGTTGTAGACATTGACACAGAGAGACCATGGGGGACAGATTGTGAAGTTCTTATGTGCACAGTAAGGGAGTTGATTTTGTCCTGGAGGCAGTAGAGAGTCAGTTCAGGGTGTGTTTTAAGCTTAGAGGGGCATTCTAATAATACCATCAGAGTTTTCGGCCGTCAACTCTGATTGGAGCATTGAAGGCAGGCTGGAGGAAGAAGGGTGATCAGTGGGGAAGCTCCTATTATAACCCAAGCAGGAGATGAAACCTAAAATATTTAGAAAACTCATGAACAGAGCACCTCGTGACTGCTTAGGTTGGAAGGGCGAGGGAGCAGGAAGAGGCATGAGTCGTGGGGCAGGACTAGAACGGGCGAGAGCAAGGCAGGAACCTGAGGGGCCTGGCGGTGGGCACGGCCGGAGCTGGCATGGCTTCATAGAGCTGATAGGTCAAGCTGGCAGGAAGTTTTAAGATTGGGGCAGAATGCACCTTCCGCACGTTTCCCCTCCGCCTCTTCCTTTGCCGACATCCTGGTGGAGGAACCTCTCCCCTCAGAGCATCCGAATCCTCCTGCGCGCTTGCACCTCATCAGGATCACTGCGTTTCAGTCCGCCTCACCCAACAGGGGTCACCAAACTTTTTCTGTAAAGGGCCAGAGAGTAAATATTTTAGGCTTCATAGGGCCATACGATCTCTGTCGTAACTACTCAGTTCTGCCATGTAGTGGGAGAGCAGCTATGGACATTAACAAATGGGCCTGGCTGCATTCCAGTAAAACTTTAGCCACAAACCAGGCACCAGATGTGGTGTGCGGGCTGTAGTTTGCTGAGTCTTGCCATGAACGGCAATGTCCAGCCTTCCTGAAGCCCCAATTTTACTCTTTCCTGAGTGGATTTTCCTTAGAGTTTAAGAAGCACAGACGAAGAGGTTGCCTTTGTAGGTCAGCAAACCCCGTCCCTCATCAGAGCTGCCCCCTGCGCACCGGCTGCTCCTTGCCGTGTCTGTTTCTGGTTACCCACCCTTCTCGTTCCTTATGTGTTGCTGTAGTGGGGTGAGTTAAGAGCAAGCTCTTCCAAGCCGAAAAGGACATCAGAATATTTATGAGACATGAGGGCTTGTCAAAGAGGCCGTCTTCCCTGAAGCATCCTAAAGGAATCATAAGAGTGCTGACCCCAGGCCACGACATTGGATGGTATTTGTAAAGTTCATCTTCTCGTTCCAGATTCCTAACTTTAAAGGTCTGGTTTTCCCATGTTGGTATTTCATTTAGAAAAGCACATTTCTGCACGCGCGTTCTGACCTTGAAGTGGCCCATTACAAGCTGAAACCCAGAAGCCTCATGCTGCATTACGAATTCCTTCAGAGAGTCAAGCAGCTGCCCCTGGAGTACGGCTACGGGGAGTACCGGGACCTCTTCCGCGACTTCGGGACCCACTACATCACCGAGGCCGTGCTCGGCGGCATTTATGAGTACACTCTCATTATGAACAAAGAGGCCATGGAGAGAGCAGGTACTGCCCGCGGGACTGTGGCCTCCCTGGTGGGGCACGTGAGCTCCGGGAGTCGCTGGGCCTACTTTACTCTCTCTAGACAATGGCATCCCGTCTCACGGCTCTAAATGCCGTCAACATGCAGGGGACTCCCGAGGTATGCACCCACCCTGGACCTCTTCTCCACGCCCCAGAGCTTACGGCCAAATGCCTCCTTGATATCTCCACTTGAATGTCTTAATGACCATTGCAAACTTGACATGTCTCCAAAGAGAACTTTTGCTTTTCTTCCTCAAATGTGTTTCTTACACAGGCATCCACATCTCAGAATGGTTCCACCCATCCAACCAGTGGATCAAGCCAAAAGTCTAGAAGTCAACCTCGATTATTTTTCTTTCCTTCTAATCTATTAGCAAGTTCCATCAGCTCTATTCTCAAATTGTATTTTCTCTCTCTCTTTACTGTTACCACCTTAAGCTCACCTCAGGACGAGTGTTTCGCAAAATTTAATGTGAATGCGAATTATCTTTGAATCTTGTAAGAGAGAGATTCTCGTTCAGTAAGTTTGCAGTGAGACACAAGATTCCACATTTCTGACAAGCTTTGAGGTGATGCCAATGTTGCTGGTCATAGTTCACACTAAGTGGCCAGGTTGCAGGTTATGACCATAGCCTCCAAACCAGAACCCGCCTCCCACTCTTCCTCTGCAGTCTACTCTCCATACGGAGATTCCAGGTCTTTCCAAGCACAGTCAGGTACGAGTCTAAGGGGTGAACCCTGCTTCTCAATCCAGTATTCTTTCCTACATCACGACATTTGTCAGCTTAAGGGACCTGCCCTGGGTCACACGGTTTGCTGTGGCGGAGCCAGGCGTTGGTTGTCAGTCTAGTGAACTTGCAAGAGGACCCATGGTACATAATGTAAATTTATGTCAGCGTGGCCCCAGTCTTGCCAAGATCGAGGGTGCCTTCCTCCATACCAGTAGTTTCAAAAGTAGTTTTCTCAGTTCCTCAGACTGCTTCCTATGAACGGGCTCTGTGATCAGCTAAGTGGGGAAAGCATGATAGATCCCACTTCTGGAGTCCCGCAAACACTGCCGTGAAATGACTTTGCCGCTTCTGCTACGACACTGCTCATACTTACTTGGCCACAGAAGCTCTTTTCTTGTAATACTTACTATTACAAGAATTCTAAGAGGTATTCTCATAGATTCATGTTTCAAGGAACATGCTTGGGGGACAACTGACCTACAGGAATGTTCCTAGACAAGCTTAGTCATCACAGTCGCTCTCCTCTCCTTGTACTGGCCTCAGTGCTACGGAAAGGTGCTTACAAGTCCCACCTGAGATTCCAGCAGGCCCAGGAGAGAAGGATGCCTTGGGGAGAGCTAGGGAGGAACCAGTGGCAAAGGATCCAAAAATGTTGAAGAAATAAGGGAAGTTGGCTCCTTCCCTTTGCCAGGTCCTATACCCGACACTCCACCTTCATCATCTCAATTAATCAATCAACAAACTCTTTCTCCTGTAGCAGAGAATGGAGAGCGTGGGCGAGGGAAGGTGGACAGATCACTGGATCAGCGCCTCGAGCCTTGATGAGGACCCGCAGTTTTAGAAAACAGCTCTGAGCGCTCTCCCTCTTTGGAGGGCAGCAGACCCCTTGGAATCTTTGAGGTGGCTGGAAGGGGCGGTTGACACTGCTCTCTTACGAGGTCTCTGCCCTGAAGCTGCCTGCATTTCTTGTCATCAAGCTGCTCACCCATTCATTTGAGTCTGAGTCCCTGCGGGGCCCCAGGACATCCAGGAAGGGCCGGGCCTTTGGAGTCAATCACAGAAAAGGGACAGGACAAATTACCTTCAGGTCCTGAGCCTCTTCCTTTGCTTTCAGATTACTCTCTCAAGGATGTCCTTGCCTGTGCCAAAAATGATTTTAAGATTGGTGCTGCCATCACAATGGTCTATGTCAAGCTGGGTGTGTCGGTGGACAAATGCCAGCGTATTCTGAAGGAAATCGAAGGTGAGTGGCGGGGACGTGTGACTTCTATGCTTCTCAGCTTTCCCTCTCTAGCACCCTTGGATCCAATCTTTCTTTAAGCTAAAGACTGGATATTCCAAGGCATTTCGATTGAAATAATAGTAATTCATTCAATCAAAATTTACTCCTACTATGTGATGAGTATACAAAAGTGAATAAAATTGTATTCCTACCATCATGGTGCTCCCATGCAGGAGGCAGACAATGAAAGAAGCAATGGCAAGGCAGTGATAAGCACCAAACGCCAGTGTGGAGCATCAAGGCGGCTTCCTAAGGGAGGGATTGTTTGAATTGCCTCTGGAGGAGTAAAGTGTCAAGGTTGTGTTTTAGGCAGAAAATAAAAAGATCTAACAATGGAAATTTACTTCAGGGTCTGGGAGTTGGCCTGGCTAGTGGTGGGATCTGGGGTCGGGGGCAGGGGGAGGAGGTGGGGAGGCAGGTAAGGAAGCTAGTCCTTACCTAAGCCAATGGCAATACAGAAGAGCAGGCAAAGCCACAAAGTGTGAAGCAGGGCCCATGAGGCAGGAGAGACCAGGAGGTGGGTATTGAAGCCAGGAGGTAGAGCCAAGTGTCTGGGATCAGGGAACTTGGAGGCTATGCAAGGGAGCTGGGAATCCACACAGCCCCCGGAGTTGGAGAGAGGCTGATCCGCGGCGCTCAATCCCCGAGCCTCTGCGCCCCGAGCAGCTCTCCTTCCTCTGCTCTGGTTGCTAAGCTTGTGCCTGGATGATCTGTGAAGAAAGAGCTCCATAGCTGAAACAAAACAAAATAAAACAACAACCACAAAAACTAACTGGTGGTCTAGAACCATCTCTTGCACTGTTACCGATGTGTGGTTGATGTTGTTTGTTCATTTGGTGGGACTGGGTTGGAAGATGCGTCTTACACAGGGAAGCGTGCATAAAATGTAGGTGCTGTTTAAAAAGGCTTTGTAAAGGAAGCTCCCACTGGTCACTAGGTAGAAGCTTGCCAGCACCTCAGAAGCCCTTGCAATCACAACTCCGCCTTCTTTTTTGGAGATAACACCATCCTGACGTCTGCGTTAAACACATCCTTCCTTTCTCAGTAGTTTTACCACCCACAGGTATCATTAACCAATATGGCTTAGTGTTGCTTGTTTTTGAACTTTTACAGATGGCATGTAATCTTTTCTATTCTGTTTTTTTTTATTCAACATCCTGTTTTTGTGTAATTCATTTCCATTGCTGCATAGTATTTTATTGTATGAATGTAACACTTGTCTTTGTCCATTCTACTGTTGAATTTGCGTTATTTCCTATTTCAAGTGATTATCAGCAATGCTTCTGTGAACATTCTCGTACCGTTATCTGGTGCACACGTGCAAGTGTTTCTCCAGGGAATACCCAAGGAGTGGAACTGTTGGATTGTAGAGTATGTACTTTTGCTAGACTAGACAATGCCAAGCTGTTTGCTAAAATGGTTGTACCAATCCACACTCCTACCAACAGTATACAAGACTCCTTCTTTATGATGCCCAGGTGTTGCAGGCTCAGAGCTGAGTGGTCACTTCACACCAGTTCCTTTGGCATGGGGCACACAGACGAATTAGAGTGAGAATAACTCACAGATATGATTGAAGGCTTTCTAGCAAACTCCGTGAGAAGTCAAAATAATGATCACTTTAGAGTAGACAGTCTTCAGAGGGTATCTATCACATGCAGAGCCCAGGCTTTACAAATGTCCCCACCTTTGACATCCACACAAGGAAGTGATAGAGCTTACAGCTTGGCCAGGGTAGTTGGGTAAATTCTTTCACCCCTAGAACCTAAGATTTCTTATCTGCAAAGTAAGGATTATATAGTCCTCTTTCATAGTGAAGATTAAGTGAGTTAATACTCATACAAAACTTAGATTAGGACTGACACGTAAATCATCAATAATCCCGCTACCTATCTATCAATCTACTTACCTATCTGTGATTTATCAATTTATCCCTGTGTATGTATGTATGGATGGATAGATGGATATATCTACCCACCAATCTATTTACCATCTATGGTCTATCAGTCTATCTGTAGGTATGTATGCATCTATCTATCTGTTTATTAGCTCTCTATCTTCCATAGACTCATTTAGTGACTGGCATTTATAGGTGCTCAATAAATATCCTTTCCTTGTCCTGCCCCCAGCTTGTGTCATATATGACCGGGTGAGCCTCTTGCACCATGACTCCCTGGCTGGAAGGGACATGTCTTGTCTAACAGCATCCCCAGGGTAAGCTCAGTGAATATTATGGTAACCAGGTTGTTGGTTGGGTTGTAGTAAACTCCAGAGTGAGAAAGTCAATCCTCTGACATGCTGGATCTCTGTCCTTTCCAGAAAGAAACAAGAGAAACACCATGGTGGATGACTTGGTGGTCCTTGTGAGAGGAGGGGCAAGTGAGTACATCACCGCCCTGGCATACAAGCAGCTGCCAACAGCAGACCTGATGCAGGAGTGGGGAGACGCGGTGCAGTACAACCCAGACATCATCAAGATTAAGGTACAGCTGGGCAGCTGCTCAACCCACCCTTTCCTCTATTCAGAAAACAGCTTACGAGGGGCTACTATGAGCCAGGGGATGGGACATAGAGCTCAATAAGACCCAGACCCTAATCTGGAGGCACATGCCTTATAGTGGAATATACATCTGGAGTGAACTGCTTACAATATACTGTTCCACACCAGCTAGAAACCCCTGACTCCCTCTCACTTGGGCCCCCAAGTCACTAAAGGAAATGAAACATCGGCTTCTAATTCCAGGCTTCTTCAATTTGTATTATTTCCATTTCATCAGAAGATCACTCATTCAGTTATTTGTTCATTTAAACATTCGTTCATTCAACCAACAAACAGTTGCTAAGTTCCTGTAATGTAATAGGAGCCAAGGCCCGGGAGGAAAGCAGGGGAAGATGCAAGGATGAAAAATACAGTCTCTGCTGAACAGTAAGATACAGACAGGCATGACGGTCTTACAGGACAGGATAGTACACGCTGCTAGTTGCTAACATGTTTGGGGCACCTATTATATTCATGACAGTCTGCCAGGGGCTTCAGGAATGTTATTTCATCTAATCCTCCCGAGGCTGCAAAATTAAGTCTGCTTACCTTCATTTGGTGGCTGATTAAAGTCAAGGTCACAGAGGTCGCATCCATCTGTGGCTGCTCAAGAGCCTCTGTTAGGTCCAGACCGGAGACTTTGACCTCTTCCCTCTCCTCCTGACTTTCCTGTGGGTGTGGTGAATAACAAATAATGATCCGCACCACCTGTCACCCAAACAAGAGAAGTTCTGCAACCTTAAACTAAAAAGACGTTTGCTAGGACAGGACTGTCATACCCATCAGCAGTGGTAGGTCCTTGCCTGTGGGGACTTGAGCTTGGTATCCATGTCGCATCTTGCACTGTCTTCTTCTTGCTGTTGTCTGTACAGTCATTGATGGTCCAGGGTCCACCCCCTAGAGATTTACTCTTGCAGCCAAGGAGGGGAGTTGAGGGGCTGGAGCTCTGACGGGAGGTGCTGCAGTTCCCAATGCTGGCAATTTCCCATAGTATCTTTTTTTGTGTGCCAAATGCATAGTTGCTGTAGAGCAGGAAGGCTGCCATTAAGATCCTTTCTTCTGCCACTTATTTAGTAGTGACACTTAGTATATAGTTGCTGGCAAGCATCAAGAAAGATAAAGTCAGCCACAGGTTGCAGGTAGCTCCAGAGAAATCTGGAATTGGCTGAGGGCATGGTGACATTGGTTGGTATCACATTTGGGCATGGGAGAGAACAGAGTCCAGGGGAAAATAGATCCCTGGTACTTACTTTTTATTTATATCTTACCTAAGTCTCTTTTTTTGTTAACTGAGAGTCAATGGATTGCCCAGGTTGCCTATCTAAATAGGTTGGATGTACCAGCCTGGGCATCGGGAATGTCAAGTGCCACGCATATGACGTGATATGGGATGTGGGGGCAGAGTGTGTGAGTGTGTGTGAGAGAGAGGGCATGTTAGCATGCTAAGCGTCTCAAAGAGGCCTGCACACCACCTCAGAGCACTTTACTGAAGGCACGAGGCTTCCCAGTACACGTAGGGTAGAGTGGAAAGTCACACCCACTCTCAGTGTCGTGCTATGAAGGGCTGTGTGGGCTGAAAGGGGCAAGACATCAGAGAATGAGGGGCGTTTTCAGGAGTAGGGGAGGCAGGATTGTTGAAGGTTTTTATGCACTTTCTCTGAAAGTCCGTAACCTGAGTTGGACACATACATTGTGGATGTCTCACTCTTGCTGGCAAGGGAAAACGGCAGATGCCTTCACAATATCTCAGAACCATTCTTCTCTGCAAAGTCAGCTTACCAGGTGGCTGGAGTGGCGATTGCTTTCCAGGACAGCAGAACCCACTAGATAAGCAATGCCTACACAGAGTGTTGGCCAAGGCTTATGTACATGAACCAGTCTTGAAGATCAAGATCTGAAAACATGATTCCTGCGGAAGGCAGGTGGGCAGGGAAGGAGGCCCCAGAAGAGCCCATTCACACTGTTTACCGGCAAACTTTAGACACAGAGAGAGAGTTCTTTTGTCAAATAAGAGTTAAGAAAAAGCAATGGACAAATAAAGAGAATTTTGAAAACAAAAGATTGAAATTACATTCAAGATGCAGAAACAAGCATATGTCTAAAACCAGAAGTAAATTTTAGAATGCATTTGCTTTGAGATTATAATAAAATTCAAGAAAATGAGGAATTTATGAAATAAAAAATAGAAGCTGAGATGTTTAGACACTAATCAAATGAAAAGGAAAGTGGCGGAATATATGAAACCAAAAGCACAGTAGCAGAATTAAAACTTACATTGGCAACTATAAAGAACAGAATTGACGCTGCAGAAAATTGAGTCAGTGATGTGGAAGGTACCATAAAAATGTTCTTGTAATGCAAAAGCAAAAGACAAAGAGATTAAAACAATGACAGAAAAGAAATGTGATGGACAGAGAGTACAGAAGTGGAAATCTACAACTCAGAGACCTCTTCCTGAGAAAGAGACGAGATTAAACGTGAAGATGCATTAATCAAGCACGTAATAAGGGTAACACTCCTGAGCTGATGATGCAGAATGAACAGCTGAGTGAAAAGTTGGCAAAAGTACTGAAAACGAAACAATACTGAAACACATCCTGGTGAATTTGTTTTACTTTTAGGAAAGAATATATCCTACAAAAGTAAAAGTCGTTCTGGCCTTAGAATTCTTTGCAACACTAAATGCCTCAAGACAATGAAGGGACAACCACAAAGTCTTGAAGAAAATGCCCAGTGAAATGGCCATTAGTGGATGAAAAATCCCAAAGACATTCTGAGATATTAACGAGGTCACATAAAGTGTTGCCAGATTTAGCAAATGAAACTGCAAGATGTCTGGTTAAATCGGAATTTCAGATAAATAAGGACTAATTTTTTAATATAAGCATCTCCCAAACATTTCATGGGATATACTTACACTAAAAAATTATTTGTGGTTTATCTGAAATTTGGTTTTAACTGGTTATTCTGTATGTGCTGGCAACCCTAGTCACGAAGTCTATCAGCTGTGTACATTTCTGCAACAGTCAGGGTGGTAGGCTGTGGTCCGGGACCCGGGCTGATGGAGAAGTCATTGCGCAGAGCCTGGGCATTGCCTGCCGCAGAATGGAAAAAACAGAGTAGTGCATGGTGCTCACACAGAGGTCAGGGAAGCCTATGGTGTGCTGCAGTGAAACAACCCCTAAACCTCAGCGACTTAGTACAACAAAAATTTCTCTCTCAATCACACAACGTGTCCCAAGTGTATTGGTGAGGGGGCTTTTACAATGCCACCCCGGGACCCAGGCGAGGGAGGATGTATCTTGTCATGTGCTCCCAAGATGAGCACAGCAGTGGGGAGGGAATGGGGAGTCACCTCCCTCGGCTCCGGAAGCTTCAGCCTGGAAGGGACACTCCCTCTGCTCACCTTTCCCTGCTCAGAACATGTCACGTGGCAAGCCTGCCCTTAAGGACAGCGGGGAGTTGCAGCCCTCCCACGTACGCAGAAGGAAAAGAAGCTGATGTGTTTGGTAGGCAGTGATAATGACCATCACACCTTTCTAAATCAACTTACCCCAAGATTCTCTGGAAGCAAATTCTCTGGCCAAGAGAAGGTTCATGGTACAGACATGGTGGTGGCACCGCCTGGTGAGATGATGTTGGGCGTGGACTGCTGGATCTCACCCCCAAGATGAACTCGGAACTTCAAAAAGGGAAACTGTGAATATATAATTAAATGGCAGATAACCCATCCGCAAAATAATTTTGCCACAAATGAAATCCTTAATGTATAAGGAATGATGCAATTTATAAGAAAGACACATCTCAAAGGAAAATAGGCAGTGAATAGGATGAATAGTGAAGAACTCAGACAGTGAATAAGGATGTAAAATTTCGAACTTCTCTAGGAATGAAAAATGAAAATTAAAATAACCAGGCACTATTATTTTTCACCTATCAAATTGAAAATGATTAAAAATCTATAACATTCCATGAAATTGAGAGCGACGAGATGGACACTTTTATAAAATGAGATGGGACTATAAATTGGTACAATACTTTAAGAAAAGAACGTAACCATATACATCCAAAACCTTGAGAATGGTTATAGCTTTTGATCCAGTAACCTCAAATGCAAGAATTGAGTAAAGAAATAACTTAAAAGTTGGTAAAGATGTATGTGTAAAAACATGCCTTGTTTTATATTATTTGTAGTAGCAAAAGAGAAAATAAAGGAAACAATCAAAAGATTCACTAACGGGAAGAGTTGAATAGACTGTCGTTCATCCCTGCTCCAGGACACTACACAGCCATAAGAGATCATTTCATCAAGGAATAGAGAATGGCATGGAAGAATGCTCATAATATGACCTTAAGTGAAAAAAGTAGAATATAAAAATGCGCTTTTCTTACGCCACCAATTTGCTGTGCATATCTGTCCATCTACCTATCCAAAAATATATACTGAAAGGATACAAACCACAATGGTGACAGTTCAGATCCGTTTCCGCTACTTATTGTGTGACTCTGGTCAACCCACTTTTCTGTGCCTCAGGCTTTTCATCTGTAGAATGGGGATACAGAAGACTACCTAGCTGGTAAGATTGTTGTGCAGCTTAACTTAGGTAATGTTTGCATTCACTTCAGCGCCTAATCAATGCTTGCTATGACAACAGTGATTTGTTCTCATTAAGAACGGCCCTCACCAGGGTCCATTATAGAGGACGGCATGGACTTTAATAGAGGACACCAACATCTCCTTGCAGCAATATGAGAAATAAAATTTTCACAAGGGCAAGTGTGCTGAGCATCCAATGATCAATGTGAGTAGTTGGGACTGTGTATTTGGGGGAGAAATGAGGAAGAAAGAGGGAGGGAGGAGTTGAGGGGGAAAGGAAGGAAGAAGAGAAGAAAAGAGATCAAAAGACAGGGAAAAGGGACCAGCAAGCCAAAAACACAGATAAATGAGCCAAGTTAAGTTAAAAAGGGACTGGGAAGTCCTGGAATTGCTGCTCAATTCCAAGGCCAACCGTAGTCTGCAAGATTTGGAGAACCCTGGCAGAGAGGTTGGAAATGGCAACAATCAAGCCATTTTTGTCAATAATGGACATAAACTAGCAATGAAAGCAAAGGCTTGGGGTTAGAATCCTGGCAATACTCTTTTATGAGTTCCCCGACTTTGTTCAAGTTACTTACCCTCACCTGAAATGGGGCTCATAATTGCTGCCCTATGACGATGAAGTGGGATCATATTTGCAAATGGCCCCCACAGCTCCTGGCGCACAGGATATGTGCCAGGTATATTCCAGTTTTGCTGCTGACTTGCTCTCTCCTGGAGCAAATCTCAGTGCTGGTAGGAAAATGCCTGGTGGCTAAAGGCAGCCTTTCAAGGTGTTCGGGCAGGGGATGCAGATCGTTGGAGGAGCCCATCACTGGCGTGCAGCAAACCCCAGCTTCCCTCGCAGCCCGCCCCCGTGGGTGGCCAGCAGGCTGGACGGTTCTGCAAACAGCCTCTGGATCAATTCATTGACCACAAAACGGTGAGACAATGGGACCACCAAGGGGCCTTGCTTTGCCCACTGGAGTAAAGGTCAGCGTCAGGTGCATTAAGAAATGGAAGCAATTTTCTTCCCACCGGAGGCTTCTATTAGGCATGATTGCCTGCATTTAGACAGACCCTAAACTCTCCAGGTCTGGATTAGGGAGGATCACAAACAAAAGCTGGAGAGGAACCCGGCCCTGGAGCTGAAACAAGAGCCAAGAGGCTCTAAACATGTGTGTTTTTGTGGGGTGTTTTTTTGGCTTTGAACATTTTTAACCACCTCTCTGGGCTTCGCCTCTGTTTTTTTCTAGCCCACAAACACCATCACATCCATCTGTGGCTTCCCCTTCTCAAACACTGCTGTGCCCACGGAGCCACCAGCGTGGCCCTCTCTGCTTCTGTGTTTCTGCTCCCCATACCCTCTCCTCCATGCCAGCTGCCACTGCCCTGCTGAGGCCTCACATCCCACCTCATTCATCCCTACACTGCCATCAGGGGTTCTCCCTAGGCTCCCGTGGGTCCCCAGAGACACCGAGCTGAGCGGTGTATAGTCCTGATCTCCAGGAGCTTGCAGTCTAATTAGAGGGGGAAGAAAAGAGACTTCAACACACAAAAATGTAATGACCACAAAGGAGCCAAGAGAGAATTTGTGTCGGATGGGTAGTACAGACGGTATTCTGAGTGTTTCCTGGCAGGAAGGTGTTCTGTGAGCCTTGGAGGTTGGGAGAGGCTTCCTGCTGGTGGCTCTTGCGTGACATGAATGATTTTGACAGGTTTGGAGTGGGGAGTGGTGTAGGGACAATGCTCCTATAATGCTTTCAAAGAGCTACTTCAAAATCACCTCCTCTCCCCTCCAAAGACAGATCAGCCACCTGCTCCGCTCTCCCCATCACTACCTTCCGCCGGCACCTGGCTGCCTGTGAGAGCCCGTTAGAGTGCCCGTCTCCATCTGTGGAGGCTGGGTTTCCTGAAAGCAGGGCTTTTATCCGAGTCGGTACTAGTGCTCCATGCCTGGCACTTAGGAGTACTCAGTGAGTGTTTGTTGACCTGAACTTGAATGAGCTTATTTGTGGATTTTGGGTGGGGTGGGACACAGAGAGGATGGGGCATGCATCTACAAGGTGTGACAGACATTTACTTCCATACGAATCCGCTGGTGGTCCCCGGGCGTCGACACCTCGCCGACACCTGTGGGGCCTTGCTTCATGCTCCTGCTTGATGAACGCTGCCTGTTGAAATAAATGCCTTTCCTCCCTGCCCAGGCAGAACCTCTGTATGAACTGGTGACAGCCGCAGACTTTGCCTACTCCAGCACAGTGAGGCAGAACATGAAGCAGGCCCTGGAGGAGTTCCAGAAGGAAGTCAGCTCCTGCCATTGTGCTCCCTGCCGAGGGAACGGAGTCCCTGTCCTAAAAGGTGCTGATTCCGGGCAGCTGGCGTCCCTCATGGAAGCCGTCATCTGGAGGGGCTGGCTGTGGGGCCTGGGCACGTTATCAAACCCACACCCCCTCCAGAGTATCTCGAGAAGAGTTTCTGGGCAGTCCTAGGCCTCTGCCCCGGCCCTGGGGCTGTCATAAAGCTCTCTTCATTCTCTGAGGGGAAGAAAGAGCGCCCTGGCCCGGTGGAGCCTCTGAAGCTGAGCTCCTCCGCCCTGGTTGTGCCTTAGAGCCACCTGAGTCCGGATCCCTAACGCGAGGCTCTCTGGAGGAGGCCCCGCCCCAGGTAGTTGTAATCCGCGGCCAGGTGTGACTCGCTGTCACTGAAACGCCCGCCGCCTGGAGCACAGAGAGGTGGCACCGGACCAAGGAGGCCCCGCACTCAGGCGAAGCGCGAGATTCCTCTGAGGCGGCAGAGCTCAGCCCAGGCTCACGCGAGGGTCACCCCGGGCGTTTGTCATAGACACGGAGCCCTGGGCCTCGGCCCAAAGTCAGCCAAGTGCATCCCTGGGATGGACCTTAGAAAAGCCCACCAGCGGATTCCGCTGTAGGGCGAGGACAGGGAGGCTCTGTGGCTGGACTCCCCGGCAGATAGGACCCATGGTTCGCTGACCTTGTAGACTAGTGGGACAGGGAGACTTGAGCAAAGAGTTACGCTGCTGTGTACAGGTGTTAATCTCCCGAGACATCAGGATGCAGGCCACTAGCACATGCTATTCTGGCCATCGGGGTACCCAGGTTCCAGCCGCAGAGGACACCGTGGGTGACAGCAGCATTAAACTAAGGACAGGAGCAGGCTGAGACTGTGTGGTCTCCACCAAGGAGTGGGGGTGGGCTCAGGGAGTCTCTCCTGGTCAGAGAAGGGGCCCAGGCTGAGCAGGAGAAACTCTTTGTGCATCTCCTGAGAGTCCAGGGCAAGAAGATTGGGAGTGGCGGCATCGATGGGCCACCAGAAGTTGATTGCTAACTTCAGGGGTCACATCCAGGACCACTGCTGTGGGCAGGGCAAACTTGGGAGAGGCTGGGACCCGAGATCTGATGCTCCTGTGGTGATGGGCGAGCAAAACTCTAAGGAAGAGTCTAATCCAGCAAGACGCCAAAACAGGGATCAGGAGCAGCTTGTCGCAACAGATCCCAGCCCAGGGAGCCAGCTGCGGTCAGGGCAGAACCCCCGTGGATGGAGCGAGCTCAACAGAGGGGACTCCAGAGCCAACCTGTTCTCAGGGAGAAAGAACTGGCTAAAGAAAGGATGAGACATCTAAGGATAGTGAGTTCCCCATCACTAGAGGTATTCAAGCAAAAGCTAGACAGTTACTTCTGGTGAAACTGAGAATCAGTGACCATTGGCCCCAGCGACCTCAGTAATGTAGCTTTTGACCCTGAAAACTTACAAGTCTAGGTCAGATGTCAGCTAATGAGTAGTTTTCCTCAACAACTCCATATAATTCCCCATGAACACCCTTTCATGAACAAAGGATCCTCAAGAAAGGAGTGGGTATTCTTGGCACTGAACCTTTTTATTTCAAACCACTCAACTAAATGTTTGCCCGATTCTAACCTACTAGGAAAGCGGCAATGTGGAGGGCTGGCTTCACGAGTTCTGGGCTTCGCATGGTGTCATTCACTCTCTCTGCATTGCCTTCTCAGAGTCACGCTGTGAATGCATCTGTCCTGTCGGATTCCGAGGCCCAGGCTGTGAGGTCACCGATCGGAAAAGTAAGGAGTCTCTGAGAGTCGGCTGGGAAAGGGTACTCTGGGGAAGTCCAGAGAACGTTCAAAAGGGCAAGAGCAAGGAGGGGGTGCGGGGGAGGGAGCTGGACGCTCTGAAACTCGAGGCCCATCCTGGCTCCCGGCTTTATATTCGTTATTTTCACAAACGGAGAGTGCTTCATGTTGCAGGACTCCTGATGCCTGGCGCTTGCTTCTTGTCTTTGGAAAGCTTAGCTTCTTTTTTTTTATTTCGTGAACTCTTATTCATCCCTCAAAATCCAGCACAGATGCCCCTCCTTCTGCAACAATTCTTCTAATCCCCCAAGTAGAACGAGTTAATTCCTCCTCCTGGGGGCTCCTGTAGAACTTTGGTCCTATGCCTATTCTAGCTCTTAACACATCATATTTTGGGCCGTGCGTGTGTCTCCCCTGCATCTGTGAGCGGGGACCATATTCCATTTATCGCTGTGTCCCCACAGCCTGGCACCATTGCTGCTCAGTGACGTGTTGAATTAACAGAGGAAAGATTAGACTCTCGTTGAGATGCCATCCAGCTCTGTCTTTTGGTCGGTTTACTCTAAGAGCTCTCAACCCCCACTCTGCCTCCCTTTCTTTTCCTTTCTGTGACTTTTTAGTAATACCATTAAAAAAGGAAATGGCACATCCAATAAAAACAACAATGTATTAGGTACTTTACTGTGTACCAGGCACCTTGCTGAGTGCGTGGACACAGCTTGGGTTCAAATTCCATCTCCATCATTTAATAGCTGTGACCTTGAGCAACTTCCTTGACTTCCTTGTGCCTCAGTTTCCTCCTCTGTGAAATGGAGATGATGATGTTAACTACCTCACGGACTTGTCTTCAGTTTCTCATGATGCATATAAAGCACGTAGAATGGTGCCCAACACATTGTAAGAGCAAAATAAATACTGGTTAGTTTGTTTTAGAGCAAAATAAAGAGTGTTACTTTGCATTTGACACATATTAACTCATTTAATCCTCACAGTGACCTCAACAAGTAGATATCATTACCATACCCGTTTTCTAGATGGAAAAACTGAGGCTCAGTGGGTCGCTCACTAACCCGCCTGGTGGTCACACAGCGAGTACGCACAGGTTCAGGTCCAGGGTCCGGGGACACTGCGTTCCCTGTACCTGCCCGCACTGCTCCCTCCCCGGGAGGTGCTCAGGGCTGGCTTCCCTCCTCTCTTCCTGTCCTGCGTGTGTCTCAGCAGCCGCGCATGCTCTCCCCGTGAGTGTGCAGGCGCACAGCCGCAGACTTCCACCTGTGGGAGGAGACCGGAACCCTCCTCCTGCAGCCTTCCCACTGCACGAGTCGGGAGCGCCCAGAGATGTCGAGTAGTGCATCCCGAATTACGCTGCCACTTAGTGACTCAGCCAGACACACATGATCATGATGGACGTAATTAATTATTTGCCAATCTCATCAACAACCAAAAACTCCTCCAGGGAGAAACAAAGGTCCCCGGGGGCGGGGAGCACAGTGTGTGTTATCACCCTGTCTGAAATACACGGCGCTCACACTCAGTAACGGAGCTCCTGTTTCACACCTTGCGAAGACATAGCCCATCCAGCGTCCTATAGCTGGGAAGTGTCTAAGCTGGAAACCATTCATTCGTTCATTCATTCAATGAATATTTACTAAGGACCTCCTATGGGCCAGCTTAGGTGCTGGGATTCAGTGGTGAGCAAATCACATACTGTTGCTGTCATCACAGAGCTTACTCTTTAGTTAGAAAGACCAATATCATTTGAATTGTCCCAGAAATACATGTAAAGTTTCAAATGTAGCAACTGCTATGAAATGCCCTGAGGGTTTAAAATATGGAGAATAGATGGGGAGTTAGGGGTCAGAGAAGTTTTCCCTGAGGAAATAACACTTAAACTGAGACCTGAAGGGTGAATAGGATTGACCAGATGAATAGAGGAAGAAAGAATATTCTGGGCCAGGGGGAACTGCATGTGCAAAGGCCCTGTGGTGGAAGGGAGCATGGCAAGCACGATGACCTGGAAGGAGGACAGTTGACCAGAGTGGCGAGACCGGATATTCGGATTCCCAAAGGCTCTTGGCTTATATACCCCACCCCACTTGTAGGGCACCAGAGTACAATAAGAGCTAATTAATATTCATTGGCCTTCTTTCTTATAGATGTCCCCATTGATGGGAAATGGAATTGCTGGTCAAACTGGTCTCCGTGTTCTGGAGGACGTAAAACAAGACAAAGGCAGTGCAACAATCCACCTCCTCAAAACGGGGGCCGCCCCTGCTGGGGTCCCGCGGCAGAAACACTCAGCTGTTAAGGAAGGGAGAGCTTCCAGCAGATGACGCGCCTGCGGACTGCGAGCAGGAGAGCTCTGAGCCCGGGAGCTCAGGCCGGCTCACTCCCACACCAGCTCCCGCCTGCAGCTGGCCCAAGGGTGGAGGGCAGTGCCATCAGGATGTTTAAAATAAAGATGTTATTTGTAAAACACACATTGATTTGAGCGAATAGTTAACAGTAATTCTAGGCTCCTCGAGGGCTTAAGCGTCTTGGCAATCCTCGCTTTACTCATCTCTCCGATGTTATTCCACTCACGTTAAGGACCAGCCGGGAACTGTGTTGGGAGTTATTCACACTGAAGCCCTACTTCCCCGCAGCGACTGGCACACGGCAGGTGCCCAGGAACGAAGCCATGACTATGTGTATTGAGATGTTTCTCCCCTGAGGAGTGCACTGTCGCGTTCCACGGCTGTGGCAGTTAGTATTTATTGAAGGATTACTGTGTGCCGGCCGTGGTGCTTGGCGTGTTAATTCACCCCATCCTTGTGCAGCCTTATAAGGCGGATGCTGCGTCAGTCTCACGAGAAGCTGGGCACCTGGAGCTCAGGACGCTGAGTGACTTGTCCAGGGTCACACGGCTAGGAAGGGGCAGAGCTGCGTGTCGCACCTGAGCCCTCGGGCTCCAGGGTTTCAACTTCACCTATCATATGCTTCTTTCCTCTCAATAAGCGGGCGCTTGATTAACAAAGGACTTTTTATGAAATAAAATGTAGAAGAAAGTGCTGACGGCAGGGTGTGCTGTCGACAAGTCCCCGCCCACTGTGTCCCCAGGAGAGTGGATCCTCGGTCCTCAGCTCCCTCGATGCTGAGCACAGGGAGGGGCTGGTTGTGTATGTTGGAAGCAGGAGTTCTGGGGCACAGCTGAATTGTAACGTGAGTGCTGCCCAGAGATGACCCTGAGCTGGAGACAAGAGCCCGGGAACCTGATCACTGAATGAAAGAGTTAAAAAAGACAGAAGAAAGCTAAAGAAAACAAAAGAGGAGGGGTGGTGGTGGCTGGAAGAGGAAGCACTTGAACAGCCAAGTTCAAGGGGACGGCGGAGGGCAGTGTGCCCTCCCCAGCTCTGGGCAGTCTACCGTGCTCACCTGTGCTTTTGAGCAAATCCCATTTTGGAGAGGGAGGTGTTTGAAGAGGAGAATAAAAACGCGGTCCTAAAAACCAAAATATTTCTTTTAGGTTGAGTCAAGTGATCATGGAAGCTTTATCGCTGTCATTCATTCCATCACACTAAAACACCCCTTAATATTTTCTCTGTTCGTGGCTGCTTCCTGTCTGATTGCAGAACTTCATATAATTTGTTGAAATCAAATTGCTGGGGGAAAAAAACCCAGTTGGTTGACAATGAATTGGTTCATCCTATTCATTTTCAACCAGTTTGTTCTCAGCCACATCATCTGCTTCAAGTTGGCCCCTGGGCTTGGCGCTGGGGCCTCAGCCTTAGCAGGTCCACGACACAAAAGCATCGGTCACCGCTGCCTAACAGTCTGGCCCAACAAGCCGTCCTGGAACGGAGTCGATGGAACAACCACAGGGAGGAGCTGATTCTTACTGCTCCAGGGTGTGGCGGCAGGCGTGGGGGCTCCGTCTGCCTTGCTGCGTCCCTGTGTCCCCGCCATCGAGCTGACGGCTCTGGGCCTTGTTTGCCTTAATATTATTGCTTTGCTGTCTGCTGTTATTTCAACAGGCTAATCCAATAATGTTTTATCTCTTTCATTATACTGAGGCCGTATAATCTTCTTGAGTTATAATCTGTCTTCTTTTAAGATTCCCCAGAGACAGGGACGAGCAGTTCTGTCTTTGCTTGATGGGAGGGTCCCACGAAGCCGACACCGGCACGTTGAAGCCAGCGCCGCCAAATTAAATTCCGAATCGCAATCACAGCCCTCGCTTCTAATGGGAAATTTGAGTTGATTATGGAGATGACAGCCCGGGTTCACATTTATTGCATTTAGCAGGAATTGTTTATCCTATTAAATATGGTCTTGAAGGAGAGACAATTGAATTGCGGAGCACCGGTGAATACCCGGGTGACGCCCAGGCACTGCTAAACTGTGTCGTGATTATATTCTTATTTGTGGGCTGAACTTCCCCTCGTGGCTCTTTTTGCAAGCAAATGCATTTAGGAGGAGGCTGAGACATAATGTAAGAATTAAACAAAATAAATGCAAACTGTGCTTTTGGAAAATCTTGGCAACCATAGCTTGCACCGGCGTATGCGTGCAGGAGCTGCCGTGTGCGTGGGGCCCAGGCCGCGCCGTGTAGACGGGGAGCGGTCCTGGAAGCTTGAACCCAGCACAAGATACCTGGATGTGGAAGAGTTTTGCATCCAACAGCAAGAAGCAAGACTCTCTGAAATGCTGTGAGCTCCGCCGTGCACTTGATGTCCGGGCTGGGGGAGGTGGGGGGCCCTGTGTCTTTGCTGCCTCCCTGTGTGACCTTGGGCTAATAACATAACTTCTGTGGAAATTATAATTATTATAATTATTTTAACAATAGTGATAGTAATAATAGCTGCCAATTATAGAATGCTCTTCAGTTTATGAAGTCTTTTAACCTACATTATCTCATTTAATCTTTCTCTGCATTTGATGGGGTAGATATTAATACAATCACCAGGTGACACGTAGAGAAAGCTTCAAAGAGAAAGCTGATCCTTAAAATGAATGGGCTGACGCTGGAAATCGAGGTGGGTGCAGAGGGAGGGTGGAAGACAGAGCACCTGCTGGCAGAGAATCCAGAGGAAAATGCCATCTCTGTTTTAAAGAAGAGGACCTGGCCTGCTCCCAGACACTTATGAAAAAAGCCCCAGGCAGAGAGTGGGCCTGGAGCAGAAAGCATTTGGGACATCGGCCAGTTCTCCCCAGGGATCTTTATGGTTAGCATCTTGATAGAGAAATAGTTTGTTTCACAGTTTGAAGATGTCCTTAGTGACAGTGTGTCTACCCACCAGGGTTTCCAGGCTTTGCAGATATTGTATTTCCATTTACCTGTTTACCATCTCCTATTCTTCCTCAATATGGTGTCCGTGAAGGCAGGGCGGGTGTCAGTCTGCTGTGCTCTTATAGCCCGAGGACCCACCCCAGAGCGTGGCACAAGCAGGCAACAGCAAATATGTGTTGCAAGAGTGAATGAGCTAACGAATAGGGATGTGAGCCTGGCCAAGGGCAGGCCCCTCCCAGGCTGGTGAGAAATGTTCATGAATTGGCGGCACATGATGGCGGCCTCGAGAAATTTGGGACACAGCAACCCCTGAGACGGGGGCAGCCCACACTGCAGTGCCAAGGGACGCAGCTTCCGCCAGCTCCGTGGGCAACTTTGCAAAAGAAAGTGAAACGAAAGAGGTGGAAAGACAGCTGGTGTCAGGTGATGGTACTTTAGGGGTGTTGGTGACACCCTGGGAACCGCCAGAAATCTTCAGGGAAACTTTACAGAGGAAGGCAGAGAAACTCTGCAGGCACTGGCCGGGGTAGACCTGAGAAGCACGTCACAGGTTGATGAAGAAGCCCCAGAGCGTTAAAAGGCCTGCTAGTGTGCGGCAGATTAAGACACGAATGAAGGGCAACTTAAAAAAGGTGGTCGTCCCACATTCTGCCTCCACCTCGTTCTCTCCTCTGCAGATTTGTTTCAAACCTGGAATGCCCACTGGACACCCCACAGCCACACACTGGAGTAGTTCACTCAGTCCCCGGGAGACCCGTTTATTGACTGTTGTCATGAAATCAGATGTTTATCTATGGTGTTTGCTCTTTGAGTTGTCTTTCTTCAGTGTCAGGCCAGATTCCAACACTGGGGTATTCAGGACTTGGGGGTGGGTTTTTGGAGATCCTGGGGCTCACGGCACAATGTCTCAGGCGGGACTGGAAACACAGCTGAAGAGAGCAGCGCGTGCTCCGTGCCAGACTGCCTGCACTGCGGACACTGCCTGGCTCTGCGACTAGCCTTGTGGCTTCACGCAGGTTACAGACCCACCTGTACCCCCGTTTCCTCGTCTAAGATGGGGATGGGGGCACTAGCAGCCTCTGCCGTTGTGACCATCGTAGGAACTACTGTACTCAGGAGAGGGCCTGAGACAAAGTCCACACTCCCTGGTAGCTATATCGTTGGCATCATTGTTTCTGGGGATTCTCAAAACAACAAGAACTATGGTTTGTTGATTTTTAAGTCATTTAAAACTGCTTTAAGGACACTTCAGTGCAAAACCCACTACAACACATGAGAACAAAAAAGACACAAAATAGCTTAGCTCCTAGGCAATGTCTCACTAAAGGACATGGAGCGCTTTTATATGCCAAGCTCTGGGTTATTAAGGGAAAATGTAACAGCATAATAACTAATATTTGCAGAGGGCATTACCAGTTACAAAGAACTTTCACGAGCCTAATCCAGCTTAATCCTCTCAATGCCTGCAAGAGGAAGGATTTATTATCTTCCCTTGACAGGTGATGGACGGAGCCTCGGAGACGCTGAGCCATCTGCCCAAGACCACACAGCTCGAGAGCAGCAGAATGGCCTCAGTCCGAGGGTGGCTGCTTCCGCGCTCCCATCTTCCCACCGCAGCCGCAGCAGAAACAGATCCAGCTTCACCATATGGCGGCCGTCTGCGCCTGCGTGGCAGAGGCAGGGAGAGGCCCCTTCGCCAGAATCCCTGCTGGGGGTAACCACAGCCTTTCACAGGGCTTTGGGGCGGACAGACAGAGGCAGAAGGCCCAAGGCCACCACTTCCTAGCTGAGCGACCTCGAGTAAGTCGCTTACGTTCCCTGTGCCTCAGTGTCCCCATCAGAATATGGGGCCAATACTCCCAAGGAGTGAATGATATGACATATGCAAAGGGATGGCTGTCACCCCAAAGTGCCTGGCCCATGGCAGATGCTCCACCGTCTTTCCATTTTTGTGTGCTGGACAAACCACCCCTGCCAGCATCTGCCTCCTTCTGAGCATGCACATTGCATTTTACAGAAAGGAAAAGGAGAGGAAATAGGGGTTGCTTTTGCAGTGGGGAACTCTTGGAGGATTGTCAAAGGGAGTCAAGTGGCTGGTCTGACATTCACCCCTGGCGCTCCCATTATCAGCGCCTGCTTCCACCAGTTATCTCGCGTCTACACCTTGCAACCCCGGGTGTTCCTTCATCCATCACTGGCCATTGTCTGGTGTCCACTCCTCCTTCCCCACCACCTCCTGCCAGACAGGGCTCCTTGTTAATAAGCCAGTTTGTTCATATCCTGAAAACTATCTGATTCTAGCCCCTTTTATCCCAAACACCATCCATCCATCAACTGCTGACTCCACATGCTTGGTCAGGAAAATGGGAATGGGGAGGGAAGCAAATACTAGATAAAACTTCTTAGCTGCTCCCTCTAAGGAAAGAGGATGGATAAATAGATTCGTCAGATACGTATGACGACCCCGGACAACGGAGGCCATTCGTTAAAACCAGGTTAGGATGGGGGATTTCTCTCACATTTTAAGCTGTTAATAAAGAAGAGAAACATGTTTTCCTTTCTCTCTCCCAGGGGAGGGAGGAACCCCCCCCCCCCCCCCGCCCAAGGCCACGAATGCAGAATTTTTAACTTGATTTGAGGGCCTTTCCTTCACGAAGGGGGATTTTTAGTACAATGAGCTCACAGGGTCTGAAAACAGATAGAAAGATGGAATGGTGCCCTGACATCAGATCAGAGAGAACCTTGTGAATCCAGCTGAAAGTACTTGGGCTTTATGACAATGGCTGTGGGCTGTTGAACCACCAGGCGCACCTGAGGCCAGCAGGGAAGTGGCTGGGACCAGCACTCTGTGGACATTTTCCCAGGACCAAGCACCGGCTGCCCCCAGGTAAGGTCCAGTGACCAAACCAAAAGCCAGTCCCCAGCCTGAGAAGGGCCAGCACCCACACCCAAGGAGCTGAGCAGTAACCACCCCCACCCCGCCGTGTGGTTTGCCCGCTCTGTGGCTTTGCGATGCTTTTTCCTCTGCATCGTGCTGCCCCTCCTTCAACTCTCTGCATAACTCCTGCTCATTGCCTGGACCCCACGGGCCATGCTCTCCTCCTCCAGGCTGTCTTCCCTGCTCCGCAGCCGGGCTAGCTCCCACAGAGCCCTGGGCTTCCTGTGCATCCTTCACAGGCTTCTGCCAGCAGACCGCACGGTCTTCCATGGCCGGACCGCGGCTGATTCACTTCGTACCTAAAGCATCTGTCTCGGGGACTGGCCAGAGCTCGCCGGAGCACTTCGCCCATTTCCCAAGAGAAGGGGCAGCAGCCTCAACTGTCTTTATGGGCGAGCAGTGCGCTTTGCTTGCCAATGCGCGTCACGTCGCTTCCTCGCAGTGCCCCTGGCCTCTCTCTGCCACCGCTCATCTCTGCAGTGTGGTGTTTGAAGCCTACCCTCTCCCTCGGTCTGTTGTCTGCACCCTAAAGGCACGTGGGTCAGAGGAGAGTCATTGGGTGCTGATCTCTACATCTTCCTCTATCTCAAGGAAGGAAAAAAGGAAAAAGCCTCTCCTTATTGCTTTCATTCTGTTGTTAATTTACTTTTCAAAAGACACCTTGTCAACCTCAAGATTGTATCTTTAAACCATGCGTTTACGTCCCCTACCTCTAAAATCTTCGATTATCCGTCTCCTGAAGGAACTGAGGGCGTGTGACCAGGTTTCTGCCCTGCGCTGAGTGAGAGCCAGTTGTTCTGGAAGGAACAGCGCTGACTGGGGAGGGCGCTGCTTCTGAAACTGGCTGCCGCTGCTGTCTCATTTCTACCCCCACCCCGGGCCGCAGCCTCGGGGGCTGGGACAGACCTGGCCTTGGGTCTCGGGCGCAGACGACAGGAAGATGACCTTGTTCAGCAGGCGATTCTGGCTCACAGGCGACCCAGGCCTGTGCCTAATCGCAGCGTCTCGCCTTGCCCCTGGATTACTACACTTACTCCTAAGGAGCCTCCTTGCCTCTGGTTTCTTCCCTCTTCCTCGGGCCCCACGCACAACCCTACGAGTCCTTCCACTGGCAGACAGCGCAGAGCAAGGGTGGGGGAGCACGTGCTTGACACACTGCATTCAAACCCTGGCCCGCCTGCCAGCTCTGTGACCCATGAGGCTCAGCCTTGCCGAGACTCAGTTTCCTTAGCAATAAAATCTAAAACAAATCTTAAGAGGTCTTTGATAAGACTAGATAATAGCACAGCTAAGCCTTCCTGGGGCTGCCCTTTTGTTTTGCTACACACCCCATTCCCCAAGAACATGTGATAACTCCTTGACTCTCAAAGGTTCTCAACCTTGGCTGCACTGGAATCACCTGGGGAGCTTTTTGTTTGTTTGTTTTTTGGTGAGGAAGATTGGCCCTGAGCTAACATATGTGTTTAGCTTATTTTGTATGTGGGATGATGCCACAGCCTGGCTTGATGAACGGTATAGGTCTGCGCCCAGGATCCAAACCTGTGAACCCCGAGCTGCCAAAGTGGAGTGTGCTAAACTTAACCACTGCACCACCAGGCCAGCCCCCTGGGGAGCTTTTAAAACTACTCCTGTCTGGCTCCCACCTCTGGAGGTTTGGATTTAATGCTTCTAGGGTGCGGCTTCTGGACATCAGGGTTTTTAAAACTCTGCAGGTGATTCTAATGTGCAACCAAGACTGAGAACTACCGCTTTCAGATCAGGCTTGAACGTCCTCTGCAAGGCGGCCAGTTGGCCTGGCCAGTCTGGCCTCCTGTCACTTTCTAGCACGTAACTACCACTCTCCAGTAAATAATGAAGGGAAGTGAATTATTAATGTAAATTAACTTAAAAAGTAAAAAGTAAATTAAAGACAGGACAAGAAGAAATAAAGGAATCTTCTTTTTCCTTCTTCCAGATAGAAGATCCGAAGAGTTCAGAAATAAACTTCTAAACTATAAGCTTTAATTAATACTGGTAACAATAACAATAAGGGCGATGCTAATAATTTTGTGTGAGACAGGCATTGTGCTGAGTAATTTATGGAACTTATTTACATTCATCCTCTTCCGCACGCCCCATTCCCAATGCGTATACGCTACGCATACCCCCAGTATTCCTTCTCGCCGTCAAGCTGTGTTACATGCTGGATCTCTGTCTTAAGGGTCTCCTCCTTTACCTAGTTCAAAAATCCTTCAAGGCCTGGGTCAAGCCCTATTCTGTGTAGAAAATGCATGTACACAAGGCAAGGTCAATCTGTCTCCCACCTGGCCTCCTTTGGCACTTATTTTGTGTGCCACATATTTTGTACTAACTCAGCAATTAACTTCCTGTGTCCTTAAAACCCCTTCTAATTGTCTCATGTGTATATGTCTTATTATTACCCTAAAAAGACTGAGGATTTCAGAAGGATAGAGAGCACCCATATATATGTCAGTCAACAGACGTTTCTCGTGCTGACGGGGAATGCAGATTCCGCCTTCTAGGAGTTCACAATCTATGGGAGAAGCTTAGAGGGGAACAGAAAAGTCAGTGCAACACAACACGTTCTCTCTCTGAGGTCTGACTGGGGTGCTGTGGGGAGACCGAGGTAGGCTGGTGGGGTTGGCTCTCCCACAGGTGGGGCAGGCAAGGTGCACCTGTCCCTACTGGTGGCCCCTCCAGACCCATGCTCCACTCTGGGAGGCTGACCAATATGGACCACATCTTTGAACTGACTCGAGTCCAGTCTCTCACTTCGTCCACAGATGCTTGCTGGGTCCCTCCCAATTCTAGGCCCAACCTGGCCTCTGGGAATACAGAGCTGAAGCAAATGAAGCTGGGCCCCGTCTTCAAGATTCCCGGCTATGGGGAGACAGGTCACAAACAGTCACGGCAGATACAATATACACAATATATAGTCACTACCGTGAGACACACAGTGAAGGGAAGAATAGCGCGCCTTGAGAAAACCATTGGGAGAAATGTGGTATCTGTGGTAAGAACTTAAGCAAACAAGAGAGATTAATTGGAGGAATACAAGAAAATGTTGAGTCCAAATGAAGGAAAATTGAAGGAACTTCAGTCAAACTTTAATTATTTCAGTGCGTCTGCTTATTAATGTCTTTTAATAACGTTCAGTGCGTCTCCCAATTAATAACGGTTCTATGAATGAACAAATATTGCTATCAAAGAACTGAGATAATTCTCATCATGCTTTTATTGGCCATTGGTGGTTTTAAGAGCATCTGCCTGCCTGGTACCTCTAACATCCTCTAAGTTCTCCTAAGACATGGATCGAGAGTTCTCCTTTATTTATTCATTGATTTTTTGAATGATCCAAGGTGTTGTGAGCAGGCCTGAGCCTCTAGTTAACACTCGACACACAGGAGTCGAATGACTGAGTTTTGTGGGTAACAGAACAGTTGGTTGTAGATGGCACAGCCTGGTCTTAGGCCTGAGAACTGGCAGAACAGAGAAAAAGTCCATGTCGGTTAGCGTTTTCCATCAGCTGAAAGAAATCTTTATCCAGCGGTGGGTGCCGGTGGTGACATTCGCTGCTTCTGTCCCAGCTGGTGCCCAGAGGCCCTCAGCAAGCCCGGGTCTGCACTTCCCGCCCTGGACATGAGGCGCCTCCATTCTGGGGTGCAGGGTTATTGCACTCTCTCCTCCTTTCCTGGGTGCCTCCTCTGCAAGCAGACCAGGAGCTCCAGCAGCTCCAGCGACCATTCGCCTTGGCTCCTGCACAGACAGTTTTCCAGGGGAGGAGGAGGTTAGCACACAAGAAGCAGCCCAGATGGTAAGGAGGGAGGCCCATCACATTGCCCTAAAGTGGTCTGCAGCCTCTCCTTCGGGAAATGCCTTGGTGTAGCCAACCAAGACCTCCATGCTCGCCGCCTCACACTTAATTTGAAAGTCTGGATGGAGTGAGAAGAGGCCACCAGGAGCCCATCTCATGAAATTGGAATCCGGGGTTCCACGGAAGATGGATAGCCAGAGTAAGGCAGGGAGGTGCACTCCTCTGGAAGAATGACACAGAGCCACTGGAGGGCGGAAGAGCAGGGAGCACAGCCCAGCTGGGGATTCACAGACAAGGGCCAACCAGATGCCCCTACTACGGAGAGGATGGCTGGGCTTTTGAAGGAGAGTTTGCAAATTAAACCCCCTCAGACTCTGATGATGGGGCCATGGTGGGTGACAGATTCTCTGCATGGGACATCAGAACACATGCCCTGACTCGGGGCTGTCTCTGGAAATGCAGCTCCTCCAATCCCCCTAGCGTGGGGCTGCTGCCTCCTAATGGTTCTGTGCCTCGGGCAAGCCCATCTCCTCTCTCAGCCTGAATTGTCATCTCTATAAATGAAAACGATGGACTAGTCTGCTGGAGTTTTTCCATCATTATTTTTTTCATTACTGGTTTTTCTTTCTTAAATGAAACCTTACATGGTCCCCAACGTGGAAGTAGATGAAAGTGGAGTCGTTCTATTTGAAGGTGGGGTGTCTATCAGGTTCTGCCTGCTCCCCTGGGGCAGCCCCTAAGACCCCAAGTTTCCTCAGATCCCAGTGTGAATATCATTGGCTTAGATTATCTTCACGTCCCTTCCGGCTCTGTAATTATACTCCCTGGTGGGGCAGCCACAGCTGGGCTCTCTGTCTCTATTTCTCCCACCTCTGTGACTCAGGCCTCACAGGCAAAGATTTTCTGGGAAAATCCCTAGTGACGTACATCAATGGTCCCCATGGTGGCCGACTCCCAAGCCTTAGATTTCCTTGCCAGATTGATCCATCAGGCTGAAAGTTCAGTCTGATAGCCCCAAGGCCACCTGATGCCCGTACCCTGCTTGCAACAAGGTTAATGGAACACCATGAACTGCCTGCAACGGACTGAATGTAATCTTGCAAGACGAATGGGGCTGTGAGGAGGACCCAGCCCTCTATGTCCTGCCACCGCCCCCAGATCATTGGCATCATGTCCCCCTTCTCCAATGCCCATCATGTGTACATCTGACTCAGCATGGCCGCCACTGAGCTCAGCATTGGACCATTGAAGAGGCATATGTAGGTAGTCCATACTCCCTGTTCTCTTTGTCCGTATGCTGGCAATCACTGGTTCTGAGGGCCCTTGACGTGCTAATTATATTTATCCAACTAGGGCTCACGTCTGTCCCTTTAAGTCACATCAGGCTGATAACCATGAACTGGGACATACCCTCCCTCCCTACTCCCCCAAATGACAGTCAATGCAATCGTCTTAGACTCTCTCTCACATTCCTCAAATTTGCTGACTCAGAATGTAAATCAGTAGAATGTAACAGTGAAGAGCTTGGGTTCCAGCATCCGGCTGCCTGGGTCCAAATCCTGGCTCTGACATTCCCGAGCTGGAGGATTTTAAGCAAGTTATCTTGCCTTCCTCCTGTCCCAGTTTCCTCATCTGTAAATTGGGGCCAATAGCTGTATTTATCTCACAGCGTTCTCGGGGGGGTAAATGAGTTCATGCACAGGACGTGTTGCAATAGTGCCTGGCACAGAATAAGGGTTATTCTTTCTGTTCATTGACCTTTGGTCCCTCTGGGAAAGCTGCCTGGCCAATGGGGCAAATGGGCGCTGAAACCCAGTCCACACTCTGCTTGAAAAGTCAAGAAATCCCCAGGCCTTGGAGCTGGGCAGTGTCAGCCAAGTGGTTTTCTTTGTTTCTCACAATTTACCCATCAGGCAATACCTCTTTCAAATTCACATGAGGAAACTGAACCAGGCATGGCCCTGGTAACTGGTGTGCTTGGTTTTTAGTCTCTGCATTCTCCTTCTTTAGGACTCTGGAATTCTCTCGCCATCTTGGCTCACCTCTCTCAGAGCCTCTTACAGGACACCAGGCTGCTTGTTAGGACACCATTTGTATAGCCAGCAAAGGAGGGGTTAAGACAAAGCACCAACCCAGGGCAGAACCTCTACCAATGGAGCTCTTTCTTCCTCTTTTTATCATTATAGCACCTGCCACATGCGTTAGCTGGTTTAATCCTCAATACAAACTGTAACCAAGGTACTGATGTTATCTCCATTTTACAGGGGATGCCCGGATGAGAACAGGCAGCATTGGGATTTAAAGGCCTGTCTGACACCAGAGCTGAGCTATCCTGCCTCCCACTTAGAACTATCTCCCAATGAGGAAACTATAACCCACCATCGCCTCATTTTAAAACCAGGCTCCCACCCCATCTACCCTGTGCTTTACCAGTTTGTTTTATGGGCCCAAGAGTAACGCCTTAGACATATACACCCATCCCGACTTCTTTTTTCTGTGCATTTTCTTCATTGCAGTTGCCAATTGAGATTGATTTGGTAGCCCCTGTGTTTTTGCCTTCATTCCGTGTACCAAATAAGCAGTTTCGTATGCATGGAAAATTGGAGGCTTAGGTTTTGGAGAATGCCCAGAGATTCTTGGAGCTCAAAGGTAACTTAGATAGGAAAGATAAGATAAGCCCCAGACAAAAGAAGTGACTAAGCAGTGTCTCAAAGTAAGTTAGTGAAATAGTTGAGATTCACGTGCAGGTCTCCAGACTTCTTCATCTCTAAGGGATAAGGCTGTCTAACCCTATTTGAGAGCCTTCTCCTTGGTACCAGTTGGTTCCTGCTGCAGCTCTTCATGTTTAAGCTTAACTGGCCCCAGCCTTATTTTTAGTCATAACTCCTTGCACTGTAATGACAACGACTTAACCCTCGTAGTGGATTGAATTGTGTCACCCCAAAAGATATGTTCAAGTCCAAACCTCCATTACCTGTGAATGTGACCTTATTTGGAAATAGGGTCTTTGCAGATTAATTCAAATTAAAGTGAGGTAATGTTGGATTAGGGTGGGTCCTAATCCAATGACTAGTGTTCTTCTAAGAAGAGAAGACAGCGATGTAGACTGGAGAACACCATGTGAAGACAGGCAGAGATTGGAGCGATGCATCTACAAACCAAGGGATGTGAGGCATTGTCAACAACCAGCAGAAGCTTGGAGACAGGCAGGGAAGTCTCCCTCAGAACCCAGAAGATAGCAGCCACAATATCTCAACAAGCAGACTTAAATCTTTTTCCTATCAAATTCTCAGTAAGCAACCTGGCTACCTCACCTGAAGGTTGGACTTCCAACTTCCAGAACTGGAGACAATAAATGTCTGTGGCTTTAAGACCCCCAGCTTGTGGAAACTTGTTATGGCCAGCCCTAGGAAACTTATACATGCCTCCAGAAATGAACCCTGCTGTCCATATGCACCTTGGTAAAAAACAGACCTCATCTGAGAGAGAGTGTGGATGGCAGGGAGAAAGCATAAGAACAATTAAATGTGGGGGGTCAGCCATAAAGCTCAGAGCGTGTGTTCCTAGAGTAGCAGGCAAGAGGCACGGAGAGGGGAGGCTGGGAACCCCAAAGGCCTTTCTGTGCTGGCCCTCTGAGCTGGGCCAGGCTTGAACCCGAGTGAGGATGTAGGGGCCTTACCCTCCAGCTTCATGTGTTCACAGGCAAGGCCCTCACGACCCAGGGGGCACTGACACCTGCAGCTGGTGCCCTGAAGGATGGGCTCCCCATTGTTGAAGCAGGGCCCACAGCGGCAGGCGTTGAACTCCATCAGGTACTGGTCCAAGGCCCGGTGCAGGTTCTGGCGTTTGGCCTCCAGGGGCCCCAGGTTCGTGTGTCGCAGCACCTCATGGATGGGCTGCATCTGCAGGCACAAAAAGAACAGAGGGCCCCTCCCTGGGCTCTGTCCAGCTTCTCAGAGCCCAAGAACTGGCCGTCAAGCTTCTGGAAGGCCTGTTACAGACATTCAACTTTATCTCACTGCATTCAATCCTTGCAGCCACTCCATGAAGCAGGTACTAACCTCCCCAGCCTGGGTGAAGAAGTGGAGGCTCCGAGTGTCTGAGGGACTAGCTCAGGATCATGAAATTAAGTGCAACAGCCACTCTGAACATGGACCTGCTTAACTCTGAAACCTGTGGTCCCCCGATCCCAGAGGAAGACAAGAGCTCAGAAGGCGCCTACGTCAACTCATCTGCCTCCTCCAGCACTTTTCGGAAGCAGGAGTGTAAAGTATTTGTGTGTGTGTATGTTTTTGATTGTCATCCTTCAATGCAGAAATTAATAAAGTTCTTGATAGGTAATTGTGTTGCCACTGTTGAACACTTCCCCTAATGGTGTAAGTGTGGTGGTTTTATGTGTGTGTGGTGGGGGCAGATCATTTACATTTGAGGCAACCCATTCCAGTAATGACTATAGTCCAGGGTTTCCCAACCTCGGCGCTATTGCATGTCCAGCCGGGTCATTCTTTGCTGGCTGGGGTGGGCTGTCCTGTGCACTGTGGGATGTGAGCCGCATCTCTGGCTCTACCCACTAGATGCTGGTAGCACCTTCCAGCCACGAAAACCAAAACTGTCTCCTGACGTTGTCCAATGTCCTCTGGGGCAAATCGACCCCCTGTTGGGAAGTAGTAGGCGTAGTAGAGAGCATTGAATCTGGAGCCAGAAAATCTGGCTTCAAACGCCAGCTCCACCACTCCAGCTGTGTGATGTGTCAGGGCACACACAGAGCCTGCCTGCCTCGTCTGTATAGCGAGGATCACAGTGCTACCCTCCAGGTCCATCGTGAAGAAGAAAGTCGACAGATGGGAAAGCCTGTCACACAGCAAAAGCTACATAAATGCTGCTCCCCTTCTGCCACATGGCCCCGAACTCTTCACTGGCCCTCTCTAAACCTGAGCCACATTATCTATAAAAGGGGAATAACGACCTGCTTCCAAGAATTCTGATGAGGATCTAAAGAAGTAATGAATGTGAGATACTGTTGCAAAAGGGAAGAACAATATAAAATAAAGCACCATTTTCATTAGATAGATGTGATCATAGTAAAAAATAAAGCCGCTATTTTTCAAATTGCATGTACGTGTGGTTATCTTCAGCATGCTTACAATGCCATATATTTTAACATGCAACCCTAAAGTGAAAGCTCTTTTCCAAATCTCTCATTTTACAGGAGAGTGACCCAAGGCCCTGAGAGGGGTGTGACTTGCCAAGGTCATAGTGCAATTCAGAGAGGACTGAGCCACATGGAGCCACCTCACTTCCCCGGAGTCAAGGGTCCCTGGAGGGCACTTGAATGGGTTCCTGGAAATGTACACCCAAAGACCTGTGGCACACAGACCTTGGCCTGTGGTCAGGGGCTGCTGCTGAGGTTACCGGGCTGGTCACATAGGGACTGGCTGGGCCCCTAGCCAAGGGGAGAAGGCCCCTTACTGGAAGTTCAGGGAATCTGGCCCTTTGTCAGGAAATCAGTGCAGAATGGGCTGCCCTGTGGCCCTAGTTAAAGTTGACTCAGGTCCAGAGAAGGCAGGACCATTAGGCAACTCCCCTTTGACCTTTGAGTAGGGCTCAGAACTCAGTGCTCCATCTCTCATGGCTCCCTCCTGGAACCCTCAGGCAAAGTAAAGGAGGCCCTCCTGGGGAGGGGCTGGCGGGGTCTTAAAGGAGGGAAGGGGGTGCAGAAAAAGAATCTTCGAATGTTAGAGCTTGAAAGATGTTGGCAATGGTCTTCTTCCCATTTTACAGATGAGAAGACAGATTCAGAGAAGGCAAGTGGCATGATATATAGCGACACAATAAAGCACAACACACAATAATATATAACATAACACAGAATCATAATGTGACCCGGTTTCTACATTCACTCATTCTAAGTACCTGCCATAAATAAGCACTGCTTAGCTCTGGGGATATGCAACTGAATAAGACACTGTTTCTACTGTTTCTACTGTGTGCATCAGTTTCCAAATAATGACCAAACTGGCCTCCTTGTCAGTAGTCTCTCTCCCATTCATCCTTCCTACCTCTGTGGCATTCTCTTTTTAAAGCACAGCTCTAGCTATGTCGCTTTCCTGCCCTGTAACCTGTCAGCAGCTTAATGCATCGAATCCAAACTTCTCAGTGGGCAACAGGGGTTGTGAAGAGACTGTGGGGGTTAGAGCCAGTCGGGATGGCTCAAGTTGGACGCTGCCATTTACCAGCTATGAGATTTGGCCAGCTTACTTAACCTCCATGAACCTATTTTGACTAACATTTACTAAATACCCAGTTCTCTCTCCCTAACCATGTGACATAACATTTTATTATCCCCATGTTATAGAGCAGGAAACTGGGGCTCAGCAAATGAAGTAACTTGTCCAAGGTCACACACTGAAAAGGTGGCTGAGCCATGAGCCAAACTATATCTTTCTCGCCCCAAACCCAGGCTCTCTTTCCCCAAAGAAAGTATTTGGTCTTCTCCAAACCTTGAATGTCAGCCTTTCCCTTGGAAGTGTTGCTCAGACACAAAATTTTTTTCACCTCTTGCCCATGAAAGTTTATATATTACTCCTGATATCAATTTTACAGTTTTTGCCCAAATCACCAGTAGCTCGATGATAGCAATTTTCAGACCCTCTATGAATTACAGGTGCGTGAAAATGGTCCCTTAGTTATTGGAGAAGAAATGAATTCAGGGTTAATCCATCTGACCTCTTTCTTCATAGAGAGCAGAGTTTATAATAGACTTTTATGTTGAACTGTTGGTACATGTTTTAAGAGGAGGAATGTATCCATACCTGGGATTTTAAATATATGTAGAAAAATGGGCAAGGGTAGGGAGAAATGAGAAGAAAACAATAACATTTTATTTAAAAGCCCCAAATACAACTCTTTTCTTTAAAATGGACTGAGCTTGCATATGAATAGAAGTAGCTGACAGCTGGCGGGATGATACACTTCCTTCGCAGTTTGAAGACAATTTTACTCCCTTTGTGAGGTCAGGGAATTAATTAAGGCAGTGTTTCTCAACTTTGGCACTATTGACATTTGGCCTGATATTTATGTCTTTGTTATGGGGCTGTCCTGTGCACTGTAGGATGTTTAGTATCATCCCTGCCCTCTACCTGCTGGATGCCAGTGGCACCCTCCCAGTTGTGATAACCACAAACATCTCCAGATATTGCCAAATGTGCCCCGGGGAGCAAAATCACGCCTACTGGTTGGAAACCATGGCTTTCAGGAAAGTGCTAGGACAGGGGGAGGTGAGAACTGGACATGAAGTCCAAAGTTCTGAGATCTAGATCCAGCTGCCTATGAGCTCTGTGACCTTACCCCATTCATGTGATTGCTTGGAGCCTCAGTTTCCTAATCTTTTCAATGGGGATAATTATGTCCGGGCCAGAGGTTGACGTGATGAGAGGAGATCATTTAGAGCAGAGCGGGCAACTACTGCTTGGGCGCACACACAAGCCACAGCTGCTTGTTGTATGGCCTTGAGCTAAGAACGGTTTTTACATTTTTAGAGGGCTGTAAAAAAAACAAAAGAACTGGTGCGACAGAGACTGTTCCAGACCCACAAAGCCTAAAATATGTACTATCTGGTCTCTCACAGAAAAAGTTGGCCCAACTCTCAATTCAGCAAATAGGAGTTTTAAAGTCTTTTGTGTATAAATGCAAATTATTATTTTTTCAATGTGGCCTAACCCTGAAGAAATTCCAGGACTACTAGTGTAAAACTGGGTACTGACCAGATATTAAGTTTCTGATCCCAGCTCTCCCGTGGCCGGGTCTAAAGTTCCGTGCTCCCTATAGCCAGGCGTGGGGAAGGCCACCAGTTCAGTGGCCATTCCATTTAATCTTGTTCTTTGATGGGCTTATAATAAGAAATATGAAATGATCTGGTTGGCTTCACTTTCATTCCCTGTGGACGTAGAGTTTCTTCAACTGCGAAAAGACTTACCTCAAAATCAATAACAACAGGATTATACTTTAGCGACCTCCCCCAGGAACGGTATGTAATGATGCTCTCACTTTGTGTCAAGCCACCACCCCAGCCAGAACTGCCACCTCGCACTCGAGAAATGATGTCTTCCACAGCCATGGTCTTCCTGCTGCTTTCTGCCATCAAGAGGATAACTGCATTAGCTCATTTCCCAAAAAGCCAGAGGACTGGTTGGCAAGCTCCACTAATAAGATTTAGGACAAGTTTATGTGCTCTTCTAGAACTGTCCCGCTTTCTTCTATCTTGCTCGGTTAACTAGCAGACAAGGCAGAAGAGAAGGACCCAGACTTAGATATGAACTCAACCCCTGGATTAGAGCAAACACTGGGAAGACAGCCTACCCCAACATGGAGAAGGGAGAGGATGGGAAAATGGATGATCATTCATTCATTCATTTATTCATTTATATGTCAAATGTTTACTCAGTGCCTGCTATATGACAAATAGATTCAATTAAGTATTATATGTGCTATGACAGATGTCTCTATGGGGCTCAGTAGGAGTGCAGAGAAAGACGTGACTAGGTCTATAGCAGGGATGGGGGGAGTGGTCAGGAAGAAAGGTTAGTTGTCTATGAAAGTGAATGAATCTTTGCAGGTAACTGGAGAGAGGAGGGAAGGGCATCAGAGAGAAGAAGCAATTTGACTTAAGGCCCCAAGGCATGAGTAGCCTAATGCAATGGGAGTAACTTGAACCTGTTTCATAGCTACTTCATCTATTACACTATAAACTGTTTCATCATCCCTGCATCCTCTGTGTCTCCCACCTGAAAAAAATTATCCTATACTCATTTGATGAGTGAATGAATGAATACATGAACGCTCATATTGACTTGTTCGGGAAATGCCACAAAATATTCTTGTACAGTCTTTCTCTAATACTTATTCTTTGAGCATGAATTTGGTAGCCATATTGTTCACTCTCAGCAGACTTGTTTCCTCCCTCTGGACTGTAACACGATGGTCGTTCATCCTAACAGTTGATTTTCCAGGTTCTGTCTGCATATTCCTTTCATCCTAGTTCTTACTTAGACCTTTATCTGGTGCTTGAAATCCAGGAGGCTGCACCACAGAAAGTATTTCTAAGGTGGTCTCAGCCCACGGTGAATTCAAAATAGAGCCAATACAGGTGATTGGTTTGGGGTATTTAGCAGCTGCAGAGTGTGACCATTGACTGAAATGGAATCAACTAAGGGGAAAAAAATAGTATCCACGCCCTGAACGTGTGTCCTAGGGAAAGTCTGGCTTCTCTTTTTGGGAGACCCGTTACTAAATACTCGCCAGTTTTGCCATCCTCAAATTTCTCACAACGTCCTCCCGACAGCCCTCCTCCTATCTGTGTGCCATTTATATCGTCGTAGGTGATGCCCAGGGAGACTCCAAAGCAGGTCTGGATGTCTTCGCTGCTAAGACCTGCAGTAGGGAGACAGGGAAACACAAGATGCGGAGTTGCTAAAAGAGAGACAACGTGGTACAACCAGCTCACAGTCGTAAAAGCTAGCTTTGGTTTTGAGTCGAAGAGATCTGGGTTGAAATCCAAGTTCTTTAACCCAATTTCAGTGTTCTCTTCTGTACAGTTTTAACCCAAATTATTCTTGAAATGAGAAGGGACATGTATTGCATATACTAGTTGCTCAAAAGTGCTCGTTCCCTCGTCTTCGCACATTCTCCACGGAGCCCACTTGAGGCAGTGATTCTATCTCATCAATTTCCATAAACCCCTGTGCCTGGCACGGTGCCTGGCCCATTATTGGCACCATTTTCACTTGGCAATTTTTCACACGTTGCCCCTTCCCTTCATCCTTTTTACCATCCTTCCAAAATCCACTCAAGCTCCAACTCAAATATCGTTTACTCCATGAAGCATTTTTGGGCCAGAATACTTCCCTCTTTCTTCAGAGCTGCCAATGTGCTTTGTTTGGGTCTGAATGATTACATTTGTCACTATTCCTTTTGCCCAGGTCCTCTTTGCACCCCAGAGAGGTCAGAGCCCTGTTAGAAGATAGATAGATCTCCATGGGGAGTCTGTCTACCTTCTGACCCCACGAGAACTGAGTCCCACATCACCTGTCTCTGCTTTTGTCTACATCTGAGGACCCACTGAGGAACCTGCATCTGGCAGGTGGGGAACATAATTCTCCAAGTAGTAAAGTCATCTTGCCCTGATCCCACAGCCTGTAAAGGAACAAAGCTGGGTTTCCAACCCTTGGTCAGCCTGGCAAGATAAGGCCAGTGAAGTAGACTGGAACAAGAGTTCAGCTTTATCTATGGCTAAAGGCTGTGAGCTGGAGTTTGTATTTCTTAAATGTCATTACTTTTAACTGCAACTATACAATAACTTTTACCAGTATCTTCCCGCAGCCACAAAGGAAAAATTGTTTAGACCTGTAATTCAAATGAGCTAAGAATTAGATTGAGTATTTTCAAGGGAGTATTGAGCAACAAAGTTGACCTGCCTGCATCCCCACTAAACTGCAGGCTCCATGAGGTCATCAACTTGTGTCTTATTCACCACTCTTGTCAGCACAGCAGGAGAATATCTGCCATGGAGGAGGAGTTCAGTAACTATTTTCAGAATAAATGATTGTTGAATGAAAAAAATGAGTGAATAAATGAATGCATGAGTCCTTTGGTAAGGGCTTCTGACGGCAACAATCTTAGCAGTCAGAAATCCTGAATTCAAATCCTAGTCACTCAGATAAATGGATAAAGAAACATAACGGAATATTATTCAGCCTTAAAAAATAAAGAGATCATGCCATTTGCAACACGGATGAACCTAGAGAACATTGTGCTGAGTGAAATAAGCCAGGTTCAAAAAGGAAAAAAAACTGCATGATCTCACTTACATGTGGGCTCTAAAACAGTCAAATATATAGAAGCAGAGAGTAGAGTGGTGGCTACCAGGGCAGGGGTGGGGGCAATGGGGAGATGCTGGTCAGAGGGCAGAGGGAAGAAAATGGCAGTTATGTAGGATGACTAAATACAGAGATCTAATGTCCAGCCTTAGGACCATAGTTAATAATATCGTACTGACTATTGGAAATGTACGAAGAGTGGATTTCAGGCACTCTCATCACATGCACCAAAGGTAACTGTGCGAGGAGGAGAGATGTTAATCAGCCTGACTACAATAATCACTTCACTTCGTATGTGTGTATCAAACCATCATGTTGTATACCTTAAATATATACAGATTTTATTTTTAAAATAGTAAAACAGAACAAATTCCAGCCACTGCCACCCTATAGGAGCTTAGAAAGGGCCCGTGATCGTCTTGGGCTTCGGTTTCCCACTTATGGAGAGAAGGGGTTGGACTTGCTCGTCTCCAAGGCCCCTTTCAGCCGCAGCCTCGGTGACCACGCGCGCCAGGTTCGGAACCCCTCCCAAGCGGAACGAGCCTGGGAGAAGCGATGCTCTGAGCGCCAGCTCTCAGCACTGAGCAAAGGGCTTCTTCCACCGTTTCTGTTCAAGCACTTTTAGTTTTTAATGCATTACTAATTGAGGACGATTTTGCATATTTAATTGTTTTGATTAAAAAATGCTTCAACGGTGATAAACAAAAGTGGGTGAAAGGAATTCTCGGGCAGAAGCTGGAGTGATTACTTAGGTGAGTGGTGGAGAGCTGAATTACAGCCAGAGGACCGGCTGATTAGTTGGGGCTGGAGGGTGCCTGCGGTGTCATTATGCCCATGAAGGGGCTGCCGACAGCCTGCCACGTGGTCCTGGGAGAAGAGAATTCCAGCTTGATTTGAGTAGCATGACTTGACTGTAAAGAATTGCCTTCTGAGGACCCCAAAATAGGGTACCAGAACCGGAGGGCTAAAAGTGCCCATAGACACCTAGGCCACACTTCTCATTTTCAGTTGAGATGCCCAAAGTTCATAAAGGTTCATTATCTTGCCTAAGGCCATACAGCTAAAAACAACGGTGGAGCTGAGAATCAAACTCAAGTTTGTCTTGCTTAGAAGCCTGTAGTGTTTTCACTACTTCCAGTTTTTGCATCAGACTCAACAATTCTTCTGTCAGAGAGGATAATTTAGTAGGCACTACAATGTACCATCCCCAGCACATCGTGTGTTGGGCAATGTAGACACTGTGAGAATAAACTAATATGAATGGGATGCAAATCTGAGTAAGTAAGGTCCTGTCCTCGAGAAGCCAGCAGGTTTGGTAAGATATATTAAACGAACACTAATTTGCATCTCAAGAGTGGCTTGTTTCAATACACCAGGACTAGAAGAGGAGTCTCTTGTCAGGAGCTCTGGGGGAATGCCAAATCAGGGCTGCCTACAGAGTACCCGTGAGACACCAAGACCAGCGAGCTGAGGTTGGGGTGGAGGAGGTCAAACCTGGTGCCAAATCTAGGTCTTGAAACTGGTTTTGGAAGCCAAGACGCAGAACCAAGGAGATGGAAGCAAAGAGCAGAGCCGGGCAGAGGAGCAGAAAAACGACTGGAGCAGTTGTGTAGCACTTGGCCACACTTCTGAAAGGAATAAGAAAATAGGACATTCATTGGACACTATTCAGCCTTAAAAAAGAAGGAAACCCTGCCGTACGCAACAACATGGATGAGCCTTGAGGAAGGTAGGCTGAGTGAAATAAGCCAGTCACAGAGGGACAAATACTGCATGATTCCATGGATATGAGGTATCTAAATCGTCAAACTCACAGAATCAGAGAGTAGAATCGTGACTGCTAGGGGTTGGGGGAGGGGGAAATGAGGAGTTGCCAATCAACGGGCATAAAGTCTCAGTTATGCAAGACGAGTGAGTTTTAGAGATCTGCTGAACAACATTGTCCCTGTAGTTAAGGATACAATACAGTCTCCTTAAAAATTTGTTAAAATAGGATATCTCCTGTTCAGTGTTTGTACCATAATAAAATAAACTAAAAGAAAGAAAGAAAGAAAATAGGGTATGATTGGAGAGAAATAAGCATGAGAATTAAGAAATTCAAAGCCATAACCTTTGGGGAAAGTTTGAGGGATGGGGGATGTTCACCTGAAAAAGAGAGGAAAGGGGGGCTGGCCCCGTGGCAGAGTGGTTAAGTTCGCGCGCTCCGCTGCAGGCGGCCCAGTGTTTCGTTGGTTCGAATCCTGGGCGCGGACATGGCACTGCTCATCAGACCACGCTGAGGCAGCGTCACACATGCCACAACTAGAAGAACCCACAAGGAAGAATATACAACTATGTACTGGGGGGCTTTGGGGAGAAAAAGGAAAAGATAAAAATCTGAAAAAAAAAAAAAAAGAGAGAGGAAAGGTCTCTCTTTGAGAGAGATCAATAGAACTAGATTCACGTCTCCAGACGGTTGTCTTGAGCAAGAAAAATAAGGCCTGTGTGGTTACAAGGGCAAGAACAGGGACCAAAAGGGCAGAAGCTGCTGGAAGACAGTTTTAGGCCCCACATAAGGGAAACTATCATGTTGGTCAGAGGTCCAGGAGATGAGGTGTTTCATAGCAGTGAGCTCCCCATACCTGGAGGACGGCAAGCAGAGGCTGGCTGTTCACCTTTGAGGGGCACAGAAGTAGGGTTTGAAGAGGTGACCAATGGTCTTCTAATGTCTCCTCCAAAGCCAAGATTCTGAAATTTGAAGAGCATGCCAAAACACCTGAAGAGCTTTTGAGACAACCTTGACAAGCGCTTACTGATTTCCTACTGTGTGCCAGGCACCTGGGCAGCACAGGACCAAGGAGTGTTCGCTCTCGTGGGTGCACGGTCGAGTGTGGAGAAATGGACAGGAGACCATTATCGTACAGTGTAATGAGGACTTGAAAGAAGGCAGCAGGGCCAGCAAGTCTTCCTTGGGGGTCAGAGGAAGGATACCAGAGACAAGTCTGAAAGGATGGTAGGGATTTGCCAGACAAGGCAAGGAGGACATTGAGAGCAGAGGGAGACCATGCAGTGGCCTTGTGTCCCCAGCAGCAAGATTCTTCTCAGGAAGACCAACATGACCTACACTCAAGAGTGGGAAAGGGGGGCATGTGAATCAGTCAAGAAAGTTCTGGGAGATCCCCCTGGGTCCCTTCCCACTCTAGTCTAGTCCAAAAGGAACTGTTGGTGTGCCCGCCTGGTAGGCCAGGAGCCCAGAGGACATGTCTCTGGCCACCATGTCTCCTGCTTGTTTCCCACCTGGTGTCGGCTGGGGTGCAGGTGTGAGAGTTGCCCTCACGCCTCCCTGGAGATGCTGCATCAATGTGGCCTGGAGACAGAACCAGGCAGCCTGACTTCTGAGGAGCCAGAATGCAGCAAGCTTCTGTCATGCCCAGATTAAAAGCATCAGGTAGAAAACAGCAGGTGTAATGCATTATTTATCTCTTTGCAGCAAACAAACACCATTCAGTTGCTGGGATCTATCTGCTGTGTTCCTCTGCTGTATTGGTTGCTCCCAAAGACAGCCTCAGATGGAAAGGAAGAATCCTATGGTCTATCTCGTGCCATAACATTGGAAAAGATGATCGCGTAGTGAGTGGCTGTATGATCTGGGAAGTGTTAGCTGACTTACCTGCCCGCTCTGTGCTTCTGTTTATCCACTAAAACTCATGCTTCTTCCCAAGATACTGAGAACAATAGTATCAGTACCTCTGTGGCTTTGCATGTGCTGTTCCCTCTGAATAGAAAGTCCCCTTACCTCTTTCATTGGGTTTCTCCCACTCAGCTCTTCCCACTCAGCCTTCCCTCACTCCCAAATGCCCTATGTCTGAGTCCCCATGGCATCTGTGTGTCCCCCAGGTGTCCCCTTGCTTCCCTCCAGCATAGTATTTAGCATATCCTAGTAATTGTCAATTTCTTGGTCTGTTCTTCCAATTATATTGCAAACTTACAAAGTCATCTCTTGGGTTTGCAGTGCTCAGCACAGAGCCTGGCATGTGACAAGGCCCCCAGGAGTGCTCAGGGATGGGCTGATTCCAATCTATCTAGACAACATCTCTAAAATGTTTTTGGAGTCACAGGTCATCTTTCAATTGATGATACAAATCACATCTTTGTAATATCTCATGCTTGATTAAGAGTTGATACTTTATAAGGCACTCTCATCTGCATCATCTCATTGGAGGCTCACAATGATCTTATGGGGCCAGGAGGATTTACCTGTGTTACAAGCTCACTGGGGTTGGGAAAGGCAGTAATTATGGTGGTTAAAAGTGTGAACTCTGGAGTCAGAGTTCCCCCATTCAGAAGCAGTATGGTTTTCGGTAACTTACTGAACCTTTGCGCCTTATTTTCTCCATTTGTAAAACAGGGATGATAATAGTTTCAAATATAAGTCTGGCACAATTAAGTGTTCAACAAATCTTGTAATTTTTGCTATTGTAAGGTAATTTGTCCAAAGTTACAGAACTAACCAACCCAAGAATCAGAGTTTGATGCAAGGTATGCTATACCCACATTTGTTGCACACTCCACTTCATCTCACTAGTGTCACTCTGCAGGGAAACGCTCATTGTGTGGCAGGAGTAGCAGTGGCCTTACCAAATCCCTCATTCCACAACCAGCTCATCCTACAAAGCAGCTTAGAAAAAGAAATCCATGCTCCCAATGGGCAACGTGGGGAATGCAACCCCAGGCTCCCTTCTGGCTGGTATGGGGCTATCTTCAAGGACTCTGCTCCTTCTAGACGATTTTGATCATGACAAGAGGCAGTACAGCCGAGGGTCAGGCTCTGAAATGGAGACTGCCTGAGCTGGAATTCACCCATGCCCACTTCCTATCTGGGCAAATTGTTTCACCTCTCTGTGCCACAGTTTTCTCATGTGTAAGATGGGGATTTTAACACTGTCTACCTCACAGCGTTGTTGTGGGGGTTAAATGAGTTAATCTAGGCTGAGGACAGTGCTTAGGGTAGTGCCTGGCTCAGAACTAGCAATCACGGTTAAGGCTTACTATTATTACGCTTGTCAGAAATGCCACAGCATGCATAGAATGGACTGGGTTCCTGATTCTGAACTGGAAAATTAGAGAATGAGGGAACCTGAGGAGTTTGTGAAAACAAATGTTTTCATCAATTTCTCTGCAGTGTAAGCTGTAGTATAAACTGAGCGAGAGGGACTGATGGAGATCAAGGGAAACCCACATTTGATAAGTATCTATTATGTGCCAGGCAAAGACTTTCCCTGTGTCATCTCATTTAATATTCACACATCACTCCACAACAGGTACAATTTTTCCTATTTTAGAGATGAGTAAATCAAGGCTTAGATCGTTTAAGCCACCTACCCCAAATTATACGATAAATAAATAGTAGAACTGGGATGGAACCAAGGTCTCAACCCAAAGCCAATTTTCTCCATGCCATGTTACCTCACCTGTGGGAGAGAGAGAGCGCTAAGGGTGGCTCGGGGAGTAGTTCTGACATCATCACACCTATTTCTCCTTTAAGGTTGAGGCTGTTTTCAATGAGAGAGGTGGAAATTCAGAATCGGGACAAAATGAGGATGGTGCTGAGAGTCTCTCAGTTCCCATGTGTATGCAAATTACTTAAGGGGGGTGGGGACAGAGCCAAGACACCAGGAGTCTGTCAGTCAATCAATACCATCCATTACCATGAAGGCTGGTTGTCATGGTAACTGAGGATAAAGCCTGGAGCTTGTTAGAATCTAGTGCCTGTCTGTTCAGGGTGATTGGTTGGTTAGCAGGCATAGCAAAAAACCTGTGGGCCAGCCCAGACTGCTTAGCCGTTAATATAAGACCCTTCACAATCAGGTTCCTGCCCACCACACCCTCCCCACTGTCCAATCCAGCTCAGACCCTTTAGGAATCCACCCTGGACTCTGCAGAGTGTAAGAAAAGTTCCAGAAGATGCCCTGCGTGTATGGGCTAGGATTCTGAACCACCCCAGGTGGAAAGACACTGAGCCTCTACTGTGGGTCAGCCTCAGTCTATGGGCAAGACTCTGGGGGCACACCACCGAGATGCATAATGGAAACAGGCAGTTGCAATAGTGTGATACACAGAGCTAAGTCCCAGGTGCACTGAAGCACCCAAGACAGGCTTCCAACCCAGAACTGGGGAGACAGAAAGACTGCCTGGAAGAGTCCTATCTAAACAGAGGCCAAGGATGAGTAAGCATTAGCCAGGTGAAGAAGAGAGGGTGAAAGGAGGGGAGCAGAGTTCCAGGTAGAAGCAGCAGCGCGTTCCTTCTTATAAAGCCCCAAGGAGAAAGCGAGTATGATCCAGTCAAGCGACCAGCAAGGAGCTCAGTACAGCCCAACCCAACGATGAGCAATGGGGCTGGAGGGCCGAGCAGGACCAGAGCGTGCTCACTTGACCGTTGGCCATTTTGTCCAGTGGCAGGGACCCTCCTGTTCTCAATGTTCACCTTTGCACGGCCCCAGTAGCCTGCTATTCTGAAGCTTGTCATCCTCTCTGGGGCTCCCTGGAGGCCAATGCTGACGCCATTTCCAGGTTGCTGATATCATCACTCTTCCTGCCAAAACCCAGCCACAGGATTGCTCTCATTTGTGCACTGGCCTCAGGGGCAAGCCCTCCACAACAGTGTCTGGCCTTTGGGTGAACCCAGACACTTGTCTCTTACTGCTCACCCTCACCCGCTGGCTGTGCCAGCCACTCTCCCTAAACTCCTTCCGTTAGAAAGCCCGAGCTCCCTTCTCCACCGAGCGAGCTCCTACTCTCACTATTTTGGATGATCAGGTTTGAACGTCTTTGGAATCTAGAAAGTGGGAGGGTCCAAAAGGGTGGGTTGCTCCTTCCTTTGTGCTTTTACTGTGTTTATTTCTATTTGAGTATTTATCACATTATATAATTCTCAGCCCCCAACTGACTGCATGTTTCTCCAGAGCAGGGATATGCGAGTCTCCTCCCCATGTCCCCAGAAGTTACGGGATCTCAGGGAGTAGTCACTGGATGAGTGGATGGCTGCATGGAGGGAGGGAGAGTAGATTATGGGTTTTCCTCAGAGACTGAGTGTTCCCTGTGCCCTACTTTGGGTTACAAGGGAAAATGCTGTATTCAGAACCCTCCTGAAAGAGAATTATAAATAAACAACAGCAATAATATGTAAATGTGGTGGAAAGTATAAGAAATTTGAGGGACTTAAATTATACGCCCACCCCACCCCAGTCACTCTCCATCTACCGCTTGATCATTGAGGCTGCCTTTGTCTCATTCTTGTAAAAGAATAATAAATACACAGCCCAGGGCCCTGTTCCCCCAGTTCAGACCCTTTAGGAATCCACCCCCGACTCTGCAGAATATAAGGAAACCCCCAGGGGATGCCCAGCATATAGGGGCTTGGATTCTGAGCCACACCAGCAAGAAGGACAATGAGGCTCTACTGTGGGTCAGCCTCTGCCTCTGACAGAAGTCACTAATGGATCATCGCACTTCCTGGCTGAGCCCATGCCTGGGGTCACAGTCCTCAACTCAGCAGCCCGGCTGGCATTTTCTATTAAAACCACCTGCCGTTGCTGGCTTGGACACGTTTTCTGGCCTATGAGTCTCTTTGAGTGCCATGGGAGCCAGCACACCGTGCTTGTTCCTGGCTCTAAAGACTCAACCTGAGCTTCAGAACAGACAACACAAGCTGGTCAGTTTAACCTTTGACAGTTCCTTCAGTTGCAATTCCCAACCAATGGGTCACACTGACCCCATACTTCCTTTAGGAATGAATATTCAGTATAATCCTCCCTTAGCTAATTTTAAACCTGATTTAACCACTTTCAAAGCTACCACAAGCAGTTTAATGTTTTTTTAAAGAAGACAGTAAGTGAAATAAATACCCGGATGCACCACAAGAAGCATTGAACTGGGAATTCAAAATCCTCATTTTGAAGTCCACTCTGCTTCCAATCAGCGGTGCCACCTTGTCATTTAGCCTTTATGTGCCTGGTTTTCCTCGTTTGTAAAATGGGGACAGCCATAAAACACAGCTCAAGGCACTGCTGGGAGCTTAAATGAGACGACGTGCATGCTAGAGCTCAGGGACCGCTGTCCTTTCATTTCCGGTTGAATGAACTGTTTCATTACACGGCTTCCCACACCTGTCCTGGCAGTTGTTACCTCTGTCTGCCTCTAGCTTTTCCCCTCGTCTACCTTCCTGTGATGGGTCATTTTGTGTGTCAATTTGACTGGGCCATGGAGTGTCCAGATATTTGGTCAAACATTATTCTGGGTGTTCGTGCGACGATGTTTTTGGATGAGATCAACACTTAAATCAGTAGACTGAGTAAAGCAGATGGCCTTCCCTCATGTCGGTGGATTCCCTCATCCTATTATTAGAACTTCTGAATGGAGCAAAAAGGCTGACCCTCCCTCAGTAAGAGAGGATTCTTCCTGCCTGACTGCCTTCAAACTAGGATATCCGCTTCTTTCCTGCCTTCGGACTCCAACTGAAACATCAATTTCTCCTGGGTCTGAAGCCTGCCAACCTTTCGACTGGATCCACACCGCACGCAGCTTTCCTGCTTCTCAGGCCTTTGGACTCAGACGGAGCTGCACCATAGGCCCTCCTGAGTCTCCAGCTTGCCGACTGCAGATCCTGGGACTAGTCAGACTTCATAACTGTGTAAGCAAATTCCTTCAAATAAATCTCTTCATGTGTATGTACATGCATATACGTATCCTATTGGTTCTCTGGGGAACCCCAACTATTACACTTCCTTCTAGCTGTTGATGATTTTTCCTTTATTTAAAGTGATTAAATACATGGCTATAGTCAGCGGTGCACACCGGGTTAAGTCAGAGTTGTTAACACTTTTTGACTACCCCCGAAAGTAAGCAACGCATTTGGCACTGTGATCCAGCCCACACGTGCCCAGCTAAAGTAAGTCTCAATATTTAACCACGCTTAGCCGGGTGCGCTCTGATGTCTCCCAGCCTATTGTATTCTATTTCATTTTGTTAAATGCTGGTCAGGACCCACCAAATTTCTTTTACAATCTACTAATGGGCTGTGGCCTACAGTTTGAAAACATCCTACGTAAAACGTCTCCGAGACATTGTAGCATGTTGGTTAGGATGCCCAGTTCTTGCGTTTGACGCCTGGCCCCACCAATCAAAGGTACTATGACATTGGGCAAGTTATTTAACATCGCTCAGCTTCAGTTCCTCTTCTGAAAATTGGGTAAATTTGTAAATTCTTTCCTGAGGATTAAACGAGATAGTGCATTGAAAGCGCTTAACCAGGTGTCTGCCACACAGTAAAATGCTCAGTAAACATCAGCTGTCTTACCACCACTGCCAGAGTCTAAGCCTCTGGTAGGGAGAGTCAGACATTGACGGAGCGTGTGGGGAATGGGGGGGCGATGAGCACAGGGACAGTCCATAAACCCTACATCGGAAGACCTTGATTCGACACCACTGAGTCACGCGGAGCTGTTTACTTGGCTCTTTGGACCTCAGCTTTCTCTCTATAAACTTAGGGACAATAACAATACAAGTCCTCGAAGATCATTTTGAATACCAGATGTGAGTATGTCGTACTTTCCCAATAATGGGAGTTAGTACAAGTAAATATATTTTCTTAAAACCAAATAGTTCAGTTAACTGTAAGTACAGTGAGTAAAAAAGTAAACTGTTCATTTTAGGTGGTAACCAATTTGGCTGTTCACATAATAAATCATCCCTGATTGTAAAGAGACGATTATAACGAAGAGAAACCTCGAATCCTCTATAAACCCTTGATGAGAAGGACCATGTTGGTGTCTAGACAGTGGTTGCCATGTTATGTGTGCTTGTCTATAATAATAAACAATAAACGCTAGTAAACATTTCCTAAATTAAAAGCTAAAGGAATGAATGAGTAAACGAAGGGAAGGAGGAGGGTGGAAGAGAATGTAGAACTATAACTGACATCAACTTAGTGGCGTCTTCATTGTGTCCCTGTGGCTGTTTTCTACCCCGCGTGTTAGATGGTAGACCAGCTGTTCCAAGGACCCTATCTGGAAGGTGATGATCAGCGACTGGCTGAAAGCACTGCACTCTCGCTGGAAGGGTCTTCCCTGGGGTCACTGTCATCTGGCACCCATCAACGGGAGGAAGGACGGAACGCAGACACTGATTTGGACAGAGTCGTTAACGCTTTGAAAGATAGTAATGGGAATTCAAAGTGACCTTGATAAATGGGAGGAGCACGCCCTCCAAAACTGGATGAAGCTCTAGGGCCAGAAATGAATGACGTTGATCGAAAACATGGGCAGGTGGGGGAGGAGGCACGATTGCTGAGGTCCCAAGTCTACAGCAAAGCACTGGCCACTGCAGGCCGGACATCATGGTAACGACTTCCCTTCCATCTGAACAATGTTTCGGAGCTGACCAATTGCAGGGCCCCATGAGAGAGGTCGTCTTCGCCACTTTACAGATGCGGGGACAGTTATAACAGCATAGAATTAATAACCAGAAAGCTGGCAACAATAAACATGTGGTAATAACAACATCAACATGGGGCAGGAGTAACAGGTAAGCATTTTGGCTCTTACTATATGCCATGTCACATAGATAGTTTCAGTTCATATTCACAACAACCCCATGAAGCACGTCCTGTCCTTGTCTCACTTAGAAGAACAGAAAGCTGAGGCATGGAGAGGCTGACTGATTGGCCTGAGGGCCACACGGCTGACAAACGGTAAAGACGAGACTTGAATCCAGGCAATCTGATTCAGAGCTTGTTCAGCCATGGAGCTTTGCTGAGTGCTTATTAGAGTGTGCGCTGCACTAAGTATTTTCTGTAGATAAGTTCACCTATTCCTCATGACCACCCGTGAGGTAACTGCCATTAGTGCCTCCAGCTTAACAGGTGGCGACACTGAGACCTAACGTGAGTCAATACCCTGCCCATGGTCACACAGCTAGCAGGTGCGAGAACCTATGTTTTCAACCACTATGCTAAACTGATATCCCGTATTAAAGGGAAAAAATACCTACTTAAACACTTATCATGCAAGATGGACTTGGAATTATTCTCAAACCCTTTTTATCATTCCTATTTGAGTCTTGAAGAAGCTGAGGTTGAGGGGAATTAATTACCCTCATTAAGGTTGTGCAGCTACCAAATGGTACAACCAAGACCCCCACCCAGACATGTCTGACACCAAAGTCTGGAGTCCTTGTACCACGTCACCAGCATACTTCCTCATTCCACAAACCTCGGCCAAATGGCTTTACTTCCTACTGATCCCACCGGAAACTGTAACCCACAATAATAACTGCTGTTTAGGCAGTTTTTTACTTATCGCAGTGCTTTTTAAAAGTATTGATTAATTCTCAAAATAGCCTTTTGAAGTAGTTTATTATCCAAACATTAGTTATGGGGAAACTGAGACCCAGAGATGTGAAGTGTTAGCTTTTAAAGGGTTGAGCCGACAAAAAAGGCAAAGCTGTGTCCGTAAGAAGTCTTCTTCTCCCTACCACTCTGCTGCTGGCCTGTGTGAGGCTGCAGGACTCTACTGCTTCCACACCAGCGAAACAACAACTGGGGTCATTTTCTGTAAGCTCTTCGCAGAGCCCTTTCAATAGAGCCAAAAGCCAGAGAACCATGAAGATGTGGAATCTTGAGGACTCTTAGTTTACCTTCTATTCCATGCGTGGTTTTCATCACAGCATCCCTGATAGACAGAGGTACCCTATCAGACAGACTTAGATTCTTTAACTGATAGGAAACTCTTTTTTCAAGTTGCATTTTGAGGCAAAGGGCACAGAAGCTGAAACAAATGTGTCAAGCCCTATCTACATTAGCAAGAAAAGGGGTCTGAAGCAGACCACTACCATCTTTGTCCCAAAGGTATTTATGGAATATCCGTCTACCCTCTGATACTTTTCTCATTTTACATCACTGCTTGGCTGGAGGGACCCTGCAGAGGGCACGTGGCACAGCATGGTGAGTAGTAGTCACGGGAATGGAGAGGACAGGACAGATTGTAGATACAGAGGAGGTGACTAATGAGATATGTGTGGAGAAAAAGGGAAGAAGTCAAAATTATTCCCAGGTTGTGAGTCCTGACAAAGGCAGCTGGGATAAAAAGGAAGGAAGCCTGGACTGCAGCTCAGAGCATCTTGGGTATTTTTCACTTACTAGTGATAGGGCTTTTCAGTCTCAGTTCCTTCATCTGTAGAAGTAAGGAAACCTCTCCTCTCACATAGAATCAATGGAAGATTAAATGAGATGTACAAATGACCAACACGTATGTGAAATGGTGCTCAATATCACTCATCATCAGGGAAATGCAAATCAGAAGCACAGTGAGACATCACCTGACACCTGTTAGGATGCCTATTATCAAAAAGATAAGTGATCACAAATGCAGGCAAGGATGTAGACAAAAGGGAACTCTTGTGCTCTGTTGGTGGGAATGTAAACTGGTACAGCCATTATGGAAAACAGTATGACGCTTCCTCAAGAAATTAAAAATAAAAATACCATACCATCCAGCTATCCCTCTGTCTGGGTATCTATCCAAAAGAAAGGAAATCATTCTCTTGAAAAGATATCTGTATTCCTATGTTCATAGCAGCATTATTCACAATAGCCAAAGTATGGAAACAACCCAAGACGACGGATGACTGGACAAAGAAAATGTAATATAGATATACAATGGAATATTACTTAGCTTTTAAAAAGAAGGAAATCCTGTCGTTTATGACAGCATAGATCAAGCTGAAGGCCACTATGCTAAGTGAAAGAAGCCAGACAGAGAGAGACAAGTACTGTGTGGTATCACTTATATGTGGAATAAAAAAAAAGTCGAAATCATAGAAAAGTGGTTGCCAGGGGCTGCGGGGTGGGGTAAATAGGGAAAGGCTGGTAAGAGGATACAAACCTTCAGTCATAAGATGGCTAAGGTCCGAAGCTCTAAGGTACAACATGGTAACTATAGTTTATAACACCGTATTGTATAATTTAAGGAAGGGAGGAAAGAAAAGAAAAAACATATACTCCAACACGTCCAAGTGAGAGATAATGCTGGTTTGGACTAAGCAGACGGTAACAGAGACGGGAAGGACAGATACCACACCTGTCACATTTACTTTACTTCACGTTTACTTTAGAAGTAAAGTCAACAGATCTCGCTGATGGGGAACAGGAAGTAAAGAAGGAACCAAGGATGACAAATGGATTTTTGGCTGTTTATTTAGTTTCTTCCACAAAAACAGGGACCATATTGATTTTGTTCACCTGGCACATGATACAAACTCAATAAACGTGGTTGAATGAATGAATGTGTGAACAAACAAAACTTGGGCGAAGGGGCAGTTTCACAGAGGGGAAGAAACCCGCACAAGGTTCAGAAGGATGAGTTGAAGTCTGTCAGGTTGGCAAGACAGGGAAGAGCATTGGAGGCTGACAGCACAGCCTGTGCAAAAGGAGGCAGGAAACATATGTGAATAGAAAGGGTCATGAAGTACTTGACCTGCCCAAGGTACATCGCCAGCTCGGTAACTGGGCCAGACTCCAGAGAAGCCAGAATGGTGAATACACTATTCTCTTTGTCATACCTTGATATAAAGGCAAATAATAAGATCTCCAAAGGAGGGATGAAGGAGAAAAAAGTCTAGATCTAGGAATTTGAGCCCAAAGCCATCCTGATTCTTGTAGAAGGTAGAAAGCTGTCGCCCGCTGCCCTTGAGGAAAGTGTAGGATCCCATTGAAGTCTAACATCACCTCCCCAACATCCAAGACTTCCCTTGGTTTTTGATGCATGGTTTCATGCTGTCTTTGGGGGAGAAGCATTTTATCTAAAGGACGCATTAGAAGAAAACAGCCTTGTGCATCCTCTGGGACGAACCCAGAGCAGATCCGAGGCAAATCGAAGGACAAAAGATGCCCCCAGAGCAAACCAGCTGATGTGTTCAGTTAAATCATCCCATACCAAGCTCAGCACTTTGAGGACATGAATGTACACCACACGGAGTGTTTCTTCGAAACAAGCACTTAAGAGAATATAAATATTATTAAAGTCGTATAGCTCAAAGATACTCAGAGAGAAAAAGACAGCGACAAAGAGGAAAGACAGAGAAACAGGTGGAGAGAGAGAGAGAGAAGGAGAGAGAGAGAGGCACCTAGAAAGAAAGGGAGTAAGAGAGGGGATGAGAGAGACACAAAGAGAAAACTAGACAGACATCAAACATGAGCGTGGAGGGAGGGTGTGCATGATTCCATTTGCCAAAGGGAAAGAAGGTAGATGTTTTTGTTCTTTGTAGGTTAATATGTAAATGACATTCTGATTTATTAGCAGTCTCCAGCAGATGAGGTGATGATTAGCACATTTCCATATTTATAGAAAAGCAACACTAACTTTCCGGATTTATAGAAAATCAGCTCTCCACAAATAGCAAATTGTGCTATTACGGACATATGGTTTTCTATAAACAGAGCTGAGGTAATTAGCCCCAAGACAGTTTGCTGGTGGGCTCCTTTTGAATATTAACCACATTGGAAGCCCATTTCTGCCTCACAGATTTTAAAGAGGAGGGGCCACGAGATACCCCAGGCAATTAATTAGTAACCCAACACCAAAGACTAGCCCGAATGAAAGGCTCCCCTAAGAGCACATGGTGGAAAGACCGTAGGTGCAGGCCTCTGATGCTGGCTTCCTGCAGCCATGGGCCAAATATTGAACCTCTGGGAGGAGCCGCATAATTTCTGGGGCTAAAACTGGGATAACGCCAACCTCCAAGTGCTGCCAAGAAAATTCAATGAGAATATACACCACAGCACCTGGAACATAGTAGTTACTCAACAAACGTTAGCTCTTTTTCCTTCCTTACATATTCAAATGATTCTACAAAGACCCACTTGAATTAAATTTTTCAGATTCTTTTTTTCTATTGATCCATACTAAACTATTTATTCTGTATCATGATTCTGTACGTGTATGCATGTCTCTAATTAACTGGAAGAAGTTTCTTGAAGCAATAACTTATCTTGACAGCCTACAATCCACTATGATATTTTCTATTCGTCCTTTGTTGCTGTTGTTGAAAACGTCGTTGGTAATCCGTGCATTGATCTCAATACCTGCCATTGGGTAGCAACCTGCAGTTTGAAAAGTACTGTTCTGCAGGACGGTAGGAGCCATATTCAGATTTGCTCACTATGTATCCCCCAGCACAAACACATGATAGATACTCAATAGATATTTGATTATAGAAAAGTCCATTCATGGATAGATGGGTGAATTAATGAATGACCCTAGCCGGGAATCTAAATTAATGGCCCCCTTTCAAAGTCCATGTCTTGTTTTGCACGCTCACTGCGTAATAAGCCCTGTGTTGAGTAATAAAAGAGAGAGAAAAGTGTCAGAAATGCTATTTACTTTCAAAGATTTTGCTATCTAAATGAGGAGAAAAATATTAACATTTGGAAAATTATTTTTTAAAGTCTAAGCAGTGTGGAACTTGTACGAACGTGTTGAAGGAAAAAAGTAGGCTGTCTGGGCTAGTGCAGTCAGGGAACTTCTTGAAACTGGGAATTGGAACTGGCCTTTGAAATACGGATCGGTCTCTCACCCTTCCTCTCATGCATTGACGAGATTGGTGGTTCTGGGACTGTCGTGAGCATCAGAATCACCTGGAGGGCTTGTCAAGACGCAGACTGCTGGGCCCGCTCCATTTTCTGAGTTAGCGGGTTTCGGATGGGAGCCTGAGAGTGTGTATTTCCAACAGGTTGCCCAGTGAAGTCGTTGCTACCACTTGGAGCCCACACTTTGAGAACCACTGTTCTAGTAGTTTGGAGTGAGACCATGAAGGTTGTTGATGTCGCGCTACGGAGTTTAGACTTTATTCTCAATTATTCAGGATATTAGGCAGGGAAGTGATATCATCAGATCAGATCTGTGAAGTAGAAGGAGCCTTCTAGTGGCGATTGCTCAGAATGGATCGGAAGGAGCGAGCCTTCCCCCAGAGATCAGTTAGGAGCCAATGCAGTAGTAAGTGAACGATGAGAACCCAGCCTACCACTGCAGGAGTGGACGTGGAGAAGAGAGGATGGAGGAGAGCTGTCCAGGAGAAAGAGCTGAAGGATCTTAGAGATGTACAGGGGTGAAGCAGACGGGGGAATCTGGGACAACTCCAGGTTTCTGGTATCACTGCCTGATTGTATGGCAGTTCCACTAACCACGAATCTACATTTAAAATAAGTTTTTAACATCGTAAATAACGAAATCCCAGAGATCCTTTATTATTAAAGAGGTAATTGTAGTGTAATAGAAAACACATAGTTCTAGGGGACCAAACAAGTCTGGTTGTGGTACTTATTAGCAAGTCATTCCACCCTCTGGAGCTCAGTTCCCTGTAAATACCACTGATGCTACCTTATAGGTCGTCATGAGACTAAACGAGGTCATAGAGGGCTCACAGTGCTAAGAAAACCGCAAACCGTGTCCTGGTGTTTGCACCGACCACTGTGTGCATAAAGCTTCTGCTCTACTTACCAAATGATGCCATTTTTTCATTGTCAAGCACCAGGATATATTCATAAATGCCACCCATTGATCCAGACGTGATGTAATGAGTGCCATAGTCATTGATGAACTTGGCATACATGCCGTAATTGTACCGCTCTGGAAGCTCCCTCAGTGACCGCAGCATTCCTTCATCCAGCATGATATTGTCCCTCCTCATCTTAAAGTGAGCAGTCTGCACCTTTGTGAAAACTCTCAGGAAGCTGTATTCCTTCCAACAGAAACAACCGCCATTGAATGAGGAAAAGAACAAAGAGTATACATTTTAGCATACGAGATAATGCAAAAGTCAGCTTTAGGTAGCTGTGGGAAATATACATACTGACATATAAATATATGAGCATAAATACATAAATGGCATATTATTATTTTACAAGCATGTATGAGACACCAGCGTGTGCCCAGCTTCTTCTCCCACGCCTTCATCTCTGTCCCCACTGCCCTGTCCAGGTCAAGTTCTCATCAACTCGCAGCTGGATTAGTTACCACAACGTGCATCACTGTGCTCCTCACTTCTATTCTGCTCCCGGTCCGTTTTCACCCCCACATTTCTCCCTGCTCTAATTAAAGCACTGCATCAGGCAACCTCCTTCAACAGTCTTACGTATCCATTAAAAATTATCCTCAGGAATATGGTTGATGACGTGGCGAAATGCCAATATTATTTATTTATTTAACATATTGAACAAATGTCTATGAGCGCCAGTAGTCACATGCATTGTGCTAGGTGCAGAGGACACAATCTTGAATGAGGTAGGCCCCTGCCCTCATGGAGCGTACGTCCTAGTGGTAAGCTTGTACTATTAAATAATAAAGCAAAGCAGGATCCTGATATAATCAAAAAGAGACAGGACCAGGGTGATGTTGGATTGGCTTAAGAGGAAGAGGGGGAGTATGGGCATTACTTCCAGGTGACGTAAACCTTGACTGATCGCAAGCCACAGTGAAAGTTGGAGGAGGTCATCCGCTTTTACAAAAGTCCACATTAACGTGTGAAAGCCAGATCTCAGAACAGCACTTCCCCTTCAGATCAATAGCTAATTAGTAACCAATCTCCCAAATGGAATTTATATTTGTTGAACAAGTTAATTTTTGTAACTCTATTTTCATCATCCAAAATAATTTTTTGAGCCCAAACTAAACCCACAGTTCTGGTACCAATGTTACTGAGGCCCTTTGGTAAATTTCTAATCAATTCAATAAATATTTCTCTGGCTCCCGATTACCTCTCCATCTTCATTTACTCCCCACTTTCCTTTCCCACCCTGAGCTTCAGCCAACTGAAGTACTTTCAATCCCAAATTAGTGTAAGGCATTCTCTCATCTCCGGGCCTTTGCACATGCTGTTTCCCCAGGTCTAGAACACCCTTATGTTAACTTCTGCCTCCCTCCATCTGGACCACTCATACTAGTCTTTAGATCTCAGTTTAGGTAGATGCCCTTTCTTCAAGGAAGCACTGCCCAACCCATCGGCATAGCAGGCAGTTTGTGGTGAATGTTTGATGAGTAAATGAAACACAGATTGAGCACTCCAGCTCTGGATCTACGTGGAAAAGCAAAGCTCCTTTCGAATTCTCCAAGCCTCATGTAGAGGGCCTGGCTACTTCTCTTTAAGACATTACCATTCTGAGTATTTCCCTATCTGCTCCAGGTAACCGTGAAAAAGGATGGGTTGTGGTGATAAGAGTTCTAGACTTATTGTTCAATTTTATTCCCTTCATGATGATTCTGTGCATAAAAGCGTAACAAGAAAAACAAACATGATTAGCACTGATCAGACATTTCCAATCACACAAGCAAATGAAGGCTCAATTACTACTGTACTTTTTAATGCAGTTAAGGTAATACGTGTTCAGTGTGGATTATGGAACACTGCACAACACAGGCGTTATGTCTTAATACCTTCTTATTGTACTTGCTTAACTTATCCAAGAGCGAAGAGCCTTGTGAGTTTGACACACCCACATCCACTGTTACAGGGATGGATGAGAGGCCTACGCCAACGGTCACGCCAGTTGACACAGACCTGTCATTTTTTACTTTAGAAAGAAGGTCATTTGCATTATCGTACAACTCTGAGGAGATTCTAGTATCTGCAAGGGCCTGAAAAGAAACAAACAGACGTTAGCTTCATGCACACAGAGTTACATTCCAATTCACACTTAATAGTTAAATCTTTGCTTCACAAAATATCTAAAATTTCAGATTATTATAAATAATTCTTTTAAAAGGCTAATCCAGGCATCAGATTGATATTCACCAAAATACAGAAAATACAGCAGTGTAGTTAGTGTTCAGCGGTACTGCTAAAACAGTTACTGAAATGCACACACAGATGATTCTGATAAAATGCTATATTGTTCAGAGCACGGATTTCTCTGTAGCTGGCATGTCCTTCCTGTAGGGAAGATCGTTGGCTCTGCAATGGAGAGACTGAAAGCCACGTCTGGGCGTGGACCTGGGAGGAAGGGCACAGGAAGCCATGCAGACGGTGATAGTTCTAGGCAGAGACACATTTCAGTGCTGTCCACTAATGTTCTGTTATTTCATTCCAGGCACACAGTAGGGCTGTGTTTCTCTGCCAAGTTGAACTGAGGCATGGTCTCATGCCTTGCTTGAGCCAAGGAAGCAAGAGTTAAGAGCCTGTGAGGGGTTCGCTCTGCGGTCACAGGAGCATCTATTGAGTTGGAGCCGCCATTAGTTTATGTCCTGAGTCCTGTGATGACGAGTTTCCTTTCTACCTCAGGATGGACAAGTAGCGTAAGTAGGGCATTGTTGCTTTAAGGCAGTGGGATTTCAGAGTCCTTTGTTGCCACAGCATAGTCTAGTCTATCTTGCCTGACACATAGGTCCTAGACCATTCTCAAGGTCAGGTAAATGGTCTTGTCTGTGTCTTCCATCTTGGCTTACCACAGGCCTGATGGCAGAAGTGGAAATGTGGTGGGAGGAGCCAACTTCTTAAAAACAGACTCCATCAGCCTAGCCTTATCCTCTGTCAATATTTTTCTCTGATTAAACTCTTGATAAAAGAGGGGACATATGGCTAGATAGTTGTTGAGAATTCTAGGATCACATCATCTCTCTCTATAGACAGAATATATACATGTACGACTATATAATGCATATCATCTGTCCTCCCTTCTATGCGACATATGGCCAAACTTAGTTCAGATCTGGGTTTGAATCTTGTGTCTGCGACCTACTGCAGTACAGATTTGAGCCTAACACTTTATCCCTCTAAGTCTTTGGGTTTTTTTAATATCTAAAATGGGCAATGATAATATCCATCCCATTGTGTTGTTATGAGGATTAAACGGGAGAATTTGTGTGGAAGTAGAAGATCTGACACAGGATAAGCATCCAGGGAAAGTTTGCTGTGCGGATGTCTCACCCAGAGGGTGAGCAGTACAGAAACAAGTGGTCAGGAGCAGACTCTGGAGCTGACCATGGGCTATGCTCCAAGTGACCAGGAGAGCAGAGAATTTTAGAGAGGGAGAGAATCTTAGGGATCATCAGCAGTTTGCAAGCACTTTTCAACAGCAGAACTCTTTCTTTGAACAAAATCGTATACAGAAAACCTAGATGCGAAAGTGATCAGTGGAGCTGCCCAGAGCTTCCCCAAGAGGGAAGCAGGGGAATAGGTCTCAGAACCCTCCCAGCCACCTCTTGTTGGGCACCCCACTTTACATCTTAGGAAATCGGGCCCAGGGAGGGACAGTGAGCTGCTCAATGTCTTAGACACTTATGTTCTGACAAAGTCACAACTTGGAAATAGGTCTTCTGACTAGTAGCCCAGAGAATAGGGCCCCGAATCTATTTTATTGATTTTGGGATGGAGCCAAGATCTGGCAGCTGGGTGGTCACATTTACATGACGTCTCTCAGTACCCTTCAGCCCTGAGCATGTGTGGGGCAGATGAAAAGGGACCTTCAGCCACCTGCAAGCTCTACAGGAAATAAAATCTTCCAAAGCAAGCATCTCTCGCCACCAACAGCCTCTCCCTCCCTGCCCCACCCTACTGTGGCCTGTGAGCGCCCCATTCAGACTTACTTCAAAGTGGTACTTCAGGAAGTTGTAGGGTTTCCGGAAATACTTCTCATCATCTCCATAGTAGAGACGCTCACAGGTGGGGTCATATCGCAGCTCCCTCCATTCCCCGTTGTACACCGTCTCGCACTGGCCCCCGTAGTACCTGGCGTCATACACACTCTGACCTTCTTCCTGGGTCAGGATATTATACCTAAAGTGACAAGGCAGGCAGCTTCTGGGAAAGAACACTGGAAAGGCAAAAATAACACAAAATATCCTCTGGAAGATGTTGTAGCTGGTGGTTTGAGCAGGGTTTCTTTGACTGTTCTGTAGAGCCCTTGGGTTCCTCAAAGCACCTTAAGGGCCACACTGGCAGGCTGAGTGGGCTGGGCCTAGGCCCCTAGTTTTCCTTAAACCGGAGCAGCCAGACAGCTCCATTCAGCATCTGGAACAGTTCCCCCACATAGAAGGGACTACTCAACATTTGTTGAAGACATTAGAGAGGAATGTGCACAATTATTGAGAGTCCAAGCCTGTTTCCCAGCTCTGTCACATCTAGCTGTGTGACCTTGGGCAAATCATTTAACCTCTCTGTACCTCCGTTTCATCAGCAGTAAAAAGCAGTTGATATTACCACCCTCATAGAGTTAAATATGTGTTAAAACACGTAAAGACATCATACGGCACTTAGCACATATTAAGTATTGAATCAATGTTCCTGTTGCTTTTGTTCACATTGTTTCAGAAAAGGTCTCTGCTGATAAAAAAGAGATGCTTAGCTGAGAACCTCCGAAAGGCTGCGGTCTTTGAGGCACACGAACCGCTGGAGGTGCCCCGTTTGGAAGTCAGGAGACTCCTATTTAATTTCCAGCTCCATCATTTACTGGCTATGTGGCTTTTAACGCGATCTAGAAGATTTCTGAGGTTCATTTCCCTCACTTGGAGAACAGACGTAACGAAGCTACCTCTCATGGCTTTGTGAAGTCTAAGTGAGTGTTAGAGTAAAACAGAAGCGAAGTTGCTGGAACCTGTTAGATCCTCAACATGAAGTATTTCCTTTCCCCTGGCCCAACACTCATCCAGAAACATTTCCCAACCTGCTGTCTCTGGAGTATTTCACATCTATCTAACCAGGTTCCACGTTTTAGGTCATGGACGGTTTTACCACATTTAAGTAAAAATAATATTAAACAGGTAAAATACAGTTTTAATTTTCTAAAGAGGGAAAGTTAAACTGCACAAAAACGTTTAGACTTGGCTAGGAGTTCCCAGACCTGACCATCAAAGCCTTCTATGTTATAGAGAATAAAATGATTGCTTGTCTCTGCTTCTCAACTCCTCTTCAGCCTTTCAGACCCAACTCAAACTTTGCCTCCTCTGTGATTATCCTGGACAGACAGTTGTCCCTTCCTCTACGCCCCCATGGCATCAGTGATCATCTCTGGCATCGCATTTACCATGCTTGTTTATGCCCTCTGTGAAAAGGCACAAGACAAGAAGATGAGCAGAGAAAGAACTGTAAATAAAACCGACCTCAAAGGAATAAATAGCTAATTACAGAGCAGCTGACATATGGTAGAAATTCAGTGTATGTTAACTTCTGTCTTCTCTTCCTTTCTCCATCGCTTTCTTCATGTTAGTGGAGGTGATGTGATAATAGCGATGATGAATTGAATACACACTCTACCAGACGTTTAGCATACATTAACTTTCAACCATACATTAACTTTCAATCTCATGACAATTTTGCAAATGCAGAAATTGAAGCTCAGAAAATAAATAACTTACCTATAGTCACAGCTAGATTTTTTCCCTAGATTTTTTTGACACTAAAATTTGTACTCCTTCCCTTTACTCCACCCTACAGTTTCTATCTTCCCCCTGTTGAACATGTTTCTGCCTGCAGGTTGTAAATACAGGGTCTCTAATAGGCCAAACAAAAACTCAAAGGAATAATAAGCCCTAAGATTGTACTATAACCTCTAAGTATAAGTAAAGCCTACATGTATCCTGGCTGCAGAAGCCCCGGTGAAAATGAAAAGACATAGTCTGAGAAATTCCACTTTTTGGAAATCTATGTGAAAATATCACATAGGTGTGTAAAAATACGTGTACAAGGATATCCATTGCAGCAGTGTTTATAAAAGGGAAAAAATAGGAAACGATCCAATTACCTTTCAATAGGAAGTAGTCAGATTTCATATAGTTATGCTGTAAGAGAAAAGTCAGCAATTTTTTTTATAAAGGGCCATATAGTAAATATTTTAGGGTTTGTAGGCCGTAATTCTCTGTTGCAGCTACTCAACTCTGTCATTGTAGGGCGAGAGCTGTGTTCCAATAAAACTTTATTTACAAAAACAGACAGTAGGCTGGATTTGGCCCTGGTGCCATAGTTTGCTGACCCCTGTTCTAGAACACTATGTTGCTTAGATAAAGGCAATAGAAAATATGGGGGAAATTTTTCCAAATATATTATTAAGTGGAAAAAGCAAGTTACAGACAATAAGTATAGTATGATCACATCTGTGTAAAATACACTTATAATGCACAATACATATAGGCATATTTTCCATACGATGTACATCGTAAGTGCATTTATACACGGTCTGGAGGTACCCACACCAAACTGATAACAGAGGTCCCCTCCAGGGAGGGAGTGGGAGGGGTGATTGGTGGGGTGCAGCTGGGGAGGGTGAAGGACGACTTTCCATTTTTATCTCAAACACGTATTATTTCTGAAACAATAAAAATTAAAAACGGGGAAATGCTTATATTAGAAAAAAAAAAAGGGATATCAGGAAAGACCTCTAAGGTCTTGAGATGAATAGGAAAACCATCAAAATGTCAGCTGGTGGGAGCAGAGCAGGGGCCATTCTGTTGGTTTCAGTGTTCAGTGTGGGCAAAGTACACGATTCAGGATGTGTATTTGAAAGGCTCCTGACTGAGTCACATGACAGGAAGGTCATGGTCTGCAATCTTTTTGCCAAAAAGGAGGGAATTATTTTTGAAGTCGACACCTCCATATTTCATGCTTCTACTCTGTTCATCTCACAGTCACTTTGAAAATCGACAAGAATCCCCTTTTATTGGTGTTGGGTCTGAATCATATCCCTTCAACATTCATATGTTGAAGTCCTGACACCAAAACTTCCAGATTGGACTGCACTTGGAGATGGGGTCTTCAAAGGTGTAATTAAGTAAAAACGAGGGGATGCGGGAGGTCCCAAATCCAATATGGCTAGTGTCCTTAAAAAAGAGGAAATAAGGACACAGACACACACAGAGGAAAGACCAGGTGGTGACACAGGGAGAGGATGGCCCTCTACAAGCCAAGGAGAGAAGCCTCAGAAGGAACAAACCTGCTGACACCTTGGGCTCAGACTTCTAGCCTGCAGACTACGAGAAAATAAATTTCCATTGCTTAAGCCACGCGGTCTGTGGCCCTCTGTTATGGCAGCCCTAGCACACCAACAGCAGCACTATCAGTGGGCAAGACAACAGGATTGGGTCAACTCTCCCTATGCGTGTCCACCAGCACTTACAGGCTTCTATCCTATCTGGTGGGTGGGCTGTGATCTCCGAGCCCTGAAATGATGAACGAGAGCTGCATTTCCCAGAGCCCACGCCCGACCTGAGTGGGCTGCAGCAGGGCTTGGTGACTACGTGGTTATTGCTACTCTCCCCATTTCCTCATCTGTAAAGAGCTAGCTGGTCATATTGATTTGTTTCAATTCAACCAATCTTCAGTGAGAGGCTTTTATAGAAAAAGCTCTGAAGAGGCAGAGGAGATGGAAAAGATGAATCAGAAGCAGCCTCTCCCCTCAAAGAGTTTGCGTTCAAGTTAGGGGACAAGACCCAGAGCAAAGACAAAGTGGCAGGGAAGTAACAACACCAACTGTCTCTAGGAGCTCGGCCCTGTGCTGGGTGCTGGGGAAGCAGAGATGACAAGGAGCTCTTAGCCTGGGCAGACCGACACTCCAACGGATGTCCCAGCCCTTTTGGAGAAGCACTGGGAGGGCAGGACACACAAGGGACTCTGGGATCAATGGGAGGGGACGAAGCCAGCCTAGACAGTGTCTAGGAAGGGAGGAGGGCGTCAAGAAGAGAGCCTAGAGAAGGCAATGCCTACGTGTCTTACTCAGCTTGAGCCGTTACAACAAAATACCACAGACTGGGTGACTCAAAGAAGAGCTATTGATTTTCCCCCAGTTCTGGAGGTTGGAGGTCTAGGATCAGGGTGTTGTCAGGGTTGGGTTCTGGTGAGAGCTCTCTTGTTGGCTTGCAAACAGATGCCTTCTCCCTGTGTCCTCACATGGCCTCTTCTCTGTGCACATGATGAGAGAGCTCTGGTGTCCCTTTCTCTTCTTATAAGGACATCAGTCCTATCTAATTAGGCCCCACCCTAATGACTTTAGCCTTAATTACTTCCCGAAAGGCCATTTCTCCAAATATGGTCGCACTGAGGGTTATGGCTTCAACATGTGAATTTTAGGGGGACACAGTTCAGCCCGTAACACTATGTAAGGCGTTAACCAGGTTAGAAACATGGGGAATGACATTCCAGAAAGAAGGAACTAACTTTATTAAGTCTAAGAAGAAAAGAGGGTCAAGGAACTGAACCTGAACCTAATGTATACGATGAAGAGAAGTTAGAATCAAGGCTGGTTGAATCTCAACAGATAAGGACACTGTGGCCTGGGAGGTGTAAGTAAGTAATGGCAGAGCGTAGATTCAAGCCCCTCTCCATCTCACGCCAAAGCCCATTTTCTTTGTACTGGGTCGCACATTAGCCCTGTAGCCCTGGTTATACCAGCAACTACAGTGCAAAGCAGAATGTGAACAGGGCTACCGGAAAGTGTGCTTGGGTCAGAGAAGAGCTATCTTTGGGGGACATCAGGGAAGGCTGCATGGAAGACGTGGCTTTTTTAAGTGGGCCTTGGGAATGGAATTGGGGTGAAAGGAGTGAGCAGTAGAGTGGTAAGGGGTGAAAGCAGAGGAGGACCCTCAGGTAGAGACATGGAGGGGAAAGCATGAGCTGCGTTACATAGGCGGGACTGGGCAAGCCACCCGTTGTGGACCACATGTCTGTGTCCCCCCAAAATTCAAATTTTGAAACCCTACCGGCCATGGGATGAATTAGGAGGTGGGGCCTTTGGGAGGTGCTTAGGTCATGAGGGTGGAGCTCTCATGAATGGGATTAGTGCTCTTGCAAAAGAGACCCTACAGTGCCCCTTCCACCCGTAAGGGTACAATGAGAAGTCTGCAACCCAAAAAGAGAGCCCTCACCTGACCGTGCTGCCACCCTGATCTTGGGCTTCCAGCCTCCAGAACTGTGAGAAATAAATTTCTGTTGTTTATAAGCCACTCAGTCAGTCATATTTTGTTCTAGCAGCCCAAACAGACTAAGACACCACCTTAGGGGGACCGTGAGAGCTGCCTCACAGGAGGCACTCCAGTGGAATCCTCCAAAAAGACCCTCTTCTGTCCCCAAAACTAATATTCACGTTTGAAGAGAGATCGTTCCTTGGCCCTGAGCAGCCAGAAGGCAGAGACTCACCCCAAGGCCGCCCTCTCTGATCCTGGAATCGGGTCGTACTGGCTGCAGTCATCTTCAATGGCCCTGACATCTTCACAGTCATCCTCATCAGAGCCATCAAGGCAGTCCCTGTCTCCATTACACACGAGGTGGCGTTTCAGGCAGCGACCTGAGAGAGGAGAGGCTGTGAATGCTTCAAGAGCCTCTGGGACTCCTCGCTCTTGCTCACGACCCACATCCGTAGTTACCAAGTCCGGTCCACCTCTGAAATAGCCCTTCAATCCTCTCCGTCCTGTTCCATTCCTCACTGCCTCTGCCCTCCTTCCAGCCTCAGTGTCTCCCACCCGCAGCCCCTCAGCTAAGGGCCTGCCCCAGGATCCCCTCTAAAATCCATCCTCCACACCGCAGCCCAGTGATCTTTCTAAAATGCCAATCTAGTCATGTCATCCCCCAGTTCTGTATCCTCCATTGGCTCCCCATTTCCCTTCTTCCAAATGCCACAGACCGGTCCCTGCTTACCTTCCTGGCCCATCCCCTGCCTCTCTTCGCAAGGCCCTGACCTGCAATTATCCTGCACTGGTTGCCAGTCCCTAAAGCCCAATGCTTTTGCACATTCTTTCTCCTGGAAAACTCTTTGTTATTTTCTAAGTCTCAGCTCAAGTACCATTTTGAAGCCTGCTCTGACACCCCAAAGCAGCTTTGGGTGCCCCCTGCCAGAGAGTCCAACTGGACCACGGTTGTATCACATGGACCATATGATAGTCCGTTACACTGGCTATCACACAATATTGTCATCGACTCCTTGTAGGTCTCTTTCCCAGCCAGACTAGGAGTACCTTGATGTCAGGCATATTTTTTCATCTCTATGTAACCAGCAGGTAGCACACTGCCTGGTACATAATATGTGCCATTATTCAATGAATGGATGAATGAGTGAATTGTACCATTTTTAAGTGAATCAACAGATGTTCCTAAAAATTTGCATCAAAATTACTTAGGTTGGTGGCTTGACATAAAATCCAGATTCCTGGGCCCCATCCCAAACCTACAGAATGACAGCTTCTAGGGGAAGGGCTCAGGAGTCTGCATTTTCACAAGTTCCTGGATAACTGTTTTGCACATTAAGTTTGACAAGCACAGCACTTGTCCTGCCGGAATGCTACTCACCTGTCTCCTTGCACTGGAAATCCTGTCCACACTGTGCTTGCTGTAGACAAGATGCAGGACTGTGACAGCTGGCTTGATCCCAGACGTCGCCACTGCAGATGGTGCCCCCATACTTGTTTGGCTGCAGGAGGCTCCGGTATCGGTACTAAATCAGATTTTGAACCAGACACATTCATTGTCTATCAATCAACCAGGATTTGTGCAGGCAGATCCCAGCTCAACATAAGGAATAGCTGTCTAGTGATTGAGAGCTGCCTAAAGAGCTGTCTTTTTAGGGGATTTGTTCATCAACGGTGGTGTTCAACCAGAGGCGGCACGATCACCAGCTGGAATGTTAAATAGGGCCTCCGAGCATCAAGTGAAAGGTTTAGACAACAGATTTCTGGGGTCTTCCTACTTGCTAGGAAGGACCTCTGTTCCCTCTTCTTCAACCAGTTAGTACCTATTCATCTTTCACGATTCATAGTTTACCACCTCTGAAGGCCTTCCCTAACTCAGCAATGTATTCTGCAGTTCCCTGTGCTTCCGTCTTTCCTGGCTCTTGTCATATAAGGTTGTGATCGATTATCCGCTTATTTGTTTACCTTTCCCACTAGTTTAGGAGCAATTTGCATATGGGGGCAGGGCTGCTAAAGGGAGCCCATGTCTTATTTGGCTTCATGTGCTTGATCTAAGGTCAGGGACACAGAAGGCACTTTTAGAAGATATTTGTCACTGTTCCTTTGCAGCATTTCTTCTGGTCATGGCATCCCCTGTTTCCTTGTGACATAGCTCAGGGTTCAGTTGGGGCTGACCGCAACACCTAAGTCACGGGGATGTGGGAGTAAGAACCAGGCTGGCCACCCAGGACACCATGTCTGCCAATTTGCAATGACTAATTCAGGGACTGGTTCACGACTCCACCTCACGCAATCATAGTCTTCCTTGGGGATTTGCCTTCGGAACTACTGGAAAAGACAGTTTCTTTTTATTGAAGTTGCTAGGAACTGCGGGCATCAAGTGGTCACCTTGCCTACTGTATTGAAAGAGCTGATCCGAGAGACAGAAAGAGAGCTGTGAAAACATTGTCTGACCCAGCTTTGACTGCAGATGAATAAATGCTTGTTGAAGGAAGGACAGAAAGAATAAAAATGCATCCCAATCTTGGAGCTCTATGGTTTCACAATACTGCTTTCTACAGGGTGTACAGTGTCAGGCCCTAGTGCAGAAAGAGGAAGCTGAACAGTAGGCCATTCAGAGAAACACAAGAAATATGAGGTCCCATCCCTTCCTTCCAGAAGTTTAGAGTCCAGTTCAGAACATAAAATATCTAACAATACAAAACATGCTGACGGAGAACTCCATACAGAATGTCTAACAAGGGAAAGTGCGGTGCCGTATTTTTGGCTGCATCTTACCTTGGCTCAGCCCACAGTCCTCCTTCAAGACTGTTGTAAGTAAGTAAGAAGGTGATGATTTGAGCAGCAAGAGAAATGAGTTCCTGACTTGAATCTATTTCTTACTCGCTGTGTAGAGTATCAGTGCCTAGTACTCTGTGCCTCAGTTTATCAATCTGTAAAATGAGGTGGCTGACCTAGTTGACCTCACTAATTACCATGCCTAATGATTCTTTCACCTGTATCCTCTAGATGAAAGAGCATTGGTCTGAGAATTTAGACCGAGTTGGGTCCAGATCCCAGATTCACTTACCAACTGACCATGAGCAAGTCACTTACCTTTTCTGAGCCTCCATTTTCTAATATGTAAAATAGGTGTGAGGACACCTTCTCTTGAAAGGGTTTTGTGAGAACTGAATGAGAGAATGTACTAGGAAGCACCTAGTCCTGTGCCTGGCATATCGCTGGTGCTCAATAAACAGAAGTAGTTTCCACCTCATTATCCTTATTGGCGCAGCCTTTTCCAAGGCATTGCAGTGGGGCAAGTCCAGGAGTTGTGAAGCAATGCAGCTTCGCCCCCCTCTCCACTGGCCCACTTCTGTCAGCCTAACTGCTCATTAGCAAAGAGACAGAGGTAGCAAAAAGAGGTGAAGAAACCCGCCTATTCACCTGCCTCGCCTTTCAGTTGAGAACACTGATAAGAGATTTGTAAACTGCGGGAAGAGATTATAATTACTGATCAATTTGGGAAGATGAGGATATTTTAATTTTCTACCCACATCTTGCCCCACTATGAAGTAAATAAAACACAGTGCTCAGCATTCCAATGTAGAGCCAAGTCTCTTCCCGACTCTTTAATAGGTTCATCAGAATTTTAAGACCTGCCGTTACCAATGTGAGGATAACAGTGATGGTAGCTACTATTTTTTGAGTGCTTACCATTGACCAAGCACTTCACAGTCTTTATCTCTTTTAATCCTCACAAGCTTAGGTCAAGTACTCTTATGAATCCCATTTTAAGCTGGATTGGAATTCCAGTTCTGCCACTTACTGTATATGTGTCGCTAGGTAAGTTACTTAACGTCTCTGACTCTCAGTTTTATCATCTGTAAAATGAGATATATCTGAGAGTGTTGTGAAGATTAGCGATAATGCATGCAAAGAAATCAGTATTTTGCCTGGTTCCTGGTAGGTACTCAATAATACTAATTATCGACGACATCGTTATTCTTGTGGCCAGCTGTTGGGCTACTCCAGAGGATTTTTGACTGAGTGGGAATTGGATTAGGTGACCATTAATATTACTTATTACTCTCCATATAGTTCTGGGTGAGGCATCAGAGAGTGAAGTGATCAGGCACATGGGCATTTTGGAATCAGAATGACCAAGTTTTAAATCTAGGCTCTGCCTCTTTCTTAATGGGAACTAACCAAAGGGGACAATGGTATCTATCACTTACATTTGGCTGTGAAAGTCAAATAAGACAATTTATTTAAAGCATTAAAACAGTGCCTGGGAGGAAATAATAAAAATCAGAGCAGAAATAAATGAAGTAGAGAATTAAAAAACAATAGAAAAAAAATCAATGAAACCAAAAGCTGGTTCTTTGAAAAGATACACAAAATTAACAACCTTTAGCTAGACTCACCAAGAAAAAAAGAGAGAAGGCTCAGATAAATAAAATCAGAAATGAAAGAGGAGAAATTACAATGGATACATCAGAAATACAAAAGATTATAAGAGAATACTACGAAAAGCTATACGCCAACAAATTGGATAATCTAGAATAAATGGATAAATTCTTAGAATCATACAACCTTCCAAAATGAGTCAAGAAGAAATAGAGAATTTGAATAGGCCAATCACCAGTAAGGAGATTGAAACAGCAATCAAAAACCTCCCAAAAAATAAAAGTCCAGGACCAGATGGCTTCCCTGGTGAATTCTACCAAACATTCAAAGAGGACTTAATACCTATCCTTATCAAACTCTTCCAAAACATTGAAGAGGAGGGGAGGCTTCCTAACTCATTCTATGAAGCCAACATTATCCTGATACCAAAACCAGACAAGGACAATACAGAAAAAGAAAATTCCAGGCCATTATCACTGATGAACATCGATGCAAAAATCCTCAACAAAATACTAGCAAATTGAATACAATAATACATTAAAAAAATTATACACCATGATCAAGTGGGATTTATTCCAGAGACGCAGGGATGATTCAACATCTGTAAATCAATCAATGTGATACACCACATTAACAAAATGAAGAATAAAAATCACATGATCATCCCAATAGATGCAGAGAAAGCATTTAGCAAGATACAGCATCCATTTATGATTTAACAAACTCTGAATAAAATAGGTACAGAAAGAATGTACCTCAACATAATAAAAGCCATATATGACAAACCCACAGCTAATATCATTCTCAATGGAGAAAAACTGAAAGCTATCCCTCTAAGAACAGGAACCGGACAATGATGCCCACTTTCACCACTCTTATTTAACATTATATGGGAAGTCCTGGCCAGAACAATCAGGCAAGAAAAAGAAATAAAAGAGATCCAAATTGGAAAAGAAAAAGTGAAACTGTCACTATTTGCAGACGACATGATTTTAGATATAGAAAACTCTAAAGGACCCACCAAAAAACTTTTAGAAATAATAACTGAATATGGTAAAGTTTCAGGATACAAAATCAACATACAAAACTCAGCTGCATTTCCATACACTAACAATGAAGTAGCAGAAAGAGAAATTAAGAATAAAACCCAATTTACAATTGCAGCAAAAAGAATAAAATACCTAAGAATAAACTTAACCAAAGAAGTGAAAGATCTGTGCACTGAAATCTATAAAACATTGTTGAAAGCAATAGAAGAAGATACAAAGAAATGGAAAGATATTCCACGCCCTTGGATCGGAAGAATTAACATAGCTAAAATGTCCATACTTCCTAAAGCAATCTACAGATTGAATGCAATCCCTATCAAAATTCCAGCAACATTTTTCACATAAATAGAAAAAGAATCCTAAAATTTATATGGAACAACAAAAGACCCCAAATAGCCAAAGGAACCCTGAGAAAACAGAACAAAGCTGGAGATATCACACTCCCTGATTTCAAAATATACTACAAAGCTATAGTGACCAAAACAGCATGGTACTGGCACAAAAACAGACACACAGATTCATGGAACAGAACTGAGAGCCCAGAAACAAACCCACACATCTATGAACAGCTAATATTTGACAAGGGAGCCAAGAGCATACAATGGAGAAAGGAATGTCTCTTCAATAAATGGTGTTGGGAAAAGTGGACAGCCACATGCAAAAGAATGAAAGTATCTTACACCATACACAAAAATTTACTCAAAATGGATTAAAGACTTGAATATAAGACCTGAAACTATGAAACTTCTAGAAGAAAACATAGTACGCTTTTTGACATCAGTCTTAGCAGCATGTTTTCAAGTATTATGTCTGACTGGGCAAGGGAAACAATAATGAAAATAAACAAATGGGACTACATCAAGCTAAAAATCTTCTGCACAGCAAAGAAAACTGTCAACAAGACGAAAAGACAACCTAACAATTGGGAGAAGACATTTGCAAACCATATAGTTGATAAGGGGTTAATATCCAAAATATATAAAGAACTCAGACATCTCAACAACAAAAACATCTAACAACCCAATTAAAAAATGGGCAAAAGATCTGAGCAGACATTTCTCCAAAGAAGATACATGGATGGCCAACAGGCACATGAAAGGATGTTCAACATCACTAACTATCAGGGAAATGCAAATCAAAACTACAATGAGATATCACTTTGAACCCATCAGAATGGCTATAATTAACAAGAAAGGAAATAACAAGTGTTGGAGAGGATGTGGAGAGAAGGGAACTCTCATTCACTGCTGGTGGGAGTGCAAACTGGTGCAGCCACTGTGGAAAACAGTATGGAGTTTCCTCAGAAAATTAAGAATAGAACTACCATATGATCCAGCTATTCCACTGCTGGGTACCTATCCAAAGAACATGAAAACACAAATGCCTAAAGATATATGCACCCCTACGTTCATCACAGCATTATTCACAATAGCCAAGACTCGGAAGCAACCTAGGTGCCCAACAAAGGATGAATCAATAAAGAAGATGTGGTATATATACACAATGGAATACTACTCAGCCATAAGAAATGATTAAATCTGACCATTTGTGACAACATGGATGGACCTCGAGGGTATTATGCAAAGCAATATAAGTCAGAGGAAGAAAGTCAAATACCGGATAATCTCAGTCATAAGTAGAAGATAAAAACAACAACAAACAGAGACTGAGATTGGATTGCTGGTTACCAGAGGGGAAGGGGGGAGGAGGAAGGGAGGGTGAAAGGGGTGATCAGGCACATGCGTGTGGTGATGGATTGTAAGCAGTCTTTGGATGGTGAACGTGATGTAATCTACCAGAAATTAAAACACAGTGATGTACACCTGAAATTTATATAATGTTATGAACCAATGTTACTGCAATAAAAATAAATAAATAAAACAGTGCCTGGTATATAGAAATTATTTAATAAATGGTAACTAGTAATGCCATTATCATCCTTCCTGTGGTTTCTGTACGGTCACGTGCCACTTAATGATGGTGATACATTCTGATAAATGTGCCATTAGGTGTTTTCGGCATTGTGTGAACGTCATGAGTGTACTTACACAAACCTAGATGATGTAGCCTACTGCACGCCTAGGCTTTATGGTACTGATCCTAAGAGGCCACTGTCATGTATGCGGTCCATCGTTGACTGAAGTATTGTTATGTGACACATGACTGCACTTGGAATGATGGTGCAGCCATGGGGTTTGCTCCCACCAGCTCCCTATTTTCTAGGTTGTTATCAAATAGAGAAGACACTGTGTTGCAGAAAGATTGGTGCAGACACGCCCTTAGGGACTTCTCTGTCTCTTGCCTGTGGTTGGTATCATTAAGACATAATTTTATTTCTAGCTAGCAGATAATGTGTCTGTCCCAAAATGCACATCTTTGTTTGGATAATTTTGAGAGGAAGAAACATATTAATAAAAAGAAACTAGGGTGGTCTTTCATTTAAGTAATTAACAGAATTTAATTACTTTAAGGATTACTTTAAAGACTTTTTTTGAGTCATTGAGGAAATACTTCAATTCTGATTTAAACTGTAAGTCATTCACCTGTGCTGTCTGCTATAGAAACTGCAACACATGAGAAAAATGTAGTCTAGAATGTATGATAGGTTGAGTAACGGCCATGCAAAGAAATCAAGTCCTAATCCTTGAAAGTTATAAGTGTTACCTTATTTGGAAAAGGGTCTTTGCAGATATGATTAAAGTTTTTGAGATGAGATTACTCCGGATTATCCAGGTGGGCCCTAAGTGCCATCACAGTGTCCTTGTAAGAAGGTAGAGGGGGATTTAGCACAGACACACAAAGGAGACTCAGAGAACAGGAGGAGGCCAGGTGGCCACAGAGGCAGAGATTCCAGTGATGCGGCCACAAGTCAGGGATTGTCAACAGCCACCGGAAGCCGGAAGGGGCCTAGAACAGACTCTCCCCTGGAGCCTCCAGAGGGAGCGTGGCCCTGCCAGCACCTTGCTCTCAGACTTCTGGCCCCCAGCGCTGTGAGAGGGTAAATCTCTGCTGTTTTAAGCTAGTCGGTTGGTGGCAATTTGTTACAGCAGACTCAGAGAGCTAGTACAGATATCAGAGGAAAAGGAGGTTTTGGTGGCAGATATTCTTAAACAGGGGTAGTCTAGGATTTCTTGGCATATCTCAGAGATAGGAGAGGTAAAATAACCAATTTCAGGCTTTGAAGTTGAATAAACTAGGCCCAAACTGCGTTTCCATCTGTGATGATTTTGAGCTCTGTGTGACTTGGAACAACTTATCAAACGTGCACAGGGTCGCTCCACACCTGACTGAGGAGTGGGTCTGCAGGCAGGAGGACATCAGGCGACTCTGCAAGAGCTCAGGTGAGAGAAGAGCTGGGTTTGAGTCAAGGCATGGGAGTGGGATTGGAGAGGAGGACACAGATAGTAACAATAAAAACAGCTAACACTTATTCAACACTTGCTCTGTGCCAGATGCTATGAAAAACACTTTGCATGCATTACTCATTTAATATTCACAAAAGCTCTAGGATGCAAGTACTATTACTACTCCCGTTTATAGATAAGGAATCAGAGCACGGACAGGATAAAAAATATGCCCAAAGTAACACAGCAAATAAGATGCAAAGCCAGGACCTAAAGTACAGAATTGGGGCTTAAACACTTAGACTTGACAGTAATGTGCCAATAGACAAGGTTCGGGCAGCCGTGTACCAAGTGGGGCAGGTGGGACGCTGGATGCATCCCACCCTGATCCATCCAATAAAGGCATGTGTCGTTGGAAGAGATTTTTAAACAATAATAAACCAGAGATTAGTCTGATTTTTACCACCACAAGCCAGTGATTGTGAAAAATGTCAGAATTTTAATTTTGTTTATTTATTTACTTATTTTCATTGAAGTATAGTTGACATACCGTATTATGTTAGTTTCAGATGTACAACATAGTGACTTGATATTTATATACAATATGAAATGATCACCATGGTTTGAGCCTAGTAAGCATCTGTCAACGCAAAGTTATTACGATATTATTGACTATATTCCCTATGCTCTACATTGCATCCCCATGACTGACTTGTTTTATAATGTACCTCTTAATCCTCTTCATCTATTTTGCCTGTCCCCCACCATCTTCCCCTCTGGCAACCACCAGTTTATTCTCTGTATCTCTGAGTTTGGTTCTGCTTTGTCTTGTTTGTTCGTTTTGGTTTTTAGGTTCCACATATGAGTGAGATCATACAATATTTGTCTCTGTCTGACTTATTTCACTTAGCATAATACCCTCTAGGTCCATCCATGTTGTTGCGAATGGCAAGATTTCTTTTTTTTTTTTTTGTAGCTGACTAATATTCCATTGTATATATGTCCCATATCTTCTTTATCCATTCCTCTATCGATGGACACTTAGGTTGCTTCCATATCTTGGCTACTGTAAATAATGCTGCAGTGAACACAGGGGTGCATATATCTTTTCAAAATAGTGTTTTAGGGTTTTTTTGGTATAAATACCCAGAAGTGGAATTGCTGGATCATATGGTAGTTCTATTTTTAATTTTCGTGTGTGTGTGTGTGTGCGTGAGAAAGATTGGCCCTGAGCCAACATCTGTTCCCAATATTCCTCCTTTTGCTTGAGGAAAATTGGCCCTGAGCTAACATCTGTGCCAATCTTCCTCCATTTTTATATGTAGGATGCTGCCACAGTATGGCTTGATGAGCAGTGTGTGGGTCCATGTCCAGGATCTGAACCCGTGAACCCTGGAGCACACAAATCCAACCACTACACCACGAAGCTGACCCCTCTATTTTTAATTTTTAAGGAGATTCCATACTGTTTTCTGCAGTCACTGTGCCAATTTACATTCCCACCAACAGTGCACAAGGGCTCCCTTTTCTCCACATCCTCGCCAACACTTGTTATTTGCTGTCTTTTTGATAACAGCCATTCTAACAGGTGTGAGATGATAGCTCATTGTGATTCTGATTTGCTTTTCCCTGGTGATTAGTCATGTTGAGCTTCTTTTCAGGTACTTGTTGGCCATATGTATATATTCTTTGGAAAAATGTCTATTCAGGTCGCCTGCTCACTTTTTAATCAAACGTTTGGTTTTTTAATATTGAGTTGTATGAGCTCTTTATATATTTTGGATATTAACCCCTTACCAGATATATAATTTGTGAGCATCTTCTCCCATTAGGTAGGTTGTCTTTTCATTTTGTGGATGGTTCCCTTTGCTGTGCAAAAGCTTTTTAGTTTGATGTAGTCCATTTGTTTATTTTTGCTTTTTTTGCCCTTGACTGAGGAGATAGATCCAAAAAGAATATTGCCAAGAATGATGCCAAAGAATTTGCTGCCTATGTCATCTAGGTGTTTTATGGTTTCAGGTCTTATATTTAAGTCTTTAATCCATTTTGAGTTTATTTTTCTATGTGGTATAAGAAAGTGGTCTAGTTTCATTCTTTTGCATGTAGCTGTCCAATTTTCCCAACATCATTTTTTGAAGAGATTGTCTTTTCCCCATTGCATATTCTTGCTTCTTTTGTTGTAGATTACTTGACCATATAAGTGTGGGTTTATTTCTGAGCTCTCTATGCTGTTCCATTGATCTATGTGTCTGTTTTTGTGCCAGTACCATACTGTATCGATTACTATAGCTTTGTAGTATAGTTTGAAATCAGGGACCGTGCTGCCTCCATCTTTGTTCTTCTTTCTCAAGATTGCTTTGGCTATTCAGGGTCTTTTGTGGTTCCATGCAAATTTTAAGATTTTTGTTCTAGTTCTGTAAAAAATGCCATTGGTATTTTGATAAGGATGGCATTGAATCTCTAGATTGCTTTGGGTAGTATGAACATTTTAACAATATTAATTCTTCCAAATCATAAGCATGGAATATCTTTCCATTTATTTGTGTCAGCTTCAATTTCTTTCATTAACATCTTATCGTTGTCAGAGTGCAGGTCTTTCACCTCCTTGGTTAAATTTATTCCTAGGTATTTTATTCTTTTTGATGTAATTGTAAATAGGATTGTTTTCTTAATTCGTCTTACTGATAGCTCGTTATTAGTGTAAAGAAACACAAGAGATTTCTGTATATGATTTTGTACCCTGCAACTTTACTGAATTCATTTATTAGTTCTAATAGTTTTTTGGTGTTTGGGGGGTTTTCTATACACGGTATCATGTCATCTACAAATAGTGACAGTTTTACTTCTTCCTTTCCAATTTGGATGCCTTTTATTTCTTTATTTCTTTTCTTGTCTGATTGCTCTGTCTAGGACTTCCAATACTATGTGGAATAAAAGCGGTGAGAGTGAACATCCTTGTCTCATTCCTAATCTTAGAAAAGCTTTCAGCTTTTCACAGTTGAATATGAAGTTAGCTCTGGGCTTATCATATATGGCCTTTATTATGTTGGGGTATATTCCCTCTCTACCCACTTTGTTGAGAGTTTTTATCATAAATGGATGTTGAATTTTGTCAGATGTTTTCTCTGCATCTATTGAGATGATCATATGATTTTTATTCTTCATTTTGTTAATGTGGGGTGTCACATTGATTGATTTGTGGATGTTGAACCATCCTTCCACCCCTGGAATAAATCCCACTTGATCATGGTGTATGATCCTTTTAACGTATTGTTCAATTTGGTTTGCTAAGTTTTGTTGAGGATTTTTACATTTATATTCATCAGGGATATTGGCCTGTAATTTTTTTTTTTTGTAGTGTCTGTCTGGTTTTGGTACCAGGATAATGTTGGCCTTATAGAATGAGTTTGGAAGTTTTCCTTCCTCTTCAATTATCTGGAATAGTTTGAGAAGGATGGGTATTAACTCTCTTTTATTTATTTATTTTTTAATTTTTAATTTAATTTAATTTTTTTTTGAGGAAGTTTAGCCCTGAGCTAACAACCACTGCCAATCTTTCTCTTTTTGCTGAGAAAGAGAGGCCCAGAGCTAACATCTGTGCCCATCTTCCTCTATTTTATATGTGGGATGCCTAGCAAAACATGGCTCAATAAGTGGTGCCTAGGTCCGTGTCCAGGATCTGAACAAGTAAACCCTGGGCCACCAAAGCAGAGCATGTGAATTTAACCACTATGCCACTGGACCACCCCTAACACTCCCTTAAATATTTGGTAGAATTTCCCTATAAACCCAACTGTCCTGGACTTTTGTTTGTTGGGAGTTCTTTGACTACTGATTCAATTTCATTACTAGTAATTTATCTGTTCAGATTTTCTATTTCTTCCTGATTCAGTCTTGGCAGATTGTACATTTCTAGGAATTTATCCATTTCCTCTAGGTTGTCAAATTTGTTGGCGTATAATTGTTCATGATAATTTCTTATGATCTTTTGCATTTTTGTGGTGTCAGTTGTAACTTCTCTTTCATTTCTGATTTTATTTGTTTGGGCCCTCTGCTAAAGATTTATCAATTTTTTCTTTTCAAAGAACCAGCTCTTGGTTTCATTGATCTTTTCTACTTTTTTTTTTTTTTTAGTCTCTATTTCATTTATTTCCACTCTGGTCTTTATTATTTCTTCCTTCCACTAACTTTGGGCTTTGTTTGCTCTTAGTTTTCTATTTCTTTTAGGTGTAAGGTTAAAGTGTTTATTTGAGATTTTTCTTGTTGCTTAAGGTAGGCCTGTATTGCTATGAACTTTCCTCTTGGAACTGCTTTTCCTGCATCCCATAGATTTTGAAACATTGTGTCTCCATTTTCATTTATCTCAAGGTATTTTTTTTATTTCCTCTTTGATTTATTCATTGACCCATTGGCTGTTTAGTAGCATGTTGTTTAGCTTCCCTGTGTTCCTGTTTTTTCCAGTTTTCTTCTTGTAATTGATTTCTAATTTCATACCTTTGAGATCATAAAAGATGTTTGATATGACTTTAATCTTCTTAAATTTATTGAGACTTGTTTTGTGGCCTAATGTGTGATCTATCCTGGAGAATGTTCCATGTGCACTTGAAAAGAATGTGTATTCTGCTATTTTCAATAGAAGGTTCTGTGTATAAGTATTAAGTCCATCTGGTCTAATGTGTCATTTAAGGCCAATGTTTTCTTATTTTCTGTCTGGATGATCTATCCATTGATGTAAGTGTGATGTTTAAGTCCCCTACTATTATTATATTACTGTCAATTTCTCCCTTTACATCTGTTAATATTTGCTTTATGTATTTAGGTTTTCCTATGTTGGGTGCATAGACAATTATAAGTGTTATATCCTTTTGTTGGAATTACTCCTTTATCATTAGGTAATCCCTTTGTCACTTATTATAGTCTTTGTTTTAAAGTCTATTTTGTCTGATTAAAGTATTGCTACCTTCCCTTTCTCATTTCCATTTACATGGAATATCTTTTTCCATCCCTTTTCTTTCAGTGTGTGTATGTTTAGATCTGAAGTGAGTCTCCTGTAGGCAGCATATATATAGGTCTTGTTTTTGGGTTTTTTAATCCATTCAGCTACCCTATGTCTTTTTTAAAAATTTATTTTATTGAGGCCACATAGTTTATAACATTTTGTAAATTTCAGGTGTACATCATTATATTTCAGCTTCTGTATAGCCTGCATGATGTTCACCACCAAAAGTCTAGTTTCCACTCATCACCATACATATATACCCATTTACTCCTTTTGCCCTCCTCCAACTCCCTCCCTGTTTTGATTGGAGCATTTAGTCCATTTACATTTAAAGTAATTATTGATAGGTAAGTACTTATTGAAACTTGGCTAATGTTTTCTGGTTGTTTTTGCAGTTCTTTTCTCCTCCTTTCTTGTTCTCTTGCTCTCATCCCTTGTGATTTGATGGTTTTCTTTAGTGTTATATTTGTATTTCTTTCTCTTTGTTTCTTATGTATCTGTTATAAGTTTTTGTTTTGCTGTTATCATGACATTCATATATAACAACCTATGTATATAGCATCATTTTAAGATGATGCTGGCTTAAGTTCCAGCACATTCTAAAAGCACTACATTTTTACTCCTGCTCCCATACATTTTGTTTTTGATGTCATATTTCACATTTTAAAAATCTGTTGTATCCTTTAACTACTAATTGTAGACATAGATGATTTTACTACTTTTGTCTTTTAACCTTCCTACTAGCTATATAGGTGGTTGATCCATTACCTTTACTATACGTTTGCCTTTACCAATGAGATTTTTTCTTTCATAATTTTCTTATTTCTGTTTAAAGAAGTCTGTTTAACATTTCTTGTAAGGCTAGTTTACTGCTGATGAACTCCTTTAGCTTTTGTTTGTCTGGGAAACGCTATATCTCTCCTTCAATTCTGCAGGATAACCTTGCAGGATAGAGTATTCTTGGTTGTAAGTTTTTTCCTTTAAGTACTTTGAATATATCATGCACTCGCTCCTGGTGTGTAAAGTTTCTGCTGAAAAATCAAATGATAGTCTTATGGTGGTTCCCTTGTATGTAGCTAGTTACTTTTCTCTTGCTGTTTTAAGATTCTCTCTTTATCTTTAACTTTTGGTATTTTAATTATAATGTGTCTTGGTGTGAGTCTCTTTGAGTTCATCTTATTTTGGACTCTCTGTGCTTCCTGGACTTGGATGTCTGTTTCCTTCAAAGTCAGAATTTTAATGCTCTTCTCTGCCAGGACATAGTTAAGGAATGCTCCCAAAGTCTCCTTTACCTTGGTATGCCACTGAGTTTAGTGACGATTTTGGACCATTCAAGACCATTTAAATAGGCAAGATAGACACATGTCTGTTCATCGGATGTGTCAGCCTTTTCAATCCATAAAAGTAGAATCCTCAGGAACACCCTCTGTTGTATGCTCTGGTTTATCTCAGCTCCCCATAGGTCATGGACAGCTTGGCATTTTGTTACCAAGCCATTATTCCCTCCAGATGATCCTCTTTAGAAGGCAATTGATTGGCCAGAACCCAGAGAGGCCATTGGGGATCCAGTGTGCTCCTGTCCAAATGACCACTTTTCTACATATAAGCTGTAACATACAGTTTTTGCAGCCTTACCCAATAATACCTTACAAACAAAATCAAAAGAGGCAGAAAAAGTTCCACCATTCATGTGTTCATGGCTTCTGAATACCTATTTCTAGACCCAGTTTCTCCCCAGACCTCCAGATTCATAGACCCAATCATTCATCTCCATTTGAATACCTAATGCACAATTAAAGTCCCCAAAACTAGTCATAAAAGTCTTACCTTTTTTTGCTGACATGGAAAGCAATCTGTCCACTCTGACCAGTTGCTCAGCTGGCAGGCAACTGCTGTGGCAGTGGAACTGTGAGCAGCCCGACTTACTCTCCTAAAAAGAGGAAAGACCCCTGCTTCAATTGTTTAAATTTTTATTATGGTAATTTTTACTTTTGTTATTATAAATTCAAAAAGGTCTTTTAACATGAAAGTATCTTAATAATATGAAAACAGATGCTGAATTTTTTCCTAGTTTTACTGAGGCATAAGTGACAACTAAAAATTGTATATATTTAAGGTATACAATGTGATGGTTTGAAATACATATACATTGCGAAATGATGACCACAATCAAACTAATTAATACATCCATCACCTCCCATAGTTATCCTTTTTCTTTTCTTTGGTGTGGTGAGAACACTTAAGCTCTACTATCTTAGCAAATTTCAAGTATACACTAGAGCATTATTAACTACAGTCACTATGCTATACATTAAATCCCCAGAACTTATTCATCTGGTAACTGAAAGTTTGTACCCTTTGAGCAAACTCTCCCCATGTTCCCTACTCCCCAGCCCTTGTAACTGCTATTCAACTGTCTGGTTCTGCAAGGTCGACTTTTTTAGATTCCACATGTCAGTGAGATCATGCTGTATTCTATTTCTCATAGTGCTTATTACACTTAGTATAATGTCCTCCAGGTTCTCCAGGTTGTTGCAAGTGGCAGGATTGCCTTCTTTTTTATGGCTGAACAGATGCTGAATTTTTTAATTTGTAAAGTTTGCCCATTGATTTGGGCATCTGGGTACCTGTAGCAGCAGAACTCGAGGCAACATGTTCCCTTAACTTTCCAGTTATGGGGAGGTGGGAGTGGGGACGGCGCAGGGAGAGGAGGGGAACGTCAACAGATGCACAGGTATTCGCACTCGGAAGGTTTGGCTGTGAGGGTGCTTCCAACACTTGAAAGATTTCATCTTCCTTCTTAAGAATTGCACGTGCTGTTTTTAAAACAAAAGATGTGTGGCCTATGGCCTTGCCTTTTTCTCCAATTATTTTTATTGTGGTAAAATACATATAACATAAAATTTACTATCTTAACCATTTTTAAGTGTACAGTTCAGTAGCACTAAGTACATTCATGACATTGTGCAACCATCACTACCATCCATCGCCAGAACTCTTTTCATCTCCCTGTGTCAATTTTCAGATGCAGAATTTAAGCAAAGGAAAAAGCTGTGCGTGTTTTTCCTTCCAGTCAATCGCAGTTTTAAGAAATGAAGAATGAAAATTTGTTGTGCTCCTACTGTATCTGGTATGATGCTGGAGGGCTTATATAAATTCTCTCTTTCAATCCTGTATCAAGTCTATGTGGATCAAATTATTCTAATTGTAGAGAGACAAGTATTGAGGAGGGCTAGTGTTTTTGAAGAGTTTGAGCAGCAGAAAGCAAGTGGTTAAGAACCTGGGGTCTGGGGCGAGAGAACTGAGTTTGAATCTTAGCCACCTGACTTTGAAAACTTGAGCAAGTTGCTTAACATCTCTGAGCTACAGCATTCCCATCTGTAAAACTATGTTAAAAATAACAGCGCCTAATAGGGTTATTGAAAGCACATTAAAATGCTTATGAAGTGTTTATTAAAGATTGGCTTTTATTTTTCCATGCTAGGACATTACATGGATTATCTCATCTAATCTCTGTAATGATTGTAGGAGGTAAATATTATTAGCCCTATTCTATATATAAGATAGTTAAGGTTCCTAAAAGCTAAGTCGTCCCTGAAGTCATAGCCCAGGAAGGACAGAGGCAGAATTTGAACTGGTTGTTTTGACGACAAAGCTCATTTCCTGTTCCTCACCACGCTGTTGCCTCCTCATTTTACAAACCAGCCAACAGAAATGAGAGCGTGAGACCCCTGCCTGGGGTAACACAGGTAGAAGGTAGCTCTAACGTTGTGTTCTATTACCCCATGCTGCCTCCCCAGAGGTTACAAAGTTTGCCCAAGTGGCTCAGCACTCAGGGCGACGGGGTCCAGACACCAGCTCGCCTGGCTCCAAGCCTGAGCCTCTTTCCACAGCGCCATTGCTGCTATGGAGGCTTCACAGCCCGGTCAGCCCACTAGGCAAAGGTGCAAGGTTGTCTGTCACCACCAGGATTGTCACACCTCCGAGAGCCAGGCAGCCTCTGCTGTGATGAATGACACAATTACCTCCCTAGTGTAGGAGAAAAAGTGCTTCAAATTCCTGCTAATTCTGCCGTGAGCTGCTACTCATGATGAATGATGGCGCTTAGGCTGAATCCCTAGACAAAGAGCCACGGGATCGTCAGGAAAGTGATGTTCATCTTTAACACTGATTCTCAAACTCGGGTCCCAGGACCCTTCTACATTCTAGTATATCACTGAGGACTCCAAAGAGCTTTTTTAAGTGGGCTAGATCTATAGATATTCACAAAATTCAAAATCAAAACTGAGAAATTTTTAAAATACGTATTTATTTAAAATTGCAATAACAAACACATTACATGTTACCATAAACAACACAATTTTACCTAAAAATACATTTCCAAGAAAAATAATTAGTGAAAAGAGCATCATTGTTTTACATTTTTGCAAATCTCTTTAATGTCTGGTTTAGTACAAAGCAGCTAGATCCTCATTTCTGCTTTTTTATTCAGGCTGTTGCATTACGTTGTTTTGGTTGAAGTCTATGAAGAAACTCCAGCCTCATACAGTTATGTAGTTGAAAAAGTTATATAGCTGAGGGGTGTTTTAGTAGTTGAAAAAGTTATGTAGCTGAGGAGTGCTTTAATGATCCCTTCAGATAATGGCGGATGACCTTCTTTGATACTATGCCAAAACTTGACAAGTGGGAATTTCTTAAATGTTAGTTGCAATGTGGAATCTGAAAGCATATCAATGAATTTTTTTGTACACTGCTACATTGAAACCATTTGTCAGTATACACTTTGAATGGATCTCGTACCCATACATGATTTTTGTAACATCAGGCATTGGAAATATGGAAAATAATGATTCACTGCATGTGCATATGTTATAAATATTAACACATTTCACTATACAATAATAAAAAGTTAAATTTATTAATATCGCCAGTAATCTCATCAAACTCATGATAGTGGATATGTTTTCCAAAATTTTAATTTTTGCTTGAAAGTTCAGGTTTTGTCACTTGTAACAAACATTGCTATTTGTTTTCCTTGAAGTGATAGGCCCTCTGTTCATTTTTGAGACAATGTCTGCCAAATATCTAAGACTGAATAAGTGTAGTTTGTCTGGTAGTTATTCTGTCAAGTAAAAACATTATTCCTTGAAAAAAAAGTGGCTGCTTCGACTTACAACTCAAACAATTGCTTTTTTTCAATACAATCATTATACTTCAGTACAGCACAGGTTCTTTATGCTTTCTTCCTATTTTGTCACATAGAGTATTTAAATAACATGTATGCTAAGATTGAGACTTAATGAGATTAACAATTTCTATTACTTCAAGAAGGACTTTCTTAAGTAAAACTTCATTTCTCTCCTGTGAGTTTGGTGCACTGCCTTGATTTGTGTCAAGGTCGCAATAGTTTTATCCACCATTATTTTTGTATCATCGATGCAAATATAAACACAGTGAAAAGGGCAAAGAATGTCTTCGTATTATTGTGAAATTGTTGTGAACTCACAGGCTCCCCTACCTGAAAAGATCCTGGCGCCTCCCTGAGGTCTGCAGACCACACTTTGAGAACCTCTGATCTATAAGTTGATCCCAGGATACGACAGCGGCCCCGCTGCCCCGACCTGTGCTCAGCTCACAGTCTTCCTCTCTACTCCAATTCTTCTCGCTGCTCTGGGAGACCTCACCATCCCCACAGATGAGCATCTAACACTCTCCCTCTCACTTACTCCTTTTCCTCACCTCTGATGACCTTTTTCTTCACTCTGCCATCTTCCAGGGTCACATCCTGGACCCTCTCACTCACCGAAACACCTCTTCCTCCAAATCACTGATTCCCGAGTCGCCCTTGCAGAGGTATTTGGGTCTCCGCAGCCTCCTCTCCTTCTACACTATGTGCTTGAGTATTCCCACTGTGCTTTTGTGGGATCTCATGGGGGCCTCCGTTGACACCTGAACTTCCTCTTGAGCAATAAGACCCCCTCCTGTTTTTATTTCCATTTATAATTAGTTTTGATTCCATGATCCATCATTTAAAAATCTTAACTATAGGGGCTGGCCCCGTGGCCGAGTGGTTAAGTTCGCGTGCTCCGCTGCAGGCGGCCCAGTGTTTCGTTAGTTCGAATCCTGGGCGCGGACATGGCACTGCTCATCAGACCACGCTGAGGCAGCGTCCCACATGCCACAACTAGAAGAACCCACAACGAAGAATACACAACTATGTACCGGGGGGCTTTGGGGAGGAAAAGGAAAAAATAAAATCTTTAAAAAAAAAAAAAAAAAAAAAAATCTTAACTATATCCTAAATTCCTGGACCACAATCTTCCCTTGATCACACATACATGTAAAACCCAATCCTGAATGAACTCACCTATTTATCTCTTCACCTGGTTAATTCCTAGGTATCTTTCAGCCTCGTCATAAGCATCAGTTCCCTAGGGAGACATTTCTCAACTCCCAGCCTGGTTAGATATCTTCCTTTGTATGATTTGGTCAATCTCTGCACATCTTCTTCTCAACACCTAATTATCACACTTATAATTTTTGTAGAACTTCTGTCTTCCTCACCACACTGTAAGCTCTCTGAAGGTGAGTACTTTACTGTCTGTATGTTTGCTACTGAAGTTCCAGCACCTATCACGGTGCCAGATCCAAGGAAGGCGCTAAGTAAATATTTAGAAAAGGCCAAAAAAAAAAGGAAGGGAAGAGGGAGGAAAAAAGAGAGACAGAGAGGGAAAGAGGGAGAGAGGGAAGGAGGAAGGTAGGAAGGAAAGAAGGAAAGCAGGGAAGGGAAAAAATAAAATCAATCTATGGGAACTAAAGTGGCATTGTTCAGAGATTTATTTGAACCTAATTCCCAGTCAGAATCTAATTAAATAATCCTGGTATCTAGACATTCAAATGGCTCAAGCCTTGGTCCATATATCATTTTTCTGATAGATTATCCCAATAATAAAGGTTTGAAGCATAGGAACATGGAGAAAGACAAGAGTTCTAACCATTAAAAGGTGGGAGAGAAGGTAGAGGGCAAAGGTTTGGAAGCAGAAAATGACTCCAGCATTAGTTCTGCAGCTCACTGTGGAATTGTCAAGATAATGTCATTGTAAGCCCACAGAGACTGCATTATGATGTCAAAACGGAAGGAAACAGTATTAATGGATGGAAGCAAAAGCTTAGGCAGAGCGTGCTTCGTTGCTGTAGTTTTAAAAGCTTTGTGACATGATGTCTAGACAGAGGCACACACAGTAATGCTATCACTGAAACAGGAGGACAGAAGGTACCCAAGAACCGCTCATTAAGTCATTACAGGGCTCCAACCTGCCAGCCAATAGCAATATGACCAGCATTTTCTCTTATCCTCCCAGTGAATTTTTTAATGTAGTTTATTTTTTGCTGATTATAAAAGTAATACATTCTCATTAAAGAGAACATAGGAAAGATTATAAAAGAGAAAAAATTGCCCCAATCCTACCACCATTAATACTTTGTTATATTTCCTTTCACTCTTTATTTTCATAATACGGTTGAGGTCATGCTGAGCATTACATTTTATATCCTGATTTTTCCACTTAATATTATAGCAGAAATGTAAAATATTTATAATGATTGCATATTGTCCCACTTCCCTAACATTAAACAATTAGAGTATTGAGCACCCATTTTTTCTCTATTCTAAATTACTTACCAAAGATATATCCTGCAGAATTGGAGGGCAGAGTTGAGGATACAAATGAGTTTAAAGCTTATAACACATATGGTCAAATGGCTTTCCAAAAGAACTGTGTCAATTTTTCAATTACTTAAGGAACCATTAATAAATCTGTGGCCAAGAAAATCTTGACAAATAGTTTTTTCTTTTTTTTTAAAGATTTTATTTTTTTCCTTTTTCTCCCCAAAGCCCCCCAGTACATAGTTGTATATTCTTCCTTGTGGGTCCTCCTACTTATGGCATGTGGGACGCTGCCTCAGCGTGGTTTGATGAGCAGTGTCATGTCCGCGCCCAGGATTCAAACCAACGAAACACTGGGCCGCCTGCAGCGGAGCGCACAAACTTAACCACTCGGCCACGGGGCCAGCCCCCTTGACAAATAGTTTTAAAGCATCTCCCAGCTGCTGAAAATCTGCTCAAGCGGTAAGACATTTAAGATGAGCCCTGGGACCCAGGAGTCTTCAATCCTAGTCTTTAGTGTGCATCTACCTTGCTGTGCTACTATGGGCAAGTTTCTTTAACTGTCTGACGTTTCATCTGTAGAACCACCATGAGTCAATCTAGTGCTATTTCAGGGTTTCTCAAAGTGTGCTCTGTGGAGGGCTAGTTTCTGAGATATACACCTGAGGTGGGGAAGGAAAAGAGGAAAAGTTACACGGTCAAATACATTTGCGTGTATTGCATACACCATACTACTCTTGGAGATTTAAAATGCCCAACAACATATTAAAGGTTCTGAGAAGTTCTGCATTTTAATTTACTTAACCCAGCATTTACCCAATTTTTTGAATACAGATCATTTCTTTTTTCATGTAATATCTGTAAGACTATGTAACACAGTTGAAGAAACATTGATGTAACAGAAAGGCATTTAGAGTCCACCACATATGCATTTAAATCCAGTTTCTGCTACTTACTGAACTTCAATCTTTTATAGCTAAAAAGCAAGGACAATAATAACTGTGAGGCTGTTTTGAATATGGAGTGAGATCGTTTACGTAAAGCTCCAAACACAAACCTGACATACATGCTAGTTTCTTGTCTCTGACCTTCTCAACCTCATACATGCTCATCAAACCTCCATCTTTCATCAGAAATGTATTGAATGCCCACTCTGTACAGGGCTATGGGCTAGTGAGATGCTTCCCAGCTGCCTTTTTAAATGGGGTGGCGTATTGGGCAAAAGGCCTAAACTCTGGAGTTGAACACATAACCTATGAGTCAACTGCTTGACCTCAGAATGTGGCCACCTCAGCAATTTAGATTACAAAATAATTAATTAGCTACCAATCCTAGGCTAGATGTCAAAAGGCCTAACTGATGATAGCCAGGGGTCACCCTAATAAGTTGGCTCAGCTTACATTCAAGGCTGATTGTCACTGTTTATATCATCTTGAGCCAGTCCCCATTCAGTTACATGAAAATTACATCATGAAACTGAGGTATTTTGAATTGACTTTGAAAGTGCTGAGTCTCCAGTGACCTCCACGTTGCTAAATCCATCGAAAAGTTTTCTGGCTTGGTTTTCCTTGCCCTTTGTTAACCGTTAGTTCCTTCTTGAAATCTTTCTCCTCTTGGACTTCTTTAGCACCACACTTCCTTGCTCTCTTCCTCCCTCTGTGGCCGGTTCTCTCTGACTTCTCTCAGAACTGGAATTCCTCAAGGCGAAGTCTTGGCTTTCTTCTTTTCTCTTTCTGCTTTTCTCATTCTTCAGAAGGTGAGATCCACTCCCTGGGCTGCACATACCATCTATGCTAATGCCTCCTCCATTTAAATCATCAACCTAGACCACACCTTGAAATCCTGTTTTGTTTATTCAACTGCCCCATCTTATATCTCCACTAGGTGTCTCTCGGGCATGGCATGTCATGGTTCCAAATCGAAATTCGTAATCTTCTCCTTTTAACCAGCTCCTCTCTTGATTTCACCCACATCAGTAAGTGGACCCACCATAGCATGCAGTTGCTCAAGCCAGATACCCAGCAGTGGGCTTTAATTCCTTCCTTCCCCTCACCCGCATATCCAGTCCTTTGGCAATTTCTGTCAATTTTACTTTCAAGATTTCTCTCAAATATCTTCCCTTCTTTCTCTCTCTCCCACCCATGTCCTAATTTAAGGCACCATTATTTTTTACCCAGATAATTGCCATGGCCTACTATGGGCCAAGACCTACCATTTCACTTTCCTCCAGTCCCTTCTCTGCATAGCCACTATGATGATTTTTTCAAATTAGAATCAGATAATATCCCCCACTTATAAGACCCTTTAGTGTTGTTTATTTCTTTATTTTTTAGGACATATAGACTAAAATCCAAATTCCTGATCATGGTGCCCGAGGTCCTCTGTGAACTGGCCTCTGCCACCTTTCTGACGTCCTCTCAAGGCACAGTCCCCTGCCCTCATGCTGCTCCCGTCCTTCAGTTCCAGGACCGTGGGGAGCCATTCCCACCGGGAGGTCTCGGCACGTGCTGATCTCTCATCTCCCCTGCTCTGCACGTGGTCTCCCCTTACCATCCTTCCTGCCCAGCTTAAATTCCATCTCCACAGAGAAATCCCCAACCAGCATATCCTTAGGGTGCTCTGATATCTTCTATCAAAGGGCCCTATTTGTTTCCTTCATGGTATTTATGACAGTTCTCACTGAAATGTTTCATTTCCAAGTTTATTGACTCACTCCTCACTACACTGTAAATTCCCTGACAGTAGGGACGTTATTTGTTTAGTTCACCATCTAGCACCTAACATACCTGGAATGTGTAGTGAAGGAATGAGCAAACGAACGAACGAAAAAATGAAGGAATGAACAAAAAAAGAGAATCTACTGTGCACCACATACACGTAGAATTCCATGCAGAACTTCTGGTACTGAGCATGTGCCAGGCTTTTGTGCAATGTATGCATAACGCTAATTCCGCCACACAGCACAGTCACACCTTGTCCATCTGGCTGAACCCTCCCAATTCAGTGAGGTCTCATTTCCCGCAGACAGCCTTCTTGATCTGCCCGCCCTGTGTGAACATAATGCCATGTACACCGAGCTTCTCACACTTTGTTTCCACCACTACATTGCAAGTTCTGCAAGGCAAGGATCATGCCTATGCTGTTCACCATTGTGCTCTAGTGCTAAGCTCAGCACCTTGCAGATAGTAGGAACTCAATAAAAATTTTTGGTATGAATATAGTATCTCATTTAACCTTATATTATCTCATTTAAATTTCACAAGAACCCTGTGGGGTAGGAATTATTATACCCATTTTATAGATAAGTAACTCAGATTCATGGGAAGCTGAAATAAGTTGCTTAAGGTTATAGAGATAGTAAATGGCAAAGCAAGGACTTAGACCAAGGCTGTTTGACTCCAACTCTATGCATTGTTCTAGCATCCCAAGATGAAGGACTTCTGACAAAAGGGAAATAGAGTAATAAAAATAATATTCTAAAAGCTTACCATGTGCCAGCTTCTGGGCTAAGTACTTTATATGAACTTTCTATGTCAGTTCCTGACAAGCACTCTATGAAATATGTATTATCTCTGTTTTACAGATGAGAAAATTGAGCCTTAGAGAGTTAGAGGAACTTGCTCAAGTTCTGTAGCCAAAAAGTGGCAAAGCCAGGACTTCACTCCAGTTTCAAGTATAGCTAAAGATTAGTCATCCTGAGCAAAAGTATCCATATTCACAAGACTCCCTTTTGAGTCATGTTCACTACGCCATTTGTTCATATTAATTAAAAACTCATGCAGCCTGAATACATATTGATCCCCAGTCATCTGGACAACCACTGAAAATATTCGCATGGCCCTGGCCCAGGACGCTTTGGTGAACACCCTCTGATGTCTACGAAAGCAAGAAAATAAAAAGGAGCATCGTGATTTAGGTTTATTTAGGGCCCACTGCCTATATGGCCTATTTAAAACAAACAAACCAACCAACAAACCCTTGAGGTTGTCCTCCATGTTTGAGGTCCTCACTCATGTTTCTTCACTAGTGTAAATGCTGGGTTGAAACCTTATGAAAACTTTGGGTATTTTAACTCCAAATTAAACATTTGTCTTACTTATCAAAATGGTTGCTTAGTTTTGATAAGATTCTGATTTCTGGTGTGTGAGGTTAGTGGTAATGGTGGTGATAACACTGATCTGAGAATTAGAAGGTTTGACTATGCCACCAGGGAGCTGGGTCACTTAGAACATATCAGATTGCTTTGTTTCCTGTCTGGCCCTCAATTGGGGAGATAATAATTACAATCTTGGAGGGATGTAATGAAGATTAAAATGGCCAATATTCATAAAATGCCTGACAGAGTGGTCTGCTTGTTATTTAATATTCTCCTTCTCTCTGTAGGGCTCAGTTTCTTTATCTGTAATATGAGTGGGTTAAACTAGGTGTTGTCTAAGTCCTTCCCAGTTCTCAAGATCTATGGAATTAGCACACAATGACTTTAAAAAAGTTATTGTAAGTATGTTAAAGTGTTCAAGGAGAATTGTGAACATGATGAGAAGTCCAAGATGCTAAAAAGTACCAAATGAAACTTCTGAAGCTTAAAATTTTAATAATCAAAATGAAAAGTTCATTGGATGGGCTTAAACACAGATTAAACACTGCAGAAGAAAAGATTAGTAAACCTGAAGATATACTGATAGAAACTATCCCAAATGAAACAAAGAGAGAACCAAGACAGCCAACGACAATAAAAAAAGCCAGAGCCTCAGTGGGCTATGGGAATGTATGAAGCAGTCTAATATCTTCAGTAGGATTAGCAGGAGAGGCAAGAGACAGTTTTGGGTGGAAAACATATTTGAATTAATAATGGCCAAAAAATTTCCAGATTTGGTGAGAACTATAAACCCACAGAACCATACCAAGGCACATCATAATCAAACTGCTGAAAACCAATGATGAGAGAAAATCTTAAAGGCAGTCAAATTTTAAAAAATATGACACACAAAGAGGAAGAAAGTAGATTTCTCCTCAGAGACAGTGCAAGACAAAGATAATGGAATGACAGCCTTAAAGTGATGTGAGGGGAAAAAAAAAACTATTCACTGAGAATTTTATATTCAGCAAAGAAATTCTTTGAAATAAAGGCAAAATAAAAACTTTTTCAGACCAACAAAAATGGAGAATTCATCATCAAAATTTATTCTGCACTACAACAAGAAATGTCAAAGAAGTTATTCAGGCAGAACAAAAATGCTATCAGAAGTGGTATGATATTATTTAAAGGTAGACGGTGATAAGTAAATGATGTACATTGCAAATTTTAGAGTAACAACCAAAAATAATAAGGTAGAATACTAATAAATCATTTGAAATTAGAAAAATATTAAACTTAAAAGATGACAAAAAGAGAGAAAAATAGAAACAAAGGACAGATGGGACAAGTAGAAAACAAGGAGAAAGGTAGTAGACTCAAATCCAAGCATATCAGTAATTACATTTTATATAAATGGCATAAATACTACGATTAAAAGACATTAGACCAGATAATAAAGCAAGACTCGTCTGTGTGCTATCTACATGATGAATACTTTAAAATATGAAGAGTCAGATTAGTTAAAATAAAATATTGGAAAAACACTCACCACGCAAACACTGATGATGAGAAAGCAAGAATGGCTGTATTAATAACAGACTGCAGGACAAGGATGCTTGCCAGAGATAACAAAAGCTTTTTATAATGATAAAGGAGTACATCATCAAGAAGACATAACAGAACTTTAAAATACATGAAGCAAAAACTGACAGAACTGAAAGGAGAAATAGACAAATCCACAAATATAGCTGGAGATTGCAACATCCCTCCCTCAGTAATTGATAGAACAAGGGGATGAAAACTCAAGGAACATTAACCACCAACCTGACTTAATGACTTGGAACTACACCCAACAACAGAAGACTTTTGAGTAAACACGGACCATTCATTAAGATAAGTTATATTCTTCACCGTAAAACAACTGTCAATAAATAAAAACGATCGAAAAATTGTTAAACTTTTTAAAGAAACACATATGCTAAATTTATTATTTGTATAAAATTTGTAATAAAGATCCATTGATTTCTGAGGCTGAAGTTTATAACTTCCTTTTTATCACCATTGTTTTAAAATGTTTTTCTCAAACAACCCCCTTTTTCTATTAAGACTTTAGAATAAGCAAATGGTAAAGTTGAACTTGTAAAAATAAATGTGTACCATTAAAAATGTAAATATATATCATCTGTTTACAATGTTAGAGTTCATATAAGATTTTATTTGGGAAAAAAGAATGCCATTGTTAAATTTTTTAAAAGTTTCAAATCACTGATAAATCTAGAAAATCCATGCCAATTGGCACATTATTATAAATTTGCTCTGTCTAATTTTTGTCAACCATCAGACAGAATGGAAATACCAAAAAATGACAACAACAATCCCACAACACCACTGGCAACCGCTTTCACCGAATGCTTAGTAAGTACCAGGCACTGTTCTTAGTACTTTTCATGCATTTAATTCTTCCTCTTACTTTCCTCCTGTTTTACAGCTCAGAAAACTTAAATAACTTGCCTGACATCACACAAACAGTAGATGCCAGTGCCAGAATCTGAACCCAGTGACATTATTTCACCATGTAGTTTTCCAGTTTCAAAGTCAGGGTCAGGCACGCTGGCATTAGATACAGAGACCTCGTGATTTCCTACTTCAGCACTTTGTAAAATATTTAATTCATTCTCTTTTGCCTTGACTTCAAATTTGCCTCTTCACTGGTCTGTCGTACTTGATAAGTTCATCAAACATCAAGACTCTTTGTTCATTTTCAAAAAGGATTACAATGATAAGCTTTTATAATTAAGAGTCTCTCAGCAGATATTTCCTTTACCATAGTTCTCTTGCCTTTATTTCCTAATTATTAGAGGTGAATTTTCTGATTTTTCACAATCGTGTTTGCTTTAAATACAAGTTGCAAATTAACTGCTTATAAAAATGCCTTTCCCTCTTCTGAACTGTTACTTCAGGGAAATCTGTCTTGCTCTAGCATTTAAAAGCAATAATGATTCAACATTGAATTAGCCAACAAGAATTTGAATAAAATAACTCTGCTTAAAATCTTTAATGTTTGAGAGACAGAGACTGCTTTAAAACCATCCCACAGGCGAAGTAAGGGGCTGTTGAAGCACACAAAATACTTGATGTTAAGATATAAAAAATATGAAGACAGTTTGGGATATTCAAGGAAATGGAATGGGTGAAATGCAATGTATATATAAAAATATCACATCCACGCGTCACCCTATAGCAAAAGGTAAACTCGTTTCTGGAATGAAATGATCCAACATCTCTACAGCCTCTTCCCTTTCCCAAGATGACTTTGTGTACATTACCTAATTTTATCTTCCTCCAAAATACTATGAGACAGGTATTCTTATGGTTCACAAATGGATAAGTAGAGGTTAACTGTCCAACGTCACTCAAGAGAACTACTATTTATTAAGCTGAGTATATTTTATATCCTGGATCTTATTTCATGTTCATTAACTCTTATAGAAGAGGCATTATTATTCTCATTTTACAGCTGGGGAAACTGAAGCTCAAAGAAATTAAGTGATTTACTCCAGATTTCCCAACTCCTTCGTATTAGAACTGGGATTTGCACTCAGGCCTATCTGACTCCAAGTGCACGCCCTTTTCACAGTTGGCTACTCCTTCACTAGATTATTAATAGCATGAAAAGAGGTCACATTCCATCCTAAAATAGCTGGTCACAAACATGAAAGTGTCTTGGTTCCCCAACAGGTGATCCCTACGTGTAAATTTTACAGAGACTATGACCGACTCACCGGATCACATCCTCCTGTATGGGTACCCCAGGCTGACAAGTCGTCAAAGCCAAGATCAGAACAGCAACAGCAAACATCTCATCCAGAAGCCACCACCCTATATGACCTAGAAGGAATAAAAGTGTCTAGTCAGGGAGTTGGAGTCAAAGATGTCTACAGGCCAGGATCTGTAAGATCTATTTAACGTTTGAAACTAACAGAACTCACATGATTCTCATTCAGATGTGGTTAATCAGTCACTAGGGTATTGATTAGCCAAACACCCTAAAATTTCAGACATCAAAGGCCACTGTCTTTCTGACTTTTTGAAAAACAATATGTATACGGTTGAGGAAAGGATATTTAACTAATACCAGCTTAGCAAAGGGATCTTATTTTCAGATGGAGGCAAAAGCCAAACTTCAGTTCCAGAATTCATGGCCTTTTTGAGTGGCTCTTGGAACTTCTAAAGTTAGATCAATCTGTTTTGCAAAACTGAAACAAGGCTACTACTAGTATTTCAGCTCAGTTGTAAACAGCCAGAAAAAAGTGGGAAAGACTAGCAGTTACATGAAAGTTCTACAATGTATTGCCAAACATCTGGAACCTGAGAAACGTAGGTAATTGAATGGACTTTCCATTTTTCATGTAGACTTTGGATATCATTAAGACCCAGCATATCTGTATCTTGAGGGGACCAGACATCTTAAATGGACATCTCCAGAAGCATTCTTAGAATTATAATAACAGTCACACATCTGGACTGATGATGCCATCCCTACACACAATCTCTTACTCTTCCAGACATATTCATAAATTAATTAGAGACAGACAGAAAGATAGACAATAATTGAACACGTCTCATGTGGCAGGCATTTCAGACACCTTATTTTACTTAATCCTCACAAGTCTATGAGATGGAAATGACTAATTTCATTTTTCAGTTGAAGAAATGAAGGTCCAGAGAAGTTAACTAACTTGCCCAAGGGTGTACAGATGTCTTGATATCTTTGGGAATATTTAGATTCTCTCTTTAGCAGGATTGGCCAGTAGTATCGTTATTAATCTCAAATAAAGTTATAAAAAATTTAATGAATAGCTTCTAAGCTAAGAAATGTATATCTGATTTCAATGTGGAGATTTTAATAAGGAACTCAGTTGTTATTGCCTCCATTTCCTCAGAGATTTAGGACCACACCAATTCTGGGTCCTGGCAAACCCATCAAGCCCCTGATTTCTAGATCTCTCCTCCTTCTTCCTCTCTTTGTTTTGACTCCTGGGTCCTCTTGTCCTCAGTTCTACCCTCCTTCTGACCCATTTAGGAAACTCTGCCCGCTCTCTTTTTTCTGCAAGCAATCCAGTCACGACTGGCATTTCATAATGCTTTCACTGAAGATGTGGATGTCATATCTGGACACCCTTGCGGCAGCTCAGAGTGGCACATCTGGAACCCGCTTTTTTCCACCAACTCCCTAGCCATCTCCCTCCTTACCTGTCCCACCCACAGTCCAAGATCCTGACACAGTCCGCAGAGCCCCCTGGGGAGCGCAGCTCGGGTTTCTCTCCATTTCTACAGCTTTTCTCAAGGGGAGCAGATCTCTTTCTACAACAGGGCTTTCAACTGGGGGTGATTTTGCCCTCAGGGGACGTTTGGCAATGACTAGACACATTTGCAGGTCACAACTTGGGAGGTTGTGCTACCGGCATCTAGAGGGTAAGGACCAGGGATACAGCTAAACATCCTACAATGCATAGGACAGTCCCCACAACAAAGAATTATCTGGCCCAAATTGTCAACAGTGCCACGTTTGGGAAGTGCTGCTCCACAGAAAGGCTGGTCTGCCTTCCCCTGAGCCCTGGCACTCCGGTGACTTACCTGTCTTCTTCTTTTTACATATAAGCAATATCATCTTCCTTTCTGGACCAGCTCCTTCTGGGATGTCCCTGATGGCTTTTCTCCTCACCCAAGACCTCAGTGGCAATCAGGACTCCTCCTTAACCCCTCCTCACCTCCCTCCCCTCTGCCCCCCAACGCGGTCACTTAAATTCTACCGTATGTCCTCTGTCAGAGTTCCTCATTCTCACTGCCCTTGATCCATGTCAGGGTCTCGGCTCTCTCTGAAATTATCGTAATGGATTCCTGGTGGGCCCATTTCTCTTCACTACAAACCTCCCTGCACATTACTGCTGGATTCCCTTTGAGAAAACTGCTTCTGACGACACTGCTCTCCTGCTCAGAAACCTTCAGTGGCGTCCATCATCTCTCAGATTAGAAGTCCCAATTCCTCCAGCGATGGGTCCCAGCCCATCTGTGCAACCTCCTCAACACAGCCCTCCAATTACCCCCACACTGGTGTCAGGTTCCCCTTACCTTCCTTATAAACACATTACCAGCACTTTGCATTCTTGCCACATATTATGTTTTTCTGGGAGAGTGGAGCGTATCTGGAGAACGAAAGTTTCTTTAGGGTAAGTTCTGTGTCTGATTCTTCTTTATAATCACCCATATCACTTAATACTGTGTCTTTAATAAGAAATACTGGTTGGTTGAGTGAATTAGCAGACGAATCAACTAAAATAGTTTACTATTTCATAATACATTCAAGTATATTTTCTCATCTAATCCTCAAAATAATCTTGGGAGATAAATATCATTATCCAGAAGAGAATCCTGAGGGTCAGAGAGACAGTGATTAAGGTGGGAAACAGAAGCAAGATGCACAGAGCACCAGGCCCTGCCCCTGCTGCTTTACACAGCACGCTGTTTCATCTTCGCAGTGATCGCGCAAGGCTGGTAATACTAGTGCTGTTTTAAAGGCGAGGATATTGAGTTGCAGAGCGGTTAAGTAATTTGCCTGCAATCGCACAGCTGGTGAGTCTCAGAGTCATGGATTTATAATCTGTCCGACTTCATAACTTGAGATCTTTTTGGGTCTGGCCACGTGGCTACTCAGCAGTATATCAGGACGAAGGCCAGCACCTTCTGGCTCTAAGTCCAGTTCTCTGTCCGTCATGCCTTAGCTCAAAGAATGACTATCATCTCCAGGGGACAAAGAAAGCAAAATAAAGTGAATGGAGAGAGAATCACAGGCTAGAATCGAAAGAGAGAAGCTAAGTCAAATGGGATCATTCCATGCCTCTATGACTGTGTGTGTATGTGTGTGTGTGTGTGTGTGTGCGCGTATGAGAGTATGTTGGGATGGGGTGGAGCACTCATCTGCTTTCAGCCAAAATGTGCTAAGATGAATGGAAAATGCCAAAAACTTGTTAGGCTTGCACATGTGGATTTCACCTTTATTGTAACAGTCTGTTGTCCAAGACAGATAGTTATAAAATACCATGCAGAATAGACAGCGAGACGCAACTCATTTTGAAAACGTATTGCTTGTCTTGGGGAAACACTTTCCACTACCTAAATCAGCCTGAGAGTTACGGCCTCAGAGTGAACATGTCCTGTGTTGGCCCAGACTGCCACCGCAGGACGACGTCCAGGTCTGTGCTCCCTGAACAGCTTTAGAAGCTCGGGGCCACATTCCGCCTGTGCTAGGTCTACAGCCCTCCCAAACCAGATGGAAGATCAAAATGCTGCAACCCCAGCACAGATGGAGGCAATTCGCTACAGTGGAAAGAACACAGCTGAAGGTCAGAAAGCACCACTAACCAGTTACTGGCTCCCAGCCTCAGTTTCTTTGTCTGTAAAATGGACAAAATAATACCTATCAGGAGAGGATTAAGAACTGAAGACTAAGTGAGGAAATCTATCCTCATCTGGGAATTTTGAACCCTATTGCTGGGTTATTTAAACAATCCTTCCCCTCCTCTTCTCTCCTCCTTCCCACCATCTATCTGTCTCCATTCGGAAGCACGGGAGCTTTCATTTAAGTACCAATGAAGGGGAAAGTAGAAGAAGGGAGGGGCCTGGCAAAGGGAATAATGGAGTAGGATGGAATGTGGGAGGGCCATGTCCTGGGCGGGGGGCTGGTTTTGAGGCTCTCTCAAGGAAGGATGCTACTAGCAGAAGCTGACGGAAGGATTTCAGCTGTAGGGCCCACATGACACAGTGCTGGAAGGGTTCGCTGCTCCATCTCTGCCCGGGTCCCAGTACCATTATGGCATCTCAGGGGTGAAAACTTCAGAAGGAAGTCAAGGTCGGACTTCAGCTTGGATGTGGCCAGTTGCTCTGTGGCCAGAAGCAAACGAAGCTTCTCCAAGCAGCTTGCTGGTTGCAGTCCACGTGCATGGCAGAATGGCTTTGTGAGTTGGTTTGAGGTGTATCTGTGTGCGTGCGTGTGTGTGTTGGGGCCAGGTGATGGTCTTCTGCTCCCTCACTGGAGAAACCTGCAAAATATTCAACACGAGGCCCAGCACCAAGTCCACAGACAGTGATGAACGTCCCCTGCCCACTGTCTTGCCTTCCTCACCCTCCTCTCCCAACCTTTGTAAGACCGCACACCTATCGTAGCTGTTTTTCCTCCTGATTGTTTCACCAGCCCTGGGCTGTGGCCAACCGACATTAGTGGTGGGTTTTTGGCTAGAAATGAACTGGGGCTGGTTTCAGTAATTGGTCTCAATTAGAAGCTTTAGAATGGAAGGGCTAATGCACGCCTACTGCTCCCCACTTTGTGCTGAAGATCTTCATTTGCATTTAGGGGGTGGGACGAGAGGGAGTCAGTGTCTGGCTCATTAGCGTAGAAATTAAAGACCTCCCTCAAAGAAGGCGCTGAACACTGTAAGCAGCTCTGCTCTAATCTGGCTGGCCCTTTGGGAATTTCCTCTTGGCATTTGGCTGCAATAAAGACTAGAGTCCATTTTACACCTGAGCAAGTTCTCCAGGCTTCGTCAATTGATCACTCGTCTCCTTCTCTGTGACGCCATTGCTCACAGCATGGTGCAGGAGACCCCGCTCTGTGTTCCCACAGTATCTTGGCCATAGCTCCTTCTCTGAAAGACCCCCGACTTGGTGGTTTGTGATTTGTCACACTTGTGATTTCTGTGAACTCTTGGAAGGCAGGGCTGTGCTGGCCCATGGTCTCTGTGCACTGGACGTGTGAGAGCCAGTGAGTGCAACCAGCTCTCCACAGCCTGGCCAACTTTGTGTGCCCCATGAGCAGGCAATAAGGGACCGCAGTGGGCTCACAGATATTAAAAACAGTACTAAAACCTACTACAAGTTGGTCAGCTTTGTATGATCACCATGTGCAGAAATTTCTAAACAGTGTCAGTGATAAAACCCCCTCACAGCATTCTATCCTCCGTTCTCTGCCAGCATCACACCAAGAGAACTGGTTACTTTCTACTCCCCCACTACGCTGGGAGCTTCTCCAGGGCAGGGGCCATGTTTTGAATCACTCCTGTACCCCCAGTGCCGGCACATGGCAGATGCTCCCTACTTGATGGTAATTTTATATATATACGTATACATTGCACACACATACACATACACCCATAGTGCCTAAGAAATGTCTGTTGAATTGACCCAAATTAACAGGCATTTCCAGGCAACATCCAGATGGATGCTGTTTTTCTTTGTAATCCTCTCGCTTCCTGCCCTCTCTGTCATGGCCCTCTGCTCCAGAAACGTCCCCTGCGACCACTCAGGTGGGGGCTTGCTCTCAGCCGGCGCTCAGGGAGTGAGGAGGTACTCTGAGAGTCAATAATGGAATGAGGGTCTCTGAGAAACTGATAGAGTAGACCCACGCGTGTGCCATTTTTCTGCGTGTGCTAGGCATCTTTATGTTATCAGGCCACAGGTGCTTACTGCTTACATGAAGCTTCTTAAAGATACTGTAGCCTTTAAGCTTCACACCAACAGTGACCCAGTGGGTTGATCAGTGAGAACATAAGTTCAGCAGGGCTGACCAAGCCCATTTTGCTCTCCATCATAGCACAAAGTGGCTGCACATAGTAACCAATCAGTCATTATTACATTCATTCCATCAAGGGTTGGGGTTAGGGTCTGTGCTGGGCACTGAACACCCAGATGTGAAAGAACACAGCCCCGCCATCACAGCGCCGTGCCCCGGACTGAGTGCGCCTTGGGGATCTGCAGGGGGTGACGCTGGGAGCATCTGTGAACGGCTGCTTCTCTGTAATTTGGGCTTTGAAGGAGGCAGTCGGGGGAGGGGTAGAAGTTTCTCTACCCAGAGGAAGAAAGGGCACTCCAGATAGAGGAAGCAGCTTGAGCAATCCTTGAAGATGCAAAGGGACATGGCCAGTTTGGGGACCAACGGCTGTCTAGTGAGACAGGCAGAAGCACAGGTAATGGCCACATCAGATTTTTTTTTTTTTTTTTTTTGCCAAGACTAAAATTTAAGTTCCATCCTTCAGGACTTGAAGGGGCTCCAGAACAAACTGAAGCAGCAGAGCCCAGGATCAGACTTGTCCTTTGCTCTCTGGGGGACACGTGGAGGCTGGACTGGAGAAGGCTAAGCTGGAGGCAGAGAAACCAGCTGAGAGACTGACTCTCAGGCCTGGGATTTGGGGCATCTGACACACAAGGGGAAGTTCTGGGGCAGGAGGGAGTGGTGGGCAGAAGTCAGGCCTCCGGATTTGTGCTTGGACCTCTAGGGGATCCCGTTGCATGACCCTGGGACAGTCGCTTGACGTCTCTGGACCTCAGTGTCCACGCCCGAGGGCTGACTCGTTCCCCACTGCCTCCTCCAGTCTGAAATCTTCTGCCTCTATAATCCTGATCTAAGGCGGCCCCTTAGAACTACAGGACTAGGAAACAAATGCATATTTTCAAACCTACAAGTCTCTCTTAATACTTTTATTCAGGCCTTGTCTTCCCATGAGACACTCCAGGCTGTCAGTCTGTAATTAGACTTTCTCCCGCTCATAAAGCCAGGCTGTGTGGAGCGAGAGACAGAGCGGATTAGCCCTCAGTAAACAAATTCGGTCAGTCCCCTTCTCGCCGGTCTCCGTTCCAGCTGAGTGGGTTTCAGCAGCTCCTGGGTGAATGTTAATGCCTCCTACGAACACGGCTGCAAGAAAATAATCACGTGTGCTTCCCTTTCTCCAGAGTGCTATGGGTTTCACTTCTCGAGCATCTCTCTGACGCAGCTTGGGGCAGGGGAGGGGGAGGGGAGGGGGTGGTGTGGGGGGGTGGGGCAGGGAGGCAGTGCAAAGAAACTAGAAAAAGCCTAAAGCAGGAGATAGGGCACCTGGGTTTCAAGACAAGCTCAGCCACTAATTTTCTTTGTAACCTTGCAAAAGTCACTTCAGCTCTCTGAGCCTCAGGTATCTCAACTGTAAAATGAGGCTGAGAGCATCCGCCCGGCAGGCCTGCTGGAAAGAGTAACTGAGATAATGCTCCTGAGAGCCTTTGGTAAGGCTCTGCGCCAGGGGCCGGCGTCAAGGATCTCAGGCCCAGCTTTCCTGCGCAAAGGCTCAGGGAGTCAGGGCAGGTGCAGGGCATGCAGGATAGCGAGGTTCAAAATCCTCTTCACATCTGAATCCTAGAAAACAGGAGAAGGACAGACCTGATGCCCCAAGAACTGCCCTCTGATTGAAAGTGCCCTGAAATTGGATGTAGGTGTTTAATCTATGGGGGGGTAGACAAACAGTACGGACACTCATTGAGCACAGGTGTTCTTCTTGGAATTCTCTGTAACTTTAGATGAGAATCCTTATACCCAGCGTGAAGATGAGGAAACCGAGACTGGGAGAGGAAGGTGGGAGGGAGAGAGGAGCTGAGGTCACGTTGGTCTGACTTTAATGCTCCCCGTCTTTGGAATTATGAGCAGATTAAAATCAGATTGAGATGAGGGACAGATGTGTAGTAGGTTATGAAGAAAACAAATGATGTGTTTGGGGGAGCACTGCTAATCGTTTCACAGGTCATCGAGGCGGGTGAGTCCATGTCATAAACCGTAAGCTCTGTGAAGGTGGGGTTGTACTCAGCACAACGTGCCCAGCACCCAGGCCACCGCCTGGGACAGAGCAGGCACTCTGTAAGCGTTTGTCGAATGAATAAATGAACCCTGTGAAGCTCATAGTCATTCCGTTAGCTTTTCTGGCTGATCACAAATAGTAGGAAAGGAAAAGAAAGTCCTTGACTTGAATTGTCCAAGGAATTTGCACACATTTGTTGTCCACTTGTTTCCGTTTCTATTGCTGTGTAACAAAGCACCCCAAAGCTCAGTGACTGCAAACAACCTTGATTTATTCTTTCTCAGGATTCTGTCGCTCACAGGGCTGCCTTCAGCTGAGAGCTCAGCGGGGCTGGAACATGCGCGACGGCGTCTTCTCCTCCAGGCTCTCTGTTCACAGGCCTCTCATCACGCAGTGGTCTAGCCTAGGCTTCTTTCTGGTCTGGCAGCTGACTTCCAAGAGAGAATGCTTCTACTTACGTCATGCTTGCTGATGTCCCACGGGCAAAGCAAGTCTCATGGCCAAGCCCAGGATCAGCGTGGAAGATGACCACATGAGGTGTGAATATCAGGAAGGAGGGTTCATTGAGGCCACGTCAATCTATGAGCAGCACATAATAATGAATTTAGGCACGTAAAGCAGTTATGAATGTGCCTGGCACTTAGTTTGTACTACTGAAACATTAGTCATAGCTAATTATTATTAATAGCTTATTACAGCATATTACTATAATAATTATTATTAAGTTCTCACTGCAACTGCCTTTATTTTATTGAAAGTGAAATAAGAACCCCCAAGCTAGATAAGGTCCAGTGTATCCTACAGACTCTGAGCTCTGTATTACTAAAAACTAACCCTCCGTACTCCGTATCACTGAAACTACCCTATTGTTTGAGTAGCTGAGTCTGTAACAAAACATGAAGTAGAATCGTGGAATCTTCCTTTCTCTTCTTCCCCTGTTCATTTCTTTTTCATGTGTTTTTGCTAAACCTAGGCATGTTTTTGGCTTGTTCCTAAAACTGATGTTGGAATTTAAAGGAGGATTACTCATTTCTATAGGAATCCATTCACTCAACAAGCACGTTCTAAGCCCATAATGGTGAGCACTTTCCCTTTCCCAGGGATTCATTTGAAGATTGCCGTGGGGCCCAGTCCCGGCAGATGCGATGAAAGACTGCTGGGTAACTTCTGACAAAGACTGTACACCTTGATGAAAAGAAACAGGTATGCAAGGAGAATCTTTGTTTCCCTTCCTACCTTTGGACATAGTTGTATGAGAGTGTGATACTTGGTGATGCCTTTTACGCCTCTGTTATCACAGGAGAAGAATATGCTCCAGGTGGGCCTCTAGTCCCAGAGGAAAAGAGACACATGGACAGAACAACTCAGCCAGCCTGCAGACCTTTGGCTTGAAATGGAGTTGCTTAGTCAGATCCAGACTCAGTCTAGTTGCCACAGCTTAAAGCAGAGCTTCTTAGCTGACTTCAGATCTGTGAGAAAAAATGAGATTTAAACCACTGAGTTTGGAGATAGTTGTTATGCAGCATGATGTGACAACAGCTAACCAATACAGTGTGTTCCCCAGTCTGCTGTCAACGGAGCTGCAGAATCTCTCGGCTCTCAGCCTAGAACCACTCTGATTTGGAGGAGAACATGGTAAGAAAATTCTTGAGAGAGGTGCTCTTGGTGTTTGGGAACTTATGAAATCATAGAGACTGGGGCCTGCTTCTCTCCTGGTTTCTGAAGGCAGGGCACTTGCTGGAATAGCCCACACAAGGTCAAGGAGGGACAAAGGAGGAGAGTGGCTGCGACAAGGAAGCTAAAACACTGGATTGAGTCTATCCTCATTGCTGAAAGTGACCAAAAAGCTACAGATTTACCAGTAAGATATGAGAAAGTGGATTTAAACAGAGCTTAACTGAAGGCAGTGACTAAAAAATAAGTGAAACCATATCTGGTTTATATCCCTTTTCCAATTATTCAATAAATCTGTTCCACTTAGCATTTCTCTCTGCCTAAAAAATATGGTGTCACCTTCAAAGTGGAAATTCCATTGTGCACTCACTCACCTGGAACATCAGTACAATTGTGGGCACTGGTCTCAATATGATTTCCCTCCTGTTTATCTTTACATTTTATTTCTTTGCTTTGTGTCAATCTATTACTTAGATAACCGGCTTTTGCAGGAGAAATCTTTCAAATGGTATTTGAATGTATACATAATTTAAACTTTGTCTCCACGCTTATAGAAACTTTCGAGGAATGTTAGGAATTGAGTCAAGGGTGCTCAACACTGTTATTGCTGAAATTACAATTATTGATGGCCGCAGGAGCAGCTACCTTTCCCTTGGCTCTTCCAACATGCCCAACTCTAGAGGCGTGCTGAGTGCAATTTCTCCCATCCTCATCCCAGTTGATTAGATGGGTATTATTTCCCAAGTTCTTCCAATAATGGTAAAGCAGCGTCTGTTTGGCACTGCCTCTGCATCAGGCGTTGAAGTGAGCTCTTGACATGCATGGCCTCAGTGCCTTCTCACAACAACCCTCTCAGCTGGAATCATGATTTCCTCGTTTGTCAGAAGAGAAAGCTGAGGATCCAGGGTATGAAGGGGCTTTCCCACATCACACCCTCAAGAAGGGACAATGCCTGGATTTGAACCCTGGTCTGCCTGCTTCTAAACGCATATTCATTTGGCTTCATCATTGTCTCCCAGAAACAGAAACCATGTTGCCATCCCTGCTTCTCTGAACTTTTGGCCCCAATCTAGATTGGTCTGCTCATCTGCTCCAGAAATCTGTCCTAGCACCAAATGGCTGGGTTACTGGATTTGAGTGTGATCCCATGGAGACGAAATCTGGCAATGTCGGGGCAAAGGTAAGCACACAGGAAAGGAAAAGACGAATGGCCTTCAGCTGACGTCCAGCCAGCCGCTCCCTTTCCCAGCCTCTGCCTCAGAGACCAACCTGTCAACAGCCCCAGGACAGAGGGGACCGACCCTGCTGATGCTGGGGCTTTGACTGGGGAGCAACCCACGGACATTAACAAAAGAAACAAACACACGCTATTCTTTCACAAAACTTTAGAGTTTACAAATCTCTTTCGTATATTTTGAGCCTTGCATTCACTCTGTGAAAAAAATGTCATTACGCCCAATTGATTTGCATATCTCATGATTTTAAATTCAACTCTCTTTTATTGAAGACCTAGTATACGCCAGGAACTTTTCTGGGCAGGTTGCAGTACAACACCTCATTTAAATCTCACAGAATCTCTGTGAAGCGGAGAGTATTGCTGCCATTTTGAAGAAAAGGGAATTAAGGTTCTAAGCAATGAAGTGACATTCACCACAGCCCGTAAAGTCAGCAGTGGAGTCTAGATTTGAACCCGGGTCATCTATCATCAGACCTGTGCTCAGTCCACGGCACCAGGATGCTACAAGAACTCTCCCCTGAGACTCTGACAGCGCACCCCAGCCTCTGCTGAACGCTGCTGCCCCACGGGCTTCAGATGCCCTGCCTCATTGCTGTGTGTGGAAGCAGGTGATTTATGTCTTTCGTTGACAGGATCCGGAAGGAGTTGTATCTGAGGAACTGAACCCAAGGAGCCTCATTGACACCTTGACCTGATGAGATGACAAGATCTTGAACCTCGAGGATCCTGAAGCTAACACCACAATGGGATGAGACTTTTGGGAGATATTGGGAGGTACTGAGCAAAGTCAGCATGTGGAATAAATATAAATAATTTGTGGCCAGAGGGCAGACTGTGCCACGGCCATTTTAAAGCATCCCAAACTTGTTGATACTCCCTCCATTAAGGGTAGGGATGTCCTCTCCTCTTGAATCTGGACTCTAGGACTGCTTGGCCAATAGAATATGACAGAAGTGGTGCCCTGCCAGGTTCAGGTCCACGTCTTAATGGATTGACAGGTTTCCCTTCCTGTCTCTGGGGACCCCTCCTCTTCAAACCTAGCCACCATTCTGTGAGGAAACACAGGTCACACTGTGGAGAGACCCCTGCGGAGAGGAACTGACAAGCAACTTTGCAGCCATGTGAGAGAGCCATCTTGGAAGAGGTCCCTCGAGGACCACCCCAGCCAACGCTGCGTGGAGCGGGGGGAAGTCTCTGCTGAGCCCTGACCAAGCTGCAGATTCATGAGCAAAATAATGATCATTGTCGCTTTACGCCGCCACATTTGGGTGGTTAGTTGCGCAGTAATAGACAAGCGGAGGCGGTGATGTGACGTCCGCAGAGCTGCTGCTCATTGACAAGCCCGTTGCACCGACCACCATGTTGAATCCTTAGAGTGATCCACTCAACAGATGAAGAAACTGAGGCTCGGAAAGGATAAGTGACTTGCTCCAGATCCCACACCTGTTAAGTGGATCAGCATGGATTTGGATCAACCTGGGTCAATTCTCTACCCTCTCCAGCCCACAAACCACAGGGCAGCAGCACAGAGACAACTGCTGTCTGGCTCCCTGACTGCCTGCTAACCTCTTTCCAGCAAGATCCTGCATGGACTGAAGCACAAAACAAGTGTGCCAGCCGACTCTGTTCTTAGGTCCATGATGCTTATTTGGAAAGAATAAACACATCCAGGTTTGAATTCCAGGGAGCGTTCCCCGAAGTGGGGAGTCAGCTGAGCAACCTTCTGGCTGTGTGACCTTGGGCTCATCACTTAACTTTCCTGAGCCTCCGTTTCCTCATCCATAAGATAAAGACAAAAATGTCAACCTCACAGAGTTGTTGTAAGGATCTCATGAGGGCAAGTGGAGAACTAGCTTAACACAGAATCTGGCCCGAAAATAAATATTCAAAACATTGAGTGTCTCTTACACAGAGGGCTTAGAGTCAGAAGAGTTCTCTTTGCTCATCACTCCTGACCCCAAAGAGAGAGCTCCCCAGGGTCACGATGAAACTGATGCATCCTGGCCCTGAGCATCATTTATTTTAACCTCCTCAAAGATTCAGCCCTGTTCGCCTCCACTCCTGAAGCCCCTCCGGACAAGAACGAAGCTCGAGCCACAGCCACTAAGCTTTGCTCACAGATTCCTCCTTCACGACTGACTGAGCCGATACTGGAAAGAAACATTCTGTGGAATCATGTAAATCCCCACTCATCTTCAAATTGGGTGCTGGAGTGCCTTGGGGAAGAGGTTTTACAAGCTCACCGACTTCGGCCAAGGCAGGCTCCAATTGCTCTTGGGAGATAATTCCGCCTGCACGTGGCAGCGAGACGGCCAGGGGCTCCCTGCCTTCTCACTAGAGAAACGGCTCCCTGGGCTGAAGGGGGACAGTCTCTTCCCTCCAGAGGCAGACAGAGAGAGGTCTTAAGCCGCCTGCCCCCTGCAGCCCTCCCCAGATGGCACAGGTGGATTCAGTGACTCATCGCTCACATTCTCACTTGAACAAGGGATCTCAGATTCTGGTGGGGAGGGCCATCTTGAGAGATAGTGTCTCGAATACGAGGTCAAGGTTGCCTGCTCTTTCCCTCACAACCTCCTGGATTTCAGAGGCAGGGTAATGCTATGACGGACCAAGCCCTCGTTGCATCTCCATGCAAGAAAATGCTTTGTAGTCTGCTGTGCCTCTGGGGAGAGCTGTTATCTTTTCTTGTACCACTGCCTTTTAAAAAAATTTATTTTCAAATCTGGGCTTCACAATAGATTATTCAATGCACAGCCAACTGAGCTGCATGAAGCACACAGCCAGCCCTGTCTATCCCAAGACACTGTGGCCGCCTCATCTTAGATGGCACAACTGCTCACATTGGTTTGAAAGATGACTTTCCTCCCAAGTCATTGGGAGCCCAAGTCCCATTGCAAACATTAGGAGACAGGTCAGTTGCTCCACCAATAATCATAATCATAAAAATTACTGTCTGTTTCTGAGAGTTTAGTCTCCAAGGACTTAATAACCACTATATCACGTACTTCCTGCTTCAGCTCCAAAAGGTAGATCTTATTGTCTGTATTTCATATACGCAGAAATGGGTTCAATAATCAAGTAACTTGTCCGAGGTCACACAGCTAATATGTGGCAGAGTGAGAATTTCAGCTTTGCCGTCACTAACCATTGCTAGGCTCCCTAGGGAAAGTTCTCCTCCGATGGCCGTCCCTGCTACAGAGGGACATGCTATCCAGACTGGCTAAGTGATGGTACTTGCCTTCCTCAGCCATGCTCAGCTGGACTCCTTCAGGATCTCCATCCATAGCTCACCCTTTCCGTGGCCTGAGTCAGTTCAGGGCAGGCCAGAGTCCTGCTCAGTCCTCACTAGCAGATGGTGTCCATTTGTTTTTCAACCTCCACCTCACTCTCAGGTGTGCTTGGGGACAAATGACCTCACAAACTCAGATGCCTAGTGTTTGGGCCCAGGCCACATTCCCTCTGCTGTCTGGGCCCTGTTCACACAGCTAGAATAGATCAGCAGAATTCCTGTTGGAGGATGGAGCCATGACAGACTCCCAGGGGCCTCAATGGGCCAGAATCACCAAATGTTCACAAATCATCCACAATTTCTCTATGAAGAGCAAAAATGATTTGCAGTGTTTCCCTTGTCTGCTGTCCTCTTCTAAGGGAAACTGCCCTACCCACATACGCCACAGCCCCTGAGCTGCCATGTTTAGCATGTGAATACCTTGTAACCCCCAATCGCACTAGGTGTGGACATCTGACCAAAGGCCAGCTATGAGGCTGCAAAACATGGAAAGTTCTGCCCAGAGAAAGGTGAGCTGGCCGATCAGATTTCCACTCTGGGGAACCTGAATGGAAAGATGCAGGGAAAATCCAGTTATTAGTAGCAGAAACGGAGGCTAGGTGGATGCCCAGAGAAAGGCTATGAAGTAGAGCAGAGACTCTGAATAAACTGATGTGATGTGCAAATAAAAATTATGACAATGAGGACTCCCAAGTAACCAGCAGCTCTGAGGAAGACCAAGGACACGTGAGGAAGCCAAATGTTGGCGGAAAGAGAAGCAGCAGCAGCTAATGCTTGCATATAGCTCCGCCGTCCTGGTGGCAACACGAAGATGGAGATCCTTCCGCTGAGGTTTCTGGAGGCACCCCAGATGCAGGTGCCTCACCTGGGAGGCCGGGCCACACTCTCGTTCTCCTGGGGCCTCCCCTCCTCCCTCATGGCCAAGGGCATCCTTATGGGGAGGCCCTGCCATTCTCCTTCCCTTTCTGGTGCTGTCCGTGGACATCTCTCTTCATTACACCTGAAAGAATGCTGCTGACACTCCCACCTCCACACGTGTGTATTTGTGCAGGGTAATTGGCTTGCTTGTAGTTTACAGACTCTGAATTTAATAGATGCTCTACTTTATCTGTGGGCATTTGGAAAACAAGCGGCTGCACGTGTGGCCTGCCAACAATCAAGAGGAGAGTTTACGATGCTGTGCGGCTTTCCTCGTTTTATCTTTGGTTCCAATTTATGCCTTTGTTCCCATGTTTTCTAATTCTACTTTTACCTTCGTCGATTTCACATTTTATAAATCCTTATAAGCTCCTTTCTAAAACAAGGAACAAACAATATAGAAATAAATAAATATTTACAAAGGGATGACATATAAGTCAGGGCCCTGGTGGAAAACAGAATTCCCCTCAGGGAGTTCCAAAGGAGACATGAGAATGCCGTGACCTCTCATGGAGGGAAGGACAGGGTTGAGGGAACTGACAAGGATGGTGAGGTGCCCAGGGATTAGCAAGAGGAGGAAGCCATTATCACCCCGATGGTAGGAGGAACCAGGGAGGAAAAGGTTATGACTAGAGTCCAATGGGTACAGGGCCACGAGGAGAGTGGCGTGCACCGTAGGGATGGAAGGATGCAGACACTTTGAGAGAGGCACTCTAAGGCAGGGGGAGGGGCCCAGAAGAAATGCCCGCCCTCCTTCTCATCTCGCCTTGGGACTTCCTGCTGGTGCTTCCCAACCAGGACCAGGCAGCCGGGAAGTCCAGGTGGTGTAGTCTGTGTGGGTCAGCCTCCCAGGGCACAGGGAAGGACTGAGAGAGGTGGAGGATGGTGGTGGAGGGGGTTGAGAATAAGCAGCCGTGACGAGCACTGGTCTTGGGCTTGAGCTGGTCACAAACAGGGATCGGATCAGGAGGAGCAGGAGTGAAGACAGATAAGTGTTCAGGACCCATGCTTTACAAGGAGAGCAGATGCTGGGCTCACCATGCAGCCTGATGGCTGTCCTCGTGCCATATAGGGCTTTCCTTCTAGGATCCTCCATTTTCTCTCAGTTCTGGAGCGCTGACCTGACCCCAGAGTCCTGGCAATCCACAAGATGCCTGCCCCCACCCTCCTTCCGAGTTCCCCAGCCGCTGGCTGAGGCTCTCATCTTCATCAGCTCCTGCTGTTCTGCTGCTCACGCAATCAGGGGGAAGGACGTCTAAGATGTCTAAGGATGTCTAAGTCGTCATTGCAGCTGATGGAGGGCTGGGGGCTCCCATGCTCTCACTCCCATCTGGGCTGCTTTGTTCCTCATCCTTGAGAAAGCACTTCTCAGCTCAGGTAAGTGCCCAGACTCTCTGGAGAACACACGTCTACACAAACAAGCCCCCCGTTCTAGAGCTAAGGAATCAGCGAGAGACTGCCCACTCTCAGGTGGGCCCACCGTCTCCCACCCCTCATTCCTGCCACCGCTTCAAAGTAAATCCTCACGAATCCAGGCCCATGGACTCAGAGTTTGGGAAAATGCAGAACCAGACTCAGTTCAAATTTATTTGTTACCATCTTTAGGAAAACAAGTGAACTTATCAAAGAAGAAAGCTAATATTTATTGACCACCCATGATGTGGTAGGCACTCACATCCACGACTTCATCTTTACGTTCATTCTGCGAGATGGGCACTGTAGACACTGAAGATCAGAGGGGGTAAGTAATGTGCCCCAAATCTCACTTTTACTGCCTCGCAGAGGCAAGACGGGCTCTGCCTCCCCGGGCTGCGACACATGCTCGGCCATCACCCCGTGAGGTGCTGCTGCCCAGCAAGGGGGCGCTTCCCGCTGCACCGGTTGGGAGGGCAGAAGCCTCTTTTTAATACAACAACCTGACTTATGAAACAGAGATTTTCTGAGCTCCATTATATAGAGCTGGAAATAATAAAACCATACTCCCTAAAATACTTCTACAATGTTCATTATTCAATTATTTGGATAAGATTATTCTGACTTCCCTCCCTCGTGCTGAGGAAAGAACAAGGAGTCCTACTCACTGTGGGTGTGAGCCCACGCATACACACCCCCACATGTACACACGTGCACAAGCACACGCGCACACACGCCACCTCCCCCAAGCCCATCACATTCCACTGCCTCAGCCCAAATACCTCACACCCACCAGGCTGGGACTCACATCCTCTGATTTAAGTTTTAAACACAGAGGTTTGTACAGGATTACAATCTTTTTTTTGGTTGTGGTTGATTCGGATTTCCATTGTCTGAATCATAGCCACGGAATAAATTGAATCTTTTTCTAACATAGAATATATTACTCTTGAAATAGTAGGAAATGTTGATAATTGCCTTTTATTGGACTCACAAATAATTTATAAGTTGGTCCGGTTTGGGGGAAAAAAAAATCACGTCTTTTCTTTCTTCAGCTTCTTCCTGGAGGCTGGCGGCTGCCTCTAAAAATAGCTGCCAGTGCGGGGATGGGCCCAGGGCTCCCCCTCGTGGCCACTGCGCAGGATTGCGGGCTCAGTAAATGGACCTGAAGCACAGACGCCACATTTGAATAATTCTTTCTCCCCTAAGTACACAGAGAAATTTGATTTATTCTTCACAGCCATGTCTGCATTACAGAGCACGTCTCCTTATAAAGTCCATCTGCTCTGAGGATAAGTAAATGATCAATCCCTCATATACATTATCGTGCGGTGAACACTTCTCTGAGGTAGTAATAGCTTCTGTGGTTCTAGCAAATGTCAGGGAGACTGGGAGTTTCTACTTTCCTTAAGAAGATACCGAGGAAAAAATACAAATTGACCTTTACATAAGCAGGGTAACTACTTCCTGAGGGTACTAATGAATGTGTATGGGGTGGGGGACGGGAGGCGAAGGCAGGAGCAGGAGAAATAGAAGGCTGTGGGCGTGCAGGGCTTAGCCTGGAGCCACGCCGCTGCTCACACGTTCTGCCAGCAGCATCCTGAGACGGTGCTCCACAAGGGTGAGGATGGACGCGCTCCCTCTTCCCATGGGCACATGGGAAGACTGTATTCCCAGCCTCCCTTGCAATTGGGAGCCATGTGACTGAGTTCTGCGGAATAGGATGTGGGCCAGTGGGATGTGGGTGCTTCCAGGCCTTCCGCCTACAGCATCCCTAGCGACTTTTCACACTCTCTGTTTCCATCCACATTGATGAAAACAAAGTAATCCAGGATGTCAAGGTCACACGAGGGAAGTGAGCCAAATCCATGAGTCATTACTTAAAGGACAGGAGAGCCACCTGATTCTTACCAAACGATGCGAGCAAGAAATAAACTTAGATGTGCTAAGTCACAGAGATTTGAAGGCTATTTGTTATGGCAGCCAGTGTAATTACCCTGGCTATTAAAGCAAGTCAGTTCACCTCTCTTAGCCTCAGTTTCTCCAAATAAGAATAGGGATGGAGTATGAAGCTGGAGTGAAACTATGTGAAAATATGTGGCACAGATTCAGGGCTCAATAAATGCTGGTTAAAAAGCAATTGTGTCTCACATAAACAATATCTTCATTCTGAAGGAGTATTTTTGTTGTTACGCCACACGTTTCCACTGCAAGAGAAAGAAGACTCAGCTCCAACTGGCAGGCCAAATGGGGATTTCATTGGCCCCAGAGCTAGAACCTCCAAGGGTAGAGTTAAGCTTAGGGCTGTTTTAATCCATCCAGCAGCTTGAGGACTCAGATTCTTTCTGTGTCTCCACCCTTCCTTCTGCCTGGTAAGGTTGTTCTAAACCTGACTCCCGGAAGGGTCAAAGATAGCTGTCAATAGCCCTATTACTGCATGTTCCCAGTCTACTCTGAGAGCATGAGGAAGTCTCAGCCCAATATTCTAAGAAAGAATGCTCCAATTCCTCTGATTGGACAGGCTTAGGTCACACGCTCACGCCTGAACCAATGTGTTGGAATGTGTTGATGACCTGCCAATCAGGACCCATACCTGGAGCTGCGGGTGGGGTCAGCTTTCCTTCAGTCACTTAGGCTTGTGGGGAAAGAATGAAAGCAAACTTTTCTTTAAAGGCTGTTTTTAAGCAGGAGAAAGAGTGTGCAGGGGGAAATGAATGCTACATAGGCTACCAAAAGTGTGTGCTATGCTTGGTATGTTTATTTCCCTTGAAGCAAGAAAGAAGTTGTAGGGGTAGATGGCAAATGCTATTTTGTGATTACTCAAAGTAATCACCCAGCCTTTCAGAAATCTGTGAGTTAACTGGACGTTATGGTTTTCAACTTCCTAACCTCTGACAAGAAGTTCCCTAATATACCCTCGGATATTGACTTCTTGAAATATACTCAGATATTGACTTCCTGTCTCTCTTGACAGTGCAGTGTTAAAAAATCATGTCTCTAAAGAATAATTTAGTTTCTTCCTCTGCCGCTTTCTGTTCCCCTCTTTATTCCCTGTACTTTGTTTTGATTTTGTGCAAGTGTGTTAGAAAGCGTCAGATCCGGCACAAATGGGAAGGATCATTCTTTTCATCTGTGCTTCACGCCTAAAGTGAATCATTCTATGCTTAATCATAAAATAATGAGGCCGACTTTTAACAGACTACTTAGATATCTAAATGAGTGCTGCTCTTCCGAGAAGTCACCTAGAGAGGTGACCTTCATATGCCAATCATGTGGCCATAGCTCAAAGTGTATTAACTATGCCTCAGTTTTAACCAAAAGAAGTGCAGTGGCTGGATTGATCACACTATGCATCTGATTTGGTCCCAAACCCCTGTAAGTTTTTCAAAAAAATGAATCTAGCCTCCAAAGCAAAGACTCGTCTTTTCAAATAACATATCTTGGGATCTGAAGACAAGTCAATGGAGAGTCCCAAAAATATTTTTAATAAATATTAAAGAGTGAACATTCGGGAAGGCACTTGAGTTACATATTTGTTTAAAGAAAGAGACGGTCACACGATATCGCCCTCTTCTACAAGGAAGATGATCTGATTACCACCCCCTTTCAGTCACCCTACAGCTGAATTCTCCCGGCCTACAGGCTAAAGCCGGAATCAATATGCCCTTCAGGCCTTGAGCTGCCGCGACATCCTGCTGTGGCCTCTTGTTGGCGGCTCTCTGGCCCACACACCCTGCACTCCTGCCAGGCTAAAGCTCTCTCCACTCCCTGGATGCTGGGCCCTCTCCAGAAGCCGTGGTCCCCTCCTGCCATCGCCTCTCCTGAAATGCCCTTCTCCCTGCTTTCATTTCATGCTCTCATGCCTCACTCAAGACCTAGGTCATGTGTCGTCTCCTCTGAAAAGTTTTAACCCTTCCTCTCCACAAGAACAGGATTTTGTGACTCTTTCTTTTGTGATCTTGTAGATTTTTTTTAAAAAAAGTTTATTATAACACCACCTTTTGCCCTTGTAATATTTTTATTTATCACATGTGCTTGGCCTCGGGGAGGTTGCCCCCAGATCCATTCCTTACCCGGCCACGCTGTCTTCTCTGAGGCAGTGTGTCTGACCCCTGCAGGCTGCGTGGCTCCAGCTCCTGCACTGGTCGACTCTGCCTGCATTTGGCCAATGGGAGGCACGGAAAGGAGACTGTAGGATGGCAGGAAGGGAGAAGCCGGGGTGTTTTGTCCCTTCTCCAGAAGCCTCAGGAGGTATGCACGCCAGTGGCCATTTCTCTCCCTCAGTGGTTCTAGGCTCTTCTGAGTGATTCCAGCTCCTGGGCCCTGATAACACCACCTCCTCTTTGTCCCTCCGGCCTAGTGGCTTCTAGCTGTGGCTAGTCTCTGGGTTTCTTCACAGTCCCCACTTTGGTCCCTCAGCTCTTCCATCCCTGGTGTAACAAGTTTTCTGTATTGAGTTTCCCATTTCAAACATTTAAAGTGAATTCCATTTTCCTAATCGGACCATGACTGGCACATCAGCTCATCTCCCCATCCAGCAGTTGAGAATTAATGAATGACATCAGTGGATGGATGAATAGAAAACCATGTCTACATGTCATAAATAATTTTTATTTTTCCACTTTCTAAGACACCTTCATGGCTTTTCCTATCAGTCTCTTTTTCCTTCTATGGCCAAAAATATCTTTTTTCAAGTTCTATCCACTTTTCCTAGCTGGATTTCCCAACCACAAAGCCCTTGTTCGAGTTCACCCACATCCAGGTCCTGCATGGCATCTGCATCACTGACAGATGGTGAAGACACTGAGTATGGAGTGAGATCATCAAGATTAGAACAGTTGCGTAATCCAAAATATGGAGGCTGTTGGCCGAGATCCACAGGACAATGGCGAAGGATTCATTATCTTCCCGTTCTTCGGGCCCATATGTGACTTAAGCCAGAGCCAGGCCAATTTACAGTTATTCCTGGAGCCCTGTGCAATTTGCAGATAAAAGGAAGATGCACATTTGCGGCCAAAGTAGGAGATTTGAGTATTAGACTGGCTGCTAAAATGCTCCCCTGTGCGTGAGGCCAGCATACGGCCGGATGGTCTCCTCAGTGCTGCCCAGAGCGTTATTTTATTTCCATGTTCTGGAGGCCAAATGAATATGAACCAGGCATTGGGGAGGGATCTGGGAATGGCATGAGGTTAAAGCTTCTGCTACAGTGAAGAGGATGGTGCAGCCCCCCTTTCTGCCACTGCCTGGCCCAGGCATCTCTTTAATCACTTTGACCCCTCATCGGCCTGGCTGTCAATGATGCTGAGCAGCTATTAAGAAACAGCTCAGCACTAAAGTGAGAAAAGGAAAATAATACAGCTTAGTGAAATCTCACTTGAAAGGCCACATATTTATTGAGGAAACATTTATTGTGGGCCTAGCGCTGAGTTGGATGCAGAGAATAAGAATGAGTAAGAACCAATTCCTGCTTTCCAAGGCCCCGCGGTCTACTTGGGGGAGACAGACACAGGGACAGAGGGACAAAGGCAGCTTGGCAGGCAGAGCTGGAGCCCAGGTGCTCCATGTGCGGCCCATGCACAGCACTTAAGAACACTGCTCTGGGTGAGGCAGCCAGGGGCTAATCCCAGCTCACACACTGCCCAGCCTGGTGACCTTGATCTGCGTGACTCCGCTTTCTCATCTGTAAAAGGAGGACTGAGTGCCTACCTTGCAGTTGTTGTGGGTATAAAGTGAGTTTGTGCAGGAAAAGTTCTTCATATCTCGTCTGATGTGATGTAAACCCAAGGACACTGGTGTCGTCGTGATGGGCACCCACAACCAGGACAAGAGTGAGGCTCCTTGACTGTTTTGTGAGCCCCGGACAATGCAAGGAGGAACCAGGCTGGAAAGGAAGACCACTGTTATGCCACGTGCTGACTCCAGCTCACAGCATGCCTGGAGGGCCCCCGGGAAGCCTTTTAGGAAGCTCCTCAGAAATCCCAGGAGGTGAGGAGTTCATGGAGGTCTCAGAGACGTTATCACGTGGATGTCAACAGGACCAGTTTCGTAGTCACCGTGGGTTACGAGATAGATAAGGAGGGAACTGTGGGGACGGAGGGTTGAGCAAGTCGCCCTGCCTGTGGCCATCAGAAAAGGCGCACTGCCAGCGTCACCTGCCCCGGCTCTGCAGGTGCAGGCGGAATGCACCGGCACGTGGCAGGCGCGCCCGGGACAGCCCTCCAGGTAGAGAAATGGGCTAGACAAACATCCAGAGGCAAGAAATAGCACTGTGCACCCAGGACGGAGGTAACTCAGTGTGGCAGGTGTGTAGGCAGCTGAGTGACGGGGCTGAGGCTGGAGGAGCTCCAGGGGCCGATTCAGAGGAGCATGTGTGTCCTGGGGAAGGGTCTGGACTTCTTCCTGGGGCATTAGAGAGTTAGAGCAGGTTTTGAGTGGTGGAGCGTGAGGTAAGGTTTGACTTGGGGAAGATCTTTTGGGTAACACAAGGGCTCATTTCGTGTGAGGTGGGAGACTGGAGGCAGAGGCACCTTGAGCCCACACCTGCAGCCTGCCGGAGGGACGGAGAGAAACAGACTGGCTGAAGAGATGCTTCTGAGTAGTCTAGTCACTTCCTGAGGTGAAATTAGACTCTAAGTCCCTTGATGGCAAGGAATGCACCTCTTTGTGACAGAAAATATCAAGCGCCTAACACAGGAATGAGCAGAGAGTAAACACTTGCTCGATGTTGTCGAAGGAGGCACAATCAAGTGCGTTTGAGAGGTGAGCATCAGCGCACGTCAGGAGTGTCCAAGCTTTCCGCTTGGGAAAGTGAATGAGATTGATGTCACCTGAGTGTGTTTCGGGGATCAGGACACTGGTTCAGTTGTGGCTTTGTTGAGTTTGAAGTGTCCATGGAACACCCGAGTGAGCGGTCCAGCAGGTAGGTGGGTATGTCACCATGAGTCCTCAACATGCAGATCACGGCCTCGCTCAACACGTTGAGTAGGTCTCCATAAATATGTGTCGAGTGAATGAATGAGTGAATGGGCCTGGAATTCAGGAATGACCCAGACTCCTTGACCACCTTGTACAAAGCAGGACCCCTTGTTATTTTATTCCCTGCTGTTTTCCTTCATAGCACTTACGGGCGTGAGTAATCATATAAGGATTCACTTTAATGCCTCACTCCCTAACCAGACTACGGCTTCCACAGTGGTGAGGACAGCGTGCGTTTTGTTCTTCACTGTGCGTCTTGGCCTAACCCAGCCCACTGTAGAGATTAGGTGAACATATGTTGAATGGATGAAGGGATGGGGATATGCATGTGGGCGTGGGCAGGACGTAGGTGGGAGCAAAGAGAAAGTATGGGTCTTGGTGAGCTGAGAGATCAGGTCAAGCATGGAGCTTTCAGCTTCAAAGTTGCTGGTTTGTAATACTTTTCTCCAAACTTCCCAATTCCCTTCCCCTCCCCCAAATGCCACACTCCCCAAATCGAGCCCTGATCAAGTCCTTTCAAGAGCTTCTGTTCTCTCATCTGCAAAAGGGGATTATTATGAACCCTGCCTCCTTTACTATGTGGCTGTGGGCATCAGGTGAGGTAATTCCACTCCACAAATGTTTGTATAGGTGATTAAATGCTGCAGTGATAAATGCCTTTGAATAAATACAGTGACCTGCATGCTCAGTTCCACCTGGCTTGAAGCAGCATCCTCTGCTCTGGGAGACAGTGGGAAAGGAGATCTCTTTGACACACGCCACCTCTCTTCCCAGGAAGCCCTTCATTTCAGTGACAAAAGACTCTCATCTTGCAACCTGAACAAAGGCCAAATGGCCCGTCCCCTCCAACACCCTCTCAGAGTTGACTGAGATCTGTCACATGGGCTGTGGTGCTGGGGCCTGGCCACATCCCACCTCCCGGCAAGCTGTTGCACCAGCTCTTGGCAGCAGAGCCTGAGCGGCTGGGCGCTCCGATAACGTAGCTGGTGAGCAGAAAAAATAGACACTAACGCAGAAGAGGATGTGTAATCTGTAGGGCTGCTTTCCGGATGACAAAGGGTCAGAAACAGCAACTCCTGAAAGCGGAGACCAAGCTTTTGAAAACTTTTATCCTCCCAAGGGGCCCACTTGGAGACTTGACTGCTGAAGGCAGGGCTTTGCACGAGCTGTTCTCGCCCTCTGGACTGCCCCATCCTTGACCACTTTAGGACTAAGATCAAGCCTTGTTCCCTCCGTGAAGCCTCTCTCTTCACCCTCTGGGTGGAGACAGACACCGCCTCCTCTCTGGAGAGGACGAGGGAACAGACGCAGCCATTCCAGAGTGCCGATTCGGGATCAGCCACCACGTGTAATTCTTTATGTACCTCTGTCAGTTCGTACTCAGAGCCATCTGGGGGGCTGAGTTTGTTAGCCTCATTTTCCAGATCAGGAAACTGAGGGTCAAAGACCCAAGTCACTTGGTCAAAGGAACAGCTACTAAGTGAGTGAGCACCGACTGGTCAAAAATCAAATACTCAGGGTATTTGCTTTCTCCATATTTCTAACAGAGCACTAGTTGTGTGGTTTGTAATTTTTCTGTTCAAAAGTGAGCTCCTCCAGAGCCAGGATCCCCTCTAATCCATCTCCTTGTCTGTTCCAGCTGCCCACTGAGCAGGTCTGGAGGCCTAGGACCACAGGGCCCAGGTCTGCTCGGGCCCTGGGCACTCCTAACCAAGTAGGAAGTGTGGTAGGGACATCTACACCAGCAGGGGAGGGCTGGTGTTAATCTTGCTACTCTGTTGTCATGTCCACACTTCTCTGGGATGAAGTGACTGTCACGTGTGCCATTGTGCCTCACCTGTGGCCCAGCCCTCGCCGTGCATGCCTTGCTCCTCTGACTAACCATCTGCCTCTATTCTTGATTTTCACTTTCCTTTCTGTAAGGCCTTACACCCTAATCTGTGTCTGATGCCCTGATACCTCTTCCAGGCATGGTAAGTTCTTTCCCTGGGTGTTGAAATTCACCCCAGATGCTGCCAACCATCATTCTCTAACTAGCTGGCACCTTCCTTCCCCTGAAATCACAATGATGCCACCCCTGTGAGCTCCAGCTTGGCTACCACCTGTAGCATCATGGTTAACAGATCAATCAAACAGATCTGAGTTTGAACCCAGTTGTTCCTCTCATGGGTTGTGATGCCTAGGGAAGAAACTCTTAATCTCTTTGCACCTCAATTTCTTCATCTATAAAATGGAGGTAACGATACCTTCCTCCTAAGATTATTGAGAAGATTGAGTGGTATATATATTTGGTATTTGTAAAGTAATGACCATTGTGCCTGATACAAAATAAGCACTTCATAAATAAAGGATGCCTCTTGTTATTCCCAGCAGCACAGATCTCGACATGCAGGCATAGCAATCTGGTCTTCAATTCAATCCTCAGGAAGTTGGCTAAACCCACATCAGGATTAGTTTCCTTATCTGCTGACCCAACCCTTCCTATTTCCTCTACTTTTCCTACCAGCCCACTGCCCAAGTTTTACTATTGCTCACCAATTGTTTATAACAAAGTTGTATTAGTCAGAATAAAAGAGGTTATGCTGCAGTAACAAATAATCCCCAGATTTTAATACCTCGACACAGCAAAGACTTATTTATATCACAATCTGGTAATTATTGGACAGACCTCCTTCCTAATTCTCTCAGAAGTAGGGACTCGGGGATCCAGCCTCATTCCATTTTGTGACTCTGCTATCTTAAGCACATGGCTTCTAAGATTGCTGCACAAGGAGCAGAGAGAAAGTGGGAAATGGAGCAGGCCCAGAAGTAACATGCATTAGTTCTTCCCACATCCCATTGACCAGAACATAGCCACACACCCAAATCTAATTGCAAGGGAGGTTGGGAAATACACTCTTCTCACATTCCCAAGAAAAGGAAAATGAACTGGGATTTGAGGAACACAAAGCATTTTCTCTGCCCATCTTACCTCCCTTAATAAAACAACCTCCAAAGCCCCCAACATGTGAGAAGAGGTAGCTATATGTCAGAAACCTGAGTCTTCCATCCTCTTTCCTCCAGGCTCGTCAGCCCTGTGGAGTCTCTCGGTAACCAGTCCTGCAGCGTGCTGACCTCGGAGGACACTGCTCTCCCTCTCCCCTTATTTAACGTTCCACCCCAAATGTGGACAAAGATGCTTCCCTTTTCACTATGCTAGAGCTGAGGTTAAATATCTCACTCTACTAGATTTTACCAAAGATTGGGGGATGACCCATGAGGAACAAGCAGAGAGTAAACTACAGCTGCTCATTTGCTTTTTTTTAAAATGGAGTTTATGCATCTTCAGCTTCAGTCTTGCATAGGACCACCCGCCTGCCACACTCCTGTCCTGCAGCCACAGATCAGAAGCCATCTGACCCCTCCTACCCAGGAATGCCCACGCACATCTTAAGTCCACAAAACAGAGGCATGGCATTTCAGGGGAAGCAGTCAGAGAGAGAAGGGGATGTGTACACGGGTGGAGGAGAGAAGCTTTGCCTCCCTAACTTCCTGCGAGGAAAGCAATTCTAACTCTTATACTTAGATGGAGCTTTCAAATACATACGAAATTAGCTACCCAATTATGAGTCCTAAGTCACATACCAACTGACCTGTGGATGTTGTGGAGAGACCTACACTCCTACATCCTGGCACTCAGAGCCTCTAAGCATGGCAGTCAGGTGGTATCACCATGCCTTGAAGTCCAGACCCAAGAAAACAAGACCCAAAGACAGATAAGAGGGTTTCCTGCCTGAATTTTCCATCCACTTTTCTGGATGATGGGACATTGGAGTGGTTGATATTTGGAACAATTCCCTACTTCCATGCAAGCCCCATTTCCTTCCCACAGACAGGGGAGTGGTCTTCCTTCAATCTCTACAAGATAAGCATATCAGAAAGCATCTTAATAATTCATCTGAGTGATGCATTCATAATGTAACCAGCATTAAGCAGAGGAAGACAGTCTCCTTACAAGAAGCTAGAGGACTGCTGCATTCCCCAGCTACGAGACAGCCCCTGGCACAACGGAGGTGCTCAGATTCTTCGTAAAAGGCCGTTCAAAGGAAAGCAACTTGCCTTGGTTGTGTTTGCTGAGCATCCTTCAAGAAAGCGCTACTAAATTATGATCTACTATTAAGATGGTTATCTAGATAAGCACAAAACTGAGATGTGAGCTTCCTTCAAGTAAAAGAGAAACCAGCTGAATGACAGTTTTCACAAACTGGTAAAAAGGAAGCAGACCCTTTCTTGAAACCACACACCTCCTGGGATAATTTTAGGCATTTTATCCTTAAATAATTTATCTTTAAATAATTGTATACCTTGTAATAATCACCCCACCCCATATTCCGGTACTGTTTAACCATCTTTCCTACCTTCCCACCCGTCCTGTCCTCTGTATGGTGATTATCTTCACTTTTAACTATCCTCTTTTGCTGGCTTTGTATGGTCCACTCCCCAAGTCCTTCTGGGGCATATGGAGCGGAGGAAGGAGCAACAGATTAGAGCAGCGCAGAGTCCAGATAGAGAACCAGACTTGCACTCTGAATGGCCAGGGCATTTGCCTTGACCTTCCTGAGCCTCATTTTTCTTTACTTGTCAAGTAGGGATAACAGCTCTTATCTCATCACATTGTCAAGAGGAATAGAAGAAAATATAGGCAAACCATGTAGCTTGTGACACAATAGACTCTCAATAAATTTAAGTTCCTTTTCTCTTTCCTTCTCTCCCTTTTGAAAGCAGTCAGGATATAAATTATACATAAATAAATTACACATTACACTAGAAATCCTCAGAAATGATTAATATAACCAATAATAATGTTAATATTAATAATAGGTTACTCTAGCAGCACCGTCCTAATTCTGCCAATCAATCTACTTGCTCTGGCTTTGTCATCTGATAACATGGTGCTCAAAGTTTACCCTGGAAAGAGGTGAATGCACAGGATTTCCCATTTTCGGATATTTTTTAAATTCTTTTTTACATCAAAGTGTTCTGCTACAAACCATTACTTCGGGTGCAAAGGGTAAACAATGTTTGCCAAGAAATGAAAGACTGAGACATGAATGGAAACACTGAAAAGCTACCAGCAGTATCTGAGACTGAAAGTGAGGTTGAGAAGCATCAAGAACATGCTGGAAATACTTATTTCCACTGCTCAGCATGCCCAAGAATGGATGAGACCTCACAGGAGAGCATGGACATCATCCCCATTACCAGCAGAGGCAAACTGAAGCCAGGGTCTTGAAAGACAGAAACATCTAGAAGATTCTTAGCCTAACTTCAGCCCAGGCATCTGTCATACTTTCTCACAGACTTCTTTCAAAATTGAGTGTGGAAAAAATTGCTTCAAAGAACGCTTGAAGTTCGCAGATTCTGTGAGTTCATTTGTCCGTATTTCTTTAAGATTTAAATGGAGGCAACCAGAGTGGTTGTGAGTGGGTTCTGGAGCCAGACTGCCTGCACTGGAATGTCTGCTCTTCCACTTGCTAACTGAATCCCCCGAGTCAGTGACTTAACTCATATCCGCCTCAGTTTCCTCAACTGGAAAATGAGGATCATAATAAGGACTAAATAAGGTGATGTTTGTAAGTTCTGGGACACTGTCCCTAGAAGGCAGTGGATGCTCAGTCATTTCCTGGCCCAGTGCTTAAGTGGAGATCCCAGGCAGCGTCTTCCTGGCCTACAGCCAGCAGCAGGCCATCAGAGCACCTTGTGGCTATAGTAAGATCTCATACTTCTTTATTCAACTGAATTATTTATTTCTAAGGTGTAATAAGATCTGGCTAAACTTAGGTCAAACCCCAAATTTCACATCCAAAGCCCTCCCCACCATGTCTGCCCGTTGTTCCTGCCTCTTCTGCCTCCACACTCCCACGGAAGCATGTATGGGCTCTCCTAATGTCAAGCTGGACGCTGGGACCTGCTCCTCGTGGGATGGGGGCTCATGAGCAAAATGGGATCATTACAGGGAAATAAAGCAACGCCACTCCATTTGAACGTCCAAGTGTAGCATACGCATCCTGACACTGACACAGCCACCATTAACTGAGGAGAAGAGAGGAAAGGAAGAGGAACTGACATTGTTGGTGCCTATTTAGTGATAAGCACTGTAGAGATTTTCACATGGCTCATTAATCCATAGCCGGCACCGCCAGTCCTCTTACCTAGTTTTACAGATGAGGAACATACATCACAGAGGGGATCGCTGACATTCTCACAGCCAACAGCTCATGGGGAAACTGAGGTTGGTATCTTGAGGATCTTAAGGTATAAAGGGGGATCCTATGGAGTTCCAAGAGTCACAGTTCTTAAGCCTACTTGCAAACACTCATAACAGCCACCAATAATCAGTGCCTACTCCATCCTATGGCCTCCCACTGTAGCTTGCTCTGACCCAAACCGAAAAGCACAGAGCGCCCAGGGCGGCCAGGTCCTGCAGGTGAGCACCCCTCTGACTTGCTCCACCCCCTCCGCCTTGTAGGCTGGTCTGAGGCCACCAGAGGGAGCCCTTGTGTTAAGAGCAAAGGGCATCTGACTGCCCAGTTATCAGCTGGGGTTCGGAGGAGGCGGCCAGCGTCCTGAGAGCTTCCGTAGATGATTGCTCCATCATATTATTTACAAGTGGACCCCAGACATGGTTGCCTTTGACCTGAGTGAGGGTTGGGTGTGAGGGAAAGTCACAGAGAACCTTTGGCCTGTCCACCGTTAAGTGTGGAGGAGTGGCCTCCAGTCTGATTGTGCGCAGAGCCCACAGGGCAGCAAAGATCAAACTGTGAGCCAAGATTACTGTAGCGGGGCGTGGTGGCCATTGACTTCTTAAAGTAAATGGCACATCATGGCTCAGAAGAGAACAGAAAATATCACTGCGATAACACACACTGTAAGGGTGACTGTTCTGAGACATTTTTATTTCAGTATATGTATATGTGTGCGTATCTGCGTGCTGAGTCATAATGTAGATCTATCTTACAGCGTCATCGATTATTAAAACATGCAGACCTAAAGAGCTTATTTAAAGTCCAGATTCCCAGACCCTAGAGCTGAAGCATTCACTCGTGCCTCCCTCGGGGTCTTGAAGCTTGCATTTTCATAGACTCCCTGCCGCTCTGATGTCAGCCAGGTTTGGGAGCTGCCTGTTACTGGAAGTGAGCGCGCACGCAGGCTGTCCTCACTTTCCCCCTCCTCTCCCCTGGACACGGCAGGAGAGTCTTGTCCTTTCACCAGCGCGGCCCTAGCCAAGCAAGAGAAGTCACACAGACCGCGCCTGGAGGAGAGCGCGGCGGCCTGGCCTGCAGCGGCCGGACCCCCAGGACAGCCGCGAGCTCTCAAGAACCGGAACTGGGGATTGGGTTTCCAGCACCAGCTCTCTCCGAAAAGCAAACAGAAGCGAAAACAGCAACAAAAGAACAAAACAGAAAAACAAAATCACTTTAGAGTCAGCCAGACCTGGTTCAAACCCTGATGCTCCTGCTGGCTACCTCCGGGCCCCGGTGGGCCGGTCAGAGGATGCTCTGAGCCTGCTTCCTCCTGCTAAACGGGAATATCAGCGCTTCCAGGGCCCTGGGGGCCTCACACATAATAACGTATCCAAACGCTAAATACCGCTTGGCCCCAAACAAGTGCTCCATTCTAGCAGCCCCCTTTCCGGCCTCCGCGAAGTCCCCCTGCCAGGGTAGGCAGCTCTGTCCCCGGGGCCTTGGTGTCCCTGTCGGTGAGCCAGCGTGTTGGGACGTTGAGCGGCCGTGGGCAGGGGCCGCTTGGGTCCGGGCTGTCCCTACTGGAGATAACGTTGTCAGCCTGAGCGTCCTGTACTCGCAAGGCGGAGCCACCCCAGTCCTCGCAACTCCCGGCGCCTGGGCACAAAGTGCACCCCCGGAGAGTGACCGCGGGGCCAGCCGGGGAGAGAACCGGGCAGAGCGCTGGCTGGCGGGGAAGGCCCCTCTCCCCGCCGGCCCGGCCCGCGACGCTGGTGGGACCCAGGCGGCCGCAGATGGGGAGCCGCCTCGAGGGCTGCGGGGTTGCGGGGTGCGGGTAGGGCTGGCAGGGGGGCGTGGAGGGGGCGTGGCGGGGGCGGGGGGCGGGCTCAGGCGTGGCCCCTGCGGGGCGGGCGGAGAGGGCGGGCTCCTGGCCAGACCCCGGCTCCGGGCAACTGGCCTTGACTCCCAGGTTCTGCCTCCGGGAAAGCCATGGACGGGGTAAGGCGCGTCAGTCTCTTGTCGTCCGCTGTGTCCCTTCTTGCCGGGTCTGTTCCCCCCGCGGGCTGCCGCGTCTGCCTCCCCGAGAGCAGTCAGCACGTCCGCTGTCAGGCCCCCAGCCCACACGGGCCTTCCTCCCGGGCGGGGGGACGGCAGGGGGTGTGTGCCGCGTCCTGTGCCACCTCGGAGGCTGAGGGCACAGGGGCTCTCGGGAGCGGGGGCGTCGGGGATCCGCTCGCAGCCCGGGGCTGGGCTCTGCCCTGACCCGCAGCCTGGTCCCCAGCGCCCGCTGGCTCCCTGCCTGCGGCCCTCGAGGGCTCTGCGGGTCCGGCCGGGGGCCGCCTTCTCTCCCGTCCGGGGGCAGCGCCGCGCCGGGCTCTTTGGGGGCTGGTGGCTTTACTGTGGGCTCTGCTCCTTATTAGCTGTGTGGCCTGGGGCAAGTGAGTTCATCCTGCTGAGCCCCCTGGGTTCCCCTCTGGTAACATAACATACTAGAATGACTAGTTTGTGGGATGACTGGAGGTGCTTGCAAACAGAGAGACGTCTGGGCGAGTGCCCAGCACAAGGCGGTGGAATTCCCTTGTCCTTGGATGGCGGTGTGCTGTTGGCATAGTTGGAGAATTTCTCCACCTGACTGACCACAGCTTCCTTTTTCCTTCTCCGGTTCGCCACTCCCTCTGTTCTCAAATCAGGGTTTTTTTCACAGAGGGGGCATGGGGTTGCTTCCATGTGGTCTTTATTATGAATTTGGAGTCAAGTCATTTTCTCCTGTGAATCATGTGGCTTCCCTCCCAGGGGTTTGGTTTTAAATCTGGGCAGAGGAACCATTTCAGCTGCTGCCCGTCAGGAAAAGCTCCCCTTTGTCCCCAGGCACGGGACACCTGTCTCCCCGTGGCAGATCACTCCAGCCGGACTAGCTGAGTTTTGGAAGAGAGTGAGCAAGGGCACACTGGTGTCGCCTCCAGCTCCTCTCCTCTGAGTTCTCTCCCCCCATCTTGCAGTTCAGCGGCTTCTGAGGAGTTCCTCCTTGATGGAGAAATGCCAGGCTGAACAGAATTAGTGCTGTTGTAAGAAAAAGAAGCTGACTTACACTTTGCCCTCTGTGATGTGGTGGACATCCACGGCCTCCTTCATTTCAGTTTATCTGCAGCACAACTCAGTGAAGGCGAGGCCGTTTGCCGCTTTTTGTAGGGGAGGAAACCGATGGTCAGAATGTTGTCACTTGCTCAGTATCACAGGGCTGGCCAGTCCCAGAGCTGGAGCATGAACTTAGGTTTGTCAATAACAAATACTGAGTGCCATCTATAAGCCAGGCTGCTAGCAAGGATGACAGTGGGAAAACAGGTAGAATGTTAGACAATTTCGAGAAAAGTAAGAAAGGGCGTGTCAGCTAATGACATTTTTATGGGATAAGCTAATGTGGTTATGCAACTTTTTCTGCTTAGGGAAAGGGAAAAAAGATCAAAAGAGAAATATGGGTTATTTCTCATCTTAGAGGGAGGGTTCTGCTTCTTCTTTTCTTTTTTCTTTAGTGAGGAAGATTGGCCCTGAGCTAACATCTGTGCCAATCTTCCTCTACTTTGTACGTGGGACGCTGCCACAGCATGGCTTGATGAGCAGTGTATATGTCCTCACCTGGGATCTGAACCTGTGAACCCTGGGCCACTGAAGCAGAGCACATGGACTTAACCTCTATGCCACCAGGCCCGCTCCTTACAAGGAGGATTTTGTTTTATTTTTAAAAAGTCAACAAAATATTCATTCCATACGTATATCCTGAGCCCTGCACTGTGTCGTAGGGTCTGTCTCAGGTGCTGCAGGTACAGAAGTGAACCAGTCAAAAATGCCTGCCTTTAGAAAACTTCTGTTGTCATGGAGAAGACAAATTAATGCACATACACTAAGTCAAAGGGCAGCAAGTGCAATGTAGAAACACAAAGCAGGGAAGGGTTTAAGGACGGCGAGGCAGCAGGACAGGCCGCTGTTTTAAATGGGATGGTTTCAAGATAGGCATCAATATAAGGTGACATTTGAGGGGAAACCTGAAGGAGATGAGGGAATTAACCACGTGGTATCTTAGGGAAGAACATTCTACAGAGAGAGAACAGCCAGTGCAAAGGCCCTGAGACAGAAGATGCCTGGTGTGTTCAAGGAGCAGTAAAATGGCCAGAATGGCTGGTGCAGAGGAAACAAAGGAGAGAGTGGTCAGAGGTAGTGGTCAGATCACGTAGGACCCTAGAGGTCATTGTAGGAACTTCAGATGTTCCTGTGATTGAGATGAAAATCCACCTGAGTGTTGTGAGTGGCATAACGGAATGATCCAACTTACGTGTTAAAAGGGTCATCTGGCTACTGTGTTGAAAACAGATGAGAGGGCGAGCAAGAGCAGAAACTAGTGCAGCAGCAGGAGACTATTGCTATAATCCAGGCAAGAGGGCCCAGTGCTCAGACCCGGGTCTCAGCAGTAAAGGTGGCTAGAAGTGGTCAGCTTCTGGATATATATTAAAGGTACAGTCACCAGGGCTTACTGATGGATTGGATGAAAAATGTGAAAGGAAATCATCAAAGGGAGGGATCATCAAAGACACCAAGGAATGAACCCTGAGCGCCTGTGAGAATGGAGTCAGCTCCCAGTGAGGTGACCTCAGGCGGGCGCCTTGTGGGGCATCGGGAGTGGGTTTTGGATGGAGTAAGCTGTAAGTTGGGGGCCGAGTAGGTTTAAGGGAGAAGCCTGTTAGGAGGTATGCTTGAGACACTGTGTCTTCATGGTCTAGCCTCACGTTGGGTGCATAGAGGGTTTAGTATGTATTGCTGTGGTGGCTTACTGTCTGACAGTTTTACTGTTAACTGTGTGGTTTTAAAACTTGGCTCCACATTTTCTGACATTCCTCCCATCAAGAGGTGGAGTTTTTGTTCTCTTCTCTTGAATCTGGATAGAACGTGACTGCTTTGGCCAAGAGAGTGTGACACGTATGACATTGGGTGACTTCAGAGGCTTCCACCTCGTCTGTGAGAACACTGAGGTGTACATCCCTGAGCCCCATGTAAGAGGCTGGAGACGCCTCATGGAGCTGCTCCGGTTGACATTTCCAGCTAGGCCTCACCTTCTCACATTCCCACGAGGCTGGAAGCAGGACCCTCCAGACCAGCCCATCCACCAGTGAGATACCATGAGTGAATTTCATCAACACCCTGGAGAACAGAAGAATCACCCAGCTGAGCTTTGCCCAAATTCCTATCCCACAAAATGGTGAGATATGGAAAGATGGTTACTGTTTTAGGCCACTCTGTTTTGGAGTGGTTTGTTTTGCATCAATAGATGTCTGAACAATTAGATATCCTTTATTCTTTTTAGTTACAAAGAATTGTCACTCTCCCCCATGCACATAAGGCTCAAGGCACTTCTATAAAAAGATGCTTTATTTGTAGTTTAGACACTCAAACAGAGAGGTTGGTGAGTTTTTCTCTTTGTAAATCTGAGAGATCCCCTATTGCGTTCCCTCAGCCAGGTAAGTTTTCACTTAGTCACACAGTCTTGGCAAGAGTATTATAGCATTTTTGAGCTGCGAATGCTTTTCAGTTGGGATGTTTACAAAATGGTACTTGAATTTTGATGAACGAGCTTTAGAGTTGTAGTTGAAAGACCTGTGTTTATGTTTACTTCCGCCTTTTATTAGTCAAGTGATTTGAGCAAATCATTGAATAATAAAATGCAGGAGTTGGGAGATTTCTCAAAGACCAGTCAGTCTAACAAGTCCCATTTTAGCGAAGGGGAAACTGGAGGCCCACGGGATTGGGGGAGGGTGGTTTGACAACAGACTTTGTAACTGCTTATTCACTGTGCCTCACATGTGGCAGATGCTCCGTAAATGTTCTTACTGATTTTGAGAGTAAACTGAGGCAGCAGATCACCAAGCCCTACCCTTTTGTTATGCAATAGATATTTCCCCAACATCTTCTAGGAGCCAGGCCCCATCCTAGCATTTCTGAGGGGGCCTATCATAGATGCTGAGTTTTGCAGGGGAGGGTGTCACGAAAGCAGACGATTGTAGTATTAAATGAAAAGTGGAATGATGAAGAGAGGTGCACGTTTCTGTGGGAGCGCTGAGAGTAGGTGCCTAACCCGGGGCGGGGTTCCTCCTGGCCTCATTGGAGGGACTGGCGTCTGAGCTGAAGGTGAGTGGAGGAGCAGGTGGCATTTCATCAGGGAAGGAGGGGAGCAGAGGGACAGTGTGGACAAAGGAGCAAAGGGCAGCAGTGTGGATGAGAGTTCAGAAGACACTCTTGTAGTTAGTTGTTGATACAGCAGAAAATTAAAAGAGGGAAAGAGAATGAGAGAGTGCGTGTGGCCAGAAGCAAATCCCAAGAAGTAAATAGGGGCCAGATGTCGAAAGACCCAGAATGCCGTACGTACTTTATCCTATAGGCCGACCTAGCCTCTGAGAGACTTCACCTCCAAAATAGGGAGCGTGAATTAAATGTCCCCAAGGTCTTGTCATGCTCTGACATTCTGGGACTGCAGCACTTTCCCAAGGTCATACATGGCTTGTTTTAGACAGAGCTGAGTCTAGAACCCAGATTCTGAGTGCCTGTGAAACCACTTGGCAAGCCCTCAAGAGCAATTTCAGAGGGGTTTTTCCTGACTGATCTGATTGTTAATGAGTAAGTCACAAGACAGGGTAATGTAAAAAGAAAGTGGACCAGCCACCCGATAAGGATCACACTGTAAAGATAGTCTGTTGTTAACAAGCTTGTTCTTGGGAGAGTGGAGTGCACTGGGGATTAAGATCAGATTGTCGGGTCAAAGCTTCTTGTAGCCTCCGGAAATTTTCTGAGAAGGGGAAAAGGGAGGATCATCCAATTATTCACAATTCTAAAGGACTGGCCATATCACTTCCACCTTTGCAGAGAAACTGTGCTGAGAGTCCTCTTGACCTGTGTTGTTTAGTCCTTGACGGTGAGACATTAAGTGACCTGCACAGCTGCAGGGCAGATGTCTGTGCCAGCCGGTCCTCCCTGGCAGCTCGGACCCCAGCACTCACTCAGTGGTACCTTCCCACTGAGTCCGGTCGTCCGTTCTCCAAACCATGCACCACACTTCTCCACCGGAGAGATGGTTCTCAAGGGCAGATCTGATCATGTCACTCCGTGCTGAACCCCCTGGGGTTGCTCCCCATTGTCGGTGGGCTAGAGCCCAAGCCCTTCAGCCTGCTGACAAGGCCCAGGCGCTCCGTCTGCCGCCTCCTGCCCCGCTCCCTCGTGCTCCAGCCTGTTTCTGCATGCACATTCTTCTCTCCAGAGTGCTACTGCACTTCATCAGACTCAGCTCAGATATCACCTCCCTGAGAAGCCTTTCCTAGCCTCTTGGTCACACTTGGTCTTTTCTCTCCTTGCAAGACCTCACCCCTATGAACAGAGCCAGGTCTGGCCTGTGAGATCCCAGAGCACAAGAACTAGGCTTTGCTCCCAGACGGAGCACAGCATGGCGCTTAAAGGCACGGACTCTGAGGCGGCCTGACTGGTTTCAGTTTCTGGCTCTACCACTTACTAGCTGTTTGGCTTGAAGCAACCTACTTAATCCCTCTGTGCCCAGTTGCCTCATTTGTAAAGGGGGATAATAATATCTACCTCTTAGCAGTCAACGGAGTTTCAGATAAAGAGCTTCGAACAGCTCCATGGGCTCAAAGGGCAAGTAATTGTACAAACTAAAATGACAATATGTTACCGTATAATAAATGGACTATTCTGGGTTGAACTGTGTCCCCACTGCCCTCCTAATCCCCAGGACCTCAGAAGGTGACCTGTTTGGAGATAGATAGGGTCTTTACAGAGGTAATCAACTTAAAGTGAAATCACGAGGGCAGGCCGAGCCCAATATGACAGGTGTCCTTGTAAAAGGAGGAACACGGACGTGGAGCCACACAGCGGGAGACGATGTGAAGGGGCAGGGAGAACACCCTGTGAACGAGAAGACAGCCGTGCACAAGCCAAGAGAAAAGGCCCGGGACAGACCCTTCCCCCCCAGCCCCAGGAGGCACCAACCCTGCCGGCTGCTTGGTCTCGCACTTCAGCCTCCAGACCCGCGAGGCGATACATCTGTTTCAGCTGCACAGTCTGGGCACCTTGTTCCGGCAGGGCTGGAAACTCATCCATGGCCCTTATCAGCAAACGAGTGAAGAGGATTAATGTGAACACTGGCTGCAGTGCCTTTCCCCCGTCAGCCAGCCGGGGAGTTGTTTCTGCCGTGAGGTTATTGTGACCTCTCCCGAAAGGGCGGCTGCGCTTAGCTCTTCACAGAAGAAATCTGAGAAGTGTTTCTTCCCACGCTGCCGGGAAACGGGAAGGGGCTGCAGGCGATCTTAGGATCGTGGTCCACACTCCTCCCTCATTGCTGACTCCTCAGATTTGGTTTTTCTCACCTATATAAATCTGAATTAGCAAACTCCTGCGTGACCTTTAAAGATTAATCAAAAGAACTGAACATTTTGTCAGGACATATGAAATACAGAGAAGTTATAAAAAGTACACTTCAGGGGCCAGCCCAGTGGTGCAGGGGTTAAGTTTGCGTGCTCTGCTTCAGCGGCCAGGGGTTCGCCAGTTTGGATCCTGGGTGTGGACCTACACACCGCTTGCCAAGCCATGCTGTGGCAGGCGTCCCACATATAAAGGAGAGGAAGATGGGCATGAAGGTTAGCTCAGGGCCAATCTTCCTCAGCAAAAAGAGGAGGATTAGTGGCGGATGTTAGCTCAGGGCTGATCTTCCTCAAAAAGAAAAAAAAAATACGTTTCAGAGATAATTAAGCAATTTTGGATCATAATACTGGAAAAAACTACAATTTTACTTAAGTGTGTCTAATATTAAATACTTATTTGAAATTCTGTCTACGAGGATTACACAGGCTAATGTATTGGGAAGTACTATTGTAAATAATAAAATCCTACACTAATATTCCCGGTTGTCATCAGAACCCCCCCAATCCAAAATTTGAGCACAGAAGACGTAGAATCCAAAACGCTCTCTGAGTCCTGCTGCCCGCCTGTCGTGCACCAGCCACTAGCGCATCTCAAAGGTCAGTGTGTGATTTAGGTAAGAAACAGAAAACCATACCTGAAAAAGGTTTCTTAACATTTTGAAGTCAATATAGAAAAAGAAAGCAGCATTATTCTTTAACCTTTTAAAGGAACAACAGGAAAGTGCCACCTTCCACACCCTTAAAAATCATCCCAAAGGCTCCTGTGCTCGGCTTCCACGCAGAGCTGGTTCCGAGGACGCGCAGAGGCTTTTTCCCCACATCGTGGGGTGCAGGGAAGAGCGCTGGGCTGGGAGTCTGGGCCTCCGTCTCCTCACTTACTGGCAAGGATTGAGTGAACCAGACGACATGTCTATAGGAGCACGTAGCAGACGTCCATGCAGTCTTCGTCCAGCATGCTAGTAGCTTCTGAGCTGGGGGTGGACAGCTTAGGAAGAATCTGGTGTGTATTTTTCTGCCTCATTCTGATCTACATGTCGTGGGCAAGGGACCCTACTGCCTGGCTCTGTAATTCTCGGAAGCAAATGAATTGCCAATAGATGTGCTAACCAGCTGTGCTCTTAACGCCCCTCAGTGCCCACCACTGTGCCTTGCTGAGTGACAATTTGTTGAACTAATGTCCCAGGAAGGAAGAGAGACGATCTTGGTGGAAGACACACTCTCTGTCAGTCCCTGTGCCTACATGAATTATTTCATTCAAACCTCACGAATCATCTGAGGGAGACCTTCCCTCCATTTCACGGATGAGGAAATGCAAGTTCTTTGGGGTTACCTGATTGTGTCATCATTATTATTAGCAGCAGGAGCAACTAACACTTACTGAGCGTTTATGTATGTCAGGCATGATTCTAAGTACTTTGTACGTGTAACCTCAGAGCACCTCTAGAGTAAACACTGTCATCAGGCAGCCCATTGAGAGATCCAGAGAGGTTGATTAACTTGCTTAAAGTCACACAGCCAGTAGGTGGTGGCACTGGGATTTCAACCCAGAAGCTGAAAGCTTACAGGACACACGCTATAAGAGTTCCTTTCTCCCAGAAACTCTAGAATAGTGGTACCAGCCTATCAAAAGCACAGAGCTAGCTGAAAAAGGAGAGACATCCCAACACACCAATGCCGTGAAACCCAAGGACACAACTTGCCTCTGGGTCTCTGCTTGAAAATCAAAAGCAGTTTTGCCCATATGCGGCCCTCAGGGGAAATGGCATGGTTCAAACATCCCTCCTGTTCCTCAAGTCTCTCTTCCAGAAAATACATCTCTTCATAGCATGCATTCACAAGGAAAATCAGTAATAAATCTCCCAGCAGAAAAACAGAGCCTGGCGACACCCTCCATCTAAAAAGTTGTTTCAAAGTATAGCTGCAACTGTTCGAGTACTTTCCAATTAACTCCTTAAAATATCAGCGGGTGACGGCATTCATCCTTCCCTCATGGGGTATAAATGTCCCTATCTTCCCCAACACTGAAGAGAGATTCATGTTGACTTTTAGCTTCACAAGACTGACTTAGAAGACAATACTTAGCTTCTAGACTCGCTGTTGGGAACGTTTGCCATAAAACCCTGTGTTCTGCTCCTCCTCAGGAGTGCAGTGTGGAGCTGGGGGCTCTGAGGGATGAGAAGGAATCCCAACTGTCGCCTTTCTGTGCCCCCAGCACGGGTGAGGGAGGGCCATATACACCCAAAGGAAGCGTGTAGTGCAGGTTAGGAGCTTGGGCGAGGGTTCCAGAGGGTCAGGTTTAAGCCCCGCCCCTCGGGACATGAGCTCGCTGGACTTCAGTTTTCCTATCTGAAAGGTTGGAACAATAACATCTGGGCAGATCTTGTTAAAATGGTTGAAAGATTTGCATAAAGTGTCTTTCTCGGCTTCAGTTCTCCCCCCCAGACAGGGAGGAAAAGTACTGCTTTCAGAACCAGTCTTGGCCCTGGCAGTGAGTCCGTGTGGCTTTGCGCAGCTCTTCAGAATCTTAGTCTGTGAAATGATAGGTTGAATCAGAGAGTCTTCAATCACCACTGTGAGTGCTGACATTCACGGATTTGACACCTGACCTCACAGGAGGATTTCTGGGTTATGGGGAGGTGGAGAAGATTAGTGGTGGTTATTTCATTTATTGGCAAACCTATTGTTTTACTCCAGGTAGAATTGGAAACAGCTCACAGCTTAATGTCTCCATGCTTCTTGCTGCTTCTCTGGCTGATGAACAAACATGTAGTATGATAGTCAATACTGAGCGTCTAATAGCTTCAAGGCAAACACTGGGTTCAAATTCTGGTTCCATGACTTTCAACCATGTGTTGAGATGGTGACATCACTAGATGACGGTCCTTGAGTGAGTGTGAGGAGCAGAGGCCCCTCTGACTCATGTCAGACTTGTAGCATGTGTGTATGTGAGAAAGAGAGGCCTTTAGGTTAAGCCATTGAGATTTAGGAGTTGCATGGTTATAACAAAACCTAGCCTATCCTGACCGGTATATACCCCAAAGCGTTCTTTGCAGAGCATTTGTATTAGTTTCCTATTGCTGCTGTAACAAATTGCTACAAACTTGGTGGCCTGAAGTACCACAAACTCATTCTCTTACGTTCTGGAGGTCAGGAGTTGAAAATGGGTCTGCAGGGCTGCGTTCCTTCTGGAGGCTCCAAGGAAGAGTCCGTTTCCTTGGCTTTTCCAGCTTAGAAGCCGCCTACATTCAATGGTCCATGGCCCCTTCCTCCAACTTCAAAACCAGCAGCAGAGCATCTTCTCTCCTCTCTGGCCTCTGCTTCCATCCTTATATCTTCTAAGACTCTGGCTTTCCTTCCTTCCTCTTACAGCAACCCTTAGAATTACATTCCACCCTCCTGGATGATCCAGGGTAATCTCCCCATCTCAAGATCTTTAACTCAATCACATTTGCAAATCTCCTTTTATGGTGTAAGGTAACATACTCACAGGCCTGAGGATTCGGGCATGGACATTTTTGGGAGGAAGTGTCATTCAGCCTATCACAGTCCTAATTTATCCTGACTGTTACTCACCCCAAAGGTTTTTTTTCCAGAGCATGTGTCACAGTTGTAAAAAGGAAAGTTACTTGTGTAAATATCTATTTAATTTCTCTCCGTCTAGGTTGTAAATTCCATTAGGAAGAGGCAGCGCCCATTTCTCATTCACTGTTGCGTCTCCCGGCGGCATAAATGGTTAAATAACAGCAATGATGACAGCAACAACGAGATGGCATTTCTTTGGGCTAGGCACTGTGCTTAGCCCTTCCTATGAATGATATAGTTTAATCTGCACAGCAGTCTGGCAAGGATAAGTAACGTTACTGTTCCTGTTTTCAAGTAGAGAGACTGAACCTCAGTGAGTTTAAGTAACTAGCCCCCAAGACCACACAGCTACTAAGCGATGGATCCAGGAGTTGACCCTGTCTGACCCCAGAGATCTTTCATTTAACAGGCAAGGTGCTGAGGGCCCACAAAGTAAAATACGATTTAGACCTTCCTTAAATTTCTCAGAGTTTAATAGGAAAGATGTCCAAAAGTAACATATTTAGAATACAGCGTGACAATTATAAAGTAATGTGAACAATGACATTATGTTCAAGTAACTGAGGGAGCAGAGGAAGGAGGTTTTAACCCAACCTGGGTGAGGCAGAGAAGGCTTTCCCAAGGGAGGCAGTTTCTGATTTGGGTTTTAAAACATGAAAAGCGTTCACCAGGAATGGGAGGTAGGAGAGGAAAGGTATCCCAGACATAGGGAACAGCATATGAGAGGCAACTAAGGCAGAAGGGGCACAGTCTGTTTGGGGAGGCAGGGACAGTGGCAGAAGAGAAACATGGAGACTAGCGTGCCTCTGCTAAGGACTGGACAAGTACTAAGGTGAAGAACTTGTGCGGGCCGACGGGAAGGATGCAGCAGACACCGAATTAACTAAGTCCTCCTCTCACGCTGCTTATGAGCCAGTGGCTATGTGGTTAGACAGTTACTTCATTTCAAAGTTTGAGATAGAGCTTCATAGAATCATTGGAATGAGTCCTGCTTTAAGCCATTCCCCTCTTTTTTCCCCCAGCCCTCCCTGAGATTTATTCATCAATTTAGCATGTAAGTTTTGAGTACACGCCATGTGATATGTGTTGTGTTAGACACTGAAATCCTGAGCTAATTGCCCTTTGTCTTTGGTAAGCCAATTCCAAAGATTACTTGCTCTTTCTACCTGGAAAATCCTTTTGTGTCAGATCTATAGCATTTATACATATGTTCATATAGTGTCTTGAATCTGTATTGCATTCTGTTTATTTTTTATTCTGTTCAAAGCATCCTAATATTTCACTTTATTTGATATTTATAGGAATCTTGTGAGGTAGACAGGACAAATAGGATTATTTGCATTTTAAGTATTACAAAAAAAGAATGGGATTTTCTGTCTTTAAATGGTCAAGAGATTTTTAGCACTTCCTCAGGCCATGATAAGTTCTGTGGGTAATAACTAATTTCTCCGTGGTTTTATAAGATTATCTTCATCGGGTCAACATGACTTTATTAGCTGTTTACTCTGTGAGCAGTACCAAGTTAGACCCAGGGATTTCTAATCCTCACCACAAATTTTCTAAACCAGAAGGTATCCCATCCTCCAGATGAGCAAGTTGAAGCTCTGAGAAGCTAAGTGACTTCTCAAAGACCACAGAGTGACGTAGCAGATATTCACATCCTGGGCTGATTCCAATTTTATTTCTGTTTTTAATTTGGCCTCAATGAGTCAAAAGCTTGCACATTCTTCTTGAGGACCCAAGGTTATATACCTTAAAAGTCAGAAAGCTAGATCACCTCTCTCCTGGTTCTCATATTTCTTCTCTCAAAGCTAAGCAATTTGCAGTGTTGTTTATTTCGTTTGCCAGCATCATCTGTTATTAAAGCCTTATTATTTCCTCTTGTCAGTTAACACAAAGAAAAATCTCAGTTAATATTCCATGAAGCCATGCATTCTAGTCAGTGGGGCCTGCCTCATCCTGCCCTTCAGTTATTCTGGCTGTTTACCTCAGTATCTCAGAGATACCTTAGTATCTCTGAGCTAAGTAACAAAGTCTGACCCAGCACCCATAAGATCAGTTCAAGGCCAGCTGCATCTAGTTGCCTTTGTCTTTGCTTTTTCCTTGCTAGGATCCCCGTTAGTATTTTCCAGATTTAGCTGACAGTAAGCTAAGAGAAACCTCCAGGAGGGAGTGCAGATCGGCGTGCGATCCTAAGGGAAGCAGAACTGAATGTTTGAAGGCTGGGCCCTGTGTTGCTGTCCATTGTTCTGAACTAGCATTGTTGGCTGGGCTGGGGTATAAGGTGGGAAATGGAGCAGAGATTGGGGGGAAGAGGGTGATTTCACAAAATGAGTAGAACTAAGGGGTGGACTGGAATGAAAGTTCCAAGAAAACCCATGGATACTTCATGTCAGTGAATGCAGACAAGGGAGGTCCAAATGGAAGCATTTCTGTTATTGGAAACTAAAATGACACCATCAGCACGGATACAGTTTTCCCATCTGAAACCATCAGGCCGATTAATTCTGACATATTTCCTAAGCGTGTACTTTTGCCAGAAATAATCATTTCATCACTGTCAAAATCACCATGATAATCATGGTGATCGTCATGGTCCCTCTCCTCGTGGTCAGCCTCTTTATCCATATCACAACCATCCTCATCGAAATGGCATTACTGTGGGCCTCCTTTGCAGCAGGCACCGGGCCAGCGTTGATGTCCCGGGAAGTCCTATGATGTGAATAGTTGTATCCCCATGTTACTCATCAGGAAGTAGGGAACAGAGAACTGAAATGGCTTTATCAAGGTGATAGAGCCAGAATTGATAGAGATAGGATTCTAGCCTAAGACTTCTCAACCCCAATGCCCACATTCTTAACCCTGTTGCTGCACTTAGAGTCTCTCTCCTCCTAGGGAGGAAAGGAAGATGTAAAAGACCAGAGCAGTGTCACGAAGGCTGCAGCTGAGGGAAGGACGGGGTTTCTGGGAGTGCATGGGAACCACCACCCCTCACTGCACACCTGGTGGGAGGCTCCCTCAGGGAGCTCCAACTGAGCTGAATCAAGCAAGACAAACACATTTCAGATGATAAAAAGGGCGCAGAGCATTCCAGGCAGAGGATGAAATGTGTGCAAAAGCGTGGAGGCATTCATTTTTTCAGCAAATATTTACTGTCTTCTTTGCTTCGGGCTCTATGTTGGAAAACTCAAGGGTGAATAAGAGAGAAAAGAGTGCATCCAGTGCAGGGATAAACTAGAGGAGATGAGACTGGAAGCTTCCAGAACACTAGGTATTTAGAGGGGGAGATGAGAGGAAAATAAACTGTTGGTTGTATACCCGTATTATGTTAACAATGCATTTTCACATGCGTAGAACACTACCTAGTATGTAATAGGCACTCAACTAGTTGTTGAAGGAATGATCTCTGTTGACCTTTAAGACAACCTGTTTGCCGATAAGTTCCATGAGCACTGAGAACATTTGTTCATCACTATCATTCCTTCCATCCACAGCGGGGCCACAGGGTTGTACAACTCCAGGGGATACTGTTCACCTGTGGTCCACCTGGTAGTCTATGTAACTGTGTGATCACACATGACTGGTGCCCCCGCAGATGTGCAGCTTGATAGCTGGGCTCACATCTGATATAGAGGGCTAACATTTGTTGACTGAAAAAGCTAGTGAATGAAGAAGGCAGGAAGGGAGGCTTGACAGAGATTACTGTTATTCAGCCTCATATTCATGCAGGAAGCTTTAGTTAACTCTCTGCTGTAAAGCGGTGCACCTGTCCCACAGGTGAGGAAGAGATAGAAAGTGCCTGCCTCGAGTCACGCATCTAGTGAGTGAGCCAAAAGTGGACCCAGGCCTCTCCTGGTCAGTGCTCTTCTACCACAGCACACGGTTTCTCTGTAAACCCATCAGTTCCTGGTTTCCTCCAAGGGGCCAAGGGTGCTTCTTTCCTAGGAAACAGCTGGCCTGCAGAATGTGCTGTTGGCCCCACACATCTGGCCCCCTCCCAAGGTGAAGGAAATCGGGAGGTGGGGCCGGGAGCCTTTGTTGGGGACTGCTGTGTAACCAGCTGCTGCTGTAAACCTCTCTCACGAGAGGCTCTGGCTGCACAAGTTCTTTGAGGAAAGAAGATCCTGAGGTTTGGTGAGTGGATTAGCAGAATACATATTGAGAAAGACAAAGACCGTCAAGCATCAATTTTGTCTGAAGCAATGTTGTCCCAGATGAAGGGCCTCGCAAACGCTGTTCAGCTGTATTTCTTGGCTGTTCACAGGCAAAAATGGAGGTGATGATAGTTGGCAGAAAGAGCTCGGGGATTGAGGTCAGAGGGTCTAGTCAGCCATTTATTAGCTCTTCAATCTTAGGCGAGTGACCTGGCCCCTCCAGCTTTAGTTTCTTCATCTGTAAAATGGAGTGATCACTTCTCCACTGCAGCGGGGCTGGAAGGCAAACGAGAAATCTAAGAAAAGGATCTCCCCAGTGTGGCAGAGTGAAGAGCTTGAGTGTGGAGATCAGACTGGATTTTTTCTTTTTTTTAAAGACTAGCCCTGAGCTAACATCTGTTGCCAATCTTTTTTTTTCTTCTTTTTCCCAAAGCCCCCCAGTACATAGTTGAATATTCTAGCTGTGGGTCCTTCTGGTTGTGCTGTGTGGGACGCTGCCTCAGCGTGGCCTGATGAGCAGTGCTAGGTCTGCGCCCAGGATCCGAATTGGTGAAACCCTGGGCCGCCAAAGCAGAGCACGTGGACTTAACCACTCGGCCACGGGGCCGGCCCCCTGACTTGATTTTTAAATCCAAACTTACCTCTGACAGTGCTGCAATCTTTGACAACACCAATATTAATAGTAACAATAATGATAACAGGTAGCTAGAACATATAGACGAGGTGCTGTGCTGAACACTTGACCTAGATTGTCTAAATTAATGGAATAACAATAGAGTAAATACTAACATTGTTGCCATTTTATTGAGGAGAACCAAGGTGATGGAGGTAAAGTTCAAAGTCACCGAGCTGGCAGAGGAAAGGCCAGGATCCAAACACAAATCGTCTGACTTCCCAGGGCACGTGGTTTATAATCTCTGAGCTCAACTGCTCTGCCTCCCCAAGTCTCAGTTTTTTAATCTGTGAAGTGGGGACAGCATCACCGACCCTACCAGCTGGATTGTTCAGAGAATCCAAGGTTCTACCTGGAAAGCACCGATCGCAGTGGTACAAGCTCAGCAATGGTGTGGGGTGAGCCCGTGGTGGCTGTGGTGGGGGACATGATGACGATGGCCGTGATGATGACTATCTCTCCAGATCTTAGAGACAGCTCCCATTGCTATTGGAAAAAGAAGGTACTAAAGAGATAGGAAAACAGACAGGAGCTGCTTTCTCTTCTTTAAAAAAACAAACGAAAAAAATCTAACGCCTGTAAAATCTGTCTTGATTGAATTTAGAATGGTGTCTTTGATTTCTTTTACTGTTTCTTCATGGAGCTGGGACTCTAATATGAAAAACAAATCTAAGAAATTAAGATGGCCACACTGGCTAAGGAGTTGACATCAGATGCTGTAGGGTGAAAGCAATAAAGTAGCTCAAAGAAGTTATTCAACCCTTCTCTTTTCAGTCTTCAGTAAATTGCCCTTTAAATGAAACTGGCCTAAACCCAAAGGACGCTGCGCGGCTGTTCCGTCTGGGGCGCGAGAGGGCAGCACGCGGAGCGGGAAGCCCTTCAAGTGAGGATGCTCCGTGGGCGATTTTTCCAACTTGCCAGCATCCAGTTTCTTGAGAACCTTCCCTGTTCTTGACCCAAGTTTCAGTGCCAAACGAGCATGGGGAACGCGTTCAGGAAGGCCGGTCATGGGGTAGTTTGAGGACTGGCCTGTTTGCAGAGATCATAAATTCTGGCTTCAGACCCTTATCTCCAGATGGCTAAGTCACACTTGAGCCCCTTTTCTGGGAGCTGCATCTTGCACTTGACATGTGAGAATGTATGGCCCAATTTTTCCTCTGAGACCCTCACTCCTACCACAAAATGCAGTTACCCAGCAACGTCAATCCTGAACCCGTTGTGGGGTTTTTGGATTTTGGTTTTCTGATTTCCTAAAAGGCATCATAAACCTCATTTGTGTGAAATGAATAGCTATCCTCCTGTTTTTCACTGTGCTTGAGTGAGGGGATTTGGAGGTTGCAAAATATCAATTTCTAATTCACCATCTCCCTGTATAATCTGTGAAGGGTTTTGTTGTTGCTGTTTGGTTTGGGTTTTTTTGTTTGTTTGTTTGTTTGTTTGTTTTGCTGAGGAAGATTCACCCTGAGCTAACATCTGTGCCAATCTTCCTCTATTGTTTTAGTATGTGGGCCCCCAGCACAGCATGGCTGCTAGCAGAGCGGTGTAGGTCCATACCCGGAAACCAGACCCAGGCCGCTGAAGCAGAGTGCACTGAACTTAACCACTAGGCCTCTGGGACTGGCCCATGAAGGCAGTTTGAACCATAAAAATGAAAACATGTGTTGATAAGTTTGTTTTCAATGGCTCACAGGGCCTTTCAGGGTGCTGCCTCAGCCCCACTTCTCATCCTCCCCATCTCACATTCCAGTCCCCTCACCACTTTGGAAACCCACACATGCCAGGCCCTCTCAGGCCTCAGGTCTTACAGATGTCAACTCTACCTGTAAGGCCCCCACCCTTCTGACAGTCACACTCCTATGTCTTCTTCATGTCTTTCTCCAGGAAGGTCTTGGCTCACCTCACACCCTGTCAGGCTTGCCCTCTGCCTGCCCTGGTGATGCCTCATCACAGCAGGTGCCATGGGTGCTGTCAATGTCTGTTTACTTGTCCCTCTTTTCCATAGACTGTGTACCCCATGAGGACATGGCCTGTGTCTGGCTTATTCATTTATGTTACCCCATAGTAGGCATGCAACAAATAATTGTTGGATGAATTTTGGAAAAGACAACTGGAAACCTGTCCTTAGAGAAAAGGCATACTGGAGCATAGAGTCCATTTGAAAACGTCTCAGACATTGGTGTCAGGGCTGGGTTCTGACCTCAGCTCAGATGCTCATTAGCTACGTGACCTGAGCAAGCTTCAGAAAACTCCCATCCTTGGTTTCATCCTCATCTTCAGGGACACAGCTCAGAAGCCCATTGTAAGGATTATAGTAATTGAGACGAGGTACACTTGTTGGGCTTCACAGTATCTGGAAACATAATAACATAATATGATGTAACATAATAAGAATTCAATGTACCTTGCATATTCTTTTATGTAGAATTACTCCCCATTTTCCTCAGTTTCCTCCACGCATAAATACATCCAAATGCTTTCTAATTAGCTCTGTTCAATTCAAAAGAACACATATTGTCCATCTCTGCTCTATGTGCCTAGGCACAGTGACAGAAGCACAGGTGAAAAAGAATCCATTCTGGTCCATGCCCCTGGAGACCTCACAGTGTGAGTGGGGTGCAGGTAAAGCAGATACATAGGCGATGATTTTAATAAAATTAAATAGATGGAAAGCTGGAGGTAAGCAAAGGTGCTTAAATCATGGAGCAGGTCTCCTAGCCAACCTAAGTGCTGGAAGAGGCTCTGGGAGGGATGGACAGCTCAGCTAAGGCTCAAAAGGTGAATAAGTTTAGCCAGGTGAATAAGTATGGAAAAAGTGTTCCAGGCAAAGGGAATGGCATGAACAATTGTACAGAGGCAAGTTCAGTTTTACTGGAGGGGTGAGTTAGAGGCAGGAAGTGGTGGGAAATGAAGCTGGAGAGGGAGGCAGGAAAAGATCAGAGGGCATTAGGTATATGGCTAAGGAATGTATAATTTATCATCGGGGTCACAGGGAACCATTGAAGGGTTTGACAGGGGAGTGACATGACCGGAACTGCAGTGTGGAGGCATCATTGCATGAACTTGATTTGTAGGTCTCCAAGAAAACCCTTTTAAAGAACATGCCCTCTAGTCATTACTGCAGAAATCCATTCATGCATTTCTTTCAATATTAGTTTGGCAAATATTGAGTACTTACTAGGAGTAAAGCATCATGCTTGAGCCTGTGGGCTCTACAAAGGCAAGTATGTTTTTCTACCTGCTGTCAGGAAGTTTGCAGACTCTTAGGGAAGATGAGGTATCTACTTGAGTAACTGTGGTAGGACGTGAAAAGTGGGAAGAGGCATAGGACTAAAAGAGATTTGCAGATGAAACGCTGTGGCATGTTTCCCAATCTATTCCTTGGACCAGATGCTGGGCTGGCTACACAATAAGCACTCAAGGTGATTCATAAGATACAGACTGCCCAGAGATTCTGTTTCAGTGGGGCAGGTTCAGGAGTCCTCAGGACATTTCCAATGCACCTCTAGATTTAAGACCATTGCCAGAAGAGGTCTGGGGAGGAAGAGGTTGTTTTGAAGGGGCCACTGATGAAGTGGCTTCCTCGAGTTGGAGCATTTGAGCTATGCCGAGAAGGACGAGTAGAACTTGGACAGTAAATGTCTGGCAGGACATTCCAGGTGGCAGGTGCAGCCGAGGACATGGTGAGATGCACGGAAAGAAGGCACACAGTTGGGGAACCCTGGGAGTTCTTCACAACTGTAGCATAAAGAGGTGTAAGCGTGGCTTGGATCAAGGAGGTCAAGGAGGTGAAGGAGTTGATATCATAATTGACAGATAATTATGAAACTTTGTTAATTTTTTCAAAAATGGAATGACATGACCAGAACTGTCTTTTAGAGCCATCAGATCACTGAAGAAATGTTTGAGCAAGGCCCGGTCACCAGTTAGAAAATGATTGCAAAATTCTGAGTAGAAGATGACAAACTGGATGAGGAATAACCATAGTAACAGCCACCATTTATTCTGCCTGGAGTTAGGATAATTGTTTTGCTTTTTTCTTCTTCTTTAAGCCTTGAAAGAACCCTAGGAATGGATAGGAACAAGTCTATGATGCCTTACCCACAGTTCCAAAATCCAGTAAGCTCTGAAAATCACTCATTTTTCATATCTTTTTTGGTATCAAAAGCCTACCTGAACTGACATGAGACATTTTGGGGTCTTTATTGATCCTACATTAGATGAACGCTGATGTTTTACTACAGAAATAGCACCACGTCTGACCCAGCATGCTGCCTCAGACCACACTAGGGTTTATATATATGGAATTTGTAACATATTATCTTTCTAAAATTGGACAATTTCTAAATTCCAACGTACATCCGGCCTAAGGGTTTTGTAAAGGAAGTCGAGACCTAAATTAGTGTTGCTTTGCAGAGGCTGAAATTAAAGCTTAGAGAACCCAAGCAATTTTCCGAAGGAAGGAGGAAGAAGTGGAGCCCAAGCTATTGTGGAGGGGAGGTGTGGATGGAAGAGATTTTGTGGAAGAAGGACTAACACACAAGTTTTCATGTCAGATGCTGGAGAGATGATTACTTGTGTTGGTGTCAAAGTACTATTTGAATTCTTGGATGAAAGTTCTAGTGGCTCTGTGACTAGTGATGGATGGGCAGAAAGGCCCTCAAGAAGCAGGTGGAGATGAGAAAGCGGCAAAGTGATATGATACTCAATCCACCGAAAGGCTTTCTGCACCAAAGTATCTTCTCTCGCATGTTATCCTTCAAAGGCAACTGAAATTTCTTATTATTTCTTTGAGTGAAAACTTTGAAGGACCTAAATGAAAATGGCTTCTGGGGAGAATAATGGCTTTCTTCCTCCAGCTCACTTGCTCTATGCTCTGATCTACTCACCTGAAATACAGTGGGCCTGTCTGTCTCCGTGCCTCTGCCTCTGCTGTTCCTTTAGCCTAAAACGTCTGCATAGTCCCTGCTCTCTCCAGAGAGAACCCGCTTATCCTGCAATCTTACCTCCTTTTGAACGGATTCCCTGAATAGGCCAAGCCAAACTAATTCTTCACTTCACTGTGTTTTCATTGATATTATGCATAGAGCGTGGTTGGGTAATGATTTACATAACTGCCTTCACTGAAGAGGGATCAAATGTTTTGAATTGCTCTGCTTAGCTAGCCTAGCTATCAGCTGAAGAGACAGTGATGGAAAGACATGGTTTGTGCACTGGAAAAAGGTTGCGTTTAGTGGGAGAGCCCGAGCAGTAAACAGTTGTGGTGAGTGAGGTGTGATCAGCACTGAGACAGAACTGAGCGGAGGAGGCACTTGGCCCAGAACTGGGGGAGGCCAGGACATTCTGGAAATAGTCCCCTGAAAGAGACTTACGTGAGCAGGGAGATCTAAATGAGACTTAAGTGACATACATGTCTAGTGTGTCACTGTCCTGCTCACAGCCCGTAGAGGCTTCCAATGCCTACTGAATAAAATCCTAATTCCCTAACTTGGATTCCAAGTTTCTGCATGCTCACACTCTAATAGAAAATTCCAGTTCTTACACCCTATAAGGTGGGAGCACCCTGCTCGCTCCGGGTACTGATAAAGAATCAGAGGAGAATGTAACCAAGGTCAGAATTCTAGGCGCATTTTATGCTTTTATCTGGGCACAAGTAACTATGAAGTGGGAGGGTAGCAAGAGAGTTGATATTGTGCCAGAGGGATTACAGTGATTGTCTATGGGATCTAATCTGGGGACGTGGGGAAATGAAGACAACAGGTGATAGTGGATGGGGAAGAGATATTGAGGCCCAGGGATTAATTTAACAGGGCCAAAGAATTTCTGGAGTTGGGGTACCAGACAGGCAAGTGGGTGAGATAGGAGGTGGTGATTCAAGAGTAGGATACTTGGAATTGATATGTGGTAATGGCAAAGTCTAAGGTGTAACCATGGAAATTAGTGGCCGCGGTAGGGCGGAAGGCGAGATCATCAGAAAGGAGCCCAGGGTGTTGGAAGGATTATCCACATGGATCCTGACTTTGCTTATTGTCATAGGAGCAGTAGTGGAGGGAGAGGAGTAAGAAGCTGCTAAAATCTTCAATAATGAAAGGGAGTGACCAGGAATATGGCAGGTGCCTTCCACAGGGAGCAGTGGGTTTAGTTTGGTGTACTATTACTAGGAGTTGGTATTTCTAAGGAAGAAGAAATGATTTGGAAGCAGCAGTGAGGAGCTAAAAGGACACTTTACTCTCCTCCTGGCCAGGAGTAGAGGAGAGTGGAAGAAAGAAGCCACACTTGGGAGAGCGTCAAGGAAGCTGCCTTCAGGGGAGACACCAGTCTGAGTTAGAGCAAAGAGGCGGAGGACATGTTCTTAGAAGAGAGGAGGACATGAGGGATTTTGCTGACCACTCGTGATTTCCAGATTACTCACTGGAAGGGTGAGAAATGGGATTCAACTGGGGATGCTATAGAGGTCTGTGGGAGGTAAGGCCCTGTGTTTACTGGCTAACTTGGCTTTCTGATGATGGCTGAGGTAAACAGGGATATAAGGCATGACAGCCTGTTGTTTTAGGGGAAGATGAGTCATTGACTAATTTTGCCCACTATTAAGAATTTGGGGCACTGGCAGCTTTCATGGTGACCCAGAGGATGTCGTGGTGAGGGAGGCATGGCAGTCTTATTAGGATCAAGCAGGACTCTGGGCTGCTTTTAAAATCAGCAGTGGGCAGTGTCATGCTGGTGGAGGAGGTGCTTTGCCAGTAGCCTGGGGAGCTCTGGACACCTCCTTTTCAGCATGCAGCATGTGGAGTTGCGACTAGAGGAGGGGTAGTCTTACAAAGAGCACTGGCAGGGGCCAGACACTTAGCAGGCTTTGTACACACTTAACTGAGAGCTTACGATAGCCCATGTGGCGGGCCTTATTAACCCCATTTTACAGATGCAGGGAGGTTTAACAGCTGGCTGAAGGTCACGCATCTAGCAGAGCTGGGATTCTTGCCCATACCTGACGTGAAGGATGAAAAGCACTGATTCCACTTGATGGGTAATGGGGAGAGGGTGTGCAATTCTTGGTTCTTACACCTTTAAGATGGAAGCTTTTAACCTTGCTGTCCTGTGTCTGTTCGGAGGGCAGGTGGGAGGATTTCAAACAGCACTGCTCTGCTCTGCTGTGCCTACCCGTTCTTTGGGGGTTTTGGAATTAATCACCGGTACCAGAAGCACAGACTGTTTGCCATTATTCCAGCTCTTGTGGCAGTGGAGGTTGAATCAAAGCCATTTTATTCATGAAGGATGACTCAGCTGCTATTTTTAATTGACTTCTGTTTCTTTCCATCTTAGGCAGACTTTGACAGCTATTACTGCCTCTCTTCCGGGCTCCATTTCTTGGCCTCTGCTGTGCTTTAGATTTTGAGTCGCCGTTTTCCTTAAGGCCCTTGCATTTGCTTACCAGGAGAAGAATGTTCAGTGTGTAGCGAACCGCTGCCACTGGCGTTGCATTGTTTCTCCCTGGTGGAAGGCGATATTCAGCAACTTGCAGAAATTCAGAGATGAGTTAATTTTTCTTTTTAAATCAAGAAATATGCTTCAAAACGGTGTCTTCTTTCGGGACTTCTGTATATTTTTGTGATGACTTTCACTCCCTGAGTCACTACTAATTTATTGGGCCACTGTAGTCTGTGTTCACTGCAGTTTGCAGCGTGGTGTGGTGTATGCCACCGTAGATGCAAGCCCAGGGAGCGGTGACGCAGGGGCGGGTTACCCAGCAGCCTGCACGGCACTAAGCTGCGGAGGGTGGAGCAGCCCTCTGTACCATCTGTTATAAACCAGAAGTCAGGACATGTGATGTGACACAGAATTTATTCTCCTTTGCAGATCTATTTTGAAAGGGTATGACGCTAAATTGCATTTTATCTGGTTCTGCACTTTCTTATCACCTTTTAAATTACATGGAATCAGAACTTCCTTGAAAATCCAAAGTACATGGTCATAATGTAATGTAGTTACGTCCTTAACTAGTGCCTGCACACGGTCATGTCATATAAGGCATATATATGTCAAATAGGCATATAATACCTATTTTGTTATCATTATTATTCCTTAGATTCCTGTAAAATAAATATTGAATGAGAGACGTCTGTTTGATGGAGTCTTTTCCCCCCTAGTTTGGCTAAATATATTCATGTAAATATGATAATACCACATTTAGAGAATGGGAGTCCGACTTGTGACTGTCTCCCGCTGCTCTCCTGTTCTCGCTGAACTGGCAATGTCTTTGTTTCTCGGGGCTGGTCGCTTCCTCCTTGCTTAATTTCCACATCAAAGCGCTAAACCTCTTCTGTTTAGAGGACACCGCTGTCTTTTATGGTAGGTTGTTCCCACAATACCTCTGGAATCATTTTGGCCCTTGCTTCTCAGATGAAGTGTTCAAGGCCTGCTCCGTCCAGACAGGAAGTGCAAGGCTATCTTCCATGGCTATTTTCAGAGTCGTCTTCTGATGTTATAGAAATTAGACAATTTGTTTCTGTGTGCATTATATGCTGTCCTTAGGAAAAAATTTAAACTTCTGTAGTTACAGCTCATGAATTATGTGAACCTGCTAATTTTCCTAAATGTTCATTCACTGGTTTATTCATTCACCAAACATTTTGTGCACCCCAGGACTAGTACCAACATAAATGAGATGCTTTCCTTGTCTTGAAAGATGCTGAAAGACTTGCAAGTCAAGGACTCATTCATTCACCAGATCTTTACTGAGCACCTACCACGGGCCAAATGTGCTTCTGGGCCTGGCATTACAGCAGTGAACAAATACTGACACAGCGCCTGTGCTCAAGGAGTGCACACTCTGGTGGAGGGAGAGAGACAGTCTGTTGGGCACTGATAGGTACCACGAAGAAACGCAAACCAGGATGTACTGCTGAGAGTTTTTTGTCGTGACCACATCCGTTGCCAGTTTGAGCAGAAAGGGATTTATAATAGGTTATGTTGGGAATTTCCAGAAGGGCTGAGGATGAGCTTGGGTGCTACAATTAAGGGAAATGTCCAACATCCACACAGGATTGTTGCATTGGAAACCCATTGATGCTGCTGCCTACTTCATGGCATGGGAGCACCCCACTCTGCTCCCCAGAGGCTCCCCTCCCCGCCAAGTGGCTATACCCTCATGCGCTCATGTCCCACCTCTCACACATACCTCTGCTTGGCAGAATTCTAGTTGAAAGAGTGCCTGGAAATACAGTTCTGAGGTTTTTAGGATCTGTGTTGGGGGGGGGTTCACTGGAAAGAAAAAGTAATTAAACCTTTGGTTAACCCTGAATCTCCTTCTAATCTCTCCCCTCCCTTGCCTTTGTCATGCCAGCTTTTTAAGAGAAAAGCCACAGTCACGTTTTCACTCCCTCACCTCCGTTACTCTGGAGCCCACTGCAATTTTGCGTCTGCCAAGATGTTCTTTTGCAATGTCCGTGAAATGGTTTCCATCTTGACGGATTTCACCAGATGCTTTTCTGTCTTCATCTTACAGAACTTCCTGCTGCATTTCCCACTGCTGGGCACTCCTTCTTCATTAATCCTGCCCACCCCTTCTCTTTCTCTCCTATCCTCATACCTCTCTTTCTTCTCAGACTCTTCTTGGCCTCTGCTATTGTCCTGTGGCTCCGGTCTCACCACACATTCTCCTAAGTGATCCCACCCAGTCCCATGACCTCCATAACCACCTGTAATAATAAGAGCTAAAATTTAATGAGTACTTATTATGTTTTTTTTTTGCAGGGAAAGATTTTCCCTGAGCTAACATCTGTTGCCAGTCTTCCTCTTTTATTTTTTCCCTCCCCAAAGCCTCAGTGGATGGTTGTATATCCCAGTTGTAAGTGCTTCTAGTCCTTCTATGTGAGCTGCCACAGCATGGCAACTGACAGATGGGTGGTGTGGTTCTGCGACCAGGAAACAAACCTGGGCCACCAAAGTGGTGAGAGTGCTGAACTTTAACCACTAGGCCATCAGGACTGGCTCACTTATTATGTCTTATAAGTGCTGGACGTGTACTTATTAATTTAATCCCCATAACAGCTATATTAGTTTCCTAGTGCCGCTTTAGCAAATTACCACAAATTTAGTAGCTTAAAACAGCACAAAGTTATTATCTTATAGCTCTGGGGGTCAGATGTCTAAACTCAAGGTGTTTGCTAACAGTGCTCCTTCTGGACGCCCTAGGAAAGAATCCACTTCCTTGCCTTTTTCAGCTTCTGGAAGCTGCCTGCCTTCCTCGGTTTGTGAACCCTCCCTCCATCTTTAAGGCCAGCTTGTAGCATCTTTGACCCCCACCTCCCTCACCTCTACTTCCGTTGTCACATCTCCTTCTCTGACTCTCCTGCTTCCCTCTTACAAGCACTCTTGTGATCACATGGACCAATTCAGATAATCCAGGATAATCTTCCTAGCTGAAGGTCCTTAACTTACTCACATCTGCAAAGTCCTTTTGCCATGCAAGGTACCATACTCACAGGTTTCAGGGATTGGGATGTGGACATCTTTGAGGGGCCACTGTTCTACCTGCCACAAAAACCCTATGAAGTGAATGCAATTATTATCCCAGATAAGGCAATAAATAGAGAGAGGTTAAGTAATTTGCTCAGGATCAAAAAGTTAATAAATGACAGAGCTGGAATTTGAATTTAGTTTGACTTCAGGGTCAATACTTTTAAGCTCTGTGTTAACCAATAAACTAATAACTCCAAATCTAAATTTCTAACCCCAAAAGATTCACATACATAACTACCTGTTAGATGGCTTCCCTAACAAGGCAGCCCCTCACATCCCAAACTGGGCTCGTCATCTTTCCCCAATCCTTTATCTCTAGTTCTCAGTCTAAGATTCAGGTGCCAACAGCCATGCTCTGACCCACCTTAGAAGCCCAGGTATCCTCCTGGGGCCCTCTCTCCCCTTTCCTTCAGATCCAGTCAATCTCCAGGTCCAGTCTGTACCACTCTCTGTGTACTTCTCTTATCTGTCCCCTTGTTTCCATTCCTACCAACATTGTCCAAGTCCAGCCTCTCATCGTTTTTACTTGACCATTGCAATAGCCTCCAAAAATGTATTATAAAATATTTATAAATATAAAGACAATTATTCAAATATGTATAAAATATAATTCTAACCATGTCATAGCCCTGTTTGAAAGAAGTCAGTAGTTCCCCATCCACCTGAGGATTAAGCCCAACTACGTTAAGGAGACGGGACCTCTGCTTTCTTCTCCAGCCTCATGTACTGAACATCAGGGCTCGGGTAGTATAGAATTGCTTACTCTTCCTGTGTGTGTCATGCTGTTTCCCATGCCAGGCCTTCTTCTTTCATGTTCTCTCTGTGTGAATTGCCTTTCCCACTGTTCCTTGCTTGGCTGCCTGTTTTAGCCAAGGAGCCGTCTCTGGGAAGCCTTCTTTGTGCCCCTATTGGCATCATGACCTCTTCACTATGTTCTCATAGAAGACTTTGTCCCTGGTATCAAATCACTTTCTGTATTACGTTGAAATGATCAATTTGTGTCTTCTTCCCTCATTCCACAAACTCTAAAAGGTCAGGGACTATTTTTTTTTAATTGACGTATAATCAGCATATAACATTACATTCGTTTCAGGTGTATGGTATAATGATTGATAATTGTTTACATTGTGAAATGATCACTAAAGTAAGTCTAATAACAGCCATCACCACACATAACTGCAAAATTTTTTTCTTGTGATGAGAACTTTTAAGATTTACTTTTAGCGACTTTTAAATATACAATACAGTATTATTAACTCAAGTCACCATGCTGTACATTACATCCCCACGACTCATTTATTTTATAACTGGAAGTTGGTACCCTTTGACCCCTTCATCCATTTTCCCACTCCCTATCCCCTGCCTCTGGCAACCACCAGTCTATTCTCTATAGCTATGAGCTTGGTGGGGTATTTTTGTTTTGTTTTTTAGGTATAACATATAAATAAAATCACAACAGTATTTGTCTTTCTTTGACTTATTTCACTTAGCATAATGTCCTCAAGGTCCATCCATGTTCTCATAAATGGCAAGATTTCATTCTTTGTTATGGCTGAACAATATTCCATTGAATATATACCACACTTTCCTTATCCATTCATCTTCTGATGGACATTTAGGTTGTTTCCACGTCTTGGCTATTGTAAATAACGCTGCAATGAACACGAGGATACATATATCTTTTTGAGTTTTCATTTTCTTTGGATAAATACCCAGAAGTAGAATTGCTGGATCATATGAAGTTCTATTTTTAATTTTTTGGAACTTCTATACTGTTTTCCATAGTGGTTGTACCAGTTTACATTCCTTCAACAGTCCACAAGGGTTTCCTTTTCTCCACACCTTTGCCAATATTTGTTGTTTCTTGTCTTTTTGATAATAGCCATTCTAACAGGATGTGAGTGATATCTCTTTGTGGTTTGATTTGCATTTCCCTGTTGATTAGTGATGTTGAACACCTTTTCATGTTGTTGGCCGTCTGTATATCTTCTTTAGAAAAATGGCTGTTCAGATCTTCTGCCCATTTTTTAATCAGACTCTGTTTTTTTGCTATTGAGTTGTATGAGTTCTTTATATATTTTGGATATTAACCTCTAATACAATATATGATTTGTAAATATTTTCACCCATTCAGTGGATTTCCTTTTTATGTTGTTGATGGTTTCCTTTGCTGTGCAAAGCTTTTTAGTTTGATGTGGTCCCACTTGTTTATTTTTGCTCTTGTTGCCTTTGCTTTGGGAGTCAGATCCAAAAAACCATTGCTAAGTTCAGTGTCAAAGAGCTCACCACTTACGTTTTCTTCTGAGAGTTTTATGGTTTCAGGTCTTATACTCTAGTCTTTAATCCATTTAGAATTTATTTTTGTGTATGGTGTAAGATAGTGGTCCAGTCTCATTCTTTTGCAGGTGGCTGTCCAGTTTTCCCAGCACCATGTCTTGAAGAGACTGTCCTTTCCCCTGTTGTATACTCTTGGCTCCTTTGTCATAAGTTAATTGACCATATATGCATTGGTTTATTTCTGGACTCTCTATTCTGTTCCATTGATCTATGTTTAATTCCCATACCGTTTATGCCAATACCATATGCCAAAACCATACTATTTTGATTACTATAGCTTTGTAATGTAGTGTAAAATCAGGGAACACGATGACTCCAGCTTTGTTCTTTCTCAAGATTGCTTTGGCTATTCAAGATCTTTTGTGGTTCCACACAATTTTTAGGATTGTTTGTTCTATTTCTGTGAAAAATGCCATTGGAATTTTGATAGGAATTGCATTGAACCTATAGATTGCTTTGGGTAGTATGGACATTTTAACATTAATTCTTCTGATCCATGAGCGCAAAATATCTTTCCATTTATTTGTGTCTTTTTTAATTTCTTTCCTTAATGTTTTATGTTTTTCAGTGTATAGGTCTTTCACCTCCTTGGTTAAATTTACTCCTGGGTATTTTATTCTTTTTAATGCAATTGTAAATGAGATTTTCTTAATTTCCCTTTATGATAATTTGTTATCAGTGTACAAAAATGTAACAGATTTTTGTATATTGATCTTGTATCCTGCAACTTTACTGAATTCATTTATTATTTCTAACAGTTTTTGGTGGAGTCCTTAGTGTTTTCTATACGTGATATCATGTCATCGGCAAATAGCGACAATTTTACTTCTTCCTTTCCAATTTGGATGCCATTTCTTTCTTTCTTTCTTTCTTTCTTTTTTGGCTTAATTTCTCTGGTTAGAACTTCCAGTACTATGTTAATAAAAGTGGCCAGAGTGGGCATCCTTGTCTTGTTCCTGATCTTAGAGGAAAAGCTTTTAACATTTCACCACTGAGTGTGATGTTAGCTGTGGGCTTGCCATATATAGCCTTTGTTATATTGAGGTATAGTCCCTATATACCCACTTTGTTGAGAGTTTTTATCATAGATGGATGTTTGATTTTGTGGGATGCCTTTTCTGCATCTATTGAGATACTCATACAATTTTTATTCTTCATTTGGTTAATGTGGTGTATCACATTGACTGATTTGTGGTTGTTGAGCCATCCTTGCATCCCTGGAATAAATCCCATTGACCATGGTGTATGAATCTTTTAATGTATTGTTGAATTTAGTTTGCTAATGTTTTGTCGAGAATTTTTGCGTGTATGTTCCTCAGGGATATTGGCCTGTAATTTTCTTTGCTTGTAGCATCCTTGTCTGGTTTTAGTATCAGGGTTCAGGGAATGTCTCATTCATCTTTGTAACCCTAACGCCTACACTTTGTCAGAAACCACTGAAAATTTTCAGGTGACACATGTTGAATTTTGAAGAAGGAATTTACTAGTTAAGGAATTGGAAGAAAGATGGGCATTCCAGACAGAGGGAAAAACGCATTCAAAGGTACAGAGACATGAAAGAGCAAAGTAAGTTTTGGAAAATGTAAGTCATTCCGTGAGGCCAAAAGGAAGAAAGCATGTCATGGAGGGGCCCAATATGATGTCAGAAAATTAACAGAGTTGAGATTAGGAAGGGCTTTATGTGCTAAGCAAAAGAGTGTGAGCTGTATTTGAGAGCTTTGAGAAGCCAAAGTGGAAGATTTTAAACTGGGACGCACATGATCAGATTTGTGTTTTCAATCAGATTTGTCAGATTTGTCTAACAGCTGGGTAAATGGTGAATTAGAGGGGCCCAGAATAAAAGCAGCGAGACCGTGAAGAAGTCATTTTAAACAATAATTGAGGAGGACTCGAAGGCTGTGGCAATAGCATGAAGAGGGGACGGGCTCATGGGCTTCTTAAGACAAGATCAGCAGGATGTGGTGACTGACTAGCTTTGTGCCCAGAAAATGGAGCATGGTTTTAACTGGAATACCCCTTTGGCCACCACACAACCCATCCTCACTCAACTTGCCTCATGTCCTCAACCCTGAACACCCCCCCCCCCATCAAAGGGGTGATAAATAGTAAACAGCAGAATGCATCACATCTATTTCCCATAGCAAGGAAAATAAAATCCAGATTTTAGTGCTGGAGGGGACCTTGGCCAGACCAACCCCTAATTTAATAAATTATTGAACCCAGAAAAGAGGAATGGCTTTCATACAGTACCTCTGAAAATCAGTGGTAGGCACCTGGTCACTCTTTATCAAATCACCTATTTAATTTCCCACATAGCACTTGTCTTTATATTTTCGCATGTATTTGCTTATTTTCTGTCTCTTCCTGACATTAGAATGTAATATTTAAGTGCAGAGCCCTTTACTGTCTAAAACAGTGTTTTTTCCCATGTGGTAAATATTTAACAAACATTTGTCCAAAGAAGAGTGAGTCAGATTTAATCAGGTTTGCTTCCTCCTGAACCAGTGAGCTTAACACAGAACCTTGGTTTGGAAGTTATCAATCCATAATTCTATTTCTGTTAGGGTTTTTCCTAATCATTCCTCCAGAGACTAAAATCTACCAAGCAATAACATTCTAGTTCAGGCAGCTTCAGATAGTGAAGAGCTAAAAGTAATCATCATTATAGTTCTTTAAAAATGTTAACCACTGATCACCTCACACCTATTAGGATGGCTACAATTGAAAAAACAAAATAATAAGTATTGCACGGATGCGGAAAAATTGGAACCCATGTGCCAATGAGGAAGGTAAAATGGTGTAGCTACTTCGAAAACAGTATGGCGTTTCCTCAAAAAATTAAAAATAGAATTACCATACGATCCAGCAATTGCACTTCTGGGTCTATACCCAAAAGAATGGAAAGCAGGGTCTCAAAAAAATTTGCGCACTCATGTTCATAACAGCATTATTCACAACAGCTAAAAGGTAGAAGCAACCCAAGTGCCCTTCAATGAGTGAATGGATAAACAAAATGTGGTCTATACGTACAGTGAATATTATTCAGCTGTAAAAAAGGAAGGAAATGTTGTAATATGCTATGACATGGATGAACTTTAAGAACGATATGCTAAGTGGAACAAGCTAGTCATAAAAAGACAAGTACCTATGATTTCACTCATATGAGGCACCTGGAGTAGTCAAGTTCCTAGAGACAGAAAGTAGAATGGTGGTTCCCAGAGGCTGGGGGAAGGGGAATGGGGAGTTGTTGTTTAATGACTATAGAGGCCAGTTTTGCAAGGTGAAAAGAGTTCTGGATATTCACAACAATGTGAATGCACTTAACACTACTGTACATTTAAAGACGGTTAAGGTGGTAAATTTTAAGTTGTGTGTATTTTACCGCAATTTAAAAAATATTAACCACTGAGGTATGCACATCTGCTATCTCATTTGATCCTTACAATAAGGCTGAACTGTTAATCAAACAGTCCCATTTTATAGTGAGGAAAAGAAGACTCAGAGAAAGGAAGTGGATTGTCCAAGGCACATAACTAGAAAGTGGCGAGGCTGAGCCTCATACTCAGATCTCCTGGTTCCATGCCCAGTGCTGGCTTCTTCCACATCAGGGGAGAGAAAGTGTAGTGGAATTAACTTGACTGCTGGTTGAAATATAGGAAACCAACCCTTGGCAATTTGTGAAGAAAGCTATAAATGTGTGTCTGGTATGTGTGTGTGTGTATGTGTGTGTGTGTGAGAGAGAGAGAGAGAGAGAGAGAAAGAGAGAGACAGAGACAGAGAAAGAGCTCCCAGACACCTGCTTCGTGCTTCTTGTTAGTTTCCCTCCCTTCCTAAATCTCAGAGGGCAGGTGTGAGTCAACTGTAAACACAGTGAGGAAAGGTCACCCAACATTTCCTCAGCTGGCAAAGCAGAAGGCACTGGCACGGAGGTTGAATGCATGAAATTGAGACCTTTAAGATAATCAGGAGAAGATGGTGGCTCTTACTTTTGGAAATGGCTCCATTAGATGTCCTCCCACCCTCGACCTCCACACCCTCCTACCTCTTGTGAAGACAAAAGATGACCAAATGCACTATATCAAAACAAATCAGATCTGGTGAGAGAAGGGGGTGAGCAGTGGGAAAAGTAGTGAGCAGGAGTCCTAACAGTGCCTACGTAAGCCACCAACTCACTGTATGATCCTGGGCACGTTCCTTCCTCTGCCCCAAGGGTTAGGCTGCTATTACTCCCACTCTTTTCATATACTGAATTTGAGCTGAATTTAGAAGGAAGAACACAATCTCCCAAGGGCAGTGAAAAATACAAGAGGGTCATCTGGCCTCTTAGAAATAGCTTTTATCTATCATGGGCTTACTATGTGTCAGGCGCTGTGACGGATGCTTCACATAGAGTATCCCTAATCCTCTACCACTTGGGAACTTATTTTTCTGAGGAGACTGCACTAGTAATGCCAAGTTTCCCAAAGTGTTTGCCTAGATGAGAAAGAGCAGAGTCAGAATTTGAAAACAGACCTGTCTGGTTCCAAAGTTTGCTCTTTTCCACACTTCACGGTGTTAAGTTCCATGGCCAACTTATAAAGTACTATGGAAGCCCCAAGGAGACAGGGCAGAAGTTAGCTCTACCTGTGAACCCCAGGAGAGATCAATGGAGAAGGTGGGTGGTGAAGTTGCAAGAAAGAAGTTGACAAGTAGATGGGAGACACATCTTGAGAAGCGAGAACACATCAGCAAAGTCAGGGTGGTGAAAAGTACAAATTTTCTATGAAAATTGCAAATGATCGTGTTTGGTTTAAGGGTAACTGAGTTGACCATTGGCTGGAGGTCATAATCCCACCACATCACAAAGAAGCTTGAATGCTACACTAAGGGCTTTAGAATTTATTTGTGTAGGCAGCAGGGAGCTATCAAAAGTTTGCATCAAGGGATTTATCAGCAATTGTTAATACTATCTCCTTTATGAGTGTTCTTTATATGTTATGTTAAATACATCTGAAGGGTTTCAAAGAGAACAATTGTTTTCACTCCATCTCGCATGGACAATAGCATTACTTGCTCATGGTCATTAGCTAGGGGATGACCTGACATCGGCACTTAGAGCACCTTAGCATCCACAGCGAAGTCAGCTAATCATGCTGCTTTTTCCCTAGAATAATGAGACATTTCTTTTTTCTTTTATGCTTTAGGAAAGGTTAAGAAACTTCAAGGAACTTCAAGCCAAATTTCAGAAGCTTGATGCATCGGCTCTTCCAGGAGTTATTAAATTCCCAGGAGGTGTTTCTCAAAAGGGTGACATTGGAAGCACACAGCCCACAAGGATTTTGGCCAATGGGAAACCCCTCTCATCCAACCACAATCAGTCCCCACCATATTGTCCCAGTGGTGAACCCCAGCCTTTTAAACCCCAGAAAATGAAGTTGGCCCAGAGGAGTGAGATTCAGAAATGTTCTGATTCCCCAGGACCTCCAGGAGGCTCTTCTAGTTCTGCAGTAAATTCACAGAAGGCATCTCTGCTGTTAGACGTGAATCAGTCAAATGCTGAGATAACCAATGAGAAAGTAATGGTGACCAGTAGCTTCAGAGACAAGCTCTGGAACTGGGAGAAGGTTTCATCTCAGAAAAATGACGTGTCATCAGCCTTTCTTCTTGCCAATTGTGGAAGTAGGGCCATCCATCTAGAAAAGCAGGAAAGCATGGGGGTTACTCCAGAGGAGCCCAGGAAAAAGCTGGAAACCAAAGGTGCCCAGACCCTTCCTTCCCAGAGGCACTTGATGGCCCAAAGAAAATCACGTGCTGCCTCTGAAGATCCTACTTTTCTACTTTCTCAACATGACAAGAAGAGCCTAGAAAACCCCAGTCCTGAGAGAAGCCCAGCAGAGAGCACCTGCCAGCCTATCTATGATAGTGAGCTCATCAGCCAGGCCCCAGGTAAGAAATCTAATCCCCATGGGCCTAGGGGGAGAGGTCACTGTGTTTGCCTAATTTAGAACTGGCTGACTTGGGATGCTCACATATGTGACCTGGGCAATGTCTGCTCCAAACTCCAGCACAGATACTCTAGGCCCATCTGCTAAATTGTAATTTCAGGTTTGGGTAAAGGGATTAATCTCCTGGAATTATATTGAGAGACAGTTTGGGCAAACTTGGATTTGAATCCTAGCTCTGCTTCTTACAAGATGCATGAACTTGGGCAATCTGCTTAACTTCGTAGAGCCTGGTCTGCTCTCCTATAAATCAGATCCATTGCCAATCTTCCTCGTCTTGGTAAACAGACAACCACCCTCCTGTCTGCTCAGGCCAAAACCTAGGAGTCATGCTCTATTCCTCTCTCCCCCTCTTTCTTTGCATCCAAGCTCTTGGTTCTACCACCAAAATACGTTCTGAATCCATCTACTTCTGTCCATTTCTGTCCTCTGTCCATGTCCATGCCGCCGTCATCTCTTGCCTTGACCACTGCAATGGGTTAACTGGGCTCCCTGCTTCCACGTTCTTGCCCTTTTCTATTCTGCTCTCCTCCCAGCAGGCACAGCAATCCTCTAAGGCACAGCGATCCTCTAAATCACAGCTCAGATCACATCACTCCTCTCCTCAAATTCAACTCCAGCCACTTTACGGTGGCTCATGTGATTTAGTCCCTAGCTACCTCTCCAACCCTCTCCTCTCTCACCACATTGGCCTTCTTGCTATTCCTTAGATATACCACACTGGTTCCACCCCAGGTCCTTTGCTCTTGCTTATCCCTCTGCCTGGAACACTCTTCCCCCAGGTCTTCGATGTCTCGCTCCCTGACTTCCTCAGGTTTTTGCTCAGTGTCACCTGCTGTGAGTGGACTCCGTCTAACATAGCCACCCCACCCCCATCCCTCTCTACCTTCTTACATTACTTTGGTTTTCTTCATTATCACTTATCCCTGCCTGATGTATTGTTAGGTATTTGTTTGTTTACCTTAGTAAAATATATGTTACATGAGAATAAAAACTTCTCTACCACCACGTATAAGAACATATGAAGCACATATAAGAGCCAGGCTGGGTTCTGTGGGTCCTCAAAAACTATTTATTGAATGATTGAATGAATGATTGCATGGATGGGTGGATGGATGGATCTCCTGCTTACAATCCTCTATGGTTTCTCTTTGCGCTTAGAATAGCATCTAAACGACTTTTGACTGATGTCATGACTCTGCTTCTTTTGGTCCCTGCTTCTGTCTCTGACTTACCTCCGGCCTCTCTTCCGCTGGCTCACCAGCCCGTAGTCAACACTGGATTTCTTGCTGTTCTTTAAATAGATTTTGTTATAACTCAGGACCTTTACACTTGCTGTTCCCTCTTCCTAGAAAATTCTTTGCTTTGACCTTTTTACGGGTGCATTTAAGTCTCAGTTCAAATGACACTTTCCCAGATAAACCTTCCCTGGCCTCTCTTTCTAAAAAGACCACTACCTCACCTCCATGCATTCACACTCTTTCATATCATCCTGGTTTATTTCCTTTATAGAACTGACAGATCTCTATAATTATCTTGTATATTTGTTTACATGTTTATCATCAGTCTCTTCCTATTAGACTGAAAATTCCTGAGGCTAGGACTATATCTGTTCTTTTTCTCAACTCTATCCCCAGCCCCTGGAACAATGCCTGGAATATAGTAGATAAATAATTATTGATGAAGGGATGGGAAGGAAGAGAGGATGAATGGGATGAAGGATAGATGTGAGGAAAGAAAAACGGATGGATTACTTACCTGCCTGCTGGAGCTGTTGAGAGGATTAAATGAGATAACCCATGTAAATCGCTTAGCACAGTGCCTGGTGAAAAGCAGGAGCTCACTTAGCAAGTGATCATTCATTTTCACTATGTCTTCTCCTTAACTTGATAAAGACTGAAATTTCTGACATTGTGACTTATAATTAAAGCCAGGAAGAGAGGAGCTTTGGCCCTGAGTGATGTAACCCCTGCTGGCAAGGCAAGAGGGAAGCCCCCTCCCCACTGGCAGAGGTCAGCAGGGCTTGGAGGAAGCTGCACTGAGGTATTTGTAAGACACTAGCCAACTTCTTTAGTTTTACCATGTAGTCAACCACTGTGTGATGTGAGTCAAAAATCTAGGCACTTGAATAATACAAGGTTTCATGCTATCATCAGTATAAGAGGCAGACTTGATTTTCATATATAATACTGAAATTGCTGCTGGAGTTTGGCTTATTAGTGCAGAAGGATAAAATATATGAAATTCCGGGACACAAAATCCACAGGTGCCCAGGTACCACTGAGTCAGCCTGGAGCCTGTCCTAGGCTATGAGCCCTGGAAATCAGAGATCCAGTCTTTCTCCTCTTCATGGCCCCCATGTTGTTAGCCCACCATAAGTGCTTGAAAGTCCTTTCAGAGAAGAGTCCTTGTCCATTTCCTCTGAAGCAGGGCCTGTGCTTGGTGCCAGGAGATCAATATGGCCTAGTCCCTGCCCACAAGGAGCCTACATTCAGTGGGAAGATGGACCAGCCCTCCAATATGCCACAGCACCATGTTAATGACGCGCTATGGGGATACAAAACAGACAGTGGTTGATTCTGGCCTTGATTTCTGGTAGAAAGCAAGAAAAGCTTCCTAGAGGAGGTGTCATCGGAGCAGGGCCTTAAGGAATAAGTCAAAGTTCGCCAAGAGAGAAGTGAGGGAACAGCATTCCAGAACCAGAATGGCATGAACGAAATTTTGGATATATGAGAGCTTTTTAAGACTTTTAAAATCAAATCTGGAAAACTGAGAAGCAAGTGCTGTGAGTGAAAGATGTCTGGGCTCAAGGTGGGGAAGTAGGATGGTAAAGGGTGGTAAGAAAAGGACCTGGAAATGGAGACTGGGGCTGCCTGGTGTTTCCGTGCTGAGGAGGAGTGAGTGGATGTCATGCTGAGGAGATCGGAATTCGTCCTCTGGGCAACAGGATGGTGACAAGATCAGATCTGCATTTTGGTCAGGACACTGGCTACTAGGTGGAGAATAGATTGCAGAGAGTGAGACTGAAGCAAAGAAACTCGTCAGTTTCACCCAACAAGCCACAAAACGGAAATAATAATAACCTATATTTTGGACTATTTGTGCTCAGAAAAACAGCCAGATGTCAGGCATCACCAACTTCCCAAAACGAAGCCACTGCCTTCCGTGGAGTCCCTGGGTCCACCTCCCCGAAAGCCGCCCAAGCCCCCGCTGGTGAACCTCCAGGACTTCCAGAGGCAGAGGCGGAGGCGGAGGCGGACAGCGGCTGCACCCAGGACCCACAGGGAAGGTAAGCCAATGCACAAGGCCCCACATGCAGCCAGCCAGTGGGAGTCAGGGCTCCAGTGTCTGCACCCCCAGTCACCTCCCTCTCCACGTCATCTCCCAGGTGACGGTGCCGAACTGCTTTTCCGCAGGGCCGGACATCTATCACTGCTTGTTCTCACGTAGAGGCCGTGGCAGCTTGCCCAAGTAATGACAGATCTGCGGGAATTGGCCCCTTATCGCTGCTGGGCCAGCCGGCTTCCCCTGAGAGCAGGGCATTTGATCACTGGGAATCTATCCAAGAGGAAGAAAAGGAAAAGTAGCCAGGCGGGAAGGCAGGGAGCCTTTGTGCTCCCTACAAAGCCTGTGTTGTCAACACAACCAGTGCCGTGGAAGAGGGGGAGGGAGGGAAAAAGGAGGAAGGTCAGTGTGGACTTAACCTGCGATCGTTACAGGTCCCGCAGGCCTCCATGATCTGCCTCCAGTAAATAAATGAGGGACCCCCCACTCCTGTGCCACCCCCACCCCACCACCCGGTCCTCTCCAGGAACCAAAGCATCCTTGGAAGCCATTTGGGGTCTTCCTCTGTAAAGGAACACCGCCTTATGCCCTCTCCACTCCCCCCCCCCCAGTCTGATCCTGTTGACATTTTATACAGCCTTGCTATGTTTGCTGTGATGACACATGAGTGAACGACCCCTTGGGGCGGTATGTAGTGCAGTGTTCACATTTGTTTACTGTGGCGGTGAGCGCCGGTGGATGGTCCCTGAGAGAGCTAATTCTTAGTTCAGTGATTCTTACTTCATTGATTGCTGCTTTGATTGCTTTGGGCAACCTCATGGTTAAATTTCTTTAACTCAGTGTTTCTCAAACTTCAGCATGCAGCGGAATCACCTAGAGGACTTGTTCAAACACACGTGACTGGGCCCCAAGCTCAGAGTGTCTGATTCAGCTGGTCTGGGTTGGGGGCCTGAGAATTTGCTTTTGAACAAGTTCCCAGGGGGTATTGATGCTGCTGGCCCGGGGACCACACTTTGAGAACCATTGCTACAAGTCATCTTAAGTCTTGTCCTGAAAGAAAACTCTGTATAGACAAGTAGAGCTCTTAGAAGTATACTTGAATAATACGGCCGCCTCCATATCAGTGAAAGCTAAGTGTGATTTTTATAAACATTAAATAATTCAGGCCTCAGACCATCTCTCTGAGAGGGAAGAAGGTTGTCAGAGAACATAGAACAAAGTACTAAGTCTTTTGTAATAACATGGGCTTTGTAAATCCCAGCTCCCCACTCAGCAGCTCTGTAAGTCTGAGCATGAGCATGTTACTCTCTGAGCCTCGTTGTCCTCATCTGTAAAATGGGGATGACAGTAACACTCATCTCATAGGATGATTGTGAGGATAAATGACATGAGTCACGGAAAGTGACTTGGCATACCAGTAAGCCCTCAAAAAAGTGATATCAGGCAGACATTGAGCAGCTACACTCTCTTTGCCGGGCCCTATGATAGACACAAGTGATCAAGAGAGAAAGCCCACAGAAGTTCCGGGGCTCAGGGAGGTCAGAGTCTAACACAAGAGCATACACCATAAATAAGCACCATACGGGGCGGGTGAGTGCTGCGGTGCAGGAGGGGCAGTGGCCTGGGTGCCCGGGCAGGGGTCGGGGGAGAGGCTTGGGGCAGAGGGCAGTTGCCACTCCTCACTTTGTCTCGGGGTCAGGTCGTTGCACTAACATATTTGCTTTCCTCAGGCTCCGATAACACCTCTTTCTCACTTTGCCTCTTGCCCTTGCAGACGCCGTGGAAGAAGGTGACCTGCCTCCAGGGAGGTGAGTACCTGGTTCTTAACTGTGCAGGAGGGGAGCCCACCAGCCGGGCTGCCGAGCGCGCCCAAGAGCGGACAGCTAGCACAAGCCAGGTGTCTGGATGTCTCAGAAGGGTTGCAGGAAGAGCTGATTTATACGCAACAAACTGCAACTTTATTTTAAATGAGGGATTAAATAAACTGCATTTACCAACCAAGCTGAGGTTCACTTGCAAAGACCGGCCTCAAAGGTCCTTTTATTTATTATGCAGTTGAGTTCAGTAAATTGAAACATTGGCTTCCATGGTAACAAGTCGAATTAGAGGCCACAGAACGCTGTGGGCAGCTGGTGTGATGTTAGCAATTGATAATGGGACAAAGGACCTTCTATTTTTGGTGCATACCTTCTAAGAATTTTGCCTTGAAAGTATCAGTTCATTAAGTCACTCAACCAAATACTGTCTGTTGCTCCCTTTGATGTCAGGCGTTGAGCCGGCTACTTTGTACAGATTTTCTCGTTCCCTTTTCTCAAGAAGGCTGCAGAGTGGCTGCCGCTGTCCTCATTGTACAGCCAAAGACACTTGGGCTCAGACAGTTTGCCATGTGCAGAGCCATGGCTCCAACCCAGAGGTGCCCAAACTATATATTCTTTTAATGAGACGTAATTGACATATAACACTGGGTAAGTCTGAGGGGCACAGCATGTTGGTTTGACACATTTACATATTGCAATATGATTGCTGCATTAGCCAATATCTTGATCAGCTCACATAATTCTGATTTCTTTTTTGTGTTGAGAACAGTTAAGATCTAGTCTCTTAGCAACTTTGAAGTTTATAATACAGTATTTTATTTTTTTTGCTATAATCACTATGTTGTGCATTAAACCTCCAGAACTTATCTACTGTTGCAAGTTTGTACCCTTAAGCAACATCTGCAATTTCCCTACCTCCTAGCCCTGGTAACCACCATTCTACTCTTTGTTTTTACAAGTTCAGTTTTTACGATTCCACATATAAGTGATATCATTCAACGTTTGTCTTTCTCTGTCTGCCTTATCTCACTGAGCATAATGCCGTCAAGGTCCATCCATGTTGTTGCAAACAGCAGGATTTCCTTCTTTCTCATGGCTGAGTAATATTCCATTGTGTATTATACCACATCTTCTTTATCCATTCATCTGTTGACAAACACTTAGGTTGTTTCCATATCTTGGCTATTGTGAATAATACTGCAATAAACATGAGAATGCAGATATTTCTTTGAGATACTGATTTCAATTCCTTTGGATATACACCCAGGAGCAGGATTGCTGGATCATATGGTAGTTCAATTTTTCATTTTTTGAGGAAGCACCATACTGTTTTCCATTATGGCTGTACCAACAGGGATGCCCAAACTACTTTGACTATACTACCTCACCTCCCTCACAAAGATTTCCTGTTCTCAAGAAGGTCAGTCTTAGAAGGAGAACCAAACATAAAAATACATAATCATATTACTTATTCATTCATCAAATGTTTATAATGGTAGAGAGTGTTAAGTTTTGTAATAGAGGGAGGTACAAGATTCAGAGGTTGCACAAATGAGGGAGTGGTCGCCTTCTCTTGGGAGGATCAGGAAAGTCTTTATAGAAGATGTATCACTTATCTATTGCTACAGTAATACTACATAATAAAAGACAATAAAGCTTCAGGAGCAAATACCATGAATGTGGGGTTCAGCTGATCAGGGCAGCTCTCAGCTGGGCTTGCTCATATGTGTGCAGTCAACTGCGGACTACGTAGACAGCTTTGCTGATATTGGCTGGGGTTGTTTGCATGTTTGGGGGTCAGCTTGCTGTTGACTGATATGGGATTGCCTTGAGTGGGACGACTGAGGCAACCTGACTTAGCACAGTCCATCATGTACCAGCAAGCTAGCCCAGGAACGTTCTAGCAGTCACAGCAGACAAGCAAGATAAGCCCAATTGCAGAAGATATTTGCAAACCACGTATCCAATAAGAGGTGGATATCCAAAATATATAAAGAATTCATACAACTCAACAATAAAAAAACAGACAACCTGATCAAAAGATGGACAAAAGATATGAACATTTCTCCACAGAAGATATTCAGATGGCCAACAGGCACATGAAAAGATGTTCAATGTCACTAATTATTAGGGAAATGCAAATCAAAACCACAATGAGATATCACCTCATGCCTGTCAGAATGTCTATTATTAAAAAGGTAAGAAATAACAAGTGTTGGAGTGGATGTGGAGAAAAAGGAACCGTTGTACACTGCTGGTGGGAATGTAAATTGTTGCATCCACTATGGAAAACAGCATGGAGATTCCACAAAAATATTAAAAATAGAAATGCCATATGACCCAGCTATTCCATTTCTGGTTATCTATGCAAAGAACATGAAAACACTAATTTGAAAAGATATATGCACCCCTATGTTCATTGCAGCATTATTCACAATAGCCAAGACTTGGAAGCAATCTAAGTGCCCATCAATGGATGAATGGATAAAGAAGATGTGGTATATAAATACAATGGAATACCATTCAGTCATAAAAAAAAGATGAAATCTTGCCATTTGCAGCAATATGGATAGAACTTGAGGGTATTATGCTCAGTGAAATAAGTCAGATGGAGAAAGACAATTACGGTATGACTTCACTCATGTGTGGAAGATTAACAAACAAACACATAGAAACGGAGAACAGATTGGTGATTACCAGAGGAGAAGAGGGTGGCAGGAGGGCAAAAGGGGGAGATGGGGACATGTGTACAGTGATAGGTGGAAACTCGACTTTTGTGGTGAGCACAATGCAGTCTACACAGAAGTTGAAATACAATGATGTACACCTGAAATTTGTGTAATGTTATAAACCAATGTGACCTCAAAAAAAAAAAAAAAAAAGCCAAATTGCGTAAGCACATTCAAGTCTCTGCTGTATTGTGTTTGCTAACATCTGTTGGTCAAAGCAAGTCACGTGGCCAAGCCCAGAGTCAGAGGGGGAGGGCACCAAAAATTTATGTGGCAAAGGGTCGGGATCAGAAGAGGTGGAGAATAGGAACATTAATCCGATCAACCTATCACTGAAGAGGAAACATTTGAAATGAGAGTGGAGGGAAACATTTGCCGGATAACATGCGAAGGGGCACTGCAGGCACAGGCAGGAGATGTGAAGTGACATGTCTTATCTGTGGAAACCAGAAATAATTGGGGAGAATTACAGCGTAGAAAGTATAGTAAGGAATGGAAAGAAATGGGATTGCAGACGTAGACAGAAACCGATTCACGGAGGATCTTGTCCACCAAGGAAGAGATAAGAAAATCCTGTTCAACAAGGAGCTGACTGTGTGGTGCCAGACATGCCTTGCGAGCTCCAGGAACTCCTATCTCACTTGTCTATTTGAAAGAGTTAAATGCCGGTGCAAGGTAGGTCAGTGGAGCTGCATTCTACGTGCATTTATGTGAACAAGACAATTTAGACAGCTCAGGTGATGATTTGCACTATTTATTCATTGAGCATGGGCTCCAGTGTGATGGTTTGCGGGGACAGTGCAGCTGCTGTGCTCTGAGTTGGTCTTGGTCCCCTCATGCCTCACATCCTGTGAGCATCTCAGAGTGAGTGTGAGTGTGCTATGATTGTAGTGTTTAGCTGGATATACATTTGTCCTACAGCTTAGCTCTAAACTAAGCCAACTTCTTCTCTGGTATTTTAATCAAAGACACAGGAACTCTTTTCAACGTGGGGGATAAAGTTGCTGTGATGGGCAAGTATTGGGAAACAGTAGCCTCTAGTGTGACAACTTCTCCCTAAGGGATTTACAAGGGAAATTTGATGATTCTGCCCTCTCACACTGATTTTAGAACCTAACTGTCATTGAAATGAGGTTCATTGTCCCTCAATTATGATATGGGCCATGGTGTTGCAAGAATGCAAAGCAAAAGAGATGAAGAGGGAGCAAGATAATCAGGGGAAGCCTCATAGAAGACGAAAGAACTTGAGATGCATTCTGCAATGATGGGTCATAATTGAATAGGCTTACTTACTTGTTCCCTCTTGTGAGACTGTAATGTGGGTGAGAGCACGGTATGGTTCCCAGAAATAACCACATTCCTAACTTGTACAGTCATGTGCCACACAACAACATTCGGTCAATGACGGACCACATATACAACAGTTGTCCCATAAGGTTCGCACCACATAGCCTAGGCGTGTAGTAGGCTACACCATCTAGGTTTGTGTGAGCACACTCTGTGATGTTTGCACAACGATGAAATCACCTAATGACGCATTTCTCAAACATATCCCCATCGCTAAGCGACACGTGACCATAGTTGGTTAGTGGATGAATGGATGCGTGGAAAGATGGATGGATGGATGGATGGACCATTGGATATTCACTATAAAGATAGAGTATGATTGAAAGCAAGGCAGTGGTAATAAGGAGTAGGAAATAAGCAGCCAAAACGTATTCTGATGTACAAAATAAGAGACAGGATTGGATCCTAAAGTGCATTAAGTGCCATGCTAAGGAGTTGGGACTTTATCTTGTCAACAATAAGTTAGTTTGAACAAGTAAATGCCCTGATGCTGAGCAGCCTTAGATACAACTTCCATGAGAACTGGCACTTGTTTGGGAAGAACATCTTCCATGTTCATGGTATTAATCTTCAATACAGATACTAGATTAGAAATAGAATAGGTAAGATCTCATTACTGGAATGGGCCCTGGTGATTATCTGATGCAGTCAGGCCATATAGCATAGTGTCAACAAAAGCCTAGGTTTTTTAATCCAAGCTCTACCACTTAACACCTGTCTAACCTTGGAGAAGTGCCTTAACCTCTACAAACCTGTCTCTACTTTCGTAAAGTGGGATATTGATAGAGTTGTGGTGAGGGTTAAATGAAACAATGATTGTAGCACAGTGCCTAGCATCTAGAGAGTGTTCAACAAGGACTGCTTAGCTATTATATAACCTCCCACCAAGGGCAGGAATCCTTGATTGAAACCTTAGTCTCTTCAAAAATCCGTTGATGGGGAGCTCATTACCCAGAGTCCACTGTTTTTCTTTGTGGGGGCAGATTTTATTCATTCAATACATATTTGTTGATCATCTACCATATGCCAAGTGCTCTTATATAGGTTAAGAAGTGTACAAAGTAGACAAACATATTTACCTGTATGCTTACATACTTGGTTGTTTGTTTTCCCAAAAGTCCTTCAAGTTAAGCTAGAAAAAAAAGTGAGCTCCCTACCCTAGATTCCCAACCAGCTGTCCAAGGTCTACTTGCTGGTACAATAGACATTCTCTTTACTTCTTCTTTACATGATAGTTCTTAAGACATCTAAGGACTACGTTCTTCTCTAAACTGAAACTCACCATTCACAAAACAGTAGCCTTTGTAGTTTAGCTGTGTTTCTATAGATATATATTTTAATCATCTTAAAGGAACTCAGTGCATTTACAATAGCCATTTTCATTTCTGAGCTTCTTCGTATTGTGCGTTAAATATGAGAAGCAGCATTGGGTAATGGAACAAGCACATGTCTGCACTCAGATTAGCATAGTTTTAACCCCTCCTCTATACATTAGACAAGTCATTTAACAGCTTGGAGCTTTGACATACACATCTGTAAAGTGGACCCAATAATATTTACTCCATTGTGTTGTCATGAAGACTAAATGCGATAAATTATATAAAGCACAGAGTACAGAGAATATGCTCAGTGAGTCTTACTTTCCTCAACCCTTGGCCTCTCTATCCCTTGTCATCTCTGGAGTATTAGTATCTCCTCAGTTTCAAACAGTGAAAGGACTCTTTGGAGATTATTCTTTGTCATCACTCTCTCGTGTGAACCAAGCTGGCTGGCATCCTTCTTGAATAAACAGCCCTTATTTGTGTGAGCAAAGCAGGTTAGTCCCAGGGCAGGAGTCAGCATTGGATCTTTGTCAGTCCTTAGCATAGTTAGCTAATATTTTATTCATTAGCTATAAATATGGCTTTTCTCCCATTAAGAAGTGTCAGAAGTTAGTTCTGACTCAGGGAATCTCTGACTCAGACTCTAAGGAAGGAAGAGGCTGTTTATTTCAGGAGTAGAAAAGATTCAGGCAGTATAATGTTTCTCAGATGAGGGTCTTTGGGTGGATCCAGGAGTCCATCATTTTCTCTCCTGAACTTTTGTTTTTGGTGAGGAAGATTGGCCCTGAGCTAATTCCTGTTGTCAGTCTTCCTTTTCTTGTTTGAGGAAGATCGGCCCTGAGCTAACATCTGTGCCCATCTTCCTCCATTTTGTATGTGGGATGCCACCACAGCATGTCTTGACGAGTGGTGTAGGTCCACGCCTGGGATCTGACCTGCAAACCTGAGCCGCCAAAGTGGAGGGTGCCAAACCCAACCACTATGCCACTTGGCCGGTCCCTCTCCTGAACTTTTTAATTTTGTGTTTTCATTTTGGTGATAGTCTTTAAAAGATAATATAAGCCTGTTTTGAATCTGGATGACCTCTCAATCTAATACTTTGGAACATGCCTTTGCATTTGTGTTTTTGGTGTTTTTTACCCTACACAGAGCAGGGCACACAAGTACCCCTGGGCCTGGGCAGAATATGTGACCGTGTCTAGGGCCTGTGTTAGGCAACTGGGAAGAGTGGATCCTGTGAAATTGGAGAATAAATGCCTGACCTGAGGCTTTCAAGAAAAATAATGATAATAACAGAAAGATGACACTGTGGCCAAATGAAATGCATCTATAGTCCTTATTTGGATTGTGGTAAGCGCTATAAAAATTTTTCAAACAGTATTAAGACAGTAACTAGGGATTGGTGGTAACATTTGGGTTGAGACCTGAATGGTGAGGACTCAGCCATGGAAAGTCTAGGAGAAGAACATTCCAGGAGAGGGAACAGCTGGTGCAAACTCTCAAGGGAGAACCACCTTCCACGTGTTTAAAGACCCAGAAAGGAGGGGAGCGCAGCTAAACCACAGTGTGCTAGGGGAATGGTGGTGCTGATTCCTGTGAGCCATGGATGAATCTGGATTTTGCTCTGAATGCATTGGGAATCTGTAGGAGAGTGTTAAGCCAGGCAGTTACAAGAGCCGACATTTATTTTGTAAAGATCACTCTAGATGCTGTATAAATAATAAATTTAGTGGGGAAACAGGTGGAAACAGGAAGATAGCCTAGGAAGCCATTGCAATAACAAAACAATGACAATACATTGAAAATAGCAATCGACACTTATATAGTGTCTGTTCTAAGTACATGTATGATTCCGTTTATGACAATCTTAGGAAGTAGATGAAGATATCTCATGTTATAGATGAGGCAACTGAGTCACAGAGAGGTTACATAACTTGACATGGACAAGGTAGTAGAAATGGAGATAAAAGAATGAATGGATTCAAGTTATGTTTTGGAGGAAAGCCAGCAATCACTGGATCAACTGCGCAGAGTGAGATGTGAGTGAGGGCAAGAGAGGAATCGAGGACAACTCCTAGGTGCCTTGCTGTTTCCATCAGTGTTGATGTTAACATATGTGGAGTGCTTGGCACATTATCAGCGCTCAGGACAAGACTGACCCTTCCTGAAAGCTATTTGGGGTTGATTTTCACATAAGAAACAAAACAAGCATGTGATTTTGCCTTTGCACATGTGAGACCAGAGCCTTTAAAGGCTAGTTTTTAAATTGTTTGCAACTATGGCGCTCTTTCCTGAATGGATGCATTTTAACTAATTAAGATAGTATAGACCTGCTCTGATTGACCAACAGGAAACCAGGGTCCTCGTAATGATATCTGGAAGATGAGAGTGCGCCCCAAGATCCCAGAGTGCTAAATCAAGTTGCTAGAGAGCAAGAAAGAAGAGAAGGAAATTTTTTAAGCCTGTGCCTTGTGAGGTTTTAGACCCAGAACGTTCAGGTGGCTTCAGCTCAAGCCACTTCAATAACTTCCTATTATTCTTTTTAATTGGGCTTCAGAGACACAACAAGTCCACTGTTTGGCCTGCCTTTCACAAGGGCAATCGTGGTAGGAGCGGTGGATTTACTTAGGGGTTCCGTCTTTTTTCATATTTTCAAGTATTCCTCCTTTAAAAAAAATCATCTAGAGATTCTATTTATTGAACACTTTCCATAGACAAAGCCTTCTGCCCGATACTTATGTCCACTCTCTCATTTTAAAACTCCCAACTACAACCACCCCATGAAGCAAGTGGTTTGCGGACTCTGACCAGAGTGAAGTTGAGTAATCCAGGGTGAAGCCACTGGATCGGCAGCACCAGCGTTTGACCTTGTCAGCCTGGCTCCAGAGCACAGCCTCTCAGCCACCACGCCCAGGCTGCCTTACTGTGGATTCACATGGGATCGTTGCCTATGATAAAAGAGGGCAAGGTTTAAAAGACTCATGGCCTGCTCTACAAATTGAGCCTGGACGTTCTCCAGGCAGGTGTTCTTGAACGCCTACCTCAGGGTTTCATTTTCGGTCTGCAGAAAGATCTACGTAAGGGAAGCTGGCCAGGGTGGAGCTAAAGTATGAAAGCATTTGGAGCCAAGCCTTGCCGCCTCTCTTTAGTGGCGTTCTAATGATATGCTGGGAAAAGTCATGATTTAGAAAGAAATCAGACAAGTTGCAGACTTGAAGCCTATTTTGGTACATAGGTATATTCAGAAAGGTTGAATGGAAAGTAATCTTTGAGTGTGGCCACGTACTGGGCATTGCTTAGCCCTTTGCATCAGCTAGGCTCATTTTAGCCCCACACCCATTCAGGAGGGCAGAGTTTCCTCTTTTGTAGATGAAAAATCAGGGCTCAAAGACGTTTCGTGACTTGCCCTGAAGTACCAGGTAACACAGAGCTTATCCAGGATAGGAGCTCAGGGCTGTATGTGTATGAAGACTTTCAGCTACGCTATCCTGTCTCAGAATTCTTCCAACAGAAAGGATTTGGGGAGATCTCTATTAGACCGTAAACCCCATGGGAGGAGGGATCATCTGTCTTTTTCACCTTTGTTTCCCTAGAAAGTAGACATGCAAGTCATTATTTAGTGACTAAGTAAATAATGGACCAATGGAGAGACGGATAAACAGATGAATGGGGAGAAGGATGGACAGATAGAATATTACCTCCCGGGAACTTTTACGTAATTAAGGAAAACATTCCAAGACTCTGTTATCTGTCTATTTTGCGTCGATTTGCATATACGATATCACATCCTTCTAACAATAAGCAAAGCTAAATAGTTAGAACAATCTGAGCTGATCAGTTGCCCTTGCGTATTACATAAAGGCTCCTGCCATGTGAAGTTACGGACCCACATGAACTCCTCTTTCCTCTGCTTCTTAGTCCAGCGTCCAGCAAGTGATGCTCTGCCAAGAAGCTTGTCCTTCTTATTTTAGCCTCCACGGAAGGCGCTCTCCTCTCTTCCCCTTCTTCTGTGGACCCTTTACACTTTGAATTAAATATTTATTTAATCAAACTAATCATGGAGCACTTTGCCTTCATTTTACATTTAGAATAAAATTCAAAACTCCCAGACTCTTTGCCAGAACCAAGAAAGTCCCATATCTCCTGGCCGCTCTCTTCTCCTCTCCCAGCCCCTTCTTTCCCTCGTTCACTGTTGTTAGTCCGCTGACTGGCCTTTTGGCTTCTCTTCAAACACAGCAAGCATGTTCTTACCAAGTGGAAATACTTGCTTTTCTCTGTGTGTAGAATGGTCTTCTCCTAGAACTTCACCTGAAGGCTCCTTCTCATACAGGATCCATTCATTCGTTTGTTCATTCATTCATTCAGTGAATATTTATTGAGCCCCAAGTATGTACAGACATTGTTCTAGATGCTGGTAGTGCAACAGATAACAAAACAAAGTCTCTGCCCTCATGGAGTATACATTTTAATTGGGAAGAAAGACAAATAAGCAAATAATGATGTCAGGTAAGGTAATGGTAAATGCTTCAATGTTGGCCTCCCTGACTTTAGCTCATGCTTCCTCTTCCAAGATACTGTCTACTCCATATATAAGCCTACTTTCTTCTCCTGTTAGTGTTTATTAATGCTTCAAATGATAATATTTATTCTCCTTGTTTATTTTCAATTATTATTCTAGACCATAAGAGTCTTGGGTTCAAGGATCTTGTCTATTATTTGCTTTTCTATTCTAGAACAGTGCCTGGCACAGAGGAGGAGCTCAATGAAAAAAACTAATGATGTGACATCATCTACCTGTCCTTATAGGGCTTTCCAGTATTTCTGCAAGCATAAGAGAAGGATCCAAGTGTCTGGGAACCTGTAATGTGCCAGGCCCTGTATTAATCACTGGAGACATAGCAGTGAGTGAGAGACAAGATTCCAGAGCAAGACACAAAATTGAACTAAAGAAAATAATAATGAAATCATTTAAAGATTATGGCAACTACAAAGAATGGTATAAAGCAGAGGATTATGGTAGTTAGAAATAGGTGGAGAGGAGGGCTACTTGGAAAAGGTAGCAACAGAAAGATGTTCTTGAAGGGTCGTCTAAGGTGAGACCTCATTGTTGAGAAGGAGCTGGCCACACAGCATTCATTCCAGGCAGCAGGAAGAGCATTTGCAAAGTCCTCAAGGAGAAAGAGAGTATGGCATCCTTGCAAAACAGAAAGGACGCTAGCGTAGTTAGAGTCTAATGAGAAAGGAAGGGTTTTTTTGGGTTTTTTGGTTTTTCTGCTGTGGAAGATTTGTCCTGAACTAAATCCATGCCAATCTTCCTCCATTTTTAATACATGGGCCGCTAGCACAGAACAGTCATTAACAGAGCGGTATAGGTCTGTACCTGGGAACTGAATCCGGGCCGCCAAAGTGGAGCATGTGGAACTCAATCACTAAACCATCAGGGTCAGCCCAGGAAGTTGTTTTTAATTAAGAATCCTAGTAAGCCCCTGGAGAGTCTGAAGCCAGACTGTGACGAGATCTAAATTATCTTTCTGAAAGATAGCCCTGGCTGCTGTGTGGAGAATAGATGGTAGAAGGACAAGGGAGAATGTCACTTAATCAGTGTGTTACAGAATAAGTAGGAGTTTGTGATGAGGACTTTGGTGGTGAGGATATTTCAAGCAGAGGAACCACATATACAAAAGCCCAGAGGCAGGAAACATGGTGGGTAATCTGATGTGATTGGCATGTGGGGGGTCAGGAGTGTGCGCAGGGCAGTGAAACACATCATAATAGTTCAACAGATGTGGGCTGAATAACAGAATGGACTCAGACGGTACTTTAGCTTGAGACTCCCTTATATACAGTCTGTGCTTGTTATTTTCCAGTTTCCTGGGTGGACCTCACCTCCCTGTCTAAATTATAAATTCTTCGAAAGCAGGGAGAGGATCTAAAACGTCTTTTGTTACCAGCTGTGTAACTGAAGCTTGTTTAAGCTGAGTGGCGTAGCGATATCTACAATCAGAAGATGCAGAGAGTGTGTTATAAGGGGTTAAGAGCATAGACTTTTGGGTCAGATAGCCTTGGAGTCACATTTTGAGCTACACAGGCTAGCTGTATGATCTTAGAATAATTATTCAATGTCTCTGGGCCTCCCATTTCCTCATATACCAAATGGTGAAATCAATAAATTCTACCTCCTGGGGTTGCCGTGAGGATTGAGATAAATGTCTACAATTCCAAAGTGCCCAGCAATGCCAAAACGCTTGATAAACGGCAGTGGGCTGTAGTTTGCTTGTAGGAGCAGGGTCTGTCCAGCACTATGGGCAGTGGCCTGGGCATCAGGACTCCCAGGAAAGCCTGCCACTAGCTCAGAGGGTGACCTCACCTCCCTCTGTAAAACAAACGGGGGTGGATCTTAGGACCCACCTCAAAGCAGACACCCTGAAATTTGAAATGCGGACATTTGAAAAGTTGACCTTAATGATGAAAAGGAAGGCTTGAGGTCATTTTGTTTCATGCTATGAGAGTTGCCACTGGATTATTAAGAACCTGCGTTAGCGGTTGCATTAGTAGAAGTCACTGCTTTCACAGAGCCATTCCTAAGTTCGCCAGTGGTTTCACTGATTCTGCCTTGACCTCAAAATTTGCTGCTGTTAGTGCTGTTTAGTTGATTCCAACTCCTGGCGCCCCTGCGTGCAGCAGGGCAGAACCCTGTCCAGTCTTTTTGCACCATCCTCTCTCCTTCCGGCACTGTCTCAGACAATACTTTGCTGCTATTCATAGAGTTTTTATGGACAATTTTTTTTGGAAGTGGGTGGCCATGTCTTTCTTTCTAGTCTGTCTATTCAGGAAGCTCCACTGGAACCTGTCCACCATGGGTGACCCTGCTGGTATTTGAAATAGCGGTGGCAGAGCTTTCAGCATCACGGCGATGCACAGTCACCAGAGGATGACAACTGACAGATGGGTGGCATGGTTCCCTGACTGGGAAACAAACCCGGCTGTGGTGATGAGAGCCAATTCTTAACGACCAGACCACCAGGGCTGGCTAACCTCAAGATACAGGTTAAGGATACTATTCTTATTTCATAGGTGATAATGTCAAGCACAGACAAGTATAGTACCTTCCCTGTCACATTTTCCCCATATAAATAACTAATATAGAGAAGAACTGATCTGTGAAACCATTGGATCAGGCTAACAAAATCTTGAAAAATATCATCCAAAACCCGCTCGTAAGCTCAGGGACCGTCACCATCGTCCTGTGCTTCATTATTTGCATTTTCAGTTTTTCCTTGGTTCTAAAGCGACCTGTAGTTCAGAGGAAAAGAGCAATGGGAATCAGCAGGAATCAGAAGGCCTGATTTCCGGACCCACCCCTGCTACTTAACAATGGTGCCATCTTGGGCAAGTTACTGAATATCTCCAAGCCTCAGTTTCCTCACCTGTAAAATGCCTCAAGGTGCAACTGAGATTGTTAACTGTTATTATATAACATTAGCATGAATATAGCTTGTTCAAAGAGTGAGTGAGAGCATGTGAGTTAATGAATGAGAAACCTCAGAGCTTCTCTACTTTCACATCTTCAGCACATGTGGTTGTCTCTTGTTGGGACTTTGCTTAATAGTTTGTTCAGTCACCTGGGGCCTTCCTTGCTATTTATTCCAATGACCTCCTTCTTTGGTGACTTCCATTGTAGTGGGAGCTGCTCTGCTGTGTTTGACTTCAACTGGCACTTCCCTTTTGTGAGACAGTATGTAGCATCATGATTAAGACCCCAGATTCTGGAGTCCAACACCTGGCTTCTAATCTCTGCTCTGCCACTTACTCTATGACCTTGGCTTATCCTCAGTGTTCTCATCTGAATGTGGAAAGAATGATAATATCTACTTCACAGAGGCAAATGAGAATCAAATGAATTGATACATGTAATTGGGACAGTGCCTGGCACCTAGGAAGCGCTCAATAATTACTAGCTATTCTTCTTGTTTCTGTGCCTTCCTTAGGAATGAGAACAATGATTTGACAACAGGGCTTCAGAGCTAATAATATTTCAAGTGAGGCTGGGGGAGATGGCATGCTGTGTGAGGTTATGCTGCACGTTAATAATGTTTACTTAGTCGTTGTATTAGGGTTTGCCAGAGAAACAGAACCAGTAGGATATTTATATATTTGCATTTTATATATTAGATTACACACATATATATATATAATGTATCTGGTGCTTTTAATTCCTCATAATTTGTTAATTATGAGGAATGGGCTTACACTTTTATGGAGGCTGAGAAGTCCCATGATCTGCCCTCTGCAAGCTGGAGACCCAGGAAAGCCAGTGAAGTAATTCCAGGTGAGCTGATGGCATAAATCCCAGCTCAAGGGCAAGAGAAGATAAGATGAAATGTCTCAGCTCAATCAGCGAGGCAGGAAAAAGGAGTGAATTCCTTCTTCCTCCACGTTTTGTGCTATTCAGACCCTCAGTGGATGATGCCCTCTCACAGTGGGGAGGGCCATCTGCCTTCTCAGTCCACTGGTTCAAATGCTAACTTCATCCAGAAACACCCTCACAGACACACCCAGAAGTGATCTTTAATCTGGATGTCCTGTGGACACTCAAGTTTACACATAAAATTAACCATCACAGTCATCATAGTTTTGTGGCTCTTTACAGAAAGAACTGGGTTATAAATTCAAGAATTAGAAACAAATAACTACCTAGTGTCCAGGGCTGAGTGACATTGGAGGCACTGTATTTGTCGTTTGTTGTTGTGGTTGTTGTAGAAGTCATGGTAGAATTAGTAAACTTATGAAACATGTGGTAGTAGGATTGGGCTCACACACGCATGTATTTATTATTCATACATGTGTATATATACACGTATATGTGATACATAAAATATATGTATCATATTCAAAGATATGTATCCACAAAAGTATGTGAGTGTGTGTTGTGTAAAAATGGTGGGAGTAGGAGAGCTAGTGGTAGAGGTGGGAGAAGTAGTGGAAGTGGAAATGGTAGTACAAGTAGTAGTTGAAGTGGAAATGTAAACACTTTGCACCAAGCACTGCACTAAACATGGCATAACTGTATCCTCTTGTCCTCATAAAGCAGAGGATTAAAGGAAGAACAGGCTTGGGTCCAATTCCCCTCCAAGGTCACAGCCAGGGAAAGCTGAGATTCAGCCCCACGTCCGTCTCTCTAACGCCGGTGTCTCCTTCTGACCACTCCGCTCCACTGCGTCACTGACTGTTCATTTTCAACAACCATCTAATGTGTAGAAGATGGAAATTTTACTAGTTTATTAGAGAAAGCTGTCCTTTAAGATTTATCAGGTATTTTTATGAAACTGGCACAAGTGCATTTGGAGATCCATTTTAGATAGCATGGATGTCATTTTTAAAAGTCTAATCACTAACCGTTTCATTCAAGAGAAGGATTTCTTAGGGCGAAGTCCTGCGGGGAAGGTAGTCTTACAAGAAGTATTTATTGGAAATGGGAATTTTCCCGTTTGCGACGTTGGGTAATTGCGAAGTCAGATGGTCTCATCCTCCCTGGTCACCAGGAGCCTGCAGAACGTCACCGAGAGCGCCTGCCGCTAAGCTACTCCTGTTCTCCCTGTTTCCCAAACGTGCGGCCCATTGAATAAGAAGCTGGGTTTTCAACTAGGTCCACCCCCTTAATAAAATAAATACAAAAATACAGCTAAGAGTTTTGCTGTTCAAGTCTTAATCTTTCTACTTAACGCAAGTCCTTCTTTAGAATTTCCAGAACTGTCCTGCAGTGACATTTTTGACTCACCCTCATGTAGGGCAGCACAGGAGAAGATGAGAAAGGAAGTGGACCCGTCAAGCGTTTCCCACGTGTTGACTCGGTTATTCCCACAGTAACGCTCCACAGCGACCTGATGAAGAAATTAAGGCTCTGAGAACCCAGACGATGGCTCAAGTCCCCGCAGTCAGGGAGAGATGGACAGGAAGCAGAGTACAGTGCCGAGCGCATGGGAAACCCTCAGCAAACAGTAGCTGATACTGTGACGGGCGGTCCACTGCTGGGCCAAGTGAACAGACATTTAAATGAACTGTGTGTCACTTCTCCAGAGCGTACGGCCTAATAATACACAGGCTGGCGGATCATTCTCCAGAGGAGGGCTGAGGCCCGGGGATAGACATGGCAAGTGGGAACAGTCATGACGGGAGGTCATGGGTCCTCCCTTGTTTGAAAGTTTATTTTGAAGATAGGTTTCCAAGAGTCCAAACACAATTAGAAAATACCTGCTTTTGTAAATCATCTTTGACATTTGTCTTACATTTCAGAGCTGTTACTTCTTCTTGAACAGAGATAATGTTGAAGATATTATCGAGAAACATTAGTGTTTTATTATGCGGTGTTTAGGTTACTGGAGGTTTTCTATGAGAAAGTCAGAAAAGATAGAGACTTTTAAAGATAAAAGGAACTTTCCAAAAATGCAAACCTCAAAACTTATTTTTGAAAATAGTATGATATCTGTCCTCCAATATAATAATATTACTGGCACACTTTTGTGGACTGCCTATGTGCATGGGGCAAACCCTTCATGCAATATCCACAACATGCCTTTAAAGTAGATTTTATCATTGCTATTTTATACAGTAGGAAACTGAGGATTAAGTAGATTATAAGTATTTATCCAATACCTCATAATAGAAAGTAGAGGAGATAGGAGTCAAATTCAGATCTGTCTGACCCCAAGCTCCTGGTCTGTTTGTATTCTCTGCTGCCTCCTGGTAACGCCTGCAGTTCTGGAAATACATGTGGAAACAAAGAAATGGAAGCATCGGGGCTGGCCCCATGGCCTCGTGCTCAAGTTCGTTGCAACTTTGGCAGCCCAAACCTAGTTCCCAGGCGCAGTCCTACACCACTCGTTGGCAGCCTAGTTGTGGTGGCGACCCACATACAAAATAGAGGAAGACTGGCACAGATGTTAGCGCAGGGCGAATCTTCCTCAGGAAAAAAAAATAGAAGAAAAAAGGAAATTGAAGCATAAATATATTTAAATCATAGAGTTATTTCTTCCCTTCAATCCAAGTTCTTTATGTTGACCCATGCTGTATTAAATCAAGTAGATCTCAGATCTGGTTTTAGTGGACCAGGGAAAAGATAAAAGACATTCAGGAGCAAAAAGGAAGGTTCAAATACATCTATAATATCTTTTTTCTCTTCTAGCATTAACGATCTGAAAGACGCCCTTTCTTTTTTTTTTTAACATTTGGTTGAAATCCTTTCTGATCACCTAAAGTCAGATATTTGTTCATTTCTGACAAAAGTAGTCCAAGAAATTGATTAGACATCTTCTTTCAACTTTTCCACACTTATTTCTCGTTAATAAAGTTAATTTACCATGGACTCGATGAGATCGTTAGGCCACTGGAGCATGAGGAACACGGCGTAGTCTATAATTTAAGAAAGTTTCTCTCGATTACTTCCTGCAGGGAAGAGGGGAACAAAATAGTGAGGGGAGAAATTACTGATGCCTTAGAGTTCATAATTTTTCCTTTTCAGCAAAATGAACTATTCATATCTAAAGTCAGATATTTATTCATTTCTGACAAAAGTAGTTCAAGAAATTGATGAATCTTCTTTCAACTTTTCCACACTTGTTTCTTATTAATATTATAATTTAAAATTTTGAGTCTAAAATATTATATTTTAAATTAATATTATAGAGAAAATGATATGAGATCATATTTATTTAAATTTATTTTTAAAAATATTTTAGAGATTTTAAAATATTGTAGAGAATATGATTTTAAAAACCCTGAAAATATCCAAAATGATCAAACAAAGGAAGGAAAACAATAGAGTAGAATGTGCTTATGATATAATAATAAGTGGGGAAAACATGAAAAGAAAATTCCAACTTTTCATTGTGTGTTCATCATTTTCAGCTTCCAAATATATCCATAAATGGAAAAAGTCAGGAAGAACACTGGAATGCTAAGCCCTCACTCGTGGCAAGGTGGGAGGGTTACGGGTGTTTTTTCTCCTCTACTATCCACGTTTGGTGTGAAGGAGTGTGTTGTGGGTACAGCTGATGTCTCCTTTGTTTCACTCCCCCTTCTATTTCATACCCTTTTCCCAGAGGGAACTCCTACCATGAATATCGACATGTATCCATTTAGTGTATTTCTCATACTTTAACTACAAATACATACATCTGTTAAAGATAGAATATTTTACATTTTTAAAAAAATGGCATGTTACTTTATCCTTCTGCAACTTGATTTTTTTCAAAGCTGTATTTTCATATTTAAGTTGATGCCTGTAACTCCAGCTTATTCACTGTAATTGCAGTGTTGTGTGCATTTCACTGCTGAACATTTCACCGTCTGTTCATGTGTTCCTCCACTGAGTGACATTTAGGTTGTTTTACATTTTCACCTTTCAAATGCTGCTGCTGTAATCATCCTCATATATTTCCAGGTGAATATAAACAAGTTTCTCTAGGGTTTTTTACTTAAAAGTATAATTGCTAAAGAATAGTAAATAAACCACTTCAGTTTTACTAGATATTAAAAAAATTATCCTCCTGAATGTGTGTGCCGATTCATACTCTCAAACCAGAAAAAGAACTCCTGTTTCTCCATATTCTTGCCAAACAAGATATTGTTTTCACACTTTAGGGTTCTTGCTAAACTGACGGGTGTGAACTAAATTCTCATTGTCTTGATTTCTGTTTCCCTGTTTACCTATAAACTATTCAATTTTTCTCTTCTATGATGTCTATCATATCCTTTTGTACAATTTCCTATGGGTTTATTTGTTTTTTTCCTATTACAGGAGTTCTCAGTGGTTTGGATATTAACTCTTTCTTACGCTTTGCCGTTATGATACTCATTGGAGGTCAATCTAGTTAAGAGAGTTTATCTATGTGGAATGCTTTTTTGCAGCTATTAAAAAATCTTTTTTTTCTCTTTTATTGTTTCAATGTGATTCATTGTAATGACAGATTTTCCGATATTGAGCCATTCTTGAAGTGTTGGAATAAATTTTAGTTGTTCTTGAGTTATTACTGATTAATTCATTTTCCAGTATCTTAAGTATTTGGGCTAAAATTATTTAAGTGAGATTTGGCTATATTTTTCCTTTATCGTTTAGTCATTTTGTGGTTTTCATATCAAAATTATACTATACTCTTAACGGAGTGGGATAGCTTTTCTTCTTTTTTTAATTCTCTGAAACCATTCATTAAAACTTGCCTATAAAACTATTTGGTGAAAGCAAAGGAGAGAGGTGGGTTGACTGTGGAAGTGGGTGGGGGAGAGTGGGTGTGTGTAATATTGATTCAAGTCCTCTAATGGTTTTTTGGCCCACCAGTCTTTCTAGTTCTTCTTTAGGCTGTGTGGTAATTTTATATTTCTCTATAAAGTTGCCAATTTGCCCTAAAATTTCAAATGTATTGGCAGAGAGCTGATCATAACATTTTCTTAGATTTATGAAAACCCAAAACTCTCTCTAGTTTTGTCCCCTGTTTTATCTGTAATTTGAGTGTGTACGCCTGTCATGCTAAAGTAGGGGCTAATATTAACATACCTACCTGAGCTTTCTTTTGGTTAGTATCGGTTTGCATCGCTTTTTCCCTTCATTCATACGGGAGTTTTGGTTTGTCTGGCACTTTTTAGCAGCATTAGCTAGATTTTAAAAACATCAGGCCAGACACTCTCTATTTTGTTGGAGTAGGTTAGTCTATGTACATATATTGTGCTTCTCGATCTATTTGGACTTTCTCCCATTATATATTCTAAGTTTACTATGAAATTTCTTTATGTGCATTTTTTCCTCCTTTTATGCTCTCTTTTTTTAATAGTATGCTTTCTCATTGCATGGTCTCCTTCTACCAGTTGAGAAGTTAAATATTCTACTATTTCTATCCTTTTTAGTGGTTACAGTTAAATTCTGACCTCCACAATTAACAATGTTAATTAAAATCTCTATCCTTCTAAATGACGCAAAGACCTGACAATAATTCCCATAGCCCCCTCTCACTATCTCCCATATTATTATTTAATATTTTCATTCCACTTTATTCCTCAACTTCTACAAATTGGTCATTTTTTACAGTCAGTATTTATTTAGGTTTACCAATAGCTTTATTAATTTCTTTGACCACCATTGTTTCTGATGCCCTGCTTTGTCACTAGTTCAGTTTCTCTTGACTGAATGTTTCAGCAAGCATCTGAGAGTGGTGAGAGCACGCACTTGTATTCTGAGAACATCTTTGTCCTTGTCTTTGAATAATAATTTAGCTGGAAGAGAATTTTATATTGACAGATGCCTTTGCTCAGTGCTTTAAGATATTATCCACAATCCCCACCATCTAGTGTTGCTAATGAGAAGTCCACTGCCACTCTGACTGCTGTCCCTTAGTAGTCTTTTCTTTCACTCAACTTTTACATTTTTACTTTTTTGTGCTGATTTATTACATATACATATACATACTGTATAACTGTGGATTTATTGCTATTTCTTATTATCGAAGCTGCTTCAATAGAAGGACTCATGTCCCTTTTCAACTTTAGAAAAGTCTTAGCTATTATTTCAATGTTGACTCCTTCTCATCATCCTTTTTCTTTTTTCCTTCTAGAATCCCTGGTATATATATGTTGGATTCTCTCATTCTATCCTGCCTACTGTTAACTACTCTTTGAATAGTTTCCATCTCTTAACCTCTCTGTGTTACATGCCAGGGGACTTCCTCAGATCTAACTAATTCACCAGTTCTGTCTTCTGCCGTGTCTAGTGTACTTTTCAACCTCTACAGTAAGTTTTTTATTTCAAGAAATATATTTATGATTTTTATAACTTCTTTCTCCTGTCCCCAAATTGGTATGTTCTTTTTTCACACTCTTGTTTTTCCTAGTGGCTTTTATTCCTCAGTTTATTTCTTCAAGCACTTAAAACGTACTTATTTTAATGTCACTTTCATCTCACTGTATTATTTAATTCTCCCATCAGTTGCACCTTCTTCTACGGCAATTCGTCTCGTTGTGTGATTTGCAGCCCTTCATTACAAGCTTGTTTTGAGGGGGAATTCTTTCCTTTGGAAACCATCCGTGTGGTGAGCTGTGGAAGCATCTATGCAGAGTGATTTCAGATCCACTTTACAAGGGGGGTTGGATTTCAAGCATCGCTTTTGGCTTTGCTTCTCTGAAATACATAGATCGTATGCGTTTAGAACCCAACCTGTACTTTGGTGCTGGTTTTCGAGTTCCTGATTTCTCAGCAGTGACTCTCTCAGCTCCAGGGGTGATAGTCAGATGGCGAGTCTCCCTGCTTGTTGCCTGGGGGAGTGCACAGAGGTTTTTTAGAATTTGTTTTGCAGATGGGATGTCATTTTGTGACTCCGGACTTTATGCTGATAGCTCAGTTCCAGCTTCCCAATCAGATGAGGCCTGTGGCTCAAACTTCACTTCTGACTCAGTCGTTATAGCCCCAGCTGCCCGGTCACTAAGATCTTTCTATATCTGGTCCCAGTTTCCCTTTGAGTCCCTTGGCTGCAATTCTCACTAACATCTTTAATTGTGGGTTTCCTCTGTGTGTCTGGTACCTGGGGATTTTTACCTTATTGATTTCTAGGTGAGTTATGTGGTCTTTGTATAATTCTTTGCAGTTATATTTCATCGAGAATTGTATTTAGAGTAGGGGTGGTGTACCTTCCATATCTGCTGAGGTCACCTTATTGGCCAGACACACTTATATAACTTCTCTAATGAGAAAAAAATACAAAATGTATTAAAATATGTTTAAAGCAATTATTTTAAGTAACCTTTTTTCTCCATGCTTCTCAGTGCTGAATTTGAAGAACCGCATAATTACGAGGCAACAATTTCGTATCTGAGACACTGTAGCAACTCCATTAACCTGTGCACCGCAAAAGAAATGGCTGATTGTAAGTCCGCTGAGCCAATTAATATTATAACGCTGTGTGGAATGAAAATGTGTCAAAAATGGTATTTTTCTCCTCGCTAACTGTAAGCTTAAAAATTTACAGCCATGCTGTTTACCGTCTCATTTCTTTCTTTTTTTTTTTTCCTGATCTTGTCTCTTAAAAACATACTTAAATCAAGTGGGCATCAAGGCTCTCTCACAACTCCTAGTGCTGCCTTCTCTGGCCCTCGTCTCTTCTCTCTTTCCCCAATCTGCTTAGATGCTGTGCCTTTTGTAGATATGTGAGAGGGAGGGAAAAATCAAGATACGGCGATTCATTTTTCTTCCTTCTCCTCCTATGGAAACTTCATCTCTCTTCTTGTGGCGTTCTCTTGAAGTCCCCCGGTGAGTCTGTGTGTGAGGAGGGAGATAACAGACTGTGAGAAGTAGGTCCCTGTGTTTAGCAGAGGATAGGAGCAGAGATTCATTTACTGGATCTGACCACAGGCTCAGAGGTAAGTCTTGGTGCCTCTGGTATTGCCAACAAAGCTCAGACCATTCTGTGAAGACAGAGACCCTCTCAGGCAAGAAAATGAAGAAGCAGGGACTCATAGCTATTCTATAAGCTTCTATATCTTTGTTTTGCATATAGGATCAGCCAATTTCTCTACAAAAGGCATGCATATTAGTGCTCAAATAAACACTAGTATTTACTGAGCCTGTACTATGGCTTCTGTGTCATGTACCAGTTCTGTGTTAGGTCCTCTGTGTATATCCCTGCTGAAATAGCAGTTGTACTAACCCACTTTTGGAGACAGAAACTGAAGATCAGAGAGACTGAGTTGCACAAGGTCATGCAAGTAATATGTGGCAGAGCTATAATGTGAAAAGGGCTCAGATTGCCTCTAAGATCCATGCTCTTGCCTCAATTTTATGCTGCTTCTCATTCAAGGATGTTTGATATTCCTTTGGATGTTAGACATTGAAGGATGTCTAACTCCCAGAAGGAGAGTTACAGAGAAATCATCTGGTCTAACATCTTTATTATACAGACAAGAAGCCCAAGGCTCTGGGAGAGGAGGTCATTTGCGTGGGAACACATACTTAGGAAGTTTGTGGGGTAAGAGTTAGGACCCATTGACATACCCCTCCCCTCCCCCAGGAAATAAGGTGGTGAGGGACTGCTGGAAAAACTCTCTTAGACTGGGAAAACTCTATATTCTCCCATATGGCTTGTAAAATACTGGCCATAAGAAGAGTGCCGTCTCCTGCCCCGTCGCCCCCAGAAGGCAGTGTCGCTCCATTCTCAGGGTGTCGCACTGTAGCATGGCTTCTCAACTCCTAACGCTCACATGAATCACCTGGGGATCTTATTAAAATGTAGATTCTGATTCAGTAGCTCTGAGTCAGGCCCGAGATTCTGCGTTTCTGACAAATTCCCTGGTGATGCTGATGCCGCTGGTCTGCAGGCCACACTTTGAATAGAAAGGCTGTGGGCCCCGCCTGGGCTACATTCCAACTACAAGCCTTTCTACAAAGATGAGGGCTCACAGGCTCGAGGAGATGCTGCAAACAGAGCCTGCACCTTCTTTCTCTGGACTGCATGAGGCCCCCAGAAAGCCCTTCCTGTAAGTGGCTCCCTAAGATCATGTTTGGTTCTCTCCCCTAGGTGCTTCTTCCTCAGGACAGACTGGACTACAGGGAGAGCTATTCATGGGGGTGGCATGGATGGGGTTAGACATATGTAAGGCCCCTTGTGCTACTGGGTGAAGCTGAGGATTGAAAATGGGAAGCTGGACCAGAGGCCTGCATTTGTACTCTCCAGGCCACAAATGTTCAAGGTGGGCCTGCCAGGGGGCATCATTTGAGGTACCCAAAGAAGGACCACTAACCCAGGCTCCTCTTCAGTCTTTCACTGAGGAATTCTTTGTGTACTTCATGGACAGTGCTGCTAAGAAGGCAAGTGTTTATGATTGAAAAGAGTTCAGAAAATAAGCCACTGATGCAATTGAGAGGTAACAGAGGATAGGGCAACGAAAAGGGAGTAGGCTGGGAGAAAGGCAGGTATGGCAAGGGCTTCCCCTGCTAGAGAGGGCATCCTTGTGGGAGATAGGAATAGGCCTGCCAGGGCTGAAGAAGCTGGGAAACCATAGCCTGGGATCAAAAGGATTCTGTTATATGTCCGCACTCCTCTCCCTGCCCCTCTCTAAAGAGCCAAGATACAGTTACCCTACAAGAAAAAGAAAGGAAGGAAGTAGGCTATTTTACCCTGACTTGTCCCTGTTCATTGACTCTTCCCAGTGTCTTCCATTCTCTTTCAGCACTTACTGGTTGAACAACATCTGAACCTCACTTTCTTTATCTACAAAATGGGTATAATATCTCCTTTGTGGAGTTGTTCTGAGTGTTTGATAAAATAATACATTTCGAGTCAAGTGGAATTCTGCTTCTGGGAAGATGGAGCAGATGTACTTTTCCCTAGTCCTCCTGCTAAGGACAAGTAAAATATCTGGGTGTTACATATAAAACTAACATAAGAAAACTAGAAGACTCTGAAAAGGTAGAAAGAAGAAGGTAGACCAGCTAGGGACCTCAGGACCCAAGAAAGGAGAGGTAGTGAGTTCCCTGGTTTTATTCTTGCCCCATATATCCCAGACTTGGAGCTGAAGAAGCCAGTAACCCAGAAACACCAATAGGCACAGACAGAAACAGCTCCAACAAAAGCCTGCTCTTTCTAGCCAAAGGACCAGGAAAGAAAAAGCCGAGAAAGACAGAAAGCCTCTAGACAACAACCATTCTACTCCAGCTAAACATCACAGAAAAAAATGTGGCTCCACCCCCGCTAGCCAATGCTGAGTGGGGAGCCTGGATGTCCACCCTCATCAGGCTGCAGTGATGCACCCCAACCCCTCCGCTGCGGTGCTTTCAGAGAATGCCAAGTGGGGAGCTGAGACTTTTGTCCCTGCCAGGACTAACAAAACTTCACCTACAGTGACGGTCAGTGAAGACCACATGGGGAGCTTGGACTCCAGCCCCTCACTCAGCAGTAACAAGGTGCCCCTTCCTCTCCCTGTTGGGTGGTATCAGAGGAGACTTAGCGGAGAGTCAATACTTTCACAAGCACCCAGCAGTAAGGCAGCCACCCTCTCCCTCTAGTATCAGCAGAGGTCACCTGGGGAACAATAACAAGCACTCCTACCCCTCCCAGCCAGGGCATTATCAGCAGGAGCCTGGCAGGGAGCTGGAGCCCCCACCCTGCCCAGTGGTGATAAGGAGCCCTTCCCTCACCTGGGGATCAGGAGGACAGAAGTGGGGACTGAGCCTTCTACCCCAGCTTGGCAAAAAGAAGGCAGTCTCCTCCCTTCTGCTTCCATGAAAAGCCGCCTAAAAAAGGGGAGTTAAATAATATCCGGAGACTTATAACACAATACTCCAAATGTCCTGGTCTCAATAGACAATCACTCATCATACCAAAAATCAGGAAAGTCTCAACTTGAATGAAAACAGAGAATCAACAGATGCCAACATTAGGTGACTGAAGTGTTAGAATCTTCTGACAGAGACTTTAAAGCAGCTATTATAAAAATTCTTCCATGAGCAATTATGAACAGGATTGAAACAAATGGAGGAAAAAATAGAGTCTTATTGAAGAAATAGAATGTCTCTGCAAAAAAAAAAATGGAAGAACAAACAAATGGAAACTTTAGAATTGAAAAATACAGTAAGAAAAATAAAAGGCACAACAGCAGAATGGAGGGAACAGAAGAATCAGTGAACTTGAAAGAAACAACAGAAATTACCCATGTGAACAACAAGGAGAAAATAGACTTGGAAAAAAGATGAACAGAGCTTCAAGCACCTGTTGGACTATAACAGAAGTCTTAAGTTGGAGTTCTGGAAAGAGAGGAGAAAGAGGACATCCTGAAAAAGTACTTAAAGAAATGGTGCTGAAAACTTCCCAAACTTGGTAAAACATATAAAACAACAGATTCGAGAAGCCAAGCAAACTCCAAATGGGATAAACCCAGTGCACACAAAGAAACAAAATCAAACTTCTGAAAAATTAAACACAGAATAAAAATCTTGAAAGCAGTGAGAGAGAAATGACACATTACCTATAGGTGAAAAACAATTTGAATGACGGTGGATTTCTCATCAGAAACCATGAAAGCCAGAAGGAAGTGGCACAATGTTTTTCAAGTGAAAAAAGAAAAGAACTATCAACCCAGAATCCTATTACCAGTGAAAATATCCTTCAAGAATGAAGGGTAAATCAAGGCATTCTCAGATGAAGGAAAACTAAGAAAATTTGTTTGCCTCATCTTAAAAGAATAGCTAAAGGAAGTTTTCTAAATAGAAAGGAAACAATAAAAGAACCTTGGAACAACCTTTCAGAAAAAGAACAACGGAAAGAATACAAATATGAGAAAATATGATGCATCTTCCTTCTTTTGAGTTTCCTAAATTATGTTTGAGGGTTGAACCCAAAACTTATAACATCATCTGATATAGTTCTAAAGGTAGGTAAAGGAAATATTTAAGACAATTATAAGAGGGAGGGTTAGGGACATAAAAGCAAATAGGGTTTCTACTCTTCACGTGAACTGATAAAAAGTCCACACCAGTAGAGTATGAAAAGTCTTGTAAATGTAATGTAATCCCTAAAGCAACTACTAGAAATGCTATACAGTGAGATATAATTCAAAATACACAAAAAAACCCCACAAGAGATAAATCATAAAGTATTCTAAAATGGTCAAGTAACCTATGGGAATACAAGAAAGATGAAACAGGAAAGCAAAAAACAGAACAAACAGAAAACAAAAAATAAAGGGCAGATTTAAGCCCTAACATATCGATAATTACACTAATTACATTAAAAGTAAATTGCTTAAAGATATCAATTAAAAGACAGAGATTGGCAGAGTGGATCAAAAAACATGAAGTAACTATATGCTGCCTGAAAGAAACTCACTTCAAATATAACAGTATAGGTAGAGCATGTAAAAAGATGGAAAACAATATATCAAATATATCACATTAATCTAAAGAAGGTAGTTGTGACTATATTAACAGGTAAAGTACACTTCAGAGCAAAGAAAATTACCAGAGACATTACATTATGTAATGATAAAAGGATCAATCCACCAAGAAGACTGAGCAATCCTAAACATGTATGCACCAAACTCCAGAGCTGCAAAATAGGTGAAGCAAAAGATGAAAGGAGAAATAGACCAAAAAGCTATTACAGTTTGAGACTTTAAACTCCTCTCCCAACAATTGACAGGAAACCTAGACATAAAATCAGCAAGGATACAGGAGAATTCAACAACACCATCATCCAACAGGATCTAATTGACATCCATAGAACACACAACAAGAACAAAATACACATACCTATCAAGCGCCCACAAACATATTCCAAGATAGATCATATTCTGAGCCATAAAACAAATGTCAACAAATTTAAAAGAATTAAAATCATGCAGAGTATGTTTTCTGAGCACAATGTAATCAAACCAGAAATCAATAACCAAAAGATAACAGGAAGTGTCTCCAGACACTTAGCAACAAAACAAGACATTTCTAAATAATCATTGGGTCAAAGAGTAAGTCTTGAGGAAAATCAAAACATACATATAAACTGAAAGAAAATGAAAATACAACAGATCAAAATTTGTGGGGCACAGCTTAAGCAATGCTGAAAGGGAAATTTGTTGCACTAAATGCTTACATTAAAAGAGAGGAAAAGCCTCAAATCTAAGATCTTACCTCGAGAACATGGAAGAAGAAGAGGAAAATAAATCCAAAGCAAGTAGAGGGAAGAAATAATAAAGATAAGAACAGAAATAAATGAAATTGAAAACAGAAAAACAGTAGGAAAAAATCAATAAAACCAAAAGCTTGTTCTTTAAAAAGAGCAATAAAATTGACAACACCTAGCAAGACTGATGAAACAAAGAAATAAAACACAAATTAAAAATATCAGGAATAAAACAGACATATCATTACAAATCTTGCAGACATCAAAAGGATAATAGGGAATAGGGGCTGGCCCAGTGGTATAATGGTTTAAGTTCATGCATTCTGCATCATCGGCCCAGGGTTTGTGGGTTCGGATGCTGGGTGCAGACCTACATACTGTTCCTCAAGCCATAAAATAGAGAAAGCTTGGCACGGATGTTAGCTCAGCAACAATCCTCCTCAAGCCAAAAAAGGATAATAAGGGAGTATTATAAACAACTCTACACATATAAATTTTGACAACTTAGATTAAAATGGAACAGTTCCTCAAAAAATGCAAACTATTACAACTCAATATAAATTATTTGAATAGCCCTGTAACTATTAAGGAAATTGAATGCATAATTTTAAAACTCTCAAAAAGGTTACATCAAAGTGCAGGAAATTTCACTGGAGAATTCTACCAAATGTCTAATACAGAATTATCACCAATTCTGTACAATCTTTTCCGGAAAAATAGAAGAGGAGGAAATACTTCCTAACTCATTTTGTGAGGCTGTCATTACCCTAGTACCAAAAGCAGACAAAGACAGTACAAATGAAGAAAACGGCAGTAATATCCTCCATGAGTATAGTCATCCAAATCCTTGACAAAATATTAGCAAATAGAATTCAGCAAAATATAAAAAGAATTATATACCATGACCAAGTGTTGTTAATTCCAGGGATGCAAAGGCTAGTTCAATATTCAAAAATCAATCAATGAAATCTACCACATTGGCAACCTAAAGAATCACACAATCATATCAATCTATACAGAAAAAGCATTTGACAAATTCAATTACCTATTCATGATAAAAACTCTTAGAAAAATAGGAGTAGAGGGGAACTTCCTCAACTTAATAAACAGCATTTACAAAAAGCCTATAGCTAACAAGAAAGTTAATGGTGGAACACTGAATTCTTTCCCCACAAGACTGGGAACAAGGCAAGGATGTTCGCTCTTACCAATCCTATTTAACGTAGTGCTGAAAGTTCTAGCCAGCACAATATGGCAAGAAAAGGCATACAGATCAAAAAGAGAGGAACAAATTGTCCTTATTTATGATGATATAATTGTCTAGAAAATCCCAAGAAATTTACCAAAAAACAAAAATACCCTCTCTTACATAAACATGTAAATTGCCTAAAAACAATTGCCTCTCTTAGAACTAATAAATGAGTTGAACAGTGTCATAGGATACAAAACAAACATTAAAGAATCAATTATGTTTCCATATACTAGCAATGAACACATGCACAGTAAAGTTGAAAAACACAATACCATTTACAATTGCTGAAGAAAGAATTATTTAGACTTAAATCTAACAAAATATGTATAAGACAAATTTTGAAAACTACAAATTGCTGGTGAAATAATTCAAAAAAATCTAAATAAATGGAGAAACATACCATATTTATGGATTGGAAAGCTCAGTATAGTAAAAATGTTAATTCTTAAATTGACATACAGGGTTAATGCAATTCCTATAAAAATGAAGCAAGATCTTTTGTAGATATTGACAAGATTGTTCTAAAATGGACAGTCATACATCACTTGATAGCAAGGATACATTCTGAGAAGTGTGTTGTTAGGCAATTTCATTGTTGTGTGAACATCATAGAGCATACTTACACAAACCTTGATGGTATAGCCTACTACACACCTAGGCTGTATGATACTAATCTTATGGGACCACTGTTGTATATGAGATCCATTGTTGACCAAAATGTTGTCATGCAGTGCATGATGTATACAGAAAGGCAAAGGAACTAGAATAGCTTAAAAAAATTTTTTTGAAGAAGAAAAATGGAGAGGTAGCAGAATTCCTAATTTCACAGAAATCAAAACTGTGTGGCATTGGCAAAAAGAAACACCTAGAACAATGAAACAGAATTGAGAACCCAGAATTGAGAACTACACAAATATGCCCAATTGATTTTTTTCTTTTGCAAAGTTGTAAAAAGCAATACAATGGAGGGAAGATAACTTCTACTGGTGGTGTGGGAGCAATTGGATATCCCTAGGTAAGAAAATGAATAAATCTTCACCTAAGTCTCACACCTTAAACAAAAATTAACTCAAAATGGAGTGATGTCAGCATCATGGTGGAGTAAATTCTCCTGGTAATCTCTCCCCTCCAACATACAATGAAAAGGACATTCATACTCCAACAGAAGACATCCAAACAGAACACAAAAAAAGTCAGAGAGACCCAGGCAGTCATACGACAGAGGGCAGAGAGGCTGCAGCCCCCCTTGGAGGCAGTGGAACGTGGTAGGTGGAAATTTTGCTCCCTCCCATAAAGACTGTGATCCGAGGCTGTGGGAGGCCTCCAGGAGGAAAGGAATGGGGGAAGGAAGGTTTGTCCATGGGAACATCAAGGATCCCTGAGAGCCCTTGCAGCCTAGAGGGAAGCCCTCTATTGTGGTGAAAGCTTTTGCTGGGGGGTGACCTCATCAAGCCAACACCCCAGGAAAGCAGATAACGAGAGCAGAGTGAGAAAACCCTGAGAGCATGCAGAAGAAAGTGCCCCTCCTACCAGCTGCCCAGCCGGGTTCCACTGCCTGGCATCTCATGGAAGGCAGAGGGCTCAGACTATGCAGCTCTCAACCCCCACCCAGTGGTGATAGGCAGTAACTGTGACCAAATAACACCAGTATGCTGGGGGAAAAAAGACCCACTCCCTCTAGCAATATCAAACACTATATTAGATCTCCAGACCAGCGAGAAAATGACAAGTACCCAGACATCAGTCCTGAGGACACAGAAGTACGTAATCTAAATGACAAAGAATTCAAAGTAGCTATCATCAAAAAACTCAACAAATTAAAAGAGGATATAGAGAAAGAATTCAATGAGTTTAGGAGCTACTTCACAAAAGAAATTGAAACTATAAAGAAGAATTGGTCACAAATATTAGAGATGAAAGACACAATGGAAGAAATAAAACAAAATATGGATTCCCTGAATGCTTGAGCAGACATCATAGACGAGCAAAACAGCATAATCGAGGAGAGACATGTTGAAATGCTCCAGATAGATGAGGAGAGAGAACTAAGACTAAAAAGAAAAGAAGAGAGTCTCTGAGAAATAGCCAACTCAATTAGGAAATGCAATGTAAGAATTATAGGTATTCAAGAAGGAGAAGAGAAGTAGAATGGAGCAGAAACCTTGTTCAAAGAAATAATAGCAGAGAACTTCCCAAACCTAGGGAAGGAGATGGAAATCCACGTGGAAGAGTCTATCAGATCTCCTAAATATGTCAATGTAAAAAGACCTACTGCAAGGCATATAGTAGTGAAACTGGCAAAAGTGAATGGCAAAGAAAGAATTCTAAGGGCAGCAAGGCAGAAGAAAATAACCTACAAAAGAACCCCTATCGGGCTTTCAGTGGATTTCTCTGCAGAAAACTTACGGGCTAGGAGAGAATGGAATGACATATTCAAATCTTTGGAGAATAAAAACTTTTAGCCAGGAATACTCTATCCAGTGAAAATATCCTTCATGTATGATGGAGAAATAAAAACTTTCCCAGACAAACATAAATTAAGGGAGTTCATAGCCATGAGACCCCTGCCCCCAGAAGAAATCCTCAAGAAGGCCCTCATACCTGGAAAAAAAGGGAGAAAGAGGTTACAAAGCATGGAGTAAGGAGAATCAGAACAGGATAGCAAATACTCAAGTATAGCATTAAAGAAAAAGGGAAGGAAAACACCAAAAACAAAGATAGTCTTGTCATTTTAACCACAAAGTCATAACACAAGATGGAATAAGATGTCAGAAAAACAACTTAGAAGGGGAAGAGTAAAGGGACCGAATTGGTTTAGTCTAAGGAAATAAGAGGCCATCAGAAATGGGACTATGCTATCCATGAGATTTTGAATACAAACCTCATGGTAACCACTAAACAAAAAAGCAGAACGGAGACACAATTAATAAATAAGGAGATAACAAAGAAACATAGCATAAAAAACTACATAACTCAACTGGTAGACCAAAGTACAGTGGAATTACATGAAAAGCTAGACCAGTTGGACTTAATAGACATATATAGAACACTCCATCCAAAAACAGCAGAATACACATTCTCCTCAAGTGCGCATGGAACATTCTCAAGGATAGACCATATGTTGGGAAAAAAGGGAAGCCTCAATAATTTAAGAAAATTGATATAATAACAAGCATCTTCTCTGATCACAGTGCTGTAAAGCTAGAAAGTAATTACAAGAAAAAGGGACAATGATGTGGAGACTAAACAACATGCTATTGAACAAGCAATGGATCATTGAAGAAATTAAGGAAGAAATAAAAAAATATCTGGAGACAGATGAAAATGAAAACATACCATACCAACTCATATGGGATGCAGCCAAAGCCATATTAACAGGGAAATTCATTGCAAAACAGGCTCACCTTAACAAACAAGAAAAATCCCAAATAAGCAATCTCGAACTACACCTAACTGAATTAGAAAAAGAAAAACAACCAAAGCCCAAAGTCAGCAGAAGGAGAGAAATAATAAAAATCAGAGTAGAAATAAATGCTATTGAAACAAAAAAGGCAGTAGAAAGGATCAGTGAAACAAAGAGCTAGTTCTTTGAGAAGATAAATAAAATTGACAAACCCCTAGCCAGACTTACAAAGAAAAAAAGAGAGAAAGCTCAGATAAATAAAATTAGAAATGAAAGAGGAGAAATAACAATGGATACCACAGAAATACAATGGATTATAAGAGAACACTCCGAAAAACTATATGCCAACAAAATGGAAAATCTAGAGGAAATGCATAAATTCTTAGACTCTTACAACCTCCCAAAGGTGAATCAAGAAAAAATAGAGCATCTGAATAGACCAATCAAAGTAAAGAGACTGAAACAGTAATCGAAAGAATCTGAAAGAATAAAAGCCCAGGACTAGATGGCTTCCCTGGGGAATTCTATGAAACTTTCAGAGACGATTTAATACGTATCCTTCTCAAGCTATTCCAAAAAATTAGGGAAGATAGAACACTTCCTTACACATTCTACGAGGCCAACATCACTGTGATACCAAAGCCTGACAAGGACAACACAAAAAAGGAAAACTACAGGCCAATATCATTGAGGAACATAGATGCAAAAATCCTAAACAAAATATTGGCAACCCAAATACGGCAATACATCAAAAGGATCATACATCATGACCAAGTGGGATTTATACCAGGGACACAGGGATGGTTCAACCTCTGCAAATCAATCAATGTGATAAACCACATTAACAAAATGAGGAATAAAAACCACATGATCATCTCAACAGATGCAGAGAAAGCATTTGACAAGATCCAACATCCACTTATGATAAAAACTCTTAAAAAAATGAGGATAGAAGAATAATATAATAATATAATAATCAACATAATAAAGGCCATATATGACAAACCCACAGCCAACATCATATTCAATGGGGAAAAACTGAATGCCATCCCTCTGAGAACAGGAACAAGACAAGGATGCCCAGTGTCACTACTCTTATTCAACATAGTACTGGAGGTTTTGGCCAGAACAATTAGGCAAGAGAAAGGAATAAAAGGAATCCAAATAGAGAGTGAAGAAGTGAAACTCTCACTGTTTGCAGATGACATGATCTTATATATAGAAAACCCTAAAGAATCCATTGGAAAGCTATTAGAAATAGTTAATAACTACAGTAAAGTTGTAGCGTACAAAATCAACTTACAAAAATCAGTTGCATTCCTGTACTCTAATAATGAACTGACAGAAAGAGAACTCAAGAATACAATTCCATTTACAATTGCAACAAGAAGAATAAAGTACCTAGGAATAAATTTAACTAAGGAGGTGGAGGACTTATACAATGAAAACTATAGGACATTATTGAAAGAAATAGATAATCACATAAAGAGATGGAAAGAGATTCCATGCACATGGATTGGAAGAGTAAACATACTTAAAATTTCCATACTACTCAAAGCAATCTACAGATTCGATGCAATCCCAATCAGAATCCCAACCACATTCTTCACGGAAATAGAACAAAGAATTCTAAAATTCATATGGGGCAACCAAAGACCCTGAATTGTTAGAACAATACTGAGAAAAAAGAACAAAGCTGGAAGGATCACAATCCCTGACTTCAAAATGTACTACAAAGCCATAGTGATGAAAACAACATGGTACTAGTACAAAAACAGACACACAGATCAATGGAACAGAACTGAAAGCCCAGAAATAAAACTGCACATGTACAGACAGCTAATCTTTGACAAAGGTGCCAAGAACATACAATGGAGAAAAGACAGTCTCTTAAATGAATAGTGTTGGGAAACTGGACAGCCACATGCAAAAGAATGAAAGTAGACCATTATCTCATACCGTACACAAAAATAAACTCAAAATAGATGAAAGACTTGAAGATAAGTCCTGAAACCATAAAACTCCTGGAAAATAATATAGGTAGTACAGTCTTTGACATGGAACTTAAAATGATCTTTTTGAACACCATGTCTTCTCAGACAAGGGAAACAGAAGAAAAAATAAACAAGTGGGAGTTCATCAGACTAAAGAGCTGCAAGGCAAAAGAAATGAGGATCAAAACAAAAAGACAACACACCAACTGGGAGAAAATATTTGCAAATCATGTATCCAATAAGGGGTTAATCTCCATAATATATAAGGAACTCACACAACTGAACAACAAAAAAACAAACAGCCTGATGAAAAAGTGGGCAGAGGATAGGAACAGACATTTTTCCAAAGAAAATATACAGATGGCCAATAAACACATGAAAAGATGTTCAACATCACTAATCATCAGGGAAATGCAAATCAAAACTACACTAAGATACCACCATACACCTGTTAAAATGGCTATAATCACCAAGACTAAAAATAACAAATGTTGGAGAGGGTGTGGAGAAAAGGAACCCTCATACACTGCTGGTGGGAATGCAAACTGGTGCAGCCACTATGGAAAGCAGTATGGAGAGTCCTCAAAAAACTAAAAACAGAACTACCATACAACCCAGCTATCCCACTACTGGGTATCTACCCAAACAACTTGAAATCAACAATCCAAAGTAGCATATGCAGCCTTATGTTCATTATAGTACTATTCACAATAGCCAAGACACGGAAGCAACCCAAGGGCCCATCGACTGATGACTGGATAAAGAAGATGTAGTATTTATATACAATGGAATACTACTCAGCCATAAGAAAAGAAAAAATCATCCCATTTGTAGCAACATGGATGGACCTGGAGGGAATTATGCTAAGTGAAATAAGCCAGACTGAGAAAGACAAACGCCACATGATTTCACTCATATGTGGAATATAAACAAACACATGGACAAAGAAAACAGTTCAGTAGTCACCAGGGAAGGGGGGTGCGGGGTGGGCACAGGGTGTGAAGCGGAGCACTTATGTGGTGACAGACAAGAAATAATGTACAACTGAAATCTCACATTGATGTAAACTATTATGAACTCAAATGAAAAGTAAATAAAAATTTTAAATGAGAGAAAAAAATGGTTGCTTCTGAGAGTCCTGCAAAGTAGGTCGTTGTGTTTTCTGTCTGGAAAAAGAGGATCCTAAAAAAAAAATTAACTCAAAATGGATCTTTTTTTTTTCTCTGCCCACCAAGAGTGAGGAATCTAAATGATACTTTCTGGAACAGAGGAAGGAAGGAATAGAGAAAGGGAGAGGTAGAGGTGATTGGCTTTTACTGTCACCATTGGGTGTGTCTGTCCCTTGAACAATGGCAAGAAAACCAAGACCATCCCCTCAGGGTACATAGCTCAGCAGGTGCCTTCCTGAGGCTTCTCCCTTTTTCACCAAACTCAGCCATAAGTAAACAGGATTTAGGCTGTTCTGGAAGGTGTGCAGAATGTCCACAGAAGTCATCTAGACCAGCCATTCAGACTGTGCTTCCTAGGTCCCAGGGCTGTCCTGAGGGGTCTTGGAGACCCTTGGGGATAACTTCAACTGGAAAAATTCTGTTTATGCTCCTGGGTAATATTCCTTTTAAACAAATGATTCTGTTGCTGAAAGAAAGTTTGAAAGCCACTTCCTAACCGAGTGACCTTGGGCAAGTTACTTCATTTCTCTGGGTGTGTTTCCTCATCAGTAAAATTGAAATGTTAGTAGTGATCATTATGACAATTGAGTGAAATCATGCATTTAAACCCTTAGCATGATGCCTGCTACCTATAAGTGTAAAGAATGTTAGCTGCTTATTATTATTGTTTTTATAATATTAGTACCAATCGTCATACCTCCTGGCCTAAAAGAGATAAAGGGACTTGTCCAAGGTCACTCGGGAAGGTAGTACATGGAGAAAGAGCTGAGGCCCGGACAGACATGATAATGTTACGATGCAGGTACTTGAAGGCTGCTGAGCACCATCCTCTGATATTTGTCCTTTTTCTCCCAGCTGAGATAAAGCTCTTCAGTGGAGAGAGAGTTATATAACTCCATATGGAGAGTGAGCGAGGGCTCCAATGCTGTGCTTTGCGTCCTCCTGTTGTAATTGCTGGTCCCTTCCTGACTCCATGAGGTAGAGTCCTATGTCCTTGATATTCCTACCTTGGGAGCAAGTTTTGATGACCAAACTTACCTTTGGAGAATCTCCACTTTGTGAAAAAGCAGTATCAAATTATGAACGTGTTATTAATTGTGTGTGTATTATGTTTGTTTACTCGCCTTGGCAAGTAAGCCCCTCAGCCCTCTCTGAGCGTTGGTTTCCCCATTTCTTAGAGAAAATAATATCTCCCCTCTCCTCCAGGTGGCAAGGAGAAGCAGAGATCATGATTTGTTAATTCTTTGAAAAACATAGAATGGTAAATAATTTGGGGGAGGGAAGAAATTATCATTTTTAAAATTGAAAAAGAAATCCATACTTGGAATGGATATTGGGCAAACTGTATCATAAGCAGATATTTTTAATGTATTAATAGTAAACAAAGTTTTTAAAGCAGTAATAGCAGAATAATATGTTTTGATTCAAAAATCGGTGAAAATAATACCTATTATTAATCATCCACACAGAATTTTAGGTCTGTGTGTCAACACTCACGTGTGGGCAGTCCCTAAAGAAAAGCTAGGATTTCCCTTGCTTTATTGATGGATTGTATGTTTAGAATAATAATGGCTTAGAAATGCAACATGTTGTCTGGTCAGTTTTCTAAACTAAAGTTTCAGGATTCTAGCAGCAAAAAAGAGAAAAGAAACAGGGAATCCTATTCATTATGCATGCATAGTCAGTAACTGTAAGGGGAAACTTTTAAGCAAAGAAATCAAATCAGGAATTTTATCAAAAAACACAGTACTTTCTACACACTGTCTGGTGCTCTGCTAGCTATGTTACATTTCTTACATTGTCTCCTGTAATCTTCGCATTCACTCTGTAAGGCAGGTACCAGCGACCCCATTTCACAGATGAGCAGACTGAAGCTCAAAGAAATAGAGGAATTTGTCTGCAGGCCCACAGATAGGAAATGGCAGGACTGGACCCAAAGTCTTGCCACTACTTGTGTTCATTAATAAGGCTGGCATCGTGTCTTTAACTAAAATCCACAGAAATATCAGAAAAATCTAAAGGTGTCGAGCCCAGGGGAGCAGAACACTTGTGGAACACCGTGGCGCCCTGGTGTCGGGGCAGGATCTGGGCTCTGTGGCCTTTCCTTTCCCTGTCCTTTCAAGCTTGCCTTCTCACTGCCACCACGAAATCTCAGTGCTTTCTCTTAATCAGGGAGTATGACTCTGTTTACCAAAAAGGAAACTGAAAATTGTTTCAAATGTTTTCGTTGACTGCACATTCCATCCTGGAAATCCCCACAGATGCTAAAACCACGGTCAGGGACCCGAGAATTTCCCAAACCACGTAGACAGAGCCTCGCGTGGCTGGTTGCTCTGAAAGCTGAGGGAGCGGACTCTGCGCTCGCTCATAATGGCGACGGTCCTGGCTGCTGTGAGAAACTGCCTGAAATAATTTTTTTCATGTTCATTTTAGCAACTTATGAAGTTGGAATCGAAGAACTCCAAAAGGTATTGTTTCCTCTCTTCTTACCAGCTTTATAACTAAAACAAGTGTACAGAGTTGATGCTAAAGTAGTTTCTTTCGTGAGGGAAGGAAGGTCTTTGTGTTTTGATTTTCCCCAGATTTCTGAGGCTTATCCAGACTCCAGCTGCCACGATTCTGAAGCCTGAGCCCTGCCATTTCGGGAACAGAAAATGTGTCACGGGGTGGAAGAAGATGGTTCCAATCCATCCCCAGCCCCTTCTCTACAGTGGGCAGCAGCAACTGGCCTTTAATAACTGTCCGTTCAGAGAGAAGAGTTGTTTGGCACAAGCTAAATTTGTATATCCTGTGCTTTCACGAGAATGACCAGACCCTCGAAGGCATATTTTCTGGGCTCCTGGTGGGCACGGTGCCAGGTGCCACCTTGAGGGCAATGTAGCAAGTTAATTAGGGTCCAAGCAGAATCCCTGGCCTCAGTCTCAGCTCCTGGTTGTGTGATCTTCCAGCTCCATTTCCTTACCTGTAAACTAGCAAGAATAGAGCACCCACATCTGGGGTCACGGTGAGAATGAAAATAGCTAAATTCAGGTATGCGGTTTAATAGTGCTGGCGTCTGTTCCAGCGTTTTACCTCTCCGAGCTTCAGTAGCGTCTTCTGTAAAATGCTGTCGTCTCCACGAGGGCAGGAAGCACGTGCCCGTGGTTGCCACACCTGCAGTGGCAGATGCTCAGTAAATGTGGGGACCAATACGTGTTTCACTGAATTGCTGAGAGCATGAAGTCAGACAAAGTGGCTGAGCACCTAGGATAGTGCCTGGCACACAGTAGGCGCTTCCCTCATGTTGTCACAGGGTCCTTAAGGTTCCACTCTTCTCTCATGGGGTACATTTAGTCTAGATCCTTCAGCTTTCTTATGCTTACTGGAAAGGATTGATCATTTGTGGATACACTTTATAGACAGAACACTATAAATGATTATTATTCCTATTAATGAAAGGAGAAACATTCTACTAGAATGCTTCACTTACCCGGCAACATCAGCAAATAAACTTTCTGCACAAGTGAACTCTCCAAATGACCAAATTTTATCCTATTAAAATAAAAAAGCGTGAAAGTATCTTTAATTTTTAAACCTTTTACCCTTCAGACATGCACCCCGTTTGGTCAGCACTGTTGCGCTCGGTGGGTGGAATCTGATCCCACCCCTTCCTGAGGACGCGGATGCTCTGGAGCCCCGGGGGCTGAGGGGCTCAGTGCATGCCCTTCTCAGGAGACGCTCCTGGGCCTTGCAGGTGTCCAGAGCTGACTGCCTTCACACCAAACCACCACAAGTCTGTTTACTGTAATTGTTGTCTCTTTTCTGAAAATTATCATTTCTCTCTACTGTCTCTTTGCGTGTAGCAGTGAGTCTGCACGCGGTCAGGCATGTCCCAAGTCCCTGTTGTGTGCCGGGCGCTTGTGCATACATGGTAGCACTTAATCCTCCTGGTCACCCTGTGAGCTGGTGTCACGGCTTCCATTTTACAGAGGAGAACTCAACTCAAGGCTCAGAGAGGTTAAATAACCTGTAAATAATGCAGCAGAGATATAAACCAAGCTCCCTGACCTTTCATTCCGCCAGCACTGTCGTCCAATTTGCTAGAATTATATGGAAAGTAAAAGCCAATAGTCCCTGAATGAAGGCCTGCGGGCTCTCCTCAAGGGAACGTATGTGAGCTATTAGGCCTGGGCTTTGTGGCAGCGTTTGGATGCTTAGGTATTTTCTGTTTTCTTCAGAGTTCTTGGCTAGATTCCAAATAAAGCACGGCATCAGACATGTCACAACTGAATAAATGAGGGGCTATGTTGTGGTCTCTGGAATAAAACTTTAATGCAGTCAAATCCAGATCATGTGGGAGCTGATTTTTTATCAGAGTGCGCATGCTCAGTGAGGGAGAATTCCCAGCGTGATTTGCATATTTGCATAGACCGATTTTGCCCACTGAAGCATTGCTCAAATACCACAAATTCACATTTCTTCATATGATTTAACATTTCTCTGTTCTACAGACGCATTCCTGGAAAGGCGTGCAAAGAACAATTTATTCTTCTAAGTCAAATTACACACGCCCTCTAGCATGCACCGTGACTTCACAAACGCTCGTTTTCTTTTTGGATTGATCTGCGGTTCTACTGGCAACAGCTCATGGAACTTTCTGTTGTCAGTGTCTCCCCTTGTCTGTACTGAGACCTCACCTGCCTCACCTTTGGTCTAGTTTCTAACGATCTGTACCCAAACAGATGTCTGATTTGGAATGATTTATGAAAATGACCATTTTCCTCTTTACTTTCAGCCTTGGAAGAGTTCTCTCCATCAAGAGCTTAGGTGAGCTTTATCTTCAGAATCCAATTAACCCAAATGATCCAACCAGTGACCCTCTGACGACTGAACTAGTTTTCCTCAATGGCCCAGCTGTGCTTCCAGTGCCTGACCTGGCCCAGTACCTCGCCAGGTGCCGGGACCAGAGAAGGTGCCCAGGGGTCCTGCCAGCCTTTCCATCTCGCCTCCTTCCAGCCCACCCTGCACTCACTCGGCAGATCCTGAGTCTCCAGCGTGTGCCAGCCATTTGCTAATGACTGGAGCTGTGGCAGGGACAGAGGGCTAGCCCCTGGGGAATTCTGGATAGTGGGACAGTCACACAATCAAACAGGCATATGACAATGCCATGATTCCCCAGAAACTTACAATTTCCAAAATGCACTGTGCTGTTTCAAGTCTCTTCGCCTTTGCTCATTTAATTCACTAACTCACCCCAACTTAATGAGGCAAACTTCTACTGACCGTCAAATGTCCCCTCTTATAAGAAGCCTTCCTGATTCCCCTCTTTTAGAGAAAATTAACCAGTCCCGTCCCTTTGGTGCCACTGTAAGGTGCACATATGTTTGCACCAATGTCACTTCATGTCGTTTGTTTGCTCACATGCCAGATCACCCTCACTCTCCTTCCCACCTTGTCTGTGAGCTCCCTGGGGGCAAGGGATTTTTTGTTCTTGGTGTCCCAGCACCTTTCATACTTCCCGGGTCCAGAGCAGCGCTCTCTCCTGCTTCTTCAGAGACTGTGTCACTCTCCCACGCTGTTATTTTTTAAGGCATTAGAATAAACATGGCTGGTGAGCGCTGGACAGCAAGTATCAATATTTCCTGGCTGAGGCTAAAAACAGAAGAGCTGGATCAGGGGGAAAACCCTGCTTCGTCCCCCTCTCTTTGTCTCTTTGTCTCCCTGGAGTTCCTGCCTGACCCTAAATTCATGACCCCATAATGATCCTCCAGCACCGAGCACAGCGCTGGGCACACAGTAGACACATGTCAAATGATTGACTATTTAGTTTAACATTTACTGAGCTTTTTCTCTGTTTAGACACCGCTAGATTCTGAGGAACAGAAATGAATAGAATATATTTCCTACCCTCGGTTCGAGATGGGAGTGGAGGCTGAAGCGGTTGGGGTCGGGGTTACTTGGAGGGGAAGATGACCACATCAATAGGAAATCGCAGTGTGATAGATCACCACTAAGGAAGTTGTAAAACCCAGAGGGGAGACTCCGGGAGGGCTTCCTGGAAGAGGGACAACTAAGCTGAAGCTTGGAAGACCAGGAGGAACTGGGCAGGTGACAACTGTGGAAAGTATGTCGTAGGCACAAGGAAAGATATAGAGCAAGGACACAGAGGGTTAGACAGCAAAGCCAGTGCAGGAACGCACAAACAGTTTGATAATGCTTGAGCATCAAATGCAGTGTGCGAGCAGCAGGAACAGAGCTGGGCAAGTCTGCAGAGCTGGAGCCGGGGGGCCTGAGCGCCCTAATTCATTGCTTAGACCAGCCCTGTCCGACAGAAATACGTGCAAACCACATAAGTCATTTAAAATTTTCTACTAGCCGTATTTTATATTTTAAAAAGTAAAGATAAAGAGGTGAAATTTTAATGAATTTTATTTATCCCTATATATAAAATATTATCATTTCAACATATAATCAATATAAAAATATTACCGAGGTATGTTCTTTTCCTTTTTTAATACCAAGTCCTCAAAATCCAGATATCTTTTACACTTAGAGCTCAATTTGGACCAAACACATTTCAAGTGTTCGATAACCACGTGGCCAGTGGTGACCAAATTGGATGGCACAAATTTAGACGAATTTAGACAAATTTAGCCCAGAAGAGTTTTAAAGCAGAGATAATGTACCCTTCTCCCTCATGGTATTCCTAAAAGTCACAATATTAAATTTAATTTGAGAGTTATGTGTGGAGATCCAGCTGTGTAGAAACTATTGGACAAAGCTTGGGGGATAGGAAAATAGGACACGTACATCAACAAGGCAGGTAAGTGACTTAGGAGAAATATCAGCAATGTGTAATGGGCACATAAGAATTGGGTAATTCTAACACAGCAAATGCTTCAATGAAGAAAAGGGCACCACCAATTATTAAAAGTCCATTACGTGCTACGAGCAATGCTAGGCTTTCAACATTTTAACCACATTTCCTTCCTGGGGCAACCATGGAGATTGGCACTGTGATCTTTCATTTAAATATGAGAAAATTTAAGTTTTAGAAAGGCTAATCTTAGACTTTTAGAAAGAGGTAGAGTGGGGCTTAGAACCCAGCCCTCACTTCGCAGCCCCTGTTCATCACAGAACGAGCATGTGACTTTAATGGTGGGCAAGAGTGCTGAGTAATTGGATGAATGAATGAAATTCCTTCAAACTCTTTCAGAACAGTACTCTCTCCTGGTGTTTCTCCTTCCTTCATGACCGCTCCTTCTGATTTCCTTTGAGGGCTCTTCTTCCTCTGCCTTCCATATAAATGTGGTCATAGAACTATCTAGTTCACTGTTATGCCAGAAACAGAAGTTCTTGTGTGAATGTTGATGCTCCCCAGCATTCTGTCCTTGATCCTTAGGTTTTCATTACACTCTCCCCCTTGTCTCCTTCCACTCCTCCACTGCATCTGTTGTCTCTATACTGGAGCGTGCCAGTCATTCATTTGTTAGGGAACACAGGATGAGTACCCCTCTGTGCCACGCACTGTGCCATTGCTACCATGGATTACACATCATCAGTGCTGAGGATTGCCATATGAATAAGAGAGTTCTGCCACTATAACTTGATTCTTAGTTAGCTGACAAGGCAAAGTGGAGGAACTGGAGACAGATCCACAGACGATGCGTTATAACACGAGTAGAAGAAGAACATGTTAGGGAGCCGATAAGAAGGTTTGACTGCTTGGGAGAAGCAGGGAAGGACTCTCAGAGGTAAGATGATTTAGACAAATCGAGAAGACTGTTGTGTTTTCCAGCAATATAACATGTGGAAGGCATGTCGGACAAAGGAAATGGCAAATAAAAAGGGAGAGATGCTCAAAATAGGATGGTAGGTTTGGGGAATTACGAGAGTCTAGACTATAGCAAAAGTGGAGGGAAGGAGCAGAGGGAGACGGGGTTGGAAAGAAAGGCAGGGCCAGCCCATGATAGGACTGACATTTCGTCCTACAGGCAAGGGGGAGTTATTAGGAGCCTTAAGCAGGAACTGATGCTCTGACATTGACTGGAACAGCTGGAAACTCAGGGAAACTATCCATGTGGTTCACCTGAGCTGGGTCCCCTTATCTTTTTTCTTTTTTAAAGGATTCATGACTACTTAACTTTATTTTCCCTATTCACTTCATTTAGGATTGAATGGTGCAGTGTCATCTAAACACTCTAAGCTTAACTCTTTCCCTGGTATCTCTTCACATTTCAGCCCGAAATATGAAGATGAAGATAAAAACACGAAGGAAAAGGAGCCATGTGAATTGGAATCTCATAAATCAGAAAAGGACCCACCTTCAAACCATCTTGTCAAGGTATCTGTGTTCCAGGATTCTGAACCAAACAGTGCAGTTCAGACATGTGAGAGGATCAGTTCATGGGTGACTTTTCAAAGGCTGAGCTGTGCAGCTGTGCACACAGTCAGGAGATGCCGTGGTGTTGGGCATTTCGCCAAAGCAATGAACGCGACAATAGCACTGAGCCCTAGGCTCAGATTTTCTACTTATCAGTCGTGAATCAGGGCTGGGACTAGTGTGAGTTCAGCAAGGCACCCTGGGGCAAAATATCAAGAGATACTCACTCAGCTCCTTAACTGCTGTGCTCTGAGGCCCTGCTTAGAAGAGTGACTTAGTCTCTGAGCCCAGTCATCTCATCTGTGAGGAGAGAGTAATGATCCCCACCCAACTACCATCCCCACACCTATCCTCCACCATGAAATAATGTACATTAAAGTGCTTTGTAAGCCATAAGCTACTATAAAAATGAAATGTGGTGTTGATTTTCTTAATAGTAAACACTGTATATGTGTTGTATCCATCTCCAATGGACACTGTCCCCTTCAACACAGTTAAAGTGGTCAGATGCTTGACAGTGGAGACTACCGGGGTTACCGCCAGTGCTCAAAACATTCTAGAAACCTGTTTGAGATAAGCCTTATGTTATAGTATCAAGTTGTTGCAGTGCTGTCCGCAGGGCTGGGGTGAGTCACACAGCGTGTTGGTGGCGTGAACCGGAACTGGTGTGTAGGCTCAGAGGCCAGGCTGGGCCAGGTTGGGTTTTTACAGAGTATCACAAAGCAGTATAATTCAAAGATGAAGTAAGTCACTAATTAAGAAAGACAGGGACCAGAGCCAGGGAAGCAGCACTGGGTGTCAAGGTCAGAAGCAGGGGCAAGGCCATAAATGGGTGATGAGGCCAGAGATCAGGAAGGGGTTAATCAGGAACATATGAGAAAGACAGGAGAGGAGCACCATTAAGGATATCGACCATGAAAGAGCAAAAGCGGTTTTCAGTGCTGGCTATATGACAAGAGCCAGGTATGGGATCAGGCTACCACCAAAGGGACGTGTTCCTACTTTCATGGAGTGGGTTGGAGTTTTGGAAATTGTTGAAAGTTATGTAGACTATGTTAGGTGAATGTGGTGGGTGGTCTAGCTGGGCAGTACTCTTTGGGGTCAAATATAAATTATAAGTAAGTAGATACATAATCCATTGTGACTCAAACTGACTCTAGAGACCATTCCCAAGGACAGCCCTCAGAGAAGCCGGGTACTGCTTCCATCGGGGCTGCACTGAAGGAAGGCAGTCACCATGCTTGTGTGAAACATTGACTTCATTACTTTCTTGTCATTTTTCCCAATTTAAAAAACTCATTCTTGGCTGTGTAACTTAAAAGTAGGCCCCTCCTTTTGTTCTCCTCTGAGTTTGTGTAGCTCCCACCCAGAACTCGGGATAGGCCATGCCTTATAACTGTCAATTCCTTTAGCTTTTTCCAAGTACTTCCCAATGTATCATCACAGTCAACCCTCACGCCCACTCTGTGGCAGAGGAAAGGACAGTAGCCCTCTCTCTCGTTCTCATCTGAGAATTAGAAGACACTTAGGCGGCCAGAAACGTTCTACTTCTTCTCTCTGTCCAGTGTCTCCTCATGTCAGTCTACCCAGATCTTTCCAAAATGCAAATCTGATCAGGTTTCTCTGCTGCCTGACTCCCCGTGATTATGAGATAAAGCCCACACCCTTTGCCTTGCATGCAAGACCCCCCGTAACTCAGCCCCTTCCATCTCCCCTTTTCAGCCCATCCCCAGTCTTCCTCCCCCATCTCTTCCCCCGTTCTCTTCAGTGCTTCCCTCCTCCGCAGCCTCCATGCTGCCCTTTCAAGGACACTAATAGCCAGGCCTTTGCCCATGCTGATTTATCTGCCAGGTAGTCCTTTATCCTCTCTATCAATCTCTTGCTTACAGTTTAAGGTACAGTTTAATAAAAGTTGCTTTTGAAGTCTTCCCCCACTCTGTCTCCTAGCTAAGAGAACTGACCTCCCCTCCTCTCTGTTTCCATCTCAGTGAGCAGTACTTCCATAAGTAACACTGGGCACATTATACCTTCGTTAATTGTGTGTATTGTCTCCATGACCAGCGGGTAAGCCACCATGTCCATTGCATCTCTCTATGTCCAGAGCTTAGCATGTTGCCTCACCCTTAGTAAGCGTTTGACAAATGCTGGGGAGAGGGAGTGTGGAAAGGCGTGAGAAGAAACAGAAGAATGGCAGGTAGAGAGATGAAATGTCAGGCAAAAGGAACACAGCATCCCTTAGTGGTCAAGAGCACAGGGTTCTGGGGTCAAGTCCTGCCTCAGTAGAATACTAGCTGTGGGACCAGAGGCCAAGTAATTTAACCTTTCTAAACCCTTTATCAAGACGACTAATGATATTTTCATAACGAAGAATCACGAAGATTAAGTGAGATAGAATGTACAAAGAGCCCGCCCGGTAGTCAGTGCTCCATTAATATCCTGACTGCCGACTGTGAGCCAGCCTCTGTGCCGGGCATTCACTGGCCATTCACAGGTGAACAAAAGATGTGGTGCACAGCATCAAATAAAATAATAAGTAAGTGTTATCCATGAGGAATGAATGAATGAAGAACAGCCTAAGTAAGCAGAGAACTGAAAGGATGTCATCGGAGCCCCTCAACTCTCTCCCTGTTGCATGTGTTTAGGTGGGTGCCCATGACGGCACACCTGGAAAAGTCCAGGTGATGAAAGTCCACAGCGGTAAAAGGAACGTGCAGGCTGGGAAGCAGGACGCTGTAATTGACGTCATCCAGACACAGGCCTGTCCCGAGGACCCGAAGCTGGCCAGGCTCTCGCAAGACCACGGTAAGTTCATTTCTTTCTGGTTCCTTCACCATCACCAAATTATTTTAAAGCTGTGCATGTCCAAGACTTTCTTTGATAAATATTTATTGAATACCTATTATGTACAGAGTAACTTGCACCAGTGAGCCAGCTGTGCAGTAGTCGAAAGAGCACTCGATTAACAAGCAGAAGGCCTGAGCTCGAAACTAGGCTCTAATGCTTATCAGCTGTGTGGTGAATAGCTTCATATTCCTTCAGCTTAATTTCTTCATTTCTAAAAAGGGACCATAACGTGGACCTCACAGGAGTTTTATGAGGACCAAATCTGACAGTATGTCACGTAACAGGCACTCGGCAAATGTTTATTCCTTTCTCTTTCTATCTACCAGCTCCTGTTGTCTTTTGTAGGCCCAAGTAATTGACACACTGATGATTATGACATGATATCGTTAGTTGACTTTATTCAGGTTGCATTTTACCTTCATGTTAGTCAAGACTCTTGATTGTAAACAGTTATCAAGTCATACTAGGTTAAGCAAAAAGAGAAAAGAAGACTCGCCTAGCAGAACATCTCAGCTTGGCTGGATTCAGGGACACAAACAATGTCACAAGGGCTCAGTATCACTTTTCCCACTCCTGCCTTTGCTCCCCTCTGGGTTGGCTCCATTGTCAGACAAATTCTCCGCTTGTGGAGGTAGGATGGCATCTAGCAGTGACAGGCTCACACCCTATCCTCTTAGGAACCCCAGAGGAAAACTAGACCTTGTTATCATCTCCCAAGTTAGAAGAAAAAGCCCAGCTCTGAGTCCTATTGGCCCTGGTTGCATCACATGTCACCCCTGAACCAGCCGTGAACTGGGGCTCGGCTGCTTTGATTGACTCATCCTGTGCCATAAACTCACCCCTGGAACTGGGGGCAGAGTCAGTTCTACCACAACTACATAACATCAGATTCAAGGGTTTCCCAAGGAAAATAAGAGGGCTGCTATCAAAAAAAAAATAGACACTAGGTAGATAAAACAGATGTCCCCTCCAACCCAATAATCTATGGTAAGCCACTGATGTTTCCTAAAGTGTTGGAATCAGAGTTATTGGAAGAATAAATTTGCAGCAATCATAAGATGGACTCAAGGCCCCTTAAAATCTGCCTCCAGGCTAGCTGGCCTCATCCCTGGCACATGCCTCCTTTCCTGCGTACTCTCCGCTCTGTTCTCACCTTACTGTGTTATGTGCTTAAACGGCCCTAGAATTTTGCTCAGTCTCTTTCTTCTGTCTGCAGTGCCGTCATGCTCATTCTCTACCTGCTGATGCCCTTTTCATCCTTCAAGATCTATCTTGAAAGTCGCTTCCTCTAAGGCCTCCCTTTCCTTAGTCTGTCCTCTTCTTTCCCGCTCTCCAAGGACCATAATTCCTCACTTCTCCCTGTTTCCTTGACACTTACACAGCAACTGAATGAGCACGTTTCCATCCTGGGCTTTGGAGCCAAGCATTTCTGGGACCCAAGACCACTGTACACTAATCCCGTAATCTTGGAAAACTTGCTTACTTTCATGTGCAAATGAGGACGCTACTACTTATTTCCCAGGAATGGTTGTCACTGAGTATAAAGTGTCTGGTTTGTAGGCTAAATAATTGTTAGCTCTCTTCAGTTATTTTTTTTCTGAAAGATTAGAGCATGCCTTACATTATAATTCATGATGTACGTGTTTGTCTCCCATGGTATACTGTAAGCACCTTGAGATCAGAGACCATTGGTGTTCTCTCTGTGTCTCTGTGACCTGGCACAGTGTCTGGCACACTGGAGACACCCAAGAAAACTTTAGTGAGTGAAGGAATGAAAGAATAAATCGAACTTCAGTTTCTGAGAGTGTAGTGGATTAGACAATCTGAATGATTCACAGAAAGAAGTAAAGTGAAGAATAAAGGTTTTTTTAAGATATAAAAGTATCACATAACTGATATAAAAAGAAAGCATGCACACGCCTACAGTAACCAGGAAGCCTGGGAGGTGAGAACCAAAGCTACTTTTGTCGTGAGGGTTTTGAATGAATCCCCCGGCTCCTGTTTTGACTGCGTGGAATGCAGAGGACAGGAGCTCTATCCCGGGGCTGCCCAAAGTGAGTTTATAATGGGAGACTCCTGTATAAAATTGGGGCTCCAAAGGGCTACACTTTAAGAACAAACAAGACTGTGCCTGTAGTTAACAATACTGTATCGTGTACTTATAAATTTGTTAAGAGGGTAGATCTCGTGTGTTCCCACCACAATAAAAGAAATATTTTTTAATTAAAAAAAATATAGGAAAAGAAAGACATTTCTGATGAAGTGAATGACACATGAGAAAGCACAGAGGTAACATTAATTTAAAAACCATGCTTTAAGATGAGAAGTGGATAGAATTATTGGGAGTAAAGGAAAAAATAGCCAGCCCTGGTGGTGTAGTGGTTAAGATTCAGCGCTCTCACTGCCACAGCCCAGGTTCGTTTCCTGATCAGGGAACCACACCACCCTGCTGTCGGTTGTCATACTGTGGCAGCTGCATTTTGTTGTGATGCTGAAAGCTATGCCACCAGTATTTCAATACCAGTAGTGGTGGATGGGTTTCACCAGAGCTTCCAGACCAAGACAGTCTAGGAAAAGAGACCTGACCACTGAATTCCAAAAAACTGGCCATGAAAACCCTAAGAAGAGCAGCAGAGTATTGTCTGATATAGCATCAGAAGATGAGATGATGGCACAAAAGACCAGGCAGCATTCTGCCTTACTGCACACATGGTCACTAGGAATCAGAATCAATTTGACAGCACTCGAAAAGAAAAAGAATGGAAAGGAGGAAAACAAGTTGAAGTGAACAAAAGAGTTAAAGGACATCCCTGAATATGAGGCTGAGAACCACTGTCATGCAGTTATGTACTGTCCATGAGGAGTCACTACAGATTTGGAAATTATACCATGAGGAAAAGAGTTGGAAGAAGATTATTCTGAGTAATCTGTACATATTGCTAAAGCACAAGGGAGTTGCTGAACTCATTAATAAGTCTTTGGAATACTTATGATGAGTAGCACAAAATGCTTAGTCAAAGGGAGTGGGCTTGAAAACAGAGGAAAATTTTGAGGAAAAAAATACAATTGAATGTTTTTCTATACTCCTTTTATTCAGGTAGGCCTCTTGAAAAAATGAACAAAGTCAAAAGTATTGCTTCTTTTGATTGAAACAAAAAGAGAATTAGTAAGACATAAACCCCACTGAGCAAAGGAAATTTGCCCATTTTGACCCTGGTGCTGGGCGAAGGAAAAAGAATCTCTTACCACAAGCTCATCTTCATGCACATCTCCAGTTCAAATTCACGTTATCTGTGTGGTCCAAAAGAAACCCAAATGAATCTAAAGTGGTATCAGCTTGGTAGCCCTTCTAGACAACTGGTAGAAACAAACATAAATCCTCTTTAATGGAGCCTTCTTTTATTCCCAGGTTTCAAATAATTCCCAAAAAAAATTCTTTAAAAAATTAACAGTTCATAGACAATAACTAAACATGCAAGAAAACAAGTCACAGTAAGTGAAACAAGCAGGACAACAGACAAAAGAAACCAATTTGCAAGATATTACAGAAATGGAATTATCAGACACAAAACAAGATAAGCATATTTAATATGCTTTAAAAATAAAAGAATAAACAGATTTGAAAAATGCAAAAAATAATCATTGATCAGTTGATAGAGAAATCCAGTGAATGAATTACACATCAGATTAGACACAGCTGAAGAGGAAATTAGTGAACTAGAAGATAAAATCTAGAGAAGTTATCCAAAATTCATTCCACAAAGGAAATGATAGAAAAGAATGAGAGGATAAGAGTCATGGAGAAGAGAATGAGAAGCCTTAAAATAACATCAAATCAGGGTTCTATAAAAGGACACTAGAAAGAATGGGAAAGAAGAAAAAGTAGGTAAAAGAGATAATGCCTGATAATCTTCCAGGATTGTTAAAAAGATATCCATTTGCAGATCCATGAACACTAAAGTTCTCTAGCAGGAAAAAATAAAAGAAATCCACACCAAGCCATATCTTAAAGAAACTGAAGAACATCAAAGAACAAGAGAATACCTTAAAGTATCTTAAAGGAGATAAAGGGAAAAGACCAATGGCCCAAAAAGAAAGAAGAAGAAATAGAGAATTTTGGATGCAAGAAAGATATCTGAGCAAAGTATCAACTGAATAAAACAATAATAATGTCAGGTTGAGGGAAAGGGAACTAAAATATTGAACAGTAATAGTAAATACATTGGGAAGGTGATCAAAGTTCAAGTATTCCAAAGTTTTTAATGGAAAGTAACAACATTAATTCATTTTAGCCTTAAAAGACAGAATAGCTAGGGTATATGCAACAAAAGATACCATTAAAAGAGTGAAAAGGCAAGTCACAGAGTATATATATATATATATCTTACATATATGCACATATATATATCTATTTGACAAAGGACTCATATATGAAATACAGAAATCTTCTATAAACATCCTTGTATCCAGAAAATATAAAATAGAAATAAATCATTAAAAAAATAAATTTAGAGAAATTGGGAAAATATTTGAACAGGCACATTACCAAAGAGGATAGTCAAAAGGCAAATACGTTATGAAAAACTGTGCAACTTCATTAAGTTTCAGGGAAATGCAAATGAAACCTGCAATGCGATATCACTACATGCCCACCAAAATGGCTAAAATAAAAAGACTAAAAATATCAAGTGTTAGTGAAGTTATGGAACAACTAGAACTTTCCTACACTGTTGGGACTGAAAATTAGGATAATCACTTTGGAAAACTGGCAATACCTGTTAAAGCCCAAGATATGCGTAGCCTCTGGCCTAGCAATTCCATGCCTGTTCTTATACCCAATAGAAATGCAGACTTCAGTTTACTAAGACTTATACAAGGTGTTCAGAGCATAACTTTTTATAATAGCCTCAACTGGAAACTGTCCAACTAGCCATCAAAAGTGGAATGGATAAATAAATTGTTGTATATTCACACCATGGAATACATAGTCATGGGAATGACCGAATTATAACTATACACAACAATATAGATGAATCTCACAAAAATAATATTGAACGAAAGTAGGCGACACCAAAGAGCACATTCTGAATGATTCCATTAACATAAAGTTCAAAAACAAGCAGAATTTACCTTTGGTATTAGAAGTTGATAGTGGTGACCCTTGTGGGAGGGAATAGTGACCAGAAGAGAGCACAAGATGGGAGCTCTGGGACACTGGCAATGTTACATTTTTTGATCTATGTGCTGTGTACATGAATATGTTCAATATGGGAAATTCATTGAGGTGTACTCTAATGATTTGTGCCCTTTCCTGTATCCAGTCATGCGTTGCTTAACAACAGGCATGCGTTCTGAGAAATGCATTGTTAGGTAATTGCGTCGTTGTGTGAACAACATAGAGAGTACTTACACAAACCTAGATGGGACACCCTACCACTCACCTAGGCTGCATGGTACTAATCTTATGGGACCACCATTGCATATGTGGTCCATCGTTGACCAAAACGTCATTATGCAACACGACTATATTATACTTTAATTAAAACTTAAAACATAGTATGGTAACTGTTACAAGACAGATATAGCACATATAGCTTCTAAAGAAATAGAAATGAAAAAACAGAATGAAGAAAAGAGAAGAAACCTCAGTCAATCAAGAAAGAAGAATATGGGGAAGAAATAGAACAAATAAAAAGTATGCAATAAGACAATAGATATAAATTTTAAAATAACAGTAAACACTATAAATTTAATATGTGAAACTCTCTAGTTAGAAGACATATGCATTCAAATCATTCAATATTAAAAAATATTTGAGTGCCTTTTACATGCCCAGCACTCTTCTAGGCGCTAAGAATACAGCAGTAAACAAGAGACAAAAATTCCTGTCCTCAGGGAGGTTACATTCTGATCAGAGGAGACAGATAATAAATACATAAACAATAAAAGATCCACTATGTGGGATGTAGCAAATGTTATGGAAAGAAAATAAAGCAAAGAAAGAGAATTAGGGAAACAGGTGGCGGTAGTGGAAGTTGCAATGTTAAAGTGCTCGTAGATGACCTCAAAGAGCCAAAGTAGATGAGCAAGAGAGCCAAGTGTGTATCTAGGGTAAGAATGTTCTAGAGAAGAGGAAAAGGAAGGCAAATATACTCTGAGGCAAGAGCCTGCTAGATGTGTTGGTGGAAGAATAGGGAAGCCAGTGTGGCTGGCGCAGAGTGACTGAAGGAGAGTGTAGTAGGAGAGGAGGTCAGAGAGATAACAGGGACCAGGGAGTGGAGGGGCTTTTGTAGACCATTGCAAGATCTTTGGCATTTATGCTAAATGAGATTTTTTAAACCAATGAAAGTTTTTAAGCACAAGAACAGAATGATCTGACTTGCATTTTAAAGAATCATCCTGGCTGCTGTCTTGACAGAAGCATGTAGAAGAGTAAATCAGAGACCTGTTAGGAGTGTGTTACAATAATTTAGGTGAGAGGTGATGGTGTCTTGGAGGAGGGCACGGTGGTAGAGTTGTTGAGATGTGTTTGGACTCACGATATAATTTGAAAGTAGAGCTGACCCATGGCTGTGGATTGGAAGTGGGATAGGAGAGAGAGGGGTGTCAAGGTTTTGGACCTGAGTAACTGAAAGGATGGGTTGGCACTTTTTCTTGAGGTGGGGCAGACTTCAGGAAGAGCAAATACACAGAGAGAAACGATGAGTTTGTTTTGGAACATAATATGTTTAGACAACCACGTGGAAATGGTGTGAAGGCTGATGGAGTATCTAGAATTCATGAGAGAGGTGTAAGCTAGAGATGTAAATTTGGGAGTTGTCTGTGTTTTTAAATTGAAGCCATAAACTTTTACATTTGCTTCAGCCAAAAGGAAGGATAAAGAAAGAAAAAAGTTGTCCCAAAATAAAAATTAAGCAACTGTGTTCAGCGTCTTTGTTTTGTGCTGGAGAAATTTACTAATAAGCCTGTAAGAAACAGCAGGACCTCGACGCCTCTAGGAGCTGACATTCATTGAGACAGTTTAGGGCCCATATGCTAGTTGACTTCTTGTCAGGGGATAAAGCATTGTTGCTTGGTTCATTTAATTAACAGACAAGTTAATTTGCTTATTGTTTATTTCTCAGATATATTACTTATTTCTGATTAATAGTTCGTGTCTGAAAATAGGTCTGAATCACCCATACTCCAAATGTTAACCTATTCCAACTGATAAAAAAGTGGCAGTTTTATGGTTATGACAAGTTTACAGCTCTGCAAATAAACCAGCACGTGTATTTAACAGGCTAGCTACTTGTGCAAACAATCCCTATCCATTTTTCAACCTGGCACACTATCTTCTGGCTAATTCCATCACTGGTGAATCATAAAGGTTGACATGTGCTCAATAAACTTGTCTAAGAGTTGTACTTTAAGAAAAAATACCACAAAACTGGATAATGTCATCTGGATGTAGGGCGAGAAGCCCCAGGCTGTGCACTGGAGGCCTTCACAGTTGAGGTCAGGGATCAGAGGAAGAAGAACCATCAAAGAAGAGGGGAGAGCTACTGGTTTACTGGGTAACTAGCACCCTTCCTGAAAATGTGTCCACGCTCACCACAGTCACGTGAGAGCAGGTGTCACTATCATTATCCCAGCTTCAGAGAATCATAACGGGCTCTGCAGGGTGAAGTGCTTTGCCAGACGGCCACACGTACCAAGATTATAATCCAGTTTTAGCACATTTAATCTGCCTTTTCACTACCTCCATTGCCAATGATGTGTGCGAATGCATTTATAGTAGCTGTTGGTGAGATATTCTTCAGGGGCTTCTCTGTTTTCCTTACAGGTGGGTATGTGGAGGCCTTGGAGGTGACTAAAGAAATCCCAGGCCAAGGAGCCTTTCAGCCAAATTCCATCTCAGAGGAGATTTACGATGATGTTGAGTACCCTGGGAGAGAGGGGTAAGCACATTCCAGCCCTTCAGCAAGACGAATGTGATGAGATTTTAAAGGTGCAACAGGGTGACGGTCTTCGTATCTTTCCTCCCCACAGACCGAAGTCAGACTTTGCTAACTCGTTTGCCTCAGATAATGGTAAGTATAGGAAGACATCTGAAACTGTCAGTAGGAGTTTTTGTGGCTGATTAGTGATAAGGCATCTTTTGTATATACATATTTTAATAATACCGATTGGGTAGGGTGAATGTGAGCTAATGCAAGAGGTCCGGGTATGTGCTGATAAATGCATTTAGAATCATGACGGTGAAGATGCTGCTAAGTGGGGGCACTCCTGTGGCATAAAAACAACTTCACTGTGCAATTACTTCCTTCCTGATCTCTTCACAATGCAAGTCTGATTAGAGGAATGCTTTTTCCTTAAAACACTTTCATGGCTTCCCAGTGCTTTTCAGATGGCCCTTACATGCTCTAGAGGCTTGAGAGTTTTGCCCCTAGCTGCCTCTGCAACCTCTTCTCACACTCTACTCAATCTGCATCTTTGAGATCCAGTTGAGCTGACCACCTTTGAGCTTCTCTGACTTGCTTGTCACAGTGTAATCTTCTACTTGTGTGATTCTTTGATTAATAACTGTCATCCCTCCTAGATGGTTACCTTCTTTATGTTTACCATTTTCCCCAGCCCCTCGCATAATGCCAGGCACATGTTAGATATTCCAAAAAATATTTGTTGAGTGAATGAATAAAAAGGCAATGGAGGAGGGATAATCAAATGCTACTCTGGTTATTTTTGTCCTTCTTAGCATGTCAGAATTTTTGACGGTAAAACAATCTTAAAGATCATTAAACACAGTATGCTCATTTCAAAAAGGAAACTGAGGCACAGAGAAGTGACTCTCCTAAGCTCACTGTGTGTGATTCAAGTTCTGAACTTGAAAATCTTTCATTGCCAGAGTAGACTCAAAGTATGTCTGTGTTGGGCTATATATATATATACGGGGGTGTGTGTGTGTGTGTGTGTGTGTGTGTATGTGTGTGTGTCCGACTCCGCTAAAGCCACGCTATGAAGGGAAAGATTACTGAAGATGTGTCTAGGTCTCCATTCCTTCCCCAGCATTCAGCACCACGTCTGACGTTCAGTAGACTTCGATGGTTCCGTATTAAATATGCAAAGGGGGAGGGTAGAAGGAAGGAATTTGTTGATAAACGAACTTTCTTTGATTAAAACTATCAGTCTTGGAATCAGGGGTGGAAACAAATATTAATTTTCATTTGTACATATTTTTATGGAGGTTAGTTATTTTTACCATATGCTCGTAAAAACCTGTGCATGTGTTTCAATAAAAACTACTTAACAGAAAAAGATCAAAGTACCTAGTACCTGGTAGGTATCCAATAATTTTTTTGTTAAATATAAATCCGAATTATTGCCATTATAATGAATGAAAATACTTTTTTTAAATTTCAGAAGAAAATACTTTTTTTTTAATTTTCAGAAGAAAATAGTGAAGAAACGTATGAAGATATCTACAAAGCAAAGAGCAACTACTCAAAGATAGAGTGAGTTTCTCTCTTTCTTGGCTTCATAGTCAATGCTACTTCCTGTTAGTCTAGGAGATTACGAAGGCTCCCCTTCCTGCCCCACCATGTATAGGGAGGATTTGCACAGAGATAGGGGTGATAAGCCATTGTAATACTGCCTGTGACCAACAGGATACCTGTAATTGTGTACAATCTTACGCTATAATTTTTAATCACGTTGCTTTCTCTTTTGAGAAATGTCCATCTCCCAGAGCAGAGGACTTTGATATTGTCTTTGGGAATAAGTGAGAAAGGAGAGGTAAATATCAATAACATGCTTCAATTCTGTACGTGCTTTTTCAGGAAGAAGTCAGTGGTTATGACTTACCTGTGTCTTTGCAAGTTAATAAGACTGTCACTGGGATTTGGGCTTAATTTAATATCTAACAATTCAGTGTTATCAAGAATAATATTTGTTCAAACGGGTATTGTTCATCAAGTTTAGTTATGAGGGCACATTATGGAAAGGAAACAGCTATGGTCAAAAGCAAAAAGTTCGAGGGCTGAAGGCAAAAGAGGGGATCAATGCTGGTTGGGATGGTGTGGGTGTATCATTCTCTCTCCTTACCCCACTAAAAAACCCAAGAGCATATTTGGAAGAATTTAAATCATCAACTGGACAGTCAATGTACCACCCTTGTTGTATTATCATTCTGTAAGTTAAAAAATCACTGACGTGAATTTCAGAAGCCAGGAATTCTTATAATGCATTTCTAGTATATTTTGTACACTATGCTTCCCTGAAGCATCTTCTCTAAAAAGAAGACTTTGCACCCTAAAGTAGAGACCATTTGGAGTAGATGAAAGTTTGTATTGAAATATAATAATTCCCTTCATAGCTGACTGCTGTGTGCTACTTCATGTCGGCTTCTAAACAAAGAAGACGCGCACAGGAGTTGAGAAGGCGTTTTCTTGCTCTTGCTTGAGTGGGCTGTGTTTTGGAAATGAGACTGAAGCCTCTGGTCCTTTTGACTACAATAATCCTCCATCTCTAGCACTCTCTCAAACGCCATGTTATTTATATCCTCTGATTTCTCTTAGTTTAGATGGAAAAGAAGCTCTTAAGAGACTGCAAAGATTTTTCAAGAAAGAAAAGAATAAATTTAAAATGAGGAAAACCAAGTCGAAAGAAAATTTAAGGTAAAAAGTCCTTTTTTATCTCTGTTTCCAGGAGAGAATTAGCAGCCTCGGCCTGGTACTTAGACAGCTTGATGCTCTCCATCCTCTTCCCAGAAACAGTGAAGGGATATCAGAAACCAGAACCCAAGGCCCTGGTTATCACCTATTCCTTCTTGCCAGTTTTTGAGTGAACCAAACCCACAGATACAATGAGAAAGTGACAATGTCCCTTTTGAAAAAATTGAAGAGAAAAGGTTGTAAACAAGGGTAGAGGGAGAGTCTTAATCAAGCAAAGTCGAAAAAGGAAACTTTCCTCATTACCCTTGGCATATATTCCTGTTGACATGACTCAGCATTATGATATTAATTATGTCCCTTTATGCTTTCTTAGCCCTACAAGTTCCAGTGGTTTTATCTGTCTACACTTCCATATTCTAATTTGCCCCTCTTGAGGAGGCAATGTGTGGAGAGGGGAGATGAACATTTCAGCTGAATGGTCTGTGTATCTCAAAGTCTTAGACCTGGAAAGGACCCTCCAAGATCACCCCGGCTAATTAGCAATGTTTGGGAAGGTTACAAATTCACTGGGAGTAGAAAGAGGCGGGAGACCTACATTCTGACTTCTGGTTTCAGTCCTTCCGTTTGCTCGCGTGCAGCCGTGGACAGATCACTTCCTTTCGCACCTGCAGGGCTCAGGTTTCCTTTTGCACGCAGTGAGGGGGAGACTGGCGGGGGGTGTCTGGAGGCCCTTTTCTCTCTAATCTACGGAGATATAGAGATAGAGACAGAGAGCTGTGTTTGATGAGGGTAGGAGACGGTAAAATAATTTGCCCAAAGTCATTACATATATTGACAAGGAATTCTGTTATTCTGCCTTGAAGTTCTTTTCAATGATAAAACCTCAAAGTTATGTGATGGTAAGTCTAGTTGTCTGTTGGATTTAGATCCACCAAGAGACCGAACAGAATATGGGGTTTATCGATTGTAGTCCCGACCACGGAAGAGGAGTGAGTTTAGCTCCAGTGGTCACTGAGACCCGAGGGCTGACCCAGCCTTAGCAGGTCAGATGCTTCTGACAAAAATTATTAGCGTGATCCCGGCAGTCCCTTAAATTGCATCTAGGTAAGATGCCGATGTTTTCAAATGCATTTCCTTTCCTGATCTCCTTTTTCCTAGAACTATTCAGTGACTCCTTATGACTTTTAGAGAAAATATCCAACCCCCTTCCATGGCAAGTAAATACTTTTATGGCGTCCCCCTTCCTACTTGTCCAGCTCCATACCTCACTGAAATTTACTCTCACCACCACCCCATACACACATCCTATGGATCTGACTCTGCCGTGCTGTTTCGTGCCTCCCTGCTTTTAACCGTGACATTCCCTTGGTCTGGAACGCACTGCCCTCCTCCAACCTCCTTTGATTATGGAAGTTCTGTTCTTCTCTTAAAATTAGGTCAAACATACCCCTTCTGGCCCACCTTCCCTGATTCCCTGATTCCCAAACCTGGATTACTTGTCTTTCTTCTGTGTTCCCCTAACATCCTGTGCACATCTTGTAACATCTATTAATACTACTGAGAAACCCTTTTTCTTAGAGCAGAGACCCTCAGGGTAAGAGGAGACGTCCACATTCCCAAGTCCGACCCGCTGCACAAGCTGCCCTGCGCGCGGCCCGCCAGCCGAGCCGCCGTGCTTGCACACCTCTGTGAAGGAGCAGTGCACAACCCGCAGAGAGGGATCTTCCATCTTTACAAAGGTCTATTAAGATTTTTTCCCTTTCACATTGCCAAAATCTGCCTCTCTACTTTAATTTTTCAATTAATAGCATGTAGATATGCCAAGGTGATACAGAATTTTATTTATTTACTTGTTTGCTTCCCTTTGCCGAGCCTTTTGGCTGAGGCTCCTCCGCTGAAGACCAGCTCTTAGGTTACTGCCTCATCTTCAGAAGGAGGTTGCACCCATGCAAATGTGGCATTTAAAAAGAGTACAGACTCCCAATCTTTTCTCGCCCTGCCCCCACTGCCTTTTAGGATCGTCATTAGTAAATTGCCTGATGGAGGCATAAATAAACCAACAATGAAATGCCACCAGCCTTAGCTATGCTGTGAGTTTTACACGGGAATTAAATGGTAAACCTCTTCTCACTCCCTCTGTTCCATATGCACTGTCTTCCTTGCTCTTCTTTAAACGGCCAAGCCCACCTTGGCTTGAGGTCTCCGTATCTGCTGTTCTCTCTCCGGGGAATGCGCTTCCCCAGATATCCGTGTGGCTCCCTCCCTCCCTGCCTCCCTACAAGTCTCTGCTCAAAAGGCCCCTTATCAGTGCAGTCTTCCCTGACAATCTTCTGAAAAATGGCAAACCAACCCTCACCTCCAGCCCGTCTGTCCCCATACCCTGCTCTATTTTTCTCAGTTGCACCTATCTCCATACATTTCCCTACTGACAGAACACAAATTTCCTGTTTTCTGTCTGCCTCACTCTACTAGAATCCATGAGGGCAGGGATTGTGACTGTTTTTTCCACTGCTGTATCTCCAATGAAGAACAGTGCCTGGGACATGACAGACACTCGATAAATACCTGCTGAATGAATAAATGACCTAAAGGAAGGAAATATCACAATAGATTTTTTGTGACCTTGGTTTCTATGTTTAAATAGGAGCTACCAGCACTCTGATCCAATTAAACAAGAGGAAGGGAACTGATGTTAGGAAAGGCTTCCTCGAGCAAGGGACCCTTGAGTGGAGATGCCCAGGATATGTGCTAATAGGCGTGGGGGGCAGCAAGTGCACTAAGTGCTTCCCACGTGCTCTCTCTAATCCTCACAATGACCCGTGAGATGGAAACTTGTTTCTCCATTTCATAGATGGAAGGCTTTGAAAAGTTGAGTCTTGCCCAAGGAAGTAGATAAGTGGCAGAACAGAGAGTCCATTCCAGCTGTCTCTGACTCCAGTGACCATGTTCTTCTTGCCCCCTATCCTGCATGCCACATCCTGACAGCATCCAGTCTGGTCTTACAGACATACAGCAGGGCTCCCTGAGCATCACAGTGTCCCAGGCACATGCACCGAGGTACGCTCACCCAACACAAGGGTAACTCTATAGGCTAGGTGCTGGGATTCTTTAGAAATGAGGGGCTGAGGCTCACAGGACGGTTAGCTGAGCTTCCTGGAGGCGCTGTGCCTTAGGACACTCCTTTATGGTGTTCTTATCAGAGGGTTGTGTTAATTTACTTTTGGTCTCCGTCACTATGCCCAAGCTACTTCAGGACAGAAACTGTGTCTGATCATTTTGTTTACCCAGCACCTGGGCCTGGCCCGTTGTGAGTGTCCCCAGTATACCTGTAGGACTGAACTGAAATTAGTTGCTTAAAATACGTGGATTTTTTTTCTACCGCATCATACTTCCTCACATGTGATCTCCTTAACTGTGAGATTGAGGAGAACCAAACAATCTACCTGAGCCAGACATCCTTTCCCATTTAGCGATGCATCATCTTCCATTTCCGCCTCGCCTGGAATTCTCCCCTCAAGTCATCCCTTTGGCTTAAACATACACACAGTTAGGGTCCAGAGTCTCCAGGGAATTGTTCTCTCTCTCCACACTTATCCCACATCGGATGGATCTAATGGCATCTCGGAAGGTTAGAAGGCAGAGACAGAATCCTGTGGATGGAGAAGAGCAGGGCTGTGGGACAGCCTGAGGTTGTCTAGTCAGGAAGCGGGCACAGGTGATCACTGGGGACTACTAAGCTCATTTTCAAAAGATGGGGGGGTGGTCAGAACAAAGCTGCAGGAAAGGTTTGCTCCACATCTTCGCCTAGAAACATCTGTATCAAGAAACCCAGTCTTCAATGTTATTATTTGAGATGTATCAGCTAACTTTTCTGAACACAGCTTTTGGCCTTAACCCTTTTGTGTCTTCTCTCAATCAACAGTGCGTTTTCCATTTCGCTGCCTGATTTAGGTAAGTGACATTTGCTTTTGCTGACACAAAACTACTCAGCATTAGCAGATTCAGGGGCAGGGAAAGAGAAGAAGTAATCCTTCCTGCATTCCACATCTAATGAAAAATTGATACATCAAAATCAAAGAAAACATTCTACACAACTATAATTTATTTTGGGGAAGATGAGTAACATTTCTCAAGTGCCTACCATATATCAGGCCTCTTAAAATACCAGAGAAATAGACATCACCCCTCTTTAGGGAGGCTCTAGGACCCACATCCCTACTCAGTGCTCCAGGATGTGGGCGGAAGTCTCTGCCTGTTACGTGATACGTACCACACAGCCTCCCGAAGGACTGGACAGCCAGGTCGCTGCGATTACGACGTTAACACGTTGAACAGGATTATGTTGCAGTCCACATACTATTGAATCAAAGATGGTCACTGGCATATTGTTTGCTTTGCTATAAAAATAACAGTGCACATATGAGCACAGTGCCTGACACACAGTATGCTCTCGATACATGTTCAGTAAGTTGAATCTGTCAGTAAAAGAGGGCCATGACTTTTGTTGTTTCTGCTTTTGGTTTGGGGCTCTAGCCATGGTGCTACTTTGATTTCACTTTGACTTGGCAATTCAAATGTATATTATATTCCACAAATATGGGTTTGCTGAACTAAATAACAAATGAAGATTCTATAAACCTGTAAAATCACAGATCTCCCAGAATACCCTTGGTCTGTGTCAAAAGAAAAAAAATGGCCAACTTAGAATAGGCATGCATTGTACTCCCATCCAAATTTATGAATAATTGAATACGAATTATGAATAAATATGCCGGAAGGTCTGAAACTAGTTGAGGTGGTGAATCGCTTGAGCATTATGGAATTCTGTGTGGGGCACCAAGCAAGGAATGCGAATACCCCACACTGAAAATGTCTAATTATGATGACGCACCACGTCAGATTCAACTTTATGCAAGATTATTATAAAGGAGTAGTTGCCAATGGTTTGAAAGAAAAATCATGGGAGAAAAATCAACATTAATATTCTATTAAACTGGTTTCTTCCCCCTAGGAATTAAGGAAAACTCTCTCACTATTCCAGCAGTATAATATTTTTGTTCAGTTCTAAGACGATGGGAACCTAGTCTAAAAATTATCCTTTCAGCACTTCATATTTCTGGAGATCTGCATGAAATAAAATTGGTATAAATATATATATGTGCGTGTGTGTTTGAGGTACTAGGACATCAATTTTTTTAATCTCTCAGTTGAATTTCTTCCCAAATGGAGAATCTTTTTGTTCTTTGATCCTTCCAGCCTGTCTGCATTCTATGATCAGATTTTGATAAAACAGGCTTGGGATGCACCTGGATAATTAGGTAATTGTGCATAATTTAGAAATCCAGCGACTGTATAAACCATACTTAATAATGGACTATTTTGCTCTCATCTTGACCCCAGAACTTAGGTCTCAAGAAGTTATTATCTATGATGATGTGGACATAAACGAAAAAGAGTCCAAGTAAGTCAATTTACCTCACTGGGCATCCCTGCTATTTAAGCCATTTCCTTTGTTAAGCTTTCTTAAATATGATCAGAGGGCCATCTCTTCAGATCCTTGGAGACTGGATGAAAAGTCAACTTGTGATATTTCCCCCACCAAGAAGGGAAAACAATGAAGAACGTAGATGATCTAACAGCGGTAGGTGATTCAAAAATCACTGGAGCTTTGGAATCTATTTCTTTGAATTTAGAGACTCATTTCAGCATAACAAACGCTTATTTAATAACCTCCTATGTACAGGGCAACTTGGAGGCCAGCAGGCGCTCTCTGACAGAACCTCTGTTCTCAAAGACTAAATAACTATAATCTATCAAAAAAGACAGCACCTGCAGCTCATGCTCCGCCTCTGGCTACTTGTTATCTGTCTTTTCCCTCTCAACGAAACGGCTGCAAATAAAGCTCTCGTCTGCTCGTCTTTCCACACTCGTTGCAATTGCTCTTCTGTTCCTATCATACCAGTGAACTTATTTTTGCTAACGTCACTAATAACTTGTTAAATCCAGTGGATACCTTTAAGTCCTTATCTCACTTGGCTTCTCTCCAGTGTCTCAAACTGTGGACTAAGCCATCCTTCAAAGGAAAAAAATATTAGCTTTTCCCCAGGTTTCCATGTTATCATTATTTCCTATTCCTCATCTTTGGCTGTTGTTTGTTTGGTTTTGTGTGTGTGAGAGTTCTAATTCTACCATTCATCTCCTTAAAAATTATGTGTTCCTCAGATTTCCTATTTCAGTTCAGTTCTTCCTTTATATGTTCTTGAATGATCTCGTCCATACCTAGGGCTTTAAGTGTAATCATTATGGTAATAATATCGAAATTTACATTTTGAGGTCAGATTTCTCTCCTCCACTCTAATAAGCCTGCTGGATAACTGTGTGAGACTCAGAATTCCATAATAACTCATAATCTCAACCCTCCCGTCCAAAGATGGCCCCTTTCTTCTAGTCTCTGTGTTCGTGATTGTTGCAGTAAACACGCAGTTGCCCAAACCGAAACCCTAGGCATTGTCCTTGACGGCTCCTTCCCTCCTGCCCTGTGCCTCTTCTGTTCCAATAACCTTCGAAGCAGCCCCACTTCTCCATCCCTACTGCACAGCCACAATGCAGGTCCTCACTGCTTCTCAGACGCGCTACCGCAACAACTTCCTAAATGGCCGCCTCACTGCTACTTCAGTTTATTCTCCAAACTTTCCAAAGGGCAAATGTGATCATGTCACAAAACCTGCCATCCACCAGCTTACAAATGTTCAGTGGTTGTCCATCGCTCCCAGAATGAAATCCAAACTGCTTAGGAGGACATGAAGTTCATTCATGATCCAGCCCCTGGCAAACTCTTGGCCTCACCTGCACTTCCCGCTCACCCACGATTGTTGTGTTCCATCCACGCTATACAAACTGGAGTTCCTCAAACTCAGCAAGCTGTCCAGCCGCTTTAAACCTTCACATTTGTTCCAGACTCATCAGTTCACTCAGCCAATATTTACTGAGCATGTACTGTCTGCCAGGCATTGAGTATAAAGCAGTGAACAAAACAGATATAATTCCTGTTCCTGCCTGATTGGAGAGACGGAGAAATAAACAAAAAATAAATATATAATTACACGTTGGAATTTGGTTGCTTTGAATACTTTGAAAGAGAGTGGACATAGGGTGTGTGTGTTGGGAGGAGATTAATAGTCATTTTAGAGTAGATAGCTGGGAAGGCCTCTCCAAGGAGATGAGAATTTAAGAACAAAAGAATGGTTCTACCTGTAACACCATTTGCCATGCATTTTGCCTGGTTAACTGTTTTATCCCTCATTATTTAAAAGTGAATTCAGACTTTTACTGCTGTCCTTATCCGTTTGGGTTAGGTACCCTTTTTTATCAGAACATTTTTCTCATAGTTGTAGTGTCTTATTTCTTGCCGGTCTCCCCCTCTAGATGGGAAGTCCCTCAGGTAGGGACGATGGCTTCCCCACTGTATCATGTGGCCTCATACCAGAGCAGTTTCTTAAATCAGTTGACGAAGAACCTGCTGAGAAATATGTGCAAAATAATCTGGAAGCTCAGAGTAGGCAGCCATTTCCTATTGCATAGGATTTAAGGGATCAGAAAAGTGTCTGTGCCAAGTTGAAGCAGGAAGGATGGGTAACATTTTGACAGATGGGGACTAGGGATCAAGAAGAGAGACAGAGGGGAGGGTAGGCAGGTGCGGGGGGGGGGGGAGGGGTGTGCACAACTTTGTAAATAGAAACACGTGTGTTTGGGTATTTTCATTGGACTGTGAGGCACATACTCAGGAAAGAGAGTGTTACAAAGCAGGAAATATAATTTGGCATGAGATGGAGAAGGGCCCTGGAATATCAAATTAGAGTTAAGAATGTATTCTTTTTCTTAAAAATAAATTGTATGATTTTTATAAAAATCAAAAGAAAGCAAGAAACATATGTAAGTTGTAAGGCATGATAAAATAAATTCCCCCGGACCCATCAGTCAACTTCAGAACCAGGACATAGCCGATGCCTTGGCTTCTCTACTTTGCACGCATCCCCTAGCCTCTCTCATTGCCTTTCCCCCAAAATAACCACTCTCCTAAACTTTATGACTTTCATTTCCTGTTCAAAACAAAAATGGTGTTATCAAACACAGATGACAAAAATACATTCTTCATTTGGAGTTTGAACATTATAAATATGGTATCATGCTATATATAGAACTGGGCAACTTCTGTTTTTCACTCATAAAATCTGTCCCTTTTTTAACACTTGTAGTTCACTTATTTCTACTGTTCTGTGATATTCCATTGTACGTATATACCAGAGTTTATCCATTCTCTTGTAGGTGGGTATGGGGGCAGCTCCAGATTTTTTGCATTTAGGAACAATAACGCTACAAGTATTTTTATTCATGTGCCCTGTGAACATGTGTAAGAATTTTTATAGGAGATATATATATACTTAGAACGGGGAAGAAATGCAAATTATATTGTTTTCCAAAGTGGCTGCACCAATTTACATTTTACCCAGCAGTATACACAGGGAGAATTGATTCACATTCTCAGCAACACTTAGCACAGAAAGAATTCTTACATTTTTGCCAATTTAGTGGATATAAAACGCTACTTCATTGTGATATTAATTTGCATTACCTTCATTACTAACAATGTTGAACGCCTTTTCATATGTTTATTCACCATTCATATCTTTCCTTCTAAAGAAGACCTGTTCATGGCTTTGCCTGTTTTCTCTCGGGTTCCCGGCCTGTTTCTCTTCCTTTGTAGACAGGAGTCTCTGCACTCGAGATGCTGCTCCCTTGTCACTTGTGTTGCAGATATCTTCTCGCACTTTGCAGTGTGCCTTTTCAACTTCCTTTCAAGTCTTCTGACGAATAGAAATTCTTAACTTTAACATATTTGAATTTCTCAATTTTTCCTTTATGATTGCTGCTTTCCGTATCTTTGAAAGAAATCTTTATCCCTAGGTCATGATAGTGTCCCATGTTTTCTAAAACTGTTAAAGCTTTGCCTTTTACACTTAAACCTTAGATCTATCTGGAACTGATTTTTGTATTTATAGTGAAGGAGAGATCCAATTAAATTTTTTCCCATATGGATAAATGTCCTAGCATGAATAATTGAATAGTTCCTATTTTCCCCATTGATCTGGAATGCCATCTTTGTCATAGCAAATTTCCATCTATCTGAAGGTCTGTTTCCCTGCTCTCTATTCTATTCCAGTGTCATTTCTATGTTAACTGCATTGTGGTCTGCAAAAGTATTTAATATGATATTCGTACGCTGTGAAGGTAGTTGACACCAGTACTTTGACACGCTGAGTCATGATTCATGCACAGCATATGGTCAGTTTTTGCAAATGTTCCATGTGCACTTTAGAAAAAAGTGACTTCTCTCATTGTTTGATACAGGGCTCAATTTCTATCCTTTAAATCCTTTAAATTAAACATGAGTTAATCCTCTTGTTAAAATCTTCTGTAGATTCATGAATTTTTAGATGCTTGATCCATCAATATTTGAGAGAAATGGGTTGAAATCTCACACAAAGATGGTAGATTTGTCAGTTTCTTCCAAAAGTTCTATCATCATTTTTTGCTTTATATATTCTAAGGCTCTTTTATTAGTTGCATACAAAATTAAAACTATCTTCTAGTGAGCCGTTTCTTAACTGTGTTTTAGACATCTCTATCCCCAATACTATTAATAACAAAAATAACACTTATATAGTTCTTACTGTGGGTCAGTCACTGTTTCATACATTTAATATATGTTAACTCTTTCACTCTTCACAACAATCCTCTGAGGTAGATGCTATTATTATACAAATTTTATAGAAGAGAAACTGAGGCACAGAGGTTAAGTTACTCACCCAAGCTCACACAGCTAGTAAGTGATAGAACCAGGATTCCAACCCAAGCAACTGGACTCCCAATCTAATCTCTTTACTACTACACCATGCTATATCTCCTAGAGATGCTCTTTGTCTTAAAGTCTAATTTGCCCAATATTAATATACCTACTTGGCCTTTCTTTTAGTTAGTATTTGCCCAGGATACATTTCTGATCCTTTACTTTTCTATTTTCCATATTCTCATTCTCTATGTCTCCCATAAATTCCATAGAACTGAATTTGGCTTTTTAAAAGTCCAATATGACAATCTGCCTTAACTCCTACCTTGCCCTTGATCTAAGGTTCAATCTTCTGAAATATTTGTGGTGCTGATACTAGCATTTTCCTCAGGACAAATGTGCCTTTTGTGCTTGCATGCTGCTTACTGCTGCTCTCTGTTCTGGTTTCAGCTTATTTGGTGGGGGTACAATGGGTAGTACTTACTCTAAGTGTAAAGGATAGCAATTTGTTAAAACAAAACAAAACAAAAAACTTTTATCCAGGATCTCGTCGTTTTGTATTGGGAGGGCTCTTTCAGAATTTTCTTCTGCCCTACTGCCAAATGTCCAGAACCCTGAGCAAGAGGAGAATATAACCAGAGTCACACTTCAGGAAGAGTAACCCGACCCTTCTACAGAATGTTTTGAGAGAAAGTCAGAAACAGAACATATGTTAGAATATAGTTACTATTGCTCAGGCGAAAGATGATCAAAATGCATTCTAGGGCAGTGAAAGAAATGAAGGAGAGGGGAAGATATTTCAGGGGAGAACTTAAGAGGATTTTATTAAATTGTAAACTCCTTTGGTAGAAACCAGATCCTCTTCATCCCTGTTATCCAGCTCCAAATATAGCACTTAAGACATGGGAGGTACGCAAGGAATATCTTCTGACTAAATGATATTTAGCTCTGTTATACACTGACCAATTTCTTTTTCATGTGATAGAGTAAATCTTTAGTAGTTTGGCCTCACAGAAACCAATTATTAAAGGCATTTGTAGCAGGCAGACCATAGATGGAAAGTAGCAGAATTTGGAATGAGAAGAGAGAAGGAAGATGATACCCGAGTTCTTCTAAGCTTGCCTAGTCTGCATGTCATGTCTTGGTAGGGGTTAGATGAAGGGGTAGCCTATACAGCTCTGGACTAAATTGCTGCTAGGTGATCCAGACTTCTCTTTACATTTCACATCCTTTTGTTCATTAGAACATCGGCTAGAGTCAGTGAGGGCAGGAAGAAGGAGGCATCTGGGAAAGGACACAGGAACTGCTTCCACAACGTGGCCCCAGCGGGCCCCGCGGCATGTCATCTTACCTTTCTGAGCCTCAGTTTCTTAACCTTTAATACAGCAATAACAATCCCCATCCTGCCAAATTCATTACGTTCTCAAACTGGATCCCTAGAAAAGCTAAAATAAGTTGACAAGGAGACAAAGTTGACCATAATGTTCATGTGGCTAGCACGAGTATACAATGGTATGCTCTCCCTGAAAGAATAATTTGGCAATATGTATCCAGAATCCCATGAATTTCACTTAAGCCAATAATTCCACTTCAAGCAATTATCTCTAATGAAAAAATAAAGGAAAAATAAAGAAAAAATTTTATGTTCAGAAATGTCTATCTCAGTGTTATTTATAAAAAGGAGATGCTTAAAACCACCCAACTATCAAATATGTAGTACTTTGCTAAGTATATTATGGTGTAGCACTCAACATAACCATTTAAATACATGCTAAATATGTACTAAGTAGTTTCCAGTGACGTGGAGAAATGCTTATACTTATGATGCAATTGAAAAATAGCAAAGTGCAAAACTATATGTACAGTATCATCTCAACTCAGTTTTAAAAAGTGCTTGGAAACATGTTTAGAAGGAAACTTGGATGTCGTTGAGAGGTCAGATTATGCTTCTTTTATCTCCTTTTCACTTCTGCTTCCAATTGTTGAAATACTCAGGATAGACTGGTTTACAATCAGCAAAGAAAACAAACTTTTCAGAAAGCACGCATTTGTTCTGCCTGCCCCGTAGTCATAGCTCCTTGCACACAAGCGCGTGCCTGAGGTTCTCCGTGAACACTCGCTAGATGCCTGCATTGTGCTCACCTCGTGGGCCACACACTGGACTATCCGTTTGAATCCCAACTTCTGGGAAGCTAAAGTGGAGAGAGGAAACAAGTGACCATCGGACAGTTAGAAAAGGAGTGATTGCTGAGCTCCTTGCTACAGACTCTGAAGGCGACAGACATTGAGAAGAGACAGGGATGGCAGATCCCTGGGCGAGGCCCGAAAGGCTTCTGAAATCCTACCCTAAGCTCATCTTCGATGCTGCTCAAATGCTGAGTCCTTGACACTCTGTTGGACACTTATGACTATAACCTGAAGGGAATCGTGACACAGTGTCTCTGAAAATCTCAAAAATTCCTCTGACGTAACATCCCTGTGGTTATGATTTACCCACTGAAGCGTTATTGAAGTGTTCGGGTGTGCAGACACCACAGACATACAGCTGAGTGACGGCGTAGGGTCCTGTTTTGCTCATATCAATGACGGACATATTGGTCACCTTGTCATGCCAGGGAAGAAATGTGTTGAAGAAGCAGGCATGATGAAAGACCAAAGACTTTGGAGTCAAATGTACCTGGGTTCATAGTCACTGTTTCCGTGACCATGACAAAATACCCAGTTCTCCGATCGTGCATTTCTTTTTTGTTTTGTTTTGTGAGGAAGATTGGCCCTGAGCTAACATCTGTTGCCAATCTTCCTCTTTTTGCTAGAGGAAGCTTGTTCCTGAGCTAACATCTGTGCCAATCTTCCTCTATTTTGTATGTGGGATGCTGCCCACATAGCTTGATGAGCAGTGCATAGGTCTGCACCGGGGATCCGAACCTGTGAACCCTGGGCCACCGAAGCAGAGCACATGAACTCAACCACTACGCCACTGGGCCGGACCCCATGCATTTCCTACTTTGTAAAATTACCTGGATGACTATTTTAAAGGATGGCTACAATGCTTACCGTGAAAACCAAATTAGTTATCATATGTAAAGTACCCAGCCTAAGACTTGACACAGAGGTGCTCAAAAAGTGTTCATGCTATGAGACCCTCTCCCCTCCCTGCCATGCTCTTCTCCTAATGCCAAACACTAGCTGGATCAGTCTTGTCTCACAGTGAAGGGATAGATATTGTTCATGTCTTAGAGGCAAAGAAACTGAGGCTCTGAAAGGAAAGGAAGTGTGATTATAAGCAGGCTGATCTCTTGCTTCTGGTGTCAAACTTGGATCCCTACAGACCAGAGGTCAGCAAACTATGGCCTGTTGGCCAAGTGCTGCCAGCCACTTGTTTTTGTAAATGCAGTCTCAACAGCAGAGTTAAGTAGCTACCGTGGAGGTGTATGGCTTGCAAAACCTAAAATATGTACTATCTGGCCTTGTCATAGACTGTCAAAATATACTCCTAGATGACTTTTAAATTTTTTGTAAAACATAATTGCCCAAAAAGTACTGATGGTTCCACGATGTTTTAGTTCCATCTTAATTTACTTGCTCAAAATATTTTTCTCCTCAGAGATGAAGATAAACTAAAAGCTTGGAAGCCCAAGTTTTTGATACCAAAGGAAAAAAAAGAGAAGAAAGGTGCTGAAGAATCAGAAAGGTAGGCACACAGGTGCACTCACGTTACAGCTTATCTCCTGCACTTTGTACCTCTTCCTAGCTGGGCGGCCTGGGGCAAGTCATCCAATTTGATTTTCAGGTTCCCCATCTAAAAAATGAGAATAATAACGTCTACATTATAGCACAGTTGAGAGGATTAAAAGAGATAAAGAATATGAAAACGTAAAGTGTCACAAACATTTATCTTCATCATTACCGTCTGCTTTTGGTGGATGGGGAGTGAGGAAAGATTTCAAGCCAGCCCTTAGCAAACGATGAAAAACTTCTAGCCTTTTAGACTGTAAGAACATTTTCTCTGTAAGATACAACTTAAATAATACACCAATTTGAACTTAAACGAAACTTTGAGAAGAGAAACCAGATATATAGTAAGACTGATTTCCCTAAATTACAGTATAATTCTGGTTATGACTACATTAGTGTTAAAACTTTTAAAAAATGTTTTATCAAGATCTAACCTTCATTCATGCGATTCGGGCTCCCCGCTGGCTGTTGGGGAGGTGATGGTTTTTGCTGTCTCAGACGGTTACTTAGAGCTCTGTGCTGCTGCTGTCCTCTCCTCAGCAGCCAGGGCGTGGGGCGGGATCTGAGGCACCTTAACAAACGCGTTGGGGAAATCCTTGTGTAAAAAGTCACCGAGCTAGGAACACTGTGGGGTCTGTCTGCTCTGGGAAACCTGTCTAGAAAAGACCCACAGGAGCACCCCCAACAAGTCAGACATGTCTATACCAAATTTAAACTCAGAGGACAGCATAGGATGGCCCTTCCCTTAAATTTATCTTCTTTAGGTTTAGACTTGATGTAATTTATTTTTCCCACGTTGGAAAGGTATATTCAGAGACTAGAAAAGCATCTTTCCACCTGAAAGATCATGCTTTTACATACCTTGGCATAGCATAGCAAAACAGAATTCCAAGAGAGGAAACATCAGTGAAGTTTCTGTCTGCCCCTCCCCCAAAAGCTTTTTAGTATTTTAATGACTACGTCTAAGTCTTTTTAGGAAACAATTTCCTAGTGCTTTTTTAACTTCTTACAACAAACTGACGTGATAGTTTACTTCTATTCTCAACTGAGTGAATTGAAAATGCAACATTGAGGCTATCATTGTTCCTGTAGATTGATGCATCAATTTCTCTGTGCTCTTTGTTCCTTTTTCAGTGGTTTCTACCATCACTTATTCTGTCAATAAGAAATGCTTTCTACATTAGTTCAGTCCTTTCATTATCCCTTTATTAATCAAAGATGATGACAAGTTTTCAGAGAAGTTGGGGAAGACTATCCCAGGTATGAAAGACATGGAAATGAGAACCCACCTTCTGAGGTGTTCCATGTGGAAAAGGCAGCTGGAGAGGAAGACCGGGGCCAGATTCTAAAATGCCCTGCATACCAGGCTAAGGAATGTGACTTTATCTTATAGGCTGTCAAGACAGATTGAAAGGTTTTAAGAGACATGATCAATTAATTTTTAGAAAGATGACTCTGGAGGCAGGTATGAACATGATTTGAGAAAGGAGAGGCCAGAGGAGGATGGCAGTACGGGCAAGAGTGAAATATGGCAGTGGCTGGAATCCTGGACAGAATGAAGCAGATGTAGGAGACACTGCTGAATAAAACAGACAGGACTTGCTTGACTTTCTTCCATCTGTCAGTTTTTTAAATTGCTAGACAACAGCACAAGCCCACGTTAGAGCAGGGGAGGAGCAGGGAGGAGGGAGAGGAGCACCGGCCTCTGCTGCAGGGCTGTCCACTTCTACGTGCTAAAGATTTTGCGCGTTTTGTGGATCTTGCTTTATTTTCTTAATTCTCTCCTTCTCCAAGTGATTCAGCAAAGGACAGTGCTGTGATTGAGGCACACAGATTTGTGATTCCCCAAATAGGTTTGAAAACTTGGCAGACCACAAGAGAGAAGCCATTTATTCTTACTGTTTTCCATTAAGTAATCTGAGAGTGAGTAGGAAGATCTAGAAATTTCCTAAGTTTTTTTTTAGACAATTTTTTTAGACAATTATGCTTCTAAGTTTGCTTCAGAGAAGTTTCTAGTTTAACCAACTTGGTTTTATTCCAAATTATCTTGCTATCAAAAAAAGACTTTAATTGTAGGGAAGAGTGATTGGTATTACCCTGTCCAGTTGTTTGACAATCTGCTCCAGAGATGTGTATGTATATACATATACATGTACATGTATATACATACACACATTTTATATAAAATTATACACGCAAAATTGTACTTGAATTTATCCTGAAATAGAGTGGGTTGATAGATTTAGAAACTTAAAGAGTGTTATGATGGTACATTTAACCCTACTGCATATTTCTTGCCAGTTTATCTCCTAGAAATTTCTTCAGACCTAAGAAGCAAAACTTAGAAAAGAACAGAATGGAAAGAGAAGAAAAACTTTTTAGAGAAAGATTTGAGGTAAGCTCTTCTCTAAAGGTAAAAATTAGCAAGATTAAAGGCTGGGCATTTCTATTTTTAAAGATTCTGTAAGGGTGTTGCACCTCTGCCTCTCTGGGATAGACAGAATCTCTGACTTAGCTGATGTTTGATTTTTTCCTGATGTATTTCTACATTCTGTATTCTCAGGCCTTTGTACATGCCCTTCCCTCGGCCTGGAAAAGCTCCTATGTTCTTTAAAGCTCTGTTCAAATGTCACCCGCTCTTCCCTAACCCGTCCAGGCAGTTATTCCCTCAGCGTATTTTATGTATCTATTATACTCATATCTGTCATTACAGCATGTACGTGTGTGTGTGTATTCTGAACTGAACTCTTGAGTCCCTTTTGAAGGAGAGATTTTTGTCTCATTCAAGCTCCCCAAATCAAACTGGACACACAGTGTTCAGTGAATGAACGAATGAATGAAGCATCTGAACCTCCTTGACTACCACTTCTGTCATTGAGTCCATGGAGCATTTTTCCGTAATTCCCAGGTTCAAATGGTCCTCCCTTCTGATTTCATAAACTGTCACACTGAGAATTTCTTAATTTAAGAAACATATATTGAATACTTCCCACGTACCAGACACGGGATTGAGAGAGAGAAAGTTGTGCATCCTGCTCATAAAATGTGTCCAAGTCACTACTGTGCCTAAAATCTTTCCCAAATTCCCCATTGCCAAATGGATAAGGATTAAGTTTCTTAACACGGCACATAAAGCTCTTCATGTCATGACCTTTGCTTGTCTTTCTGGTTTTATTTTCTGCCATTCTTCACCTTGCACTTTGTGCTTCAGCAGCAAACTGCTCGTTTCCATCCCTTGAATGAACATCCACTGCTGTCCTTGTCCTGACACTCCTTCCTCTAGGCATTTACTTGGTCTGTTTCAACTGTCTCGTATACAGAACTCTTGCTACTTTTTTCCATCTGACTGGCTCTTGTTCATTTATCAAGACCCAGTGGGTGCATCTCCTCTCCTCCAGGAAGACTTACCCACACCTGCCAATTAAAGAAATTACTCTTCCTCTATATACCTGAGCAAACCTCTGGCTAATCACAGAACATGAACATTATTGTAATTTTATGTTCATCAATTAAACTAGGAGCTCCCAGGGGACAAGGGTTGTATTGTCTATCTTCACATTCATGTGCAGAGCAGAATAAGACTACCTAACACTTTGTAAACATCCAAAAATGTTTTTGGGCTGGAACTAAAACAAGAATGCACACGGATTCCTCATAATCACTAAGAACTCCTGCTCGGACCAAAGCCAATTAAGGTCGCTATATCTAGAAATTGTGACATGAAATTATTTACTGCAAACTGTGATGTTATTTGATTAGGTGAAGAGCAAGTGTGTAACAATTACTTGTTGAAAAGACTCTACATTCTGTTTAGTGCTTTTCTCCCCCATCTTGTCTGTGACTGTCTCATATGGGACAGAAACTCCCATTCTCACACACGTATGAGTCCATTCTTCCTAATTACCTGTGGTGGGTTTCCTTGATATATCATTAGAAAAACTATGCCATTTCAATAATTTTTATTCAGCTCAAATCATAAAAATTGGGTACCTCATACGTGCCACATGTTGAGCATACAAGCATGAATAAAAGTTTCACTTTCATTTTACAAGGTGTGTTTATTAAATGTTACAATAAGAGTACATACAAAGTGCAATTAAAATAGTAAATTATACATAGCAGTCATGAAAGTCTTCATGCAAAGTGGTTAAGAGAAAAAAGAGTATTTCAGGCAGAGAAAACAGCATGAGCAATGGCAGGGAAATATGAAAGGTACATGGTATACTCAGGGTTATCATAGAGCTTGATGTGGCTTCAATAAAGGGGACAGAGATAAGGGCATGGGGAATGACCGTATGCCAAGCACCTTGAATGTCAAGCTAAGAAATGTGAATCTTCTATATAAAAAGGAAGGTGACCTAATCAGACTTGTGTTTTGGGAAATCACTGTGTCTTCACAGTGAACAAGGGTCTGGTAAGGTAAGATCAGCCAGGAAGCTATTACTTTTTAGGCAAACGAAAAATCTATTTTATGGCTCAGATCCCATCTGCTATAGAGTGATCTTGTAATTTATCACCAAATTCAACACTTCCGAGAGTGGAAGGAGGCACACCTGATCGTAATAAGTGCTTGTAAACAGCGACATTAGCTATAGAGACTGTCCTGAGCAAAGGGAGAAGTTTGGCCACCCTAATTTGGTGAGACAGACATCTGTAAATATAAGTTACATATTCTGGAACTATTTTCTTCCAGTCAATAGATTTCAGTACTTTAGAAGGTAACGTGTCTTCAGATCCAGAGGCCGCTTAGTTTATCACACAGGAAAAACTCCCCTGAGGTCAGAAATTGATTTCATCATCAGTTTTTTCACAAATGCCTATCTCTGACGACAAAAGGAGAGTGGGACTTGGTCCCTACACTCCATTCCTACTACTTTAAAATGTGTGTGCTACAGCTAGGTATAAGAATATATACGCCCACCCTGAGAGGAAGGCGGAGAAGAGTGCTGTCTAGCAAGGCCAGGTATGCAAGAGCATCATAAATGCACGCACTACACAAACAGGTTTTTCTCTTTCCTTCTTTATTCTTTTTTTAACTTCTCCTTTCCTGGGTTTGGTGGTAACTTTATTACGGGAACAGTTAACATACCATCCACGTTACTTAATTTGTACCCATGTTAAACCCTTCTCATCCAGAACTCATTCTAGTACAATTAGATAACTGGTACGAAAACACGTTAAAATATGATTGTACCAAACAAATTTATGATTGTGGTATTTTACTATTATTTCCTTAAATAACTCTCCTTTCACTGAATATTTTGCCATTATCTTCTATTCCCTTAGATGTTATCTAACTGATCAATATCTAGCATGTTCGGTTTACTTTGAGGTTACTATATTACGTCCTCCATTAATTTTGTCATAACGAAAAAGAATAAAAACTATGCAAGCACAGTCTGATTAGTAACTTCTTGTTTCAGTATGACAAAGAGATCACTGTCATCAACACAGCAGTGGCATGTAGCAATAATTCAAGAAATGGAATATTTGATTTGCCAATAACCCCTGGAGAAGAGCTGGAAGTCATTGATATCACTGAAGAAAATCTAGTGATATGTCGCAATTCGAAAGGCAAATGTAAGTTATTGGCTTATCATCCACAAAATTTCAAGCAGTTTTAAAAAAAAATCTCAAAGAATCATCTCTATAACTTTCAGATTAGTAATAATGATTTTTGTTTCTATAGATGGATACGTGCTAATTGAACATCTAGATTTCAAGTAAGTGGTTTGATTTTATAATTCAAATCAGGAATTCTAAATACTTAATACATTGTTGTGTACATTAGTCTCAAGGAAAGACTACTGAATTTAAATTCAGGAAAAGTTTTGAAAATTAGATATGCAACACCCTATTCTATAAGGATTACTTTGGAAGAGACTTTCTTATTGTGTCTCCTGAGAATGTTATCAAACATCTCTACAGAGCATATTTATAAACATTTTAAAGGAGCATAAAAATATTAAACTGGATAAGAAATCCCCCAGGAATCTCTTACTCACTATTCCACTGGACTATAGTTTACAATGTATTTACATTTTTCTTTTTTCTCAGGCATCAATGTTGGTCACCTTAGGAAGATGGAGATCGATGGTTTGGGCTGCCCAAGTGAGAACTAGTTCTGAGATCTTAGCCCTGCCTCCCATCAGTTTCAGTTTACACGTCAAATTGAGGTGGCAGAATCTGTGGAAACTTCCCTTAGGAATTTAGAAGAGAAAAAGAAAAACACTTCCTCCACATTGAGATGTTGCTTTTACTCCTAAATGGTTACTCCAATGTCTATTTCAGTATCTGTTTCACTGCTGGCTCAAGAGGATGTGAGCAGCGTGTTAGCATTTGAACACTTGTTAATGAGCCACATGCACAGTGAGAAACCATGCCTTTGGCACCTAGTCAGCTGTGCAGATGGCTAGTTTGCTTCTAACATTAGTACACAAGTGTTTATAATTTCTAGAAGATGTTGTATGTTTAAATTCGGTGTAATTTAATTCTGAAAAGTAAATAGTATAACCAAAGTCTAACCTTAAAATAATGATGTGTCTTTGTACTTTGTCATAAAACCAAAATCAGACAAATACTGCTCAAAATTGGTTTCTTTTGTAAATAGTATTCTGAAAATGTATTCCTAAATTCACCCAATATCATTTTAAGAAGTATCTAAATATATTTAACAAAGTTTAAATAATATATATGCTGTATCAGTTTAATATATCCTCTTGTCCACAAGAAAAATAGTTTTTGTCTATGCCTGAACAGCTATTCAAATAGAATTCATACGTATTTTTACTTACATGAAAGAAAAATAAAAGCCAAGCTATAATAATATTTTATTTTTTAAGGGATGTACACTGCCTTTTAAGCTTCTAGGCTCTTTTATCTTCTTTTCATGTTCCAAATGGCAGTGGCCAGGAAAGGCCAAGCTCCCTCTGGAAGACAGGAATCAAAAGTACTCCCAGAGTTGAGAAAGGGCACTAAGAAAGGAATGACACGCCTAGATCAAGAAAGGCTCTGCAGTTAAGGCGACCCTGAGGCTTGGTCTTTAAACACAAGGACCCCTGCTGGACACGGCACAGAGATGCACAAGCCGTGCTGTCTGGCGGGAACGGCAGGCGCTGGGGGGTGAGCTGGGGGCACAATGGGACAGATTTCACTTGGACCTTTTCCTCCAGAGAGTGGGGAGCATTCTAAGGTCTTAAGCAGGAAGGAATGCCAGATGTTTAGAGAGAAAAGAGAAAAAAACAATCACAGCAATATGGGTGATAGACTAGAGAAAGGAGTTGTTTTTGCAATATTCTAGGCAAAAGAGCATTAGACCTTAATATAAGACAGCGGCAATAGAAATATATAGTACAGGAGCCCCGTCAGAGGTATTACAGAGGTAAGGAAACAGAATGTCTTGGTGACTGATTAGAGGTGAGAGAGAATTAGGGAATGACTCCGAAATTGCTTTTTTGGGAGATGAGATTAAGGCAGGTAACAAAGCTTGGGAATATATATCTGCTGGGACCCCTCTGAATTTACTCAGTGAGAGGAAGGGCCATCAGGCAGCTGCAGCCCTGTCCCACACTCCAGGGCAGGACTTGTTACGCTGGGCCCTGGAGAGCACGAGAGTAAGTACGGCCTGTGGGCAAGGAGGTGAGTGAGAGAGAAAGGACAGGGCTATGCCGAGCAGAGACGTTTCATGCAATAACCCTGTCCAAAAGAAAATCGTAAACCATATATCACTCTCGCCACCTCACAAAAACATGAAGTATTTTCAATCCTAGAGTGGCAGAGGGACTAAACTTGAACCGGGACAGGTCTGCCCACGCACTCTCCATCTCATCGCAAGGGCGGATGAGGAACGCCTTCTCGTTCTACTTCCATGACTCAGCTCTGAGCCTCAATTTCCTCATCAGTAAAACAGGGCTAGTAACACACTCACCTGGTCTACTTCACAGGCTTGTTCTCAGGCTGTAATGTATTAATATAAATAAGTGTCTAAACCCTTAATACACAATACTGTCAAAGTGCTGTTATTTTAGTACCTGGCCTTTTCTGAAGTTGGAAAATGCTGAAAACAAAAATGTTTTTGAAATTCAAATCTTACGACTTGAAAGAATGGCTAGGATGTAATAATTAATTTTACATTCATATATTTAATAGGTTTTTAAAACTGAACATTCTTCTATGTTTTTAAAGTATAAACCATTTGGCCTAATATAAACTAGTACCTAATTGCTATTATTGACACGGAGTATATTTTTAGGAAAAATAACTGCTTCTATCCATACTCAAGGTGGTTGTTTCCATTTCACTGTCAGCCACATTTCTTCCATTGTTTAAATCATAGCATTGAAACCAAATTTCTCACACTATTGATCTGCAAGCTTCTTTAAAGTAAACACTATAACTAAGACTTCAGTGATGTCCCAAGCAGATGTCATCTATCTCCTAGAAATCCTAATCTAGCATAAAGTTTCAATGGAAAGACTGAGGTTCTATCTCACTTTTAATTTTACATAAAAAGGTATCAGTGAAGATAACAACATTCTGTCAGATGAAAGACAGCATGCAGAGGTACTTGACCCTAACAGAGGCTGACGCTGGCCCATCAAATCCATCTGCAGGCTGGGCCACCACAGCAACCTGCTAACAGGCACCAATAAAATGTTCCCGTCCTTTTTCTGAGTGCCGCTTGGCATTCCAAGATAACATGGGATTCTCTTGACCAGCCCCTCTCCTGCACATCTTTAGAACTTTTAAAATGCTAGATTCTAGGGGTAAGAATAGGAAAAGAAAACAAAATGAGGATATAATAAGAAACCCCAAAGAAGTGATTACTTCTGGGTAACAGGGTTAGGACGACTTTTTTTCAGCTTCTTCAAACTTCCTGTACTTTTTAAATTTCCTTCAGTAAGCATGCATTACCTATGCAATTTAGGAAATAAAGGAAAAATGTTTTAACTAATAAACAAATCCATTCTTCTCTTTAAAGTTTGCATAAAGCAAATTAAAATCTTTACTTCTGTATCTTGACTTTGATGTGTGTTGTTCTGTTTTCTTTTGTTTTGTTTTTTGAGGAAGATTAGCCCTGATCTAACATCTCCCGCCAATCCTCCTCTTTTTGCTGAGGAAGACTGGCCCTGAGCTAACATCCGTGCCCATCTTCCTCTACTTTATATGTGGGACGCCTACCACAGCATGACTTGACAGGAGGTGCCATGTTCGCACCCAGGATGCGAACCAGCGAACCCCGGGGCACCAAAGCTGACCGTGCGCACTTAACCGCTGCGCCACGGGGCCGGCCCCTGATGTGTTTTTAAGGAAGGCTAGAGTACAATGCTTTTCAAAAAGTTGCTTTTACATATGTAAATATGGAAGGTGACCATTATCGGTACGTAAGATCACACCTACGTTGCTTCTCTAACCTCAGCAGGCTTTAGTATAAAATTCTGTTGTTAGCCTGAGATCTTCTAGGCCTTTCCCTCCTTATTCTACGGCTGTGGTAAGGAGAATTTGACCTCTGTGATCTTCATGCCCTGGTATTACACCTGTAAATATGTGACTTGGCAAAAGGGACTTTACAGATGAAATTAAGGTTGCTAACCATATGAAGCCTATTTAATCGCATGGGCCCTTAAAATCAGAAGAGGAAGGCAGAAGAGGCAGTCAGCCAGTCAGAGAGAGGGAGTGGAAGAAGAGGCAGGACACATCTGTAGCATGAGCCCCCTGTTGCTGGCTTTGAAGACGAAGGGAGCCGTTGGCTAGGGAATGATGGTGGCCTCTAGAAGCTTCAAATGACCCCTAGCCAAGAGCCAGAAAGGAAATGGGACCTTAGTCCCACAGCAGCACCATGGAACTGAATTGTGCAAACCACCTGAATGAGCCTTGAAACAGATTCTCTCCCAGAGCCCAGCCCCACCAAAGCTTGGGGTTTCAGCCTTGAGTGACCTGAAACAGAAACAGCAGCTAAGCCTACCAAACTTCTGACTTACGAAAGTGTAAGATGATAAATTTATGTTGTCACTAAATTTGTAGTAATTTGTTACAGCAGCAATAGAAAACTAATACAATGGCTGAAGTTGGAAACTACAATTTACAACAAAGATGACCAAAGTGGACAGAGAGGGTAGACAATCTCCAAGGAACCACGGCAGTCTCTTCCTGCAACAGCTTTCCGTGTAACTATTCACTGGCATGCAGAATATGAGGCTAATGACTGAACAGAAACAACAACAGCTTTCAAATGAACCAGAGACTTTAATGTGATTTTGTGAAAAAAGCTTATAAGCAATCAGATAGGCTGCTTTTCTCTTCTGTGTTTGTCACCTATGCGTTTGCACAGTGCAAATATGAACTGGGGAGAACCTGTGACTACGAAACGCTGTGTAATCCAAGAAGACAGCTTCACCGGTGTTACTGGAAGACAAATCCTGCCCACTGGCCATTTCACACTCACGAAAAACACGGAACAAACAAAACTGAAATTTGAATCTATGGTTATTAAAACTGCGAAAAAGCACTGGGAGTCTGGTCTTTTTTTTCTTCCTTCCCGAGACAAAATATAAAAAGCAATCACAATTTCAACAGTTTAAAAAAAAATTAATAGATTTTAAAATTTTAATTTAATCAAGTGCTCAATGGGTTAATGTATCAGCCTACGGGATTTTTTTTCTTTTTCAAACATGGGCTAGAAAGAATAAATGCAGGATGTTCATGAAAAAAATTTGAATAATTAATATCTGACCTTACATTTTCTTATGATTGTCATGGACATGACCTAGTGATTGTCAACTTTCAGTTTTATTTGTTGCACTCAAGATTCAATGTATGATATTTAGGCATACATGATAAAGAACACAAGCATTCTTCCTACAACATTAAGGTTACTACACTTAGAGTTCACAGTTTTACCACAATTTACATTAAATACTCAAAACATTGTACAACCATCAATATTTGTGAATAGTCTTGAGAAAAAGCTGTATTTTGGTACATTAAGGCAGCTTCAGCCCACATTTTAGGAAGTTCTGAATATTTGTTGCAATAAAAGACAACTTTAATATCTGAATATTCAGTGTTTTCAAGAAACTTTAAGTCACTCAAAATAAGAATAGCATAATTTGTGAAAGTGTCGTCTTACACATTTTTACCACTATATTCTTACCACATAAAACTTACCTAAAATCAAGATACACGTCTTATCAGTATCAAAGATAGCTATTTTAAAAAGAAAGGAAGGGATTTACATTAAATATGAGGATGATAAACCCTGTATTTAAACAAGGGCCTTCAAAGAGCTTCTCACACACGTCTGTGAGGTAGGTCATTACCCACGTTTTGCAGATGAGAGAACTGAATGAGGTTACGTGACTTGCTGCCCACCGCAGCCGAGCTGAGAATCAATTCCAAATGAGGTTTTCATCTTTGCTCTGCATTGTTTCTTTCCTTTATAAACTTTTTAAAGGGTTGCAATATAAAGATTGTTATTAATTGCATTCATTTTAAAAACCTGTGCAGGAAGGCAGCCAAACTTTGACCAAGTCGGCTTAACAAGGAAGCAACAGAGCAGAAACAGAAGCATCGTCTAGCGGGTGACGCGGACGCAACAGGGGAGGGCTGGCCACAGGGGCCTCCAACAACAGGTGGAGCCAACAGCGTGACCGCGAGTGGAGGGCAGACTTAAGGAAAAATGAGAGGAATCAGGGAGAAGGAAAATACAGTTCAAATAAGTTTTTTACTAATTATTACTGTTCCTGTAAATTAAAAGAAGGCACAATTAAGGTGTTTTTATTTTTTTAGACCAGTGGATCTGTCTCTCTTTTCCATTTTAGGAAAATGTTATCTGTCTAGAAAAATGGCCTGCCTTTATAACAAAACTTACTTAAAATGGACTTTCAGCTGTGAAAAATGCATGCTTAAATTAGCAGCAAAAAATTAACTATGCGGTTTTCCTTGGCTAGAATGTTCCTACTTCTCCTTGAAATTTTAAATCGACACAAAGTAGCAAACCCCGAATAAAAAAAACCCAAAACATTGTATGAACCTTGTCAAAATTCTATTTATGTTCAAAACAGTTTTCATGCTAGGATATTCTACAAATACTTTTTTTCCTGGAAAGGGTGCTCTACTCTAGGATTTCCTATTAATTGCACTTTAAATGTAACTCAAATTTATCTACCCTGCTTGTCCACATAATCATGAGCTACTTCCATGAAATCTAAACTGCTTTACATATAAACAAGAGTTACCAAGAGTCACACCCACAGCCACAGCTGCAAACGGGATTGCTACGCAAGGCTGGCAGTAAACATTAACACTGCCTCACAAAACACACACAGGCCCACAGTCTGGTAACTTCCAGACCCAGCCTGATTCCTATCAGGTTATGGCTGAAAAAGTTTAATTAAAACTCAACCCAGTCTGGACTGTGGGTCCTGTTCTCTATGCTGTTACTGTTCAGTGGCATCAAATGCATCATAACTGTATGTGGGAAAGGCTAGTAAGGATGCCAGCAACTTGTTTAAATAAGATTTATATAATTTTTAAAGCTCATCAAACATAAATTACATTTCAAAGTTTCATAAGGGAGACTATCAAGCTGATAATAGGTAGTTCGTGAATAGAAATATACTCTATGAAAATAGTGTTTTATCTTCTAATAGGCACACAAAACAAAAAATTATCAATCTGTATATGAAATTTAGATAAGCCTAATTCATATAATAGTCAAACACTATGATAATTTAAGATAGGGGCTGGGACTAATTTTACTTTTTAAAAAAGATTGTGCTATAAGAATCATGTAAATAAAATTACAGGAAGAATCGTGTCCTAAAAAGTTTCTTCAGTATTTTTTAAGCACCCTCAATAACTTAGAAGTACTTATAAAAATCAATATGCTAATCATAAATACTTCAGATAATTACACTTAGTACAATCAACTGGTTCAAATAATTAAACTAAGAAATATTCAGTTAAGACTACTTTATGTCACTCTAAGACTTAAAAGCAATACATCTATGTTTATTTTTATTACTCAACTACCCAGATGTTTCAGTGATTCAGACAATCCTCCCCAGAGGAAGCTGGCATATAAAGAGCAGGGGCCATCGGTGAATACTTGTATGGCATTAAAGCTTTACGAAGAGCTTTCTGGTCCTGCTTCCTCATCTGGAAAATGGTTACCTCACAAGGTTACTGCAAAGGATCAAATAAGTGAGTAGATATGGAAGATTTCTGGATCTAAACATCACTATAAAACGTGTCGAACACTTCCACCACTCCACATTAGTAATGTTTTGCTTTACACCAAGTGTACACGATGTGTTAACATGTTTGGTTTTCTGGATGATTTTTGCCATTTGTATTTCAGAGGGCAGCTATATTTAGAAAAATATTCAAGTATATATCTTCAAAATGCATCACCAAACAAATATAGAACATTCACACTATAGAAAAACTCTAAATATATAAAAAGTGAACACTAATACAAATCATATGAGAAGACAGAACTTTAAAGCTCAAAGGTACTTCAGAGGTCTTTTCATCTGTCCCTCCCATTTTAGAGGTCACAAAAGTGAGGCCCAGCATAGCATGTGACTTACCAACAGATTGCACATATCCCTCATCCAGAATTTTTAATAAAGTAGAATCTCTGAGAACTATTATTCAAATAAATTACTCCTATTTTAAAAGTCACAGAGTGACAAGACAACCAAGTAAAGAAATGCTAGATTGAAAAGGTGGGGGGGTCTTTAAAAACAGACAAAACTGAGAACCTGTCTAGCATTTAGATACTGAGATTTCACAACTATTAATAGGATTTACATGATTAACCAGTGAAGAGAGAAAGATGCAGTGTCTGTGGGTGGCACGTTCCAAGCTTCTTAAATAAAAGGTACAGTGCTCATATTAACTCAGTATACTGTACATTAAGAGAGGCTACAGATAAATCCAAATAGGCAAATAATCTGTAACAATTGTCTATAATTATTTTCTCAGTTATGTCTCATCTAATACTTAAAATCAACTTGTATTCCCTGAGTACAAACTGGCCAGGGAATAAGAGAAAGTGAACCCAGAATTATGTAACTATTATGGAAAACCTATTTGCGGAAAATGGAGAATTTCTGTATGACATAGAGCCAATTCTCTGACATAGAAATACTATTATTTCTGATTAATTTAGGCTCCTGGATTCTCTTTATAGATGGCTAGTATCAAGGAATGCAAGTACTAGAGATTACAGAAGTGTCCCTTAAAAGTTTGTTGATCAAAATAAAAAGCCAACTTGTAACAGTTCTCTCCCTCCATATTCATTTTGAGATGTTGTTTGTTCCTATGTTAAAGGATAACAGGGATTAAATCTAAATACGGCGTCTATAGGAAAGTATTTAGAAAATGTTCACCGACTATACATTTTGAAAGTAAGAACCAATGATATTGACTCATTACTCACAGAGCCATAAGCATGAGTCACCAGTCTTAGTCCTTTTTCACAAGTAATCTTGTTTAAGGTTGCTCAGTTATCCAGTCAATACAAAAAAGAATCAGTTTTGCTCCCAAACTACACCACAACCTGATTACAAAGATCCAGGTGCTATGAAATAAGTTACACACATATAAAATTCTACTTAGTCCAGCATTCGCTCAAGATAAAAATGCCCACAGGTTAAAACGAAATTATTCTGATTTTGAACTAGATTCTCTCCAACAAATGAGAAAGGAAAAGGAAAGCTTAATTGTATTCTTAAGTACCCTAATTATGACAACCCGGACCAAAAATTTTTCTAAAATAGTATTTGCCAAATTTGCCAAAATTGCTTTTCCCCAGGGGATAATAAGTGTAAAAAGATGGTCAACTCGGGCAAAGCAGTTTCAATAGTTTTCTTTTGTTTTCACAGAAGGACTTGTCAAAGTCTTTAGTGCTCATTTCCATTGTCATCCTCAAGCAGGAGTAGCCTGTAACGTTTTCCAATTTGTTCAATGGAATCACCTGTCTGCAGAGCATCTGACAGGACCCAGGCTGGGAAAGGCTGCTGGAGAATCACATGGAGTCCATTCCATGAGAGAGCTACGCCTTATAACAGCAGCTCTCCTGCAGAATCTTAACCGGAAGGAACTGTTCCTACCCCAGGTCTATATGCCACATCTGACCTCCACAATTAACCAGTTTTCAAGACTGAAATGTGGGAATTTAGCAACTGATTCTTTCCCTCAAAAAGCATCCTATGACCACGTGCTGCCCCAGTGTGCCAGCGAGCCTCCTGAATCCTCTCTCCACAACCAGTCACTGCACCACCCACACCCACACAACCGCTGTGCTCGGAACCGTTCAGCACACGACAACCACAACCGTGACCCCTGGTCCTCCGAAAATTCAACAGATGACGATCAAACTGTAGATATTCATAAATACTAGCAAGAATGAGAAAATAGTCAATAATCTTTTTAACTCTCAAAAAACACGATAATCATCCATATAGAGTAATTTTGATATGAATAAGTTTCTAACATCTGATTTACTAGACTAATGAAGCTAAAACACCACTGGATTCCTTCCTGCTGTTTCTCCGCCTTCAAAATTATGAGGGATTCTGTTAAGGTATAAGGAATCAGATAAGCTCCTTATTTCTAAAGTCATCGCATTCATGGCCACGCAAATATTATGATGTGGTCTTGTTTTGCCCAAAAGAGGTATTTACGCATTCTGAGAGGCCAAAATGGTGCCAGGTCTACACTGCACATCACACTAACACAGCAGGACTGCTTATCCCTATAAAAATAATCAGAAAAAGTACCTTTTGGTGCCACTAGATGGCAATCTTTCAAAGGTTTAAACTTAAAACATCTTAACTGCAACCCCACCCTCCTTCCCAAATTGGCAAACAAGGATTCCTTTTATTTTGATATTAAGAAGTCAGACATAAAAAGTTATTTAACACTATTTTTTAAAGGTTCTACAAAACAATATGATGTGACACACTGCAAACTCCTAACTCAAAATTTAAAGACAGACATGCCTGTCTTCCATAAACAGAGAAGAAACGTGGCCTAATATTCTCAGTTGCTTCTTGGTAGAAAACATCATTTTTGGCAATGAGAACCTATCAAGGCATAGCCACTTTCCGTTTTCAAGAGCTTAATCTTTTTTTTTCCTAGGGTAAGTCAGGTGAATGGGATTGTTAATTATAACATATTAAAACAAATAAATAATAATTAGATAAACTACAATTAATTTAAAAATTACTTTTACTAAAAATATAATCAATGAGCTATTATTTACTCTGCTGTATATAGGTTGTTTCTGTTAATAGTAAAGAAAAACAAAAAAACTGTTTGGTTTTCCTTTAAAAGCACTGGTGTGTGAATATATGTATATATGTAAACACACATATATTTATTCAAGAGAGGATTTTTTAAATGTCTAAGGCTTCCCTGCCTAACAGGTTCAACAGTGAAGGTCACAGCCTATCAAGCTTTGGAAGTATACACAAGCCCCTAGGGCCAGAAGAGTGTTTTCAAAACAGATGGCTAGCAACCAAGATAGAGAACAAAGAAATCGAACCAGAAAAGATTTAAAAGTTAAGTCAACAGCCACCAAGGATCAAACAATAAACAAAGACAATGGTGACTGGGGAAGGTGAGGGAGTGGCTGACTACAACAAACTTTAGATGAAGAATTAGCATTGTGGGAGGGAAACTCTCAAACACACACACACACACACACACTCCCTCCCCAACCCCCCCCCCCAAATAAGAGATCAAAGATAAGAGATCTCTTTTAAGGGACTATGATATTTTGCTTTGTTTCATTTCACTGTCTATTTTATCACACCTGATAAAGTACAAAAATAAATAGAGCCAAAAAGAATTTGAGAAAGGTAGGTTTTGAAGGCATGTTTCAAAACGATAAAAGTTTATGAAAAAGACAAAAGTTGTTGCAATTCCAGATGTTCCAATACTGAGAAGAACCTTGAGGGCTCTTAATATAAATATATTATTCAGGGAACTCTCAAGATAAATCCTCTAGTTGGTTACAGCTGTTTCTAAGGAACCTGGAATTACGGTTACCTGTTCCAGGAGCCTAGCCCTTCTGTGGAACGCTGGGCAGTATCTGCAAAAACTACTAGAAGAACTTGGCTTCTGGAATTTTGGGGGCAGGCTTTTAAGATTTCAACATTCAAATACTACCTTACTAATAATGGTTCTTTCATTTTTTAATCTTCTTGTACAAGAGAAATGGGTGCATAAACACAGCTTAAAGCCTGCTGAACTTTAGGAAGTAAACTGGATTACCTCAACTAAACAGTCAAGCAAGACGGTCCTGCCAATACCCTTTGATTGAGATGGTTCACCAGTGAGGGCATATTAATCATCTGTAGTGCACTCACAATTTTAAATTAACAGTCATCTTCACTGATGTTCACCTATTAAAGATATGCTTATGTGAATTTATCACAGGAAAAATAGAATTACAGATTTCTACAGGTAAATAAAATGTCAGACTTTTGTTTTCAGTAATTTCAATGGCATTGAGTGTCCCCTGGAGACATTCACGTCTCTCACCCAGTATTGCAGAGCATGTGATATCCATAAGTAAAATAATAATTTAAAGAATATATCTGATTTTCACAGTGCAATAACAGAAAGATAGAGAAAGATCATCAACGGGCTAAAGTAGTGATCAGACTGGCACACATTTCAAAGAAATCCATGGTGTGACTGCCTAAGCGAGGTGGAGCTGAGGACAAGGTGCTTCCCGTCCAGGAGCCAGTGAGAGAGCCAGACAACGAATGGCTCTCCGCAGTTACAGAATCTAAACTCGATCTTGGTCTGTGTAAGCCAGCAGCAGAACAGGAACGCTGAGGTGTTGAGGAACCAGACCTCTGCTCCACCACCTCATCTGAAATGGACAAAAGAAGAGCCGTTTATAAGAAACATGTACTTGCTCGAGCCCTTCCTATGAAGATGCTATATTCAGAAAACTAAGTAAGTAAATGCATCTGAGCAAGGACAGCTTAATAATGAACATCCTGTTTCAGTGTTTTAGAAGCAGAGGTGGCAACACCTCCTCACTCCCACAATTATAACAGACACCACTAATCAATCAGAAGACTTCCAAATAGCCAAAATGTGACCCTGAAATCCTTCTCAACATAGTCTTCGGCGTTAATCTTGAAACCAAACTGATACCCCTGCATTTGAAGAAAGTACATCCTTAGAGGCTTATTTTCTTGCAGCCTACTGACAAAAAATTATTAAGATAAAAACAAGCTACCATCACACAGTAGTTTCTGAACCTTCGGTACACACTGCAATTGTCTGGTAGAAGAGGCAAGGAAAATGTTGTTAAAAATGCAGATTTCCAGTTTCCCAGGACGCATCTCCAGAGATTCTGATTTGGTAGATCTGGGGTAGCTCCCAAGAATCTGCATTTTAATAAGAACTCTGGGTAATTCTGGTGAAGGTGGTCTGGGGACCATATAAACACTACTAGAGTTAATGGTAGATAAAGAATAAAATTTCAATGCTCTGTTTAAACAACTTCCCTGACTCTGAATTCAGTTCCATTCTTGTTCTACTCTTCTCCTGAGCCTTGGTTTATGCTGTTTTGATCCCACGTGGGCCTCTAAATGGAACAAGCACATCTGCTTCACCCAGGTTTGACTCTTGGCACACATGGTGTACTGGGACACAACCAGCTCCCCTGACTCCTTTGGCTCCTGGATGGCCCTGGGCACAGAAATCCAACTTAAATCCCAGGAGAGGTCTATGTGGTCACCTTGGCCACCCGGATGAGGTAAGCTGGTGAAAGGGAAGTCTAGGTATCAGAAGGCCAACAGTGAAGAACTCTGAGAAAGAACCTGACACGTCAGCTAATTTTAGGCAAAAGCTACTTCCTACTGTTCCTCACTTTTGCTCCACAGCCAACATTTCCAATGACCTTTTCAGGCCAAAAGGAAGCACTTCTTTTGGAGAGGTGCTGGATTAGAAATATTCCACACGTCTCTTCAATCATTTTCATTTCACTCACATTTTTAGTTAAGTCCAGATTACTTAAAAACCAGTATAGAAAACCTACCCACCACAGCTTTGAGATGATTTTAACATCTTGCCAACTAGTGCCAAGTTTTCTCTTCTCAGAGCTCATGCCTGCACAGCTTCCTTACCATCAATGCTTTTAAAGTCCAAAAGATAGCTTCTATTGTCAACCAGGTAAAGTTGTAAGCTCATTTTCACATAATTGCCAGTCACTGGATTTTTTCTTCTTACACGAAGATGGTATGCATTCACTACCTAAAACAGGAAATCTTCTTTAAGGAAAATGTTAAAAAAACAAACTACATCACAATGCTATAAACTATTATGACCTCAATAAAATAAATAAATGAATAAATAACAAACTACGAAATATCTCTCTTTTTATTCTTATTACAAAGAATACCAAAACAAATAACTGACAGAGGTGGGGTAGAGAAATAATTCCGAATGATCTTTTTGTTTTTATACTACATTGTAGTTTACTATTTATTTAATCTCCACTAACAGTACTGTTTGTGTACAGCAATTAAAATTTAAAGAGAACTCAGAGATTATGTAGAGTCTAGCCATCATTCTAGACATGCATCCACCTTAAAACAATAAGAATTCTGGTTGCTCAGCCTCAGCTTGAATACTTAACCTGTGAATATGGAGTAGAAGGAATAAACTGGAACTAAGATGTTAATGGTTTGCAGCAGGCACTGTCACAGGTACTGTCACAAAATTTAAGCATCACAATAAGCCTGTGAGGAAGAGATTATCTGCCTTTTGAAGAGAAGGAAACTGCAGCTCAGATAAAAATGATTCTGGGTTTTCAAAACATGTATCGAATTAGTTCCAAAAATTTTTCAGTAAGGAATGTTAAAGACATTAACATCTCTTTTTTAACTAACTAAATAAAACTGCTTCAGAAAAAGGAGGTCTGTTTTTTTAACGATTTTAAGGAAATATTATTTTGTTTATTCATTTCATGTACAAATAAATGAAAATGACTGATTCACTCAAACATGTCAAATGAATATTTACATGGTATACATGAACATTTTTCTTCTTCCTTTAAAAATACATTCGGTCCTCAAGAAAGAAACGAGTGAAAGTGATATTTGAAATGAAAAAATACTTTCCCCCCACACATACACAAATAGAATAAAAATGAATTTGAGCACTAATTAAAAAAAGCAAAATGTGAGCTAAGAAAAACATATCTAAGGAGATTAAAAGCACCAGCCAAATAAGACAGATTATCTCAACTTAGAGAAAAGTATTTGTTGACTGAAGAAATATGTCCTGATGGTATAATTACTAGCTGCTACAGCTACTAGCAAAAAGAAAAAAAAAGCCCTCTCCAAAAAAAGAGAGAGAAAAGTAAAAACATACTACCTTTGAAGACGCATGACTTTTTATTGCTATAATACATGCTGAGACAGGTGACTTCAAGTTGACTACTTTTTGTTTCTCAGCCAAAAATGCTATTCTGTAATTCAAAAATATGTAGGCTCCCAACATGAACAGCTCCTCATACTTACAGACATTTATTTGTTCTGATCTGAATGCACATGATATTTTATTGAAAAGAATGGGCTTTATCATCCAGAAGCATCAACACCAGCTTTCACATCTAAACCAAAAACAACTTTTTTATTGACCTCAGTACTCAACTCAGAGGCTCAGAGCAGCTTACTATATAGAAAAATGGTGTCTACAAATGATCTTAAATACTATAATTTCCTACCTTCCATTCAAAATCCAGCTGTTTCATAGCTCGGTAAACTTCAGCCATAATGTCATACGGTTTGCTCTGACTTCGGATTCCAAGATGCCACTTGGCTTTTTTCACAGCTAAAGATTTGGGTTTAGTTGTATTCAGTGCATCCAATGGACATCTTGCTTTAGGGCTGTCTGCTATAAGAGGTGGCATCCTTTCTGGATGAGGTTTCAGGCCTGGGGGAATATGCATGGTACTATCATCCATAAAAGAACCAGTTGGGGGACTCGAGGCGAGGTAGAACTCACTGGCTTGGTTCATTATTCTCCGATTGTCAATGATAAGATGATAAGCCACTGCAAGCTGGTCTTGAGGGTCACCACTATATAAACTGTTCATTACTTCTGATTCTGTACACTCAAATTTTTCACACACTTCTTTCACAGCCTCATCATCAATGACGTTAGCATCATAGGAGGGGTCCTCAGGAAATAAGTAAGTGGGCAAATCTTGTTTAAACCATTCATGCTCTCTAGGAAAAATACCACAATACACTATGGTAAGAACATGCTTCGGCAAGTCCCAAATAATTTAGACATGAGGCAATAGAATACAACAGAATCGGAAAGCCCTAGTCTCTAGCCACTTACTAGCTTTGTGACCCTGGGTAAGTTAACTAACCCATACCCTTGAATAACTATAGTTATTCAGACTTGGGTGTTTGGCGGACATTTTCTCAAAAATAAAAAAAATGAGCCTATCACTTCAAAGAAAAACCTGGAAGTATTTGTTGCCAATGATAAAATTCAAGCTTTCAAGCAAAATTTTAGAATTTTGTATAATTTGTATCTGCCTCCATGAATTTGACAGCTTCTTAATACTTGAAGACTTTTCTGATAACTTTATAGTGATGATAATAATGAATATAATTTTTGATAATGGATAATGAAATGTGTCATTTGCAAAATCTGTCTAACTCAATAACCCAATATTTTCCAAACGACCTATACATGATGTTACAGAATGATACATGGGTAAAAGTTCCACCGAAAATGCAAAACAGACCAGCGGATTTTGTTGTAATAAAGCACAAAAGTTCAGATATGTTTCCTGATTTGATACTGCAACTAACACGTTAAGTGTTGGTTTAATATCAAACAAGAGGGGCTGGCCCGGTGGCACAGTGGTTAAGTTTGCACATTCCGCTTCTCGGCGGCCCGGTGTTCACCGGTTCGGATCCCGGGTGTGGAGATGGCGCCACTTGGCAAAAGGCATGCTGTGGTAGGCGTCCCACATATAAAGTAGAGGAAGATGGGCATGAATGTTAGCTCAGGGCCAGTCCTCCTCAGTAAAAAAGAGGAGGATTGGCAGCAGTTAGCTCAGGGCTAATCTTCCTCAAAAAAACAAAAATATATATCAAAGAAGAATATCCATAACTATCTGAACGGCTATTAAAATGTTCCTCCTTTTTCAACCACTCATCTGAGTGAGGCCAGATTTTCTTTATGGACTTCAATTAATACAACATATTGCAACAGAGTGAAAGAAGTAGATATGAGAATCTAGCTGCTGTCTTTGATTAAGCCAAATACTAAGAGGATTTGAAAAATGTAAAATAATGCCACTCTTATCACCACTTTTGTTTTTTTGGAAAATAAAGATTTTTTCATAAAAGATAGGTTATTTAGATTAACACTTAGGTTTATTGCTATTTTTAAGTGAATTAAATATTTTTAAATTTCTCAGCTTTAATTTCTAGTATGGTAAATACTAATAGACATCACCTGCATTAAAAACAAAACAAACAAGACACAGCTCTTTGGAGTCCTCAATTTTAAGACTGTAAAGTGGTACTAAAACCAAAAAGTTTGAGAGCTAGTCTCCTAAATCTTATTTTCTCACAGCTATAGGCCTTTGCACACGATGTTACTATTACCATCCTGGAACATCCCACCCGTTTTCAACTGACTAACACGTACTATTCCTTCAAGACCAGGAAGCACTGCTACGTGGCAGAACTGGGCAGCCCCTAACTGCATTCACATCAACATATATTTTGCCTGAATGCTTTCTACTGACTAATTAATTAGTTTATGAATATTTACTAAGGACACAATATGGCAAAAAGACACACTCCTTCTGCTCCTATATTCCAGCTGGATATAGATTAAACAAATACTTGCAAAAATAAATATATAGTTACAAATATACAAATATAGAAAATCCTGTGATAAAGACTGTGAGTGAAGAGCCTGGGGTAAAATGAGAGAATATAATTCAGAATGGGAGGTGGATGATTAGGGAAGCCACTCTGAGTAATGTGTAAGCAGATACCAGAATGACTATAAGTCAGATAAGCAAAGAGTTGGAAACAGGTATTTCCGGCAAAAGAAACAATATATGCAAAGGCTCTAAGAACAGAAAAAGTTTTGCCATGTTCAAGGAACTGAACTGATGCCAATAGCATGAAAGCATGAGTTACAGGCTGCAGTGGCAACACCTATCAGATATTTCTGACAGCTGTAGGCTATAAGAAAGGTTTTAGAATTTGAATGTACGGTTGATGAAAATCACTGAGACTTTAAAGAGACAGGGGTGACATGATCTAAATCGCAGTCTATAAAGATTATTCTGCTTGTGATACAGAAATTGAATTGAAAAAGTAAAAATAATAATAATAACAATGACACTAGTGCAATAGCAAGTGAGAAATGATGGTGTGCCAGGCCCTGAGGAGACACACAAAGAAGAGACTTCCACAGCTTCTAGTGGATCTTTCTATTATAACATTCATACTTTCTCACAGTTACTGATTTTTTCTTAATCTTTCCCACTAAACTGGGAGCTCCTTGAAACAGTGACCATGCTTTATTTAGGGGTACTCCAGTACCCAGTACAGAGAAAACGCTCAATAAACGCAGAAAAAATAAATGATAAATAGACATGTGAAGTATGAAGACAAAAATGAATTCATTAATATGTTTATTTGCTATATCATGATAATAAGCACCTAAGAGATGTTTAGGTAATGGCTGATGGATATTAATTTTTTCAAAAGAAATATTAGAAGATAAATTTTGTTACATCTGATATTTTAAAAATATCAGTGACAAATAGGGGAGACGAGCACTTTTGAATGAACTTCAAAACTTCACTCTTCTATAAAAGCAATGAGTACTAGCAAAAATTGTCAAAATCAACTTGTTAAGAACTCTGGAAATTAACCAAAGGCTTGCAACAATCTAAGGAGTACTTATTCAAGAAAAATGCCTGAGTCTCGGTAAGAACAGCAAGATTTGTAATATTTTAAGTTGCCCCATATCTATCTCCCTTTCCTCATTTCTGTGGTAGCCTTGAAAACCAACAGCTTCACGATCATGGTAGCCCAGAAAACCAGCAGCCTAGCAACCACCCGGGGGGAGATGGGGACACAGGTTCAGAGTTCTCCAGAAGTCCTATCCCCAGGAGAAGTGCCATTATTTGACACGTCTGGCTGTTTCTTGGAAACCTCTGCTCACAAGTCTTGTCCTTATCTGACTCAACTCACACTTCCCTTACTGCCAACAGCCTTCCCTCCAGGACATTTGTCAAAACAACCAATGGCAAGGGTCTAACATCCCAGCTGCCTAAAGCAGCAAAAAGAGTTGGAGCAAATAAGCAGCTGACCAAAAGACTTACCAGGAAAAGTCAGGGAATAAGAGTTCCATGGGGGTCTTTGAAATACTCTGATATATTCCTGGGACTCAAGAAGGCCACACACATATGCAGAGCTGTGTGCATGCCCAAGAAAGGCCTTAATTTCTGATCACTGGCTGACTTTGAGGCTCTGCGCTAGCAAGAAGTGAAGACTAAGGCAGAGTTATGAACTTCTCACTGGAGCACTGAAGACATACTCCCAACATGCATACACAGCTCCTCAGCAAGGGCCGGCAGACTTATTAGATCAATGCACTTAAGGAAAGCTCTGTCTAGTAATTAGCTGACCATTACCTAACCAAGCAAAGACTTCAGTGGCCACCCACAACAAAGAATAGACTTTATGGAACTGAATCAGTAAAATCACTAAGCAAACAAACAAGAGCAACAACAATATACAACAATTACAAACTCTAGGCATATACCCAGGAGAAATGAAAACATACAACCATATAAAAACTTGTACATCAACACTGATAGCAACACTATTCATAAGGGCCAAAAAGTGTAAACAACTCAGATATCCATTAACTGATGAATGGATAAACAAAACGTAGTATATCCATACAACGGAATATTTTTCAAGCACAAAAAGAATGAAGTACTGATAGATGCTACACTATGAAAGAACCTCGAAAATATTATGCTAAGTGAAAGAAGCCAGACTCAAAAGGCCACATACTGTATGATTCCACTTTTATGAAATGTCCAGAATAGGCAAATCCATAAAGAGAGAAAGCAGATTAGTGGTTGCCAGGGCTAAAAGGAAGAGGAAAAGGATAATGATTAATAATGCGTATAGAGTTTCTTTCGGGGATGATGAAAACGTTCTGGAATTAGATAGTGGTGATGATTGTACAACTCTGTGAATATACTAAAAACCACTGAATTACATAATTTAAAGGGGAAGTTTATGTTATGTGAATTATATCGATAAAATAAACATTTAAAAAATAATAAATAGGGAAATAACCTAAATTTTCATTTCTAATTCATTAGATAAAGGACCATAATTATTTACAATAACAAAACTGCCAATTAAAAAGCCATACTTCCAGCTTTTGATTTTCAGGAGTCAGTTTCTGAATTAACTCTACAAAGGCAAGCAGTAACCAGGATGTTTATGACGATCTGCCTGAGACAAAATCAATTCATTCCCATGGGTTACAACACAGCCACTAGAAATTATGTCTTTCTATCACCACTACCTGACACCTGATTTTGATATATGACTTAAGATTAAATGAGTTATGAAGACTACCAATCGCATTTTAGAAACTTCACAATGTTCCTAAACTTCTTTAAGTGCAGCTACAAGGTTCTTATATTTTCACTTAAACATTAATAGCTAACATTGTGTGCTGGACATTGTGCTAAGAGCTTTAATTATATTAGGATGAATATTTGCAGTTTCTGGTATTCAACTGTTTTTTAGACCTACAGAAATAGTAAATTCAAATGGTTCAACCTACGACTATCCTCTCAACAAATCTACTATATATGATGTAACTAAAGCACAAAGAGAGGAAGCAATATGTTGACAGTAAACAGAAGAACTCAGGATTCATATTTAGGGGGAATTTATGGTATGTGAATTATATCAGTTCACAACTGAACTTCAGACCCTTCACTTTCAGCCACAACAACATTAACAGTAATACTGAATTACGGCACTCGGGAGAACACAAAGATGTGACTTTCACGAAGACAACGTCTGTCTCACCTCCCACTATATTCTCAGCACCTAGCACAGGACCTTGCACAGAGCAGATGCGAAATAAATATTTGTTCAATAAATAAAAGCAAAAATGATTAACTGAACAAATTAATATTGAGATATATTTTCTAACCTCCATTGGCTTACCAGATTATAGCAAACATAAGATCTGTACAGAAGTCACTATAAGACAGGATGTGGTGGCATAACAGAAATATAAAATATTATGGTATTTGGAGGAAGGATGCATGTCAGAGAACTGGTGTAGCAATTTACATTAGTGGAAATAGCATAGGTTTTGAATTCAGGCAATTTCTGAGTTAAGCTTCACTTCTGCCTCTTATTAGTTGCATAATTTTCAACAAACAGATTTATTCAACACAATTCATATAAAGTACACAAGGCCTAGCATATATTAATATTTGGTCCCTAATTTAAAGGAACTTAAAATTTAATAACGTAAGCAAATACATAAATGAATCATAACAGAATCTTTCTAAGTTTCAGTTTCATGGTTTGGAAAATGAAAATAATAGCTACCTATTCTCAGTGTAATAAAATAAATCAAGTATCTACCAAAATGCCTGGTATATAATAATTGTTCAATAATTTGTAATTCTTTCCCTGTTGAGCTATATTTTATTGAATCAAGAATTCCCAAACATTAGAAAACTGAATATGGGTAAATTAAAAAATGAATTCAAATTCAAGTTTTATATTATTTTAAGTACAGAGACGAATGCCACTATTCTATACCACCTACACATGCGTAAATTAACTCATCCTGGTTGAATTTTATTTACATTTTTCTCCTAAAGCCCGTAAATTTACAAACAACTGTTTGAAAATAACAGACTCAGTACTTTTACTATTCTAAATCATACATTTAGAATAAACATACGTTGACAGAAATAGGTGCAAGTACATATATCAGCATATCTAATTTTCTTTCTAAGGAAAAGCAAATAAAGTGAACTATTTATTCTAAAGAACCGAGAACACAAGAGGTTTTTTTCCTGCTAAGTTCCTTTCCATAACTAAATCTGGTGTTAATTTACAATTTTACATTTTTATGTCTGAGGCCTGAACATGGAAGAAAGGCTGGGGGAAGAAAAGAGAATGCAAGAGGCATCAGCTCTCGCCTGCAAGACTGGCAGCAGTCACATAAACAACTGCCTCAGTCAGCACTAAATATTCCAAGAGTTACAGATCTCTGCACAGTCATTCTGGCTTATGAAGAGAGGGGAAGGATTCTGGAACGATGTCAAAAGAATGTGTTTGTAAATAAATACCTGATAAAGTGTTAGGTAAGAACAAAAAGCCCTCTAAGAAACATGACATGATAAGTAAAAAGTGGAAGGCAATGAATCACCCTGGCTTGTGTGCACTACATAAAGATCATATTCACAGTAACACAGCAACTGCACTTTCAAGGTTTCTCACATAACAAGAAAGCCCTCACAGCAAACCCACTAGCAGCTATTTTTGGATTCAAAATCTTAGCAACAATTTTTATGCTTTATTTCACCAACCATATGTAAACTACACAAATCTCACCCTGTTTTCCATCTGAAATTTGTTCAAATACTTTTTGAGCATATACTATATTCCTAGGTCTTCTAACACTATATATACAAAAATGAGTAAGACAGTTTCCCTCCGCCTTTGTAGTCACAATTTAAGAGAGGAGAAAGACACACTGAGAAACAGCTGGACACAAAATGAGAATGAAAGAATAAAAGCATGAACAAAATGTGGAAATCAGAGAAGTGGAAGCAACATTGCCTAGGGGAGCCAGAAGTGAGTTCACAAGGGAGGTGATATGTGAGCAGAATTTTAAAGGATGAATGGAAATCTAATAGGTCAAAAAAGTCAGAAAAGGCATCAGAGGCAAAGGGAATAATATAAACAAAGACATGAAGGCATAAAATACATGTCATGTTTGAGGAACAAGGAAACCCCAACGTGGCTGTTGCATTGGTACAAGGGGTGCGGTGGCAAGTGCAGGCCATAAACTGCAGGAGGACGATGGCCTCCCTCTGAGGGGCCTCGCGTGCTTGCTACCGAAGCTAAAAAGCTCTGGAAACAATCTGAAATATTTACAAGATGAGTGACATGATCAGATTTGTGTAATAAGGAATGTAAAATTCATATGAAGTAAAGTGTTACAGAGCCTAGCATAAAGCAGGTACTCAATTAGTGGTACTATTATTAATACCAGAATATGTAGATAACAGTAACAAAAAGAATATTCACCTTATGTCTTTGATAGTTGCTCGTTTCAGGGGGTCAACCTGCAGCATATGCATCAGGAGAGTGGCAACAGAACGATTGAGATATTCTGGGATATAAAAAACACCCCCTCGGATCTTCTTAAACAACGTAGGTACATGCTCATCATCAAATGGGAGGGTGCCACAAAGAAGAGCATACAAAATCACACCACAGCTCCAGATATCAACTTCTGGACCTGCATACAATCTAAGAAAGATGACAACACAAATATGAAATGCAAGTGTCATTTTTTCTCATCTATACATACCCTGTTTCTACATACACATACAGTATAGATCAGTATATGTCGCTTTCCAAGGTCTTTATTCAAGTCCGTGGTCCCTCCCCAACGCTCAATGTTTGTTCCCCAAAGAGAATAACTGGTCTAACCAATTACTATTCAAGTTTTCCAAAAGAAAAAGCTATTTTTACTTATTTGGCACAAACTCATATAACTGAACTTACCAATTGACTAAAAAATACAAAACTTCTATGACTGATTTTTGATGGAAATAACAAAGTAGATGACCATAAACTTGAAAAAAACAATACTATATAATGTATAGGCTAAATATTTTTATCATAAAACTATTAGAAAAAAGAAAATGCAAATATAATACAAGTTTTATCCTTACCCACCTATTTTAAGGACTATTTAAACACTAAAGCATCTAACTAGTCCCGTGGCAATCTCTTTGACAGTATGTATCCTGTAGCACATTATCCTGAGTACCTACTACTTTCATCCTAATCACTTGCCAGCTCGTGGGATTAAGATTAGCTTTGCTCCAGAACACCTAGAATGTTATTCCTTTTCTCCCTCACCTTGCTACAGTATTAAAATTAACCTGATTACACATTATCAAACTCAAACCTGTGTCTGAATATAATCCATTTCAATAAAAGTTACTATCATTTACATCATTTGCTGTATTGTCCAAACTCCTATATCTGCTACTTGCAATAACACCTTTTCTATATTTTCTCTCACAGAATTCTGCTAACTTTGAAAATCACACATTGATCACTGTAGAACACTTGCGTTTACCACTGCAATCTGTATAAACATTTTTAAAATGAACCAATGAGTAAGTTACATAAGTAATTACACAATCTCCACTTGTGTAGTTTAATTTCACAAAACAATACTGTCCCCCAAAAACCTCATTCTTCTAAAGACAAAATATACAACAATAGTCAGTATACTTTATAAAAGAATATGTAAAGTATTATTACAGGACTGTGCCTGATAAGTAAATATTGACACTGGCTTGAATTTAGCAAATGCTTACTCTCTTACCTGTACTTTTCTAAAATGAAACAATCAAGATTTGTTTTAGTCATTTTTTTAGTGGAAAAACTCCTTAAATACATTCATAACAAAATCTAAATTAAACGTTTAAAAATTGTTTAACTATTCTCTCTTCAATAATGGAAAAATTAAAGGAAAAATTTGTTTCTACTCTGTTAAAAATCTTATCTTCTAGGGGCCAGCCCTGTGGCGTAGTGGTTAAGTTCGCATGCCCCACTTCAGCAGCCCAGGGCTCACAAGTTCAAAGCCAGATGCTGACCTACACATTGCTGATCAAGCCATGCTGTGGCAGGTGTCCCACATATAAAATAGAGGGAGATGGGCACAGATCTTAGCTCAGAGCCAGTCTTCCTCAGCAAAAAGAGGATTGGCAGCAAACGTTAGCTCAGGGCCAATCTTCCTCAAAACAAAAATCTTATCTTCCAAAGAGAATAATTAAATATTATCAGCATGAACAAAAGCTTATTCTTCACTAGTATATTATTACCTGCCTGAGATGACTTCAGGTGCTGCATAATTTGGAGATCCACAACTAGTTCGCAGAAATTCACCATCTGACATCATATTAGATAATCCTGAAAAAAGGTGTAATGTTTACCTAGTGCTAGATATTTTTAAAAGCAGATATAGACAAATGCATGAGGAAAATGTCAAGTCTTTAATGCTGCACACATCATTTCTTAATTATTGGAAAAAAAGCAGTGGAATGCATTTTTAGACTAGAAAGAGACCATTTGAGAGTGGTTACCCCAAGAGAAAAAAGCTAAAGTATATCACATATACAAATGAATAAACTCCTTTTCTAAATAAAAATGTTGATTCACTTCACAAATTTGAGGTTATTCTAAATTACATAAACTTTTCCAAACATAAAAGCATCAAAATATTATTTATTCACTTATATAGTTAAAAGAATAAAACAGAAACTATTACTTTTTTATACTATGCTTTCAAAAGCCCTTTTAAAAAAATTTCTACCTAAGTAGAAATCAGATAGGCTCCAATTTATAAAGATTATGTTCCTTAAATTTTTAATTTGGAAAGCTTTAATTCAACATAGAAAAAATAATCTATCAAACCAAAAATCTAGCTGAACTATAGTACTTAATGAGTTTTCTGATTTAGTGATGGGAGAGAAACATGGAAACCGGTTTTCTGGTTTTTAGATTAAAGACGAGGTACAGACTAAAATTTGTAAATAACGCAACACTGGACTCTGGCACCTTTCCAGCTCTCTTGCCGTAACCTCTCACTTCCTAATCTTTTGCTAAAAAACCTACTATGGCATCCTGTCCAGGTGTGTTTACCCCAGAAAGTGCTTGGTGCATAAAAATTACGATTTACCTTTTCTTTTATCCCTGATAAAAGCTCCTATTCTTTTACTAAGTTCTTAAATATTACCCTGAGATCCATGGACACTCCCCCGTATCAATTCAGAAAGACTATAAGCTCCAGAACTGCATGCAAATTTTCATGTACCTCCACGTGGAGACTGCAACTAATCCCTTTTCATGGTTTAGAATTTAAAATGTTGAAACTGAAAGTTCTTATGTAAGAGTTGTTACTGACACACTTTAAAAGGTAGCAAGCACATTTCTGAACAACCCTGGAGTTACATACCAAAATCAGCTATCTTGGCATTCATTTGTGCATCCAACAGCACGTTCTCTGGTTTCAGGTCTCGATGAACAACCATATGCCTGTGACAGTAATCCACAGCGGACAGAATCTGCTGAAAGAGCCGCCTGGCTTCCATCTCTTCAACCTATCAAATATAAAAGAAGCTCTACTAAGAATATTTGGGACATTTACATAGCAAAAGATTCAGTTTCATAATCAGCCTACATATAACTGAGTACGCTAATTAGAACTGCTACAATTCTCAACAAATCAGACAAACAAACCAAAAACTTGCATTAATGCTCAACATGTCAATCAACAGGTTTTTCTTTGTGCTAGGCAGTAATAGCAGTAATAGCAGTAATAGCAGTAATAGCAGTAAAAGCAGTAATATTTAATTTTCAACTAACATTACTAAATGTGTACAATGTTTTTAGGAATTAACAAGTAAAACAATCTAAAGCAGAACTTACATGAAAGTGCTAAGAAAAGGAAATAAGTGAAGCTTCAACATGATGTTATGGAACAGGTTTTTCATTTTGAAAGGTATAGCATCATGCTGGCAATTAAGTGGAACATACTTCCTAAAATCAGTATTTTGAAAGCTGTACTTTCTAAGAAAGAAAAGATGTCTAATACTCCACATGTTTAGCTGGGCATTATTACAGAAGCAACCCCAACTTGGAAGATCTCTTTACTGTTTGGTATTTCCCACTACTTTCTTCCTTTTTAGCTTAGGGACTTACTGTACTACACAGCACGTTACTCACCCGTCCATGTTTACAGATGTAGTCAAATAATTCACCACCAGACACATACTCCATTACCATAAAAAAATCTGTTGGAGTGCTGATCACCTGGTATCTTTTTTGCAAATGAAAAAAGTTAATAAAAAATTTCACTTTAACCAAAATCAATCTAGCATATCTATTCTTGCTACAATTTTACATTCTAGTGTTTTACAATATTTTAAGATGGTAACAAATCATATAATGTTATCAAAATTATCACAGAGCTATACAAACGCAACTACTTTCTGAGGCTTACAAACTTTCCTTCAGATCCTTCCTTTCATGTGTTCATTAAACAACTGAGCATTAATTTTTTCATTTAAACAAAACTTTGTTTACAGTGTATGGAGATGAGGTATATTTAAACATAAGTAAAAAATATTCTTGGAAATGTTAAATGATACCAAAGGGATACAATCAACAAAATCCAAGAGGTGGACTAACAGCTTTTTCTTCAACAAATAAAAGACAAGAAAAGAGGGTAAGGAGAAGCTACAGATTAACTCAAGAGATATACTGACCAATTATACCGTATAGACTTGTTTTGATCCTGATTCAAACAAACCAACTTTAAAAACCATTTATGAAGCAATCAAGAAAGTCTGAATACTGACTGGATGGTTGATGTTGTTGTTGATTATTTTAATTTTTTAGGTATAACAATGAACTGTGCTTGTGTTATTAAAATTTTAAAAAGTCTTTATCTTCCAGAGTAGATAATAAGGAGTTTACAGATTAAAACATAGTATTTTGGATTTGCTTCAAAATAAGTTGGGATGGAAGAAGTAGGAGAAAGCAGATATAACATTACCTGACAACTGGTGAAGCTGAATGACAGATACATGAGGTTTCACCACTTTACTTTTGTGAATATTAAAAAAATTTCCACCAGAACTAAATAAACATACGTATGTATGTATGTGTGTATATATATATAAAAATATATATATATAGGCATTCAAAACTGAGCACATCAAAAAAATAAAGAGGCAGTGATGTCAGCATCATGGGGAGTGAGTTATTCCCTTAGTCTCTCTCCACAAAGTCACAACTAAATGGACATTCATTAACCAACAGAGGATTCTCTACAAAGCACAACAGGACATCAGAGAGATCCACACAGCCATACATCTGAAGGTAGGGAATAGATCCCTGGGAAGCAGTAGGAAGAGGTGAGTGGATCCCTCCCCCTCCCAAGAGGCAGCAACCTAGATCGAGGGTCCTCACACAGCAGCCAGCACATGACTGTAAGAGTAGGTGGGGGGCAGCCAGGCATCTGCATGAACACTTTCACTTTCAGAGTTAAAGCTTGACTGTGGGAGTGTCCACCAAGCTGCAGCAGCCTCACCCATGGGAACACTCTCCACCAAGTGGAGTGGCTCAGCCCCTGCAAAGGAGCCCCCAGCAAGTGCAGCAGCTCAGGTGAACTGCCTGTGAGCAGAGTGCCAGTGTGCAAGCACAAAAGAAAACACCCCACCCCTGCCACCTAGCACACCAGCTCAGCAGGTCCTCTGCCAAGGCAGCAGTCCAGCACCAGAGCACCTGTGTGTGCATGTGTGACCTGCCAAATGGCTGCCAGCAGGCAAATGAAGATAAGCCCTAAAAGCACAACTTCAAGCAGATGCGGCAGGTTCAGAAAACACAGATCCTGCCCCTCCCATCAGAGATGGCAGGTGGAACCTGAACCTAATAGTACTACAAAGGCCCTGGCAAAGGATCAGTTGATCAAACACCATGAAGAATTATACCAACACTTCAAAGCAGAAGGAAAATTACAAGTCTCCAGAAACCAATACAAACCAGAAGTCACAGAAATTTACAGTAAAAACGACAGAGTATTCAAATTAGCTGTCATAAAGAAACTCAATGAGTTAAAAGAAAACTCAGAAAGACAGTTCAATGAGCTCAGGAATAAAATTAATGATCAGAAGGAATACTTCACATAAAAGACTGAAACACTAAAAAAGAACCAAACAGAAATTCTGGAGAAGGAGAACACAATTAATGAGATAAAAAATAATCCAGAATCCTTAAATAACAGAGCTGACATTATAGAAGACAGAATTAGTGATTTGGAGGATAGAAATACACAAATGCTTCAGGTGGAGGAGGAGACAGAACTAAGATTTAAAACAAATGAAGAAATGATTGGAGAAATACCCAGCTCAATTAGGAAATGCAACATAAGGATTATAGGTATTTAAGAGGGAAAAGAGAGAGAGAAAGGAGCAGAGAGCTTGTTCAAAGAAATAATAGTTGAGAACTTCCCAAACCTAAGAAAGAAACTGGACTTACAACTACATGAAACCAATAGAACTTCTACTTACATTAATGCAAAAAGACCTTCTCCAAGGCATTTAACAATAAAACCAGCAAAAGTCAACAACAAAGAAAAATATTAAGGGCAGCAAGGCAGATGAAAATAACTTACAAAGGAACCACTATCAGGCTTCCAGCAGACTTCTCAGCAGAAACATTACAGACTAAGAGAGAATGGAATGATATATTCAAAATACTGAAAGACAAAACCTTTCAGCCAAGAATACTCTATGTAGCAAAACTATCCTTCAGACATGATGGAAAAATAAAAGCCTTCCCAGATAAACAAAAGCTGAGGGAGTTCATCACCACTAGACCTCCCTTATAAGAAATGTTGAAGGAAGCCCTCATACCTGAAACAAAAAGGGAAAGGTTTACAAAGCTTTGAGCAGGAAGATAAATAGAAAAATCAGAAAATTGCAGCTATCAGACCACTTAGCAAATACGATTATAACATAAAAGATAAAGGGAAGGAAAACATCAGAAACAACTTTAAACAGTTCAATTTAATCACAAACTCACAACACAGAAAAGAACAATTTTTGACAACAATAACTCAGAAAGGGAAGAGGAAAGGGCTAGAACCTGCTTAGGCTAATGGAAATAAGAAGCTATCAGAAAATGGAGTGTCTTATCTGCAAGATCTTTTATACAAACCTCATGGTAACCATTAAACACAAAGTTAGAGCAGAGTCATAATTCATAAATAAAGAGAACACTGAGAAAACCATCACAGAAAACTACCAAACTGAAATGACAGTCAGAAATACAAGGGAAGAAAAAATTGGAAATATAGAACCACCAGAAAACAAGACATAAAATGGCAGTACTAAGCCCTCATATATCAATAATCACTCTAAATGAAAATAGACTAAATTTTCCAATCAAAAGACACAGAGTAGCTGGACGGATTAAAAAACAAGATCCAACAATATGCTGCCTCCAGGAAATGCATCTCAGCTCTAAAGACAAACACAGGCTGAGAGTGAAGGGATGGAAGACAATACTCCAAGCAAAGGCAAACAAAAGAAAGAAGGTGTTGCCAGACTTACATCAGACAAAGCAGACTGCAAGAAAAAAAAAGACAATGAGGGGCCAGTCCAATGGGGTAGTGGTTAAGTTTATGTGCTCTGCTTCACTGGCCCAGGGTTCGCGAGTTCAGATACCGGCAATGACCTACACACCACTCAAGTCATGCTATAGCAGCATCCCATATGCAAAAAATAGAGGAAGATTGGCAAGAGATGTTACCTCAGGGCCAACCTTCCACATCAAAGGAAAAAGAAAAAAGACAGTGAGAGACAAAGAGGGGACGTATATAATGATAAAAGGGACTTCTCACCAAGAGGACATAACAGTTATGAATATATATTCACCTAACACAGGAGCACCAAAGTATATAAAACAACTATTAACAGACCTAAAGGGAGAAATTAACAGCAACACAATAATAGTAGGGAACCTCAACACCCCACATACATCAATGGATAGACCAACCAGACAGAAAGTCAACCAGGAAATCATGGATTTAAATGAAACACTTGAGTAGATGGGACTTAAGAGATATAGAAAGAGCATTCTATACAAAAACAGCAGAATGCCATTCTTCTCAAGTGCACATGGAACAGTCTCAAAGATAGACCATATGTTGGGAAACAAGGCAAGCCCCAATAAATTTAAGAGGATTGAAATCATATCAAGCATCTTTTCTGACCACAATGCTATGAAACTAGAAATTAACTACAAGAAAAAAGCTGGGAAAGTCACAAATATTAAATAACATGCTACTGAACAACAAGTGGATCAATGAAGAAACCAAAGGAGAAATCAAAAAATATCTGGAGACAAATGAAATGAAAATATAACACACCAACTCTTATGGGATGCAGCAAAAGCAGTTCTAAGAGGGAAATTCATAGCAATACAGGACCACCTCAACAAACAAGAAAAATCTCAAATAAGTAATTTTAAACTACACCTAACAGAACAGGAAAAAGAAGAACAAACAAAGCCCAAAGTCAGCAGAAGGAGGGAAATAATAAAGTTACAGCAGAAATAAACGAAATAGTGACTAAAAAAACAGTAGACAGGATCAATGAAACTATGAGCTGGTTCTTTGAGAACATAAACATAATTGACAAACCCTCAGCCATACTAAGAAAAAAAGAGAGACGGCTCAAATGAATAAAATTAGAAATGAAAGAGGAGATATTACAATGGATACAACAGAAATACAAAGGATTGTAGATAATATGAAAAACTATATGCCCACAAAATGGATAACCTAGAGGAAACAGATAAATTCTTAGATTCACACAATCTTTGAAAACTGAATCAAGAAGAAATAGAGAATCTGAATAGAGCAATCACAAGTAAAGAGATCGAAACAGTAATCAAAAACCTCCCCCAAAACAAAAGTCTAGGACGAGATAGCTTCTCCGGAGAATTACACCAAACATTCAAAGATTTAATACCTATCCTTCTCAAACTTCTCCAAAAAATTAAAGAAGACAGAACGCTTCCTAACTCATGCTATGAGGCCAACACTACCCTGATACCAAAACCAGGAAAGGACAGCATAAAGAAGGAGAATTACAGGCCAGTAATGCTGATGAACATAGATGCAAAAATCCTCAACAAAATACTGGCATACTGAATACGGCAATACGTTAAAAGGATCATACACCATGATCAAATGAGATTTACACCAGGGACTCAGGGATGATTCAACATCCGCAAATCAATCAATGAGATACACCACATTAACAAAATGAGGAATAAAAAGAATCACATGATCATCCCAATAGATGCAGAGGAAGCATTTGGCAAGATCCAACATTCATTTATGATAAAAACTCTTAATAAAATAGGTATAGAAGGAAAGTACCTCAACATAATAAAGGCCACATATGACAAACCAACAGCTGACATCATACTCAACAGGGAAAAACTGAAAGCCTTCACTCTGAGAAGAGGAACAAACAAGGGTGCCCACTCCTGCCACTCCTATTCAATATAGTACTGGAGGTTTTGGCCAGAGCAAATAGGTAAGAAAAATAAACAAAAGGAATCCAAACTGGAAAGAAAGAAATGAAATTCTTGCTCTTTGCATATGACACGATTCCATATATATAAAACCCTAAAGAATCCATCAGAAAACTATTAGAAATAAGCAGCAACTACAGCAAAGAGGCAGGGTACAAAGTCAACTTATAAAAATCAGTTGCATTTCTATACACTAATAATGAACTAGCAGAAAGAGAAATACAACCCATTTACAACCACAACAAAAAGAATAAAATATCTAGGAATAAATTTAACCAAGGAGTTGTGAAAGACCTATACATTGAAAACTGTAAGACATTACTGAAAGAAATAGAAGACATGAGGAAATGGAAAGATATTTCATGCCCCTGGATTGGAAGAATAAACATAATTAAAATATCAATATTACTGAAAGCAATCTATAGATTCCATGCAATCCCAATCAGAATCCCAATGACATTCTTCCCAGAAACAGAACATAGAATCCTAAAATTTATATGGAACAAAAGACCTCGAATAAGCAAAGCAATCCTGAGAAAAAAGAACAAAAGCTGTAGGCATCACAATCCCTGACTTCAAAATATATTACAAAGCTATAGTAATCAAAACAGCATGGTACTGGCACAAAAACAGACACACAGATCAATGGAACAGAATTGAGAGCCCAGAAATAAAACCACAAATCTACGGACAGCTAATCTTCAACAAAGGAGCTAAGAACATACAGCGGAGAAAGGAAAGTCTCTTCAATAAATGGTCTTGGGAAAACCGGAGAGCCACATGCAAAAGAATGAAAGTAGACCATTATCTTGCACCATACACAAAAATGAACTCAACATGGATTACAGAATTGAATGTAAGACTTGAAACCATAAAACTCCTAGAAGAGGGGTCAGCCCCGTGGCTAAGTGGTTAAGTTCAGGCACTCTGCTTCAGCGGCCTGGGGTGTCGGTGGTTCAGATCCTGGGTGCAGACGTAGCACCACTCGTCAGGCCATGCTGCAATGGCATCCCACACAGCAGTGCCAGAAAGATCTATAACTAGAATATACAACTATGTACTGGTGGCTTTGGGGAGAAGAAGAAAAAAAACAAAAAGGAAGATTGGCAACAGATGTTAGCTCAGGTACCAATATCTGGGGAAAAAAAAAACTCCTAGAAGAAAATATAGGGAGTATACTCTTTGACATCAGTCTTAGCAGCATTTTTTCAAATACCATGTCTACACAGGCAAGGGAAACAAAAGAAAAAATTAAGAAATGGGACTACATCAGACTAAAAAGCTTCTGCAAGGCAAAGGAAACCATGAACAAAATGAAAAGACAACCCACCAACTCGGAGAAACTATTTGCAAATCATATATCCGACAAGGGGTTAATCTCCATAATACATAAAGAACTCATACAACTCAACAACAAAAAAGCAAACAACCTGATCAAAATATCGGCAGAGGATATGAATATACATTTTTCCAAAGAAGATTTACAAATGGCCAACAGACACATGAAAAGATGTTCAACATCACTAACTATTAGGGATATGCAAATCAAAACTACAAAGAGACATCACCTTGCATCAGTGAGAATGGTTATAAGTACCAAGACAAAAAATAATGAATGTTGGAGACAATGTGGAAAAAAGGGAACCCTCATACACTGCTGGTGGGAATGCAAACTGTTGCAGCTACTATGGAAAACTGTATGGAGATTTCTCAAAAAATTAAAAATAGAAATACCATAGGATCCAGCCATCCTAGTACTGGGTATTTATCCAAAGAACTTGAAATCAACAATTCAAAGAGAGTTATGCACCCCTATGGTCACTGCAGCATTATTCACAGTAGCCAAGATGTGGAAGCAACCCAAGTGGCGATCAAGGGATGAATGGATAAAGAAGATGTGGTGTATATATATACAATAGAATACTACGCCACCATAAAAAAAGACAAAATCGTCCCATTTGCAACAACATGGATGGACCTTGAGGGTACGATGTTAAGCAAAATAAGTCAGACACAGAGAGACAAACACTGCATGATTTCATTCCTATGTGGAAGATAAACACGTGGATAAAAAGAACAGATTAGTAGTTACCAAAGAGAAAGGGGGTTGCAGGGTGGGCAAACGGGGTAAAGGGGCACATACATATGGTCATGAATAAAAATTAGACTACTGGTGGTGAAGATGATGCAGTCTAAACAGAAACTGATAAACAACAATGTACATCTGAAATTACACTGTTACAAACCATTATGACCTCAATAAAATAACTGAAAAAAATACAGAAGGAAAGAACCTTAGCTTTATTTGGCAAAATAAAATTTTTCCTAAAAAAAGTACAACTTCCCCTCTATACACACAATTTTACCGACATCTTGAAAACAAGTTAAATACAATATTAATGTTTTAACTAAGATTGCATTTAACACTTACATAAATGAAGAGTTGTTCTATGTTTTAAAATAGGCTTGCTTTGTTTATAAAGGATTATCTGTAATCTGATTGATCATGAGCAATATCTAATTTATACTGACTTACTATTTATGGCCGCTAGTAGAGCAGTGTCGTTTTTGCATGGCTTAACGGCACCCAGTAGAAGGCACAAGCAGGAGCTGAAAGGGGCCCAGATGCCACCCTTTGGGCAGTATACCTGGATACAGGATGTGTCAGAAGCAGAGGAACCTTTTGGTGATTAGTCCACTCAGATGGGGCATTTTTGTTAATGTGCACAAAAGCAAGTATATGCTGGATGGTAATTCTGCTTACTATCCCCGACTAAGGAGGAGTGAAAAAAATGGCCAGGAAGTTGGTGATATAACAACGTATTATACATTTTAAGGACACATCATGTATAAATTATACACTTGAAAAAAGTAAAATATTAAAGCCATAGTATTGAAAACTATTAGAAATTTTCAGAAGAAATATTTCTAGCAGCAATCTTTAGTCTTTGGGATGAAAAATGACTAGGTACTCCAGTTTATATAAAATAAACTAATATAACTGAGGAATAAGTTCAAATGAACTGTGGAAAGGGAATTTTACCTGAGAACTCTAGAAGAAATGGTTCTATAAAAGCAATCCTAATGGCCCCGAACTCCAATTTAATAACATGACTAGTAGAGAGCAAGAGCGCCCACTGTGTCCCTCCCTGAAGGCTGATCTGATTGATTAACAGAATTCTCAATCACTTTTCTTCTAACTGTACATCTGTGGGGCATAAGAGAAAAGAAGTGATAAAATTCTAATAAACTTAGCTGCTGATTCCTCCAAGTATATCACAGGTCTTCAATAGACACTGTTGGACTGAACTATTTCATGAGACCCCTAACTCCACAGCATCCACTGTCCACACCAAAGGCCAATCTAGAGCAATGAAAACCACAGCTAACATTACTGAGCACTTACTGTGCGCCAGGCACTGAGCTAGGAAATGGTGACACAACATTGAGTAGCTACTTGTATTGCATTTGGTGAAATCAATAGCTCCTCCTTCTACTCGTGGAGCCTAAGTCTACCCAGGAATCCAGATGTTAAACAAGTATTCTTTTCAGAACACAAATCTGTTCTCCAGCAGCATCATAATTAAAAATCTTCAGGGATTTCCCATTGCTCTTAGGTCCTAAAGAAATCAGGCCCCTGCTATCTCTGTTGTTTGTCTCATCTTCGATTCCACCACTACAATACAGGGTTTCTTTTCTTTATTAGTCATGCTGCACTTCCTCCTGGCACAGCTCCTTTGTACAAGCTGTTTCTGCTAACCTGAATCCTATACCACGACCTGTACTCCACCTTTCAACTGGTTAGCACTCATCCTGTAGATCTCAGCTTAAAGCTCACTTCCTAACCCAGGTTAGGTTCTTTTTGCTCTCACGGAAGCATTTCCCTGAGCTTCAGAGCACATACCTCAGTTGGTAACTATATACTTATTCTTATGATCATTTGATTAATAAGTACACACCTAGCAAAGTATCTATAACGAAATAGGTATTTAAGTAAATAGGAATTAGCACTTTTAAATAATGTGAGCAGCTTGGAGCCAAAACTCAAATAATCTGAGACTGAAAATTACTTCAACCAATAAAATTTCAATTAACCAGAATGAGGTGGGGACAAAGCGAAACATCATTTTTAGAAGAAATAAGTCCTAAGAAAACAGTTTCACGTGAAAAAGGCAAATTCCAGGATTATCTTCTAAGCCTGGCCAAAGTAAGCCAAATCTTTTGAGCCCTCTAAAATGATAATCACATTGAAGCATTCTATGAAATTCAATCAGGAATCACTCATACATGTCACTATTTTCTTAATACAATAGAAAAGTAAACTAACATACTTTAGAAACTTTTCAGAAACAGTATTTCTAATTAAGCAAAAAAAAATTTCAAGTATCCAGAAAAACCCAAAGCATTATTCAGTTGGTCAAGTTACATGCATTTTTAGGCAATATTCCTTTAAATAGCATATAAAACTCATGGGAAAAAATCTTTCTAAAGTTTGGCAAAAATCAACCGTCATGAGCATACCTTTCTGATGGTTATATCTATAGAGTCTTAAAATATTATATAGCTATGTATACAGAATAGTATTTTTCTTTAATTAAAATTCAGTTGTAATATAAAGAAAAGTAGTAATCATCATCCTTGGTTCACGGCATTTGTCTTTATTGGTCTATGAATGGCCTGCTCTTGTTTAGTTAATTACTACTTTTAATAATATAATAAGAACCTACAAACCCATCACCTAAAAAAGCCCAGGACTTTGACAATACCTCCATCCAAGCATAGAGTGCAGCAGCCCGCCACATCCCATTGCCTCTCCTCACCCAAGGGAGCCATCACCCTGAATCCCCTGTTCACTCTTCTCTCGCTCGCTCTCTATACAGCTTTATTTATATACATACAGCAGTCTCCCTTTATCCACGGGGGCTATGTTCCAAGACTCCCAGCAGATGCCCCAAACCACCGATAGCACTGAATTCTATATGCACTATGTTTTTCCTATATATACATCCTATGATAAAGTTTAATTTACAAATTAGGCACACTAAGAGATTATGCAATAGTTATACAACTAATAATAAAATAGAAAAACATATATTGTAATAAAGGTTATGTGAACGTGGTCTCTCTCAAAATATCTTATCGTACTGTACTGACTCTTCTTCATCTTGTGATGATGTGAGATGATACAATGCCTAGATGATGAGATGAAGTGAGGCGAACGACGCAGGCATTGTGACACAGCATTATTTTTGGACCGTGGTTGACTGCTGGTAACTGAAACTGCAGAAAGCGAAACTGTGGATAAGGGGGACCACTGTACACATATGTATGTGTAGCCCCCTCTCTCCATACAGATATGAAAAATTCATATTCATATGTGTATTCTTATTTTAATTGTTCTTAGCTTTAGAAGAAAGGGTATAATGCTATATGTAACATTTTGGGACTTGCTTTATTGAGATTCATCCACATTGTTGTGTTTGCTACAGTTATTTGACTTGATCACTGTATAATATTCCATTGTTTTTATTCATCTACTCTCCTGTTAATAGAGAGACTATTTATTCATTCAATCTACCACTAAATGGCATTTTTTCTACCCTTTCTACTTTCAAATTTTGCTTATATAAACAGTGCTGCTATGAACATTCTTGTGCATGGTAAGATTTTCTCTTTGATATATACCTATGAGTGAAATTGCTGAGTCATAGTTTATGCGAACGTCTAACTTAGGAGAAAATGCTAACTATTTTCCAAAGAGATTTTGGCAATGCTAAAATCTTTAGAAAGCTTATGGCTTTATATATTCTCCAACACTTCGAACACACTGTACACATGTCTTATGAAATGCTTACTTGTGTCTTTTGCCCATTTTTATTAAGTTAATCATGTTTTTTAAATTTATGTGCAGACATACAGAATAAATCAATATTTTCCATAACATGTTAGCACATAAGATAATTAATATGTCTTGGCAATTAACTTTATAAAAGTATGTATTTTCAGTCACCAGCTCACACTGAATTTGGCTTTCACTTTCTCTGTAACTAGATCTGTATGTATCTTGAAAGGATAATAACTTTAAAGAACGTATCTGTATATACTCATGCAATATTGTTATCATGCATAAATTTAAGAAATCATGAATCTCATCAAATATCCAATCAGAAGGTTTCCTGATTCGTTTATAATACTTTTTTGGTTTTTGTTTTTATATTTTTATTGAATCAGGATCTAAATACAATTGGTTGATATGTCTCTTGTGTTTCTTTAAATTTATAGGTTGTTCCTCCATTTGTTTTTTTCCTTGCATTCTTTTGGTGAAGAAACCACTTGGTTTGCCCTATAGAGAGGATTCCATAGTCTCATTTTGCTGATCCATTCTTTATAGAGGCATAATGCACAGTCTCTAGCCCCCTCTTAGATCTAGACTTGATCAGATTTCAGTTTGATTTTTGTTTTCTTTTGAAAGAACAGATGGTGCTGTGTACCTCCAGCCGAAGGCTTATCATATTTGTCTCTCCGTTTTGGATATTAGCAGCCACTCTTGATCAGAGCCTAGATTTATTAATTCACAACGAAATTTGAAATGCTGGCCAATTTGCATAGTGTAGTAATGAACTATGGTCTAAAGGAAATCTTGACTCAAACTTCCTTCCTCAAAAACCCCACTGTCTCTGAAGTGGAGGCCATCAGATTATACTACCCAATACTTTTTCTTGTTATAGACATTAACCAATTTCCTTGCCAACTCCCTCTCATTCTGACTTAATGTCTTTTTTCCCACTCCTACTGTGGTCATCATTTTGGATGTAAATAATATCCTTGTCTAACACGTGGCCTCTAAGTTCCCTGATCTGCTCATTTCTAATTATCTGTTCCTCAACCACACACAGCCACTCACCCCATGGTCACACACTATCTAAGACCAATTCCTAACATTACGCGCTGGATTCCTCTCCCCCACACACAAAGGACTTGGTTTCTACAATTCACTCTTCTTTCTCTCGTATCAATCTCTCCCTCTAGAACCATTCTCTTTGGCATGTAAATATTCTGTATCTTCATCATAAAAAAAAAAAAAATCCTATTTAGACCCCTCATTCCCCTCTAGTTATCACTCCTATTTCTTTCCTCTCCTTTTAATAAAATTCCTGAACTATCTATTACTACTACCTCCCCTTCTTCATCCCACATTCCCCTCCCTTCATTCCATATAACCCCTCACAACAGGTTTTTGCCCTCAGCATTCCAACAAATTGGTTCTTTCCAAAGATACCAGAAACCTCCACCTCACCAAATCTAGTAGTCAATTCTCAGTCTTATCTTACTCAATATTCAGCAGTGTAAGGAACAGTTAATAATTTCTCTTTCTTCAAATATGCTCTTCACTTGGCTTGAAGATAGCCAATTCTCCTGGGTTTCCTCCAACCTCATTAACTGTTCATTTTCATTCTCCTTTGCTGTTTCCCCTCATCTCCAGACACCTTAACATCATAGGGCCCTCAAGATCAATCCTTAGACTTCGTGTTTACCTGTACTCACATCCTTGGTGATCTTATCCAGTCTTAGGGCTTTAAATATCTTAAATACCATCTATATGCTGATGACTTCCAAATTTATCTCTAGTTTACACCTCTCCCCCTATTTCCAGACTCACATATTCAATAGCCTATTTACACCTCTCCTTGGATGTCTAATAAGCATTTTAGCTTCATAAAACCAAAACCAAATTGTTGATACCACTCCCCACCTCAAACCTCTCCTACAATTCTGTCTACTTCAGTTAATGGCAACTCCATCCTTTTATTTATTTGCCCAAGCCAGATACCTCAGAGTTATCCCTGAGTTATCCTCTCACAATCTACATCTAAATCTGTCAGCAAATGCTGGTGTCTTTACCTTGCAAGTATATACAGAATATGCTTACTTCTCAATACTCTCCACATTATGCTCTATTCCAAGCCACCATCTCTTTCACTCAGATTACTGCCATTGACTCTGAACTGGTTTCTCTGCTTCAGGTCATATGTCAGGTCATATCATACCTCTGATCAAAACTTTCCAACAGCTTCCTATCTTACTCAGAGCAAAAGCCAAAGTCCTTACAATGGCCTCTACCACCCTACACAATCTGGATCCCCTTTATGTCTCGGACCTCGTCTCTTACTCCAAGATCACTTTGCTCCCTTGATCTCTAGCCTGTAGGAATTTCTACCTCAGAGCCTTTGTATTTGCTGTCTCCTCCAACTGCTATTTTCCTCCTCCAGCTATCTGCATGGCATGTTCCCTCACCTCTTTACTTTCTAACATAAAATATACTTTACTAATATAGGGTTTATTATCTATCTCCTCAATGTCCCCCACTAGACACACACACACACCACACAAATATAAGCTCCATATTAGCAGAGATTTTGTTGCTGTCATCTTTTTGTTTGCTGACATATATCCATAGGGCCTAAATGGTGTCATTCATTGAATGAATGTCAACAAGCTAATTGCTGGTCTTATTTCCCTACACACACCCTGTGCATCAGCCAAATCAGACTCTGTACTCCCAACACACCATGTTCTTTAGACTTTCATTCTCTTGCTCTTGCTTGTCCTCCTAGAACCATCAGGACCTACCTCTTTATACATGCTACAAGTAATTGTTGAACACCCACTATTGTGCTAGGTGCTAGAGAAATAAAGGTAATATTTGACATCTCCATTTAGATGCTTAATGGGATTCTCAACCTAACATGGCCAAAATAGCATCCTTAACATTCACCCATACCCCAATATGGCTCTCCTCCATTCTTCCTATCCCAGAAAATAGTATCATCATCATCACCCAACCCAAAACCCAAAATCCCAGTTGCTCAAGCAAAAAACAAAATGATTCCTCACTCCCTTTCTTTTCCTCAGTAATACATTAGATCTACTTCCAAAACATATATTGAATCCATCAATTTCTCTCCATCTAGACTAGTGCTGTTGAATAGAACTTTCTGCAATGACAGAAATGTTTTTCATCTTCTCTGTCCAATATGATAACCACTAGCCACATGTGGCTATAAGCACTTGAAATGTGGCTAGTGTGACCAGAAAACTAGTTTTAATTTTAATTAATTTAAATTTATGCCACATGTGGCTAGTGGCTACTGTATTGGACAGCACAAATCTAGACTAGCACTTTGGGTAAAGTCACCATAATCTCTCCGCTGGACTACAGCGATAGTCCCTAATTGGTCCCTCTGCCTCCATGCTCACTCTACACTACGGTCATATCACAGCACTCCTCTAACTCTCCAAAAGCTTCCCATTTAGAACAAAATCCAACCTCTTACCAAGGCCCTCAAGACCCTACTATGTCAAGACCCATATCTACTCTCTGACCTCATGAACCACCTGCTGCCTCTCTTCCTCTCCCCCGCACACTATTCTCGACATTATAGCTCTCTCTTTCCTACAACACTGGAATTTTGTTTCACTCCTTCAAGGCTGTGGTTCCCCTTGTTTTGAGAACACTCTGTCCCCAGATCTTCAAATGGCTAGATCTTCATCATCCTTTAGTTCTTAGCTCAAACCTTACCTCCTTAGTGAGGCTTTCCCACAAACTAATCTAAGTTAGCACTTCCTCCTTCCTAGACACACACTTTGACAGCACCACGTTCCATTCACCTCATAGCACTTATCACAGACTAAAATAATCTTGCTAATTTATTTTTCTACTGACTATCTAGAGCTGCTGGATACTGCTAGAACACAAACTCCACAAATAGCAGAGATCTTGTCTGTGCTATTTCATCATTGTATCCCCAATGCCTAGAACAGTACCCATCAGATAGTGGGTACCCAATAAAAATTTGTTGAATAAATAAAAGAAAAAAAAAGTTCCTGCGCCTAAAGAATTCAGCCTTGTGGGACATAATGAGCAATTATAACATAATGTCAAGGGCTCTGGAAAAGCTAAATGCTGGGTGCTGTGGCAACACAGACGATGAAACCTAATCCAGTGTTAAGGGATAAAGTAGGTTTTCTAGAGATAACTGTATTTAAAAGCTGAGATCTAAATGACAAGTTGGAATTGGAAGCCTAAGGGAAGGGAGATGCAGATAAAGTTTTCCAAGTACAGGCAACAGTTGAAGTAGAGCAAGCAGGAGAAGACGGTGACCTGACAATAAGAGCAGAGAGAAACGGACAGATTCATGTGACACTGAGGAAAAAGAGTTGCAGCACTTAATGATTAATTATATGTAAGGGACGAGGGAAAAGTTAAAGATGATGCCCAAGTTTTAGGCTTAGGAAATTGTATGAATGGTATTTTCACTCACCAAAGGAAAAAAAAAAGAACAGAGAGAGGAGTAAATTTGGGAGAGAAAGAAAAGTTCAACCAAGTTGCAGATGACTCTGTGACTTCAGAATGGAAACATCCAATAAATAGTTCAGTAAATGTGTTCAGAATTCAGGAGAAATATCTGGCCCAGAAACATAGATTTGGAAATTTTTAGCACAGAGATGACAAATGACACCATGGTAATAAATGAGGTCACCTAAAGAGGGTCTGCTAAGAAGATTACACGAGCTCAGAACGCTGAAACGCATCAATTTTTAATGGCCAGGCAGATAGAGGGGCCCATAAAAGAAAATCTTAAGCAGCAGCAAGAATGGAAAAAGAAAACCAGAAGACTGGAGTCAGAGACAACTAGAGACTACAACATTTCAGGGTGGTGGTGGTGAGCAATGTTAAAAAGCTGTCCATAGGTTGAGTAAGATAAAGTCTAAAAAACGTAGACAGGCAAAACCATCTCTACCGAATCAGAAAGTACTGATCTTTTAACCAGTTAAAATGAAGTTTCCTTAGCTAAGAACAATGGGGGAAAGAAAAACAAGGACAGAAATCAATTCAACAACTTCTAGTTCCTGGGAAAGTTTGGAGTTTCCTTTCAATCCTAAAGTTTACTTCTTTTAATTTTCTCCCAGTGGGTTTTTTTCAAGTTGAGTCAATAGAGAAATCAGGCAATAAACAGCCTTCATTCTTGGTATTTAGTTTTCAAACTTACTTACTAATTCTAGAGGCCCCTTCTGTAACAAGGAAAGTATTCTTGGCAGCTAATCCAAGACTGCATAAAACAAACAAAACCACTAAAAGGATCAGGTCTCTCTCCCTCTTTAAATCACTAACACTATCAGAGGCTAAGTCAACAAGCTTGTTCCGCAGCAAGAACACATGAGTGCTTTTTTTAAAAAATTAAGATCCACAATTAAAGAGGCAGTGTGGCTGAATGGATTAAGCTTAAGGCTGGAAGACAGAAGCCTTAAACATTAAATTCACCTCTGCCCACTACTTTCTGACCAATTCTGAGAATATTCTATAACTCTTTCAAAAACAGAATAGCAAATAATGAAATAATTCTAAACCAGAATGAGATAATAAGTCAAACTAAAATTAAACAATTATAAATAATTATATAAATGGAGGCAAGAAAACACTGGTATATAAGACATCAAAAATTAATTTTTAAATCCTCACGACAATTGCAATTGCTTGCTGACAAAATCTGATTCATCTTTGCAGGAACAGAACAGGAACTAGGACTCACACCCCAAATGAGCAAAATTTCCTTGGGGTCTTTCAGGGTTGCCATTCTGAGGAACAAGGCAAATACAGAGAGATCTCTCCCTTCTCCACTCTCTCCTTAGCATGTGATACTTTTGGTTTGGCTTCCCAGCTTTCCCCTCCTATAGGAAATGGCCATTCAGTAAGAAAGAGCAAAGAGATTTTGCTTAGAAATCACTCAGAATAAAGTCACTACTATCATGGAGTCGAAGATAGGTATGAACTGTTTCAATTAACTGAAAACCATCTGGAATCATAAAAGAGGAGTGGAATCAGCTTGTAGGTTGCCAATTGCTGCTTTGGGCCAATGTTCATCAAATACTAGGCATTATACCAGTGCAAACACATTTAATCCTCAAATAACACCATGAGGCAGCCCCATATTAAGGTTAAGGAGACAAAGAACAGGGGAGGTGAATCACCAAGCTCATGGGTGGTATTTTAATTCTTATGATGATCCTAAAAAACTTGTATATACATAGTCTGGATCATCTAGAATATAGGTCCTAGATGACAGCCTTACCATCAAGTACTGCCATGCAATTTCAGAGACCCCATTTCTTGTTTATGTTTATGATCTAGCGAACTTTAAGTGAAGATCAAATGACAATGAAGCTTACTGTAACATAAAGTTTTCATGGTACTGGTGTGAGAACTCAGTCATCACAGGTCACCCAACGGGATGTCAAACCCAAAAAAAGCCTTTTCTGAACAGTCAGTCAGTGGTATATTTATGCTGTGGCTAAGATGCACAGAATGGGCCCCATCATTGAATATAAAAATTTGCAATAGCTCACTAGAAATAAATGTAGTTAGTGATAGTAAAGACTAAATGCATGCTCCAAATCCCAGAAATAATTGGATCAGCCACTCATGGAAGGATTTCAAGATCCTACTGTATGTTTCCTATTGCTGCCATACTTCAAACCTAGTGTCGTAAAATAACACAAACGTATTATTTTTAGTTTCATAGGTTAGAAGTCTGACACAAGTCTCATTAGGCTTTGTCTTCTGGAGACTCTGGGAGAAAACCCATTTCTTTGTATTTTCTAGCTTTTAGAGACCACCTGCCTTCCTGGGCTCATGGTTCCCTTCCTCCATCTTCAAAGCCAGCAACAGCCAGTTGAGTCCCTCTCACATCTTATCACTCTGACCTTGTTTCCATCCTCAAATCTCTTTCTCTGACTCTTCTAACTCCATCTTCCACTTTTGAGGACCACTGTGATTATAGTGGGCCCACCCAGACAATTCAGGAGAATTAAGATCAGCAGATCAGCAACTTCAAATATATCTATAACCTTAACTCTCCTTTCCCATGTAATGTAACATACTCACAGGTTCCGGACATTAGGACATCCTAGGAGTCTATTATTCTGCTATGCTGGCCTTGCCATGAGGTAAACAACGTACCTCTACTGGGTTATCAAGTTGTTCCCCATTAACAAAGACAGCCAAAGACTGCTCACTTATAAAGTTTAACTAAATATAATGTCTGATTATAATGAACTAACAAACAAAGCCTCAAAGATACTAATACTGTTTTGTTTTTACAGTATAGTTATACGAACAGCTTTCTTTGCAACAATATTATTTGAATCAAAATATAAATATAGTATTGGACCTCGTTTTACTAGTTCTACTCTTTAACTAACAATAATTTGGTTTTTGTAAAGCAACATTATTTGTCACATTATATTATAGATACTATTTTGAATTTCCTTGGCTTCACTGTCTTATTTGTATTTAAATTGTGAATTTATTTTGGTTTCATAATTGTATCAAAGCTATAAACATGGAGTTTACATCTAGTTCTTTGTTTCTATAAACTTAAGTAACGGTATATTAAAAACAAGTCAAAACCAGGGATCAACAAATTTATTTTTCCTTTGAAAGCAATTTATATAACTATCAGTTTTGAGAAAAACTAGAGTACTGGAGTAGAGGTTAACAGGATGGCATTTGGAGTGAGATCTGAACTGAACTACCAGCTCTGCAACGTATTAGCTATTTGACCTTGGACAAGTTGCTGATACTCTTTAGATATGCAATTTCCTTATCTATAAAATGAGGATAATACTACTCAGCTGATAGGCTTATCATGAGGATGAAGTGAAATTATATATGTAAAATGCTCAATACAGTTCCAAGCCATTATCAGGTACTCAATAAGTAAGATTAATATTTATTTTATAGAACTCTATATAAGCTTTAAGACAATAAAATAAAAAGAATCTTCAGTGTTCAGTATATTATATTTTCTCAATAAATATTAAACTGCAACTTCAAATGATTTAAATACTGTTGTATACTTATCTAAATTTTCTGAGTCCATTGATTTTAAACTATTTATCTTTCAATTTAATTAACTAGCTTATTTATTAATCTCAACATTTACGTATCTTGTAAGTTTGTAACTTGTCTTATCCCCTCAAAAACTCACTTGCCTTACTAAGGGCTTTAATATCAGTAATTACAGTAATAATTGAAGTTTTGTAAGTAATAAACTGTGGTGTATAATCTTCAACAGTTACTGTCTACCTTTTCCAAAAAGAAAATACCTTGATATGTTAATAAAAAGTGATGAGAAAAAAACTACAAAATGAACCTAGGAATATCAAAGTCCTAAATGACCTTCAAAGTGAATAGTAGTAGTTAAGAGTCAACTTCCAAGGCTTCATTCATCACTTGAAAATAGGACCAATTTTAAAACAATGACTTTTAATCCTAAACCAAAAGCATGCAAAAAAGGATTGATGGAGGTTAAATGAATTAACACTTGCTAAAAATAAATATTAAAAATTACATATTTTTGTAAAATGTTTTATAAAAGATAAACAATTATTTGTAAATGTATAAGACAGTTTCTCTTTTTTATTATCAGGTACAAAAATACTTACAGTTTGATAATATGAGGGTGACGAAAGAGTTTTAGATTTTGAATTTCTCGTTTTATTTTTCCAACGACATCTAAACTGCGAATCTTCTGTCTATTTAAGATTTTAACTGCCACTTTATGGCCTGTCAATTGATGTTCTCCAACTAAAGAAAAGAAAAAGGAAAAAATCTGCTGTAATAACAATGCAATCATTTACTCATGCTTCCTTTCACTGTAACCCCAAATTTCTCTATGCATATATTCCACTTTTATAGGACTCATTGCATAAAATTGAAGATATTTCTTTTCACTTTTGTCTCTTCTACTAGAGCATGCACTCCTTGAGGACAGAAACTGTATCTCAGTCTTCTCTATATCCTCAGCACCTAGCATAGACATGTTCATTAAATATTTGTGGAAAGGATTACTGAATTCTATACTCCTGCATAAAAATATAATCAAAATAGGAACACCTTTGGGATAGAATAGAATTCACTATGTTTTGGTATCTCTTTATTTCCCCTCTTCTGGTTAATGCCAGTCATTGTACTATAGAAGAATAAATGATTACTATAATAAATTAAAAACTCAAGAAGAATAAATGATTACTATAATAAATTAAAAACTCATAACTAGTTTCATTACTATTTCATCAGAAAATCCATATGCAGCGCCCCCATCCCTTTTTTGGCTTTTCCCATGAAGCCTTCCTGCTCTCCCCTTATTTCATGGAATCTCTACTTCTTTCACATCCTCACGGTATATTTATAAAGCTCGTGTGTCACTTATCATTTTTAGGCTACTATAAACATTTGTGTTTTTGACATTTCAAATAACATGATAGTATTCATCTGAATCTCCCAGGAAGAACTTAGCACAGTGTTTTGTACATATTAGATACTAAATATATGTTGCATTAAATGAAACAACAGTCATTCCTCTTTCATATAACACATTCACAGTTATCTACACAACTAGTGATATCTTTAAATACCGTTCACATGAAAAATCTCTCAGTCGGGGAAGAAATTCGTCAGCCCCTCCTCCTATTTCCCTCAATTACTATTCTTAACTTTCACCATTCTTCTCACAACATCCTATTCAATCCTTGGCCCCTTTCAGCAGACAAATTCCCCCTTTGATTTCTTTGGGAAAAATGAAGTCATTAAGAGTGATTTCCTTTAAAAAGACGTATTTATTCCACATCCGTCCTTCCACATGTCTCAGAGATGATTTGGCACTCCTCCTGTTCAAAGCTAGCCTCATCATCTTGTGCCCTTGAATGCATCTTTTCTACACTCTCCTTATATTCGACCTTTTTCTTTTCTAATAGCTCCTTCTCCTCAGCCTATCATTATCCCATCCTTCCCAAATGTTTCATTTACCTTGTATCCTCCTCTGGTTTCCAACATTTGTCTTACCAAAATTTCTCAAAAACAGCAGTCCACGTTCTCTTTTCTTCTTCCTTTTTCACTATCTCTAAATTCACTGCTCTCTGGCTTCTGCCTCCACTCCTCTACCGAAACCAAAAGGTCACAAAAGACCCATTAATTACCAAGCTATGTATCCTTTTCATTTCTCAGACCACTATACCACTATAATCTCTGCTGCACGGGACAACATTGATCACTCTCTCTTTGGTGGCACTTCTCTATCCTGGTTCCCCTACTAACTCTCAGATGGTCTCCTTTATGACCTCCACCTTTTCTTTAATGGTTAGCATCCCCAGGTTTCTAATCTAGACCCAAGGTAGATCCTGAAGTTATCCCATTCCTTTCTCACAGTTTTAAATACAACCCATGTGCCAATGACTGCCTCCTTCTTCAAATTCATGTATTTCAAGGTTAGTATCCCACAAATGCCTCAAATGCAACATATTCAAAACTAAACCCAGCATTTTCCTCCACCAGACCTATGTCCTCTATTTCACTTGGTGTGGCACACAGCCTACAAGCTAGAAATCACGGAGTCAGGTGACATTGTCTCCTAAATATTTCTTGGAGTCAAGTTGCAAATCATTATGACAAATATGTTAATAACAATGATAGAAGTGACAATGACAGTAAGTGTTTATTATGTACTAAGCATTATTCTAAGTGCTAACTGACCTGCTCACTAACCTCACACCTCTATGAAGTATTATTGTCCTCCAGTGTACAGAGGAGTGACCTGAGGCTCAGAGAAGTTAAGCAACCTGTCCAGGCAACATGTTAAGTGGTGGTACAACATGTGATCTCACACTGTCTGACTTCAGTTCAGAAACAACACGTTTAATCCCAACAGAATAGGGGCCCCAGTCAGAGCAATCCAAACATGGAATGGGCTGACCTAGGAAGAACTGAAATTCTTGTCACTGGAGATGACTTTTACCTTTATAACTTTCTCAAGCAATAAATTATCATCTCAAAAACTTTAATGAACCTTGAAAGCTACTTTCCCTGAATATCAAACAAATTGGGAGAAATCAAGTTCAAGTAACTTAACTTACTAACATTCCAAAATATGTTTCTAGGACTCCAGAGACACATTATCAATTTCAGGGACTTTCTACTCAATTAAAATAACTTAAATGGTTTCTTGATGCCTGGGTAGTTCATTATTCACCTGGGGAAATTTTATAATAGCCAAAGATTTGCCGGGGTGACAGAGCAAGTATATCTCTCTCCTCAAGTCCCTGATAGGGCTTCTCTGCAATAGCCTTGTCAACACAAGAGGGAGAAGAGTTCATGTCCGCCTTCCCACTGGATAAGTAAAACTAGTGTCTACTGAGAACACATGTGGGTCTTTCCAGATCAAAGAAGTTAAGACCAAGGACTCTAACAGCCAAACAGATGGCAGCTTTGTTTTTTAATGACATATGCTTAAACTGAAAAAAAACAAGACACCAAAAAGTGAGTGAATTCATTTGGAAAATAATATGAGAAAGTATTACTCCATCAACAAATTCAATAAAGCTGCGGGATACAACATCAATATACAAAAATCAGTTGAGTTTCTATACACTAACAACAAACTATCAGAAAGAGAAATTAAGAAAACAATCCCATTTACAAGTGCATCAAAAAGAATAAAATATTTAGGAATACACTTAACCAAGGAGATGAGAGATCTAGACACTGAAAACTAAAAGACACTGATGAAAGAAACTGAAGACATAAATAAATGGAAAGACACTCCATGCTCAGCTTATGGATTGGAAGAATTAATATTAATAAAATGTCCATAATACCCAAAGCAACCTAAATGCAATCCCTATCAAAACTCCAATGGCATTTTTCACAGAAATAAAACAAAGCGCCCTAAAATTTGTATGGAACCACAAAAGACCCCAAATAGTCAAAGCAACCTTAAGAAAGGACAAAGCTGGAGGCATCACATTTTCTGATTTCAAACTATTATTACAAAGCTATAGCAATCAAAACTGCATGGTATTAGAATAAAAACAGTCACAGATCAACGGAATAGAGAGCCCAGAAATAAACCACACATATATGGTCAACTAATTTATGACAAAGGAGCCAAGAATACACAATGGGGAAGTCTCTTCAATAAAGGTGCTGGGAAAACTGGACAGCCAAAATGAAAACAAAAGAATGAAACTAGACTCCATCTTACATGTTACACAAAAATCAACCCAAAATGGATTAAAGACTTAAATTTAAGACCTTAAATGGTAAAATTTCTAAAAGAAAATATAGGGGGTAAGCTTCTTGACTTTGGTCTTGGCAATGATTTTTTTTGGATTTGACAAAAAAAGCAAAAAACAAAAAAAGTGGGACTACATCAAACTAAAAAGCTTCTGCACAGTAAAAGGAAACCATCAACAAAATGAAAAGGCAATGTATACAATGGGTGAAAATATTTGAAAAATCACATATCTGATAAAGGGTTTAACATCCAAAATACATAAAGAACTCACATAACTCAATAGCAAAAACAAACAATCTGATTTAAAAATGAACAGAGGAACTGAATACACTTTTTTCTAAAGAAGACATACAAATGAGCAGCAAGTACATGAAAAGGTGTTTAACATCGCTAATCATCAAGGAAATGCAAATCAAAACCACCATGAGTTATCACTTCACACTTGTTAGAATGGCTATCATCAAAAAGACAAGAGTTAAGTGTTGTTGAAGATGTAGAGAAAAGCGAACCCTTGTGTACTGTTGGTGAGAATGTAAACTGGTGCAGCTACTATGGAAAATACCACGGAGGTTCCTCAAAAAATTAAAAACAAGGGCCAGCCAGTGGCCAAGTGGTTAAGTTCGCGCGCTCTGCTTCGCTGGCTCAGGGCTCTCTAGTTCAGATCCTCCACGTGGACCTAGCACTGCTCATCAAGCCACGCTGTGGCGGCATCCCACACAGAAGAACTAGAAGGACTTACAGCTAGGATATACAACCATGTACTGGGGCTTTGGGGAGAAAAGAAAATTAAAAATAGAATTACCGTGTGATCCAGCAATCCCACTTCTGGGTAGACATCTAAAGGAAATAAAAACAGGATATGGAAGAAATATGCATTCCTATGTTCACTGCAGCATTATTCATAATAGCCAAGATATGTAAACTACCTAAGTATCTATCAACAAATGAATGCATAAAGAAGATGGGGGGGTATATATATGTATATATGTGTGTGTGTGTATATATATATTATATTTACAATGGAATATTCAGTCATGAGAAAGAAAGAAATCCTGTTTGCAACAACATGGATGGACCTTGAAGGCATTGTGCTAAGTGAAATAAGCCAGATAAAGAAGACAAATACTGCATGGTATCACTTATATGTGGAATCTAAAAAACACAAAAAAGGCAAACTCCTAGAAACAGAGAGTAGAAAAGCAGTTACCAGGCAGTAGGGGGTGGAGGAAATAGTGAGAGGTTGGTTAAAAGTTGCAAATTTCAGCTACAAGACGAATAAAATCTGAGGATCTAATGTCAAACATGGTGGCTATAGTTGATAATACTGTATTGAATAGTTGAAATTTGCCAAGAGAGAACTTAAATGTTCTCACAAGAATACTAAATATATACACATCTCTGTGTGGTCAAAAGAATCAAATGCACTAAGAATGCCCCCTCTTTCTGCTGAACTATGCTAGCCTCTATTGCTTAATAACTTGTGAAGTGAATTAACACTTAGTTATAACTAATTAAATCCAAATAGTTGTCTCATAATCACATTCCTCCTGAAAGCCGAATGAATGTTCCTAAAAATCTGGTAATAAAAACAGATTTAAGACCAAGAATTTCTTCTATGTGTATCACAGCCATAAATTTTTCTAGGGAAGTAACTGAAAGGCTTGGACTCATCAAAGTTTATTCTCATTCACTTGTTCAATCAAACAATAAAATACTGAGTATCTTTTAGATGCCAGGACTGTGTTGGTCAAAGATACATGAAAAGAGACGTTTTAGTAGGGGAAAAAATATGAGCTATAAAGGAGTTAAATAAATTCTGTATCATATTAAATCTGTCTGAAGACTTTCAGGGATAACTTATTTGTAAAGGAAGAAGATAGATGAGAAAGAACATTAAAAATGAACACCAAAAAAGGACAAATTTGCCATAATTTGTCATGTATATAAGTAAATATCCAGATCAATACCAATTTTGACAGGAGCAACAGGGACATTCATCCAAGGAACAACCATTTAATGAACGCCTACTATGGTAAGAGCTATACTAGACACCTGGGATGTAAGTGATGAACGAACTAGCTCTGTTACACTGCTAGCTGTCCCCTAGTATCTATTCCACCCTTCCTTCCCAGACAGAAGACTCCCAAATTACACCTGAGCACACGACTCTCAAGAGTAAGACTGCATCCTAGCATCTCTTGTAACTAGATATGTGACCACGTGACTATGTTCTGGCCAATGGCATGCAAGCAGAAATGTCCCTAGCAGCTTCTTCTTCATCTTTTCCTTCATCCTGAAGCCTGGAATTCCAAAGGCACCATTTTATACCATGAGGACAGGGTTAGACAGATGGGAGCAACAAGAGAGAGAAGCCCATGCTTTTGACCCCATCAGGCACGACAGCAGTCTGAGTCATCTGCTCAGAGAGTTCTAAGAGAACAAAATACTACCTTATTTAAGCCGCTCTTACGTTGCTGATTTCTGTCATTCAGGGTTGAAACTACATAATACACTATTCAAAATACTTTAAAACTCACAAGTTTTAAAATCACTTCAAATTTCCAATTTTGCTGAACTGTCATCCGTGAACTAATGGAGATAAATTATAATTTACAGCCCACACAATTTCTTGGATTAAAAGTGTTCTACAAACTTAATACCTATTACTGGTACATTTTGTTTTTCCTAACTTACAACCAAATTACACAAAACACTCTCTAAAGCTATGGAATTTTATGGGGGAAAAAATCCATACTTACCCAATCTATGCCTTTTTAGAATTTTACATTTGATAAGGTAAAGAGCTGTCATAAAGAAGAAAGAATGAAACTGACTTATATTGCTCCAGAAGCAGAAGTGGGAATAAACGATTTCAGCTAACACAGTCATCTGTTCTATGAAACCTCTCATGACCATCTTTTTCATCACTCCAGCCTAGATTGAAAATTTCCTTTTTATTTTTTAAATTTATTTATTTTTTGGTGAGGAAGATTGGCCTTGAGCTAACACCTCTTGCCAATCTTCCTCTTTTTGCTTGAGGAAGATAGTTGCTGAGCTAACATCTGTGCCCATCTTCCTCTATTTTGTATGTGGGATGCCACCACAGCATGGCTTGATAAGTGGTATAAAGGTCTGAGCCCAGGGTCCAAACCCGCAAACCCTAGGAAGCTGAAGCAGAGCTTGTGAACTTAACCACTACACCACTAGGCAGGCCTTGAAAATCTCCTTTTTAGTGTAACGGCTGTACCCTGAGTGTACTTCTTTCACAGGATGTGTAACATGAACATTTACTTCATTCTCAGTTCATCTCTCAATACTAGATGGAAAAGCGTTGGAGGTCAGGTACCTTGTAGTGTTTGTCTATTGCCAGGGACACAGCTCCTGACAATAACCAGTAAACCAGGAGAATAGGGCACAGGGAGGTTAAGAATTTGCCTACAATCATTCAGCTATGAAGTGGCAGGACTGGATTTAAACCTAGCAGTGTGCACCATCCAATATTCAAACAGAGGAAGTTCAGGCCTTTGTCAGAATTAATATAAGATAAACTCCTGCATTAAGCAACAGGTTGGACTAGATCAAACCTAATTCCCCTTCCAACTGTAAGACTTTTCAAATTATATCTCCAGTGATCATTCCACACCGAAGGGTAGGTCTTTTAAGCCACTCTAGCCTCCTGGTGATTTTAGTTGCCATTTTCTGGATGCTTTCCAGTTCTGACACATTTTTCTTGATGCACAAGATGCAGGATTTCATTTAGCCACACGAAGTCCTTGTAAATACAGAGCTGTTTTGCACAAAGACTATAATTTTTCAAATTTCCAATATGATTCCCAATGGACTCCAGCATTTTTTACCACAAGCACAGACCCTATAATTTTATGAGTATAATTTGGAACACTTCTCTTATACATTATTCAATATTAATTCATACAAAATACTTCTTACATTCAATGTTAATATCATATAATCTAGATCATATCTAATGAAGCAAAGAAAATGAACAATTAAAAAATAAAGTACTGATTATTTTAGGCCAGAATTATAATCTATTTATCTTCCAGGCTCAAACAAAGCAAAGAGTTGGCAAAAGGTCCTTCTGCTGCAAAGGTTACGGAACTATTGCATAATTTGAACTATGTCAGAGAAGAGCAAGCTGCAGTCCACAAAAAGAACTGACTATTTAATTTCACATGCTCCACAGGACCAGTAGGTGAGCATAGCACTTCCCATGCCTACACAAAGTCCCTGACCTATACACAAAATTTGCTTGCAAATCACTTTTTTGGAACTTGAAAAGTTTTTATCTCATCGTAATCATGACATTCATAGTGCTGTGCTCCCAGAAAATTATTAGCTTTTAAGTAAAATCAAGTCTATCACCATATTACCAAAAATAGATAGAGGAAGTTTTTTAAAAATATCAAGGTATATTGGGGATGGTCTGACTTAAATTTAGGCTACAAAAAAGTACACTAAATCCCTCAGGAGGGCCTCCAAGCGAAGGCACAGCTCTCAGTGCAAAGAGATGGGCATCATCCTTCGGAGTGGCTACAGGATTCAATTTGTCACCCAGATTTTTCTCAGAAACATGCACACAGGTAGTAAGCTCCAGTGTGAGGTGTAGTGGGGGTTATTTAAGGATAGTTAATGATTCTTTCCCACAACCCTGGGAGAGACAAGTAGCAGTGGTATGTCTACAAGCATGCACACATGCTAAATATTTTACATACATTATTTCATTTTAATCTCATAACAACCTGATGAGGAAATTTTATAGATGAGGAAATTGAGGCTTAGAGAAATTAAGAAGACTAGTAAGGGACAGAATCAGTATTTAAATCCAAGTCTGCCTGGGTTCTTACTGATTACATTACACTGAACCCCACGTTTACCTGACAAAAGACTTAACTCATAACGCCGGAAACACCACTACTATATTAAAAGTACTATAGAATCTAAACACCATACATAATAATGATTTGGGGTTGGGAGAGTAGGACTCAGAATTCTAAGGCGAGATGCTAGGGACAGAGCTCTTCTAAGGACAGTGGAATTTTTTACTGCCCCAGTTCAAGGTTCCTCTCATGGTTCTAAAAATCTTAGGATGAGATCTTGAAATTGGCCCTAGGTTTAAGGAGTAGGGGGAAAAGCTGGGGGCAGGAATGAGAGAAGTGGGGAATGGGCATGGCTAAGTTCTGGGACCTGAGGGAAGGCACATTTATCAGTCCTCAGACAGCTCCAGAATCTCCTTTTCTGTAGACTCCAGGATTAGAAACCCTTCTCTTCCCACTGGTAATTGTTTTTGCCCAGTGTCATACAATATGAAATACTTCAGTAGCAGGAAAGATTAGTCTTCTGTACACCCTCCAGTTGCAAGTAAGGCAAGCTGAATGAAATGGAAAGTAAACGGAAGATTCAAGAACTTCTTATGATGGTGTTGGACAGACGTGCTGGGAGCAAGGTCATATTATGACACCACACAGAATGGAGGCTCAGATACTGGGAAGCTGGAACCAATCCTATACTGGCTATGTTCTGTACTTGGTTGGAAAATTGGGATGAGGGGATAATTAGAATGATTTATGTAATATTGGAGGCTTGATACAGTCTTATACATATACATACAGCATTTATGTAAGACATATTTAGGCATCTGCTCACCTTTCCAGTATCACCTTTCACCATTCCCTTACCTCAAGTGTTACACTTCGGTCATTTGGAACTACTTGGAATTCCCCCATAAGGTATGTGCTTTCTCTCATTTCCAAAGTTAACATATGCCTAGGTCATGTTAAGCATTCAGTGGAATTTTATGCAGTGGAATAAATGAATGTTGTTAAACATGTGAACCATGTGTGTTCCCCAATCGCCAATTTCCAATATTCCACATGTATAAGTCTCATCTGTCCTTCAAAATTCAGCTCAAGTACCATTTCTCCAGTAAGCATTCCCTAATCACCACTTCTACTCCCCCCCTCATTCCAACAACTCAACTGCCTGGATTAAATGACCCCCCAGTGTGCTTCCAACAGCTCTTGGAGATGGCGCTTAACATCAAGTGCTGTAATCACCTATTTGTTGTTGTTGTTGTTACTGGCCTCCCTCTTTAAACCAATCAGCTCCTTCAGAGCAGGATCTGTGTCTCATTTATCTTTGCAGTCTCAGCACGCGGCACAGCGCCTGACAGAAAGTTGACGTTTAATAACAATTTATTTTCTATATGGATGAAAGGCATGACTGATACTAATATTTTGGTTGCTTGAACATATGATTTAAGTTTCATACTCTACTAGTATTGCTGCTTTAGAATTTGAGAGGAGAATGCAAACTGGGTGTGGTAATGGCTCATATCTGAGGCAAAGAAGAGGCATTATCTATACATTCCAAGTTCCAAGGAATCCTATGTGGCACAGATTCCAGGAGCTCCTAAATATGAACGAGTACGTGGGCTTCCGGTTCATGATGGCGATATAGGGAGATCCTGAACTCACCTCCTCCCATGGACACACTGAGCCTACAGCTACAAACGGAACAATTTCCTCTTTAAAAAAACCTAAAGCAGGGTGAGTGATGACTACACATCTGGGAAATGAGAAGAAAATCACATCGAAGTGGACAGGAGAAGCTGGGACACAGTCTCTCCATAAACCCCACCCTCGGCGTAGTGTCCCACAACCAGGAGAGAGCGCAAAACCCTCCCAAGAAGGTACCAGAGGAGGGAGCTTCTCCCTGAAGAGCAAAGGGCTGGAACACCACATCGGGCATCCCAACTTTTAGGACATACACTTGAGTCACGAGCCCTGAAAACATCGAATTTTGAAAACCAATGGAGCTCACATCAAGAGACCCACAGGACTCTAGCTATCTGAGAAACCGCCCTTAACAGGCTCGTGCCCTCAGACTCACTCACCTCAGGGCCCAGCCCAGACGCAGACTTAGCTCCCAGATTTAAAGTGCAGTAGGCTCACCTGCTTATAATAAAGCATCAGCCTGATGGCCAGGCATCTGATTTAACACACACTTCTAGGAGCCTGCTGGAACACTCTCCCGGAAGGAGATGGCAGGTGCCGTCTTCGCGCTTTCCCTTTGCTGTGCTCCGTAGCACCAGTATTCCCTGGAAGGGAGCTGTTACATGTGTCTGGTACTCCGAATTTTGTGGCTGCAGCCTGGGGACACCTCTTGATCACCTGGCTCTGAAAGCCAGCGGAACCTGCACTCCTGGTGCCATAGGACTGTAATAACTGGTGTCACCCAGAAAGGAGCTCATACCCCTGTCTGGCACCCCAACTTTTGTGACTGCTTCCAGGAAACACCTCTACATTGCCTGGCTTTCATAGCCAGTGGGTCTTACACTCATGGCCCCACAGGTCTGTAACCAGTGGAGAAAGAGTCCTTAAACAGCTACCACCCCCAGGGCACAGCAAGAGTCATCAAACCTAGGAGCTCGATCTTTCTGTGAAGCAGGCCTGTTAGGCTAACCTTCGTGACTGAGGCTTCAGGGACAGGCTTCTAATTAAGCACGCTTCTTGGGGCTGACTGTAATCCTTCCCAGAGGCGTTGGAGGACAGGTGCTATCCTCACACTCACCCTGTGCCGCACTCCAGAACATAAGTGTCTCCTTGTACGGAGCTCTACACACATCTGGTGCCCTAATTTGTATGCCTGATACCCTGGTTTTTGCAGCTTCCACTCACAGAACATCCCTTAATTGCCTGGCTCTGGTGGCTGGGGGGTGGGGGGGGGGGAGCGGGGGGCTTGCATTCCTAGGTCCCACAGGACTGCAGCAATCAGAGAGCTGGTTCTTGGTGGGGCACTACCCCCAGGGCACTGCACAGAGAGCAGACTGAGGCACACTCTCCAGTCTTTCTGTGAAGGAGGTCTCTACGCTTGTCTGGAAGCTTTGGCCTGAGGGGCAGGCTTCAGGTCTGACACACATTTACTGGCCTAGGGAGCTGCTCTGAAGGAACATACGCTGCAGATGCCATCCTGGGGCTCTGCCTCTGCCTTGTTCAAGCTCGCCAGTATCACTCAGGAATGAACTTATATACTCATCTGGAGCCCCAATTTCTGCAACTGCCACCCAGGGACACCTCCAGATCACCTGGCTCTGGTGGCCAGTGAGGTTTAAGCTTGTGGTCCCACAGGCCTGTAAATCTTTGCACATCTTTAAAAACTGTTGCCTGAGGGTCTGGCTTCAGTCAGCCTAAATCTAGGTGCTGAGATCTTCCCCTTTGGAACACTGACAGGTCCTGGCACATCCTGAACTACTGAGAGTGATTAAAAATATAATAGGCTGCTGGGACGAGCACAAAAGTTTGAGAGACAACCAAGAGCTGAGGCAGGCTTGAATAACAAGGTTCATCTCCTACACAAGGAGCCTCCTTCAAAACTGGGAGAGGTGGCTGTTTCATCTACCGTATAGAAACCAACACAGAGGGTCAAGCAAAATGAAAAAACAAAGTAATATGTTCCCAATTAAAGAATAACGCAAAACATCAGGAAAAAACCTTAATGAAACAGAGATACTTTACCTGATAAAGAGTTAAAAGTAGTGGTCATAAAGAACTGGGGAGAAAAATTGAGGAACACAATGAGAACTTCAACAAAGAGATACAAAACACAAAAATGTAGCAAACAGGAGCCACATACTGAAGAATACCATAAATGAACTAAAAAATACACTAGAGGGGTTCAACAGCAGACTAGATGAAGCAGAAGAAAGGATCAGTCAACTTGAAGCCAGGGCAGTGAAACTCACCCAATCAGGGCAGCAAAAAGAAAAAAGAATGAAAAAAGTGAAGATAGCTTAAGGGACTTATGCAACAGCATCAAGCAGACCAACATCCACATTATCGGAGTCCCAAAGGAGAAGAGAGGAAGGGGAAGGAAACACATATGAAAAAATAATGGCTGAAAACTTCCCTAACCTGGGAAAGGAAATAGGAATCCATATCAAAGAAGCCCAGAGAGTTCCAAATAAGAGGAATCCAAAGGGACCTACACCAAGACACATTATAATTAAAATGTTAAAAGTTAAACACAAGGAGAGAATATTACAAGCAATAAGACAAAAATAGCTTCTTACATACACGGGAACTCCCATAAGACTATCAGCAGACTTTTCTGCTGGCCAGAAGGGAGTGGCATAACATATTCCAAGGGCTGAAAGAAAAATACTTCCAACCAAGAATATTCCACATAACAAAGTTATCATTCAGAAGTGAAGGAGAGAGAAAGAGTTTTCCAGACAAGCAAAACAGTTCATCACCATTAAACTGGCCTTATAAGAAATGTTAAAGGGACTTCTTTAAGCTGAAAAGAAAGGGTACTAATTAGTTACAAGAACACATATGAAAGAATAAAACTCACTAGTAAGGTAAAGATACAGTAAAGGTAGTAGATTCATCACTTGTAAGGCTAGTATGAAGGTTAAAAGACAAAAGTAGTAAAAATAACATATAAATATATGATCACAAATAATTAGTTAAGGGATACACTAGATAAAAAGATATAAAATGTGGCATCAAAAAAATAAAACAAGGACCAACCCCAGCGGCCTCCTAGTTGCTCTGCTTCAGCAGCCTGGGTTCGGTTCCCAGGCACAGACCCACACCACTCATCAGTGGCCACGCTGTAGTGGTAGCTCGCATAAAAAAGAGGAAGACTGGCAACAGATGTTAGCCTAGGGGGGGATCTTCCTCAGCAAAAAAAAACAAAAGCAAAAAACATAAAACATGAGGGGTGAGCAATAATGTTGAGCTTTACAATGGGATTAAACTTAAGTTATTATGAACTTAAAATAGACTTATAGAAATAAGTTGTAATATGTAAGAATCATGGTAACTACAAAATAAAAAGCCTATAGTAAATACACAAATGATAAAGAGAAAGACAAGTAAGTGTACCACTAAAGAAAGTCATCAAACCACAAAAGAAAAGAGCAAAAGAAGGAACAGAGAGGAAATACAAAACAGCCAGAAAACAATTAACAAAACGGCAATAAGTATATACCTATCAATAATTATTTGAAATGTAAATGGACTAAATACTCCAATCAAAAGACAGAGTAACTAAATGGACTTAAAAAAACCAAGACCCATCTATATGGTGCCTACAAGAGACTCACTTTAGATGTAAGGCCACAGACTGAAAGTGAAGAAATGGGAAAAAATAATCCACACAAATGGAAACCAAAAGAAAGCTAGAGTCTATACCTAGACAACATAGACTTTAAAACAAAGACTGTAACATGAGACAAAGAAGAGTGTTAAATAATGATAAAGGAATCAGTCCAACAAGAAGATATAACATCTGTAAATATTTATGCACCAAACATAGGAGCAGTTAAATATACAAAACAAATATTAACAGACCTAAAGGGAGAAATAGCAATACAATAATAGTAGGACACTTTAATACCCCATTTACATCAATAGACAGGTCATCCAGATAGAAAGTCAATAAAAAAAAATTGGCCTTAAATGACATGTTAGACCAGATGGACTTAACAGATATTTACAGAACATTCCACCCAAAAGCAACAGAATACACATTCTTCTCAAGTGCATATGGAACATTTTCCAAGATAGATCATACGTTGGGCCACAAAACAAGTCTTAATAAATTTAAGAAGATTGAAATCATAATCAGCATCTTTTCTGACCACAATGATATGAAACTAGAAATCAATTACACAGAAAAACTGGAAAATTCACAAATATGTGAAGATTAAACAATATTCTACTGAACAACCAATGGATCAAAAGATAAATCAAAAAATATCTAGCGACAAATGAAAATGGAAATGTAACATACCAAAATTTATGGGATGTAGCAAAAACAGTTCTAAAATGGAAGTTCATAGACATAAATGCCTAACTCAAGAAACAAGAGAAGTCTCAAATAATCTAACTTTACACCTCAAAGAACTAAAAAAAAAAAAAGGTAGAACAAAGAGATTCCAAAGTTAGTAAAAGAAAGGAAATAACAGATCATATGCTAACATTTTGGACAATCTAGAAGAAATGGATAAATTCCTAGAAACATACAACCTATAGAGACTGAATCATGATGAAGCAGAAAATCTGAACAGACCAATTACCAGTAAGGAGACTGAATCAGTAATCAAAACCTCCCAACAAACAAAACTCCAGGACAAGACAGCTTCACTAGTGAATTCTACCAAATATTCAAAGAAGAATTTACACCAACGCTTCTCAAAGTCTTCCAAAAAATAGAATGGGAGAGAACGCTCCCAAACTCCTTTTATAAGGCCAGCATTAACCTGATACCAAAATCAGACAAGGATGCCACAAGAAAAGAAAATTACAGGCCAATATCACTGATGAAGATAAATGGAAAAATCCTTAACAAAATAGTAGCAAACCGAAGTCAACAATACATTAATGATCAAGTGGGATTTATTCCAAGGATGCAAGGATGGTTCAACATCCACAAATCAGTCAATGTGATACATGACATTAACAAAATGAAGGGTAAAAAGTCATATGATAATCTCAATAGATGCAGAAAAAGCATTTGACAAAATTCAACATCCATTTATGATAAAAACTCTCAACAAAGCGAGTATACAAGAAACATACCTCAACATAATAAAGGCCATATATGACAAGCCAATAGCTAACATCATGCTTAATAGGAAATGCTGACAGCTTTCCTCTAAGATCAGGAACAAGACAAGGATGTCCACTCTTGCCACCTTTATTCAATAATTCAACAATTCAAGTATTACAAGTCCTAGCAAGAGCAACTAGACAAGAAAAAGAAATAAAAGCATCCAAATTGGAAAGGAAGAAGTAAGACTGTCACTATTTGCAGATGACATGATATCATATATAGAAAACACTAAAGACTCCACAAAAACTGTTAGAGCTAATAAATGAACTCAGTAAGGTTGCAGGATATAAAAATCTGCTGCATTTCTATACACTAATAATGAATTATCAGAAAGAGAAATTAAGAAAGTAATCCCATTTACAATTACATCAAAAAGAATAAAATACCAAAGAATAAATTAAACCAAATAGGTGAAAGACCTGTATGTTGAAAACGACAAGACATTAATGAAAGAAACTGAAGAAGACACAAACAAATGGTAAGATATTCCATGTTTATGGATTGGAAGAATTAATACTGTTAAGAATGTCGACACTACCCAAAGCAATATACGGATTCAATGCAATATTTATCAAAATTCTAATGGCATTTTCCACAGAAACAGAACAAACAATCCTAAACATTGTAGGGAACCACAAAAGATCTCGAATAGTCAAAGCAATCTGGAGAAAAAAGAAGAAAGCTGGAGGCATCATGCTCCCTGACTTCAAACTATATCACAAAGCTATAGTAATTAAATCAGTATGGTACTGGCATAAAAATACAGGTATAAATTAATGGAACAGAATAGAGAGCCCAGAAATAAGCCCACACATATATGTCAATTAATTTATGACAAAGGAACCAAGAATATATAATGGGGAAAGGACAGTCTCTTCAATAAACGGTGATGGGAAAATTGGACAGACACATGGAGAAGAATCGAAGTGGACCACTGTGTTACACCATACATAAAAATTAACTCAAAATGGATTAAAGACTTGAACATAAGACATGAAACCATAAAACTCCTAGAAGAAAACATAGGTGGTAAACTCCTTGACATCCACCTTGGCAATGATTTCCTGAATTTGACACCAAAAGCAAAGGCAAATAAGAGCAAAAATAAACAAGTGGGACTATATCAAACTAAAAAGCCTCTGCACAGCAAAGAAAACCACAAACAAAATGAAAAGGCAATCTACTGAATGGAAGAAAAAACTATATTTGCAAATCATGTATCTGATACGGTGTTAACATCCAAAATATATAAAGAACTCACACAACTCAACAGCAAAAAAAAAACGATTAAAAAATGGGCAGTAGATCTGAAGAGACATTTTTCCAAAGGGGACATACAGATGGCCAACAGGTAGAGGAAAAGATGGTCTACATCACTAATCACTGGGGAAATGCAAACAAAATCACAATGAGATATCACCTCACACCTGTTAGAACGCCTACTATCAAAAAGACAAGAAGTAATAAGTGCTGGCGAGGATGTGGAAACAAGGGAACCCCTGTGCCTGGTTGGTGGAAATACAAATTACTGTGGCCACACGAAAACAGTATGGCAGTTCCTCAAAAAATTAAAAACAGAAATACCAAATGATCTGGCAATTCCACCTCAGGTATTTATCTGAAGAAAACAAAAGCACTAATTCAAACAGATACATGCATCCCACGTTCACTGCAGCATTATTTACAATAGCCAAGATATGAAAACAATCTAGGCATCCATTGATAGGTAAAGGGCTAAGGAAATTGTGGCGCATATATATATATATATATACACCACACACACATATATATAATGGAATATTATTCAGCCATAAAAAAGAATAAAATCTTGCCATTTGCAACATCATGGATGTACCTTAAGGGCATTATGCCAGCAACTCAGACAGAGAAAGAAAAATGCCATATGATCTCTCTTATATGTGGAATCTAAAAATATATATGCATTAAAAAAAAAAAAAAGCTCCTAGATACAGAGAATAGATTAGTAGTTGCCAGAGACAGGGGGTGGAGGGTGGGAGAAATGGGTGAACTGCTTTTGAAGTTTTCTTTACTTTAAATTAAAAAAAAATTATTGGCTGAATATCCACATGCTTGGTGTTCATTAATCCCTCTAACAAATCACTTCACAATAAGCATGGCATTGTAGTTCTATTCTTGGATATTTTCCCACTGAAAACATTGCCAGGTTATTCTTGCCATGTCACCTGCTGAACAAAATTGCATAGATTTCACTATGAAGCATTAGCCATACTACTCACCTCTATTGATATATTTAACCCAAAGTCATACTAAAAACACCTTCCAATTGCTCCTTCTCTTGGAAAAGGCACCCTTGGCTCTAGAATTGCATATTCTTTCTATACGATGAAGTCTCGTTTGTCACCTTGCTCTTGATACAACTGCAATCTGGGATATTTCTTTACAAGTCAAAGCATGAAAAGCTTTTTCTGTACTTTATTTTTAGGCCTAAGATCTTGACAAGAGAAAACACAGTACCATGGGGTTGACATGGACAGAAAGGTGATTATCTCTTTAACACAAAGCAGTAGTGAACAAGTAATTCATATTTATCCATTTGATTCCTACCGGAGAGAACTCAGAATCACCAAACTTCAGAGGCGAAAAGGATCTTAGCTGCGACAAGTCAAATCCACTTGCTTATAAAAGAGGAGACAAAGGCTCATACTATTGGGCTGAACCAGGTCCCTCAATGGGGCATTGTGTAAGTACATCATATGTCTTTACTGAGCATGTGAAAGGCCAGCGTTAGAGGAGGTATCATCAGATCAATGATGATTTCTGAAAGCAAACCTAGAAATTTCAAAAAAGCAGAATCACAGCCAATGTGTGCATTAGCCTCCATGCCTCAGATTCTCTCTCCCCTGAACTTGGATTCATTCAGGGCTTTCTTCTGGAGGAATCTCCTGTGACCCCGGCTGTGGCACGAGTCTTTCTTGCAAGGAAAGCAGACTAAGAAACTCTCTCCCCGGGAAGTCACAGTAAAAAGCACGGTTGTGGAAAACCACATTGATGCACAGCATTTAAGAGCACGTTTCCAAAAATATTAGTACATACATAAAAATAACATCTGGAAGAAGATACACCAACTATCTGCAGTGGTTTTATGTGGAGGATGGAATTACGAAGGACTTTCCCTTTCTACATATTTATTTCTGTGATGTTTGGGTTCTTTATGAAAAATCTGTATTACTTTTTGCTATGGACTGAATTGTGCCGTCCCCATCCCCAGTTCACGTGTTGAAGCCCTAACCCAGTGTGACTGTATTTGGAGACAGGGCTGTGAGGAGGGGACAAAGGATAACTGAGGTGATAAAGGTGGGGCCCTAATCCAGCACGGCTGGTGTCCCCACAAGAAGAGCAAGACACCAGAGCTTGCGCTCCCTCAGCCATGTGAGGACTCAGTGAGAAGGTAGCCCTTATCAGGAACTGGATCAGCCAGCACCTTGATCTTGGACTTCCCAGCTTCCAGAACTCTGAGAAACAAATGTTGTTTAAGCCAAAAAGAAAACAGTACTGACAGAAGAAGAAATAATCATCAGCACCACAGAACCACAATTACAACTTACATAAAGTCTGGGCATTATGGAAGAAATTACATGTCCTCCAGGAAAACGCATTTGAAAAAGAGGAAATTTTGATGGTCAATAAACATATGAAAAGGTACTCAATATTAATAATCATCAGGGAAATGTAAATTAAAACCACAATGCAATACAGTACCACAACATGCCCACCAGAACAGCAACAACAAAAGACAGACGATACCAAGTATTGGCAAGCACGTAGACCAAGTGGAACTTTTATATTGCTGGTGGGGACGTAAATTAGTGCAAACAATAGGGAAAAGTGTAAATTGGTGCAAAACACGTAACTACTAAAACTGAGTATGTATGCTCTGACTCACTGATTCCACTCCTAAGTACACAACCAACAGAAATGTACACATAAAAAGTTCTCGGGTGCTTTGAGATCTTTATAAAAAGTTCTCAATTCTGCTGGTCCATAGACTCACACCTTAAGTAGCAAAGACCCAAGAAATAGAAAGAAAAGCACAAGGTACTGTAGAAAGGAAACTAGCCAGAGTGGGTCCACAAAGGCAGGATCAAAGGACCAGACGATTCTGGGGCCCAGGAAGCAGAGCAATTTGGGGAAAGGTGGCTACGACAGCAACAGGAAGACAGCTCTTGCTGAACCGCAGATGATGACGATGGTAATGGTAATGAGTGCCTACTACCTACCAGGCACTTTTGTGGGTGGGTGTGTGTGTGTGTGTACATGCGTTTTAAGCACTTAATATATATACTTTTCTTATTTAAACCCTACAAGGGTTTTTACAGAGAAAATTGAGCCTCACAGAGTTTAAGAAACTTACCCAAAATTCCTATCAGAAATTAGTACTAGAGCTGTGATTCAAAGCTATATCTTGCTATCTCCAAAGCAATTCTCAGGGGGAAAAAATTTGCTCTGTATTCATTTCCTAAGAGTTCTGAAGAGTCCTGTTGCCACTTGTTAAATGATGCAAAAATAGACTGGAAACAGCACTTAGACTAAAAAGAACAACACGACAAAATCCTTTTCTCAAAAGTACACAATATAGTCCAAATATAACCTGATTTTTTTAACCAAAAGTTATACTTCAGAAAAAAGAGATTGTTCTCAAAGCCAAGTTCTCATAAACCTTCTACATTAAGAAAGCACTTTCTAAGTTATTTTGGACAACAAATGACAACGTATAAAAGACACATTTGCCTAAACATGTATCAATCATTAGCGGAGAGAAAACATTTGATGAAATCAGTTAAAAAAAAGATATTTATCAAGGATAAGGTAATATAATTATTCCTGATGAATAATTTCATACTTAAAAATGTAGAGTATCATCCTAAATAAGCCTTTTAAAGATTCACATTTAAGAAGCAGTATACTGTGTGATTGCAACATTGTGAAGCTCATTAAGTATAAGCCTACAAGACAAATGAAAAACCCAAAGCTCTAATGTTATATTAGTGGGTACCTGTTATAGTACTGCACACAGATTCAAAATAACTTAAATGAAAATGAATATGGTACTCTAGAAAACCATGGTCGATGATTCAAAAAGTAACCCTAGTAAAGACAAAAATCTGAAATGTGACGTAGAAAAAAAACAGTACTTCTAAAATATTTAATGATATGATTTTAAACGTTTATCTAAAATAGCAATATATCATAAATAGAAAAAAAGACACATGCAAAAACGTTTAAAGCAGCATTATTTATAATAACCAAAAAGTAAAAACTACTCAAATACCCAACAATAACAGAATGGATAAAGAGCAGAGTCTTAATGTAATACCATACAGCAATGAGAATGAATAAATTACAACTGCACGCAACAACGTGGATAAATCTCACCACACAGTCTCCAGTGAAAGTCAGCTCACAAATACGATTCTGTTTCCATAAAGTTCAAAAATAGGTGAAACTAATCCGTCGACGGTGGTTACCCCTAGTGGGGGTGGAGGACAGAAACAGTAACTAAAATGGGACACCACGGGGAGCTTGTAGAATACTGGTCCTCTTTTGTGCCGTTAGTAGTTTATATGGGTATGTTCAGTCTGTGAAAATTCAATGAGGATTTATGTAAAAAAAATCACTTAGAATGCATGTACCTCTTTGTATATGTGGCACAATACAATCACAAAGTTAAGAAAGAATGTGTAGATGACACTATACCCACACTTAGGCTATGACAAGCGAAGGGACACCCTATGCGTCAACAAGCAGGGCCCTGGGGGCATCAGCCACCCTTCCTCATTTTTATCAAGAGCCTTCACTCTGGGAGTCAGGCGAGTCATCTGACGCACATATGTTCTGGCCCGTCATCACCAGACGCTGCCAAAATAACATAAGGCTCCTTTCTTCTTCACACATGCTGAAACAAAACAGTCTCTTCGCTTTTTTCCAAATTTCCTTCCCCTGAAAGTCCTTTACAGTTCTCTACAGGATAGTTCTGAACAGGAGAAAAGGACGGTATTCCTTTCAATCTACCACTGATTAAACAAGTACTATTAAGCACTTGATATACAAACCTTATTTAATCCCCAGAACTCTAGAAAGTAAATATTATTACACCCAGTTCCCAGATGAAGAAACCAGGAATTAGAGAACAATCAGTGCGTGGCAAGATGGTATATGTGCCTCCAACACCCAAGTTCAAAACACACCACTTTACCTCTAACCACCAGGCTCTCCTGATTAGAACATATCAACAAGGCTCACTCGCAGGTTTATCCTTTCATCTCCAGCATTTAGGAAATTAGGGCATAGTGAAGGGATGGAGTCTAGGAGTGACAGATTAGGGGAAGAGGGACAATGGATAAGAGTAATCAAGCAGTCACGCACCGCATAGCGACGTTTCAGTCAACAACCGACCACATACAACAATGGTCCCACAAGATTAGCACTATACAGCCCAAGTGTGTAGTAGGCTACACCATCGAGGTTTGTGTAAGTACACTCTATCTTGTTCGCACAATGACGAAATTGCCTAATGACACATTTTTCAGTACGATTCCCTGTCGTCAAGCAACACATGACCATAGAAAAATTACTGTGTTCAGTCAACATGCAGGCTGAGGTAGGGCTGTTGCCTTTGCTATGAATCAGATATACTAAAGTTGTTCACTAAGAGCTGCCAAATGTCAAGAAAATAAAATACGGACTGAAAACGGTCCCATAATACAGTAGGTAACAGGCACTGGACTTTTACTGAGAGCAAACTCACATACCCTGGAAGACCTTTTCCTCCCAGGTGTTTTTACTCTCTGTTGGTCTGAGTGTTCATTTGCTCACTCAACATTTAAAAAATATTTTTTGAGTATCTAATGTGCACTAGGCACTGCTCCAAATGCTGAAAATACAGGTAAAAATGGAAGGTGCATTTGGGTGGAGAATATCAACAATATATAAGCATACAATATAATGGTCATATAGTGGCGAAAAATGAAAATAAAGCAGAGCACGAGTGAGAGAGGGGAGGGAGAAAAATGGGCTACTTTAAATAGATCAGGAAAGGGCTGAGGATGTGATCTTTTAGTAAAGACTTGTCCTACAGCTAACTTCTTTGAGAACTGATTACGTGATATGCTGTATTCTACTTTATTTTTAAACCTTGTGTTTATACTGGCTTTAGACTTTAAAATTCTTTAAAGTAACTTTAATATACTTTAAAACTTAAGTCAATCAAGAACTCCACAGGAGAATCAACTTACTTTTTACATAATCATTTATGATGAATCATTTACACAGAATCAAAAAAACAGTTTCCCCGTATAAAAGAGATTATTTAAAACTGCTAGAGAAAGCATCAGCATTCAGGTCAGAGATAAAAGATTTGAAAAAGATGTTTACAGCTGTCCTCACTCCAGATGAATGGTAGAGTCTTCCAGAAACAATCCCAAAGCTTCTTAAATCATCCCCTCTCTGTCTTTGCAACTCTGGTCCTTATGTGTCTATTTTCTTTCTATGTTTCTCTTATTTGACATGCTTTGTCTCTTCCTTGTTCACTCTTTCTTTTCCTGTCTTCAGACACTTCCCCTTCTATGCCCATCACCTGCCCCTAATTGAATAATTTTTTGCAGTTGAATATATTTACTGAATATAATTTTATGTTTCATAAAATTTCTCTTTAAAGTAGAGCTGTAGAATGATTTAGAGCTCTCTCTAAAACAAAATGAAAAACAAACTGTTTTTTAATCTCTAGTGCCATTAGGTTTTCATTTTAGTGGATACCCTAGAGATCACAACATGCATCCTTGACTTACTAGAATCGAATATAAATTAGTATTTTTACCATTTCCTGGATAATGCAAGGACTTTAGAACACTTTAATTCTATTTTTCCTCTCCCACTTTTCCTGTTTTTGTATTTTATTCCTACATTATTTTAAATCTCACAAGACATTATAATCTTATAGAGTAATATCTCTTTAGTCACCCACATATTTACCCATTCTAACGGTCTTCATTTCTTCTTGCACTCTTGCTTCTATCTGGGAGCATCATTTTCTTTCTGCCTGAGGAAGTTTCTTTGGGGTTCCCTTTACCGTGGGTCTGCTGGTGACAAATGCTCTAAATTTATCCTTACTGGAAAATGTATTTTGCCTTTATTTTTGAAGGATATTTTTGTTGAGTACAAAGTTAAGTTTGACAGCTTGTTTCTTTCACCTCTCTGAAGATATCACTGCACTGTTTCCTCTCTTTCACTGGTTTTGCTGAGAAAGTAGCTTATTGTTGTTCTTGCGAAGACAATATATCTCTTTTACCCTCTGGCTACTTTTACGGTTTTTTTCCTAACATTTTCCCCCATCTCTGCATAGAGAGATGGAGTCGACTTCAGTATAGGAAAGTCTTAAGCAAAGGGAACAGGTTTTAGCATTTTTTCAATGATGTGCCTAGGAACAGTCTTCTTGTATTTATTCCGTTGGGGCTTACAGAGCTTCTGAATTTGTGGCTTGACATGTTTATCAGTCTCGGTAAACTTTCCACCATTATCTCTTTAAATATTTCTTCTAACCCATTCCCTCTCTCCCCTCTTTCTGGAATTGCGTAGTGCCCACTCTGTATGATCATCAGCGGTCTTGGGTTCCAAATGACACTCATACTCACAGGACACAATGAGTAGTAATCTAACATGAGTTTTACTTAACTTTTTGGAAAGATTTAGGACCAGAAACACAGTGTATCAATATGGCAGAATCAAATACATCAACAGAAGTCCTTAAAATATGCGTTGCTTCCCAGACCCCTCATCGTACAGGGCAGACTAGGTTGTGGGGGATGACACCCACAAGGGCATAAAATCTACTCCAGCATTCCTAAATCCCAAAAAGTAACCACATCATATACCAGCCCATTCATGCAACTCCTAAGCTTCCCACAATGGGTGCACTGAGTTAGAAAAGACTCCATAAAGGGAAGCTGGAGGTCTGTTTCCCTATAAGTTTTATACTAGTAAAACAATGTAGTAGTAATGTAGTCCACTGGAGTATAACATGTCCATTCATAATCTTCCCAGTCCAGATGTAATTCACCAATCACAGGTAATGTTCACCATAAATACCAGTGTTTGGTAACAGAACTGAAAAACCACATTTATCTTGATATATGTCCAGAGAAATTGTATTGAAAGAAAGTAAACCTGAGGTCATCTTTCCACAGAAAAAAACTTATGCCTGCAATTAACCTGTTCTCTACAGGTTCCAACAATATTTATGTTAGACTTTTCACTGTGTTCCCATATGTCTCTTATAGTTTCTTTCCCCATTTTGTCTCCTGATGCTTCAGTCTGGATACTTTCTTCTGACTTACCTTCCAGTTCACCAATCCTCTCTTCAACAGAATCTCATCTGCTCTTAAACTATCCACACAGTCCTAACTCAATTACCATATTTTTCAGTTACAGAATTCCCTTTGATTATTTTTTATAGATTCCTATACTATGTTAAAATTCTCCATCTTGAACATATTAATCACCGTTATTTTAAAGTCCTTGCCTGATAACTTTAATATCTGAATCACCTGTAAGTTTCTTTCTTTTGTCTTGGCCTTGTCCTCCACAATGTTGAACTCTGTGTGTGATAAGCTGTAGAGGCTCCAGCTGATTTTCTTCTCCACCAGAGAATAAAGACAGGAGGCAGATCATCTTAATAAGTCTTGAATTAAGCTGATTCTAGGAAGGATTTAAATCTTCAGGGGGTTGCAAACAAAAATCTAACAGTTTACCAGGGACCTTCTTGACAAGCTGTGAACTCTAACTGTTGTCTCTCCATGACTCAAACTCTGCTTAGCTTTTCTGACTTTTAGCCACTGCTCTCAAAATCTACCATTATTACAAATGAGCAAATGACTTAAAGAGAAAAGCCAAACAAAATGCCAGATTCCTCCAATGCATTTTTCTTCTCACTGGGTTACTGATCACTCAAGTCTTGGCTGCCTTCAAATCGATTTTTCAATTTTCTCCAGATTTTCTAATTGTTCTTGCCTAGAAATTGATCTGATACAAGTTAGAGGTCATATCCAGGTGTAGAAGTCAATCACACTAGAAAAAATGTATATGCAATAATAGAACATTAAAGTTAAAAAGGACTTTAAAAATTATCTATGTCAGCCTTCCATTCAAACTAGGAATTCTGTGATGACAATCTGGATAAACAAGCATCCAGTATCTAAGTAAATATATCAATGACAGAAATCTAACTGATTTCTGGTACAAACTGTACCACTCCTAAACAATCTCCTTGATAGAAAGATCCTCATTATTCTGGATTATAATTTGCCTCCTTGAAACATTCACCCAATAGTCACAGTTCTGTCTACCACAGCATCACTGAATATGGTGACTCCTTTTTCCAGATGACGGTACTTTAGCTATTTAAAAACAGCTATCACACTTAAAATACGTTTTCTCATAGTCAGAAAAATATCACATTTCCTTTACTATACCTCATATGACGTACTTTTGGGGCTCCCCTAACTGTAATGATCATTCTCTGAGATATAATTGGTTAAATTTTTTCCAAATTGTGGTGCCAAGGACTGAATATGCAATAAGAAAATTTAGCTGAATCCAAAGTACAGCAGAACTATACCACCTCTACAGCTACCAATGTTATGGCCTCTGTACAACTATTTCCCATCCAGTAACAATTTTTACATTTATGCATTCATAATATATACTTCTAAACTTGTGGTCAGCTAAAACTCCAGCATCTTAGGAACTACTATCGACTGTTCTACTCTTTCAAGCACCTGGGTTTTTTTGTTTTTAACCTAAGTGCTAGATTTGACACTTGTCCCTATTAAACTTCACCTTCTTGGTTTCCACCTAGCAATGCAAACATTCAATATAAATTTAAATTATGATGCCATGATTCGTCTACTAATTATCTCATCTAGCTTTGTGCCATCGCAAATAGGAACTCTTATTACACTTACTAAACAGAGTCAGTGACCAAGATTTCCCTTTAGGAGGACACCTAACTCCTTTGGGAATAGTTGTTCAATAAGCCATTCAGTGCACACTTCTTCATCTTATCCACAAAGCTACTGTAAGACAAAAGTAAAATTTCTCGCTGAAATCAAGTTTACAGCATACAGTATAACTGTTATACTATCAAACTGTGAATTCGTAAAGCACCATGGGGCCCTGGTATAATCTCAGTAAAAGGCGGATTCACCATATCATAGTTGACATAGAATTCAAATATGAGACAAGAATCATTTCGATTCCCACTTTGTTTTAAATTAGTAAATCATCTGTTGTAGTATCACTGCCCCATTTTTAAGACTGATAAAATATTTTGCTTAACTCAAAAATAACTAAACACAGTAAATGCTTAATATACACTGGTTCTATTATTCTATTAACTTATTCTGGGAGAACTGAAGTCAATTATGGAATTGACCAATACAGTACCAAGTTATACTCAAACACGTTAAAAAATTAAATTAATACTTATGGTATTTATCAAGTAAGAATTCAGAAAAAAATTATGGTATATTTAAAGGTTTTAATTCCATTATTTTCAATTATGATAGCTAGATAATTACCTTATAACTACGTTGCAATTTAGAAATTGAGAGATGTTAAATGAGAACATATTGCTCATTGTGTTTTTAATAGTACATAAGAAAATATAAAGAAAAAAGATCCTAAGAAACCTTATTTTAATAAATTGATATATTAGCATTCAGAATGAGACAAATTATAGCAGGATTTGATAATTATCTTTAATCATATAAAAGGATATTTTAAAAATCTAAGAGCAAATGGAAAAAAATTATCACTTTAAAGTCAAAGTCACCACCAAAAGAGACAGTAAAATTTATTAGAAGCAAACAGTGTTAAACATAAGAAACCACTTAAGCTAGAATCCTGTTCCCTTGAAGGGGTGAAGAAGGTTTCTATTATTAGCAGAGATAAGAGCTGCCTGAAATTCTTTCCTTAATAAGACCATACTAAAAATAAAATGGTTCACCACATTTCAAAATAAACACATTGCTCTGCATATGCATTTCAATCATTTAAATAACACATGAAAGTCTATTCAACCTGAATCAAGGTGTTTTCTCTTACATTTGCATCTAATAAATATACCAGGAGGACCTGCTCTCATTTTTATAACACATTCAAAATTTTAGGGGTCTTGTGCCACCCACTTACTGATTCATTCTCTCTTAAAGGATCTGAGACTAGATCTTCTGCTGGATCAAACTGAATTATCTGTTTGGCTTCAAAAAATTAACTATTTTCTCTACAGAATATTTTCCCCATCATTAAGGAAACCACAGGAATCTCAGAAGAATAAATGCAGAAGTATCATTACAAACCAGTACCAAATGCTTTGAGGAAAGCTAACACGGACCACAAGACAAGTGAGTATTTTGGCATGTTTTTACAAAAGAACTAGATAAAGCAGTGCCGTGTCAGCATGGGAACGGAAGAGTCTCTACAGAACTGAGGTGGTTACCTCAGTATATGACCAAACTACAAGAATCCTTTCTAATTTACACAGATATAAGGAAAAAGTTTGTAGAAAGGCATTTTTAGCTCCGAGTCTGCATTTTCTGTAGTTTAAGAAAAATGAACTTGATTTATTATTTTGGTTCTACTTTAAGTAGACATGGCTTTAAAAATAACATACATAAAAACTACCAGCTGATGCTCACACGCTCCTCCTTCCTCCAAGAGCTCTATGATTGCCACCACGGGAATGGAACATACGTATGTCACAGTGTCTGCATATACGCTTTGGCAGTGGTGTACAGGGGAGGGTGGTAAGTGAGCAGCATGTAGACAATTAGTTTTCTGAACATATTTGAGTGAAACATGAAAGAAGACATGGGAAAAACAAAACAGGAGATAGTAAACTCCTCCTACACCTCATCAAATAAATTTCTGGTGTCAGAACCAGATCACTGACTATTCTCAGAGTTCAGCTAATTATGGGTTTAAGTGCATAATAGGACCTAAGTACATAAAAGTACCTAGGAGTGAAGTACTTCTAAGTATCTTTTCACCTCAATTTTCTCATGTACTTCTCACAATGGTGTAAGAGAACATACAGTATTAGTCTCTTCTTTATATATCAAGGGTCTTTGGTTTAAGGTCACACAGGTGGCTTATGACACAGCTCAAGTTCCACAGCAGGTCTCCAAATCCAGTGTTCTCTGTATTATATACCATGTTGCCTTCGAAGGTTTACCCTAAACCTATCCACCATTTAGAACATTGTTTCCTACGGGAAAAAATCTTTTGAGAGTCAACCAACTGATTACACAAAATGAACAAAATCATTGAGAAATTCAGAACAAAATTACCAACGTCACAATCATATAAATGATACATAAGTCAGCAAAAAAAAAATCTAAATAGTACATCATTTCCCTAAGTGTTTGAGAGATCTGACTGAATTGATTTTAATTCAAACACTAATCTTCTAGTTTTTGAGGAGAAATATAGATTCATTATTTGGAACTATTGTTTAATACATGTTTAGAATTTGCATAATTTCAAAAGTAAAATCAGTTCAGCTAGTGACTTATATAAACATTCACTATTATTTCCATTTGACTCTCATTCATTTTCCATATTTGTGAAAAAACAAATTACATGACAACCAAAAAGGATATGCATTTTAATATAAATGCTAATAATTAGGTATAACAGAGCACAAAAAAATTAGTCATTAAGAACTTTCTTCAATGCTGGCAGCCAAAAACTAGGGACAGCTTCTCACAGCTCTGTCTCAATACTGCTATCAGAGCTGAAGGCACTCCTAAACCCAGCAAACACTTATTCACACCTCACACGGGGCGGAATTTACTCACAACCGCCACGCGTCAAGTCACCTCCACAACAGCAGCACCCATGTGTACCGCAATTTGTCTGCTTTAAAGCCATTTTAGGTATCTTGACTCATTTAATCCTCCTAAAAGTTCTAGAAAGTAGGTAGGCCAAGTTTTGTTACTGCCATTTTACAAGGGAGGCAACAAAGGCTCACAGGAGTTCAATGGTTTTCCCAAAGCCATAAAACTGGTAGCGGAACGGATAATGCCTTCCAAAACCAACGCTCTTTCTAGGACATAAAATCCTTTCTACAAGTTCTCTGTAGTCTGATTACCAAAGGTTGCTGGTAATCTTTAGTCAAGGTTATTTTCATAGGAAGAAAAAAAACCCGAAATACATGGTATTTCTAAGAAACTTGGGTTAAAATGTCAGTATTCAACACATTCATCATATAAGAAAAGGAACGGACTGAGGCATATGAGTAAAAGTTGGGAATATGAAAATATAAATTTTTACCATACATATGGAGCTTCAAAAAAATTTTTATTCTCTGTAAATATGGACTAAAATAAAGACATTTAAATCTTATTTTCTCAATTCTTGATAATATCTACAGATATGTAAAATTATATCCTTGTAGATTTGAAACTCAAAAGATAACATACTGTGCATTTTGACTTGACATGCCATATTGCACGGACTCTGGAGTCAGAGAATCCAGAATTTAACTGCCAATTCTGCCACGTACTGGCACTGTGACCTTGGGCAAGTTACTCAAAAAGTATCTGATTCTCAACTTCTTCACTTGTAAAATGGAGATAATACCAAACTCAGAGGATTACTCTGGAAAATAAATAAAATCAAGTACATAAAAAGTACTCAGAATACAGTAAAAACTGAATCAAATTGTAGCTTTCATCACTCAAGTGTTACACACACGCTTCTTTTCTTTTGTTCTGCGTGACATCTGCATTTCAGCTCGGGTCTTCAGTAATTCAGATTTCCATTAAACACATCCATATTTTGGAATTAAATCTTTAAAAAAATCAGCTTAATGATAAAGTTGGAGAAGACCGGAGAGATCAGGTGTTCTAAAGTCATCCTTTAGGAGAAGAAGAAAATGAGGCCCAAAAAGGTTAAATGTCTTGTTGAGGGCCTTGACACTACACACAGGCATCACAGACAATCCCAGCAAGGGCCCAAAATATCAGAGGCACAACTCCCAGGACCACCAACTGACCGGGCAGTTGTCTGAAATTCAATTTATCATTTAGGACATGGAATTTACATTTCAAAAAAGGGAACATTATTTGTTAAAAATTTTTAATGAAAGTTCTATTTGCTTATCTTTCCTATTATCTCAAAAGAAGTGGAGAATTAGTAAAATATTTACTTAATTTCTTGACAGTCAATTCTGTGGGCCATTCACGTAACTATTGAAAAACAGAGAAGGTAAGTCCTTGATGAGAATTTGCTGCTCAGGGAGAATGTGATGGCAAAGTCTCTCTTGATGCACAATTCCGATAAAGAACTACTTCATAAACCCAATCTGCCAGTCCTCACTTGGAAAATGGAGGCTTCTCTGTAACTGATAATCAGCATTCTATTATAAATAAATACTTATTTCTTCAACCAGTCTTTGTATAACACAAACAGATCTATTCTTCTAGAATTTCTATCGCCTTTGCTATTTCAATAAGAGCTGAACAAGTCTAATTACAAGAGCTCTTGAACAGCGGTTCCACTCTACCCTGGAAAGAGTAAGAACTGAAACAATCAATATAAAGAAAACATTTAAGTAAATAAAAAGTATTACTTTTAAACTCTGCCAGACCACATAATCTGTTTCCATAAGCACTCTCCTAGTAATCCAAGAAAATAGAATAACGAAGGAGAAAATTCAGTTTAGAACATTTTAATAGGCTTTATTTATTTCTCAACAAATAGAGAAGGATTTCCATTTACTTTTTAAAAATAACTTGAAACGAATGCTATTGAATGAAAACTATGCCATTTTCAATTTTTTCTTATCATACCTAACTCTGGTCCATAAATTGACTCATCAATAATTAAGTTAAATTTTCAAAATATATAATCAGCATAACTATTAAGAGAGAAGGCAAACTCACTCTTGCATTTCCATGTTTTTACAGCCATATAAAACGAAATTATCTACTATTAAGTTTTTTACTAGATATTAATTTTACAAAGTCTACATCTATAACAACTAAAAACGCATATGTTTTCAACTAACGGTTTGGGGACAACTGGATATTCATATTCAAAAAATTGACCTTAAAACCTCATCTTATACCACGCTCAAATTTAACTCAAAATAAGTCAGAGACTTGAATACAAGAGCTAAAACAATAAAACGTTTAGAAGACAACATAAGAGAAAAATCCTTGAGACTTAAAGCAAAGATCTCTTCGACATAACACCAAAAGCACGGCTCATAAAAAGAAAAAAATCAATAAACTGGACCTCACAAAAATGCAAAACTTTTATACTTCAAAAGATACCATTAAGAAAATGAAAAGTCAAAAAGCAGACTGGGAGAAAATATTTGCAAAACATCCAACAAGAGACTTGTCTCCGGAAGTTATAAAGAATTCTTATAACTCAACTTATGAGATGGCAAACAACCCAATCAAAAAATAAGCAAAAGATATGAATAGACATCTCACCCAAGAAGACATATGAATGGCTAATAAGCACATGAAAAGATGTTCAACATCATTAGTCATTAGGGAAACGCACATTAAAGCCACAATGAGATGCCATTTCACACCCATCAGAATGGCTATTATAAGACAGACAGTAACAAAGGTTGATGAGAATGTGGAGAATCAAGAACCCTCATATGTTGTTGGTAGGACTGTAAAATGGTACAACCACTTTGGAAAACAGTTTGCAGTTTCTCAAAAAACTAAACATAAAACTATGATACGACGTAGCAATTCTACTGCTAGGTATCTACCCAAGATACATAAAAACCTATGTCCACACAAACATTTGCACGCGAATGTTTGTGGTGGCATTGCTTGTAATAGCCACAAACTGAAAACAATGTCCATCAACTGGTACAGACAGAATGGGGCATACCCGCACAATAGATTATTATTCAGCAACAAAAAGCAACAAACTAGTGGCACATTCTATGTCATGCATAAACCTCAAAAACATTGTTAAATTAGTCAGACATGAGACACTCCATATTGAATGACCCCATTTACAAGAACTGTTCAGAGAAAGCAAGTTTATACAGACAGAAAATAGAACAGTGGTTTCCTCGGGCTGAGGGCGGGAACAAGGATTAACTGTAACGGGCATGAGGGATTCACTGTGGTGATGAAAATGTTCTAAAACTGATCTATGATGACGGCTGCACCATTTGGTAAAGTTCTAAAAATCACTGAATTGTACACTTGGAATGAGTGAATTTTAGGAAATGTAAAATATACCTCAATAAACCCGTTTTTAAAAATGCACGTACTTTTGTTTCTCGTCCCTTGAAGAACTAAATGAGTAACTTTAGATTGGAGCCACTTCCCTAACTTTCATTAAACACCTCTAACCTTGCCTGGGAAGCCACAGCCTAGCTTCACAGAGGCTTTCACCCGGTGTTAAGGACACCCCTCCAACTGGTTGCTCACTGGACAGGGGTCCTCCAGGAAAAGGACTTCTCAGAAATCAAAAAAGCTTCTGTTGGTCTATATCTGAAGAAGCCGGCGCCTGGAAGCAGCTCAAGAGTACACACAAAAGAGGTTTAAATTGTCCTCTGACAATGGGCCAACTGAGCTGACGGGAGTTTTAGTCAACATTCAGATTACAGCTGAAGAATTTAAAAAGATAAACACGTTAACACGATTTGAAAGGACATAGGGTAAGTTATATAACTTTGAGAGTGTACACGTCCAGATGGCAAAGGCACTGTTTGCTTGAGTAACTGCATAATGTCAAAGCACAAGAGTCCTCACAACTCATATGTAACGACCACTAATGTTACAAGTGTTAATCCAATCCCTGCACCTTCCTATATTCGTTCCAAACATATCCCCCTAACTATCCACTTTATTTATGAGGTCTTTCAAAAATAATCCAGGACTCCATAGCCCTCAAAGGACTTTAAAGAATTTTATAAACTTCTTAGGTCTTTACATAAACTCCACCTTATCTGTGAGGCCTTGCTTTACAACTTCATTGAAAGCTGTCAACCTCACAAAACTCCCTATGCTCCCTTCTCTCATTCATTTTCCTCAATAGCACTAAACATACCATACATTATACATAAATATTGTGATTATTGTTTGTCTTTCCCTACTAGAATATAAACTCCACAAAAGGAGGGCTTTTAATCTCATTTTGTTTCTTGCTGTATCCCCGCTGCCCAGAACAGTGGCCAGTACATCATAGGTGCTCAGTAAGTGTTTTCTGAACCTATTTAACAAGATTAAAATAGGAATTTTTAAAGGAAATAGAGGCCTCAGAATAAAATCTCCAAACTGCCTACCGAACATCTCTACAGCAAAAAGAAAAAAAAAAAGCCAACATTTTACTTATAATTCTGAAATCGCAACCACCAAAGGGAAAGTATATTTAATAAGGGGGCTCTAGCTCTGGAAAGAGGACAAAATAAATCCCACGTGACTTATTAACAACAAAAAAGGAAAGTTCAATACTTAACCAGTAAGAAGTAAAAACATTTCAAAAGCAGCCTGTTTTTCTACATCCAAAATGGGACCCTCTCACCGGGAAAACCGACCTCCGGAGAATATGCCTCAGCAGGTCTGCCTCCTGAGCCCCACGCCCTCCAAGCTGCAACAGCAAGGAACCCTCCTCCTCTGCCCACTCCCGAAGCCTCCCCAGAGCCATCCTACACCCGCCAACCAGCCTTCAGCCTCCCAGCCTCCCAGTTCTGAGCGACCCCGACAACCGCAGCTGCGCGCCAGCCCCGCGCATCCCCAGCCCCCAAACCGGCCCTCCTCTCGGCCCCGGGGCCCCCCTCGACCGTCGGCCGCCAGCCCGCGCTCGGGGGGCGCGGGAGAAGCCGGGGCAGGGACCTCCCAGCCTGGCCAGAAGGGGAGGACATTTTACACTTCAGCCTGGTTCTGCCAATTTCGGTGTGACCTTGAGCACGTTCCTCCGCCTCTGGGGTCCGCGTCTTCCCACCGTCAATGTGAGGCCAGCCCTGCCCCAGCTGCTGGGACAGTTACCCGAGGTCACAGGGAAGGCACCTGCCGGGGCGCCCGGCAGGACCGGGAACTCAGCCCCACCCCGCGGGCTCGACCCCCTGCTCTGCGGAGGGCGCGCGGCGCCAGGTCCCCGCCCCGACCCCCGACCCCTGCCCCGGGCCCGCGCCCGGGTCCCGACCCCCGCCCCGGTCCGCGCCCCCTGACCCCCGCCCCGGCCCCGCGCCCCCGGCCCCGGCCTCGCGCGGCCACCGCTCCACCTGCCGCCGGGCCGCCCGCCCTCCCCCGGGGCTCCGAGGCCCGGCCTCCGGCAAGCGGGCCGCCCGGCGTACTCAACTCTTCACTTTGCCGAAGGTGCCGACGCCCAGCGTGTCCCCCAGCACGTAGTGCCCGATCTTCACCCGCCCGTCGTGCTTCTGCTTCTCTGCCATCTTCAGCGCCCGCCGCCCGCTCGGCTGCCGCGGGCTCCCGGCGCCGCCGCCGCCTACCCACAGTGCAGCGGGCCCGGGCCGGGGGCGGGGCGCGCGCGGGCCCACCGAGGCGGCGCGCCGGGGCGGGGCCGACAGGTGTGCGCGGACGGCCGAGGGGACGCCCCTACCTGGGCGGGGCGAGGGCGGGGGGCGCTCGCGGGGGCCGTCAGGAGGGCAAGCGAAGGGAGAGGAAATATGAGGCCGAGATTTGGGGGATCTTGGCGAATGGAAGGAGGTGCGAGTCGAATTTGAAGGAGAGACACAGGCCGCCAGCGCGGGGAGGCGGGGCGCGTGAAAACCGCGGCGCGGGCGGCGCGGAGGCGCGGCGGGGGCGCGGCAGGGGGCACGGCAGGGGGCGGGCCGGGACAGCCGCGGGGGCTCCGCCGGGCGCCGGGCACGGCCACACAGAGTACATGGGCAGTTGCCCCCCTCCGCTGCTTTATCATTTTCAGTTATGTTGTCCGAGACATGGAAGACACGATCTCCTCCAGAACTCTCAATTCTGACTAATTTGCACAAAATTCTTCATCAAGTCGGTCACGATATTTGCTTGATGGTATTTTAGCATATGCTTATGTAAATATATGGTGTCGAAATAGCCTGTGATGGGGCTGCGCAAGAGGAAAATAGTGCAAGAAATGAGATGGGAAATTGAATATAGTGTGCATAGGAAGTAAAATACGTAAGGGACAACGAGAAGTGTGAAGAGCAAGGGCTATAAAGGCACAAATTAAAGAAAGGTAAAAATAAAAGTGGGGAAAAAATCCTAAGAGACTGGAAGCGTAGCACACAGGCCGAGTCTGAAGACCCACAGGAACTTAGTAGCGAAGTGATTATGCCTTCCTGCCTCCCTTCTATCCTTTCTTCCCTCTTTCCTTCCTCCCTATCTCCTTCCCTCCCTCCCTTCCTTCCTTCCGTGTGGTCTTGTTCTTCAATGTTACCTGTCTTTCAGTGCTTACAAATTATTTACTGACTGGGAATAAATGTTTAAGGATTAGTTGAACAGTTTTAGCATTGTGCATGACGATAGAGTTTCAAGACCACATTCCTCAAACAAGAAGTCTCTTATCGCACTGTTTATATGTAAAGAGAGAAAGATTGATCAGAAAGATGTAACAAAAGTTTTTCTGAGAAGTGTTAGATATACAAATGGCAAATAAACATCCATTCTTGTTTAGACACCCAAGACAATCTGACGAGAGATGATCGCACCTTATAAATGATAGATAGCACAGTTGTCGGACAGAGGGTGTTTTTGTTCATTCTTGGGATCATCTTTCTTGCTTACAAGAAGTATCGTTTAAGAATCACTCTACCTAGCTGGCAATTTGGAGAAAATAGCCAGTTATTTTTGCTGCCAACCCTCCATTTGGTTAAGGGTCACTCCTTCAGTATTCATTCAAGTGAATAAGAAAACAAAATACCTATTCTGCTTTTGACATACCACATGTATGTCTGTCTCTTGTGCTAAGATCCGGTTAAAAGATGTTGAAAAGTCTGTTAGATTGCTTTCTTGAAGCTCCATGAAGACAGACTATAGAGATTTTAAAGCATTCTGCACTGTCTTAACTATTCGTTGATAATTACAACTTAAATTATTATAGACTTCATAGCTATGATCCTTACTTAGCAACTATAATAAATAAATAAATAAATACATAAAATAAAACTACCTTGTAGCTTTATGATTATACCAAACAAGTGTATGATACTCTGGTGATTAAAAAGTTCATTTAAACACAATTATTTAATTGTCATAAAAGAAACTTATTATTATGCCCATTTTATAGATGATAAAAATTAGTTTTTCCCTCTCTGATGTGCCCAAGGCTAATCAGCTAAGTGGCAGAGTCAGAACTCAATGTCCAGTTCTGACTTGTCCTTTTGTCTCTCTACTATACCACAGCCGCTTATAAAGAAAGAACTGTAGTGCTCTAAGGACATTTAAAATGTTCACAATTAGAGCCCTAGTCTCCTATTTTTATTGTTAGGGCAGTATATACTTTAAACTCCTATTTTTAGCTGTTTTCCGACTTCTATTGAGAGGAAAGCTTGAAAGCTAAGTGGGTCGGGGGGAGGGGGTGGGGAAGGACAGCGCTGGGTGGCAGCACGCAGCCTTCAGTTGCTCTGACCGTTTCAGATACGGTTCCATATTTGCGTCACCCTACCCTGCAATGCAAACCAGACAGTTAATTGGACCAAATCTCCTGAAGAGTCATGCCCCTCAGGGGTCTCACCCACTAAAGATGTTCTGGTAAATACAGTATTCCCCATTGTGTTATTTTCAGTGATGTTTTAGTGTCCCTATGCTGTTTGGTACCAATCTCTGAGATGAGTGCCCCGGCAGCCACTCCGTTCTGAATGCCGGTCAGTTGTTACTGCTTTACCCTCCCATTGTTGGGTCTTTGGGGTGATCTTACTTCAAATATTCTAAAGTAGGGCCTGAATAAGAGAATAATGGAGTACCGCTAAACTCGAATACTAGATTCCGTTGGTCTTATCGACGACCAGGCCTTCAAGTCTTTACTCACAGTCACCTTCTCAGTGAGGCTCACCTTCTCTGACCAGCCTATTTAAAATTGCGGTTTCCTATGGATTTTATTCTTTTTCTTGCGATTGTAAATGGGATTGTATTCTTCATTTCTCTTTCTGCTAGTTCGTTGTTAGTGTAAAGAAATGAGACTGATTTTTGTATGTTGGTTTTGTACCCTGCAACTTTACTGTATTTGTTGATGATTTCTAATAGTTTTTTGGTGAATTCTTTAGAGTTTTCTCTATAGAGAATCGTGTCATCCACAAATAGTGAGTCTTACGTCTTCATTTCCAATTTGGATCTCCTTTATTTCTTTTTCTTGCCTAATTGCTCTGGCTAAAACTTCCAGTATTGTGTTGAATAGGAGTGGTAAGAGTGGGCGTCCTTCTTTTGTTCCTGTTCTCAGAGGAATGGGTTTCAGTTTTTCACTGTCAAGTCTGATGTTGGGGGCTGGTCCCGTGGCCGAGTGGTTAAGTTCACACGCTACGCGGCAGGCGGCCCAGTGTTTCATTGGTTCAGATCCAGGGCACGGACATGGCACTACTCATCAAACCACGCTGAGGCAGCATCCCACATGCCACAACTAGAAGGACCCACAACGAAGAATATACAACTATGTACTGGGGGGCTTTGGGGAGAAAAAGGAAAAAAATAAAATCTTTAAAAAAAAAAAGTGTGATGTTGACTGTGGGTTTGTCAGGTATGGCCTTTAATGCTTAGTTATTTTCCTTCTAGACCCATTTTATTGACAATTTTTGTCATAAATGGATGCTGGATCTTGTCAAATGCTTCTTCATCTCACCCACACTCCCTGCTCTGCACTCTCCACCCTCCAACCCTTCTCAAGTTTTCTCCATGGCACTTTCCTTCTAACATATTATTTAATTTATGTGTTTATTATTTTTTCGTTTTGTCTGTCTCTCCCAATTAGAATGTAAGCTCCACAAGAGAGAGGGTTTTCTCTCTATTCTGTTCACTGATGTGTTCTGAGCTCCCAGAACAGTGCCTAGCAAATTAAAGGGACTCAAGTGGATTCAGGTTGTGTGGCACCTGAAGTTTTCACGATGTGGGGGACCTCTTTAAGGAAAAAAAATACAAAATTGGTTATGAAAGTGTATATTTATTTGAAGTGAAGAAACAGAACTATCTACAGATTTTTTGAAGCTGACAAATAACACAAACATCCCTAAATCCAGAAAAAAACCATGATATTTTTATAAGTTAACTATCCCACATACGTTTATAATACTTGTTTTCTACATTTTTTAGCTGCATATTCTTTGATTGCCTCTTCATATTTTATAATTTTTTTTGTAGAGACAATAGAAAGATAATTCTGTCCTTTCTCTAACATGATTGATCAAGTTTTTGATTACATGTTTCTCTTTAGAGTTCTCATAGCACTTTTTTCATATAGCTAATGTAACATCTACCAATTCTGTTATATACATGAATTTCATATACATTTCACATATAAATGAATATTTCATATATATATATATATATATATATGAAAATGACCTACCCCATCTGCTGTTCCTAGGGCCTAATGTAACCTGGTACCATCATTCCAGAAATATTTGTTGAATTGAAATAAAGAAAATGGTTACTAAGCTATGAAATCAAGGAACAAGAATACAGGGAAGAGCACTTAAGAAGTCAAATTTAATAGCAGCTTCATTTTATTCATTCACATGTTAAAAAAAAAGCAAAATTTTCTCTCTGGGTGTTGTAGTTATTAGTGAGGTTGGACATAGGCATAAGCCAGGACATATAGGACCTTATAGATTCATGATAAAGTGCTCCTCTTATTGTTTTCCAGTTTAAAATAAAAAGTAAGTTGGACACTTGATTAATGAAGTGTGCTGATGGTGTTTTATAGGCAGTACAAGTTCAATAGTCACTTCTCTTTTTATTCTTATTATGAAAATTTCAAACAGACACCAAAGTAAGGTAATTTAACCAACCCCCATCCTTAATGATTATCAACATCGTTAACATTTACCAATCTATCCTTCCCCAAAATTTATTTGTTTCTTGAGGTGTTTTAAAGCAAATAACCAGATAGATTATTTCACTGGGAAATACTTCAGTGTCTAGCTCTAACAGATAAGGACTTCTTTGTGGTATAACCATACTACCACTGTCACATCTAACAAAATTAACAATACTTCCTTACCGCTGTGGAATATCCACTCTGTGTTCAATTTCCCTTGATAGTATCAAGAATGTGGTTTTACATTAGGTTCATTCTAATCAAGATTTTAGAAAGTCTACAGTTAGCATTTTGTTGATATGGATCTTATGTCTCTTTTAATCAATAACGATTTTCCTTCACCCTCTTTTTATTTATTTATGTATGTATGTATGTATGTATGTATGTATTTATTTATTTATTTATTTATTTTTGAGGAAGATTAGCCCTGAGCTAACATCTGCCACCAATCCTCCTCTTTTTGCTGAGGAAGGTTGGTCCTGAGGTAACATCTGTGCCCACCTTCCTCTGTTTTATATGTGGGAATGCCTGCCACAGCATGACTTGATAAGCGGTGTGCAGGTTCCAAACCAGCGAACCCCAGGCCAGCAAAGTGGAGCGTGTGAAATTAACCATGAAATTAAGGGGCTGCCGGGCCAGCCCCTTCCCCCTCTTTGTTAAAATGTCATTTATTTGTTGAAAATTGGATCATTTTACCTGTTGAATATCCTAAACCCTGTTGGATTTAGCTCAATAATTACTCTTGATCAGAAGAGGTAAGATGGTGTTGTAGACAAAACAGAGTATCTAGAAAAAAATCCCGAGTTCGTGTCCCAGCTTAGCCACTTAGCAGTATGTTCTTAAACAGATCATCTCACATTTCATTGGTAAAACTCGTAGTGTTGACCTGATTATATTTAAAGTTCTCTTCGGTTATTAGGAAATTCAGCTCCCAAATCCCAGTCCCGTTTTAGGGTGAAGCTACCATGGAAAAAGACAGGGAGATTGCTATAAAGCACTGTAGGCTATAGGCCGGGACATCTCAACAAACAGTTTGATCTGGGTATACTGTTTTCCCTGCACACATTTTACCTCTTGACATTTATTATTATTGGTTTGTAAGGTTGAGAGAATAATATTACCTCTCCCAACCCCCTTCTAGATGATAAGTAGATGCAATATGTGTGACAATACTTAAAACCCTTTCAAGGAAGTGTAACATACAACTTTGAGATGTTATTTTTAGCAGGTACCCTAGCAACAAATATTAAACCTAATGGAATCCATTTCCATTTTGTGGCTGAGTACATTTCTAAATTGCTTCAATATGAGTCAACATTGTAATTTTCAGTGTAGCTGAGAAAAAAATAAAACATTTTGGCTCAGATTTCCTCCATGAGCAGATGCATTAATTGGAATAACAAAGGTTGTTTGCTTTGCTGTATAAACATTATGGATCTTACAGTATTTTAGAATCTTGGTCTCATGTGTGTGTTGACGGCTTGTCTGAAGAAAGCTCAAACACGGTTTTGGATCAGTTAAATCAGTTATTTCCCCACTGGCAGGGATTCAGGGCCCCTCTCTACTGAACACTTTTCAATTGGTGAGGTTTGAATAAGGAGAAACCAATGTCACCTTGAGTTGCTTATCTTCTTTGTTATGGCTGTACTTTGGAATTAAAACAACTCTCGGCAAAACTATACAGTATATATATTATTTGAAGTTTTTTAAAATATACTTTTGGTGACCTCAAGTCAGTGTTAATGCTTTGGCTTGTCGGCTCAATTCTGTTAACATTAAACAAAGCTTTGATGTGATTAATTAGTGTGAAGTGAAGATCAATTAGATAATTTCAAAATTTCCAAATGCTATGTAAATAATAAACTAATTCTCCCTCCAAGACTAAAAGCCTTAAAAAAATAGCCAAAGAATCCAATTTCTTTCTTTAATTAGAATGTGGGCTTGCACTGGGCACCCTTAAGTGCTCTTAACTCTGAGGTTCTGATTCTATGAAATTAAATGTGTTAATAATTTTTTTGAAGTATTCATTAATGAGCTTTTCATCCGTGGTTTTAAAATATTGAAATGTTTTTAAAAGTGGTAGCAAACTAGTTATTCCATCGATTAAAGATTCCCAGATTCTTTTGAGCATATCATTCCTTGTTCTAAATATACTCATTCATTAAACAAAGAAGTATTGAATGCCAACTGAGTGCTAGACACTCCTCTAGGCACTGAAGATATAAGAGTACCATGTCTGTCTTGGTTACCACTCATAATGCTACCATTTACTAAAGAAAAAATTATTCATGACAATTTTTTTTTCCCCTGAGGAAGATTTGCCCTGAGCTAACATCCACTGCCAATCTTCCTCTTTGCTTGAGGAAGATTCACCCTGGGCTAACATCTGTGCCAGTCTTCCTCTATTTTGTATGTGGGTCACCACCACAGCAAGGCCACCAATGAGTGGTGTAAGGTCCACACCTCAGAAGTGACCCAGGCCACTGAAGGAGAGTGCTTCAAACTTAACCACTAGGCCACAGGGCCGACCCCTATTCATGCCAATTTTAAGGAAGGTAAGGCATACTTTATTCAGGACTATTTCTATACATATATGGACTACTGCAACAGGGTTTTGCAGTAGAGGAGAGAGATTGAGCTCAACTCCAATACAAAAAGGAAAGTGGGGATTTATAGCCAAGGAGCAGGGTGAGAGGATTGGTGAATGGAAAATTACTAAGAGCATAGGGTAATTCTTTGCTAAACTGACCTAACAGGAGACTTGCTGCAGGCAGGCTGAGGTGATGGCAAAGATGAGGAAATTTTGCTGGATATCAAGGTGATTATTCCAGCTAAACTGACTTAGTAGGATTCTTGATAAAACTGGGCTCTTGAGGACATGCCCTGGAATGGGGCCTAGTTGGGCTCAGAAGAGCCTGATAAGAGTTAGGTCAAGAAGAAAGTCTTTGTCACCTTCTAATGGAAAAGCCAGACAATAAACAATCAAACATATAATATAATCTAATGTTAGTAACAGGTGCTGTAAAGAAAAATAACCCAAGTAAATGGATACAGAGGTGAAAGTGGGGGAGAGGGGAGGGTTGAATAGGCCTTTTATATAGGTCGTCAGAGAAAGTCTTTCTGAGAATGTAGCATTTGAGCACGAGACCTGACAATGACTTGGAGGAAGGAGCCATTGAAATGTCTGGGATAAGAACGTTCTAGACAGAAAGAGAAAGTACAAAGTCCCACAGGCAGTACAAATAGCATCTTGGAGGAACAGCAGGAAGGCCACTGTGTCCAGAGTGGAGAGTACCAGGATGAGAACGGAGGTGTTTGCAGTTAGAATGCCTGGAGCCAGATCCTATCAGTAGGCTATGTTAAAAGCTCGGGATTTTTTAAAAGTGTGATCACATATTTTTGGAGGATTTTTGAACAAGAGAGTGATGTGATATGAATTATAGACTTAAAGGATCTCTCTAGATTGCTGTGTAGCAAAGTCTATGGGGACTAGAGTGGACACAAAGAAACTCACTAAGGCCGCACTGTAGTAGACAAGAGGAACACTGGTAGTAGCCTACACCAAGGTGGTAGCAGTGAGGATGGTGAAAGGCATTCAGATTTGGCACATATTTTGATGTTAACACCAAGAGGGTTTGCCAATGGTTGAATGAGAAGCGTGAAAAGAATCATAAAGGAGAAATTGAAGACTTACATTTTTTGGACTATAAAACTAGATAAGCAAGGGAGCCACAGACTGAAATTTAAAAGACTTCATGAGAAATAAATTGGGAGGAAGAGGAGGCTAAGGGACGAAATTCTGTTTCGAAGGTGGTAAGTTTGAGATGTTTAGCAGAAATTCAAAAGGACATGTCAAGTAGGTAGTTGACCACAAGAGTGTGAACTTCAGGGGGGAGGTCCTGACTGAAAATGTAAGTTTAAAAATCATGAGCATTTACACATACGATAGGACTGGAGATCCCTTAGGAAGTGAATATAAACAACAAAAGGAAGAGATTCTCACAGTGAGATATCCCAGATTTAGAGATCTGTGAAAGGAAGAGGAGTTAGCAAAAGATACTGAAAAGGAGTATCCACTAAGGCAGAAGGAAGTAAGTATTATCATCTATTTCAAGACGCTATTATCAACCATGTCTAATGCCATGAAAAGGTCAAGTGAGATGAGGATGAAGAGTTCACTATTGGATTTGATGACCTTGACAAATGACTTTGGAGTGAAGGAGATAGAAGTCGGAACAGAGTACGTCTATGAGAAAATTGCAATGAAGAAATAGAGAAGGTGATTCTGTACAATTCTTTTCATATTTGCTATGAAAGGGAGCAGGGAAGTTTTTGAGTTTTGCTATGAAGGGGGCAGTAGCAACTGGGGGATGTGGAGACAAGGGTGGATTTTTTTGGATAAGGAAATATGCAACCTGCTTGTAAGTTGATGGGAAAAGAGTAGAAGAGGAAAAAAATGATAGTGTAGGATAGAATGAATAATGGTAAAACATTTAGCAGTGAATCCCAATTGGCAGTCTGTCAAGACCTCACATACCTGCTTTCAAGAGACTCATAGTCTGATGGAAAACATATACATTTAAATGAATAAACTTCAAAGTTTATTAATAAGAAGTGATATGCGATAAGTGATATGACAAAGTTGTGGATAGGACTGATTGAAGAGTGTGGAGCACTAAGTTAGAAAGCTCTTTTATTTGACCAGCAGAAGAATGATGAGAACGAGAACCACTGGCAGTTCCAGTAGGGAGGGGGGGAAAGGATGGATTTGAGAGATATTTAAGAGAAAGAACGACTAGGATTTAGTGACTGCTTGTTTATGAATTAGGAGAGAAATGAAGCAATTTTGGATGACTTCCAGATTTCTGGCATGGTTTTGTGGATGGATGAATCCTCCAAAAACAGTTATTCACCTGTCACTTCCTTCCTTACAAATGTTCAAAGACTTTATATTGCCTAAAGATTAATGTTTAGAACTCTGTCGTCTGGAATTCATGGCCCCCACAGTCTGCCCTTACCTGAGGCACTCTGGAACTCAAGGACTTGGTGGAATCCGGTTTGAAAGTCTTTGACTCTGCATTCAAGGTCCTCTTTAATCTGGTCCCTGCTAACCTAATTTCTTATCTCATCTGCTTTAGCCAGAGCTCTAGTCCTATCAGATTTCTTTGCATTCTGTGCACACACCAAGCTGCGGTGGGCCGGTGCACCTGTGCTTGCACTGTTCTCATTGTGTGGAACGCTTCAGCCCTTGGGACTCCCAGTTGCAGTCTGCCTAACAAATACCTCCACATGTTTCAAAATTCACCTCCTCTTTGCGGCCTTTCCTCAACCTCCTGGATACATTTGACCACCCCGTCTTTAATAACACCATGTACTGTATACTTAATTAAACCCATCATTGTACTTATCTATTTATGTGTCTTGTCCATCATTTGACTATTAATCCCTTGAAGGCAAGCACTGTGAACATAGTAGGCACTTAATACATGTTAGTCGAATGAATGAGTAAGAAACAAATGAAATCTCAGTTCAGGAATAACTTTATCTTAATTTTCCTATCCCCTCCCAGGCAGCACTAAAGGCTTCTTCCTGTTTATTCCTGTAAGGTCCTAGATCACTTCTGTTCTAGCACTATTTTGTGCTATAACACTGCGTTTGTTCTATGACATTGCTTTTTCTCCCTTTTTTGGTGTAAATGTCCCCTGCCTGAAATGTTCAAGGGCATGGATTTTATCCTGTTTATCTTTGTATACCAAGCACCTAGGTTCTCAATAAATGTTTTAAGAATGTATTGTTTAATCATTCAAGAGCCATCTTACCTTTTAAAGTCTTATATCATGTAATCATGCCCATCTTTTTCCACCTTCACAAAGAATTCCCTAATCACTCTTGGCTAGAATTAATCTTTTACTCTGGCATTCTATTAAGCCGTAGCTGTCTCTCTCTCGTGTAATTATCACTTTCTGGGACAGTTATTGATATAGAGTGACTACAAAGCCTAAGAACAAGAACACTTTTGTTTTTCATCATATTCCCAGAGGGTTGTGATTCTCAACTCTTCTTTTCTGTGTACTGCTGCACTTGAGTAGTGCACACCTTGCCAATGCCTAGAGCAGCTGGCATAGTCCTGCCCTTTCCCGTTGGAGAGAGCTATGAAACTGACGCTCTTCAGTCTGATATGATTTATCTTGTTAAAATAAACCATTAATAAGCTAGTACAGTTACACTATCACTAGTAACTATGACAACGTCTTCCTCCACTGAGCCTTTTAGATGTTAGTATTCTTTAAATATTCGATGAATGAATAAAGGAAGGAAGGAGTACTATTTCCACTACCAAATTCAGAGGGAATTCAGATTTTGTGTTTTGTACATAATTAGTCCACTCATTTAATCTATTACTGTTCAAAGCCAGAAATAATATATTTGTATGGGTTTGAGGAAGACAATATCGTCCTTCATAAACTAAATTCTAAACAAAGTAATAGTTTTACTTTAAAAAATTATGCTTCTTTCCCCAGGCCATGCTAGTTTTGGAAACAAATAGAAATGTTGCAGGAACTGAATTTTCCCTGAGGTTTTATTAAGTTCTGACCTCTCTGATCTCTGTGGAACCCAAGGGACCCATGCTTATTCTGTTTCCCAGTGTTCCTCAGCACTGCTTGTCCATCTGGTGCCCTCTGCTGCCATCATAATCCTCAAAATGGAAGAGAAGTTTCTTGTTTGTTTTCTTCTCCCAGTGACTACAACTCTTTAACAATCGAAAAGTTGATTTTATTCTTTTAGTTTACAGCCCCTTGCAATGCAGAACTTGAAACAAATTTCTCAGGAAAAGGACTGAGCGACACGTGCAGGATGTCATCCACATACCATCGTTAGCGATTCCTGCGAACCATGACTGAGTAGGCAAGGCTAGCGTCCCTGTCTTTCTGCTTCCTTCGACCACTTGGGAAATTCTGACCTACTCAGTAATGTCTTCCACTTTCCCGGAGATTGGAGGCAGCTTTTATTTCCCCCACTTTGCTTTTCCTCTTTGTGCCATCATCTTAATGCCCCAGAAAGCTTCTCCTATTACTGGGAAAAAGGGAGAATGGAAAACAAACCATATTGGGAGAAGATCCCCAACAAATTTGACACTTTGGTCCCTTTGCCAGAATTCAGAAAGCTAGCATGTGGTTGGCCTCCTCCATTGAGGATCCACCTGCTACCTCCCATGGAGTACGTAATAAAGCGTGAGGAATCTTAGGCCTACGGACACAGATTCAGGAAATGCTAACAATTATAATGAGTAATGAGAAACTTATCACAGTGTCTCTCCTGAGATTTTCCAGGAAAAAAACTAAAGGTCAAAGCTATCTTTAACTATATTCTCAGAAATGGGGCTTTAAATTTTTCCTCATGAGGAATAAAAAGAAATCACCTTAAGTATCTCCCTCTACTTTTTTAAAATGGATATTTCAGGGGCTGGCCCTGTGGCCTAGTGGTTAAGTTTGGCATACTCTGCTTTGGCAGCCCAGGTTCAGTTCCCAGGCACGGAACTACACCACTCATCTGTGGCCATGCTGTGGTGGCGACCCACATACAACATAGAGGAAGATTGGCACAGACGTTAGCTCAGGGTGAATCTTCCTCAGCAGGAAAAAAAAGTATATTTCAAGCCTTTTATAATCTTTTTCAAACGTTGTTTGGGGAACAATAAAAAAATAAATTTGGAGGCATTCTTTTTTTTTTAACTGATTCTAATTCACTTTTATAAAACTTTACTTTTAATATGGCTTTTTTCAGTTAACAATTGTTTTGCTTACTATAAAGTTGAATCATTAAAGGAATTCTTTTGGTAAGCTAAATGCTAATTTTTTTAAGTGTAATTCAAGCCTCAAAAATTTTTTAGTGCCTACCATGCTAGATACAAAAGAAGGATCTCATAGCAGAGCCCTTATAGCTGTTACCTTCTCAAGGAGAAGACTTGGGCCCAGGAAGCAATTCAAAAACAAGTTACTTATTTTTTAACTCATGGATTAAAATGGCACCTCATTATATTTCTTTCACCAAACTCTCTTTACACAGGAAAGAAGTAACTTGATTTTTGTTACCTATTTCCATTGCATATGACATAAACACCCTCAGAAACATAGATGTGTAAGAGTGTGATTATATATGCTTTCTGCCCTTTTCTTCACTCCCCTGTTCTAAAAATCTAATGGTATCCTTATGATGCCCAGGGGGCAAAAGCGGAATCGTGTGGTGATTGCTTAATGAAAACAGCCAGAAAGGCAAGGGAGATTTCTTCTTTTATTTTTTTTGAGACAGAATTGATCAAACCTGTCTTTAATACATCTCATGTTTCTAAGTCCCAACATTGACTATGTTTCTTGAATCGAAAACTCCAAGCTGAGTTTTCTCTCTGGAAAGGCGCCCTGTTAATTCTCACCAGCTGTTCCTTACTTTGCCTCTTAATGTGCAGGTTAACTCTGTTCCACATTTTTGACGTTTACTCCTGTTTTCCACCCCTGCTGCATCCAAAGTCTGAATGTCTTAACAACATCTTGCTCATCCCCACCAGTCCAAAATTCATTCTGTAAAATTTGGATACGTCCTAGCAAACTTCAGGTTTTCACCTGAAAAGGGTTGCCATAGCATCAAATAAAGCAAGGAGGTGCCACTCTGGCAAGTTTCTTGTCACACCAAGTAACCCCCAACCTTGTTACCCACGAGAATTTATCAACATTGGAAAGCAATTGCTCTTTCCTCTTCTTCACGAAAGAGGGTGCCATAAACACTTACTCTGGAGCTCGATTTAAAGAGTCAAGCCTACGACAGGTATGGGATGAGGAGATGTTTGGTTTGTCGCAGAAGGAATGAATAGGTTTTATAAATTAGAGAAATGAATTCTTTCTGTACCTTATTTCCTGCTCAATAAATGGAGCATTTCTGTGGAAATAAGCCAAAGGTTTTATGAACAGCTCCTTACTTTTGCCCATCAGTCAGGAACATTTTTCAAATATAAATTAAAAAATAAATCCCTACCCAAATGTGTGTGTCATCACTCCATGGCTGTCAGGGGCCGTCTATTATAGCTTCCTGTCACGGGTCTTAACTGAGTTTGGATCTGAGCGAATCCTCAGAACACAGTCAATCATCAGATAAAAACAAATATTGGATTGCAAATACTTCTCAGCATTAAGCAAAGAATTCTGAGGTTTCAAACGTTAACTATTTTTCATCACTGTACTGTTTCTGCCACGCTATGTCTAAGTTCCTAAATTAAAATCTTCTGAATATTCAAATATGATATTTCTTGAGGCAAGCTGGCTTTGCTGTGTGATTTTGGATAACTCATTTAGTCTATAAACTGTTATCACATTTTAACTTATAAGAAAAAAAAGCCAGGAGGCAAGCCCAGTGGCTTAGTGGTTAAGTCGGGCATGTTCTGCTTCAGCAGCCTGGGGTTTGCAGGTTTGGATCCCGGGCTCAGACCTGCAGCACTCGTCACCCATGCTGTGGCGACAGCTCACATACAAAATACAGGAAGGTTGGCACAGATGTTAGTTCAAGGCTAATCTTCCTCAAGCAAAAAAAAGGAAGATTGGTAACAGCTGTTAGCTCACGGTGAATCTTCCTCAGCAAAGAAAAAAGAAAGAAAAAAAAACCCAAGTTAACTTGAACTAAGAAACCATACCCATTTAGTCCTCAAAAGCTTTGTCACGAGCAGTTAATTTTCCTGTAATAAGATGATATGCATATGTAAAAATCATGAGCAAATTCTGTTTCCTTTTGCGTAGGTACATTAAAAGAATTTTTTCTACTCTTGTCACATACGTAGTCTATCTAAAACCAGGTACAGAACTGGAAAGTCGTGGTTTGGGGAAGCAGGAGGCGTTGTAGAGATGATATTTCTCTATTATTTCCGGATGATTTGCAAAGATGCAATTTTGCGTGGACTTCATTTTAAATACTTCATGACTTCAGAGTGAAGTTTAAATCGTGAAAAATACACAGTTGATCCAAGTGAGTTTAAGATAGTTTTATAGAAATTGAAAGGTTTATTATATGTGTTGAATGGGAATAGAAACCAGCGTGCATTCTACTATTTCCATTTTCACCTTTTTGAATTTCATCAGCTTCCTCGTTCCTTTATATTGTTGTCTGCTATTTACCGTGAAGGCACTGTACTATACAACCTAGCTGAAATATTTTTGACTGTGCTAGGACGGGAGTAGTCCTCCTGACAGGCTCATAACTACATCATGTGACTCACTGAAGCTTTTTCTAGAAGGCAAATCACAAAAGAAATAAAAATATGGAAAGAACCCAGTTCAAGAACCGATTTTCATCAGTAGTACAGAAAATGGATGGTAAATACCAGAAAGATATTCCCTAAATGTACAAAAACTATTTGCACAGATCTCTTTTTCTCTCTCCCTCACATACACACACTCACACACTCACAGGAGTGCACGTATGTGCACAAAACTTATCTGCAGGAAAATACCTGAGGTATATCAAACTAAATGTGTTCAACTTATTTTATTTAAAATAAAATAACCTCACTGAGGGAAGGAAAAGTGAAAAGTCTCAGGTAGAAAAAGAAAATAGCAGGAGAAAAGCAAATATGTTGGTTCTCTCATGTTATAAATTATAATAATTTCAGCACTGAAAAGAACCAATAAGAAAAACATATTCTGGATTATGTATACATGGATTCATTTAGTCATTCAACAAACATTCACCAAGTGCTTACCGTATGCCAGAGATTTTACTAGGCCTTGAATATCGAAGATAGTAGATAATGTTCTTATCTTCAAAAATGAACAATCAGAAAGCATAGTAATAAGTAAAATGAAAGACGTAAGCACAGGTGCTGAGGAAGCCCCAAAGAGGAATGAATATGTTTTGTTTTGTACTTTCCTAGATTTAATTAATGTATCAGATTTCTTTCTTGAAACTTCCATTCTGGCTCTCAAGCAATCATGTCCTTTGGAAGTAGTTGTCCAAAGAAATATTAAAATTTTACTTAAATTTGTGACATTTTAATATTTAACTCTTTTTGTAACTGAGAGACATAATAGCCTTTTAATCTGTAGTCATAATAGATTATATTACTTTCCACCTAATATTTACTCTCCTAACCCCTCAGCCCCAATGGAGGAATATAGTTCCCCACGGCATTGACAAGGGGCTTGGCCACGAGACTTGCTTTGGTAGATGGGGTGTGAGCAGATGTGACACGGACCCGTTCTTGCAAAGGCGTTGAATCTGCCTGCGGGGTTTGGCTTGGCCTCCTGAGCTTCTGGCCTCTGCCGAAAGAGGAGCTCTCAGATAGCCCCGTCCTGAAAAACATCCAGAGCCCGGCAAAGCTGTAGGCAGCTCACAAGCCCGTGTGCATGAAGTAAATCTTTATTAGTATAAGCCACTGACGTTTCAGAGTTGTTTGTACTGCAGCAAAGAGTGATTAATACAAAAGTCAACCTTAGACGCACACTTGTGTGAAAAACCGTAAGCAATATAAACAAAAGGCAGGATATTTGAAGTGACTTTCAAAACAAAAAGGAAGCTAACGTTATACACAGATTGTACAATATGCTCCATTTCTATCATCCTTAACACAACGTCTACCTTTTAGTATAAAAGTGCATGCATGGGGTACAAATATTTAGGAGCGAGGCACTGACCTCCAGATATGTCTATGTGTCTGTATGTTTGTATTAATAATGAATAGTTGTGTATCTGTCATGATTCCCCTGGTAGTATAAAATTCAAAAGGACAGTGATTCATTTTTATAATAAAATCTATTGCCATTCATCTAATTCAATGCAGAAAATTACAAGCAAAAAAAGAGTTTTATCCTAATAAAATAGAACTTGAGGCTTATTAAATGCTTCAGACAGTTTTCACTATCCACCAAGGACCACAGGAAACAAAATAAAGGAAACAAACCATGTTGTATGATTACAACGTTATATAACTGAACACCCAGATGTGTGTGGGGATAAAAACAAAACCAATAATAATACCAAACATTATTCATCTCCTCGTTTGTAGCAGGGTTCTGGTTCCAACGCTAAGAAAGATTTCTTGTTCAATGCTGTGCATTAGCAGTAGATCACCAGATTTTAAAATCATCTATGCTTAACACTCATCTTGTTTATATTCTGCTCTTCTCACTACACGGTATTTACATATTATAGTTATTTGGCTATCTCAAAGCAAACTCCCTGTTCCAAAATTAATTACAATGTTGAATATTTGTCTGTGCAAGTGGAGAGAATGTAACCATATAAAACATTATGATATTATGCCATTTCCAGTGGACTTTTATGTACTCTAAAATCATGTAAGAAAGGTTTTTTGGGGGGGGCGGTGAAGAAGATTGGCCGTGAGCTCACATCTGTTGCCGATCTTCCTCTTTTTGCTTGAGGAAGATTGTTGCTGAGCTAACATCCATGCCCATCTTCCTCTATTTTGTATGTGGGATGCCACCACAGCATGGCTTGATGAGCAGTGCAGAGGTCCGTGCCCAGGATCTGAACCTGCAAACCCCGGGCTGCCAAAGCGAAGCATGCAAACTTAACCACTATACCACCAGGCCAGCCCCTAGAAAGCATATTTTTATAAATTGAGAAATGTTTTATAAGCACCAGTGGGATATAAACTCCCTTCACAAAGACATATATTGGCTCATTCCTGAACGATCTGGTATTTTTCATCTAAATAAAAATTATTTTTACAGCAGTTTTTCATTGTACCCTGCAGATGTATTAGCGTGTTTTTATCATGTTGACATCTTATTATAAACAAATCCATTTTATGTTAAACTTATGGTGTTCCTCCCACACTTATATTCAGATGAAGTGAGGGACTAGTTTGCATTGAAAGAAGAGTCGGTGGCAGGGCCCCCAGGACTCCCTGTAGACCTTTGCCAGCTTGAGGCTGAGTTTTCTGAGGGGAGGTGTTGGCAGAGAGATACAATCATCCGAAATATACACAAAAGTGTTTTCCCAAAGTTCCTTGAATCAAAAAGACAAAATACGTTTGGGATAAACTGCACGGATTCATTTGAATTCTTTTGCCTATTCCGAGTGAACCCACAGCCAAACAAATGAAGCTTGTGGTTGCACAGCTGGAGACTTACTACTTCTTCATTTCATAAAAATAAAACCACAGGCGATTGTGTCCCAGTTGGTCTGAATTAGTAGGTATAGCAGATAGGTAACAAATTCCTTCCTCCACTTTCTCTAGGTACTGTACAGAAGCTTCTGTCATGAATCTGTCAGACACTGAATGTAGGAGACTGGATATTAAGGCTGAAAATAACTTTTTGAGAAGTCATTTTGCCCATTCATCCCTTGATTTTTTTCCTTTGTCCCTCTCTTCATTTATTCATTCATTCACTTAACAATAAATATTTATTGAGCTCTTCCTGTGAAGTAGGCACTGTGCTAAGTTTCGGGAATACAGCAGTAGATAAATAAACACAGGAGGGGCTCAAAAGACAATTTCAGATCCTTCTCAAATTCATTCATCCATTTATTCATATTTATTTCCAACACAAAGTACAATGAAAAGGGTCAAACAAACACGGATTTAATTTGCCCTTAACAGCTGGGTGATCTCAGAGATGTTGTTTAAAATCTCAGAGCCTCTGCTTTCATATCTGCTATCTACCTCAAAGAATGATAGAGTGGATTACAAAACGTAACATACAAAACTGCTTGACATCCTGTTCTACCCACCCCACCTCAAGTCTCACCTCTTCCCCACGTTAAGTCCTAGGGACACAAAATGGATGGGTGCGTTTCCTAGCACTGGTCTTAGTTGTAGCTTAGAACATAGAGAAATACAAAATGTGGTCCCTTCCTTCTGCAAATTAAATTTAGAGTAATAATGAGTAATATTTGATATATAGCAAGCATTATTCTAAGCAACAACATGGACGAACTCACTTTCTTTGCAATAATCTGTGAGATAGAAATTATATGCACCCTGCTTTCTAGGTAAGGAAACTGAGGCACAGAAAGATTAGGTAACTTGGCCAAAGTGTCAGAGCTAGTGAGTAGCAAGGTGGGATTCAAACCCAGGCTGAGTGTGCCTAGAATCTGTGTTCTTAACCATTGTACAACACTGCCTCTCAAGAGAAGGATACTAATATAAGAAAACAGACGATAACTATCTAATGAGTGGTCTAAGCAGTAAGTGAATGAGGGGAGAGAAATCAGGGGCTTCTGATCCAGACCTTAAAAAATTGATCACTGGGGTTTTTTGTTTGTGTGCTTGTTTTTGCTGAGGAAGATTAGCCTTGAACTTACATCTGTTGGCAATCTCCATTTTTTATTGCTTGAGGAAGATTAGCCCTGAGCTACCATCTGTGCCATTCTCCCTCTACTTTATATGTGGCTCATCGCCATAGCATGGCTGGTGAGTGGTGTAGGTCTGCACCTGGGATCTGAACCTGCGAACCTGGGCCACTGAAGCAGAGCGCACCAAACCCAACCACTAAGCCATGGGCCAGCCCCTTGATAACATTTTAATAGGAAGAAACGTGAATAATGACAAAAGGAAATGCTACAGGCATTTTAGGAAGGTTTTATATGATCTCTCTCTAGATGATTCTTCTGTATAGCTAACACAAATCTATTATGGGGGAGTATAAACCATTCTACTTAGTGGAGACGGGAAACAGATGTTTAGAAAAATAACAAAATTTTTATTGTTTCTGATTTATAAAAGTAATACACACTAATCATAGAAAAACTAATAAAAATGGCAAAGAACGAAGAAAAGCACTTTAAAAATTACTCTTAGTTTCATCAACTCAAAAGATAATCACTTTAATATTTAGGATAGTATTTGATAGTTAGGAACTTTAATATTTAAGATTAAACAGAATTTAATATTCTGTTTTCTATGGATAGTGTATCAAATGTATTTTTACATAAAAATAGGCAGGGTACCCATACGCAGTTTTCAATCCTGCTCTTTTCACCTAGTATTTTATCCCGAGCAACAAATGTTCTTTTTCACGATGCCCAGCAGTCCCCGTCCTCCCTCCCTGCTTTACCATCTCCATCCCACTTACCACCGTTCACAGACTGCACGTTTTTAACTTCTTTAGTTTGTTTCTTCTAGCTCCTATTCCGTCCCTCCCCCACGACACACACACACCCCCGACACGCACACACACACTAGAAAGTAATCTGCATGCGGGAAGAACATATTTATTTCTCTCTCTGCAGTGTCCCCAGAGCCCATCAGAGCACCTGGCACACAGTGGGTGCTCTCCTTGTTGAATGAGTGTGTCAAGGAGGTAGGTATAATAACACTATCTTAGGAGGTGATTCCTTTATTTAAAAGTTGGTTGGATAATGTAACTACAAAAACACATATTTATGCGCAATACATGGTCGGCCATTCTTCTCACTTATATTAGGTATCCATTGTTGGTTATTTGGTTTTACATACGTAGGCAATGGAATGAACAATTCCTCATGAATAACAAATTAGACAGTTGCAGCTTGCACATAATTCTGTTCTCATAAGGAAGTCTCAAAACTCTTTTTTCCAGACTTTTCTCTTATATCATCTTCTTTGTCCTTTTTGTTGTGCCTCATACATTCCCTATAATCCTGTGTTCCTAACTTCACTGTTTTATAAAACTTTGTGTTTGTTTCCATTGATAGTCTGCAATGTCATGCATACATAGTTTCTCTTTGAACTTAGTTTCACTTTCACTGATTTTTTTTTTTTTTTTAAAGATTGGCACCTGAGAAACAGCTATTGCCAATGTTCTTTTTCTTCTTCTTCTTCTCCTCCTCCCCAAAGCCCCCCAGTACATAGTTGTATATGCTAGTTGTGAGTGCCTCTGGTTGTGCCATGCGGCATGCCGCCTCAGCACGGCCTGATGAGTGGTGCCATGTCCACGCCCAGGATCCAAACCGGTGAAACCCTGGGCTGCGGAAGCAGAGCACAAGAACTTAACCACTGGGCCACAGGGCCGGCTCCTGATTGAAATTTTGTTGGTTTGTTCAGCTAGCCAGGTCTTGTAACACATACCTATAGCCTCAATTAAATTAATCAGTTCCCTCCGTTATCCAGATGTTAGGGGGTCAGGCATGGGCCATCTGAACTCCCATCTTTCTATCTAATTAAAACCTGGGTCGTTGGATATCTTGATATTAATAGTCTTTTCTCTCTTTTTTGTCAGTAAAGATTGTTTTTTCCTGCTCTTTTACATAGGTACATAGCAAGATATATGCAACGTTGACGTTTTTAACAATACTAGAAAGATTGTTAAAACGAGACAATGTGCGTGAAAGTTGTTGGTCAGCTCTCACACAGCACAAACACTATCCTGACGCAATCTCCATTGACTCGGGTCACCTCAGACTGCACAGTGCGTCGCACACACTGTTCTCTGTGTGAAGATCCTTCACACTCTAGACGACCATCACCAAATGGCCATTCTAATTTCCAGGCTGAATAGCCTAGTTTGTTTAAAATGTCCCCCTACAAAATCTCTTTCTCAGACTCTTGATGATCTTCGTGTTTTGTGACTTTTCTCTCATCTATCATCCATCCTATCTTTGTTAGCCTCAGGATCTTATGAGTGAACCTCGCTTTATGAAATACAGCTATGTGAAAACAGAATTTGTTATAAACTGTGTCATATTACAGATGCACTAAGAATGCTAAAGTTACTTAAAGACCATCTCTAGAGGGAAGGGAAAGTTCGAAAGGGACTTATGTTTCCGAGCCCCTGCTCCACTGCTCATCTGGAATGTGACCTTGCCACTTAGCTTCTCGAAGCCCTAGTTTCACCACCACCCCTCCTGCAGGGGTCTCAATGGTTGGAGTGTTGGCACATCAGAAAAGGTGTGGGAGGGTTTTCAGTCCTGACAGTGACTGGGGTGGCTCTTGCTGGTTAGTGGGGGCAGGGACATAAATATCCTGCAGTGCCTGGGGCAGTCCCTCATGACTAGAAGTTGTCCAGCCACAAAACGTCAGTAGTGCCATTGAGAAACAGGTAAAGCAACTCTGCACAAATTTTCCTCTTACAAACTGGTGAACAGTAGATGGCAGCACAGGGTGCTTTGTGATTAAGAAAACAAAGCCATCATTGACAATCCGTGAGACTCTTCTACCCTGTGAAAATAGTACATTAAAATCATAATTTTAAAATTGTTTCCTGCGTAAGTCTGCCCAAAGCAAACCTGAAATTCTTCTGCTATGTTGAAAGCACCTTAAAATATCTGAATGGCTCGCCATCCAGATTAGAAGACTTCTATTAAGGACTTTAGAAACAGACTAGTTGATTTTCATTTTTGCCTGTATTTCTAAAGTATTACTTCACTCAGCCAAATCAAGTAAGCCATATTCGCAGTCGTAAGTTGTATCAGATACTTCTTTGCAACATCTGTCTTATTCCAGCTGCTCCTGGGCCAGCCAGCTCTGTGTGTGCTCTGACAAAGTTCGCACAGGCCTAGATCGAACGCACTTCACCTGCTGGCCCTGCCTTGCATGTCTCTCCTCCCACTGGAGAGCTTCCTACCAGAAGGCTGCATGCACCCAGACATGTGCAGCCTGGAAGTACGGGGGGCACACCTGTGATCTCATGGATCATAGCCAGTGGATGGAATCTTCCTCTTTTGTACCCCCTTCTCTCCTAAGTGGGCAGTTGTGAGATACAGCGTGCCCTGGTTCTTAAGAACACAGTCTTTTGGATCCAGCAATCAATCGCTCCTTACAACCACCAACATCAAGCATCGTCACCTTGGTTTTCCTACTTTCCTTGCTTCACTCTGCTCATCCTTCACATTTCTTCCCCGGGACTGTACTCCTTCATAAAATAAGAGTGCATAAGCCCACCACTTCAGGCTCTGCTTTTGAGAGATTCAGGCTAGGACGTGAGCAAAGCGGAGAACTGAAACCATCATCTCGTTAGTTCAGGCCAAACTCTTGCAGAGATCAGTTTGGCTTAATTTTCAAGACAGGATGTTAAATACAGAAGAACAGTAATATCGCCAATTGACTCGTAAAATGAACTGTCACCCCTGTCCAACCATCCTACTACGTTTCTCTTCTCAGCTCACTTTTGCATTCTCCGAGATACCTGTTTCATAGAATCTCTATCCTCAAACTTCCCATCCCCATCACTCTCACCTTCAATCGACAACCTCTCTTCAAATTTAATTGGGAAAGTAGAAACCATCAGATGGGCACTCTTTCATAACCTTGTCACTAGTTCAACAAACAGGTCTGTGCCAGCCCTCACCCCTCCTTCTCTCTGATTTCACCTGATGAAGTGTCCCTTTTCCTACTCTCAGCAATACCTCAAGAGAGATCAGATTCCCTCTGGCCTCCTCAGGGGCTTGGTTCCTTGTCATTTCCCCCTCCTTCTTGGAGCAATCGTTTCTCCCACGCTACTGCATCATCCCATCTGCGTTCAAAACACTCTCCGATCTTTGGAAGACCTCCCTTCACCACACACTGTCCTCCAGTTATCTGCACATTTCTGAACTTCCTTTCCCCAACTTCTCTAAAGGGAAAGCTGTCTCAACTTCCTCACCGTCTATTCACTCCTCCACTGATTTTAATTAGGCTTCACCTCCACTGCGTCACTGAAACTGCCTTATAGAAGCTACTACTGACTTCCCTGTTGCTCAATCTAATGATCATTTTTTATGGCTTCCTTCCAACCCAACCTCAAGCAGCAATCAACACTACTAAGCATTCTCTCCCTTAAACACCCTCTTTCCCCGGCTACCTTTTAACCTCAGTTACCTGCTGCCATTTCTCTATTACATTTGTATGCTCCCTCTCCTCTTTCTGGTTCCTAACATTGTCAGTCCTCAAAACCGGGTCTCGGCCTCTCCGGTGCTCATTACCTACTTAGGCGTTCTCACATACACCCATGATTTCCAATTATGTCATTCGCAGATGACTCACAAATGTATGTCATCAGCTGAGATCTTTCCTCGGACCTCTACTTCCATCTAGTGCTTACCGTCTTATCTTAGAATCTCAAGTGTACTGCAGTCTCAGCACATCCAAAAAGCCAGCCCACTTTCCTACCCCACCTTCCGCTTTGCCCAGCCTGCTTGTCTTTCGTTCTCCCCATTTCAGGGACTGAAATCACTGTCCGTTGAGTCATACAAGCAGAAACGTGCTTAAGGGAAACACTCCCCCAACCACTCTATCACTGAGTCCTGCCTATTTGTAGAGATTTTTAAATGCTTTAATTAATTTAAGTTATATTAAGTTTATTTTTAAATATTTCTTGAATCTGTCTCTTTTGCCACCCTCACTGCCACCAGAGTGTACCAGTATTTCTTGTGTGGACGTTTTCAATCCCCAAATCTCTGTCACCCTGTTGCTTAAAATCTTTAAATGGTTTCTATATATCTTAGAATAAAAAAGGGGTATTTAACCCAGCCGGCAAGCCCTGTGTGTTCTGGCGTCTGCCTACCTCTCCAGTTTGCCTTCTGCTCTTTGTGCTTCTGACTCACTGGCTGTCTTTCTGCCCCTCCCGCTCTTCGTGCGTCCTCCCACCACAGTACCTCGGGACGTGTGTGTCTCTCTGCCAAGAATGCCCTTTATTAGTGCCTGTTCAGTCTTCAGTATATGTTTAGAAATCATTTTTTTTAATTTAAACATTCCCTGACTTTCAAGCCAAGTCAAATTCTTTTTTCCACTCTATCCTATGCATCAGGATACCAGTAATATGCTATATGAGACAGCATGTCCAAATAGTTCATAAGGGTTTGACTTAAGCACTGGCTTTCGGAAATAAAAGTTAGAACTCGATTTGAAACATCCCAAGAAGGCAAGATTATTTTAATTTTATGTCTGCTTCAGTGGTGGCAGGAAATAAAAGGAAGGTTGGAGAAAATCTCCAAGTGTCTGACTAGTTTGACTGGATAGAATTTCCTTGAAGGACGATGGCAAATTAAAGAGTAGGAATGGGCTTAATGGCAAATTCCAGAATGAATGCCAGTTAATATCTAGCAAAATGACATATTTATTTGCTCTTTGACTTAGCAATTACACTTCTAAGACCCTATCCTAAGGGTAAACTGATGACAAAACACTGAAAACAGTCCAGTGTCATCAATAGGGGCTTAGATGAGCATGCCAGAGCGTATTCATATAATAGAGTACCAAGCAGATGTAAAAGGGGAATGAAGATTTCTATATATTACTGTGGAGTTATCTTTAGGGCATATCGTTAAGTGTAAAAAGCAAGGAGGAGAATGCATGCATAGTATGTTACCATTTATCTAAGAAAGGGAGGAGACGATTCAAATATATATGTTAGTGTTTGCTTATATTAAAACCACGAAGTGACAGACCATAGATATTTTGAATGGTTACCAATAAAAGGAGGGCGTAAGGCTGAAAATACAGATCTGACAAAGTCTTAACCAACCTAACGAGGAGCCTGGAGCAAACATTAGGGGTTCTGGTTGGGTATAAATGGCCAAGCTGTGGTACACTGACTGAGTCTGCTCAGGATGCCATGGACTGAGTGGCTTAAACGACAGAAGTTCGTTTCCTCACAGTTCCAGAGGCTGCAAAGTCCAGGATCAAAGTCTGACAGGGTGCGGTTCCTGGTGTGGGCTTCCTCCGTGCCTTGCAGACAGCTGCCTTCTCTCTGCATCCTCTTGTGGCCTTTCTTCTGTGTTCATGAGGAGACAGAGCTCTCTCTTCTTCTTCGTACGAGGCCACTAATCTCATCATGAAGGCCCCTCTCTCACGACCTGCTCAACCCTAATTATCTCCCAAAGGCCCCATCTCCAAACACCATCTATCTTAGCTGTTTTGGACTGCCACAGACAGTGGCTTGTAAACAGCATAAATTTATTTATTCCTCACAGTTCTGGAGGCTAGAAGTCTGAGATCAAGGTGCCAGCATGGTCAGGTGCGGGCCCTCTTCTGGGTCACAGACTTCATGCTATGCTCTCATATGGTGGAAGGGAACTCTGTGGCTCTCTTTTATAAGAACACGAATCCCTGTTAGAACTATAAATGAATTCAGTAAGGTTGCAGGGTGCAAAATCATTATATAAAAATCTGTTGTGGGGCTGGCCTGGTGGTATAGTGGTTAAGTTTGTGTGCTCCACTTTAGTGGTGTGGGGTTCACTTTCACGGGTTCAGATCCTAGGCACAGACTTACATACCGCTCATCAAGCCATGCTGTGATGGTAACCCACATGCAAAATAGAGGAAGATTGGCAACAGGGCCAATCTTCCTCACTAAAAAAAAAACAAACAAAAAATCTGTTGTGTTTCTAAACCCTAATAACAAACTCTCAGAAAGAAAAATTAAGAAAATAATCTCATTTACAGTTGCATCAAAAAGAATAAAATACCTATGAATAAATTTAACCAAGGAGGTGAAAGACTTGTACACTGAAAACTATAAGACATTGATGAAAAAAACTGAATTAGATACAATTAAATGGAAAGATATTCCATGACTATGGATTGGAAGAATTAATATTGTTAAAATGTGTATACCACCCAAAGCAATCTACAGATTCAATGCAATTCCTATCAAAATTATAATGGCATTTTTCAAAGAAATAGAACACACAGTCCTAGAGTTTGTATGGAACCACAAAAGACCTTGAATAGCCAAAGCAATCTTGAGAAAGAAGGACAAAGATGGAGGCATCAAGTTGCCTGATTTCACACTATATTACAAGCCTACGGTAATTAAATCAATGTGGTACTGGCACAAAAACAGATACACAGATCAATGGAACAGAATCAAGAGCCCAGAAACAGACACGCAGATACGGTCAATTAATTTGTGACAAAGGAGCCAAGAATATACAATGAGGAGACAGTCTCTTCAATAAGGATATTGGGAAAACTGGACAGCCACATGCCAAAGAATGAAAGTGGACCCCTTTCTTACACCATACACAAAAATTATCTTCAAATGGTTTAAAGACTTGAATGTAAGATGTGAAACCATAAAACTCCTAGAAGAAAACATAGCTGGTAAGCTCCTTGACATGCCTCTTGGCAATGATTTTTTAAATTTGACACCCAAAGCAAAGGCAATGAGCAAAAATAAACAAGTGGCCATATATAAAAATAAAAAGCTGCACAGCAAAGAAAACCATCAACAAAATGAAAAGGCAACCTGCTGAATGGGAGAAAAAATTGATATTTGCAGATCATAAATCTGGTCAAGGGGTTACTATCCAAAATCTATAAAGAATTCATACAACCCAATAGCAAAAAAACAAACAATCTCGTTTAAAAATGGGCAGAGGATCTGAATAGACACTTTTCCAAAGAAGACATATAGATGGCCAACAGGTACAAGAAAAGGTGCTCAGCATCACTAATCATCAGGGAAATGCAAATCACAATCACAATGATGTATCACCTCTCACCTGTTAAATGGTATTATCAAAAAGACAAGAATAACAAGCATTGGTGGGGTTATGGGGAAAGGGGAATCCTTGTGCACTGTTAGTAGGAATGTAAACTGGTGCAGTCTCTACGGAAAACAATATAGAGGCTCCTCCAAAATTAAAAATAGAACTACTATATGATCCAGCAGTCCCACTTCTTGGTATTTATCTGAAGGAAACAAAAAGACTAACTCAAAAAGATATCTGCACCCCTATGTTCACTGCAGCATTATTTACAACAGTGAAGACAAAAAAATTACAAAGAAAATGTAGTGTGTGTGTGTGTGTGTGTGTGTATAAAACAAAATATTATTCAGTCACAAGAAACCAGTAAATCGTGTCATTTGCAATTACATGGATGGACCTTGAGGGCATTATGCTAAGTGAGGTAAGTCAGAGAGAGACAAATACCATATGATCTCACTTACATGTTAAATCTAACAAAACATCAAACTCATAGATAAAGAGAACAGATCAATGGTTGTGGGGGGGGGGGGGGGGGAGGTGGTCAAAAGTACAAACTTCCAATCATAAAATAAGTCCTGGGGATGTAATGTACAGCTTGGTGACTGTAGTTGGTAATAGTGTACTGTATATTTGAAAGTTTTAAGAGAGTAGATCTTAAAAGTTCTCATCACAAGAAAAAAAATTTGTAACTGTGTGTGGTGATGGATGTTAACTAGATCATGGTGGTGATCATTTCACAATATATTCAGAGTATATACAAATTTTGAATCATTATGTTGTACACCTGAAACTAATATAGTATTATATGTCAATTATATTTCAATGAATGAAAAAAAATAACACTAATTCCATTCATGAGGGCTCCACTGTCATAACCTAAGTGCCTCTCAAGGTTCCCACCTGTTAACACGATCCCACTAGGCATTAGAATGTCAATATATGCGTTTGGAAAGGACACAAACATTGAGAGCATAGCACCATCACATTGGGGGTTAGGGCTTCAATATATGAATTTGTGTGAGGGGGCCACCAACATTCAGTTCATAACATACACCCACTGTGTTTAGTCATTGTCTTGGGGTTGCCTGGAAAAAGTAAGGGCTCGTTTCAAAAACCAAAGTGAACCCTGAAGTTCCTGAAACAGGAGGCTGTCAACTGACTTCACTCTTGGCAACTGTAGCTGGACAGCCAGTTCTTTCTTAAAGGGAGAGTAAAGGATGCACATCTCTGGCCACTACAATCCACCCGTTTCCCCAAGCAGCCTGCTTCCTCCGAAGGACTATCTCCTCCAGGGTTCTTTCGGGGCTTTGGGATAGCTGATTATGCAGCTTACTTCTGCCCTTTGGTTCTGCTCATGCTTGATCTCGGATATAACTCATTCATCTTTTGATGGATTGCTGTTGGGACTGCCCAACTTTATAACTCAGTGGGTCTGACAGAGCCCAGAGGTCATGATGGGAAATTCTGACCACCTGATCATTTAGTGTCCTACTGTCAGTCATTCCATGTCTACCAGGACCCAGTAGCATGCCAAGAACCGTTTTTCGAAAGGCATATAATTCTTTGCTGTGGATGGAACGTCTTTACTCCAGAAGCCCAAGGGCCTGCATTGGGATTCTCCCGCTAGAGCTTACCACAAATGCCACACTACCATTTTTTCCACCACTGATACTGCCAACACCACAGGATCTGCCAAATTATATGGCCCAAGTGGCAGAACTGCTTGCACCCCAGCCTAGATCTGCTGCAGAGCGCTTTCCTCTTCCAGGCCCCACTCAAAGCTCACAGACTGTCACGACACCAGTATATGGGCAGTATGCTTAGGTGTGGAAGGTGTTGCCTTCAGAGCCCAAAGAAGCCAGCAGGCATTGTGGTTCCATCTTTATGGAAAGATGCAAGATACATTAATTTGTCTTTTGCTTTGGAGGAGATGTTCTGGAATATGCTTGACTACTGATGCTCTAAAAACTTTACTGAAATGGCAGGTCCCTGAATTTCAAAAGGTTTCTCTCCCATCCACTAGAGTATATGCATGTGCCTTATCAAGGCTTCCAGTGTGCTAGCCCCTCCTTGCCTAGTCTGCCAGATCAACATGGTGTCATCACTGTAATGGATCGATGTGATGTTTTGCAGAACATCCAGAAAGACTACATCTCTTTGGACTGTATTAATATCAGAGAGCGGGTGAGTTAACATAACCCTGGGGACAATATTGTCAATGTATATAGTTGTCCATTCCATGTGAACTGATTCTTGTCCTTTTTCTTGATTGGGGTAGAAAGAAATACAACTTTCAAGTTAAGGGCCACATACCATGTACCTAAGGCTATAACTAATCTGCTCTAATAAAGATACCATATTTAGGATGTTAACTGATATTAGGGCCATTACTTGATTGAGCTTGCAGTGGCCTACTATCATTCTCTAAATCTATCATTTGGTTTCTGCAGAGTCCAGACTGGGCACTTGGAGATGTGGTGAGGACCACCAACCCTGCATCCCCGAGATCCTTAGGGGTGGTGCTAATCTATTGCACCCTCCCTGGGATACAATGATGCTTCTATCTTGATTGGGGGTACAGGTGGGGCAGTTTCAGAGGCTTCCACTTGGCCTCTCCTACTATCCTATTTCTTACCCCATAGGCCATGGGTTACTCCAAATGCCAAGTATATCCATTTCAATTATACATTCAGGAATTGGGGAAATAACCATAGGGTGGGAGCACAGACCTAGTATGCCAATTTTAAGCCAGACTTTGGCCAAGAGTCTACTTATTGCCTGGCTCACTTTTGCAGCCACTCTACAGAGAGTTATGATGACACTGGGTTTCTAAGTATCTGTATTAGTTGGGATTTTCCAAACAAACAAAACTAATAGTGTGTGTTTGTGTGTGTGTGTAAGGAAATAAAGAGATTTTAAGGAACTGGCTGCCGTGATCGTAAGGACTGGCAAGTCTGAATTCTGCAAGGCAGGCTGGCAGTCTGGAGATCCAGGATACAGTTGATATTGCAGCTTTGTAGCTCAGGTCCACAGGTGGTCTGCAGGCAGAATTCCTTTTTCCTGAAGAAGACTCAGACTTTTTATTCTTAAGGCCTTCAACTGATTGGATGAGACCCACTCAAATTATGGAGAATAATCTTTACCCAAAATCTACTGATTTAAATGCTAGTCACGTCTGAAAAATACCCTCACAGCAACATCAAGGCTGGCATTTGACCAAACATTTGAGCACCATAGCCCAGCCAAATTGACACTGAAATTAACTATTACAGTATCAGCATTAAACGTCAGGCCCTGCTGCAATAGTTTTCAAACTGTGTTGGTATTTCTCCTACCCAAAGCAATCTACAGATTCAAGGCAATCCCAATCAGAACCCCAGTGACATGGAGACAGAAAAAAGAATCCTAAAGTTCATAGGGGGCCACAGAAGACCCTGTATCGCTAAGGCAATCCTCAGAAAACAGAACAAAGCTGGAAGCATCACCATTCCTGACTTCAAAATATACTACAAAGCTATAATAATCAAAATAGTCAAATACTGTATGATCTCACTCGTAAGTAGAAGACAAAAACAACAACAAACAAACACATAGCAGTGGAGATTGGATTGGTGGTTACTATAGGGGAAGGGGGGCTGGGCAAAAGGGGTGATTACGCTCACACGTGAGGGGATGGACTATAATCGGTTTTTGGGTGGTGAACATGATGTAATCTACACATAATTAAAAATATATTATGATGTACATCTGAAAGCTGTATAATATAATCCAGTGTTACTGCAATTAAAAAATAAAAAAATTTAAAAAAATAAATAAAAAATAAAAACAAAACAGCGTGGTACTGGCACAAAAGCAGACACACAGATCAATGGAACAAAATCGAAAGCCCCGAAATAAAACCACACATCTATGAACAGCTAATCTTTGACAAAGGAGCTAAGAACATATAATGGAGAAAGGAAAGTCTCTTCAAAAAATGGTGCTGGGAAAAACTGGACAGCCACATGCAAAAGAATGAAAGTAGATCATTATCTTTCACTAAACACAAAAATTAACTCAAAATGGATCAAAGACTTGAATGTAAGACCTGAAACCATAAAATTCCTAGAAGAAAACATAGGCAGTATGCTCTTTGACAGGGTCTTAGAAGGATCTTTTCAAACACCATGTCTTCTCAGACAAGGGAAACAAAAGAAAAAATAAACAAGTGGGACTTCATCAGACTAAAGAGCTTCTGCAAGGCAAAGGAAACCAGGAACAAAATGAAAAGACAACCCACCACCAATTGGGAGAAAATACTTGCAAATCATATACTGATAAGGGGTTAATCTCCCAAATATATGAAGAAGTCACACAACTCAACAACAAAAAACAAACAACTTGATCAAAGAGTGGGCAGAGGATATGAACAGACAATTTTCCAAAGAAGATACACAGATGGCCAATAGGCACATAAAAAGATATTCAACATCACTAATCATTAGGGAAATGCAAATAAAAATTACACTTAGATATCATCTTATGCCCGTTAGAATGGCCATAGTCACCAAGACAAAAAACAACAAATGTTGGAGAGGATGTGGAGAAAAGGGAACCCTCATATACTGCTGGTGGGAATATAAACTGGTGCAGCCACTGTGGAAAACAGTATGGAGGTTTCTCAAAAAATTAAAAAAAGAAATACCATATGACCCAGCTATCCCACTACTGGATATTTACCCAAAGAACTTGAAATCAACAATTCAAAGAGATTTATTTACCCCTGTGTTCACTGCAGCATTATTCACAATAGCCAAGGTGTGGAAGCAACCCAAGAGCACATCGACTGATGAATGGAGAAAGAAGACGTGGTGTATATATATATGCAGTAGAATGCTACTCAGCCAAATAAAAAAACAAAATTGTCCCTTTTGCAACAACGTGGATGGACCTTGAGGGTGTTGTATTAAGCGAAATAAACCTAATAGAGAAATACAAACACCATATGATTTCATTCATATGTGGAAGATAAACAAACACGTGGACAAAGATATCAGATTATTGATTACCCGAGGAGAAGGGAGTTGGGGGGTGGGCATACAGGGTAAAGGGGCACATTTATGTGGTTACTGAGAAACAATAATGTACAACTGAAATTTCACAATGTTATAAACTATTATGACCTCAATAAAAAAAAACGTATTGGTGTTTCTCTTACCCCAGTGTACAGTCACTCAAGCAAATGGCCATAGTCCCCTTTGGGAAAGGACTGGGAGAATTTGGGTATATTTTTGCTGTGGCGTTTCAAGGTCTTTTTTCCTGGAGACAGACCACCTCCTTATTCAATGATGTGCTAGTTTTCAATTCATTACCTCTCAGCTCCAAATTCACCCATCAATACTTGCTGTATAATGGGTGGGATTCTTTTAAGGATTTACCCTTCCCAGTGAGAAAATGCTAAGCTTTCTCGGTAGAGGGTGCTAGAGGGACACTGCAGGAGGAAGAGGCTTCTTCCACTAATTCTGGCTGCTGTGCTGTTGATCAGTGATGTGGTCAGTGGTGCTCTGCTCCACCATGGTCCCAGGATGCACAGCTCCAGCCTAGCCCGATAATCTTTCCATAGCCCTTTAACACAGACATTGTGCCTTCCAAGCCTCTTGCCTGCGTTAGCACCCCATCTCCTTCTGCTGGCCGCTACCCCTCCCCCAGAGGTTTGTCTTCTACGTCTCCAACTACGGTGTGGCTTTCCTGGTATAGACACTGTGCTATCCAGGCATCTCATCTGCGCTGGCACCCTGACTCCCTCTGCAGGCCACCCTCCCCACAACAGGGTTGTCTCCCTGCTTGCCCAGAAAGTAGACCAGCTCTAGCTTCGTAAAACCAGCATGCTCCTCTGCCATTCCGTGAGTTGCAACTACATCTTCTCGGGCAAGGTCTGAACTCAGCCTTCGGAAGAGAACTCCCCATTTAGAAGTTTGACTTTCCTTGGGTCCCTTCTCTTAGCCCTAGGCTATCCTTATATCTCATACTTAGTCTTTTATCATAGCTTAATTATTCTTAATATTGAACTTTCCCTTTTCAAATCATGGTGTGGTTTCTGTCTCTTGATTGGACCCAGATTGCTATAGAATGGAAATTGTCCCAGAAACTTAGGTCTGGGGATTGGGTTGGTCATGCCCTGAGCTTGAGTGCAGTCTGAGCACGTTGCTAATGGGCAATGGGATGCTAGCAACCCATGGCCTGCAATGACATCACGATTCATCAAGCTGTCATTGATTGCGATGAAGTGCTAGATAAATCATGTGCCTTGGAAACTTAAGTGACTACTACTTTTGACCACTATGGCAGTCGTGATGACAATAAGGACTGTGGAATGGGACGGATTCTTTTGAGATCACTTCAACACTTACAGAGAAAATAACCCGACAAACTCAGGCTCATTAACTCTCAGCTTCCTTACTCGTGGAAGTAGCTTTCTCCTACACCCCACACATGCCCACTGGTTGTGGCTTGCCTGTGCCCCAGAGGGCTGCTTCTGTTGGCCCAGTGACTGTGGAGCAGCTCTGGTCTTGGAAATTAGAGAATTTTTCATCATCTAGTAGATTTCAATTACACCTTCTCCAATGAGATCTGAACCCCTGTACATGTTTTTCCTTCCTTGGTTACTATCCCTTGGCCTCAAGGTATATTTATATCTATACTTACTCTTTTATCAGAGCTTGATAATATTTTATATCTAATTTCCTTTGTTTAAATCACAGTGTGGTTTCTATCTCGTGACTGGACCCAGACTGAAAGAAATGTGCTCCAGGTTTGGTGTCTGGCACAGGTCTAGAAACTGAGCAAGGAATTAGGAATTTTCCTGAGACAACTGTCCTCAGCCCCCTGTTTATCCATTCTTGCTTTCTTTTGATTAGAGACATAAAGGAACACTTTTTTTGGCTGTCCATCTGTTTTGTCCCTGGGGCACTGTCTTCTATTAGCCACCTCTACAACTCTGTGGGTCAATATCTTGGATGCCACATCAGTGCTGCCCATCATTATGATAAGCATGGGTTGGTGGTTAAGCGCTACCACTTGGCCTCGTTCCCCTTCCTACCAATGAGCCAAGTTCACCTACCTCTCCTACTATCAGACCTGGCCTTTAGAAGAGAGCCACCACTAAACTTCTTTGTGATGCTGATGCCTCTCTCACTGATGTATACCTGATGGCCTTGGTAAGTTGCATGATCTTTGGGACTCTCATAGCATGAAATCCTCTGGTGAGTCTTTTAGCCTCACAACTCCAGCATGCCTGTTGCCTAAGCTTTTTATTCTCTGTCCACCACATGCCACAGAAATTCAAGCATTTCAGCTTAGCTCAGCATGAACCATTGCTTTCTTCAGCTGCCCTTGCAGTGAGTTTGCACTGTCCCCTGAGTTTCTTGGAGGGGTGCTAAATCCAACATCTCAAGAGAGTTCCTCCAAAGTCAATAAACATTACCTTATTCAGTCTTCTGTTCTAGCCCCTTCTCAAAATCCAGTCCGACAGGTACTGCCCCGGCTGTGTCTAATACACACTGACTAATTCTCACAGCCTGTTTAGATTACAGATCCCATCCTCCCTTATCAAGCTTAGCATGAACCCAGCTGGGTTATGCTGCTACTCCACACAATTATTGACTTGGCAGCTCAGCCCAGATGTGCTGTGGAGGAGTGGTCTCTAGAGTGTCTTCCTCCGTGAAGAGAGTGCTAGCTCTTAATGAGAAGGGGTAGGCCATTGAGGGTTTGGATAAGGCTGAGGAGCAAAAGTCTCCAGGGGCATCCATACAGATATCCCAACTCATGTGTCTGGATCCCCGGTTTTCCCAACCAGTGCCTTGACATTGGCATAATAGACCTTCTTTGGTTACGTGTTCAATTGTCTTTGAAGCTAGGGACTCTATTCAATTCTGAGTTTGGTTTTTAATTTTTTCTGCTACTCACTGCAGTAGATAAGGGCCTCTTTCTAAGATACCAAAGAGGCTCTCTGGCCTTAACAATTAATTTTCCGTTGTTAACTGCCTTTGGCTTTCCATTATTCTTCTGTAAGACAGAGGATCTGTAAGATACAATTTAATATGCATTACCTCCAACTCCCATGGCTGAATCGTTCACCCACCAAGGAATCCCCCTTAGCGAGAACATTCTTTCAAGTCACCACCAGAAAGTTTTAGTAATTGGGGTATCACCTTGATTCAGGGGGAATCTATGCCCCAATTTCCACTGGTATGATTTTCCTTTAGCCTAAAGAACTTTATCATTTCTTGTAGTGCAGGTCTATAGGCAATAAACTGTCTTAGTTTTTCTCTGAAAGAATCTGTATTTCACCTTCATTTTTAAAGGATGTTTTTCCTGGATATATAATTCTGGATTGACGTTTTTCCTCACTTCAACACTTTAAGAATATTGTAGCATTTTTTTCTGGCTAGGATTGTTTCTGACAGTGTCGCCCCTAGGGGTAATGTATCTGTTTTCCTCTGGCTGCATTTAGATTTTTTTTACACTGGTGTGCAGTAATTTGTTTACTATGTGCCTTGGTTTTGTGTATGTGTGTGTGTTTATTCTGCTGGGTACTTGTTGAACTTCTCAGGCCTGTGAGTTTATAGTTTTCATCAGATCTGGAAAATTTTCAGCCATTATTTCGCCTCTCCTCTGGGACTCGAATTACATGTATATTGCATGGTGATATTGTCCCACGAATCATTGTCACTGTTCATTCTTTTTTGGTCTTTTTTCTCTGTGCTTCACTTTGGATATATTTAAGTTTACTGTGTCTTCAAATTCATTTATCTTTTCTTCTGTACCATCTAATCTGTTAAACCACTTCAGTGAATTTTTTGAGATATTGTATTTTTCAGCTGTAGAATTTTTAAGTCTTTAATTTTCTCTGCATTATATTTATATTTTCCTTTATCTCCTTTAACTACTTTAAAGTTCCTGCCTATATCTATCATTTCTGAGTCATTTATATCAACTTATTTTTCTTCTGGTTATAGGTCACATTTTCCTGCTTCTTTGCATGTCTAGAAATTTTTCACTGGAAGCTAGACATTGTGATGTTGTGGTGTCACGTATCGATTCTGATGCCTTTTAAAAGAGTACTAAGTTAAAATCAGTTTGAAGCTTTTGAGGTCTGTTTTTAGTTTTTATTACTGCTGACCCAGAGTAGCTTTTTTTCTAGAACTAGTTGAGTCTTACTACTATGATATGAGCCTTCTTGGGTTTCTATTGTATGCTCCAGGTGTTCAACACTGTCTCTGTTTCTTTGACTTGTTGGAACTTGAGTATCTCTCCACTCTTCTGTGAGTTCTAAGAATTGCTCAGCTTGCAGTTCTTCATTATTCTTTGTCCAGCCTCATGGAGCTTTACTCTGTGTATTCACAGCTTAGTATTCATCAGCTCTCAGTGGGTTCCTATGCAGCTTACTGGACACCTCTTTCTGTTTAGCTTCCATTGCTCTGGTACTCTGTTCTGTAATTTTAGCCACCTCAGCCTCCCTGACCTCTGATCTCTTTCTCTTCTCAATTCAGTGTGACTACTATGCTGTTTATGCTCTTTCTCTCCCACCCTGTTCTGTAGAGTGACTCCAAGTAAAAAGGTGGGAAAATCAGAGGGTTTTTCCCATTTGTTTCCCTTCTCTCAGGGGTCAAAGCTTTGTTATGCCTATTGTCCAAATTCTGAAGCAATAATTTTCATATATTTGTCCACTTTTCTAGTTTTCTTATGATAAGAGAGCAAGGCCAGTACCAATTATTCCATTGTCATGGGAGTGGAAATTTTTCATAATAAGTGTTTTGATAGATATGGGCATACAGTTCACCCAAACACATAGATATTGTAGCAGTCTCTCAAAAAGATTTTCCAGAGAAAGTAATACCTCCTCTAAAAGTGAAGCCAAAAAGAGAAGGGACAAAGGATGTTTCAGGTAAGGGAATATCATGAACAGAGGCAAAGAAGCATCCTAGAACTATCAAAAGTATAGCTGAAGCCAAGAGTAGAATTTGCAGGGAGTGGAGGAGAGGAATAGATAGGAGATTATTTAGGAGAAAATGAATTGTGAATCTTCTCCTCATGTATTTAATGTCCCGGCACACCTCAGAGATATTGCAGGTTTGAGTTCAGACCACCGCAATAAAGCAAGTATCACAATAAGGAGAATCACACAAATTTTTTGGTTTCCCTGTGCATATAAAAGTTACATTTACACGATACTAATCATTAAGTGTGCAATAGCATTATGACTAAAAGAAACCAATGTACATACCTTAATTAAAAAATAATTTATTGCTAAAACATACTAACCACCATCTGAGCCTTCAGCGAGTCATAATCCTTTTGCTGGTGGAGGGTCCTGCCTCAATGCTGATGGCTGCTGACTGATCAGGGTGGTGGTTCCTGAAGGCTGTGTTGGCTGTGGCAATTTCTTAAAATAAGACAACAGTGAAGTTTGGCACATCGATTAACTCTTCCTTTCACTAACGATTTCTCTGTAGCATGTGATGCTGTTTGATAGCATTTTACCCACAGCAGAACTTCTTTCAAATTCGGAGTCAGTCCTCTCAAACCCTGCTGCTCCTTTTATCAACTAAGTTTATGTAATATTCTAAATCCTTTGCTGTCATGTCAACAGTCTTCACAGCATCTTCACCAGGAGTAGATTCCATCTCAAGAAACCACTTTCTTTGCTAATCCATAAGAAGCAACTCCCCATCCATTATAGTTTTATTGTGAGATTGCTGCAATACAGTCACATCATCAGGCTCCACTTCTAATTCTAGCTCTTTTGCTATTTCTACCACATCTGCGGTTTCTTCCTCCACTGAAGTTTTGAATTCCTCAAAGTCGTCCACGTGGGTTGGAGTCAACTTCTTCAAACTCCTGTTTTGTTTTGTTTTGGTGAGGAAGATTGGCCCTGAGCTAACATCTGTTGCCAAGTTTCCTCTTTTTGCTTGAGGAAGACTGGCCCTGAGCTAACATCTGTGCCAATCTTCCTCTATTTTGTATGTGGGATGCCACCACAGCATGGCTTGATGAATGATGTGTAGGTCCACGCCCCAGAACTGAACCTGCAAACCCCAGGCCACTGAAGAGCAGCATGTGAACTTAACCAATACGCCACAGGGCCAGCCCCAAACTCCTGTTAATGCTGATATTTTGACCTCTTCCCACGAATCATGAATGTTCTTAATCGCATCTAGAGTGGAAAGTCCTTTCCAGAATGTTTCAATTTACTTCACCCAGATCCATCAGAAGATCACTCTCCTCTGGCAGCTACAGCCTTACAAAATGTATTTCTTAAAAAAATAAGACTTGAAAGTCAAAATGATTCCTTGATCTGTGGGCTGCCAAATGGATGTTTTGGTAGCAGGCATGAAAACAACATTCACCTCATTTTGCATCTTCATCAGAGCTCTTGAGTGACGAGGAGCATTGTCAATGGGCACTAACATTTTGAAATGAATCTTTTTTTCTGAGCAGCAGGTCTCAACTGTGGGCTTAAAATATTCAGTAAACCATCTTGTAAACAGGTGTGTCCAGGTTTTGTTGTTTCATTTATAGAGCACAGGCAGAGTAGAGTTAGCAAATTCTTAAGAATTTTTTGGAATGGTAAATGAACACTGGCTTCAACTTAAAGTTACCAGCTGCATTAGCCCCTAACAAGAGAGTCAGACTGTCTTTTGAAGCTTTGAAACTAGACGTTGACTTCTCTTTAGCTGTGAGAGTCCTAGATGGCATCTTCTTACAACATAAGGCTGTTTCATCTACGTTGAAAATCTGCTGTTTAGCGTAGCCATCTTCATTAATTACCTTAGCTAGATCTTCTGGAGAACTTGCTGCAGCTTCCACATCAGCACCTGCTGCTTCCCCCTGCAATTTTATGTTATGGAGACAGGTTCGCTCCTTAAACCTCATGAACCAATCTGTACTAGCTTCAAACTTTTCTTCTGTGGCTTCTTCACTTTCTCATACTTCACAGAATTGAAGAGGGTTAGGGCCTTGCTCTGGATTAGACTATGGCTTAAGGGAATGCTGTGGCTGCTTTAACCTTCTATCCAGACCACTACAACTTTCTCCATATCTGCAATAAGGCTGTTTCACTTTCTCATCATTTGTGTGCTCACTGGAGTAGCACTTTTAATTTCCTTCAAGAACTTTTCCTTTGCATTCACCACTGGCTAACTGTTTGGCACAAGAGCCTAGCTTTGGGCCTGTCTTGGCTTTTGACATGCCTTCCTCACTGAGCTTAATCATTTCTAGCTTTTGATTTAAAGTGAGAGACATGCGACTCTGCCTCTCACTTGAACACTTCGAAGCCGTTGTATGGTTATTAACTGGTCTGATTTCAATATTGTTGTGTCTCAGGGAATAGGGAGGCCCGAGGAGAGGGAGAGAGACGGGGGAACAGCCACTTGGTGGAGCAGTCAGAACACACACAACGTTTATCGATTAAGTTCATCGTCATATGAGTACAGTTTTTGGTGCCCCTAAATAATTACAATAGTAACATCAACGATCACTGATTACAGATCGCCATAGCAAATATAATACAGTAATAATGAAAAAGTTTGAAATATTGCAAGAATTACCAAAATGTGACACAGAGACATGAAGTGAACAGATGCTGTTGGAAAAATAGCGCCAATAGACTTACTTGGTGCAGGGTTGCCACAAAACTTCCATTTATGAAAAACGTAACATCCGCAAAGCATAATAAAATGAGGCACGCCGTTAGCAAAAATAACTAAAGAAAGGATGTTTAAAGACATTATGGTACAGGCGCTGATTTGAACACCATAATTTCTTTAAAAATGATGGTTATGAAGACTATATAGCAGTGGGGGGGGGTTCTTATGTTAGGTGACAACAATCAGAATATAAACTTACATTTGCATGCATGCTATTATAATTATTTTTAAAAGTTAGATACATGGGAAATAATATTAGAAGGAAATATACTAAAACGTGGTGGGACATGGATAATGGTTTTCCCTCCTTTTTGATGTTCCAGATATTCTGTGCTTTGATAGTATAAAAATGCCAGTGCATACATGCATACACACATAGGCACATACAGCAGGTCTTCCGCTCACTGCCTTGGCTCCCTACTCTGTAAAATGGAAATTCCGATAGTACCTATCTTAGTAATTTATTGTGTGAATGAATTGGGGTATAACACATTTAAGCATTTAGCAGCATATCGCCTGGAACATGGTCAGTGCACCAATGTTTTTGTTGCAGGATGGCTGTTGCTCTTGTTAAGGACAATTTATTATGCTGTATTATGCAACACTCCTGAGTCACATCCACTATATACAGATAGCAAACCCCCATCATAGTGACTATTAACAAATATCATCCCGGGTTTCTAAATATTTCTGGTTGAAAACCACATGTATAAGAGTTATGGATTAGGAGGCACAGTAATAGATATGTGAATGTAAAGCTTCTTTCTTCCCTCTAATTCTTTGATGAAACAGAATCCTTCACATGTAAAACAAATCAGAAACAAACAGTGTGACGTAGGGGTAAGCGCACAGGACTGGGAAGGAGAGCTGGGAACTTGGTTTTCCTCTATTTTGAGCAAGTCCCTTGTCTCTCTAGAATAATTTCCTTCTTATAGAATGAGGTCCAGGCTATAACTAAGAGTCCTCCTGGCTCGAAGATTTGATAATTTTTATGCATTAAAGGAATCGTTCTGCCGAGGTGCCTCCTTTCTGTGGCAAAGGTGGACGCTCAGACCAGTTTTGCGAGTTGGAAGTGATGGAGGGGTGGAGTTTGGACCCTCTCACTGTTCCTCCTATGCAGATGCAATCAAGCAACCTAGAGGCCAGATGACAAAGCCTAGGAAGAATTTGGACAGCCTCCCAAGCTTTTTCAAATGAAAATATTTATTGCCCTACATGAGCTCACAGTCCTGTGTTTTCATCTTTAGCTCTTTCTGTTTGGATAAATCTTGTTTGTCTGATATAGAATACCAAATTTCTTTCCTCATTTGTCCAAGCATTTTAGAAATTTGAGCATTTCAATCAGTTACCAAACACGAAGCCTTAATCCTCCACGACAGGGCGCAGTTTCCAGGGGGCACTGCCATTACGTGGCTGAAATATCAAACACTCACCACGAATTGAGCATTTAATTTCACTCTTTATGCACGTTCTTTACGTAACCTGCACAGGAACACTGCAAAGCGGGTCTAGCTCTCCTCATTTTACAGACCAAGAAACTCAGGGTAGGCAGCTGAGGTGACCTGCCTATCGTCACATATACTAGGAAGTAGCACAGCGTGTCTGACTCTGTGCTGTCACAATGTTGAGATAAACCAGTGGAATCATGGAGGTGATGCAAGGAAGACATCCACTTTCCTCCAAAATTGAAAATTCAGAAATATGCCCATTAAGGCTTAAGAGACATCCTCAGACATTAGCTCTAATATTTTCTCCTGTGTTTCCTGACCTGTTTTAAGAGAGAGTATCTATATCAAATCCTGGAACCTGAAGAGCTACTGGTTACCAGAAGGACAGGGAAAGAACCTCAAGGGCGTCCATGAACTTCCCCGTGTGATCGCCTCGGGATGTTTCCCTTCACCGTCGCTCCAACCCCACAGGGCACTAGGCAAAATACTTTGCCCAGATCTGACTGCAAAATAATGTCTTCTTTATTACTATAAGGCAAACTGGGTTAAAAGTGGAAAAACTGAGTCTGAATAATATTATAAAAAAAAGAAGACGTTTCTTTTATTTTTTTAAGGACAAATAGGCTTATCATTCTTGGAAGAGATTGAAGGACAACAAAGCCCCTTTGTGTAACCCTTTCTCCTTGTTACTTGTTACCTTTAACATTATTTGCCTTTGCCAGTAAAGTCACTGGGATCCTAAGCCCCTCAAGTGTCCACCTTTCCTCTGGGGGTCCTGGATGACGTTTCCTTCCTGATGTGGCTGCTGCGCCAGGTGCCCTGTGCTGCTCTGGCACTTGCTGGGCTCCTTCCAAAACTGCTGCTTCCTCCCTTCCTGGTGTCACTGGTCATGCCTAGGAGTGGAAAAGGGTCTTCCCTTCCCAGCATTCATAGCTTTGTCCTTAGCTCACAAAAAGCTTTATAAATTCTTCCCCATTGGTTAGAACGAAATACATTTGACAGTGATTCAGTGTCCTACTTGAAACCATTCCTCTCGCCAAATGATTGACTTGAGCCCCAAGATGACTCGTGGTTCTTAACTCTTTCCTGTGTCAGGATGATTTTACCCCATAGAAATTCCAGAGAATCTTTATCTTTTCTCTTCTTTTTTTTTTAGGTTTAAACATTCCCATTCTGGATTCCATACAATCACGTTTAAAGTTTACTTTATGCTTTCTCAAGAGCCCTTGGACCCACAATGAATATCTGTGAGCATTTTGAGGCAATTTTTTGTTAGCTGGACGTAACAAGAGGCAACATTCAGTGGATGTCTATTTGAATGAATGGATAAATTGGTGAAACATAGTTGTTAAGTAAGCGTAATAGTTATGCTACATAAGAAAAATTGTGTAGCACAGCATTTATACATTTCAACCTATGTATGTTAATACATTTGCACGTATTTTTTAGACATGATTTATTTGGATATATAATTGTTCACAGAGTATAACTATACCTTTGTTTTGAAGCACTTCTTTTTGAAGAATGAGATCCAGATCCACATTAAGAAAATGCTGGGAGGCACGTAGGCTAAGGGAGGATGGGTCCGTATCTAGCCCTCTCTCTCTCTGCTAGTCAGCTATACTCTCTCAACTCAATCTCTTTGGATAGTTGTCCCAACGCTTTTTCTTCATATTTTTAGTATTGGTAATGATACAGAGTGTCATTTACAGTTTACGAATTCATTATAAATACACCTCCCAAAACACTCACAGAATTTACTGGGTGTTCCCAACTTGGGCTCTCCATTCTTTGTGTAACTGCCTGGCTGACCACCAGGAGCTACGCTGCGCAAGGCCGGGCCTTCATGGATGGCTATGCGAATGGAGATCCTGGAACAGTGCAGCCACACACGGTGGCCCTAAGATTACATAAATTTCCAAAATTTTTACGGACATAGTTCTCTGTCTTCTCATTTAAAATTTATAGAGCATGCCTCTCGAGTCAAATTCCTTTCAAATCTTAGCATTAAACTAGGAGTCTGCTAAACTATTCCACTGAAGAATTTTGATCATTTTAACAGTAAAAATAATATAATAATAGTATATCTTTTCAGAAATTTTTCTAAACGATTTTTTTTTAAATAAAGTCATTTCAGTCTACAAAGAATTTCCACATTCATTATCTCATTGTGTTCCCACATCAACCTAGTGTATAAGGTCTGAGATTCTCACTTTATCAAATCGAGAACTGAGGTTTAAGGATAAATAGCAATTTCCCCAAAGTCACACAGCTACTTAGTGCCAGACTTGGGGTTCAAATTGCTGATTCTAATTGCTATAATATTTCCTTTATGCTACTTTTTAAAAAAATCAGAAATACCTTGTCTGTGCCAGAGAGCATTCTAAAGATCTCACAGATATACATCAAATCAAAGAAGGTATAATGATATTACACAAAAGCTCAGAAGAGCAGATAAACCACTGACAGACGTCAGAGGGATCCTCCTAGAAAATTTTATTTTATTGTATATTAGATTTTTTAAAATGTCTTTTATGGGGCCGGCCCCGTGGCCGAGTGGTTAAGTTCGCGCACTCCGCTGTGGCAGCCCAGGGTTTCGCTGGTTCGGATCCTGGGCATGGACATGGCACCGCTCATCAGGCCATGCTGAGGTGGCGTCCCACATGCCACAACTAGAAGGACCCACAACTAAAAAAATATGCTACTATGTACCGGGGAGCTTTGGGGAGAAAAAGGAAAAATAAAATCTTTAAAAAAATGTATTTTATTATAGATGGTTTATTGACTCATTCATCAATTCAGTATACGTTTTGGGGTGTCTGTCGTTGACAAGTCACTGAACTGAACACTATGAGAACTGTGAAAATGATCAGTGACCTTATGAACTGTGTAGTCTCTGGCATGCAAATAACCATAGGAGCAGACAGAGTGTTACAAACGCTGTACCAGACACAGTGTGAGCGCAGTGTTAGGAGAAATTAGCAGAGGAAAAGGAGGGGCAACATAATTTTAATTTTAGTCTACACTGAATATGCATTACTCTTGTAATAATAATAAAAAAGATTCGTTTGTTTTTTAAAGAAGAGCGATTGTTAAATTCATGGAAGAGAAACAAAGGTGGTCAGAGAGTGAGGAATATATAGACCGGCTTCTTTTTCTTTGCCCAGTGCATTAACAGAAGGAGGAAAAGCAGCTGCCTTTCCCAGTACAGTTTCAAGGAAATGATGCCGCTTGAGGAAAACTAGGTTTCAATTAAGATAAGCTAATGCAAGGATTTTTAGGGCTGTGGGGGATCTTGGCTATCATCTTGCACAACTCCCCATTTTAAAGTTGAAGAAACTGAGGCACAGATAAGTGAGGCTTCTTGCCTAGGATTATCATTCCGAACACGACAGAGCTACTATGTATGTTTCCAGACGCCACACTGCTTTTGCTAATAACCAGCACTATGGAGAATGCTGTCTGAGACGTAAACAGAGTTAGGTTAGCTTTATTGGACTTCTACATTGTGCCTTATACATAACAGGCATTTGCTAATTGTTTACTGAATGAATAAAAAATTAAATTAGTAATACAGGTTATTTGGTGTTATAGGGACAAATAAAATTTTATCTATAATATATGTCTGCCTACTTGGCATCCTAATGTCCTTTACATCCTAACAGATATTTTACATTTTACGTGTCCAAAACTCTGCTCCCATCTTCCCTCCACAGACCTGCTTCGCTCTCAGTCTCTCTCATCTCTGTTGACAGCAACTCCATCCTTCTAGTTACACAAGCTAAAAATCTGGGAGTCATCTTTGACGTCTCTCTTTTTCTACTACTGCATATCCATTTTGTCAACAAATCCTGGTGGTTCTATCGTCAAAATACAGCCAGAATCTGAGCTTTCTCACCACCTTCTTTACTACTGCCACCTTGATTCAATCCACAACCATCTCTCTCCTGGATTACTGCGAGTCTCTGAACTAGACTCTCTGCTTCTACCTTTGTTCACACCCAATCTATTCTCAAAACAGCCAGAATGACTCTTTTAAAACTTAACTCCTCTTATCCCAGCTCTAAAATAGACTTTTGTTTCACTCCGAGTAAAGGCTAAAGTCCCTTCAGTGGTACAATGTTTATGGCAGCATTATTCATAACAACCAAAAAGTAGAAACAACCCAAATATCACCAAATGAATGTATAAGCAAAAATGGGGTATATCTGGGGCTGGCCCAGTGGCGCAGCAGTTAATAAGTTCACACATTTTGCTTCAGCAGCCTGGGGTTTGCAAGTTCGGATCCTGGGTGTGGACCTATGCATCACTTGTCAAGCCATGCTGTGACAGGCATACCACATATAAAGTGGAGGAAGATGGGTACGGATGTTAACGCAGGGCCAATCTTCCTCAGCAAAAAGAGGAGGATTGGCGGTGGATGTTAGCTCAGAGCTAAACTTTCTCAAAAAAAAAAAAAAAGGGAGGGGGGATATATCCATACGATGGAATAATATTTGGTAAGAAAAAAGAGTGAAGTACTAATATATGCTACAACTAAGATGAACTTTGAAAACATCCTAAGTGAAAGAAACCAGTCACAAAAGACCACATATTATGATTTCGTTTATAAGAAATGCCCAGAATAGGCAAATCCATGGAGACAGAAAATAGATTAGGAACTGGCTAGGGCTGGGGGGGGTTGGAGGAAAAGGGAGTGACTGCTAATGGGTACAGGGTTTCTTTTGGGGATGATAAAAATGTTCTAAAATTGATTGTAGTTATGGTTGCACATCTCTGCGAATATACTAAAACTATTGAAACATACACTTTAAATGGGCATATTTTATAGTACGTCAATTGCATCTCTAAAAAGCTGTTTAAAAAATGTAAGGTAATGGAAAGGAGGGAAAAAACATAATAAAAGGAGCAGTATATGTAAAGACCCCAAACTAGGAAGGAACTAAATGTCTATGAGGAAAAGAGAGAAAGCCAATGTCCCCAAGGTGTATGGGCAAGGTGGGAAAAACCTGGTGATTTAGATAAGGAACATATGACATGGCTCTTAAATTTTACCGTAAGCCTTAAAGAAAGTTTTAAAGGGATTTAAGCAAGGAAGTGACATAATCAAATTTCCATTTAAAAAATCATTTTGGCTGGTGTGTGGAAAATTGGAAGTAGGCAAGTCAGAAATAGAGTAATCAAAAGGTTATTGCAGTAGACGAGGAGAAAGAATGGTTGAAGTGGAGACAGATGGATTTTGGGATCTCCTTTGGAGGGACAATCAATGAAAGTTGATGACTGATTGGATGTAGGGCATGAAGGATATGGGTAGGTGGAGATTCATTTACTTAGATAAAGACCCTTACAGGAGGAGTGTTTTTTGGTGAGGTAGTTCTGGATATGCTAAATTTGAGATGCGTTTGAACACAACCAAGTAGATATGTACATATGTAGTTTGATATATAGTTTAGATTAGTTTCAAATATTGGCTCTGCCATTTACTAACTATGTGACATTGAGAAAATTATTTTTTTCCTGATTCTTTCCTCTGTTAATGGAGATAACAATAACCTCCAATAGCCAAATAATAACCTACTGGGTTAATTATAGCTTCTTGGTTAAGAGCACAGACTTTGCTCCCCCATTGCTTAATTTGGATCCTGGCTCCACCACACGCCTATCATTGTGTGACCTTGGGCAAGTTACTTAATCTCTTTCAATCTCATTTTCTTAACCCTTAGATGGGGATAATAGCACTGATCTCATAGACTTGTTAAATAGTACGTGCATTGGTCAACACATGCAAAGTGCTTTGGGCTGGGCGTATAAGCACTGCTAAGCAGTAGCTCTTGCTATTACTTCACAGGCTTAACATGAAGAGAGAGACAATACATATGAAAGGAACCATTGTGTTGTGGATATTCAAAGTATGTTGCTAAAGTTTCTTTCCTTATTTTTCCACCTGACTTTTGTCTTAATCAAACTTTTTACTTTTATCAGGGTTAGATTAACCTGAGACACTCTCTCATTATGAGAAAGCCCACTGAACTGCCCAACCATTTAAGATGGGAGATAAAGGCCAGTTAACATCCCCTGAGGAGGGGGAAATGGAGAGAGGAATGTCTAAGGGGGAGGCACAATCCAGGCTGGGGAGACAGAATGCAATCAGCAAATATGGAGTTGAGCTTAGTCAGCGAAGCAGACAGTCTAACTCCTGAAGAAAGTGGAGCTGGTTTGGGACATTGGCTGAGAGATGAAACCCACAGCTCTGTGTTGTATCTAATGCATAACAATGAAGCGGTCCTCCCCAAGGAGGACTCTGGTCAACAATATCTAAAGATATTGTGCACTCTTCCCGAGGCGTTCACGCATGGCATCCAGCGTGTCATTCATTCATTAACTCACTCACTCACTCACTCATTCGTTTGCTAATTTATTCAACAAATATTTGCTAAGTGCCAGGCAATGAGGAGACAAAAGGGGAATAAAGACAGAAGTTCTCATCCTTATGGAGTTTGAAGTCTGGTGGAGGAAGACAGGAGGGAAAAAAAAAAGTAAAATAGATGAATTCTATGGGGAAGAATGCAGCAACGGTGCCAGGAGAGCCGGGGATGCCCTGAGTGAAGTAAAGGCCTGAAGGAGGGGCACTTCTCCAGGGGGGACATTCAGGCAAAGGCCCTGTGGCTCCTGTCCCTGCCATCCAGTGTCCCATGTCACCAGCCTCTAGCATTGGAGGAAAGAAAGAGAAAAGTTTCTGTTGGACTGGAGAAGATAATGCACTCGGTAATTCAATGTCTTAGTTTCTCAGGGCTTCTTTAACAAATTCCTACAAACTAAGTGGCTTAAAACAACAAAAATGTGTTTTCTCACAGTTCTGGAGGCCAGAAAGTCAAAATCCAGCAGGCCCACATTCTCTGTGGGGGTTTCAGGGGAGACTCTGTTCCTCGCCTCTTCCAGCTCCTGGTGGCTGTCCCAGCTCTTCTGGCCCCATCACCACAGCCTCTGCCTCCATCTTCATGCGGTCTTCTCTTGTGTGTGTCCATGTCTTCTCTTATGTCGCTAATGACAAATAAAAATGGCAAGCAATAGGGTATATTGGAGAATATGAGGAAGCCATTTGGTATAAACCTAATTCGGCCTGACCTTGTCTTTCCAAAAGGGCCTTACCGGGGCTGTTGAGCATGCATTGTATATCTGCTTTAGAGATTCCCTATGGCAAGAACAAAGGCCCTTAAGATAAAGGTGCAACTTCCCTCCCCCTCCCAACGTTGGCATCTCCTTAAGGATTAAGCATCTTTCCTTTGGCTAGAAACTGATTGCTGCGCTCACCTGTGACCGCCCAGCTCGAGACAATAGACTTGCCTCCTGCTACGCCCACCAAGACAGCAGACCCACTACCTGCTGTGTCCATCTAGTGCCTGTGCCGACAGGGGAATCTTGTGACTATTGTGGGAGGGACATTTCAATCATATGTGAAACACCCTGTTTGGGGGTATATAACCACTGTGTGCACCCCACTTCTTCGGTGCCCTTTCCTCCTTTGGGAAGAAAGGCCCCGGGCCATGGTCCTCAGATTTCAGCTCAGAATAAACTCACCCAAATTTTCATTTATAGATCGGTTATGGATTATTTTCATCGACACCTATGACACCTGTCATTGGATTCAGGGCCCACCTGGGTAACCCAGGATGATCTCATCTTGAGATCCTTAAATCAATTCCATCTGCAAAGCCCTTTTTTCCAAACAAGGTCACATTCACATGTTTTTCCATTTGTGAGCTATCATGAACTAAGCTGCTATGAATCTTCTTGTCCAAGTCTTCTGGTAGACATGTGCCCTCATCCTTGTGGGGCATCTCCCTAGGAGTGGACTTGCTGGGCAATAGGATAGGTGTATGTTTAGTTTTAGTAGATATTGCCAAAGAGTTTTCCAAAGTAGCTATTCCAATTTTCACTCCAGCTGGTCCACATCCTCACCAACACTTAATATTGTCAGGATTTTTAATTGTAGTCATTCTGACAGGTATGTAGTGGTGTTTCATTGTGGTTTTAATTTGCATTTCCCTAATGACTAATGATGTTGAGCACCTTGTCCTATGCTTATTGGCCGTTCATCCATCCTCTTGTGTGAAGAGCCTATTTAAGGTTCCCCCCCACCCCCCGCTTACCTCCCTTTTAAAAAAAAATGGGGGGTTGTCTGTATTATTCTGATAGATTTGTAGTTCTTTATATATTCTGGATATAAGTCTTCTTCGTGTACATATGCATTTTCCTAATCTGTCCTAATTACCTTTTCACTTTCTTGTATATCTTAGCCATCAGGAAACTTTTTCTATAAAGGGCCAGATAGTAAATATTTTAGACTTTGCATGTCACGTGATCTCTTTTACAACTACTCAGCTCTGCCACTGTAGCACAAAAGCAGCTGTAGACAGCCATATGTTCAATGAACAGGCATGGCTGTGTTCTAGTAAAACTTTATTTATGGACACTGAAATTTTGAATTTTATATGCATTTCTCATATCATGAAATATTATTCTTTATTTGATTTTTTTCAACCATGTGAAAATGTAAAAACCGTTTAGAGCTCATAGGCTGTACAAGGACATGTAGCAGGCTGAATTTAGCCCAAAGGCCAGTTTTGTGACTTTATATATATTTTATAAATATAAGTTCTTAATTTTAATGAATTCCAATTTATATTTCTTCTTTTGTCAATAATGCTTTTTATTCCTGTATAAGAAATCTTTTTACTTATTTATTCACTTATTTTTTATGAAATATGTAGTATGATGTACGAGGAAACATTGGTTTATTAACATTATATACATTTCAGGTGTACATCTTTATATTTCAATTTCTGTGTAGACTACATCATGTTCATTACCCAAGGATTAATTACCATCCATCACTGTACATGTGTGACATATCAGCCCTTTCACCCTCTTCCCTCCCCCCTTCCCCTCTGGTCACCACCTGTCTAATCTCTGTATCTATGTGTTTGTTTGTTGTCATTGTTTTTATCTTCTACTTATGAACGAAATCATAGGTATTTGACTTTCTCCCTCTGACTTATTTCCCTTAGCATAATACCCTCGAGGTCCATCCATGTTGTAGCAAATGGCAAGATTTTGTCTTTTTTATGGCTGAGTCGTATTCCATTTTATATGTATACCACATCTTTTTTGTCCATTCATTCACAGATGGCACTTAGGTTGCTTCCAAGTCTTGGCTATTGTAACTAATGCTGCAATGAACACAGGGTTGTAAATATCTTTATTGTTCGTATTTTCGTGTTCTTTGGACCCAGAAGCAGAATAGCTGGATCATACGGTAGTTCTATTCTTAATTTTTTGAGGAATCTGCATACTGCTTTCCACAGTGGCTGCACCAGTTTGCACTCCCACCAGCAACGTATGAGAGTTCCCTTCTCTCCACATCCTCTCCAACATGTTGTTTCCTGTCTTGTCAATTATAGCCATTCTGAATGGTGTGAAGTAAAGCTTTTTATTCCTATATAAAAAATCTTTGCCTACCCCAAGGTCATGAACATGTTCTCCTTTGTTTTATTCTAAAAGCTGTATTTTATTATTTAGGTTTATGTCAATGATCTGTCTAGGATTAAGTTTGTGTATGGCGTGAAGTAAAGGTTTTACACTTTTGTTTCTATGTGCTCACTATTATATACTTTTATTGTTAGATATTATATACCTACGTACTCAATTTATTATATACCTTTTCCCACCTTACTATGTAGCTATGACTTAGCTGCTCTGTGAAACTTTTCCTGGTGGCTTTATGTGGAACTTATAACTCCCTGCCAGTCATTCATTCAACAACTGCTTTTCAAAGGCTAACTACGTACCATGCTAGGCACAAAACTTTGGTTTTTGTCTGAAGGAGATTACTCTTTTGAAGAAACCTATTAAGGCTTTACAAGAAAATGTGATAAGTGCCATGATAATATTGCAAGTATTTGTTTATGTTTTTCTCCTACTAAAAACGGTCATTTGAAGACAGGACCATAGCTTTAATTTGATTATCTCTAGCACCTAGCATAAACTCTAGTGCAGAATAGGTGCTCATGAAAATTTGATGAGTGAATGGATGAATGAATAATACGCACACATATACAGTGAATAAATACACATATACATACAGTGAACATGCAGACAGAATGTGTACACATAGGAATTCAGCGAATAATACACATAAATGTGTAGATATGTGTACACATACATACACACACACACACACTTTCCACTCCTTGCAACTACTCAGCTCTGCCACTGCAGCACAAGAGCAGCTGTAGACAGCCATATGTCTCCTTCCCGGACACACACAGCTAAGGCACAACTTAGGGACACCACTGATCTTTCGCTTGCATACCTCACACAGAGGACGAAGTTTATGCGTATGTTAGTGATTAAAGTCTTGGCGGCTCTTGGTCAGACTGCCCAGGTTCGAATCCAGGCTCTCTTGCTTGGTAGCCGCGGAGTCTTAGACCTGTTACTCAACCTTTCGGTGCCCCAGTAACCTCGCCTGTAAAATGGGAAAGCCTTCCTCACAGAGTTGTCCGGAATATTAAATGAATTCATACATACACAATAATCAGAGGCCCAATGGCTCAATGAGGCCTGGAACTTTTGCCTGCTCTGTTCACGGCCGCATCCCCAGCTCCCAGGAGAGTGTTTAGTACACAGCAGGTGCTGGGTAGACACCTGTTGTGTGAATGACACACACCCAGCTCAGGAAAATCCCAATAACTGTTGGGTGTTATTATTTCGTGTCTGATATAAAAGTTCTGAATTCCCGTTCCAACCACTCCCCATCCCCAGTTACGACGCGCCAATCTTGGGAGTCACAGCATTTTTCTACACTGACGCAAGGTGGCAGCATCCGTCTCCTTTTGAGTTATCAGCCGGTCCAGTTTTACCCGTTCGAGGGACAAACGCTGCAACATCTTCATTCGCAAGTCCCTCCATCCATTCTAGATTCTCTTTTTTTAAAAAATGAACATTAACTTTCTCAATTATCATGAGGTTAGCTCTTAACTGCCCTAATTTCTAGCTAAAGAAAAGATTATTGCTTATAAAAAAGGACCAATACTGACATGAATTGAGGCTGCAGTATAGTAACACTACTGTTTTGTGTGTTCTTAAAGCTCCTTTTTTTGTAACAAATAACTGCTTGACAAATAATGAACCCAAATCTTCCATTTCGGTTACACAAGGTGCAACAACGTTGTTCCTTTTCAAGTCTATAAGAAAAGAAAAAAAGATAAAACTTATTCTCCTCTGTCTTTTTAAATAAAGAGGTAAGGATAATCTAAATCACTCTGAAACCACTGTCAAGAAGCAGAAATTTCTGAGCGCCTTTGAGGGTGAAACCTTAAAGAAAAGACTCTCGGTTGAGAAATTAAGACACCTGGGATTCTAGTAAGGCTTCAGGAATCTCCTTAGCCCCAAATTTTAAGTAAATCTTTTATCTTTCTAAAATTCAGTACCTTTATTTCTAAAACAAAGGTAATAATCTCTGCTTTACCTACTTGAAATGAGATCAGTGAATGTAAATACCTTTATAAACTGTAAAGGGCTCTGTTTTATTCTGCATGAGCTAATGTTAGCATCACGTCCATTTTATCTACAGGGAAAACCAGTTCTGGCCAGTTAAACGGGCTTGCCTCAGTTCTCTCATCTATAAATGGGCTAATGATAGCAACCCCACCTACTCCCGTGAGTTGTAAGGATAAAATAAGATAATAGATGTGAAAGTGGCTTTAAAACGAAAATACTCTCACTTGTACAAGGTTACAGCATTAGTTTAAGCAAATAACTTTCCTTGAGTTTCACAAACAATCCTGAGGAAAACACTAAGTAACTAAATTGCCTACGAAAAAATAAGGATGTTTGATTACTACTTTCAGAAATTTCAAGAAATTGCACAATTAAAAAAAAGATAGGAAAGAATGGCCAAAGGTGTTATTGCATTTAGAGAAGGATGAATAAAATTAAATGGTATATTCATAGTACTCAATAAAAGCTGTTTGACTCTCTGTATTTAAATTACGTGTGTTGTAGAAATACAGCATCATTTAAAATACCAACATTCAACTAACATTTGTCAACTGCGTAGTGTGTACCAGGTATATTAAAATGTATTATTTCATTTTTAATGTTTTAGTCCCCAGAACTGGAGAAAAATGTTAGCCCCATTTAAAAGTTGGGGAAACTGAGATTCAGAGTAGTTGCTCAGCTTGCCTCAAACAGCAAATGCAAGACAGCGGGATCTCAGATCCCCTGCTTCTTCCCGCCTTTGCTCGGGAGTGTTAGTGTGGAGGCTCTCTTCCGTCCTGCGGGGGGCACTCACGACCTGGAATCCAACAGTTACACGCAAGCCAGCAATTTTTGTTTAGTAAAAACCCCGGCGGAATGTAACAGTATTAAAGAACCTGGATAAATGGGCACTTTGTAGCCAAAATTTCTCTGTCTTCTTAAGTGAATTTCAGTGGTTTGAGAAATTCGGGCTCTGACCTTTGGATTATACCCTTTTACGTAAAGGAACTCATTTACCTCTCCCTTAAATATTTCCAGAGTCAATTCATGCCTTTTCAAAATAGAAAAAATGATTAATTATTGAATGTTAGGGGTTAAAAAGAGAGAGAAATAAAATTATGAGGTGACGAGATCTCAGAAATGAAGGCCATTTACACCTCTTGGGAGGGATCAGTTATTTAGAGCGATGTGCTGCTGTTGCCACACATAATAAGTTAATCTTAAAACAGCATTCATCCCCGTGGATGTTACAGGTTTTATACAAGCTAGTTTAGTGAGCTGGGTGTCCTTTTCAGGTGTGAATTTTGGTAAGCTATGTTTACCAGGAATTTTAATTACTTAATGACTTTGAAATGACACCATTCTAAACTATCACGTCTGTTGTATTGCATTTTACTTGCTAGTTAGATTGTTCAGTTTTAGAGTTTAAAGCAAAGAGGCCTTCAAATTTATGTGTCTGGGTAGGCTGTTTTATTTCCTGTTGTCTAAAGAATGATATTGACATATTTATGACTTGTTCAAGTCAATTTTAATGAGTATCTGTAGTGTTCTGCTCCCGAGAAGAATTATCCACATATAAGACTGTTTGCAACAACACACCCATCAATTAACACTGGGATCTCCTCACTATGAAACAAACAGCCCACAGAACCTTGTAAATGGAAATAGAAACTTTTACTTAACATTCATTCATTTTCCCTTTATTCGGTCCTGGAATAACAGATTTTTATCTTTCTTAATAAGTAGTTGAGTTTAATCCAGAGAACCTTAAAGCAAAATAGATTCCTAGTATTCCAGCCTACTAATGTTAATAATATTCCCCAAGAACTTTATAGGGACCAACAATGATTGCTGAGTTACAATACCATTTAACCACAGGAAAAGTCTGGATTTTGAAAATGTTTATTCTTAAATTTAAAAAAGTCACTTCACAGATAAGGAAAAGCAGACAGGACATGTAAAGGGAAGTAACTATAAAATTCAAATAGTAGAACGGAGTAGCAGACAGTGGAATAGAAGTGGCCACCTGAGAGGCACAGACGCCCAAGACTTCGGGGCTCCGAGGAGGGAAAGACCAGGGCAGGCTCCAGCGTGAGGAAGGCTTGCCCTTGCTTTTAGCTTGGAATTCCAAAGATAGGGTTGGGTGACTTCGAACTTCAAGGATGATTATAATTACAATGAGGGTGGAGTGGGCAAAAGAAAGAAACTGGAATCCCGGAATTCCTCTTAGAATGTCAATAATCGTGAAATAATCATGAAATAGCTTGTATTGTTTCTGCCATTTTAACATTTCAAGAGAAGGTGTTTCTCACTGAAAAGCTGTCTGAGGAATCTGTTCTCTCAGTTACCCAGGCTTTTACTTGCTGCTATTTGAACTGAGAGGCCTGTGTCTGACTACGGGCTGCTACATGCCCCAGCTCCAAAACTATCTTAGAGAGTCAGTGACTCTTGCCCTTCTTTCCAGCTTCACTTGTTGTTATCCAGGCTGGACTTGAGCTTAATTCAGCTGACACCAAACCCTGTGCTAGGCACTGGGGAGATGCTCAGGAGCTGATAATCCGTAGAGCGACTAGTCTTCACTAACTATGACATCAAATCAGACTGCGCTGAGTGCTACAAGAGTGCTATATACAAAGTGTTGAAGGTGAAGTTAAATTCTGCCTGGGAGTCGAGAAAGGGCTCAGATGGAAGGTGAGATTTCAGAGCACCCTAAAGCAAAAGAAGCCTTCTGTTAACTAGAGAAGGGGTGATGTGCCTTACAGGCAGAGGGAGTAGGAGGGCAGGGGTCTGGAGTGTGAAAGGACTGTTCCAGAAAGGGCGAGTGGCTGACGGTGGTTGGATATAGGGTTACTGACCCCCATGACAAGTCAGCGTCAAAAAAGGACATAATCAACAAAAAGTATCACAAAGCCACAACTATTTCTATTTCTGGATGTACAGACAGACGTTTGGAAGAAATGTCCATTTGTTGTCCATGCGTGCTCCACTCTCTGCTAGACACTGCCACAGATACCAGGGAAGGTGCTTGCCCTGGAAATGTTTATATTCTATCTGGAAGAAAGATTAACTCACATCAAACAATTAAAAATAATATGACAGCCTCTAAGGCACAGTGTTAGATTGCCCTGAAGCTCAAGCTACAGATGTGACACCTCCAGAGAGGCTCCGCGGCCCCAGAGCTCCCCACAGCCGAGGTGCCGGCTCGAGGCCAGCCGAACGGCAGGCGCTCGGAGGGCTTGAGACGCCTTCACCCCGAAAACAGGAGGAAAGGTAACGGCTGACCCTTACATGACGCTTCCTGTGTACCTGGCACTGTTCTAGGCGCTTATACGTAAACTAGCTAAATCTTCACAGTTACTCTATTTGGGAGAAATTTATTATCTCCAGTTTACATATGGGGAAACTGAGGCACAGAGCCACATCCAGGATTCAAAGGCACGAGTTCTAGCTCCAGAGTCGTGGAGTCTTTTTCACGTTCACATCCTCAGAATCTAGTAGCCGGCCCTGTCTGTTAAGATCTTAAGCAAACCGAAGGCAATTTTCCTTGAGTATTTTCAGGATAATACAATTCAAATCAAAATAAAGACTTAAAAGCCCCAAATCTGGAAGGGAGGAGAAACCCATTTTAGCTGTACAGACTTAACTTTTGCCTGACCCAAGGCCGGCAAGAAATTGTTTCTTTTCCTTTATATATTTTTTCCTTTTGTGACAATTTGGTGTTTCTGAACGCTAGGGGCTCCCGGCCTCTCTGGTTTGAGAGTAACTTTTCCTTTTAGGATTTTTTTTTTTTTTTTTGGAAGGGGGTGGGGGAAAATGTGGCCTTAATTAATCCTACGTTTCAGGCAACTTCAGGAAGGGGCTGTGCTTTCGGAGTCCCTCCAGAGCCAAGTGAGGAGGTCCCTCTCTTTCCCTCTCCCTCTCTCTCTGTTTTAAAGGACCTCGTGAAATAGAAGCGCAGAAAACAAACCCCGGCGATCACAGCAGCAGCCGCGGCGGCAGGAGGAGAAGTCGGCGCGGGGCAGGCTCCGCAGCGGCCGGGCTCCCGGGCTCCCATTCATTAAGGGGCCGGCCGCCGAGGAGGTGGCCGCGCAGCCGCCCCCCCGCCGCCCCCGCTCGGCGAAGCTTCTGCTTGGGACCTGGCTCTCTCCCCCCGTGGACTTTCGAACGATCTGGGTTGAGAGGAAAGCGCGGAGCACCCGGGCAGCAGACGCCCCCGCCTGCGGTCGGAAGCGGGCGGCGGGGCTGCACTCGCCGCCGCGCGCGGGCCGGGCCGCCCGCCACCGTCCCGAGCAGCGCCGGCCGGGAGGCGACGCGGGCGCCCGGGTGTGCGGGGCGCCGTCGCGGGGCGGGAAGCTCGCGCCGCAGCCAGCGCCATGCAGAACTACAAGTACGACAAGGCGATCGCCCCGGACAGCAAGAACGGCGGCAGCCCGGCGCTCAGCAGCAGCCCGAGGAGGGGCGGCAGCAAGCGGGCGCTGCTCGTCTGCCTCGACCTCTTCTGCCTCTTCATGGGTGAGCCCGCCCGCCGGCCCCGGCCCCTGGGCCCGCGCGGGGCCGCCGTCCGGCCGCGGCCCCCCGCAGCGCGCAGCGCTGTGCGCCCGCAGCCCCGGCCCGCTCGGGCCTCCGCGCCGCCCCGGCCCCGGCCCCGGATCCCCGGATCCCCGGCCCCCGGACCCGACCCCCGGCCCCCGGCCCCCGGCCCGCGGCTGAGCGTCCCGGCGCGCGCAGGCTTTCGCGGGCCCCTGGAAACAGGCTCCTTTAGAGCCATCTCCGGTCGCAAGGCCGGGCAGAACCCCACGGAAGGTGTGGGTTCGTCCTTTCCAGCAGGGGAAGGCGGTCGAACCGTGACCCACGGCCGGCGGAGAGCTGCTTGCCCTCCCTCCGAGTACAACGCGTCTCCTGGAGCGCTGGCTCCCGCTCGGGGCGCGCAGCTTTCCCCCGGCCGCGCGTAAACATCCAGCCCTTCCGCTGTTACCGCCGCGGCCCGGCCACACTTGCAAGCTGGCCTTTCCAGTTGCTTCGCTCCCGACCCCCCACCCCCCCTACCCCGCCCCCGGGACTGAAGGTGTTCTCTAGGGCCTGGATATGGGGTACCGATTCAGCAGTCATTTCTTAGGCGCCTACTGTGTGCCAGGTGGAGGGCGGTCTCAGGCATCCGTTTTAACCAGCTCCTCTCCCTGACTCGTTGCACTCCGGGTGAGGAGCCCCGTTTTACTGAGGAGGAAACTGAGGCACTGGGAAAGCAAGCCACGGTCAGGTTTTGGGACGACAATTAATTGCACTCCCAGAACGCTGAGGCGACAGTCCACTGCTGTTTTCCAAACTAGTTGGAAGCCACAGCCAGAAGAGCGGTGGGAGTTAAAGGAATTGGAGTGGGAGAGTAAGGAGGATTTATGAACTCGGCGGGAGGAGGGAGAAACCTATTGACATGGATCCGCAGGAGTTCCAAGGTTGAAGTCAGCGGAGAATTTTTTTTTTTTTAAGCGAATCATGGTGTAATGGAAAGCGCACAGGACTTGTCGTCAGAACACTGCCACCCTGCCACTTGCTGGGTGTGCCACCTAACTACCCCATCGGCCTCAGTTTCCTCATCGGTTGAGTGAGTGGGTTGATCTAGATGCTCTCCAAGGCCCCTTCCTGCATTAAGAACTCGGATTTGGTCCAGGAGCAGTTCTGCCAACTCCGCTAACTGAAGAAACATCTGTGTTCCCAATTCACTTCCCTTAAAATAGAACTCCTGCCCGGAGACTGAAGTCCCCTTTGAAATGGATTCATCCGTGCAGATTGTGCAGACCAGAGCTGGGGCTGGAGTTATGCTTCCCTGGGTTCCTGACTCTTGCTGTAGCAGGATCCTCACTGAGGTCCCTCTGTCTTTGGCTTGACTGTCCACCGTGAATTCTCAGAGTCGAAGAAGGACGGGACTCTTAGAGATTAAAAATAAGAATGGCCCCTTAGGTAAGAAGAGACAGCTGACAGTAAAATTGTGCTCTGTGGAAGGGGAGGAAAGTGAGTGTGGTTCAGGTGACACATCCCATTCCCCCCTCTTCGTTTCATCCCGCGTTAAGATGCTATGTGAAGGAATTGTCACTGGGGGGCCTACCTTCCTGAAGGCGGCTGGCTTCTTATCATGCACAGTGGGAAGATTAATACTTAAAGTTTCACTGCCAAGCTATTGAATTTTTTAAAGACCCTGCCTGGTCCTAGGGGAGTACAAGGAAACACTAAACACATTGAAGCAGTTTGCTGTGAAGTTGCCTGGGGCTGCCCAGCGTTGGCTGCGGGTTTAGCTGGTAGTGGAGCAAACTCTTTCTAGACTGGGGCAGTGTGCCCTCCCACCTCCTACTCTGATCGGGAAAGCAGAGCTAGAACACGCTTGACAGCCCTTGTAGGGTTTCACTGTGCTCTGCCTCCCTTCCACTCCTGGCTTCAGAAGGCAGTCCCAAGAGATGCTGCATTTTTGTTAAGGGAAAACTAGGTGTGAAGGAATTTGCACAAAGACCCACCTATCAGCTTTAGCGTAGCCAGGACACAGAAGCCCCAAAATACACTGAAGGTGTGCGCTGAAGGTGGAAGTGAGGTGTGCGTTTGCACGTCAGTTCTTCATCTGCTGCAACTCTCTCTGGGTCCCCCCAAAGCTGATACTCTAACCCTTGCCGTTTATTATGTTTACTCCCTGTTGGTCTGTTTGAATAAGTGATTCTGTTTACTTCAAAAAGGTGGTAAGATAACAGGACCTTGTATTTCTTTATTTGTTTCTTTTTTCTTTTTTTAAAGATTGGCCCTGAACTAACATCTGTTGCCAATCTTTTTCTTTTTCTTCTCCCCAAAGGCCCCCAGAACATAGTTGTATATTCTAGTTGTAGGTCCCTGTGGTTGTGCTATGTGGGACACCGCCTTAGTGTGGCCTGATGAGCGGTGCCGTGTCTGTGCTTAGGATCCAAACCAGTGAAACCCTGGGCCGCTGAAGCAGAGTGCGCGAACTTAACCACTCGGCCACGGGGCCAGCCCCTGTATGTCACTATAAGAAGCACATAGCTTTTCATTTTAAGGGTATGTGCCTTGACATTAGAACCATGTCAACCAAGTCATCTTCAAAGTGACTTATTATCCGTGTCTCCCTATGTATAGGCCAAACTACAGTGTCGCTGGTTTAATGCCTCTCTGCCACCTTTAAAGGGAACGCTGTAAGGTAAATATTTACATGAGAAATTTATGCAGGAGAACTCTGGCTAAAGAAAACTAATAACACAACATGTGATTTTAATATTCCACACACACCACAGTCCTAAAAAATTGTTTCTACTTGGCTCACTCTTTGCCTAAGACTGTCAGTATGTTTTAATTTTTATATAGTTTATTGATCATATGGTCTGGATTACAGAGCACTAATATATTAAAAAGAAGGACACAGTTTTGTGTTTATTGTCTCACAGAGGAATATACACCAAGATTCATCTCCTTGTATCTGGAAAAACACAAAAGCTCATGTCCTCTACAAGTGTTATGTAAGTGGAAATGTACAAGCAGCTTAACTTGTTTCACATATCTTTTTGGCATATTAAATTATTGGTGAAAAAACTGAAAGTCCATTCATGTTTGAAGGCAAAAAGAATCTGGTGTCAGAGAATACCAGTGGGGGCTTACCTCCTGTTTACCAGCTATCTGCTGACTAATTGCTTTTCTAGATACTGTTATGAATCTTTGCGTGGCAATTTTTCTGACACTGATTTTGTTTTTCTTTCAATATGTAAAAATATGTACTGCCTCCTGTTTCTTGTGCGTTGCTTCTGGTGTACGAGGTTGCATGAGAGCAGCAGAGGATATTCCTAGGCGAGACTGGAGGATCACCTACTGGCTTTCTAAGCCCTGTTAACCTCTTTTTTATGTAAATTAGTTTATGTGCTCTTTGCTGTAACCCTTATGAAAGATTATCTCCATTTTATAGATGAGAAACCTGAGATTCACGTTGAAGTCTGTTTGAGTTGATCCTTAATTCTCAGTGAGCATGACTGGAGTCCATCCCCTTTTCGTTTCCTCATCTGAAGAATCCTGAAACTCAGATTCTCAGCAGAAAATCCTGAAGCTCGCTTTGCAGGCAGTCCCGCCTCCACATTTCCCAGTTACCCGTTTGCGCCAAAGCAGAGCAGGTTCAGCTCTTCTGGTTGGTGATATGGTCCCGTTGCTCCATGGCATTGGTTTGATTTGGGTGCTCTAGCACCAAGTACTTCCCAGGTTTTGAGGGTGCCTTTTGACCCCATGAGAGGGTGGTTCCAGAGAAGGAACACACAGCAGTACGTGGTGTGGCACAAATGCAGAGGTTTGGTAAACCCATCGATTCCCCTACCTTCGCTCCTCCCTGTCCACCTCCCCAGATAGTTATTGAGTGTCTCCTACCAACCCTTTGATGGTTGATGCACTTTGATGGGTAGGCAGTTTTGGACAGGTCTAGCTTTTTGTTCTGTGGACTTTGTTCAAGGCCCCTCATCCTCTGAGCTCAGTTAGCTCATCTGCAAAATGCTAATCAGAATGACCACTCCATTACATTTCTATGAGGAGCAGAAGGAATATTGGATGTGAAAGTTATTTGTCATCTCTCAAGACTTGGGCAAATGCAAGGGATTTATAATCTGGAGGTCCAGGTTAAGGTTTTTGGTTGTATTCGTATATGTGTCTCAGAATCATAGGTAGATGAGACCATGAAGAACTCACTTAAATAGGAGAATGTTACATTTGCCCAGTAAGTTGTAGACAGATGATTTTCCTTCATCGTTGATCTAAACTTTAGCTGGGAAGGCAGCTCCTAAACTTTCACAGAATTCTTAAGCCATCTTATCCTTACAGAATACCCAGAGCCCTGTTTAGAAAAGGTTTTTTGTTCAGAAAGAGTGTTCCTCATTTGGCTTTTGATTCTGGAAGGTAGGTGAGCTGAAGTTATGGGAGGGGTGGGAGACCTTTAAGGAAGCAGGTGGTGGTCAGGTTTGGTTTGAAAGGCCTGACTCTTGTGCATGCCCCACCAGGGAACAAAGTCAGTGGGTAGAGTACCATGAGGCAGAAGGAAAGAAGCTCAAATAGGTAATAATGTAGAATTTGGATGGTTAGCAACCATGCTCTCTAATTTAGTGGTTCCAGATATTTTTGGACATTTCTTGATTTAGAATTAAATGGTCGAGATAAAATTGTAGAACTGGTTTGATATATGGGACACGTGAAATCATCAAGTGTTATTATGTGTTATTCAGTTTTTATAGTGAGAGGGAGGCAGTGTGGTGGCGTGAAGAGAATGAAGACTTGGAGCCAGCTTCCAGGTTGCCCAGTGCCACCATCTAGTTGCGTGGTTGTGGACAAGTTGGTTTTCTGTGGGTCTCAGTTTTTCCCATCAGTAAAATGACTGGTTGACTGGGCTTATGTCTGATGTCTAAGGCTGCCGTGCAACATTCTGTAACCGATTGCTAGTAGAGAGAAATGACACGTATGTTGAATGTCTACCTCATGCATGCATTCCCTTTAGCTCTTCATTGTACATTATTAGCTGAGTAAGTCCTCACAACAACGAGCCTGGAAACATGAGTTCTGGTCTTGTACTGCTGCTTCGTTGCTGTGTGACTTTAGGAAAATTAACTTGACTTTTCTGGGCCTTGGTTTCTTTATTATCGCAACAAATGGAAGGGGCTTGGTCATCTCTCGGACCCCTTCTAGCTCTGTGAATTTTATGAGTCTGTGCTGATAGATACTGTGATGCAGAAACCCAGTCATTGCTTCTTTTAGACGGTTTGTCAGCAATTGATTTGTTCCTTTTTTTTTTTTTTTTTACCAAAGAATTAATGCTGACAATGCAATTAGCTTATACTGGTGTTCATTCTGCGGGGAAGGAAGCACCGTCTTTTACTGGTTAGTCCAGTATGCTGCCAGATTGACTAGACTTTCCGTCCGTGATGTTTATTTTCACATTGCTTCCTGAAATTTGTAATAATCACAAGCAAACAAGTCAGCAAGCACAACAGGTGACTTTTCTTTTTGTTGCTTGACTATGTTCACTAAGTATGTGTTTTTAATAACTCAGTAGGTTTTGATAACTTAATTTACTATGTGAACCACAGAATATAGAAGCAGGTTTTCATTAATCAACTGGTGAACCCCCTAGCCAGTGTCCTGCGTGGACTGAAATAAAGAAGGGGACCTCCGTTTAGTGGGGAAGCCCTGCTGACTTGTCCAGGGTGGTTGAAAACCTCTATTTCCTCATTGTTTTTTCCCCTTAGCTCTTAGCTGTTTCTTCCCTAACTTTCTCTTATACTTAAGAGTTATACCATGGGGTACAGCTGCTTCTGTGGGAGACGGCTAAAGCCAGAGTTGGTGGCCTTTTCCACTTTTAGCCTTTTGATTTCCTGTCAATTTTGGATTCTTTCCCTCTTCCTGTTCAGTGTTTGGGCTGGCAAGCCCAGTTGGTCACAGCATGATGTTAATGAGACCATAGTCCAGGGCTTCTTCACTGTGTAGGCAGTTATATTTATTAAGAAACCCTACCCTCTGTGTCGGTTCAATCCGGTACACATTATTTGAGGAGAAGTAACTTATTTTGAGGATGCCCACTATGTCAGTATCTCACGAACTCACCTAGTAAGGAGACCTATCTGGTATGAAATACAGATTCCCAGGCTCCTTCCCGGGAGATTGAGATTCAGTAGGCTTTGGGCCAGGGCCCGGGATTCTGTATTTTATAAAAGCTTCTAGTGATTCTTATCAGGCCAATTTGAGAATCACTATGTTGTTTAACAGCTAATGTCTTAAGGGCAGTTGATTATATTGTGAGTTTTTGTCCCTGGACTGAATGTTCTGGCACTTTCCACAATGTTAGGTTTCTGTACCTTTTTTCGTTTTTGGCTGGTGCACCTGTCTTTTTCAGTATCGATAATCAAGCTTGTTAGAATTCTCTCAAAAGGAGAACTTACCTCTGGGTGCCGGCCTGTGCCCTGAGGGCGAGGAGTGGTGGTGTCTCCCCATGGGTGGAGGCTGGGATTTTTATTTCTTTCTGGGTTCTAAACTGAGTGTGGAGTGCAAGTTGCCAGCCAAGTGACTACTTTGGATAAATGAGGTATAAATATTTTCTTTTGAGATATTGAAGTTTTTGTATGAGTGAAAAATGAAAGGAATAAATTAGATTCCTGAATAGAGCCTTTCAAAGATCAAAGTGAGCTTGGCAAAGTATTAGAGAAACCATACAAGCTTCGGAGGCACCCAGCTCTGGGTTTGAATCCTGACATAAAGTCACCTGTAGGTGTGACTTGGGCAAAATCACTCCACCTTGCCAGGCTTCCATTTCCTCGCATGTTAAAGAAGCAGACGGACCTAGTGACAGCCTGGTACAGGGAAGCTCAGGTGGCATCACCAGTCTGAAAGCACTGTGGGAGTTAAGGAGCCCTGTCTTAGCAAGTGTTGTGTTGCTATTGTTATTTGTGGTAATAGTATTTTCTATCCTTCCTGTGTCCTCACTCCTCAAGGGTTCTATGGAGTCCTTTTTTTGGGGGCAGCAAAGTTGCCTGAAATATATTAGGAGAAGAAATTGTGAAGGGATCCCGAGAACAAACCAGCAGGGCCAGGTTTCCAAGCCTGTCTGGACAGTCCCAGTGCGGGAACCTCCTCAGCCTTTGGGGGTGGCATTCTTCCCCTTGGAAAGGGACATGGCCACATCATCTTAAGAGAAAGACAGCATAGCCTAGAGGGTAGGAGGGAGTCTGGACAAATGGTCTGATGTAGGGTCACCTCTTATCTGTGTCTTCTGACAGCCCAGGGGAAAATCTAACTAAAAACAAGAGCCAGGATGGAAAATGACCAAAATGCTCGTCATCCAGGGCACTCTTAATGTTTCCTGAGGAAAGGAGTGACTGTGCCAGTGACCGTGTTTATTGTTCAGGCCAGCCATGTGGTGTAGATGTTAGATTCCTGTTAGAGATGGGGAAACCGCAGCTCAGAGAAGTGAAGTAGCTGGCACAAGGGTGCCCAGCTGGTAAGTAGTCATAATCTTCCAGGGCTCTTGTCCGCTTCCCTTGCCGCCCACTTTTCAATGTAATTAATGCTTGTTTGTTTCTATTTTATTCCATTTCATTTATTTCAGTTTTATTGAGTCCAAATATGTACAATATGTTCTGCAGGGTCCAACATAGGATGCAAATATGAGTCTTAACTCAAGGATCGTCTTGGGCAGAGGAGGAGACAGAGGGATAGATAAGTAATTGCCAGACAGCTTAGAGTGTCCTGGATGAGCCTGTCTGGGCATAATGGAGAAAACGCCGTTGGCAAGATTCTTCATTGCCTAGATTCATGGAATCTTTAGAGTTGGAAAGTACCTTGGAGATTTCATTATCAGCAATACCAAGGTCATTTTTTGTCTCAGTCAGAAAAACAGGCCCCTTTGAACAGGGGCGGGGGATGTGTGGGAGGAGCGAGGCCTGCGGGTCGGATGGAGGGAAGCTTGCTTGCTCTGAGTAGCTGTACGCTTAGGCGAGTTACTGAATGTCTCCGAGCCCTCAGTTTTCTTGTTTGTAAGATGAGATAAGTTGCAAGGCTATGCCTGGTACAGTGTGTGGCACTGGACACCAACAGGTGGTAGCTGCTGTCGTCATTGTCACCATGTCCTGGTCAGTGCCCTTGACTCTCATGTGAGGACCCTGAGGCCTGGGTGGGTCCTTGTCCGGTGTTAGTGAAAGAGCAGGGCCGAGAACCGAGGTCTGTCTTTATACCATTTTGCTTTTCTGGTGTTTACTTGTCGGTTTGAAATGTGATATCACTCATGAGGTAGTTCTTCAGAGCTGGCCTCTCTTCTCTCTTTTGCCTGTGTCAATTAAAAGAGGAACAAGACAAACAGGTTTAACTTTTAATCCAAACCAGTGGATGATAGTGGAGTGAGGCCAGAGATCCATGGGGCAAATTTGAAGGCCTCGGCAGTTTTTTGATATATCACTTTTCTTCAAACTTGTTCTAGAAAGTGCTTATTACCAAAGATCACTGCTGACTGATTTGAACTTGAACAGGCGCCATCTTTTTCAAATGATGCATCCCCGGAGAGAAGAAAGGGAGCCCACATTTTCCGACTTTTTGCTTTTTAAAAGCCTCTCGAGGTGGACATTATTCTCATTTGACTGAGGGGAAACTGAGTCTCAGATTAGATACCTTTCTCAGAGTTGTGCATTAATTGGCAGTGCCAGCGTTCAAAAGCAGGCTGGGTCAGGTTCTCGAACATCTTGTAGAACTGTTCCTCCCTCAGGTCCAGGTTAAATTATAAATTATGATCTGCATTAAAATGCCCAAATTCAAACCAAACCAAACCAAACAACACACGTAAGATCCAATTGGAAGCTTTCAAAAGGAACTTGTTGATGTCTGTGTGCTTTGAAAGCATACATTGCAATCAGAGTTTTGGTGGTAAGTGTGATGTTGAGGTTTGTCACAAATTAACAAAATTATATGCCTAGAGAGTTTTGCAGAGAAATGCAAATCAGTGTAAGCGCCTTGTCATAATAAGCAGTGTGCTTTGGTTCCTGTTTATGTACCCCTAAAGCACAGAGTGCACATGATTATATTGACCGAAGGAAGCCCTTCTCATTGATGGTTTCTTCCTAGCTAGCCCCCAAATTAGTTTGCGGTATCAATCAGTATAATTTCTAGAAAGCCTGTTTAATTAAGTCTCTGTTTCTTGAGCACCTACTACGCGCTAGGCCCCTGGGGTTCCTTGCCCTTTAAGAATTCCCAGGCTGGTGAATGGGAAACAGACGTGCACAATGACACTCGCTGGGTGCTGGGCACTTCGGGGTGGTTAGGGAGGGCCTGCGGCAGTGCAGCGGAGAGAGATGGAGTTTGCTGGAGGGCATGGAGCTGGGCCTTACAGGAGAGACAGTAGCTCACGTGCCATGAAGGGGGCGAGGGAATTGTGGCAGAGGAAGCAACAGGTGCTGAGCCGGGGGACACCCAGCATATTTGGGAAGGGTGAGTAGTTGGAGGCTGGAGTGTGAAGGATTGTGTATTTGCATCGTGTCGGGGAAAGAGGACGTTGGAGGTGAGGCTGGAAGAGATGGGCTGGAGCCAGATTCCAAAGGGGGCTATAAATGGCAGGCGGTTAAGGAACCTGAACTTTATTTTGGAGGACCGGCAGGGCAGATGAAGTTTTATTTTTGTTTTCGTTTTTCTTTTTATTATGGAAAATGTCATATAGAAACCAAACACAGTATATACCTAGGAGTGGAATTGTTGGGTCATATGGTAACTCCGTGTTTAACTTTTTGAAGAGCTGCCAAATTGTTTTTCCATAGCGGCTGCACCATTTTAGAAATATCGTAAGATTAGCTGAAATATGTAAGGAAAAAAAATTACAAAAGTTTTACAGACAAGGTTTGGAATTAACATATTTGTGAACAGTTTTTCAGAGAGGGTTAATCTAACCTGATTCGTGTTTGAGATTGCTGGGTTTGAGGGGAGGGAAATCGGAGGCTGAGGAGAGAGACCAATGGGAGGCAGGTGAGAGCTGGACCTAAGCAGGGGGACAGAAAAGAGAAGGATGGAGAAGAAAGAGATTACAGGTAGTTCTTGATCTCCTGGCTGGGAACCTCTGAACTGGGGTGATGCCACTCCCTCCACAAACCCTTTAAATGCAGGGTTTCTAGAAGACTTAGGAAATCTGTTACAGGATTAGTATATGCGTCTTCACGTTCGTAGCCTTATTAGACGGATGAGTTACCCCTTTTTTCGCTCTGGAATTTTTTAGGCTCTCATATGCCTCTTAAAATAAATAGGCCGTTGGAAATCCTTGTGGTTTAGAGAAACAGTTTTTCTTGGGTTGTAATGGTATTTTTAAAACACTTTTGTTGAGATATAATTCATGCACCATTCAGTTCATCCATTTAAAATGTACAATTCACTGGCTTTTAGAATATCCACAGAGTTGGGCAAGCATCACCACGGTCAATTTTAGGACATTTTCATCACTGCAAAAAGAAACGTGTACCTGAAGGCAGTCACTCCCCATTTACACTCCTCCCCCTGCCAGCCCGTGGCAACCATTCGTCAATTTTCTGTCTCTGTAGATTTTGCCTCTTCTAGACATTTTATGTAAGTGGAATGTTATAATATGTGGTCTTTTGTGACTGGCTTCTTTCACTCAGCATAATGTTTTCAGGGTTCATCCATATTGTATCATGTGTGTTCAGCATGTACCAGTAATTCATTTACTTTATTGCCAGATAATATTTCATTGTATGGACGTACCACATGTAGCTTATACATTTATTAGTCAGTGGACTTCTGGGTTATTTCTGCTGTTTGGCTACTGTGAATAATACTGCCATGGACATTCACAAACAGATTTTTGTGTGGATATAGTTTTCAATTCCCTTGGGTATATATACCCAGGAGTGGAAGTTCTGGATTATATGGTAACTCTATGTTTAGCTTTTTGAGGAACTACCAAACTATTTTCTATAGTGGCTGTACCATTTTAGAAATATCTTAAGATTAATTAAAATGTATAAGAAAAGAATACAAAAATTTTACCAAAGACCTTTCGAATTAACACATTCATGAAACCACCATAGTGTCACTTTGTTCTTACATTCAGAGAGGTTAAAAATAGCTTACCCAAAGGTTATGCAGCAAGTGAGTTTGAGAGTTGACGAAGTCTGTCTCTTTTTTCTTTTTTTTTTTTGAGGAAGAGTAGCCCTGAGCTAACTACTGCCAATCCTCCTCTTTTTGCTGAGGAAGATTGACCCTGAGCTAACATCCATGCCCATCTTCCTCTACTTTATATGTGGGACGCCTAGCACAACATGGCTTGCCAAGCCGTGCCGTCTCCGCACCCGGGATCCAAACCGGCAAACCCTGGGCTGCTGAGAAGTGGAATGTGCGCACGTAACTGCTGCGCCACCGGGCCAGCCCCCGAAGTGTGTCTCTTGAGGCTATTCTTAACCACTAGGCTACACTGCTTTTGTTTTCCAGCTGTTTCTGAAGCCCAGGCTTTCCCCCACTACTTCATGCTGGCTTTCACATCAGCAACAGGCCATGAATTGTTCAAAATGAGTTAGACTTGTGATTCTCACCCTGGGTTCTCTGGGCCCGTAAAAGTCTATTAAGGCAATCATGAGGCAGCTAATGCTATTTTCAGTATTTCAAAAATATCTAGGCGTGCTGTACATCGACCAGTGGTTAACTTGCCGAGGATAACTCAGAGCATCAGCCTCTGCCTCGACTGGTCAGAGCATCATCGTCCTGCACTTAGGACGTGAATGTCGGATGACTCCTGTCAGTTCCCTCTGGTCTTACTGGTTATTTTCACTAAGCAGGAGATGAGACGGACACTTTCTACGCTTTGATTAACAAAAGTGGAGAAATGACTTAAAATATAGTTTACTTGGTAAATAAAGCTGTCTTCCAGATGTCACAGAGGGTCCAGAAGGAACTGCGAGGGATCTTTGGTTGCGAAAACGTTGGGCATTCTAGAATGGACAAGCAGCTCTGTGAATTTAGAGGAGAAGAAGACTGCTGGATCTGTAAAGGCTTCCTAAAGGGCCGAGGGACGTGAACTTGGCCTCCTCACCCACGTCAGGCAGCAGTCGTGGTTCGCTCTGTTGGTGACCTTTTTGCACCAGGAGCCCTATCTGCTGTCCTTGTGGTTTGGTGTAACCTTTGGGTGGTGCTGAGAAATTTTGAGCGTTTCTGTTTAGTGGCTGCGGACGCGATGCCTTCATTAAATGCAGTAAATAGAACTTCTACCCGTAGCCTCTTCCCCACAAATGACCCACATTGTTGTAAAGTTAGCCACCACTGACAGGAAGTGGCAGAAATGCCTCTCAGCCACACAGTGGAGTTCATTAGACACTTGCCCAGAGTAGCTGTTTTGGTCAGTTTGGCCTCTGTAGGTTTCTAGGGAGCAAGGGCCTAATACATGATTTCTCATCATTGCATTTGTCCTGCTGTCGTCTTGGCCTGAACAGACGTTTTGATTAAATGCATCGTGTCTTCTTTTGAAGCAGCTACACATACTGTGATTGCAGGGAAGAACGTCCAGCCAGCCGAGGGTTTTAAAATATTTCCAAAGGTGTTACCAATTTACTGGCGTCTTTTGGTTAGTGGGCGTCTCACTTACATCTGTGTGGAGAAGCTGGCTCCAGTGACAGGACCGGAGGGGTGACGGGCTCACGCAGCCTAGTCAACCAGTGCTATCGAAGGTCTCTGCGGAGGCGTTGTATGAGGGTAGAATTCCCAGGGGCTGGTGGGAAATTAAAATACACTTCTTGGGTCAAAACATTCGAAATAGAGGGCTTTCAATCCCAAGGGAAAATACGCCATCTTGATTTTAGGTTTAATTTTCCTAAGGCCATTCATGGAGCCGAGGAACCTTTAATTACGATTTTGCCTTACATTGTGGTTGTGCTGGCCTCAGCTGTGAGATCCAAACATTTATTGTTAATCAATGATAGTTCCACCAAATGAAAATGTATGCCTCTGAGTGTTTGAATGTATACATTCTTTCTTGCCTTAACTGATTTTTCTCCTTCTCGATCTCCAGCTCCCCAGCCCTGAAAAGCCAACAAAATAAAAGCCTAATGCCACCTCACCCAGAATATCATTCCCAAATGTCAGCTGGAAGAGAAACATCTTTGAACCACTACACTGTAGTCAGGCTCATTCATGTGTCTCATCAACCGTTGCGTCCAGCCCCGAAGGGGAGTCACTGCTCTGACTGATTTTACAGATGAGGCCGTTGCCGATCTGAGAGGTTGAGTGACTTCTTGGGGATCCTGCCCCTGGAAGATGGTGGAGCGTCTGGGATAAGAACCAACCAGCACCTATGCTCTTTTTTTCCGACAGTGAACACTGGCGTTGGAATTTGCATTGACCACTGTTTTCAGTTGTAAGCATAGGAAGCAAGCAAGCAAGCCAGAAAAGCTTTGAAATGAAATTATCAGGCCTTGTAAAGTATTCAGGTGTGATTTGGGGTTTCAAGTTTTTTGCCCATTTTAGTATTGCCTGTTTCTTTGTAAATTTCTACAGGATAGAAATTAGACTCAAAACCTCTAGGCTGGAACGGGGAAGGGCATAACTTTACTGAATACTTCAGGCAGGCAGGGGCTTTACATGCATTATTAGCTTGCTTGAATTTCAGGACAACCCTAGGAAGGAGGAGGTTGGAGTTCATTTCAGTTTTCTCAGAATCTGGTAGTATGTCAAAGAGAATCTCAGCTCCAATTCTGTGGAGCCTTAGGAAAAAAAGGCAGAAGGCACGGCAGGCGAATACTTTGCCAATTTGGTACAGAGATGGAATGACTTTTCTGCAGTAGGACCGCAACTCCAGATTGTATCGTTAATCCTTCTTCTTATCAGTCTTCTCTAAAGAAGTTAAAAAGCCAGAGGAATGCAACATTTTGAGTGGAGTAGCCTCCACTTGGCTTGAAGGCTCTGTGTGTTTCCCAGGCTATTGTCGGGCTCCTATTCAGCTGGGGTTTGAATGGTGGTGTGATTAGCATGAGAGCAAGTTATAAAGTAGGTCTTTTTTCTCTTCCCTAAAAGAAGTTTTGTGGCATTTCTTTTTCTGACAGAGTTGGCATGAAGCTTTGACAAACACAGACCCATGGAAAAGTTAAATAGGACTTCGAGCAGGCCCATTTTGTACAGGTCCTTCACACTTAGAATGCAGGGGAGCAAAGCAGCTGGCAAGAGGCACCTCAGACTATAGGAGTCACGGCAGGGGCTGTTCCTCCGCTGGGGCTGGTGATGAATGGAAATACCCACGGACCACTGGGAAAGTGTGTCCTTGGCTATTGACCTCTCTGTTGTCAGAAAACCACAGATGAGAATATTCCTGGGACTCAGCTATCTTATCTGGCCCTCAGTATTTATTGAGATCAATACAAAGCACTGAGCGAGATAGAGAGAAGTTCTGGGGGCGGATCCCGCCCTCACAGGGGCGGGGGAGAAGATGAGAAGATAGACACACAAACAGTCCATGGAAAAAAACACAGCCAGGTGTCTTGAGGTGATAATTAGATGAAATTTTTAAAATAGAGAGTCTAAGAGTGTAGCTCCGTGCTGACCCTGCGCTCTGTTCCCAGCTTCGTTGTATTAGCTGGGGACTCCTCAGCAAATCACTGCCAGTTTAGCAATGGTCAAATAGGGGCGATGGTTCGTTCCCCACCTGTCTCACATCGCTGCTGAGACCAGAGGGATGGGATCACACAGATACAGAACTGGAACTTTGGAATTATGAAGTCATATTGGTACAAGGAATAGATTTTTTTTGGTCTTCTGAATTTGCTGTCTCCTCGCCATTCTCCCTGTTTCTGCCCCATTTTAGGTTGCACGCTGTCATCCACCCAGATCTGAAGACAGCTCTGTGCAGGTTTGTCTCTAGGGTGATAGTCCCCGTGTATCCTGTATGCGTTGAGTATACCAGAGTCATTTCTTAACAACTGCCGTTCGGCTCACGGAGACCCTTCTCTTCAGAGCAGGACTTTTAGGGCCCCTCGTTGGCTACAGAATAAACTTCTTTGCATATCGGAGACCCTTCAGAATCTGGCTGCCCCAACCCCTTCCACCCTCCCACCCCCACCCAACTCCCGTCCATACCCTTCACCAACTCCTTCTGCCCCACCCCCAACTCCCGTCCATACCCTTGTCCCCACTGTCTCCATTCTCTGGCGATTCTAGGCACTTTCCCACCATGTCCTTCCTTCTCTTTGCTTGGTCTGTGCTGGGTTCAGGTGCCCCTCCCTCTGTGAAGCCTTTCCTGGTTTCCTTGGGGCAGGGTTAGTCCTTCTTTGGGCTTCCAGAGCACTTTGTGTTGACCTTTCTTAGGTCAAGATTTTTGGTTTGTTTTATACAGTTCCGTCTTAATAGATTATGACTTCCTTGTATGTAATAGGGGTTCAAATTTTTACTGAAGAAAATGTCAGTAAAAAGTTATTTTAGAAAATATAGACAAGAAACAAAAAGAAAAGTAAAACTGTGTTGCCTGTACTATCACAGTCCCAAGGTAGCCACTGGCACAGTATCTCTTCTTTCTGTAAATAGCTGAGTTATTATTAAGGATAATTATAAAGCTAAACACTGGGTGCTTAATACATCCTTCTGCGAGTCAGTGTGATGAAATGGCAGAGACCTCTGCTTGCTGGAGTTTGTAACAGCCCATAATAAAGTGTGGACCAGCCTGAGAGCGCGGGAGCGCGTCGCTCACTCAGGGGCAGCGAGGTGGTTTCTCTTCCCTTTTGCATTCCTAGAACGTGTAGAACTTGGTCAACAGTGACTTTGTGCTAACCATGACAGCTTCTATTAAAATGATGTTTAACTTAGCCTAAGAGCTAGGGCTGTCCTTAGAATGAGTGGTCTTGCCGAAATGGGGGGCTCTGAATGGGGAGAGCAGAAATCTGTCGGGAAAGCTAGGCTGTTGTCCTAACTTTGTTGCTAGTTTACTGGGTCGCCTGGGCCAACCAGCTTTCCCTCTCTGTGACTGTGTTGCCTCATTTGTGAAATGGGACCATGAAATCCTCCAGAACAAAGAATTCTCTAAACTTTTGGCCCACCTGGGTGCCTCCTCTGAAGTCTTTGTTCCTTAAAGCATTGTGAAGTTCACAGTGAAGGGGAGGAGAGGAATGATTTTCTCTGTTTAACCTTTTTATTTTTGATCATATCAGAAAAACTTTTGAAAACAATCCCCTACTCGCCTGGTACCCTGCTCGTTTGTCTGTTTCCTTCTTAGGTGTTTATCTGGGTTAGTCTTGCTTCGCCTGGGTTAGTTCTGAGAGGGCTGAGACCGAACTACCAAAATGTCCAATTCAGAAGAGAAAGGAGCCAACGGTATAGAGCAGCTCACATGTTCTGGTGGGTCACCGGCTTTATTGGTCCCTGCAATGTCCTGTGGAATGGGTCTTTTACTCCAGTATCACAAATGATAAACTGAGGCAGATAGAGATTAAGTATTAGGATTTAATCCCAGATCTTTGTATCTTATTTCAAACCTCCGGCTTCACAACCATTCGCACCCCCACCCGGTGCACAACCCCTCTAACCCATCTTTTCTTGGTTCGTATCAAAGCTCTGCTGAATACTTGCCGTGATGGCAAGTTTATTCCTTGAAGGCAGTTCTAATTGTTCAAAAGGTTATTTAATATAAAATCTCTCTTCCTATCATTTTAACCCAGCATCAGCTATGTTTGGTACTGTGTTGGTAAATAACGATTAGCATTAATAATAATGTTCATCAGCTTTATAATTAAAGCCCTGAGTGAAGGGTGGTGATGAGTCATTTCAACAGACGTTCACGGAGCACATTTAATGTATCAAGTACTGTGCTGGGCGTTGGGATCTAATGACTTGGCTGTGGTCCCTGCCCCTGAATCTTCTAGAGTGGACATTGGGCAGATGCAGTTCTAGAAATACAATGTGGACACTGCACAGAGGTAGCAGGATTGAGCCGTGGGGCGATGGAGCCAGTAACATCACGGTTGTTTGGACGGGCACCTTAGGAGAATGCTGGTCGGCACCGTTGTCAAAGGAGGCACTACGCTGAAGAATAACCTTTGGCAGGGTGGTTCCTCGGCCTTAGCTCAGACCGGCACCAATGACCGTCCTTCGGAATAATCTTAGAATGCAGGAGGGGGAGGGGCCCAAGCTTCAAGAGTTTTTCCTGCCCACTCCCGATTTATAGGTGGGAAAAGTAGGCCCAGAGAAGTTAACTTTCTTAGAAAATGGGTAAAATCCACAGGAAATAAAAACTCTTACCTCGTACGGCTTCAAGTTAAAATCCAGTCAATACCATATTTTAAAGCATCCCCTTACACTGGATTTGGTTATTCTGCAAATTAGATATTGGCCCCATGTGTCAGTAATCTACAAAGCCTTTTAAACCTTAACATAACATCCCAAAGCACAGTAATGATTCCGATAGTAAAAAGTATTCCCAAAATATGATTTTGTTAAAAGGGGATTACCCTCTCACCATCTCTCCAAATTCCACTCACCAGAGGCATCTACTGTTAACAGATGTGGTTCCTGCCAGCCTTATCTTGAACGCACGGGTATTCTCATTGACATCCACCTTCATCCATGTTGGTCTCCTTGCTTCCTAGACACACCCCACAGATGTCTGCCTTCTGGCCTTGATCATGCTCTTTCCCCTTCTTCTCTGCCTGGGGGAAAGAGTATCCATCTTAAGGCTGATTTTTGCTTATCCCACTCCCTCCCTACTCCAACCTTGGGCTACTTTCACCTCCTCATTTCAAGTCAGTCCAGCTCTGGCACTAGTCAGCCACCTTAAAGAAACCCCTTACACTCTGTTGATGTAACTTTCCTTACCTAATAATGGGGCAGTTGAATTAGATGTCTTTAAGACCTGCCGAGGTCATCAAATATAAAAGACTTTGCACCTGAAACAGTGCTTCATAGTTGGGGGTCTTGACCTCGTTGAGTTGCCGAATTCTGTCACACGGTTGTGACATACAAGAGAGATGAAGAGATTCACCATAAGAAGTCCAGCAATTTTAACTGAGTCATAAGTTTTCAGCTTGAACAGGCGGCGTGGCACAGCGGAAAGAGGGTATGTCTGCGCTCAGACAGTTCTGGGCTCAAATCTTGGCTCCACCAGTTGCTTGTTTATAACCTGAGGGAGAGGGTATAATCTCTGATCCTCAGCTTCTTCATCTGTAAAATGGGGACAATAATTCCTATCTTACAGGTTGTCCCAAGGTTGGAAGCTGCCTGGCAGACAGTAGGTTCTTCCACATTGATCTACCCTGCCCCCTAAAAACTTTTTGTTTAGAAACTGTTGTCTGTCACACATAATTGGCACGCTTCAGAACAAGTAAGTAAGAGAGTGCTACCTGGACTCATAGCATGTGTGATAGAGTACAGATTAGATGAAATTTATCTCATCTTTGAAAAGTGGCTTTGGAGTCCTTCCAGAGACTCACAGGGCAGCCGCACAGATGGAGCTACCTTTCCGTCTGCACTTGCCGCAGGAAGGTATTTTCCATTTGGGAGAGAACATGTTGGAAATTTGTCTTTAATGCATGCCAGTGTTCTGAGGCAAAACTCGCCTGAGAGATTGAGCGGAGCATATTAACCAATATCATTTAGAGTTGATTAAAACTATCATCTTAATGAAATACAAGAGAACAAGAAGTTCTCAGTCTTCTGGTAGCAATTAAAGACTAAAGAGTCAATTTGAAGTTGTTTTTGCAACTCTTAAAATAACACTCCCTCTACCCCCCTCCCATGAAAAGAGTTTCTTAGCTATAGACATGCCCTCACATTGAGGTTTTTGAAAGCTGTTAGGACCACAAACCTGCTGGCAAAGGCTTCTGCTGCTAAGGCATCGGAGTTCTCAAAAGCGAGAGGGTTCAAGCTCAGGATACGCTGATTTGGAAAGAGAGCCCAAACAAAGGACCTTTTGAGGCAGGAAACTGGGCTTTGGCTTCAGCACAGAGCAATGTGGGATTGGAAAAGCGCCCTGGGAGTTGCTGAGAAGAGGGACTGAGATGGATGGAGGAAGTATGCGATTTCTCCATACAGTGAGAGTTTATTTCAAAACCCTCGAAATTGGTTTCAGAAGATGTCTTTCCTCCGTCAGCTTAATGAGCATGCCTATAAAATGTGGCTTTAATGACATATACGTCTTTGAGCCGAAAAGGGGAATGATCCATCAAGGTACACAGATGCTACCATTCTAGCAAAGATATCTGACCTGAAGACCAGAGATTTTTCTTTCAAGACCTGAAGCAACCACATGCTTTAATACATTCATTCATCCACTTAATCACGCAACATGAATCGATCACCTGCTATATGCTAGTTTGATGTGACTATGAAGTTCAGATGGCACAATTCCTACTCAAGCAGCTCCGAATCTAGTTGACCCAAGCTTGAAGATTTCAAGTGAAGGAGACAGCCTTTCTTCCTTAGTACTTCCCGCTGTGTTCACATACACATGACCCTCTGCCCCCACTACCCAACAGGTTTTTAAATTTGAGCTTCCCTGAAGTGAAACTGCCAGTGCTCATCTCCGCAGATACTTAAAACGCTTAGCAGCAAACTCACCAGCAGAAAGAGTCTGGCGGGGATAGTTCAGTCTTACAAGGGCTATCAACACGGGAGAAGACTCAATGATGGAAGTCAAGGAAGAGAAAATAATTGAACTCCTGGTGCCTTCTATTCTTCATTGTTTTTCTGTTCCTTTTATCTATCTAAACCTTACCTATTAAGCAAAAACTTCCCGGACCAGAAAAGACCACTTCCTGTCAACTGCTTGGTGAGACAGCGGGGTGAGAATGGAAATACAATAGGAACAACAAAAGGAAAAGAGTGGGTTTGGCAAACCATTGACAAGAGAACTGCTGCTGAGAGGGCCTGGGCCACCCAGTCTCTTCACCAGAGAAGAAGAGCAGTGGTTTTGGGTCACGCATTTGGAAAACTGACTTTTCTGGAACACATAAGCCTCAGAGATGTGAGGTGAGAAGTGACAAATTTTCATAAATTAGTGTTCTTAAATGTTTGCACTGTGCCTCAAAGGTGTGTTGATGGTGTCGCCCACTCTGCATGTCCTCCAAGAGTCGAGAATCCAAGCTTATTCAGCCCTGTCTTGTAGTGTTATTATGTGGCAGTTAACTGTTATTGTTCCTACGTGGGAGTTTTACAGACCTATGCTTGATCAGCAAATGCAAACGTACTTGAATTCAGCGGTGCCAGGGCCCGGAATAGGCATGCAGGTCACCCTGACACTGACGTTAGTGAGGTATTGTCATGAGACGTAGGGATGGGGTTTCTCCCTTTTGATTTGTGCCGCAGGTGGTGTTTTTGACAACTGAGCTTAATCAGAGAAGTTACATTGGCTGATTGGTTTATTGAACAGCAACATTGATAAGAAAAGTTTCTGATGTGTTTATAGTTGGCTGGGCCGCACACTCAACTTCTCTTGCCCTTTGAATTAGAGTGTTTGTACGGTTGATTAAAATTTGGACAGGTATGGGAATCAGTGTGGGGTTATGTAGAGCCCTGACAATGACATCCGAGGCAGGACCTCCCCTTTTTACTTGTGTATTCCTAGTGCCTAACTCAGGGCCTGGTACATATAAGTTGTTCAGTAAAAACTAAACAAAACAGAAAAACCCAAGTCATTTTTGACACTAGCGTAAATTCTTTAGCCTTTTTTCTAAAAGGTAAATTTCTTTTTCCTCATTGATGTTTTAAACTACGTCATCTAAAATTTGGGAAGAAGAGGGAAAGTCACCTATTCCACCACCTAACACAAACACTATTACCATTGGCCATATTTCCTTTTAGTCGTTTTTATTTTATTTTCTTTTAGTTATTTAGGTATATATACATACATATATATATACGTAAGATTTTCTATGTTGCTACTAGTCAGCATAATTATTTTATCTTTACTTGACCAAATGACCCTTTATGATCATTCAGATTAAGCATCATGCTTTAATCACTCATAGATTTCTCTTTATTGTCTTTTGCTTTCCTTTGCCCTCCTCCCCCAAATCAAAACGCTCTGGGGCGGGTACCATTGTCTCCTATTTGCTAGGGCTGCTGTAACAAGCTACCACAAACAGTATGGCTTAAACACAGAAGTTGATTGTCTCACAGTTCTGGAGCACAGAAGTCCAAAATCAAGGTGGTTCCTTCTGAGGGCTGTGCTGGAAGGATCTACTCCAGACCTCTCTCCTTGGCTTGTGGTAGCTGTCTTCATGTTCACCTGGCACTCTCACTGTTTGCCCTGTGTGCATGGCTCTGTGTCTTAACATCCCTTCCATCAGTCACCAGTCATTTTGGATTAGGACCCACCCTAATGACATCATTGTAACTTGATTACTTCTGTAAGACCCCGTTTCCAAATAAGGTCACACTCTGGGGTCCTGGGGGTTAGGACTTCAACATATGAATTTTTTGGGGGGGGGAGGGGGCGCAGTTCAACCCATAACACCCCTCATTTATATGTGAGGAAATTGAAGCCCAGGCCAAGTAGCTTGAGATTTGAATTTAGGCCTATGTGACTCTGAAATGGTGCATTATCATCATATCCTGTTTTCTACCCATGAATTGAAAATACCATGAACAAAGAAAAAAAAGTCTTCCTTGATCTGAATTTGATTAGTGTAAGACAATGTTTGATGGTTATTAACTGCTAAATTTAACTGAGTTTGACCAGTTGAAATCTGTGTAATCATGTTATTAAAAAACGAACTACAGCTCACTGTGCTTAGTTACAATTTTTATTGCTCTAAAGCATTTACTAAGCTTGTCGCACAGATGAGTTCATTCTTATTTAAAAGTACCAGGGAATGCGATCACCTATAGGCTATATGGCATCCTGATAATTCCCTGGCAGTTGAACTACATTCCATAGCAAAACCAATCAATATTAAGTGTTGGTCCTCAATTTTTATCCTGTTTCTCTGTCTTTTTTGTAGATTCCTTTTAGTCTTTTATTTTCCTTCTCCTGCGTAAATGATTATGGCAAGCTGCGTGCACGCATACACAGAGACACACACGTGGGCACACACACGCATACACACATCCCATGTACACACACACCAGTAGCCCCGGGGACGGTGAGAACCAGTATAGCAATAACCAGCTAATGTGGGCAGCCTTCATGGTGGCTTCAGGGTGTCCTGCTCACAAGAAAGACAAAAGGCCTTGCTGCAGCTGTTGAGCAGAAGGCGCTGGTGGGCCTGCTCTGCCTTCCTGTGATGGAGTAGTAGAAAGGGCACCGGCCCGTTGCAGCCCAGGCTGAAGCTGAAGCCTGTGAGTAGTGTCCCCTAGGGTTGGGCAGTACCTTGATAGCTATGTCCGTTTTTCACTGAGTGCATTTGGGCAAGTCACTACTTTTTTCCTGAATTTCCTCACCTGAATAGAAAAGAGTTTGAACTAAGATGGCTGCATATCTCCAATTGCTCTTCCGTCGGCTATGCTTTGTCAATGTAGGTGCGTGATAAATGTTTACTGGAGAAAAGTAATGAAGGGAAGGGGAGCAAATAGTCTCCATAGATGGAGGCTCTTATCAGCATGAAGTGGACCAAAGAGGTCCCGAGGGACATTCCATTCAAACCAGCATGAAGTGCTAAGAAAATCCCATTATTTCCCTTTAGCTGGAAATAGTCAAATATTGAAAAGACATTTGTGGTTTGAAAACTCTGTGTTTACTGTTGCTCTTGTTTGCTTTAAGGAATAGGAACTCCCACATGGGGACAAAGGGCTCCCGTGGGCATCGTTCTTCATTCTAATGTATTTTGTAGGGAAGACCATGAACAATAATGATAGTCCCATGAACTGAGTGCGCTTTACCTGTGGTACTGCATCTCTAAACTTCACAGTAACCCTTCAAGATGGGCTCTACCAACCCCATTTACAGATGGCTGAGAGAGGTTAGAAGCTCGCTCAATGTCACAAGACTAAGAAGAGGCATATCCAAGCTTCAAACGCAAATCTATTTACCCCAAAGCCTGTGCTTTTTTTGATAATCCGTATGGTCAATCTCATAAAAAAACCAAAGGCTTGGTGATTTTCATAATACACATTAAGTAACTATATGGGAAGTAAATAATGAGTTTCTTTATGGACCAAGATAACACGTGTCTCTCCTTTTTACAGAAGACACACCATCCCATATTGATGGTAGTAACATTTGTTGGGCACTTCTGTGTGCCAGGCATTATAAGAAGTATCTTTGCACACAATACCTTACTCCTCTCACATCACTGTGAGAGGTTAACCAACTTATTGAAGGTGTGTCTGACTCGAAAATCCACACGCTTGGAGCCACACCAAGCTACTCTTCGCCCTTATACTTCAGTTGCCAACAGAGGGATTGCCCTCTTTAGCCATTTAGTTCTAATCTACACCTAGGGATGCTCTTGAAGAGTGCTATATGTTAAGATAACCTGAGAGAGCCTGAATAGGGAGGTGACAGCAATCAGTTCCCGGGAGAGAGGTTTGAAGCAAAGAGGGAAATGGTCCAGATGCCCCTGGAGAGCAGGCAGTATTTATCGGAGTTGTGCTGTCCAGGACCTAGCGTGGCATCAAGGCTGTGAGATGCCTCACTACATTTCATTCAGGGCGGATGGGGATGTGTCTAAACAAGGCAGAAGGCTCTTCTTGGGAAGGTGGCTGCTCACACGTCAGTTAGCAGGGAGCTCCAGTTATTAAGCTCCCCGCTCCAGTCCACCTTACATGGGCCCACCAGAGTCATCGTTCTGAAACACAGCCTGGCCATGTCACTGTCTACCCCAGACGTATGCCTTTGTTTTGAGTCTCTGCTGTGTATCCAGCGCTGTGTAGAGGATAAATAGAAAGCATTGTCCCTGCCGGGTGGAAATCAGTCTTATTGGAAAGCCATGCACATGAGACATCATTTTAGAGCTGGTTAGAGATCCTTTGGGCCAGCTTTTTGTAGTGTTCTGGAGAACTCTGGTTCTCCTGGGTAGTGCATCTCCCTGTTGAAACTCAACAGTAAACTTCGGTGAAGGCCCCAGGGAGAAAGGTTCATGCTGAATATACTTTGGGAAATGCCAAGTAGTCCAGCCTCCTCTCTTTAATAGATGAGGAGGCTCAATGAGCAAAAGGGGCTTTCTTAAGCCGCAAAAGAATCCAACCTTGGGCTCCAAGCCCCAGCCCAGGGCTTTTTCTGCTTTGGGGGAGGGGTGGGGGGCGGAGTACTGCTAGCTTGACTTTCCACTGTGTTTCTGTCTTCAGACCAGGCGGTGCTAAGGCACATATTTTCTCGTGTATCTTGAAACCATATGTTTGCCAGGCTTTCTCTCCGTTTCTAAGTCGGGCCTCTGATGCTTGGTGTCTGAAATCATTCTGTTTCTTTTTTGGAGCCGTCCTGGCGAAGATGTTGGAAAGCTGAGTTTACAATGAGGCAGAAGAGAGAGCGAGAGGAGCCTGCAGGTCTGACTCCTCGCAGGATCCCTGCAGAGGAAAGACCGGTTTTCTCTTGGGCTGTTGCTGGCCCCTAGACAGGTGGCTCTTTGAGGGTAGGACTCTGTTTTACTCATCTCAGGATTTCTCAGCCCCAGTGCGCAATAGTACTCAGTGAATATTTGATATTCAGTGTGTTTAAAATTGTGTTTATTTGGCGTATGCCTATATAAATTGCATTTTCTCTATCTTTTACATCAATTGTTTTTAAAGTCCTTGAATTCAAAAATGAAATTGCTTTTACTTTTTAGAGCAGTGATTGCCAAAACACCCTGGGATAGAATCATCTCAGGATCTTGTTAAAAATGAGAATTCTCGGGCCCTTGCCCTGGAAATTCTGATTCAATTACTGAGTCACAGTGCCTGGCCTGTGTTCTTTAATAAGTGCCCTGATGAATTTGATGATTGGCCAAACCTGAGAGTCACTATCTACAGGATATCCTTGTTCAGTCCCCAGTTTTACCCTTAAAGACAGACGTGAAAATAAGCACTAGCCTTCAGGCCTGGAGCCTTAAAACAAACAAACAAACAAACAGAAAACAGTGTGTGTCGGAATTCGGAAGGGACGTGTGCAGACACTCGCCAGCGTACCTTGTGTCAGATTGACAGGGCGATGGGAGGAAGGACAGCAAGCGTAATTAGACCTGCTCCCCGGTTCTCAGACCTGCAGTTCTAAGCCGCCTGCTAATTGGCAGTCCCTTAATAGATTAGGACTTGGCCTCAGGTTTGCATGTTATTATAAACCACACACAGAAAAACCCAGTGGCTGAGGAACTCCTGCCAAACCCAGGCCTGGGTTTTTGTGAGGCTTTTGAAGTGCACTAGTCTTTCAGTATTTTGAATAGTCAGCGTACTGAAAGGCATCAAACTGTTCCTTTGGATGGGATTTGTGAAGGGCGAGTTTGTTGAATAATTAATTCCCCAAGACCCAGTCTGTCATCTTGACAGACAGGCGGGAGCCCACATATGCAGGTTTGCTCTCCGTAGTGCTTGGAGCATGATAGGAGAGATTATTTCTCACCGTCCTGTCGCAGTCTCCTCCTTGGGAATGTGCCCCCCTCCCCTTCGTGCTTTGGGGGGAGGCAGAAACGTTAGTGCATCTGCTGCGGGCTAGGCTGTTGGCCACAACGCCTCAGGAAATCCTCACGGCCCATCCAGGCTGCACGCCCTGCTTTGCCATGAGGACTCTGAGGTCCTGAGAATCCACTAGTCCGGGGTCACACTGCCACACCTGGCAGAGAGGGGAGGGACTTGGACCTAGGTCTGCTAATTCCAAAGTGTCACCAAACCAAACCAAACCCGGAAAACCCTTTTGGAATCTTCTTGGTGCTCAGGTGATTAATACGGGCAGTGAAACAGTCTCCGGGATTTACATCATGCTCGGGGAAACCTGTTTGCATCCTGTGGATAATATATGTACTGTAAATGCTCCCCTCCCCTCAAACTATCTCAGAGCGTCCCTGCTCTGAGGCGAGACCACCCACCAGCGAGAGCTGCACCGTGCGGGGGAGTGGAAGAGGCTGCAGAAGCGGCCCAGGAGCGCTGGCCTGTCGCCGGCTGCCAGGGGTGCAGTCAGGTGTTCCCAAGGCCTTAGAGCAACGCCAGGGGCCCTGCTCTCTGCCCTTGTCTGCCCAATTAGCTTCCAGTTGGGGACCCTTCAGTTTCTTTCCAAGTCCACTTCCACAAAGGGAGAGCTGTAGTGGAGGCCCAGATTTCCATGAAAACCTTCCATTTTTCAGGCAAACATACCAGGCAGCTCTCATGGCAATCCCGTGGTGAAGGGGAATAATGTTATTTGGCATTTCGCCCTTTAAAAAAGTCTATATGTGTGGGGGGGGTTCGGGGGGGGATGGGCAGAGAGAACAGTGGGGGCTTTGTAATTTACTGCAGAAAGAGGGTCAGTGGGCAGGGTCATGAGGGGAAAGGGGTGCAAAGAAGGCCTGGACCCCACCTTAGGCTTCCATACTCTCTTCTCCCCCTCTGCCTGATTCTCAGATTTTGAAAGGTTGTCAAGGGGAAGTTGGGCAGTTTTTATGTTTTTATTTGGAAGAAGGACTCTAGACATTCTATCCCTGTAAGAGAAGCTGGCTCCTTGCTACCTTGTAAGGATTAAGTACCCGACTTCCAGAACCATTGAGGAAACATCCCAGGAACTACCCTTTTCTCTCAACAGCTGAAAAATGCATCAGAGAGCAGTGGCTTCCTGGAGAGTTTTTGGCAAAAGCGCTTCCCTCTGGAACAATAGGGTTCCTATGGCAAACCACCTAGGAGTTATTTACTGCAGCCGGCTCTCCCACGTGTATGTGAATGCCCACATTTTGTTATCCCCATCCTGGTGGGGGAAGAGGTGGGGCTGCCAGAACAGCTGAGGGTGGCCTCGGAGCACATGGATTTCTGTCTCCAGAGGGCCGGCCAGTGTGTGAGAGGCGCCTCTCCTCGGGTACCGTCCAAAGCATGAGAAGACTGGAAAAGAGACGGCCACGTTGCACTGTGGGGTGCCTCCCTGACCCAGAGGCCTGCTGCCCTGCTGCTCTACCGCCATGTTTCCCATCTTCACTTCTGGCCCTTGCAAAATCGAGCTCCTCCCGCTTACCTGGAAAGGATTACCGGGAGGAATAAATGAGGCCCAGCTATAAAGAGCCTAGAACAGTGTCCAGTTTGCAGCAGTAGCTGATGCTAATTCACACCTGCCTCCCCCCCCCACACCGTGTTTTTGCTGATACCTACTTTGACAGAGCCAGAACTGCCAGTCATTAATTCACTTTGGATCTGAAAGTCTGCAGATTTGGGGAGTTTTCTGGAGCTTTCTCTATAAAGGAGCAACTTTGAACTCCAGAGGGCTCTGCTTGGCTGGTCCACCTTCACAAACTTGAAGTAGTGTGCTTGTTACCCCAGCCGGGTAGTGCTCGGGTGGTAATGCCCACCTGCTCTGTAAGGACGCCAGGGAGATGAAACTTTTGGTTTGTTTATAAAATACTCTGCACTCCTTGGATAAAGTTGAAAACTCCTACAATTAGACAGGTCCATAGACACCTGGTAAAACCAGGCTTTCATTTTGCACATGAAGACACAGAGCCTGAGAGCAGAAGAGTGGTTATGTAGTTACTTAACAGCAGAACTAACACTGATGAATGCAAGTTGTTATTATCAATTATCATTGGTTAGTATTTGCTTTTTAAGGCAGTCTTGGCAAAAGAAACTTAACTAATACTCCCAAACTTGCTTGTGTTATCTTATTAATATCAGGTATTTCTTTACTGAACCAAAAACTAGTATGGAAATCATTTTCCTCCCCAGATATTGGCTAAACTGACCCAATTCAGACTGCTTGAGAATCTCATTACCCAGTAGGTGAAAGGCTGGCTAATTTGCTAGAAAAGACACACAAAGTAGAGTGACCCCAATATATCAATATATCTATTCATGTATTGGCTTCATCTTACTTCAATTTATAGTAATCCCACTGATGATTAAACTAGAAACCTTTTTCCCAAGTAAGAAATTTCTTCTGGGTTGAATAGCATTTTAAACTGCCAGTTTTTCCTTTTTCGCACTTTTCAGCATCTATGTTTTAGGAATTAGATGGGCTCCCTCAAATGGCTTTTCCCATTTTTCCTCAGGGTTAAAAGTTGGGTAGAGGATGAGAGTGGAAGACAGCAGCAGTTTTGTTAATTTTGGGGGGGGAATCTTTCCAGTTCTGGATTTTTTTTTTTCTTATAGCCTTGAATACATCGTTGGCATTCAAATGGCAGCAAGGAATCTTTGAAATGCATTTACTGGGCTAGTCGATAAACTGGTGCTGCACGCCTACCGGCTGCCAAGTCATGTGCTAAAGGGTGTCCTCCGTGTTCCCTGAGCATTGAGAAACGCCTCCATGGACTTCTTGTCACGTCGCGCTGGGGGCAGTTGTCTCTGGAGGATGCATTCTTAGGGGCAGAGACTACATCGTATTTAGTTTCTGGAGTCCATAATTCGCTCAATGAGCAGTTTCCTCCTTCAAAGTAGCCTTTTCTCCCTCACTTTCTCGCCGCCAGCGCAGTTTGGGAAACTCGGAGGGGCAGGCACCGAGCCTCAGATGTCTGGGAAAGACGTTGACTCGTGCTTTAATCGGGTGCTTTGTAATGCCATCCACTCCCTGGATACTTCTAAAGCGAAAACGTAGCCTATACGGACAGCACCTCCAGAGGAAGTCAGCTACAAATTAAAAAGTGATTAGTGAGCATTTAGGCAGGAGGTTAAAGGGATTATTTTGGACTTCAAACTTTTCAGTTTTCAGGGCTTGTATTCAGTTACAAAATTACATCCTTGAATTATTTGTGCAGGTGGCAGCTGTCAGATTTGAAGAAGGTTTCTGTGTTTTACAAAGGGAACATTGACAGGGCTGGGAATGGGGAGTGTGCTCCCCGGGGAGGGCTGTTTTATCCGCAGCACACTGGAACAGCTTCAGTCTCACTTAGCTCGAGTGACAGTCCTTGTCTGAGCTGACACAGCCCTGTCCAGGTTACTCCAGCCGCCTTTTTGAGGAAACCAGTCAAGCCAGTTGACTGGCATCCTTTGAACAGCTAGCTAGTAGATTTCGGGACTGAGTTAGGTGCCTGCCACGTAATGCTTTATCCTCACAGCTCTTCGAAGTGGGTACTGGCATCCTCCTCTTTTTACAGCTGGGGCTCAGAGAAGTTAAGCAGCTGGCCGAAGATGGCAGAGATTATAAGCGGCAAAACTGGCTTTCAAACCCAGGTCTGAGTTACTTTGTTAGATTTGTGCTCTTCCTTTTGCTTAGAGCTTTCTTCAGGCAGAGATTTATTCCCAAGGTGATCACAGCAGGCGAGTTAGGGGTGTGCTGAAATTGATCTGGTCGCCCTGGGGTAGCTGGCCCAGGTCGGGTGAGGCCACTGAATCACTGAGCATCAGCCTCCTAAGCTTACCTGGGGTGCCCTACAAAGTGCTTTCTGATGGTTTCTACGTGAAAAAGACTGGGAGACTGACCATTAAGTGTCTTAAAGATCATCCAGCCCAATTACCCATCTGAGACTTGAAGCTGGTTAGGATCCCCATGAATTATCCCTGATGGGGTCATTAGCTCTTCGTGAGGATATGTGGTGTTGTATTGCTTTGGGATATTGTGATAGAAAAAGAGGATTTGGGATTTGAGAGAGATTGGATTAAAATTCAGAAGGAGGGGTAAAAACAGGATCCCCAGGTCAGAGTGTATTTGGGGTGGAGCCAGATCTTCTGAATTTTAGTTTGTTTCCTTTACATTTATTCGTACACATTTGTGGACACCCAGTAAGTGCCAGGAATTATTCTTTGTGCCGAGGATACAGAGATGAATAAATGTGGACCCTTTGCTGAAGAGACTCTCAGCTAGTGCAGGAGATAGATGCACAGTGCTGCAGGATGATGGGTCTCAGTTATCCCACCTGTTAAAGGGAGTCAATGACATCTGAGGAGAGACCTCAGATGTAGTTCCCAAAGTGTATCAGGATATTACTGAAATGTGCCTCACTCCGTTTAGAGTAGTATTTGTAACACCAACAAATATCTGATGGACTCTAATTCTTAAGTCACTTCTCACTTGGCTTTACTCTTTAGAATGAATGAGCTTTTATCAGAAGGAGGCTGTTTTTTTTTTATTTTAAATAACTATCGCCATAAAAATTAGAACTCTCTCGTAACTCCACTTAGTGTCCCATGGAGAGGAATAAGTTGGGTTTAATTCTTCTTCTGAAGCGTGATTCGTTCTGGCCCCACCGCCAGCCTCACGGAGTAGAAGTGTAAAGGCTTTGTAGTTCAATAACCTTGGTTTCCGATCCTCATTCCTTTTGCTAACTGTGAGGGATTTGACAAGCTACTTAGCTTCTGGCCTCAGTTTTCCCATATCTAAAATGCAGATATTGTTGACTGCTTGCAGTGGTGACTTGACACAATCCTTGGATTTATCATTGAAAACGTAGATAGGAGGCTCGGTCTTGGGTTAATATGAAGATATATACATAAACACATGCATATACTTATATACACGTCTGATGTGGCCATTACCTACCACAGAGGACTTCGTTGAGTCAAGAGTTAGTTGTTTCTATTTTTGGGGTTCATCCACGGACTTGCATATTCTCTAGAGCAGGGATAGAAAAGCCAGTGTCTATGGGGGTCAGGCAGTTAACAGAAATGACTGGAGTAGACCAGATATTGGAAAAAGGACAGTACAGGCTCAATGAGAATGGCAGTTGACACGCAGCCTTGGCGTCAGGGAGACGATAGGGAATGGTGGTGCCCTGGGGAACGTGTACAGCTCCAGTCACTACTGCCTGCATTGCCACATGGCATTAGAGCTGGTTTAAGAAGCTGGAAATCTAGTTGTTATGTGAGACCTCCCGTTATTAAATGTTAACAACTAATTTAAAACAATTTAAACCCTGGGTGGGCCAAACAGAACATCTCTGCAGGCCATGGCCTGGGCTGCCCGTTTGTGACCTTTGACCTAGCACTTGGCCCGTGTCGCCTGATGGGTTACCTTGGAGTGCCCCGATGGCCTACCAACAGGACTTTGTTCTCTCAGGGCCTCTGATAATGTTTCACCTCTTCGTTTTGGCGTCTGGCTCCAGCCTTAGCTTTTGACTATCTCGAACGTTGGCCCTCCCAGCTATCTGATGTCCTGCCAATCCACGTGTTGTTTAGTTTACTGCCCAGTGAACCTGGTGTTTTGTGTACACCTGGGCAGCATGGCTTGGATGGGAGCACACATGCTGACAAATGTATGTTTAACTGTTGGGAAAATAAGAAGAAATGTTTTTTCACCCTTAGAATAGACTTAGCTCCCATTCAGTCTTCTGTGATCTTTTGAGAATGCGTGGCAGGCTTCCTGCTGTGGTACTCCTTGCCTGCATCAGTGTGCCAGGTCCTGCTAACCAATGTCGAAGCCCCTTCTGTTTACACAATCCCAAGAAGCCCCTGGAATTAGAGGATTTTATGAGAATGCTTTTCCCTTGGGATCAGATTGCATTTGGGAAGTGGCTCGTCGGCCCAGGGCTACTTGAGTGAGCTTTTGACAGAACGCTGATCACATCTTAACCCTGCTTAAAAGCTTTCAGTGGCTTTCTGTCACATTTAGAAGCAAGAACTAACATTTATGGAGCCAGGCAATTACTGAATACTTTATAAACTGTGTCTCAGTCATCTAATCAACTATGTATGTTGGGAACTATCGTACAAAGTCCTATTGTACTGTGATGAAAATGAAGTTCAGAGAGGTATAGTGACTTGCCCAAGGTCATACAGTAAGCATGACAGGTGATAGAAGTGGGATGTGAAATCCTGTCTGCCTGGCTCTGAAGTTCATGGATAAATTGGAAAAAAGTAAATTTGTCAGAGTGGATTATATGGCTCAGTGAATCCTTTGTAGAAGAGATGTTTAAGTCTTGAAGGATGAGTAGGAGTTTGTCAGTGGTATTTTAATCCAGGTGTTAAAAACATTACTTCACAGAGTTGTTAGGAAGATCAAATGTGATTATTTATGTAAAAGCGATAGAACTGTGTGCACACGTGTAATTCTTGTTGTGTCCTAGCCCTGGGCAGCCATATTGCAAATGAACACATTTGGGTCAGTCATAAGGGAGTCTTGAGGCAGGAGAGTGGCTGGATCTGTATGAATCCATCTCAACATCTAAGGAGGAGCTTGCTTTTTATCCTTGTTCAAAGTCAACATACACTTTCCAGAGCTTTTTAGCTTTGTTAATATCTGCAGAGACATAGTTCATGTGTACTTAACAAGAAAGGCTAACTGGCCCCTTCTCTGAACGACCTTTAGAGTCAGTAATCTATTACGTGGCCTGGGTACGCCTCTTAGCAGAGTGGACACCAAGGCAAGTTATTATCTCTCTGACCCTCAGTTCTTTGGCTATATACTAATAATTTAGAGGATTGTTTTGAGAGTTAAATCACTGGATGTATCCGAAGCTCCTGGCACGTAATAGATGGCCAATGAATGTAAATTTACTCTCATCCTTATTTAAAAGAGACATCAAAAGAGAGAAAGGAGGTCTTGGGAGATGACCCAGTTTTACCTGGGGTAGAGGAATTGTAAGTCCTGTTGGCTCTGATAGTTGTGTATTACGAAAAATAAACTATCTCATTTGTGAAATATATAATGGTGGCAAAAGAGGCCTGGAGTCTCTCAATGAAAGATAAGAATCATGGACTGCTGGTCAGTTTGTTTTTTAGTTCCTGGAAGATGTGGCAACCTTTTAAAAATCCAATTGAAAAGACCAAGAGAGCTGGGGGTTTTAAGGCAGCTGATATAAATTGTTTTAAAGAATGAAATGCTTTTGCTTTCAGCACTTTGAAATATGAAAGGCCATCTCGAGTTTTTTTCCACACCCAAGATGAGACTAAAGACAGGTGTCTCTGTTGTAGAACCTGAGACTTTCTGAAGTTGAGGAACTCAAAAACAGTGCAGTCTCTTGCTCATCATTGTGTCCCCAGCACCTAACACAGTTCCCAGGACTCAGTAGTTGTCCATACGTGTGTGTGGGATTCAACTAAAGACCTTGGGCTTGGAGTCAGGAAGCCCCGGACCAGGACCAGCTCTGCCGTTAGTTTCTTCGTTTCTTCCATGTAGTTGGTTTTAGTTCTGACAGTCTTCTTCTTGTGAAGAAAGGGCCTGAACTTTCCAATACTGAAGAATTGAGCGTTTGTCAAAGAAATCCTCTAGACCCAGAATATTGTGTGTTCACACTAGCCAACAGCAAGTGTTTTTCATGGCAGCCTATTTCAAACGTGGGGAGACGCCTTCATAGTAAACTTAGTTTTGTCTCATCTGGATTGTGTCCAGTCTAAAAATCTGGACAAATATCATAAACCAAAGAAAGTTTGCGCATTTCTAAGACCAGTAGCAATTAATTACTTTAAATAGGAACCCTGTCACTTACAAGCAACATAAATATTTGTATTTTGAACCTCTAAGTAGTAGTTGGGTTGACCATTCTGGCCTTAAGTGATTTAAAAAAAAAATCAGTTGGTTTTTGCATTTTAACAGGGCATACATTTATAAAGAAAGGCAGGGTCAGGTCATGGAGTGAGAAAACATGAGCCAAAAGAAAGACAGACCTGGGTTCAAATCCCAGTGACCAATTGACTCCCTTGGGAAACTTAGGTTACAAAACTTCTGGATTTAATTTTCTATTGAGTATACGTGAAAATAATAACATAACTTTTCATAGCTATTGTGGAGATTAAAATACATTAATTCCTAATTAGACTCCAAACTCCTTGAAATCAGAAGCCCAGTGTCTTCCGCCTATATTTCTAGCATCTGGTCCAGATTGGCCCAGATTGGTGCCGGTTGCTACCTTTGCCCTTCAGATGATGTGCTTAACCTTCCGGAGCCTCAGTTTTTCTGTTTGTAAAGTGAGTAGAACTCTATACTGTAGGCAGGATGTATAAATTCTTGTCACAGAATCATAATAGGTGCCTGATTTGAGCAACTATGCTATTCTTTTTTTTTTTTTTTTTTTTGAGGAAGATTAGCCCTGAGCTAACTGCTGCCAATCCTCCTCATTTCACTGAGGAAGACTGGCCCTGAGCTAACATCCATGCCTATCTTCCTCCACTTTATATGTGGGATGCCTACCACAGCATGGCTTGCCACGTGGTGCCATGTCCACACCCGGGATCCGAACCGGCGAACCCCGGGCCGCCGAAGCGGAACGTGCGCGCTTAACTGCTGCGTCACTGGGCCGGCCCTGCAGCTGTGCTATTCTTCATAGCTATACACATATTCTACGTCCAGTATTCTTTGTGGGTAGGTATGTAGGCTTTCTGCAGATGTTAGTTGAATTATTACTCTCATGAATCCTGGACTTTGCATATTTTAAGGTATCTACAGATCAGACTAAGGGGAAGGGTGGACAATTCTGGAAAAGACACTTGAAGGACTTGTATACAGGAGCCATGGGAAGCCCCTCCCTGATGCTCTGATTTTGGTCCTGCAAAAGCACAAAGATTTCCCATTCACTCTCCCACCCCCACTCTTCCCCTGCCTTCACAAGGGCTTTCTAAGAAACGCTGAGGGCAGGAGGCTGTGTTTAATTTTGTGCAAATGTGAAGCTGTGGCTGAGGGGAGCAGGGATCTCAGGCTGGGTCACTTCTGTAACACTTCCCACATAACTTTATCAATGGGTGGGCCGCGAAAACTTATCCTCTGTTTTTTTACACCCCACTCCTAAACCACCCAACCTGCCCAACTGTTGGTTTTTCAAAACCCAAGAAGTTTCAAAGGCCTGAACTCAACACAGGGGCCTTTCTTCATGCTTTGATTTTCTGCGCATTAAGTGTTTGTCAGTGAGTTCATATTTCACCTCCTCTGCAGCCTACACATCCCAAGAGGTCCCTGGAGGATAGGAAGTTAATTGATCCTTGATTAAAAGAAGGAGAAATGCTTGAGTCTGGGTCTAGAACCGCCAAACGGTATGTGTGTGTTTATATATGTATGTGTGTATATGTAAGTGTATATATAAACACACACTCTTTTTGGTTCTGCTTTGCAAGAAGCTCGTAATGTACCTTTCGTTATAGATGAATCTAAATCCCAGGATATTGGCTTCAGGGCTTTGGTTCACTTAGATACTGAGCACGTGCGTGGTACATGGTCAGTGTTCAGTGAACAATAGCCAGTGCTGGTGCCTTGACGGTTCCAAACAAAGCATTTTTTTCCTTCGAAGACCATGAGGTTTGCTGAGCTTCAGTTAATCTATTAATACTCATAGGTGCCTCCTGCTCTCTGTTTTAAGTGACTCACTCACTTTAGAAAGCACCCAGGAGTCAGATAATTTGAACCCCGTCCAGCTCCACCACTTCCTTGCAGAGTGACTCTGGTAAGTCACTTTAATCCCTTTGAACCTTAGGGTGACTTAAGGTGTTAGTTTTTATAACCCTTTCTCCCATTAGCCTTTGGGCCACCTGAAGGTTGGGACTTACACTCCTTCATTTCACTAGCCCAGTCAGTGCCTAGAATGTAGTCGGCAGCCAGATTGTCAGGCTGCGGTAGTTTATGTGGGGATCCTCAGCACAATTTGGGCACATAATAGCTGTTTAGTAAGTGTTAGTTATTATTATTATTCTCTGTGCTGTTTTTTCCTTTCTTTCATTGTTTATTTGTGTATCTCTTCCAGCACTATAGTTACTTTTAAAATTGTAATCTCATAATGGCCATCAGTTTGGTTGACTGCCTTATTGGAATCAGTAAACTATACTGAGTTTTCATGAACGTACTTTTAGCCCTGGGACCCCGGACACGTTCTCCTCATATTCAGGTCAAGCCAAGCCTCCCATCCTCTGTGGGCCATCTTTCGAGTCACGTAGGGCAGTCTTTTGTACCCCTGTCGCACTCTGTACATATATCAGTCCTCACACTAGAAATATTGTTGAGCACTTGTTTTTGTGACTTTGTTCCAATACCATGAGCCTCTTGAGGGCAGGCACTATGACCTGTTCACCTCTAGATTCCCAGAGACTAGCACTGGGGATTTTCTTGAAATCACGTGATCAGGGACTATAGTGGTTGGTAATAAATAGGGTGCCAAAGTTAGAAACGGAGATGCTGCTTTGGAAAAGAGCAGTCTCTTTGTGTCTTGGAGAGGTAAGACGTGGTGTTTTGTCTCTTGGGGACCAGCTGCCCCGTTGGGGGAAATGTTTATGCTTTTTTCATCCGCTGGAGGGATCGGAGGTTGCTCTCTTCCTGGAACAAAGTCAAGATTTCACTGGCATCACCCCCAGTCATACCACAAGTTTGTAGGGGAGACCGAAAAGCCATTGGTTTTTCTAAATGCTATCTCCACGCCTTTCAAGAAAATAAACAGAACATATTCAGATCCAACTTCTTGTCTCTTTGTGGTCCTCATCCACATAATCAAAACCGGAAACCCTCCTCAAGCCTTGGACAAGGAAGGAAGAAAAAGGATTTGGATTGCTCCCAGGTGAAGAGAGTGAAGGAGCTGAGCGCATAGATTTTCTTTCCTAGGTTTCTCTGTGGGACTTCGCCCCCTTCTTCCTTCTCACGTTTGTTGAGAGTCCACAGTGTCAGCCGGACGGCGCTGCCATTCCCAGTGCTGCTGTCTGGTGTCTTCCAGCTGAAGCAACTTCCTGTGTTGATTTTAGTCGACGATACGTGTTCTGTCCTACTAGATTGTATGCTCCCTGAGGGCAGGTCTTGTGTCATCTTTGTATTCCGTATACATAGTTAAGACTCACTAAATATTTGTTGAATAAATGAATGAGTTAATACCTTAACTCCTGACATCGTCCCAGCAATCCCAAAGCTAGATTTCGCTTGTCCCATTGAACAGATGAGGGGTTTTTAGGGATGTGAAATAACCTGCTCAAGTAGGAGGGAGCAGAGTGGAGATCATTAACCCTGTTCTATCTAACTCCACAGCTCTTATATGTGTTTTATTGTCCTTAGAAACATATGTTTTACAGGCCTATCATGTGAACACTATTAAAAATAGAAGCTGGAGGCCTGAGAGTGTAGTGCAAATGGAAGGCACCCAGGGTCTGTTCCCTTCCTGGGTTTATTGGCAACGCTTTGGCTCGTGGGCACCACAGAGGCTGCAGCCGGGCGCGGACGTGCAGTGCGGCGATTTTATCGCGATGTGTGGAACTTTAAAAGCAGACTATTAATATCATACTGCTGGCTTCTCAGCTACTTTTCGTGGCCAACTTGGCCACATTTCAAAATGTGTCGGCAGTGGACTGAAGATGGATGGTTCAGGCCCATATGATATCTTTTCTCTGCCTGCGCCGAACCCCAAAAGATCAGCTAGCTGCTCTCACCATCTCTAAGCCAGAAGCTTTGTCCACTGCCTCCCCGTGCCCCCAGCACTCCACTGCAGAGACAGGGTTCCAAGAGCCGGGGGTGATGGCCTCCACGGGCCCCTTGTGTTTACTCTGAGGAGGTCAGACACAAGGCTGCGGTGTGTTGCCGTTCTTTCTTTTCAAAGCGCCAGTATGAATTCGATAAAGTAAATTGTTGTTCTAGCAGGAAGCAGTTAGGGGCTCACAAAATAAATAGCCGTAGAATTCAAATAAATCCAAAGAATAAAACCAAATAAATCCATGTGTGTATGCACAGTGATACGTAAATACACTTTTTAGAAAGTGAGCATTTTTATCACTGCTGGTCTGGACCAAAGTAATTGAAAAATTGTGGAGTTCACGGTACATTTTTTTTTAAGAGGCGGTCTGGGGCTTCGAGTAACATGACGTGAATTTAATTCTTTTTGAAAAACATGAAAATGGAATTTTACCTTTTAAACAACCGCTTATCTTAGGATTTTTCAGCTAATGAAATTCACATTTGGATGAAACCAATTTGCAAAGTTAAATTAGGGATTTAGGCGTTTTGGAGTGAGACTAAGAGACTAGAGTGAGCTAAGTGTTCTCTTTGAGTCTCGGTTCTCTCCCCTTGAAAGGCGAGCGATAGGAGTGCTTAAGTGAGGCGTTAAAATGACCTCTCAGGCTTGTTGGAAGGTTTAGCAGACAAGTGGATATAAAGTACCTTACATGTTGTCGGTGCACATCAGTGGTGGCTGTTAGCATGAACAAGATGTGTTTCCTGGTCTTCCCTAGTCCGAACATCGGTGGCTCACCTTTTACTTTGTGAGGTGGCATTGGGGCTCGGTATTGAACTTGGTGGTAGGGGAGGAAGAGACCTTCTAGTCTAAGAGAAGAGCAAGAACCAAGACAGAGTTTTGTGGATTGTTTTCTTAGAGGACATGTCAAGGGGAGCAGCACACTTTGAGTCTGGAGCCGAGAGGTTCAGGTCATAGGGAGCTCTGGAGGTCCCACTTAAGCACTTCATCTTGTTCTGTGCAATGGGGAACCAATGAAGAGGCTTGAGCCAGGCAAGGCGTGCTTGTGGTCAGGAAGTAGACGTGGATCTGTGTAAGAGGCAGCGAAGGTCAGGAGACCGATTTGGAGGCTATTGCAGGATCCAAGCAAGAGAGATTGTGGGCATTCACTTTTTGCTTCAGGGTTGTAAGGGACTTTTCCTGGCAGGTGATGGAATCCGTTTGCCATGACCTTTAAGAGAATGGCATCTGAGCCAGTTACTGATAAACTAGCAGCAGCTGCAGGAGCGGTCTGGCACTCCAGGAGGCCCTTGGGCTCTGCTCCAGGTCTGCAGGCTACAGGGCCCGGCTTGGCTCTGCTCAGTCTTGTCAGTGACTCTGAACAGTGAAGGAAAAGGATTGCAGATGGCATTCATTGAGCAGCTACTGTGTGCCAGCACTTTGCTAGAAGGTTTATGTGCTTTGTTCTCCTTTAGTCATCACCACAACTCATTTGTGGGGAAACTGAGGCTCAGAAAGATGGAGTGAGAACCAGAGGTCCCATTGCTAAGAAGTGGTGGATCTGGGATCTGACTCCAAGGCCTTCAGTACTCCATGCAGCATGGCCTCAGGACGAGTTTCTCAAGGGGGATATGGTTACCACTTAGGAACGCACTAGGAGGCATAATGAGACATCGTGAGATTTTGGGCTGTGTTAGTAATTATTATAAGTTGGACTTTCATTTTTAGCAGGATGCTGTAGAGCAGTGGGAAAGCTCCTGCCCTGGCTCTTCCACTGCCTCCCGCGGTGTTCTTGGACAAATTGAGAGGACGATGCCACTCTCTTCTTAGGGGTGACCAAAGAAGGAAAGCGGGTGCATGTAGTGAAGCTCGCGACAGGCTGTAGAGTGCTGCCAGCACTGGGCCTTCATGTCCCTGTCGATGGTGTCATTCGGGGTGGTCTTTGCTGTAGGTCGTTCTGCTTTGGCTTGCTTGCACTGATGTTTCCCCTTGTCTTTTTCTTTTCCGGTGTGTGTGATGGTTCCATCTTGACCAGCGGGCCTGCCCTTCCTCATCATTGAGACGAGCACCATCAAGCCTTACCATCGAGGGTTTTACTGCAATGACGAGAGCATCAAGTATCCCCTGAAAACTGGAGAGACGATAAATGATGCTGTGCTCTGCGCTGTGGGGATTGTCATCGCCATCCTCGCGGTAAGAGCCCAGACTGCCAGGCTCAACCTGTCTGACTTACCCTGTGTCAAATGATAGAATGTCTGAGCCAGCAGACTCTTGGCAGGTCAAGGAGAATTTCATTTGACTAACACTGTTTATTTCATGCAGTTGATACTGTTACTAAAGGTGTTTTAAAACACTCACTATATATATATACACATATATACTAAAAGTAGTATAAAATTATGCTAAGCACCCTTCGAAAATACTTTGCATGCATTATCCTCACAACAATCCGATGAAGTCTAGATATGGTTCTTATCTTTCTTCTGCAAGTTAAGAAACTGAGGTCCATGGAGTAAAAATAATTTGCCTGAGGCCACTTGGTTAATAAGTGATAGAGCTGGGTTTTGAAGCTAGTTGTCCCTTACCCCAGCATCTGAGCTCTGAGCAACTGTGCCGTGAAGCTGAGCCCCAGGGGAGGGGGACATGGCTCATCAGGTAGCACGGCATTTTCTGTGTCTGTCCATACTGGCGCTGTGCTGCTGTGACAGTGATAATGCCACTGGTGTTCTCTGGCGTATTGTTTAGTTCTCTCATCCAGTGGCTCTGGTGTCAAAGTGAAAATAAAATGGGACTTGAAATCCAGAGACCTAGGTTCTAGAACTAGGGATCACCATCTTGCTTCACAGCCGTAGCGTTGCGGTGAGGAGTGAAAGAGATCATGAATATTGAAATACTTTGCAAACTCTTAATTGCTGAGCAGGTTACTCATATGCAAGTGTAAAGTCCAGACTTACGTCCAGATCTTCCCTTAAAGGATGAAGTCCTCACTGAGGATGCAAAAATGTGACACAGATTTGGACAAGCCCAGAATTGTTTTGAGCAATGGTAGCCTTGTGGGAATTGGGGTATAGCCCGCCTGGGCTCTGCTTGGAAGGTCTCTGCCCTGTTCTAGATGTTGTGTCCATCTGGGGCAGGAGAGGGGGTGAGGAATTGAGGGTAATCCCGTCTTGTAATTTGTGAGTTATGCATTTTCACAGCTGTCCGTTCCACATGTCCAGTATTTTCTGTTTGTTCTTTGCCCTTGAACCCCAGCCATCTGGGTGAGACAGCCGCATCATGTGCATCAAAGTCGTAAATTCTGTCTTAGATCCTTGAGTCATCTTTGCATTAGCTGTAGCCTGGAAACTTATCTTTGGCCTGTGTTAGCAAGTCAAGAAGGGAGGAAGTTAGCATTAACAACACTCCATGTGAAATCAGTGCTAGTATCCCCATTATACAATGGAAACCCAAAAGCTCATAGGGGTTAAATGATGTGCTCAAAGTCGACAGCTAATAAATGTGGACTTCACGCCTGTGCCTGGCTTATTTCAAAGCCCTCTTTCCATCTTGCAGACTCGCTTTTGGATGGGAGGTTGGCTCTCTTGTCCAAAGGAGCTGCTCACGGGGATAGGCAGTCGGCTACTTTTGCCTGCTCTGGACCTAATGTAAGCTGCTGATGGTACATGAACCACAGTTCATGAAGTTTTTCTTTTGACTTCCCCACTCTGGGGGTTGGTTGTAAACTTTGAGACCCCTCTTTGTTTTTTAATAACATCGTAAACCAAGCACACAATCAACAGTTTGAAATTGGGGAGGGGGAAGGGAGGCTAGTGGAATTCTTTCCAACCTTTAAAGAAAAACAGTCCATTTGGCAGCTGGAGTAGTTTTTAAGGGTGGACTAAGGATCGTTGTGTTCAGAAACTGAGAAATATAAAAATCTGATTTTGCTGTTTGCTCCAAATTGACATTGTCGGGTTGAGTCCTTTAGGAGGAATCGCTTTGCCTGGAAAAGACATTTGTAATGGAAGGCAAATAATCGCACAGTATCTCATACTGAGGTTTGAACAGGTGCTTTTGACCCTTGGAGGATCAGTTAATTGAATGATTTTACGAAGCCGACTACAGGTTAAGATAAGAATAGCCCAGGGACAGGGATGTCAGCTCTTCGCTCTGCGAGGGGTTAGCCCGGGCTTGCCTAGTGGGCTGCTCCCAGACCTGGCACCCTGGAAAGAGACACTCTTCAGGGGCCTTGCCACCCCCTACCTCTGCGAATTAGGCGAATCACTGCTTTCTCTAGCCCTCATTTTCCTCATTTGTAAAATGAGAGTGGTGTTTGAATTCACACGTAAGGATTGCTCTAAGAATCAAGTGCTGTCATTTGTGGGCACGCGCTTTGTAACTGTGGGTTAGGTGGACCTAGGTGCTAAAGTAGCTTTTTCGGGGTCCATGCTTGTCTTCTGTTCTTCCTTCTTCAAGCAAAACTCTCGGTCAACAGCTCTTTTCCTGTTTTTGCCAAGACCCGTCCCTTCCTCCTCAGGAGATGCTAACATTTCCAAATAAAATCTGTTTCTAAGAGCTTGGCTGTGCCTCATGTCTCTCTTCAGCTCATGTTGATGTTTTAACTAAAATGCTCTCTGACCTCCCAGGCTTTGTTGAAGCGATCATGTGCTGTGGCCCTGGTTATAGCATGAGCAACCGCCCTGCTTCCTCCTGCCATACAATGGCAGCAAAATAGGTTGGGAGAGTGCTCTCCTACAGGTCCAGGAAAGACCAGGCAAGAAAATACTGCAGTAATCCTTATCCTTCGTCAGGTCCACTGTGTGCTGTAGAAACCTGTGGACCGGGTTCAAGCATTTCATCCTTGAGGAAACCCTGAGAGCGAGGCATTCATTCTTAGGGCTCTCAGTTTAGCGTGAGTTAAATGCCTAAGCTCTGGTTCACAGCTGAGCTCTTCTGTTATGGAACGTAGCAAGTTAATTAACCTCTTTGAGCCTCAGTAGGCTCATCTGTTAAATGGAGATAATATGTCTACTTATTAAGGTTTTCAGAATTAAATGAGCTAATGTATGGAAAGTAATTCAGTGCCTGGCACCTACAGTATACTCAATAAATGTTAACTGTTTTTATTGTAAATGAGTAAACTGAGTCAAAAAGTGGTGAAGTGACTTAGCCAAGACCTTCTATCTGGTAAAAATACAATCAGGAGAGGAACTCCAGCCTTTGAACACAATCATATCTCCTGCTCTTTCCTCGTTTTTGGTTGATTAGAAGCCAGGTCTCTTGACTCTCACTCCAGTGCTCTTTGCACTGTGCTGCTGATCCAGCTGCCCCTGTATCTCAGCTGGAGGCCTGTATGACATGTGGGCTCCTCATGAGGTCTTCTTGCCCACTTACCTGCCATTAAGTACCAGAGCACCCATGGAAAAAGTAAAAGCAAAGACCTCAGAGGACAAGTGAGTAATTCTCTTTAGTATACTCAATTCTGGAAAAGCTTACTGCTTAAATTAAACGACAACAGCACGTTCCCACTTTCCCATTATGACTGGCCCTAGAGCCCAGCTGGCTGCATCCAGAATCTGCTTCTGATCAGAGGGCGTGAATGACAGTCAGGGAGGGCAGAGGGGCACCCAGAGCTGGAAATCTCATCATCCTGCTGCTTGCTGCCCGCACCTTCTCCTGCCTTCTGCCTTCTCCTGCCTTCTCCTGCCTCCCGCCTCCTGCCTCCTGCCTTCTCCTACCGTGTCAGGTTTGTTTGAAACCACAAGAGAAGGCTTGCCTGATTCGGATGCCCTTGCCCCAGTCCGAATAGTCCCCGCAACAAAGAGTGGAATGCCAGGGGAGTTGAGAGTGCGGTTTTGGAGATGCAAATCATCTGAAGTTATAGAGAAAGCAGACACCTGTCTATGGCAGGAGATATGGAAAAATCTCGTCATTTTGACCTCTTTTTCAGATGTGCTTCAGATTCTGGAATTATAGCATAATAGGAATTCCTTCCAAATCCACAACGCAATGGCTCCTCTCCCTGCCTTGTAAAGCCTTGATGACTCTAGCAGCACTGAGATTGGGAGGAACAGTAAAGAATCATCTCCTATCTGGCTCCCGGCAGTTTGCCTTACGCTGTGCTGGGAAGAGTATTATGGGCAAAGATTTCCATATGGAAAAAATGCTCTGTAGTCTTTTTAAATAAACATGGGCTCAGTACTTGCCTTGGTCAAATCCTGAAAGGCATTTATGTAGATTCTTAATATCTAGGGGTTGACACAGGGGTGAGTCATGGGTGAACCCCCTTCTCCCTCTAGCCATAAAAATGCTCCTTTTCCTCTCAGATCCCGTTGAATCTAATCCTCTGTAATAATATTCCTAACTAGAGAAAAACTTCAGACTTTGGCATCATCTGACTTAGGTTCATTCCCAACTTCTGTGCTCACTCTTTCTGTTACTTGTCTGTTGAGCTCAGGCAAGACATCGACCCCCTTGGAAGAGAGCTGCACCTTTCTTTTCTGTAAATCACAGGCAGTAGTTCACCAGTTCGATAGGCTTGTTTTGGGGGTCAAATCACGTGACGTGTGTCATCACTGAGAATCATGCCTTCCATTTCTGCAGTGACGTACAGTTTACAAAGTGGCCTTTATGTGCATATTCTCTTATTTGCATCTGGTAGTGATCCTGCAAGGTTGATTGTTACAGCTAAGGCAACTGGGGTCAAGGATATTAAGGGACTTTCCCATAACTAATTAGTGGCAGGGCCAGGCTAGGAGTCCTCTGATTCTGAGGCCAAGGCTTTTTTAAATAATGACACCACTGCTGCTTTCTGAAGCCTGCCTACTTTCCATTATTATTTATCAAACACCCGTGGTGTAGCAGGTGCTGGGGACACAGTGAACCTCAGCCCGACTAAGCTGCATGTCGTCTCTCAACAGTAAACTGCCAGAAGCTGCCTTATCTCGAGCAGACAAATAGCACCTTCGATACACATTGCCTTGTAGTATGATTTGTGGCCGGGTCTCATCTGCCCAGCTAGATGATAGGTTCCTGGAAGGCAGAGACCAGGCCTTTTCCTCTTGGATATGTACGTACTAAATAAACACCAAGCAGACACCTCCTTCTCTAAGAAGCATTCCTTGGCTGCTTTCTCCCCCACCTTCTAAAGGTCCCAGAGATCCCTGGGTCCACCTCTGTCTTTGCAGTCACTAGGTTGAACTGTCATGTCTGTTTACTTGTCTGTTTTCTTGTTACCCTGTTAGCTGCATCAGGGTAGAAACCAGTCAGATTGGATTTTGTATTGCTAATGCAAGGCACAGACGTCCATGCACAATGAATGTTTGTTAAAAATCACAGAGGAGGCTATAAATTTGGGCAGAAAATCAAAAGCATTAGGCCAAAAGGTGTCAGAGGACGTATGGAGCAGGGAGAAGTGTCCTATTTGCTTCCTAAGATCTTAAATATGATCCATGATGTACATGGGAATGTGCAAATTTCTTGCTAGAGAGACAAGAAGAGCTTAATACCTCCAGGTCTTGTTTATTCAGGATCAGGCTTCAGTTAGCCTACATCTGGACTTCATTACTTCCTCCCTGCCCCCATCGCCCTTTATCTGAGAGAGCACTGCCAAGAAAACAAGGTTCCCCAAGATTGCCTCCTCATTAAAGGTTAGTCGAGTTCTCAATTCTGAAAGAAGAGAAGTCGTGCTGGCCCAGCGGTGCCTTAGTGGGGGACCCAGTCCCCCAGTTTACAATCCGCTGCATCTGTGCAATTACCAAGACCACCAACAGAGAGTGGCCACATTAATCCTTCAACTGTGTCATCCCCTGATCAGATGGCTACAGAATTCTTCTAAAACCTTTTTATGCCTGGGGGGATGGTGGGAGGGGGCATCTATTTGCAATTTAACAAACACGGGGCCTTGAGATTAGGCTTCCGTCTGTTCCGTTTGCCCTGGAAGACGTGAGTGCTGTGGCCATTCTTCCTTACTTCTGTATAGCTCTTAGGGGTTAATGACTATGTGAAAAATGTATGTAATATGAAGGTGATGAGATTCTCCATTTTAAATGCTAATGCTTAGGAGGCTGAGAAATCCATCCTGTGTGAGTCAGTGTGTGTTAGGGGATGGGGTAGAGAGCCGGATAACATTTACTAGCTATCTAATGGGCTGGAAACCAATATACCTTATCTTAAATCCTCTTCAGCAGCTACATGAGGTACGTATTATTTATCCCATTGACAAATAAGGGAGGGTCCTGGGACTTCTACTGGCATGATGTGACTAGTGTGAGGTTACTCAGGTTAGTGAATGGGGGAGCAGGGATGAAAACCCAGGTCTGCCTGGCTTCAGAGCCCAAGCGCTTGAACTGACATGTATTGAAGGCCCACTCTGTGCTAGGTGCTGCAGAGAGTGCTGTTCATTTAGTGAGCTATAAAAGCTTTTAGTTCCTGGCCTTGGAGAGCTCAGTGTGGGGAGGAAGATAAAACATCTGGACCACAGGGCACACAACGGCCTAAGATCAGCGGTGTGCGGTAGTGTTTGTATGAAGCGGTCTGTACAGAAGGCGGTAGATACCATGCTGTCTGTCGGTAGATGCTCGGTGAGACCTCACTCAGAACGAGCAGGCGCCATGGTAGGCACCTTGGCCTAGAAGCAGATGTATGAGACACAGAGGCTGCCTTCAGAGTTTAGGGTCTAAAGGGGGAGCAGGTCAAGTCCAAGACTGACTACACTGTTAGCCCTTCAAGGAGACTAAAGAATTGGTCAGAGAATTAAGAAGGGAGTCAGGGCAGTGCAGGGGGGTGGGCCCTGGAGAGGTGAGAGCATCAAGACAAAACAGGCCGGATGCTGTAGATGCCCTGAGGTATAAATAAAGTGATATGGGAGTTCAGAGGAAAGGTTATTTTCATTGGCAAAGGCGGCGTCGTCGTCATCATCATCGTCATTCATTGAGCACTTGTCCCATTTAATTATCACAACAACCCTGAGCTCTTGGTACTGTCATCATCCCTGTTTCCACACCTCAGGAAACTAAGAGTTATGGAGGTCGTTTGTCTTAAGACTGCTAAGTAAAAGAGCCAAAACTCTAACCAGTGCATGAGTTGGCACTTGAGCTCCACTGGAAGAATGGTGGGGTTTTCGTCAGAAATCCTGACATTCCAGGGAGAGGGGATCGCTCCCAACGATGGTTGAGTCTGACAAAATAGCGTTTTCAGGAAATGCAGAGCGGACTTGTTTGGCTGGAGACCTAGAGTCTAAGGGAGTAGACAAAGATAAGGTAGGAAAAGATTTCAGCAAGATTGTGAAATTCCTTGAATGCCGAGGAGTTTTTACTCCAATTAATTGGCTAGAGATTGGTGAAAGTATTTTAAGCTAGCTTGATCAATTTTCCAACCAAGGTAAGGATGAGGCCTGAACCACAGTGGTGGCAGTGCGAGGGGAAGAGAGCAACAAAGATGGCTGTGGGATACCTTGCAAAAGGTAGGTGAACAGAACTGGATGACAGTGGGATCGAGGAGAGGGAGGAGTTTAAGATTTCATGTCCTTGCAGTTATGTTTGATGGCACCTTGAGCAGAAATGGAGGGAAGAGAAATGAGGCTTGGGGCAGAGGCTGGAATGAGTGTGATCTTAGACTTGGTGAAGTTGACATGCTGGTAATGTCGGTTTGCTAAGTAGTTGAGAGGTTTGGCAGAAGATTGGAATAGGACTGCTAGGGTCAGCTGAAACGAGAGAGAGAGAGATGCTCTTTTGGAGGTCATCTTCACAGAGGTAATAATTGACGCTATTGCAGCAGCTGAGATCATGGCAGAACGGCAGGGATACAGTCCTAGGAAGACTTAGATTTATCTGATAGAACCCAGAGGTAGAGCCACGAGAAGGAGGAGGAAGGTGTTTGAGAAATAGGAAGAAAATCACCCCATGCGATATGATGGAATTTAGGAAATTCAATGTCGAAGAGGAGTAAGCAATGGGCAGCAGGCACTGCTACAGAAAGAACAGCCAGGAGTCTGGAGTGGACAGGCAGAGCTAGTCATCTAGGAGACCCATGGCTTTGAGTCCCTGACTTTTGGGAAAATAACGATGCTTCATGCTTCTGACTGCCTTCTTCGTAAAGCTTGTGGGCTTAAGGTGGCCACTGCTGATTTCAACCCTAAATAGCCTCTGTGGCCCCTTCTGGCTTCTTTGCTGTCTGTATTGTAGACATTGGAGTTTTGACTTACCCATAGAGCCCAGAAGCTCTACTGGTGGCCTTGGACAGAGCTAGGTCCTCATTGCCTTTTCCAGTCTGTGAGGCGCTGATCTCCTGCCAAGCTGAAGACAACCTAGTAACCAAGGATTAAGTTTCTCATCAATTATTTCTAGTCTCTAAAGGTGCTACATTGTATTGTAGTAGACGGAGCATTCAGCTTCGGAGAAAATACAGCTACACTTCTGTCTCCATCCTTAGAAGCAGGACCCAGATACACTACATTTTTTCTTTCCCTTGGGACTGAGGACAGTGGTTCTCGATTATTCCCTGTCATCAAATGTTTGTTGAATGAATCTCTTATGGACTGAAAGAAGTTCATTAATCCACGTAACTCAGCTGTGCAAGAACAGCCTGGCACTCTGGCTAGCAGGGGCTTGGATGTGCAAGTGCCTGACAAGGTTACACCACCTCACCAGGTGCTCTCTACGTGTCCATCTCACTGGAGACAAGGTTCTGCTGCCTGCAAGGACTTCCAAGAGAAAGCCAGCTTGACACCATCAGACAGAGCACAGAAACTAGAACAAAGGGGGTCTGGCCTGCAGCGACGGCCCTGCCCCTGCCGCGTTTCTGACTGAGGGCGATTCACGGGTCTCTGGCCTGCACCACGCTCACGGATAAAGTGCTGATAATAATTTAGTCATGCTTTGGGTGTCACGAGAAGTGAATAACACCGTGGATGTGAAAATGCTTCGCAAGCTGTAAAGTGCTGCTCAAATATTATTCGAGCAGATCAGAATATAGGGAAGTTTGTCCCTCGAACTCAACAGGGGAAGATGAGTTCTCAGTCTCTAAAAGAGACTGTGTGCAAAAGATCTTACTTTTCTTGGCATAATTTATAGAGTGGAATACTGTGAACAATACGGTAGGGCTGCCCGTGCGGCCTTGGCTTTAGACTTCTCTTCCACTTTGCTTCCCTGAAAAAGACATCCTATTACATGTCAAAACCAACGTAGTCATCCACATAGTTTCTGGTTCTACCCTGGAGGGGTGGTACTGTCAAACTCTTTAATGTGGAGTGTTTTTTTTCCAAGGAGCTCTTGGAATTATTTTGGAAAATATATTGTCTACAAATATTTGTTAATTTTTTGCTTCCCTACTCCAAGGGAAGGAGGAAAATATTAACTCTTGGAAGGCTCTTCTGCTGGGTGCCAGGCATTTGACATATCGCCTTCGTGAATGCCCTGGCAATCCTGCCGGGTAGACGTTATTGATTTTATTTTAGAGGCGAGGAGCCCTCCGTCCAGGGAGGTGAAGTCACTTGCTTAAGGTAGGAGATGGGATTCAGACTGAGGCTTTCCTGGCTCCAAAGTCAGTGCTTCTGTCATCACCCTGTGCTCTCTCCTTTCCAAAAAGTCTGTCCTAATGTTTCTCCAAATTTCCTCTCCGGAACAGTTCAATATTTGTGAATATGTGGGCAGCTGAGCTCTTTTACACCAGAAAAGACAGGAGGAGGAGCTGTCTTAGAGTTGGAGACACCCTCCCTCCAAACCAGCTGTTCTCGGGCAAGGACTGGTCCCTTTCTGTCCCCTCGTAGCTTAATTGCAATGCTTTCCCGCTTTATTAGTTTCCAGATTCTGTGCCAAGTGCTTTAAAAGGCAGGTAGGGGAGAATTCTCCTCTGCTGGCCTGGCAGCCTGCCATCCCCTCCAGAATCCGCTGCTTGCTGGTTCAGAAAGGGATCAACGTTGACTGCATTTTTCTCAGCAGTGACATTTACATATCACAGCCTTGCTGACTGAAGCAGAAATGAGGGGCCCCCGCCAGCAGGAGTCTGGGGTAGAGACAGGCCTTTGTGGGGGTGGAGGGGAGGAGGAGGGAAGACCTTATTTTATTGCCCAGGAATAAAAACATTGTGAGTAATGAATAAAGTCCGAAAGCAGTAAATCTGGAACTGCAGAGTTAGGTGTGTAACGTGTCGGGGAACAATTTAAGCCTTCGCTTCTTCCGCAGAGGTGAGGTATTCAGCTGCCTTTCACAGCCCGAATTTCATTAAATGGTCTTTTAAGGGTTAGGATTACAAGAAGCCAAGTCCGGCTGGTTCATAATGATGATTTATGGCCGTGTTGTCGACTCCCCGACCCCTTCTGTACGAGGGGATAGAGAAAATACATAATTTGTTGCTCATTAACTCCAAGATCTGTCAGGGCTGCCCCAGAAACCACGTGGTCTTGGAGTCATGTGTCTGCTAAATGGCTTCAGCCTGGCCCTTTCCTTGACAATACAGTCCTGCGTCACTTCACAGCAGGAACCCGTTCTGAGAAATGCATCGTTCTGTGATTTGTTGTACATCACACAGTGTCCATACACAAACCTAGATGGTATAGCCTACTACACACCAAGGCTCTATGGTACTGATCTTATGGCACCACCGTCGAATACATGGCCCATCGTTGACCGAAATGTCGTTATGCAGCGCGTGACTGTGTGCAATTGTTATTCTCCTGTGGATACTGTTTTTAATAACAATAGAAATAATCAAATTATCCCTATGTAGTCTGCTGCGGGTCTTTGAACTTGAGAGTCAGAATATCTGGTCTCTGCTCTTAACTCTGTCACTTACTAGCCTCAGATCCTTCAGAGAAGTTACTCTCTCTCAGTGTCTTAGGATCCCCATCTGTAGAATGGGTATGCCTTCTCCCCAGAGTTGCAGATTAAGTAAAACTGTAAAATGCAAAAGAAATGAGAAGGATTACTGCTATTATTACCATTGTTGTTAGGAATTTGAAGTGCCACAAAATGTCCCCTTTACCCCCTTGTCTTTCCATGAGAGGAGGAAGCATTTTAATTAGCAGTTTACTGTTTGCAAGACTATGGCACTAAAAACTGAAGTTTTAGAATGAAGGGATGTTAGAGCTGAAAGGAGTCCTCAAGATGTAATGAAACCCCTTCTAAGATCACTGAAGCAGAGAGGTGACTCCCCTGAGATTAATCAGTAAATTCATGTGAGATGCTAATTTGCAATGGAAACCCCTGTGTTCTTTTTCAGTATCAAACAGCAAATCACACTCTAGCCCCAATTTAGAAACAGTTTCTTAATCTGTGGCAGTGGCACAGGTCAGGGACCTGAAGAACAATCCAAGGGCGGGGATTGTCCATGGGCCTTATTCCGCTCCTGGCCTGTGGTGTCGTCTCTGAGGAAGGCCTTTCCTCCGCTGCTTCTTATTACCTTTGCTTGGTCGGGAGGCTAGTGGTGCAGCTAGCACAGGACTTGAGAATAAATGGCATTGCAGTTATGAAGTAATACATCACGGAGTCTAGCGCCCCCGTTTTGCAAATGGAGAAACTGGCTTACCCCAAATTCACTCAGTGAGCAGGGACTCGAACCCTGGCCCCTCAACTCCTAGTTGAGTGTTCTTCCCCACGCGTCCAAAGTCACGTAAGCATGATTTATAAATCAAGAGGAGTAGGAAAGAGTTAGAGAACCTGGTGGTGGTAATAACATCTGGAACTTGTTAGCCTGTGAGGTTACGTGGGTAAAAGAATAAACAGGTTCAAAAAGGGATTAGACCATGAAGGGCAAGAAAGAATGCTGGGCAGGAGTCAGACACCTGCAGCTAATCTTCAGCTGTGAGTTAATTTGACCTCAGTTTCTTCCGTATATAATGGACCCTTTCATTTCTGACTTGCTGTGCTTCTCACATTTTAATCTCTGCAGCATGTTATCAAAGGACTCTAGGTAATGTTTACAGGATATTTCCAATTTTGCAATAAAACAACTGTGAGGACTACTGTCCTGACCCCTTTCCTTCATTCGTTCATTCAGCCAATAGTCTCTGGGCACCTCCGTGGGACCAGGTGTTAGTCCTGCCCTCCCAGGGAATGGCTTTGCCAGGACGCTGGATTGAACTGGCTTTGACCATCTCTCTCCAATATGGAATCACACTCAGTGTGATCTGGGAAACCAAAATGTAGTACTTAGAAATATCAAGCGCTCATAGACACAGAATCACCGAGTTAACGTCAGCAGTGCCAGCTGGCATTTCCTCCTGCATGGCCATCCTACCCCCAGACTTGGGCGCCCTCGAGGATCAGGATCAGACCCCGTGCCTGGACGCCTTCCCCAGCTGCATAAGAATAACGGGACATGGGGGAAAGGAGTGCCCGGATATGTCAGTCTATTGCTTCCCTTGTGGTTGGGAATGTGCTCTCTGCTCCCTGAAAGGGCAGTTGTGGCTCATTGTCCTGCCACGTGAGGAAGTGCGAAAGGGACTTTGTGGTAAATGATGATGGAGCATCACTGTCCCTGGACTGTGGTCGCAATGAGGAAGTGGCCAGGGCTGCGCTGTGGAGTTAAGACAAGGGCAGTAGGCCGTGGGGTTATGTATCACCAAAGCGGAATTGGCCCTCTGCTTTGTAGGCATCTGTGTTACAGAGAATCAGCGGGCTCTCCACTCTTCATGTAAAACCAGGCAGTTTCCATTGAGGTGCTTTGCCTCTCTGAGCCTCAGCGTATCTGTGGCATGGTTGTTGTGAGAATTCCATGAAATAGGCTGTATAAAAGCAATACCTGGTATGCAATAGGTGATCGATAGTTGGTGGCTTTTTTTTAGTAGTGATAAATGCCTCCTAAGTGTCAAGGAGGAGACACAGTGGGATGGAGGAAGGGCACGAAAATCAAGACTTGCTCGCTGTCCTTCAGGGTTGAGAGGATGGTACACGCAGACATGAGGAAATTCGCAAACACTGAAGGACATTCTATTAAAATTTCCTTAGTTTTAGACTTGTCTTGTTTTCATCATACCATACTTCTAAAAAGTACAACAAAGAGTTGCTTTCTGTGACCCGGGTCATTTCGCACCCACGTTAGCACATTCAAGGCCACAACTGCGGAGGTGAGTAGCCTCCTTTTGTGCAGAAGGAACCCGGGGCTTGGAGAGGCTCCATTGCTGCTGCAGGAGACCAGGTAGGTAGGTGGGAGAGCCTGGATCCAAACACAGGATGTGGTCTTGAGGCCTTCACCCTTTCCTACAGAAAACCCCACCACGGCTCGGTGTTGGCACATGCGGATGCCCTTTGTGGAGTTAGACCATTGTTGCTGATCCTTTACCCCAAATCCCAGAATCCTGTCGTGGCTCAGGTCCTCTGACATCTTGACATAAAAAAATATCTGTTTTTATTTATTATATATATAATATATATATTTATGTATAAGTATATTTGATTGCATATTTTTCTTGGTACAAAGGTCCTATATGACTGTGTAGGACTTTTTTTAAAAAAAGGATAAAATGGCCATGTTAGCACTTGGATCTTTCCTCCCATGCAAATTTGCGTCTGTATACTTCTTAAATAAAAAATTGGGATTTTCTAGATTGTAGCTGTAGTTTTATACTGAGCATTCCCAGTGTCATTAAATGTCCTTTATAAGTGAGTCTTGATGGCAGGTCTTGATGCTGCCTGATTGCCCACTCGGTGTCCTTTCAGATCATCACAGGGGAATTCTACCGGATCTATTACCTGAAGGAGAAGTCCCGGTCGACCGTGCAGAATCCCTATGTTGCAGCGCTCTATAAGCAAGTGGGTTGCTTCCTCTTTGGCTGTGCCATCAGCCAGTCCTTCACAGACATTGCCAAAGTCTCCATAGGGCGCCTGCGTCCTCACTTCTTGAGCGTCTGCAACCCTGATTTCAGCCAGATCAACTGCTCCGAGGGCTACATCCAAAACTACAAATGCAGAGGTGACGACAGCAAGGTCCAGGAAGCCAGGTGAGATGCCACCTCCCACGGCCACAGTGTGCACTTCTTTTTCTTTCTTTTTGTTTTTTTAAGATTGGCACCTGAGCTAGCATCTGTTGCCAATCTTTGTTTTTCTTCTCCCCAAAGACCCCCAGTACATAGTTGTGTATTCTAGTTGTGGGTCCTTCTAGTTGTTCTATGTGGGACATCGCCTCAGCATGGCCTGATGAGCAGTGCTAGGTCCACGCCCAGGATCCGAACTGGCAAAACCCTGGGTTGCTGAAGCAGAGTGTGTGGACTTAACCACTTGGCCATGGGGCTGGCCCTGGTGTGCACTCCTTTGATGCAGGCAGTTTAGTGAGCACTTACTGAGCACCTGCTAAGAGCCAGGCTCAGTGCTGGGCTCTGGTGTAGATGGGTAAGTAAGGCAGAGTCCTAATTCTCAGTCAGTCAAATGATTGAGACTCATGGGTAAACAAACCATTATGATATAGCATCGGTAAGTCTGTTCATTCATTCATTCTTTTGTTTGTTCATGTATTCATGGGTACCTGCTAGGTTCCAGGCAATGTGTCCAAAGCACTACCAAGGATGCAAAAACCAACAAGACAGTGTTGCTCTCAAGGTCTTGGGAGGAAGACAGACAGACAGACAAATGTGTGTCACGGATGTGAAGATGGCCCTTTCATGACCCTCTCTTGCTCTTGCAGGAAGTCCTTCTTCTCTGGCCATGCCTCCTTCTCCATGTACACGATGCTGTATTTGGTGGTGAGTACCTTCCCTCTGATTCTGGTGGAGTCCAGCCCCAGCTCCAATCTCTCTTGTATGTAGAGCCCTCAGAATGGGTAGGGACAGACTTCACTGTGAAATGCTTGCAAAGGGCTTAGCCAAAAAAATTAGCGTCTGTTCTGAGCCCTGCCCACTGCATTAGTAGAAGTTGTTTTACTTTCCAAGCTTTTCCCATTTTTCAAATACAAATAATATTTACCATGGCTACTTGATAAGGATTATGTACCCATTTTGAAATTATATAGTGATAAAGCCACTTGTATAACATGTTGTGATAACAGGCACTGTTTTCTGAAAATCCATTAACTCAATTGATCCTTATAAGAACCTTGTGTTATAAGTAACATTATCTCTATTGTGGGAAAGGATTACTAAGTAAGACTCAGAGAATTCAAGTGAACTGCCAAAATTTACATAGATAGCAGAACTATTGCTCAAATCCAAGCCTTCTGATCAAAGTCCTTGCAATGTTCACCATGCCAGTCCTCCTCCATACTCTACTGATGGAAGGGCTTGAAAAATCATCAGTATCTGACTAGAGTGATTTCGAGGTTTACAAAATACTTTTGCATCCATGAGCACACGTGACCTCATGAAAACATGGTGAGGTACCAAATCCTTACCCCCATTGCTCAGATCCCGGGACCAAAGGCCCAGAGAGGCTAAGCAGCAAGTTGGAGGTCCTTTGAGTGGAGGAGCCGTGGTCTGAATGGCCACGTTGGCCTTGCCATGCTGTGTCTGCTCTGACTTCCTACAGAGGCTGGGACCGGGCAGGTGAAGAGCCCGCTCCCCTCCAGCTGCCACACCGCACAGACAGCGGCTGGTCTGTTTCCCTTTGTCAGTTAAATGTGGTCTCCCTGCCTTTCCTCTCCCTGAATGAGGTCCCTGTGCCAGAGCACTTCCTGCTTTCGGCTGCTTTGATGGAGTTTAGAGCCAGAAGGCACTGAGAGGTCAGACGGAGCTCAGAGGAGCATAAGCTGTTTGGAAAAAGAACATTTTGATTTTGACTTATTTAAAAAAAAAAACATAATTAGGAATTAGAGAAAACAGTGGAGAGGTTGTTTTGTTTTGTTTTGTTTTTTCCCCCCAAACCTTTCCAAGTGTGGAGGCCTCTGGGCTTCTGGTTACCTAGGATGTAGAGCTAAAAGGTGGGCCCCGACCTATAAAAACATTGAATGTGGATTTTATTTATTCACGAATAGCACATCCCTCCATTCTTGACTTCTTTGTTGTATTTGTTTTTGCCTTCTCCTGGAAAGGATAGTTTAGCAAAGATATTTAGTTTCCTGTTCCAGTTTTATATTTTGCCCAGGGCTGGAAGCAATTTTACAAATGTAATTTCAGTATTTTGTAAAGGTGCTCAGAGGAGTGAGTACATGTTCATTCTTTTCATAGTCCTTCATTTTCTTCCAAGAGGAAAATACTAGATAATTTTGAAACCGACACTGTGTGCTCTGCTCTCCAGCTGCCTGGGAGGCAGAGGTGCAGCCGGTTGCCGGGGCCTCCTGTGTCCACCCTGGGTTGAGCTCACATATAACATTCAATTCTCTCAATAACCCGCTGAGATGCGTTGTGATTGCCCTGTTTTCACTTTAAAGCAAGCAAACCTGAGCGAAGAAGTTAAGTAATGAAAATTCTACGTTCAGTCAGAGGCAGAAGCGGTGTTTGAAGGTGGGTCCTTATGACTCCAGCCTTGGTGTGTGTTCTTCTCTTGTACTGCATGACGAAAACAACAACACACAAGCCTCTTCGGGATCGACTGAAAGAGTGGAAGCTCCTGACCGTACGTGCAGTTTCACCTGAAGGTGACCTGCCTTCCCTCAGATCTGCTTTAATGGGGGAGACACCCCCTCGCCCGCCCCCATCAGCTCCTTACCAGCTCTCCTTAGGCAGGAGGTCTCTGGGGGCGATGGGGGAGGAGTGGATGTGATGGAATATTTATTTGTGTCTCTGAGCAAAGGAAAAATGATAGTGCCTTTATATTCCTGGAAGGAAGGAAAAGAAGGGAGAGAGGAAAGGAGGAGAGAAGGAAAAAGCGAAGAGGCTCCTTGATCCTTCATCTCCTAAGCATCTTATTACACACACTCATCCGTGCACACACACGCCACTCTCTTAGGAACCTTGCACACACGCACACCTTCACCATTCACACTCACAGACACCCATATATACAACATAGAAACACAGGCTCTGCTTATAGTTCTCCGAAGCAAAGGACCGAAAAGAAGGGAGGACCATGCTTTTTCCAGGGCTCTTTCTTTTGGCAAGGAAGAATGGCACTGAGCTAACATCTGTTGCCAATCTTCCTCTATTTTGTATGTGGGATGCCACCACAGCGTGGCTTCATGAGCGGTGTGTAGGTCTGTGCCTGGGATCCAAACCCACGAACCCCTGGCCACTGAAGTGGAGCATGTGAACTTAACCACTACACCACCAGGCCAGCCCCAGGGCTCATTTTTATGTGATATTACACAGAAATCTCAGCCCTGTGAATGTCCACTTGGCAAAGCTTTCTAAAGCAAGTTTGAAGAATGCATTGCTGCCCGTCAGAGTGGGCAGGAAGTCCTGCAGTTAGTCAGAGAAGCCCTTGGACCCATGCCCACACTCTCGTGGCAAGCTTCAGGACGAGCCGGAGTTGGGCAGGCGAGACTCTGGCCTCCCCCGTGCACCGTGTGTTTTTGTTAATGCAGCCTGTGAGCCACAGCTTCCCTGGGGCTCTGGGGAGAACAGCATTTGAACTGGCTGGCTGTAGCTTTGATGCTTTGGGCTTGAGAGTCAGACAGACCTGGATGATTCTGGCCATGCCAATTACTATCTATGGAGCTGTGAGTGGCTTACTTAGCTTTCAAGCCTCAGTGTGCTCATCTATAAAGTGGAGACAATCTTGTCTGTTTTGCAGAGTTATTGCCACTTTCTTCTCTAGATCACACTTTCCTCATATGTCAAATGAAAGAGTGTGGTTAGATAGTGTCTGTTCCTCCCTCAATCTCCGCGCTTCTGTCTGAAAGAAGTTTGAATGACCCGAAGCGCTGAAAGGGAAGTGGGAAGCCCTTAGGGACAAACTGATGCCACTTTACCGTGGAGTTCAAAGAGAGCAGCTGATCGGAAGCACCAGCCATCCCCGCTCCAGGACCCTAGAGCCGCCATCCCCACTCCAGTACCAGCTGCCATCTAGAGCCTCCTGTGGCTTGAAGGGTACTCCATATTAGGTTTTGATTTGTAAAATGATCGGCTTAGAAAAACCATGCCCCAATATACCAAACTGCTTCCGGGCACAGAAGCCTAAGGATGCGGTTAAGCCTTGTTAAGAGATTAATGCAAATTCTAATGAGAAAAATCCCATAGCATACATAAGCATAAATGGTGCTTCCTACTCCTGAGCCCTGGCCTAAACCCCAGGGACCACATCTGGATTGGCCCTGCACCGCCACGGGCAAGGATTGAGGATGACTTGGCTGTCCAGATAAAATGCTAACACCAGGGCAGGCCCCAAATCATAGAGCATACCTGTGTCTCCTCTGTTGTGCCAGGTATTCTGCCACCTTCTGGGGTTACTGAGATGAATGAGACCCAGGCCTCACCCTCGAGGAACTCAACATTCACTCAATATTCAACATTCGGCGACTAGGTCCTGAGTGACTGTATGCCCCGAGCACCGTGCTAGGGCTGGGACTGGAGACCTTGCTGAGGGCTTGCTCACAGCCCTGGGGGAATTCAGTTCAGAGGAGCAAGTGGGCAGTGAGAACAGTCTGGTGCATTGTGCAGGAGGGGCATGGGGATGTGTAGGTCATTATGGAAGCTCAGAATCGTGGCACCCGGGCTAACCTGCAGTGCAGGGTGGCAGAAACCCGGGAGGGCTCCCAGCAGGGTTAGTCAGGTGCATTGAAAACCAAGAAGACCTCTGGGCTCCTCAGCCCCAGCTCCTCCTTTTGCGCTCCAGTCCAGTGTCGCGGCCTTTCCCCACTGCCGTGCCGCTCTCCCAGGAATCTGTGCCTTGCCCCTCACCTTCTGCAGGTCGCTTTGTCAAAAAGCCTTCCCCGGGTACCCTGTTTAAATGACAGCCCCCCTCCTCCAATACTCCCTAACTCCTTTTGCAGCCTCATTTTTTTCCCCCAGTTTCTCCCTGTCGGACATACTGTATATTCACTTCTTTCTCTCCACCAGATAATTGTAAGCCTCGTGGAGGAGAGGTTTTATCTCCAGATTCACTCCTGTATCTCTCTTGCCCAAATAGCGTCTGCCACTTAGTTCAGGGTGCAGTGAATATTCGATGAGGGAATGCGTCTGTGGCACTCCCAGGCTACTCTCCTTCCTGTTCCCATCTGAGTCTTGCTCATCTTCTCATCGCTGGCTCGATGGGTCACGAGGGGCCCGTGTGGTGTAGGGAAGGCCTTGGCTCGCTCTTGGCTGAGCTGTTTACCTATGGACTCTTCCTGTGGTACCCGAGAGAACTGTTTACGTGTCGGAGGGTTTGTCAGGAACCAAGGAAACGGGGCAGCGGCTGTCCTCTGACCGCCATGTTCTGCAGCCTGTGGTTGTTAGTCATTGAGGTTTTGTTCAACATGTTTAGAATCCTGGAGCAGTGGGGTCTGGTGTGCCCACGAGACATACCCACAGCTCCTGGGAGTGTCTCGTGAAACCTCTTGCTGGAGCAAGATTGTTGTTTCCAAGGGGAATAAACCACTGTACCAGATGTTTTTCTTCTGTACCTCATCCATCCATCCGTCCATCTAGCAGTTTCTGAGTACCTTTCCTGTGCCAGACCTTTATGAGCACCCACAGACACCAAAAGACCTCACATTCTGTGTGGAAAGCTCGAGAAGTAAATAGTTGCCAAACAGTTAGGTAAATTCTCTGACCGGGGTGGACTGAAGGGTTGGAGCACAGGGCGGAGGGCTGACCGCTCAGCTGTGATGGGCACTCAGTCGGTTCACGGCTCTCCTTAGCTTGAGGTCAGCTCAGAGATCCTTCTATCCCAACTCTTACAAGAGCCATACACTTGTGTTTCCGTCATGGCTGTTACAGAGTGTGTAGGTCAGACCGAGGAGCTTGAACTTCCAAATAGCCCATGCCAGTTGTCCTTTAGTGCATGACAGCTATGGGGTCCCGTCAAACTGCTGCTTCTCTCCGAAGACAGAAGAGTCCAGCACAAAGACCTAGACTCTGTGTGCAAACGCTGATTCTCTAAGGAAGCAGGTGGTTCTGTGGTTAGAGTATGGACTTAGCAAGAGGCAAATCTTACTCGGTGTAAGTCATGGCTCTGTGTGACCTTGGGCAAAGCCTCTTTGGGCCTTGATCTCTTCATCTGTCAAGTGCGCACGATGGATTGTGACAGCTGCAGGTGATGTGACTTAAAGCGCGTAGCACACTGTCTAGTGCTCAGCAAACTGGTAGTTTCTTTTTCTCCCCCTGATAGTGACAGAAAACAAGGTCTGATTCCCTTCTAAACGAGGAGAAAAGGCAGGGAAACATTCCTCTTTTGTCCTGAAAGTAGCTTTATAACTCCCAGACAGAAATTCCAGTTCTGCACCACGTAGACGAGTCACCAGGCACATGAACCAGAGCCAGGCGTGAGCCATGGAGGAGGTGAGAGAAGGGAGAAAGTCCCTCCCTGTGGGTGTTGGTGATCCGGACAGACTTCCAGGAACAGAGCGGGCAGGGACCTAAGGAAGGATAAAAGCCTCCTTTCACTCTCAGCAGAGCAGTCCCAAGAGCCATGGAAATGAAGTGAGAGGACAGCACAGACCTGTTTCACCAGTATGCAGATCATGTGATGGGGACACAAATGATTTAGCAAGAAGCAGCGTGACTCAGCCTATATCTGACTCTGCTGGTTCAGACGAGAGGAACTGGCTTGAGTTCAGCCAGACTTTCCTCAGGAGGTTTTGTTGGAATTCCACACGACCCAAGTTTTGAAGCTAGGACCAGAAAGGAGAGGAGAGCTCCATTTGTGGAGTGAGTCCTGTGTGCCGGGGACTTTCACAGCCATCACTGTGGGGATGGGGTGGGGGTGGGGCAGCAGATACCTTTCTATTGTAATCATCGTATCTACAATTGGCAGTTTTATTTTAGCAATTGGAAGAAAAATCTGAGTAAAAGAAAGGGATTTTAAGGTTATATTTTTTTTTCCTGAAGGAACTTATTCATATCTGTATCTTTCACAGATTTTTTACCAGAATTTTGGATTTCTTTGAATGAACAAATCTCCTTGTGTTACATGTGAGAAGGAGAAATTTAGAGGAGTAGAGTGACTTGTCCCGGGTCACACAGCTGGTGTGTAGCAGAGAAAAGATTTCAAATCCAGTTGCTCTGATTACCGATCAGACACTTTCTGCAGCGTCACCCTGATGCCTCCGAAGTGGGTTCTCTCAGCCCAGTGGTCTTCAGGCAGATAGGGAAGTGAAGATAGATAAGACAGGACCTCAAGGCTGCTGACCACCACGAGCGGTCAGGGTGATTCAGACTTTCTGATTTTGTCCAGCTCTGCTCACTCCTTTCCTAACCACCCTTTTGCAAGGCACCTAGGACTTTACTGAAGCCGCAGCAGGAATCATGATTCTGGGAAAGTCTCTTTGTGTTGGTCCAGGACAGGAACATGGCATTGTTGTGGTCAGGAGGTTTGACCTCCTCCCCTGCGTAAGGGGTACCTGCCCCTGTGGAGCCTCCTGACCCACAGGATGTCCCCAGGCTCATGTTTCCAAGGGAGCAGGGCGCTCCAGAAAGTACTCACCGATCCTGGTGAGGCCCAAGCCTCTGGCCTGGAGGGGCTCATTCAAACGGAGCTATGAACCAGCAAATCCAATCCATTCAGCAGTTAGATAGTGTGAAATGGAGGGAGTTATCAGAGCCTTTGATCAACCTCAAATCCTGGTGCGGCCAGCTTACTTCACAAATCACAAGTAGCCACCGGGTGGAAGGTCACTGTGCAATCTCTTTCTTTAGTAATTTACTTGTTTTGGTGAAATCAACCACAGTCATTGAGTAAATCTCATTTACCAAGGCAAAAGGTGAGGTAGATTTCTGAAGAGTGACTTTAGTGCCCGTCCTAGGCCAGGCAGGGTGCAGTGTGGTCTCATTTGGTCCTGGCAACTATGAGAGGGAGATCCTGCTCTCCCCGTTTCACCGATGGGGAGACTGAGGCTCAGAGAAGTGAAGTAACCACACACTTAGTAAGTGGTGGAGCCAGAACTAGAATCATTGCTGTCTCGTCCCCAGATTCACTTTACCGCTGTGCTGTCTCCTGAAGCCCCAGCTGCAGACACCACGATCAATCCCAAGATTGATCCCTGAGATGTTTCTCAGTGAATGTGTTAGTCTCCGGTGGATGGGGGAGCAAGCTTCCGTCTGGTGACGGAAGTCCCTGTCTGACTGCTTCCGGAAGAAATTCTTTTCCTTTGGCCCCTACTCCCTTTTCATTCACAAGCACCCTCTTCCTGAAGATATTCTAATGGCGGGTCTCTTCCTCTCTCCTCAAGTTCCTCTCGTGTATTTATAGTTTTCTTTTCTAAAGCCCCAGTCTTAAGTATCTGAGTCAGTGGAAGGGGAGATGTGTGCCTTGTCCGGTTGGGAAACCCACCCTTCCTCTGCCTCACCCTGATTCCCAAGGCTTCTGCACGGTGGGGCGGGGGAAGAGTTGGAGGATTTTGAATAAACCTTTTCTGAAGACCTGCAGATTTTCCGGTTGGGGGAAATTAGAAAATCTCAGGGCTACTAGGTCCAAATTCAGAGCAGGTTAGAGGGTACAACCGTCGTTGATTGAGCAGCACACGGTGCCAGCGCCAGATCTGCATTGTCACCGACGGTCCCACAGCCGGTCCGGTAGTGGTTGTCACACTGATTTTATGTGTGAGAAAAATGAACTTCCCTGAGGTTTTTCTGAGGAAAACCTGTGATCCTAGTTACCCAGCCTGCCCTGTCCAGACTTGAGGACTGGCCGGAGAGGCCAGAGCGTAGTGGACACAACACAGATAGACTACTCCTTGTTCCCTGAACTTGCCGTTGGCCTAAGGACTTGGATTGGAGCCACGCCAGGATCGCCCCCATGCCCACTCCCCAGAGGAAGGATCTTTTGATTCGTGATTGCACAATCCACTGTTGGGTCATTTCAGCAGAAACGAGGGAGTAGCCTTTGGCCCCCAGATTATTTTTTGTGGTACTGAGTGCCTTGCTTGAAACTGTTTGATTTTTCACCATTGCTTACAGTGACGTTCTTGATTGGGACATACTAAGTACGTGTTCTGTAAGAATGCTGATAAATATTGTAAGTGATGAAAATAAAGATTTCATATAGAGCATTTCCTAATCTGTTTTTCAGAGATCCGTGGTATTCTACGAAGAACAGTTTGGGAAAGACTGGCCTGCTAAATAAAGGCCAAGGTCCTTGGTTTGACATCCAGTGCCCTTCACGAACTGCCCCTGCTTGCCTCTAGCCCCATTTCGCATCACCCCCCCCACACCCACACACACACCCACACACACACCCACACACACACACACACTTACCCCACACAAACACACAGGTGTTTGCTGGAGAAAGGAGACGGTAGTGAGGGGCGTGTGCTCCAGGCAGAGTGACACCTTCGAAGCCAGCAGTCAGAGCTCCAGAGAACGTCACGTAGTCCCGGGACTTTTTAGGATATCTATGGGAATCTGACTGAATTCATATATCAATTTATGAGTTTATAAGTTGAATGTTCTTAAGAATGAATGTTCTTAAAAATGAAACTTCTAGCTCTCTCTCTATTCCAATTGTCCTTAATGTCCCTTCCTTCATAAGGGTTCTGTGCAGTTCTTTATAAGTTAATTACTGTTTATTTAATCATCTTTGCTATTATGATGGTTTTACCTCTTCTTTTAGATCTTTAACTGGTTACTTTTTATATGTGGGAGACCACTGATTTTTATCATTTGTTTAGCAGCCAACAACATCAACGCATCTTTTTATTATTTTTTCATTTGTTATTCTTAGATTTCCCAATACCACATTCCTATAATTCATAGTGATTATAAAGTTGCCTGCTGTTTTACAGGCCTGGGTTTTTGAGATAGTTTTCCCAGTAGTTGAGGATTCAGTGCTAATCACTTCCCACATGAGCAGGAGTGCCTCCGGAATCTTCCACTCTTGCGTCTCCTCAACACCGGCCGCTGGTGTTCATTTGTCTCAGAAGGGCAGTCGGGCCTTCGCCCCTGCCCAGGCCTATCTTTAGCCGCCGGCCCCTCCCCTGGCTCTCTTCCCCTCTCTCCCGGCCTCTCCAAGTGCTTCGCTTTGATTTGTAGTCGGAAGCTCCCCTGGTCCCATCGCCTCTTCCCCCTCATTTCCAGGTTCCCACAGGAACCTGGGGAGTAGGTTGTGCCCAGAGGTTAGAACGGAAACTGCAGCAAGATAACTCTGAGGGACAATGCCCAGTTGACGTCATTTCAACTTCTTTGCTTCAGCCAGAGGTGGTTTTTTTTTTCTTCCATTTTTCTTCAGGTTACTCCTCTACCCTGCTCAGTCGAGTCTGTCAACCTCATTTGAAAGCTCTCTGGCATTGTCTGGTTGGTTTATGTGTTTCCTTATTTTCTAGTTAAAACCCATAATTCCAAGTAGTGACTTAGACACTCGTCCTTTGATAAGAGTTGCTTTCTTTTGCAGCAGAAGCATCCGCTTGTGGCTATCCTGATTGCCTCCCGTTATCATTGTGTATTCTATTTCCTTGGCAATCCTGAGAGGCCAGCAGCGTAGGGATGGCTTAGCCATTAGCCATAATCTCCAGGAAAACGTAGCAGTTGTAGAAAAGAAAGCTTTACTAACCCTGTTTACCGTTCTCTAATTTGTTTCAGTCAAGAAGAGAAAAGGGACCGAATGTTTATGAAGTGTGTGCTGTGTGCCAGGCAGCGTGCTTCGGCCATTCCCGTGGCTTATCTTGCTCAGCTCTCTCTAGCTTATCTCCCTAGAAAAGCTCCATTTTTCTTATTTTTTAGTGTAGCAACTAAGGCTCAAGGTTTAAATAACTGTCTTAAGGTCATGTCTAAGTTGGATATTCTTTTCACAACATGCCACTCAAGGTCCAGATGGCTCCATTTAGCAAAAATGCAGTGCATGTTGACCTGGTGTTCTAATGCGGGTGAACAGCGAGTCACACGGTGCCTGTTCATTTTCTCTCTCCCCCAGCTGTACCTGCAGGCCCGCTTCACTTGGCGAGGTGCCCGCCTGCTCCGGCCCCTCCTGCAGTTCACTCTCATCATGATGGCCTTCTACACAGGACTGTCTCGTGTCTCTGACCACAAGCACCATCCCAGCGATGTCCTGGCAGGATTTGCTCAAGGCGCCCTGGTGGCCTGCTGCATAGTAAGTAGCAGCTTGTCCTCGGTATGCAGGCAGAGCCCCAGACTGCTTGCTTGTTAAATGTTTTCAGCTCAGTGACCAAAGCCAGGGAGCTCCCCATCCTCGTGTCTGCTGGGTGTCCGAAGAGTCTCCCACCCCAGGACCCTCCAGGAAAATGAGAACAGTCCCTGCTACTTTTCAGCCTGTGAGTTTTCATCCAGCAGGGTCTGTAAAGCCTCTTCTCCGTAAACACGGAAGGTTTGGGCTCCTAGAATGTTGCAACTGGAGGAGATCTTAGATGTTGTCCAACTTGCTCACTTTATCGATGAGGACATCTAGGGTTCCAGAGGGGAAGAAACTTGCCCAGGTCACATGTCAAGTCACTAGCAGAGTCTGAGTCCTGACTCAGTGCGCGCATGCTGCTTCAGTGGACACTTTCTGTTAGTTGAACTTCCTGGCTTCTTGGAACACTCTCCCCCTTCCCACTGTGACCTTTAGGGTGACTTACTCAGACCCTAAACTCGGTATTGGTGCAAGAAGAGGGGATTTGGTGAAAGCTAAGCCCTCTTCCAGCCTGAGGGCCTTGGACATCAAATCACAGAGCTCCCTCGAGAATGGCCGTGGGCTGGGCTGCATTCCGATTTGCCCCGAATGAATGGTTGCCCTTTCACGTACTTCACCCCTGACTCCCAGCGAGGGTGGGCTAAGGCATTCCACCTTTCTGAGTCTCTCTCCCCCCAGAATCTGCTTTTCCTGCCCACTGAAGCCTTCGAGGGGCTTATTCAGCACACATGACTGAGCAGCTCGTCTGGTGCCGTGCCGGCCTGGCCTCTCCCCGGGGGCTCAGGGCAGTCCAGCAGGATGCCCAGAGCACAGCACTGGCCTGCAGGTTGTGTTGTTGTTCGTATGATCCCATTCGTTCACAGTAAGAATCATGAACCACAGAGAGATCTGGAGTGGCCCCTGGTCCTTCCCGCATTTCTAAGCCTGCTGCAGCCCCTGTCCCCCGCAGTAGCCTCTCCCATTCTCTGTGACAGCAATCTCAGTGCTCGTGCATCTCTCTTTAGACTGTAGCTTCCTGGGGGCAGGGACCGTAGGTATCACATGTGTTGTTCTCCTGTCTCACCGCGGCCCCTCAGGGATCCTAGCTCGGAGTAAGTAAATGCACGCTTCATCAACAAACAGCTAAGGTCAAGAAGCTGATCTTACCTTTCTTGAGAACACTGGAAGGGACATTCTCTTGAAGGCAGAGGGATGAATAAGGCACAGCCCTCGCTCCCAAGGACATCCCAGTGTAGCTGTTCATATGGCCAGGCTACACACGGGAATTACAGGACAATGTGGGGCTGTGGTGGAGACCCGGGCAGGGCACTTTGGGACCAGGCGAGAGCCTGACTCAGTGCGCCGTGGGCAAGAAGAGAGACGGGGTTGGCACGACCACAGCGGGCACCATGAAGAGAGTAGCATCTGAGCTGCCTGCCAGCCTTGGCACAGGATCCCAGCCCAGGGACTGCTGCGTGATGGCTTTATTCATTAGTTTAGCTTTTTTTTTTTTTAGTCAAGGCCAGAAGAGAGAGAAATTGGGGGAACAAGTCATTAATCAGAGCAGCTGTCACTGCCCAGCTTGTTTCTGATGCCTGGTCCTTTACGTGCAGGGGCAGCGGGGGAGGGGTGTTGGCACTAAAGCGTAGCCCTTTGCTGACTGTGTCCTTCTGGGCTTTGCTCTCTGCAGGAGGATGGCCCATGGGCGTGCTGTTGTGTTTCCTTCTCCACACCACTGGCCTCATTAGAGTCTCCTCCATCCCCAGTTAAAAAAAAAATTAAAGAGGCTGGCCTGGTGGCATAGTGGTTAAGTTCCTGTGCTCCACTTCAGCAGCCCGGGGTTTGCAAGTTCGGATCCCAGGCATGGACCTACACACCTCTCATCAACTCACACTGTGGCAGCATCCCATATACAAAACAGAGGAAGATTGGCACGGATGTTAGCTCAGCGACAATTTCCTCAAGCAAAAAGAGGGAGATTAGCAACAGATGTTAGCTCAGGGCCAATCTTCCTCACCAAAAATAATAATAATAATAATAATTTAAAAAAATGGAGGGATCCTTCATAGCCTTCCTCTTTTATAGCCTAGCGCACGGGCCATGTGCAATTAGACAAAGTGTCCGGGAGGACCAGGGTTTCTGTTTAAGGAGGGAAATGAGGGGTCAGACTTTTATTTTGTTTGGCTCTGGCCGACTGTAGCACAGGAGAGGAATTTGGTCCCGGCATTTGTAAAGCACCTACTCTGTGCTGTCACTGGTCTAGACCCTTTACCCATTGGCTCCTTTTAGGCACGTGAAGCCATTTTACAGAGGAGGTAACGGAGGCTCAGAGACGACTCAAGTCATCTAAGGTCAGAGCTAGTTGACAGCTGCTCCTAGGATGCTCACTGACTCCAAAGCTTTGCCGTCTGCACTTGGCAAGGGGGATGTTGGATGGTCACTGGTGCTGTAGGCCAGCCAGAGTTGACCCCGGGCGGTGTGACGCGGAGCCAGCGCTGTAGGGCCCAGGCTGCTTTTAGGGGCCTCGCCTCCTGCTCCTGTCCACATGCCCTCACCTCCAGGCACACCAGCTTCTCAGTACTTTCCAGTACCCTGAGCTCTTGTCTTAGATAGCTGTCCATCTTCATGGAATGCAGTCCCAGTGTCACCCCATCTGTGATGAGACCTTCTGTGTTAGTTTCCCATGTTGCTGCTGTAACAAATTACCACAAACTTTAGTGGCTTAAAACAACACAAATTTATGTTCTTACAGTTCTTGAGTTTAGAATTCCAAAATGGGTCTCACTGGGCTAAAATGAAGGGATTGGCAGAGCTGCCTTCCTTCCAAAAGCTCTAGGGAGAATCCATTTCCTTGACTTTCCCAGTTTCTAGAAGCTGTCCTCATTCCTTGGCTAGTGGTCCCTTCCTCCATCTACAAAGCCAGCAAGAGAGCATCTTCAAATCTGTCTTCTTTCTTTCACTTTCTCTGGCCTCTGCTTCCATTGTCACATCTGCTTCTGTGACTCTGACCCTCCTGCCTCCCTCTTACAAGGACCCTTGTGATTACACCGGCCCCACCTAGATAATCCAGGGTCATCTCCCCATCTCTCAATCTCTAACTTAATCGTGTGTGCAAAGTCCATTTCGCCATGTAAGGTACATATCTGCAGGTTGTGGAGATTAAGACGTGGACATCTTTAGGGGGCCATTGTTTGGTCTATGCCACCTTCCCTTCTGTCTTCTCTGAAGTCAGAATTGTCTGACTCTTCTGGCGCTCCGGGGCCCTTTGCATGCTCTTCCTGCTGTGGCATTCGGCCTGGTTTGATCGTAAGTGCCTGCTCCTACGTCTGTCTCCCCAGCTAGACTGTGGATGCCTTAATAGCAGAATCCACGGCTCCATCTCCTCTTGTTCTTCCTCAGTGCCTGGTATAGTGGCTGACACACCATAGGTACTTGATAAGCATTAAAGAATGAGTAAGGAATTAGCTTGTGACCTTGGGCAAGACGCTTCCCCTCCGAGCCTCATTTCCTCATCTGTGACTCGATCTTGGAGGCCCCGTGACCTTCTCCCACAGACATGCTAATGGTGTGGCTGACTTTGTAGGAACTGAGCTGGACTTGCTTCTCAGATGGAACCGTCTCCCTGCGATGGCCTTGAAGGTGACCTTTATTTGGGGGTCATGACATGTCTTTCAGTCCCCGTGGGGGTAGGGCGTCACCTTGGAATGTTGGCTCAGTCGCTGCAGAGCCGTGGGCAGAAGGCTGCAGCAGCCCGGCTGCCCAGCAATGATACCTGCGTCTGTGAGAGTCAGTCCTGTCACAGCAAGCAGACGTGTCTAGATGAAAATCACGTGGCAAACGGTAACAGGTTCTGTTTCCTCCCCAGCTGTTCTCTATTGAGCCCCTTCCAGAGAGGGAAGACAGTGGCACCCGACACAGACAGAAAACCTACCTGTGTCATGGACTGAACATGGGGACACAGGCACATAGGGTCAGGCAGAGCCGCATACTGATGCACACCTTCACACAGGTACATAGGACAAAGGTAGAGAACCAGTGCCCAGAGAGACCCAGAGGCACAGAGACAGACCCAGTCATACTCAGGCACATGACATCTGTCCTCTCTCTCCAGCACTCTGAACCACAGACACACACAGGCCGGTGCAAACACAGGCACATACTGACCCTCACAGTCCCCATGTCATGCCTGCAGACAGACAGACACACACAGTCACCCCACCAAGATGTGAACTTCACAGCTGGCCTCATCAGACGCACCCCCTGCAGTAACCCAGGGACTCCCATGAAGCAACAGACACCAGTTCATTTCCTGTCTAGTGACAACTTGGCTATCTGGTCACCTCCTCCCTGACCCTCTAACAGATGGCAAATTGTGGGGCCCTGGGAGGGGTCAGGGCAGGGCTGGGCCGCCATTACTGTGGGTTCAGCAGAGGAAGCAGCTGCTCATGGATTTCATAAACACACAGCAGAGTCTTTCCTGGTTTTCCTTTTCCCGGGGGTGTGGCTCAGCTAGCAGTAGCTCTTTTGTGTGCTGCTGTCTTCCTCCAGGATGTAGGGAAGGCTGAGGATATTCTTTGTCTCTGCCCCCGTGAGGCGACCTTGGGAGAAGAGACAAGCAAGAATCCGAATGTGAAAGAGAGTTCAGTGATGACGACTTCCTCAAGAGAAAGTGGGGTGCAGAGAGAAGGCGACACGTCCAAGGACACACAGTGGTGGAATAGGAACCAGATCCCCAGTCTCTTGATTCTGTCTCAAAAGACTAAAATAGTAACTTAAAACCTTGGTCTATGCCATGAATTTTTGAAATCTTCTCCTTCTCTAAGAGAGAGATTAGCATCTGTTCCCATTGGATTTATTCCCCTGTGGCCTGGATGAAATGGCATGGATGGGAATGGATGAAATGACCTCCCAAATTTCTTCTGGCCCTAACAAAGCTTAGCTCTTTGCCCAGTAGGCCCCGGGGCTGACCTTGCTGCCCCAGGCCCCCACTCTCAGGTGGGCAGGGGCTCCAGGAACATGGGGATGGGAGAGAGAAGGAAGCAAAGGCAGAGATAAACTTTGGCCCCCAGTAGATGACGACAGTATCTCTGTAGTACCCCACCGTTTCCAGAGTCCTTCCAAAATCTCCTTTCCCTGTCCCCTGCTGAGACAGACGGGTGCACGATGGGGCAGAGGCTCAGATGGAGGATTCAAGGGCGCATCGTGCTTGGTACATGCAACACATTCTGTATTATGTGTTAAGTACTATGCTTTGTTTTAAAGATTCAGAGGTAAAAAGAGTTGATCCTTAAAGAGCCGAGAGTGCATTAGCTTTCCAAGACTTGACCCGATCCATAGTAAGAACTACATTTTACATCCTAACCCAATAGAGGCACCCACACGTAACTGAAACCTTCACAAAATAAGACTTACCCTTACTGTGTGTGAAACATTCTGATATTTTTTATTTAACTTCTGAAAATGCTGGTAGTGACCACCCCATAAATTGATTTTGTTAACTTACTAATGCCTTGTGAGGTGCAGTTTGAAAATTACGTGTAGTGGGGACAGACGTGAAAACAAGTAAGTGTGATAGAAGAGCTCAGCTGCTGGGATGGGGTCCGCTCCTGGACACTGTGCGGGCACAAGAGGGGATAGTTAATTCTTCTTGAGAGTGTTGGAAGGCTAGAAAGAATTTCTAGAGGTGATTCTTGAAAGGTGAATGGCTATTTTCTAGAGATACAAAGGATAAGAAGGGCATTTCATGCAGAAGGAATAACACGAAGACATGGAGATGGATGAGAACATGGTGGGTCTTCTGACCCTGGGAATTCAAAACCGGAGAACTTGTGGGATAACGGGGTTGTGGGGGCGGGGCGGGGGGAAGCTCAATAAATAGCAGCTCCCTTCTCCTTTTTGGTTTCAAAATATAGGATTTCAGGGAGTGGGGGCCCCTGCCTTTGTCCAGTCTCTGTCATCCTTGGGTACCATGTTCCTGAACTTCGGCTTCTGTTGGATCCCTCTGGATCCTCCTTACCAGAAACCCTCCTCCGTGATAGCCTGGAGGTGCCTTCCTGTAAGGCTCCTTGGCAGGGCCCAGATGCCTGCTCTCCTTCAGAATTGCCCACAACTTTCTCTCCTCTGCTGTTCCAACCCCTCCTTTTTGTGGGACTAACTTCCTTCACGTCCATCAGTAGCAGTGATGATCATAAACGATGGTAACTGAGGTAGGATTTGAGTGTCCCTTTATAGGTACAAAGTATTTTCACAAAAAATCTTCCATTTAAGCCTATAGTAACTATGGGAAGATGTGTTTTTCAGTAACCTTCACAAATACAGGGCAGGTCCATCATCTGAAACCATAAACCTCTTCATTTTGTATAAGTTCAAGCCTAGACAAGAGTGTGGCTTAGCCCCCATCACTCAGCAGTAGCAATTTGGGACTAGATCGTGCTGCCTGACTCCTAGCACAACACTTTATCTGCTCCATCATGTTCCCTCTCAGGTTCACCAGGAACTCACTCAGTACAGACGCTGGCAAATTCCCAGTGCCAAAAGCCACTGAAAACCCTTTACTGAGGTCAAAAAGTAACGTTTGCAATCGCCTAATTCCCATTTAGTCAGAAGACAGAGCTGTCAAGGTGCCTTTTCTTTAGATGATACTTTCTGTCCTTGGGGCATGAGGCTGAGCCAGGTCCTAAGGCTTTCTCCTCCAAAGCAAATGACTCCTTCATCTGTGAGATTCTTCAGTGGGGTAGAGCAGGAAGTCAAAAGGAACCCCAAGGCCAAGGCACGGGGGTGTATGCAGAAAGGGCAGCACCGTGGTCTCTGTCCTCACGGTGGTGGGGGGCTAGATTGAGGGCTGCCATTGCTGGGCTCCGAGCACAGTTCATTCCCCTGAGTAAGTAGCCCACGGTCCAAAGGGGAAACACGACACAGCATTTAAAGCATTGTGCACTAAAGCATGTGTGGCCTAGTGCTAAGGCGGTCATCGAAAGTTCAGAATGGGTACCAAGGGGGGAAGGTGAGGGAGGTCAAGGAAGGTATCACGATGCCCAGTGTCCAGATGCAGGAACTGCTGTCAAAGAGATTTCAAGCTAAGATACAGCCATTAAACGGCCGAGTTAGGCTTTGAGCCCATCTGTTCATCCCCATAGACTATCCATTAATGGTTCTCCTAACGTTCGTCTGCATAACAAATGGCAGTAGGGTTTGTTAAAATGCAGATGTCAGGCCACCCTTCCAGTAGGCCTGAAGTGGGCCCAGGAAGCTGCTTTTTTGAGAGGCGCCCAGCTGATTCTGAAATCGATGCTCTGAGGACTACACTTTGAGAAATACTGGAATAGACAACTCTCAGTTTTCTTTTTGTTCTAAGATTCCAAAATTCTTCAGCTTTTATACCTGTGTACTCTGTGTTGGCATCTAAGTTCAATGGGGTCTTAGAAAAATCCTGATGTATAAGGATGTGATTCCTATCTTCCACACTCTTAGGAGTTGAAATACTCAGGGACTCCAGAAACATTAAAAGGACAATTTTGTTGTCATAATCTGCCCTTAACAAAATGACCCTCAGAAGTTGCTGACTTGGGCAATCACAGCAAGGAGAGTGGAAACTTGGCTTCTGACCAGACTGCTTGTTTCTGACCAGCTTGGTTCTTGGGGAGCTCCAGCCAGGCAGAACCCCAGCAGGGCTGGGCTTGTATGTTCTGCGGGGCTGGCGTCTCTGGAGCGGGTGAATGCTGGCATTAAGACATCAGAAGCAGCTTCCCTTTTTTTTTTTTTTGAGGAAGATTAGCCCTGAGCTAACATCTGCTGCCAATCCTCCTCTTTTTGCTGAGGAAGACTGGCCCTGAGCTAACATCCATGCCCATCTTCCTCTACTTTATATGTGGGATGCCTCCCACGGCATGGCTTGCCAAGCGGTGCCATGTCCACACCCGGAATCCAAACTGGCGAATCCTGGGCCTCCGAAGTGGAACACGCGCACTTAACCGCTGCGCGACCAGGCCGGCCCCAGAAACATCTTCCTTTTTGATTGTGCTGACCCATTCCCCAAAATAGCCCCAGAAATTATCGGCCTTTAGGGCCAGTCTTATCTGTCCTGTAGAAAACTCCCATCCACGCATGATCTTCCTGTCCAGCTTGACACTCTACAGGCTTTCACATTCATTCATTTTCTCAATCGTTTCTACTTTTCCCCCTCTCCTTTTCCTTTTTTGTTGTTCCGTCTCTTCTTTCTTCTCTTTCCACACAAGGGGCGGGGAAAGAGGAATGACTTTGTGTAGGTAGGCACTGAACACACGAGCCATGATGATGGCTCCCGCGTATCAACTGTGCCATGCTGGTGCCTTTCATTACATCCTATAATCCTTTGAGTAACCCTCTGAGGTAGGTATTGTGTCCTCATTTAGGTATTTTTCTGGAAATGGTACAACTGGGATTTGAAGACAAGTCTGTCCTACTCCAAAGAGCCAAGCTTGGTACCAGTGCTGCGTGTGTTGGATGGGGGTGGGAGACGGTGACACAGTGATGCTAGTTGTCATCGGTAAGGAGACTCCCCGTACATTCCTGATCTCCTTGTCACAGTGAATGGGATGCCTCTGGCTTGGAGCTGCCTTGTTGCCGCGTGTGGTCTTGCTCCAGATGGAAGAGCTGCATTGTCTTGAGTATTTGGGTAAATCAGGTCACCTTACTTCCTCAGGTCACAGAAGAGCCTGCCATTCTGACTCAGGAGGGGGTCAGAACCACTTCCTCAAGACAATATCAGAAAGAGCCAAAATCTTAGAAGGCAGAGGAAAGCAGAGCTATAATTTTTTCCCTAGCATAGTTACCCAGACTTTAAGAATTCTGATGGGAACAAGGGTGAAAGTTTCTAGAGTTGAAAAGAGAACTAGAAGGAGAAGCATTCCTTCCCCCCGCACACGTATCCCCCCGCACACATACACGCCGCCTCTGTCAGCTGCAGTTCTGTCCTCAACATTTCAAAGTCCGTCTCTTCTTTTTTGTGTTCACGGCATGGCTGTAGTGCAGGACTCATCCTTTCTTAGATTCCGCAACTGTATCCTGACTGGTACCCCTGCCTTCAGGCTCTCTGCACCCTTTCTAACTCCTTGTCCATCTTAGATAGCATCCTGATCTTAACGCGAGTCTTCCCATCGTGCTGCTTCCCTGCCTCCACCTTGACAACGGCACCCAGGGCCAAGAGGAAAAGGTCCGAATTCCTTACCGTGTCATAGGAGGCTTCTCAAGATCCAGCTCTCTCCTCTCAGCCCCATGCCCACTTGGCCTTCGCCATACTGAGCCCCCTGCAGCTCCTGAACGTGCTGTCCGTCTCCCTCCCGTGCCTTTGCCTGGAGCAGCACTCCTGGCATGCACCGCCTGGCTAACTCCTATTCAGCCTTCTAAGGCTTTCTCCCTTCCCCTTCAGTCTGGGTTAGATGCTGCATTCTCTGTGCTTCCCTTTATCATAATCCTTAAAACACTGTATTGTATTGTCTATTTGCCTGAATCTCTCCTTCATTGGCCTCAGCTCTTGACGGGCGAAGGACTCTGTCTTATGTATATTTATCTTTGTAATCTCAGGGCTTGGTACAGAGCAGCTGTCAAGTAAGTTTTTAGTGATTGCATTTTTCAATAAAAGCCATTTATAAAATGCAAAGAATTGGAGAAATGGAATTGAAAGCAAACGCTCAGGGCCGTGTAACTTTGAACTCTTCTTGGTGCTTAGGGTATAAATTTCTTGCTTGTGGAGCCTGTATTTGTTGTCCAGTGTGTTCTTTCACGTAGCAGAGAAGAGCTGGGAGAGGGACCGTGGGCTGGCAGTGGGTTTGTTCCACAGACCTAAGATAGCTACCTCATGTGTATAGACTCTGCCCAGCCTGGGCCTCTGGGTTTTCTTTCTGGGTGGAGAGCATCTTCTGCAGGACATGGCACTGCTCCAAGCCAAAAGTTTGCACTTTTATTGGTCCTTGTTGTGTTCTGCTGTTCAAGCTTTAGGAAGACTGAGCCCTGTTTGAGTCTTGACAGGATCGTGTTTCATGATCCCAAAAAAGTGTTTGTGTAACCTCAGGCCATGCTGAAAGTGACATGCAGCTTAAAGGGGGATTCTGCTGGACCCCACTCAACTTGTCATCTGGCCACGTGGCCGTTTGCATGTGGTGTGTGAGTGTGTGGTTCCCCTGAAGCCCGTAGGAGTTGCATGTGCCGATAAGATCCAAGGCCAGAGTGCTTGCTCCCAGTAGAGGGGAGTTGAGAAATGCAACAGCAAACATTTATTGAGCCCCTGGTGTGTGCAAGGCTCAATGCTAAAAGCCGTGGGTGATATAGGATGTTCAGGACAGGGCCGTATCCTCAAGAAGCCGCCCATCTGGAAGAAAGGCTGATGAGCAGAGTTTTGGAGACATGAGAGAGCATGGCTCCCTCCAGGCCCCTTCACTACTTTGGTGCCCAGGACATTAGAGAAAGGAATGCCTTTTGTTGAACTGCGTACTTGCACAGGTTTAGGTCTTCTCAAGTATATTGTTGACTTTAACCTTCATATCATTCCTGCCTTGGAGTTACAGAAACCCTAATATGTATTAAATATGAGCTCAGAAAATTAAATTGGGAAATAAGCCAGTAGATTGAAAGGAGGGATGTTTGTTTAGGGCTGGGGGTCTGTCCTGTGCTCTCTTTGCGCTCAGCACATGGGATGGAAGCTGAGGGAAAGCTCTCTAAGAATTGAGAGTAGCAGCAGCCCTCGTTTGGGGCAGCTGGCTGCTCGGCTGGAGAAGTGGAGTTGAGAGCCAGCGCTGGAGGGGTTTTTTGAAACCTCTTCCTCGGGGACAAAATGAAGGAAGAAGGGAAGGTAATTTCCAGGTAGAGATGAGGACATTGGCTCTGCACCTATCAGAGAAGAGTTGAAAAGTTTAATGATCTCCACATTTAACTTGAATCACGTTCGTTGGTATTTCCTTCTACTGGGGGTACTTGAAAACCCCGTCCCGACCTCTCGTAAAGGGTTGCCAAGTGCCGGAGCCTAGAACCTCCTGGGAGAGTTGGGGACAGACCTTTTCCTCCCTAGTTCTCAAGTTTGGCCTTGGCTAGGAGACAAACTCTCTGTGCACCAGCTCTCACTGCTCATTCCTCCTTCAAAAAGAAAGTGACGAAAGGCTTAATTGTTTCCTTTGCAAAATGGTACGTTCAATAGCACTCACACTATAACTGTATTAAAATGTTACATTTCTTGGCTAGTATTTTACTTTCTTGTAATAGCATAGAAATAGCCTAGCCTTCTTTTCTTATCTTTTTACAAAAAAAAAAATAATTAAATGTTTGAATAGGTAATAAATGTAATGGATACAAAATTCAAAAGGTATGAAGCGTTTTATGGTGATGAGTAAGTCTGTTTCTCTTCTCTCTTGTAGCCACCCAGGTCTCCTGGGGTAACCGGCATTACCAGTTTGTTGCCGTGATTTTTGTGGCATTTTGTTGATTGCCGTTTTACTACAAAAGGGACATTGTGGCCATTGGTTCAACAAATGATCCAAGTCCCTGTGATGGCCAGGCCCTGGCTGCTGGAGCCTTGGTGTCGGTGCGGTCTTATCAAGAACTTCGTTTTCTTGCTTACTATGTGTCCAGAATGAGGAACAGGGCCATCATGAGTAGTGAGGGCATCACCATCACCATCTGAGTACAGAGACTTCAGTCCAGAAAGCCGTTAGACAGAGGAACTTCTAAACACTTTTTAAACACTTTTAAAGTGTTTTATTCCCCATTTCGAAACCCAGCCATGTGTTTCCTATTAAATTACATGACTGATAGGTGCCGTTTATGGTTACTTAATAGGAACTCCTGTTGCTAAATGGCTCAAATGGATATCTGTGTATTTATTTTGCCGTCTACTGCAAAACATAAATTTTTCTTGCTCCAGTAACTCATTAAGTTCTTGAATCTTTCATCATAAGCTAATTGAGACTATGCTTGAGCCATCCTTACACCCTTGCAAGTGGCTGTTCGGTAAATGTTTCTCAATGACTCTAAGAAGGGCTCAGTGAGGTCACATGCTCAGGAGGAAGGACGCTGGAAATGAGCGATAGGAGAGTTTCATTGACCTTTCCTCCGGGTTAGCTGCTGACTCCCTCAGCAACGAGACCCTGGCTTCTCGACCCCCATCAAATTGTTGATATCACCGGGCTTTCAGGAAAAAGTGGTCACAACTGCTTCCTTGCTCCAGCTCCTGCTGATAGGAATTCGCATTGGCTGATCTCTTTGGTTACGCCCTAGATTCCTTTGTGAGGAAAGGGAAAGTCTGGTGGACTAATGACTGTGACTAATTATGACTTGCTTCCTTGTTTCGGAACTTATCTTTCATTGCTATTCGTTTGCCTTGAGAAATAAGGAGGTGGGGGTTGCAGATCTGGAGCACTGGATTGAAAGTCCACAGAATTGAGTTCTGTTGCTACCACAGCTGAGCGACCCGGGGCATGTTGCTTCTCTGGGCCTCAGTTTCCCCATCTGTACAATGGAAGTTGAATTATATGACCTCTATTGTCCTTCCCTATTCAGAGATCTATGGTTTGGGGACCTCTTTTCCTAACGTCCATGCTGCATGCCCTTCCCCTTGATTTTGCCTGCCCCAGACCCCAGATGTCAGTTATTGATTCAGATCTCTGATTTGTGCTTCTAGGTTTTCTTCGTGTCCGACCTCTTCAAGACCAAGACGACACTCTCCCTGCCTCCCCCTGCTATCAGGAAGGAAATCCTTTCACCTGTGGACATTATTGACAGGAACAATCACCACAACATGGTGTAGATCCACGTGCCTCCTGAGCTGTTTTTGTAAAATGACTGCTGACAGCAAGTCCTTGCTGCTCTCCAATCTCATCAGACAGTAGAATGTAGGGGAAAACTTTTTGCCCGACTGATCTAAAAAAGGAAAAAAAAAAGTCTTACTCTGTGGCCTTCCAAAACAGGTAGCGTTCACCTATCAGGAAACAACAGCAGCCTAACACCAAGTGCCGGAATCCTGGATGTGCAGTTGATTTAAAATGTTCATGTTCTAGTGAACACGGCTTGTTCTGGAACAAACACTAAAACGATTTCAGTAGGGTCTGCCCGTCACTTTTGTGACCTGGGAATCCCAGGCCTGTGAGAAAAACTCAAATTCACATTTTAGCACACGATGCCAGAAATAGCACTGAATCAAGAAAATAGCCGTCGAGGGGCTCCCCTCTTGTGTCTCTCTGTCCACACCACTCCAGTTTCCACTGTAACTTTGGTTCAGGAAGTTTCTTGGGTTTTTTTCTTTTTACATGGAAGCACAGAGCTCAGTCAAGTGATTAGATCCTGAATCCAAATGCCCCATCCTAAGGCCTTATCACTCACTTCCCTGGCCCATAGGCCCGCAGCCACGATCCCTCACTTTAGTGACTAGGAGACTCTGTGGATGAGTCAATTTCACAAATAGCACAATTTCAGAAGAGATGGAGGGTACAGGCCCTCATTTGTCTTCTTTTGACGCACCATCCTGTGATGTTGAAACGTCAGTTGCAGGATGCTGATGCTGTGCACATCAATCACCGGGCACTCGCACGCTCTTGGTAATGGTTAGCTTCCGTTACTGCTTTCTCTCTTGAGATCCTTGCTGTGTGCTCACCGGGATTTCTTGTGAGGGTCTGGAGACGAGCAAAGGCCTGATCTGCTACTGGCTGAGGGACAGCAGCCTTCGTGCAAGAGATGGGGGAGTGAAAGGGGCAAGAATGAAAATTAAGCCAAGCTGTTGGCTACAAAAGTCAGAATGAGCCAGAGTAGCAGACAGTCTCACGCCTGAGAGGCTGCCCTTCTAGATAACGGAGCTGGCGAGGGTCTCTGTGGGAGTCACTCTTGCTAAGCTGTGTGAAGCACTATTGTCTTGGGGTTGATCTCTAGGGCAGTTCTTGGTAGGTTCTGCTGGGCAGAACACGTGGGTCACATCTCCGTGGAGAGCGTTCCTCATCCTCTGTGCGTAAGTGTCCTTCCAAGCAAGGTCTCACTCTAGGCAGTAGACAGGGACCCCTTCTACTGAACCTTTGAGGAAAGGAGGAAGAAATGCTTTCAGATCTTGGATGCAAACCCTTCAAAGGGCTAAATGTAACCACATGGGTCAACCACATGCACATCCTTACTACAGAAGCCGTCCTTTCATTTCAACTTATAGCAAGCTATGATTTTTATATATAAATATTATATAAATAATGTATAAAACATTAAAAGTTAACTATGTAAAATATTATTTCTGAAACAATTTTAGCTATATCCACTATGATTATAAACTGTGTCTCGACCTGTGTTATTTACGTTAGCTGCTTAAAAAAGCATCGAGTTAATTTTTTTTAATATCGACTAAAATATCGTAGTTCTGTGGTAGACATTGTTTTACAATGAAAGAAATAACTGCAACTAGAGAAAAGTGTATAAAAACATTAAATTGTCAGTATTTTTGTAAGGTTCCATTTTGTAAAGATAATAATATTCAAAGACTTTTGTAGAATACAAAGTGAAAACTTGTATCTGCGAAACTATACTTGTATTAAATGTGCTTTTTAAATAAAAGCTCATAACACAACTAATTAAGGAATCAGAAGCCTGGACTACTTGACGGATGTTTGTCTCGGGTATGGAGTTAGGATGAGGAGGATGGCAGGCTGTGCCCTGAATGGGCTGGCCTCCCCTCAGGGCGCCAGCTCCTGATTCTTTCAGTGGGAAATGTGGTGGCTGGTGGATAGATAGATGTCTACACTGCTGTTTCATGTCTGAAAGTCTGTTTGCAGAGTGAGGCTCTGGGCCTGCTCTCATCTCAGGCTCATCTAAAGGACTTTTGTATTGTAAGGGGGTTTTCATCAGGGAGGGAGGAGCTGTGAGTCCCCCAGAGGCAGATAAGGAGCAGTGCTGGAGATAAGGTGAGCTTGGGGACTTCACCCAGGGAGGCCTGCCGAAGGAAGGGGGTGCCCCGGGGGTGCGTGCTGTCGGCCTTTGACCCCTGCTTCCCTTCTCTTTGTTCCCTCCACCTGGATGAAGAAGGGAAGCTGGGAATTCACATTTGTTGAGCCACTTGTATGCCTGGCACTTCTGCCTGTTTGTCACTTTTGATCCTTACAGCAGTTCTTATTTTGAGAAATAAGAACTTCTAACGAATGCAAAGATGAAATGACTTGTCTAAGATCCCAAAAGAGAAAATCGCAGGCCAGGACTTGTGTTCATTTCCTATTGCTGCTGAAACATTACCACAAACTTGGTGGGTTAAAGCAACACAAATCGATTATCTTAGAGTTCGAGAGGCTCTAGGGGAGAAGCTATTTCCGGGCCTCTTCCAGCTTCTAGATGCCGTCTGCATTCCTTGGTTTCTGGCCCTCCGCCTCCATCTTCAAAGCCAGCAGCATTGGGCTCAGTCCTTCTTACTCTGCCACCTCTCTGCTTCTCCTCTTCTGCCACCCCTTCCACACTTGGGGCTCTTGTATTATTCTGGGCCCACTCAGAGAGTCCAGGATAACCTACCTACATAAAGGTCAGCTGATTAGCAACCTTAACTGCATCTGCTTCCTTAATTCTCTTGCTGCATAACATATTCATAGGTGCCAGGCAGGGATTAGGACATGCGCATGTTTAAGAGGGCCATTATCCTGCCTACCACGATCCACCCTCTGGCCGCCAAAGATTCACAGCTGTCCCACATGCACAATATATTCACCCTATCCCAACATCCCCCCAGATCTCAACACATGGCAGCATCAACTCAAAATCCAAAATCCCATCTAAATTTTATCAACTCAAAAGTCCCAAATCTCATCATCTAAACTGCATCCTCTGAATCAGGTAAGGATGAGGTTCTGGGTTTAATTCATCCTCTGGCACAATTGCTCTCCATCTGTGAGCCCTTTGCCATCTGTGAAACTCAAGAAACAAGTTATCTGTTACCAAAAATCAGTGATGGGGTAGGCATAGAATAATAGTTATAGACATTCTTGTTCAAAAGAGAAAATGGAAGGAAAAAAGGAGTCATCAGTCCCAAAGCAATGTCAAAATCCAGCCAAGCAAACTCCATTTGGTCTCTGGGCCTGGGAATAAACTCACATGGCTTGTGGCTTCCTTTCCTGCCAAGGTCAGCCTGCTCTTCACAGCTGGATAAGGCGAGCCCCTACTTGGGCGCCTGTGCTAGCTCAGCTCTTTCTCAGCATTTTCCATAAGTGGAAATGTAACTTTGGGCCCCAGGATGCAGCTAAGGTGATCCTTAAGGCCTGAGTCTAAATCTTCCCGTCAAATCTGGTGGAACAAAGGTCCAGAGAAACAAAATAACTTGCTGGGGAGAGGAGGGGAACACACAGCCAGTTAGTGGAGGCACTGGTGAGACCCAACACTACCAGTCCTCTCGCCTGCATTATACCTTACCAGTAGCACTTAGGCTAGACCAGTCTCAGGAAGAAGGAGCCCTTTCCATGAGGACGTGAGGGAGCTGGAGCTGGTCCACAGGATGGCAGCTCGGGTCTCAGATCCAAACCGTCTCAGCTATCTATTTGTTGACTGATCTGAATTACCTACTATGTCCCAGGCTCTGGTAAACACACAAGGTAGGACAGTGGGTAAAAGGGACAGGACCTCCACTTCAGGACCTTAGAGGCTAGAGGAGAATGCAAAAAATCACGTACTCACACAATTGTATAGTTAAGAACTAAGATGAATGTTATAAAGGAAGAGCAAGGAAGCGAGGGGAGATTTCTACAGGAGGACCTGTCCTGTCGGGGGGTTTCCCTGAGACCTTCTAGGGCCAACGCCTGACTACACCACTCCTGCACCAACAGAATGAATGGGAAGAGCCATAAAAGGGTCAGTCTAGGAAAAGAGACAAAGGAGTAAATAAATAATGGTGGTAGTGTGAGAAGAGGAGGAGGGACCTATGGGAAGAGTTGTGAGAGCGTGCATGGCATGACTCAGAAGTCCTCTGCGTGGACCCTCTCCCCTCCCATGTGAGCATCCTTTCTAGAACATCCGCCCTGAACAAAAGTGCCAGCTTCTGCATGCACCCTTCCAATGACGATGCGCGTGCCTTTAACTGCGCACGACGGCCTTCGGGTTGTCCACACTTCCTTCTAAAGGCAGGCGTGGGAGGAGCGGCTCCAGATTCAGAGACGAAGGCAGCTATCAGGGAGGCTTTAGCAGTTTTCTTTTGATACCAAAATAGTTTATAAATAATCACGAATAGGAAAAAGAGAGACAACCCATTTTTAAAACTTCTTAACAGAGGCTATACAAACGGCAGATAAAATAAAAACATGCTCAACTTTATTAGTCATGGAGAAATGCAAATTAAAATCACAATGAGATTTCGCTACACACTGTGGCATCCTTGTCTAACTTACAAAAAGAAACTGATAGTGCAAAGTGTTGGTGAAGATGTGAGACAACTGGAACTCTCATTCACTTCTTGTGGGGATGTAACTTGGTACACCCATTTTGGAAAACTTTGGCAGTATCTGCTAAGGCCAATAGTATGTGTAACCTATCCCCCAGAAATTCCACTCCTAAATACGCACCCAATGGAAGGATGCAAATAGCTCACTAATAGACATTTACAAGGATGCTCATGGCAGCGCTATCTAAAACTGGAAATAACCCAAATCCCCATCAACAACTGAGTGGATGATTAACTAGTGGAATTAAATATTCATAAAAGGAATAGCATTTAGCAATGAAAATGAACAAATTCCTGCTATGTACAACAACAAGAGTGACTTTCCCTGAAAGAATATCGAGTGAATGATACTAGGCACAATGGAATACATACTGTGTGAGTTCGTTTTTATAAAGTTCAAAACAGGCAAAACTCACAGCAAAAGAAATGATCAACAAAATGAAAACCTACAGAATAGGAGAAAATATTTGTAAATCGTATATCTCATAAGGAGTAAATATCCAAAATATATAAATAACTCACAAAACTCAATAGCAAAAACCCAAAAATACAATTGAAAAATGGAGAAAGAATCCAAATAGACATTTTTCCAAAGAAGATATTTATATGGCCAACAGGTACATAAAAAGACGCTCAACATCACTAGTCGTCATGGAAGTGAAATCAAAACCACAATGAGATATCACCTCATGCCTGTTAGAATGGCTGTCATCAAAAAGACAAGAAATAACAAATGCTGGCTAGCATGTGGATAAAAGGGAAACGTTGTGCACTGTCGGTGTGACTGTCACCTGGTACAACCACTATGGAAAACAGTATGGAGTTTCCTCAAAAAATTAAAAATAGAACTACCATGTGACCCAGCCATCCCACTTCTGGGAATATACCTGAAGAAAACAAAAACACTATGTCGAAGAAATATCTGCACCCCCATGTTCATTGCAGCATTATTTACAATAGCCAAGACGTGGAAACTTAAGTGTCCATCGATGGATGAGTGGATAAAGAAGAAATGGTATATGTATATATACAATGGAATATCATTCAGCCATAAAAAAGGAGGAAATTCTGCCATTTGCAACAACGTGGATGGACCTTGAGGGCATTATGCTAATTGAAATAAGTCAGACAGAGAAAGACAAATACTGTATGCTCTCACTTATATGTGGAACTTAAAAAATCAAAACTCACAGCAAAAGAGATGAGATTTGTTGTTACCAGAGGTGGGGAGGTAAGGGAAGGGAGAATTGGCTGAAGGTGGTCGGAAGGTATTATCTTCCAGTTATAAGATAAATAAGTACAAGGTGTGTAATGTACAACATGATGACTATAGTTAACACTGCTGTACGGTATACTTGAAAGTTGTTAGGAAAGTAAATCCTAACAGTTCTCATCCCAAGGAAAAAAATATTTTTCTTTTTCTTTATTTTTGTATCTGTATGAAATAATGGATATTAACTAAACTTACTGTGGTAATCATTTCATGATTTTCAAACCATTATGCTATATACCATAAACATATACAATGCCATATGTCAATTGTATTTCAATAAAACTGGAAAAAGAATACCCCAAAACAAACGAAAACAGTACTTCAAGAAGCTCAATAAGAATAGAAAATTCCAGAGCAATGTTTATAGCTTAGTTAGAAAAGGACACTTGAACCAAAATAAATATTTGTAGAACTTGATTCCTAGCATTGAATTGGCCTGGTAGGAAACCAAGGAAATTATTTGACTCTCGTAATGACACCAGCATTCTTTTTCTTACCCACCTTCCATCTCAGAGTCTAAGAAAGAGGGTCACTGGCTTTCCCAGACTCCTTGCAGCTGACCATGTTCTATGTGTTGAGAAAACAGGAAAACACTTGAGGAGATGTCTCATGCGCCTGGTTATTGCTGCTTCCTGCCCTCGACATTGTACCGTGAGGACGTGCTGTTTGGGGCTGTGGCTGCCACCTTGCCAGCCACAGGAACAGGCCAGAACCTCACAGAGTGGCTGACCCAGTGCTCTAGGTGAATCAGCTCTGGAACCACCTGCATCTAGACTTCTCGTTATGTGTGATAACTAAAGTCTTCTATTATTTCAATAAATTCAGTTCAATGTTAAAAAAAAGATAGACAAAACTCATCTATCGCGATAGAAGTCAAATTTGTGATTAACTTTGGGGAGCGTATTGACTGGGAGAGGACTTGATCGGAGTGGTGGTCATTTTGTGAAAATTTATTAAGCAATGTACTTATGATTTATGTGCTTGTCTATTTCTATGTCTATTTCAACTGAAAGGGGAAAAGAGAAGTTTGTAAAAGTAAAAAAATTAAATACCAAAGGGACAAAAAAAACACAAAATACTGACAGTATATTGGCAACTTTACTTCCTAAATAGTTTTCCAACCCATCCCTTCCCTTTGTTCCTAGACCGCTAATTCATGCCAGACCTCATTAACTCTTTCTTAGCGTATTGCAGCAGCCTCTTTGCCAGAAATCGCTGACTCCATCTGCCTTCTTATAGGGCTGCCCTCAGACAGGGGCCAGAGGGAGCTTTCCAAAGCACAAATCTAACCATGTCACACACCTGCTCAGGGAATAAAATCCTTCCCATGGAATTTATTCTCATTTTTAAACGTCAATTTATTTTAAAAATTTAATATGATACAAAGAATAACGTAAGAACCATGTGTCTACCACATAGATATAACAGATTAACATATTGCGCTATTTGTTACAGACCAAATACTGTTGCTGTTAAGAAAGAAGCTGTTAAGATGCAGTTTAAGCCAAGTCCCTCCATTGCACACAGTGCCTCCCCCGGGTAATCATTATCCTGAATTTTGGTGTGTCCTTTCAAATCAGGGTTTTTTACTTGACCCAATATATGTATGAATCCTACATAGTTTATGAGTTTTAAATATGTAAATATTACTAAAGTAGTATGTATTTTTATAATCTTCTCTAATCACTCAATGTTGTGTTTTTACGATTTATACATGATGGCACACAGATCTGTAATGTTCATTTAACCACTCGGTAACATCGTTGTTTGGGAAAGGCGTACCTTATTAATCCATTGTAAAATTGATGGACACTTAGGATGGTTCCAGTTTTTCACTGTGACAAATAATGCAGCCATGGACACCCTTATATATTTCTCCTTGTTCAGGTGAGTAGGAATTTTAGCCCCAAAATACAAAGAAATGGAACTGCTGGGTGGTAGAGTATATATACATCTCAGCTTTAATAGATATTATTGCCCAAATGCTCTCAGAAGCAGTTGTATCAAATTTATACTATTGATAGCAGTGTATGAGATTTCCAGTTGATTTCCATCCTCAACAACCAGTATTGCTGGACTTTTAAATTTTAACAATCTGATAAGTATGGATGAGTGAAATCCCTTTGGATTTTAATTTTAATTTTGGAAACAAACAGGGTGAGCTTGTGTGGTTCATAATTTTTTCTTGTGAGCTTATGTACAGCATAAGCTTTGTTTTCTGTGGGATTCCCATGCACCCTGGTTTAGAAAGCAGTTTTGTGTTTGTTCCTGCCAGGAAGAGTCCCGGGGGGCCACGGGCTATGCAAATCTAATCTTGTAATTCTCTTTTTAAACTCTATTAGAAGGATTTCAGAAAATAGTTCAGATGTCTTAGATAGATATACAAGACTGCGTGAAGTGGCCTCTACATACCTCTCCAACTTGAACTTCAGCCTGAAGGTGTTAGCTTGCTTTTGTACTCTCCTTTCATTTCTGATATATGGAACTTCTTTTGATCTGGTCCATGCATTGATGTGGAGGGCGGGGTGGCGGGGGGACTGTCATGCTTTGTTAATGGAGGCAGTCGATGTATTTTACTCAGTGTTTCTATGTGTTTTCTCCGGGGAAGGTAGTTCTACGTCAGTTAAGTCAGTTCCATTGCAAGATTTGGGATTTCACTGTGGGATTCCTTCCATGACCTGGGACTTGCCTATCTCTCTACCCCTATTTCTTTTGATGCACCTACCTTTCTCCTTATGCCCTAAAATCTAGCCATGCTGAACTACTTGTAATTCTCCCATCCACTTTTCTTTTGCACATATAACTACTTCTTCCTAGTCCTCTGCCTCCATCTTCACTGGGAAAACTTTGAGTCCAGAGGTTGGTCGTATGGCTTTGCTGGCCTTGCACTGTCTTCTTGCTCCTCACTTGACTATATGTCCATCTGTGTCACCTATTGACTGTGAATTCCTTGAGGGCAATGACAGTGTCTTAGCCTTCATTTTTTCCTTAGGATGGAGCCCGATAGCCAGCAAAGAGTAGGTACTCGATAAATATTTTTTGATTGAACAGATGACTAGAGAGTCCCTCCTTTAGTTTATATATGTGGAAGTGTGTGTGTCTGTGTGTAATTATATGTGCAAGCATGTATATGTATGTATTTGCAAATACATGATTATGCATCTCCAGACATGCGTGCAAGCCTGTGTGCATGTGTTTAAGTATATGCATATGTGCATGTTCTCTCTGATTCTTCTGAGTGGGTGACACAAACTGTTAGGTGGCACTTGTGGAGATGCTGTGATGTTTGTGGTGACAGTGGAGAGAGGAAATAAAGGATAATTGCAACTTTGGTGACCAAACTGTGGAATATGTGGTCCAAGCAGCTCTCCCTGTGGAAGGTGCCTGCTAGGGGCAAGCGGGGAGGGATCCATTGTACTTAAGTGAACTGTCTGCTCTTGGGTTCAGGGAGTCGGGAGGAGGGGATGGAGGGAGTTTTGACATCAGTGGGACAGCCTTGATGGACAACAGTTCCTGAGGACCTGATCTCTTTAATTCCAATGGAAGCCTAAGTGTGAAGTTTTTACTTTTCATTTTCCTTTTAATCCTCTGAAGCCAGTTCCTGCCTCACACAGGGCCCCTTTCCATCCCATTAAGCCCCTGCCTTCTATTTTTGGCTTTCCTTTTCTCTCATTACTCCGGCATGTGTAGGCAAACAGAAACTTCTTCAGGCTCTGCTGCTCGACATCTCTCTTTCGGCTTGATTCACAGGATGCTGTCTGGGGTCCACCTTTACTGGCAGAGGAGTTCTATGACCATGATGTCACCACGGCTCAGTTGGAGGACCCCAGCATGAATCAAGACAGCAGAGGAAATGAGTGGTGATCCCCCAAGGAGACAAGCTCATAAAGTCATCATCAGTGACAGCAAAGGAAATTAAGGAAAACCCAGGTCAGAGTTACAAGTACAACCAGTGTTTTTTTATTCATTCCTCATTTATTCAGTGAACATTCACAGAGCTCCTATATTGTGAATTACACATAGTTCCTGCCCTCAAGGAATTTACAGTCTAATGAGGGAGACTGATATGTGGACAAACGGAAAGAAAAAGGTAAGCCCAGGATACTGTGGAAACCCAGAAAAGAGGAATCCAAATGACAACAAGATCAGAGAGGAAGCAAATCCCACTCATACTGGCAAACGATAGTCAGATAGACTTGGGTTGAAGTCTCCACTCCGCCACTTAACCACGTAAGCCATTCAGTAATCGAGCCTCTTCTTCAGTTGGGCGTTGCAGATAAGATAGCTGTGCAAAATGGTTGTGAGGATTAGATGAAATGAGGTTTCAGCATGGAGTCTGACTGACTGCAAGCACTTAAATGGAAGAGATTTTATTATCTCTTATGTAGATGATGCTTAATGATGAATTTTGAAGCAAACAGTAGGAGTCGGCTAGATGAAGAAAAGGGAGCATGGTGTTCCAGGTAGAGAACACAACCACGTCCAAAGGCCTGAGCCACTTCATGAGCTGATCTGTAGTTTGATGAGGTTGATATAAAGGGTTTGTGTGTGGAAGCAGCAGAAGCTGAAGTCAGAGAGGTAAGTGGAGGCCAAATCATGCAGTCTTGTATGCCTACCTAAGAAGTCTCAACTATTTTCTGAACTGTGTCTTCAGAGATTTTAGAAAGAGAATAACATGATTAGATTGGCATTTTTTAAAAGTTACTCTGAGATAACTTGACAAAAGTGTCAAAAGCCTTAAGCACATTCATAGAATTTGATCTACCAATTCTACTTCTAGGAATTTATCATAAGGAAACAATCAGAGATAAAGACAAAATTTATGTACAAGAATGTACATTGAAGGCTGTTTTATAATAACGAAATTGGAAACAACATATACTTTAAACAATTGGAAAACGATTAAATAAACTATGACACATCCAATTGATGTAATATTTTAAAACATTCAAATGTATTTGACAATATTTAAAGGTATTGAGAGGCATAAAGTGTCAACCCAAAAAGAAGAATTCAAGGCTTAAGTACAATGATTCTGGTTTTGGTTTAAAATTAGTTAATTAATCAATACACAGCAAAACTATTGGGAAGAACTGTACCAAAAACAAAAAACAAAATAAAAACTATAGTTACCTCTGCATAATGAGATTATTGGTGATTTCCGTTCTCTCTTTCAAGTTTTTCTTTACTTTCCATATCTCTAGAATATTTAGCTTTTACAATTTAAAAATATTTTTTAAATTATCACTCTTAAAGACATTGTACAGAATAGAGGTTTCTGTAGGAGAGACAGAAAGAAATGAGACCATTAGTTGACTATTTTAATAATCTAGGAGAGAAGCGATAAGATTTTTAGCCAAGGTATGCCCAAAGGGATGTGGAAGCAGAGATGGATTCTAGAAATATAAAGAGTTACGACTGAGAAGACGTTCTTGCCTGTTAGATAGGGGTGAAAACAGAGAGGAGAAATCAGATGCGATGTCCAGGTTTCCGACTTGGGCCATCGGCTGGAGTGTGTAGTGGTCTTGGAGAGAGAGAGTGAGACGAGGGAAAGGGCGGTCTGGAGGAGAGAGTGGTAGAGATGAGGAGCTCTGTTCTGGACATGCTGAACTTCAGGTGTTCGTGGAACATTGAGGTGGACACATCCAGGAAATAGTTGGATAAATAAGTCTGCAGTTCAGTTATTCATTCATTCATTCAATAAATATTTATTGAGTGTCTACTATGTGCCAGAGGGCTAGAGATAGACTTTGAGGAGTCAACAGCCTGCACATGGTGGAGGTGGAGAAAACCATGAGAAGGGGATGAGATAGACAGCGCAGTGGGGAGTGTAGAATGAGGAGTGGGCAAGTTCAGTCAGGATATTTCTTTTTTCCTTTAATCATTTTTTTTTATTGCTGTAACATTGGTTTATAACATTATATAAATTTTGGGTATACATCATTCTATTTTGATTTCTGTGTAGATTACATCATGTTCACCACCCCAAGACTAATTACAATCCATCCCCACACACGTGTGCCTACTCACCCCTTTCCCCCTCCTTCCTCCCCCCTTTCCCTGTAGTAACCACCAATCCAATCTCAGTCTTTATGTGTTTGTTTGTTGTTGTTTTTATCTTCTATTTATGAGTGAGATCATACACTGACTTATTTCACTTAGCATAATACCCTCAAGGTCCATCCATGTTGTCACAAATGGCCGGATTTCACCATTTCTTATGGCTGAGTAGTATTCCATTGTGTATATACACCACATCTTCTTTATCCATTCAGCCCTTGATGGGCACTAAGGTTGCTTCCAAGTCTTGGCGATTGTGAATAATGCTGCAATGAACATAGGGGTGCAGGTATCTTTATGCATTCGTGTTTTCAAGTTTAGATAAATACCCAGCAGTAGAACAGCTGGATCATATGGTATATCTATTCTTAATTTTCTGAGGAATCTCCATACTGTTTTCCATAGTGGCTGCACCAGTTTGCACTCCCACTAGCAGTGTACAAGGATTCCCTTCTCTCCATGTCCTCTCCAATGCTTGTTATTTCCTGTCCTGTCAATTGTAGTCATTCTGATGGGTGTGAGGTGATCTTTCATTGTAGTTTTGATTTGCATTTCCCTGATAATCAGTGGTGCTGGACATCTTTTCATGTGCCTTTTGGCTTTCTGCATATCTTCTTTGGAGAAATGTCTGTTCAGACATTTTGCCCATTTTTTAATTGAGTTGTTAGATTTTTTGTTGTTGAGATGAATGAGTTCTTTATATATTTTGGATATTAACCCCTTATCTGACATATGGTTTGCAAATATCTTCTCCCAGTTGTTAGGTTGTCTTTTCATTTTGTTGATGGTTCCCTTTGCTGTGCAGAAGCTGTTTAGTTTTGCTACAGCTTAGAGGATTGAACTGCTTTGATAAAGGTCTGCAAACCCCTTAAATAGGATTACTTTCTGCCTGTATTCAACTCCCAATCTAGCCACCACTTCTGTGAGAGGTGGACAAATGACTGTGTCTCTCTTAGACTTGGTTGTCTTATCTCTGAAATAGGAATAATATGGCGTTAGCCTGCATCAGCACAACTTTCCTGCTTTAGGACCTCTGCAGCCCCTGTTCCTTCTGCCTGAAATGCCCTTCCCTGCGCCCTTCCCCTGCTTGGTTCCTTCTTGTCATTCAGGTCTCTGCCCAGCTAACGCTTCTGCAGAGAGCACTTCCCTGACCCCCAGTACAAATGAGAATAAACCCAGGCCCTTGCTGCTCTAGCACCCGATTTCTGCTCGCTGTCTGATAGTTCTCTCACTGTTTTTTCTTGTTGTTGATTCTCTCACACCCAGACCAGAATGTGTCATGAGAGTGTGGCTCAAGCTTGCCTTGTTCTTTGTAATAGTCCCATCTCCTAGACCAGAGCCTGGCACGTAGTAGGCAAGCAGTAATTTTTAAATCATTTTGAACTTGAATTTTGAATTATTTAAGTAATCTTCAACAAATAAATACATTTTCCAACTTTTAGGAGTAAACATTAAAAAAAATTTTGAACATTTACATGTGCCAAGTACCTTGTTAAAGTGCTGGGGATGCAGAAAATAGGTTTCTCTACTTTTGGCTTCATATTGCAAAAGAACTAAAGCTAAATTGGGGTCTTTTGGTAATCATGTCTGGCGCCACATTGAAAGACTGCACTAATCAAAGGGCATATTCCTAGAAATTATGAAATGTATTTAGAAATCTGCCAGTCCACAGTTGCTTACTTCTTAGTTTTTACTAGAAATTGAGGATTCTAAGGGTTAAGAATTCTAACATATGTAACTAAAACAATGTATATCCTAGAAACAAAAAGAGAAACACCTCTCTATGCAAAGAAAGCAGGACGCGTGTTTCAGTAACAGAAAGTATGAGGAATGGAGATGCATTCTGTCGAGGAAAAAGAAATTTTGTTCTAAAGAGAGGCTAGTTATTGTGGAATGAAAAAAGAAAAACAGGACAGAATCTGAATGTGAAAAGAAAGTTGTAGAAGGTTTATGGAAAATAATTTTGGAAAAAGAATTTTATGAGCAGTCAGGGACTGGCTAAGATTGGAACAAATAAGTTTTAATATCAAAATAAGATGAGCAAAATTAAAAATTGTCTTTCTTTTCTGTTTTGGAGAAGATTTTCTCGGGCTATTGGTCTGCTCTTGATAACAGATTGTGGAAGCCTCTTTACCCTTAAGCCATACGCCTAGAAAACAGATTTTGTGTTTTGTCAAAATAATTTTTTTGTGTTGTTTCTATCAGGTCTTTAAGTACTTAGGAAAACGCTCTTCTCAGTATTGAAGGAGTTAAGTTTTACTTACAACTATATAACATTTTGTATTTGCCTTTGAAACCTGTTATTGTTACTTTGGTCAAATAGATACTTACATATTATTTTATAATGATCTTTGATCTTATTGGGTCAAGTATCCAAACCTTTTGCTATTTTTGACAAGCTTCCCAAAATGTTCAAGTTCTAAATGACATCTTTTCAACCTGGATGTAACTTTGGGATTTTCCAGAAGGCACCTGGGACATCTCTAAAGATTCATTCCCTCTCCGTATAAAATGAGAGAGATTACACTGATTAGGCTTATTTGGTATGTCAAATTACATGAGAAGCATGGTTGAATAAGCAATGATAAACATTTTTAGGTTACATTGTATGGGTGAATGTTACTAAAAAGTGTTCTAGAAATTGTATAAAATTCCCAAATATCTGATGTGTCCTAATATAATGTTACCTGTAATTCTAGTTATTATCTAAAATGTATGTCACAAAAATACCCAAATTTTCGTGTCAATTTTATTTACCCATTGCCTTTTCTTAATAAGTCTTTTGTCAGTTACAGACGGTTATTGTTTTACTCTAATGCATTTACAAATGTTTCATTGTCAAAGAAATTGGTAGAAAAGACTTTGACAAGTACTCTGGAATCCAGGTTTTGAGGACTTTAAGATCATAACACTGAACTAGGTGGGTATTTCTGGAACTCAAGTGGAGAACGGATTGCTTTAATGTTTTGTTTTTTTAGATATGAAAGACTCCTTTTTTTCTCCTCTCCTTTAAGCTATCTATAACTGACAATTTGGTAAAGCGTATCTTTGCAACAAGGGTTGAAACATTTATCTTTTTCTCTCTGCCTGATCCTTCCAGAATTCGGAAACTCTTAAGTATTCTTTTCATGACAATATATATGTTTACATTACACGGGTTAAGAGAAGGTCTAGTCTCCTTGTAACAAAACACAATTGGAAATACTGGCTACATTACCGAGGGTTTGCCTAGAATGTTTTATTCAAGAAAGATGTACATAGACTCAGATAGGACCGGGTAGCTTTAAAGAACTGCTTGAAAAATTGGCCTACTACCTTGCTTACAAGGTTTCAGCAAAGCAATCTTTTTTTTTTTTTGGAGGAAGATTAGCCCTGAACTAACATCTGCCGCCAATCCTCCTCTTTTTGCTGAGGAAGACTGGCCCTGAGCTAACATCCGTGCCCATCTTCCTCTACTTTATATGTGGGACGCCTGCCACAGCATGGCTTGCCAAGCGGTGCCATGTCCGCACCTGGGATCCAAACCAGTGAACCTCCAGCTGCCAAAGCAGAACGTGCGAACTTAACCGCTGCACCACGGGGTCGGCCCCGGAAATCTTAAAAAAGAGTTTATATGATCAATCACTATTGTTGCTGCATTTATATAAATAATCAGGCCAAATTTAATACAAACAAATTAGTTTTATTATGATTATCTTTAATAAAAATAGAGGCTATCACGGAGAGAGAAATTATGTTTGCATCTTCGTTGATGTTAAATTCTAGTCCTATTAATTGTCTTTAAGGTTTTGTTATATACCTGTAAGCTGGACTGGATCCCAAAGTCTTCTAGTTCCCTTAAACGTCTGGATATGATACTCCAAATTGACATTTCCAATGTTACTGCCCTTGAAATCTCCTTGGAAGCAACTATACCAGGCCCTCCTCACTGCCCAGATGGCAGCCAAACATGAAGGACTTGAGCCTTGGGTACACATCTCACAGCTAAAGAAGGCTCTGCCTGACATCTGGTCCTGTGCAGACACTGGAGACCTCTGAATCAAATCGACTAAGAGGAGAAGCAGCCGACATCTGAGGCAGACAGCTTTCCCAAGATGACTGGACCAGGACTATATACCCTCTTCCCACTGTTGTTTCTTCCTTTATTTCTCCCTCTCTTTCCTGGAAGGACAATGCCGTTGCACATATTTCCCAATCCCTCACAAAAGGGGGAACTTCTCTGACTGCTGGATTCGTCATGAGAAACCTTGGTCTGTCCAAGACAGTAATGACCCCTTAGTTCACCCAGTAAGCGATTTCACCGAGATTCCAGATGCTGTTGTTTGTCTAAATTGTTCTGCTGCCCCGGTTTACTGAGTAGGGGTGCTAAACTCACCTAAACTTGTTCCTTGCTTTAATTTGACTGAGACTTGGGGCGGGGGGGGGGAGGAAACAAGGCCTTTTGAACATTCATGTGAAAAATTTTGTGGATCCATCAACATAAGTCAAATTGTTTGTAATTTCTTAACATGTCTATGTATTTAGGCAATCTCTTGGTATGTAACAACTTAGGGTCTGAGCCTTGATTAGGTAATGATAATGCCTCTATGCCAGTGAATGAGTCCATAGACACCTCCACTTATGCAGGAGAATTATGTACATTCGCTGGTTAAATCTTGACCCGTGGAGGTTTCTATAATTGCCCTTATGCTTGGACAACTCATTGCCTTGACAGCTGGAGAAGACAGGGACAGTGTGCCCTTACTGTATTCACTGTCCTGTTGTCTCTGCATAGCCAAGCTGAGACCTCTCATTGGTCTCTCCCACTGAGTCTCCATAGTCAGTCTAAACGAGAACTCCCAGGAGGCGAATGTGGCTCTGGGTTTGCCTCCAAGGGAAGAGCTTTCTTCCCACGGATCAAGTGAGTGCCCATGAAGAAATGATCATGAATCTCTCCCTGAGTCTAGGAGAGTTGGCTGACTCCACAGCCAAAGCAATCAGCTCAGCAATGGTCACTTACCTCATCAGTCAAGGTAGTTTTGAATAATCATACAGCCCTTGATTATTTACCTCCTGAGCAGTGCCTCCAATGCCTCTGGGGAAGTAGAGACCCAATTATATAAGATTAGAAAGCAAGTGCATGGGCTACAATGAATTTCACCTAATAATCCACTATCTTTCGGTTTGTTCAGCTGGTTACCTTCAGGTCTGGGCTCCGGTTTAGAACCATCTGGCAAACTAGGCTTGGTGTATTGTTCTTAATCTTACTCTGTATCCTTGTTGTGAAGTTCTGTACCTACTGCCTGTCATACCTTTATAAAGCTGATGTACCTAATAAGGTGATATTAACTCAACAATTTGAAATGCTTTCTGATGCCTACGACCTTGGAGAAACAGGATGATACAGGACTAGACTATAGACGTTAGGTGGGAAATACCTGAGCGTTCTCCTCCTAACCTTCCTTGTTACTCAAATGTGGCCTAATGGCTTTCAACCACTATGCACCTTCCCTGCTACGTGGGACACGGCAACCAGGAAAGGTCCTTCTTGGCACGGAGGGACAAGACCACTACATGCAGAGCATCTGACTGCTGATCAGTGATGCTCTAGGTGAAAGATTTGATCAAAAGGGAAAAATGTGGAAATTAATAAAAGAAACAGTAACCAAATTAGAGTTAGGATGGCCTGTTGGGGGAGCTCTCCAGCGCTACCATACTTTGTCAATTACACAAAGAGGAAGGGTACATCTCCATGGGGAAGTACAACTACTTTACTACTGAAGGAAGATTTCTCTCCCAACCTGGCAACAGCCCAGCCAATGAGAAACGCCACAGCCCAGCCAATGAGAAGCTGTTGCCCCTGAACTGTTACTTTCCCCCCAATAGACTTTCCTTTAATACAGCCCCTCCCTTCTCCCCCTTTCTTCTCCTTTGTTTTTCGGATCTGCCTATGGTTTGTCTTAGCATGTACATCCTGAATAGCAATTCTTTTGGCTATTCCTGAATAAACTGGTTTTGAGGATAAAATAACAGGTGAATTTGGTTTTAAGTTGACAAAAACCACTGGCACAGGGCGTTCTCGATGGGTGGTACTGTAAAGCGGTGCTGAGAAATGTGTAGGTAGCTGGAGGAAGACATGGAACCAAAGAGATTTTTGGTTTTGGTTTGCTGTTGTTTCTAAAGATGAGAGAAATTACAGAATGTTTGTGTGCTGAAGAGAATGATTTAGACAAGAGGGGAGAAGAGGTGGTGCAGGCAAGGAGGGAGAGTTGTTGGGGTGGTGAAGAGCGTGGGCATAGAGTACCGGTGAGGCGAGGCCCATGAAGGGGCGTCCAGGGAGACTCGGCAGGCTCCCAGGAGGGAGGGCAGGGAGGGCAGGGAGGGTGGGCGGCAGGCAAGCGCCGCAGTGCGGGTGGGGGAGCGGGCCAAGGGTGGTGGTGGCCCCAGGAAGTTCTGCTCTGATTGCCTCTATTTCCTCAATAAAATCAGAGCAAGCTTAGCAGCTGTGAGTAAGAATTGAGGAGGAGGTGTTGGGGCTGACAAGAGAGAAGATGTAAGATGGTCCTGCCGAGGAGTGGGGAAGAGTCCGCTCCGGGACTGTCGCAGGACTGAGGGAACTCACTGAGGCCAGTCTCTGCCGCGTGCCGCCCAGCGGCGGGAGAGTTGCGTTCAACCATCCTGGGGTTTGGCAGGTGTGCACACGGTGTTACCTCTGCTGCCTGCGTGGCCCGCTTGGTCCATTTTTTCGGAACTGGCTTTTCCGCAGGCTTTGGTCCCCGTTCTCCTCCCGCTCCGGCTGTCGTTCAGGGTGCAGGAGGGAGAAGGACGCGCCGATTGTCGCCCGAGGCCCGGGACGGCGACCAGGGGAGCTGCCCAGGTCCTTCCCCCGCACTGCTCCTCCTGATTCTCCGCGCGGCCAGGGTCTCCAGGGCCGCGAGGTGCGGGGCCTCTGCGTCCCGGCTCAATTTCCGGTCTCCATCCCCAGCCCGACGGGCACAGAAGGCTTTGGTGGCTGCGCGTTTGTCTGGGAGAACGTGCACGGGGAGCTCACAGCGGAGGGGCTTGGTTTGGCTGTGGTCTCCAGGAGACCTCTGGTGGGAGCTGGGGGCGCAGGCAAGGCCCCTGGGAGCAGCCAGGCCTCCACCAGGCCCGGTCTTGAAAGGCCCCGGCTCAGAGGGCCGGTGAACGTTGGCTCTGCGGCGCTGGTTTATCCTTGGTGGAGACCTGGCATCTGGAGGGTTTGGATTTCCAAGCAGCTCAGTGCCCGGCGTGCGGTCCACCGAAGCTTGATTTCGCACTTCCTTTGTGTCACACCTTGGGAACCTTTCCGGAGAGAAAGGCAACTTCCAGCCCTTTCGAGTGAGGCCTCTGATCCTCCTGTCCTGGCTCTTGGCTGTTTCTGCCCGGCATCCTCACGACCCTCTGATGTAGATATTCGTCTCCCTTTTTTAGATAAGGCCATCGAGGCTTAGCGGATTGAAGTGACTTCCCCAGCATCGTCTGGATGGTAGGAGCTCAGTTCGATTTGGCCCCCACCTGCCTGCAGAGCCCTGCTCTTCCCAGGGCTCCGCTGGAGCCGTGCCCTGCAGGGGTGCCTTTTGCTGGGTGGGGAGAGAACAGAGGAGCTGACGGTCAGTAAAGTAGTGAGTGCTGTGCTGTGTCCCGTGAATGCTCTCTCGCTTCTTTGCTTGTTTCTGTGGCTGCAGGGAAAAATCCCAGAGGCAGTTAGGTTTAACTTGGCCATACAGCATGAGCAGGAGTTCCACAGGCAGAGATGGAGAGTTCAGGCCCAGGGAGCAGAAAGTTCAAAGGGGCAGAGAGCCGGGACCCGGGAATGTAAGAACTGGAAGGCCCTGAGGGAGCCCCCAGCCCTTCTTTTAGTGAGGAAATAAATGGAGGCCTGGAGAGGGTAAGCAGTTATTGAAGGTCACAAACAAGAGAGGGTGCCAACCGGGCCTGGACCCCAGGGCCTCTACCCTCTAACCTGTGGTCTGTCTTCTTCTTAACAACTTAGTAGTCAGACTTCGAATGTAAGAGTAGTTCACACTTGATTAGCCCTTACTAAACAAGTTCTTTATATACATTTGTGTCTTTTAGTCCGTGTGACAACTTTGTGAGGTTTTTACAAAGGAGAAAATTGAGACAGAGAGAAGTAACTTATCCAAGATCACGCTGCAAGTGGGAGCGTAGACCCTGTGTGCTTTCCTGCTCCGCTCTAGGAGTGATATGTAGACAAGGAAAGAAGGGAGTGACCAAAAAAAACCCCTTTCAATGTAGAAATTTTTATGTCCCTTATTAAAAAGAGGAAACTGAGGCTCAGAGATGTTCAGTGACTTGACCGAGGTCACAGAGTGGTAAAGTGGAGGAGCTGACGGAGACCGTGCCTGGTTCTCTGTACTCCATCCAGCAAAGCCCACACCCTGGATGAGAGGCAATCGCAGCCCTCCTCTTGACAGTCTTCAGATCTTTCAGACAGCTCTGCCTCGGGAACGTTGGCTTCTGCAGCAGAATAGCTCTAGTCCTGGCCCGCCTGTATTGTCAGCTATCACTTTTGCAGTGAGGAGTCACCTGCCAGAGCAGGACAGGCCCAGGCCTCCTGGCTGCTGGTGTGACTTCTGGCGTTCCTCCTCACTTCCTCCTGTGCAGCGTGTCGTCGGGGGTCTGGATCACATTACCCCCAAAGACCGAAGTGTGAGATGCTTTTAACTCTGGGACCCTTTAGAGAAGCCACTTGGTACAAAAACTTTGGTTTAGGTTTGCAGGATGAGAATCAAAGGGGTACGGCCAGTCAGGAGAGCCGGCCCTAAACTTCCTTAGCACCTCTTAAATCTGGAGAAGGTGGCGCGTGGACAGAATTATGAATTGGGGGTGCAAAAATGAGTCTCCCCAAATATTTCTGTTTGTCAGTGACCCTCACTGACGGAGTGAATAAGATGCAGGAGAGTGCTCAAAATTAATTAAGTTCATCTGGCTCGTCTTCATCGCTAACCAAGGCGCCTCTGAGGGCTTGGCTCCCAGAGGGGATATTTGGAGGAGGGCTTCCACTGTGGAAGGAAGCTCTGGACCAGATTCCAGGAGGTCTGGGGGGCTCAAGCCAGCTCTGTCAGTTACCGGCTATGTGACCCTGGAAAAGCCAGTTCACCTCTCTAGGGCTCAGTCATCATTCATTCATTCTGTCATTCAATAAACATTTCTTGTGGGCCTGGTACCGTTAGGATGAGACAACGTCTAACAAGACAGCTCTGGCAGCGGAGGAACTCACAGCCTCGAGGGGGAAATAGACAAGGCCAGAGATTGCGAGTAGATTCTAAACAACCCTGGGGTATGAGCAAAGGCCCCTGGAGGAACTGACGTCAACAGTTAGCCCTTTTGGAATCTTTGTGAAAGTTTCAACAAGGAGCCCCTTTTTCTGGGCAAATGCAGCCCTGTACCAGGATGCATAGCTGGCAAGCAGCCCAAGCAGATATTTGTGCCCCTTCTTGCCCCCTGGGCTGGAGACTCTTGCCTGGACAACATGCATATCTGGACACAGCAGCCCTGAACGTCAAGATTCAGACATAAAGGCCCAGTAGAAGGCCAAGGTGGGGGAGTCCATTTCAGGCTGAGGAATGAGCATGTCCCACACCTGCAGGCTTGAGAAAGAGCTTCCTTCACTTGGGGACCTGCATGTGGTTCAGTGTGACCAGGACGCAGAGGGAGTGGTGTCGTGGGGAAAGTGAGAGAGATGAGGTTGGGAGGATTGGCAGAGGTGGTTCATTATTCACTCAGTCAGCAAATATTTGGTGGGCATCCTTCCAAGTTCAGTTTTGTAAACCCCAGGGAAAGAGTAGTGAACGAAATGCACATGATCCCTCCCCTTGAGGAATTTACATTCCAGTGCGCTCCTGATTGGCCCCATGTCTGTTAGGGAATCATGAGGGCATATGGATTTCTGCCCACCTTCCCTCTAGCGTTGTCCGAGTCCACAAATGAGATAATGCAAGTAAAAGCGCCTGGAGAATGGAAACTTCTGGGTCATTCTATGAATAATCACTTTTAGTTTTGATCTGAGTGACCAGCACTAGCGTCCAGGAATTTGGGAGCCTGTTCTGACACCAGGTGCCTACTTGATCCTGCTTCTGGGAAGAGGAGACCTTTGGTCATGATCACAGTGCTGTGGGAACTGCGATGCTTTTCCTTGTCCTGCTCTCAAGGCCCATCCTGACCAGGAAAGAAATTTGCCCTCTCGGGGCCCGCTGAGCAGGCTGGATGGCCTGTGACTTCCTGGGCCTGCATAGGAATTCACTGGCTCATCCTCAGGCTGTGGTACCTGCTGTAGTCAAAGGCTCTTTCTCTTATGGCTGAAATACCACTGAAGATGAGAGTCACCGAAAAATCGTGAACAAAAGGGAAGCTCTGTCTCTGGGGTTAGAGGGCTGAGGGACTCCGGGAGGCCACTCCTGGATGGGTTGTCCCCAGGTTAGAAGATGTGTGGCCTGACCAGTAGGTCTGATTCAGGTGGAAGAGGCTGGTCCCCAGGCCTGAGAACTTGGCCTCTCCTTCCCTGTGTGGCTGTGGGCAAGCCACTTCCCCTTTCTGGGCACTAGTTCCTTTTATGTTAACCAGGAGCGGGGGCCTTCTCAAACATGAACAGAGGGCTTTGAGCCCTTACCTGGAACCCCATATAGAAGCCAGGTGACAGCAGTGGCGCTGCCATTGAGGCAGGGGTTGGGGCCTGGAGTGCTGCTTGTTTCGACTCCGCCTTGTCCCGCCTCATCCTCTCAGCACTTCTGCCCCCACTAGATACTGCCAAGAGTCATAGTGGAATTTAGTTTGAAATGATTGGATTAGATCAATTTTCCTCTAACTGGGCTCCTCTGGCTCCTGGGCTCAGGGTAGAAGTGAAGGCAATTAAAAAGTTGTGATAATGTCTACAATTTTGAGTTTACATTGAAATGATTATCTAGTCCTCTCCCCACTCAACATAACATAATCTGGATTATCTGGATGACCCCCACCCCAATTTCCAGGTGTAGGCGTGAGATTTCAGTGGCTTCATTTGAATGTATTTGTTTCCCACTTCACTCTTTATGCAATGTGTTTCTAAATTGGGGAATTTGTGAATTTTTTTCTTTAAAAGGGATGCATTTGTTAAAAGACAGTGGCATAAACAAGATAGGAGTTTATTTCTCTCATATATAAAGTCCAGATGGGCAGTCCAGGGCTAGAGTGATTGCTCCATGAGCATCAGGACCACAGCTCTTTCTGTCATGTTGCTCTGTGGTCCTCAACACATGCCTTCCATCTTGTGATCCAAGATGGCAGCCCTAGCTCCTGCCATCCAGTCTGCATTCCATCCAGCAGGAAAGAGGAAAGGGGAGAGCCTGCTGTTGTCTTTAAAGGGCAGAAGTTGCACACAGCACTTCTTTTCACATCCCGCTACCCACAATTTGGTCACGTGGCCACCCTTAGCTGCAAGGGAAGCCAAGAAAGCTCTTTAGCTGGGCAGTCTTGTGACCAACTTAAAATTCTATCACTATGCAAAAAAAGATAAAGGGGGCAAATAGAAATCTCTGCCTCAAGGGTCTCAAGCTGGAGAAACACTGATTTCTGTAGCCCTTTCCAGGTATAAAATCCTGTGATGTGAGCAGAACCTAGAGACTTCCAGCCGGAAGGAAGCTCAAGAGTTTAGCTAAGCCAGTCTCCTTCATCAAAAGATGAAGATATGATGGACCCATTTTACAGATAAGGCAACTGGGGTGCCAAAGTGGTTAGGTGACTTGCCCAGGGTTAACTTGGTCAGTAGCAGAGGGAGAAGTTAATCTGTGTGGATAATCACCGGATTCACTGGTCGCCTGGAAGAGCGCCTGTCTCTCTTCTTTATATTCCTAATCCCATGGCGTCCTGGCTCTTCAGACTATACCTTACCACTTTGCCATCATTTGTGGGGTGAAGTGGACTCTGCCCTGGGGATCAGGATATCCTGAAAGGAGCGGGAGCTTTGCAGTCAGACACAGCTGGCTTTCACTCCTGCTTCTGCCTTTTAGTGCTCTATGGCCTTGGGCAAGGCATTTCACCTCTTGGCTTTACATTCTTCATGTTTAGAAAGAAGATAATATCCATCTCACTGGTTTCTTCCTTCCTTCCACCCTTCCTTCTGCCCCCTTCCCTCTCTTCCTTCCCCTCCCCTCCCTTCCTTTTCTTTCATTCACGGAATGAGTAAGTGAAGGGATCTGGTAAGGGGTAGATGGAAGTGTCAACCAAAGGTAGTTTCCTCCCCTTTTGTCCTCCTTGCCTCCTCTCATTTTCTTTCTTTTCGTTCAGTCTCATATGATTTTGTATTTTTTTCCCACTGGGCTTAATAATCACAGGCCCCAGCGGACTGAATAAAGTGGTAGTTGGCATGCACTAGATTCTCTCCAGAGAATGTGGTGCCCAGAAATAATTTGCCCCAACTGGCAAATTTCTACTTCCTTTTAACATTGGTTTGCTTGTTTTTTAACTAGACAAGGAGAACTGCAGTACTTCTTGGGTTCCCTCTCTGACATCTCATTGCTGGACCTTGATGTGGCTATTTCCCCCTTCCTCTACATGGCTTCTGACTTCTTGCAAATGTTTATATGGTTTCAAGCTTACTATGGGTTTTCTATGGGTTACTATGGGTTTTCTCCCACTCGTCCTCAGCTGTAGTTTTCTGTGAGCTCCTTGAGCACGGGGAATGTTCATCCGTGCATCCCTGCAGCTTGGCTCCGGGGTCAAGAGGAGGCGCTCGGCAGTCTGTGCCGAGTGCACGTAAACCCATGTGACAACAGAGCAGTAGGGCAGGGGAGCGTGCGGCTGGAGAAGCCAACTCTTCCCACTTTCACGTTCTTTTGTAGATGTGAAAACTGAAGCCCGAATGGAGATGGACTTCCTGTGAGCAAGGACCCAGGGTTATGCTTGTTTGCATTCATCGTAGCACCCATTAAGAACAAAGGGAGAAAGGAGGAATGGAGGAAAGAAGAAAGAGAAGGAGGAAGGGAAAGAGGGAGGAAGGAAGAAGGTGGGAAACCAGCATTTATTAAGCACTAAAGTACAGCTTGTAAGTAAATGCTCTCTCACGTGATCTCGACGACATGCATGGCAGATAAATGCTGTGACCCCGTCCTGCAGAGGAGGAAATCGAGGCCCAGAAAGGTGGAGGCACTCATCCAAGTTCCCACAGTACATGTGAGGCAGAATGAGAAACTGAAACAAGTGTGTGAAGCTGTGGTCACGCTCTTGATCTTGAACCACGAGTCAGACACGGTCAAGTGTAAGAATTAAATGGACTGTGTAGGAAGCTAGATCAATCTAAGGGATTTCCTTTAACACGAATAATAACAAAATTGTGTGACCTCCACAAAGTCACTCGATGTCTCTGAGCCTCAGTCGTAACGAAGGGGCCCCTCTGTGAGTGCTAAGGCCCCTCTTGGCTCTGGAGTGCTGGGACTCAGTCTAACTCTCCCTGAACTCCTCAGCCATCACTGTGAGCCAATTAAAAATAGTAGTTTCTTCCAGGAGGAGTGGTGTCTCTTTAGCTAAAATCATCAAGGTCAAGCCAAGCAAACTTACTTGGAGTTTTTGATGGGATTGCTCTCAATTGATTGGGGTGAAGAGTTCAGAGCTATGTTGGAGGGTTGACTGTACAGCTCCAGGCTGGGAGAGACTGGGGCTCATGTGACTTGAGGTTGTCTGATGATGGCTCTGCCTGCCCGCTGTAAACCGCTGACTGGAGAACGCTCAGCACCCAGCAGAGCGCCTGCTCCCTGGACAGCGTGAAGGAGCTGTGGGACAGCGGACAAGTATCTGTCTTGTTGCCTGAGACACGTCAAATTTCTGGGGCTTTCCTGTTTTGACCTTCCCCACTGCCTGAAGGGTTTTCAGGTTCTTCTGTTTTATTTCGTTTTTGTCTCTCTCTCCCTCTCTCTTTCTCTTATTCTTTTTTTCCCTCCCACCCTCCCTTCTCTTCCCTCCCTCCTTCCTTCCTTCCAGATATTTAATTATTCTAGGTTTAAAAACATTTAGGACAATAAGAAATTTTGAATCATAATGCTCTCTAGAGTCTAGCTAGTAGCGATTTTTATATCTTCTGATCATTGGTATTTTGTGTTTCTTCCTTATTCATTTAACTAAAGTTCGTTAATAATTGCAAATGTTACAGGCGGGAGAACTTGCTTACTGATGGATACGAGGCACCATTCTTTCAGGTACTATGAGGTACTACATTTTTTTAATCAACAAATATTTATTCGGCATCCAGCTGTTCCCGGGTCGCACCACAGCACACTGGGGATTTAGCAGCGACCAAGGCAAAGCCCCTTTCTTCATGGAGCTTGCATTGTAGTTGGAAACACAGACAGGAAGCAAGTAAACAAATATTTAACATATCTTCAGGTTATCTGATTATATCTTTAAAACAACCTCACACGACAGGTATTCTCAGCGCATTTTCCATATGCAGAAATACTGAGGTGCAGTTAATGAAGTTGTCTGCCCACAGGGAGATGAGAAGTTGGAATGCAGCCCAGCCTGTGGTCTCTCTAGTCCCCAGTGAGGCTTTTCGTTGTGCTCCCTCCTTCCTCAGCCCAGAGGAAAATCAACTGTGAAGCTATGAAGCTCCAGCTCCAGGGCCCCCTCTTACAGGGGCCCTTTCTAAATTCACTTCATACCTAATTTTTAATCCCCTTCTCAGAGAGAGCGCACTACGTTTATAAACCTCCGGCCTCACAAAAGTGAACCAATTCTCACTGATATAAGGATTCAGAGAAGGTTCTAAGTTTCCTCAAGAACTCGGAAGCCAGTAGAGGAGACAGACATGAAAAGAAATCATTGTAATACATAGAGACAAAGCTATGACGGAGGTGTTATGGACTGAATTGCATCTGCTGCTCCCAAATTCATGCTGAAGCCTTAACCCCCAGGGTGGCTGTATTTGGAGGTAGGGCAATTAGGGACGTAATTAAGGTTAAATGAGGTCATAAAGGTGGGGCCCTGATCCAATAGGACCGCTGTCCTTATAAGAAAAGGAAGGGACACGAGAGAGCTCTCTCACCACGTGCACACAGAGGAGAGGCCGGGGGAGGACATAGGGAGAAGGCAGCTGTCAATAAGCCAGGAAGAGAGCTCTCACCAGAAACTGAATTTGCTGGCACCTTGATCTTGGACTTCCAGCCTTCGGAGCTGTAAGAAAATAAATTTTTGTTGTTTAAGCCACTCAGTCTGTGGTGTTTTCTTATGGCAGCCCCAGCAGACTATTGCAGGAGGGAAGTACAAGGCAGACGGATTTGAAGACGGGCGGGCAGTATTCCCAGCATAGGAAACAGCCTCAGGAAAGGCCTGGAGACTTGAGAGAGCCCAGCACATCTGCAGAGCCATAAATAACAATCATGCACTCTTGTGGAGTATGAAGGCAGAGATGAACGGTGACAGGTGGCTGGGGGAGAAATCACAAAAGGTGTGGTGTGCCATGCTGAAGAGTTTGGGTTTTATCTGATAGGTGTGGGAGTGCCCCTGGTCTGCCTTTGGAAGGGAGAGTCAAAAGCATCATGGTGTCAGGATGGAGGAGGATGGATGGGGGGGTGGGAGACTAGTTAGACAACCAATGCAATAGCCCAGGTGAGAAAGGGTGTGGCCCTGAAGTAGGTTGGTGGGGATAGGTAGAGGCACGTGTTTTAGAACTTGAATGAGAGAATGGGAGAGAGTGGGGAAAGAGCTAGAATCACACTTGGGTTTCTCCTTTGAGTGCCTAGGTGGATGGTGCCTGGAATATTTTGGCCATATGTACCGTGATTTGAATATATACACAGATTTAATTTACTTATGAAGAACAGGGCTCGGGATTCTCATATTTCAAAGAAATATCAGGTGGAGGTGCTACAGTCCTTGATCTGCACGTTCATTCACTGCGTGCCCTGCAGTTTCGGAGCCAGCACAGTGGGAACAGGGTGGCCAGGAGGCGGGGAGGTCTGCAGGCAGCGCCATTAGCAACATTACACTTCTTAACAGGATGCCAGTTTTGCCTTCTACTGCCTTTCTTTCTTTTTCTTTTTTTTTCATAAGCTTGAAACTTGGGCCGGGGAGGTTACAATATCTTGGAGGGAGTCAGGGTCAAATTTGAGAACTACTTGGCTCAGGGCAAAGAATTCTTCCATCCTACTCAGTCTGGGTCCTGACCCAACTTGCCGTACGCCTTTGGGTGAATCGTTCACTGTCTTGGGGCCTCAGTCTCCCCTTCTCAGAAATGAACCACTTGGGTTAAATGATCTTTAATTCCCCTTTTAGTGTTAGTATCCTATGCATCAATGTTTAACCAAACTATGTAAAAAATGTACAGGAATCAAGGCTCACAGGGAAGATTAAAGCGTCATTTCCAAGGGCAGTAATTATTTCAGTCCTGAAATGACAAGCTTTAACTATGTCATTTCAACTCAGCTTGGACTCATAGACCCATAGAGTACTCTTAAGAGAAGAGGACATTTAGAAGCCATCCACTCCAGCTTCTTTATGCTACACTTAAGAGACTGAGAAACAGGAAGATCATCATCCAAGGTCGTGTAGCTAGTTAACAGCAGAGACCAAGTCTCCTGACAGGGCCACGAGGGGCATATACCCACCAGGTTTTGTACTCCATGACTCTGTCGGCACTGATGTGAGGTGGCACCCCCGGGAACTATGCAAGGTGGAGGTCCTGCTGCTGACCCCCATTTCAGCGCTCCACTCGCTCTATGTATCTAACTGTTAAAATGCCTCCTCCACCCTCCTGGATACCTGGCACCCTCTCTTCCTCCCTTTACCTGCCTGGAAGAATTCTATTCATCCTTTAAAACTCAGTACAAATGTTACCTCTCTGGTCCCCTTTCTTGTCTATGTACATAACTCTGTGGCTGTATAGTCTTAACACATTACGTGAAAATTGGTGTCTTATCTCCTTACAGTAGACCAATAAGGGTGGACACAGTGTTTTATTTCTCTCTGTACTTCTAACAGCTAGCCCAGGTACTCAATTAATGTCCATGGAATGAATGAATACAACAGATAAATGATGAGATGAATGTAAACCGAGGTCTGCTGGAGAATGTAGAATCAAACAGAAAAGGCTTAGGAAGTCATGTCCCACGAGGTGTAAATGAGACTAGGGTTTTCCTCTCGTCTGGTTATTTCTTGGACCTACAGGTCATCACCCTCATTAAGGAGAGCTCCCTTAGGCTGTAAGCAGGAAATGCCTTGGTATCAGGCCCAATGGCCCATATTGAAGACATAAGCCTTTGGCCCATGACTCACCAATGGATTCCAGAAGGCTCAGTGTGGGTGGCCTTCCTCAATCAATCAATGGTTGGGCTTCCCAACTTGAGATTGGATTCTCTTCCTGCCACCCAAGCGTATAGGTCTCTTAGATGCAGCCTGTATGGAGACCTCTGGCCATCGGGCCTGCTCAATTTCTAACCACCCACCAGGAGATGCAGGGAAGTGTCCATAAAAGCTAGCTTTTATGACCACTGACACCCCCCTGAGCATGGTCATAATGATTATTTAACATTTATGAGACACCCTTGGTACAGTGGGGCTAAACGAAAGGCAGTTTGGCAGCCTTAGCACAAACGGATGTTTCTATATAACCCCACAAAGGTGTTCCCTCCCACCTAGATTAGTTCATTTGCAACTATGTTCAGGAGCTCATCCAGGCCAGGGCAAAACTCAATGCATCCTGTACAATATTAACCCAGGGATTTCCAGGGGAACCCCAGCTAACCAAAACTCAACAAAGGAGAACTTTCAACTAACCAGATTTTGATATTTGCACTTCTGTTATTTGTTCTCTGAGTGATGTTGATATGCAAAGTTCTTTGTTCTTTCTTTCCCGTTCAATAAAATATATGGGCTGCTGACTTTCTGCCAGACCCTGTGTCTGCTTGGCATTATGGAGATGAATAAGACAGCTTGTGCCCCCACACAAGTCAATCATGTGGAGAAGATAGGCATGGAAATAAAAATGTAATATTACAGGTGATGTGCAGGATCCAAATCCACAGAAGAGTGAAGGGCTGGAGGAGGTTGTGCTCGACCCCGCGCACTGGGCAGTCGATAGGCCAGGAAGGCTTTACAGGGGGAAAAGCTCAAGATGGCATTTAATTGATGATGACAATTCTGGGGTGGATGGATATGGACCTTACTGGGAGAGGAAATGACTGAGCAAAGGTATGGGAGGGTGAAATGGTGTAGTCTATTGAGGAAACACTAAGCCATGCAGACAGGCTGGAATCTACAGTGTGAGGGGATAAGACAGGAAATATAGGCAAAGGCTAGATTATAAAGGGCCTTGCCCATCATTTAAGAAGTGTGGCCATGACTGCTGTGTTTGGAAATGCTGGTCGCTCTTCTCAGAATGCTCTCCTCCCTTGGTTTGGGTGACGTCGCACTCTGATGGAGCAGCGTCTGCCTCTCTGGCCATTCGCGCTCTATTATTGGCATGCGACTGTCTTTCTCTGCCCAGGCTTTAATGCCAGTGTTCCTCAGGGTCCCCTCCCCTGTTTTTCTCCCTCTAGACCCATCTCTGAGGAATTTTCCCACTGCAGTGATTCCCCAAATGATATCTCTCGTCCAGATAATGTTTTTTCCTGAATTCCAGATGTGTACATAGGTCTAACTGCCTAGTGGAAGTCTCTACCCAATGGGGGCAGCCATCTGCTCCCTAAGCCTTCATTCATTCTGTATTTCCGATGCTTATGAAAAGCATCAATGTCCGGCCACTTGTGTCCTCAAACCTGGAATTATCCTAGACTCCTCACTTTCCCTCATAAGTCATATCAAGTCCATCGACCATTCATTCGTTCATTCAACATTTGTCCAGTCCTTACTCTTGCCAGGGCTTTGACTAGCAGCTGGTGAAGTGGAGATGAGTAAAATGGAGCCCTGGCCCTTGAGGAGCTCATGATGAAGTGAGAAGAAAGGCACATGAACAGATGGCTGTCACTCATGGTGCATAGTGTACAAGTGAGGGCTGTGGGAGCACTTCAGTCACCTACCTCAGCTGGGGTGGGATGAGCGAGATCTCACAAAGCTTCCTGGAGGAGATGATACTTGTGCTGTGCCCCAAAGAATGAGTAGCAATTAGGCAGGGCAATGGGAAGTGGGAATGGTGAGGGAAGGGAAGCAGTCCAGGAAAAGGGAATAACACGAGGAAATGAATGGAGGTGACAAATGGTGTGATGTGGTTTTCACTACAGGCGGTTCAGAGCTGCTGGAGAGAAAAATGGAAGGCAGAAGTGGGTAGGAGATGAGGAGATGAAGTTAGGTTATGCAGGACCTCCTGTTCCCTGATAAAGAGTTGGACGTATCTCACGGGAAATAGGACCCAACAGTTGGAGCAGGGGACGGACCTGATCAGATGAATTGTGCAGGGAGATCATACTCACAGGTAGGGTGAGTGGGCAGGGAGAGGGAGGGGTGAGGAGGCCAGACCTTGGGCAGGGGCTCCAGGAATGGAGAGGAAGGAGTCTTGGGGAGGATGTTCTCCAGAAGAGTCAGCTGCCTTTGCGCATTATTTGAATATGGGAAGGATACAGAGAGAGAATAAAGACACTGAATGGTACGTGAATGGAATTCTTCTAGCTGAATGGTACGTGAATAGTGTTGGTGTCATTGGGAACACAGGAGTGGAAGCAGGCTTGGGGAGGGGTAAGAGCCTTCAACCTTAGACAAGTTTTGAGGCATTTTACCCCAAAATACTTTGTAAGCTTGAAAGATTTTTTCACATGGGGGGCTGGGGCTGACTGCAGCTTCTGGATCTGACCTTGACCTCTCCGGTCAAATCCATACACTGAATTGGGCACAGAGGCCCAGGACAGAACCGAGGGCTGTTTGGCAAGGTGGACAGCCAGGATTGAAGTCACAGCAATCCACAGACTGAGAGGAGGCCCTTGTTACCTGTACTGACCCACAACCTGCTGGCTGCAGTGGGACTTCTGCTCTCTGCCATTTCCCGCCAGGAATGCTGGGCCATTTGCGATCTGCAACAGACCCCCATCCACGCCAGAAAGGGAGGAGCTTCTTGAACTTTGCCCATCCCTTCATTCCTCTCCACCTCCACGTGTTTCTCATCAAGGGGCTGATGGAAGGGGGTGCTGTGGTTGGTGGATTTATCATCATTCTGTCCTCCTCCAACTCAATACTCTAGAGAAGCTTATGGTCTTAAAGGTAAAGGGACTTTGAGAAAGAAAGGGCAGTTCTCAGGGAAAAATGGATTTTAAAAGAGCTATGTCCACATAATGGTTTCTTTCTTTCTTTGTTTATTTTGTCTTAAAGGGCAAGTGTTTCCTGTTGACTTTGGACAGAGAAGTGTCTCTCCGGTATTTCTTCAGAGCAAGAAAAATGGGACTGGCCTGAGAGAGAGGATGGTCAACGTAGAGTCACCAACCCTGAGCGACTTCTTCCTTGTCTGTAAGAGGTTGGACTAGATGAAGTCGAAGTGCCTCTTATGTCCGAGCATCTAGGATGTGGTGCTGAGGGTCAATTAGTTGTGAAGGCAGCACCAGGAGTGGAAAAAGCAGTCGATCAAGAGTGCTTGCTCTGTGCACCAACTATGAGACCCTGGGCAATTCAATTCACCTTCCTGAATCAAGATTTTCCTATCTGTCGAATGAAGACGATTATCCTGTTTGCCTACTTTTCGGGCTGTTATGAGGATTTAATGGAAAGTCAAAGTGTAATCTGTAAGAGGCTATACACTTCGAGGAACTGGGGCCTGATTGGCGGCTTTGCCCAACCAGCTACTACACCAAAATTCAGACCAGTTGAATTAGAACAAGATCAGTGTGAACAGCCAAGATCCCTCGTTAGTGGGACCCAGAGTCCTTCGTCTATGCCTTGAGCACAATAGTAACTATGTCACAAGGTTGTAGTGATGAATAAATAACATAATTCCACTCATCTCTTCTTCCATCCATCTGTCCATCCATCTGTCCTTCCATCCATCCGCTCATCCACCTGTCCATCCAATGAACTTGTATTGAACACCTGTCTTCAGCAGTGTCTGTGCTGCATGCTGGCATACAGGAGTGAACTCGACATGGTCCTGTCCTCTGTGAAAACACAATCTACGCACAGAGACACACAACTAACCAAAAAATTATAAAGCATTGTGGGAATTCAGGCACACCCCTGTAGTCTAAGCATTTGGGAGCCCAGAGGGGAGCAGCATCTGGCTTAACCTGGAGGTCAGCAAATCTCCTTGGAGGAGATGACATCTGAACTGAGATTTGAAGGATGTCAGCCAGGTATGAGGGCTTGCGGGGGTGCCACACAGGAGAGGGGGACCACCGTCCAGACAGAGGGCCCAGCCTGGAATGTTCTTCTCCATAGCTTCTCAGGGCTCTGCTGAGAATGTCACCTCCTCACAGGCATCTTCTCTGAGCACCGTGGTCCCCCTCTCTCCCTTTGCCCTGCTTTAGTTTCCTTTCTATCACTTACTGTGATCTGAAATCACGTGAGATATATTTTTGTGTACTTACAGTCTGTCTTCCCTGTTGGAACACAAGCTCAGTGTGGGCAGTGCCCTCATCTGTCTTGCTCAGTGCGGATCCCCACCACTTTGAGTCTGACGCTGTGGTAGTCTGCTCAGGCTGCTGTAATGAGGTACCACAGACTGGGTGGCTCAAGCAACAGAAATTTAGTTTCTCATGTTTCTGGAGGCTAGAGGTCTGAGAACAGGTGTCAGCAGGGTGGGTCCTTCTGAGAGCTATGAGGAAGAATCAGTTTCGTGTCTTTCTCCCAGCTTCTGGTGGTTTACTGGTAATCTTTGGTGTCTCTTGTAAACACTCATCACCTTGCTCTCTGCCCTCCTCTTAATGTGGCATTACCTCCGCGTTGTGTGTCTGTGTCCAAATTTCCCCTTTTTATAAGGACACAATTCATATAGATGAGGGGGTCACCCTATTCCAGTATAACCGCATCTTAACTAATTACATCTGCAATGACCCTATTTCCAAATAAGATTACGTTCTGAGGTACTGGGGACTAGGATTTCAAGATACGAATTTTGGAGGGACACACGTTCAACCCACAAAAGACACGCAGTAGAGAGACAGAATACATTGACTGATTGAAGGAATGAGTGGGTAAGGGCACGGAGGCAAGAATCAGCATGGTGCCTGTGGGGAGCTCGGGGTTGTTTGGGATTCTCAGAGCTCCAGGAGCATGGTAGGGACTGGGAAGAGCTGACACCTGAGAGGTATGTGTGTCTCCTCCTTAGCACGTGGGGAGCGTTCCGTCAGAGGTAGCTGCTCTGATTTAATTTCTCCTGGTTGTTAGATGGATGCATCAGTCTCTCTGCGGCGATGATCACTGCTCCTGGAAGCCTCAGTTCACAGCACAGCAGAGCTGAGTGTCAGCAATTTGGGCCGTCATCATCCTGTTTACCAAGGGCCACATGCACACCAGCTTACTCAGCAGGTCCTGGAGGCCTGCATCTTGTGCATGGCACTCTAACCTGGTCCCCTTTCTTCTCTATCCCAACAATAGGCTGCCTTCTGCCCTCTGATAAACAGCCTATCATTTATGAGCCGAGATCAGGGACAGGTTGGCGGGGGTCCTGGGACATTTCCTTTACGGTCATAACCACCGAGACACAAGTTCTGATGAGTCAACCCTGTGATATAGCGTGGGCAAGGTAGCAGAACATAAATAGCAAAGGAAACCAAGATTAATGTGGAAATGTCCCTGCGATATCAGGATAGGAAGTTGCGAAGGAGCCAGGGGGGCTCCTTGGAGAATGAGCTGGAAGTCAGAGGGAGATAACCTCATAGTGGAGTGAAAAAGACTCTGCTGTTGACTGCCTGACATGAATCCAACCTCCGCCACCTGCTAGCTGCGGGAACCAGGGTAAGTCATCTTCCCACTGTGAATCTCAACTTCCCCAGCTCAGGGGAGGGAAGAATATGACCTGCGTTATTGTGAAAACGAGAGAGACTGCATGAGGCTTTAACACAGAGCCTGCCAGTTAGCAAGAGCCCGATGGGTGGCAACAATAACAGCTCACACAAATTGAGTGATTCCAGGGCGCGAGGCATTATTCTAAGTGATTAACCCCTGAGACAGGTGCAATCATAAAACTCACTTTACAGTTGAGGAAACTGAGGTTTGGAAGGTTTAAGTAAATGCCCAAGTCACACAGCAGCTAAGTGGTAGAGCAGAGACTCAAACTCGGGCAGTCTGTGCTTTTAACTATTATGCTGTGTAATTGTTGGCATAATTATAATACATGTTAAAAGTGAGAATTTCGGGGCATTTTCAATCAAGAAAACTGGAAGGAAGATAATTAATGAAAGTTATTGAACAATCCCCAGCTGCTGGGCTTAAAATACTCACATTATCTCAATTTGTCCTCACATGCAGCCTGGAAAAAATGTATTATCACCTGCATTTTAGACATAAGGAAACCATGACTCAGAAATGTTGCACAGCTAAGCTTCAGCTCCAAGTCTCTCGGGGTCAAAAGCCCCAGCTCTCTCCACCACACCCACTGCCTGGGGGAAACCCACTCCAGGATACACAGAAGGGGCTCCCGACATCCAGGGCCCTATCCCGGAGGGGCAACGAAAACACGGAGACTCTTTGTAACTTGCGTCAAAGCTGACAGTTAAGTCGGGAGGACCATTGACAAGTTCACAAGACACCGGGTCCAAAATGAGTAATGGATCAGCCTCCCAGAGGAAGCTGCGAGGGCAATAGGAAAAATACTGCTGGTTTGATGGTCCGCGAAATGCGGAGGAAACGTCCGTGGGTAAGGAAGATGGATGGGAGAGCTTATATTTAAAACTGGCTGGAGGTGAGGAAGGAAGCGATCAACCTAATTTTAGAAAGCCTCAGACTCGGAGGCTCCTAAGGTACGAGACAGGGAGCTTGGGCGAGGACTATTTACCATTTATCATCCACTGGCTCCAGAGGAGGGGCTGGAGCCGATTCAGCTCGAAGGCCTCCCCCAGTGAAGGAGAAAAAGGATGAGCTCTGAAGTCAGACAGACCTCATGTTGAGCTGCATTTGGTTAAGTAACTTATTTCATCTCTCTGAGGCTTGGTGTTCTTATCTATTAAATGGGATGATTGTATCTGCCTGACAGGGTTTTTGTTAAGGATAAATGAGAAAAGGTTGAAAGGGCCTAATGAATCGTCTGGCCCATAGTAGGCATTCAACTAATGTTTATTGAATGGATCTCAAGAGGAGATGAAATGTTCGTAAAAGGAAGCCTCCCCTGAATCATGATAAGAGTATCATCAGTAGGTTCTAATGTCTGTAGATGAGAAAAGAGGTTTTCATGTCCACTGTGTCTGGCCTTTCTGTAATTCGGCGCCCACCACACTCTGAAGGCTCTAAGAGGGCCTAAGAAGTGCATGGGGATGAATGCGTGCACGCAAACCCTGGCATGGAAGGCTGTCGTCAATTATGTCATGCACACCGAAGCTTATGTTATAGACTTAAACACTATTCTTCAAATTTGAGATGTCTTTGTTTTTTTCCTGATTCTGAAGATAAGTTGGTTTAAAATAATTTTGTTAATTCAGGAGTATACAAAGTGGCAAGTGAAAGAATACTCTGTGTTTTGACTTCCTGGACATAACCGTTTTTTGTGGGTATATATGCTTCCAGACTTTATTCTGTACTCACATGAACATATATGTTGCAATCGACACTCACACACACACACCACACACATACACCCCTTAGTGCAGCATCTTGATTTTGAGCTGAGCACGTTGCCGCCTGGAATAGAGACCACATTTCCCGGCCTCCATTCCGGTGAGGTGTGTGCATGTGGGTAAGTTCTGGCCAATAGCATATAAGCAGACAGGTTGTACCCCACTAAGAAGGCTACTGGGGAGAGGCAATTCAAACGGGAGGTGTGTCTTTTTAGCCTTTTGTCTGCCCTCCTTCTGGCCTACAAAACAGATGTGAAGGTACGGTTCCAGGGTTATCTTAGGCCATGAGGGTCCCTGAGAATGGAAGCCACACATTGGAGAGCAGGAGAAAGTGTCAGAGTTGTTGATAACTCAAAGGAATAGCCACACCAGCCCCAAGTGTCCTTCTTCAGGCCGTCTTTGATATTGGAGAATAATTGCCTGTGATTTGAAGCCACTGTGATGAGGTCTTCTGTGACTGGATCCAAGATGCAATTTCTAAATGACACACAGCTGTCCCCGACCCCTTCCACTTAACTTTATATTATAGATGGTTTTCCCTGTCAATGCATAAAAGATCTCCTATATTCTTTTTCATGACTACGTAAATATTCCATTATAAGGATTTACCATAATTTACTCAATTCCTTATTGATAAAACTCATAAGTTCATTCCAATTTTTGAAAATTATAAACAATGTGGAACATAAATCTTTCAGCACGTTTCAATATTTTCTTAGGATAAGAAGAGGAGTTTTAGGGTTAAAAGATTTGTGAATTTTGAACCAGTAATTGAATTAATCAAACTCATGAATAAATTTATGCATTGTAATTGAGATATATTCCAAAGTGTCTCTGGAAAAGTTGTTCCAAGCTATACTTGTTTAGGTAGACTTAAAAAATATATATTGTGAGATATTTCGTACATGCAGGGCACAAAGAATAGCGTGAGAAGCACCTGCATATCCCGCTCCCGTCTAGGAAGCAGGACATCCCCCCAGGTGCCCGGAGTCCCCACGTGTCTCATTCTGGTGGCCTCAGCCAACCCTCCTCACTCAGCAGGCTAGTGTGTCTCTTGGTCTTTCAACAACGCTTGAGGCCGATGGGAGAAACTGTGGGACTCTTTCGCTTGCAAGTAATATACACTCTCTCCTACCCAAAGTAGGACGTATTGGTTCATACGGTTTAAAAGTCCTGGGGTAGAATTTCTGAAGGGAGGGCTCAAATGATGTCATCGGGACCCCATCTTCTCCTCCTGGCTCTCCTTCCCTCCATGCTGGATCCATACTCAGTGGCAAGAGGGCGGCCAGCACCTCCAGGCCTGCATTCTCCAGGTTCACATTGAGCAGGAAAAAAAATCGTGCCTCTTCCCAGTAGCTCTCACACAAGACGTGGGTTCCCTCTGATTAGGGTACCCGGGTGATGTGCCAGTCCTGGACATATCCAGCGCCCACTGTGGGTTTGTCATCTGGAAGCCATCAAACCTGCTCGTGCTCGTTTACATTTTCTGCCTGTATTGGGATGACAAACCCCAGGGTTAACCATCTTTTTGGTAGTGTGGTCCCCGGCAGAGGATGGTACACGGATAACCAGTGCGGGCACTGCCGAGTGCTACCACGTGCCGGGCGCCTCGTCTCATTCGATCTCCCCAACAAGTCTGTGAGGGGGATGTGATGGCTGTCTTATAAATGCGGAAAATAGAAGCTTAGAGCTGATAAAAAGCTGAGCTCACACAGCTGGGGGTGTTGTGCTGGGATCCGGCCTGGGTTTACCTCACTCAGCGTCCAGTGGAGACCCGGCCGGGCCGCACAGCCTCTCTTGCAATAAGTGGGTGTTTACCTCCCAAGCTGTAAAGCGTAACATGAAAACGCTGTGTAAACTGAAGCGCTTCCCCAAAATCAGTCCATTGAGCTCATTGATATATCCTAAATTTACCTCCTTCAAGGCCCCAAGGGGAGGGCAGGGGACAGCCTGGTCATTGCCCAGGAATCCTGCGTAAACAGATTAAGTAAGGGATGAGGGAGATAAGTTATTCCCTGAACTATTTTTCTTTATTTCTACAAACATGTTTTTGAAAGGACATCTCCAACTGTTTAGGATTTTACGAATAATACAAAACAGTTTCAGTAAGTATTTCTTCTGGGCAAACCAAGTGCTGGGAGGCCCTTACGAGGCAGGATTCACAGTGGACAGGCCAGGTTTCCAGGCTGCCGCGGGCTGTGCTGGTCCTCCTGTTGCTTGGAGCTGGCTCAGGCTCCTTGCCGGCCTCAGTTTCCCCGTTGGTTCAGTGCAGGGTTTGGATAAAAACGTTTCCCATCTTAAAGGTTTTCTTTCATCTGTAGAATAATTGTGGGCTGAGGGGGACCGGGGGAGACGGTAACCCAGGCTGTCCAGGGGTCACCCGGGAGTCTCAGGAAGAATAGATAATGTCTTCCACTGGCTGCAGAGCAACCCCCTTGTGGGCTGAGGAGGAGCTGGGGAATGGGGCCCTAGGGGTTTTCCTGCCTCTGGAAACATTTGGCTTTGGTTATTCCCCGGCCAAAAGCTGCCTGACTCCTGCAGCGCATTGCTTGGAGTCCCGGCCAAGCTCCAGTTTGGACGTGAGGAGCATAGGTCATTAGCAAGGGACTTAACGTCCCGTAAACCGGCTTCCTGGAGGGGCGCGCTCACCCCAGTGCAATCGAGCTGTTAGCCGGAGAGACTCCGCCTGCTTCTGGCCCGGGGCACACGGCGCTGCGGGAGGGAGTCCCAAGGAGCTGCAGAGCCAGGAGGGGGACGAGCCCTGGACTGGGAGTCAGGGCCAGAGCCCAGCCCAGGCTTTGTCGCTGACCAGGGCAAGTCACTCTGTCTCTCTGGGCCTCCTTTTCATTTTCAAGATGAAGGGTAGTGTGGACGTGCTTTGGGGCTTTCCAGCTCGGACAGAAAGCATCTGAGGAGGTTCAGTGAACAGACGCTGGAGCCGCCCTGCCTGAGCTCTGAGCCAGCCTTGCTGCTCGCCCTCCTGTGTCCTCAGGCAATTTATTGAAACTTTCTGTGCCACAGTCTTCTCATCTGTAAAATGGGATGGCTCACGGTACACACCGCACAGGGTTTGTGACGATTAAACGTCGTAAAGCACTTCAAATAGCTCCCGGCCTAGGGGAAGGGCCTTGGAGGCCTGCAGCAGGCCACAGCCTGGGCTCGGGAGGGTGGGAAGAGCAGGCCCTCCACTCCAGGGTCGTGGCCCGGCCCGCAAGGCTCCGCCCACACCAGGCTGCTGCTGGCAATGGGGAGACGCTGCCACCCAGCCTGTCTGTTGACGACACCACAGGGGAGGATGCATTTCACCTGGGACACCCTCTGGGCTCTCATGGCAAGGAGGGGAGGAGGGCAAGAGAAAGGAGGGAGAGAGGAGGGGTCAACTCTCGGTGCATCAGGGCCAAGATGCCCCGGACAGACAGGGCCGGGCAGACTGGGGTTCAAGTGCTGGCTGTGCCGCTTACTTGCTGTTGAACAAGACTCTGGCTTCGTCTGAGCTTCATGTTGCTGGGCGTAGCGTCCAGACCACGGACCTATGGAGCAGAATGAAATGACACAGTGAGAACGCCTGGCAGCGTCAGCCACTCCAGGGCTGCTGGACGAGTGAGTTGAATCTGAATCCAAGGAATGGAAGATGCGGGCTGTGACGGCACCAGGCCACGTGGAGTGGTGCTGGTGGGGTGTGTGCGCATGTGCATGTGCATGTGCGCATGCTTGTGCCTGCGCATGCGTGTGTACGGGTAAAGCTGTTACAGTGGAGGTGGGGGAAGAGGAGGAGGAAAGGGTGGCAGCTTCTTGAGGTTTGGGAAGCCTTTACCTAACGACCTGTCGAAGTCTCCTCACCCTCGACACCGCTGCCGTGGTCCAGGCCCGCAGCCTCCCACCAGGGCGTCTGCGTAGCCCCATAGCTGGTGGCCCTGCCTCCAGCCTCTCAGGCTGCTTTCATTCTCCTTCGCTTTGCGATCAGAGCCACCGTTCTGAAATGGAGACTTGATAGTGTCTCTACAGTGGCTCCCCGCCGTCCTCAGGACAAACAATCTCCTGGACAAGGGTGTCGTCTGATTGCCCCCTGCAGGTCCGCCATTCCCCCTTCTCCACCCGCCCTGGGCCCCAGGACCCTGATCTGTGTTGAGGGTGTCAGCGGGCCCACTTACGTTTCCTTTCCCAGTGGGGTTCAGCCAATGAAGCCCCAAGAGAAGGGCGAGGAGGAGGAGAACCGTCAGAGCCTTTCCTCCGGCTTCCCTCCTCCAGGTCCCCATGGAGCGCTGTGTCCCTCTGCCAAGTCCATTGCTCCTGCCGCTGTCTCCCACACGCCCTCGCTCGCCCCCTCAGGCTTCAGGGTGGTAATGGCCATTAGCCCAGGAGCTCCGCAGCGTCCATTATGACCTTCGCTCTTCCCTGCCCACACCCTGGGTGAGGTTCCCTTCTCGAATGGCTCAGGCGAGCGTGTGTCTCTCTCCTCCGAGACCCTGCCGGAGACAGATTACAGGCCTGTGCGCTCTGCCCCAGCTCGTCTCCCCACTTGCACCCTGTGTTCCCACTTCTCTCCATTGTTCACATGCACCGGCCTCTTTCTTACCCCGGAGCTTTCCCACATCTGGTGCTTCGGCCAGGGGTACTTTGTTACTCTGTACTTGCTTCCTCCAAGAAGCCTTCCCGTGATACCCCTGGCTCGGTCAGAGCCCCTCCTCCAGCCCCAGGGCCCCCTGTGCTTCCCCGTCACAGCAGGCATCGTATGATATTGTAATTGTCTGCTTTCTTGTCAATCTCTCCTGCCAGACGGTGAACCCCGGAAGGCAGGGCCAGACCTTGCCGGTGGAGAGCGAGAGATGCCATGGAGGTGAGGAGCACAGCCCCCGGAGCCGTCCTGCCGGTTCGCATCCCGGTTCACATCCCGGCTCTGCTCTGCTCTATCAGCCGCATACGCAGCCTGACACGGTGACGCAAGCTCTGTGCAAACGCTCTCCCCATCCGTGAACATCTGCCTGCAGGCTTCTTGCAAGGATTACATTAGCCAGGATATGTAGGTCGAAGTATTCTTAGAATTCTATTTTCTAAATTCCATATATTAAGTATTGACTAATAGTTTTATTTGTAAACTGATTTGCTATATGGAATTGGTGCCCAGTAGGGTTAGGTATTCTGGTGTGTTGGTGACACAAAGTGCGCGCTCAGTGAACAGGGAACGGAGGGGCTCCGCATCCCAGAGGATCGTTGCACAGTGCTGTCCTTCCCCGTTCTGTCCTCACAGCAGGCTTGGGAGGAAGAGGGGGTCGAAGTTCTGTCCCATGCCACAGCTGGGGACACCAAGCTTGGAGGGACCTGCCCAGGGCTCCAGGACTGGCGCAGGGCTGAGGGGCAGTGGACCCTGGACGCTGAGCCCTCGCTGGGCGAGAAGTCTGTGGGGTCCGCCCTCACAGTCTGCTCCAGGACAGGGGCAGCCACAGGACTGGGGGAGTCGGGGGCTTCAGAGGCTACCACTCGAGTCCCTTTCCTGAAAGTCTCTGAGTCACCTTTGGGGTTTTCCAGGCTAAGGAGGGTTAAAAGCTCCTGGAGGGTTAAAAAAAGTCCAGGGTGTCGCAAGTTCTGAAACCAGCTGCACATACAAGTCCTGCTGGCCCAGGCGGCCATCTGAAGAATGCGGGACCTAAAGGGGGAACCCCAGGAAGTGAGGCTCAGGAAAATGAGCCTTGAACGTTTCAGTGAACAGCAATAATAATCCTTTACATAAGGTTCGTAAGAACGTGGGACTTTCTCCAGTGCTTCTGCTGTGCAGACAGCCCTGTCGTACCACTTAGCACGCTGCCTTTTCACCTGTTGTGTCTGTGTCTTTTGTCTTTGTCAGTGGAGATTCTCATTCAGCTCCTGGACCCCAGAACCCAGCGGAGTGCCTGACAGCACAAAGGAGACCCATAGGTGCTTGTGGAATGCCCGGCTAAGTACATGAATGGATCTAGTCTTCCTGGTCCCCACACAATTCCATTTCACAGACAGGGAAACTGAAGTTCAGAGGGCTGAACGCCTTCAGCAAAGGTGACAGTTAATAAGGGCAAAGGCTGGGGTGTTGACACAGCTCCTCAGTGAGGCCTCCTGAGTTATGGAGAGCGGCAAGTGTTGAGATCAAACAGATCAGGGTTCGTATTCCCAATCTGCCAGCTACTGTGTAGCTGCCTACTGTGTGATTTTGTATAAGTTACTCAACCTCTCTGAACCTCAGGGGGCTGTGTTGGTGAAATGGGCACAGTAATACTAAACGTTTTGTTGAGATGTTGTGAGGACTAACATGCATGCAAAGCACACACAGCTTAGTGGCAGGGTTAGGAGAGATCCCGATTGTGGGACTCATGGTCGACCGGGGGGCATGAGGGAGTGGGAAGCGAGAACCAGCCTGGGGGTAGCCGGTTCTGCTGCTCATTGCCTGGGTGACCCCGGGCAGGTGCTCCAGGACATGGAACCCCAGTTTTCTCAACTGTGAAATAGGCAGAATTTTACCTTCCTCACAGGAACGGTGGAAGGAATAAAGAAGGTAATGGAGGGGCTGGCCCGGTGGCGTAGTGGTTAAGTTCGCACACTCCGCTTGGGCAGCCTGGGGTTCACAGGTTCGGATCCTGGGTGTGGACCTACACACTGCTCATCAAGCCATGCTGAGGTGGCAGCCCACATAGAAGAACTAGAAGGACCTACAACTAGAATATACAACTATATACTGGGGGACTTTGGGGAGAAGAAGAAAAAAAACTCAGAAGATTGGCACAGATGTTAGCTCAGGGACAATCTTCCTCATCAAAAAGAAAAATAAAGATAATAGAGAGGAAGTCATCCAGGACAGAGCTTGGCACAAGTTCCCTTCCCTCCTGCTTCCTCTCCCTTCCTGAAGTGAACAGGGGCTGTGGAATCAGACAATCCTGGGTTCAAATCCTGTGTGAACTTGGGGAAAGTATTCACTTTCCTGGGTCTTGGTTTTTCTTATTCATGAAATGGCAACAGGAATAACCATCCTGAGGGGTCTTTGAGGAAATGAGAGATGACAGATGTAACCTGGGAGGCGAAGCCCTTCTAGACAAAGCTGCTCTTCTTCCTTCCACCCTCCCCCGGGACTCCCTCACAGCCTCACAGGCCCCCAGCCGAGACGGCGGGAGAGCGTGTGTCTGTCCATCTCTGTTCCTCCGCCAGGCGTGGAGCAGTGCAGCCAGTTCTCGGGCAGGCACGGTTTCAGCCAGCAGAGCTGATGGCTCTGGGGACAGCCGTGCTCCCTCCCAGCCCTCAGGCCACTTCAGGACACGCATCCCTTGAGGGGTGTCAAACACAAGGAGAGCCACTGCAGCGCTTCCAAGGGGGCTGTTGGAGAGCGAGCCGTAAATCACCCTGAGGGGACAGCCCCTTGGCACCCCTTCCTGGTCAGGAGCAAACATTACGTTATTCAGAGAGACACTTAGGTTTCAAACCACTTCATATTTAATCAGCAATCATGCTCCCTTCCAAAAGCCATTCCAGGAAAAACATCAGTTGAGTTTTTGACAAGAAACAAAGCTTTCTGAACACTTGCGCACACAGCCCAAGCCTCCGGGGACAGACTCGGGGCCTGTTTTGAGCCAGAGGTGGCGCCAACCTAGGACACTGTGGCCGAGACATGCACATCTGTCTAGTGTTTCAGTTGTCCTGAGGAGCGGTGGTGGAAAGTTCAGGAACAGAGGGGCGTATGTGGGCTGTGGAGGTGGCCAGACCTGCCTTCAGATCCCACCTCTTCCCCGCACTGACGATGTGTCCTTCAGCAAGATGCGTGACCTCTCGGAGCCTCGTGTTTGTAAATGGAAACTAGGAGCAATGATGCCTACCTGGAAGGATGTGCTGAGGTTTCTATCAAATACGCCAATGGATTAGGTTGAACCATATAAAGTTGTCACTTCTGAAGGTTAAAAATGGTTGAATATTGACGATTTCATATGCTTCAAGCTACTATATAAAGTGCATGGCACATTTCAATAGTCGCCACATTGGCCTAAACATTTACACAGTGAGTCTCAAAACTTAGGAAGCATTGGAAAGGGGGGGCGTTGAGGAGTGTGCGAAAAATATCCGATTTAGAAGATCTGCGTGGGGCCTGGAAATCTGCATTTGGACAGACTTGCAGCCCCCACTCCAGGTGATTTTGATGAGGCGATGCTTCCTGCTCAAGTGAGCTGGGTTTTGAACAAGAAAAACCTGGCGAGGAGGGTGTGGCTAGGATAGTAAATGGCAATTCCCTCTCCCAACCCCTTATCTTGTTTGTTTGGTCCAGATAGGTAGCAGGATTAGCTTGGGGTGTGTGTATGTGTGTGTGTGTGTAAGACAGAGAGAGAGAGAGAGTGAGTAAGGGAGAAAGGCAATTTGAGAATCCCTTCTGATCACATTAAAAACCCTAACCTTGATATTTGGAGCCTCTTGTCCTGTTTGAATTACCTCTATCCTAAATCTTTGCACTGTTCTGAGGTGGGGGGTTGGTCAACATGTTTTACCCCCAGTAGCTGTCCCTAATATCTTAATATTCAGGAGACACTTTCAGGTATTTTCAAAATGTCCTTAAAAGTTGGAGCTAGAGGAATTAGCCAGTGGAGAAAGGTGAATATGAGGCTTGGGAGCGTGTTGTGAGCTCTCCTGATCCCGCCTCCTCCCATATGAGGTGAGGAAGCCCCGCCCCAGCAGGAGGCTTCAGCTAGGTGTGTGTGCCTCTTAGTCCAGAGCCCCCTGCCCTTCCTATACCGTGAACTCTCTTCAGGATAAGTGGTAGAAAATTCCAGAAGACTTTAACTTCATGGTTTGAATTTGAACTTTACTGGGGAGATATTAGGGATCGTTGAAGCTCTGTGAGCTGAGAGTCATGTGACAAAGCTGCTTTTAGGTAATGAATGACTAAGGTAAATGTGGGGCTTGATGATGGATTGAAAACTAGAGGCCATTTTATTTTGGCTATTCCCGGAATTCATGTCTAGAGGAACAGTCCACTTCTGAACAGGGGCAGGGAGGGGCTGGGAAGCCCTGATGGCAGAGCGGTCATCCCCTTGCCAGCTCCCCACCTGGTGGCTGCTGTGTAATTTGAGCCTGGTTCTGATTTAATTTATGTGGGCCATCAACTGCACCCGCAGCGCCTACCTCAATGTCTGCTTGCTGCCATGCTGGCTGGCGATTACACTGTTCCGCTCTTTGAAGAAGAAGGCAATGCCTTCAGATGCCAAATTCAAATTGCTGCCATTCAAAATTAAGGTGGCAACCATTCTGCCAGTCACCCCTCAGGAATAATGTCGCAGTTGTTCTTCATGCCAGGAGCTTTCCAGATATTATCTCTAATTCTCCCAGCAACGCTGCAAAATGGGTGTTATTATTTGTACTTAGAGAAAAGGAACCTGAAGCTCTGAGGTTCCTTTAAATAACATGCCAAGGACACACGGTTTACTAAGTGAAAGAAGCTGAAAATGAACATAGCCTGCTCTGGGTGTGGAACCTACTGCTTTGTTCTCAAGCACCTTTGACAGATGACCCATTTTTCCAGATGAGGAAACTGAGACTTGTAAGAGCTGTGTGAATTGCCCAAGGTCATGCAGCTACTACATGAGCTAAGTCACAGCAACCTTTACAGCGTTCACTGTGGCTCAGGCAGTGGGCTAAGGTCTGACATACACCATCTCATTTAATCTACGTAACAGCTTGCCTTGTGTCACAAATAAATGCCACAAATAACTGGTATTTATGATCAGGTCTACCTGCCTTCAGAGCTTTCAACTGCCCGATTCTGCTTTGAGGAGACTGATAGGGGATTGCTATAAACCCCAAGTCTTCAATGGAAGAAAGGTAATGTTGGCTAAGAAGACACCTGATCAGAATTTATGGGGTGAAGCTGCTACAAGCCACTTCTTCCTCTGAATGCAGTTCTTGTCCCTCCCTAAGTGATGGATGGAAGTCTGAGCACTGAGGATCAGGAATGTCTGGCCTCATGTACTGGGCATTTCAGTGAAGGGCACCAGGCAGTTGCTGCAATCAAGGAAGAGATAAAATCCTAATGACACGCGCATGGTTGAGATCAGAGGGATGAATGCAGGCTGCCTCTCTGGGATCTTTCTTTCCCAAGGAATTTGATGGAAGATGTGTCAGGCCTAGCTCACTGCATTCCAGCGCAAAGGGTCAGCTTTCCAAAACCTCTGAGTGTCCCACAGTCGGAGGTGAAGGGGCTGGGGAAGGGTCCGCGTAGTCTCTGACCCGGTCCTGGAGACAAGGTGCTGTCTGCTCTGTATGTAGACATTCCTGGGAGATGAAACACAGATCCACGGGCAGCATCCTAACTCCTCCACACTCCAGGCGTGCACTGGTCGTCCTGGCCAGCTCTGCCTTTAAACGACACTGTAAAACACAGTGACTGCTGTGAGGGGAGCTGGAGGCCGGAGGCAGGAGTTGTATCAGAAGCACAGTTTGTTTTCTCCATGCAACCCCAGGAGAGTCATCATGTCGTTGTGTTGGGATGATAATCATACAATTAATGGACTTTGGTGGAAATTTTTGGAGTTATATTGTGTGCTTGCATATCAACAATCTCTTTTCTCTCTCCCAACAGCCCGGTGAGGAGTACGTTGTTATTATCCCTATTTTTACAAGCAAGGTGACGGAGGCCCAGAATGGGTAAATCATTTGTCCTTACGCCTCACCTGCTAAGTCATGGAGCAAGGTCTTGTGTCCAGGACTCCTAACTCTGCCTCACATTTTTCCTATAAGGTATCTTAGAGATCACTTGGTTTCACCTCTGGCTGCCTCCACACATATTGGACAGACGGATATCCCAACTCTGCTGAACATCCAACATGGCCCATTTCAGGGCTGGACAGCCATAATCTAGGGCTAAAAAATCTAGTGACCAGTTTTGGAGCCCTTGCTATACACCAAATTGTATTCTAAATGCACATTACTTCTCATCCTCCGACCAAACTTACATGGTTTATAATTTGTGGGAATTGAGTTTCATAGAACACAAGTGACTTGCCCAAGGCCACACAACTGGAGGGCAATGGAGCAGGGATTCACACTCAAGTCTGTCTTGTATCACACCCACGACGCCACACTTTCTCCTTATGCTGAGCAAAATCATCTCTAATGTCTGTATGGATGTCTTAGTTCTGCCCTCTGTGGCTGCACAGGACAAGCTTGCTTGCTTTTTCACCAATCGGCCGACCTGGCAGATGCTGGAAGACGTCTTTGCTTTCTAAGTCTTCTCTCTGCAGGTGCAGAATTCCTGGTTCCTCCAACTCTTCCTGATGGGACCTGGTATCAGATGGTCCACGCTCCTGTCCTTCACCTGTAACGTGAAGCACAGAGTAGTAGAAAGAGCGTGGGCTTTGAGGTCCAAAGAAGTGGGGTCTGCTTCAGTTCTGGGGTTACAAACTATGTTTCAGTACTTGGCTTCTGGAATCCTCATCTATTCCGTGTGAATGCTACCTAATTCTCAGTGTTGTTTTAAGAATACAGCATGTGAAATTAAGGAAGTGATACTTCCTTAGAAAAAAGTAGATAAAATATATGGATGTCCAAGGTAGCATTATTTATAAGAACCCAACAAATAAAAGAAAAGCCATCCACAGTAAAACAGAAAACAGAACCAATTTAAACATCCACCACAGGAGAATGGGTAAGGAACAGTGGTACATCAGTTTAATGGGATATTAGACATATATTGATGTTTCTCTTGAAAAAAAAAATGCCTATGATAAAGTGCTAATTAAAACGAGTAAGATATGTCAATTATACCTCAACAAAGCTGAAAAAAACCACAAGCAAGATATGAAACTTTATCTTTAGTATGATCTCACCTCCACAAGAAGTAAGCCTGGAATAAGATACATCCCAACACTGATAACAATTTATCTCAACAACTTTCTTAAGATGATGGGCTTACAGATTGTGTGTGTGTGTGCATGTGTATATTCTTTACATTTTTCTATTTATATTTTTCTATTTTCCAAATTTTCTACTGTGAACATGGGTCATTTTGAAAATCAACACAAAATATGGGGCTCAGAATGGAGCACGAAGAGCTCCCCCCAAATACGGCCTCACTGGCTTAAAGATCAATTAACACCTTTTCAAAATCCATTTTTTGCCCCCTGCTATGCCAAAGTGCCATTTCAGCATCTCTCCTCTGCTCACTCATCTCTTTTGGCATCACGATCTTGATTTGACTGGGTTCAAAGAGGAAGCAAATACAATAGACTAAAGCCAGTCTTTAGGAACTGCCTGGGCTCACGTTGCAAAAAGGATGTGCTGATATAGTCTTTAAAAAAAACCATGAAAAACCAACAACCTCTTTAGCATCTCACTGAGCAAGCAGCACGGTGGGAAAGTTACCTCAAAGGTTGTGTTCTGGCCTTGTCACCTGCTCCTGGAAGGTTAGCTGTCCTGGGCACCCCAGGGCAGGTCAGGGCAGGGCAGGTGCCAGACGAATGAATCTGGCCTAAGATACCAGTGGGTGACCTGGGGACAATTGAGTCTTATCAGGACTGCCCCCTAAGTTATATCTTCTGTGCCTGATAATGTAACTGATTGCCTCTAGGAAAAATGCTGTCTCCCACATGCTGGGGAGGGCAGTAGGGGAGACGTAAGGAAAGGAACGTTTTCTGGAGTTGCTTCAACTGCAGAAGAATGTTCAGAGCAGCAGCAGGAAGCTGAGCCCTTGGGGAACATTAGCGTGGCTGGTTCTGAAAATGGTAGAACCTTAGCCTCCTTGCTGTCCTGCTCTTGGAGCGGCCGGTGTTGGGGACTTCATTTTTCTCAACTTATACAATGGCGCTATGTGAGAAGGAAAGGAATGTATATATTATGAGGTGCATCCCCTTCGTGGTTACTGAGAAGGCACCAAGGTCTTGCTGAGGTCATCCAGGCAGCCAGGCAGGATTAGAACTTAAGGCACCTCCCGACTCCTGTTCGTCCATTATAGGACATGAGAGAGAACCGCTCATCATCTACCCCATAGTCTCTCCCAATGATGCCAGTGCCACCTACCATCTAGCCAGTGTCTGCTGTGTGCCAGGCATCATGCAGAAATTTAGAAACATTATTCCATCTGTTATGGGCTGAACTGTGTTCCCCTCAAATTCATACGTTGAAGTCCTAACCCCTAGTACCTAAGAATGTGACTGTGTTTGGAGATGGGGCCTTTAAAGACAGAATTAGATTAAAATCAGGTCATTAGAGTGGGCCCAACCCTGCTGACGCCTTGATCTTGGACCTCCAGCCCCCAGAGCTGTGAGAAAACACATTTCTGCTGCCTAAGCCGCCTAGAATGTGGTACTTTGTTATGGCGGCTGGGCTGACTCATACACCATCCCAACCGTAGCCCTGCCAGAAGGGAGAATTGGTCCCAGGTGACAAATGGGGAAATTCAGGCTCAGAGTGGTGAAATAACAAGTCCAAGGTCACAGTTAACAAGAAGACTTGAGTAGAACTCAGTCTCGTTGAAACCTAGGGCTTGACGATTGCTCTTAGAAGAGGTGGACTATCTACGCGAAAGAGCATTGCCAACTGTAAATGCTGAATGAACACACCAGAAGGCATCACTCATTATTTTTGCTATGGTAAGTGGCAGTCCCTTTATGGGAAATGCCAGGTCAAACCTGGTCCTCCAGAGAGGCACATCCTGGTGATGCCTTGCTCTCCAATCCCAGGGGTCCATCTCTGGGCTAGAGAAGGGTCTCCCCAATCCATTTCACAGTTACAGGGCATCCTGAGGCAGTGGCTGGAGCCAGGGCCCTGGGGCTCCATTTCTCTCCATCTGCCAGGGGCCTCAGGGTGACCTTGGGCAAAGACAAAGTCTCTGTGGGTAGTTGAGTCTGATCGTCACACATTGATTGCTCTGCTGACTTCTGCTACCACGTCCTCTGTGGGCCTTTTAGTGCAAAGGCATTTATATTTTCCTGCAGGCAACCCAATCCTCTTGCCAATCAAAGCAAACTTTTAGTCTCTCCACCTTCTGCCTTTTGCCTCCTCCGTGCTGGCTCATCCCTTCAATCTTGGCTCCACTGCCACTTTCTCAGCCTGGACCAGCTTCCCGCTTAGAGGCCAGGTTCACTCCGTGACGGACACGTAGTTCCCCATGTATGCCCCCCGAGCCTTGACCTCCTCTGGGACGTGGTGGGCTCTCAGCAGGTGTTGATGCACAAATTAATGCACTTGTTTACTGTCCTGCCCCGTGCTCTGTCTTCACAGCACTTACCATAATTTCTAATTAAGCAAATGCTTACTGTTTGTCCCCTGTCCCGGCCACTAGACTGTCACTTGGGACTTGGCTTGCTGACACTCCACTCTCAGCTCCCAGCCGTGCCCGGGACAGAGGAGGCACTGTGAGAGTGTTAGCTGAAGAAAATTAAACGAAGGTGATCGAGAGGTCAGGGAGGTTTTGATTCACACCAAAGACATGGTTCCCAAGTGAATTTCCAGGCCTTAGGAGAGCTCGCTCTCCACCATTCACAGCTTTATTCATTCAACAAACGTTTATCCATCAGCCTCCTCCTGTGCTGGGCAACGCATTCACAAGATCCTTAAGAAATTGTCTCAGCCTGCATGTGGTGGTCACAGTCCAGTGGGGGAGGCGGTGACACTGGTAGTGATAGTCTGGTGCGGTCCGTGCTGTAAGTAGAGGCTGGAAGCGGGCTCTGGGTGAGCACTCAGGGTGCCGCGGGTCCAGGGCTTCCAGCCAGGGGGGTGGTGTGGAGGGCAGAGAGGAGGCTGCTTTTGAGCGAAACACTGAAGCTGACTCCATGCACTTACGAGGAAAGGAGGGAGAGGCAGAGGAAAGGCCTGAGCTGCGGCCTAGAGTGGAGGAGGACACGGCTGGCCGGCCGGGGAGGAGCCTGAGGCTGCAGTCAGGGGCTCTGTGCGGGGGGAGGGGAGGGATGGGGAGGGGAGGTGGGATGGTCGGGGGCCCTCCAAGGGCCTGGCCTGCATGCTCTCCGGAGACCTTTGTGAAAGGAGCAGGAGAGCAGGTTGTCATTCTCATCCAGCTCTGTCCCCAGCTGTCTTTGATCCCAGCACGGCCATTGTTCCCCAGCACCGGCCTCTCCGCTTCTCAGGGGAAAATGTGGTCTTTGTTCTCCTAAGACTTTTTATCCCAGTGCTGCTCTGGTGGGGACGAGCCGGGGAGGGCTCCGTGCGAGGGTCCAGTCCCCAGCAGCTGAGGGACAAGGGCCGCCCCTGTCCCCTTCCTTGGCCTTGCGTGGGTGGCACAAAGCTCTCAGAATCCTCTCTCTCGCTTAGTACAAATCCCGCTGTGTTGGGGGTGGAGAGGGAATTCTGGGCAAACAGTTTCAGCTTCTTTAGTTTTAAAAATTGCCTTTGTTAACGTTTTCGGCCTGATCTTAATATCAATCAAATGCAGGGAGGCCTGGGGAAAACCTGGGTTTGCATCTTAGCTCCACCACTGTGGGCTGTGTCAGCCTGGATATGACATTGGCCCCTTAGTCTCAGTTCCCCACTGTAGAATCAGGAAAATGATGATATTTACCCCACTGCGTTGCACGAGGTTTCATCCATTCACTGAATATACGTCTGTTAAGCACCTGCTGTGTGGCAGACACTGTGGCAGGTGCTAAAGGAACACCGGAGAATGAGGTAGACTTGACTGTGCCCTCGGGGAGCTCACCCAGCAGGAAGGACAGTCATCACACACCCGTAAGTCCTGCAAGAAGAAACGCAGGTTGCTGAGGGAGTGGGTGACCGGATTCACTGAGTCCTGTGGGGTCAGGTGAGGCGCCTGCAGAAGGGCGATGCTCACGCTGGGATTGGACGTGGGAGGTGGTCTGCAAACCTTAGTCCCTGCCCCATCCGGCCTGGATCAGGTCTGTCCCAACTCTGGCTGGGTTTGAGCAGGTTTAAGAAAGTCCCACTGCCTTCCAGGGATCTTACTCAGCTGAAAAGACGTGGAGGCTGGGAACTGCTTCCCGGGGCTGCCAATTGATGAAGACACTTACCAGGGAAGGAGGACGGGGCAGCTATGGCATTTTCTGTGTGCCTTAATGAGAGGTGCTGGGCTATGCTGCTCGGGGCTGAGCTCTTGGCCCAGCTCACCAGGCTGGAGGGGAAAGGGGAGAAGCTGCAGACCTCGCGCTTGGTAAGGGGAAAACAAAGGCGTCTGTAACTTGATCGAGGTGGTGAGAGGAGGCCGCCAGAGCTATGAGGATGAATAGCTTTTCAGAGGAGTGTCAGGGGGAGGAGGCAGCCGTGTCCCCTCCAGTGAGGCAATGTACAGAGCAGAGCTGACTCTGGGAGTGGCCTCAAACCTGGCAGACACCCTTGCGCTGCAGGGCTCACCTGCGTGGAGCAACTTCCCTAGGCCAGGGGCATTTACAGAGGGCACAAGTTAGTCCTGGCAGCAAGCAGATTGGGTGGGGAACACTCTACTCCATTTTACATATGAGAAAGCTGAGGCTCAGAGAAGCAAAGTCACTTGCCTGAGGCCACACAGCCAGTAAGTGGTGAAGGTGGGATTTATGTCCAGTTCTGTATGTCTTTAAATCCATATTTCTTCCACTAGTTTATGATGACAGACAATATTTCCTTCTGAATTGTCAACATAGAATAATGATAATAAAAATCCCTTTTACGTAGTATGTTTTACAGGGCACTCTTGCAAATGCCATTTCATAGGGTCTTCTTAGTGCCTCCCCTGGGAGGGGAATGTTACTATCGTATTCGAGATGAGGAAGTAGAGGCTCAGCTAGGTGAGTGGATCCCCTAACGCCACACAGCAAGGCAGTCAGGGAGCTGGGGTAGATGCCACATTCCATGCACTTTCTGCCATTGTCTTGAGACCCAGGTGGGCCCTTCAGGGGTCCGCTGATATCCTCACCGTGTCCTGATCCTCAAAATGCAAAGCCCAAGCACAGACAGTTTGTTTTTCTAACAAGCTCAGAGCCGTCACTTTGTTTCTAACTCTTGATAAAGCCAGCAGCCAAAATCCCCTTTCCTGGGGCCCCCTTCTTCTGAGAAAGGGATGGTTGGCCATGCGCACTTTCCACTGGGGCTCCCACAAAGAATGTTGCGTATAATATGAAACATGTGTCACTGATGCTTGCTGGCGTGCCCCACCCCACAGCCTTCCCTGCACAGCTGGGAGCTCCATCTGCGGGAGCTTGGTGCAGGGGGATGCAGCCACGCACCTAAGAGAGGTGCCCTGGAACTGCCCCCGCCTCAGACGAAGCCGGATACGGAGCTCCCTCAGCAATCGTCTCACTTCCCCAGTGGAGTCCTTGCCCCACCATGTTTCCATTCTTGGCAACGAGCGGTGGAGCTGGGACTCAAACTCGGATGTGTCTGAGTTCAAGCCGGAAACATACATGGCAGGTGCTCAATACGTATCTGTGGGATAAATCAGAGAAGGAATAGGGGTGAAGCGTTCTTCCTTCCATCTCTATGTAATAAGTGCATTATCATGTTTGCTGGGAGAAAGAATAAGTCCACTGCGATGGGGCCTTCATGTCGGCGTGTTTCTGGAGAACTAGGAAGCTAATGGAAGAATATCACTATTTAGTCTTTTCCCTTCTTTTGTCAATGGCGCCATGGAGTGGATTCTGACTTGTAGCACCGCTGTGGACAGCAGAGCGAACCCCTGCCCGGTCATTCCGCACCATCCTCCTACCTCCCCGCGCTGTACCAGACAGTGCTCCGCTGCTGTTCATGGGGTTTTCACGGCCAGCTTCGTAAGAAGTGGGTGGCCAGGTCCTTCGTCCTAGTCTGTCTAGTCTGGAAGCTCTGTTGAAACCTGTGCGCCACGGATGACTCTGCTAGTATTTGAAATGCTGGTGGCAGAGCTGTCAGCATCAAAGCAACACGCAGCTGCTGCAGTGTGACAACCGACAGACGTTGGTGTGGTTCCCTGACCAGGAAACAAACCCCGTTGGTGGTGGTGGTGGTGAGATCACCGGGGCTGGCTTTCCCTCCTTGTAAGGTAGAATGGTCTGGCGCGCGGGTTCTTGAGCTTGGGAGTGCATTCAAGTCCCCTGGAGGCTTGTTAAAGCTGGGGTGCCGGCCCCACTCCCAGTGCTTCTGATTGACTGGGTCAGGGATGAGGCCAGGGAATTTGCGTGTTTAACAAGTTCCCAACTGATATGGCACTGCTGGTTCAGGGCCACACTTTGAGAACCTCTGGTCTGCAGGAAGAAGGATGGAAAGGTGAGTGAGGGTTTGTGAGAAGCGGGGGTCGGGGTGGGGGGTAGGAAATGAGACTATACTGTGCTCAGGGTCATCTTTCTGAAACTCGAACTTGGACACATGACAAACGTGCTCGAAGGCCTCCACGGCTCCCCACTGCCTGCAGGATCAGGGCTGCATCGCCTGGCAGGCAAGGCCCTTCCCCGTTGGGCTCTGCCTTCATCTCAGCCTCACGGCCTCCACCCCCAACTTGGACTCCACACCCAGTGACCCTGAACTCCTCACCTGCCCTGGAGGCAGTGACCCTTTTGCTCCCTCCCATCTTTGCACATGCTGCTTCTTCCACCTTGGCCAGCCCAGTCCTCTTTCCTAAATCTGGCAAACTCCTCCTTAGCTGAAAGGACCCATCAACTGCCACCTCCTCTGAGAAGCCTTTCCTGACTCTCACAGATGAAGTTTTGGCTCCTTCTCTGTACTTCTAGAGGGTTGTATCTCTACACAGGGCTTCATCCCCCTACACTGCAGTGGTCTTTTTCCTCCTCCAGCCTGGGATCTTCTTGAGAGCATGGTCCGTCTTATTCATCATTCTATCCTGGGACCTAGCCCAGTGCCTGACACATAGTAGGCACTGGATAAATGCTTGTGAACTGACTGGATTGATAACATTCGCTGTGCATCTGTTATGAGTTCAGTGCAATCATTGGAAGGTAGGGGAATTCATGAGAGGTCATGCATGCACCTAGCTGGGTAGACACTATGCTCAGTGCTGGAGCTACGACTCTGATGAATAGGAGAGACAAGCCCTGGCTCTCATACAATTTACTGTCAGAGGCAGAGAAAGGCATAAACTTGTTAATTTCAGCACTGAGATGAGGAGTAATGGGGGAAACAGGTGCAAAAGGGACTGATAGTAGAGGTACCTAATTTGAGTCAGGTTGGAGCTGAGGAGCAAAGGAAGGCTTCCAAAAGAGGAGACATCTAACCTGAAGCCCGAAGGACAAAGGCAGGGGAGGCAAGCCAGGGCATGGCACATTTAGGGAACTGAAATGGTCGTGGCAGAGCACAGAGACGAAGTGGCTTCACTAGAGCATGAAGGTGATGCTAGACTTGGAATGAGCAGAGGTGGGAGCAGAGGGAGGGCCCTCTGAAAGTGATGATATGGGGGAAGTGGGAGACCAGGCGGTCCTTGTCTGAGTGAGGTGAGGATGCGGCAGAATGGAAAAAGACAGAAGAAAGAGAGTAACTGTCTCATGGTGCAGTCCAGTCTGAAGACCTCTTGAGGGCGTGAGATCAGTGTGGACGAGTGCCATCAGGAGGGGCTTCTGGAGATGCGGTTGGTAAGGATGGGGAGAATTTGGAAGGTAAAAGGAAGAAGAGAGAGCTTTGGGTGAAGGGGAGCCTGAAGGACAGGCCAGAGGCAGCGCTGAGCCAACAGCGTGGAGATGAGGGGGCCAGCCTGGCAGAGGCACCAAGACAGAAGTAACGCCCCTCGTCAGGGGCTTGATGTAGTTTGCACCTAAAACCCCCCTGCAAGCCTATGCACACAGCACAGACAGCCCTGGCAGGGCAGAGATCGCTCTCCCATTTTCCAGAGGAGGAAACCAGCACATGGGAATTGCAGGAGGAAGGTCACAGGGCCACAGGTTTGGCATTTGATCTGTTGGAGAGGTTGACCTTTCCCTTGCTTTAAAAGCTCTTTGCATCTCTTTTACCAGGGGTGAGCAATGCAGTCTACTGCTTGGCAGGCGTCGTGGTTTCTCTCTCACCTGAGTTTTTCCTGTTCCAGTAAGCACTTGGAAACAACACAGAAACCACTCTTGCCCTCCTTAAGCTGTTGCCTGTGGCTGTCTCCTCTTTCTGGTTTCCCCGAAACCTATTAGGCTCACCCCGTAGCCATGGGGAAAGGGAGCAGGGAGGAAGCACGGACTGAAAGATGACTGAGTGTCAGGACCATGCTTGGCGCGTTCACATCTCCCTTCGTCCATACCACCAACGGCTGGGGGTGTTCGTAGATAAAGACACTGAAGTTCGTGTGATACGAAGGTCAAGTTCAAGACGAAGCTCCGTGCCTGAGCTCACACTGTGAGGTGGTGGAGCTGAGATCTAATTTCAGGTTTATTTGAATTCAAACAAGTAGAATAAACAATACCAGCCAGCAGACAAAGCTCTGAGAGCAGAGCCTCCCCTGAGGGCGAGTGTGCAGTGGGAAAATGCTTCCGGAACATGACAGACTTTTTCACGGGTTCATACCTGTTCACATGCTGGTCTCCTTCCTGTCCTCCTCCTCCTCCTCTATCCACCAGCTCCTGTTCATACTTTAAGCATCCTGATGATGCTTTTGAGGACCGCTGCCTGCATTAGGTGCCTTTCTTCCAACCTCCCATTTCTTTGTACTTATCCTTAACGTAAGATTTAGCACAATCTATTGTAATGGATGTTTTCCTGGGCTTTTATCAATCTACTATAAACTCCCCAAAGCAGGGTTTTTGTGAATCTCTGAATCCTCGATGTATAGCACAACACTTGGCTTATAGAAGCCGTGCAGTAGATTCTCGTGGAATAAATGCACGGACACGTGGAAGAACGAATCTATCCTCAGATTCATTTCACCACAGTGGACCTGGTAGACTCTCCGTCCGTGTCAGACCTGAGGAAATGTAGAGGGATGAAGCGATGCGTTCAAAATCTCATAGGGAGCCAGATGAAAGCCAGCCCAAACCCAGTGAACAAAGCAACCCCCACCGCACCCGATGTCCCCTGTCCTCCGACACTTGGCAGTGACCCACCGCCCGGACCCTTTATCCAGAACTCGTGTTACTCTGCTGACCAGCCCTGGAGCTGTAGCCGAGATTGCTAGCTGCCTGCCCAGGATCCCTTCTCTTCATCGTGCTTATTCATTTAAATGGACTGGGAGTTGCCGTATGCCCCGTCTAAAAAGGACATCTCCCAGCCTCCTTAGCAGCAAGTTGTGGCCCTGTGACCCAGTTCTGTCCAATGAGACATAAGAAGTTTTGGGGTGGGATGTGGAGGAAAAGCAGGAGGGTATGGCAGATAAAGGTCTTTTTTCTTTCACTTTTCTCTATTCCTTGTAGAATGTGACATAATGATCGTAACAGAGTTGCAGATGCAATCTTGGACCAGGAAATAACCTTGAGGGTGCACATGTGCTGAGGGTGGAGCAGCAGAAAGACGGAAGGAGCTTGAGTTTCTGAGGACCCTGGAGCCCTAGGCTTGTTACATGAGGAAAAAATAGACTTCTGTTTCGTTCCAGTCACTCTTACCAGTTTCTGTTTATTTATCGGAAGATGCAGGAAGGAAAGTAAGTGGTCAGCGGGGCCTGCCGAACTAGCCTGTTTTTAGAAATAGAATCCAGAAAGCTGCCGGAGGTGCGGCCTGGCCGAATGGGCGTCCTCAGGCGAGAGAACCGTTCACGGCTGTGGGGTCCTGGTTCACTCGCCAGCCTCACCTCCCAGCTGGTCCTATCCAGCAGCAACGGGGCTGGCTTGGAGGCTGGGAAGGGGCTCTCAGTTCCCCCTGTGGAGGTCCGTGACCTTGGGCGGGTCTCAGCATTGGACCTTGGGGTGTGAAGGGACTTCAGAGATCCCGAGTCTGTATCAGGCCCTGAGGGGTGCCTGCTCAGTGGCCATTCCCACGTTGGTTCTTGACATCACAACGCTGATTCCGTTGCTCGTCATGGTAATTCCTTTCCCTTTCTCCCGACTTCTTTAGGTAAGGGGCACGTGACCACCCTTCTGCCCCGCCCCCGTCATGACACACCAAGGGCACATCTGGGAAAGTTCTCCTTATTCTTTTCTTAAGAAGAGAATAAACACTTCCTCTTGCCTTTGGGCGTTTTTGAGAGGGGGTAAAGTTTGCAGCTGCAGGATCCATCTTGACACCACTAAAGAAACACATAGAAACTGGCTTGTGGCCCTGATATCTTTGAGACCCCTTAGTACCCACCCTGGGACCTTGGCACCTGGACTTCTTGCTGTGTGAGAAAACAGCATTATTGATTATCACTTTTTTTTTCTTCCCTCCAAAGGCATCCTAACTTAAATAGAATCTGACCTCTTTACTTGACAAGTGAGGACAATGAGGCTCAGAGAGGGAATGTAACTTGCCCAACGTCACACAGTAGGGACAACAGTAGCAGCCTAGAATCCGATTCTCCTATTTTCCTCTCTAATAATGGAAAAAACTTTTTCTCCTGCATAACACATGGAGTTACCTCAAGAGTAAAGTGAGAAGCCAGCTCTGATGGCCTACTGGTTAAATTTTGTTGTGCTCTGCTTTGCTGGCCTGGGTTGATTTCCTGGGTGTGGAACCACACCGCTGGTCTATTAGTAGCCGTGTTGTGGTGGCAGCTCATATGGAAGAGCGGCAAGAACTTACAATTATGTACAGTTAGGTACCAGGGCTTTGTGGCAGGGGAAAAAGAAGAAAAAGGAGGAAGATTGGCAACAGATGTTACCTTAGGGCGAATCTTCCTCTGCAAAAAAATAAATAAATAAATAAATAAAGTGAGAGTTTCTGTGAGTTTGGGATACATGGAGACCATCTCAATGGTTCTTTTCTTTCTTTCTAGATGGGGAGTCACAGACGTGGGATCAAGTCCAATTCTACTCTAATGGGCATAATCCCTCATGACGCAAAGAATAACCATTCCTCAAATTTGCAGACCACTTTGTCATTTACGTAGCAGGTCAACTTTTGCTAAGATTTCCCACACCCACAATTTCATTAGATTCTCACAACACTGTGAGCTGGGCCAGGCAGGGATTACTGTTCCCATTTTACAGATGAGGACCCTGAGGGTCAGAGAGGCTAACTGATCCACCTGAGGGAAACCCAGCCCCTGAGCCTGAGATAGGGGGCTGCAGCACAGGCCCACAGCAGGGAGCTCCAGTGTCAGGGCTCCTTGCGGTTATAACACCCTGCTTCCGGCTGTGGTCTAGGGTAAGACCCACAAGGACTCTGCGAGGTAGGCCCAGTGAGTATTGATCCCCATTTTACAGACAAAGAAGTGGAGGCTTGGAGAGGTGGACGATGTGCTTAAGGTCACAGAGTCAGATCGTTTTGATGACAAGTTGTCATCTTTCCATGACTCCACGGCATTTTCCATCATTCCCAGTATGACTATCTGACTTTGTGGTGAGTAGGGCAGACACAGCCACCATGTGTAAGTACCATGTCACAGGGGCGGAGAGAAGCTGAAAGACTTGGCTGAGATGGCTGTGCCTGTAGTGAAAATACAAACGTGGGCTTCCTGACCCCCTGTCCGTTGCTCTTGCTCCTTCCCTTCCGGCTTCCACAGCCATAGGTGATGTTGGTTTGTGTCACCTCTAAGGAATCGTACGTCCTTTTGTCTCTCCTGCGAATGTGCCCATCTTATCCGCTGCTGTACCCTATGGCCTGGAACAGTGTCTGGCTCAATTAATATTTGTTGAATGAATAAATAAATCTATGAATTCCAAGCAAATGTTTATTGATGGTCAACCAGCTGGTGGGCCTTGAGAGGAGGTGAGAGGGGCGAGCTCAGCAGTGACAGAGTACGTGTTGGAGCCCACCTTTTAGTTCTCATTGTCCCCACTGCTCTGTGTCCTCATGGACCCAGTGCGATGTCATAGGCATGGTTCAGACCTGAGCCGCTCTGGGCAGATCCAACTCCAGCCCTCGTGGGGCTTAGAATAAGCGTCGTTGTCAGTGTAGCCTAAAGGTCTGTTAATGCACTTTATTTATGCATGCATTCATTCATTCCACCCATTCATTCACTCATGCAACAAACAGACCCGCTCTTGGGTCCTGGGAATATCAAGTCGGAGAGATTCTGCCATGAGTTGCTTCCCGTCTAGGAGGGCCACAAGTAATGAGCAGATACCAAAACAGTGAGATAAATGGCAACTAGTGGGATAAGCACAGGGTGCTGTAGGGTTATAGAGGAGGGGCACTAACCCAGGCTGGGGTCCACGGAATGCTTCACACACAACTCGAGCTGCCACTCACGGAGAGCTTTCCACGTGCCAAGTTTTGTGCCAAGCTCTTTACATTCATTAACCAATTTACTTCTCATAACAACTCCATGAAGAAGGTGTTATCATTCCCTTTTTACAGATGTGCAAACTGAGGCTCAGAGTTGGGAGGTGACTTCCCCAAAGTCACACAGCTCCTGTGTGCTAGTACTGAGGTTCGACTCTAATGCCCAGGGTCCCGACAACTGTTCTGCATGCCTGCTGTGCAGCCTCCCGGCTGGTGAGGCTTCTCTTGAGCTGTATTTTGAAAGATAAGTCTGAGTCAACCAGGCAAATTGGCCGTGGCAAGAGTGGTGGTTGTAGGAATTTCAGAGTGTGGGGGGGTGGTTTGGGGAATGATTAAAGGCATTTCAGGCAAAGGGGAAGAACACATGCAAAGATATAGAGGTTGAACACAGCAGGTCAGGTATAAGTGGGGGAGTGAATGAAATCTCCCATTTTATGGAGAGATTATACCAGGGATCTTCCTGCACGATGGAGCCAGGATGCGTTATCTCATGACCCTGGCAGTCCCTAGCGACTGCAGGCTTTGGGTGACTGGTTGAGTCATTAAACCTCATACAGGAGAGTCCTGCTGGAAAAAAGAGCCATAGCCGGGCTTTATGAATTTTGTAGAGTTTGCGGCCAGGAGGACTAAGAAAACGTCTGGATCTTGGTCTCAGAGGGACAATGAGAGTGTGGGTCTGCCCGGTGGTGAGAGGGAGGGAGGACTGGCTGGGGCAGCTGCTGTTGGGGAGGGCGGTTCTATTTCTTTCTCTCCCTTCCCATCTTTCTTCTTGCTTTCCACATGTGTTCTCTGAACACGCCCCGTGTGTCCTCTTGGCGCTGTGGTGAATACCCGGTCATCAGCCGTGGTCGCTGCCCTTGGAGAGTCTGCAGCCGAGAAGGAGAGGCGGGCACGCCGATGGATACACTGGTTAATGACCCCAGTGGGGCCGGTAGTCGCAGGGTCTTTTTCCTTTGGTGGTTTAGTTTTCTAGGAACCCAGGTGTGGCCGAGTGTGGGGAAGCAAGGATACACACTACACACCTTGAAGGTCAGAGTGTTAAGATCGAAGTGTGTGCAAGGCACCATTAAGCATGGAGGAGGCAGGAAGATGTGGGAAGCCACAGACAGGAGGCCACATTGGGGCCAGGACTTCATCCCAGCCAGAAGCAGTCTCACTCATGTTTCATGCACATGTTCTTTGAGGAAACGAAATTTTGATAATATCTCAGAATCCTTCAAGACTCTGTTTTTCTGTTGAGGGAACTGAAGCCTAGAGAAGTGAAGTAACCCACCCAAGGTCACACAGCTGGCAAGTGGCAGAGCTGGGGGCAAACCCGGGTCTTTTGTCTCCTGTTCTTTTCAAGACACCCTGCTGCCTCTACAAATAACCCAAGGGAGAGAGTGACAAGTGCCATGTGCCCATGTGCCATCTACTTTTAGCTCCTTCCTTGGACCAAGGCCCAGAAAGTGTCCCATCGTGTCACATCTGTTCAAGGCTGCCGTGATCTCCGGGCTCAGCCTTAAGCCAGTAGGAGGATTTAGTAAGGCAGGTTGCCTGGCCTCTCAGTGGGAGAGCTGGTTAATCCCCCAAAACCCCCTGTTCCCGCTCTGTCTTTCCGTCACGCTGCTCGGGACTTAGAGCCCCATTTTGGAGTCTTTGCAACATGAATGGCAGCAGTCACCCTGAAGCTTGAGGATCAGGGCATGAGCGGGCCATGGGGAGAGCTGCCTGGTCCCAGGCAGTGAGGCATGCAAAAGAGGGTGGGGGCTCTTTGAGGCAGGCACAAGAAAAGGGAAGGAAAAGGTCTCCGCCCTCACTGAGTTTGCACACCGGCCCGAGTTTTACATACACCTGAGAGGAAGCACTCACTACCAGAGGGAACTAGAAGTTTTGCAGCCAGCTCTGAGGGCCTGTCTCAATGATGGAGCCACCACCCTCTCAGTTCTTCCTCTAGAATAGCAATCTTCTTCAAACTGGCAGGAGGAAGCACCCGCCCAGCCCCTGGAGTCCTATTACCCCTGTTCAGCTGATGAGAGGAAAGTGGCCAGAGGTGGAGCAGGGTCACAGAGTTAGTCGCAGGTGTGGCAGAGATTTAAGTTCAGGTCTTGGGCTCCAGGACAGCATATGGGAAAGGGGGCTGCTTCGAGGGAAGTTCCCAGGCCACTGCGCCCTGAGCAGGAGGTTGGAGCACGGGTCTGCACCCATCCATGGTCATGTGTGCTGAATGCATACAAACCGGATGAAAGGGGTGGGAGGCAAATGGACTCCTCTGAAAGCAGGCTCTCACAGAGCTGCCTCCCGCTCCACTCTCCCCAGAGGAGCCAGTCCGCTCCTGGCTCTGGAGGGCAGAGGCCATTCCTTGGAGAGAATGACCTCTTTCTCTCAGGAAGCTGCTCCTTTCAGCACTGCGGCTGCCCGGGTCCCAGCCATTGAATGCGACTGCACCAAGAGATGAATGGTTCTCACGGCCAGAGAGACGCTTCCACACAGTTTAATTTGGCGTAATTATAAGTTTCTCAATACGACTTATTATGTGCATTGTTGTTTCAGCAAAAATTGTTTGGCTATAGAAAGTTTTTTGTTATTAAAAAAATTACCATTTTTTTCTCAGTTTCTTTTTCATCCCCATAAGGCTGGCTCTCCCCCACTTTCACACGCTTCCGTGATAGGCACATCCCGGGCTGCTTTTTCCTTTTCTCGTTTGTGCTCTGGAGGGAGAGGGAAGCCGCAATTACATGGGGTGATTCTGGAGGCTGCAAAGGCCATTTCCCGGGAGGGAGGAGGCCGCCTCCTTGAGAGGGAGATGGCACAGCCTCCCTGAGCCAGGCCGTCTCTGGCCAAGGGCCAGCACACACGCTGCACCCCACAGGCTGCGGGAGCGCTGGCTTGGGGGTCTGCTCAATCGGGTCTCGAATCCTGATCTGTCACTTGCTAGCTGGGTGACATCGGACAGTTACTGAGCCTTGTCCCTTCCTCAGCCCTGTTTGCACCCCAAACTGATGTACAAATATTCCTGGAAGGAGCATGTCGCTGTGCCGGGAGCTGCAGTCACCCAGACAACACACATGGGATTTCCCGATGGAGCACCAGTTTTCTCAAACGTTGGCCCCATCTTCGTGTGCGTACTCCGGCAACAAGAGTGTGATGTTTACATTAAAACAAATCCAGCGAGGTGGTCGAGGAGACAGTCACGTGCTCGTGACTTTTAAGGCTGAACAGGAGATGTGAAGATATTTCATGTGTGTCTTGGCCTGCTTTTGTCTACACATTCTCTCTTAGTTCTTCTTTTTTTTTTTTTTTGCCTGTTTAAACATACTTCAGAGAAAAGCGTGAGAAGCAGCCATTTCTCCTATAAAATGGATGTAACATCCCTTGCCTAAGAGCAGTGGGATCAGGATTACATAAGGGAACATATCTGAAATCATTTGAGGCTTGGTGATGAGTTTTTAGAGACAACACCAAAGGCCTTTGGGAGAAAATATTTGCAGAACACATCTGATAAAGGACTTACATTTGAAATATACAAGAACACTTGAAGCTCAAAAATAAGAAAATGGGCAAAATATCTAAACAGATACCTCACCAAAAAAGATAGAGAGAGGTAAATAATCGCATGAAAAGATGATTAAGGCTAAAGATATCTCACCACGTGGTCCAGCAATTGCCCGCCTAGCTATTTCTCCAACTGATTTGAAAACTAACATCCAAATAAAAATCTGCACATTAGTGTTTATAGAAGCTTTATTCATAATTGCCAAAAACTGGAACCTCCTCCTCCCAACACACACACTCAAGATGTCCCTCAACAGATGGATAAACTGTGGTACATATACACAGCGGAATATTATTCCACAATAAAATAATAAAGAGCTATTAAGCCATGAAAAGACACGGATGAATCTTAAATGCATATTGCTAAGTGAAAGAAGCTGGTCTGAAAAGACTGCATCCTCTATGGTTCCAACTATACGCCATTCTAGAAAAAGGCAAAACAATAGTGGGTTAAAAAGATCAGTAGTTGCCAGACGCTTCGGGGGATGCTTGAACAGATGAAGCACAGGGATTTTTTAGGGTGTTGAAACTATCCTGTATGATATCGTAACTGTGGATACATGACATGCATTTATCAGAACACACAGAACTTCACAACACAGAGTGAACCTTAATGTACGTGCAGTAAAAATGAAATCAGAGGAGGTCAAGGGGTCCCAGGATAGGATACAGAATGGGACAAAACCATCTAATTGTATTACAAATGTATGAGAGAACTTTAGTGAATGGGGTGGAGGAGAATGTTCCTGACCTAAGTAACTTTGGAAATGAGTGGAGTTCATAAAACTAAAGGCAAAAGAACCTGTATGTAAGCACTGTACTCTAGTTAAAAAGTTGTTTCCCATGAGAATATGGGTTAACAATTCTGATGCTGCTGTGCCCGTATACTAGAACTGAACAATTAAATAAATGGATGGTGGAGCCAGCGTTCTTCCTTTGGAGTGAGAGTGCAGAGCTGAGCAACAGGACGAGGCTGGAATGATCCATGTGGTAATGGACAAAAACTGGAGACATCAGTATGAACCATGTTTAGCTTAATATAGATAAAGACGATTACATATGGAAATGTTTATAGATATGTACAAATACACGGGTTATCAGTGTGGTTAGTATATACACATATACGTCCTTGCTGTCAGCTGAGAGAGCCTAGAGGCAATGGCACTCCAGTCACAATGAGCACACCTAGTGTCCCGATCTTGGTTTCTAACACCATTCTACAATAAAAGGAGCCAGTTCTCCTTAGAGAAGTGGCTGAACCTAAATCTTGGGCAGGAAATTCATAAGATGAACCTGGAGCATCTCACAGGACCAGAAAGTAAGAAAGTGCTCAAAAATAAAACGAAAGAAAGTGAGACAATGATGTCATATGTCAAAGGGAGGCAGGAACCAACTGAAAGAGCTCTTAGAGGCCAAAGCGGGAACAATTTGAACAACAGAATAAATAAATTAATATTTGATTGTAGCACAAAATATAAAATAAATATCCATGAGTCCATGCTGATATAAACAAACGATTGAATAAATAAATCAGTGGAGGAGAACGCACAAATTTCCCATGCAGCAGAATTCCAAATAATTTATGCAGACACTCTGACATCCAGGAGGTGAAGCACTTTTCCCCACTCAAGTGGAGACTGCACAAAGTGATTTCCTTCCCGAGAGTGCAGTATAGAGAGGGAGAAAAGAAGAGTGACTGTACAGTGGAGAAATCGACAGGCACTCCCTCAGCCAGGCGATCAAGGTCGACATTGACAATGCTAAGTCATGGTGCTGGTGTGCATTTGACATGATATGATCACAATGGCGCTTTACCTCTGTAAAGCTTCTTCCTTCCCAAACTCCATTCTTTCATAAGAAAAACATCAGACAAAGCCTAATTGAGGGATAGTCCAGTACTCCTCAAAACTGTCTAGGTCATCAAACATAAGAAAGTCTGAGAATCTCACAACCAAGAGGAGCCTAGGAGACAAGACAACTAAATATAATGTGCTATCCTGGGTGGGATCCTGGAACAGAAAAAGGATATTAGCTAAAAATCAAAGATGTCTGAATAAATATGGACTTTCCTTAATAATAATGAATCAATACTGGCTTATTAATTATAATAAATATATCACATTCACATACAATGTTAGTAACTGGGGAATCTGAGCATGAGATATGTGGGAACTCTGTACTATTTTCGCAGTTTTCCTGCAAATCTAAAACTATTCTAAAATATGAAGTTTATTTTTAAAAATGGGATAATACCATAAAAAAACATTTGGTGAGTGGTTGCTATTAAATGGTAATAAACAATAATGAAATAGAGAAATTTTTAAACACTCAAATGGCCCACAAGGAGAGCACTCAGAGGAATGTCCTGATAGGGCCTATTCCTAGAGAAGCTGACATTCCACAGGCATGGAAACGGGCTGATGCCACAGTTCAGAGAAGGGCCGCCATTATTCTTCAGGAGACAAGGAAGCTGTGTTTTTTTCCTTCTGAAAGAGGAGCAGGAAGCAGGGTAAACAAGGAGGAACATTTCTTGAGTACTGAACTACGTGCCAAGTTCTCTGTGCTAAGTGCTTTCTCTCACTGAATCTTGATGAGGTAGATACCACTTTTCCCCTAGGTGGTGGGAAACCGAGGCCCAGAGACCCTGTCCTGCCCAATAGTGTACAGCTAATAGGGAGGAGGGAGTATGAAGCGGAGTTTGAACCCAGGAAGCTTGGCTCCTACGCTCCACCTTGTGACCAGTCACTTCCCCTGCGATGTTTCTAAATTCCTGGACTGTGCGGTGCGTGGGCAGATTTTCTGCAGAAACAAGAAAAGAACTGGATTTTTTATCTTTGATGACTTTGGACTATCAAAGGCCAGTGAGAGCTCAGGTCAAGTTTACTCAGGTCTGAGCGTCAGGACAAGGGAGTGGGGAGGGGCATGTACTCAGCTGACACTGGATGACGCTGCCATTATTACTACTGGTCCTTTCCTTCCTGCCCCACCACCTACTCACCCCTCACTCAGATACTCCGGAGCCTCTGTCCAGCTGGCCGCTTCCTCGGGGGAAACAGGATGTCTTCCGCAGGCTGGGCCGGTCTCAGCGGGCTCGGGGTGGGAGGCGGTTGTCTAACTGGCTGACACGGAGCTAGGCACCAGAGAGGAAGTGCTGTTCCGGGAGCTGAGGAAACCACCACTTCCTCCTCCAGCAGGAAGGGGCCCTGGCTATTCTCAGCACCCTGTGGACATGGAGCAATGGGAATCACAGCCTGCCAGTGTCTGGATGTGCCTCCTGCAGTTTAACAATCTCCCAGTCAAAATAAACTGGCTCCTTAGGTCTCCAGGGCATGTGAAGGTAACAATTGAGAGGGAGAGCCCAGAGGCATGGCTGTAGCATGAAGGTGTGGACAGACTTTTAAAATATCAGGCTGGTATTGCTGCTGGGGCCTCACTAAAGCGGTTTAATTGAAGCATTGTGAAGACAAACAACAAGAGATTCAGTTTTGGTTTCTCAAACAGCCAGTCTCCACCTCGGAGAATCCAGCGAGGGTGAGAGACGAGACTGTTGATCCTTTAAGCGTTTATGTAGATAAGTTTTCGACAGGAAAGCTACTTGACTCAGTAGAAAGAGAACTGGAAAATAAGTCAAGAGGGACCTGGGTTCAAATTTGAACTTCAACGGACATGGTATTTTGACTGTGGCCGACCTCTGCTTTCTTCGTGGAGCAAAGCCTGGTTACCTCCCAAAGATCCTCTGACAGCAACCTTGATTCCTTCTTTCCTCCTCACGTCCACTGGTTCCCAGGCCCTGGAGATTCCCTCTCTTCCTCATTCCTTCATTCCTTCCATAAGAGTTTACTGGGCACCTACTTAATTTCTGGAAGTCATCTCACCTTTGGGGATTCAGCTGGGATGAGATAAGGTTTCCATTCATTTTAGAAAGCAGATAGCAAACCAGTAAACGCAAATACAGGAGATGGTTTTATACTGTGAGCAGGGCTAAGGAAGAGACGAGCACGTGTCTTGACAGAGTGTGGCGGGGGGAGGGTTACGGTACAGGAGGGGGTGGAGGCCTCCCTGAGGAGGTCACATTTGAATGATACTAACTGATGAGACTGAGTCAGCCCTTTCAAGGGGGTGGGCCTCTGAGCAGGAGGCAGCAAGGCAACTCCTCACTGATTTAATGTGTGTTTAGTGGAGGTCTCTGCTCTCATGGAGCTTATATTTTGGAGGGGGGAACAGAGAAAAATAAACAAACAAGTAAAATCAGTTATTGATAAACACTGTAGAGAGTGAAGACAAAGGGCGACCACAGAGAAGAGCAGGAATCAGGTAGAGGAAACAGCAGTGCCGAGGGCTGGGAGCTGGAGGGGGCCTGCTGGGTAGATAAACAAAAGGAATAAAAGTTCTCCTAATCTACGCCTGGACTGGACGGTCCCCGTGCCGCCTGGTCACACCCACTGCTGCCCAGATCACCAGTCTGAGTCTCCTCCCCGTTTACTTGTGAGAATTCCGTCCTGTTCCAGAGGTTCTCCTTCGCGGAGTGTGCGTGTCTGCAACTTGGGCATTGCTGGGCCGCTGCCCAGGAAATCGGAGGCCCTGTGGACACATCCTCACATCCAGAACGGCCGAGCCTCCCTGATGGGGCCTCCTCAGGACACTGATGGGGGAGCTGGATGGCTGACAAAACTAGGAGAATACGGCCGACTTGCAGAGCAGTGGGTCCAGCATATGATGCCGTGGGACCCCAGAGGGCCTCCCTGCCTTTGGGAAACAGAGAATGTACTAGAGAGAGATCTGGGTTCACTTGTTCAGAAGAAAAAATTACAGGGTGCCTGCTGTGTGCCAGATGGAGGTGAGGGGCTGGCAGTACCAAGGTAAATGAGAGTCTAGCCCGAGCCCTCACCACTCGCTGATCGCAGAGGTTATGGGCCTTTACTACCAAGGTTGGGCTGATGCAGTTCAAAGCGCACTTGAGGCGTCTGAATCACCCGGGAGACTTTCTGGGGCAACTTGCAGAGAGCCTAACCCACGCGGGCCTGAACAACCAGGAAGTTTATTGGTTTCCCATAACTGGAAGGTTAAATGTGGAGAGCCTTCAGATGTGGTGCAGTCAGGGCTCCAGCTCCGTGTCTCTGTGATTCTCTTGGCTCTGTCTTCCTGTTGGCCAGCACGGTCCTCACACTGCTTTCCCTCATGGTCACAAGATGGCTGCCAGCAGGCACAGAGGCTGTGCTTCTCATTCACATGCTGGAGAGAGAGAGCGAGAGTGAGAATGAGATCAGAATATTACTCCTCACAACCTCGAAAGATATTCAGTTCTGAGCTTCTGACTAGAGGCTTGTCTTTGCATCCCTCCCAATCTGTGCGCCTAGAGAATGCAATGCCCAGATTACCAGCTCCTGCAGCAGGGCCAGTGGGGCTCCCGGCGCAGGCTCACTAGGCTCCCCGACCTACAGGATGATGCGTGGGCAGGGCAGATGCTGGGAACTGGCAACAACGCCTGTCACAATGGAAAGATGTCAAGCAGAAGGTTGATAGAACCTGATTCACTCTGGGTCGGAGCAGGGAAAAGAGGAAGCAGGAGGACCGATGGAAGCTACTCCAAAGAGAGATGAGAGAGGCTGGGGCCAGGGGGCGGCGGGGCAGACAGAGCGAAAAGGACAGACGTGAATCCTGTCTCTGTCACCTAGCCGTGGAGTGGCAATGGCATGTACCTGACTTCCCTACCTCATTCTCCAAGTTCATAATCTGGTTGTATAAACTCTTTGCTTTCAGGACTAGAGAGATGTGAGGCGTCTCTACCGAGGTGAGGCCCTCAGTGAGCGGCACTGTCAGTGTTAATGTCCAAACTCCTTAGTGTGACACACAGGTCCCTTCATGTTCTGGACTCAAACCCCTCTGGGGAGGCATGAGGGGGGGTCTCCTGAGCTCAGCACACGAGTGCTCTCCCATCACGTGGCGGAACCTTCCAAAATGGGAAAACGTTATCCTATAGCCGGTTGTGAAACTTCTTTTTTCTTCTCAGGGGACCTTGTCCCTGGTTCTATCAGCCAATGTCCACATCTTGACCAGCACGGAGGGCGGTGTGTCATGTTTCAGTCCACAAATATTGACAAAAGAACGAGAGCTGGCTCGATGTGCTTTAATGAGTAAGAAACAAAGCAGCTTGCTCAAAGTTCCAGGAATTTTCTCCTGACCTGACTTGCCATGTGGTTTTTGCCATTCCCCAAAGCCAGAGTCCTGAGCCCAGGAAAGCCCCTGCTTATCACTGTCACTCCAAAATGTTTTCACCAAAATCTGTGGGTTGAGTGCTTTCCTTGACAATAAATACATAGTACATATTGAGCCTTAGTCTGCAAGGGAGATATGAATTCCTGGCAGGAAGTGAGTCCACACCTACTGGAGAGGCTGCAGAAGATGTGGGGTGGGAGGGGATCGACTGGGGTGGAGGGGGGCGGTACTGCCTGTTTTCACTTGGGTTCTAACTGGGATGGTGGGAACCTGTGAGTTTGGGGATTAGACTGACCTGGGGTTTTAACCTCATCTCTGCTATACATTAGCCGTGAGATTGTTCATTCATTTCAAACAGGCCAGATACTGAGGATAAAAGTACAAAACCCACTCCTAAGAAATGCCTCTCTAACGATGGCTACAGAGGAGTAGATTACAATAGGGTACGATGATGGGAAAAAATGGAAAGGGGTTATGAGAGCACAGAGAGGGGGCACGAAGTCCAGTGTTGCTGTGTGAGAAGAGTCACAGAAGGCTTCCTGGAAGAAGCGTGGAAGCATGGAGCATTGGGAAGGACGAGGCATTAGCCTGGGGAATTAGAGGGTAGGGCAGCAGGGACTGTGTTCCAGGCAGAAAGAAGTGCCCACAGAGATCTGGAGGCGAAAGCGAGTTGGAGTGTGATGGGACCATGGGGGCAGAGGAGGCGGAGAGATCAGCAGGCTCAAATCACGAAGGTCCCGAGAGCCATTTTCGTTTCAGCTCTATCTGAGGACAAGGGGAGCTACGGAAGGGTTTGAAGCAGGGGCAAGGCATGGGCACATGTGCATTTTAAAGCATTTTGGGCTGTTGTGTGAGGAATGGACCAAAGGGGAACAGGACAGGTAGCAGGGACTAAGGTGCTGAGGCTGTCACGCAGTCTCGGAGCGAGAGGATGGCAGCTAGTGCTGAGGCTGTGGGGATGGAAAGAGCAACACACAGAACTGAGGGACGCTTGGGACGTGGTTCCTGGATCTCAGAGAAAGAATGGACCACTATATGCCAGACACTCGAATTCTCTTTCTTATCATGTCCCTATGAGGGAGATGTGGTTGCGAGAGGTTAAGCAACTTGTCCCCAAGTAATTAGTGCAGAGGCAGAATTCAAACCCGGGTCTGTCGGTCCCTAAACGTCTTGTTTTTCCCTACCAGAGAGTGCTACTTTCCTAAGTCAAATATAATGATTCACTGCTTATCACGTTTAAATTAAGGACCACAGAAGTGGTAGCAGTTCTGAAGGATTTAAGTAGAGTGACGTAATGCAGACTGGAGAAAGTTGAGGACTGATATCTTTGGGAGCAACGTGCTGACCGTCCACACCCACCTCCATCTGTCAAAGCCCAGCCACCCTCCTATCCTCACTGGGAGCCTAAGTAGGTCGTTTGCCATCTCCACCAGGAAGCCTTTGTGGGTGGACCTCCTCCCCATTAGGATGAGGGGCACTCTTACCTTCTTGCCTGCCTGTTCACAAGTCTGTTTTGCCCGCTGGCCTGGAAGCTCCTCGAAGGCACAATGTTTTCATCACTGTGACATTCCCAGTGCCTAGCCAAGGAGAGGATACTTGTGAAATGTTGGATGAATGAATGATTTCAAGAAGATCACGGTCATGACGATGGAATCCACTTGTTCTGATAGAATGTGTAAGTGAAGTCTCAGTTGGTGTCCCTCATTCCGAATGCTTTGTCCTTCCTTGTGCCCAGTGCTGTTCCTTCTCTGGTCCTGTGAATCATACTCCTGTCTGTACCCCTTCTTCCCCCTGTGGAGCCAAGACTGTGCTGCAGTGTCCCTTTAGTGCGTAGTCAAGGCAATTCTTTCTTAGCTGTGTTCACTTGGTTCTTTTGCACAAATTATAAGTTTTTCCTAGCCTGGCTTTAATCATCGCAACCTTGGGTCCTCATCAGACCCTGCTGTATCTCAAACCAGTGCTTAAAGGCCACTCTTGCGCTCAGAAGAAATGGTATAATTTTCATAAACATGGGTCATTTCCCCCTTAACTTACATCAGTCAGATATGAAACCACCATTTAACAAGATGTAGCAGAAATACAGAATGTCTGAACAAAAGCCGTAGACAATAGTACTTTTTTCTCCTTTTGTACTTCTGTAAAATTGCTCTCCCAAGATATCCTAATGCTTTATTTACTTCAGCTTTGTGTTTATTTTGGGATGAGCTTTCCTGAAGCTGAGTCTTAGGGTGTGATTCTCATCCTGGTCACATCCTGGGCAGATGTTTTCTGCCTTGCCTGAATGGGCCTGGGCTTTTCAGGGGAGCCGCTGGCGCTGAGGAAGAGGCTGGAGGATGTCACCTCCCCTGTGCGGGGCAAAGAGAGCGATGACAAACCGTCGGCCTGGGTGGAAGTCCTCCCTGAAGGCAGGCCTGTGTCTCCTGGCCTGGCACACGACAGACATGGCAGCAGCCAGCCCAGCTCAGACTTTATCAATGGTCTGTTCCGGAAGGCCGATGTGTCTCATTGTTTCCAACGTCTGAGTGATTTGTGAATATTAGGAATTCAGACACTGGATGATTAAAACCACCAGTGCTGGGAATTTTCCTCATTTCAGGAAATTTTGGTTGTGAGGCATGCTGGAACCTCCCCAGCAGGCCTACCGCGGGGGAGGAAGTCGGGGGGTGGGAAAGGGCCTGTGGGAACTGCCGAGGAGGCAGTGCAAGGCCTTGGCTCCCGGGCCAGAGGGAGCCGTGTGGCCAGCACGTTGGGCTCTGCGCTGCCTCAGTGGAAACTGGGGATGCTGATACCGGCCTCACGGAAGCCTTATGAGAATGCAACTCCATAATGTCTTGCCTGAGCCACAGTCAGGGCTCGGGACCTGGCAGTTCTGCCCAGTCTTTGGGGGTGAGGTGACTGAAGTGCTGTCCAAGCTGGCTGGGTCAGCTCTGAGGACGGGTGGCGGTCAGGCATCCGTCTGGGCCAGGACCTGGAGGTCGCAGACTGGCGAGGCGCGGGAGAGGCTGGCGGAGGCCGAGGGGCTGTCACGGGGGGAGGCTCAGGGCAGGACTCACGGACGAGGCTCATGGAGCGCTGGTTTACCGCAGAGAGTGGTGCGTGGCGCATGTCTGCTGCCCCCAGGGCCGCCTATGCCGGGGCAGTGCAACCTGGCTGTGGGGCTGGGGCTGGAGCTGAACCAGCCATTTTCTCCAGAACCCCTTGCCCTTGACAGAAGGATACACACACCCCGGTCATTTAGACTTGGGTTGTTGGCAGATTTTTTTTTTGGTAATGATGAAGTCGGGGCTGTCACTTCAAAGAAAACAAGTGATGGTATTTGCTGCCAATAGTAAAATTGGAGAGTTCAAATGAAAAATGAGAATTTTGGAAAACTTGTGGCCTCCACCGTCAGCTGTCACATTGCACCTTGCAGCCGCCTGTGAAAAGCGCCCGTGAGCCTGAGTGCAGGAGTGGAGGACGTCCACCGCCTGGACAGGCTGTCCAGACTGTGTTCCCCCCCAGCTCCACGCCATGCGGAGCCACACTTCTCCATCGCTGTCCACTGTTAGATTAATTAAACGAGGAGGCCATTAGACCCGGGGGAGCCGGGGCTCAAACGCCGCAGCAAACCGGAACCCAAGCCTGTGACGCCTCAGCATTGAGAAATCAACCCTCAGGACGACCCAGGTTGTCCCACGAGGCGGCCGCCCAGGCTGTAGGTGGCAGATCACTCCCTTGTTGCGCTCCTGCTCTTCTCCGGAAAGGCCTTTCCTGAGCTGCTGTCGGTGCAGCGCTCCTGCCCGCTACCGCCTGGGCATTGCCTGATTGGAATTGATTTTGGTTCAAATAAGCTCTTAAAATTTTTAATATGACTCAGTGTATCTTTCAACACAACCAGACAGCATATCACAATAGACCGAATGCAAAAGAAGATATGAGAATCCACTTGTATGCTAAGTCAGACACGAGAGAGATTCACAGACAAGTGAAACAATGCCATTCTTCTCACTAATTTTTATAGAGAGTTTTTCACTTAAAAATGTGTTATTTAGAGGCTGGCCCAGTGGCGTAGCAGTTAAGTTAGTGTGTTCCGCTTGGGAGGCCTGGGGTTCACAGGTTTGGGTCCTGGGCGTGGACCTAGCCCTGCTCGTCAAGCCATGCTGTGGCAGGTGTCCCACATAAAATACAGGAAGATTGGCACAGATGTTAGCTCAGGGCCAGTCTTCCTCACACACAGAAAATAAATAAATAAATAATATGTTATTTAAATTAACATGTAATGGGTTTATTATCGTTATTTTAGTGAAATAAATAAATATTTTTAAAAGTCCTCAACTTTAATTTCTAATACAGTAACTATCATTAGGTGGGACCCACACACATGGCAGCTGCGTGGTGTCTTCTGTTGTTTGTAAGCGTGTGAAGAAGCTGCATTTCAAGTCTCGGTTCTGCTATTTACCAGCTGTGCTGTCCCGAGCAAGTAACTTAACTTCTCTCTACTTCACTTTCTCCTCCAACCCTGAAAATAGAGATAATTTTAACCTACCTCATAAAGGGAGGTTGTGAGGATTAAAAGAGGCGTAACATTTAAAGTGATTAGAACAGCTCCTGGCATAGAGCAAATGCTATGTGAGTATTATGGTAATAGCAGTCCATGGAACACAGCATTATGGTGGGGTGGTCTGTGTCCCACCAGCCCATGAGGCCCCCAGAGCAGGGTCTGGCTCATTCATCTCTATATCGTACACAAAGCTGAGTATCTACTAGGTGGTCACAGAGTTTGGAGAGTGGATAGATGAGAAGCTGGGAGAAGGATTCCTGACAAATAACCGAATTCATGAACCTGGGGCCCAGTCCAGAGCAGTAGGAGTGAGACATGACCCGGACCTGGATGGAGCTGGGAGCAGACAGAGGTGAGAGAGAGGGGCCCCGACGTTTCAGTCAGTCTGGCGGGATGGCTTTCCCTGAGCTGCTGCCTGGAGTGGGCGTAGCAGGCTGGATGGAGACACAGGGGGCGACTGGCCCCCCTGCAGATGCGGCTGGTAACACAGCCCGCCTGGTTCCACCTGCAGCGCGAGAGACATGTGACAAGGGGTGTCTCCAGGGCTGCTGCTGCCTGGGGTTGAGGAGATCAGAGCTCAAAGAACATAGCCCGGACCCTTAAAGACCAGGCTGTCCTAATTTTCCACACCTCCCTTTTATATGATTAGCGTGTGTTTCACCATCTTCTTTGCGAATTATTATTCTGGACAGCTAGGAAGGAAGGGGAAATTGCCATTTAATGTCTGCTCCGTGCTCAGTGCTCTATTCACGCCTCCTCACTGAATCCTCACGCCTGCCTCACGAGGAAGGAGCTGGTGTGGCCATTCCGGATGTGGGGAAACTGAGGCTTGAGAGAGTGGTACCGTCCCCATGGTCACACTGGTAATCCATGTCTGGCTGGGATTGGAACCCATGTCTAAACGAATGCCAGTCCCAACCCTTTACAAAAACAAACTTTCTTGTATTTTTTATTACTAAAGTAATGCATATTTATTGTCTGAAAAAGAGAAAATACTGATAACAAACAAAAATTAAAAATTACCCTTTAATTCTACCATTCGAGTATAAGAACTATTGTCACATTGTTAGGTCTTTTCATACCTTTTTTCCCATGTATATATTTGTAACCTGCTTTTCTGCTTAACAATATACTGTAAATGTCTTTCTGCATTTATAAATGTGTTTCTATATCATTTAAAAAGATCACAAAGTATTAGTTCATTAGATGAATGTACTGTTTATTTAACCCATCTTCTGTGGTTAAATATTTAGCTAAGGTCTAGTTTTTCACTAGTATTAAAAAAATGCTGAAATAAATATCCTTGCAGTTAATTTTTGCGTATATCTTTACTTCTTAGGATAAATTCCTAGAAATGGAATTGATGATTCAAAGTGCATTTGGGTTTTAAAAACATTTTAATATATTATGCTGCCAAGTTACCCCCCAGGAAAGCTGTAAAAATTTCACTTCCCGCCTGCAGTGGGTGAACCTTTCTGCTTCCCTGCTCCCTCACCAAGTGAGCGTGAAAAGATCTTTGCTGTTTGGATAGCCCAACACAAAATATCTGCCTTAGCGAAGCCATGTTCTTTCAATTCTTCCTTCTTGCTTCTTGAGTTGGTTTGAGTAACGCTCTATACTAGGATACGAAAATTTTAACAGATTCGTTACCCAAGGAGACAATCTCTATTTCCTGTCTGGGCTGGGTGGGGTGGCAGTGGCCAGGGAGCCAAGTTGGGGAAGGTATGGATCTGGGTTTGGTTAGGCGGTGGGGCGGGTCGGATGGAGAGGGGTCAGGTGCTGGTGATTATTCTCACCCACAGGGTGTGGGCCAGTGGTTAGAGCCCGGCCCACCTGCACAAGGGAAGACCGAGTCCCGCCAAGGCATGCTTGCTCCCCAGGGGCTACGGTGGGCAGTCCAGACAGAGAGCAGGTGCCAAGAAGTCCACCAGGGCGAGTGAGGTCTATGGGGAAAGGGGTGGGTCTCACAATTTGTCATTCACTCCTTTGGTAAATTCTCCATAATCCTGCTGCCTTTTAGACTTAGACATCTGCTTTGTGAGGTCTCTGGCAGAGGACCTGTGACTCAGCGGTAGGTTCTGCTCATGTGATTGAAGGAGGTCTCAGCAGCCAAATTGTTGATGTAGCTTGCTAAATCGAGTTTACAGAGATGGAATGCTCCCATTGGCATGATAAGCTCACGCTTTCCCTGGAATCAGACCTCCTGGGAAAACTAAACTCTATATACAAGGTTGTGTGATAAGCATGAAATAGGAACAACGAGAAATACACACATGAAATGTTTACTGACATCTTTATAAGACTTCTCAGGTATTTATCACACGGTAGGGACAGTCCTGCCAATGGAGCTGTAAATACTGCAAATGTTTGGCTAAATCTTCCTCATAGGCAGTGTCCCTTGGTTTGACTCCATGACCTTCCCTTTTCTTCAGTTCCAGTGGTTGGCCAGCTCCCCTGCAGCGTGACTCATCTTCCTCTGGACCTCATGGGGGCTTTCAGCCTCTCTTGCCTGGGAGCCCTTCTGGGTCCTTCAGGTGACTTTGCATATCTCTGTTCTGACCCACTGACTTTAAAGGTCAACGCCGAGTACACCTTAGCCCCTTTACTTAAATTTGCACCACTTTGTGCTCACATCCTGCCCCAGCTGAAGGCCGGGGGGGTCAGTGCTAGGACTCCAGGCTCCAGGACCGGGGCTGACAAGAGCGAAGGCCCAGTTCAGAGCCAATGGGGCTGGGCAGGAAATCTCAGCAGAGGGTGGACACGGAGACAGCTGGGACCAAGGCTCTAGACCGTGGCTGCCAGAAGCACTGTGAGCACCTTCTCTGAGGGTGGGACCACCCTCTGCGGGAGCTCACCAGGCTGACCTGCTTGCTCCCCCAAACCCAGCTGCGCACGTCGGGGCTCATCAGTGCTCTGATTAGTGAACCTATAGATAGAGCGAGAGAGGACAAGTGGCCCCAACGGCAGGTGTGAGAAGGCTTTAAAGGCAGGGACCTCACCAAAATGAGCACCGAAACCAGTCATGGGCCAAGCGGTGTCTATACTTGCCTGTGTGCACACACTTAAGTGGGGTGGAGGAGGGAACTGTCCCCACGCTGTGATTTATTCGTTTACTCATCTTCTACCTTGTTACAAAAGATGGGAAGGCAGCTTGCTTACAAAGATACAGTCAAAATAACAAGGTGAAGTACGCTTCAAGGCAAACAGTGTAGCAAAGAGAAGACAAGGTCAGGAAAGAAGGACGAAGCTGTGGGCAGGCGCCGTAAGCACACACACCACAGATGTCAAGTCCTTTACGCACGCTGCCGGGAGCCACAAACTGGGATCAGGTTTTCTAGTAGGCAAGGAAAGAAGGGGCTTAGTAAACTCCTTCTTCAAAGCTCAGCCCATCTGTCTCGCTGCTCCGAGAAGTGTCTGCTGAATATAGACTTTTAGATGTTAATATACCTTCTCTCGAAGACTTGAGTTCGCTCAAAGCAGAGATTACATACCTGTCTTATTTGACTTTGGAAGCTTGAGACTTGGGACATGTGATTTGGGAACTAGACAGAACTAGGTTGTATCTCTGTTCTGGACATTTGCTGTGTGACCTTGGCAAGCTGCAACCTCTCTGAGCTTTAGGAGGTCGCTGGAAAGATTCAAGGGGAAGTATTTTTGTTTTGGTTTTTGGGGATGAAGAACACAGCACTCAGGAAAGGCAAGACTTCCCTGGTTTTCCGCTTGCTGTATATGTAGCAGATTCATAGCTGTCTGACTTCGTAGACTTCTGGCAAAGAAGGCTCAGACAGCTTCAACAACTTGTTAAAGATCCCACAGCCAGCTGCAAGGACCTAAACCTGGACTTTCTGGTGTCCAAGTCCTTGCTCTTTCCACTATGCACGCTGCCTCTCCTCACACCCTCATCTCAGCTGCCTGCCAGAGCAGGGCTTTTACAAAGGGTCTCAAGTTAGCAGAAATGTCATCAAGTCGACAAGTAAGCGCCTTCTTGTCCTTGGGGCGGTTCTGACCTTTGCTGCGTGCCTCCGTTTCTGGGCTACTTTGAGCCTTGAGGAGGTAAGGAGGTCGGTGGGGGCACGCACTGCTACCATTGCTTCAAACTGCGGCGGGGCCCCGAGAGAACGGCTGAACTGAAGGCTGCTGAGTGCACGCAACGAACTGCTTCTGCCGGCCGCAAAGGTCCCCTGAGCCTTGGGAGGAAACGTAGAGGTAGAAACCTTTCCACGAGGCATTCTGGAATTAAGGCAAGCAGGAACAGAAGCTAGGCTGGGCTCCAGGAGACAGTGTTGTGGAATGTGGAAGAGGAAGTGGGCATGAACCGCCGGCACTGGGGAGAAAGGCTGGGTGGGCTTGGTGGTAGGGTGGCCTCCGTGGGAGTAAGTTCTTGTGCAAGTGGACACTCACTTGCCCTCAGGACCTCTCGGGACTGTCTGGGTGTGTGGATCCAGACTAGAAAAACATCTCGTTGGCTGCAAGCTCTCAGTGGCTGCTACCTATTTTCCACTTCTCTCACCAGGGTGGCTCAGTGTTCGCTGTCCTCAGCCTTGCAGACACTGACTGCAGAGGAAGTCCCAGCCACATAATCCCTTAGGGCTGTGGACTGCTTTGGCAAGGTCCAGGGCCACTGAGTTCACAGAAAGATGAGAAGTTAAATAAACAGGATTAGATGCCAATTAGGAGCACTTTGTCCGTGATATTAATTAATTCACCAGTTGATACTCATCACCGTTTGTGGGGTGTCCACTATGTGTTGGGCGTGACTCTTGGTGTTAGCGGTACAGAAACAAAGGAGACATAGACCCACCTCAAGAAAGTCTTGTGGGGGAGACAGATGTCTATCGGGTATGTAGGCAGCCCCAGTCCTGTAGGGCCTGCATCCCACCCAAGTTGCTCGCGCTTCAATCCACGCTTCAATCATGCTTCAACCCACGGATGGGTTCCCAGCAGGCAGATGGTAGGGCCTCTGGCCACTGTTGAGGGTGAATTTGAGTGGAACAAGGCTGGAAACAGGGAGACCCCCAGATTTAAGAAACATTCAAGAGTTTAAGAATGGTACCCTGAGGTTAAACTGATAAAGACAACGTAATCCAGGAAGCATTAACTGACAATCAACTGTAATGAGAACCTATATTGATTTTTCGCGTGACTCTTTATGAAACATATTTACAGCTCTTTTGAGCTTCTTAAAACTCCCTTTTGGCATCACTGAGGTCTCCCTGTTAGTCTACTGGTTTGGGGTTCAGGCTCTATTCCCAGGAGGTTCGTGATGCCTTTCTTCACACGTGGCATGGCTGGGTTCTCCCCTCAGGAAGGAGGGACACCTTCCTGCTTCTTCCAAATTTCACCAAGACTTCCCCTTAGCCCTCTACTCTTTTCTTGTTCCTGAGGTTGGGTGGCCTCACCCGCATGTCACTCAAGGCGGGTTAAGTTGATGTCTGTGTGAGGCCTCCAGGGCACAGCCAGCCAGCAGAGGTGTTTACCCAAAATGGTTTGGGTGGGAGGAGAGGATCAGAATGTTGTTAGCTGAGGATGCTCTCAATATCTACAGGTTGGGGAGGGTGTGGAGGGTCAAGTTCATCAGGCAAGGTGAAGATGTAAGTGGAAAATGGGCAATGAGGTGAGAATCTAGGAGCACCAAGAGCAAGGTGGAGTGAGGCAGGGGGAAGAGATTAGGACACATAGTTCAGGACACGTTTGCGCAGTGTGCTGTGGGCCCCTTTTCTGTGGTGCCATCTACTAGAAGTTCAGGCATTGCAGCTCAACAGAACCATGCAGAGCATTGCAACAAAACACAAATTTGAATAGGAATATAGGTCTTAACAGTGTTTCAGTCAAAGACAGAAGCAGAAAAAAGCAATCAAAGAAAAATAAGTGTCTAGCAAAAAGCAGAAAAAAGGGGACAAGTACGGTCAACCCCCGCCTGCATTAATGAACTCTAGTGGCTAAGAATGCATGGTTCATACATAATCTTCAACATCAAACCTCTACTCAGATTATACAGACACGGTAAGGGGAGCAACTCTAAGTACAGGCCTAATATCGTAAGGCCCAGGAAAAGAGACGCTGGAGGGGGTGTTGTGAACATACGTACATTCAAACCAGCCAGCTTGAGGCTTCTAAAAACTTTGGACTTTCTTGATGGCAGAAGTTTCCGGGCAAGTATATCAGTGTGAGCATATTCATGACCCTCTCCTCTGCCTCCATTCACTGTTGCAAGGGTGGGTTTCTAGATGGGGAGAGATTATTCTGGCTAATTGTTTTTAACTTGGGTTGGGCTGATAGTGGTTATGGCTGCCTTGACTACTCTCCTTGCCTCTTGCTATCACCAAGGTGATCAAGAGCACCCTGAGGTCGCTATAATTGTGCTGATTCATCTTATTCTTAAAGGGGGCACCATGACCCAGGGGCCACCAGGAAGGTGGCCAGGGTGTTCCCTATGCAAGGATGCCCAGCTGAGGGGCAAATACAGCTCATGCTCAGCCTGCTAAACCATGTGCTCCGACATGGAGGAAGAGGTGCCTTTTTCTAATTTACATAAAAACATACATACCAGTGGTAGCTTTGTCCTGACCTAATGGATAGTATCCTCAGATGATCGCATTTGCTATTTATAGCAACCTAGGGAATTAAAAGGACGCTGACGATCATGCTCCAATATGGGCCGAGGAGCAGGAAGGGCAGAGAGTGTAACTGACTGATTGGGCTGGTCTCTCCGTTCGTTAGAGTCGGAAGTTGAATCTTCTAATGCTGGATTATAAATCCAATGCTCTTCCCACTGTGCTTCCCACCAGCACTTTTCCCTCTCCAGACTCTCATCATGGGAATTTCCAGCATTTCCCTCCAGTGACTCAGAGGCGCTGCCAGCACAGGGATCCTAGCTCAGCAGCACACTGCCTGGTGGAAATGCATCCTTCTCGAAACACGGTATCTGGACTGTGCCCGCGCCGGCATGGGAAGACCTCGCTGAACATCTGCCCCAGTCGGCCTCAAATTCTGTCTCAGTGCCTCTTCAGCAACTTTAGGCTTTTCCCTTGCAGGATGGGGTGAAGAGAGGCAAGGGGGTAGGTGGGCGGGGATTGGGTGGGTTTGCAAAACATTAATGAATGTAATCTGTGCCTTTTCCCTGACCCGGCTTGGCCAGCTGCACTGGTCTGAAATTCCACATTCAATTGTTCTCCTTCTAAGAAAACAGGACTGGCTCTATTTAGCCCTCAGAATTGTCTGTGTAGACTTGTTTAAGGGAATTTGCAAACCAGATGAATTTACTGTTTACTGTGTCTCCTCTAGTCCAAGGGAAAAATATATTTCTGAAGGCCATCAGCACATCAGCAACATGTTTTGAAAGGTTCCCCAAATGTGGTTTGCATTCTGGTCGCTACACTGGCTTAATAGAGCTTCCCCACTTCTTACCATTCTGTAAGGTAAGAATGCGTGCACATTTCTTGTACCCCAGCCATAGTGGTCAACTGTTGGATTTCCTAGCCAATTCCTTTCCACGCAAACTCCCCTTCTTCTTCGTCAACCTATGTGGTTACAGTGATGGGTGGGAAGAGCATGGACTTAGAGTCCAAATGGCCTGGATCTGAATCCTAGATCCATGAACTAGCGATGACTCTGGGCAACTCACCGCACCTCTTGGAGACTCGGCTTTCTCAGTGATAAAATGGAGGATAATGATGTTCACACTCTATCGCTGCTGTAAGAAAAGCACACATCTCTGGGCACTAGAAAGGCATCAGTTTTGTTCTTGTCTCCGGATCCCATTCTGACATAAGAAGAGAAGTGGCACTGACCCAGGTCATCCACCACAGAGATACAACCTGAGCTTTTAAAAAACAACCCATTGCCTTAACAGAACATGTTACTGTTCAAAGCTCGTATCGAATCTGTGCACCCAGATTTTAGCACTGGGTCCAGGTTCCCTTGGGCTATCACTGGGTGTTTTGGAATTAAACCCAGTAAATCTGAAATTCATTTTGATTCCCTGGGTTTCACTGACCTGTATTTCTGCTGTGTTGTGCAAACCAAGCTGTCTGGACCATCCTGGAAGAAAACAAGGAAATCAACTATTTTATATTTGAGGAAGGAAGACACAGGTTCCTGTTCATTACTTTATTCATTCACTAACTCATTCATTTATTCATCCACTTACTCATTTGTTCATTCACTGACTCATTCATTCATTCATCCACCTAATACTCAAGGAGCTACTTCTCAGTCTAGACATGGTGCTAGATGTTAGGGATTTACAGACGAGGCCTTGTGTCCCCTCCCTGTCCTGCCAGATGTTGACAGATAACAGGATGAGCAAAGACGTGGAGGTAGGAAATGGTCATGGCAGAAGGGGATTACAATCAGGAGGTGTATCTTGCTGAAGCAAAGGGTAGGTGTTAGGAAGTATTGAGGCATGAAGGTCAAAGCCAGTAATAGAATGAAAAAGCTAGGAGTCAACATCTGCTTTGGTTTCAATTGCACATTATTCTGTAATTAACAGCAGCGGATGTTTTGCAAGGACCTCCCAGCTCTTTGGGCCAAGTTTGAACTGATCCCGGATGGATGACCCTTCAGTAGGTAGATGCATCTGCCAAATACTCTTCATGCTGTTCATACTCTACAAGGGGTGGGCTGGTTAGCTCTCATTAAAAAAGAATCCTCGTGTCTGCTACTATTTGACAGCTGAATCAATCTAACCCCAAGTGAACTCCTTCTGGTATCCAGAAAGTCTGGCTGTTTTCTGGATGAATCTCCACCCACTTCTTGGCTTTCATATCTCTGGAACTTCCAGAAATGTACAAGATGGGGCAAAAACATGGAACTTCTCCCCAGACAGCTCTTCAGGAAATACATCCAATTGGATGCTTCCTCAGACATGTCTTTTAGAAATGTCTGGGACCAGCGTTTCAGACGCAGAAGAGATGTGGATAGTCTGGGAGAGAAGACGGCTATTCAGTGGTTGAGTGTTAAACCCCATCTCATATTTGATGGGGTGGTTTTTCTGTTTGCATCCTTTACAAACTGGCTGAATAAGAGTCAAATTGTGTCTTTCTCATTCTCAGATTTTCTATAAGAATAACGGAAATAACGACTAGCCTGTCGTATGGGGTTGACGATACTCCTCACCTCCTTGATCCTTGCCGCTACCCTAGAGGAGGAGTTATTAGCATTTCATTCCCACTTAACAGATGACAAGGTGAGGTTCATTTCACAAAGTGTCTGAGCTTGTTCTTAATCTCAGTTTCTTGACTGTGGATTTTGTGCTCATTCCACTGAATCAGGCTGTTCTCAAACAAAACCATTGTTGCCAGTACGTAGGATGACAAGGAACTTCCAGGGAGAACTCAGAAATATGGAGACAAGATTATCTTCTGAGAGTTAAAGTTTAAGAGAGGCACACGAGGATTAGTGAGGAGACAGGATGGCTCCCAGGACTGTGAGAGTCAGCTGATCTTAATCCACCCATAGATCTTAAATATATTTGAAGAAGGAAGGAAAGCAGAGACAAGAGGGAAATTTTGGCACTCTGTCCTTGCTGTGTGCTAGGAATCACATGAGGCTCTCTTAATTGGGTGCAATTAGAAAGTTTATTCAGGTAATCCCTTTTGTGCTGATGTCTAGCTCACCCGGCAATCTTCCACGTGTGTGACGTGACATCCCAAGCAGTGTGGCCCATGGAGAGAAAGTCCTGGTTTTGCAGATGTGTGGATCCACTTCTTTGTGATGGTACCTTCTTGCTCTCACTGTGCCATAAAACGTGAGCCATCAGTTTCCAGGAGATTGGGTCTTGGTGTGTAGGAGGGTAGGATTAGATGTTGGGGGCTGACAAAACCAGGTTTCTGAGCCTGTGGAACTGCAGGATAAATCCGAAACTTGGGAAAATTCAGTAAGGAAGTGAAAAAAAAACGCTCCCTTGGAACGCTTCCTGGAAGACTGAGCCTTCTGCTACCTTTGCTTGGCAGCGCCTCCTCTGTGCTTCGCAGAGGCAAGCCTGCATCAGGGCTCAGTGGAGGCCAGCGGGCCCGACTCCTCCATGCCTGATGGCAATTCCTGCCCCAACTCCTTTGCTGAACACCTGATCAATTCAAGACCATCTCCTGGAACGGTGAGGAAGGCAGGATGGTTGAGACACGATTCCCTACAATTCAAGTGCCTAATCTTGCAGGACCGGCAGATTGTGGATAAGTAACTTCAACAATTTTAGTGGTTTTCAGTGTTTCTCAAATTCATCAGCCAATACACCACACGTTATATATATATATGATTTCATTTATTTTGCACAACTAACCCATGAACAGATCCAAACGTGAAGTCTCAAGAAGTGGTTTGCTAGTATATGACAGAATGCAGATTTGACCCTGGAGACATAAACTTCAGGAAAGGCTACCGTTAGATGTCCAAATAGATGGGAGGATAGAGCATGGGGCTGCAATTGTTCTTCTGGTCCTTTCTACTTGCTACAGTGGTTCTGTCCCTGGAGCTCATCAAAATGAGGACCCTAGACAATTTGAAGAACACAGTTTCCTTCACTGGTACTCGAGAGATTTGGACAAACAAATGGATCCCAACCTGGACGCCTAGTCTACCATGAATTGACAAAAAGCATCTAAGAATCATTTTCAATATCAAAAATTATAACAGAAATTGTATCTTCATCTTAGATAACGCTGCACACACTGACTAAATGGTTTTGTCTAGAATTTTGCCAACCCACTCTAGTTACACTGAGTACCTCATTACTCTTCATGAGTTCCGATTAACTGGTAAGTATCTGTTGACTGAACTTCACTAAACACACGTCGAGTTCTTTGCTGCTGTGTGTAGGGCACTGAGCTGTGCTCTAGAGATGTGGAGACAAAAAGACATTCTTCCTACTTCAAGAAACTTGCAGTCTAGGGAGAGACAAATATCTACATACATATTTTAAAACATTTTCTTTCAAATTATAACAATACACTCTCACTGCAAACAATTCAAACGGTAGAGACGTATTTAATTTTTAGATTCTGGAAGCTGTGGAAGGATTTATGGTGGGGCCTAATGCAATATGATTGGCATTTGGAAAGATCCTCCTGGCTGCCATGTGAAGGCTGGCCTAGAGCTGGGCCTGGCTGGAGGCGGGAAGCCTGGGGCCAGTGAGGAGGCCATGGTGCAATTTCAGCCAGAGATGGCGGCCCGAGCCAGGGCAGAGGATGCTGAGGAGCATCTGAGGGATCATTGAGAGGAAAAGTATGTGTCGGGTGACTGAAGAATAGGGAAAATAAAGCAACTTTGACATAAGAAATGGGGCTTGCGAGACAAACCTTTTCATGAGCTGGTCTCCTGGAAAGGACCTTGAAGGCGCAGCTAACCAAACAACTGCCCCTCCGGTCCACGGGCTCCCCACCAGGTGAACGGTTTGCCATATTTCCGATTCCAGGAACTGGCTGGGATAACACTTATGCAATGGGAACACACGGGCCCACCTCCAGGCGCCTGGCTGGTGGAGAACCTGGCAAGGCTGGAGTCCTCTGTGAAGTGGAAAGTCCTGCTGTTCTGCTTCAAGCGAACTTCCCTTGGATGGCTGACTTCAGGGGAAGTCAGAACAGGCTGTGTGGATGGCTTGGTGGATGGCAGTATGGGCCTGGAGCCACTGGCAAGGAGGAGCCGGGAGGCGTGCCCGGAGGGGTACGCTCACTCTTCTTGGCCACTTCTCTGATGAAACAAGCACAGGACCCCGCGCAGGTCAGACGGTCGGCCGTCTCTCCCCTGCGGTGGATAGAGTGCGGGCTTGGGAGCCAAAACGGCCCGCTGAGTCACTACAGCACCGTGTGACCCTGGGCGAGTCCTGAACCCCTTGATCCTCAGTGTCCTTGTGTGGGAAATGGGGATCTGCATCATAGTCATCTCCTAGGGTTGCCGTAAGAATAAGAAAAAATGAGTGAAAACTGCTAATACCGTGCCAGCACCCTGCAGAAAGTCAGTAAATGGTAGTTCATAGCTCCCAGGAGGTTGGGGGCTGGGGAGGCAGAAGGCCATCTGTCAAATCAAAGGACAAGTAAAGAGTAAACTTATAACAGAAAAGCCAACTCACTTTATACATCTGGGGCCTGTGGGTTCTTGAATATTTGTTTGCAACCCAAATGTATGCAAATACCCTCCTTCTCAAAGCCTCAAGGAGGTTTCCTCTGTGCAGGTGGCCCAGTGGGAGCCTTTCTGTAAAGCCGATGCTGCCGCTGATTGTGACCCAGTGCTCCGTCTCAGCGGGAGCTCAATAGGAAAGAGACAAGTTATCTGCGTGACTTCGGCACCTCTCTGGTGCTCTTCCTTCTTTGTTAAAGCAAATTGTTTGCAGAATCTCATATTTACGCAGTGCTCCTCAAGGCACACCCAAGGCAGAATTGTAGATTAGGGTTCGATTCAACTCCGTATTTTACAGGTGAGGAAACTGAAGCCCAGAGGGATCACCTGGTTTGCTTAAATTCACTCAGCTAGGAAGGGCTGGATTTGGAATCCAAAGCCATGTCTTCTGACTCTCACTCTGGTGTTTGTGCTTCTCAGCTGTTAGTTCTTCCCAGGAACCTGATGAGTCCTCCCTCTCCTGAACACATAGAAGACATGGCACGGGGGACCCCTGGGGCTGGGGGGCAGGTGGGAGGCGGCATTTCACCATTGAGCGTGGGTGTTTTGTGACTGAGCGCAGATATGTAGGATAGAGACTCGGATAAGGAGACTCCCTTCCCTTGCTCTCCACCCTGGCTGGGCATGTGGAAGGGAATTCTGGGTCACTCTCACCACCACCACTAGAATATTAATAACACGTTCTTCAAGGAGCAGCCTAAATGTCCCCTCTCCCAACTCATCACCAAGTTCTTGGTCTTAGACAAAGAGTTCTAGCAAGGATTAGCCAGAAAATTCCCCACGTACCTCCTCCACCAGCCTCTCCTAGCCTGGACGCCTCTCCACTAGTGACCTGTGCTATTGGGTGGGAGTCTCCAGGGAACCCCCCTACTGCCCCTGCTCCATTCGGAATACCCATCACAGCAGCGCCCAATGCTAATGGTCACCGTAGATGAGTGGTTTCCCAATTTTTGTGACAAGTGACTGAGAAATTCACTTGTATTTTATTTTACAAGACTACAAAGGACAGAAAAGCAGTTTTCCCATTGACCCTCAGAAGCACAGTCTAGTTTGAGTTCTGGTGCTCTTGTCTCAGGGAGGTGAGGCTACTTGACTGAGGGTGGACTGGGCAGGCTCTTGGAGAAGGTGGCATCGGAGCTGAGACCTGAGTGAGAAGGAGCCGGCATGTAAATTAGATAGGGAAGCACATTCCAGAAGGAGGGAACAGCGGGTGCCAAGGCCTTGAGGTGGGAATGATTTTGGAGTGTTCAAGGAACAGAAAGGTGAGTGCAGCTTGAGCCTCGATGCGCCTAGTGAGCGAGGGATGGAGTGGTGTCTAAGGAGGTGGGGAGGCGGGCAGGGCAGACGTGGCAGGGCTTTAGTTTTCTCATTTTCTAGGTGCCAATAACCTCCCTCCTGCTGAGATGCTAGACAGGTGAAAGAACTTTGCAAAGTGAGATGCACTGTCCAGTCCTGGTGCCACTTCTCCCAGGAGTGGTGCAATCCCCCAATACAAGATGGCCGTGGGCTGTGCTATTTACCTCTTACCGACAGTTACGTGTGCAAATAATGAGACCAAAAGCCTCTGGTTTGCCAAGAGTGCCTTTCCTGTGGCCATCTTACAATTGGCGGGGGGTTTGAGTGAGGAACACAGACAGGAATATCATCACTGCCAGCACCATTATCTCAGAATTGAAAGAGCCAGAGGAAGGGGCTCAGAGCACTCACCCCGACACAAGACCCTTTTCTGGGCTGCCCTGTCCCCTTACTGTCTTCAGAGGGCTGGTCCTCACTCTCTCTGCATTCTGTGGCGCAATGTCCCTCTGACATTGCAAAGCTCACCTAGCCCTGTTCAATGTTTCGAAAGCACATGACGCTCTTTTTCTGACAGTAGCTTCCAGGGGAGGTGGAGGGGAAGACCTGAACCTTATTTCCCTTGGAAGGCTGACTAGGGGCTGAATGATCTCAGAAGAGAAATACCACGGGCTGCTTTGTCCTTATCCCTGAGCTCACAGCCAGCCCACCATTTTGGAGTTCTGGTTCATAGGCTAGTGCAGGTTTCACAGGCTATGGGTACATTTCAGAAGCACGCTGAGTGTCCCCCCTGCAGTCTCTCTAAGCCCAGTCATGTCCCAAGTGCTGCTGGAAGGGGAAACTCACGTCTGCTTCCTTCTCACAGACAGCTTCCGAGCCACGCAGTTTGGCTCCTCCTCTGCTCTTTCCCATATACTGCTTTTGGTCCACACTGCTTTCAAGTCCATCGCTTCTGATTTAATTTCTGGACTTGCCTTGCCCACTGACGCTGATAATCAGCTTTATTTATTCTGCCACCACTCGGGCTCCCTCTCAACCCTGAATTCTAGTTCAAACCCTTGTCTTTTGATTTGTGCCTGGGACCCGTCAACTTTGGCCTTCTCCCCAGTGGCAATCCCTCTGGGCCCTTGGAGACCCCACAAACTGGAACTAATGTGCAGGATAACCTACCACATGGCCACTTGTTCTGCCCCATGAACCATCAAGTCACACTCCAGGGTGTGGAATCTTCCTGTGGTTCCAATGGAATGTATTCCCAAACATTCACGCACACTTTCCAGTACTTACAGCTGCCTGCGCTGTGCTAGGCTAGGATTATAAGGGGGTAGGCTTGTCACAGCAGAAAGGAAAGGGACTTTGGAGTTCAAGAAAGTCGAGTTCAAAATAAAGGTGCATCAACTAGTCATGTGACCTTGGGTAAATTACTTAACTCTTTGAGCCTCAGTCATGTCATCTGTATGAAGGAGGTAATTACTACCTTATATGGTGATGGGTGGTTTGGAAGGTTCAGTGGGATAAAGTGTTCAAAATATTTGGTGTTTAGGAGATGCTGTGTTCTCCTATTTGCATTTATTTTTTAATTGTGGTACAAAACACAAAACATAACTTTTACCACCTTAACCATCTCTGAGTGCACAGGTCAGTAGTGTTAAGTATATTTACACTGCTGTGTAACAAACGAATCTCCAGAACTTTTCACTTTGCAAAACTGAAACTCTATACCCATTAAATGTGTCCTGACTTCCCCTCCCCACCCCTCAGCCCTGGTCTACTTTCCATCTGGTGAACGTGGCGACCCTAGATAGCTCACGGAAGCCGAATCCTACAGCATTTGTCCTTTTGACTGGCTAAGTGTTCTCCTATTTAACCCACACAACCACCCCGTGAGATACGCTTTATTCTTATTCCTTCCTGAAGGAGGAGGAAATAAAATCTCAAGGACATGAAGATTTGTTCAATGTCACACACATAGTGTGTGATACAGGCAGGATTCAAACTCAGGTCTCATGGTTCCATGTAGACTCTACAGGTACATGTGCATAAGTATACACCCAACAATTGTGCAGAAAAATAGACAAGCGTCGTTTATATACACATTTAGATCTCTCCCTGCATATAAATATTCATTCAATTATAAATATATATGCGGCCTTATCTTAAAGAGGAAAGAACTGTTTGGCTCCAAATCTGTCTTGCATGGTTGTTGTGAAAACTTAGAAACAGGAATATGAAAGCTGTCCCTGGTGACCGCCACATTTTGGAAATTTCTTTGGGGAAACCCATGTGGTTGATGGAAAGAGCCGAGGCCTGGGAGGAAGGAGGACCCTCTTCAACATTCGCTAGCCGGGGGCTCAGGTTCATCAGTCCCCTTTCGATGGTAACACCCCCCAGGGTGGCCCAGAGGGTCAGGGAGATGGCCTGCCTGAGGGTCGCTCTGGCTCCAGTTGTCCCCCAGTCCACACCACGCCCACCTCAGGGAGCTCATCCCTCTGTCCCAAACTGTCCCACCGCTAAAGGCTTGTGCCCAAGAAGGAACTCAGAAACTAAATTTCACATTCGGGCTAATGGCAGGACTCCCACCGCAGTCAGGGAGAACTCTGGGCCTTTAATGAGGGGAGAATTTGATCCTAAGACTCCTTGTTAAGATAAAGACCTGGCTGGTTTATTAACTCTATCCAGGAGGGTAGACTCACAGAGAAATAATTAAACAGCCAGCCAAAGCACAGTCAGGGTCTCAGAGAAAACCTGGCCTGGATCTTGCGAGGAAGGGGAGAGGGGTGATGGCTCATCCTTTTGTCAGGACTCATTTCTTGAGAGCCTAAACCTAGTCTTTTCCTCTCTGGAAGAACTTTCTTCCTTTCCCCTCCACACATCTGGACCTTATCTTAAAGTGCATTGGAATATGAGAGTTCATTTTTTCATTTAACAAATATTTATTGAATGCCTACTCTGTGCCAGACACTCTGCTGAGTGGGGTGAGGGTGGGGGTACTTAGAGGACGTCCAGCTCATTCATACTATTTGATGTAGGAAGAGCCTGAGCCCAGAGAGGACGCCTTATCCAGAACAACAGACTCAGTCAGGACTCGCTAGCACACAGCGCTTCCTCGCTCGTCTGCTCTGCCCCCTTCCTGCCTCCTCTGGCCCTCCCTGATCTCTCCTAGGAGTGTGACCTTCCTTGTAGTTGGCACCTCAGTGTTTTAGCTGCCAGGCTGTAAGCACTCCGCAGGTGGAACCTGGCCTGTCACCTCTCCCCTGGCCCCTCAGCCCCTTTTTTCAGCACTCAGTTACTGCAGTCAAAGCATCTGGTGTTAGAACGGATGGAATTCAATGACTAAGGTGGGGTGAGGAGAGGCTTTATGCAAGAGGAAGGGTTTAAGTCGTCTTAGAAGGAGGGCTAGTGTTCAGGAGAGAGATTAAGGATTAGATAGGGGCACGTGTGTGCATGTGTGCGTGCGCACGCACAGGTGTGCTAATGTGGGAGGAGGAGGGGTGTGTGTCTAGGTCATTCCAGGCGCAAGAACCAAAGTGGGTCCGAGATGAAACGTGGTGCGTTTGCAGAACAGTGATCCTGAAAGCCTGAACTGGAAGGTGTATCCAGGAGGCAGACCCATGGGGAAGAAGGTGGAAGGAGACAGCCCCCACAGTTGGTGCGCGGGCGGAGTGCAAATCCCTGTTTTGTAATTTACTAGCCATGTGGCCCTGGGCAAGTCACTTGTCTGGGCTTGTTTGCCCTCCCGTAGACGGATCCTCATCCTAAAGGCTGCGAGGCAACCCGCACGGATTGCAGCCGCAGGGCCAGCAGCAAGTGGCCACTCGCCGTTCTTTCAGCTGTGTGGGATGACTTACTATTCGTTCTTCAACAATGGAAGGGGCTGGTTGTGGGTTGCGGTTGTCTGTCCATTTGTTGTTAGAGAACTGAGCTCAGGAGAGGTAACAAATCAGAGTCTGGAGGCAGATCAGGGAGGGGGTTGCTTAAAGGCCCTAAGTGAGAAGCGAAATTCCCTAGAATAATGTGGCTGAAGAACACGGAGAGGAGAGGTGAGGACAAATTATGAAAGAGCAACAACAGTACTAACTAGTACTCATTGAGTACTTGCTCTGTACCAGCTCTTGTTCTAGCACTTTAAAGACTTACCTCATCTAACGTGTCAGAGGTACTAACTTGTCTTATCCTCATGACACGCCTGAAGTGAAAACTACTCTGAACACCATTCTGAGGAAAGGAAACTGAGGCACAGAGAGGTTATGGTGCAAAGATGGCATGTCTCCACCTCAATTTAATGTAGAATGGATTAAAAAAACTTCTTAAACAAGCGTGCCCACGTTATGGAAAAATTCAAGGAAGATGTTCATTTTCTGTGTCTCTTTCATTTCCAATGTGGGTGGGCCGACATGTTTTAGACTGTTTTATCGGTGACTTGCGTGTAATTGTAATAACAGTGCGCGTTTACAGATACCATGAGTATATTGCCCCTTGTCTTCATGAGGCTAATTTTAAATGGTGGCTTAATATTTTATTAAGTGGATATACCAGAGTTATTATTTGTGCAAACATGAGCATCTTGGGATGTAAATCTTTGACAGCACCTCTTACTATGTTTTAAAGATATGTTTCCTGATGTTGAATTACTAAATGAAATAGAGTGACCAGTTTCATGGATCTTAATATATATTGCCAATTTGCCTTTCCCACAGGTCTGAACATATACACAATGTCCTCAGCATTGAAGGAGACCGTCAGTTTCACTGCACCCTTGCCAGCACTGGATATTACTATTATTATTATTGGTAAAATTATTAGGAGAAATATGGGCGATCACTTTAATTTCAATTTGCATCTCTTTACTTATTATTGGGGGATGATCATTTTCCCTCACATAGGATTGATGTTTGTGGTTTCTCTTTAATTATTACTGTTTCTGTGAAAGGCATTTTCCGAAGCAGAAGTTTGCCTGTTGGGACGAGTGAAATACATAAAGGGATGAAGAGAGCAGTGAAGTTGAGGAGCCCAGCAAACCAGGAAAGGCTGTGGCCTGGCCTCCACAGTTGTGGGGAGCTGGACTCACTGACACGACACTTGGAACCAGTGTCAGTGCTGTCTGGGAAATGCTGGGGCCTGCTCTCTTCTGGCTAATCTTCTCTTTTTCCCTCTTATTACACACATGAAATATGTTCATTGCAGGGGAAAAAAAAAGATAAGGACAAGAGATAAAAATCATCCATATTCCCACTATTCAGAGATAAGTTCTTTAGTGTTTTATTATATATGCTCACAGAATCTCTCGCTTTATAGACAAAGCATTACATAACACACGTACCACACACCACGCACATATCTCTGTGTAATAGGTCTACTTTGAGCTTTCTTTCTCCCAACAATGTGCTTCCAGCTCTTCCCAGCTTCCCTTTCCCTTTCACTCTGCATCATTTACATGCCTTTGATCTTGCAGCATTTACACTTCCTTACTCAGAGTTCCTTAAGAGGCCTGAGACCTGGGGCCCGATTTTCAAGGTCCAGGAGAATCCTCTACCCACGAGTCTGAACCAAGTGACTCAGTGGCCGCAATTATCTTGTGTCTTTTTTTAAAAACCTGATTCTGTTTGCAGCCATGTCCTTTCAACTGACAGAGGACAAGTCGGCAAGATTTGAAAGTAGAAACATGGGGTAAGTTCATGTGTGTTCTTGCACATGATCACTTTGCTGCGACTCTAGTAGATTTTCTCCAAATGGGTGTTGAAAAGGTCCATGTTGGACTCACCTCATTACATCTATGATGAAGAGGTTCAAGTTTCAAGGGCAGGTTTCTTCATAGGTCCAATCTATGGAAGAGGAGCCCCGTTCTGTTCTTCCAGTTCCTTCATGACTTCTCAGCCTTTTAAAATCTGGTCTGTAGGGAGACTTGGGTTCTAGTGAGGCCCAGCAGCCCACCAGACCCTACGTTCCCAGTCAGAGACAGAACTTAGCATGGAAGAGTCAATGCACTTTTGTTATGTTCCTACTCTTTTGTGTATAAGCTCCTTATGTGTATAACCTCTTTTATACACATTTAATCTATCTAAATTTTCTACCTCTCCAAACCTCGGTTCCTGCGTCTGTAAAATTAGGAATAATAAAACTACTCACTTTGTAAGTTTGCCATGGCATTAAACGATATAAAGAAGGCAAGAGCTTAGTACAGGAACTGGCGCATGGAAGTTAATGTTAGGTCTCATCATATAGAGGGGCTGGAACTGGGTTTTCACTGTACCATGTTCATGAGCTGCAGTCGTGTTGGAAGTTCCACAGGGAGACAGATATGACCTCCAGGCGACATGCGGGATGATGGACACGCACCGTCCCACTTGATCCCTCCACCGTCCCAGCAGGTAGACTATCCCCTCCAGTTTATGAATTTGTTCATTTATTCATTCCACGAAGATTTGTCAGGCACCTCCTCGGTGCCAGGCAGTATTCTAGATGCCAGGGACGCGGTGGGGAACAGAACAAAGTTCCTGCTCTCATGAGTTTACGTGCAAGTTGAAGGAGACCGACGAGAGACTGAATGAGTATTTCAGGGGCAGCAGGCAGACCGTGAGGGAGCATAAAGCAGGCTGTGGAGGATGATGGCGCAGGGTGGGAGAAGGCTGCGTGAGTCCTCTCTGCGAGTGCGACATCTGAGCAGAGACCAGAATACAGTGAGAGAGTGATCCACGTGAACGAGCAGGGGCAGCACGCTCCAGGCAGAGCGGACAGCAAGGCTGTGAGGCGGGCGTGTACTCTTTGGGGGCGCAGCAAGGGGGTGTGTGGGTGGGATGGCTTGAAGGAAAGGGAGTGTGGTGGGGGAAGAAGTACTGGCCGGGGGAGGGGAGGAGCTATTTCGTAGAGCCCTGGAGGACTCTGTAAGGACTTGAGCTTCTACTGAGTGAAGCAGGAAGTCACTGAAGGATTTGTGGAGAAGTGACTCGTGATCCGATTTTATAAAGTATCACTACGGCGGCTGAGTGAGAAAAAGTCTATAAGGAGCAAGGGTGGAAACCAAGACAGCAGTGAGATGGCGGTTGCGATAATCCCAGCAAGGGATTTTGATGAGACACATGGGTGGTCAGAAGGAGTGGGATTGTGGAAGGCAAAGCAGGAAGGCTTTGCAGGGCTTGGAAGTGGGGTGTGCAAGCCCAGGATGACTTCATGGTCTTATACCAGAGGAACCTGTAGAATAGAGTCGCCATTCACTAAAATGGGGAAGACAGGACAGAGCAGGAATCAAGCAGTTGGTCTGAGACATATTAAGTGTGAGATGTTCCGTTACACGGTCCAGTTGAGATTTGCGGTGTAGTCAAATATTTGAGTCTAGGTTTGTGATAGAGGTCTGGGGTGATAAACATTTAGGAGCCTTTGGCATATACATAGCATTTTCCTGGGTCAGGTCACCAAGGAAATGAGTATAGACAGAAAAGAGAAGGAGCCTGAGGACGGGGCCCTCCGGCATGTCAAAGTTGTGCAGGTGAAGGGACCCCACTGCAGATGAGGAAATCAAAGTTTGGGGAGTCAAGCAATTGCTTCACAGTGATTGGCAGAGATGGGAATCTGAGCTCCATGGGTCTGACTCTGAAGTCTGTGTTATTAACTACTTAGCAATACTCCAAATGCTGGAGCAAAGAGGTCTTATCCCAGAGACATAAAACATGGGTGGCTTTCCAGGGCCTCACCTCTAACTAGGCTGGAATAGCAAGCTAGGCCCTCAGGTTTGAGCAAATAAGACACTTCACTTGCTGGTAGAATCGGATGACACATCCATCAGCTCCACCTGGTGTAGCACTCAGGGATCTCAAGGGAGCAAGTAAGGTCTGGTAATTAAGAAAGATTCCTTTCCTGAGCTGCAGTGGGTCACAGTGACTGTCAGGGTTGAAAGATTGATGGCTTAATAAAGACCACCTGAAAAGGCAATCGACCAGCAAGGGAAAAAAATCATCGCCACCCACCTACTACCCGCAGCGTCTCCGTTCAGAGACCCACCACGAAAGGAGAGCTGCTTGGAACTGTCTGCACCAGACACCACTTGGCCCCATTTTATAGTTGTGAAGAATCCTCACAGAACCACAGGAAGCATTCTTCCATTCATTGATAAACAGTGCTATCTGCCCAGTTCCTTGACTGGATGTGGAGAGATGAATAAGACTCAGTTCGCTTGTTCTCAGGAGTTTAGAATACCACAGAGGCCATGCCTATGGTCAAGATTCTGAACAAGCCAAGTATTCCGTTTTATAATGCTGCCTCATGTAAAACTTGGTTTCTATAATGGTATGGAGAACTAGAGCCCAGCACGTAGTAAATGCTCAATAAGTTGCTCACTGAAGCATGCGTTGAGTCATAGAGAAAGGGCCCAGAGTTGAGAATTAGGACCAACATTGCAGCTACAGCTTTGCTTAAAAATAGCGTCATGACTTTAGATAAGTCACTTTTCTCTGCGTCTTACTTTGCCCATCTGTCAAAAATGGGGTTGGATTAAATGATCCTTAGAGACATTTTAGGTCTAAGACTTGGATTTGTTGAAAGGTCTGAAAAGCCCCAGGAAAAATGGCCATTCCTAAAATTCTGCTAAATGCCTGATGTTTGTTTCATAGGACAGGTGTTCTAGAGGGTTTAAGAGAAAGAAGCAGTTACACGCCTGCTGTGTACAATCTGCCATTCCCTTTGTGGAGCCACCCCCTTCCCCAGTGTTCCTCAGACTCGTTTCTCAGGAGTTCAGTGCAATGGGAGACTTGGCTGGGCAGGTCGCCATAGGGCAGCCCAAGAGTGGCGAGAGGGAACATATGAGAGTCGCCTTTACATTCTTCAGGGCCTGCCAGCATCAGTATACGTGTTGGCCAGGAATGGCCACCGTAGGGCTTCCTTGTGCCTTGAGCCAAATGGCTGGTTCCCTAACCCAGAATTCAGGCAGATGGAAGCCATGTTGCAAAAAGGAAAGGCATTCTTTTCAATAAATGCTGTCTGAAAGAGAACTTGCTGTATATTTGTTTCAAGTACAGGAAGTTGCTGTTGGTAGCTTCGAGTGTAGACTTTTCCTAGGGAAGACACTCTCTCGAGGCTGCTCTCTCCATCCGAGTTGCCATTATATTAGTTCTGGCCCTGGCTTTTGTCTCCAAAGGACAATTACGTAGCCTCATTCTTTTTTTTTTAAGATTGGCACCTCAGCTAAAATTTGTTGCCAATCTTCTTGTTTGCCCCAAAGCCCCCCAGTACATAGTTGTATATTCTAGTTGTAGGTCCTTCTGGTTCTGTTATGTGGGATGCCACCTCAGCATGGCTTCATGAGGCGTGCCATGTCCGCGCCCAGGATGCGAACCGGGGAAACCCTGGGTCATCAAAGCGGAGGGTGCGAACTTAACCACTCGGCCACAGGGCTGGCCCCATAGCCTCATTCTTAAGTGACGGTCTGTCTTCAGTCTTCTTCCAACCCATTTTCTACTAAGGAACTAGAGTTACCTTTTTGGAAAAAGACAAAAATAAAAGAGGAAGGAAAATACCCCGAAGAGACTGGGTCATCTCACCTTGGTGCTCACGAGCCCTCCAAAGGTCGGCTGCGCTTGGAATCAGTACAAACACCCACACGGCCTGCACGACCTGGCGGCATGGCTGGCTGCCCGCCAGTCCCTTCTTGTCCACTTGCGTCAGTCCTTTCACTCGTTAACTCCGTGCACTTCTGGTTTCTTGAATTTGCCACGTTCCTTCCCGCCTTGGGGGTTTGCCTAATCTTTTCTCTCTGCTCGGGGTCCTCTTCTCTCATCTCCTCCTCTAAGTAAGTTCACCTCCTCAGAGAGCCCTTCCCTGACCACTTTATCTGAAGTCAAAGCTCTCAGTCTCGTTCTGGCTCAGCTGGATTGTACATTACCGTGTGCAGATATTTTACTCATTTGTTTCTGTGTTTGTTTTCCCCACCACTCCTACTAAACTGTGAACTGTTATCTCCGGGGGAGCAGAACCGTTTCTGTGTTATTTATGGTTGTCTGCATCTCCAGCGCCTGCCTCGGTGCCAAGAGGGGCTCAAGGGATGTTTGCTCAACGACCCATCTGGCTCTGCTCAGCCTCCTAACATGAACCTCCACCCCGGCCCTCCCACCCCACCGAACCGAGCCCTCGCAGTCCCCCCACAGGCAGCCTCCTCCGTGTCCTCTGCTCCTGGGGCTGCACTGTTCCTTCTGCCTGGAGCATCCTTCTTCCCTGTTTTCCTCCTGGAAAATTAACTCAGCTGTCGAGACTCAGCTCAAATATCTTCTCCTCTTTGATGCTTCTCCCTGTCCCTCCCGGCAACATAAGAAGCGTCTGCTCCATGTCTGTGCACACCTGCACCACAGCCTTGTCACTCTGCACTGGCCTGATGCCTGTCTGTATCTTTTTCCCTTACTGACACCTCTTAGGAGCAAGGAAGATTCTAATTCAGCTTGTAGCCCCACTTCTTAACAGTGTTTGTCACATGGTCAGGGTTCAATAAATGTTTGTGGACAGAGTGTAGACATTAAAAAAGGAACTTCCATTGTGAAATTCCTGTGTGTAGAGTCTTCCTCTCTGAGAAATCCCTATGTACATACCTCCAGTTAGGATATCTCCTCTTGGAAATTTTCTCTGGGGTTCCTGGTTCAGGAAGACCATCTCTCTGTCTTTTGTCTTCTAGGAATGGCCATCGGTTCTGTTTAGAAAACAGAGTTTGTGGGGCCGGCCCAGTAGCACAGTGGTTAAGTTCACACATTCCGCTTCTTAGCAGCCCGGGGTTCGCAGGTTCGGATCCCAGGTTCAGACTTGGCACCGCTTGGAAAGCCATGCTGTGGTAGGAGTCCCACATATAAAGTAGAGGAAGGTGGGCATGGATGTTAGCTCAGGGCCAGGCTTCCTCAGCAAAAAGAGGAAGACTGGTAGTAGTTAGCTCAGGGCTAATCTTCCTTGGGGAAAAAAAAAAAAAAAAGAAAGCGGAGTTTGCTACCACTGGCTTTAAAAGGGACCTGGCAGTTAATACAGGTCTTGTGATGGGTAGGAGAGTAAGCAGCCAATCCTCCCAAATACTTTGTTTACTACTGTGCCCACGGGTGGGGTTGGTTGTTAAGGATTCACTCACTTCCTCTCTATCCATCATTCTCTTGCTGTGTGCCAGGCACTGTGCTGGTGCTGTGGTCACAGAGATGCAAGAGATCCTCTTCTTAGCGTATTTCTCATAGATGGGGAAGCACAGACAGGTGAACAGACAGTAGTGTGTGGTCAGTGCTCTGATGGGGGATGTTGTTTGCAGAGTCATGTGGGATCAGACAGGTTAAGGGGGGGCGGTTAAGGAAGTCCTCTGTATAGAGGGGTCCTTCATGTTCACTTTTTTTTTGGTGAGGAAGATTGGCCCTGACCTAACATCTGTGCTAATCTCCCTCTATTTTGTATGTGGGACTGTCACAGCACGGCTTGATGGGCTGTGTGTAAGTCTGCACCTGGAATCTGAACCCACGGGCTGCCGGAGCAGAGTGTGCAAACTTAACCACTATGCCACTGGGCCGGCTCCCCTGTGTTCACTTTTGATAGATGAATAGAATTGTCCGACGGATGAGGGAGGTGAGAAAGGGAGGAGAAGAAATCTAGGGGAGGTAGAGGGAACAGCACTCACAAAAGCATGGAGCAGTAGGTGTGTTGGGAAATGATGAGGAGTGCCTGATGGCCAGAGCTTCGTGGCTCAGTCTGGTGTGTGCACCAGCAGCATGGGCATCACCTGGAAAAACTTGCTGGAACAGCAGAAGTTTGAGCTCTGCCCTGCACCAACTAAGTCAGAATCTGTATTTTGTGTGTGTGTGTGTGAGGAAGATTGGCCATGAGCTAACATCCATTGCCAATCTTCCCCTTCCTGCTTGAGGAAGATTGTTTGCTGAGCTAACATCTGTGCCAGTCTTCCTCTATTTTATGTGGGATGCCGCCACAGCATGGCTTGACGAATAGTGCTAGGTCCGTGCCTGGGATCCAAACCTGCAAACTCTGGGCCACTGAAGCAGAGTGCATGAACTCAACCGCTACGCCACTGGGCCAGCCCCCAGAATCTGTATTTTAACAAGATCCCCAGGTGGTCCTGCCCACAGGAAAGTTTAAGAAAAAGTGGGTAAAGAGGTGTTTTTCAGACTGTAGCAAGCATCAAAATCAACTGGAGGGTTTGTTAAAAAATCAGATCACTGGGCCTCACCTCAGACTTTCTGAGTCAGTGGCTCTGGGTGGGGCCTGAGAATTTGCATTTCTCAAAAGGTCCTGGGTGATGCTGATGCTGTGGTCCAAGGAGCACACTTGGAGAGGCACTGGGGTAGAGTAGCATGGGAAGGGGACCTCCCAGGAAGTGAGCTTGGGCAGGTAGCAAGATTCAGATCTCAAAGGGCCTTGACGGGGGAGGAGTGGATTTCTCCTGGAGTGCTGGGGACCACTGTGGAGGGTCTACACAGGAGAATGAGGTGGTCAGACTTTTATGCTGGGAGGCACTCTGGCAGCCTGTGGTAAATGGGTTGGATAGTGACAAGATGACAGTCTGTCCCTGTACTCCAGGTGAGAATGATGAATTCTGAGCTAAGGCAGTGGAGATGGCTTCAAGGTAAAATCTCCGGGAGTTGGTGACTGATTGATTGAATGTGGGGTTGAGAATCACAAATCTCCCTCCTCCCCGGAACCTGGGTGTGGGGCGCAGCCTGTGGCTCCCCCTGCCTGTGGCTTCCCCTGCCTGTGGTTGCTGCCATTCGTGCCCAGAAAGCCACTGTTTGCCTTCTCTTACAAGTCCGCCTCGCCTCATCTGACAGGTCTCAGCCTGCAGAGTTTGAAGAAAGGGGTGCAGTAAACCATTCAGAAACAGGATTTATTAATGGGAGGCATGTAATTACTGCCAGACACAGTGATGTGAAGAGTTTATGGCCTGAATGTTGGTGTCATTCATCACAACCAAGGCGGCTGTTGGCGTGGATGCCATCACCCTGTGATCAGGCCTGGCTGTCTGTAAGATGGCCCCTCCCCCCACGCCTGCAAGTTGAACCCTGCTGAACAGGCAGAGGCAGATAACTCACCGGGGCAGGGTCTGGCTCTGTGGACCGTGGGCCTCGCTTGGACCCCGTGCAGGGGCAGGTCCTGGTTCCAGAGCAGGGCTCCCGGACGGGATTGTAGCCTGTCTGCTTTCTGTCTCCTGGGCTTCTGCTTCTGTAGTAACATGTCAGTAGAACCTTTATGAAGGACCATCCCACTCGCTCCTGACTCCCCCGAAGCCTTTCTCCCGTCCGTTTCACCTCTCAGCAGGCCCTCACAGAACCCCGCGATGCAGACGGCACAGGTTAGCATCGCCTCTTGACAAATGAGCCAGTGAGGCCCAGAGAGGTTTTGGTGAGTTTCCCAAAGTCACATGGCTGAGGGAACAAGCATGTGCTGAGCTCCCATGAAGCCATTTCTGCCTCTCAACCAGGCAGGCAGGCTGTCCCAGCTCCGTGATGAGAGCCCTGCTTTGTTTTGAGGACAGATCTGCCTGTCAGAGGTAGTGGCTGCTACTGCAGGACTTGGGTCCAAGCCCAGGACTAATTCTGTGTATTTGGGACAGATGCTCATAGCCTCAGTTTCCTCAAATAGGAACTGAAGGAGGGAAGTAGGTTGGCTCCTTTCCTGGGTGTGGTGAGCATCAAGCGGCGTTGCAGTGTTTGGCTCGGGTCAGCCCTCTTTACCCTGACGTGTGACCATCCCTGGGCCCCACGCAAATCCCTGTGCTACTCAGGACAGGGCTGCTGCTGATGCTCAGCGGAGGTAACAGAGGGAAGATGCTTTGGAAAATCCAGGCACACCATTCAAATATGAGGTAATAAAAAGAACAACGGATCTGTCACAACCCTGCCAAAAACCTAGCAACTTTTGAGACAAAAAGCAGACCTGAGTTCTAGAATCCTCATCATCGTGACTGGTTTTGTACGGAGTAACTTTTCTGCACGTTCAAACATCTATCCCAAAAGGTTCCTTGATTTTGAGGACTGGAGAGAATGTGTACAAGGCACAGTGAGGGAGCCGCCGCAGGCTGTCCAGTGGATACCTGGCAGGCACGAGGATGCTGATTAAGATGCTCTGTTGACTGTATGCTCCCTCTGCAGGGCACTGGCATCCGACTTATCCTCGCATTTCCTAGTGCCCGGCGCAGGTCCGGCATATGGCAGGGGCTCAGCGAGTGTTTATTGAACTGAACTAAACTGGATTCTGTCATATTCCGTGGGCTCTTTGAAGGCAGAGCCTATGTTTTACTCATTTCTCTCTTTCCAGAGTCAAGCCTGGTGTCTGGCACAGAGTAGGTGCTTAGTGAATTCAGGTTGGCTAGAAATGAAGCCCTGTGAAAAATAGGGCAGACGATCTGGTGTCTGTGCTGAACGCAGCCAGGGGGGAGCCAGGGCTCCAGGTGGGAGAGGAGTCACGATTTTCAGCCTGAGTAGTACCGGTCAGATGACAGGCTTACTTCAAAGGCACGCGGTGGGGAGGGGGGACGCTGTGGTTTCTCAAATGCCTTTTTGGCTGTGTGGGAGCCTCAGTGGTGGCAGAGGGGAGTGGGGGGCGGTGGGTGAGGGGGGCGGGGGTCTGTGGAGGTGGGGGGAGGCTGGCAACATAGTGGAGGACTCAGAGATGGAACCAAGCCAGCCAGAGGAGAGGAAGCAACTCAGATGCAGACCAACGCGCTTGAAATCTCCTTCCCCTCTGCATCCGCGGGAGCAGACGTGGCAGTGGCGTGTGTGCGCGTGCGTGTGTGCATACGTGTGTGTGTGTGTGTGTGTGCGCGTGTGCCTGTGTGTGTGCTGGAAGGAAAAGAGGCTTTGCAGCCAAATAAAGCTATGCACAGATCCTCTCAGCACAAGCCAGGGCTGTTGGATCTTGAGCAGGTTTTATTTTCCTGAGTCTCCATTTCCTCATCTTAAAAAATGGAATCAGAGATTGTTACCTTACAGGGTTGTGGATATCAAAAGAGTGTTTTGTAAGCACTAAAACAGCCATTTAAGAAGCACCTGCTCTCAACTAGGCCCTGAGCCTGGTAGGGACGTGGATTTAACCTGTAATCCCTTAACCATCCTGCGAGGTAGTTATTATCATCTGCAGTCTCCACCTGAGGGCGGAGGAAGCTGAAGTTGCAGTGAGCGCGTGCTCCAGCGAGGCTGCCGCAGACACCGCGATTCTTTCATCAGGATTACACTGTAGATGTGCGCGGGAAGATTGTGGTTCATGCGTCTTAGTCAAGCCTAGAGCTCTGCCATGGAGGCCGGTCTCCTCGGTTGTCGGCGCCTTTTCTCCCACCATTCCCCTTTCTCAAGAAACCCAAACCTTTGGCTAACCTGGCCGTCCACGGAGGAGGGCGAGTTCCCCTAAGCGATTTAAACAGGTTTAATTCTCTTGGTCCAGGTGTCTTTGGCTTCAGTGGGACATGGGTCAGGAAATTATTTCTAGGTGTTTATACGAGGGAAGAGGAAAAGCTGCTGAGAGGTAAACTTTTGGATGATTCAACATCCGAAATATCAGACACTATCCTTTCAAAAGAAAGCTATCAACTCTTCTGACATTTTTTGGAGTCATTTTTTGAAGGCTTAGCCAAATATGAGATAAATGTGGAAGGTCAGGAGAGCCAATCAACTTTTATTGAAGTATAGCATGTGCCTGTGTCTTGACGTACTGTGTTTTCAGTTCTTCACAGCCACCCCGTCCGGGGGTATCATTAGATCCCTTTGCCATATCAGGATGCTCAGAAAGGTAAACGTTTGTCTGAGATCACACAATGATTAGGCGTCAAAGCCAAGATGCAAACCTTAGCCTGTTTGGTCCTAAAGCACAGGCTCGCTCTTCTACGACTCTCTGCTTCTGAGTCTGCAAGTCTGCTGAAGTGAGCTGTTGCTCCTCTGAACTCTGCCTTTAAGGAGCCGGTGCTTTTGTCCTGTATAGCCCCAGGGGTATCCAGAGAGAATGCGGACCTGCACTTTCAGGAGAAGGGCCTTAGCTCTGAGACTGCATGAGACACCAAAAGTCCACAGCAGCAAATGTGGGTGAGCCCAGCTTTGGGAAGGCGCCGTGGGTGGAATGGACAGGGTCTGGATGTCTCTAGTGTTGGATGTGGGCTCAGTCATCAGGAGCAGGCCACGTCTTGTTTTTGTTTTTTGGCAAGGTGAGTTGGGCTTGGGGGAGGAGGAAGAAAGAAGCAGGGAAGGGGAGCTCCTTTCAGTCCATCCAATTCAAAGCGAGTGTCATGGGTTATGTAACCCGTGTGCAGATCCCACAACTTAGTGGTTTTACTTAGCTCCAGGCCACTCTAGGTGGAAGGTGTCCTACCTGTCCTGCCTGACTCAGTTTTTAGTGAATTTCTGAATTGTAGTCTGAGAAAAATCGAAACAAGCTACCAAACAATTGTTTTGTGTGCCCTCCTCAGGGTTCTCCTTCTGGGTGGTGGGAAACTCAGACTCTGGAGTTCATGAGATACAAGTTTGACTTTCAGCCATGCCACTTATCTGTGTGGCTTTGGTAAGCCATCTAACATCTCTGACCTCGGTTTCTTCCTCTGTAAAATGAATATACTAATGTCAGCTTTTTAAGGTTGTCATGGTTATAACATGCTTGATGCTGAGCAGACCCACATTAAATGTTAGTTACTTTTTTCTCTGTGTAGCACAAAGTGCAAATTCTTTATCTGTATTCTCTTAGGTAGGGAGGTGGGCATGAGTGATGACCTGTAACTTTTAGGACAACTTGGATCCACCCAGATTGTTGGCAGGGACCATCAGCCGCGGTTTAAGACTTAAGCCAATGCCCATTATGTCATTATGGAGCCTGCAGAAGTGATTACCGATGTTACTTTTCCAGTTCACTGCAGAGCGGAGGGAGAGTTTTTCACACTGCTGGCGTTTTGTTGGAGCACAGCGATACAAATCGCAGATGGCTTCCTCAGCAGATGTGGCTCTGCAGCACCGCAGTGTGGGTTTACAAGGGGGTTTAATGAAAACCTGGCAGCCTTCCAGGCTTGAATGAATCCTCTGGGGTCCTCAGCTCCCGCACACACAGGCCAATCTGCAAATGTCCACCCTGGTGATGGTGTGGGGAATGCTAGGGTGAAAAGTTTTTACCTGGGAAACAAAGCCAAACCTATCTGGCTGAGTTCACAGGCTTGGGGCCTGGGAGATGCAACAGCGATGTGGAAGGGAAGTTGGTAGGAGGAGGGCAGCCTACATCTGGAAGATGTCCAGATGGCTACTGCCCAGCTGGGGGTGATCTGGGCCCAGGGTAGAATGATAGCTTTCCCAGATGCTTGGGGTTCACACTTTTTTCTTCCTTGGGTTAGGCTAAAAGGAGTGAGCGGCAGCCACAAGTGGGGGATATGGAATAAGAAAATAGTTTCAGTTAAGTTGACAGTATAGACTAGAACTGGACTTGACCCTCGTTGCCTCTGCTTGAAGTGCTCTTACTCGTCAAATGGCCAGCTTGCTATTGCTCATCTATTTCATTTTGGCTTCAATGTCATCTCCTTGGAGAAGCCTTCCTTGATCACCTCCCTGAAAGGGTACCTCCAAGCTCTTTGCCACTTTCTGTCTTAGCTGTACGTTTTTTCATAACACAGCACAATTTATTAGCCTGTTCACTTTCTGTTTTCATCCTTTACTAGAAGATCCGTGAGGGAAAGAGCTCTGTTCATTTCGTCGACCAGTGTAGCCCGGTGCCTATGGAGGACCTGGCATATAGTAGACGTCCAATAAATATTGTTGATGAAAGAATAGATTTGGGGACAAGAATTAGATGAGAGTTGGGCTCAGCCTGGTGGTGCAGTGGTTAAGTTTGCATGCCCCACTTTGGCGGCCCGGGGTTTGCCGGTTCGGATCCCGGGTGCAGACCTATGCACTGCTTATCAAGCCATGTTGTGGCAGGTGTCCCACATATAAAATTGAAGAAGGTGGGCCTGGATGTTAGCTCAGGGTCAGTCTTCCTCGAAAAAAGAAAAAAGGTGAAAAAAAAGAATAAGATCAGTGTTTGCAGCTTAATGCTACCATTTATAAGCTTTTTAACTGTCCAAATTATTTAACCTTTCTTAGTCTGAGATTTGTCATCTGTAAAAGGGATGAAAATACAACAGAGGGTAACTGTTCCTGTAGAGTCATGTTAAGCACATAAGAAATGTTCAATAAATTGAAACTATTATTCAGTCATTGAAGAATTAAGTTCACCACCAACAAATATTTACCAATATTTCTACTCAACCAATATCTAGTGAGGGCTAGCATAGGTCGTGCCCACACTAAGCACTTTTGCGTGCATTGTCTCATGCGATTCTTCACGACAACCTTGTGAGAGATTCTTCCCATTTTAGAACAAAAGAAACAGATTTAAAGAGACTAAGCGGCTTGAACAAGCTTACATAGCTCTTCAGTGGCAGAGGCGCTATTAACTCCATTTCTATTTTTAAAGCCATAATTTTCCACATAATTCCAGGCTGCTTCCTATTAACACTCACTCTGGATAAACAAACATCGGGAGCCATGTTCTCTGTCCTCTGGGGCTCTGTTTAGGCGATAAGAGTTACGTGACAGTAAAACGAACACCAGTCAAACCAACGTTTTTGACGCTGCTTTGAAGTTTACTAAGCTTGCCCCGGTGTTTACAACACATTCAAATTTTAAAAAATTACGATCCAGGATATATAAGTAGTTCATACAAAGGAATACGAGAAAAAGACAAGCAACTCAACGGAAAAATTGACCGATCATGAACAGGCAATTCGAATGGCCAGCAATCACATGAAAAGACGTTTGTATCGCTAGTCACACCATAGGGGAAATTCACGTAAAGACAGTGATACCGTTTCTCACCCATCGGGTTGGCAAAAATAACAGTCGGAGAATACCAAGGGCTGGTGAGGACGGGAGACATGGGTGCTATAGTGGAAATATAAGCTGGTAAAGTCAGTTTGGGAAGCAACTGGCAAATACCTGACAGAGGTGAATATGGACACGCCCTTGGAACCAGGGCTTCCTCTGGGCAGTGAAACCTTAGAGAAACTCTTGCCCACGTGCAGACAGAGAGGCACAAAAACGTTCAACTTCAGTGTTTTATATAATAGTGAAATATTGGAAGCAATCTAAAAGTACATTCAGAGAGGGGCAGATAAATAAACTGGTCATTTGTAGAAGAAATATGAAACAGCAGCTGAAGGAATGCGCTAGAGCTCCACTTAGCAATGTGGATAAATCGCAGACACATAGTGTTAAATAAAAAAGAGCAAGTTGCAGAAAGACGGAAGAGATGATATCATTTAAGTATGTTTAAAAAACATACAAAGCATGAATCCTGAATGTTTAAGATGAACTGTTTCTATGTACCATGAAGATCTGGTCGGGAAGAGCATACGCCACTACGTGATAATAATACTTCTGGGGAGGAGGGGTACTGAGGCCGGGGAAACCTGCAAAGAGGACTTCTGCCGAACCTTCAACCAAAGGTTTCAATTAGAAAAAAGCCATCTGAAGCAAATATGGCAAAACGTTAACATTGTTAGATCCAGGCAGTGGCTGCAGCGTGTTTGTTCTGTAAGTCTTTGAACTTCTCCATGTGTGTGGGATATTTTATAAAGCAAGCAAACAACTAACCAGAGCTTCTGCCTCCAGCCTCATGCAGGGTGCTCCTCCTCAAGGCCCCGGAGGCAGCAATGGCGGAGAAGCTGTTCCACACTGCAGTGTTCAGTCCTTCCTCTCTGGGTGCCTGCCCTTTGTTGCGCTGATGGGGGTCAAGTGAGCTGCTGGCAGGGTGTAGGAGAGACCGACTGACTTTCACTAGGAAGGGCCTGCAGCTCTGGTGGGGGCAGGGACGGGGGCAGGGAGAAGGGGGAGAGAACCCAGAGAGCAAGGGCTGCTGGGGTTTCCAGAAAGGGCTGAAGAAACTGAGGTTCAGGGAAGGGGAGTGACTCCTTCAAGGGCACGTGGAGGCAGAGCCGGAATCTGCCCCTGGTCACCTATCCACCTATCCCCGTACTCAGGCCAGAGGCAAGTATGTGCTATGGGCAGGAGCAGGGGTTCTGGAGGCCACAGGTGTAGGTCAGATCCCAGCTCTGCTATTGAGTAGCAATGAGGCTGAGGTACCTCGCCTAACTCTCCAAGCTGGGGTCACTACCAGCCTTCCTAGTGTGACGTTGGGAGGAACACATAATGTGTATAAAAGTGCTAGTGGAGTTTGCACCGCTCTAACTCTTTGTATTCACTCCATAAACAACAGTCACGATCACCATCAGCGTCATCATCCCAATTTGTCTCAACCGTTCTTCAGTCGCTTCTTTTATTACCCTCCCCTCCTTCTCCCCACAACCACAATTGGGAAAGTCCCCGTGGGCAAGCCATCTGCTTTATCTGTGTCCAGGAATTGGTCTCAGCATTCCAATTAAGGCTGCCAATCCCAGAGACAAGCAGAAAGACCGCCTCCATTTCTCTGGAGTCCTTGCTTCTATGAGTGCTGTCTGAAGTCTCATAAATTTTCGGAGCAGCCAAATCATACATTCCTATTAAACTATCAACTAAAACTGAAAGTATTGCATATCAAGTATTATGTGTTAGTACTAAGTATTATATATCAAGCACTGACTTCGTGCTAGGCTTCTGTTAAGTACTTTACATCCACCATTAATTTATTTAGTCCTCATTGCGGTCTTCTGAGACGTTACTTTACAGTTGAAGAGACTGAGGCTCAGAGAAGTGCAGAAACTTGCATCAAGTCACCCAGCTAGCAGTATAGCAGCCTGAGGCTCAGGGGGAGGAGTGGCCTGCCGAGGCCACCGGCTGGTCAGTGGCCACAGTGGGATTAGGACTGAGGTGGGTGATTCTTCCTCTGGGGCTTGGTCTGTTGCCTGGTTTTCTTGCCCACTGGAGCTCCATTTAGAGAAGGATTCCTGCCAACTCTACTAGCCTCATTCCGAAATAAGATTTGGTTTCCCCGTTCCATTTTGGAAAAGAGAAGGCATCCAGCTTCCTGAACGGTGGCTCTTACCCAGACCTTTCATCCTCATTCTCAGCAATGCGTGTTCTCCCTGGTTATTGGGTCACAACTTTACCAGATTCCAGAGACGTGAAAACTCAGGCAGACAGCAGAGGCTTCAGACCAAGGGCAAGCGTTCCCATTCATGAACAGAGGGACAGTGATTCTTTGTCTGCTTCTAGCCATTTGCACGCCATTCGCTATAAACCCAAGCACAGAGTCAGCCTGGGACAGTGTTCTATAAGCTGAGGGTCATGACCCATTAGTGGGTCTTGAAATCAATTTAGATGGTGGCCACCAGCATTTAAAAAGTGATTTAGAATCAAACTGGATAGAATAGAAAATATCAGTGTATGCTCATTATCAAGGTAGGTATCGTTTTGTGAATGATCACACACACGGACACAAACGCAGACACGCACGTGTGTTTGTTTTGGGTGATGTTGTAAATTTCAGATCTTACTATTATTCACAGTTAAAACAATAGAGAAGTTACTGATTTAGGACGGGGGTCAGCAACTGCCTGTTTCTGTGGACAAAGATTATTGGACACAGCCACACCCGCTGTGTGTGTATTATCTTTGGCTGCTTTCACACCACCAGGGAAGAGCTGAGTGGTTGTGATACACCGTATGGCCTGCAAAGCCTAAAATATTTATGATTTGGCCCTTTGCGGAAAAATTTGCTGGCCCTTATGGTCTAGGACATTGAGGCAAAAACTTCTAATTCAAAGTCAAATAAAACTCTCATTGGATATAATCTCTGGAATTTCCGTCTCTAGTATTTCTCCCCAATAACTAACTAAGTTGTAGCATTCACATAGAGTCATGTAAATGCATATATAACTACGGAAAAGTAGCCATCACAAAAGCAATTCTTGCCTAAACATATATTTCTAACATAATAGCAGGAGTGTTCAGACGCAATGTCCTCCTGGCACACAGCAAACAGGATGACCTTTCCATTCGAGGAAAATATTTCAATGTTTAACCTCATTGCACTCAACCAGACGTTTCCTTGCACAAATTTTCAAGTGAAATATTTCAATTCTGCATTCATCTTGGGGGCCACATGTCTTATCCAAGTTAAATATTTCCAGAAAATAAATGTCTAGACACCGTCTCATATAAATTAAACGCTCGGTTTTTAAAAGATTTCTAGCAGACCTCCTTTTTGGTGTGTGGGGTGAGTGTAATTTTACTTCTGTGAAAAATCCTGGGTGGAATCTGATGTGCCCAAGTCAGTGCCCCTGCAGGTGGCAAGTGCTCGCTGCTCAGTCGTTAGAGGATAGTGGAAGGTGCAGTGGGAGGGAAGGATGGGGAGGAAAGTCTGGGGAGCGTAGTTCACAGAAGTGTGAAGAGCTCCCTTTTCTTTGAGCTCATTGTTTATAAGAATCCTGGATGAAAAAGTACGTGGATGTTGAAATCTACCTCAAGAGGCTTGCCGTGTTCGCTGAATCCTCTCGTCGGAGAATAAAGAACATGTGACTGGCCACACATGAAGAGAAGATTCTGCCGTATCTCTTTGACTTTCCATTTTCTTCATGTTGGAGGTTTTTCAAACCGTGGGCTTTGTTTAATTCAAGGCAGCCATTTTTAGTGCTTTTAATATTTATACTTTCTTTGATATACACTTCTGTTTCACTGTGATGTAAATTGATTTTTTCCCACTAAAAACGAAATCTTTTAGAAAGATCAAATACTTCAAAGATTAAAAAATTGTTTCTAGCTATTATTATTTTCATAATATATGTTTATATTTTACACAAATATTAAAGTATTTATATAAATATAAATTTTATACCTCATAAATATTATAAATAAATATAGTGTTTTATAAAAACATAAATTTAATTAATATATAAATATAAAATATATTTATGTACAAATAAATTACATATTATATTTTATTGCATATACTTATATATTTTTAGCTACACTTATTATTATAAAGCAAATAATTCCATATGAGGGAATTTATAGTGGAATATATTGAACCACCTGAAATTCTATGGAGAGGTAATTCAACAAGTAGTCATTTTTCTAGATTTCTGCAAGATTATGCACAGCACTCTTGTGCATTATATCATTTTTTTAAAAAAGGGGAAACTTTGGAAGAGGATTCAAGAAGTGTAGAGGAGAAAGAAAGGAAGTTTACATTTTATTGAGATCATGTGAAAGTCCTTTATTCTCCTTACCCCAAATCCCACCAACAAGAAGCAGAAAGACTTCTGGGTATGGCATCATTTTCTACTTACTCATTCAATGATTGTTTACTGTGTGTCTACTGTGTACCAGGCACTGGGCAAGATGCCCGAGAACAGGAAGAGCAAGGTCTGTGGTCTAATGGGATTAGCACACAGAGGGAGTGAGGTGGGGTAAAGACAGAAAATAAACAAGTAAACTAGATAATTTCAGTTAGTGAGACCGTTAGGGCTAGAACAATACCAGATAGTGTGCTGGAAAGAGTGGGCACCTTAGCTTGGGTATTCTGGAAGTCCCCTCCAAAGAGGTGACATTAGAATTGAGCCCTGGATGAAGAGAAACCCAGCCTTGTAAAGAGCTGAGTGAAGAGTGTTGAAAGTAGAGAAAAGAGCTGGTGAAAAAGTCCTGAGGAGGGACTTGGACAAGAATTCTTTTTTTTTTTTTTTAATTTTATCACTTTTTTTGGTGAGGAAGATTGGCCCTGAGCTGACATCTGTTGCCAATCTTCCTCTTTTTTTTGTTTTCCTCCCCAAATCCTCCCAGTACATAGTTGTATATCCTACTTGTAGGTCCTTCTAGCTCTTCTATGTGGGATGCCACCTCAGCATGGCTTGATGAGTGGTGCTAGGTCCACGCCCAGGATCCTAACTGGTGAAACCCTGGGCTGCTGAAGTGGAGCGCACGAACTTAGCCACTTGACCCCGGGGCCGGCCCCCAAGAATTCATTTTGAGATCACATCTTGTATGAGTAATCTGTGGATCACTATTTTTAAAAGTAGGCTCGAGGGATGCTTGTCTCTTAATAATCTCATTGGAAAAGGGTTTGGTGGTCAAATAACTTTGGAAATTGGGTGGGGCTAATGATGATGCCTTTTTGCTGAGCTGGCGTTCTTTAACAAACTCCATAGCAAGGTGCAGCCACCTCAGCTGCCAGGGGGTCTGTAAATTCTGAAAATGAGGTTCTGTGGGGGATTGTATTATCCAAAGATAGTCACACAATCTGTCCCATCCCACATGCTCTTCCTACAATGTAACCTTGACATTCACAGTTGTAATTGTGGGAGTTTGGTTTCCATCCTTTGAATCTGGATGGGCTTGTGACTCTGCTAGAAGTGACTCTATGTGACTTCAGAGGTGAGGTCATAGAAGGCTATGGCTTCCATTCTTTTCTGCTGGGATGGTAACTCTTGTAACCCAGCTGCCATAGTGTGGGGAAGCCGTGTGGAGTGGCTTTCTCGAGGTGTTCGCAAAGTCTCAGCAGAGATTCTCACTAACAGACAGTGTCAACCCCAGACATGTGAGTACTGGAGTCTCCAGAGGATCCCTGATGCCACCTGTCAAGTTACTGCCGCCTAGAGTATTCCAGCTGAGGTCCCTGGCGTTGGAGAGCAGAGACCAGCTGTACCCATTGTGCCTTTCCTAATTCCTGCCCCACAGAATCTGTGAACACAATAAAATGATTGCTGCTTCACATTCTCAAGTTTGGGATGATTTATTTCACAACAGTAGATAACTGGACAGGTCGTTAGTGCCTTTATTGTCAGCTGTGGACACTGGTGGTCTCTTCAGGCAAGAGAAGATGCCACTTAGGCCTTAGGCCATTGTACTAAAAAGTTAACCTAGTTGGAGCCCAGACCTTAAGGCCTTTATCATCAAGATGAACAGGCAGGCTGGACCATTCGAATAGATCCTTGCTGGTAGAAATCTGGACACCATCTGTGTGCCTGCACTCTCTACCCATTGGCTGTCCTGCTGCCCTCCAGAATGTGGCCCCGCTTCCACAGGGCCTTTCACAGAGCCAAAGACAGGCTTCATCTTTGTGTGTCCCAACCAAACTAAATTATTGGCCATTCTTGAGAGTGGTCTGCAAAGTCTCATGTCAAAAGCTTTCTTCAAGCTATTCCTCCCATGCCTCAAAGTCCACACGCAAAGGCAGCCTCCCTGGCTGCCAAGAATTTTGTTATTTACTCGCTTCTCGGTTTATAGCATAGAGATTAATCATATGGCTTCGGGAGGTATTCTGCCTGATTCAAATCCTTGCTCAACAACTTATTAGATCATGAGCACGTTACTGAAAATGTCTAACCTTCAGTTTCCTTATCTTGAAATGCAGATGGTGATAATAGCACATATTTCATGGAGATAGTGCTAGAATTAAACTCGTTAATTTGTGAGAACATTCTAAGAAGTGCCTGGCTCATAGTAAGCACTATAGGAAATATATACTAATTAAATATATATTTATAATATGATAGATGTATAGGAAATGCATAGAATAGGTATACATAAGTGTGTATACCCACATAGATATACATAGTATACATATAATATATGCACATATAGTAGATCTATATTTATGTATAGTTTAAATATATGTACTTTTTCCTTAAAGTCCTCGCTACCCTCCATATTGTATTCATTGTATCATAGCCATGCAGCTATACATGTCCCTTATCTACCACCCTGCAAACTCACTGATGTGAGTGAGTAGGTCTTAGCTATGGTTGTTACATCTTGGCGTAATGCTCTGTGTCCTCCATGGCAGGGTATGTGCCTTCCTCACTTCTGTGACCTTAGAATCCAACACAGGCTTGAGCACTGCGAGAGCTCGCTAAATGTTGCTTGAATTAATGAATGGCTAAGTGGTCCATCTGGAGTCAGGAGGATGTGCATGCCAACAGTATGATGTTGCACAATCAATGTCTTCTTCCAAGAGTTCCCTGAATGTCCATCGTCCCAAATGGCAGGAGTTCTGAGACAAGTGCCAGTGATCTGATATGTCAGCCTCTGAGGGAGCCAAAGTCAGAGAACTCTGAGTCAGTTGTTAACCATGAAGGGAGGGCTAAAGCAATGAGTTTTTACTGTGCTGTGATATCATCTCCAATCCATTTATAAGGGTGAACAGGGTTTACCAGAGGTCCAGGGAATTAAAAAAGAAAAAGCACCTCAACCTTCTCCATACATTTAAGAATGTAAACGGCCCCAGGAAATGACTTGGGTGCTGAGGTAATTTCCTAGATGGGCTTGTGAAATCATTTGTCATCAATTTCAAGACAAGTCGAAAGAAACTGGAAACTTAGATGTGGATGGTTCTGGAAAGTGAGGGGACTACAGACACCATACTTACCACCCCTCGTCCGAGCAGGAACTTTTGAAAGATGACATCATAAGACCAGATCAGGCTGCAACGGTAAGGCACCTGAATGTGGGATATGGAAGGAGGAGTGGAAATGAGGGCAGGGATTTATTCCTCTTATCTATTCTATTGTGTTTTTTCCTACTTTTTCTCTCTTTGGCACTGCTATTCGCAGGGAGTAAGTAGGAGGCAATGTTTGTTAGATGAATGAGTCAAGACTCAGAAAACTCATCTGTCTGCATCTGGGTTATTTTCAACCCTAAGTGAAGTGAAGTGACAGAATTGAGAGAGTCTATGGCGGAGTCAGAAGAACATCTTACAAGCTCTGGGCTTTAGAGCCAAAGTCTTTACTGTGACCTCGGCTAGTCACTTACTCAATTGGAATCTATTTTCTGGGACTGACGTGTCAGCTAGACTAGTACTATCTAACACACAGGGTGCTTTTGAAGACTCAAGGAGACAGTATGCATGAAATGCCGGCCGCTTGAAGGTGCTGACTTTTATGCAGATAGAGGATGGCCGTGCTCTGGAAGAAAGTGCCAAAACTTCGACTAATGCCACTTGGAAAGAACTCAGCATGCTCTGAAGTTGGGCACTCGAGGGCTATTATGTTTTATGCCAACACAAGAGTTTATTCAGGAAGTTGCAAAAAAAAAAAAAAAAATCAAATAGCAGTGAACTCCAAGGGAACTGGAAAATTCTCCAACCCCGCTGCTTGAACATGTTCGACAGTCAGGAAGATGGAAAGGAGGGTGTATTTGTCAGGATAGTCTTGGTTATGCTGTAGTTACAAATAACTTCAAAGTTTCGGCGACTTAAAACAGCGAACACTTATTTTTTATTAATGCTCCATGTTGATATGTGTAAGCAGGGTTCTGTTCTTCTTAATCCAGAACCGAGGCTGATGGAGCCGCTACCAGATGCACTGTTGCCAGTCACGGGGGCAGGAGTATAGGTCATGGTGAATCATGCACTGAGTCTCACAACTTCTGCCTGGTAGGGACACGTTACATCTGCTCACATTTCTAAGTGAATGTGATTGGCTAAGAAAGTCACAAAACCTTACCAACTTCATGAAATGAGGTTGTACAACCTTACTATGACCTCTGAAAAAGGGAGCACCAGAAATATCAGTGAACCACAATAGAAGAGAAGGAGTAGATTCAAGAGGTATTTGAAGAAAAGAATTAATAAGATTTGGATGTAGGATAAAAAGGAAAGGCAGAAGTCTAGGATGATGCCTTGATTGCTAGCTTGGATGACTGGGTAAAAATGGTGTGATTTACTGAAAAAGATATGCTCGGTTTGTGACACGTTGCATTTGCTGTGGATGAAGACAACCAGTAGGGGATATGAAATAGGGAGTTGTGTATGTGGATCTGGAGCTTAGGAGAAACATAGAAGCTGAAGATAAGTGTTCAGTGGTCATCAGCTCTGAAGTAGTGAAGTGATAGTTGAAGCTAAGGGAGAGTGAATAGAGTAAAAGATAACTGAGAAAAGTATGACAATATCAACTGTTGGTAAGGATATCAAACATCTGGAATATTCGTGCCATGGTGATGGAAGTGTAAACTGATCCGACCATTTTAAAAACAGTTTTAAATTACCTAGTAAAAATGTATAATCCCTCTCATCCTGCAATACCAGTCCTGATTATATATTGTGGACAATTTCAGGGAAGAGACATAAGAGACATGAAAAGAAGTTCACGGCAGCATTGTTGCACTAGCAAAAAATGGGAAACAACCCAAATATCCATCAACAATAGAAAGGCTAAATAAATTGTGGAATATTCATACAATGGAATGATGCAGCAATAAAAAATAATGAGACAGAGCCTTAGAAACAACATGGGTGAACCTCAAGGACATAATGTTAAGTAGAAAAAGAAAGTTGCAGAAAAGAATGTTCAGTATGATTATTTTGTATAAAGTTCAAATGCTCCCCAAACTAAACAATTGTAGTGAAACTTAAAAAATAAGCAAGGAAATGACAAACACAAAAATCAGAATAGTGGCCTTCTCTGTAGAGAAAGGGTAAAGGATAAAATCCCATAGGAGCACACAGGGGGTTTCAAAGATGATTATAATACTCTATTTCTTCCAAAAGGTGGTAGGAATAGGAGAGTAAGTTGTATTTGTTTTCTTTTTAACCCACATCTATTTCACAAATATTTTCTTTTTGTTTCTACTCAATAGTTTTTAATACTTTGTTTTTTAAAGTAATAATCTGAAATGTAAAAACAAAAAGCGAAATAAGGGAGACTTGAGTCATCGGGAGCAATACACCTTAAAGGATAGTTAGAGAAAAAAGGGACCTTTAAAGGAGATTCATAGAATGGCCAGAGACAGCCAGGAGAGCCTAATGTCATGGAAACTAGAAAAAAGATAATCATGACTTTCATTTATGAAGTGCCTTCTATGTGCCAGGCCCTTGGCTAAGCACATTACAAATATATTTCATTTAATCTTTCAACAATACCATGAGGTTATTATTATGGTCTTTTAACATATGAAGAAAATAAGACTCAAGAAAGTCAAGTCATTAGTCCAAGTTCTTATATCTAGATAAGTCGCAAAACTTGGATTAGAGCAGGGTCTCTTTGACTCAAAGTCTATACTCTTAACCACAATATTATGTTTTCTCTCCTCCAAGGGAATGCAGATTCATGAAGGAGGAAGGAGTCAGCAATATCAAATGCTGCAGAAAAATCAAAGAAACTGGGGACAGAAGTGCTTCCACTGGATTTAAGAATGAGGAGATTATTGGTGTCTGTCCTCAGTATCAGCAGTGGGTACTAATGAAATTCAAATTGCATTAGATCAAAGCACGAACAGGAAGTGAGAAAGTAAAATCAGAGTATGGGATATTCCTTAAAGGAGAAAAATTGCCTTAGGCAAAAGTTGGCTTACCTGGGTGATAAATAGCAATTTGGGTAAGTAGGAGACTTGCAAGTGGATTGCAGAATCAGGGACCTGAAGTGGTCAGGAAAGAAAGGATGGGACTCTGTGAGCAAGAGGGTCAGGGAGTAAGAGACCAAGATAGGGGATCTCCACTTTCAACCATGATGAAGTAACAAGGAATGAACTTTTCCAACTTGTAAATAAGAAACAAGAGGACAAAAAATTTAAAAGAACTGTTTCCCAACGTTGCACAATAGACAATGCAAGGCTGTGATCCCTGAAAAAAGGGAAACAAGATGAGCCTAAATTTCTGGACTCTGAGCTCAGGGAAGGAGAACCTGTTGGAGCCTGGAGACCTCACTGACTTGAGGACAAGATCAAAGGTGAGGAAGTTGTGGTATTAAGAACTTTTAGGGCAGAGTTATGGAAAGAAGGGAGCTTTGCAGAAAAAAATCCCCAGAAATCTGCACAGGGGTGCCCTTGAATCTTTGCTGAGTAAGAAGTGACACATGTGTAAAGTGAACTGCACAAAGTCAGGCAAAGGACAACTGGGAGTTGTAATCAGAACAACTCTCAGAGCTCACAGAAGACAGGGAAACATTCAAGCTCCAACGACTCAAATTGCAAAAGCCTTGGTGATCACCTGAGGCATTCAGTGAAAGCTCCAGAAGGATCATAGCTTACTCATGGGCTGAATAATTCCTGCAATAAAACCTATTCTAAAACTGCCCTAGGAAAGCTTAAAAACAGGTCTCAAGGAATCAAACAGATCCACAAATAATTTAACTATCTGTAAAAACAAAGCCAACACTCACTCAAGGAAGACAGCAAACTCCAGAACCTCAATGACATAATAGACAAAATGTCCAAGATCCAGTAAGATAGCACAAGACATAACAAGAGAGAAGAAAATGTGACTTTGAGCCAGGCGGAAAAAAGATTAACCCATCAATAGAAACAGATCCAGAAATGACAGAGATGACTGTGAACCAGTAGACAATGACATTAAAATAGCTATTATAAACATGTATGAATATTAAAAGGAAAATATAAACAGAGAAAGGAGAAAAATGGAAGATACAAAACAAGATCCAAATGGAACTTCTAAAGGTTAAAAAAACACACCCAATTTATGAAATGTAAATTTCAGTGGATGAGATTAATAGTCCATTAAACATGGCAGAAGAAAAGATGCGAATTGAAAAGAAGTGCACTTGAAGACAGGACAATAGAATCTAAACTGAAGCACAGAGAGAAAAATGTCTGGGGGGGGTGGGGTGAAAATACAGAGGGGTATCAATGATCTGTGGAATAATGTAAGCAGGCTAACAGAAAAAAATTATGGGAAGAGGAACAGAAAAAAATACTTGAATATTAATGTTCAAAAATTTTCAGGGGCCGGCCCCACGGCTGAGAGATTAAGTTCACGTGCTCCACTTCAGCGGCTCAAAGTTTCACCAGTTCAGATCCTGGGCACGGACATGGCACCGCTCATCAGGCCATACTGAGGCAGCGTCCCACATAGCACAACCAGAGGGACCTAAAACTAGAATCTACAGCTATGTACTGGGGAGCTTTGTGGAGAAAACTAAAAAAAGAAAAAAGGATTGGCAACAGTTAGCTCAGGTGCCAATCTAAAAAAGAAAATTTCAAATTTCATGAAAAATCTACATGACCAAATCCAAGAAGTTCAAAAAAACTCCAGCAGCATAAATGTGTGTGTGTGTGTGTGTACAAATAATAGTCAGCAGTAAAAAGTAATGAACTACTGAGCTATTCAACTACATGGAAGAAGCTAAAAAACAATATGCTGAGCAAAAGAAGACATACAGAAAGATTAAGACACACGTCACATATACACATACTAAACCATATGAAGATCAGTGGTTGTGAGAAATACGGGTGTGAGACAGGTGGTAGAGGCTGGGTAAGGATTGACTTGGAAGGGGCGTAAGTGAACTTTTTGGGGTGATGGAAATATTTTACATCCTGATTGTTGTGTTGGTATGTGAGTGCATTTGTTAAAACTCACGAAATTGTCTAATGCAAATAGGGGCATTTCATTGTATAAAAATTACACCTCGAAAAAGTTAATTTTTTTTTTTTTTTTTTTTTACGAAAGACCAGGATCCAAACTCCAGGGACCTGTATGATGCATAGGTAACAAGGCAGATACTCAGACTTCAGCATTCGTCCTTTACTCTCAGGTTAGCTTCCTCCTCTTTCACAACACTTATTTTCCCAGGTGAGGGCAAGAGTACCTAAAACAATGTATGTATAGCCCCTGCCAGAGCAGGGCTCAGTGTAGATGCTCAGAATGTAATAATTAATCTAGAGTGATGTTAACAGGCTGATCATTAGCTCTAGTAGTGCTTTTTGGCAATTGTCCCTTGGTTTTAGCTTTAGTTGTTAAAACTTCAAACATTTTCCCTCTGACAGAGCAGTTGTAACTTTGGGCTCCATTGTGAATATCAAAGAATTTTCAGAAACATATTATGACTGGAGAAGAAAACTATCTCAGATTAAAACATTGTGTTTTCTTTAATAGGACGAAGATAAAAATCACACGAGCATCTCAATGGATGCAGTAAAAGCACTTAAAATACAACATTCTTTCATTATTAAAACCTTTGATGGAATGAGTATAGAAGGAACATACCTCACATAATAAAGGCCATACACAACAAACCCATAGCTAACATTATACTCAATGGAGAAAAATTGAAAGCTTTTCCTCTAAGATCAGGAACAAGACAAGAACGTCTCTTATTCTCTCCCCACTCTTATGCAGCATAGTACTGGAAGTCCCAGCTAGAACAATTAGGCAGGACAAAGAAATAAAAGACATCCAAATTGGAAAGGAAGAAGTAAAACTGTTGCTATTTGCAGAGGATAAGATTTTGGGTATAGAAAATCCCAAAGACTCAACCAAACAATTGTTGTAACTAATTAACAATTTCAATAAAGTTGCAGGATACAAAATCAACATACGGAAACCATCTACATGTCTATACATTAATGATGAAACATCTGAAAAAGAAAACCATTCCATTCGAAACAGCATCAAAAATAATAAAATATTTAGGAATAAATTTAACCAAGGTAGTGAAAGATCTGTATAACAAAAACTTTAAGACTTTGTTGAAAGAAATCAAAGAAGACACAAACGAATGGAAAGATATCCCATGTTCATGGATCAGAAGAACTAATATTGTTAAATGTCCATATATGCAAAGCCATCTATAAATTCCACGCAATCCCTACCAAAATACCAGTGGAGTTCTTTGTGGAAATAGAAAGAACAATCCTAAAATGTTTATGGAATCAAAAAAGACCCCAAATAGCCAAAGCAATCTTGAGGAAACAGAACAAAGCTGAAGGTACCACATTTTCTGATTTCAAATTACACTACAAAGTTATGGTAATAAAAACAGTATGGTACTGGAACAAAAATAGACACGTAGACCAATGGAACAAAATTGAGAGCCCAGAAATAAACCTTTGCCTATACAGTCAACTAATATTCAACAAGGGAGCCAAAAACACCCAATGAGGAAGGTGAATCTCTTCAACCAACAGCGTTGGGAAAACTGGATAAACATATGCAGAACCATGTAATTGAACCTCTGTCTTTCACCACTCACAAAGATTAACTTGAAATGGATCAAAGACTTAAACGTAAGACCAGATACTGTAAAACTCCTAGAAGAAAATTTAAGGAAGAAGCTGTTTGACATTGGCGTTGGCAACGATTTTTGGGTATGACATCAAAAGCAAAAGTCAACAAATGAGAGTATATCAAACTTAAGAGCTTCTACACAGCAAAAGAAACAATGAACAAAATGAAAAGGCAACCCATGGACGGTGTCAAGACGGTGGCATAGGCAGACTCTGAACTCACCTCCTCCCATGGACACAACAAATTTACAACTACTCTTGGAATAGTAACCCCTGAGAGAGAACTGAAAACTGCATAAAAATAATCCCCATAGAAAGGGACAGTGCTGATTGAGGTGGAAGAGGTAGAAATTCCCTCTGAGAGAAAAAAACAACTTCCAGCTGCCTGCTTCATGGCAGGCCAGGAAAAATCTTAAGGTATACTCAAGCCAGCAAGGTTCTCATTCAGAATGAAGGAGAGATAAAAATTTCCCAGACAAGCAAAAACCAAAGGAGTTTATCACCAAGAAACAAGCCCTACAAGAAATGCTAAAGGGACTTATTTAAGTGGAAAAGAGAAGACCAAAAACAGGAATAAAAAAATTATCAAAAAAAGCATAAAATCACTGATAAAGGCAAAAATACAGTAAAGGTAGCAGATCAACCACTTATGAAGCTAATATGAACGTCAAAAGATGAAAATACTAAAATGATCTATTTCCATGATGAGAGGGTAATGGATACACATGCACAAACAAAGAGGTTAGAGATGATGTCAAAAACGTAAATGTGGGAGAAAGAGTAGTGCTTTTAGCAGGAGGTCAAACTAAAGAGACCATCAACTTAATATAGATTGCTATAGAAGTAGATTATTATATATGAACCTCATGATAATCACAAACCAGAAACCTATAATAAATACACAAAAAATGAAGAGAAAGGAACCCAAACAAAAGACTAAAGAAAGCCATCAGACCACAAGGGAAGACATCAAGAGAAGAAGAAAGGAACAGAGAAGAAGTACTAAAACACCCTGAAAAAAAGGTAACAAAATGGCAATAAGAACATTCTTATCAATAACTACTTTAAACGTCAATGGACTAAATGCTCCAATCAAAAGACGCAGAGTGGCCAACTGGAAAAAAAACAAGACCCATATATATGCTATGTACAAGATACACACTTCAGACCTAAAGACACTCACAAACTGAAAGTGAAGAGATGGAAAAAGATACTCCATGCAAATAGCAATGAAAAGAAAGCTAGGGTAGCAATACTTATATCAGACAAAACGGACTTTAAAACAAAAACTGTAACAACAAACAAAGAATGGCACTATATAATGATAAAGGAACAATTCAACAAGAGATGTAACACTTGTAAATATCTATACACCTAACATAGAAGCACCAAAATATGTAAAGCAATTATTAACAGACATAAAAGGAGAAATAGCAACACAATCATAGTAGGGGACTTTAACACTCCACTTATGTCAATGGATAGATCATCCAAATGGAAGATCAATAAGGAAAAATTGGCCTTAAGTGATACATCAGACCAGATGGACCTAGTAGATATATATATATATGAAACATTCCATCCAAACTGCAGAATGTACGTTCTTTTCAAATGCACATAGAACATTCTCCAGGATAGATCACACATTAGACCACAAAACAATACATTTAAGATTGAAATAATTGAAGATTGAAATAATACCACACATCTTTTCTGACTGCAATGGTATGAAACTAGAAATTGACTACAGGAAGAAAATCAGAAAAGCCACAAATATGTGGAGATTAAACAAAATGCTACTGCGCCACGATTGGGTCAAAGAAGAAATCAAAGAAGAAATAAAAAAATATCTGGAGACAAATGAAAATGAAAATATGACATGCCAAAATTTATGGGATACAGCAAAAGCGGTTCTAAGAGGGAAGTTTATAGCAATACCGGCCTACATCAACAAACAAAAGAATCTCAAATAAACAATCAAACAGTGCACCTAAAGTTATCAGAAAAAGAAGAACAAACAAAGCCCCAGATCAGTAGAAGGAAGGAAATAATAAAAATGAAATAGAGACTAAAAAAAAATAGGAAAAAATCAATGAAATTAAGAGCTGGTTCTTTGAAAAGATGAACAAAATGGACAAACATTTAGCTAGACTCACAAGAAAAAAGAGAGAAGACTCAAATAAATAAAATCAGAAATGAAAGAGGATAAATTGCAATGGACACATCATAAATACAAAAGGTTATAAGAGAATACTATGACAAACTATATGCCAACGAAATGGATAATCTGGAAGAAACAGATAAATTCTTAGAATCATACAACCTTTCAAAACTGAATCAAGAAGAAATAGAGAATTTGAATAGACCAATCACCAATAAAGAGATTGAAACAGTGATCAAAAACCTCCTGGTGAATTCTACCAAACATTCAAAGAAGACATAATACCTATCCTTCTCAAACTCTTCTAAAAAACTGAAGAAGAGGGGAGGCTTCCTAACTCATTCTATGAAGCCAACATTACCCTGATGCCAAAACCAGACAAAGACAACACAAAAAAAGAAAATTACAGGCCAATATCACTGATGAACATCGATGCAAAAATCCTCAACAAAATACTAGCAAACCAAATACAACAATACATTAAAAAGATCACACACCATAATCAAGTGGGATTTATTCAAGAGATGCAGGGATGGTTCAACAACTGCTAATTAATCAACATGATACACCACATTAACAAAATGAAGAATGAAAATCACATGATCATCTCAATAGATGCAGAGAAAGCATTTGACAAGATACAGCATCCATTAATGAAACTCTCAATAAAATGTGTATAGAAGGAAAGTACCTCAACATAATAAAAGGCCATATATGACAAACCCACAGCTAATGTCTTTCTCAATGGAGAAAAACTGAAAGCTATTCCACCAAGAACAGAACCAGACAGGATGGCCACTTTCACCACTCTTATTTAACATAGTATTGGAAGTCCTAGCCAGAGCAATCAGGCAAGAAAAAGAAATAAAAAGGATCCAAATTGGAAAAGAAGAAGGGAAACTGTCACTATTTGCTGATAACATGGTTTTATACATAGAAAACTCTAAAGAATCCATGAAAAAGCTTTTAGAAGTAATAAATGAATAATGAATACTGTCAAGTTGCAACATACAAAATCAACATACAAAAATTGGTTGCATTTCTATACCTTAACAATGAAGTCGCAGAAAGAGAAATTAAGAGTACAATCCCATTTACAATTTCATCAAAAAGAATAAAATACCTAGGAAGAAACTTAACCAAAGAGGTGAAAGAGCTGTACAGTGAAAACTATAAAACATTCTTGAAAGAAATTGAATGAGACATAAGGAAGTGGAAAGATATTCCGTGCTCTTGGATTAGAAGAATTAACATAGTTAAAATGTCCATACTTCCTAAAGCAATTTATAGATTCAATGCAATCCCTATCAAAGTTCCAACAACATTTTTCACAGAAATAGAACAAAGAATCCTAAAATTTATATGGAACAAAAGACCCCGAATAGCCAAAGGAATCCTGAGAAAAAAGAATAAAACTGGAGGCAACACACTCCCTGATTTCAAATTATACTACAAAGCTATAGGAATCCAAACAGCAAGGTACTGGCACAAAAACAGACATAGATCAATGGAACAGAATTGAGAAGCCAGAAATAAACACACACATCAACGGACAGCTAATTTTTAACAAGGGAACCAAGAACATACAGTAGAGAAAGCAAAGTCTCTTCAATAAATGGTGTTGGGAAAACTGGACAGTCACATGCAAAAGAATACAAGAAGACCATTATCTTACACCATGCACGAAAATTAACTCAAAATAGATTAAAGACTTGAATGTAAGACCTGAAATCATGGAACTTCTAGAAGAAAACATAGGCAGTATGCTCTATGACATTGGTCTTATCATATTTTCAAGTACCGCATCTGACCAGCAAAGGAAACAATAGAAAAAATAAACAAATGGTACTACATCAAACTAAAAAGATTCTGCAAAGCAAAAGAAACCATCAACAAAACAAAGAGACAAACTACCAATTGGGAGAAGATATCTGCAAAAAATATATCTGATAAGGGGTTAATATCTAAAATATACAAAGAACTTGTACATGTCAACAGCAAAAAAACTAACAACCCAATTAAAATATGGGCAAAAGATATGAACAGACATTACTCCAAAGAAGATATACAGATGGCCAACAGGCATGTGAAAAGATGCTCAACATTACTAATCATCATGGAAATGCAAATGAGAACTATAATGAGGGATCACCTCATGCCTGTCAGAATGGCTATAATCGACAGGACAGGAAATAACGAGTGTTGGAGAGGATGTGGAGAGAAGGGAACCCTCATTCAATGCTGGTGGGAGTGTAAACTAGTGCAGCCACTATGGAAAACAGTATGGAGATTCCGCCAAAATTTAAGAATACAACTACCGTATGATTCAGCTATTCCACTGCTGGATATTTATCCAAAGAACATGAAAACATGAATGCCTAAAGATATATGCACCCCTATGTTCATTGCAGCATTATACACAATAGCCAAGACTTGGAAGCAACCTTAGTGCCCATCAAGGGACGAACGGATAAAGAGGATGTAGTATATATACACAATGGAATACTACTCAGCCATAAAAAATGATGAAATATAGCCATTTGTGACAACATGGATGGACCTTGATGGTATTATGCTAAGTGAAATAAGTCAGAGGGACAAAGTAAAATACTATATGATCTCACTCATAAATAGAAGATAAAAACAACGACAAACAAACACACACACAGAGACAGAGATTGGATTAGTGATTACCAGAGGCGAATAGGGGACACAGGAGGGTGAAAGGGGTGATTAGACACATATGTGTGGGATGGATTGTAATTAGTCTTTGAGTGGTGAACATGATGTAATCTGCACAGAAATCAAAATATAATGATATACACCTGAAATTTATATAATGTTATGAACCAATGGTACTGCAATAAAATAAAAAGGCAACCCACAGAATGGGAAAAAAATTTGTGCAAACTGTATATCGGAAAAGCGATCAATACTTTAAACACATAAAGAACTCAGACAACTAAATAACAAAAAACCCAAACAATTTGATTAAAAAATGGGCAGAAGAACTAAACAGACATTTTTCCAAAGAAGACATTCAAATGGCTAATGGGCACATGAAAAGATGCTCAATGTCATTAATCATCAGGAAAATGCAAATGAAAACCACAATGAGATACCACCTCACACCTGTTAGAATGACTGTCATCAAGAAAACCAGAGATTACAAGTGCTGGTGAAGATGTGGAGAAAAGGGAAGCCTTGTACACTGTTGGTGGGAATGCAAATTGGCTCAATCACTATGGAAAACAATATGGAGGTTCCCCTAAAAATTAAATATAGATCTACCATATGACCCAGCAATTCCACTTCTGGGTATATCCCCAAAGGAAAGGAAAACAGAATTTCAAAGAGAGATATACGCATTCCCATGTTTATTGCAGTGTTATTCACAATAGCCAAGATGAGAAAGGAGGATATCCTGCCATTTGTGACAACATGGATAGAACCTGAACACATTATGCTAAGTTAAATAAGTCAGAGAAAGACAAGTACTGCATGATACCACTTACATGTGGAATCTAAAACAGCCAAACTCGTAAAAGCAGGGAGTAAGATGGTGGCCACCAGGGGGTGGGACGTGGAGGGAAAGGACAGATGCTGTTTACAACAAGTAGTAAATAGGACCTAGAGATCTAATGCACAGTACAGTGAACATAGACAATGATATTATATTATAATCCTCAAACTTGCTAAAAGAGTAGAACTCTAGGCCAGCTTCTAACAAGAAAGATACTAAAGATACTAAAAGATACTAAAGATACAAAAAGATACTAAAGATACCAAAAAAAAAAGATAATTATGTAATGTGAGAGACGTGCCAATTATCAGTACAATGGTAATCCTATTACAATTTATAAATGTAATAAATTAACATTTCTACACCTTAAATTAACACAGTTATATTTCAAATACACTTCAATAAAAAACAAACATTATGTATTTGAGTCTTTGTTTACATAATCATATACTATGATAATGAAAATATCCACCTCAGGTCAAAATTTTACTCTACGGCTTAAAACACTTCCTTGTTCTCCTATGATCTTTGAGATAAGTCCAAACTCCCTGGTCTGGCTCCTTAGATCCTTTGTGATTCAACCCTTGGCATTCTATGCAGTCTCATCCCTCACAACTTCTCTCACTGGGATTTAAGCTTGTGATCTTCCATGCACGACACTCTTGTCAGCTCTATGCCTAGTTTCCACTGTTCATACTCTCTGGAATATCCTTTCTTCATATATTAATCTGGCTATACTTGATTTTCAAGATTTAAGTCACATGAGAACTCCTCCTAGAAGTCGTTCTAACTTCCCCCTCCCTGTGCTCCTCCACCCCAGGACTGTGTAACAGACGGTTTTCTGAGATCCCATCTATCCTCATAGACCTTGATCATTGCATCTATTTGACCATTTGGAGTGATTTCCTCTTAATCTTGCATCTTAATCTTGAGGACATGAACTATTCATCTCTGTGGTTTTTTTTCACACCCAGAGCATTAGTTGGCACCTAGTGGGCATCATTAAATCTTTTTTACGCTGAGTAAGATTCACCCTGAGCTAACATCTTTGGCCAATCTTCCTCTTTTGCTGAGGAAGATTTGCCCTGAGCTAAGATCTCTGCCAATCTTCCGCTTTTTGCATGTCAGCAACCACCACAGCATGGCTGCTGACGGACGAGTGGTGAAAGGCCCGGGAACTGAACCGGGGCCGCCAAAGTGGAGTGTGCCTAACTTAACCATTAGGCCACTGGGGTAGGCCATAGATACTTTTTGAAGGGGCAGACCTGAGAATCACACAATTTATAGCTTATGAAAGGAAACTTCTCCTCAAACTCTTCCTCAATAGAACGAGATATTCCTCTGAACCTGCACCCATCTCCAATGCTCAGTGCAGAGCCTGGCACAGAGAGGGGATGTAATCAGTGTTGAAATGCGCATTTAAGAGAGATCCCCTTAATATTTCTTTTTATTTTGAAGTCAAAGACTTTAGCTCTAGTTTTCGTTCTACTAACCTTGTGAACTCGGATGATCGCTTTCACCACTCTTGGCCTCGCTTTGTGCATCTAAATAATGGGAATGAACTGTTTGTTGCATTTGAAATTGTCAAGCAGGGCTTTCCCAAAGGATGACACCCATAGTTATCCGGAGGTATTCCAGTCTGGGTGAGCTGAAGCCGCAGTTTCAGAAAGCTTCCATAGGGTGTGGAACAGTTCTGAGGTCTACGGCTGACAGATAATCTTGAAAAAACAGAACAGGTTGTGGCACAACAGAGAGAGGTCTTATCTTGTTCACCCTCGTTTTTCTTCTGAGACTTCTCTCCACATCTGGCTTAGGTCATCAGGTAAAATTAATTAGTTGGTTTCACCCTGTTGACATCTGTCTCTGTCAGTGCACGCCCCAGGCAGCATGGGTGCGAATCAGCACAAGTGTCAGCTTCCCCCCCAGGGAAGTCCAGAAAATACGCCTGGATGGGGAAGGGGATTTGGGGGTAAGGGAAAAGCCATTTCATGGTGTCGTCTGGGAATATTTTGGTGCGCTAAATGGCAAAACTTGGGCAAGGGCTACCTCTGGATTTTATAATACGTGTCAAACCTCTCACTTACAAGTAGTAACAAAACAAAACAAAACAAAAACAACTGCTTTGGTTCCTTTCTTATTTAAAGTGGAAAAAGTCGGATGATAAAATATGGATGATAATGATTGTATTTTACAAGCACAGTTTTCTCCTCTGTGAAAATAAATATTTATTATCTCATTTGATCCTCAGGGCAACTGCTTGGGGAAGACAGGCAGGTATTACTACCCTATTTTATAGCTAAGGAAAGACATATTCAAGTCCACAAAGGTTAAACAATCAGTCCAAGCTCACCAGCTAAGAAGTGGGAAGTGTGGGACTGGAAGTCTGGTTTTCTGATTCCAGACCCTCTTTGAACGCACAAGGCTGCTTGTCTCTTCCATGCTCTCATTCATATTTTCTCCTCTGCCTGAAACAACGTCAAGGGAGGGAAGAACTTTCTAACAGCCATGTTATCCAAAGAAGGAATGAGGTAGCGAGCTCCTCATTTGCTGGAGAAGGATAAGCAGGGATGTTGTAGATGAGATTCAGGTGTTGAATGACAGCCAGCCTGAGAGCCCAAAAGTCCTTTCCAAACCTGCGGTCCAGTGTCATTACCTGAAAGTGCTAGAGCGAGTGATGAAATCCATGGACGTGGAAGCCAGGCTGGGAGAGCAGAAGTGTGGGATGAGGACACCTGGAGGAGAGCCTTCCATGCACAGAATCGCAGAGCATCACAACCAGAGGGCACCTTGGCCCAGCTCCCTGCACCAGCCGTACCTCCACCTCTACTGCCTTCTAATTAGGACAGCTCCAGCAATTTGAAGAAGAACCTCAAAGTCTGTTCTTGTTCTGAGAATCTAGGAAAAGGTGCATCTTGATGGGTCCTGGATTGGACCAGGCCTACAGTAGATCCTAGGAAAGACTCTGCCAGATTCCAGGTGGACTGGAGCTCCTCATGACATTTAGGACCAAAAACAATTGACCTTAAGATTTAGCCAGGTAACTCAACAGAGCTCTGGCTAAAACTCATCCAGAGAAATAATTCACTCCAGAAATTAACCAGTGAAAAACACATATACATATTATCAATAACTGAGCAATGGGTCAAACCAACTCCAGCTACTGATTCCTGCAGCAGAGGTAGGTGGGTGGGGCATGGATGGACCGCACTTTAGAGCTGAATAGCTCTCAGTTGAAATTCTGGTTCTGTCACTGTCTGGAGGTGACTTGGCAAGTTAGTCACCTGTCTTGTCCTGTACCCTTATCTATCACTTGATAGAATCACTTGATAGATAGGTCAAATATTCATGCCCACCTCTCAGAGGAATGAAATGACAGATATACATGTACACACATGGCACATAATAGGTGTTCAATAAATTCCAGTTTCTTTCCTCTTCCTGGATTGTAACAGAAGGTCCAGTCATTGAAAAGCAAAACATTCTATGACATCAAGAATACATAAAAATACTAAGGAAAAAGTTTAGGAAATTATCTACTGCTTTTCTTAGACTATTTGAATGAGGACCAAGGGCTAATGTTTATCATCCATCATTTAGTGCAATTTGAAACAAAAATGGGAATCTGTGGGTCATCAATCTGGCTCAAAGGGTCACCCTACCCAAGGCCAAGCCAGTTGCTCTTCACAGCTTTGCCCTCCGCTGGCTTTTCCCCTGCACTCTGGGAGCTCCTTCCCCCGACCCCATCTCTTTTGACATGACTGATGAATTCAATACCCCTCTTCCCAGCTGACAGCCCGGTGAGCTGACTCCAATCAGCAGGCCCCCTGCTTGCCTGACTCCGGCCTCCCCAATCAGAGGCGGGGTCTGTCATGGACAGACAGACAGGTCTGGAGAGGCTGGTAAGTGAGAACTCCCCAGGTGCCCCCACCAAGAACCGATTTGACGAGGCTGCCACTCACCCTGTCAGGCCATGTGTGGGATTCATCAGGACCCAGGCCCTCTCTCCTTCACCCCCATCAATGTGCCCTAAAGGATTTTTCTCTAAACTTGACTGCTCTGAGGGCATTGGTAAATCCACCCGTTTGTGATCCATCAAAGCCTGACAGCCTGTTATTCCAGAGCGATTATGCCCTGAACCAGGAGAACAGGAAAGGCTTCTTGGGGCCATCGTGGGACAGAGATTCACTGGTTTATTGATTCATCCTACAAATATTTACTCAGCCTGCTGTTTAACTATGGAGATGAACTGAGGAGGAGGATGTTTGCTGGTGGGCCTCCCTATAAAGAAATCCCACTCAATGAAAGGGAATCCAGCAATCTAGACTACAGGACTACGAATATTGAATTACTATCGAACATATGAGTCAGGCATTTTACATGTACCACCTAAATGACTCCATCATGTCCCTGTGTGTAATAGTACGCAGCCTCATTTTATAGATGAGGAAATGAGGCTCATAGGGGCTCAGTTCCATGGATAGAAGGTGTCAGAAATGGGTTGCAAACCAGTTTGGCTCCAAATCCCAGGATCTTAATCATTTTTGCTGCATTGTCTGTGTCCACACCTTTTGTAGTTGTTAGTAGGATAAAAGGAAGACAAAGCTGTTTATGGAAGCACTTTGAAAAATATAAAGCTCTCTTCTGTAAGAGAATAGTGTTCTTTTTGAGGTGTCTCGAATTGCGTTGGGTGTAACTTTCAGTGGATAATGGAGTGTTTGGGTCAACTGACCTCTCCTTCAAGTTCGAGAGGCCTCTCAGGTGTCAGTCATCAAGGCAGCCTTGGAGCACTAGGATTCTGGACTATTTCCTTGTGTGCATCCCCTGGGCTGAGGCTCCTGAATGTGGCCTGAACCTGGTGGTGCTCTGCTGCCCACAGAGAGAGGAGGTTGGCCAGACACTGCCCTGGGGTTTTAATCCAAACATCCCCTGGAATAGGCTACATTCAACCTGGTGAAGATGTTTATCTTTTGTATCTGTCTGAAGTAAGCTTCCTTTCCAAAGACTCCTGACTAAAATAGGGAGTAAAGAGAGCTCATCTACATTCAGAGGGATTCTCTTGCATTTCGTAGCTATTCACTGCAGAGATGGAGCTCTTCAGATCCAGAGGACATGTACTCAATGATTCTCTCACTGTCTAACTTTGGGCAACTTTGCTTAACCTCTCTGTTTTCATTTCTCCATCTATGAATTGGGCATGATAATACTTTTTCATCTTACATAGTTATTGTGCAGGACAGATGTGATAAAAATTTCATCCATTCATTCAGTCACTGCTAGGAACTTGAGATATAGTGATGAATAAGACAGCTGTGGCCTATGCTTATAGTCCAGGGGGAGAGATAGACATAAATCAAGCTCGATAGAGAGAATTGTTGAAAGAACAATTGTGGGAAATGTTATGAGAAAGGAATGTCATGAGAAAGGTGCTATGAGGGCCTGGGCCTGAAAGTGTCATTCGAGGTGTGTCTCGAAGGATAAATAATAGGTGGTCGAGTGAAGAGGGAGGGGGATGGGCTTCTTGGTTAAGTAAATCAGCACTCATGAAGTTTCAGAGGAGTTTGGCCTAAACCAAGAATGGAGAGAAGGCCAACATGTAGGCTGACCATATGCCCTGTTTGCTGGCCACAGTCCCTTTTTGGGCTCAGAGTACCCATTAACAGACCCTTCTTGCACTCTCTAAAGTGTCTCTGATGAGAAATTACACAGTCATCTAATGTGACTGGTGGGTAGCGAGCAAAGCGGAGCGTTAGGCTAGACGGGTACACAGGGACAGGCAAAGGTTTTGTAGGCCTTATTAAAGAGTTTGGTCTTTGTCCCAGGGCAGTAGGTACCAACTAGAGGGTAAATAATAGTGAACATTTATTCAGGATTTCTATGTGCCTGCATCATGCTCTATGCTTTAGAAAAGGTAGGTGGGTGCTCTTGCTATCCCCATGTTGCGTCTGAGGAAACCAAGTCTTATTGAAATCAAAGGGCTTGCCCAGGGCCACATGACTGGTTAGTGCAGAGCGATGATTTGAAGGCGGACCTCCTTCCAAAGACTGGGTCTTTAAGCATCCTGACACTGCCTCCCAATCGGAAAGGCTTCTGCTATCAATGCATTCTGTTCAGAACACTTAGCGACTTCAGTACCCGCTCATTGGAATGAGTTGAAGCCTCCACAGCAACCTCTCCCTACTCTACTCTGTGGAATGGTAGAACCGAGTGTTAGAAGGGATGTCAAATTAGTAGCAATAAAATCCACCTGTGGCAGCAGGAATGGGGATCAAGACCCTGGTTCTGCCAGCTGTGACCGGAGCAAATCCATTTCCCCTCTCAGAGTCCAATCCTTAACTCCAGTGGCGACGAACCTGGCCCTTCACCAGGCTGTGTCCAAGGACACACCAAACATGAAAGAGCTCTGTAAGCCGGAAAACACAATAGTGATAACAATAATGAAATGATTGGCAGGCATTTGTTGAGAACCTGGTTCTCAGTAAAGAACTGTGACAAATGATTTATGTAACATTGTTTTCATTTACCCTTAAAATTGCATCACAAGTGGATACTGTTATCATCACCATGTAATGTGTGTGTAAATTGAAGCCCAGAAAATTAAGTAACTTGTCCAAAGAAACAGGCTGGTACTTGGAGCCAGCCTGGCGGCCTCCAAGCCAGGACTCTTCAGCATTATTTAAACCATTAAACAATTTTATCCATTCCAAAGAGGACGACGTACCATAAATGGCTCTGAACCATTTCTCCTGAGAGCCCAAAAGCCCCCAGACAGGATGAAGATGTTTAAGAGGAGACGAGGTGGAAGGAGGAGAGGCACTGGCTAGTGAGGGTCTGTCCAGGAAAGGAAAAGTGACCTCAGGTCAAGGCTCACCCACAGGGCTTTGAGGGGGTTTCAAGATGGCCAGACAGGGTGATGAGACCCAAATTTGTTAGGAGACAAATGATGGGTTTTGTTTTGAAAATAGGTCTCTTTCTTGATCCCAGTGGCATGGTAAACGAGAAGACGACTGCCATCCTGGGGAGTTCTCGGGTGGATTATATCATCAGTCAGTCAACAAACACGGCACAAGCCAAGAATGAACTAACGTGGTAACTGTCATGTTTGAAATTTTACTACATATCAACCATTATTCCATATTCTTTATGCACATTACTCAAATTAGCCTTCAATCAGGTGTTAATATTTCTGTTTGCAGATGAGGAAACTGAGCACAGAGAAATGCAATCTCAAGCCCGAGGCCCCAGAGCCGGCAAGCGGATTTGAACCCAGGTTCCTCTGACCTCAGTTTGTGTCTCAATCCCTGGGCAGGCTGCCTCCACTGACAGGAGACCAGGTGGAGCTGTCTCCACTCACGTTTATAGAATATCTGCTCCGGGTTGGGCCACTGGGCATTTTTATATAACTTAATCGATTTCATTTTAGCGTTATTATGCAACCCTGGGTGAGGCTTAACCCTTCTGGGCTTCTGTTTCCTCATCTGTAAAATGGGAATAATAACAGTGCTTCCCTCAGAGGGCTGATGTGAGGATTAAATGAGATAAGAAATGCAGAGCACTTAATTCAGAGCCTGATAAGCAGCAAGAGCTCAAGACGTGTTGCAAATATATAACGTTTGTAGCCTGGGGCTGGGTGCCCTGGAGCAGGCAGCAGACATCCCTTGGCCCTGGCATGGTGGAGAAGAGCTACTTTTAGCCTCATAACTACGTTTCCTCTTCTCCTCTTCCTCTTCTTCTGCACGTACAATAAACCGCACATATTTCAAGTGTACACATACACTGTGAAACTGTCATTTTAATCAAGATAGTGAACATATCCGTCACCCTACATATTTCTTTGTGCCCCTTAAGAATCTTTTTCTTTTTTTTTATTTTCTTTTTTCCTTTTTCTACCCAGGCCCCCCGGCACATAGTTGTATTTTCTTCGTTGTGGGTTCTTCTGGTTGTGGCATGTGGGACACTGCCTTAGCGTGGCTTGATGAGCAGTGCCCTGTCCACACCCAGGATCCAAACTAATGAAACACTGGGCCGCCTGCAGCGGAGCGCGTGAACTTAGCCACTCAGCCACTGGGCCAGTACCCGATTCAGAATCTTTTTTTCCCAGGCTCATCTGCCACACTTCCCATCCCCATCTCCAGGCAATCACTGATCTGTTTTCTGTTGCCGTGACTTAGTTTGCGTTTCCAGCATTTTATATAAACAGAATTGTACAGTAAGTGTTCTTTTTTAAATTTCACTTCTTTTACTCAGCACGATGACGTTGAGGTTTACCATGTGATTTCATGTATGCACAGTCATTCCTTTACACTGCCGAGTACCAGCCCACTGTGAAGATTTACCGTAATTTATCCATTCACCTGTTGATGAACATTTGGTTTGTTTCTAGTTTTTGGATATTAGAAATAAAGCTGCCAAGAACATTGGTTTTGTTAAATTCCTAGAAGCAAAATGGTTGGGTCTAATGATAGATGCGTATTTAGCTTTTAAAAAGCTGCCAAACTGTTTTCCAAAGTGGTTGCAACATTTTACGTTTCCACCAGCAACGCGTGAGAGTTCCACTTGCTCCACGTCCTCACCAACACTTGGTATGTCAGTCTTTTAGAGTTTTAGACATTCTAATAGGTGAGTAGTGTATCTTAGTGTGGTTTTAGTTTGTATGTCTTTAATGACTAGTGATGTTGAGCATCTTTCCACGTGCTTATATGCCATCCATATATCTTTCTTGGTAGAGTGTCTGTTCAAATCTTATGTCTGTTTTTAAAGTTGAGTTGCTTGTTTTCCTATTATTGAGTTTGAGAATTCTTTATACATTCTGGATACGAGTCCTTTATCAAATATGTGATTTGAAAATAATTTCTCGCAGTCTGTTGTTTTGTCTTTCCATTCTCTAAATAGTGCTCTCCCAAAGCTTCCTGCTGATCTGTTCGTTGTTTTCCAGTCTTTTTTCCTGTGTTTTATTTTGGATAGTCTGCATGTTTACTGTCTTCTGCTATGTTGAATCTGTCATTAATCCCGTTCAGTTCATTTTTCATCTCAGATATTGCCATTCAGTTTGGATCCTTTTTACATCTTTCCTGTCTCTACTGAACATGTTCAATCTTTTCCTCTAGCTTTTTGAACGTGTGGGATACTGTTGTAATAACCATTTTCATGTCCCTGACTACCAGCTTCATCATCTGCGTTGGTTTCAATTGATTCTACTCCTCTAACAGGTTGGTTCTTTCCCCTGTCTTGAGTAGTTTTCTTACATGTATGTGCTGCTCTGCTCTGCTCTCAGCTGAATGGTTAAGAGGAGCCATCTGCAGATGTCAGGAGCTCTCTCTTTCTGCAGGTATCTACCCACCTTGTGAACTCTACCCGCCTTGGCCTCCGCAAATCAGGGAGTCCACTGGCCTCCACCTGGATTCTCCGTCCTGTGTTGTGACCTAAGAACTCATACAACCTGTAAACTGGGGCAATTGTAAGACTTACTTACTTTGCTTGTGTCCTGTCTCTCAGGGATCTCAATCCTTCATTGCCTAAATGTCCAATGTCTTGAGAATCATTGTTTTTTGAGTTGTCTCACGTGGGAGGGTTAATCTTGTCCCTATTACCCCATCTTGGCCAGAAATAGAAATCTCCGTAGTTTCCTTAGGTCTGAAGAACCCTTATAGTCTATTGCCAAACCTCTCATTACTGCAGATTGGGTAACTGAGGAGCTGTACATACGCTATCTACAATAGGGAGTTTGGGGTTTAAGGGCTCTAACATGCAGTATTTGGTGTTGGGCTTGGGTAAATGAACACGGTAAAGGCTGATGGGGCAGGCAGAGCTAGATTGTAGAGGATACTGAAGGCCATGCAAGCAGAAGGGACTATCTTGTGGTTAGTGGAGGACGAGTTGAACAATCGATTTAAGTCAAAGAATGGCATAGTCAGGCTTCATTGCCTCATTAATATTTGCACACCCCTTTTTTATGCAGTTGAATTGTATTCACCTCTAGTCCTGGAGGGAAGTTGTAGGGGCAAGGAGCTGAGCTTGCTGAGCTCTAGACCATATTCTGATCTGATCTGTGTGACTCTGGACAAATCAGTTCATCACTCTTGGGCCTCAGTTTCCACAGCTGTAAAATGGGAATCCTAACACTTATATCCACATCCACAGCTTGTAGTGAAGATTGGGTGAGATAACGTATGTTTGACAATACACTATAAGTGCCCAGAACAGGGCCTGGCACACAGTAAGCCCTCAATAAAGATGAACAGTTATTAACTGAGAAAACTGAGGCTCGTGAGGCTGTTTTGATTGTGGTAACAGGGTAAGTAAGGGGCACTACGAAGCCTCCAGCTCAACTCTCTGGTAGCATTCCGTGCCTATGATCCTTGAAAGCAGGATTTATTCCAAAAGAGGTAATAAAGATTGGTTGAGGCAAATACCAACAGGGCCACAAAGATATCCATGGTGGTGGAGGAGGAGCCCTTGCCCTCGGGCGCTCTCTGGCCCAGCAGTTACAGCCCAACCTGACACGATGCTCTGAGCAATGAGAGTTGGAAGCTGTTGGATTGCGGCCACACGGAGGGTTACAGTTAACCAGCTAGAATGAATAATCAGAGCTAGACTGTGGTGTGCAATGGTTTGTGGTCATATGTTTTAATACAATGTTTTGCGCAAAATTAAACTATAAGAGGCTCCATCACGAAACGAAAGCTCTTATTTGTAACCTTTGTACAGGCTGTTCTCATGGCGTAAGACGCGGTGTCTGTGTGGTCAATGTTCCCTACACGTCTGACTGAGGACAGCTGCACTGCCTTCACCTCTCAGCTCCAACACTGGCAAACCTTCCCTGACTTCCCCAGGCAGATGATTTGTTCTTTCTCTTTTGAGTCCTCTGCAGTTTCGAATACTGCCATTTTTATAATTGCCTTGTTTTATTTTATCACGTCTCTCAGTCTGTGTCTCCCACTGGGCTGTGAACTCTACGGCAGAAGAACGACTCCTCATTTGTTTGCTGGCTACCTGGAACCTCAGACAGGCCTGGCACTCAGAGTGCTCAAGAAATATTTTTGGGGGCCGACCCAGTGGTGCAGCAGTTAAGTGCTCACATTCTGCTTCCCAGTGGCCCAGGGTTCACGGGTTCAGGTCCCGGGTGCGGACACGGCACCGCTTGGCACACCATGCTGAGGTAGGTGTCCCACATAAAAAGTAGAGGAAGATGGGCATGGATGTTAGCTCAGGGCCAGTCTTCCTCGGCAAAAAGAGGAAGATTGGCGGTAGTTAGCTCAGGGCTGAGCTTCCTCAAAAAGATATGTATATATTTTTGGAGAAATGGATGAGTGAGTGGACATTGGGAATATAAGGGAATAAAGAGGCTTGAACATAGTAGGAGCTCCCTTTTCTTCATTTCTCTCCTCTGTATTAGCCTGAGCTTTTAGAGGCATATTTGATATCTTGCTTGCATCTTTATTTTTACCCTTATTTATTGTCACAGAGCATAGAGGAGGCGCAGCAAGTGCTGGCTGAATGAACAAACAAATAAGCCTTGAGCCTTAGCTGCCTTATCTGTTGCCTGAAATGGTTGGATTAGATGTCACAGTTGCTCAACTAACATTCCTGAACCTCTGCCATGTGCCTGAGACCGCATCAGTCAGGGACAAAGTCCTTAAGAAGCCTACAGACTATAGAATGAGAGGAGGACTGTCATGCAAGGTAGAAAGTCAGAAGTCACATCTCAGGATGGAGCTGACACTGACAGGAGTGGATGACACTTAAACCGGGACCTGTCCTGTAGGATGGAGCAGGTTCTCAGGAGATGGTGCAGCTGTAGTTATGAGCAGAAGGTTCAAATATCGTCTCCTCCACATCTCTCAGCCAGAAGTAACCTTTTTCTCCTTCTAAATGCTGTAGCTCTCTATCTGAACCTCTAACAGAACACCAACTCCTTTCTTGGAGGGTGAGGTGGTTAATTTTCTATGTCAATTTGACTGGGCCGTGGGGTGCCCTGACAATTGGTCAAACGTTTTTCCGGGTGTGTCTGTGAAGGGTTTCTGGATGAGATGGAAACTTTTGAGTTGGTAAGCTGAGTAAAGCAGATTGTCCTCCCTGATGGGGCCTCATCCAGTCAATGGTGGAATAAGAGGGAATTCCTCCTGCCTGACTTCTGAGCTGGGACCCCGGTCTTTGCCTGCCTCCATACACAAACTGAAAAATCATCTCTTCTCAGGTCTTAGGCCTGCTGGCTTTTGGACGGGGACTATGCCGTCAGCTCTCCGGTTCCCAGGCCTTCGGACGTGGACTGGAACTACACCATTGGCTTTTCTGTGTCTCCAGCTTACCATCTGCAGGTCTTGGGACTTCTCAGCCGCCATAATTGCATGAGCCAATTCCTTATAATCAATCTCTCAGATACATATCTATATTCTGTATCTCCTTTTGGTTCTGTTTTTCTGGAGAACCTTGACTAATACAGAGGGTAAGAAGGAAACCAGCCTTTCCTGAGCCTGTATATAACAGGGTCTGGGCTAGGTGCTTTATACCTATTACCTCATTCATCTCACATAACACCCCTCGGTGGGTGGATGTAATTTCCATCTTATAGATGAGAACACTGAGGCTCAGAGAGGTGAACAACAGTACCGAGGTCACGTGACCAGCAAATGGCAAAATCGGGTTAAAATCTCCTTCCCTTTAGCTCCATAGCCCATGCTAGCTTTCCTCCACTCAACCACGTCCTTTGCTCATGTTTTATCTCTCTATTAGATAGTAAGTTCTTTGTGGGCAGAAACTAGTCTAATTATTTTTCCCTTACTTGTCCACCTCTAATTCTCATGCCCAGCGCAATATCTGGCACATGATGGGGGGCGGGGGGGTGACCTCAGGAGTTGTTGAGTGATCTGCCTGGGTCATGGGACTCCTCTGCAGGAAAGGACTTCAGAGACCACTGAGCTCTGCCCATCCCTCCTTCTAGCCTTGTCTTTAGTCCAGTTCCCCTCTACATGCTCTTAGCTATTATATGCCCATGTACTCTCCACGGGAGTTCCAGGGCATCCTGAAGTTTGCACCAAAAGATTGAGGAGCACACCTCATCAGGAAACACTTCCCCAGGCCCCTCTTGGCACTTGGACTCGCCTGTGCCCCCTGGGCCTGGAGCCAGCTCTGCAGTTGGGCTGGAGTGGGGAGGAGAGAGTGTGAGCTGAAGAGGACCCTGACAGGCTGGCCGGGCCCCTGCTGGTTAAACTCTGGCTATAAATAGAAGGAATACTAAGCAGAATGTCTTCTTAATATGCACATGGAATTCATTTATTTAATAAAGAATTTTCCTGGAAAAGAGAGCTGAGCTGTCAGAGCTGAGCTATTTTTGAATAGAATGTGAAAGAAAAACTCAAGAGAATTATTTGCTATTTGGATTTATTCTTTTAAAATTGGTCACAATAAAAAGCAACACTATAGGGGCAGAAATAAGATCAGTGTTTGCCGGGGTAGGTGAGGGGTTGACTGGAAAGTGATGTGAGGGACCTCTTTGGGGTGGTGGCAGCATCCTACAGCTTGGTGGTAACAGTTACGTGGCTGTGATGTTCGTCAAACTCATAGAAGTGTTCACCTAAAATGAATGAATTTTACTCTGTGTAAATTATACCTCAACAATCCTGACCTACAAAGATGTCACAGTGTTCCTGAGGGAGAAAGAGAAGGAGTGAGGAATAAACACTTTCCAAAACCTACTTTGGATGGGGTTCTCTGTAGTTTCTTTAGATAATTTACCTTATTTAGTACCTGCAAAACCACAATGAGTTAGAGATTACTATCCGCGTTTTACAGATGAAATACCTAAAGTTGGGAGAGCCTAGGTTAGTTGCCCCAGGTCGCACATAAGCTCCTGCTGGGCTTCATGAGGAGGTCTCAGAATTCCATAGCGACCTCCCTCCACCTTCCTGGATGTTCAGCAGGACGGAGCCTAGAAGTCTTCGGGAATAGACAGAACTGAGTTTTTGCTCCTTATGTAAAATACATCAGACAGCTCCATGCTTTCTCTCCAAAATGTTCCTCCATTCTGTATTCTTTGGCTGTTTTTGGCTGCTTCTGGGAAAAGGTCTTAATAAGGTGCTAATGGTCTTTAACAGCTTTATTTAGTACCCTTTTTATCAAGTGTGCTTGACTTTGGGCAGACTTTGAAATCTGAAAGGGGGTGGGGTGCACTCTGTAGGGCCTGCCTTCCTTCCTGGATCCCATTCCCGTGGCTGACATCATGAATCAATCATGATTCTCTAGAAACCCCGACTTGCCCTTGCACCCTTTCATAACATGGTCCTCTGGGCAGGAATTACTAACCCCTGTGAGTTGACACTCAAAATCAAAATCCTATTTGCTGTTCTACCCATGTTGGTAGGCCTAATCTGGGAGCATTTATAAACTGAGGATGAAATCTTATTTTTTCCTTTCCTTGAACCAGGAACCAAGAGAAAAGGTGATGTCTGGATCTAGGGGCAAAAGTGGAAGGAAAATGGATTAGACAATTAGAGTTGAGTTTGGATGTCAGCTCTATCCCCCTTCCCCCTTCTCACCTCCAACACTCCTTTTCTTCATCTGTGGAATGGAGCTAATAATCGTAGCTGTCCAGAGTGTTATGGTGAAGCTTAAATCCATTGGAGTAGCACATAGGGAACAAACTTCACCATGCCAAAGGCTCTATGCTAAAGGCTTTTACATGCATTATCTCATTCAAACCTTCCAAGAACGTTATGTATAAAAAACTTCTTAATTTATATTTTATAGATAACACTTAATTTGTTCAAGTCACACAGTAAAGGCTGAAGTTGCAAACTGAACTCCGGTCTGACTCCAAAACTCATCTCGTTCATCACGAGCTACATTGCCTCTGGTTCCAGGCACGGGGCAAACAGTATTTGGGATGCTGTATCCTTTGTTATAGGGCTGAGTGGCTTGGCAAGGACTCAGACTGAGAACTGGCTCCTACTTTAGACTGGCGCAGGCACTGAAGAGATGAAGAAGCCATCTGTGGCAGGGAAATCTGGGAGCGGTGACAGGTACCATCACCATTTTCAGGATCCTGCTAGTCTCAATGGTGCCTTTGTACAAATTAGAAAAAAGTGCCCCCTTTGGGCAGATGAATTACAAATGTCGCTCCATTTGGGAAGATAGCTCAACAGGATGCGACGCTTAGAGTGTTTGGATGAAAAACAGTGGGACCCTTTCCTCTGGGTGGAGGAATTAGGACAGGGTGGAATCTCAGCAAACATTCAGTCTCTTGACCAGTGTCTGTGCAGTATACAACCTGGATAACAACACAAAGTGGCCCGTATCTTGACAGGTGGAAAAGGCACAGTCTTGGGAGACTTGGGGACCGGTGAAAGGTGAATGTCCAGATAGGTAATTTTCTCAGGCAGATAACATCATTGACCTAAACCAGAATTGGAATCCAGCTCTGAATGATTCCAAAGTCAGAATGACTGATCCTAAGTATCACTGGGGGGAGAGGGGAGGGTTGTGATAAAAGTGAAGAATACCAGGCCCTTCCCCTGAATAATTCAACTCAGTAAATCTGGTGTGGGTAATTCTCATGATCAGAAAAGTTTATGAAAGATTGCTCTATCCCATGCTCATCATGCTGTATTGCAACTGTCTCTCTTGGCAGCCATGGTAACCATCTGGCCTGCTGGACTGCTTCTTGAGTGCAGGACCATGTCTGATTCAAGTCTACATCCAGAGCACATAGAGCAAGTTCTGGGACATAAAATAAAAAAGAGTCGCTCAAGAGAGAATCCATCCATCCATCAGTTGAATGCCTTCACAGTCCGTCAAAGAACTCTTGCTGACTGATCATGCTATTGCTCTCTCTGCCAATGGAATTGCAACTGCTTCCTAGTCCCCTAATCACCGTCTATTCCTTAACCACCCCCTATAGGACAGGACCACTATTCTGGGAGGTCTTTCAGACTTATCTAGAACGTGGCATGTTTCCTGACATCCATACCAACATTTAGGTCTGGGCTCTGCTTCTAACTCATTGTCTGTGATGGCACGTCTTTAGGTCTTGTAGCGCCGTTTTTAAAAAGGAACAGTTTTGCAATATGATTTCTGAAGTCTCTTCTAACCCGAGTGTGCTAGAATTTTCTGTCTGGAATCTAGAATTTCTGGTAAAGATGAGACAGACTTATTCGAGGCCTTCATATCGGCATCATATGGCCTGTTGGTTGGAGCCTGGATGATGAGCCACTGTAGTCTGGGCTTTTCCTGAGGTCTGCCTTGCTGGTGGCAGAGTTTCTTTAACAGTCGTGCTCCAGCAGGCTCTGGCCACCCCCACGGGCAACTCAGTGAATACTGGCTGCCTGATGGATGTGTTAGATGGGAAGCCAACTGGATGAAGGATGCGTGAGGAGCCCTGGAAAACACAGTGGTTCAAAGGGGAGGGCTGCGCCGAGCAGGTTCCCAAATGTGCTTACCCGCCCAGGCTCTGAACGCGAGCTCCGTTGGAAAAACACGTGTTTCTGACTCCAAGGGAAAGGCTCTAGGAATAATAATAATAAAAGGGGCTTTGAAAGCTTCTTGGAAATCAGCTTCTATAAAATAGTGTTTTGAGAAATTGAGCGCAAGTCAAGCAGAAACATGGATTGAAATTCTCCCTTCGCATACTCATTCTTTTAAAATATTTTATTTTTAAATATGAAAATAATCTGTGCATATGGCTAAAGAATCCAAACAGTAAAGAAAAGCACAGAATTCAAAGCAAAAATCTCCCTTCCTTCCTCTCTTTTCATGTCTCATGAGGTAACAGTTTATTTCTGTTTTGTGTGCGATTACTATGTGAGTTTATAAAAATTAAAAAAAATTATTGTGGTAAAATATGCATAACATAAAATTTACCATTTTAACCATTTTTGAGTGTATATAGTTCATTGGCATTAAGTACATTCACATTGTTGTGCAACCATCACTACCATCCATCTCTACAACTTTCTTCATCTTCCGAAAATGAAACTCTGTACCCGTTAAACAGTAACACTCCATTGCTCTCTCCCTCTGGCCTCTGGCAACCACCATTCTTTCTGTCTCTATCAATCTATCTAATCTAGGTCTCTCATATAAGTGAATCATACAATATTTGTCCTTTCGTGACTGGCTTATTTCACTTAATTTCTTTTTGACTATATTTTATTTTAGATAGGTTACTACCATAACTCTATACACTTGTATGGTGTTATTTAATCTCTCAAACTTAAACAGTATTTGTTGATTCCCCACAATGAAAGATTAAGTGTCATTGCTCCGCTTTCAAAATCCCTTCGCACTCTCCCTCTCTCACGCTACTATTTTCAGTTCTTTAAGTTATTCTTAGGTTTTCAGGTAAGTGCCTTCTCTACTGAATACCAGACTCTTCCAACCAACTGCCTGCTTGATGCTTCCACTTGGACGGCTAACAAACATCTCAACCTTAAAATATCCCAAACTAAATTCATGCTTTTTGGTTCCACCCCACTCTGCCCTCTCCAACCTGCTCCCCCACTGTCTTCCCCACTCAGTAAATGCCAACTTCATCTTCATAGATGTTCAGAAACCGAATCTTCTATCACCCCTCCCTCCAACACCTTTTTGTCCCCATCAAGGTTCATATCCAAATTGGTGGAAAATCCTGTTGATTTTAGCTCAAAATATATCCACACTCTGACCACTTGTCATCACTTCCATTGTCCAAATCATCACCATCTCTCATTTGAATTGTTGAAATATTCTAACTTGTTTCCCTGTTTCCTCTCTTGCCCTCTCATAGTCTAATTACAAAATAGTAGTCAAAGGAGTTCTTTTAAAATGAATATCAGATCATGTTACTCCTCTGCTCAGCCAATGGCTTTCTTCTCATTTAGAATAAAAACCGAAGTCTTTAGGAGGGCCCAGGAGGCTCCATAGCAGTGCTTTCAAACTTCCAAGTGCATAAGGTTCACCGGGGGCTTGTTCAAGTGCAGGTTCTGATCCTGGGTGGTGTGATGCTACTGGCTGAAGGACGACACTTCACTGAAAGACTACACGATCTTCTCCATAACCCGCGTACTCATCCTCCCTTGGCTCGCGGGCCTGTCTTATTACACTCTTCCTCCCTCTTTTTGCTTCAGCCTCCTGGTCTCTAGTTGCGTTCACCCACTTCAGTCTTTGCACTTGCTACTCCCTCTGCCTAGAATGCTCTTCCCTCAGATATTCGTAAGGCTCAATCTCTCCCCACTTTCAGATAGTTTCCCGAGCATCATTTCTCCTGAGGCCGTCTCTCATCTCTCTACTTAAATGAATGATTATCTTTATAAGTTAAAAAACATGTATACGTAAACTTTTGTTTTGTCAGCCATTTAGACAATACTACTGACTTCCCACCATGTGACATGGGGACACTGTTGGACCTATACTTTCTGCCTTCTCTCCTCCCCCTCCTGAATCCTGAAGGCCAGCGGTATTTTCATATTGTCAGTGTTGGTACCAATTATGTTCTGTACTATAATTATAACTAAATCTTACTTGCTTTGTCTATAGGTTAAATGGCCAAACTCTCAAAAAGGCATTTCAAATATTGTAATTGGGTAAACAACATTTACTACAGAATCTAGCAGTGTTATTGAACCCACAGAGAAGAAATGGTAATTCTCAGCCATGGTGCATGAAGGAAATATTCCTGTTATCAAGGGTAAATGGCTTATCTTTTCTTACTCCCTAGCAATTGTTTAAAATCATATGTATTTGGATCATGACTTCTGTGTACAATTTTTGATTTTTTCCCAAAGTTCCTAATGAATTTCTTTTAATTCATAGAATATGCAAATATCTTCATTCTATATTTAAGATCTTTGGGTTTCTTAGTCTTATGATTTTGCAATGGAATTTACTTTCTCCTTTAAGATATTTTTTCTTGAAAACTTCTGGCTTTCTATTCTAATTTTGAAAGAATGCTTGCTAGATTTATTGCACCAAATCCGATCGTTACATTTTACTGCTGGATTAGTTCCATTGTTTCTTGCATCATGTGCATCTCTCTTTCTTAGCTTCTTCTTTCATTTCTCTAAAGTATATCTTCAAGTAATTGTTTTCAGAAGATGAGTATGGGAGGTAACTGTGCAGTTTCCTGTCACTGCTGTAACATACCACCAGAAACTTAGTGGCTTAAAACAATGCAAATTTCTTATCTTAACAGTTCTGTAGGCAAGATGTCCGACATAGGTCTCACTAAGCTAAAACAGAAACATCGGCAGGGCTGGATGCCTTTCTGGACACACTCAGGGAAAATCTGTTTCCTTCCCTTTTCCAGCTTCCGGAGGTCACTTGCATCCTTTGGCTCACGGCCTCATTCCTCTGTCTTCAGAACAAGCAATGTGACATCTCTCTGGCCTTTCCTCTGCAATCAGATCTCCCTCTAACCACAAAAGAAAAGATTTCCCACTTTTAATGACCCATATCAAGGTCATTAATTTGATCTGCAAGTCTGTTTTTCCATGTAAGGTAACATATTCATAGGTTTCTGGAATTTGGATGTGGACACCTTTGGGGGAGGGCTTCCTTTTGCCTATTACACAGCCTTTTGGAGTCCCCCCAAATCCTGGAATTTCTTACATTAGCTTCATACTGCTTATAGAGTTCTAGCTTCAAAAATATGTTCCCTTATAACTTTGGAGACACTCCTTCCCGTCGTCTGGGGTCAATGATTGTTGACACAGATCTGAGTGCACTCTGATTCTTTGTCCTTTTTAGGTACACTTACTGCCACATCCCCTGGCGTCTCTTAGGATGGGCTCCTTGAAATTTCACCAGATTCTGACTGGGAGCGGGTTTTCATTTTGTTTGTTTGTTTGCTTCGTTTACATCTTTCATGCTTCACACTGAAATGATCCTTTCACCTTAAAGACTTGAATCTCTATTTAAGGACAAGGAATACGTTTTTTTTTTTTTTTTTTTTTACTGTTTTTTTGCCTTCAATAGCTGCACCTCCATAACCTTTGCTAATATCTGAATCTATTCTTTCCAAGTCTGAAACTCCTATTAGAAGAGTTCTGGGTCTTCTGGATCTATTCTCCATTTAGTTTAACTTTTAATTTTTTCATAATTTCCTTCTCATCATCTTTTGCTACATGTTCCATGATATTTCCTTGATTTCATCTTCCAGAATACTAATTTGGTCTCTAGCCATGACCAATCTACTGGCTAGACACTCAACGGAATTTTTCAAGTGTTGACAAACATAGTTCACATTTTCAAGAACTCTTGACTGCCTGTTTCTTGTAGTAAGAATAACTTTTCAAATTTATCTGAGATTTCTGATTAAGTTTCTTTTGATGTTTTTCTTCTATTTCTTGCTTATTTCTATTCCCTCCAGGATCCTCTGTTTGCATTTTTTAATCTTGGGCTTTCTATGTCTCATCAGTTTTCCTCAAATGTTGACACAAGTTGGCTAACCTTTTTTTGCACATCTCTCGTCTGACAGCATAGGTAGCTGCATGGTTTCCCTTGGTAATCCAGCAGGTCCATTTACCCAGAAGGTCTTTTCTCCAGGTGAGAGAGCTGATGGAGAGATCTGTGTAGATGAGCAGGTCCTGCTGAATGGCAGGCTGGTCTTTTTTGTGCTCAGTAGGGATGGGAAGCCGACCAGCTTGTTTGAGGCCCCACAATTCCACAGTGAAAAGGCATTCCCCATGGGGTTGGAGAGCTGCACATTTCCTTCCTGAGTGGAGCATATTTCCTTTCTCTTTTCAAGTCAAGGTGGGCGTGCAATTTGCCTTGGACTCTTCTCTGCCTCCATCCTCAGCTCCCACCCAGACTATGAGCCCTCCTCCGTCTGGCCTTGATCCCCTCATGATGGCCATCTTTAACCCTCTCTGGCTCCCCAAGCCTGCTCACTCCCATCTAGAGGCCTATCTAGGGCTCCATCAGGTTATATCAGGTCACACACTCACTGCAGTCTTCCCTCGGTCTCCCACCGACCTCTTGTGCTCCACTTATGCCACAACAATCCCATTTACCCTCCACCCTTCAGAGATTTGTGTGTGGATAACACCCACTTTTTTAAAAAAAATCAGAACCACCAAGAATTTATATATCTTATTTTGCACATCTTTGTTGTCTGTTCAATGGGGTCTTGTCTGGGAGGGATGCCTGGTCTGCCGTCTTGAACCATAAACCTGAAATTCTAACTCTAAACACAATTCAAATTTAAAGGAAATAGCCTTTTCATCTCCTCTTAGAAGTATTTTTCTCTCCTCTCTTCCCACCCAGATTGTCAGGACTTCTTGGGACTCCAATAAGAGAATCTGTGTTTCCTTCTACCATGTCACATCGTATTATTAGTTGCCTCTGTATACTGGCTGTGCCTCCATGCTGTAGGGTACATGTTTATCTCTAGATTCCCAGTGCTACACACATTGTAGATGTGCAGTGAATATTTCCAGACTATGAATGCATGAACACCCACTCTTCGAACATGGGAATCCAAGGCGATACAATATAGCTTTAGCTTTTGAGGAATTCAAAGCATAGCGGGGAAAACAAACATTCACACTGAAAATTCTAAGACAGTGTAAATAGAGTGGATGCAAAGTGTATGGGGTCACAGATTGGAGAGTAGATAGCTGTGCTTGGGTTGGGCAGAGAGGTCAGGAAAGGTCTTAAAGAGGAGATTCTATTTACGTTAATTTTGAAGGGCACATAGGGGCTCTTGGGTAGTGCCAGGAGTACTAAAGCATTCCAGAAATAGAAGAGAAGTTCAAAGTTAATTATGGCTGGGGTAAAACATGTAAGGGGTGCAGTAGCAGAGGGGGAATCTGAAGAGAGAGGCGGGGGCCAAAACATGCTGAATATCAGCAGCCAAGGTGAGCATTTTGTATTTTATCCTGAGGGGAGCCACTGAAGGTTTTAAACAAGGAGTAGTATGGTCATATTCACATATTATAAAGATATTGGCTGCTATATAGGGGAGTCCTGGAGATTTGGGACATGACTGCAATAGTCTAGGTGAGAGTTGATGAAGGCTTGATCAAGGGAGTAAAACCTGGGATAAAGTTAAAAAGACAGGTTTGGGAAAATAGGCAGAGCACAGAACTGGTAGGATTTGGTGACTATTTGATGTGAGGGGCTGATGGAGAGGGAAGAGGCAAGCTTTCTGAGGGCCCTCCCAGCTCTGGGGCTCTTGGATTCACTGGTGGCAGGAAAGGACGTGAGCTATTTTGTTTTTTGGTAAATCACATGTGAAAGACAAAATGGCTGTGACAGGAGTAATTCATGAGATTCAACTGGGCTGTTTAAATCCTTTCTGAAACTGCGGATTCCAGCCGAAATAAGGAAAAGGCGTGTCTTCAGTTCTGCTCTTGACAGCCAGGCTGCCCATTTCCATCCCAGGAAGTTGACTGGGAGTGGGATGTTCTGGTAAGATACATGAGATCAGCTTTTGTCAAGTTTAGATTAATTTTTAAAAATTGGATTAGCATCCAACTGGAATGGATGTCAACTGCTTGGAATGCATCTTTGGATCTGAGTGATTTTGATATGAACCAAATGTGATGGCCTAGTAAAGTTTTTATTTATGTAGAACGATCTGATGCCTCAACCGCATCCCGAGATTAACTCTTAAGAACCCTCCAAAGAAAGGAATACATTTCACCTGTTTTGTTTTTGTGCATTTCTACTTTTTTTTTTAGCATGCTCTTTACCTGTTCTTAACCATGACCACACAGCTCAAAAATGTTCATGAAAAGTGCAGGAATATACTCAGCTCCTTCTGTAGGCTTGGCACGCCCACTAATGTTGTTGCATAGACACTCATAACCATATTACACATAAGAATTATTATCCTCATTTGACAGATGTGGAAATTGGTCTTCAAAAGGGTATCTAGGGGCTGGCCCAGTGGTGTAGTGGTTAAGTTCACATGCTCTACTTTGGCAGCCTGGGGTTCACCAGTTCAGATCCCAGGCAGAGACCTTCGCACTGCTCATCAAGACATACTGTGGTGGCATCCCACAAACAATATAGAGGAAGATTGGCACAGATGTTAGCTCAGTGACAACCTTCCTCAGGCAAAAAGAGGAAGATTGGCAACTGATGTTAGCTCAGGGTCAATATTCCTCAACAAAAGAAAAAAAAGGGGGTCTCTAAGTTAGTAAATGTGAGATGGAATTTAAATACAGACCTATCTGATGTATCCATTACCTGTCATGGCCTTTCATTATACCTGCATTACTCCATTTAATCCTCACAGCAACCTAAAACCATAGAGACTTAGAGAGGCTCCATAAAAAGAGGCTTAGCAAGATTAAATAACCCCTCCAAGGTCATTTGCCTGAGAGAGCTGAGGTTTCATTTTCCCTCTTTATTTTCAGGCTGAAGATATACATTATATGCCTAAGGGTGTGTTAAAAAGTACGTAGACAATATTAGACGTCATTACTAGGAAAACTCCCCATGATGCTATTCAGAGAAAGAGAGAGAAGCCTTTTCAGAAAGCTCTGTTTGCTTAATGGCCATTCCCAGAGCCTTCAGAGACGGGGAAGGGGTGAGGGAGTAACTCATTCCAGGCCCTATATTAGACTGCTCCGTATGCCACACACAACTGTAATACTCCAAATAGCCCTTTGGGGTGGGTATAATGATTCCTGTTTCCTAGGTGAAGAAACTGAAGCTCAGAAAGTTAAGCAAAGGTTAAATAACTTGCCCAAGGTTTCTATAACGTCTTTCTGACTCAAAACGACAGGTTTTCAGGATAGTGCTAACTCATTTCGAGGGCAGTTATTTAGAGAAACACATAAGAAGGAAGAAGGTGATCTTCCTTCAGAAGAAGAAAGAAGGAAGAACACAAGCTCCGTGGTTGGTATTTCACTTTGCCTCTGAACTTTCCCTGGGTAGGTGGTGAATAATTGCCCTTTGATGAAATTTGCAGATGATTCTAAATCAGGCACTCAGTAAACATAAACAACACAAAAAAGTGATACAAAAGATCTCAAATGAGGGAGCTTAGAGGTGCAGGCAGGAAATAACAAGATGAGACTGATTACCACAAGGGAAATTCTGAATTACAACACCTGGGCAGGCTGATGTGACTAGCATAGCAGCTTCTAGGGGCTCAGAGCTCTGCTGTGGCAAGAGCACGAGTGGTCACCGTATCCAGTTCCTTCATCTACAGATGAGGAAACCCAGACTGAGACAGGAGAAGGAAATTATCTGAGGCCACAGTCAGATTAACAGTAGAGCTGGGATAAACCCAGACCTCCTAGCTTATAATTGACTTCTCCTTCCATTATGACCCATGGGTTTTGGTCAAAGGTACTTAAACATAACTCTACCATTTAGATGCTATGTGTCTTCACACATGTTACTTAACATGCTTGATACTCAGTTTTCTTAACTGAAAAGTGTTAAAGTAATACATATTCCTCAGAGTTATTTTGGAAAATAAGTGAAATAAGTCTTGCTACTTGTAAAGTAGGGATTCAAGGAAGATTAATTCCCTGTTTTATTTGCAGCAGAGAAGTTCCTTAAGGGTGACAGTTCTGGTGCTGGCTATGTTGTATCTGTTGCACCATGCATAAATGGATGCCGAAGGCTCTTCTAGGAAGACTGGCAATGGATACAGTGGGAGTAGGTAATGCAGATACAGCTGCAGTCAATGGTCACTTCAAATAAGTCAATCAAAAGCAAACCTATGAGGAGTGACGTAAGTGTCACGGTGGAGTAAGTAGTTCCTTTTGTTGTCTTAAGTCTTTCCTTAAGTTGTCTCTCCCCTCTAAGGTACAACTAAATGGACATCCACCAACCAAGAGAGAATTCCCTATATAACACAGCACGATGCCTGAGAGATCCACACAGCTATACCTCTGAACGCAGGTGGATTGGATCCCTGAGAAATAGTGGAACCAGGTGAGTGGGCCCCTCCCCCTTCCTGGTGGAAGCAATCCATGTCATGGATCTTCACACAGCAGCCAGCACAACTATGAGTGGAGGCAGGTGCAGCCTGGCCCGCATGCAGATGCTTTGAGTGGTAGCCCAGCCTGTGGGAGCACCCACCCACCAAGCAGGCCCTACCTACACCAACGTTCCCCACTGAGTGGTGGCAGCTCAGCTTGGGCAAAGGTGTCCTGCCTGCCAAGTATAGCAGTACAGCTGGACGTACTGACAGAGCACAGCAGCCCATCCTGTGCAAAGGCACCCTGCCTACTAGAATGCAACCCATCCACCAAGTGTGACAGCCTGGTCTGACTGCCCACCAAGTGCAGCAGCCTGGCCCACATGAAAGTGCCCTGCCTGCCTAGCACAGAAACTGGGCCAAACCCACCTGAAAAATGCAGTGTTCCCACCCACATAAGCACAATCCATCCAGCAGCTGAGGCCAGCCTGTGCAAATGCAGAGCAACCTGGTAGCACAATTACCAACAGATGGGGTGGGAAAAGAAAACGCAGTCCCTGCCACCCCTCCAGAGATGGCAGGTGGAATCTGAGACCTGATATTACCACAAACATGCTGGCAGAGGATCAATTCATCAAACACCATGAAGAACTATAGTAGCACTGAAGAACAGAAAGAAAACGGCAAGTCTCCAGAAACCAAACCTGAAGTCCCAAAAGATTACAATCTAAGTGACATAGAATTCAAAATAGCTGTCATAGAGAAACTCAATGAGTTACAAGAAAACACAGAAAGACAGTTCAGTGAGCTCAGGAATAAAATTAATGAATGGAAGGAATACTTTACCAAAGACATTAAAAAACACTAAACAAAAATTCTGGATGCGAAGAACACAATTAGTAAGATAAGCAATAATGTAGAAAGCATAAAAATACAGCTGACCTTATAGAGGAGACAATAAGTGGCCTAGAAGATAGAAATCTAGAAATGCTTCAGGTGGAGGAGGAGCAAGAACTAAGATTTTTAAAAGATGAGGAAATTCTTTGAGAATTAGCTGACTCAATTAGGAAAAGTAACATAAAGATTATAGGTATCCCAGAGGGAGAAGCAAGGGAGAAAGGAGCAGAGAGCTTGTTCAAAGAAATAATAGCTGAGAACTTCCAAAACCTGGGGAAGAAACTGGACTTATAAGTACATGAAGACAATAGAACTCCTAATTACATCAATGCAAAAAGACCTTTTCCAAGGTATATAATAAAACTGTCAGAAGTCAATCACAAAGACTAAATAATAAAGGCAGCAAGGAAGAAGAAAATCATGTGCAAAGGAACCTCTATCAGGCTTTCAGAGGATTTCTCAGAAGAAACCTTACAGGCTACAAGGGAATAGAATGATATATTCAAAATACTGAGAAAAAAACCCCTTCAGTCAAGAATACTCTGTGCAGTGAAATTATCCTTCAGATATGACAGAGAAATAAAAGCTTTCCCAGATAAACAAAAGCTGAGGGCATTCATTGCAACAAGACTTGCCTTATAGGAAATGATGAAGGGAGACCTTCTGCCTGAAACAAAAAGGCAAAGGTTTACAAATCTTTGAGCAAGGAGATAACTAGACAGACAGAAACAGAAAATTGCAACTCTCTGTCAGAATAGGTTAGCAAAAACTTAATTATAACATGAAAGATAAAAGGAAGGAAACCATCAAAAATAACTATAAACACTTCAATTTAGTCACAAACTCACAACACAAAAAACAGTAATTTATGACATCAATAACACAGAAGGGGGAGAGGAAAGGGTTGGAACCTGCTTAGGCTGATGGAGATAAGAGGATAATAGAAAAAGGACTATCTCATCTATGAGATCTTTTATACAAACCTCATGGTAGCCACTGAACAAAAAATCAGAGCAGAGTCACCAATCATAAATAAAGAGAAAACTGAGAAAACCATCACAGAAAACCACCAACTGAAATAACAGTCAGAAATAAAAAGGAAAAGAATCAATGGAAATATAGAACAACTGGAAAATGAGATTAAATGGCAGCATTAAACTCTTGTGTATCAATAATGGCTCTAAATATAAATGGATTGAATTCTCCAAACAAAAAACACAGAGAGGCTGGATGGATTAAAAAACAAGACGCAACAATATACTGCCACCAGGTAACACAGCTCAGCTCTAAAAACGAACATAGGCTCAGAGTGAAGGGATGGAAGATGATACTCCAAGCAAATGGCAAGCAAAAGAAAGTAGATTTAGCCATACTTATTTCAGTCAAAGCAGACTTCAAGATGAAAAAAGACAATGAGAGACAAAGATGGGCAGTATATGATGATAGAAGGGGCATTCCACCAAGAGGACATAACACTTATGAATATACATGCACCCAACACAGGAGCACCAAAGTATATAAAGCAGCTATTAACAGACCTCAAGGGAGAAATTGACAGTAACACAATAATAGTAGGGGGCCTCAACACCTCACTTACATCAACAGATAGATCATCTAGACAGAAAGTCAACAAGGAAACAGTGGCTGTAAATGAAACACTAGACCAAATGGACTTAATAGATATACATAGAACATTCCACCCTAAAACAGCAGAATGCATGTTCTTCTCAATTTCATGTGGAACATTCTAAAAGATAGGCCATATATTGGGAAACAAAGCAAACCTCAATAAATTTAAGAAGATTGAAATCATATCAAGCATCTTTTCTGAATACAATGCAATGAAACTAGAAATAAATACAAGAAAAAAGCTGGGAAAGTCACAGTTATGTGGAAACAAAACAACATATTACTGAACAATCATTGGATCAGTGAAGACATCAAAGGAGAAACAAAAAAATACCTGGAGACAAATGAAAATGACAACACACTATACCAACTCTTAAGGGATGCAGCAAAAGTCATCCTAACAGGGAAATTTATAGCAATATTGGCCTACCTCAAAAAACAAGAAAAATCTCGAATAAATAATCTTAAACTACAACTAATAGACCTAGAAAAAGAAGAACAAACAAAGCCCAAAGTGAATTGAAGGAGGGAAACAATAAAAATTAGAGCAGAAATAAATAAAATAGAGACTAAAAAACAGTAGAAAGCATCAATGAAACTAAGAGCTGGTTTTTTGAGAAGATAAACAAAACTGACAAACCCTTAGCCAGACTTACTAAGAAAAAAAGAGAAGAGGCTCAAATAAATGAAATTAAAAATGAGAGAGGAAAAATTACAACAGATACCACAGAAATACAAAGGATTATCAGAGAATACTATGAAAAACTATATGCTAACAAATTGGATAACCTAAAAGAAATGGATAAATTCTTAGAATCAAACAACCTCTTGAAAGTGAATCAAGAAGAAATAGAAAATCTGAATAGATGAATCACTAGTAAAGAGATTGAAACAGTAATCAAAAACCTCCCCAAAACAAAAGTCCAGGACCAGCTGGCTTCTCTGGTGAATTCTACCAAACATTCAAAGAAGATGTAATACTTATCCTTCTCAAACTATTCTGAAAAATTGAAGAAGATGGAATGCTTCCTACCTCATTCTACAAGGCCAACATTACCCTGATACCAAAACCAGACAAGGACAACACACAAAAGGAAAATTACAGGTCAATATTTCCAATGAACATAGATGCAAAAATTCTTTACAAAATATTGGCAAATTGAATACAGCAATACATTAAAACGATCATTCATCTTGATCAAGTGGGATTTATAACAGGGGTGCAGAGATAAATCTGCATCTGCAAATCAATGTGATACACCACATTAACAAAATGAGGAATAAAAATCACCTCATTATCTCAATAGATGCAGAGAAAGCATTTGACAAGATCCAACAACCATTTATGATAAAAAAAACTCTCAATAAAGTGGATCTAGAAGGAAAGTACCTCAACATAATAAAGGCCATATGTGACAAACTCACAGCCAACATCATACTTAACAGTGAAAAACTAAAAGTCATCCATCTGAGAACATGAACAAGACAAGGGTGCCCACTCTCGTCATTCTTATTCAACATAGTACTGTCAGTTTTGGCCAGAGCAATTAGGCAAGAAAAAGAAATAAAAGGGATCCAAGTTGGAAAGGAAGAAGTAAAACTCTCATTGTTTGCAGATGACATGATTCTATATACAGAAAATCCTAAAGAATCTGCCAAAAAATTATTAGAAATAATCAACAACTACAGCAAAGTTGTAAGGTATAAATCAACATGCAAAAATGAGTTGCATTTCTTCTATACATTAATAACGAACTAGCAGAAACAGAAAAATACAATCCCATTCACAATCTCAACAGAAAGAATAAAATATCTAGGAGTAAGTTTAACCAAGGAAGTGAAAGTTCTATCCACTGAAAACTGTAAGACATTATTGAAAGAAATCAAAGAAGTCATAAAGAAATGGAAAGATGTTCCATGCAGAGGGATTGGAAGAATAAACATAGTTAAAATGTCAATATTACCTAAAGGAATCTACAAATTCAATGAAATACCAATAAGAATCCCAATGACATTCTTCGTGGAAATAGAACAAAGAATCCTAAAATTTATATGGGACAACAAAAGACCCCAAATACTCAAAGCAATCCTGAGAAACAAGAATAAAACTGGAGGTATCACAATCCCTCACTTCAAAATGTACTACAAAGCTATAGTAATCAAAACAGCTTAGCTACTGGCACAAAAACAGACACACAGATCAATGGAACAGAATTGAAAGCCCAGAAATAAACCCATATATCTATGGACAGTTAATGTTCAACCAAGGAGCCAAGAATACGTAATGGAGAAAGGAAAGTCTCTTCAATAAATGGTGTTGGGAAAACTGGACAGCCAAGTGCAGCAGAATGAAACTAGACCATTATCTTATACCATACACAAAAATTTACTCAAAATGGATTAAAGGCTTGAAGGTAAGACTTGAAACCATAAAACTCCTAGAACAAAATACAGGCAGTACACTCTTTGACATTGGTCTTAGCAGTATCTTTTCAAATACCATGTCTACTCAGGCAAGGGAAACAAAAGAAAAAATTGACAAGTGGGACTACATCAGACTAAAAAGCTTCTGCAAGGCAAAGGAAACCATGAACAAAATGAAAAGATGACAGACCAACTGGGAGAAAATATTTGCAAATGATATATCAGACAAGGGGTTAATTTCCAAACTATATAAAGAACTCATACAACTCAACAACAAAAAAACAAACAACCTGATCAAAAACTGAGCAGAGGATATGAACAGATATTTTTCCAAAGAAGATATATAGACAACCAACAGGCACATGAAAAGATGTTCAATGTCATTAATTATTAGGGAAATGCAAATCAAAACTACAGTGAGATATCACCTTACACCCATAAAAATGGCTTTAATTACCAAGACAAAAAATATCAAATGTTGTAGAAGATGTGGGGAAAAGGGAACCCTCATACACTGTTGGTGGGAATGCAAACTGGTGCAGCCACTATGGAAAACAGTCTGGAGATTTCTCAAAAAATTAAAAATAGGCATAGTATACCATCCAGCCATCCCACTACTGGGTATTTATCCAAAGAACATGAAATCAACAAATACAAAGAGATTTTGTATGCTTATGTTCATTGCAGCATTATTCACAATAGCCAAAACATGGAAACAACCCAAGTGCCCATCATTGGATGAATGGATAAAGAAAATGTGATATACATATATCTATCTTATACACACACACACACACACACAATGGAATACTGCTCAGCCAGAAAAAAAGACAAAATCGTCCCATTTGCAACAACATGGATGGACCTTGAGGGTATTAAGTCAAGTGAAATAAGCCAGACAGAGAAAGATAAACACCATATGATTTAACTCATATGTGGAAGATAAACAATCACATGGACACAGAGTACAGATTAGTGGCTACCAGAAGGGACGGGGGTTGGAGGAGGGTGAAAGGGGTAAAGGGGCCCACATGTATGGTGATAGATGAAAACTAGACTATTGGGGGTGAGCATGATGCAGTCTATAAAAAAACTGATATATAATAACACACAGCCGAAATTTACATGATGTTATAAGACAACATGACCTCAATAAAATAATTAAAAAATAAAAATAAGTAAAGTGAGATAAAGATAAAGTGGTGACGCTGTGCAGGTTCTCAGGGAGAAGCAGGTGACACCTGAGTTTAAACGAAGGTGTAAATAAGGAAAGAAAAATGGCCTTTGTCCCAGGCTGAGAGAGAAGAAAAATATCCCAGCCTATTTCACACACACACACACACACACAAACAAAACACAAAACAAAAAACAACCATAGAGGGCCTATTACATGCAAGATAGGAGTGCAGAAGGGCAGGGCAGAGTGACATCACCACCTGCTGAGGCCGCTGGACAAGACAGCCTGAAGGAGGCCAAAGCAGATGTGGAAAGATTCATTTTCAGAGGAAAGATTCCACATAAGAGCTAATTTGGGAAGTGATTTCTACATTGTATCCTGGCTAATGTGAAAAGTGTGGGCACACTTAACTTGTTTGTGTGATAGGATGTTCCGGTGACAGTTGGCCATGGCACCAGGATATTATAGAAGCTGCATTCAGTGTACGTAGAATTTACAAAGGAGATAGTCCAAGATCGATTCGGTGGCTCTTGGATCCTACATCCATATTGAGGACATGAAAGATTGGAGATAAATCAAGAGATTGCAGGTTAAACAGGGATTTGTGAGAAGAGTGTCTTTGACTGACGTGAGGTGTGCTTTGAATCCCGCTCCCCAAGGAAGGGTAGGGGGTGACAGTATACGCCCCGTCCTTCAAAACAGGAACAAGAACTTCCCTGGGGCCCCTTGGAGAGTTTGGTAAGAGTCCTCTGAAGTGAGGGTGACAGAGTGCACTGGCTCTGCCTCCTGCCTGGGAGAGGCCGCAGCAGAGGCACCTGGACAGCTGCGATGGCCAAGGGGAGGCAGACAGAGTAGCACTGGATTAGCCTGCCTCCCAGAGTCTGACAGACCAGAGATTTGTGTGTGTTTCCTGAAGAACAGATATGAATCATGTGGGAGAGAGAGCAGGCCTGGGGCCACTTAAAGTTCTACCCAGCAAAGTACTAGGGAAAGATAACTCACTAGAGAGACTAGGTGAACCAGACTGCTGGAAAAATGGGGCTAGGAAGGAGGAGGGGACGGTCAGTTTAAGGGAAACCCATCACTCATTCCCTGGAAATGTCATCAAGTGCTCCCAGTGAGGACCTTTGCAGAGGCCACAAACCGCATCCCCTCTCTCAGCGCCAGGACCACAAAGCCAGTCCTAGCTGATGACAACACGTGTGAAGGAAAAGCTCTCCTGCCCCGCCCTCTGCCATTTTCTCTTCTCTCTTTGTCCCTCTACCAGTCCAACTCTGGACGTGTTCACAGACCAGAGTTAGCAAGTTATGGGAGGAAGAGTTGAATATAAAGGAAGAAGACACTGTCTATAACCCTCCCCTGGACTGCAAAAGGCCAGAGATGGAGGTGGAAGGAGTATTCATCTTAAATGAAGTTGGAAGCCTTGGCCATTACATTGACCCTATATTCTAACTGCTGAATTGAGATTGTACTTAAGGACTTTGAGTGACTACCAAACTTTTGATTGTCTAAGAGTAAAGAAGGAAGCCAGGGGGCCTACCTCAGCTTTCATCCAGGAATATAGAAGGATGACCCACACTGAGCGAGTTGAAAGGACAGCGAGAGACACATACGCGGTTGCTCTTTGGATTGCAGCCCATGAGTGCCACATGTGCACCCATCACATTTGCATATTTGATTCTTTGCATTGCACTCTTTACATTAGCTTCTTTGATTTCCAACTAGATTGTGAGTTCTCTGATGCACAACAGATTTATGGTTGTAAACCTAGTGCCAAGCACACAGTAGGACCTCCATATATGTTGTGGACTGAGATGCATAGAGGAAAAGTTACACGGCTGGTTAGTAAAGCAGAGACTACCTCCCAGATGCCGACCTTTCTGTCTGGTCATCCAGATTTCATCCCAGCCCTTTCATCCATTCAATGAGCACTTACTGAGCGCCTATTGTGTCACTCCCCAAATAATCTTCTCTCTCATGTCACAAGTGAGTGACTATGACACCATTTTAACCAACTCAGCCTTGGGACTCATAATGAAGGCACGTTTGTTTTCTCATCTTCTGTCATTATTTGTCTTTGTGTGGTTCTCTCTGAGGACCAGGAAAGCATCACACATATCTCTGAATTGCTAGCACCTACCCAGCATGGAGAAGCTGTGGAACAAACAAACGAACAGAGCAGATCTGAGATCCCCTGAAGCTCTAGGCATCAGGCCTCCTGAATCAGGAAGAAAGAGCACTCCAACACTGCCCTGGGATTTTTATGAACGCGGTTCATGCAGGGGTAAAGATTAGGAGCTATGCCCTGGAGGAGGGCCTGAATCACGGATCCTCCAGTGACTTGGGAAGGGTGTCATTGTTTCCTAAGACTTACCTTTGAGCATAGTAATGAGAACGATGACACTTGTCGTAAATGAGACACGGGAAGGTATCTAGGAAAAGAATCTCTAGTTTGATGCCTGGTAAACTAGGTTCTCTCTGTCTCTCATGTATATATATAATTTTTCAAACTTTCTTTCCCTTATTCCCCATATTTGAAACCAAAGCAGCATCTAAGGGTAGGAGTCATAAAAAAATATTTAGTAGTAAAAGTCAAGATTGAGCATATACGATCATGTTGGTTGGAGAGGAGTTGAACTAAAATAACATTATCTGATAACATGGTGCAAAGAACATGGTCATTGGAGGGAGAAGATTTGGGTTTGGGTTTGAGCCTTGTCTCTGTCACATATCAACTAAACCTGGGCAGATAAATGGATTTTCCGAGCTTCTTTTAATTTACCTTTGAATAAAGTTTATAAGATGCCTAGACCCTTCTTGGGGATAGAACCTGTTCTACTCAAGTTTATGTCCTTAGCATCTGTCAGAGCATTTGGCCTACAATAATAACAATATAAATCATAATAAGTGACTTTTTTCTAAACATTTGATTGTACTAATTCATTTAATCCTTATAGCAACACTATGAGGTAGGTACTCTTAAGTTTTAATAAATACTTGGGGAATGGAATTTTACTAACATATTAGTAAATCAAATCAAAAGCAACAATGTCAAGCAAAAGTAATTTGTAAGCTTCAAGTGCCATAAATCTATAAGGTAGCATTTGAGTTCTTCAATTTCTCTCCTTTGATCTAGGAGTACTGCAGCTTGGGCTTATCATAAAATAGGGAGATGGATCATTTCCAGAGATTTTACAAACGTTGCCCTTTGTGCTATTTCATTTAATCTTCGCTACAGCTCTTTGAGGCAGATGTAATTATCCCATTTTATAGACTGGAAACTGAAACTCAGATAAATTAAGTAACTTAGTGACTTGCTCAATGGCTACCCAAGTGTTCAGTGGCAAAGTTATGTTCCAAATCTAAGTTGGCTGTCTCCGAAGCCGAGGAACTTCTAGGAACGGCTAGGGAAGAGACGAGGAGGGGAAAAGGAGGCTTCAGATGGGTTTGCAGTGGGTTAAAACAGGGTTAAAAATATCAGAATAAGAACTGGAGCCTTGCGCCCCCTCGCCTCCAACACCATTTCAAATGTTCTTCTTATTCTGAGATTCAGAAGTACATGTCCCCAAAGTACCTCTGTTCCCAGGGAAAGTCCAACGATAACTGCTGGGAACCGCAAAGGATAAGGAGGCTCTGTTATTTCCAGAGAATTCTGAGAGGGCAAGAGGAGGTCAGGTGGTTGAGATGTGTGTCTGTGGGCTCTTTTAGATGTGAACATGATGATTGTTCTGGTTGGTTTATACTTTTTATTCTTTTCCCAAGTCCTGGGAGGCAGCACAGTGCAGAGGGAAGAACACGGGACTAGACCTTAGGTGAGAGCCCCTGGGACGGGGACCTTGCTCTAACTTGCTTTGGGTCCTCCCATCTGGACCTCATTTGCCCCAGCTGATCAACAGTGGGCTGGGGCAGCTCACATGTAAGGGCCCTTCCTGTTCTATAGTCTATGGTGTGAAGTTACTATTTTTTGTTCTAACTTCCCACACTCTAGGGAGGGTGATTCAAGCCTAACTATGGGAGAGGAGCAGCATTCCAGACTAATATTTCCTAAATGTGGTCACGTCACAGCTATACTTAGCCCTCTAGTGTGGCATTTTTGCAGAGTTCTCAATTAAGTTTTCTAGGCAGTGTTATAAATGCATCAGACGCTTATGTTATTTAATTCGGTGGTGCATGTGTGTGTTTGGGGGGTTACCTAAAGGGTGGAGTCCCTGTTTATAATCCTGAGTCCACTTGGAACTAACTGTGCAAACCTGAACAGGTCATTCACCTTGCTAGGTTCAGTTGCATCCTCTGATAGAGAGAGTGACGATCGTGCCTCCCTGACTGGGCTGTTAAGAGGGGTCCGTGAGTCCATTTCTGTAAAGCACTTAGAAGACTGCCTAACCCACAGTGAACACTCAATGATATGAGTTATTTTTATGAATTCTTTCCAGCTCTAGCTCTTATTTCATACATGAGGAAAGGAACCCTCGGAAAGTTTAAGCAATTTGCTCAAGGGCCAGTGATAAGCACATGCTAGGAAGAGGAGTGAGAATTTTAGGATATTGTGATTATATTTCAGCCTGGGACCCAGAAATGCCTGGGTTGTACCCCACTGCTCACCACACCTTCCTATCCGTGGTCAGTTTCTGCCCAGAACCTGAGGCAGGTGGGCAAGAAAGCAAGCAGAGCACACATGTGCTGGCCAGTGAGGAACAGCACTCAACCCAAGAATAGCACGCCCCCTGAATAGCCTGGGACCCGACTGTTCGACTAACAGTTCTTCCCAGGGGCCGGGAGACTGGTGGGCAGAGGGTGAACGCAGGGAGAGGGTGGCCTTTCCTCGACAGCGGGCCCAATTTTAACTGCACCTTCATTGTGTTCCAGGCCATTCACAAACTATCTCCATCCTCACTTTGCAACCGTATCTCCACGCTCTTTGTATTTCAGCCTCCTCCAGACATTCCATGTCCTGGGCCCTCTGTACACCCGTCTGCTCCAGCAGGAAACAGGGTGCTTGCCCGCCGCCTCCCCCCGACTCCATTTTAATCCTTTCTGTTGTGACAAACAAAACCTGATTCAAATTTTCCATCTTATTGCTAATTTGGATTAAGTCTAACCAAAGCATTACAATGTGTTGGTATCATTTGAAACTGCTGAATCTTTCCCAGGGCACGTTGAACTTAGATGAAGCAATCATCGTAAAATAAAACTGGCAATGACTCAAACTCTACATGCTAATCTTTGCTACTGAACCAAAAAGAAAAAATGTTACGGAATAATCAGAGTTTCCTGTCAAAATTAGATCTGCATTATTTGATGTGAGAAATTGGATTTGGTGGAAATAATAACCACAAAAAATTCACAATGGCTGAAGCTATAATTGATAAAATAGGATAGAAACAATAAACTGATTCAGCGAGTCAAATCTATAGAAGATTGAAATGAAGGTTTCATTTTGAAGAACATAAAAGTGAAAATGGAGAAATTAAGCCCAACTTAGCTGTAGTACAATAATGATTTAAGTGTTTGCATCCATAAGTAATGTACATCCTTGGGGTAGATGAGAGCAGAATGTCTGATGAATCAGACAAGCAAACTCGTCCTCTGAACAGTCGAGATGGATTCCACTCAGCCCAGCACAGTGGTCTGTAAGAACTGTTTGATGGCATGTTTCTCTAGAAGCTAAGACAATCCTGGCTGGATGTACCATTTTACGTCACAACGAGATGGTCATGTAGCTTTTAATTAACTTACCCTTTGCTAGATGGAATGACCTGTATTTTCTGAAGCGATCAAGGGCTGTCTCAGTGCTGTTAGCCACAAATGAGTGGAGCTCAAGCACAAAATGGACACAGGCTTTGCTGTGTGCTCCAACCCCTGTGGGGCCCCCCCAGAGTGTGCTGGCCAGGCCATTCTTCCTGGGCAAAAATAAGTGGCTTTAACAACTAAAAATATAGGTGCTAAAAAAGTACCTAAATCTCATTTATATAACATTGACCCATAAAACTTCCTTCTAGAAAACACCTCCTTTGAATGTCCTTTTGCGACTTTGGTCATTCGTCAATCATCGATTAAGTAGGACACCAGATGCTTAGATATGGTTCATGCCTCCAAAGAAGGCAAGGCACAGTAATTCACACACATTTAGCACGATGTGCTGAGTTTAATAGTAATAGACTCTACTTAATAGGCAGAGGATGTGGTAACCAGCTTTGCTAGATAAGTGTCAGAAAGGGGTGATACTTAAGCAAAATCGTCAAAGTCAAAGGGATGAATGCCTCCATTTGGATGAACAGCATGGACAGCGTGGTGAGGAAAGTACCTCAGGTGGCTAGGGAGTTGGCAGATGAGAACAGGGTCTGGAGATGAGGGCTCGTGGGAATCATGGTGGTGACCGCTGCCTCTTCTTCCCAGATCAGAGGGAGCTCATATGTTCCAGCCCAGTCCTGAGGTCCAGCAGGGGTGCTCTCCCTGGTTGGGTCTGCACTGGTTCCCTTAGGGCTAATATTTTGTATTTTTGATATTTTGAGATGCTGCAGAGCTCTGTGGGTAGGCTTTCTGGGTGGCTGAGTGATCTGGGTTTGAACTTGAGGCACAGGTGGGCCTGGATCACATTCACTCCATGACTGTCGAATGGCTTGAAAGCTGGTAGTAAAGGGTCCAGGCTCAGGAAGACATGGCCTATCTCAGACTCAGACTGGTGGTCTTTCATCTGAGGTATATACCCCCTTGGAGGTACCTAAAGACTTTTCGAGAAACGTGCAGGCAGAGACAATTTTAAAGGAATCGATTTCTAGCATCTCAACTTCCATGTATATTCTTTTCCGAGCATTGATCTCCCCAACAGCTCCTGCTGGCAAGAGATGCTCCTCCCTTTCCTACCTTCCTTTTCATAGTCTCCCCCCCCCCCCCCACCCCGCTCCCTTTTAAACACCTACTGCTTTATGGTTTCAGGAAACTAAACCAGTTTACAAATTTACGTGCGCACACACACCCCACAGACGTATTGGATGGTCAATAAAAGACTAGGTTCTGGCGTACAAATCTAATACGTTAGGATAAAATTCTGTGGGGAAAGTGAAATGGAACCAGGAGTTCAAGGAGTTTTTTAAGAAGAAAAAAAGAATAATGTAAAATTTCCAACTGTTAAAGAGCTTGTTTATTATACATTTTTCAAATGGATTATGGTGGGTTTTAAGTAACTATGGTATTTTGACTAAATTGGGTGCATGCAAAAGCATGATCTATTTTATTTTAAAATGTCAATATTTACATGCTGTTTAAAGTTTGGATGAAAAATTTCAGATATCAACTTAAAATGTATGAGGGGGTATAGAATTTTTACAAAATTGTTTTAAGGTACGTGAGGAAAAAGTTTGCAGACCACTATTCTGTTGAGCCTGCTGGCAAAGCATCCCTGGCCTGGGTACCAGACTCTGTTCTCTGGGCCAGCACCCATTCTGACTGCCGTCTATTACCCTCAGCAGAGGGATCTAGAAGCTAGGACCCAGAGCCCCATTCAGGGTTCCTTCCCAGTCTCCTTCCTCGGGATTTTCCTGGGGATATTCTCAGGAAACTTTACACACAAAAGCCTTCATTCTGCGTATTTTATCCCATTATTATGTTCAATGGTCCATTAGAAAGAGATCAATGGTCCCTTTGAATAGAACCCAAACCTTTTGCAACACAACCTTTAGGTAAGAAAATCCAAGCCTCTAGAAACAAAAATAACAGTAGGCATGATCACTTCTTTGAAGAGAAAAAAGATGCTTTCATTTCTTCATGTTGTGCTGCCCTCCTTCTCCTCCCCCAGGTTGGGAAGAAGTATTCTAGCTAAAGTGCGAATGGCATACAAGACCAGGAAGATGCATGTGGGCCAGTGGTGGGTAGAGAAAGAGAGAGAGTACTCTCTTATCCCAATGCCATGTACACTTCTGAGCTGTGAGGGCTTGGGCAAATTTCTCACCTTCTCTGGGTCACAGATTCAGATCTGTGAAGTGAGATCATCATGTGAACTTCTTATGATTTTTATAAGGATTATATGAGATATTTATGAAAGTGCCTAGCCTAGGCTGTGAAACGTAGTAGGCAGCCAATAAATAATTATTTTGAGCACTAAGTGCTATTCCTTATGCTGCATTTGGGGAAACAAGGGTGAAGAGGCCAAAAGTACATCTTCAAGAAGCACGCAGTCTAATGAGAGAGTCTAGCAGGCAGTTACAGCAGAGCTGCAGGAGGACGCTACGGCAACAGAGGTAAATGGGGACTATCATGGCAGAATATGAGGGGGACCGCTAATCCAGTGTCGGAGTAGAGGATGGCTTCTTCGAGACCCTAACATCTAAGTGAAGAACTGAAGGCCAAGACAGAGTTGGCCAGGCACCGAGGAGAAATACCCCTGTGGGCACAGGGAAGACCTTGGCAAAGGCCTGGGGACAGAGCTCTTGGGGAAGGCTGAGATGGGGCACTGCCATCCGGCTGGAGAGGTAGAAAGGGGCCGGGCACTACGCTAAGAAGCTGAGACTTATTTCCTCTTCCCCAGGAAAAGCCATTACAGGGTTTGATCTGGGAATGACCTGGCCTGCTTTGTGGCTTAGAAATCTCCAGCTGTAGTGAGGAGAAGACAATGAGGTGCTGGTCTGGAGATCAGGGAGACCAGTGGTTCCTCTAGTCCGTGAGCCTGTCAAAGGCAGAGAGAATGTTTTACACAACTTTGTAAATTCAGGGTCCAGGACAGCACCTGTTATGGAGTAAGAGTTTGACAAAACATTAGTGAAGGAATTGGTCAGTGACTCAGCAAACTAATTTTCCTCAGTTTTATATTAACCAGGGCAAAAACTACTGCTGAATACAGTCTCTCGTCGATGTCCACTTTGCCCCTCCAGTGCTCTCAGCAGGTTCATGCCTGTGAGCATGCAGCAGATGAAAGTGGTTACGGCTGCCTGCTACCTAACTCAGGAATTGCCCTGAGCATCCCTCCCAATGTCCGCTGGAACTCTGCACATTCTCTCTTACCACTGCCCCGGCCTCTGTCTTGTTCATCCTCACAACCTCTTTGTTGAGCCCTGTTTGGATTGATGTCCACTTTTCATCGTGTGATCTACCCGCCTCCAATTTGGCACGCTCAAAAGGTGCCTTTCTCTCTTCCTGAGGCCATTCCTGCTTGTCCAAGGAGAGAAACCAATCAGTACGCAGTCTGAAATGTGAACATGGCGAAGTAATAAAAAGTCCCGAAATGGTGACAACAAAAATCCCTTTTCAGTTCACTTAGCACGGTGGCCCTATTAAGGGTATGATATGATTTTCTTGAAGCTTTATGCAATTTTGAGAGTGAGGTCCACCTGAGCTACTCCACTTTGGGGAACTTTCTCTAGGGCTTCCTTCACAAGGCTGACCCTCAGGGCTCATAATTAGGCCACGGGACAGCAGGAAAGCAGTGGAGGAGGAGAAATCAATGAAAAGGATTCTTATCATAAGCTCCTTCTCTAATTTGGGGAAACAGAAATCTCCGCATGTTTTCTCAATAAGCACTCCATCAGAAGCCTTCTTATCCTGACAGGCTTCGCTCTTTCATAAACACAGCAAGAATAACCTCTGGCCGCTGGCCTACCATAGACAAGTATGAAAATGTGAATTCCACGGGTCACTGTTTTTGCAGCCGCCAGATGTGGATGAAAGGAGAAGGGTGTTTTATTGTGTTTTCTCAAGAAACAGAGAAAGGTCTGTCCCTGAGATGGGCCTGCTTTCCTCCCACACAAGTGGCCACCATGTGGCTAGAGGACAGCTAGCTAATTTGCAAGATTAAGCTTTTCCAAATATTTGGAATTGGTCTATTCTGTCTTCAGCTAATAAAATGGATTTCTGCTCCAAAATGGATTTAGGAAGCAGACACAAGAGCTCCTAAGGGCTTGTTGGCAACTTACCTGTTAACAGGGTCCATCTGTCAAATGGATGTACAACGGGTAGGCTCTATAACGATGGTCTCCTATTTGTCCTCCCAAGGATGCCTATCTTTATGCAGGGGTTCTGCTGATGGAGGCCAATGCCAGCTGATGCTGAGAGATACCCAGGACACAAGCGTCTGCCCTCTGTTGCACACTCACACTCTGGAAGTTCTTAAAGAACAAGCATACATTAAAAAAAGAAAAAAAGAAAAAAACCTTACCCACCAAATGAGAAATCTACATTAATTGTGAATATCTTTATTCAATTCATTCATTAATTTTGTTTACAATGTACCAGAGACTTTTCTAGGTACCAGGGAAATAGATGAAGTAAGACATAGTCCCCGCCTTAAAGGAGCTGGTAGTTTATTTGGGGAGACAGAGTTATAAACATCTATAATAAAGTACTATAAAATATGAACTGTAACAGGAGATTTGGAGAAAGAGGCCCAGAATCCGCATGAGGGAAGAAGGGGGTTTCACGGTGGAAGTAGCCCTTGAGTTGAGTCTTAAAGAATGAGTAGGAGGTTTCCAGTGTGGGAAGCATATTCAAGACAAAAGGATAGACCCGTTGGAGAGAATGCTGTGTTTGGGGAGTGACAAGTATCCACGTGGCTGGATTGTGAAGTAGGAAGAAAGGGAGAGATGGCTCTGAGGAAGTGAAGAAAGCAAGAGCCAATTCACCAGGGGCATTAATCACGTTAATACATTTATATTTGGCTCTGTAGGCAATGTCGGGTGCATGGGGGGCACTGAAGAATGTTGAACAGTAGAGCAAAATTGTCAGACTGCAGCGTAGAAGATGGTTTGGAGGTGAATGAGATAGTCAGTCCAAGGAGTGAAGCATTATATGTCAGCATATAATGCACTGCTGACAGTGCATTATAATGAAAGGTAATGAGCTTTCGTATGGGGAGATGGCTCTCTTCCCTTTGCCCCTCAGATCTACTCTCCACCGTGCTCTGTACCCCAGGGGGCTGACCTATATGGACTGCATCAGTGGCATCCTAGCCCCTGGATCTAGTTGGGTTCTGATACTGTAAGCCAGGGCAGGAGATAGAAAGGAGAGAGGAGAGAAAGTCAAGCAAGGTACTTACTCTCCTGGGTCCCTCTTTGTGAGGTTACCTTGGGCTGATTTCATTCCCGATGGAAGTCACAGCTCCTCGCCACATGACCCTTTCCTGCCAAGATCCAGTAACCTCTCCTTGTCAGGTACAGGGATGCTGGCTCTCGAGTACTGTGTTATTCCTTATAGTTTCTCCACATCCTGCCTATGGCTGCTAAATAATCCCTTTGTTAAGTCCTCCTTGAATTATCCAAATACAAGTGGGTCATCTGTTCCATGGGGAGACTCTGACTGCCACTGTACTAGGTGGCACTGGAGTAGAGTGGGCATATCAGGTGGTTCTGCCTGGGGCAGGTAAAAAGGAACTAAGAAGGCTTCAGAGAAGAGGAGGCATTTGAACCCTGTCTTGAACAATGAGCTTGAATTTCACAGGCATCAGGAGTGTGAAAGGCATCCTGGAATGAAGGAATAGAATACGCAAATGAATGACAGAATGTAGGAACGGGGTGTACATGGGGAGCCGTGGTCAACTGGAGGGGAGGGTGCCTGGAAAGTGAGGTGAGATGCAGCAGGAGACGAGGAGGCCAAGAGAAAGTAGGTCAGAGTGGAAGAACTTTGAATGCCAGCTTAGGAGTTATGTTCTGATTCTAGAGAAAAGGGACAAGAATGGTGGCAGCATTGGGAATTGAATCACATGAGGAATCACCGAAGGATCGGGGAGTGTTTTGCTTGGAGAAAAGACTTGGGAGCATGATCATTGTCTTCAAATATGTGAAGGATCTGGATGACAATATGGCAATATGTATCATGAGTTCAGATTATTTTTTTGAGTTCAGATTTTTTGGCCAGTAATTCTATGTCTAGGAATTTAGCCGAAGGAAGTAATCCAAAATGCAGACAAAGCCTTCTGTACAAAAACATTCATTTCTGCATTATTTATAATAATCAAGAATTGGAAATAACCTAACTGCCCAGTAAAAAGAGAGTTGTAAAATATATGGCAGATCTTTACAATACAGTATTATGCGGTTGTTAAAACAAAGTATATAAAAAATTTAAAGGCATGAGAACATACTTTTAATATCATGTTAAGTGGAAAAGTAGGATATAAAATATCCATACAGAATGGTCTCAGGGACATAAAAATATACAAATAAAATAAAGATATCAAAATCTTATCCATAGTTATTGCTGTCAATGAGTTTGTGGGTGACTGATATTCTTGGGATGTTTCAAAGATCATTTGTAAAGAGGAGTTGGGAGTTGGCACATCATTGAGATAAGTACACAGTCTGTCAAGTGAAAACCAATGAATGGAACCCCATCATTTACACATATATGTTACACGGTTTGTTTACTTCCATCACCACCTCCATCACCAAATACCGTCTCCACTACCACCAGCACCTCCACCTCCACCTCCACCACTTCCACCAGCACCACCACTACTTCTACCAACCACCTCCACCACCACCATCTCCACCAAACACTTCTACCTCCATCACCACCAGCACCACCACCAGCACCACCACCTTTACCAACACCATCTCCACCATCTAGTTTATTAATCACATACCGGGTACTATGCATGCAATATATTTTTTCTGTATATTATGTCTCTCAATCCTCTCAACTCTCTAAGGTAGGCTTTATTTTTACTCACATTTATCAAACGAGGAAATCACCTCAGAGAGGTCAAGAGATTTGTCCAAGATCACACTGAGAGTAAATTTCAGAGTTGGAATGTGAACCCAGGCGACCTGACTCCAAACTGTTATGCTATCCTGCTAATCCATTGTTTTTGTGTCCATTGGAGATGAATGAGATAGTCAGTCCAGGGAGTAAAGCATACCTGCTGACAGTGCATTCTAATGAAAGCTTTGTCCTTTCATTACCATTGTCCCTAGTCATGTATCATTGGCTAGAAGTTTTTCACAATAATGAACTACAGTGCGCAAAATGGTACATCTTCTTGGTAACACCTTGTAGACGTTGAGTGCATTTAAAGTCGATGATCCAAGTGGGATAAAGTGCTATGAAGAAAAGAAGTCAGAGGAAATGCAGTAAAACCTTGTTTAATAAAAGCAAATAACTAATATTTATTGAGACCTTATGATATGCCAAACAATGTTCTAAGTTTTTTACATGTATTAACCAATTTAATTCTTATAAATACCCTATGAGTTTAGTACTATTATAATCTCCATTTGACGTACGGGGACATGGAGTTTAAATGACTTGTCCAAGGTCACATGGTTAGATCAGATATACAGCAACACAAAGAGCAGCTGTACAGCCCACTATGCGCCTTACTCCTACGCAGTAGTGCCTCTGTGTTTGTGGGTGATGAAGCGAAATGCTTTTTAAAAAAAATCTCAGTAGCTAGCACCAGAATCCCTCTCAGGGAGATAACTTTCCTTCTTGTGAAAACACCTTGATGAACTATTTGGGAATAGAGGTGTTGTCAGGAGCTTCTCTGCCTGAGGAAGTGAGAGGAATTTGTTTTTTGCTCTAGGAAAACAGAAGGGAGGGGGAGGTGCAGAGAGTACAGTAAGAGTGAAGAAGCCCCCAAGAGGGGGCATGGAATACGAAGTGATAAAGTGCAGGGAGGCCGAGGGACATTTAAGAGAAGGTTACTCCTTAACGTTGAAGTTATTCGTGTTTTAAATGTAAATCTCTCCCTCCAAAAATGTTGGTAAGTACGACTCTGCTCACAAACTCTACATGATTGTATTGTTGTTGTTGTTATTATCATTGGAGGAAATTGAAAAAGGGCCTGAATTTCACGTCGGACTCAGTGCTGTGTCAAATGGAATCAGCAAATTTAAAATAGGCCCCTAGAATCATACAGGTGAGCAAGTAGTGCCTCTGGAATTCACAGATATTTGGGAGAAGGCTCCAGACATCCACAGGGTCTGGAATTAGGCACTCCAGCCAGTCCTTTCTAGATCTCTCCAGGAACAGAGGCCCTTCCAACACCTCGGTTACCTGATTCAGTAGGTTTAAACCTCCTGACAATTCGAGAATCTCTTGCTTTGCCCGTTTTCTTTTCAAAAGAAAGAAACAGTCTTCAGGGATGGTATGGAATGTCCTCAGGTCTATGGCAGTAAGAGGAAGAGGTAGGATTCAAAGTCAAGGCCACGAACTTCCCATGACTCCTCACTGCCTCACCTGTCTTGGCTTTGGGTCTTCGCTGAACCTCTCTGGGAGACCCCCATAATTTCAGCAGCAGTGACTCTGAATTGCCAGGTTTTGGGGTGATCCAGGTCCTAGTCCAGGAGCCAGAGCCTTCCACGATGTCAGCAAGCAGGGAGGACTTATCCGTTTGGTTCTACAGAAGAGCAAATGGGTCTAGACCACCCTTGAGGGGTGAGGCAACGGCTAATTTAAGGGAGCAGTGGGCTCCTACCTGGAATCTGGTAAAAATTATAAAGTAACAGTTTCCCATTCTTAAAAATGTAAAAATTGGGGCTGGCCCCGTGGCGTAGTAGTTAAGTTCACACACTCTGCTTTGGTGGCCCAGGGTTTGCAAGTTTGGATTCTGGGTGTGGACCTAACACCGTTCGTCAAGCCACACTGGCGGCATTCCACATAGAATAGAGGAAGATTGGCACAGATGTTAGCTCAGCGACAATCTTCCTCACACACACACAAAAAGTAAAAGTCGCATTTTCCTGGTTTTAAATATGCAAATTTTTAATAAGATCTGCTCAGCCTAGTAACAGAATTCTCATAATTTTAAAGAACTTTTAAAATTAAAAATGAATACATGTTTATTGTGGAACATTTGGAAAATATAAAAAAGAGTAAAAGAGGCAAAATCTCTAGGAATTTTAGTGCATCATTATCACTAAAAATGTATCTGATGATTTGGCTCATAAACATTATTCTTTATTGTTTCACTTTGCATTGTTTTAAATAATTACTGAGGCCCAACACCTTTCCATATGTTAACTGACAATTTACCTCTTCTTTCATAAATTCCTTGGCCCACTGTCTTGGATTTGATTCTTATTTAAATGTAAAATGTAGGTCTCTTACAGCCATGAAAAGATGTGATTATCCAAATATCCTAGTGTCTCACCCAAATAATAACTGTCTTTCTTTGGCTCCTCCATCCAAATAGACGGGGAGGAAGTGAGTGAGAGTAATCATGACAGAGAACAGTGTTTCCTAAATTGTGTTTCCTGGAAAAATGGATGTTATGGTGAAAAGGGTTCAAATGAGTTGGAAAATCCTGCATTAAATAAAAAGCAATGGTTTCCAAATTGCAGCTAAATGACAGAATTTTCTATAGCCTTTTGGTGTTCATAGAACTAAGACTTTTCTAGAAAGGGGAGAGGAAGATAGCTAACATTTCCCAAACCCCCAGGACCCCATGCCCTTTGGACAACCCTGGTGTGGATGGAGGAAAGACTATAGGACAGGGTGGCCGGAGAACTGTTCTTCTCTTAGTTTGCCACTGATGTGTTTTATGACCTTGGGCTATTCCAACAATCCAACCGCTGGTGAAATAAAGAGGAGTCTGTCTGAGATGGGGGTGGAAGGCTGCATAGGATTTTGATAGGAGGAGCAAAGACATTCCAGGTGGAGGCCATCGAATGGTCAAAGTACAAGGTACTTTCCTAACCAGTGATAGGAAACCAAATAATTCAGGCCACCGTTTGTAACAACTCTACCCTGTGAGCAGAAAAGGCGACAGATGTGCTTACTCCTGAGAGACAGGCTTTCACCAAGTTCTTTCTACTTCTGTTTCAACGCCCAGAAACCACCTGCCTTTTCCTAAGGGTTCCTGCCCACATAGGTAGACCAAATCATAAAAATTCATATTTGAAATGAGAAACCTCAGGACTTCAGTCACTTTGACAGCCAGACTTTGGGCTGACGGAGAAATTACAGATGAATGTCTTTAAAATCCAGTGAAGGACTTTTACGATCCGTTTCTTGAATGGCAGGTCTCGAATTTTCAGACATGGCTAATTTTTTATTGATTGTATAATATATTCAGGCAAACTTATTAGAAAATCATTTATTTTATTTAAAAACAGAGCATGAACCAGAACATTGTTTTGATTACTAATTGTGAAATAAGTTACTCCCTTAAAAAGAATCTTGGCTTTGCAGCGGATTTACATTTCAGTTCACTCCAGTTTCGTCTCGTTTGTATCTGGTACAGCGTTGGAGCTGCAGAAACGGGTAAGGTGGGCATTGTTCTATCAAGGAGCTCACAGAGTGTGGGGAGACAGGCCAGAACACAGCTAAAAATAATAACGCAGTGCCCCCAAAGCTATATTAGTGTCCATGACAGAATACCTACAGATCTCAAAGGAAGGAGTGACTGTCTTGCTTGGGGAGATGCAAACAACTTCACAAAAGTGATATTTGAGCTGCCTCACTAAGCTAAATAGGGTCTTGTCCTTAAAAGGAACGGCATAATGACATTACTTACTCCAAGAAGTCTTCTCTGACCTGCATACCTAATTCTATTTCTTCTACTATTACTCTCAAAAACAATATTCCACCCCAGTGTAGCATATGCAATCTCCGACATTTCCGTTTCTTTGCGCCGTGTTTTGGTTAACGCCTGTCTGGTTAATCTGGTTAATGATAGACTACACGCCTGGGAGAGCAGGGACCAGGGCTTTCTTTTTTTCACTGACCAGAATCCAGGTCAGAGAAGAAGCTTAATAACTATTTGCTGAATGAATGAACAGTATGAACAAAGACAAAGGAGCAGGAGAGAAGGAAATTTTAAGAGAATCCGGAGAGGTTCTTTCAACATGGCTAGAGTACGGTCCTGGGTGGGACATGAGACTGGAAAAAACTTGAGGAAAAATTTATTAGCTCTTAGCTACCAGTTTTGAACTAAAGTAACCAGATGAAAATGAAAGTCAGCCAACCAGCATTTCTAAATAGCCAGTTTGACTCTCTCCCCCTCCCATACCAACCCACCCCAACCTATCTATGGTTTTTGCGAGTCCTGTGTTTAAAAGTCATTGTCTACCCTAAAGCCAGGAGGCAGGCCTCTGAGGTTTCTTTCTTCAATTCTTTTTGGCTCAAAGACATTTCATTCTGTCTACTCGTTCAAAGTGAAGAGGAGCTTTGGGATAACAAAATCCTTTTCAACCTTCAAAGTAAAGTTCATGCACTGCCTCATGGAATCCTTGAACTGCAGAGTCAGAAGGGACATTAGCTGAAGAAATCGAGGCTCAGGTTGAGGAAGTGACTTGGGGGCCACACAGCCGGAATGAGCAAAGCTGGGGCTGGAACCCAGATGTGCCCGACTCTATTCCCTCTCAGCATCCTCTGCTTTACTGAAGCCGCTTGTCTTTCACTCAGCAAACTTCTGCACTTCCAGTCTTCCTGCCCCAGAAGGGTTTCCTGTTTCACCTCCAAAGACATCAGCAGCCCTTAGGCCCCTGCCAAACATCTGGCACTTGACGGGGATGTTCCCTGCTTCCCCCTCTCTGCAGGGTGCTGAAGGCGTTGGGTCATGAATTATGCCTTGATTCCATCCAGCCAAGCAGAGGGTAAACAAACAGGAGCGGGGAAAGCACATGTGTCGATGGATGGGGAAGCTTGTGTGTTCTCTCGGTGCGGGTATCAGCAGCGGGCCCGGGCAGTTGTCTCTGCAGGTGCCTCAGACGTCGCCCCTCTCCTTGGTGGGGGTTCCGTGAGACTGCCACTCTCCATGCCCTCAATTTCTTCACCTCATACCCCTCTCTTAACTCCCCTACAATACAGAGCTGCTTTGGTGCCCCATAACACGCCATGCTCTGTCATATGCCACGTTTTCATTCTCTCTCTGTCCCTTGTCAGGAATCCTCCCTTTTGATTTGGGCTTTTAAGAAAGCTTAGTTTAAGAGAAACTTCTGTGAAGCATCCTTGATTCCTCCCGACTTAAGGCTTCCTTCACCTCTTCTCAGTCTGCACTTTCAACCACTTTATACTTCCACTATAGCATTTGTTTTATTGGATTATGTTTTTCCATGTCCCCCACCAATAATATAATAGCTAACATTAATAACTACAATTTATTAAGCCTCAAAGCAAGGCCTTATCTATTGAAGGGCTTGAGTGCTGGTACAGGGGAGCCCGATAAACAGGAGTGAGAGAACAGGAAAAGGGAGACAGAAAAGAAGGAAAAGGCAAAAGAAGTTATGTTTTCGAGGTCACTGCTATAAGCAATGGGGGTTCAATTCTGTCTCCTAGAAAAGTGTGAGGATGGAGTGTCAATCCCCTAGCCACCATGCCTTGTTGATTAGGTGCTGTCCTGGGGTCCAGAGGCTGCACTTTTGGGTTGAGTTTACCCATTCAGGTCAAGCAGATTATGGCAACATTGGGGAAAGCCCTGGGGCAGAATGCTGAAAGACGGGAGCTGCTTGCTTGAGGTGGGAAGCTGACAGTAGAAGATGGTTCTGAGCTTGGGTGGAAATACCCATCAGCATTGCAGATGAAATTAGGGCTGGGTCAATAGGGTGTGAGGAAGTCCCAGAGACATCTGCTGTAGCAGATAGCCCCATTTTACAGGTGAGCGAACCAAGGCCTCTGACTCTGAAGCTTGACCTCTTCACTAGGATGCTGGACTCTGAGTGCCCTGAGGGTGTGGATCACACCTCTTTAGTCTCTGCAGCTTCAATGCCTAGCAAAGACCTGGCACCTTCTGGGGGCTTAGTAGATGATAGCTGAATACGTAAATGAGTTGCCAGAGTGATAATCTGGGAATTTGTAGAGTTGATTCTAACCTCAAACATTAATCCAACTTATGAGAAGCAACTCAATTAGCTTATAGCCAATCAGGGAAGGCAGATAGTCAACAAGTATTTAAAAAAAAGTCTAGTGAGCGCTTTAAAAGTAGAACTATGTGTATGGGAGCATAGAGAAGGTGCTTATCAAGTTTAAGGGTCAGGGAGGTCTTTTGGAGGAAATGAAGTTTAAGTTAACACTCTAAGAATACATAAGGTACGGGGGAGGTGGCGGGGGGTGTGAAAAGCATGTTGCAGAGGACTGGAAACATGCAGGGGCTGAGGAGCTAGAGACAATATAGCTGTGGTGCTGTGAATGGAGACGGGCCAGTTGTAACATCCAAGCCTGGAGATGTTGAGGGGGCCAGATTATGGAGGATGACTTTGCAAACCAAGTTAGGAAAGAGCTTTCTGGTTATGATAAGAAAAAGAGCTTGGAGGAAAGCGAGATTGGAAATGGGAAGCCTAGTGGAAAGACCATAGTAACTTAGTTTAGTGTCATGGGGATGGTGGGATTGGAGAGTGAGTGGATTCTGGAGCTACGTATGAAGCTGACTCCCAGGATTCTGGCTTGAGCAACCAGATAGGTGGTAGGTGGCAGTGTTATCCCCTGAGATAGGGAGCATAGGAGGACAAAGTTGGAGAGTGGAAGTGATAGGATCTATCTTAATCATTCTGAACCTGAGAAGCCTACGGAATATCCTGGTGGCTTGATGGACAGTACACAGGCCTGAGGGTCAAGGGTCAAGACTAAAGTGAGGCAAGTGTGGCACAGAGGGAGAGAATTTAAGGAGGTACTGCCTCTCAGGGTCCTGCGAGCCCAGGGTCAGCACTTGAGAATGAATGCCTCCTTAAACTTTGCACCCTGGGCTCCTTGCTTGCCTGACTCTAGTCTTGGCCCTGTCTGAGTTGCAGGAGAGAGGTTCGGGCTGGAGTTACAAGTTTGGATGATATCATCCAACTTTATTATAGACGATGGAGTGGACATTTACCATTGTTTAGCTTCCCAGCATTGATTTCTACTTCCTAACAGCACTTAATTTCATTTTGGGGAATTTGTTTCCTCCATTGTGTGTCTTGGTGGGACGCAGTGGGAAATAGGTGCTAGCCTTCCACAATAGAAACCCAAGAGGGCCCTGGAAGAACACACTGACTGTTAGAGCCTGAGTCTAAAGTCCATTGTACTTGGTGTAAATCCTGATCAAATGGCTCTAGCTAAACAGTTAGGCAAGATGTTTAAAGAAGAAAATGAGTAACTGTGGGCCGTGTAAGTTTGCTAGCTTCTCTTTCTGTCTTTCAGCATCCCTCTTGCTATTTTCCAAGGTGAGGAGAAGAAAATATCACTCTTCTCCAGGGCATGCGTGTGAAGATTGTACTGGCTGCAGCAATTTTTGTTTGCATCAGGTTAGCATCAGCCCCTGAAGCTGTTTTAGGGCTGCAGTTCGGGTAGATTAAGGGAGTAGGAAAGAGGTCAGGTAGAGTCTGAGAATAAGACAGACACGATTGGAAGCAGAACAGAGACAGTGAAAGAAACTGACCCTTGGTGACATCGTTGGAGACGGTTGCATCAAGTTCTTCCTGAAACTAATTGTGTTAGTAAGTTAGAGGCTGTGCTGCTATAACATAGACTCCCCAGCAAAAGGCTTTAAATAAGATAAAAGTTTCTCTCTCTCACAGAACAGTCCAGAGGGAAGTGGTCCAGGGCTGCCACGGTCGCTCTGCCATTCTCGACACGTGGCTTCCATCCCTAGGTCCAGAGTGATTGCTCTAGTTGACCAATGGAACTCCGCCAAAGGGAAGAGTAAAAGAGGATACGGAGAGCAATCAGCTTCTTTTTAAAGGAAGTGACCTGAGAATTTGACTCATCTCCTTCATTGACGTTCCACTGCGTGGCCACACCTGGATGAAAGGGTGGCTGGGAAATGTCATTTCTGGAGTGTGCGTGGAAGAGGTGGGCACAACTTTTGGGTCACAGGAGGCAGGGAGTTCTGTTACTAAAGGGGAGAATGGGAGAACAGATATGGGAAGTACTGATCAGTTTTGCCAAGGCAATCAGTCTCCCCCGCCCCTCCAAGCCATTTTGAGTTGGACTTTCTGTTGTTTGCCACAAAAATTTGTCTTATGAGACAGGATCTCTCTCAGAGCCTTTGCTGTTCCCATCCTACTGCCTCTCTATGATCTTTAAGGGACTTTCCAGTGCTGTGCTTGTTTGAATGCAATTGAATTTAATTTGTGAAGGGAGGGAAACAGCCAGAGATTACACTATGTGCCAGCTACTGTGCTGGGTGGTTTACATACGTTATACCCTTTCATCCTCTCGTTTTCTTTATCTCCAGCTGCAGGTGAGGAAAGGAGGTGGGAGAGGTGTGTACACGTAGTACGACAGACAGGCGGGAGAGCTGCAGCTGGATACAATGCCGTCTGTCTGATTGGAAAGCCCCTGTTCTCTCCACCCTGTCCCCACTGAGTCTGTGGCATTGAGGTGCATGATGGTGCAAGAATTAATGGAGACTTGGAGGGGTCAGGAAAGATTGGCAGTGGGGAGGTAACAGTGTGAGCACAGGGGACAAGAGGGCCAGGCGTTGTATGTGTGCGCGTGCGCGCATGCTCATCCACAGAGAGAGGGCAGTGAGGAGGAACACAGGTGCTGAAGGGACTGGAGAGCGATGGCCCAAACAGCCCTCACCCTCCCCAGACACCCTCCCTATCAGCCACACTCCTGATTCCTCTTTACAAGGCGCTTGCTTGTTGACTGGGTGTTTATTTGAACCGGGAGTCCTGCAGACCGGAGCCTTCCTTGCTCTGACGAGCCTGGTAAGACTGCTTGAAAAATAGCTGCATCACCCAGGGGCCTGGAATTGAATGCAGAAAGTCCCCTAAGGGCCATGCTGACTGAGGGCTGCCTGGGAGGCTGCTGCCGGAAGTGCAGGGCCACTCCTCAGGGGGAGGAGGAGGGTGGGGAGGCAGGGTGTTAGCAAGCTGCATTTCCAGGAAGGAAAGCCCACCCTCCACCGCCAAGGCTGAAGTAAGGCTGCCTCAGGACGTCTCATTCCTGAGAGAGCTCTCTCAGAAGAACGCTATTGTCTGCCCTTCAGGAATGAGAGGAAACTTGTTCCCTAAGGGGCACAATGAGGACACTGAGCAGCCAAGGACACAGGGAGGAAGCGGGAGTTCTCTAGGAACCTGCTGTAGCCCGCCTTTGGCCAGTGTTCAGGGAGTGGCTGGACGCTTGAACCTGGTGGAGCAGCCGGGCCCTGGGCAAGTTGGTGAAGAGGAGCGGTGGGCCCTGAGGGGACTCCACCCAGCCCTGTCGCTCTGCAGCCTGTGGTCACCCTGACGCTACAACTGGGAATGTCTAGCCTCACTTCTGCTACTCCTCCGTGCGCCCTCTTCTCAGCCACACAGAACTGCTCTCTCCTCCAGATGAGTGGCACACACTCTCCTCCTCCCAAGTTCCCTCCAGTGTCCTTCCCTTCCCACGTCTGCTCATCCTTCAGCGCCTGATCACTGAATACCGCTTCTCTAGAGAAGCCTTCTTCGATTGCCCCAGGCAGTCATGTATGCCTACTTTCTGCAAGCTTCTGTTATTTTTACCTGCATATCTTCCCACCTACCATATTGTCTTACATTTTGTAGGCGCCCAGGACTATGTATGTTGGTAAATGAATAGCCCTGATCTACTTTAATGTTTTTATTATTGGTAAAGGTTATGCATTCGATAATTAAGTATGACTGTGTGTGACCATGGATGAAATTCAAAAGATCTTTGGTGATCTTTGTGTTTTAGTTTTTTGGTTCCGAGTGTGTGGTTACTGGACCTATTCAAATCCGCGTTCAAGTGACGAGTAGTCAGATGAGTGACACACCCCTCGTTTTTGACTGCGTACCTTCAGCAAGTCATCTATCTTTCTGATCCCCATCTCTAAAATAAGGGTTTGGGAATAGCTGACTCTGAGACAGCTTCTAGCTGAAGAACACTATGGTTCTTTGTTGTTAGTGCCATCAGGTTGATTCTGACTCCTAGCGCCCCTGTGTCCAGCAGAGCGGAACCCTGCCTGGTCTTTTTGCGCCATCCTCTCACCTTCTGGTGCTGTATCAGACCATGCTCCGCTGCTATTCATGGGATTCTCATGGCCAATTTTTGTGGAAGTGGGTGGCCAGGTCCTTCTTCCTAGTCTGTCTTAGTCTAGAAGCTCTGCTGAAACTCATCCACCATGGGTGACCCTGCTGGTATGTGAAATGCTGGTGGCATGGCTTTCAGCATCACAGCAACACACAGCTGCCACGGTATGACACCTGACGGTCGGGCGGTGTGGCTGCCTGACCAGGAAACAAACCTGGGCCGTGGCGGTGAGAGTGCTGAGGCTGGCCACTGACCACCAGTGCTGGCTGCCATGGTTCTACGCCTGAAATATTTGAAATGTGACCTCTCAGGAACCTTTGTATTTTAAAGGAGTCACTTAACTCTAGGCAAAAGCTTCAGCAGTGCACTTCTCTGGGGGATGAAGCTGCAGAGTTCCAAAGGCAAAGATCTGCAGAACTTTCCACAGAGCGACAGCTTCCTCCCTCAGCTTCCTTCGAGCTGAATAGACTCGGATGAACATACCCACCCCTTGTTAAAACAACCAAGGAAAAGACCTGGAAAAAGCTCAAACACACGTTACTAAGTGAAAGAAGCCAGTCTGAAAAGGCTACATATTGTATGATTCCAACTATAAGACGTTCTGGAAAAGGTGAAATTATGGAGACAGTAAAGAGACCAGTAGTTGCCAGAGGATGAGGGTTTGGGGTAGGAGCAAATAGGTGGAGCACAGAGGGGCGAGATGCCCATACGTGACATGACGCAATTGTCAAAACCCGTAGGATGCACGACACAAAGAGTGAGCTCTGATGTAAACCACGGACTTCGTGTCACAGAATCATGTGTCTATATTGGCTCATCAGTTGTCACAAATATACTACATTAATGCAAGATGAGAATAATAGAGGAAATTGTGTGTGGAAGGGAGGGGTATATGGGCATTCTCTGTGTTTTCTTCTCAATTTTTCTATAAACCTAAAACTGCCCACCCCAAATAAAGTCTATCAATTAAAAAAACTTAACCACATACTCCTTAATCACAGCAAACATTTATAAGCGCTTACCACATACCAGGTTCTGTTCTAAGCACTTTGCATATATTAACTCTTTTTAAAAATTCTCATATCAAGCTTATGAGCTAAGTACTATTATTGTTCTCATTTGCAGATGAGGAAACTGAGGCAGAGTGAGCCTAGGGGAGCTTGCCCAGGGTCGCACAGCTGGTACCCGGCAGGCCCACGTTGACTCCAGGCAGTCTGGCTGCAGAGTTCGCACCATGATGTACCACACGCTTCTACTCTATCTTCTATCAAATGCCAGATGTGTGCTATATCTGCTCAGATGCCCCTTCTTCCAGGAAGCCTTTCAGCCTTGCCACCGGATTGGGGAGGACCCTCCTCTGTTTTCTCATAACACTCTGGCCTTGACTGCACAGATGCACCACATTTAGTGCATGTTTGTTGAGTGAATATTAAGTGATTGCAAAAGAAGGGTTTAACATGTTTTGTTGAATCCCAGAGAAACTATGGACTTCCACCAAACTGCCAAACATCCACAAAACAGCAGCCAGGTGCTGAGCTTGCTCTCCTGCTCACCACTGCTTCCTCCTCTGGTGTCTTGAGGCCTCCTCCTTGATCATCTCATCTCCAATGTAGCTTGGTCTCAGTGTCAAGGCCACCACTGAAGTGGCCTTTCTTCTACTTTTTCCACTGTGTCTACTTTTTCCTCATTGTTGAAAATAAAAATAATCTTGGCCAAACCTCTATCCTTCAACTCTGCTCTCGTTCCTCACGTTTCCTCAAAGCTTTATCTGCAGAAATTCTCAGTTCTGGGAGGGAGTTTAAACCAAGCCAGGAGATAAGAACTCATTTAGGGGGACAGAGTTCGCTTATTTGCCCTGCTTTCCTGAACGTCATTTCTCTTGCCAGCAGAGGTCAAGAAAAGGAGTGGAGGAATGCAGCTGCCCCCCGCCACTTCCTAAACATAACGCCGTTGGACAATCTTCACCTCCCCAGTTCACAGGATTCTCCTATCCACAGTAGTCAGAGTGAGGAGATGTGAGTGGCCGTGGTCTGAATTCCCCTCCCTGACGAATGAGCCCCAGGAAGCTGTGCCTCAACTGGGACTCAGGGAGCTGGGTTGGGGCTGTTGTCTCACTGAGGACAGTAAGTTGCAAAGCTTGAAGCCAAAGAATTTCTGAAAAGTCTGTGCAGCCTAGAAAGCTGGAAGTGCATGGAATGGGGAGCCCTCCCTCCATCAGCAGGCTCTGCGGGCCAGCCAGGGCTCACCTCCTTCACTCCTGCTTCCCCAGAGCCCAGGTGCGGTGCTGTCCCTTTCTGTCCCTTGTTTCCTGCTCTCCCTTTCCCCAGGTTGAGTCAGCCTTCTGTCTAGTCTCGGCAGAACTGCCCGTTTCTCTGAAGGTCCCTTTTGAATTCCCCTAATGGATTAGAATGCCTGCTGTCTGCCTCACGGAGTCCTGAAGTGCCCCCAACATAACACTTACCACACTTAATTGTAATGAATAAAGTCACGGTTTGACTTTCTAGTTTGTCAATAAACTGCATTAGGGGAGAGAATGGCTCTGTCTTGCTTGCCATTTGTCCCTTACCACAGTGCCTGGCGTAGGGGAGGTACAGCTTAAGTACCTGTCAAATAAATGAATGAACACTAAAGCACCAGTGCAAAATGATGGACCTCAGATCCAAGGTCACGGCCGGAGCCACCATCATGAGGGCAGCAGCAACAGCCTGCACATTTGTTGCGTTCTGTGCCCCATTAATGTGTGTTTAATCACTGAAAGAGCATTGATTTCCTTGTGCTTGGAGGTTGGACCTTCCAAAATTAAATAAGCCTTCAATGGAGCAAAGCACCTTTTCCCCCAAGAATCAGACTGGCCTGGACTAATATATTGTGGGGGAGCTTTGGATCATAGATAAAAAAATGAGAGTTTCCCCACTCCAAACTTCTTCCTTGAGGATGCACAATGCATGGCCAATTGAGCCTCCAGCAGGCCCATTAGAAAGAGAGTTGTCAGAGACTGGATTATGTAGGATTAATATTAGGCATCTCTGTCTCAGCCCAGTGAAAGGCTTCAAGTGTCCTTGGAATTTCAGTGACCTTTCCTAATCAAGGACAACATTGTTCTCCTGGCCTAATGGCTTAATTCATAGGAAATGCAACACACTCCTTGTCCCTGCTGCCCACCGCGTCTAAGATGGGAGTCTGAGGGCCGGGGGCACAGAGCTCCAGGCACTGAAATGGTCCATCTCCCTCACAAAAACCCTTCTGGGCTGCAGGGCTCCTCGCAGTTTTTCCTGAGTCTCTCTACAATCTTTTCAATGGTCTCAGCTGAGAATCAGGAGGCAATGGCACAGGTTCTAGGAGCCTAGCAGCTCTTAAACCTGTCATCAGTGGGGCTCCTCTGATCCAACAGGGCAAAGCTGCTGATCAGAAAACCACCTAGATCTTAGGCAATAGGGTAGGGTCTGAAGCCCAGCCACACCACTGTCATTTAGAGTAGGCACAGGGGAGCTACTGCTTGCTGACGTGTCTGTTTCTAAATCCTCTCTCCAGCCTGAAGAGTTTGCCATTTTACAGCCTCTGCTTTACAGATGAGAGGCTGTGGCTCAGAGCACACGACTATTAAACGGATTGCAAATTCCAAAGATTGGGTGGGTGGCGGTGGTGGTGGTGGTATCTATTGAATAACTAGTTGTATCACACGGTATATTAGAGGTTTTAGATTATTTTTCTCCTGTATATCTCATTGTACACTTGTGATGTAGAAACTGGAGCCAAGGCAGAGTTTACTAATTCTTTTCTGGCGCAACTCAGCCTCCTGAGACAAACTTCTCCAGCAGTTTGGCAGTGAGAGCAGAGAAAATGAGTGGCTGGGTGGTAGAATGAAGACTCTGTAGGTTGGTGAGAGAATGGTCTAAGTCGGGCAAGGAAGGAGATGAGGCTGGAATGTGAAAGCAGAGATGGGTCTTATTCAAGGCGAATCTCTTAGGCCGGGAGCATGATTGCCATTCAGAACGTCCTCTGAACAGATGTGTGAACGCCAGCAAGAACTGATGGACAGGCAAGTCAAGTTCCTGGAGGCTCCAGTGAGGCCTTGGAGCACTAGTTGTGTGAGTGAGCTGCTAGGAGTTGGGGGTCTGAGAGGGGGTGGTGGACTTGAAGCGTCTCAGATGAGGAGCCATTTGGAATGACGATAAGGGCCACTGTGAGGCCATTACTGGGCAGCTGCCAAAGTATGTGGCAATGGCCATTGGCATTGAGGAGCAAGAAACCAACGAGGCCAGAGTCTAGGGTGACTCCTTCCCCTCCTCTCCGAGGTATTTCACACTATTCTGGGTAGCTGTGGTGCACTCTTCTGGGACTGGGTGGATGCAAGTCTCCAATCACTTTGAAGAGTTGAGTGTCAGGTGTTGAGTGTCAGGGGGAGAAAATGCTGTAAACGTCTCTAGATCAAGGTCCACTTTGCCTTTGTGACATGAATGTCACCTGCAGTGAATGTCACCGCACCTGGAAGCTCAGATGAGGGCTGTGGGGCTCCCACCGTGGCTTTCTGTGGACTTGGTCTGTAGAAGGTCACAACGGAGCTGATCTGTGAAGATGTTTTCTTTTTCCTACAGGCCTAGCCTTCACCCAGTCAGCCCCGGCTTCCTGCAGCAGAGGCCTGGGCTGTAATAGAGCCGGTCTTATTTTATTTTTTATTAAGTTCATGAACTTTAGAGGAAGGAACTTGGAAAAAAAGGTCTCATTACCTTAGGAATGAAGGCTTATGCTTCTCTTACTGCCAGCCATTGGCGTGGCCTTGCTTGTTATAGCCACAAATAATCCGGATGGAAAATTGCAACAGAGTGGCAAGGAGCAAACAGGATGGCTTCCTGGGGTGAAGCAGGTGGGGTGGGGGAAGTAGAGGTCAGTGAAAGGTCAACCTAAAACGGACAGATGTCAACTCAAGGTTTGCAGACTTCAACTCTGGCTAGAAATTTGTATAGATTGACTCTGGGGACTGAGTCTGTCGTAGACCCTTCCAGAAGTCAGGAGAATGGAAAGAGCATGGGCTCTGGATTCTGACGGATTTGATTTCAAATTCCAACTTGGCTACTCATGATAAGCTCCATGACCTTTTACAAGTTTCCCAAACCACTTGAGTTTTGGTTTCCAAATCTGTACGATGTAGGAAAGATCTACCTTGCAGGACTGTTGAGGGAATTAGATGAGACAATGTAGGGAAAGTAGCAGGCAGCGAGTCTATAAAGAGAAATGTAGCACAACGTTGCCGACTTCACCGGTCACGTTCTTTAATGAAACGTATCTTTGACTTATCTAGGGCAGTGATTCATGCGATTGAATTGTTGACTGCCCAGGAGGCTGACCGCTCTGCTGGAGTCTACCTCCTCGGCAGACACCTGTGGGAGGAGCGCTGGCCTTCAGGCCCCAGCTGGCCCAGTGTTTGCCAAACTTCTCTGATGATGAGAATCTCCTGGGGGCACTTGTTAACTATTATGAGTTCCTGGCTGCATCTCAGACCCATTAAAGAAGAAGCTCCAGGGGGGCTGGGAAGCTGTGTTTTTAATAAGAGGCCCCGACAATTATTATCATCAGAGAATTTTGGAAACATCACTTATCCTAGCTGTACCACTGATTGATTAGTGATAACAAGCTGGTTTCTTGTCTTTGAGGATAAAATAAAAGTTTACTATAAAGGTGATCTCTAAGATCCAGACTTATGCAAAAAACACCACCCTTTGACTGGTACTTGGGGCACTAGGCTAATATTATTTAGAGGAATTTTGTTTTTTTGAGGAAGATTGGCCCTGAGCTAACATCTGTGCCTATCTTTTCCTATTTTGTATGTGGGATGCCTGCCTCAGCGTGGCTTGATAAGTGCTACGCAGGTCCATGCCCGGGATCTGAACCGGCGAACCCCGGGGCCGGCAAAGTGAAGTGTGCGAACTTAACCTCTAGGCCACTGGGCTGGCCTGCCCTAGATGAAATTTTTAAAAATGTCAAGTCCAGAATTTAAGTTCACGTATATAATGAGAACACTGGCTTGAGGAGAATTAGTTTGGCAGCTTATGTCAGAAACACCAGAAATAATTTATATAAATCAAGTTCAATCAGCTCCAACAGGGCAGTGGGACGCTAAAATGTGCTTTTTACTTGGTATCATAACTAGGTTGGCAAAGTCTTTTTGGCTCTGTGATACCAAGCGTTATCCAGGAAGAGGGAACAGGGAACCCTCATGCACTGCTTGTGGGAATATAGACTTACATAGTCATTCTGAGAACAATCTGATGCTACTTGGGCAAACTAAGTTTACGCATGCCCATGACTCGTCCCACTCTGGGTTTGTGCATTGGTTTACACAACTTCCTTCTGCCTCACTGTAAAACATGGTTTCCCACACACTAAGGGAGAGAGGGGAAAAATCTATATTGTCCAGACGCCCTTATTACTCAGGATCCATTAATGACCTAGCTTCTTCCAAGCAATGTAAGTATGTGATATTTGGCAGGTGGAAGTGATTCTCAAGAGGCGGAGGTCTGGTTTCTGCTGTCGTTGCTGGTGTGCATCACCACAAAGACTTTCACCTCGCGGCAGTTTACTGTTCAGAACGTGTAGCAGAGGTCTGGATATCAAGTTGGGCAATGGGTTTCAGAGAGGTCACATCGCTTTACAGGTCCCCTAGCCCCTTGACAGAGGCAGAGGCCACTGGTCCCTGGTGGACCAGTTCTGCTGTGTAGTTCCAAGGGTCATTCTTGGAAGCTCAGCCTAGATCCTACTTTCTTCCAACCATTTACAATAAGAATTCTTTCCATTAGATACTTTTTTGGCTAAACTAACATGAGGATATTCTGTCCACTAAAACTGATCCAAGAGAATTTCTCATAAAGGGGATGTGACTAGGGACGTTCATCACAATGGTACATGTAGCAGCTGAGAGTAAGAGGTCACCTGTTTACCATCATTGAGGGATGGATTTAGAAAATGAGGTGGATATACACTCAGGAATACTGTGCAGCAAATAGAGTCAAGGAAATAGATGTGCACATGGTGACATGGACAGACCTTAATAATAGCCTTAAGGTAAAAACAAGAGAGAATGAAGTGTATAGCGTAATACCAATTATGAAAATTGAAAAATACAGGCATGAAAGACAACTGCATGATTGGCAATGACATAAACCCTCATTTAATCTTTCCCACATTAGAATGTGTGCCTAACTGGGAGAGAGAAATAAAAGCAGAGAATGCAGACAATGAGGCATGAATAAAGGAGGGGGCCTTGCACGTAGTGAGCTATGAACTTAGGAGAATGATTTTCAAAAATCTTTGCACCCCAGATGGGGAAAAAAAAGAAGACCCAAGATCATATATCAAAAGAGAAAAGACTTCTAATTGCTTCTTCCACTACGTCTATCCTGCAGCATAGATGTTTCTGTGCTGTGTCCTAAGGGGCACATTGACAAAAAAATAATGCCTATGGGAAGACATGATGGGAAGGCCACACAGTGTGTCAGAAAATCAATGTTTGAAGACCATGAGGACATTCATCCTGGAGAAGAACAGAGAGGAGTATTGGCAGCCGTTTTGGCTTCCCTGGAACTTTCCCAATTTTAGCACTGAAAGTCTTGTGTCCCAGAAAAACCTCTAAGTCCTGGGCAAACCAGATGATTAGTCACCTTAAGGGGACATCATTGCTATCTTAAACCATCTGAAGAGATTTCTTGGACAAAAGGGGGTGGTTTAGACCACTGGGAGGAACAACGTTAGAGGAAGGAAATTTTGGCTCAGTACGTGGAGGCCTTTGTAAGAACCAGCTGTGAACCAGTGAGCAGCCTACTTTTGAGGATACTATTGAACACTACCATTTAGTGAGTTCCTGCTAGATACACAATCTCGTTAAATCTTCACAGTACTGCGCTGAATTTATAAGAAAACAAAATAACTTTCCTAGGTCAGACAATTAGGGTTTGCACGTAGGATTGTCTGACTCGAAAAAGCCCATGCTGTTAACTAACACCTTTGAAGATAATCTTGTGTTATTTCGACTCCAAGACGGTAAAATTAATTGCTAGATTGCATGTTACAGACCAACAGTGCTTGGAAGTTCGGAGGTGAGAAATTTCAGTGAAAGCTTGTCTAGTGAGGGGCTAATCGTGACTTGATTTTGAAAACACTTGATTTTCCTAAGAAGTCTAGAGACAGACACAACCCTGAGAGTCTGTCTCTGGCTGGAACGCTCAATGACACTCGATAAGGAAAGAGCTCTGAAGAGGTTTACGATGCGCTAACTACAATAGCCCAGTGCAGACCCTTCTTTTGTTGTGCCTTCAAAAGCAGGCGCAGTGTCTGTCTCTAGTGGCGGAATGGATAACCAGGATCATTACAACTGGGTTTAATAACAACGATAGCTACGCTTCTTTTGTGCATATACTATGTGCTAAGCATAGTGCTTAGCATTGCAAAGTGCTTTTCACGCAACCAGAGCTTATCCCAGGAATATGATAGTCACTCACTATATATCTGATGAGCAAATAATCTCAGTTTTCTCCTGTACAACCATACCTGGAGACCCTACACAACTCTTCATGGCAGGTCCTACTGTCATGTGCACTAGATAGATGAGGACACTGAGGCTCAAAAAGAATTGTATTGCCGTGTTCATACTCTATTTTTATCTACGACTATAGTAAAGATAGCAAGTTGGAGAGTATGTGGATACACCTGCCTTTTTTTTTTAAAGATTGGCACCTGAGCTAACAACTGTTGCAAATCTTCTTTTATTTTTTTTTCTTCTTTTCCCCAAAGCCCCCCAGTACATAGTTGTATGTTCTAGTTGTGAGTGCCTCTGGTTGTGGCATGTGGGACGCTGCCTCAGCATGGCTTGATAAGTGGTGTCCTGTCCGCACCCAGGATCCAAGCCGGTGAAACCCTGAGCCATGGAAGCAGAGTGCGCAAACTTAACCACTCTGCGGCGGGGCTGGCCCGCTATACCTGCCTTTTAATAGACTTATCACACCACGTCGCATACATTATTTTGTTGTATAATTGGTAAAGCCCAATTTTTGCAGTATTTTAACATTATCAATCATTATAGTTTTTCTTTTAGGTTTCAACCCAGTGTTCTTACCAGTGGAAGTATTTGAAAATTTTGCTGTTAATTTTTTCCTTAGTTGTGTTTATTCATTTTCTGTATAGAGATATTTTAAACTTGATTATATCATCTACCATGGTTTCCCAAATCTTGACTGATGGTGAGGATTACTTGGAGTTCTCATTAACAACAATGATTTCTAGGTCTGCCTCTTAAGATTTTGTTTCTGAATGTGCGATAGCATCTGTCACATTGTATTGTAATTAGCTATTTACCATGCAATGACCTTTTCAAGGGAAAGCACAAATTAAGTACTCGACAGCTGTCCGTTGGATGGATGAATGTGTTTGATAGGCTTATCTTATGAATCTTAACCGAGTAATTTGTACAATTGCTTAACAGGAAAGGCAAAGCAGTTCTGACAATACTCCCCCTTCAGACTGATCTTGATTCATTCATTAATTCTATTCATTAATGCATGAATTTAACCAACCACAAATTTGTCTAAGTGGCATTATCTCCCTGCTAATGTTTTTCTTTTCTTTCCTTTTTCTCTCTTTTGGACAGTATGCAAGATTTGTCAAATGCTTGAGTGGGAGAGAGTGTGGCAGGCAGGATTTATGATTTGAAAAACTATGTATATCCCAATGATCATCTCTTTGTTTCTAAGATGCTCCTGAATTTTGCTAGTAATCAGTTACAAGTTAATCCATCCATGATTTCTTAAATTCATCTTATGTGCTTTTTGAAAAACTAACACTGTTATCTGTCTTTCGTCTTGTGGCATTTCTCTATTCCTTTAGTATTTTAGAAATCCTGAAAGTGTTTCTAACATTTCACCTCAAGGACAGACTCCACTTGAGTTGGTTTAGTGGAGCAACATGGAATGAAGTCATTTGTTCGTTCTTTCATTGCGTTTTACTGCCTTTATTGAGTATCTACAATGTGTCAGGTTTGTGCAAGATACCTGGGATGTGGCGATAAGTGAGATATGGTTCTCACAGTTAAGGCAGCGATAACCAAACTTAATAGTTGATTCTATTACGATGAACGCAAGCTCAAGCTTCTCATAAGAGAACAAAGAAGGGGCCTTCTATACCAGTCTGGCTTCAGAGAAACCTGCCTGGAAGAGCTGACCCATGGGCTGTGGGTCAATGGATGAGCGGGACCTGGTCAGGCAAAGACATGGGGAGAGGGCATTTTAGGCAGATGCAGAGCACTTGCCAACTATGGAGACAAGGAGGAGCAAGAGGGCAACTGACAGGAGTTGACAGGAACCTTGGGCCTTTCTCTCCAAGACCCAAGGTAGGATCTCTAAGGAGGAATAATCATTCGGTGGTCGCCTATCTGTACTCTACTTGAACTCTGGCGGTGAGCAAGTCTAGGCTCATCAGACAACTAACTACCCACCGCTAACAATATATTGGCATGAGATGGAGAAATGCATGGAAACAACATTGCTCCAACCAATGAGCTGGCAGATTCAAACAGATTGCTATGGGTGTAAAGGGAGAGAATCAGAAGTTTTATAAATTGGACTCTGAGGAAGCCCATATTCGTTTAAGTCTTGTTATAAGCACATGCCTTGTATAATCACACTAGTTAGCGCCGTGTGCTCCTTATCCCTCTCACAAAGCTGTCTGGAAAGCCAGGATTTATATTTATCCACGGCTGCACTGCCTGTAATCAAGAAGCTTTGCTTTTGACTCCCGCAGAAGTTTCCATTTAAATAAAAATAAAATTGAAAGCAAATGCTGCATTTGAAGCTGCTCTGCTCCCTTTGCCATTTACTAATCAGCCCTTCTCATTATTTGACCTCAGAAATCAGAGCCTCTGAGACCGATGAGTGTAACGGCGTACGTGCCATCCATTTGTTTATTGACTTGACTTAGTCCTGGGCTCCCCTGTGCAACTGTCCCCTTCACTGTTTAATACAATCCAGACAAATAAGTGTTTCTCAAATCATGTGTATAAGACTCCCTGGAAAATATACTAAAAACGAAAATTCCCCAGACCTCACACAGACTTTCTGCATCAGAATTTCTGGAGTTAATGCCCAAGTATCAGCATTTTAAACAATCGCTGGTTGATTCCTAAGAATATTCACCTATTATGTGCGCCTACTCTGAGCACTGACTATGTCCTAGTGCTGGGGGTTCAAAGTTGAATACGACACGGCTCCTGCTCCTAAGCCACAGTCTGGTGGGTGACAAATGAGCACACTCATTTCGTTCAAACCAACTAGTGGAGGGATGGAGCACACACAGCGTTAGAGGTTGACAAATGTGATGCCTTGGCATGGTGGTGGGTGATGGAACCGGGAATTTTTGCTATTAACAAAACAATCAAAGGTTACAAATGATTTTTAACAAAATGTGTAAGTCTATTCTAGGTTTTCCTGTGTTATTTAAAAAATATTTTTATTACAAAAACTTTCAAACATATACAACAGTGGTGAGGAGATAATGCTAAACTAATACTGACGCTAAGAGTGCAGTACAGCATAAAATAGTACAATAACATAATAAATTCCGTAGACCCAGTACATCTGTCAGGACTTTGCCTCCTTTCTAGCTTCATCACTTCTGTTGCTACTCCCTGCAACTCCACCCAATTATTTGTGTTTTTCAAATCTCAGATCTCATGTCATTTCACTCACACATAGGACACGTCTTTTAGTAACACGGACATTTTCTTAGATAACCATAGGGTTATCATCACACCTAAAGCAATTCACAATAATGCCTCGGTCTCATGCTCAAATTTCTCCAATTATCTCAAGAATGTGATGTGACTATTGGTTTGTTCAAATCGGGATCTATGTACGATCCAGACATGCTGCCTTTGGTGGTTGTATTTCTTCAGCCTCCTGTAATCTAGAACGGCCTCTCCTCCCTAGCCCTGGTATCTCCCTCTTGAATGCTGTTTTCTTACTGAAGAAACCAGTTTTTATAGAAAGTCCCACATTTGAACTTGTCTATTTGTATCATTTAACTGATTTCTCTGCCTCTCCTATTTATAGTAAGCTAGACGTTAGTTCTAAAGTCCTGATGAGATTCAAGTCCAATGGCTTTTTTTCAAGAACATTTCATTGTTGGTGCTGTGTATTTCATGTTGCATTGCATCGGAAGGTATCTGAAGTCTGGTTCTACCATTTTAATGATGCTAGTTTGATCAAGGGTTTCAGATGGTGAGCGTCTGATATGTCCATTCTAAAATTTCCCTTTAACCATTTATCTAATGATTTCATCTATGGATAACCTTTGCTCGGATCCATCATTTCATTAAGGGATGAAGAGTGGCAATTTTTCTAATTCTGTCATCCTTTCACGTTAATTGACTGGCATTCTTCTGCAAGAACCCATTTTGCCCAAACTATGAATATCTAATTAACCTAAAACGTATTTCGTTGAGGAAAGGCAGGATAAATGCTTCTTTCTCTTTAACTGCTGCTTCAGTTAGGAGCTGGTGCTTAGTTACCACTAATGGTGAACACTGAGACATTGGGATTCTTTATTGATTTTCCTGTTGAGCATCCTTGTTAGCACATGGGTTTTTATATGCAGCATGTTTCAATACACTGCCACCATCATTATTTCGGCCATGAGCACTTTTATTGCACCCTCAGTAGTCTTTGATAGCGTCCCTGCCTTCTGGTACAAGAAGTCCCTGAAACTTATTTGCTCCAGATCTTCATCATCATCCACTTTTCAGAGGAACTTCTGTTTCTTTTGGAGGGGAATGGTGTTTATAAGCCATAATTTGGATGCTAGGGAAGCTCACGGTCATGGGTTGTGATTGCTTCTGGGCCACTTAGCGAGCAGAGCTAGAAAAAGCTATTTTTAAAAATTATAGGTTCAAGCTAATCATTTTCAATCCAAATACAGTAACATAGAGTTTAATTTAACTTTATTCAATTTACACTTGTATCTTTTTTCTCATACACTAAAAATCTTGGTTCCTGATAAAATTAGCATAAGTGTTTAGTATTTGCTGTATCTGTAATATGTTCCTTTGTGGTCAGAAAAGATGCTTGATGTGATTTCAGCCTCTTACATTTACTGAGACTTGTTTTTCTCTTCTCATTCTCACTTATGTGCATTCCAGTATACTTTCTTGAGCGGGAGTTAAGGGAGTGGAGTCCCAGCTGGTATAATGTTGGCTAACATTTGTTGGGTGCTTGTTATGTGGTGGAAAACATTTAAATGGCTTACACTTAAAAGATTAACTCATTTAATCCTTGTGCCAGTTCTATGAGATAGGTACTAATATTATTGCCAGGTTAGAGTTGGGGGAACCAAGGAACAGAGGGCTTAATAACTTTCTCAAGATCACGCAAATAGTAAATGGTAGAGCTGGACTTTGAATTGAGGTGGCTGGGCTGCAGAATTCTGCTCTGAACCATGAAGAAACTCTGCCTCTATGAAGCCATCTGCTCCAGGTCATAGTGAAAGAAGAGCCTGGAAAATCGCATACCCAAGGTTCTCCAGGTCACATCTACCACTTGTTTCTTCTTCAGTGACTCAGTTTCTCCTTCACTAACTCCAGCCCATTTTGTTGCCTATGCTACATTATTGAAGAGACTAGGCGTTTAATAAACACTTTCAGATCTGCTCATTCATTCAGCAAGCCAATAACTTTGAAGCACAATCTGATTCACATGTAGGGTAAACAGGAAAGAAAGTCTATTTTGGTTGTGATTTTTAGGAAACCAGATTATTCCTGTTTGAATATAAGCTTTGTTTTCCCTTTTAAAACAAGCACATGTTCCAGCACAAACATATTCTTGTGCTCTACCAATCCCCTTCCACCTAATTGTACCTTAGAATTAAGGCTGAGTGGTATGATGGAAAGAGCATGGAAGACCTTAGTACTCATTGATTTGGTGTTCACACAAAAGAAGCTGGTGGAGCCCATTGGAGGCCCGACTACAGGGAGTGCATTGGGGCTGGAGAATTCTGGGCCCAAGTTGTAAAGGGAGGGTACTTACTCAGAACAACTTCACGCAGCATAGCTTAAGTGATAACGGGACCATCCAGGGTAGCCAAAATCTTAGCCAAGAAAGAAGAGTGAAGCACTAAGCCATCCTGTTGAGGCAAAGACAGCATGGAGAACAATGAGAAAATAACAAAGTCAGTAGAAGTTCGGTAGCAGGATAGAAACAGGCGCAAGTGATGGACAAGGAGAACAATACTGAACAAGGTGGTGGATGAGAAAAGGCAGTGTGCTGAAGTCTCATTTTCATGGTACTTACATGGATTTCAAGGTGGCTGTGACAGTTTAAAGACTTGCTACACAAAATGTGGTCCACAACCTTCCTCTCTGCCCCAGCTCAGCCTACTGGATCAGAATCTCCTTTGAAACAAGATGACTAAGTAGACTGAGGAATACAGAGTTTGAGGAGCACAGGACTAAAGGCCTTTGACAATGGCAGCTGTGTGACTTAGGGAGGTCCATTTCCCTCTGAAGCCCTCCAATTCCTCATTTCTAAAATGGACAAGTCACATTTAAGCTTTCAAAGTATCTTTTACAAATAGGGATCTCACTCCTGGGCTATGCTGTTGATGATGCCTCCTCCCCTGCACAGGGGTAGATGGGGCCCGGCATGAAGGGGCTGGGGATTCTGGTGCTGCTGTGCTGACAGAGCACCTGAGCTGTCTGGGGTCACAAGGCGCAGGTTTGCCTGGTCCACATGGCCCATAGGCCAAGCTGGACCACATGGATGCCCCTTTCCACTGAGTTAGATGAAATACTTCTTGACCAGCTACTGAAGGGCCAAGTGACACAACCCAGAGGTGTGGGGAGTTAGCTCTCCTTCAATGGGAAAAGGAGACCCGAAGAAGCCAAGCAGTTACATTTCTCTCTTTTCTCCCTTCTGTGGAGGGCTGAGTTGCAGTCTGCTTGAAACCCTTCTGGAAAGTCATATCGGTGGAGGGGTGAACAGGCCTTTGCAGGATGGACACCTCTTTACAGCTTATCCTGAAGAGCGGCATCATATCAACGCACACGCCACAGCAGTTGACATGTTGCTTTCCCTCACTTCTGCCTTGCTTCCTCACATTGGGCTCGCTTGGCTTCACCTCCAGCATGAGGTACCAGCACTTTAATCCTTACCTCAGACTGCTTTCCAGATGATGAAGATGAAATTAAATGTCAAATACATCATGCTATTTAATTGGGGAAGATACTGTCATCCCATTTTATAGAATATAGACAAAGGATGTGAGTGGTTGTCCAAGGCCACTTGATTAGGAAGTGTGAGGGCTGGATCTTTATCCTAAGTCTATTGACTCTAAGCCCATGTACTTCTTTATTTGGACAAAGAACTGAGATTTAGGGAGGGTCAGTCAACATGCCAGTTTTCCCACCCAATCCTCACAACCACTCTGGGTGGTGGTGATTATTGCTCTCAATTGACAGATGAGGAAACAAGGCTCAGAAAGTTGTTGGATTTGTCTGATATCACACAGCAGGCAGGTGGTAGAACTCAGACTCAGCCTGAGGTCTGTTCACTACACAGCAGGTAACAAATAATTCCCCATGTCCCTGTACCTGTGTAAGGACTCTGCCTCTACATTACTGTGACTCACTCGCAGCCAAGGCTGATGAAATAATACGAAAATCACTGTGACAGAAATTATTCTGTTCAAAAATCTCGGAGAAAGGCTCAAAGTGGTTTCTAGACAAAACTCTCTCCTGGCTACTACTCTGATTTCACCAAAATGTTTCCTACAGAGTTCATCATGTAAGGCAGGCTCAAACTGCATGTCCCCCGCCCAACCCCACCTCCATGCTTAGAAAGATAAACCCAGAGTTCTCAGGATACAGCAGTTCACATCCATGGCCTGGATTTTGATGCGGTGACTTCAGATCCACATCTCCCTGTCTGCACAGCCTTCCCTGTCCACCTCAGGCCCTGATCTCCTCTCTGCAGATGGCGCAGAACTGTCCAAACAATCATTAGTTTTTCCTCTGTCTTTTCTTTACGTCATATCATTTGTGGGGGAAAAAAATACAGGAGGGAAACATCCCCACCCCAGCCGGAGAGCTTTGAAAAGCTGGAGGTTTTGAAGTCTGGCCTGAGCTGAAAGAAAAACAAGAGGAAAATGATATTGAAATGTGAAAATGACCTTGAAACAGATCCAAGCTACTTCATTAGGGCAAAGCCTTCTACCATGATGGATCTGTGGAATAATTCCTCTCAGCCAACAGCTACAAGATGAAACTGACGCTACAGCAGACTGCAGGAGGCCAGGCTGACCCTTCCGTTGCTGGCTGGGCCACACACCTCCCCTTGCACATGGAGTCAGACAGGTGCTCCGCAAGCAGGCTGATGGGCAACTGAGCGTCTGCCTTTTCTGTTTGAGCTTTCCTCCGTCCCTGGCCCAGGCCTCATGGCCCGGATGTTGCACCAGCCCCCTATTTACTTTCCCTGCCTCCAGGATGGCCCATCAAATCTGAACCGTGTCATAAGATCCATTAACTTTGCTTCAGGATAAAATCTGAATGCCTGAGTATCTCGGAAAAGGCTTCTTGTTAACCGACTCCCGCCTCACTTTCCGATCTCCCTCAGTTTCACTTTATATTTTAGCAACATGATGCTTGGGCAGGTTAGGAGAAGATATGCAGCAGTAACAAACAAAATCTCCACAGCTTATGGAAACTATGGCTCATGTCTTGATGATGCTGCCTATTCATGGAGTGTTGGCGGGGCCCCTGCTCTGTGCCTCTCACTCACTAGCTAAGAGTCCTGTAGCCTCTGCCAGGCACACCAACGCCACTGAGCACGAAATGGGCCTGATGCAAACTGAGATGTTCTGTGAGTATAAAATGCACCCTGAGTGAGAAAAAGAATATAAAATATCGCAGCAATAATTTTTATATTGATTATGTAGTGAAATAAAAATATTTAAAATATACGGGTTAAAATATTTAATATATTATTAAAATTAATTTCATTTGTTACTCTCAGCTGAAATTTCATCTGTAATTTCACCTTTTTAAAAAAATGTGGCTACTAGAAAATTTAATAGAAATGACAGCAGTTGCTTGCACTCACATTTCATCAGCTGAAGGCAGTCACAGGCCCCACCTACCCTCCAAGAGGCGGGGCATCCTCAGTGCCTACCATGGCATCTGGTAAACAATAAGAATCGCTATTTTTTGAGCACTTATTGTATTTCAGATGCTTTGCAAAAGCGTTTCTAATTCCCATAACAACCCTGCAAGGCAGGTATCCTTAGCCCATTTCACAGCCAGGAAACAGAGGGTCAGAGAAGTTAAGTGAGATCTCACGGTCCTGGAGCTTCCAAATAGTGAATTTGAGACTTGAACCCAAGTCTGTTTAATTATAACTCTCTCCTCTTTCTGCCATGGCCTGCTGGCCCACTGGTTTGCTTCACTTCGACACATCTGGCTATTCTTGACATTCCCCAGCAGGCTATTTTTCAATGAGGACCTGAGGTTCAGAGGTGTTAAATGACTCGCCCGAGTTCTGAGATACTAAATGGCAGAGATGGGATTCAAATCCAGGTCTAGGCTAATTCTGAGGTCCTTGCTTCTCCCACCACTATGCTGCCAAAGCAAGGCTCAGTAAACATGTGTTGAATGAGTGAAGGTGCCAATCAGGCCTACCTCTCTCTTATTTCACATGAAGGACAGTCAATGAGTGCTGTTGCTTTAGTGGACCTCATGGTCTGGAGGGCAGCTGGTTTCTTGAGGGCTGAAAATGATGGATCTTTTCCTCTGGGAATGAGAATTCTGTGAAGGACCACATTGCCAGTGGTCTAGGCCTCTATTTTCTCTTTTAGGATTTACTCAGCCACTGTGGAGTTGCCCATTGTGGGTGCTGGCAGGACACTTATGAGAGTATTCTTCGCTGTTTGGATTTCTCTTTTTAAAGGCCCAAGGAAAGAGAGTCTGGGAGGCTGTGAAGCCCTGATGTTGCCCATGGCTTAGTTACCTTTTCCGTCGTAATTCTTCCCATGAAAATTCAGTCAGGCTAAGGATCCTTGTGCTTCCGTTCAGGGAAACGGCTTCAGGAGATTTTGGTCATCAAGGGGGCAGGAACAACTTTGTGTTGTAGCTACTGGCTGACCTTTTATTCCAGAGGCTTTAACCTTGAATCTTATTGATGGAAAACTCAAATCCTCTTCTCTGGGCCTGTCTCTTTCCCCATCTTCACCACCTCTTTTCAACTGTCAATTAGGTGGAGAGCTTTTCTGAAATGGAGCCACGGAAACAGATCTATCTCCTGACATCTGTCTGCACCGACATGGCCCAGGTTAGATCTCTGTCCTTGACCTAGATACTTCTCCTTCTTTAACTGCTAGCCCTGTTTTGTCTGGCCATACACTGCTGCTAGAGCAACGTGCCTAAAAATAATATTACCTTTAAAAGCCTTAATCAGCATTCAGGACCAGATGCACTCCAGGCCCACAGTGGGAAACAGGGTCCCATCTCTTCCACTCCACCTTCACCTCCCAACACTGGCTGAGGCGTGTGAGCTTGCCAAAGGATCTTTGGGATGTAGACAGTCCATCTACCTCTTTGGATGCTCTGGGTTCTCTTCTGGAACCAAGCTGAGCCATCCAAAACTCAGTGGGCTGCAGCATCGGGGTGCCTTGCCTTTGCTGCAGGGACACTGTTATGGGCTGAATTGTGTCCCCCCTAATTCATATGTTGAGGTCCTAACTCCAGTACCTCAGAATGTGACTGTGTTTGGAGACAGGGCTTTTAAAGAGGTAATGAAGGTAAAATGAGATCATACTGGCAGGCCCTAATCCAATCTGACTGGTATCCTTATAAAAGAGGAGACTAGGACACAGACACACAGAGGGGAAAGACCGCGGGAAGACCCTGGGAGAAGGCCATCTACAAACCAAGGAGCGAGCCCTCAGAAAAACAATCTGGCTGACACCTTGGTCTCGGACTTCAGCCTCCAGGGCTGTGAGAAAATAAATTTCTGTTGTTCAAGCCCCTAGTCTGGGGTACTTTCTTATGCAGCCTGAGCAACCAAGTCTAGACACCCTCGCGAATACTGTTCACTACATCACGTCATGCCCCCCGTGTGAAGCCCGTGGAAGAAGTTCTTTTAGAACTGTCCTGGGAAAGTAATTATGGACTGGTTCTCCTTCTTGCTTTGGCTGCCAGGAAACTGGACGTCAAACTTGAAACGGTACCATAGCAGTCATGTGAGACTTTCTGGTCTGGGTTTTTGTTTTCTTTTTCCCACATTAATCCATTATTCTTATGTATATTTTCTCTGATTCTCACTATTTATGCACATTTTTCCAGTCACTGAAAATAATTGAAATTAAAAAGAAAGTGGCTGGAATTGTAGAAGTTGATGCTTCTGGTAATTATCATACTAATGATAACAAGTAACACTTATTGAATAATTGCTTGTGCAAGGCATTGTTCTAAGTCCTTTGTGTGCATTAGCTTATTTAATTCTCACACAAACCTTATGTGGTAGGTGCAATTATTGTCCCCTTTGTACAGATGAGGAAACTGAGGCATGAGAAGATTAAATTATTTGCTCAATGTTATGCGATAAGTAAGTGACAAGGCCAGGCTTTTTAGTTGCGACAGTCAGACTGCAGAGCCCCAGGCCTGAACCATTAGGCAGTCAGCTAAGGGAAACAGGCATAATCTAGTCAAGCTTGGGCAGCTTGTCTTTGCTTGTAAGGGAAGCAAGATGTGGTATAGGTATGAGGTTGCTGAAGCCTGGTTTAACCCACAGGAGCAAGCAGAGAAGCTATGAAATCTGGGGGAGGTAGAGAGAAGGCTCCTGAAAGTTCTAGGAGACTCTGCGATGTTTCTCTATGCTCCTGGGTGGGGACATTCATGAGCAGAGTTAGGTAAGTTAGTTTAGCTCTGGGAGCTTCATCATACGTATCCCACTCTCCCCCGCAACTTTGAGCTCCATCCCAGCCCATCATTTTTAGTGCCACCACACTGCCAACTCACACACCTTCTCTTCCCTGGGGGTGAACATCTTGCCTCTTTGTCCCCCGCAGGCTTTGCCTCATACACTCCAGTCCATTTTTCAGGAAACAGCTTCAAGTTCCTCCCTCCAGGAGCACTTTCTTGGGTTTGATCCCCCCTGTCACAGTCCCCAAACTTGCAACTTGCTGTGTTTTTCTTTCCTAAAGTGCTGAGCACGCAAAGTGGCCATTTATTATTCTACTTTCTTTTCTAGACCCTGAAACCTTGAGGACAGGGACTGAGTTTTATTCATCATTTATATACTGCACTCAGGTTTGGCCCAATGTAGGGGCTTAGTGAGGGTTTATTGAATAAATAATTTTATGAATATGAGATTGGAGTCCTTTGGTTCTGTTTGTCTTCCTCCATGAAGATTTGTCAAGAGGAGATACTAATCTCTTCTATACATCTGCACTGGTATTCAGATTACTGCACAGTGTTATTTTACTGTGTGTGGTCTCTCTGCAGAATGAAATAGGGTCTAAACAAACAAGCAAGCAAACAGACAAATACATGTAACTCAAATTTGCATAATGCTTTATGGTTGACAAAATCATTTCACACAGATTATCTCAGTGATTACAGTGTCCTCATTTTATAAATAAGGAAAGAGAGAGTGACTTTGCTCAGGGTTGCTCAGCTCATAAGGTAGTTTGCCGTGGCCTCCAATCCAGAACAGGGGCTTTGGATCAGAAAGGCCCTGGGCATAAAGCCTGCCTTGATCTCTTGTGAACCTCACTGAAATTCAATTTCTTTATTTCTAACATGGCAATAATAATAGAAGTTAGGGTAGTCATGCAGATCAAGAGAGTTATGTTAAGTACAAAGTTTCCATAAATGCTTGCTGAATAAATTAATATACAACTTGACTCTGGAGAAAGCTTTGCAAAACACATCAGGCTGTAGGAAAGCGTTGGAATTCCTCGTGTGTTCCTAGTCAACCTCATTCTGCCCCCTAACTTTCTGCTCATTCACTTCCCTCTAGATCTTGTAGTTGCTAAGATCCTTAGTTCTTGCCACGTGGACTTTATTTCACGATTCCTAGCCTTTCTTTGGACTCCCACTCTCCTCCAGCGCTCTCTCCAAGACTTGTTCCTTTGCTGAGTTGGAAGACTTCTTTCTCCTCTTGCACAACTTCTCTGATTCCACAGCTGTGACACCCCACCTGGCAGGGAGCTCTGCTGTGGAGACAGAGCTGGCCTGGAGGCCTCAGCCAAGAACACAGAGACCTCATTGCCTCGGCCTGGCGGAGAACACCTTCCTCTGATTCTAGGCAATGCACAAGAGAGGACCTGCAGCATTCCAAAGCCAACATTTTTCAGGCATTGGACAATTTGATGGTGGAGTTCATCCCCCCTCCCATCTGGCCCAGCTCATTGTGATCTGTCAAGTGGCCTTGGGGCCAGAAGGACGGCCAGATTGGGTAATTTTCTCAGAAAAGAACTATAAAGATGAGGGTTTCAGATGTGCTTTCAGCATGAATCATAAGTCACAGGCACCAGGGCCAATGGGAAGCACATGTCCACCAATGAGGGTGGGGCAAAGCAAGGCCAGAGTTAGGTGTGACATCCTCAGTCTGTCACCTTTCAAAGGAGAGTTCTGCACCTGAGACATTTTAGTGCTTGTTTCAGGTATTTCCACCAACCCTGTGGATTGAATTCATATTAGTGTTCATTCAGCAAAGAATTCTTGAGCCTTATAACAGATAGGTATGATCCTGGAATAGTCTAGTTGGGAAGATAGACGTGAAAAGTGACAATTACCATAGAGGATGAGAAGGACAAAGGTCTCGCATAAAGCACTCTCGATCCAGGCTTGGTGGGGTGGTGCAGAAAGGGGTGACATGTCAGGGAAAACTGGTTGGAGGAATTTATCAGGTAGCCAAGATCTAAGGGATTGGTAGAAGTTAGCTCTTTGAGGAGTAATCCAGGAGGATGACATAATCCATGCTAAACCCTGGAGGTGAGAGAGCATGGCTTGTTGGAGGAACAAATGTAATTTCTCAGTGGGACAGGGTATAGGTAAAGACGCGGGAGGACCGTGAGAGATGAGGGGTCTCACTCCACCCTTTTGCCCTCTTCTCTGTACCCCAACTCATGTCCAGGTAAGGTTTGCATGAGCAAAATGTGCTCAAGAATATGTGTCAAGTGGGAAATCCCTTACAATCATCAATTTACAAATTCTTACATTTCTGAAGGGACTTAAAAATTCACCCATTTGAGCCCATATTACTTGGTTCTGTCACTCAGTCTGTTTACATGTCTTTTTACCCCAGTGGTCTGAGCCCATTCGTTCATTCCCAATATGACTCTTGAGTACTAATGTGACTTTGAATGATAAATTTTAAGAAATTTAAACTTTAACCTGAAGTCAATAAGGCCCCATCAGAAGTTTTTAAAGGAAGGAAGTTGGGAGGACTAAGTTGGTAATATGAGAGAAAATGGACTGGAGGAGGTGAGCCCAGAGCAGAGAAACTGTCTGGAGGGCAATGTCAATAGTCCAAGGTAGAGAAAATGACCGTATGAACCAGAGCATTGACCAGGGGATGGGCAGGGAGGAAGATTCTGGAAAGATTGCTTGAGAGGGGATGTAATAACCTCCATCAGACTCACCTGCTTGCTTCTATTAATCAGGGCAGTGGTCCCCATCCCTGGCTACACATTAGAATCTCCTGGAAGAGAGCCAGGCTCAGGCTGTACCTCAGATCAATTGAATTAAAATTGTTGAGGCTGGGGCTCTGGTTCCCAGGTGATTCTCTTGTGCAGCCATGGTCGAGAAGTGTCATCCTAAAGAGTCCTCCAGGCCTTTGCTCTCTGGGTTGGGAGAGATTGGACACTTACTTACGTCAGGAAAGCTAGAGAGGAAAAAGTACACTGTGATGTGGATGAATGGGTCCAGAGTGTTAATAGATACTTAGAATTGTCTAAACTTAGAATTGTTACATAACACTGGGACACGTTAACTGGAGATAAGACTGCTCTATGCGTACAGACTTGGACTGCCATAGGCAAACAAAGACAAATGGCAGCCCTACGGACACTATCACCAATTCCACTCCTCCCATTCTCTCTAGAACTGTCCCCCAATCAAGCTTTCACCTCTCTATTCACAAAAACTTTTCTGGTCCAGATCCCCGGTTTCTACATTGTTAAACTGATGGTCAATTGTCTGTCCATGTTTTATTGGGCCCAACAATCGACATAGTCGATCTCTTCTGCACTTGGCCATATGCCACACTCCCCTGGTTTTTCTCCAAGCTCGCCGGCGGCTCTTTCTTTGTGCTGGTTCCTCATAAACTCTCCGACCTCTTAATATCAGAGTGCACCTGGGTCCAGCCCCAGGCCCTCTTCTTTTCTCTGTCTTTACCCACCCCCCCTTGATGAGGTCATCCAGCCTCATGGGTTGAAATGCTATCATTATGTTGACATGTCCCAAATTTATGTTTCTAGCTCTGACTTCTTCGGTGAACCCCAGACTCTTCTAACTGACCTCTCACCCAGATGATAAAAGTATCTCAGACTTCAGTTCCCCACAACTAAATTCCTGAATCTCCCTGTTCTCACACAAGATCTATTTCTCTCACAGTCTTCCACAGTGAGATATTACCTCACACCCATTAGGATGGATACCATCAAAACAACAGAGAACAAGTGTTGGCAAGGATGTGGAGAAAAGGGAATTTTTGTACATTGTTGGTGGGAATGTAAATTGGTGCAGGCACTATGCAAAATAGTATGGAAGTTCCTCAAAAACTTAAAAAGAGAAATGCCATATGACCCAGCAATCCTTCTTCTGGGTATGTGTCCAAAGGAAATAAAATCAGGTTCTTGAAGAGATATCTGCATTTCCATGTTCGTTGCAGCATTATTCACAGTAGCCAAGATATAGACACAACCTAAATGTCTATCTACAGATAAAATGGATAAAGAAGGTGATATATATATATATGTGTGTGTGTGTGTGTGTGTGTGTGTGTGTGTGTGTGTGTATTTTATTTCAGCCATGAGAAAGAAGGAAATCCTGCCATTTGTGACAGCGCAGATAGAACTTGAGGTCCTTATGCTAAGTGGTTGCCAGGGGCTGGGGGTGGGGGAAATGAGGAGATGTTGGTCAAAGTGTACAAAAAGTTACAGTCATAAGATGAATAAGTTCTGGGGATCCAATGTACCTCATGGCAACTATAGTTAATAATACTGTATTATATATTTGAAAGTTGCTAAGAGACTAGATCTCAAATGCTCTCGCCACTCACACAAAAAAGTAATTATGCAAGGTGATGGAGGTGTTAAGTAACACTATTGTGGTAATCATTTCTCAACAGATAATGTGTATCAAATCGTCATATTGTACACCTTAAACTTCCACAATGTTATATGTCAATTATATACCAACAAAGCCAGAAAAAAAACCCCGACCCCTTCCATCTAGTTGCTCAGACCAAAGATCTTACTCTCTTTTCTGTGTCCTCTCTTTTCTTACACCTACATGTAATCTGTTAGCATGTGCTTTCAAAGTACATCCAGAATTTGTCTAGCTCTTATCCCACAATGGCCACCACTCTGTCCTGAGCCTCATTATCTCTTGACTAGATTATTGCACCCATGGGTCTTTGTCCATGCCTGTTCTTTCTCCCCTGTCTCTCCTCAACACTACAACTAAACTTATGCTTTTCAAACACATGCCAGTTGATTTCATTTTGCTGTTCAAATCCTTCCAAAGGCTTCCTATCTCACTCAGAGAGAAGGGTAAGTGCTTACAATGACCTTTCAGGCTCTGCACATGCTCACTCCATCTCCTACCTGGTCTGCTACCATTCTCTCCCTTTACTTGCACTGTTCTACCTGCACTGGCCTCAAGCCTAATCCTAAAACGTGCTGCTCTGGGGCAGATGATCATTTTCTCTAACTTGGGTTGTTGGCATTGCTGCTCCCTCTGGGCCTTGGTGCTAGCTGTCCCTCTGCCTGCAACGCCTTACGCTCTGGAATCTACCTACTCGTTCTCTCATTTCCTTTGAAACTTTGTTCCAAAGTCACTTTTTATTAGAGGCCTTATAGGAATGCTCCTTAAAATATCACCTTACCCTCCAGCATACAGCGTATTCTCTGTCCCCCTTTGTGCTTTACATTTCTCCATAGTATTTTCACCACTTGACGTGCTTCATATTATACTAATGTACTTATTGTTTGTCTCCTACTCACTTAAATGTAAGTGCTGTGAGGGCAGAGATTTTTTTTTGTAGCAATAATCAATAAATATTTGATGAATAAGTAAATTATCAGAGTTGGAGGGAAGTCCACAGTCTGGTTTTCAAGAGGACAGTATCTTAATGCTTTCCTGTGGCCCACCACTGGAGGCGAAGGACCATAGAAATGGATTTCCTGTGTGGATGCATCAGGACAGTAAACGTTTATCGAGTGCTTACCCTCTGTCGGGAGCAGTTTCAGAGCTGCTTCTGACCTAGAGGAGCTCACACACTGCTGAAAGATACGTAGATATAAACTGCGATGCTAAGCAGCACGACCTACCTGCAAAAACGAAAGTCTAAGCCTGTGGAGTGGAAGCAGAAAGGGAGAAGATTCCTTCAGAGGAGGAAGGCGCCTTACCGTGGAGGCTTCCCCAGAAAAGATGACACGAGTCTCACATTCGAATCAGATGAAAACTTCAGCAGAGGGAGAATGGAGGAAAGGGGACAGCACAGATGGAGAAAAGAGCAGGATGTGCCTGGCCAGTAGCGAAGAGACCATCACGACTGCATCGTGAAGTAAACAGGCAGATTCAGTGGGATACAAACACAGACAGGTGGTTGGAAGCCAGAGCATTCAGGGAGAGGACTGTGCTGGAGAACTGGGCTGTTTTTTGGCAGCGAGCCCATTGCCTTTTGGAGACACTGAGTGATACGACAGAACTGACTTCGTGGCATGATGACTCTTAGCCTGAAAATTGAGGAGACCGGAATTTTGAGATCAGTTGGAACACTATTTCCCAGATAAGAGATCCTGGACTGGAGAAGAGACATCTGCTTGCCTGTTTTCTTCATCCTTCCCCTCCCTAAATCCTTACCACCCTGTAGGTCTAACGCTTCTTCTAGGAGGCCTTTCCACCCCCGTCTCCCCATCCATTTGTGTGCCTTTTATTTGTTCATATGTTCCTTCCATTAGTTTACAAATGTTGATTAAGCATCTACTCTTTTCCAGGACTATGCCAAGTGTGCTGAGGATGCAATGATACATAAAATGGACACAGATTGTGTTAGGGGCTAGGAAGGAAAAGAACAGAGGGATGCAAGGAAATAAATAATGGGAGAGCTTAATTCAGCTCCTTCAGTTTAAATGAAGAGTAGGAGTTGGCCAGGTGAAGAGAGGAGAGAAAGACTATCCTGAGCAGAAGGGCTACGTGTGCAAAGGCCGTGCAGGGGGGAAAATTTTGTCCATCTCCCTTGCCAGAATGTGAGCACTGGATCTTCAGTACCCAGCAGAGTACCTGGGGAATAATAAGTGCTTAGGAAATATTAGTTTAATGAATGAATGAAGGTATGAACCAAGTGGAAATGTGATTGGCTATTTAACAGACTCTGGAGAATCTAAGTCCTATGTGGTTTCATTCCAGTGTGGCTTGTATTGAACTGAATTATTTATCTGTGCAATAACAGTGGTCACTCCTATTCTTGGATACAATCTAGGAATATAGGGGAAAAACATGTCGTATGTGCATATGTATATGTGTGTAACAGAACTGTAGAGGTGCTTGGTTGATTATGACATTAGTTCTTTTTCATGCTCTTTTATTGCTGAATCATTCTTCCTGGAAATCAGAAGGGAAGAGGGGCTGAGAGCTGACAGTGGGTTTAGAGGTCAGATTCCCCAATGCTTTGTTATAATCTGAGACCTAAAGAGACTCAATATCTCTTCTGAGGTTGTACAGCTGGTTACATAAAATAGTGGAGCAGGTATAATGGAGGTAAGAGGAAGTTTTCAAAGCCTGAATAATGGCTCCTCAGTTCTCAAAAGGCAGAGAAAGAGCTCTAAGGGGGAGGGGCAGGGTTGGTGGCCAGCAATGCTGAAAACAAAACAAAACAAAACAAAAAAACAAGTTCTGGATTTGGATTTTTAAAAAAAGGAACTGAAAAGGAACTGTTTTCTTCACATACAGCCTTTCTGCCTCAGAGGAATAATAGAAAACCCACATGAATCTAGTTTTCTTCAGAGAGCTATAAAGATTTTACATGAGAATTTTCATTAAAGTCTTTGCTTTTTCTCCAGGACCTAAATGACCACCTGGCAATTACTTTGCCAGCACAGCAACTCCGACAGTGGGCAGCCTACATTGTTCTCTTACTGACCGTGCTCGTGGTGTTGGATCCAAGGATGTTTTCCCTGACCAAAGGTCGTGGTCAAAAAGGTTTTCTCCTATGTTTTTTCCTAGACATTTTATAGTTTTAGATTTTACGTTTAGATCTACGGTCCATTTAGAGTTAATTCTTGTTTATGGCACAAAGTATGGATTCAAGTTTTTGGGTTTTTCTGCACATCCTTATCCAATTCCTGCAACATTTGTTGAAAGGACTAGCCTTCTTGACCGAATAGCTTGTACACCTTTGTTGAAAATCCTATATATGTGTATGCCTATATTCTTATGTCTTTGGACTCTATTCTGTACCATTGATCTATTTGTTTATCTTCGTTTCAATACCACTGTATTGTTAGTGTACATTTATAATAAGTCTTGAAATCAGATAGTGGAAGTTGTCCAACTTTGTTCTTCCTTTTAAAAGTTGTCTTGATTAAACTAGATCCTTTACATTTTCGTATGACTTTTAGAATCACGTTGTCAATTTACTTAAAAAATTCTGCAGGGATTCTGATCGGGATAGCAATGAATCTATCCAACAATTTGGGGAGAATTGACACCTTAACACTGAGTCATCCAACATATGATCATGGTAATCTCTCCATTTACTTAGATTTTCTTTGATCTCTCTCACAAATGTTTCGCAATTTTCAGTGTATAAGTACTTCACAGCTTTTTCAGATTCATCTCTAAATATTTCATATTTTTAATGCTATTGGAAGTGATATATTTTTTAAATTTTAATTTCTGATATTTCACTGTCAGTATATAGAAATACAGTCGATCCTCGTATTATTGATCTCGTACCTTACAGCTTTGCTAAACTCACTCAGTTCCAGTAACTGTTTTCTGTAGATTGTATTGGATTTTCTACATAGATGATGGTGTCATCTGTGAATAAATTCAATTCCACTTCTTCTTTTCCAATCTTGATGTCTTTTATTCCTTTTTTTTGGTCTGGAAACTCAAGGCAGTAAACTGGGGCAATCGTGAGACTCAACTTGTTTCTCACATCTCAGTGACCACTCTCCTTTTTTGCCTGATGCTCAGTTTTTTGAAAATTATTGTTTCTTATATATATGACACCATATATACTTATATGAAACAGACTGTATATATAGTCTGTTTTTCAGTTGTATACAGCAGCAGGGTAAATCTAGTCCATGTTACTCCATCTTGACCAGAAACAGAACTTTCCTCCACTTGGATTTAAGATAAAGACAAAGGATAAAATTGAAAAAATAATCTTCAGACCCTTTGCCAAGGTCATAGCGACTGCCTAAAGAGCTTTTTGAGCTCACTGTGCTTAATTTCTCCTGGAAGCAGACAAAGTATGAAAAGATACTGTTACCAGAGAGCCAACAGGGGCCAACGGATCTCAATTATATTCACGGTCAATATTGATAGTAACAAAGGACTTCCTTGCATGTGTGGAGCTCTTCATGGTTTATAAAATGCTTTAGCCTTCATGAACTCATTTGGTTCTCATGGAATCATTAGAAAACAATGGGGGAAGATTATCCTTATTTTATTGGTAAGGAAATGGAAGCTCAGAGAAGTGAAACGAATTTTCTAAGAACATACAGTTAAGGAGAGGAGACATGAGAGCTGCTACTCGCACCCAGGGCCATCTGACTCCTTGTCCAACTCTTTAAATAAATAAACGAATAAAAACATATTTATTTTGAATAATTTCAAACATATACCAAAGTAGCCAGAATTATACAATGATCGCCCGTATACTCATTTCCTAGCTTCAACAGTTATCAACTCGTGGACATTCTTGCTTCATTTCTACCCCCGTCTACTTATCACCACCCTGTATTAATAAATCTCAGCTATAATATCATTTCCCAGGTATATATTTCAATATGTGTCTAAAAGCTAAGGAGTCTTTTAAAAATCCATAATCGTAATACCAGTTCACACCTAAAATTAGCTTTAATCCCTCAATTTCATTAATTATCCAGTCAGTTTACAAATTTCCAGTTATCTCATAATGTCATAATTTTTAAAATAGTTTATTTCAATCCAAAAACGTTCCATACATTGTTATTGGTCTCTCTTAATGTATATGCTTTTCCTCAACCTTTCTTTTTCCACTTGTAATTTATTTTTTGAAAAAAACAGATTATTTTCCTGTAGTGTTTCCCAGTCTGGATTTTGCTGATTGTACTTCTTTGTTATGGTTTAATATGCTCCTCTTTCTTTTGTAATTCCTGAAAATTGGTAGTGGTACCTAGAGGCTTGATCAGATTTAGGTTCAATTTCTTTCTTTTAGCCAGACAACTTCATATGTCATGTAGTACTCCTCCTCAGTAGGCACATAATATCTATTTGTCTTGGTTTTTGTGATGTTAGTGGCCACTGATGCTTAAAACCTATATCCACTAATTCATCATAGGTTGGCAAGTGATGATATTCTAATTATATCACCTGTCTGGGACTCTGTCCTTTATGTTCTCAGATAGTTTTCTTATCTAACAGAGAATCAAAATCTGAAAACTTAATTCAGATTATCTTGAGACCAGTTAAATAATACAAACGTTAGAACAAAAATTGAATGCTCTTCCATCTGTATGACATAACACTTCATTCTTTACAAAGTGTCTGTAACTATATTAGCTTATCTGCTTGTCGATAACTCTGGAGGCAGGACAGCTGCGTGTTAGACTGGTACAAAAAAGCCTTGCCAAGGAATCATGCCTCCCTGTGACCTTGTCCTTTTTTTGACTTTGCCTTCCTCCCATCAAAGGATTGAGTCTGTTTCCCCAACCCTTGATTCTGGGCTGATCACATAACTTGCTTTGATCAACAGAATATGGAGAAGTGACACTGTGTGAGGCTATGCCTTAAAAGGCCATACAGTTTCTGCTTTTGCTTTCATGGAACACCATACTGTAACATGGAGAGGCCTAGGCCAGCTCTTTAGGTATGAAAGACTGCACTAAAAAAGAGGCTCAGAGTCCTAACTGTGTCACTTGGGCCAGGTCCCAGTTGATTCACCAGCTGAATGCTGCTTTAAGAGTGGGCCTAGGTGAGAAGGGCAGAACTGCCTAACCAACCCACAGAATTGTGAGAAACAAACCCCTGATGTTTTAAGTCACTAAGTTTTGGGATGATTTGTTGTAACGCAAAGGTTAATGATATGGGCAGCGGTGGAGGTGCAGGGCAGGTTATCCACATTTTACTGAGAAAACTAAAAGCTAGACAGAGAAGATATCCAAACAAGAAGGCTGTAGAACTAGATTAGAATTTAAGATTTCTGACTCTTAGGCCAGAGTTCTTGCCATCTCTATGGTTCTTTCTCTTTCCCAAATTTACTGGCTATCTTAATCCGAACCCCCTGTCACACTAAGGTAACCCGTGAGGCTGAGCTTCGTGACATCTCAAGAAACTCTGTGAACTGAGCTGCATTTAATAACTCAGCTATTAGCAAGGGCTCTAGAATCTCCCTTAAGGGAAACAGAAACTGAAAATCTCTAGCAAAGTTTCAACCTTGGCTATATTTTTAATTCCTATTTGTTATTCAGCCTTTGGGAGAAGAAACTTGAAAATTCTCAAACTGGGGATGAATATGGAGAAAAGGCTTGCCATATGCATAGGGTTAAGGGCTTAAAAAATACCCAAGCATAATAACCGCTTTCTGTGTAAGTCAAGTAGGTGTTGACTGATTCTCTCAATTCGTAGGTCCAAACAACTTCCAGATGGTTCTAATAATAGTAAAACTATCTTATATTTGATTAGTGCCTTTCAGTTTACAAAGCAGTTTCACATCTGTGTCCTTATTCCAACCCCACAATGGAGCTTGTGAGGAAGTGGGCTGGGGAGATATTGGTTCCGTTTTCTAGATGAGGAAACTGAGTCCCAGGGAGGGGAAATGACTTGCACGAAGCCAATGTCTAAGCATTTAGCAGAGCTGAGATTTAAACCAAATCTGATGTCATGGCCAATGATTTTTCCACTCACTACCTGTACTCTTGTCCACAGAGTTTCCTTAAGAGTATCTCCATCCATTTCCATTTTAAGAACAACAATGAAAGGAGTAGTTATAATGTGGCAAGCATAGGCGGTAGGGACACCAAAAGAAGGTGCTCACGGTCTGGCAGAACGATAGATACAGAGACAAATACTTACAATAATAATACAAATGTTAATAATAAACATTGAGTGCTATGTGTCCAATCCTGCCCTAAAAGTCTTATATATCTTATTTAATTCTCAAAACAGTCCTTTGTGGGCCATGCTGCTGCTATCCTCATTTAATGGATGAGGCGACTGAAGCATAACGATGTTTTAAGTAAAATCTGAAAGAAACAGCTTGTAAGAGTTGGAACTGGGATGGTAAGTTCCAGAGTGGAGGCCTGCAGAAGGTGAAGAGAAGCACAAAGGAAAGAGATCTCCAGTCTTCCAGGAAAAATCCAGGAAGTCTGCATTGAAGACAATTTACATGAACTAAGACATGAAGGATCTTGGGTTTGCCAGGAGACGTGCGCAATGCGATGAGTAGGTGGTGTGAGAGAATGCGTGCTCATGGACCCGTGAGTAGTTCAGTACAGTGAGGCTAAGCTTAACGTGACCGCGTTAACACATGGACATAGACACACACCCGCAACTACAAGGACGGCTGCAACTCAGAGGCTCATATAACAGTTGGTGTTTCTGGTGTTTACCAGCCCCTTTTCCCTCAGCACCGCCAAGCTCAGCCAGAGACAGCAAGGCCAGTCTGCTTGTCTTGTTCCTGAGCCTGCTTCCGGGCCCTTTGGCTGGCTCTCACGTGGGATGTTTACTCCCCAGTTTCATGCTAGTTCACACCTGACGGGCCACTTCTCAGTATCAGGGCTAATTATCATTATTATTGAGAATTTTAATCAGCATAATTACCATCAACATGCATTTTGATTAATAGTCATTAACAGTAATTTCTAAGATGCATTATTATAGCTGACATTTAATTATTTAATTAATATAACAATTAATAATAACTTACGTTTATCCGGGGCTTGATAGTTTGCAAAGTAGCTTCAAATATAAAATCCCATTTGATCCTCCCTGAAACTCCAGGTGGTCAGCAGGGTGTGGGTTATCATCCCTGTTTTATAGACAATGTGGCTTCGCTGAGGGGCGGGCAGGGACCCATGCAGGTTCCGGCCTCCCGGTCTGGTTCTACTTCTTCCTCCATCTCTCTAACTGCATTTCCTCAGAGTTTCACCCCAACGTGGAATTTGAGCCGAATCTTAGGGGATGGGTAGCAGTCAGCCTGCCATCACAGAAAGGGAAGTGTATTAAAGACAGAAGGAAGAGAAATTGCAAAGACGATGGTAGTGTAGGAAGAGCATGGCCCCTTCAGAGAACTGCCGGTGTTTCAGAATGTCCACGTGGCAGAGTGGAAAGAGTTTGGGAGTCAGGTGGACCCGGGTTTGGGGCTCAGCTCTGTCACTTGTGTGATCAGCTATGTGATCCCAGGCAGGTTCCTTAACTTTCTGAATCTCAGTATAAAAATGTCTTACAGAAGGCTTCTGAGAATTTGTGAAAAATTGTTACACAGAATCAGATATGTTGTGGGCTCCCAATAAAAGATAGCAATGTCATTAAGGATCATTGTCATGATGATAGAGTAGGATGGATACTGATGGTGTGGTGGGTCAGTGTGGCGATGCTAGAAGGATATGCAGAAATCAAATTATTGAGAACACCAGTAAATAATTTGGACTCCTGAGAGGGAGCCACAGGAAGGTGGTCAGCAGGGCTGACAGGGTCAGATCTGTTTCAAGAAGATCATCGCAGCACCGGTGTGGAGGTGAATGGATGGTTAGGAGGCTGCTCAAACAGTCCCAGAGTAGAGATGCGAAGGCCTGGGCTAAGGCAGTGACACGGAGGAGAGAAGAGCACACAGACTGGGGATGTCCCAGGGAAGTCCGTCACCTGGCCTAGTGCCTGACTGCCCTGTGGGGTTAGGAGCAGGAAGATTATGCCGCAGTTCCTAGTTCGAGAGAATTTGTAGCTGATGTGCCATACACAGAATGTTGGCCAACAAAGGCCTCTGTCAGACTTGCAGTTATTCCCTAAGGCTGGACACGATCCCACAGAGCCTCAAGTCCTTGAAGGACTGCCACTGGAGACACGGCAGCAGGCACAGCCTGTTGACTAAATGAAAGAACAACGTCATTTTCTTTCTTAATCAGTACTTCACAGCATGAGAAAATTCAGCAGAAACCAATTATAATTCAGTATCACTGAAGCAGGTGAAATGAAAAAATAAGCAGAAACCAGATGGTGTCAGCGCAGAACGAATCCAGAGGAGCAATGTTTATGTCTGTTTTTAAAAAAACAGGAGGAGCCCAACATTTGGGCCTAGGATAAATTAAACCTATTCCTGTTTCCTCAGTTGATGTCTGTCAATCTGGAGTTATAAAAAAAATAGCCTAAAACATTTAGGTCGGCCTATTGGCTCTTCACAAACATATTCTTATTTCAAAGGACAGATTTTGCATGAGAGAAAGTTTCAACGTTCTGGCACACTGGGATTATGAGAGAGTCGTGGTAACGAAACCTCCTCTTTGCCAGTGCGGAGGGCCTGCCTAAGCACTTTCACCTTAGCCTCAATCTTACGATCGTAAAAGTAGGCAAGCAGGAATTATTATTCTGCACACAATAAACCTGAGGCACGGAGAGATTAGGGGTCTTGTCCAAGGTCACACAGCTTGACAGTGGCAGAGGTGGAGCCCAGGACTCCTGGATTACAGCCACCCTAGCTTCAGTTCCCAAGGAGGCCAAAGTCTAAGGCATCGATGACAGGCGAGAGAGGGTGGTCAAGTGTGGGAGTCAAGTGTGTGGCTTTGGAGGCAGTAGCCCGAGGCTTAAATCCTGCCCCTACCACTTACTAGCTGTGGGACCTTAGGAAAATCAATAGGCCTCTCTGAGCCTCAGTTTCCTCACGTATAAATTGGAGATCACTACTTCTCATGGTAGTTGGGAGAATCAAATGAGATAAAGATAGAACAATGTGCGTTCTCAGTTTGGGGCCTGCCATGCATTAAATATCCCATAAATGATAAGTATCGTTTTTAATTTAGTAGATACTCTTTGGAGTGGATTCTTGACTCACAAAGAGTTTTGGAGAAAGACCCCCAATACACGGGGCTGAGCCCACAGTAGCCATGCTTGTGTCACTAGTTGTAGCTGATTGATTCATGACTGGACACTTGACCCACACTGGGTCCATCAGAGATCTTTCCTTGGATTTGAAAATTTAAACAGCAAGCATGCCCATCTGTAGTTGTAGAGGCCTCGAAACTATGGGGAACCAAGCTCCTGCTACAGGGAGGAAGGAAAATGGTTCGTAGTGAGAGAGAATAAAGCTTGCGGGTGGAGAGTTAGACAAGAGGGACAGAGGCCACTAGTGAGTCCAGTTGTTCCTGGGACCCAGGTGGATTCCTGCCCCTCTTATGCCCTAGCACTAAGCATTTCCTTAATTATGTCCTCAATTCTGACACATCTACTGTCATTTATCTGAGCTCATTGAATTTAGATCCTTGTCATTTACGGATGAGAGTCCTGAGTCATGCCATCAGTGATTTGCCAACATTAATCACCCACTGGGTGATATTTTGGTCGGACTAGAAAGCCCTTGGATAGAGGCACAAGACAGTTCCAGAAGTCAGCGAGGAAGAAGGGAGTATGAATGCCGGCTCACTGCCTATTCCAGGTGTCACCCCGGCCAAACTGCTTCACTTTCTGGTGCCTCAGTTTCCTCAGCTGTAGAATGGAGTTCTACTTGAGACGCTCTGGCACCTAGTAGGTGTTCAATAAATATTAACCCTGTTCCATCTCCTTTTCTCTTTCCCGCTTCTCTCTGCTTTCATGATGCTGGTATCTGCCTTGTTAAGAGAGAACAAAACTCCTGCTCTGACCCATGGGTTTGCCACCAGAATAACGTTCCCCAGCAGTGTTGTTATTCACTACCAATCAACTCCCTTGAATATATCTGCCCTCCTCCTGGTCCTTCTTTGCTCTCTTAGTCCTCATGACACACGGAAGCGCTCACAGTTCCCCACACGCGTCAAACACTCCCTTGTCTCGGGGTCTTTGTGCGTTGTTTCCCCTGCGTGCACTAGTCAAACAATCCTTCCTCTGTTGGATTCTCATGCATCCTTCAGTTCTCAGCTTAGACGGCACTACCTCCCGAAGATGTTCTCCCACTGCCCCACCCCGGGCAGGTGAGCCAGCCTTTCTCTCCGCTTCCACAGCGTGGTGTCTCTCCCGCCCAGAATGCTGCATCACACTCTCTTTCAGTCGCCTGCTTCACTAGCCCCTTTCCCTCCTATTTCTCACTGTTTCCCCAGCTTATCTCACCCTGCTCCAGCTATGACCCTAGGCTTGCCTGGTTATCACTTCTTTAGGGACTCCTCTGACTCTAATGACAACGTCAGTCCCCCCCCCCCCACCATTTTACCCACCCATGGCTCCTTGTACTGCTTCTTCATGGCACCCACTACAGCGTGAGAGTCTTTCATGAAGACTCTTCAGTATCAGCACTCCACGCATAGTTGGCACTCAAACACATTAATTGATTTACTAACTAGCCTATAGAATGAGAGAATCTCTGAATTCTCTGGACCTAGTATAGCACCTGAGACAGAGAAGGCACTTTCCTGACAAAGCAATATGGGCAGACCTTTTAAGAAATGGGCTTCTGTGGAACCCAGGACAAAATAGAGACAAAAATTACGATAATTCCAATGATGAACTAACAGAAAGACAACTCAAGGGTACAATCCCATTTACAATCACAACAAAAAGAATAAAATATCTAGAAATAAATTTAACCAAGGAGGTGAAAGACCTATACAAGGAAAACTATAAGACATTACTGAAAGAAATTGATAATGACATAAGGAAATGGAAAGATATTCCATGCACATGGATTGGAAGAATAAACATAGTTAAAATGTCCATACTACCTAAAGCAATCTACAGATTCAACGCTATCCCAATGAGAATCCCAATGACATTCTTTGCGGAAATAGAACAAAGAATCCTAAAATTCACATGGGGCAACAAATGATCTCAAATAGCACAAGCAATCCTGAGAAACAAGAACAAACCTGGAGGCATCACAATCTCTGACTTCAAAATATACTACAAACTTATAGTAATCAAAACAGCATGGTACTGGCACAAAAACAGACACACAGATCAATGGAACAGAGTTGAAAGCCCAGGAATAAAACCGTACATCTATGGTCAGCTAATCTTTGACAAAGGTGCCAAGAACATACAAAGGAGAAAGAAAAGCCTCTTCAATAAACGGTTTTGGGAAAACTGGACAGCCACATGCAAAAGAACCAAAATAGACCATTATCTTTCTCCATGCACAAAAATAGACTCAAAATGGACCAACGACTTGAAGGTAAGACCTGGACTCTTAAAACTTATAGAAGAAAACATAGGCAGTACACTCTTTGACATCAGTCTTGAAGGGATCTTTTCGAATACCATGTCTACTCAGACAAGGGAAACAAAAGAAAAAATAAACAAGTGGGTCTTCATCAGACTAAATAGCTTTTGCAAGGCAAAAGAAACCAGGATCAAAACCAAAAGATGATCCCCCAACCGGGGGAAAATATTTGCAAATCATGTATCCAACAAGGGGTTAATCTCTATAATATATAAAGAACTTACACAACTGAACAACAAAAAAACAAACAACCTGATCAAAAAATGGGTGGGGGACACGAACAGACATTTTTCCAAAGAAGACATACAGATGGCCAACAGGCACATGAAAAGATGCTCAACATTATTAACCATCAGGGAAACGCAAATCAAAACTAAATTTAGATACCACCTTATACCTGTTAGAATGGCTGTAATCACCAAGCCAAAAAGCAACAAATGTTGGAGAGGATGTGGAGAAAAGGGAACCCTCATACACTGCTGGTAGGAATGCAAACTGGTGCAGCCATTATGGAAAACAGTACGGAGATTTCTCAAAAAATAGAAATACCGTATGACCCAGCTATCCCACTACTGGGTATTTATCCAAAGAACTTTAAATCCACAGTACAAAGAAACTTGTGCACCCCTCTGTTCATTGCAGCACTATTCACAATAGCCAAGATGTGGAAGCAACCCAGTCCCTTCGACTGATGATTGGATAAAGAAGATGTGGTATATATATATAATGGAATACTACTCAGCCATAAAAAGACAAAATCATCCCATTCGCAGCAACATGGATAGACCTGGAGGGTATTACATTAAGTGAAATAAGCCAGACAGAGAAAGACAAACACTGAATGACTCCACTCATATATGGAAGATAAACAAACTTACGGACAAAGAGAACAGTTTAGTGGTTGCCAGAGGAAGGGGGTTGGGGGGTGAGCACAAGGGGTGAAGGGGCACACTTATATGGTGACTGACAAGTAATAATGCACAACTGAAATTTCACAATGTTATAAACTATTATCACCTCAATAAAAAAATTATGATAATTCCAACCGACCACTGGCTTGATGATTTTGGTGGTGATGTGGAAAGAGTTTAGGTCTGGGGATCAGAGAGTTCTGGGTAGAAATCCAGGCTTGGCCATTTGCTCTCTGGATGATGCTAGGCAAGTGACTGAACCTTTCTGAGACTCTTTCTTTGCTTGTACAATGGCAGAGAGGGATTGTGGAGAGGAGGAAACATGCTATATATGTAAAGTGCTGCCTGCAAAGCAAGTACGCAGCCGTGGCTATTACAACCTGGATAATGGCTACCTGAATGTGGCTAGGTTGGCCTTCACACCTGGATAAACTTCTTCATTTTTCACTGTTTGGCATGGACTGGGGTAGCCTCCTCATGGGAAGGCAATTTTTCCATCCAGCTCAACCTGGATTTTCCATGAAAGACTTTTTACTAAACTGGAACCACTTTGGCTCTAAGCACCAAGGGTCAACATGTCCCAAGGGAACAAGCTGAGATGAAAATTCTTTATACTCTGAGTGTCCAGAATGAAGGGAGATCCAAATGATTAGAGCCTCAAGAAACCCAGAGGCTGTAAAAGTGAGTTGTAAAGAGAGAATTGTTCATTATGGATTTTAATATTCCAACTTCCATGGTTCCATGGACGATGTGGTAGCTGCATCCAGGCCACCAACTGTGTGCAGGATTTATTATTGCCTAAGTCTCAGATTGTCCCACTAGAGCCAGGGCCAGGTTCTTAGCATTCAGAAGCAATGCTGAGCCTGGCTCACACCTAGACAAGGCCATGGGAGATCGGTAGCGCCACTAACAGTTGGTAGGTACCAGATGGAGACAGCATACTTACCTTGTACCTCTGTGCCTTTGCTTGTGCTGTTTTTTTCCCTGTCCAGAACACTGTCCCCAACTCACCCACATACTAGACTCTGCATTTATTTATGGAAGGTAGCATGTCAATGGTCAATAGAGAGCATGGCTGTAGGACTTAGACCAACCTGGGTTGGAACACTGACACTGCCATCTAGTAGCTGTGTGGGGAGGTGACTTAACCTCTCTAAGCCTGTTTATTCCTCTTAAAAAAAGTGACTCAGGACTACCTGTTGGTGTAGTGGTTAAGTTCACAGGTTCCGCTTCAGCCCCAGGGTTCTCAGGTTCGGATCCCGGGTGTGGACATCCGCACTGCTTATCAAGCCATGCTGTGGCAGGTGTCCCACATATAACGTAGAGGAAGATGGGCACAGATGTTAGCTCAGGCCGGTCTTCCTCAGCAAAAAGAGGAGGATTGGCAGCGGATGTTAGCTCAGGGCTAATCTTCCTCAAAAAAAAAAAAGTGGCTAGCAATGGTTTCCATCTAAAGGGGTTGATGTGAAGATTAAATGAGACAATGACATAAAGTGTTTAGCACATTGTAATGCTAAATAAATGAGAACAACTTTACTCATTCTTCAGTCTCAGCTCAAGCTCTGTCTCTGCCTTGTTTCATACCCTCGCTGCTTCTTGTCCAACTCGCCATCTGAGTACTTACTGCACTCTATCCTGAGAGTCACAGGTATACAGCGCAGCCCTTATTCATCAGGAGCTTTGGATACGTTTTTTTTTTTTAAAGATTTTTATTTTTTTCCTTTTTCTCCCCAAAGCCCCCCAGTACATAGTTGTCTATTCTTCGTTGTGGGTCCTTCTGGTTGTGGCATGTGGGATGCTGCCTCAGCGTGGTCTGACGAGCAGTGCCATGTCCGCACCCAGGATTCGAACCAACGAAACACTGGGCCGCCTGCAGCGGAGCGCGCGAACTTAACCACTCGGCCACGGGGCCAGCCCCTTTGGATACGTTTTTATACCAGCCACCTCACTCTATGACTTTGGCCCATCTTCCCCCTCCTTCTCATGATCTGTTTCCCAGTTTATAAAATGAGACCATTGGGCTATTCTCTCTGATCTCTTACAGTTTCAAGCCTTCTAAAAGTTTGACCCAAATTATGACGGGATGCCAACAACCCCCCTTCCCAAGTCAGAAAAATGTCTTTCCTTCTGAAATATTTATTATTTATACATCACTGAGCCTAGATCGGCTCTTTCTCAAAAGAGCTGCACAAAGTGAATTCTCCATGGGAAAACAAACGACCAATTGAAAGGGATTTCACGCCTGAATGCTCTCATTCTGCTCGCGCCTGGACATCATGGCTGCCACCTTTCTGTACATTATCAAGGGACCTGGGGTTTGTCACTTGCACCAGACCCTGGCCTCTCCCAGGGAACCTCCAGAGAAGGCCTCAGCGGTTACCGTAGAAACGTCTTCCTTCCTGGATGCAGATCCACGAAGGCTCAGGCAGCCACGACCCAAGAGGGGCCTTGTTCAAACAGGAAAGAGCAGACAGTTTAATGGGCGGCTTTGCAGCTCAGATTCCTACACAGTTTACAGTAGTTGGAGTAATAAAATTCATAATGAATGTTTCTTTATTTTACAGCTAACTTTTTGTGTTTGTTTTTCTTGTTTTTTTCTTTTCTTTTTATTTGTTTTTATTTTTTTCCTCAACACTATCTAACTGATGGTAAGCAGGGAGAGTTTTAATTTTCTTTTATTTTAATTACTAGAGAAATCACATTAAAAAATTGTGCTGTATATACATTTATCTCATCTATCCTTCATGATATTTCTATGACATATGTAATTATTATGTTGACAAAATTGAGAGTCAAAGAACTTAGTTACCAGCCCAGGGACACATGGCTGTTTGTAAGAAGTGGAACCTTTAATGTATAGCCACAAAAAGTAACTATTCTGGTTTCATTAATAAATGGTGAATTAAATGTGGAATTCCCCATGGGTAAATAGCATTTGTAATTTGATCCACAAAGAAGTGTACCATCTAGCTTGCAGGTACATTAATAAGTTACTAGTTCAAGGAAATAGTCAAAGAAGCTAATTATTAAACTCTTTTGGAGAATTTTGTCCCTGGTTGCCTTTGGAGACTTGAGACCTCACAGTTTGTCAAGAAGCACACACTGTGTGATTGAAACCAAAGAAAGTCTAGAATCGTCACTAAACACCCATTGTATATCAGGCGCTTTATCCAAGCTGTCGTACTTAATGCTCGCATTGACCCTTTTGGGTACATCCTACTCTCTCCATTTTACTGATACAATAAGTAGAATCTTAGAAAGGTAAAATAATTCGTTCCAAAGTCAAGCTCAATTCTCTCTGACTACCAAGCTCAGCGCTTTGCTCATACTTCTGACCACATCTCCTCAAAGGAAATTATTATGAGCACAGTGAAGATCTTTCATCTCAAGGTCGATGGTATTTCTGTAAATCTCAGAGGCAGGTGATCCATTAAGAACTGGGCCTAGGGATAAGAAGCGTTTCTGCAATTCTGGAAAGAAACCGCAACACTGCAGTATGCAGCAGCGGGCACTCTGGGTGGAGACTGAACGCTCTCACGCTCATGGAGCGGGAAAGAAGCCACCTTCTGAAAGGCAGTTATTCCCTTGGGAGAGGCCCAGGGACAAGCAGGCAGCTGTGGGGAGTTAGGAACTGTGGGAACTGCCCGGAGCCTGGAGGGCAGGTAGTTCTAAAAGCTAGTGGAGAGTTTGATCGGGCCACAGGGAGTTTTAATTGATGGAGTCTCTCTCATACTCAGGACAGTTACTGTCCTCATTAAGACAAGAGCAAGAAAATTATGGAGTGAGTGTGTGTGTGTGTGCGTGTATGTGTGTGAGAAGAGGGGATGAGTAGAGGTTTGGAGACTGTGTGGCTGGAAAGGACCTGTTGATGTATTCCACATATTCAGAACCCAGAATAAATGTTAATGAATCTTTGTCAAATGAATGAATGAGTGAATGAATTCATATAAAGAAGGGTAGGAAGGAAAGTGGCAGATCCCAAGCTTTGGGAACACCATAAACCTCCTGTTCCGTGCTCAGTTACCAGGTGAGGCACATTAGCCACGTCCTACGTCTCTATGCCTTGGCACAAGACTTGTCTTCTGTCTAGGATGACCTCTCCAATCCTCCGCCCCAGACCGGAATCACCTGGTAAGACGACTCTTTTTCTTTCTAGAATCTCTCTCTTAACTTTCTGTTCTCCTACTTTGTTGTACACACCTCTCTGAGAACAGAACTGCATTGTGTTCACTGTTTATTTATTTATCTATCTAATTCACACTAAAGTACAAACTCCTGGAAGGGAGGGACCCGAGCTTTTCTGTCTTTAGCACTTAGTGTGTTTTCTTGCATACAAGAGGATTTGTAAATGAATGAATGAATCAATCAATGCAACCCTCTTCCTTCAATCTGTGGCCTAGCCTGAAAACAGAAGGTCTTGTGGTTACAGAGAGAATATTGTCATGGGGCTCAGGGATTGGGTTCAGGTCTCACATCTGCCTCCAGCTTACTGGCTGACTTTGGGAAACTCAGTTTCCGTCTCTGAGCCTCACACTCCCCATAGGTAATATGAAAGGATTGGACTAGAAAATGGTCGACACCCTTTCACCTCCTGCATTCTACAACTCACAGTTTTAGCAAGAGTCTCTGTGGATTAGAAAACATCTCCGTACCCAAGTTGTGGCTGTTGAGGTCACATCTTTGAAACTGTGTTTTGTAAAGCATTGTTCTACAAAATGTTATTAGGTCCTCTGCAAAAAGGAAATCATAGTCAGCACTTGGAAACGGTGGAGAAAACAAAGCTGAGGACATGACTTTATTGCAGGTCTTTTTGGTCCAGTTGATATGAAAATGGGCACTGGGACTCTCCAAGAGAGAGATACTACTCCTGGTATTGCACTAGTTGATATCTGGTGGAACAGGTGATCTGTAGAACTCATTTTGGGAAAGTTCTGTGCTGGATGTGTAAGAAGGTCGCTCTGCTGCCAAGATTCTAGAAACTCTAGATTTTGATTCAGACTGGGTTGGAATCTCTTTCTAAAGGAAGTTGTTAGTAATGAAGAAAGTTAGGGTTTCTGGGTGTTAGCAGAAGGGCTGGCCAGGGAGGCAGAATTAGGACTCTGGGCTGGTTGGACCGGGAACCTGACTGAGCCATTCTTCTCTGTAGTGATCCAATCAACAGGAAGGATGGAGATTTGACGTTACGATCCCAGAAACCCTTCACCTACAGGCAGAGTGAGAGAACAATGCGATATGATGGGGAAGTGGAAAAGGAGGACGAACAATGATTGGACAGCCGCTGCAGCCTTCACCTCATTGAATTCTGACAACAAGTCTAAGAGGCAGGCGTTGCTTTGCTTAACATTTTATAGCTGAGGTGACTGCGGCACAAAGAGGTTCAAAAACATGCCCAAGGTCACACAAACAATAGGTGACAGACCTGGAGTTTGAACATGGGTCTTTTGGGCTCCAAAGTTTGAATTCTCCCATACAACATGGCTGTCACAGTAGAGCACTTGTTTTTTTGTTTCAGTCACGGTTTTGTTGGCCATTGCTTATCTGTCCTACTGTGTTGTCTCTGGGTCTGTAAAATGGGGTTAACACTTTATTTCATGGAAGTTGTCATAGGAGAAAATGAACACATTTTCTTCCTTCCTCATACTTTTCTTCCTCGCTCAGTTCTTAAAATGGAGGCGCATTGAAACAAAGTTGAATACGTCATTTGTTTTTATGTAACAGCGTCAATCCTAGGCAAGTTTATGTTTAATATAATTTACAGTTCCCATGACCTCCCATGAATATTGGGAGAATATGCACACATTGCTGGTTTTATTAAAATACATAAGTCAAGGAGATGGTAATCAAATGTAAAAATCACCCTGCTCCGTCTTTGAATGGGTTATAAGCACAAGTAACAAACCTTGTCTTTTTATTTGTGCTATAAATAAAATTTATGAGAAGAAAATAGCTCAGAGGGACTAATCCTGTATTCATTCATTTTTAGCTGTCCCTGCTGCTCGAACCTGTGACTGGGAGAAACCCCTGACTGAAGTATTCGGGATGCACATAGCCTTGTGATTAGTTTAGGTAGAATAACTCTTGTATTTCCTGAGTAAAGCTCTTAGAAATCCTATTGACTTAACACTTTCTTGTTTTGCTTTTAGTGGGGCAAACTTGGCGGCAGGGCTTCACCTGACCTTGCAGTTAAGGTAATGATTGGGGTTTTAAAGCAATGCCACCCAAAAGTGGAAGTGAAGAAGCTGACAGAAAGAGAGTGGAAGTGAAAATCCTTTCTGTACTGCGAGGACGGCCATGCTTGTTATTGTTAGTGTCTACCATTGTTTGGGGAAGAATTGAGGTAGGCTGGATATCATGGCCAGACTGGAATCTCATTTCAAACTTTCCCTCATTCTTTGTGGAGTCATCTGGGTGTCACCTTCTTTATCAAGTAGTGTTTGTCTAGCTCTCCTCACAGTTTTCCCAGCTTCAGGAGGATTTTTCCCAATCATGGATTCTCATATAACATAATTCCCTCCAACCATAGCATGTCTTTCTCATTCAGACACAGACATCTACCATAATGCTTAATAGAACTCCTCATGGACAGGGGTCAGCACGCCTGGTCTTTCTCTGTGTTCCCGGGGTGTGGCGCTGTGTCTAGTACGTGGTAATGTTGGAGATAATAACAGCTAGCATTTCCTGAATGGGGAAAATGCCAGGTACTATTCTAAACACTCAACTTACTTGATCCTCACAGCACCTCTGTGAGGTAGGCATTAATATAATTTCCATTTTACAGGTGAAGAAACCAAGACAACATACCATGAAGTGATTCATTCGAGAGAGCGCAGAGAGCAGAGACCAGAATTCAGACGTAGGCAGCGTGGCTCCAGAGCCCATGTTCTTAGTTACTGAGCAGTACTGTCGCAGCTTGGGTTCTCTGGAGGCAGCCACGGAGATAGTGTTCAGGATGCAGGATGTTTGCTAGAGATCAACTCCTGTGAGAAAGCAGCACAGGGCAGAGGGAGAAGTCAAACTGGGCGGAACTGCTGAAGAGTGCTGGAGTGGATATTGCTCATTAGAGTTGATCTGACCTGCGCTCAGATGACTGACTGGACCTTTATCCTCACCTCACCTGGTCTCCAGATATGGACTGCCCTGGGGAAGGTGTGATCACAGCTCCTTCCAGCCAATGCAGACCCTGACACTGCTGGCAGCTGGAGGCTGTCTGTTCACCATGTCCTCCACAGCTGGTCAGAAAGTCCTTTGAATGCCATCTGGATGGCTCATATCCATGTCAACCATATATATTAGATTGCCCCTCAGGGGAAATACAATAAACATTTGCTAAATTAACAGAATTGTTATTAATTATAATAACGATAATAATGGTTTTAACTTACTAAGAAGTTATTATGTACCATATGAAGATGGCTACAATTTATTGAGCCATTAATCATCATTAGAGTACACTGAGGTTAATACTACATTACATAACCTCATTTTACTAATGATGAAATAGAGATCTACTGATGTTAAATACCTTGTCGAGTGCTATATAATTAGTAAGTTGGAGAGCTAGGATTCTCTCCCAGGCCCGAGGTTAATGTATGTATCTTCTCAACTTGATTGCTGTGAGCTTCCCTCAGCAGACACCATGTCTTCTTTAGCTTTGTGACTTTCAGCACCTAGCAATGCCTGACATATGATATGTATTGAATATATGTTTGTTGAATGAATAATAAGTTGGTCTTCCATAAAAGTATCATGATTTTGATAGAAACTAGCAAAATGACTTAATAACTTAATGACTTTAATTAGAAGGAACTGAATATTTAATAAGGCATATTAAAGCCATAAATCTTTGTTTATTTAACAAGACTTGTCAAAGCTAAGAGTTGTTAGTGGAAACAACAGGAAGAACACACACACGAAGTGTGCACAAGTGGCTAACGTATTGACTAAATCGATCAGGATGAATGAGAGGCCACATGCTGTTGTGGCAGGAGCTTTGGCCTAGAATTGAGGTGGTTTTAATTGCGTTTCACTAACGTGCAGTTTTTCATTGACAAGTTGCTTCAATGCTCTTACTTCTGAAATGAGGAAATTATAGAAAATGATCGTTGAGTTTCATTTAATACTTCTCTGCCATGATTCTGTAAAAATGATATGGAAGTGAGAGCTGATACTCTGTGAAGGAACAGAAAGCAGAACGAGAAGCGGTGGGGGGTAGAGACAGTAGGAAGATTTTAGTTGAATGTGGTAAAGGCTATTCCGAAGAATATCCTCGTCAGGAATTGGTTTCTCCTGCACTGGAAGGGTTCGAGCAGAGGCTGATTGTGGTCAGGAGGGCTCTGGGCGGGCTTTCTGTGTCGGATCAAAGGCTGGATGAGATGACTACAAAGGTCAACCAAATCTAAGAGCCTGAGAATATAAAAGGCAAGGATTAAATCCCGTATGTTACAAAAGTGTCAGAGAACGGAGTACGAAATGATACAGACCAGTGCCTGGGATATAGTAGCTGCTCAAAGAATACTTGTGGAACGAATGAATATTCATTTGATAAGGATCAGTGCTTAAAATTAGGGTTGAATGTAACTGACATATACACAACCCCGGAGAGTTTGAAGTTAAAATGAGATAATCAACACGAAGGTGTTTTGCAAATTTTTAACGTCCTAGTTTGGGTTCTCTAGAAAACAGAGCTTGAGACAAGAGCTTAGGTGCAGGTAATACAATTGCATTCTCAATAATTAGAATAGACTGAATAAAAACTGCTGAGAACATATAATATGTCCTGAGTAGATGGTAGCCATGGTAACTATTTCTACTAAAGAAAAGAATTTTCTTGAGGATAAAGGCCTCTGGGCAGAGGAAAGAGTATTTCAAAAGGACTGGATGTGACAGAGCTGGGTATCCGCTAGGAAGGGAGTATATTCTTATTTGTAGGTTGGGATGGGGTATTGAGTGAGGCTGGACAGGAAGGCGAGCACCCCAGCAGGAAGGCCTTGTGAGCCAGACCTGAGGAGTTTGGATGAGTTTAAACATACTGAACTAATGTAAAGCATCTCTAAAACTATGTACAGAAAATAACAAAATTGATATCAATATAAGACCAAGAGAGTGAAAAGAATTAAATCCAAATGATGAAAGTGCCCATAAAGAGCAGAAACTCAGACATGAAAAACACACAAGACTGACAGACTTGTTTTTCACAAGATGCAGGAAAAGCTAGTCTGAAAAGGATTGTGCCTTTTCTTTTCTTCCATTTTCTTCTGTTTTCTCTCCTTTTTTCTTTTCGTTTGCTCTTTTTCTGCCTTCCTTCCACCTTCCCAGCTCCTAGTCTCTCTCTCTCTGTTTCTCTTTTTCTTTCAACAACATCAAACACATTTGAAAGGGGCCACAATTACAGCTTTAATCTGACCCTCTAGCTACTGTTGGAGATTCCCCACCGATCAATGCATTTGCCGTTTACATGACAGAAACGTTTGTAGTTAAAGCAGATGTTCAGATGCAGGTGTATGTACACGTAGGCGTACTGAAAGAAACATCTGGGAGAGGATCTTTGCTGATTTTTAGCAGTTATCGTGTTTGAATAATAAAGACAACTATCAACAGGACTTTAGTGATAGAAAAAAAAAGTCCCATTCCCAATGCCGAGATATTGAGTTCCTTATAGTGTCTTGAAGGTGCCCCGCTGTTCATGCCTCTGTGCTTTTGCATGTATCCCTCCAGGCAGCCTCTTCACTACCTACCTGCCCCACCCATCTGGAGAACAGCTGCGTTCTCTCTTCTTTGGTTGGTATCCCCACAGCAGCCGTACTTACCTTGCCATTGCCCTGAGCCCAGAGTGTCTCAGTCTTCAACATGCATAGAAATACCGCAGAACCTGTGAGAATGCAGATTCTGATTTAGTAGGTCTGAAGTGGGACCAAGATTCTGCATTTTTAATAATCTCTGCGATGCTGCCACTGCTCTGTGGACCATACTTGGAGTGGCAAGTTCTTTAGCCCACCCTATTGCAGTCATCAGTTTGTCATTTTTGACTATTAAGACCAAGGAATTTTGTGTTTTGATTGCTATTACCTAATGTAAGTCTGGCGCAGAATAAGATACTCAGTAAACTTCTGGTGAATGAAAGTGTAGGCATTATCTCCTTAGTTCATTAAAACAACCTGAATTACTAGTACTATTAGCCTTTTTCTTTCTCTAAGGAGGAAATGAAGACTCAGCTAGGTGAAATAGGAGTGCAGTTTTCCCATTAGTGGTCCAGTAGAGTGATGGAACTAGAACTCCAACGAAGCTTTGCTAACTCCTAGGCCTGTTACTTTCCACTCCACCATTTGCCTTCCAAAGCCCAGACTGCAGTGCAGGTTAGATCTGACGAGGAGAGATTTTTTTTTAAAGTTAATAAAATGCATCTATTTCTTAGGCTGTGTCTAAGAGATTGGAGCTTTACAATCTTAGCCTTAGAGAATTCAGAAGTATGGGGTTGCAGGAAATCCTTGGTCTTGAGAGATTTGGACCACACTGCAAACTTTGACGTTCTACACCATTCTCACAGCTGAACAAATATGACATATATAATTGTCAAACCCACCACTGATTCTATGAATTAATTCTTGGGATTTATGGTGTTTTGTGCTCTCTTTTCAAAGCACCTTACAACCGTTAATTATTTAAGCCGTCTTACATCCCTCAGAGGAAGGACAGGGATATTATTCTGCCCTGAGCCTGGGGGAAGACTGAGGTCGAGAGAGGTGGAATGCCAGTGGTTACCAGAGTCAAGGGCAGGAGAGATCAGATTGCACCGGAGCAACTCTGGGTTTTGTTATGGAGGAAATCCTGCAGGCGAGACGGGACAGGGGCTTCTCTTGTGGGTTTTTGAGTCAGAAGACGAGGGTGCAAAGGCCATTTTTGATACCTAACAGTAAGATAATAGCTCTCATTTATTGAATACTTACTATGTAGTGGGTAATGTGCTATGTTATTTACAATTTTCATTTAATTCCATAAGAGAAATGTGAGTCGGATGATGATGACAAAAATAACAGCTACCATTTATGGAGACTCGTGCCATGCAGGTGCTTCACATGTCTTCCTGTTTGTATCCTCACAGCAACCTCATAAAACATGTATTGTTATTCCCACATTGCTGAAGGGAATTAAATAACCCAAGTCACGTACTTGACACATGACAAAACCGGGATTTGAATCTAGGACTTATCTGCCTCCAGAACCTGGGCCCACGCCATTTAGTTCTACTGGCAAATCGTTGACTCTCTCTGAGTTTCCTCATTTGTAAAGTGGGGACAATAATATTTACACCACAGGGTTTTATGAAGATTCTCTGTGATAATAGCCCTGGCAGTCAATAAGGATGTGTTAGAAAGATCATAAGCTTTCAGGCAAGAAAACCCTTAAGTTTGAATTTCATCTTAACATTTAATAACTGTAATATCTTAGTTTAGTTACTTAGCTTGCTAAAGCTCAATTTCCTTGTCTGTAAAATGGGGATGATAATATCTACCTTATAGATTCCAGTGAAGATTAAATGAAAAGATGCCTGTAAAGTGCCTACTTCAGTGCTTGGCACATAGAGGTGCTCACTATAAGCTTGTTTTTCCCCTTCTCCCCTCCCCTACCCCACATTCTTTTTTCTGGACTGTCTCTCTACAAATAACAAAACCATCTCCTCAAATGCTAAGAAAAATCTTGGAGTTCTTTTGAAAAAATTTCTTACCCTTGTCATCCACCTTTAACCAAACTGCCAATCATAGTCAATGGATTATATCAAGAATAGAAGAACTTTTCACCCAGCATCTTTCTTTAGACCCATTCTGATTTCAGGTCCTCCTATTTGTGAGGCTGACTCTCAGTGACTTAGGATTCTGGGAATCCCTATCACTTATTTTCTACGAATTGCCTGGAGCAGGATGCCAGGTTCTCAGTATTTTATCAGGGTGTTGTCCTCTATACTTATTCAAATAAAGGAAAAAAGAAAGAACATCCATTTGAGATGTATTATTCTAAGTGTGTGAGTTTCTCCGATCTTTGAGGCCCTTGACTTTTCAGGAATTGGATTCAACATCCTGGCATCAAACGCACATTTGGTAATAAATTGAATAAAATTCCCCTGCCTCTACCCTTCAAGTGAAGTCTGGGTAAACGATTAACTTTCTGAGGAAAGCTCTCTGAATTCCAGGTGCACTAGGTCATTCTGGGACAATAGAAACAGATAAGTAATAAACATCATCAGAGTGAACAATGGACTTTTACTTTAATTCTCATTGTCTTACTTACTACTAACAGAGTGGCTGTGGGGCTGCCAGGAGACCACGGTGGAGGAAATTTTGTCTACTTGTCACGACTGCATATGGTCCAGCAACTTCTAAAACTTGCTTTGTGATGGCCCAGGAGATGTTTGCCCAATCGCCAGCCTTCAGTTTCCATTCTCTGGGCCATGAAAACCAAGAGCCTCTCTCCCTACAATGTCTCCGCCTGACAGACTGAGCTGCACCAGGCGGTTCATTGGCTGATACATCTGGTGGCTGCAGATAGCAGCCAAGGCTGGGGACTGGTTCGAACTTTGACCTCCAAATGCTGATCTGCTCCAGATGGATTGCCTCCATAGGCGTTCTGGTTGAATGATAGATAAGATCATGGAGAACCCTTTTGCTTACTTTGACTCAGAAAAAAAAGTTGGGGAAATTAGACTCTTCACCTCGATTCAGGATATTTTTGAGTTGTAAGATATTTCCACTCCTACTTCTTCACCACGTAATAGCAGTGGTAATAACAGTGATATTAATGGCTAACACTTATATAGAGCTGAAGATGAGCCAGAAACCATTCTAAGCACTTTAAATACATTAATCTATATAATCCTCACAATAATCCTATGAGGCATGAATGGTATTATAATTCTATTATGATGATTCTGATTTTGAGCTTCGGCATTGAGAGGTCAGGTAACTTGTGCCTGGCCAGTTTTCTAATCCAGGCACAGCGCCTCGAGAGTTGGAGAGCTTAACGATAAGTACAAAATAATACTGGCCACTTTGCGTGGATATTTCAAGTTTACAGTGAGTGTTCCCACGCATTATCTCACTTTATCACCACAAGAATTTACTGGAATGGACAAGGGAAGATACCATTCCTTCCTCCCAGGGAGGTTGCTGTATGTAACAGCTGAGAGCGTGAATTTTGAATTCAGAATGATATGGGTTTGAATTTTGGCTTTGAATTTCTGAGCCTCAGTTCTCTCACCAGTAAAATGGAGATGAAAATGACATTTCATAGGACTTTTTTGAGGATTAAACGAAATAACTTAAACAAAGTACTTCACCTTGCATTGAATAAATGTTAATAGTTGTTAGTGAGGCTTCCTTCCTCCCTCCCTCCCTTCCTTCCTTCTTCCTTCTTTGCTTTCTTACTTTTCTCCTTCCTTCTTTCAATAAATATTGGGCCTTGTATCTGTGTGTATATATACATGTAATGTCTTCTTTTCTTCATCCCTAGTGCATTCAGGCGATGGTAGGGAAATTGATTTGAAAGGATAAGTAGTATAGCTTAACAAATATTTATTGAGCATCTCCTGTGAATTGGATGTTGTGCTAGAAGGCACTGGGGATACAAAAGTGACTAAACGAGATCCCTGCTCTCGTGTAGCACGTCCCTCATGCAGCATGTAGCACATATGTGGCACGAGGAATGGAATGGAGAGGGCATATTGAGGGCTCCCTCTGTGCCGAGCACTGTTCTTTCCATAGATGATCTCATTCGACAGGTGAGGAAAATGGACGCTCAGAGAGAGAGAGGTGAAGTGACTTTCTCTAGGTCATTCTTGTCCAGTAGAATTTTCTAGATAATGGGAATGTTCTATCTGTGCTGTCCAATATGGTTGCCACTAGACTATTGGGCACTTGAAATGTAGCTAATGCAACTAAGAAACTAAATATTTAATTTTGTGGAATCTTAATTAATTTAAATTTAAATAGTCCCCCGTAGCTAGTTGCTACCATATTGGCCAGCACAGGTCTAGGAGATGACACAGCTAGTAAGTAACAGACTGGAGTTGAGCTCTGGTTTGTTTGACTACAAAGCCAGGACTCTGCGCTATGTGAGTAGGCACAGCTCGAGGCTTTCTGGTTCTTTGATAGTCTACTCTCTCATTTGGTGGTGGAAGGGACTCGCCCAGCCCATCTGCCGGTAGAAGAGAGGTGGCCCTGGGGGTAGACGGTAGTGTGAAGAACACCAGCCCCTACTTTCTCCTCTCACAGAGTTAGAATATGGAGTGTGGGCACTCATCTTCCACAGGAAAGCCCTAAAGATCAGGAGGCTTTTGCCTGAGTGGAATTCCCTTTGCTGCAATGGTAATTCTTGCAGAATTCTAGCATTGCTGATACAATATGAAGGCCAACAGGGGCCCCAAGTAGGGAGGCCTCCTGAAATCCCTTAGTGAGAAAATAGGAAAAAGCTGCTCATTATTAGGGTGAGGGCTTATAATAATACATGGGCCAAGGGCTTCAGATTTTCTTGTTGCCATGTTCAGGATTTCAAAAGCCACATCACCAACAATGTTTATTGCCAACTTGAATATACCCAATGACTCAATTCTTCTCATGGGCCGGGCTGACAAAAAAGCTTTAGAATTCTAAATAAATAGTATCATTTGTTTTTTGGCCTTTATTATTGCTGTCATTGTTATTATTAATAAGCCATTTAGTTTGTAGAGGAAAGACCTGGCCGGGGCAGATGTTAGAGGCAGGGACATGAATTACCATGCCCGAAGAGAATTTGTTTGTGTGAGGCAATTATCAATATTTGTTGAGTGAATAAATGAATGAATAAGGCGTTTTTTCCAGAAATAAAAAACCTGTTTATTGCCTCGTGAGGACTGGGACTGCGGGGTGAAGCCGCAGACGAGGTAGGGGTTGTTTTCCAGGCAGAAGGACGAGCGTGTGCAAAGCCCTTGGGGTAAAAGGAAGGTTGCACTTTGGAAAACTGGCAGATCAGATGAGCTTGGCTGCAGCTTAGGGAGAAGGGGCCTGAGCTGAGGGTGAAAAGTCGGGGAGAGGCCAGGACTTGCAAGGTGATTTAGGTTCCATCAAGGAATTTAGTCTTAATTCCAGAGCGACAGGAAGAATTTCAAGGGGTTTGATTAAAGAAGGAGCACTATCATATTTGTATTTTTTAAGAGGTCACTGCTACTGTGCGAAAAACAAGTTGGAAGGGGGCAGGGGTGAATACAGGGAAATTATTTGTAGCCAATAGTGGTAGTCCAGCTGTGAGACTACTTAGCCTTGGGGTAAAGGACGTTGGGTGGAAAGAAGTGGATGGACTTGAGAAATAGAATAATAGGACTCCATGATGATGTGAATCACAGGCTTTGGTGGAGAGAGAGAAATCAAGGATCATGGCAACTCTCCAAGCTTTAATTTCTTAATCTCAAAATGAAAATAATGTGTATGACAGTTCTATGCGAAGTGCTTTTTCTTTTTTTTCTTTTGAGGAAGATTAGCCCTGAGCTAACATCTGCTGTCAATCCTCCTCTTTTTGCTGAGGAAGACTGGCCCTGAGCTAACATCTGTGCCCATCTTCCTCTACTTTATACTTGGGATGCTTGCCACAGCATGGCATGCCAAGCGGTGCCATGTCCGCACCCGGGATCCAAACCGGCGAACGCCAGGCCGCTGAAGTGGAACATGCGAACTTAACTGCTGGCCACCAGGCCGACCCCCGCGAAGTGTGATTTCTATTTTCTGTGGAATAAAGTGCCTTATTTATTATCCGTGCTATTTTCATTATATTTAGGAGTGAACTATATACTAACAAGCTAATCATCAGGCAGCCTGTTTCCCAAAGTAGATGGTAAGATCCTTGAGGACAGAGACCAAATGTATATGATTGGCTGTCTCTAGTTCACGTGATGTTGTACTCATCGTGTGCTAATTCATTTTGCCCTCTGTGTTGGTCCTTGACCTTCTTGCCCTCACATCCATTCCTCAGTCTTCCCTGCTTGCCCTTATGTGACAGAAATGCTGGCCCCTGAAGTCTCTGTTTCCTGGGCTCCTATACCAGCCAACTGGCTGCTGGCTGGGTTTCCCCAATGGGATGTACTAGTGAGAGATTGGAGGGTGGGAAGAAGGGAAGAGTAGAGAGTTTCTTCTCCCTGAGGTGTGTGTCTTGTATCTCAAGCTGAGGGCTTGTCTTTTAGACGGCCCCCGGTTCAGGATGATCCCAGCTTCAGCCTGGTGACCTTGGCTCTTGGGCACTTTGCTATGCTCTTCCAGTCTACGGGAGGGAGCAACTTCCTGTCATTGCCACCCAAGGAGTGCCACCGGTCTCCCGTGTAGCTTCTCACTCTTTCGTCACCTGTGCAACCAATTCCTTATGTTAAATTCCTTCTGTTTTTGGCATTTACAGTAGTTTTTGTCTAACAGGATAGATCCCGAATGATATATACACACACAGAGGCCAAATTTTATTAATGATCAAATGACATTCTTTTCAACAATGCAACATTTTCATATAAATAAACTTTGAAACTTTAAAATACATAACAGAAAATATCCTGTCAATATAAACACATTTCAAAATTATGAACAAACTTAGAATGATCTTCGTTGTGATTTAGCGATCACAAAATTAACTGCACGTTTTTTCAACTTTATTTTCTCAGCTGACTGAGCTTCGGAGCTGAGATAAATGTTGTCTCTTAGTGTTCTTTGAATAGTTTTTGATAGTTTTAATTTGAAGAAAAAACATTCTTCAGAAGAGACAGGGACAGGAGTCACCAAAAAATAAAATAAACAAGTAACATACTTTGGAAAAACTGACCATTATGTCATAGTATTACATGCTATCTTGGCAAATTTATGAATAGTTTTAGTTTTTTTCAGTTTCACTTGGTAATGGTTTGACACAAAACAGTGATATCATTGGCAATGATTCTGTTCTGTTGCTTGAAAGTTTGTTTGGAATCTTCTCTGTGTTCCTTACAATAAGACTATTTTTTCTGAGATAATGTGTTAATTGATTTATTGATGCACTCATTGGTTTATTAAAAAATATGGGATGATGACTATATTTTCCTTAAAAACTGACATATTTAGATACAGAACAGTTCTTTTATGGATCTTCTTTGAACATTATTAAAGTTGTCAATCTATTGAAAAAATAATTTCTTCAGCTGAAATTCACACAATAAAATTAATCATTTTAAAGTGAACAATTCAGTGGCATTTAGTACACTCGTTATGCTGGGCAGCCACCACCTCTTGCTACTTCCCAAACATTTCCATCTCTCCAAAGTAAAACCCCTCAGTCCTCCAACAGTTTCTCCCCAGTCCCCCTTCTCCCCCGACCTCTGGCAACCACCACTCTTCCTTCTCTCTTTATGGCTTTATTTACTCTGGATATTTCACATGAGTAGAATCAGACAGTATATGACCTTTTGTGTCTGGCTTTCTTCACATAGTATGATAGTGTCAAGGTTCATTCATGTAGTAGCAGCTATCAGTACTTCATTCCTTTTTTACAGCTGAATAATATTCCATTTGCAGGTATATACTACAATTTGTTTATCCTTTCATCCATCGATGGACATCTGAACTGTCGCCACCTTTTGGTTATGATGAATGATGCTGCTGCGAACATGTGCATACATGTAGTACTTGCTTGTGTACCTGTTTCGATTCTTTTGGGTAAAGAACTAAGAGTGGAACTGCATACCTGGTTTCAATTTTGGAGGGTATAGACTGTAAGAGGGGTCATATGGTAACTTTATGTTTAACTTTTTGAGGACATACTAAACTGTTTTCCACAGCAGCAGAATCATTCACATTCCCAATGACAATGTACAAGGGTTCCAATTCTCCACATCTGCTCCAACACTTGCTGTTTTACATCGTTGTTGGTTTTTTTATAGCCATCCTGGTGGGTGTGACGTGATACCTCATTGTGGTTTTAACTTGCATTTCCCTAATGACTAACGACATTGAGCATCTTTTCCTGTGCTTGTTGGTCGTTTGTATATCTTTTTTGGTGAAGTGTCTATTCAAGTCCTTTGCCCCTTTTTAAATTGGACTTTTTGTCTTTTTGTTGTTAAGTCATGGGAATTCTTTAACTATTCTGGACACTAGACTCGTATCGGGTATATGATTTGAAAATATTTTCTCCCATTCTGTAGGTTGTCTTCACTTTCTTAATAATGTGCTTTGATACACAAAAGGTTTTAATTTTGATAAAGTTCAGTTTGTCTATTGTTTCTTGGGGTGCTCTTACTTCTGGTGTCATATCTGAGAATCCATTGCCGAATCCAATGTCATGAAGATAGATCTACTTTTGATGTTCGAAAACTTTTTAGTTTGTCTTTTATATCACATAAAATTCGATAAATATATAACTACATATGTGTATATATGTATGCACACACACACACACACACATATATATGGCACATGTTCATTTACAAAACATTTTTAAATTTATTCATTCATTTTATCCTTTTAATAATGCTGTGAAGTACACAAGGCAATAGTGATTATTGTCATTTTAAAGATTAAAAACCCCCTGAACTTTAAGGAAGAAAACTGTCAAAGTCTCATGGATGGTAAATAGCAGATGTAAGATGCAAATTCCAGCTGTCTGACCCCAACCACGTGTCTGCTCCATTCCACCACCACTCTCCATAGAGTGTCTCAATGTTTGCTGAGTGATGTGGAACAGGGCAGAGAGGGAAGGAAAACTAACATCTGTCCTGCCCCTACTACGCACAAGACTTTGATCAGATACTTTTGCATGCATCATCACACAGTTCTCACACCATCCCAGAGGCAGAGGTTGAAATTCTAATTTTAAGAGGGGCTCAGAGAATTTGTAATTCACCGGGTAGCATAGCCAGTGACAGAACCTTTGTTCGATCTCAAGTCAGCTTGACTCCTTGTGATAATGTAGCACCTAGAGGAGAGCCCAGTAGCAGGGGGTTGTTTCAAAGACATATAATAATAGAATAAACCCCCGAAGTGGAATGCGATATTGGAATTTTTCTTCTATGTCCTCAGTTGCCTATGTTTAATGAAATCTGAGGATCTGTTTCTCAGTCTTATACTTCATCTGCTTAAATAATAAGCCCTAATTTTTCCCCCTTTTTAATCACTCCTTCAACCAGTGTCCTTGACAATGTTAAACATCCCACCACAAGGATGTGGAACGGTTTCTCCACGGCTCCAGCCTCCAGCCCCGGCTGGCCAGCTCCTGTGGTACATCTCTCTCAGCCACCGTGGGTCCCCATCTGGTGTTTAACAATCATGCTGCCTACCCCTTCCCTGGCCCCTACCTACCCTTGGCACACAGACAGGAAATTAAGGATTAAGGGAAATTCACCTCTGACCTCTAATTCACTTTTTAATAAAAACATTCAGAGTCACTTGCTTACTTCATGCCAGACACAAGGGAGAGCCGACTTAAAGGCCCTTTGAAGGAAAACCCATCCGTCCTCAGGCACTGGCATTTTTCCACTGTGTCAATTCTTTGAGGCAATTGCTAACCCAGAGCCTGTCCACGTTAGGACTCTGCCCAGTGCCAGCACTTAGTGGGTGCTCATAAATATTGACTGTGCTCGATGAATGTTAGTTGTTCTTGAAAAGTGAGTGATGGTGCTCTTATCCTATATGGCAAAATACATTAATGGACAGAATTGTCCCAATTTTATATTTCACTCCTATCAATTTTTCTTAAGCTCTTGGTGACTTTGATGTGATAATTTATATTAGACATGATACTTTGGGTTGTTTGAGAAAGAAACCCATTGAAACTGACTTAAGAAAACAAAGCGTGGAATTTATTAGCTCCCTTACCTGCTATGGCTGGACCCAGATTATCTATACCAACCTGCCTCACTCCTTGTCTCGGCCTGCTTTCCTCTCACTGGCTTCATTTTCAAGAAAATTCTTGTGGCAGCAAGATGGCCACTGGCATTTTCAGATCTTCAGGCGTATATTTTACCAGTTTGGCAATCTCAGCTGGGAGGCAGAGATGCTGTTCCAACCACTCAAAGCCTGGAACTACCTGTCATGTGCTCATCTCTGGGCCAGTCATTGTGGTCAGTGTGCTGTTATACTCTCATTGGTCTATGGGTCACATGCCCACCCCTGGAGCCAGGAGTGGGGATCAGCCTTCCCTGAATGATATGGACCCAGACTGGAGTAAGGGGGTTACTCCAAAAAGAAAATTGGGCTGACACATTCAGATGATGAATAAAGAGAGATTGAATAGGCAAAATAACAATGCCCACCTCATATCTGATATAGTACATAATAATTTAGGAATTATAAATTTGTTACACAAAATTATGTTTGATTTTTTGGTGTTAGGCAAAAGCAACATTGTTTTCAAGTGTTCTGCAATTGGAGCAGAAGGTGAATTTCAAATTACAATATACATTCAAAGAGCTTCTTTTTAAATATACATTCAAATATACATTTAAATATACATTCAAAGAGCTTCCTTTGCATACATATGGGTAAAAATTGTAGTTGCCTGTATTTTGATATTTTTACTCAGTCCAATGCATTGTTTATTTTCAACCTTCTCTATTACTCATTGACTGCTTACTATGTACCAGACATTCTGTCTTACCTTGAGAAGAAAGTGTTACATAAGAAAGACATTCTCATCCTCAACGAGGTTATAGCTTAGAGGAGCTTACAAAATACTTCTAATTAACTCATAGCTTGTGACTTACTAGTTATTGAACTGATACAGCGGAGTTGCTACATTTTCAAAGAATGGATGTTTAAATATATTCATTTCATATAAGAATTGAATACGTTGAAAAATAATTATTTGCTTGAATCTGTGTTAGATGTGTTGTACTGATGACCACCTTCACCCTTGAAATGATTCTGTGGTTCCCCCTTACACATGAAGTGAAAGAAATTGGCCCATTCCTACAACAAGAGGACGGGGGAGCTAAATGTGCACCCAGGTCTGACTTTTAAGTTTTCAAGGACACCATGCCTGTTTTGGATGATCTATGACTTCGCCTACGTCATGGGCATTAGTCACACCCAGCAATATATACACATATACAGTTCGTTTATAGAAGGCATTGGGAAAAGTTCTCAAGGATGTTTAGGAAATCTATGACGACAATATCATTAGTCTGATTCCTGTGTCCTTTATAGATTCTCTATCCCTTCCTCAGGCCCCTCATCCTCGTTTCTTCATCCCCTGGCATTGTAAATATTGCAAAAGGAAGCCCGTGTGTGTGTGTGTGTGTGTGTGTGCGTGTGTGCGTGTGTGCGCGCGTGTGTGTGCATGTGTGCTCTTAGTGGTCATGGGGGCTAGCGGAAGGCTGCTGGCCTCTGAGTCTTTGAGCAAGCTATAGGTAAGGGGTCTATGTCCTATAAGGAGAGTCCATGGTGACAGACGGCAGTGCTGCCCAGGGGGAAAAGCAATGGACAAGAAGTCCTATGACCTGGCTTTGAATCCTAGCCCTACCACTTAGGAATTATAATCGTGCAACATCTCAGATTGTATTTCTATTACTAAAAGTAAGAATCTACTTCCTGCTATTTCATACTTCCCAGGTGTTTTGTGAGACTCAACTGCCACAATGCCTATGACAATTGCTTTAGGCAGTGTAGAGCGCTGTCATTTGTAAGGCTTTATTTTGTGTATCACTGCTCTCTCAATCTGCTTGCCCTCTCTCGCACACCTTGTGTGCCTTGTGATGTCCAGCATTACAGAGGTGGCATAGCTCATGCATAGTGTAAACAATGCATTTTCCCCTCTTTAATTTATTCTTATCTGTCAACTGTTTCCTCCGGAGTCTCCCATATCCTAGATACTATACTAGGTGCCAGAGATACGAGAGGAAGCATGATTTTGGGGAAGGAGTATGAAGTTTAGACTTACACGGGGTGTGAATCCGGACTTCTTCTCTGGTTGTACAGTTTCGAGATAGTCAGCCAGCCTCTCTAAGCACTCAGTTTCTTCATCTGTAAAGCAGGAGTCATTTTCATGATTCATACAGACTTTACTGAGTGCTTAATGGAGCACGTGCCTCAATAAATCTGCCACTATTTTCTTCAAGACGTTTTTCCTGCCATCTAGGAGCTCACAGGTTGGAAGTAGAGACAGGACATTTTTCAAGATTATTCTAAGTCAAGGGAGAGAGTCAGAGGCTAGGAGGGGCCCATCTCTCACTGGTTGAGTGGTTGAGTCAGGCGTGACTTAACCAAAGGCACCCAGCTGGTACCTGGTAGAATTTAGTCTTGAATCTAAACTTCCTAGGAAACTTCCAAGAAGGTAGACGTCTTTAAGTTTACTAAACTATTGTTTGGACCTTTATTTTTAAAAATATTTCCTGAAGTTAGTGAATTTTCAAGAGAAAAGATGAGCTGGGAAATCCCGTGCCAGTTTAAGGAGCATATGTGTAGTCCTCGTGGGAATGAAAAGTGTGGCTTATTTCTTCCTTAAAGAAAATAATTAAATGTATTGTAGGGAATTGGATGGGCCAGAGAAGGAGAGTTCTGGTACCAGGAAGTCATTTGATTTTACAACAAATGGTTGGTGTCATAAAATTACCCATTGGTTGGCCAATCTAAGGGTCTGTGGTGATCTCGTCCTGGTTTGTGGGGCTGCAGCCTTTCAGCCAGTCAGCGTGACTCAGTGGTGTGTTGTTTCAGGTAGCAGACACTGTCTGCATTACACAACAATCCCACTACAATCAGCCTCTCCTGACCTTTTTCTTCTGCTCCCCTCCCTTCCCTCTATCAAATACCAACAGCGTGTCTACATTTACCTCTGCTTGGCCCTTGTTGCTTGTGATGATGTCCTTGAGACATCACCTTGAGTGTCATCATGAATTAGTTTAAATGGGATTTTCACCGATCCTCTGTGGTAGACTGAAGATTGGCCCCCAAAGATATCAGACCCCAATCCCTGGAACCTGTCAATGGGACCTGATTTGGAAAAGGGTGATTACAAATGTGCTTAAGTCAAGGAGCTAGAGATGGGGACGTCCTGGGTTATCTGGTGGGCCCTAAATACAATCACAAATGTTTTTACGAGAGAGAGGCAGAGGTAGATTTGACACAGAACAAGAGAAGGCAGTGTAGCCACAGAGACTGGAAACAGATTGGAGTGAGGTAGTCACAAGCCAAGAATACCAGCAGCCACCAGAAGCTGGAAGAAGCAAGGAATGGGTTCTCCCTGAGGAAGTCTGGAAGGAGCAGAACCCTGCCAACACCTTGATTGCAAACTGATTTCAAAGTCTAGCCTCAAGAACTGAGTGAAAAACTTGTCATTTTAAAGCACTACGTTTGTGATAATTAGTTACAGCAGCCATTGGGAACTAATACACCCTCTATCTCCTTTCCCCAGCCATTCTACTATTCTGAATATTACTGTGAACATGTATATTTCATTTTAACTAAATGATCTTATAAAATAAGACCATTCACATTCTAGGAAGTCTTGAGAGACAACATGTTTTAGTAGATCTGGAAGGGTCCTCAAGGACCACCCCAAATTCTCATCATAAACAAGAGGAAACAGAGACGCAGACAGAGAGAGTACTTGCCCAAGACTGCTCAGTAAGTTACTAATGTAGCCGGGACCTAAACCAAGATCCAAGCTTCCTCTTCTGCTCCCGCGCTTCGTCCACCACAGACAATGGAGCATAGCTGTGAAGATTTCTGGTTCATCAAGAAGACAGCAAAGGACCTATTTAAGCTTACTTGAAGAATGGGCATTTTTTTTTTTTAAATGAATTGTGGATTGGCCCCTTTACTCCAGCTAACTAAACCCAAGAAACATTTTAGGCGAAGAGAAGGAGACAACGACCTTTTCTTCAAGAAACAGAAGTGATTGAATATGTCTGACTTGGAAAGATATCGCTGGTATACAGTTGCAGTCAGTGTATAGGCTCTGGAATCAGGGAACGTGCCCACACTTCCGTCTCTGCCACTGAGCAGTTCTGTGAAATTGGGCAGGTTACTCTCTGGGAGCCTCAGTTTCCTCATCTGTAGAACAGAGGTAATGGCAGTCCTTGTCTGAGACCGTTGGGAGGATTACATGAGAAGCTGTATATAAAGGTGCCTCACCCAGTGCCTGGCAATTAATAGAAGCTCAATAAATGTTCGTGAGTGTTTGACATTATATTATCAAATAAAAAAGTAAGTTGTAGCAGAGTATATAGCATTTTATCTTTTTAAAATTTCTTATTTGGAGATTTTACAAAGACCCTGGAATTTCTTTAGGAATCAGGAAAAAAAGTGAAGATGAAAAACAGGTCTGACTCACAGGGAGCCGAGCCTGTCGTAAGGCACTGGGATCTCTGTGCAGCAGCTGCTGAGGCTGTTTTCAGACTCCCAGAGCGATGGGAATCCTCTGACCTCTCTTCTGGGAAATGCACGGCGATAAATGTGCATTTACATAGACATGAATACACAAACAAGATCAAAGACCGGCTAATCCTGGAGGAGTGAGGTGAACCCATTCCTGTAACCCAAACTCTGGCTTACATAATGGCCTGACGCTGTCTGGAGGGCTCAGACACCATGGTTCAGAGACCTGGACTCCAGCCCCAGCTGTGTGACTTGGGCAGGTCACCTCTCAAGCCTGCTTCCTTATCTATCTAACACACAGGCTTCTTATGAGGCTCAAGGGAGGTAAAGGACATAAAAGTACCTAGTAAACAAAAAGCAAGTCAGATGGGGATGCTATTGGGTATCCTATCAATTGCCATGCTACACAGAGTGTACCTTAGTAATATATTTCAATTCTGGTCGTCCCGTTCTAATTTTCACCGTTGTAATTCAAGAGCTCACTACTTCTCTCTCATCTGTTAGCATTCTAGCTGGTCTTCCTGATTCTTGTGTGACTTTTCTCTATCTATCCTAACAGAATAATCTTCTTTAAACATACCGTCTGCCATGATATTCCACCAGTGCTTCTATCCATAGCTCCCTATCACCTGCTATGTGAAATGGTTGGACATAACAAGGAGAAGGAAAGCGTTTGTCAAGCTAGAGAGCCATCTGTTTTAACTAAACAGCCCTGAAGAGAGCTGTGAACTTTGTTTCCCTGGTCCTGTTCTTGAGATGCCAGTCCTTTGGCTCCTAAAGGGGAGCTTGGAGTGACCCACCCTGTTAGAAACAAAGGCTCTGGGTCCTTTCCCCTTGCCTCTGGTCCCGATCCTGGCTCCTGGCCTCAGTTTGGACCTGACAAGTGGCTTACATCATTTGACCAGCTGCTGATCTCTTGGAGATGTTTTTGTACTTATTATCTGGGTACCTCTGGTAAGTCTCCTTCTGACTGATGGGTTGACACTCTCTGGCCCTGTCCAGTCTTCTCCATGAGAGAGGCTGGTTTGTTCTTTTGTTCTATACATGTACTGAGTTCCTAATGGTACTGAGAACTATGCTAGCAGAATATGGTCCCTACCTTCATGGAACTTAGAGTTTAACAACAACAACAAAAAAAATAGCAATTGAAAAGTTATTATAAGTATGATGAGCATTACTAAATAGGAAGAACAAAATACTGTTGGAACACATAAGAGTGGAACTCCTAACTTAATAGGGGCATCAGGGAAGGCCACCTCGAGAAAGTGGCATTGAACTGGGACTGAGAGATGAAATGGAGTCAAAGACCAGTTGGGATCAGCATATGGGAAGAAATGAAGTCTAACAATGTCTGAAAAAGACCCCCTGCTTCTTCTAGTCATGCAGAGCAGACAGCCTAGGTCATCCCCCAGAATATTTATTGGTACCAAGTTGCAGATAGAAATCCGGGCTTAGTGGAGGCAGCAGCGTGGACACTGAACAATCATGTAGCTCTATCTCTGCCATTGTGGGCGGTGGGATATTTGGTAAGTTACTTATCCTATCTGACCCATAGTTTCCACATCTGAGAAACTCAAATGATAACCCTTCAAGGTCACTGTGAATGACTAATGAAATAACGAACATGAAAGCACTTTGGAAACTGTCAACCATGTAATTGAAAGGGAGGAAGCTGACCATAGGGTATCTGATCCAGCATTGAGCTGGAACAAGGAATAGAAAATACTGACTCTATCAGGAGCCAATCCTTTCAAAGTCTTGCATGTTCTCGGAACTTCAGGAGCTCTATATATGTTATGGATACATGTGCTCTCTATGTTATTCAAAGGGGTAAGAGCAGTCTTTTATATTACCTACATGGCTAAATTGTCCCAAAGAAGACAGACATCTCCCTAAATGATATCACTGGAACTCCAGTTTCCTGGCTTAATGGAAACCAACGCCTCTGTAAATCTCTGGGGCTGAGATGACTGTGTCCTACCCTGATAGTATATGATAACATACGTGGATTGTTGGTGCTGCCCTTTTGCCAACAAAAGCCCACAACTTTCTGTCAACCCATGGTCAATGATAGGCTGGCAGAGGACAGCTGGCTTGGCCTCTGTAGAAATCATTTTGCATTTTGAGGAACAAAACTGTGTTTACTGATTCCAGTCTGGAGCCACGAGAGCCAGGCACCCTATGGGCTCTGGAATGACTGTAGACTTCTGGGAAACGCCAAGCATCACCACCACAGACATTAGGCATTTTTGCGGTAGGACGAGATGGCAGAGACATCTATGGCCCCTGATCCCTGGATGCCCACCTGTTACTCTTTTTGGGTCATCAGTAAGACTGACGCTCACAGTGCCCTTTGGCCAGTTAATCAGTGGTCACTCCCAGCTCAAGGTACAATTGCTTTTCTAACTGCTAGTGAGCAAAGCTGGAGTGAGGAGCCCGGCCGCTGGATAGACCTCAGGCAGTGAAGAATGTCTGTTCCCCCTGCAGCCTGATTGTTTAATAGCTGCAGGTGTATAGCTATGTTGTAAGTGTTAAATGCGTCCTGCAAGTAATGCACCAGCATGGTGCCTGATAGAGGGTGAATGTTCTGTATATACCTTACTTTTTAGTTACTTAGTCATTAATATATTAACAATGACTATCAACTCTGGGCGTGGGAAATAGGGTCTAAGCTTACCAAAGAATAAAAGGCTCTAGAAAAATAGCACATTTTTATGTTTTTTCTTTTCTTTATGTTTCCCATGATGTTGCATCGGAACCTCTTTGGACTGAGCACCAGGGCTGTTTTCCTAGTTAGAAACGCCAAATGACAGGAGAAGAAATGGGCAGTAGAGACAGGCCATCCTTGGAATTTGAAATGGCAAAAGTCCAAATGCCCAACTAATGGTGAGTGTGTGTGGTGTGTGTATGTGTGTGCGCGTGTGTACATGGTGTGTAGTCTGGTGTGTATGTGTAGAATTATGTATGTTTGTTTTGTGTGCTGTGTGAGCATGTGTACCAAGCATTTGAAATGGGAATATTCAGATGACCATCTCTAAAGGCCATTCTGGCTGTGAATTATATGTTCGCATGGTACTAATGCTATAAAAGTTCAGAAAAGGGCAAGGTTGACAAGGAGGAGGCAAATGTATAGTCCTCCAATCAGTTCAGGACCAATTCCCACGTAGTGTCTGCTCCATGACATAATTTAGCCTCACAACTATCCTGTGAGACGCAGGTGAGCATTCCTGTTTTACCAATGGGAACACTCAGGCTAGGAGGTAAAATAGTTGACCAAAGTCATATAACTAGTCAGTGCTAGGGCCTGGTGTGGATAGTAAGCGACAGGTACCGAGATGGTGATGCGAAGTCAACCAAGCTGAGGGAGTGAAGAGCTCAGGGAATGGTGCAGTCAGAGCTTGTGGGGGATGCAGCCAGAGGTTGTAGTGAAAGATGACGGTGAGAGTCACAGGCTATTGTTAGACCCTGGAGATCGCAGCGAGGTCTTTAGGGAATAGCATTCTTCAAAGGCCTCTTATTTTGGCCTTCTGGGAAGACTAAGAGGGGAGAATAAGGAAATCAGCTCCCAGAAACGGATCATTCCAAACGCTCTGTATTCAACTGCAATGGGTTGGGCCAACCAAAGAGCATTTGTGATTAAATTCCCTTGGGTGTCGCTTTCCAAGGACAAGTTTTAGATTCTATATCAGACAAGAGTTCGGACCTTTTTTTTATTGTTGTGCCCGGACTTTGATTGCTATCTGCAAGGGAAACAGACAGTGGAAACTATTTCATCAGGACTGATGGGAAAAACACATTTTCACAGTGCCCTGAATAGCAATACTTGGTGTTTGAAGTCATTATGGTAATAATGGGTAACCTGGGAGGAGCAAAAAGACACTATGAATTAAAGAGAGAGAGAAAAGAGAAAGATAATTAAGAAAGTCAGACTGGGTGTTGATTGTTGGTGAGAAATTTCCACCGAATACTAAGCTCTTCCTGAAGCTTTCTTCCAGAGTCCAGAGTGGGCTGAAAGATGGAGGAAAGTAAATATATGTGATTAGATGTTCGCGAGATGCAGCATATTCAGGGCTTGCCAGGGCTGCCTGGTAGACTGAATGCATCATCAGTTCTTTTATTTCTTTATTGTTTATTCATTAATTCATCATTTCTTCATTTGTTACGTATTCTCTCAATACCTCCTAAGTGTCAGGCTATGAGCTTAGTGCTAAGATAGCAAAGATGAATAATTAAAATTAAGCTTACAGTTTAGTGGAGAATAAATATAGATAATTATAGCTTGTGTGATAATGCTAGAATGAAGGTATCAAGACATTGCAGAGGATGTAGAGAACAGAGTCTCTAACTTTCACTTTGTTGTACCTAGTTTGTGTTAGGAACGTAGAATGGTCAGAATGTGCTCCCTCCCTTCTCCAGGCCTCAGAGTTGACTGGCAAAATGCCTATTCTAGAAGAGACTTGAATCAAAACCCTAAGCTCGTGAATGATAATAACTGTTGGCAGGTCCAATGAGTAGGAGATATAAGAAGACAGATCTATATTCCATTTAGCCCAAAATGTTCTAAGCCTCAGGGTTCACAAAGAGAGTTCAACAAAAAGCTGAGACTTATGGTGGCTAACTTGCTGTCTCTTGAACCAGTGTCTCTTGATCTGCTGTGTACATGACATTGCTCTTTACTGAAGTGAAGACCATTGGATGGGAAAGAGTTGTGGGAGAAGAACATTAAGTTTTTATTTTGAAAGTACTTAGTTTGAGATGGCTGCAGGATATCCAAGTGAGGATGTTAAGGAGGCAGTTGTATATATGTGACAGGAAGTCAGAAGAAAATATACTTTGGGATATAATTTGGGAGCTGTTATTCTGGAGGAGATTATTGGAAACCCAGGACTTTGATGACAGCATCATAACCGTTGATATATGGGTAGTCAATGAGTTTTGTAGGTGACTCCTGAGCACTTGAGGAGAATGGAATCACCAGAACTCCAGCTGAGATGGCTATTCAAGGGATCCTGCAGGTCATTTTATGTAATTATGAGTCATTGGCTTATAGGCATTGGCTCTTGACTCAAAAAGGACCATTTGGTCACCAACTCAACTCCTGCTCAACGTAAAAGCCTGCCCCATAGCATCTCAGTCTTAGACTGAATAACGGTTGTAGGAGATCTTGTAACCACTGCTGGACAATATAGTTTAGTACAAAGAAAGTAGCTTTCTGTTTTCAGATTACCCTACATTTAGTCCCTGGGTTTGCCAGTTAAATCATTCTCCCATCCAGTCCTCACTGCTGTCTTTTATCCATCAGACTCTCCCGGAAGACTTTGTTCAATGTAGAGCTATTCAAATATCAGGGCTGGTCTCGTCATCTAGTGTTTTCATCAACTGAAAACGAGGTGAATCTAGGGTTATTTGATTTTCCTGAACTTGTGTGAACTTTTGGTGACCACATTTCCTCTTTTTTTGGTCATTACAAAACATCTACTAGACTTCTTTCATCAAACTGTCCAGTTTTGTGTGAGTTCTTAGCGACAACAATGCCCTTTGTAAAAATACTGGGCTTTTCCACATTGGAGAGCTATTGTTAGTCAGTTTGTATGGAACTGAGTTGCCACTCACTTGAAATTCTCATTTCCCAGGAGGGGAGGCCCAGACCCCAGAATTTAGGGACATGAGCAGGGTGCACAGAGAGTTTGTAGCAGGTCTGGAACTGCCATCTCGTGCCCTCTGTCTCATCTCGAGCACACTCTGTCCATCTGCTGGCCAAACCCACTCCTGTTTCTAAGGAAAGAGGCTGCGAGTTATGTGAACTGGAACTTTTTGCAAGTCAATCTGGTATTACAACACCACCGCCCTCTGATGAGTTAAGTGCAAATGAATCAGAACCAGATGGGCAAATTTTCCTGAAAACAACATGTTTAAAAAGTGGAGGAGAAGGAGAGAAGTTTTTATGGCGAAACTCTCAAAGATCTGTGGCCACATCTGATAAACAGCACTTTGCGCAGCTTTCAGCAGCTCCCGTCATTTACCACCTGGAGAAGAGGGTACGTCAGAGCTCCGGGGGAGGCAGGGCAGCCAGGGGTAAGCATCGGACCCACAGTCCTGTAACTAGCGCGGCTGTCTTCAGCCCTCATTTTCTCAGAGGTCATTGTTGGCAGGCAAGTGAGGTTTGGATGAATAAAGCAATTGTAAAGAATCAGTTTTGGAGAAAAATCCAGGATTAGACTTTTAACGTGCATCTCTCTTGGACTGTTATGAGAGTCACATTTTCAGATTCAACCAAAATCTCTTGAGCACCTCCTAAGCGCAAGGCTTCGTCCTAGGCGCTCGCATGGTTCTTTTCTCACTTTGTCGGTCCAGCAAAGTTGGGAGGTGGCAGGATCATGAGCAGATGAGTGATCTCAGGCTCAGAGGAATGAAGTGACTTGTTCAAGGTCACATAGGTAGATGGAAATAGAGCTGTGCTGTCCAACCTAGTAGCCACTAGCCACATGTGGCTGTTTAAATTTAAATTAGCTAATTCTAAACAAAATTAAAAACTGAGTTGCTCAGTTGCGCTAGCCACATTTCAAGTGCTCTGCTGCCACACGTGGCTAGTGCCTGCCATATCAGACAGCACAGATACAGCCCATTTCCATCACTATAGAAGGTACTATTGTACAACGCTGCTATAGAGCCTGGCTTGCAACTACTATCTTTATGACAAAGTTCTGTTCTCCTGTCACTGTTCCTACCTGAGTTGTCTCACACAATACAAGCTCCTGAAATGGAAGACAATTCCTCCTAAGCACAGCTAGAAGCTTCCTCCTCCTCATCCTGGGTAGCGCACATACTGAGACTCAGGCTCCTTCTTTATGAAGCCTGCTCTGTCCTTTATGTGACTCCTGTGGAACAGCTACGGACCAGGGGTCCAGACGAGAAGGGAGAAGAATATGGGTTGGGTGTACTGTGCCCCCACTGGGCTCGCCTCTATTTCAGGGGCATCCTAGGACAGTGGCAGAGGTTGTTGCCAGGGGCAGTGTTAACACTCGGCAGAAGGAGTAAAAGGCAATCAGCATGGTGGAGAGGAAGATGGTACAAATTTGGTCAGAAAAATTGGGGTCTGAATTCCATAGCCATGTGGACTTGGGCAAGTTGTGAAGACGGAGGGTGCCATCCCCCTCCCAGGCATGTGAGGATGTAAATGCCTTAACAGCTGTAAGACACTTAGCCGTGTGTCTGTACATACGTGCGTAGGAGGTGTTCCCAAAACTCGGGGCCCCTTTGCTCTTCTTCCCAAACAAACCGCTTTCCTGATGGGAGTTACCACCGGTTCCATAGTTTTCAAAAGGGAACGCTCTTTGATTTCAATGCTTTTCTCCCATTTTCAAAACTAGTTACCAGGAAAACTGCTGATATTTTCCTTTACAATCTGCACGAATTACAGCAACTTTCCACGAGTGATATCTTTCTTTTTCTTTTTTCTTTTTTTTTTTAGCATTATCCAATCTTGTAAAAACAACCATCTCTATTTTAATGCTCCCATTAGGATAGGTTTGAGGTTGGGTAATCAGAGAATGACATCAGATTTACTTAGGCAAAATCAGTGAGTTTTAATCCTGGAGCATCTCCCTGTGCTATTATTTGTTGGTTTATATATCATTATCACATTTCACCCTACAAAGTATTTGCAGCAGCTTACTCAGTATGACCATACTAAAATAGTCAAGCAGAAATTTAAAATATTTACTATTCAGAAGCTGGGAAAATATAAATTAGAATAGAAGGTTAAGGCTTCAGAGAATAATATTACCTAGAATTGCAGATCAGATACCACACAGATTATGCAATTTCACCTTTGTGAAATTGTATAATTCACATAATTAACCAGTAGTAATTAGTCAATAATATGTTTATCTCCTGTATTTGACTAACACTTTATAGAATGATTCAGAGTATCTGCCACATGAGAGAGATTTTGTGAATGTTTCTTGTATGACGTGAGGAAAATGAACCTTCAAGAGGCGAATCGTTTGTGAAGGTCACCCAGCTACTTAGTCGCAAAGCCAGGATTCAGGCCCTATGCCTCCTGACTCAAATTCATTGGCCTTTAGAGTGATGACAACTCATGTTTATTCAACACTAAAAATATAAAAGGCTCTTCTATTTCCAGAATACTTGCATTGAGCCTCCCAACACCCCTGGGAGGTGGGCATCATGACCCCACATTACAGGTGAGAAGTGACTCCCACAACATGACAGAGCTCGTATGGAACACAATAAGTATTTGAGTTCTGGTGTTTTCACTTCAAGTCCAGAGGGTTTTCCACCACAGCCCAGGTCTTTCTCTTTCATACTCTTCCCAAAGGAGCAAAAGTCAAAATAAAAACAGAAATGTGATATTCCCAAATCAGGGCATTACACATCTTTGAGTGATCTAGGTGGTGATAGTTCCATCTCCCCATGATGGAAAAAGAAACCCAAGGGAAGTCCCCTCTAGTCAGTGACTCTTGCAGACCGTTGGTGCAAATGCTCTGATAGTTGCTTTAATTAAAGGGCATTTGGGTTCTAAGTGTCCCGTCAAGGCTGATTCTAGGCTAAGCCTGTGTGTCTTGGTGTACAGGGCGTGTGGAAAGGATTTAAGAGATGCTCATGGCATGGCACCACGGTTGCTCAGTGACTCCACCAAATCAGCTGTTTGCAATTGTTTCCTTTCTTCGAGACATTGCTGGGAAGGGATGTGCTGATGTGCTGTGTGTGTACACGCATGTGCATGTTGCGTGTGTGTCTCTGCGTGTATCACGGTGATTTTTTCCAAAGTGTGTTGCATGTTTTATGATCTTCACAGATGTAATACTTCCCCATGATGAGAAGGGTTGGGGGGAGAGGCTATTGTTTGGGAGAGGGGAAGAAAGAGGTGAAATTGATGGGAGGCAGGAAACAGAATTGTGTAGGTTCAGTTGGCCCCATTTTATAGCAGTTAGCCCTGTTTTCACAGGGTAGCAATGACTAGGCTCATAAAGGTAAACCATTTTTCACTATTATTGGGCCAGGAGATGAAAGTTTCATTGTTATTCTAGCTTGGAGCTCATGTGGCCACTCCAAATATTAACTCCTTTTTGCCTTCGGGATTCAGAATTTCAGCGGAACCATTTGAACATGGGCTGGGTTTATAATAATGCTCACAAATGTTTGTAAAGAGATCCAGTTTACAAAGCATTGGTCCATGTAATTCCGTCTGCTGTTTGATCTTCAGAATAATCTCAAAAATTACCCAATGCGGATTATTATTCCCATTTTCCTAAGGAGAAAACCGAGGCCCAGAGAAGTTCAGTGACTTCCTAGAAACACGGCAATGCCAGGCCTAGAAAGGAAGAGAAAGGCACCAATATTTGCTGATTATCAACTCTGTGCTACCGCTGTGCTTAAAAGAGAATCCGAAATCTCAGAGAAGGGTCAAAATTGCCCTAAAGTTGTTCAGTTCAGTCTCTGCCAACAACTGGGGGAGTTGGAATCAGAAAATCAGCCTGCCTCCCTTTGAAACTAGTGCTCCTTTCTAACACACCACCAACTTTCTGTGTATAATAGCCTTGGGGCAAGTTTTGAAGGAAAAAAGATCTTGGCATTGATTACCCCAAACCACTGACAAACCAAACATTATGTAAATCAGGACCCACCACGTGAATAATAGCTCACATGTGTAAGGCACTTTCAAAAGCTCTTTGTGCAGATCCTTCTTTAACCCTCACAACAATCTGGTGAGCTAGATAGTCTCATTATTCCCATTTTACAAATGAGGAAGTTGAGGCTCAGAGAGGCGAGTAGCTTATCGAAGGTCATACAGCCGGTGGGTAGCAGAGCTATATTCTAACATAGAATCTAACAGAGCTGGAATTCTAACATACATCTGACTAGAAAAGATTATCCTGTTTTTTTTTTTTAAAGATTTAATTTTTTCCTTTTTCTCCCCAAAGCCCCCCAGTACATAGTTGTGTATTCTTCGTTGTGGGTTCTTCTAGTTGTGGCATGTGGGACGCTGCCTCAGCGTGGTCTGATGAGCAGTGCCATGTCCGCGCCCAGGATTCGAACTAACGAAACACTGGGCCGCCTGCAGCGGAGCACGCGAACTTAACCACTCGGCCACGGGGCCAGCCCAAGATTATCCTGTTTTAACCCTTGTTCCCCACAAGCGAATTCCTGTTTAATTTGGGGGCATTTCTATGATCACGTTTCTTAAATTAAACCTACTTTACCCCATCGTCATTACCAACAACATGAAGTTCAAACTGCTCAGCCTAAAGTTCAAGATCCTCAGGTTTTCCAAATTCACCTCCCGCCACCTCTCAATACACTGCGTGCCCCAGCCGCCTTCCAGCGGATGCTTTTCCCCCATCACAACCCCATTGCTCTCCAATCCTTCAGCTGTGTCTAGAATAGCATTTTCTTCCTGCTCCCCTTTAAGAAACTTTGTCCTCTTTCAAAGGACCGCCTCAAATGCTGTCAATTCCTAGTGGCCTTCCAGAAACCCCAACTGAGTAATAGGCCCCCACAGTGCTCTCTTATAGCCCAGATCATAATACTTACCTTGTTTTCCTCACCCTCCCTGGACCCACTTTGAGTCCCCAGGTAGGGTCTGATTCATTGCTTCATCCTCAGCACTGACCACAGCGACTGACACGTGCTGGGCACAGCAGATGTGGAACGAGCGTTTTCTTTAGATGTGCAAAAATTGACTTACACATCATAATGCGTAAGTGGCTCCCCATCATTCCTTTTGGTGTAGAAGAATAATTCAGGGCTTTGGAACCAGATAAACCTGGATCCAAATGCCAGCATGTTTACTCATTAAGTGTAACCTTGGGTATTACTGACTTAGGCCTCCTACCCGGCCTCAGTTCTCCTGTGAAAATGGTGATGGTGCTGCCTTTCCTGCAAAGAAAGTAACTGAGGATGGAACAAGATGGAGGACAGAAAGCATTCAGGACAGTGCTCGGTGCACAGAGAGCTCTCAGGAAATGTTCGTTGTTAGGCAGAGCTATTGTTATCGTAGTATATCTCAGTATCTCCCAGCAATATGATTAGATTCTCCTTGGATTTGCATGTGCAATTCTGTAGCTTTAGAATTTAACTCCTTATCTTGACAACACTCCACTCTTCTGTTGGACTTCTGCCGTCTCCCACGTTTCTTCTCTTTCCCGTTGCTGGTAGTATCTATTTAGAGTTGTAGCTTTGCAGACTGTTTCTTAGAATGCTCCTATGCCTTACGGGGCAGCGTATAGAGAAAGAACATTAGGCAGAAGAGAGTAGGGCAGGAAGGGAACAGGGCTGGAATCTATTTCTTAGGAAAGCCGCTCACCCTATCTAGGACTTCTTTCTCTCCTCTGCCGATTGAGGAGTGTTTGGCAAGATAGGGTGTAAAATCCCTTAGTGCGTAAATATACCACATGTATAAATGTTTTACCTTCCACTCCCGAGATATCAGATGCTCTTAGACAGACGGATGAAATGCATGCAAGTGCATCTCCCCCTGCCTTTCTTCCAAAACACACAGACACACCAAAGACCCGGAGGAAATCCACAGTTCTGTTGTTTGAACATATTATTTTCTTTAACCAAGTGGTTGTTTGCAAATGTTTTCTGATTGTAACAGCAGTGAGGCTGCCTCTTCTGGAGGAGATTGAGTTCTTTCTCTTTGAAAGATGCTGTTTACTGAAATAAATTCCACCTCCTTCTTTGTTTGGCTTTTCCTTTGTAAACAATCAAAGCCAACTGGCAGAGCCCGCAAGCTTATTTAGTTCTAGCTTGTTCACTCCAATGTGCCATCTGGCTTTATTTCCTTTCTTTTTAAATTTTTTCTAAGATGAAGTACAGGCTGCGTTGTGAGCCCCAAGTCCTCTGCAAGAAGCAATTCGTTCTCTAAGCATCGACCAAGAGTCCACTTGCCCCAAGCACTGCAGGGAAAATGTGGGAAGGCGGGCTTGATGCTGAGCTCAGAATCACCGCGGGTCGGGGTGGGGTGGGAGGAGCGTCAGAGACCAAATAATGCAGTGTCCTCCAAGTGTTTTCACACAACGCTTGTCCCATGAGTAACTCCTCAGAAAAAGGCCCAGTGGCAGATGAAACTGGAAAAAAAAGGCCTAGTTTATCTTCTAATCTGGATTCACTATGTACCTGAGCATATGCAAGGTTCTGAGACTTGCAATTCAAAAAACTGTGTTTAATTGAATTTCTCAAGTTTATATGACTAGGTGATTTGTGTATGTGTAAGCACGCGTGTGTTGGTAGTATTAATTAATGGCAGAAGTGATTTTGTACCAAGATATTTTGGCCTCAAAGCCCCACTCTCTGGCCATTCCACTGGTGCCTGATAAGAAGTCGGCCATTCACAAAGGACGCCACAGGCAGCATCTGGCTCACTGCCAGAGCTTGGTTTGGCCGTTGTAGTATCGGCCCATTTTTGAATTATTTCCCAACATTTAGAAGTTGGGAGTTTTCTTATAAAAAGCCAAGATTCTTACTTCTGTTGAAAAATTGGAAGATCTGGCAATATTAGGCCACAGTTTGTCATGGCGACAGCAGGAGTGCAGCTGTTACCTTGGACGAGGCAGCGGCTCTCCAGTTGATCACATTCCTGCCCAGATTGACTCACTTACTGGTGTCGCAGGCGTGGCCCTTGCTGGTATTTGAACTGGCCGCCCCTGGTTCAGAGCACGCCCTAATGAGGCCACCTTTGCTCCTTGCACTCGCCTGCTTTCACTTCCAAGGGCTCATTGCTGTCTTTGATTTGGCCATATTTGCCAGGCAAAACCCAAGGCACTTGGCTTGGGTGAACCACTGCATAGTAACAAAAAGGACAATTTTTATTGACTGTTTATTCTGCGTCAACCTCTGTTTTTAGCGTTTAGCAGAGATACCCTTATTTAATCTTCATAACAATCTTACAAAGCACGAATTATTATGCCCCTCATTTTTGAAATGAGGAAATTGGAGCACAGAATGATCAGTAGAACTGCCCAAAATGATACGGTTAATAAGTAGAAGAATTAGGATTTGAATACAGAGAAGATGCTCTTAACCACTGCGCTACATTTCATAAAACATTGTTTTATATAAGTGATGTAATAACTTAGGCTTTTTAAAGCTTTTTATTTTGAACTAATTTTAAACTTACAGAGAAGTTGAAAAAAAATACAAAGAATACCCTTAAATCCTTCACCCTGTTCCCCCTAATGTTAACATCTTAAATAATCACAGTTCAATGATGGAGTACAGGAAATGAACACTACTAGCTAAACTGCAGATCTTTTTCTAGTTTTACCGGTTTTAACGCGAATGTTTTTCCCTGTCTGTTCCAAGACCCTATCCGTGAACTCACTTTGCATCTCCTCGTTAATTCTCCTTTGTCTTATATAACAGTTCTGTAGTCTTTCCTTGGCTTTCAGGATCCTGACACTTTTGAGGACTACTGGTTATCTATTTTGTAAAATGTCATTCAATTTGGATATGTCTGATTTTTCATGATTGGAATGAGATATGCATTATTTTTGCAAGAATACCAAGAAAATGATGCATCCTTCTCGGTGTAGCATATCAAGGAGTTTAGGTGTAGATTTTCTTGTTGCTGGGATTGCTCCTTCATTACTGGGCTAAGTTGACATATGCTGGGTTTCTCTACTGTGAAGTTACTACTTTTTTTCCTTTGCACTTGATAAGTTTTTGGGGGGTGGGTAATTTGAAATTATGCAAATCCTATTTCTCCTCAAACTTTTGTCCACTAATTTTTAGCATCTTTTAGTTGATCTTATCTGCAACAATGTGCTTCTTTTGCTTTTAGTAAAAGAATTACAAAATAAATCGAAAATACTGGAAGATTACAGCAAGAATCAAGATTTTAATGCAAAATGTTTGAAGCTACTTTTTACTTAGTAATCAATGTTGCCTTTTGATTTTATAATGGAGTTGGTATCCTAACTTCATATGAGTGAATTTCGTGACTTTGAGCAAGCGCTGTTCAGAATCTCGGTTTCCTTGTTAATAGGGACAACAATTGCAATTTCAAAGTGTTGCTGCGTGGATGGAAAGTCGTGAAGAGTAGATGCTCCAGTCAGACTGGCTGAACTAGAAGTCTGAAGCTGTCACTCACGAACTGCGTGGCTTTTGTTAGGTTATGTAACCTGGCTATGCCTCATAAAGCCAACATGAGGATTCCTGAAACAGTAGATGTCAAATGCTTGCTTAGCACAGTGCCTGGCACAGAGTGAGTGATCAACACATATTTGTTAATCTGAACTTGATATGTTTAACAATTAACCTTAGAAGTAACACGTGTTAAGAATCGTGCAGAGTCTGAGATTTTGCTCTGCTTGCAAGCTAATACAGGTTATTCTGCCACGGCTTCTTGGATGCTGACAGAAGTCCCGAGACTCCTGGATCAGAGACAAAGGACTTGATTACTCACAATACAGCAAGCAGCCTGAACTTTTTGTTCTTATTTGCTCCCTTTGACTTCCAAATCCCTTGGGGGCAATGTGGTGTGACCCAGGAGGATGCTGCACACAGGAGGGGGTTGCTGCACAGCTGAGGAATCCTAAACTCAGGAAACCTTTCTCTTTTATACTGGACAGCAAGCAAATGCGCTCCCTGCTCCAGAGGGAGACATTCTCCCTATTTTTCCAGGTTATTTACTACATAAATATCATTGATAAGTTAGTCCAGAACAAAAGATGTCAGTGCCTCTGCTCAGAAGTGCACAAACGGGAGAGATTCATGGAGAATTGTCTCTCCAAAACACTGGGTGATATTTGATACTTACCTTGAAAAAGAGCAAATTGGACTAGAGGGATTTTTACCAGATTCTAGAAATTGACAGAAATGAGTCTACTTAGTTAATTTCATAAAAATCCCTGGTTTCTTAAGTCTCCTTATTTCTTTTGCCACTGTATTTCAGCTTCTGTAGAACTTGCCAGTATATAAATCCTACATTAATGCTTTTTTCCTTCTAACTCGGCAACATGAGATTCCAACCACTGATTCTGGACTGGTCCTGAATGGTGTCTCAGAGCAACCAGTTTCTGAGTCAGTGTTCTTTCTTGTCCACGTGGAGAACGATCTTCTCTCTACATGTGGGATGGCGGGTGGCGATGAGCTTTCGTTGCAGTAAGGGTGGAGGGGCCCTGTGGAAGCACACGGGGCCATCTGCTGTGCTCAGGCTCCCCCCTTGTCTCTTTCTGTTTTTCACAGTGGAAGCTCGTTAAATGTCACATCTGTTTCTAATCACTTCCTTTAGTCTTTCACTGTATGATCAACTCAGCAACCTGACTCGTAAAGGGATCCAGACTGTTTTGTAAGAAAACCAGCATACGTTAAAGAAAATTACCTGTTTACTATTCCAATTGCAAAACAAACAAACAAACATACAAGAAAAGTTTTCTTTGTTGTCTATACTCAAGACAGAAAGAATGAACTTCCCTTTTATGACAAAGGATTTACAGCCCAACTTAATCACAAAGAAAGACATTTAAAGCAATATATTATGCTTTTAAAAAATAAAATATTTCAAAAATTATGAAACACTTCATGCATAGAAAATCATCTAGCTGACACCTATTGTCTATGACAAAGATTAAACAGATATTAACCTTTTGCAATATTTGCTTCAGCCCTCTCTAAATAAAAAGGAAAAAGGAAAGAAACATCATTAACTCCAACTCTCTCCCTTTGTCAAAGGTGTAACTTCTAGTTTGTGTATTTTAAAAATTATCATAAATGATATCATATTAGAAGCATTCTTTCGTTAGGTGCTTTTTATATTCAACATTACATTTTAAGTATTTTTCTCTGATGACATATTTTGATCTAGGCTATTCATTTTAGTGATTTAACATCATGTTAGGAACTGAACTCTGTCATCAGATATTCTGGGTTTAAAGTCTGAGTCAACTATTAACTAAGCACATGAAGTCGGGCAATTTACATAATCTCTTTGAGTCTTGATTTTCTCATACGCAATATGGGAATAATAATACAAACATCATTGAGTTGTTGTAAGATTAATAAGGTAATGCAGTTAGAGCGTGTAGGATGGTGTAACAGTTTGCTAGGGCTCCCGTAACAAAACACCATGGACTGGGCGGTTTAAACAGCAGAAGTTTATTTTCTCACAATTACGGAGACTGCAAGTCCAAGATCAAGGTGCCTGCAGCTTTGGTTTCTTCTAAGGTAAAAGGCTGTCTTCTGGCTGCGTCCTCACATGGTCTCTTCTCTGTGTGCATGCTTCCTTGGTGTCTCTCTGTGTGTCCAAATTTCCTTTTCTTATGAGGACACCAGTCAGATTAGATTAAGGCCCAACCTAATGGCCTCATTTTAACTTACCCACCTTTTAAAAGGCCCTATGTCCAAACACAGTCACATTCTGCAGTTTTAATTTAAGTGCAGGGAAATTTCTAAATCTTTTCAAGCTTCTAAATCTTGTCTAAAGAAATCTTTTCCTACCATAGTTCATCAAGATATTATCCAATCTTTATATGCAGCAAACTGAATCCCCCTGCATTATTTCTCTCCTTCCATTTTGCTTTCACTATTTTTAGCCATTTATTCCTCTGTATGAATTTCATGATCAGCTTGTTAAGTTCTTTAAAAATTCCTATTTGGATTTTGATAGTCGTGAGGTTTATGATTGAATTTATATGTTACTTAGAATGAAAACTGCTATTTTTATATAGAAATTTTTCAACTCATGGACATGGAATTTCTTAATTTATCTGGGCATTCTTATGTGTCCTTCAATAAAGTTTAATAAATTTTTTGCAAGAGGCATTATATACATCTTGCAGTTTATTTCTAGATCTTTATATTTTCCATTGTTATTGGAATAGCATTTTTAAAAATATATATTTTCTAACAGTTTTTGGCTGAAATTTAGGAAGAATAATGTTTTTCATATCTTGACTGAGTATTCAGAACATTTACTGAATAGCGGTTCTGGGAGTTTGCCTGAAGATTCTTCTTGGTTTTCTACGTAGAAAAGCACATCAGTGTGAATACAGATTGGTTTATCTCTTCCTGATTACCCCTGTACACCTTTTGTACTGTCCTGTAGCTTTTCCTAGGACCTCCAGCACAATATCGAGGAGAATGGGATTAGAGCATTTTTTTGTCCAGTTCTTGCTTTTAAAAGGATTGCTTTTAATGATTCACCATTACAAATGAGGTTTGCTTTAGTTTTTGCTTTATAGTTATTCTTAATAATACCCTTCTATTTTATTAAAATTATGAATGGGAGTTAACATATGCTTTTTATATACATGTATTTACTATGTCTTAACCAAAACTCATTCACTGTGCTATATTTTTTATGCTTCTCTAGAACTCATTTTCTAATATTTTGTATATTTAATATTTCTTTGTCTCCCTTCACAATTAAGAATGAGCTGTAATTTGTTTTTTTTTAATAAGTACTTACTTAGATTTTGTATTAAGGTTTGTATTTTAAAAAATGAATTAGGGGTTCTTTTGATCTTTCATTATTCTCTGGAATAGTTTATGAGATATAGCTTATCTGTTTTTTGAAAGTTTACCTGTAAAATAGATCCAGCTTGTTTGTTTAGTTTATTGTAAACAGTTTTTTAAATCTATTGTATTCAATTACTTTAAAAGAAACATTGCTCTTTTTTCTCAGTCAGTTTTTGTCTATTACATTTTTTGAAGAAATTTTCCAATCTGTTTAAGTTTGAAAATGTCTTGACGTAAATTATTGGTAATACTCTGTTATGATTTCAGAATCTGTATTACAGATACTTTTACTTTTATTCCTAATATTGTTTTTTAATGTGTTCTCTCTCTTTTTAAATAAAACTTGCCAGAAGTTTGTCTATTTTTTGTCTTTAAAAAGGAACTTTTGGTTGCGTTTTTAAAATACCTCTTATACAGGACGTACAGTTACATTTTGGTCCCATGATTTAGAGAGCATATATCAAGAATAAATTCTTGGTGTATAGTTAATCTTTCCATAGACTATATTCTAAAGATTGTTCAATGAATTTTCAGGGCTATCTACCTCTGATGTGTTTTTACTCACACTTCTGACACCAAATGTGTATGGGTTTTTTTCACACCAACCAATTTGGATCCAATTCTTCAGATACTAACTGGATGTCCTACAATTCAATTCAGTTCTGACACTAACTCCCCAGAGTTAGTGCCAGCATCCACTTCAGATGTCAGTTACAAGTATTGGGTCCTCAGGTCACTCACACTTCTCTCTGACTTGGCTACAAAGTGGGGGCTTCTCACAGATCCCTCCTTCTCAGGTTTGATAATTTGCTAGAACAGCTCACAGAACTCAGGGAAGTGCTTTACTCACTATTACCAGTTATTATACAAGACACAACTCAGGAAAAGTCAAATGGAAGAGATGCATAGAACAAGGTACAGAGGTGGAGGGGGCGCATGGAGCTTCCTTGCTCTCTCTAGGCATGCCACCCTCCCAGCGCCTCAATATGTTCACCAACCTGGAAGCTCTCTGAACCCTGCCATTTAGGAATCTCTACGGCAGTTTCATTACATAGGTGTTATTGACCATTGGTGATTAACTCAATCTCTAGCCCCTCTCACCTCCCCAGAGGCTGGGGAGTGGGGCCTAAATCTCCAACCCTCCAGGCATGCCTCAGTCTTTCTGGCTGTGAGCCACATCCTGAAGCCATCTAGGGGCCCTTAGCAACCAGTCATCTCCTCAGCAGAAAGCCAGGCTTGGCTGAAAGAGGCTTATCATGAATAACAGAAGATGCCCCTCTCATCCCTATCACTCAGGAAATTCCAAGGGTCCCAGAAGGGAAGTCCTTGTGCCAGGAACCAGGACAAAGATCAAACATACATTTCTCATTATATCACAATATCACACTACCATATGTTAAAAATTGGGTCATGTGCAGGGTCTTTTGGGAATTTGTAGCTCTTACCCTGATTGCTGATCATCTACTGGAATGATAGCCATGTATATTAATAATGGCAATATTACGTGAAAAATTCTGAAACTGAATTCTCGAGTCCCTCTTCTTCTAAAGCTCTACATGGCTGTGAAGGGCATTGCCATTTGTTCTACTGTGCAGGCCAAAATACTTGACGTCATCTTTGAGTCTCCTCTTGAACTCTCTCTTTCACACTTTGCATTCATCCATCAACAAATCCTATTATGTTCTAGCTTCAGAATATATTCCAAACCCGACCACTTCCTGCCACTCTACTACTACCACTCCCAAGCAACCATCATCTCTCCCCCGAACCATTGAAACCGTCTGGTAATCGGTCTTCCTGATTCCATACTTGCCATTAAAGTTTATTCTCGGTAGACCAGCAGAGGGATTCTTTTAAAAGAGAAGTCAGATCACTCATTCCTTGATTAAACCTCTCCAGTGGCTTCCCTAAATATGTAGAATAAACTCCAAATCCTTACCATGCTCTACGAGGCCCATCTCAGTCTGTCCCTTGGCCTCTTCTCTGCATTTACATGCCCTCCCTTTTCCCCTTGGTCACTCCTTTCCAGCCACACTCACCTACTTATTGTTTCTTGAATACATCGAGCATGTTCCCTTATGAACGTGGCACTTGGGGTTCTCTTTCTTTGGAATAATCACTCCCGCTACACTCAGTGTTCCTCCCTCAGGTTATTCAGACCTCCAAGTGTTGTCTAATCAAGAGGTCTTCCTTGACCTCCGTAGTGAGGTCATCCTGCCCCCATTATGCCCTCATACTGATTTATTTTCTTCATAGCATTTATCTGCCATTAGATTGATTATTTGTTTCTTTGTTTATTTTCTCTGTCGTGGGAATGTAAATGCCATAAGGGTAGGTCTTTGTCTGTTTTGTTGATGTGGCTTTTGCATGCCCCATAATTTCCTAGTTTAATCACTATGCTTCTTTCCTAGGTAACAATTTTATATCTTTCCTTCTCTTCTCAAACCTCCAATATACCTCTCCCATCTCCCCCCTTCTTTTTTTTGTGACCTTGCTTCCAACTTCATTGAGAAAGTAGAACTTCTACATACTCTCACCACGGCATCTCCCAACAGACCATACTCTGCTCTTCTCCCTTTAATAGTGATGGACACTAAGGATTTTATCAAAGGCCAGCCCTTCTCCTTGTGCACCGGGTCCATCCCCTTTTATCTGCTCAATGACTTGCCTCTAGCAATTGTATTCTCTTCTGAATCATTAATATATCTGACTCTCTCTCTCCATTGGATCTTTCTCATCTGGCTATAAACATGGTATTAGATGTTTCATCTTCAAAAATAAACCTCCCTTCACCCCACATCCCCCTCCAGCTATCTCCTCATTTCTCTGTTCTCTCTATAGCAAAACAATATACTCACTCGTAGCTTTTTCTCTTTTGGAAAAGCAATTTGAAAAGGAAACCAAGGTATTCAGCTTTAGTGGATCTTGGGTGAAGTTAGGAAATTACATTATATGTTTTTAAGACTCCCTTGGTGAGTGTGTTCAGGACTGAGAACTATTAATTTAAGTTTTTGTGCTAGGAACTATTACCAACTGAAGATGACTATAAATGAAAATGAAATTCTCCAATTTTACTGGAAGTCAATAGAACAAAGCATTTGATTTATAAGACATACTTAATTTACCAGAAACATGGCCATGATGGAAAAGCTGGTGTACTTCTCTATTATTTCCCTGTTTATTTGACTGTCATGGAAATCTGGGATGAGTAACAGGAAACCTTAACATCAACTTTGTCTCTATAGGCTAATTCTTGCATTTGCCAGCCTTAGTGACGTGGGAAGCAGGCAGTAAAAGAGGTGGGAGGAAAATATAGAAAGGGTAGGGAAATCATGATTTTTCTACTCACTAACATTGCTTTCCAGACTTAGATGAATAAGATTTCTGCATATTCTTGTAAAATTTTCACTGTATTTAATGCCTTGCCTTTCATGTGGTAGTTGTTCAATGTTTATGTGTTGAATAAATAAAAATAGGAAGCTGACCATGTCCACAGACTTCTCCATGTTTATCATTCCAGAAGCTCTCAAGAAGTTCATGACATCTCATGAAAGATGGCAAAAAGCAGGATTTTACGCTCTAGTTCCTTAGTATATTCATCATTCATTCCCTCTCTTAAAAAATAGTTATTTAGTGCCTTTCACATACCAGGCACTGGGATTGTTTCTGTGGATGCAGATTTGGTGTCTACCCATAGAGATTTTAATCTAGTATGATCGTAATCCAGACAAATACTCTGATGTCACTGGTCTCTGGCTGTGTGGTTTTATGAAGGTCATTTCCCTAGTCTGTGCCTCAGTGTTTCCATGAGAAAAAAGTATACATTTCCATGGATGGCTCTGAGGATTAAATGAGGAATCATCTAAAAATATTGTTTACAAACTCTGAAGGATAGCATAAGAATTACTTATTACTGTAGTAGTTTACACCCCATATTTTTAAAAAGGTAAATTGGTAAAAGAGCAAATGTAAAGGGTGAAGTTGAATTGTTTTGCAGTCAAATGGGGTTTGAAAACTGCCAGTTGTCACTCTTCCCCTATCAGAGGGACTATGTCAGCGGGAGCTTTTCAGGTTTGCTGTCATTAAAAATAATTGTTGTGAATGAGAGGCCTGCTTCCTACTTCCACCACCAAGTGCAAGGTCTGTCACCTGCCACGGATCAAGGTGGCCTTGCTGGGCTCACAGTGCTGCTGGGCAGCGCGCTGTGTGTGGCGCTCTTCAAACCTCAGGCACTCTGCTGGATGTGGATGGTCCCTGAACCAAATAAGCTGGCAGTCAAACATTGTCTGTCATCACCAGATTTCTGTGGGTCAGGCCTCTTCTCTGGTGTCCAGCTCTCAGGGGCAAGCCTCTTACTGAAATTCCCTCAGAAAAACAGAAATGTTGTGAACTGCTACCTGCTGCCATGGGACAATGCTGTTTTACAGTCTCGTGTTGCCTTCATAGAGGCTGATAACTTCAGAAATTAAACTGTCTTAGTGATTATCCAGGACTCTGATTCCCAAAGGCTGGACCTCAGCTCAGGGTTGGTCACAATGGCATTTATATCAGTCTCGTCAGCTGAATATATTCATGTGAAAGAATTATCCTTCATCCTGTTCTTTTAGGAAACGACGGGTTGATAGTGATAAAAGTATCACACACATACACACACAAATATAATCTCTGAAATCACAGATTCTGAGAACCAGTTCTGCAGATGGGGAAAATGAAACTCTGAGAAGTGATATGATTTCCCTAAAGTGACACAATCTATTACTTAAAGTACAGAAATCAACCTCAGGTCTACCTATTAATAGCTTAGTGCCAAGTGAGGAAATAGAATTACATATAATGAGAAAAGTAATTTTTGCATATGAAAGAATTCCCAGCTTCCAGAAATGCTTCACTGATTCAAAGCCAATGTGCTTTGTCATTGTCTTGTAGTTTGGCTGAAGGAAAGTTTATACTATTGGTGCCCATTCATTTGCCACTCATTCTCCCTCTTTTTTTAAAAAAAACGTATTGCTGGGAAGTAACCTACAGCGTATCGGGAAGGCAATTTTGGAAAAGGTTGGTGCTTGTGATATGTTAGGACCTGGACCCCATTTGGCTTCGTGACTGGCAATGCTACTTAATGTCTTGAGCCGACCTCGTGACCTGTAAAGCCCTCCACCTACTAAGCTTCATGCACGGATAACAAGAGGATACACACGACAATGCTTGGTAAACTGTATTATGTTCTACAGATTGAAAGGTTATTATTGATGGTAAAAACTAAAACTTGCTACCTTTCATTTGATAATAGACCTGCTCTGACGGGTGGTAGAGAGTAGATTCTGAAGCTGTGTGTGGATATATGTTGGCAGGAGGAACAAGGTACTGTCCTTGCATGAACCTCAGAGCAAGGACCTCCCTACATTTTGCACCCTCAGCACATCGCTTGCCTCACCCTTGTCCCAGCCCTGTGTGTTTTCTTGGGTGAGGAGTCTTTCTTCAGCTGAGGGCAAGTCCCAGAGGGGGAGTTAGCTCAGAGCTGTCAGCTGCCAACATTTCTAGCAGATGAGGGAACACACGCTTTATTCCTGGAAGGAGGAGTCCAACCAGCACACCAGAGCAGCCACTAAACCACTGCGGAAAAGTGTTGGCACCTACCCTGTGACACTGTGAGTCCATTCTTAGGTATATTTCCAAGAGAAATGAAAGCAAATATCCATAAAAATACTTTCACAAGAATATCCATAGCACTTCCAAATTGGAAACAACCCTTGTGTACAGCAACAGGTAAATGAAGAAACAAATTGTGGTGTGTTCATATGCTACTCAACAATGAAAGAATTTCATAGATAAGTCTCTGAAACACTCTGCTGAGCTAAAAAAGGTGGATAAAAAATAGCACGTTCTTTATGATTTAATTTATATGAGGTTCTAAAACAGACAAAAAACTACTTTATCATAGAAAACAAGTTTTAGAATGATTATCTCTGATATAGGAGATTCCCTGGTAAAAGGCCATGAGGGCACTTTCTGGAAAATGGGAGTGTTCTATCTTTTGATAGAAATGTCGATTATACAGGTAGAAACATTTGTCAAAACTCATCCCATTATACACTTAGTATTGTACATTTTACTAAACATAAATCTAACCTAAGAAAACCCCTCATTTATTTTTGTCTGATTGGGAAAACACAAATTTTTAAGGCTTAGGATTCAGTCAAGAAGTTACTATTCACATGAAAAGGATTTCAAGAATTTCTCCCACTACTAGAGCACGGGCAACACAGAGAGGCTATGGGCTTCAGATAAAAGGAAATAATTGACTACAGAGAGGATAGGGCACATGGACCAAAAGAGAGGATATTGCAGGACTGAGAAAATAGAGAAGGATGCCACCCCCAGGATAACACATAACCAGTGGCAGACATTTCAGAGGATGTTTCTGCCTGGCATCTAATCTCCTAAAATACAATGAATACAAATTTGGTGCTTAAACTTTGAGCAATTATAGATGGCCATGGAAATTAGAAGTCTGCTTAAATAGTAATAAAGCCTTGATACCAAAAGTGACACCTTGGTGTGATAGAGTGCCATAGAACTTGGACAATGCATATGAAGGAATTCAGAACAGGCTGCACAATAAACTCTTTTTGACTCAAAATCATGCAGTTTTTTTAGACCAATTCAATTATTACTATTTTTTGTAGTATGTCATATGTCATTGTTCTTGAATTAACCACATAGGAAACAATATTTAGTTCTATTCAGTAGCGTGGTCTGGTCACTCTCAAAGAGTCCACTCTAATGAATAATCCCAGGAATGTCACTGATAAATAAATCCTATTTGATTATTCTAAGAAAGATAGAAGACACATCATATAAACAGCTCCGCTTACATAATGTCATTTAACAAGTCCTATTTCTGCCTGAATTTATTAATTAGTATTGCCATGCGCTTTAAAGAATTTTAATTTAACGAAGTGGAAACCAACCAAAACGACAATACTATATAAACTTTCACAGATTTCATCAAGTTCTCATCCCACAAATCGCCCTGGGTTATTTCCTGCTGCTGGTACCTCTAAGAGTTCTTCTCAAAGCAGCCATGACTGTTTGTATGTTCTGAGCTAGACTCGGGGAGGGCAGGGAGAGTGAGACGATTTGTCTGAAAGCTTTATACAAAAATGTGCCTCAACTTTAACAGGCATCAGAGTTATGATTAGTCAGTGGTCAGCTCCACTTGAAAAAGCCACCCTTTCATAAATTTTTCTTGAAAATTATGTCAGAAATTTTGATTTTCTTTCCATTAATTAATTCATTCAAATTTTTATGCTTAAACTACTTGTTGGGCACCTACCACGGTCCACATATTAGCATCTGATACTAATATGATATAAAGAAAACTCAGTCATCATCGACTGAATTCAAAGTGCTTACATTCTGATAGAGGAGATAAATCTGAACACAAGGAAATTAACACCACGTTAATTTACTCAAACACATTTCTGTTAGGGTTACTTTGGAAAACGGTGTTGGAGTGGAAAGCACAAAAAAATAAATTTGGTGTGAGTTGGGAAATAGTCTGATGTAAAGCTTAACACCTACATCATTCGTTCTTTCCTTTGAATCCCTGGCTAATTGGTAGCACGGGTTATTTATGAGTTACCATTTACGCCTCTTCCTCCACCTTCAATCTTCTTGCAGCTCTCATGAGTATTTCTGAAAAATAAAACATATACTCAAATCAAAGAGTTTTGCTACTAAGTTTAATTAACTGGAAACACTATTATTTTCATGTCTGACCCACAAAGTTGGCAAAGTCTTCTTTCCGCATGTCATGAAATCTTAGATTTAGTTGTAGCTCTCTAACCAATTTATGGAGATGGATACTGAGGGGCCTCCTTCCATCTCTCTCCATCTGTGCTACAGTAACTTTTTTTGATGTGGAAATCCCATCACTCCTGGTGCTCCGTCTTCTGTCTTTAAGGAATCCAATTGCTTTATCAGTAGCTGCTGGTCTGCCTTTCAGTGCCCGAGTGTGCCTGTATTACTTATTATGAAATTCTCAGATTGCATACTGCAAGACCCTCCCTTACTTACCCAGAGAGGGGAAGTTTATTTCTTTAAACTCTTGGTTTTCATTGTTCTTTCTTTCTCTTGGATGTCTCCCAGTTTATGCCTTTACTTCCAGGCATAGGGTTATTACTAGTCTCCAATGGAGGCATTTTCCACCCTAATCTGCTGATTTATTGTCCTTTCAATTCTTTCCACAGCACATTTGATAAAAATAATAATTCCAATCAATCAGGCTCAAGCTGTGTGCCAAGAATTGGCTAGTTGTTTTACATACAATATATTTAGCCTACCAATAATCCTGCAAAGTCAGCATATTATTATCCTGGTCTAACAGTAAGGAAATGAGACTCAGAGAGGTTAAGTAACTTGTCACAAAATGAACAAAGAGAAAACCTAGACTGAAAGTCAGATCTCTTGACTCCAAATGTTAGACTTTTCCCAGGTTACCATTTTGCTTTTTCTTGAAGAACAGTGCCAGGAACTTGTTAGCTATTTAATAGCTGTCTGCTAAATTAATGCATAAATGAACATGTGGAATGTCCTAAATACTTATTGCTATAGTGAAATGCTAAAAGTATCTATAATTGGTCACTGGTGATAGACTTGCTCAGTGGCCATAAGCCACTAGAAAAACTGAACAATATACATGATTCATCTGTTTTCAGACATTGGAACACATGGAATTATGCTCCATGTGAGAGGGTAGACAAATAAGGTGAGCCCTACAATAAGGTGGGACAGGGAGGGGGACCCCAAGTAAAGGGTCACAGTTCTATTGAGTTGAAGAAACAGAAATAAGCATTTGGGGAGGCCTAAATGACTTGAATTGCAGGATAGTGTACTATAGAGGAGCGAGGTAAGCCCAGAAAGAGATCCAGAAATATGCATAGGGGTTCCCTTGAGTCTGGCTGAATACTATCCTGTGAATGTGCAAAGCGGGACTTTCTGAGGTCAGCCAAAAACAAGTATCTGGCAAACAATATGTACCAAGGAGGTGTAAGCCAAACAAACCCCATAGCCCACAAAGGTCTGGAAGTTCTAAATAGCCAGAGTGCAGAGTCCCTGTTGAACATTTGGGGGATTCTGTAGAAACCCAAGAAAGTTCATGCCATTCTAGCAGAGTAAAGGATAGTCTTACTCTAGACTAACCCTAGCAAAGTTTAAAAACAACCCTTGAAAGCATCAAGCTGGTTTCATAAGCAAATTAAATGCCTGACAAAACACGCTTTCACACTCTTTAAAGGAAGACAATAAAACCCAGATATTCAATAATGTAAAATGTATAGTGTCCAGCATTCAATAAAAATTTACTAGACATGCGAAAAAAGCCTCAGAATAATGTCACCCATTACTGGCAGAAAATCAATCAGTAGAAATAAGCCCAGAAGTTACAGAGATAATGGAATTAATAGACAAGGACTCCAGAACTGTTATTATAAATATTTTCAAGGATTTAAAGAATAAGAGAAACATATGGGTCAATAAATAAAAGATATAAAGAGAACCAAATGGAAATCCTGGAGATGAAAAATTCAATATCTTAAATGAAATGATCTTAGTAACAGAACAAAAGATTAGCAAGCTTCAAACTCTCCAAGTGAGAGCACACAGGGGAAAAAAGCCATAAGAAAAGAAACAAAGGCTCAGTGACCTTGAGAAAATACAAAATAGTCTAATATTCATGTAGTTAGAGACCCAAAAAGGGTGGTGGGTGGAGGGAGAAAAATTGTTTAAAGAAATAATTGCCAAAATTTTTCCAAGAATCTCAACAGGATAAACACACACAAAAGAAAAAACCACCAAGGCACATCATAGCCAGATTGCTGAACACTGTCAATAAGGAGAAAATCTTAAAAGCAGTTGGGGAAAAAGACACATCACATACAAAAGAGAAAAAAATTACCGTGACAATTTTTTTTTCTTTTTTTCTTTTTTTGAGGAAGATTAGCCCTGAGCTAACTACTGCCAATCCTCCTCTTTTTTCTGGAGAAGGCTGGCGCTGAGCTAACATCCATGCCCATTTTCCTCTACTTTCTATGTGGGACACCTGCCATAGCATGGCATGCCATGTGGTGCCATGTCCACACCTGGGATCTGAACTGGCGAACCCTGGGCTACAGAGAAGCAGAATGTGCAAACTTAACGGCTGTGCCACTGAGCCAGCCCCTAGAGTGACTATTGATTGAATTCTCATCAGAAACGTGCAGGACAGAAGATGATGGAACATCTTCAATGTGCTAAAGGAAAAAACATTGTCAAACTAAATGTCTGTATCCAGAAAAATATCCTCCATAAATGGAGAGCAATGAGACTTTCGGTTTCTGATCTGACATGTAAAGACCTTGGAAGTCGTCACTCCCATTTCACAGCAAGAAAAAAGCTGAACAGGGGCCAACCATGTGGCCAAGTGGTTAAGTTCCCACGCTCCACTTAGCAGCCCAGGGTTTCACTGGTTCAGATCCTGGGCGCGGACATGGCACTGCTCATCAGGCCATGCTGAGGTGGCATCCCACATAGCAGAACCAGAAGGACCTATAGCTAGAATATACAACTACGTACTGGGGGCGCTTTGGGGAGAAAGAAAAAACAGGAGGGGGAAGGAAGATTGGCAACAGATGTTAGCTCAGGTGCCAATCTTTAAAAAAAAGAAGAAAGAAACAAAAAAAGCTGAACAGAATGAAAATCAACAACTCCCCTTAGCCTGATGAGAGATCTGAGGTCACAGGGCAAGCCACCATCCTGAAAATTGGAGAGACAGGTGAATACAAAGAATCACAGTTTCTGGGGAAACAGTCCAGGAGCAGAAGCCCGCTGCTGGAGCCCATGTGACTTACCGCTACGTCGACCGGGCTACTGTGTAATACAGGATTACAGTCAGAAGCACTGCAAGGCTCAGACCCTATTTAAGAAGGAGTCTCTTAGGAAAGCTGAGACAATGCAGCAGACAAAAATAAAGTCATCAGAAGGAAGTTTAGACTCTGACATCCACAGCTATAGCAAATAGTAAACACAGCCTAACTCCTGGCGGGATAAACACTAAACCTCACACGAAAGGCCAATTTCCCTCATTTCCTTTTACTTGATACATCATGTCTGGCTATCAACAAAAAATTAGAAGACACATGAACAGGCAAAAACACAGTCTGCAGAGAGAAAGCAAACATCAGAACCAGGCTCAGATATGGCAAAGGGTATGGACTCATCAGACCTGGAAATTAAAAATACCTACAATTAAAACGCTAAGGGCTCTAACGGAGAAAGTGGACAATATGCAAAACAAGCCAAAGATGACAGAATATGTCACCAGCAGATCTGAGTGATGAGAAATGTTAGAGGAAGTTCTTCAGGCTGAGGGCAAATGACACCAGATGGAAAGTGCGATCGACACGATGAAAGAACAACAGTGGAAATGGGAAACGTACGGGTGAGTATAAAACGCTTTCTTCTCATTTTAGACAATTACCTTTAAGAGAACACTGATTCTTAAAAAATAATAACAGTGTATTGTGGAGTTTATAACATATGCAGAGGTAAAATGTATGATGAGTATTGAAAAATAAGGGAAGTGAGAAATGAGAATGTATTGCCGTCAGCTTCTTACATTACATGTGAAGGAATTCAATCTTATTTGAAGGTGGGCTGTGCTAAGTTGAAGACGCATACTATAAATTCTAAAGCAATTACTAAATAAATAAAACAAAACGCTATTGTTAATAAACCAACAGAAAAGAAAATGTAACACTAGAAATTATGCAATTAATCCAAGAGGAATTAGGAAAAAAGGATCAAAGAGACCAATCATGGGTGGGACAAACAGAAAACAAATAACAAGATGGTAACCTTAAGCACAACCATATTGATAAGTACTTCAAATGTAAATGGTAAAAATATACCCATACTCAAAAAGAAAATAACTGAAATCACTAACATACTTCATGAAATCGTATATCCATTGAATGTCAAAGTCACACTGATCTAAATTTAGGATAGTGTTCACCAAATTCGTCCCATTTTTCAGGGCTAGTTCTGGAAGGTGCTGCACCAAGATTTAGGAGGGCTAATGGAGATGGGAACTAACCATAGGTCAGCTGTGGGTCTCTCCATGTGAGTTCTGCCCAAGAACAAGGGGACGGAGATACTCATCAAACGTGGAATAAATGACCCACCACAGAAACAAAGATGGGAGCAACCATATCTATGTTCTTTCTTGTATTTTATGTATATATATATTGACCAATTCTTTCTTTCTTTTTCTCTTTCCCTTACTCTTAATATTTCATATGAGTATTGGTGGTAGTTGCTTTTCTACTTAATTTTTGGGTTATAGAATTCCCAGGTGGAATTGGCTCAGCTATGCTAGTTAGTGGGGCTTTATTGTCTCCTAGTTTTTGAAAAAAATGAGAGGATCTTGCGTTAGGAAGAAGTATATGGCGTTACGTAGAATCATGATTCCGTTATTGGTGGAAGTTAAATATGGCTAAAAGGATGAGAGTGGATCTGGGTTGCTAAAGGGTTGAATTAAGCTGATTGCCTTTTGCTGTCAGCTCCCTTTCAAGTTTTCGTGCTCAGGTCTGCATCACAACAGGCTAGACTTCTGCAAACACTGCCCAAATCCCCTTGAGGGCTGGCTTCCCGTCTGTCTACCCAGCGGGAGGCATTAGCAGCAGCCTGGAGAGCAGGGGTAGAAACGGGTAAAGAGGATAGGTGGCGGAAGGTCATTGCTCTTGTGTTTCTCCTTCTCGCGTTCTCGGCAGAGACGAGCGGCTGTGTGCTGCGGCTGCCTCAGCGGCCCGGGGGCGACTGCCGGTGACTGCCAGGGGTTGGGGGCCTCCGTGGTGTCAGGGGGCGGGGCAGTCGCGGCCAGGGCAGCAGGAGCGGTAGCTGCCGCCCGCCACTCACTCAGGGCGCTCCTAGGCTCTGCTCACACCACCTCCTTCCTTTCGTGCCTCCAGCTCTATGGGTGGTAGCAGCTTCCCGCGGTTATTGATCTCTGGGATTATTTACCATCCCCTTTTGGCTTCCTTTGCCTTCAAATGCTTTTAGAACTAGGTGCCTGGAGTAAGCCCCTCCACCTTCTCCCCCATTTGAAATCACTAGTGTGGTTTTGATTTCCCTGACTAGACTGACGGATGGAGGAAACGTGAGAGATTGAAGCAGAGTTAAGCTCCTTCTAAAAAGTTCCCGAATCAATCCCAAGCTGGATAGACCAACTGGGAGGTACTGAGCACACCCATCTCTTTGGCCACGCCTCCTCTCCTCCAGCCTCCCCCCCCCCCCCCAGGTCTCTGAGTGTGTTCACAGGTGACACACGCTAGCATTCAAAATGTTAAAACTGGGGTGCATTTATTAGGTATTGAGATGGTTAATGTGACCTTAAATGTGCCTTATACTCCTAATATTTTAGAGCATTGGTTTCCGCCCTGTGGATCACAGTGAGGTGCTGTAGATCTTTTTTTGAAAGGGATCCATAAATCCACTTGGGCACAAGAATTTGTACGCTGATAAAATTGTCTAGTGTCTCAAAGTATTATCGTTTTTTTACATAAGTGTATGAGATACTCTTAGGATTAGTAAAACACAAATGAATTTATGCATTAATGAATACACTGCTACTTTTAGAATTGCAGTTTTAAAAATCAACATAAACTAATAACACTGCTTTTCTTATTATGACAAGGAGTAGATCCGCAAATTCTTTTCTGTTTCAAAGGGGGCACTTTTACCTGAAAGGGTTGGAAACCACAAAACCGGAGCTCTGACTTTCAAGCCTGGCACAGTGGCACACTCAAGTCTGAAGGTCTGAAGCCTGCAGCGTCTGGAAGCTCACTTTCCTGGCCCTGGCTTTGATTAACAAGATTTTACTCATTTAAGCTATAGTATTACTAAGTAACTCAGATTTAATATACTTAGGTCATTTGGGAATTCCACAACAAATGGGCTTTTGTTGGCAAGATAATTAATTTTATGAAAAGCGTATTTTTTGTTTCCTTCTCAAAAGGAAATTTTAATTCTACCCTAAGAACCCAGGGAGAAATCTTTGAGAATAGCAGTGACATATGACTCTAAGATGAGCTAAGAGATACTCCCTGGTGTTTATTCTACTGTCAATACAAGTGCTACCATTTTATGATGTTAAATTAACTAACACGGTTATTTCTGTTATAAAAACGACTAGTGACAATGCCTTGTGGTTGAAAAAGGGGGAATTAATGTTTCTTGGTGGCCTATAAAGCGTGAGATGCCAAACCAGGCAGTACACACACAGACAATTTTGTTTAACAGAGGCTCCAAAAATGCAATAATTTGGTCATGGCTAGACGGTGAATAGCTAGCAGAGGCAAGATTTAAATGCTTGGTTGAAAGCTAGATTTGACACAGAGTGCCTGGGTTTGATCCCAGTTCCGCCAATAATTATCTGTGTGACCTCGATGTAATCACCATCTCTAGTGTCAGTTTCCTCATCCGTAAGATGGGAACAGTGATCCTGCCTCAGTCATAGGGTGGTTTGGGAGTTAAATGTGCTAAGGCGTGTAATGTACATAGCATCATATCTAACGCTATGGGACACTTAAACACTCTAAATGCCAGCTCCTACTATTTTTTTAATACCTCATTTTCCTTAAAGTGAGAATTGGTACAATTGATGTTTCGACCTAATTCCGTCACTAACAACTAAGTTTTGCTACTTTCAGAAGTCACTTTGAATCTCTCACCTTCATTTTTTCATCCGTGAAATGGAGATAATAATTCTTTCCCAGTCTCTTTGACAGGTTGTTATAAAAGAATTAAGTGAGATTAAGAAGGCAAAAATGCTCTGCACATAAATGTTCATTGTTTGATACATATATGCATGTATTTTGAGAGCTTCACTTTCCTTAGAGTTCATCTGTTTGAGATTAAGATGTTGCCTCGTTTAAAGTTTTGACTTATTTACACGTCTCCTTATTATAACTCTAAGTGTCTCCAGGAAAGGGTGTGAAGCTCTGTTTGAAACTCACTGCCGGTTGCAATATTTCCTCCTTCTCTCAGAGAAACGCTCAATTTAGCAGCAGAGCAGACCGGACACTTTCTCACCATTTGTTTCTCCTGAGAAAGGAAGGGACAGCAGCTCGGAGTCTTGAGCTGACGTGGAGGATGTCTCTTGCTGTCTTCAACTTGACCTTGTCTCATTTGACAGGAGAGGCTGATTCATGCTGTGGGATCAATTCTTTCAGTGAGAAGCCACTGGTCAGATGCTTCATTACATCTGGTGATTTTCCAGGCACCTCAAATCCTTTATGGAAAGAGGTAGATCATGGAAGTAAATATAAAGAGACAAAAATAGCAACTTTCCTTTCAACTGGATACAAGTTATTCAGCATAGCCAAGATTAACTGAATTTATGGGAGTTATCCCACTATACTATCTTTTAAATGATTAATATACAGCCAGAGGATATGTTCCTCTCGCAAAGGCATGTTGCATAACCTGGTACTCTTAGAATTTGAAATCTCTCTGTAATCTACCCTTGTTTCTTTACCCTCTGGGTTCGGGTTCTCATCCTTTTTCACGCAGGCAGTCACCACAGCCTCTTAAATGCACCCTCTCAAGTTGCCTATCCTCTTTACAATCCAGTGTCCACTTTGTTGCCAGAGGGACATTTTTCAGATATAGATCGGAGCCTGTTACTCTTTCAATTTCTCCCCATTACCTACAGGACAAAATGCACGCTTCTGCATAACAGGGCTCACAAGAAGCATTAGCCTCCCACTTCTCCTTCAACATGCCTTGCTTGGCGTGGCACTTAAGATCTTCACAGTCCATCTCCGTCAGCTCTTACGTTTTCCTCTTCCTCCACCCTCTTCCACCTTTACAACTTCCCAGCCATCCAGGAAGTCTTGATGCTCTCCAAAGAAATTTTAAACTTCCATGCTTTTTTTCATTTTTTTCTCTCTCCTCTACCTGGCATGGTATCCGTCTTTCCAGAATCAGCTTCTTTGCGCTGTGTTCTTTTTGAAGACTTACTTGCCCCCGCCCACCAAGGCAGGTTCAGCTCCCCTTCCTCTTTCACTGCACCTGGGCTCGTGCATCTCTAAGTTTTCGCTTGAGTGTTAGCTCGCAATGTTTGTGCATGTCTGCCTCTCCCCTAGACCGTGAGTTCCTTGAGCGTAGAGACTGCCTGTGTTATTTTATTGTTTGAGTCATTAGTGCCAAATATATCTCCTGGCACAGAGCGTTAGTAGATTGTAATGGTTCAACACTTAAACTATGGGTTCAGACAGACCTGGGTGGGAAGTCCGTCATTACGTGTAATCTTGGGAAAATCACCTAATTCCTCTTGATTTTAGCTATTTTATCTGTAAAATGCAGACAATAAAAAAATACCTATCTCACAAGAATGTTGTAAAACAAACGAGCTAATATATGTAAAGCTTTTAGAACAGCGCCTGGCGCGGCAACTCTGTGCTCTCCGTTAGCTATTATTATTTATCGTTTTTATTATGATTGCTACCGCTTACAATTGTTGCAGAGATTACAAAAGATTGCTCATACATAGGAAGTGTTTAGCATAGTAACTGGTGTAGATTACATGTTCGATACAGATTAGATGTTTTTATAATTATTACTTTTATTATTAAAGATTGTTGAAGAGATGAATCTCCTGTTTTCTTCCCTTTTTCCCCTCAGACATGATCCCTGGAAGTTACGCCAGCTCCGAAATTCGGTGTCTCCTAATTTTATCACAATATTTCCCCTAAAACCAGCTCATGTGTGAATGCTTGGTGGAGCAGCCACTTCAGTATTTTCTTCTTCCTTCTCTCCCTCCCTTCCTGCCCCCTTTCCTCCTTCCTTTCTCCTTCTCTCCTTCCTTTTCTGCTTTCCTCCCTAACTATCCTATTTCAGTCAAGTTTCTCTTGATGTTCTGGGCTACAGCCTCTGAAATTACTTTAAATTCTGCCTCTCCTTTTCTTAGACATGATCGTTCACTGATTCCCATGATTTTAGTCTTTGAAACATGTCTAGGGTGCATACATTTCTATCTCCTTCCCCACTGCCACTTCTTTGTGGAGGTTTGTGTCACCTGCCCCCTGGATCACTTCCTGTTCTTCTGTAGCTCCTCCGAAGCAGGGACTCAGCATCACCACAGTGCAAGTCACATAGTCAGCAAGGGGTCAAAGCTTTCACTGCCGAGGAGGCACACAGGAAGGTAAAAGAGTGAAGCCACCCAGGGAGCGAGGGGACCATGACATATTGGAGAGGTCACATGTTGTCTACAAGGAAGAGTCACTGTGTAGGAAAGTGCCTGCTCATTGCTTCCATGTGGGGGTGCTGCTGTTGCTGGACCTTCTGGTATTTCAGGAGAAACTGCTCATCTGTCAGTGGAATCTAGTTCAAATTTAAAAATCCCCACTCTTTGGGCTAAACAAGCCTGCTGGTCAGATCTGACGCACAGGTAGAGAGGTTATGATGTCTGAGAAGGTGCTCAAGAAACGTTTATGAGAACAAATGAATCTGGACTCATTTCCCCTCGAAGCCTTTGCCCAATCTCTTCCAGCCTGCTGGATTTTCCCCTTTTATGTAATCCCACCGTCAAGGTCATGTATATGTTTCTCTTCTTGCATAACTTTCCCGCCAGTTCCTCATACCAATTGAGAACCTACTCAGTTCTAAGCATGGAAGGTGAATTGGCAATAGGAAACATGCTCCCTAAAACAGTTGATGAGATAATAGACAAAGCCAGGGAGTTTATGGTTATGGCAAATAGAAACGATAAGGCTCCAACTATTTTGAAAAACCTAATTTTTTTCTCTTTGGTACCATTGCACTTGGAGGATGATTTTAAGTTAAATTGTATGCCAATAATTGAGCTATAAGTATTTCACTTTTCATTTAGTGTCTAGCTAGATTGTGGGTTCCTCAATGGCAAGGAACTTGCATTGAAGATGATTTGCATTCAGTGCTCCTGTAGATCAGCAGAGGGTCAGGTATATAAGTGACAGCAAATAATTACCTGCAGGTTGGTAGTTGGCTAGTTATTAGATTTTGTTAGACAGGAAGTCATATTAATGCAAAATTCATGTAACAATCTTGCAATCTTGCAGTGTAGGACTGAGGCCCTTGCTTTGCCGAGGGATCCACTGATTAGAGGGCGCTGTTGACTCTCTTGAATGGTTGTACTCATAAGCTCTACAATCTTCAGTTTCTTTAAAGTGAAGTAAGATAGAAAAGACATTTGGAAGAAAGTTATATGTATAGGCCTCCTAAATTTTTATGATTTTCTTCTAGTCTTTTGCTATGATCTTGCTCACTACTAATTTGAGAATAGTGTCTTTTACCGAGTTGACTTCAAATAGTTGTTACACAGCATTCATCTGTATTTTCATATAAACAACAAATCTTTTAACAAAAATTTATATTTTGTTAATTTACATAATATTTAATTAAATTTTATAATTCTTTCAGATGTACAACTAGAATAAAGACTATGAGAACAAATATAATTGACTTTTTTTTTTTTTTTGGTGAGGAAGATTGTTGCTGAGCTAACATCTGTGCCAATCTTCTCTATTTTGTATGTGGGATGCCACCACAGTATGGCCTGATGAGCAGTGTATACGTCTGCATCTGGGACCTGAATCCACAAACCCCAGGATGCTGAAGTGGAGTGTGTGCATTTAACCACTACCCCTCGGGGCTGGCCCCTATAACCGACTTTTGATCAGCATATCACTGAACTCGTAGGGAGATAAATTCCTGGCACGCTAGAGACCACTCTACTAGCATTGGGTGTGCTCTGTGCCATGGGCACAACACTACTTTTTACGAAATAAAAGAAAGCTATTGATTCTATCAGATCAGTTCGGTGAAGTTTCAGTTAAGTCGACTCTGCTACTGATTGGATTCAGGTAGCATTTATTGGGTTCTTTGCAATAATAATTTCTCACCCATCTATATACTCAGTGGCACTTCCAAGGTGCATTTACTTATATTATCATACTCTCATGGCATCCCTATGAGAAGACATTTTTCCCTTTTGACAGGTGAGGAATATAGTTTTCAGACAGGTTAAAGTGACTTGCCTGAGTTTACACAGCTTGAAAATCACAAGAGTGGCTAACCCAAGTCCAGGACTCTTTCTGCTCCCCTAGTGCTATGTCTGCAAACCAGGCAAAAAGAACTCCAAAGACCCTTTCAGTTCTCACGTGTCCTGCTTCTGTGATATATTCACAGTATCCTGTATACATCATCTGTTCTACTGCCAAGAGCTAGCTATCCCTTTATAGCTCTGCGGCCACTGGCTCGACATGGAGGAGAGAAGGAGATTAAGTCAAGGGGCCAATTAGTTTCAGATTGGTTGGATAAATGTTTCACAACATCTTTGAGTTTTGTCCCTCTCTCCTTTGATGAATGGCTCTTGCTTCTTTTTGACAGATTAATCTTGAGTGCTGGGTATTTTTCTCTCATCACGTTAGCTGCCAGTTTTCCAGGCTCTCCCCCCAGGACTGAGATGAGGTGAGAGGTAAGTTGTTTGTAAGTATGACTTGACTGAGCAACGCAACCAGGCTGAACATTCAGAAAGCCCTTCTGTACTTGGAGTCTGCTTTCATGTCTTGGAAATCCTGATTTATTTCAGGACAGGGAAAATCCGAGCCGACTTGCAGAGTGGAAATTAAAATCTTAAAACTATGTATGAAAATCGAATATTCCAAATGGCCTGGTTTAAACATCACCCCGAATCGTTGATCAAATGTAAAAGTTCTTGAAAAGAAGCAGGGGGATTTATGACCAGGTATAGGACTGGGGAAAGCTTGGCGAATATTTATGGGTAACTTCAAGGAATTCCACTGACTGTATTTTAGTCTGCTTTTGTACCCTCAAGTTTCTGCTTTGGAGATTTCAAGCCTACTAATGCTTATGGATTGAAAAATATTTTGATTTGGCTGTATTCTGCTAACTTCTGAATTTGGGGGGAGTGGGTGAGAGACTATATATATTTGTTTGGACACATTTATCATATGGTACATAAGTGTGTATGCGTATGTTTTTATTCCTTTAGATTTACGTCTATGACTTTCTTGAGGACGACACCTTTGCTTTAAGTATCTCTGTACCCCAGACCTAATATAGCCTCTGGGAAATACGAGGCAGCCCATAAATGCTCCCATGATTCACATTGTTCAGTTACCCTTTGTCGAGCACCTCCTTATGTTGGGTCCTGTGCTAGCTGCTGAAGTAGGTATAGAGACAGTTGGAGAGAGTGGGAATCTTCAGAATGAACTGTACTATGAAACTTAAAGGCATATAATTTAAAAAGGCAAACCATAAAAACAGCTAGCCTTACAAGTTAATTCCTTTTATGCAACCCTCAGTAACGAGCCCTGTGGGTCACAATTGTTGATCATTTTATGTACATATCTCAAGTGTATCAGAAAGAGGCAAGGAAGCCAGTCTGTTTTATTCTCCTTTCGGCTGGTAAAGAATGAGATTTACACATACAACACTGGCCATCGGGTGGGTTGGTGATGGCAAACACTCTCAACAAATTCCAAGACATGGTTTTAGGTATTTCCATGTAAATTATCTTATTTAATTCCCCCAGTGTTTGTAGAACTGGCATTATTACTCATATGTTTTTGAAAGCTATTTTTCTTCCTAGATCGTTCTTCCATTTTCAAGCTATTCAGCACTTGTCTTTCAGGAGCCAACTCCAATGACAGCCCCATCATGATTCCCTTTCCTCTAATCCCAGCCAGATCCACAGGCTCCTTCGCTTCTGCTTCCGTAAGGCTTCGTGTAGTCCTGGAGCAGGGCACTCAAGCAATTGTATGGCGAAGAAAGTGCTTTCTGCTTGTTCGACTCGGAGCTCCTCAGAGTAGCTCGCCACCACTTCCCATCACAGAAATGGCTCTTCTACCCATCCAAGTCACTCAACTTGAAACTCAGGAGCTTTTCTTGACACCTTCTCTACCTCTCCATTCCACATCCAAAGAGTCACCAAATCTTCACATTTTACCCCTGAATAATTTGAGGCTTCCAGCTCCTCTCACCCGCACTGTCATCGCTCTAGCTGTCATCAAACTCATGTCTCTTCCAACTATGGTGACAGCCTCCTAACTAGTCTCATTGCTCCCTCTCCTGTGAGTCATGTCATTTCCCTTTTAAAAACTGTTCAGTCAATTCCCATAGCAGCTAAAATAAAACCCAGAGACCTTAACATCGCACACAGGCTCCTGTGGGGTCTGCCTCTTCCCCACCTCTCCAGTCCTGTCTTACACCTTCGCTCACTGCTCTCCAAATAGTTTGGCCCCTTCTCTGCCAAATACTTTTCCACCTCATGCTGTTCTCTCTGCCTCAAATGCCCTTTCTGTCACTCTTTGCCAAGCTAACGCCAGCTCAATTTAGTTCAAATGTTGTTTTCACAGAATGGGTTTACTGAGCCCGTGGGATCCTCTTCAGAGGAGTGTATTCTTTTTCTTTACAGCATCCATCAGAACTTGTATGTATGTATGTATGCATGTATGCATGTCTGCATGTATGTGTTTGCTTAATGTCTGTCTCCTCCACTGGAATGCAAGACTTTTGGGAGAAAAGATATATCCATTTTTTTCACTATTATCTATCCAGTACTAAGTTAGTGCCTGAGTGTACAGCGGGAATTAACTAAATATTTATAAAAATTTAAATAAATGAATGGATAAAAAGTAAAATCTTCAAATGTGACTATCACACCAGTACTATTGAATGAGCCCCTTACTTCTGTTAGTATGTTTCTTCCCAGTCAAGGTAACTGAAGTATGTTTTTTTAATTTCCATTGGATGTAGATTTCCTTTGACCCACCTTCCCCTCACCAAACAGCATTTGGAAGATGCTAATCGCCCCGTTTGTGAGAAGCACCTGCCTGAAATTGTCCTGTCGCCCGCCCATGCACCTGTGGGTGGCCCCTCCCTGCACTCGCCCACACCCTACACCCCAGGGGAGGACGGGTCTCTTCACCGTGATGAGGGGGCTGTTCGGCAAGCCGTTGTAGCCCCGTTTCGTAATGAGGAGACTGAGGCAAGTAAGGGATGAAGTGGCCTGGCTGAGCTGGAGCTCGGTCCCCAGGCTGCCCGTCATGAAGATGGATGAAGCAGGCAGGGAGGGTGGGGAGGAAGTCAAACCACATGCTGGTCCAGGCTGGCAGCAAGGCTTACTGCAGGTAACCACGCTTACCTCCTGCACTGGGTGTGAAGTGCCCTGGTGTTCTGAGGAGGGAGCCCAAACACAGCCAACTTGGTGCCAAAAAAGAAATTCTCACTCAGAATATTTCCCAGACAGCATTTTTATTTGAAAGAAACCCAGCCAAATGAAAGCACACACAGTGTTTTCTTCTCCTGCGTCTCCTTGCTGGTGAGTATGTACATTTTTTCTTTTATATTCCTGACCACCCTGACATAGTTTTCATTTCGAGGAGATTTTAAAATAATTTCCCTGTAACTCATTCATCTTCCTGTCCTGGAGTGGAGTGGATTTTCACATTTTCCAGCCAGTCCTAACGTAGCAGAAATAATCAGAGGTACTGCTGTGCCTTTGGGTGCTGGCGGAGAGGGCAGAGTCGGAGCAGGTGGGCTGGGCGAATAAAACACAGCTGGGAAACTGGAAACTGGCGAGAAAGCTCCCAAGTTGTCCTATGCTGTCGCCTGGTCATGCTGTCCTGTGACAGCTAGCCAGGCTTTTCCTTCCTGCCCGTTTCCTTCCTGGGCTGGAGATGTTGGAACTTCCTTGCTCCCTGGTGCAGTCCCCCTTTGCCCACGCTGAGCACCACCTCCCGTGTGTAGGACAGGGCTGTCACCCAGCCCCTTCCTGCTTCTTGCCTCGCATGCTGCTGCTCTGGTTAGGCTTCTGACAAAAACAGCATCTAATTCACAAAGGTGTGTCCTCCCCATCTCCACCATTGTTTGCTCCCGTCTGCAAATAACCCAGGGGAGAGCTCCTTCTGAAGACAAACAGAGCATCCTTCGTTGGTCCTAAAGAATCTGGGAGAATTTATTCAGCTTGTTTTCTGTTTCTTTCATTGTTCCAAGAATGAGTTCATGCAGTCCACCTGTGTCTTGGGTTCCAGATCATCTTCCTGAAGGTTCTCTCTGAAAATATCATTCAAACTACTTCTGTGGTTTCCCTCAGAAAATGGAGAGGGAAATGCTATTTCCTTTGACTTGAATGGCCTTCCCTAGGGTTTTGCTGTCATTATCCATTCCTCTAGGCTCTATTCTAATTCCACCTTCTCCACCACAGAGCCTTCTCTGAGGATATTAGGGGTAAAAGCCCATGCTCTAGCACTGGGATTTCTAGGTTTGAATCGTGAGTTATTCATTTGCTAGCTGTACAACATAGAAATATTTGCTTAATTTATGTCTCAGTTGCCATATCTGTAAAATGAGAATAATATTAATGTATATATATTATTGTATATATATGAATAATATAATGTATATATATTAAAGTAGTTAGAATATTTAAGTGCTCAATATCATCCTCTCCGCATAATCAAGCTGGTTTTGACTTCCATAATAATTCATAGAACTTTCATTCACTCCTTATATAAATATTTTCCAAGGTTACTATGTGCTAGGCAATCTGCTAGGCGCTGAGAAGAAGGCGCTCACAGCCTAGGATGCTGTATCTACGGCATTGTATAATAGCCTCCTGTCCTTGCTCTCAGGCTGTAAAAACTATGAAGCGAGAAACTTTCATTCCTTTCTGAAGACCCCACAAGTAGTTTCTCCGTGAATGTACTCTGGATTGAGTTAAATTTTTCTATGGATTAAAGAAGTAGCATAGAGACGGGCCCTGAAGGATCTGTACTTTACCATTTGATCATCCCCGCTCTCAGAAGATATGTGCTTAATGCCCTCACTTACTTGTGAATAGAGTCATATGCCCTTTAAAGATAGCATTTGATAACACGTGAAACTCACAGTTCATATAAGAGGATAATGTACCAATCACTCAACCACCACCACCACCATGGCCATAGCTATCACCACCATGACTACCATGTACACTGCCACTGTCACTGCCATCACGACTATTGCTAACACCATCTTTGCCATCACCATCATGTATGCCACCACCATTGTCACCACCAGTATTACCACCTCCATCTCCGTCACCACAACTATTACCATATATGCACTATCATCACCATCACTACTATCATTGTCACCACCACCATGGCCACCTCTATCACCACAGCTCCACCAGCATCATCACCAAGAACATATCTACAATAATATTAACAGGGATTGCTGATTTTCAAGATTATGAGGTAGGAATTATTTTTGTCTGCATTTGATGGATGAGAAAAGTGAATTTCAAATGCCATCAATTTCTTAATTTATACATTTTTCTATTTTAGAAATAAAATGATACAATGATTTTGTGGGGTATATTCTCTTTGTCCCTCTAGATTCACTTTTCACGCTTCTCCTCATCGGCTCGGTACCCCAAGAGGCTGACCTCAATAGACTGTCTCACCTAGGTTCCCTTATCCTCTAGCATTCAGCTGAGTTCGGCCAATGAAAGAGATTAGCAGAAGACTGGAATGCGGGAGGAGAGAAAGATTGGAATATTTATTCGCATCCCATACTACAGATTTGTTGAGACTGTTCTTTTAGGACAGCTTTCTCCGACAGGTACAGTTCTCTCCTGGTTCCAGAAACTTCTCCCTTCTCTTTCTTCTTCTGACCTGGGAATAGTAATAGCTCACAGATGTTGCTAGACATCAGGTACTTTTTCATCTCTTCTTGCTTCCCTTAACCCTGCTCATGCATCTGAGAGTAGTCCTGTGATAAATACTTTTCAATTATCTCTTTAAGTAGGCCACCTGTTTCCTGCCTAGACCCTGAATGATGCAATATATATATAACATACAATACAAAATACAATACACAATTCCTAAAGACAGGAACGAAGGAAGAAAGAAGAAAAAGAAGGAAGGAAAGAAGGATGAAAGGAAGGGAAGAAGGGAAATAAACTCAGATTTCTCCACCAAAATAAAATCACTATTATAATCTTAGTGTGTTTAACTTCAGTTTTTGTTTTCTGTGAAATTGTTATGCAGTTGCTACTGTGGTATACGTGTTTAGGCTTCCTACTTTTTTTACTTTCTTAAGTTGTCCAATCATGTTTCAACATTGCTTGGTCTTCATGACCATTATTTTTAATGACCATTTATTTTAATGACTGGATAATTTTCTGTTGAGAGTTCTTTTAATTTTCTTTTTGGTACAAATGATGCTTTTTCCATATTTCAGTTGTACTTATGATACGTTCCCTGAAGTATGATTTTTGGGTCAAAGGAAATGAATATTTTTTGACTTTCAATCTTATTCTCAAATTTCAAATCAATGCATGTTATTTTAGAAGTTACTACCAGTCTCATTCTTTAAAGGGGAGATTTAAAACATTTATGGTTATTTCCATAATCATTTTGTCCCATATGGTTTTTGCTTTCTATGTATTTTTTTCTTACTGTTTTCTCCATCTTCTGTTTTCTAGATTCAGTGCTAAGCTTGCTTTTATGATTTGTAAGATAAACATTCTTGTTTTTGCTCCAATAGTGGCTTTCTTAAAGTTATTTTGTAGTCTAAATGCATATTTAACTAATTATCAAAAGTAAAAGCATGTCTAAGTTTTGATATTTTGTGCACCATAGGTTTTTTTAACATTAATTTTGATTTTTTAAAATATTGCCTTACAATAATTTTTATCTTGATAAGTGGGTTCATTGGCATCCCCTTAAATTTTGCTCCCAAGTCAAGTGTCTCCCTCGCGTCACCATAATCCTGGCCCTGAGGCTCATCTCTGATCATTGTGGCCCCTCCAGTCCTTAGCATGGGGTCAGCACCTGGAAGACGTGGGTGCCTGCTGTTGGTTCATTGACGTGATTTATTAGGCTACACCTTACACACGGAGCAGTTTGAAAGAGAGACTCTCAAGCTGATTGGCATGAATCACTTCCCAGTCCCTGGAAACAGACTTCCCCTGCCCTCCACTGCCCGCTCTCTGGGTAAGTGAGCGTTTCTGAGCTGAAGGCTTTTGTAATAACACCTAGGAGCACTCTGACTGTTTTATTATGACTGCCTTCCCTACCCAAGTACTATCTAAATATTATGATGAGAAATAAAAGCAAAACAAAAATCCTGAAAGATGAAAAAGGAAGACCAGCAGTTCATTCTTTTTTTCTCCAGGATTAAACATTGAGCAAAATTATAAAACAATTATGGTTTCACTTAATTGGCTGCAGCTGTGCAAATAGCCCAGCCTGGTGCCCCCATCGCACCCCCTGGATATCTGTGTTTGTTTCACTTTTGCCCAAGGCAAGGTGTGCATTGGAAGAATGAAGCCAGGCTCACTAGCGGAGAGGGGAAGGGACCTATCATTTCATGAAGCCGCACTGGAGCTTGAGCCCATGGGATTTGATTATGTTGAGGTTCCAATCTCCAGGACTCCCTCGGCAAGAGGAAAAGGGCCATCAGGTGTCAGAATAGACTAGTGAAGGTCAGAGCAATGGTCTGCTTTCTAGGCTTCATCTCGTATGTAGGGATGGGGATTCTATGTTTGTTGGTCAATGTGTGTCAGATACTTTAAATTTGTTGTGATCTCATTTTATCCTTGGAAGTATGTGTGATTTTCCTCATTCTATAGATGAAGAGATAGCGGTTTAGAATGGTTTATGGCTGAAGGTTAAAAGGCTTTTTCTAACTAGTAGCATGGAATTTGGGATTCGGAACTTCATTGCTTGAAGCTAAGGTCCGTGGTCTTTCTATGACATCCTGCTCCATAACCAGTATTCTCTGCAGGCCTCCTTAGAGTCCAGCTTCTCCCTCTTCCCCTCACTTCCATCTCCTATCAACTTTCTAAACTTCCGACCTCCCCTCCACTCTCCTGCTCTCAACTGCCTGGTTCTCTTGTCCTATCCTCTGCCTCTCTCGGCAGTGGCCTCCCTTGTCTGAGATTCTTTCTTAGAGCCATGGAAGTTTAAGGCTTCCATGAATTTTACTGGTTTTTCTAATGTCCCTGGCACTCAAGAAGAGCTCTTGGTACATAAAAGGATGCCAAATAACTGTGTTAAATAAACACATTTTTTAAAAAACACGCACAAGGGCCTTGATTTTTAAAATTTTATTTAATGAATTATTATATTGATATCATAAATTAATTTTTTTACTATAATTCTTGTTAGTATTTTTCTCAGATCCCAGTGTGATATATTACTCTTAAGATTTACCAGTTGCATTTAGTTAACAGAATCTTGGGTCTTCAACTGTCACAGTGTTTATTAAAAAAAGACAATAAAAAATGTGAAATAGAACTACCATATGATCTAGCAATTCCACTTTTGGGTATTTATCTAAAAGAAACCAAAATACTAACACTAGAAGATACCTGCACCTCATGATCATTGCAGCATTGTTCATAATAACCAAGACATGGAAACCACCTAAGTGTCCCTTGACAGATGAGTGGATAATGAAAATGTGGTGTATATCTATACAATGGAATATTATTCAGCCATAAAGAGAAGAAAACCCTGCCATCTGTGACAACGTGGATGGACCTTGAGGGCATGTGCTAAGTGAAAAAAGTCAGACAGAGAAAGACAAATACCATGAGACCTCACTTATATGTGGAATCTAAAAAACCCCTCAAAAAACTAATTAAAAAACAACTCATAGATACAGAGAACAGATTGGTGGTTACCAGAGTAGAGGTTGATGGTGGATGAAAGGGGTAAAGGGGGTCAAAAGGTACAAACTTCCAGTTATAAAATAAATAAGTCCTGGGGATGTAACGTACAGCATGGTGACTATAGTTAATACTGTATCGTATATTTGAAAGTTCCTAGGAGAGTATATCTTAAAAGTTATTATCATGGGCCAGCATGGTGGCACAGAGGTAAAGTTTGCACATTCCGCTTTGGCGGCCCAGGGTCCACCGGTTCGGATCCAGGGTGTGGACCTACGCACCGCTTGGCAAGCCATGCTGTGGCAGGTGTCCCACATAAAATAGAGGAAGATGAGCATGGATGTTAGCTCAGCGTCAGTCTTCCTCAGCAAAAAAGAGGAGAATTGGCAGTAGATGTTAGCTCAGGGCTAATCTTCCTCAAAAAAAAAAAAGTTCTTATCACAAGAAAAAAAGTTGTAACTATGGTGACAATTGTGGTGATCATTTCACAATATATACATGTATTGAATCATTATATTGTTACCTGAAACTAATGTAATGTTATATGTCAATGATATCTCAATTTTTAAAAAAGCCCCTCCATGATATGAGTGGGCAAGGGGAGCAGCCCCAGAGATAAAGGTGGTAAAGGTGCTCTTGCACTGGCAGAGGGCAGCGCTCACTCATAGGAACTGTGGAGCATGGGAACTTGCACAGGAACCACTGGACGCAGCTCTGGGAGGTCCCCATAAGCAAGCGGGCTTGCGGGAAAAGTGATAAAGAAGGGAACTTCTGCTTATTCTGAGAAAGAGCTTTCCAGCAGCTAGAGCTGCCCAAAGATGCAATGGGCCAACAGAGAGAGCAGTGCGCATGCTGTTTCAAAGTTATTTCAGGAGAGTCCACCTAGAGATCTGTTAGGGAGCCTAGCAAAGGGGTTTCTACTGCAAACTTCCAAGTCCCTAGCTTGTGGGTTCAAAGAATTGCCCTCCCCCCAAAGACAAACAAGAAAAATAGATAAAGTGAGTAGAGAAAACTCTAAAAAGGACTGGTCCAGAATAAGCCAGGAAGATTAAAGCATGGAGATGTGTCCTCTCCATATGGGGCACTTAGCATCCGTCTGAGGTCAGGCACAAAGCACTGAGTCCAAAGGTCTGAATCAGAAGTTCTGGTTTCTTCATCAAACACTGACCAACTGTTTGACCTTAGACAAGTCCCTTGCCCTCTCTGAGCCTAAGCTTTCTCTTATTTTAAAAAAAGATGATTAAGACACCTGACAGATACCTCAGTTTCCTTTGAACTCTAAAATCATTGATTCTGTGGTAGTTGTGCTTATAATTAGGCAGAGTTTACACTCTCAGAGAGGGCAAATGTCAGCTTTGGAAGGAAATAACGTAAAACAACCCCCTGCAAACTGCTTCCCCTCACACACACGCCAGAGCTGGGTCAGTGGCGGTGGCAGCTGTTAGTGTCTCTTCACGTCCAAGAGACCCCCTCAACTGTCGCTTGCATCCTCGGTCCTAGGGAAGTGCGTGTGGAAACGTGACTTGCAGGCTTTGAATCAAACCCAAAGGGATGTTTCAGGTTTGCTCTTGGCAAAGTCCTTGTTTCCCTGATCCCTGATGAAGGATTGGAAGGCCAAGAGAGGCCTCACATGGCTCTTCTTGGCTGTTGCCTCCCTCTTTAAACAATGGCTGGATGCGTTCTGTAGGAAGAAAAGGAAACATATGGATTGAATTTCCCCTGAGCGCACTGTGGCCTAGGAATGGATTGGAGGCTGGGTGTGGGGGCAGGTAGAGAGGAAGGCTTTGGCACAGCACACTGGAGAACTTAGTCAAAGCTGGGTCTCATGAGAAGTGGTTGGGTGGGGGCAGGGGTCAACAACTAGCTGTGGCCAGGTGTGCTCTGCACAGGCCACAGTGGGACAGGCCTTTACGGGGGACCCTTGGAAATGGAGGAGTAAGTGGAGTGATGTTGTAATGGGAAACAGGGGGAAGATGTGGTCATGAAGCCAGGCAGAAGCATCCAAAATTTCTGGAGTCCTCAAGGGTCTGAATATCGAGGGGTCCTTGGGGTCCTTCCTGAGGAAGACAGGTCTGAATCTATGCTGTGCCTTGTGTAATGAGATTGAAAGTTTGGAATTTAATTAAGTTTAATCAGAACAGCATTAAGCAATGTGTATGAATCCTACATCTCTCGCCAAATTACTCAGGACTCATTACATGGAGAGTCACTGTGGGACTTTTCTCATTGGCATCGCAGATACATTTGCAGATGGCAACTTGGAGGGTAAGAAAGAGTGTTTGGATTGTCTGAGAGTTAGAAGTGCATCTTTGTGCCTTTGTACGTGTTGTACTTCCATTTACAAAGCCATCTCATCCTTCTCTGTCTTTGAGACCAGTCCTGCCTTCCCTGAGCACGCTGGCAAGACCGTGATCCCCCAGGACTGACAAGCCATGAAAAGCTCCCTGGCCATGTGCACATGAGGTCTGGGAATAATCTGTAGCTTTCAGGTGCATCCCTTATTCCAGACACCCATGAGCATGGTGTTGCTGCCTCTTGATTCTGAACCAGAATGCTCATTTCTGTCCTATTGGTCCAGAGTGAAATCCTAAAAACTGAGCAGTTGGCTGTTGGCCTGACTCCATCCTGGTACTCATCAGCCCCTTCCCCTGGGATACCTTGTGCCTGACTTCTATCACCTCCTTAGGATGAATCTTTTTAGTCTACATGTGCAACCAAGAACAGTAAATGCCCTGAAGCCTAAATAACATGCTTTGCCTCATTTCTTTGTGTCAGTTTCTCCCTGGTCTTGGACTGGATTATACTGAATCTTGCCTATCTCCCTGGGACTTGGCTTGGAACCACTAGTTCTAATGGGGCAAGGGCTGACTATGTTGGCCTCAGTCCTCTTCCCCAGATCCTAACTTTGTTTTGGTCTGGCTTTATCCCTTCTCAGTGATGGGAGCTCACAACATACCATGTCTTCAATTTAACTCATCATTTAAGACTTACCCTAATGTTACTTATCCTGAGAAGTCTCTTTCCTCATTCAGGAAAAATCAGCAGCTTCCTTTCACATGCTTCATACATCTATATTGCATTTATTATATTGTATTACAGTTACCTGTGAACTATTTCACAGGGCAGTGACTAGGCATACTTTATAATTGAATGATTATAGTGATACAGCCTTATTTTCATTCCTTGTTATCTACCAGAGTTTGGTAAGACAAAGGAACTCAGTAAGTTTCTCGAGGGGATGAAATATTTAGTTCCATGCCCCATTCTTACAGACGAGAAAATTGCCCCTCAAAGAAGTTCAGTGACTTAACTAGACCCTCGGTGAAATTTTTAGGGGAAAGACCATGCCTGACTTATCTTTGCACTTCCGATGGACAATCGATACACATATTGTATTGAGTTGAAAAACAATTTGGGAGACCACAAATCTAGTTAGTGGCAAGGCTAGGGCTGCACAGGTATCCTGACTTTTACAATCTTAGCCTATAGTCAGATTAAATCACAACCAAGATGCTCAAGGCATTACAAAAAAAAAAAAAGTGATAGGACAACATCTCTTAAATTTTAGTCTTGGCAGACAGTTCTTATCTATTTTTCCTTTTTCCCGGATATCCCTCTTTATTGTCTTGTCCAAATCATGCAATGCTTAAAATATGTGGTTGGCTTAATACTGAGCAAACCATTTCCTTTCTTTTTGATAAATATCCCAGATTTTGAAAAACATCTTCAAGTACCAAGTCTACAATGAGATTTATTCAAGAGAGGACGTCTATAAAAAGTAAAGGTTTTTCGCATCCCCTGGATGACTATTTCTGAAAATACTAGGCGCACACGGATGTTGAGAAACGTCTTAAGTGAGCAGACTGAAATACAATGGTTAGCACAACCAGAGGCACTCACAACTAGAATATACAACTATTTCGGGGAGGTGCCTTGGGGATAAGAAGAAGAAGAAAAAATACAATGGTTAGAGGTGCTGGAACTGCCAGGGGGCATCCAAAGGAACGAGTTAGTTTGCTATGTTTCCTCCTGTACACCAGAGGGCTCTGTGCAAATTATGGCTGCCTGTTTTCTCCTTGCAGATCAAAGGTCCAGTTAAGAGATCAGCAATGTTCTTCTGTCAAGGGCCAGTAAATATTTTAGCCTCTGCCAGCCGTATGATCTATGTTGCAACTACTCAGCTCTGCTGTTGTAGTGTGAAAACAGCCATAGACTGTCTGTAAATGAATAAGCATGGTTGTTTTCCAATAAAACTTTATTTATGGACACTATTTCATGTATTGCAAAACAGCAATTGTTTTTTGATCTTTTAAAAACTATTTAAAAATATAAAAATAATTCTTTTCTAATTATTTTTTGAATTATTTATTGATTGGCAAATTATTCTGTTTTGGTAGATCTATAACATATTTCTATTCAAAAACTATTTCGAAACATGTTTTCCTAAAAAACATATTTGTGACATTAAACATTAAAAAATTTTCTTTACAATGATTATCTAAATATTAAAGATATAATCTAAACATTAACAGAATAGTCATTCTTAGTACATAGTTATGCACTTTAATCAGTTTTTTAACTTTTATTTTTTAAATTTTTTATTGAGATAACATTGGTTTATACCATTATATAAATTTCAGATATACATCATTATGTTTCGACTTCTGTGTAGACTACATTGTGTTCACCACCAAAAGTCTAGTTGACATTTGTCACCATACAAATATACTCATTTACCCTTTTGCCCTCCACCCAACCCCCTTCCCCTGTGGGAACCACCAATCTATTCTCTGAATCTATGTGCTTGTTTTTGTGGTGGTTTCATCTTCCACATGTGAGTGAAATCATATGGGATTTGTTTTTCTCTGTCTGACTTGTTTCGCTTAGCATAATACCTTCAAGGTCCATCCATGTTGCAAATGGCAAAATGGGATCATTTTTATGGCTGAGAAGTATTCCATCACATATGTATGCACCCCATCTTCTTTAACCATTCATGCATCATTGGGCACTTAGGTTGCTTCCAAGTCTTGGCTATTATGAATAATGCTGCAATGAACATAGGAGTGCATATATCTCTTCAAATTAGTGGTTTTGTGTTCTTGGACGAATGTTCAGATATGGAATAGCTGAGTTATATGGTATTTCTTTTTAATTTTTGAGGAATATCCATTTTGTTTCCATAGTGTCTGCACCATTTTACATCTACCGGCAGTGTAGGAGGGTTCTTTTTTCTCCACATCCTCTCCAACACTTCTTATTTCTTGTCTATTTAATAATAGCCATTCTGATGGGCATGAGGTGATATCTCATTGTGGTTTTGATTTGTAGTTTCCCTAGTAATTAGTGATGTTAAACATCTTTGAATCTGTATATCTGTTGGCCATCTGTATACCGTCTTTGGAAAAGTGTCTCTTCGGATCTTCTGCCCATTTTTTAAATCAGGTTTTTTGTTGTTGTTGTTGAATTCTATGAGTTCTTTATATATTTTGGATATTCTCCTCTTATTAGATATGATTGGCAAATATCTTTTCCCAATTAGTAGGTTGTCTTTTCATTTTGTGGATGGTTTCTTTTGCCAGGCAGAAGCTTTTAGTTTGATGTAGTCCCATTTGTTTATTTTTTCTATTGTTTCCCTTGCCTGAATAAACAGATTCAAAAAGATACTGCTAAGACTGATGTCAAAGAGCATACTGCATGTAGTTTCAGGTCCTAAATTTGAGTCTTTAATTCATTTTGAGTCAGTTTTTGTCTATGGTGTAAGATAACGGACTACTTTCTTTCTTTTCCATGTGGCTGTCCAGTTTTCCCAACACCATTTATTGAAGAGATTTTCCTTTCTCCATTGTATGCTCTTGGCTCCTCTGTCAAAAATTAGCTGCCCGTAGATGTGTGGGTTGATTTCTGGGCTCTCAATTCTGTTTCATTGATCTGTCTGTCTGTTTTTCTGCTAGTACCATGCTGTTTTGATTACTATAGCTTTGTAGTACACTTTGAAATCAGGAAGTGTGATGCTTCCAGCTTTGTTCTTTTTTCTCAGGATTGCTTTGGCTATTTGGGGTCTTTTGTTGTTCCATATAAAATTTAGTATTCTTTGTTCTATTTCCATGAAAAATGTCATTAGGATTCTGATTGGGATTGCCTTGAATCTGTAGATGGCTTTAGATAATACGAACATTTCAACTGTTAATTAACTATGTTAATTATTCTAATCCATGAGCACAGAATATCTTTCCATTTCTTTGTGTCTTTTCAGTTTCTTTCAACAATGTTTTATAGTTTTCGGTGTATAGGTCTTTCACCTCATTGATTAGATTTATTCCTAGGTATTTTATTCTTTTTGCTCTGATTTTAAATGGGATTATATTCTTGATTCCTATTTCTGCTATTTCATTGCCAGTGTATAGAAACAAAACTGATTTTTGTCTGTTGATTTTAGGCCCTTCAACTGTACTGTATTTGTTTCTTATTTCTAAAGGTTTTTTGGTGGATTCTTTAGGGTTTTCTGTATATAAAATTATGTCATCTGCAAATAGTGACAGTTTTACTTCTTCCTTTCCAATTTGGATTTCTTTTTCTTGCCTCATTGCTCTGGCTGGGACTTCCAATACTATGTTGAATAAGAGTGGTGAAAGTGGGCGTCTATCTTGTTCCTATTCTTAGAGGGATAGCCTTCAGTTTTTCACCATTCAGTATGATATTAGCTGTGGGTTTGTCATATATGGCCTTTATTATGTAGAGGTAATTTCCTTCTATACCCATTTTATTTAGAGTTTTTATATAAGTGGATGCTGAATCTTGTTGAATGTTTCTCTGCATCTATTGAGATGATCATGTGATTTTTATTCTTCGTTTTGTTAATGTTGTGTATCACATTGATTGATTTGTGGATATTAAACCATTCTTGCATCTCTGGAATAAATCCCACTTCATTGTAGTGTATGATCTTTTTAATGTATTGGTGTATTTAATTTGCTAGTATTTTGTTGAGCATTTTTCATCTGTGTTCATCAGCAATATTGGCTTGTAATTTTCTTTTTTTGCGTTGTCCCCTTGTTTTGCTATCAGGGTAATGTTGGCCTCATAAAATGAGTTAGGAAGTGTCTCCTCCTCTTCAGTTTTTTGGAAGAGTTTGAGAAGGATAGATATTAAATCTTCTTTGAATGCTTGGTAGAATTTGCTGGGGAGGCTGTCTGGTCCTGGACTTTTGTTTTTTGATAACTGTTTCAATCTCCTTACTAGTGATTCATCTATTCACATTCTCTATTTCTTCTTGATTCAGTTTTGGAAGGATATATGATTCTAAGAATTTATCCATTTCTTCTATGTTATCCAATTTGTTGGTACCTAGGTTTTCATAGTATTTTCTTATAATCCTTTGTATTTCTGTGGTATCTGCTGTAATTTCTCCTCTTTCATTTCTGATTTTATTAATTTGTGACTTCTCTCTTTTTTTCTGAATGAGTCTAGCTGAAGGGTCGACAATTTTGTTTATCTTTTCAAAGAACCAGCTCCTAGTTTCATTGATATTTTCTGTTGTCTTTTTAGTCTCTATTTCATTTATTTCAACTCTGATTTTTATTATTTTCTTCCTTGTACTGATTTTAGGTTTCATTTGTTCTTTTTCTAGTTCCTTTACGTGCAATGTTAGATGGTTTATTTGAGATTTTTCTTGTCTCTTGAGGTAGGCCTGTATTACTATAAACTTCCCTCTGAGTACTGCTTTTGCTGTATTTCATAAATTTTGGTCTATCATTTTTTCATTTTAATTTGTCTCAAGGTATTTTTTTTATTTTTCCTTTGATTTCTTTGTTGACCTAATAGTTGTTTAGTGGTATTTTGTTTAATCTCCACATATTTGTGACTTTTCCCCTTTTCTTCCTGCAGTTGATTTTTATTTTCATACCATGCAGTCAGAAGAGATGCTTGGTATTATTTCAATCCTCTTAAATTTATTGAGACTTGTTCTGTGGCCTAATATGTGATCTATTCTGGAACCTGTTCCATATGCATTCGAAAAGAACGTGTACTCTGCAGTGTTTTCATGGAATGTTCTGTATACATCTAATCTGGTATAATGTGTCATTTAAGGCCAATGTTTCCTTATTGATCTTCTGTCTGGATGTCTACCCATTGATGTTAAGTGGAATGTTAACGTCCCCTACTATTATTGTATTACTGCCAATTTCTCCTTTTATGTCTCTTAATATTTGCTTTGTGTATTTAGGTGCTCCTATGTTCAATCCACAGATATTTACAAGTATTATATCCTCTTGTTGGATTGTTCCTTCTGTCATCATGTAGTGCCCTTCTTTGTCTCTTGTTGCAGTCTTTGTTTTAAAGTCTATTTAGTCTGATATAAGTATTGCTACCCCAGCTTTCTTTTCATTTTTCTTTGCATGGAATACCTTTTTCCATTCTTTCAGTCTCTGAGTGTCTTTAGATCTGAAGTGTGTCTCTTGTATGGAACAAATATATATATATGGGTATGGTTTTTTATCCATTCAGCCACACCCATGTCTTTTATTGAAGCGTTTAGTCTGTTCACATTCAAAGTAATTATTGATAGGTTTATACTTATTGCCATTTTATTATTTTTTTCTGGGTGTTTTAGTAGTTCTCTGTTCCTTTCTTCTTGTAATTCTTCTTCTTTCTTCCCTTGTGATTTGATTACTTTATTTAGTGTTATGTTTGAGTTTCTTTCTCTTTACTCTTTTTGTATTTATTATAGATTTTGGTTTGTGGTTACCGTGAGGTTCATATATAACAACCTGTGTATATAATAGTGTATATTAAGTTGATGGTCTCTTAAGTTTAACCTCATACTAAAAGCCCTACACTTTTACTACCCCCCCCCCGTTTTAATGTTTTTGACATCATTTTTTACTTTTAATTTTGTGTATCCTTTAACCTCTTACTATAGATACAGATGATTTTAGTACTTTTGTCTTTTGACCATCATAGTAGCTTTATAGGTGATTGATACACTACCTTTACTATATGTTTACCTTTACCAGTGATGTTTTTTTCTTGGATAATTTTCTTATTTCTATTTGTGGTCTTTTCTTTTCCACTTAAAGAAGTCTCTTCAACATTTCTTGAAAGACTGGTTTAGTGGCGATGAACATCTTTAGTTTTTTCCTGTCTGGAAAACTCTTTATCTCTCTTTCTATTCTGAATGATAAACTTGCTGGGTAGAGTATTCTTGGTTATAGGTTTTTTTCCTTTCAGAACTTCAAATATAATGTGCCACTCCCTTCTGGCCTGTAAGATTTCTGCTGAAAAGTTTACTTTGTTGTTGATTCCCTCAGTAAATTTTTTATTTCCATTATTGTATTCTTCAGCTTTGATTGGCTCTTTTATATATTTTTTAATTCTCTGTTGAAGTTCTCATTGTGTTCATCTTTTCTTTTCCTGAGTTCAGTGATCAGCTTGATGACCACTACTTTGTATTCTTTAACAGCCAGATTGTTTATCTCTGTTTTGTTTAGTTCTTTTTCTGAGGATTTGTCTTATTCTTTTATTTGGAACACATTCCTTTGTCTCCTCATTTTGCCTACTTCTTTGTGCTTATTTCTATGTATTAGGTAGATGTGCTATGTCTCCTGATCTTGGAAATGTGACCTTATGTAGGAGATGTCTTACGGGGCCCAGCGACATTTCCCCCTGTTGTTACCTGTGCCAAATGCTCCAGGAGTATCCCTTGTGTGGGCTGCATGTGGCCTTCTGTTGTGGGAGGACTGTTATTACAGCAGGTGCATGGATAGGCTGAGCTGGCCCCTGTCCAACTGGTTACAAGGCCTGGCCACATGTGGCTGCCACTGGCATCTTATTGGGTGGGGCAAGCCTGCAGCATGGCTGGCTGTGAGGCCTGACAGTGCACAACTACTGGAGGTTCGCTGGCTGCAGGATCCAGTGGCGCACTACTGCTATGAGCTCACTGGGGGGTGGGACAGGCCCCTGGTGTGGCTGGTTGCTGTGCCTGTGGATGTGCAACTGCTGCAGGCTCACAGTATGGCGGGGTGAATGGTAACTGGCTATTGCTTGCTTGCTCTTATGTGGGGCTGGCCTCTGGTGCAAGCTGGCTGTACGGCCTGGGCCTGGGGGGACTCAACAGCAGTGGGTGTGTTGGTGGGTGGGGCAGGTCACTTGTGTGGCTGGTTCAAGGCCCAATGGTCCAAATTTGCTGAGGGCTCACTGGCGGGCAGGGTGGAATGCTGAGTAAAGCTACCTGCATTGCATGGCTGTGCTTGATTGCCTTGGGTGCTCTAGTGGGCTGGCCAGGCCCCCAAGCTAACAGGCTATGGGAAGGATTCCAAAATGGCATGTGCCAGTGCCTGCGTCAGTACAACTGAACTAGGTCACAAAAATGGCTGCCACCAGTGTCTCAGTCCCCGGGGAGAGGGGGCAACCACCTCCTAACCACCTTCTGCCTCTCCAGGATGCACTCTGAGCTTAGTAAGTCTCTCTTACCAGTAGACAACGCACTTTTCTATCTGATATTTTTGTGCTGGTTTTTGGATTGAGTGAGTGTGTATGGGCCCTTTAAGAGCAGGTTTTCCTTTCACTGAAGTTCTATAGTTTTCCTGAGTATAATCCTTGTTAGTTTTCAAAGCCAGGTATTTTGGGGGCTGGTCTCTCTTGTGCTAGATCTAAGGACAAGGGTGCCTGATATGGAGCTCAAATCCCAGACTCCTCCAGAAACAGCTCCGTGCCTTTGAGGTTGCTCCTGACCATAAGCACTGTGGCTAGGCTGCGGACTCTTCCTCAGCAGTGCTCTGCCTCTCCCACCCCTTCCTGTGCTGTCCCTCATTGTGAAGGTTGTTTTTCAACCAGTTTCCAAATCTCTCTTAGAAAAAATTGTTCCACAGGAGGTTGTAGGTTTGTTGTGTCCACGGGAGGAGGCAAGCTTAGGATCCTTCTATGCTGCCATCTTCTAAACTCTCTCAAAATAATTCCCTCTCAGGGCCAGCCCAGGGGCATAGCAGTTAAGTTCACATGCTCTGCTTTGGCGGCCCAGGGTTTGTGGGTTCGGATCCTGGCATGGACCTACACACCTCTCATCAAACTATGCCATGACTATGCCACATGCAAAGTAGATGCAGTGGCACAGATGTCAGCCCAGCGACAGTCTTCCTCAAGCAAAAAGAGGATGATTGGCAATGGATGTTAGCTCAGAGACAATTTTCCTCACCAAATAATAATAATAATAATAATAATAATAATAATTATTATTATTATTATTCCCATCCCTCAGGCTATATAAAAACAGGCAGGCCAGATTTGGTTTAGGGGCTGTAGTGTGCTGACCCCAGGTCCAATTATTATTATTAATAATAATAGTAATAACTTCCATTCACTGAATCCCTATTATGTGGCAAGCACTATATACATTTCACCAACCATTTTTTGAAATAACCTTTATTTTTTAGAACTACCCATTTTTCAAATGAGGAAACAAACACTCAGGGAGGTTAATTTGGTCAGCGTCACAAAGTTAGCAAGTAGAAGAGCTGAGAAGGAAGCCTGGATCTGTTCATCTTAGAGCCGTACTCCTCACCATTATGCCATGTTGCCTGTTAATTTAAAATATGCAGTTTCAGGCAGCTCTCTTACTGATAAAATGGTGGCTCAGCTTTGCAGGCTTTGGTGGAGAGAGCACTTTTCTGGGAATTACAACACCTGAGTCTTGGTACAACCCGTGCCAAAACTCCTCATGTAACCTTGGCAAAATGCATAAGTTTTTGGAGTTTTAGTTTCTTCTTCCGTAAGACAAAGGGGTTGTAGAATGGGTGGTCTTCAAGGGCAGTGGTGATTTTGTGAACCAGGGACACCTGACAATATCTGGATGCATTTTTGCCTCCATTTTGTCCCACATGACTGATGGGGGTGATACTGGCATCTAGTGGATAAAGGCCAGGGATGCTGTTAAACATCTTACAATGCACAGGACAGCCCCCCAAGAGCAATTACCCAATCCAAAATGTCAACACTGCTGAGATTGAGAAACTCTGGACTGGGGGATCAATGCACTTTCTTCCATTTCTAAGAATCTGCTTTTTTATTTATTTCAGTGGAATATATTTAATTAAAATCCAAGGCACTTCTCTGGATCACAGATCCTTCTTTTGTAAAACAAGAGAATTAAACCCTGTAATCTCTGAGATTCTTTCCAGCTTTAAAATGCTCAAGCCTATGATTAACAGGGGAATATTAAAAATAAATATTATGCTATTAAATCCAAGATAATACAAATCATTTTATATTTTTGTCTCAATAACCAGGGCTGCCCAACTCCCTCACCTCCACAGGGCAACGTTTGCAAACTTGCACTCCCTGGGCTGAAGCCAGCCTGCAGACGTGTTTTGTTTGGCCTATAGAGTGCATTAGGACTTTGTGAATTAGCAGCCAACTTTAAAAGACTGGATATTTCCAGTAAACATTCACATTTCTGTCTTCTCTTGAAAAATCAGACAACCAAGTGACACTGGGCTTGATTTTTGCATAGTAACGGTGAGCTGGAGCTGAGTAGAGTCTGTCCCTTTAGAGGGGGTGGAGTTTTCCAGTTCTGCAGAGGTTCCCCCCTCTCACAGGTCTGAATTGTACCTGGCCACTCCCACTTATTTCTGTGACCTCCCTCCCTCCTTTTCTAGTCCCTATAGATAGTTGAGTTTGCTACTCCTGTCCTAAAATCCTCAGTCCACTCATGGAATACCTAGAAATGGACAGGGTTGGCCACTTAGAATTGTGGATTCTTAGAATAAATGAAAAAAATGTTAAGTCTTGCAATAAGGTCTAAGTAAACAAGTGGATGAGAACAGGGAGAAAAGTCCTTGCAGTAGCTTATGACAAAGAGTCTTAAGAGTGTTAACGGACAGCATGAAGCAATGGTGTTTTGTGCCTGCCAACTGGCTAAGTGACCCCTGGCTGCATTACTAGGCGTGCAGCGTTCTGATGGGGGCGAGTGGGCCTGTTCTCTCTGCTGCTCGGATGCGTCGGAATCACCCTGTTCATTTTCGGCTCTACACTCTGAGTGTGGTTTTTAACAAGGATTTGAGCAATGGATTGGTGAGATGACTTGGAATGTCTCTCTGTGAGTGAGATTTGCAAGAGCTCAGGCCATTGATTCTAGAGAAGAGAGGCTCCGCAGGCACAGGATAGGTCTTGTCAAATATGGCACAGCCGTCCTGAGGAGGAGGGTCAGATCACCACCATGGCCTTGACTACACGCCTCAGACCCCTCGCTGAACTTCAGTTTTTTCACTTTTATACTAAGCAGGTTTTATGTGTAACCTCCTCACCCCAAGAAATCGTTTCTACAAAGGAAAATTAATCTTGAAACAAGCTAGGTACCTATGTAAAACAAATGAATTCAAATCTGATTATTAAAATAAAATAAACTCAATCAAATCAGTGCTCAGGTCGGGGAAGGACAGAGTGTCCAGAGCTCGACCGTTAGCTCCTCCCTTCTGTCCTCCCATCTGAGAGCGCTCCCCAGAGCCTCTGGGACCCCACGGTATGCAGTGTGAAAAGCTCTGATCTAAGTTTCTAAGATCCCTACTAATTCTAAAGCCTTCTTTTCCCGTAGCCTATGTTTTCTGGCCGTGAAACATCAGGGAAGGTCTCATTTTGAGATTAGCTTGAGATAACATGGGACAGGGCTTGGATGGGGAGAGATGGCCCTGGTGGGAGGAATAGAAAGAGCCACGGAGAACTGGACCGTTTGTCCGGAACACACTCTGTCTGAAGTGCGTCAGGCCCTCAGGACAATTGTCTGGTAAGAACTGCAAGTGGCTCGGTCTTTGTTTCTTTCCGGACTTTTGCAGGCTGTCTCTTGCACACATTGTGAGTTTCTTTTAACATCACGTTTGCCTCTTCACTCACCTCCTTTCTGTGGTAGCCATGCAGTTGGGGGTTATCCCAACGCCGGAGGTGGGCCCTGGTTGGTTCAAGTGGTCATAGTGATGCCTCTTTTCTGACAGGGATTGGTCCAGGAACCCTGGCCTCAACCGTCAATGTGCATAAGGCCCCTGTAATGGGGACTTTTGAGGAATGGACACATCACCCAACTTGGGCAATGAGAACTGCAAGGGGGTGTTTTCTGAAGGGCTCTTTAGGAAAAGTTTCTTCATTTATAAGAGAAAACCAAATGGAGAGACAGTTTATTTCTTCTTCTGGATATTTATTCCTTAGGATGTGGTCACTCGTGGATGAGAGGCCTTGGGTTACTACAGTCATTTCACTAATAGCCTGAGTGTAAAGTTGGCTCATGGAGGAAGGCTGAGTCAAACTTGGGGTAATGGAGCTGCAGTCACAGAACTGAGTCAAATCTGAAACTTGTTGACCTTCTGAACTTTAAGATACGAGAGCCAATAACTTTGCCTCTTTCCCTGGTATTTTAGTCAGTTCGATTTGGGTTGTCTGCTTCCTAAAGCCGAATGAATCCCAACTGATACATTAGCTCATCCAAGCTGGGAAGGTTTCCTTTCAGTGATGGAGAAGCATGTTGAAGACTATATCAGACACACCTTATGTCCTGCCTCAGTTTCCCTTGGCTTCACTTGTCTCTTGAACCTCTGCTTACGTGCTCCATCCCAGCTGCCGCAGGTGTCCGTCTCCGTGCTGACTCACAGGGTTAAGCTACCTGAGGCCGGCCAACAGCATACCCAGAAGCATTTGTGTCTCACAGCACTTCTGAACTCAGATGAAGCCCAAGCTTCAGGCATGAGATCTGACTGCCTGAGCAGCTGCTGCAAGGGCTGAGTAAGGTGACCCTGGGAGTGTGGGGGAGTTAAGTCCCTGGAAGACAAACTTAGAGCCCTGAAACTCAGGAGATGTGAGCGATCTGGCAAATACAGTTCCTCTCTCTTTCTTGCCCCAATAGACTGAACTAAGGAATATGTCCCCCCTGAATAGCCCATTTGGAGACATCTCATATAGTTGCCTCATATAGACGCCTTTCTGGAATCCACCACTTTGCGTTATTTCCCTTCCTTTTCTGCCTCATTTCCCTTTTGCTCACTTTTACAGCCATAGTATTGTACCATCTAAATAAAGTGTTAGCACTTAATCCTTGTCTCAGGCTCACTTTCTAGGAAAAGCAGCTAAGATAGAAAGGAAAAAGTGAAAGAAGTCATTGGTGGAGAGTGTAGGCTATTGCCTGGTGTGGTTTTTATATTTGGAAAACCTGACACTTTACGAAGACCAACAATCCAGGTGCAATACAGATTATATAGTATAGTGGTTAAGAGCTCAGACACACGTGTTTAAGCCCTAACTCTGCCCTTTATGAATTGTGTGATCTTGTTCACTGAGCCTCACTTTTCTCTTTTGTAAATAATGATGATCTTACCTACCTAATAGGGTTATTGTGAAGATTAAAGAAGATAATGCATATAAAAATACTTACTGTAGGATTTTCAACCTCAGCGCTATAGACACTTTGGGCTAATTTGTTTTTGTGGGGGCTGTCCTGTGCACTGTACCATGTTTACCAACATCCCTGGTCTCTACCCACTAGATGCAAGCAACCCCCACCAAGTTGTGACATTAAAAAATGTGAAAACAGACAAAACAGGGAGTTCTCCAAAAACCACCAAAGGAACCACCCCAATAAAACGAAATTGTGAGATATCAGAAATCACCGTTGTTTTAAGCCACTAAATTTTGGACAGTTTGTCATGCAGCAACAGAAAACTGAAACAAATCAGTAACTACAAACATGATGCTGCCGTAACAAAAACCTCAACTATGTGGCACTGGCTTTGGAACTAGTCGGTGGGTAGAGGTTAGAAAGAGAAGACAGAAGAGAGGCTAGAGGAGCAGAGGGGAAATAGTGTTTGGAGACAAAGAAACAAAGGGCAATCCTTGGAGTGTTGTGGCAGAATTGTAGTAACTTGGAAGATAAAAATGTACCCAATGAATTTGTTGGATCTGGCTAAGGAGAGATTAAAGCAGAAGGATAAAATACCAAATGGTGTCTTTAACTGCATATAATAAAGAGTGAGACGAGAGATGAGCTAATGAGAGAACTGTAGCATTTGCAAGCAGAATTTGGAGAAAATATAAAAGAACAAGAACTTGACGGGTTGGAAAATTAAACTGCTTTATATTTTCTGTCTCTGTAGCTAGCAAAAGATTACAAAAGTGAAAAGGCAGCTTCAGAACAAAGATCAAATCAAGGGTATGGCTGTAATAACTTCTGTAAAGATCTCATAAGATTTAAAGTGCTCAGTTAGTCCTCTTTGCTAGAAAAAGGGGCTTCAAATGATCTCAATGGCATTGTCTCAAAGAAGCCTCATTTTTCTAAAGTATAAAGCAGTCTACATGGAAAGGAATTATGGATTTGGCTTTTGGGGGTATGAAGTGAATGCTGAGAAGATTATTGGGAAACATACAAAGATTTTAAGAGAATTATATTGCCAATAGCATTGGTAACTTGAATTGAGAGAGATGGAGATAGCTCAAATAAAAAGAGGCTTGTGGGAAGCAGGAAGCACAAGCTTCTGGAGAAAGCTACTCAGATACAAATATGAGCCATTTCTTCTATAAAAAGAAGCTTTTAGAAAGCTAGACCAAGAGCTCAGAAGGTAGAATGAAGAGCTGAGGAGACCAGTGAGACCACTTCCAGGGAGAAGAATCTGTCCCTAATCAAGGAACATTTCCCATCCCTAGAGTAGGGAGCCTGGCAGCATGCGACATCTGGGTTTCAGAATTGCAATTGACCACCAACTTCTTTTTTTCTTTTTTTTTTTTGGAGGATGATTAGCCCTGAGCTAACATCTGCTGCCAATCTTCGTCTTTTTGCTGAGGAAGGCTAGCCCTGAGCTAACATCGTGCCCATCTTCCTCTACTTTATATGTGGGACGCCTACCACAGCATGGCTTGCCAAGCGGTGCCATGTCCACACCTGGGATCTGAACTCGCGAACCCCGGGCCACCGAAGTTGAAAGTGAGAAATTAACCACTGCACCACCGGGCGGGCCCCTTGACCAATGTGTCTACCATTATCCTATTATCCTCTCTCAGTTCAAGTTACCAATGCTATTGGCAATATAATTCTCTTAAAATCTTTGTATGTTTCCCAATAATCTTCTCAGCATTCACTTCATACCCCCGAAAGCCAAATACATAATTCCTACTATCCTGTCATGAATGAGATTGCCTATTGTCCATCATTTTCCCACATCTCAGTGTTGCATGCTGAGCATGTCCGGGGAAGGTATGTTGTTTTTTTAGTTCACAGGTCTCTGAAGTCGCTGCTGTCCAAGAGTTGCTCCATCTGAAAACCACACCTAAGGAGACTCATTCACATCCAAACTGAGGCAGCTCATGGAATTCTGGACTTCAAGTTTTATGCCATAATTGGCATGGTAGCCTCCAAAATGGCCCCTGATGACCCTGCATGGTCGCCTCCCATACTGAACGGGGCTGGTCTGGGTAATAAATAAGACAATACAGAAATAACCATGTATATCTTCCAAGGCAAGGTCACAAATGACACTAAGGTTTTTCATTATTTTCTCTTTTATCACTCACACTGGGGAAAGCCGACTTCCATATTGTGAGATCACTTAAGCAGCCTTATGGAGAGGTCTATGTCGCGAGGAACTGAAGCCTCTTGTCCACAGGTATCTGAGTGGACCATCTTGAAAACAGATCCTCCGATCCCATCCAAGCCTTTAAATGACTACAACGCTGGCTGACATTTTGACTGATACCATATGAAAGACCCTGAGAGAGAAGTATCCAATTAACCTCCTCAATTTTTGACCATGCAATTATGTGAGATTATAAATGCGTATTGTTGTTTTAGGCACCTAAGTTTTGGGATAATTTATTATGAAGCAATAGATAACTAAAACAATTAGGATGAGACTTTTGGAGATCTTAGTTTGGAGGAGACCACGTTTTACATGTAGGAGGAACATGAATGATTTATGGCAAGAAGGCAGACTCTTATAGTTTAATGGCCACCAATTTCTCCCATCTCAGTATGTATGTCCGTTTTGCAATGTGGCTTTGCTGCTCCTCCCATCTAGAGGCGGGTTTATATTTGCATATATATGTATATAGGTGTGTGTGCGTGTGTGTGTGTGTGTGTGCTGTTGAATCTGGGTACCCTAGTGACTTGCTTTTACCAATAGAAAATATGGCAGAAGTGGTTATGAGACTTCTGAAGCTAAGCCTTACAAGCCCTTGCTGCTTCTGCCTTTGCCCTTTTAGAATGCTGCCCTGAGATGTCATCTAGGGAAAGGCAGTCTAGTCTTCTAGAGGTTGAGAGGCCACATGAAGAACTGAGGCACTCCAACCTGTAGCAACACAGCTGCCAGTCTTGTAAATGAGGCCCCCTTGGACCTTCCAGCCCAGCCAGATCTCTAGCTGAATGAAGTTGCACGAGCAAGTCTAGGCAAAGCCATCTGAGGATCCCTCAAGCCAACCCACAAAATCAGCTGCCACTGTTTCGAGGTTGTAAGTCAGGTAGCAAGGATCCCTGAAACAAACTGTGTTACAGGAATGTATCATAGAGGATAGCTTGGAACTCAGTTTCTCAACAATATCAAAAACCTAATTTCAAGAAATAATTGCTGGTGACTTCCTGAAATGCTTTGCTGAGTAAGATTCTGAAGTCATGTAGATGCTCATTCGAAAGAGAACTATTGTTAATTAGTAGTGTTTTCCACAGGCATGGGTGGAGCAGAATAATAGCGTCTATGCTCTGTGTAGACACAACCTAAAAATGAGAGTAACTGACCTTTTCTTTGTGGAATCTGCTGCATGCTTTGTATACTTGCTTTATAGTGTTTCTCTGAGCACAAAGAAAATAAAAGGTCCAAATCTCTAATATTTAGTTATGTATTTTACAAGATAATTTACTTAAAATTGAATTTTAAAAAGCTTTAACTAACCCAACAAATGTTTGTATTTGGTTTTCTTCAACATACGTAACTTTATCCTTGGATTAGAGCAGACCATCATAGAAACGTGTGTTATTTGATTTGATTCTCACAACAGCCCTATAATGTAGGAAGGGTGGGTACTGTTTTTTAATCTTCCTTTTATAGATAAGGATCAGTCACATAATGTCCTTCAGCTAAGAATGCACATTTAATATAAAGGCATATACTCCTATGAATTCAGTCTTTGAATGTTGTTCTCTTCCTGCTATAATATGGGAAGTGTCTAGATGATTGCTAAGGTCCTTCCAGGTCTAACATTCAGTGACTTGAATGAACCCACTGTACACCATGCTATAATTCATCTGGTGGGAAACTGAATGCCAAGAGTGTTAGCATTAGCAAGTGGTTACTGAGTTGCTTGGTCGTCTGGGCAGTTTGACTGGTGGTGGGAGATCCTGTTTCAACATCTGTCTGAGAGGCAAACAAACAGAGCTTTAGACCCCGTAGACACGTGTGTCCTGGGCAACTCAAGATTCTGACAGGAAGATAACCACTAGAGTCCGGTTACATTGCGGCTGAAGCCATGTTCCGCTTGATGTGGAATTCCTCGGAGAAGAGTGATATGGTTGGTTAAATTATGGGCACTGTCTTTATGATGCAAATCAGGAGGGTTGCAGGCTCAAAGCAGTCACTTAGGGGAATGGGTGATTTTAAGAGACTCTGAGTCGGGTCTCGGGGAATGGAAGAAGGAGACAGGCAAATCGTGTCATGTGTTGTGCTAAGTGAAAAGTGATAGAGTATGTAGACCACCTTTACTTTTTCACCTCTGCCACACCCCTAAATACCCACTTACAGATATAACTTGTTTTCCAACGCTACAGGGTTCTTGCCATTCTCTGAACACGAATCCTTCCATAAAGTATTTCACGGTCTAGGTAGAAAGGCAGATAGGAAATATAATAACGGCTCTGCCACTTAGTGGCTGTGCCCAAGGCAAATCACTTATTCTCTGAGCCCCAGTAACCTCATCTGTCCAATGGTGATGATAATATTGTTATTTCACAGGGTTTTTGTAAACAATAAAACATTTAACAAAATGTCCAGTATATAACTAACACATACTAAATATTCACTGTATAAAAACGAAATAATTTGCAAAAACCCGGCATCTGTGAAATATAGAACTAAGACTATTCCAATGGATGAACTTACACATTTTGAGTCCCAAATACATGTGAAGTACTTTGCTAAAATCTTTCGTACAAACTTATCACATGTAACCCTCATACATTCCCAAGACACAAGCATTTTTCAAATGAAAGTTCAGAGAAGGCAAATGACCCGAATAAGGCCATGATGGTGTACCATTTCAAAATTTGATTTACGTAGAAGAATATCATAATGACCACAAGGAAAAAAAGAATTTTTTATGTAAGTTGCCTCACTTGCACAATTGATAAATTCTGCCTCATTAAAATTAGATACTTCTACAGGGCTGGCCTGGTGGCATAGTGGTTAAGTTCACGCACTGTGCTTCAGCAGCCTGGGATTCACAGGTTCGGATCTCAGGCAAGGACATACACACTGCTCACCAAGCCATGCTATGGTGGCATCCCACATACAAAATAGAGGAAGATTGGCATGGATGTTAGCTCAGGGACACTCTTCCTCAAGTGAAAAGAGGAAGACTGGCAACAGATGTTAGCTCAGGGCCAATCTTCCTTACCAGAAAAAAAAAAAAGGATACTTATATTTACCAAAAGATGCCATAAACAGAGGTAAAATTAAAGCTTAAAACTGGGAGAAGATATTTGGAATGCATATACATGGCAAAGGATTAGTATCCAGAATATGCATATTTTAAAACTCCTGTAAATTCGTAAGAGAAAGATGAACAATGTAAGGGGCAAATGGGCAAAAATGAAAATAGGGATTTTACACAGGAGAAAAGATGAATGTCCCGTAAAGTTATAAAAAGATGCTCAAGCTTATTGGCAATTATGGAAGGCACAAGAAGAGTAAAGTGGGTATGTTTTCATGCCCTCCAGATTGATAACGATAAGAAGTTTGACAATGTAAGTGTTGCCTAGGACGTGGAGAAAGGGAACTATCATACCTGTGGAAGAGACTATGAGACTGTAATAATCTTGGAAAGCAGTTTGGCATTACTTAGAACAGGAGTGTGTCTGTACCCTGCGATTCAGCAACTTCAGTCCTAGACACATTCCACAGAGGAACTCCTGCCCAATTGCACATGGAAACATGGTTAGAATGTTCATAACAGCATTTTTCAGAAGAGCACCACCACCAGCAACAGCAAATCCAAAGGACCACTTATGGTAGATAGATGCACATTATCTATAAACATTATAATAGATAAAATTATTGTATAGTCATACAACATTATATTCAGCAATGGAAAGAATAAACCACAGCTACACCGTCAACATGAACAAACCACAAAAAAATAATGTTGAACTAAAAGAGCAAGTCACAGGGAATATATTCTGTATGATTCATTTATATAAAGGGTAAAACCAAGCAAATAAGCAGAATGTTGCACAGAAATAAAACAACAACAGAAAGAAAATGACGAACATAAAGTTTAGCTCCCAGGATTCCGTTAGTGGGGGAGGGAGGGATACCCGGGAATGCCACATAGCACACTTTCAAACTCCATGTCCTCTTTCTTATGCATGACACGCTTCAAAAGAAAAAAAGGTTAAACAAAACAAAACAAAACAAACGCTGTCTTCTCATCTCCCCAAAATCCTATTGTTGAGTGACAAAAGTGAGAAACAGAATGAGACTTATATCGTATAATTTATGTAAATTAAAGACATATATGCATCCAAATCAACACTACCTATTTCACAAGTTTGTATACAAGAGTATTTAAGGACATATTTCAAGCTCATTTACGTGGGACCTGTGGCAAGAAAGGAAATAGGAATTGAATTAGGGATAAAGATGGAGTGGGGCAAGAAAAGTAGCATGCATGAATTAATTTTGTAAAGTTATGTACAGTTATTCATTCATTTCCAATCTTGTTTCCAAAAGGATTTGAGGGTCAGAAAGACTTCTGTACTTCTCAGATCCATATACCAGTTTTGGAACCACTTGATTCTTTCGATTCCAAGGAGGGCAACAGGAGCGTTCTATAGTGTGAAGGAATCCACATGATTTTGACAAGGAGCAATTCATTTTCTGAAGGCTAAGCTGAGTCTTAGGAAATGGCAGACCTTGGAATTAGGGGGGGAAGCTGAGGACGGTACGTGTATCAGGCATGACTAGGGCATTTCCACGCCTCATTCCAGTGTCACAAGCTCCTCTTGTTTGTCCTCACCCTGTCAGGACTGAAGGGGAGGAGAAAGCAGGTGCCCCATTTCCACGGCTAATGTTACACAATTGATCATGCAGAATGGAGTCCTTTGCCAAGCCACACGGGATGCCAGTCTTTGGGCTGCCCTGCGTGAGCCAGAACTGATGGCTCATTCCAGATCCCGTACTTTATCCTAAGGTCTTCTTTAGGAGAGCTCCTCTGAGGCTTCAGGCAGAGTATAAGTACAGGAGAGTGACCCAGATTTCAGGACCACCACTTAGCCCAAATATCTGCTATACAAACAGAAAGGATGAGAGAAAGGATGGCTGAAGGAGTGAGGCTTCCAGAAGGTTTGGAAAATCAGCAGTGTCAAGAGCATGGGCAGATGAGTTTACCTTAATTAGGGAAAGGAGAAATCTCCTTCTTGTTATTTTCAAGACGGATATCACAGATGTAAGGCCTGGTATATATATATAAGAAGATAACTTTAAAGCTAGGGAAGGGAGAGGGCTTGTTCATGAAGGCCTCAATTCTTTTTTAAAAGGAAACAAAGTCACACTCAGGTACAAAGCTTTGTGCTAAGTACTAAAGGAGATAAAGAGACTATGTTGCAGAACCTGACCCCCAAAAGTTTGCAATCTACTTTCAAGAATGCAACTGACACATATGCACAGGGCAGCCTATGTGTGTCTAATGATTACTAAGATGACAGGCGTTCAAAAGAAGGAAAAAGAAAGTGCATGTGGCTTGGCATAGTAAGTGACACTGTGAGACACACCACTGGTGCTCCATTTGCCATTGGCCCACCTCCAGCTTCAACCAGAGTTATGGTGGACAGCTCAGTCTCACCTCCCTATGACAGGATTCCTGTCTTTCAGCTTCTGACCTCAGGGCCTTCTAGCCTCTGGGAGCTCTTTCAGCCTGCTGGCAAGCACAGCCTGGAGGTGAGGCCACAGCCATGTCCCCTAGCTGGTAGGGACCTGAATTCCAACAGCCAGTAGCTATGATTCTTTGCTTGTGGGTTTTCTCTGACGGCCAGACCCCATTCTGTGTGCTGGGAATGCTGGAAGTGCCAGGGTTGTCAACTCTCACCCCAACCCAGGGACAGACTTCAAACCTCAAAAAAATGACTGAAGGAAGGAAGGTGTGGAGAAAGACCCTCCAGAGCTCTCTCCTCTCTGCAGGGATAACTCTAAGGCATGTTTCCACACTGGCTCCCAGAATTCCCCAACGGGACTAAGCTGCAGTTGCCCACAGAGACAGCTTGCTTGCTAACACTCTTTCATTGGCTTCCTTCCCTCCCAGTACTAGTTTCCCACAGTCCTACAGGTACTTCCTCGCGTCATCTCACATCACATGACTTTCACTTGACTCCTTGTCTCAGGGCCTGCTTCTAAGGGAAGTTGATTAGACTAAGACAATGCTCCGGGGCAACCCTCATCCAGGGATAGGGATGAGGACGAGGAGGTAGGGGGGAAGCTGGTGGAAAAGCACCCCAGTCTTCTACCTAGCTGATGGATAATTCTGGGAGGCATGCGGTACACTTTTCAGGAGGTCCGGCAATGCTGACCTTGACAATGCACCTTATGTTGCTTTTTCCCTCCCTTTTTCACTCATCACCCTCCTCACTGCTGCTCCCTGGGGTCAATCTCAAATAAACTACTGACATTCAGCTCTCTGACTCAGGCTCTTGTTTTCTGGCGAATCCAAGCTAAGGCAGCAAAGCTTTATGGGAGAGAAGGTGTGAAATGAGCTGGAACATTAGCCATGGGTAGGAGTTAAGGGAATGCTCAGAAAGGATGCCAGGCAGGAAAGGGAAATGACCAAAGGCAGGGAGGTGGAACTGGCTAGAACATTTTCGCCTGGCTCTCATGGAAGGTTCTTGGTGGTAAGCTGTGATAGAGAACACCAGAAAGGGAGCTTTGTTCCCTTCCTTGGCCTCTTGAGAAGAAGCTGCCTCACTCAAATAAGCTGGCACTGAGAAGACATATAAATCCGTTATAGGCTTATACCCTGTTCCTTAAAGTTCTCCAGACTTCCCTGTTGTCTGGTCCCTTTTAATTGTACCTTTATCCTTCTTCCTCTGTTCTTCACCAGGCCCACTCACTTGGCCACCCAGTGTAGACACAGTCTCTCTCCTGTGAGAACACAGCTCTTGGGATCATTGCCAGTTGGGGAAGGGCACCCATTATTGGTCTGTAGGCTGTGCTCTCCCTGCTGCTGGTGTCCCTTTCAGAAGAGGGGGCTAGGCAGGATTAGGGATAATGTCGGCCCTCTGTGTGCTGAGGGTTGGAGAGTTCATGGGTCGGCTAGAAGAAATGCAAGCCAGCCGACAGAGGCTCCTGGGAGGCGGGACAGGCAGCTGTGGGAGGTCAGCAGAGGTCTGTGCTGGATGTTGGAGTCTGTGTGGTCATTGTATAACACAGAGCAGGAGCTTGAACAGCCACAGCCTCTGGTAAGGGAGTGTCTCTGCAAAGTGTTCCTTCTTCCCCTCACCCGCTGTTGGCACGCGGAGGAAGGTAGGTGATATTCCTAATAATGACTGCACTTGGGCTTCCGCTTTGAAGCCTGCCAGGGGAATTGCAGGCCCCAGCATCCTGCTTTTCCTCATCACCTGATCCTGCTTAGACACTCCGCCTGCTCAGTGAAGTGTGAACTCTGGGAAGGTGTGCTTTCCCCCAGCTCATTAGGGGGATCACTGGGGGATTTCCCTGATATTTGCGCATTGTCAGGGGCTTCCTCCTGCCAGCATTCCTAGTTGGCTGGATCTTGTCCATGTGCTGGGAGATACTCCAGGATAACTTGGGAGGAAATAGAAATAGCGGCAACCCACAAGAGGGAACGTCCAGTGATGTGGTGGTGAGGGCCTGGGTTATAGCATCTGTGAAAGGCTGACAGGAAGGGCAGAAAGGCACTGGACTCTGTCTAGGTCAGGAGATGGGCTTGAGCTCTGGGCTGACACCCTCTGTGCCCTTCCTTGTCCTCTCTCTGGGCCTCAATTCCAACTGCAAAATGCAGATGACCTCAAAGGGCTTTTCTACGAAAGCACAGTCATGTTTTATTGGGGGACCCATTTCAGAACGTTGCTCCCGTTCACAATGATTTTGCAAACTCTAATCTCATTAAATACATTCTTCATTCAGGTCTCAAATGTCTCTGGTCTGGATGAAGGCAACAGCTTTTCCATTGGTCTCTTTGCCTTCCATCTGCCTCCAAATTTTCTCTTCACTTCCGCTAGAATGACATTTCTAAATTACAAATTTGATTATGGCTTCTTCTCAGTAATCACAAGGAAAAAAATCTAAGTGGATGACACATATGAGGCCTCTCAAAATCTGAGCTCATTGCTCCTTTTTTCCATGGTTGTATTCAACTACTCTGAACACATCACTTTTCCCTGAATGTATCATTCTGCCTCTCTGACCCTTACTTGAAATAGAAATATCAAAATAATGCAGTTTTTAGAGCCAGGAAATCCTGGGCCCAGACCAAGCTCTGCCATTTACTGCCGGTGTGAATTTGGACACACCGTATTGCTTCTCGGAACTCCAGTTTCATTGTTTCTAAAATGTGATGGAAAGGAGGATTAGTGACAAAGGATAGAAAGTTCCTAGCCTAGTTTTTGGTTCAAGATAGGTAGTCAATTAATTACCCGAATTTTTATTATAAGTACTATCGTTCTTTTGGTAAATTCCTACTTAGCCTTTTAAAACCCAGCTCCACTGTTTCCTTTTCTGTGAGGCTTCTCCAAGTCCCAGAGAGAGGCTTTGTTCCAAGTTATTAGAGTGCTCATCAGCTTGTATTTTTCTTGTCTATTTACATGTTTGTTTTGCTCATCAGACTGCAGGCTCCTTGCAGGAAGAACTGTGTTTCCTTTATCTTCTTCATCTCTTGTGCCCAGCACATGGCCTGTCCTGGGGTAGGTGCTCAGTGAATGTCAAATGAATGAACACATGACTCTTTTTGCTCTTGAGTAGAAAGAGCTTTCATTAAAAACCCAGAGGAAGGAAAAGGTCAGAATGTGTAGGCTTGTTTAGTCTGCTCTGCGCGATTAACGAGGCACACCCACCCTCTCTTGATCCTCCTGGTAGTCTGTCCTTTGGCAAATGTTGGAAGGTCCTGTGGCATCCGGTCTCCTTATCAAGGCGGGTGTGATGTGGCTAGGAAGCCTCCACACCCTCTGTCCAAATAGACGGGCCAGCTCTAGTCATTGGGAGGGCTTCCAAACAAATCCAGATCTGTCCCAGGGAGGTCAGCGGGGGTAAATATAAAACTCAAATCTTGTCAAAAGTGCCTGATAAAACTTGCCTGCATATAAATGTGCTGCCAGGATAGTAGGGCACAAAAAGATGTACAGAAAGTGCTAAAGTCTCTGGAAATAAGGCCTTCCTTCAAACTACAGCCAATGTGTTCATGTGTAAAGTGTTCACCTGGAACAGTGAAAAGAGCAAGGATTTTAGAGCTGGAGAGATCAGAGTTTGAACGCCGTCAATTGAGTGAAACTTAACCTTTCTGAGCTTAATTATGTATTTCTTTGTGAAGAATTCTTATCTTATAGGTTGATGAAATAGTGAAATAAGCAAGATAAGAAGAGTCCTTTGTTATCTCTGAAACACTCAATGCTTTGTTTTCTAAGTAATTTATAAATGACGTACCCATTCATAGCAACTCTGAGAAGTTAGGTGGAGTCATCATTATTAATGTCAGGTATTTTCCCTGGCCCCTCTGGATCTGCTCCCATCCTTTGATACCCTGCTCTGTGCCCCAGAAGACTCATCTTTAAGACCCAGTGGGCTCCCATGTCTTCTGGCTTCCCATAAATGACTGAGTTTAAATCCTGATTCCAGCCTGAGCTAGTCATTTGACCATTAGCTCATGACTTTACTTCCATGAGCCTCTACTTCATTCTAGAAAAGGAGTGGGAAATACCACTTATTCTGTTCATCTCAGGGGACTACGGTTAAAACAAGATCATTGGTAATCGCTAGGAAATGCTTGCTTAAATCCAAGTTTTCTTATTTCTTACGTTCCATTGCCAAAATGTACTTAATAATGATTCAATCACTCGTAGATTCATTCGGCCAATCTTACATGCATTCTTTGATTTCCCCAACATTAATTACGCATCTACTATGTCAGAAGCTGATAAAGTTTTTCTGTAAAGGGCCAGACAGTAAACATTTTAGGATGTGAGTCATACAGTCTTGGTTGCAACTACTCCACTCTGGCACTGCAGCATGCAAGTAGCCATAGATAATATGTAAATGACTAGAAGTGGCATTGTTCCAATAAAACTTTATTTACAAAAACAATTGAAAAGCCATATTTAGCCCATGGTTTGCTATCGTTTGCCAACCGATGTACTATATGTCAAAGGTGGTGTTAGGTCATTGGGAGTGCTTGAAAAGCACTTGGAGACAAAGACGACCCCAAGAAGCTCACACACAGTCTTGTAGGAAGGAAATTACACGTGACAGAATTGGACTGGTGTGCTCTGAGAGAAGTCTCTACAGAGTTTAGTGGGAGTGTAGAAGAAAGAATGGTTAATTCTCCAGGTGTGAAGGTTGGGGAGGGAGAGGGAAGGGTAAAGATTTCATATAAAGGCAGTGAGAAACTAAGATAAGAGATGGGTTTCTGGGGAGGTGGCATGCTAAGTGATGAGGATCCAGGCTGCCCCAGGGAGAGAAGCCCAAGGCCTCCTGCCCTACATACCGATCTATATCATCCTCCAGGAAGCCTAGACGTCCTGACCTGATCTGATCTGATTCTTATCTAAAGTTATAGGACCACCCAATAACTAGGCCCCACCCACACTGATACCACTTTCACAACGTTTTTTTTTACATCACCTTTCCTTTGTCCAGTAAAGAGATAACTCATATACCTATGCCTTATAAATTTAGCTCTAACCCTCAACACATTGCAGCTCTTACTGCCCGTGGGTCCTGTCCCCATGCTATTCTCTGAATAAAGGAGCACTACTACCAGACCCTGAGAGTCCAAGAAATCTTTCTTTCGACGACTCGGCTCGCCGAGCCCGCGTCGCTCAGGAGTTTGGATTGATCTTCTGGGTTATGGAGAAGCGTATCAGTGAATGGACATAAAGCACACAGCTTGGGTTTAATTGCTGATTTTCCCATTTGTTAGTTTCATGGTAGTTTTTCCTTCTGAAAATATGAATATCAATATTTCCTTCACAGAGTTGTAGTGAAGCTCAAAAAAGACAATGTAAAGAATTTAGCATGATAACTGACACATAGTGAGTGCTTAATAAATGGTAGAAATGCACTGATAGATTTTTGTTTTAGAAAGATTACTTCGATGTGATGAATATATTAGAAGAATCTAATACTGGAGGCAGGAAAACTAATTACGAAATGATGGCAGTAATCCATGGGAGACACAGTGAAAGTCTGAACTCAAGCAGAGGCAGAGAAGATGGGGAAAAGAGATGTGGATGGCACTTGCGGGCTAATGTGATGTTACAGCGAGGGACAGAGAGGGATAAAAATTACCTCCAGAATTTTACGTCACTAGTGATACCACGTAGCAAATTAAGGAGCACAGGAGGAAAGCCAGGTTTGGGGTGAAGGTATTAAAATTCCTTTTTGGACACATTGATTAAGTAGAAATGTCCAGTAGTCAGTTGACTGCACACTTCAGGTTGGAGTTTCATAATTGGACGTCATCGTCAGTGAAACAATCATCAGCATGAAACCCCTGAGCAGTGCAATCACCAAGGTAATATTAATAGCTAAAAAAAAGTCTAATTAGCCTTGGGAAGCCCAGCATTTTGGGAGAGGAAGATATAAAGGATCACACATGGATACATACACACACACCACAGGCTTCTTCATATCTTCATATATTCTTCATATATATATCTCTAAGAAGGAAATATGTGTGTGTGTGTATATATACACAAATGTGTTTATATATATCTATATAAAACCAAGAAGGAAATATCAGAGTGGGTCAGGGAACTCAGTAAAGAGTCACACCTCAGGAGCCAGTGAAAGAGAGGGTTAGAGGTCGAAGAAGTCAGAGTGTCAGTGACATGCTGCAATGTGCTAAACAGGGTCGATGACTGAGAGTCATGGCAATCAGGTAATTTGCAATTAGGAAGTGATTGGTAACTTCAACCAAAATACATTCAGTAGAGTGGTGGAAGGCAGCAGATTGTCATGGATTGAGACTGAGTTGGAACTGGGGAGGTGAAGGCAGTGATTATAGATTATTGGGGAGAATTTGTTTGTGAAGAGAAAGGGAAATGAGCTCATGTGCTGGAAGACATAGGGTAGCTTTCCTTTAACTTTTTAGAGATTAAATCTTCAGGAAAGAGGAAATCTCTAGAGGAGTTAGGTAAGAATTGACTGGGAGAAGAGATAGAGAAATTTGCATTGACTAGGAGAAGGATGGCTATTGGTCTGGCAAAGGATCCCAGGAAGTAAGGTTGGATTTAGATATAGATGTCTAAGTTTGTGGTTCTGGAAAGAGAATTTTCAAGTGCTTGTCTGATAGCCTCTATTTTCTCTCTGTAAAGTCAACCAGTTTATCGCTAAGAGAAGGGGAGCAGCAATTGGAAGGCGGCTTGACCAGAGTAAGGTGTGGAATATTTGCTCCAGCAATAAGGCCCAGTGAATTTGGAGACCATAAATTTGGAGTGGCACCCATCCATCCAATTGTGCCATTTTTTCCAATAGTGCTCAGCAACTAGGGGAAGAGAACAGGTGGAGGCAGATAGTTACTCTGACACAAGGCTGAGGGGTTGTGTGCCAGTATGGTGGAAGAGCAAGGGACTGGGGGGATCAGGGCATTTACAAAATGACTACAGCGATGGACCATGTAGTTCTAGTGGCTAGGGAAGAAAGCGAAGGCAGGGGGAGGCTGATAGAGAAAAAATAGGTCAAAGAACTAGAGGGTTGTGATGAGGTCAAAAAATATGTGTACGTTGGGGCCAGTGTGGTGGTGCAGTGGTTAAGATTGCACACTCCTGGCTGCCTGAGGTTTGTGGGTTCAGATCCCAGGTGCAGACCTAAACACCGCTCATCAAATCACGCTGTGGTGGCATCCCACATACAAAAAAACAGAGGAAGATTGGCACGGATGTTAGCTCAGGGACAATCTTCCTCACACACACACAAAAGTTTGTCTAAGTAGGCATAAGGAAGGGAAAACTGGATTGATAGGAAGTTAAAGTCAGATATTTGTAGATTAGAATTTAAGATGTCAAGGGGAACATTTAATGATAAGCTTCAAGATGTAGCCATAAATTACAATAAATTGGGGCCAAAGAAGTTTGTCAAGGAAATTCGAAGTGATAATAAAATATAGTTCACATCTGTGTAGTCTTTTCAGATTGTGAAGCACTTTCACAACCATTCTCTCACTTGATCTCATCCTATGAGATGGCTAGGGCAGGAATTATCTAAATTATTATCTTAATGTTACACATGAAACAATTGAGGCTTAAAGACATTAAATATCTTACCAGGCTGGTTAAGTGATGGAAATTCCAACTGGGATGAAATCACTAACATCTGGATTCAAGGTAAAAAAAATCCTGGTATTTTCACCAATTCAGATGCTTTAGTACTCTATATATACACTGAAAAAATATTCTAGATGAGATTGATTTGACAAAAAACAACACAGCACCAAGTTCTCCTTTGGAAAAGTAGGTGGATTCAGTGTCGTGGAGGGTTTTTTCCCCTAAACAAAACATCCTTCACCTGCTCAGGCACACCTGGTAATCTCAGCAGGATTGGGCGATCGTGTTCCCTGACCCTCCAAATCAAGAGCGGTCCTCCCGGAAGCCCTGCTTCTCAACCCTCCTGTGGGCCGGAGCCTCCCCAGAGCTCCCGGGGCTCTTGGCCTGAGTGAGGATGGATGGAGGTCAGATCCAGCAGCTGTGGGTGGAGGAGGGTCCAGGAAGCAGGCGCTGAGCGAGGTAATTCATCCAAATGGCAAAACAGAGGTGGGTTCTCTGGGAGGGGGAGGCTGCCCAAACAGGGTAAGGGGGAGAGATGCCTGCATTTCCAGCTCAGATTTCTCCTTCGCCTCCTCTGCTTCATGCTGGCCTATTCCAGTCCCAAGCTAGGTGTCAGGTTGCATCTCAACCCCTGGTTGTGTGCTGGTTCCTCAACCAGATCCCAGATCTTGGCTTATAAAAGTTATTAACTCCCCTCCAATCCCCACCCCACCTTTTCAAGTTCTGTTCCTCGGGAACTGCTGCTTCAGCCAGGCCGCTGTGGTGTTTGCATGGACGAAACTGGATTTTACTTTATTTCTGCCACTATTTTGCTCTGTGACCTTATATATGTCGCTTTCTTTCTTTTGACCTCATTTTCTCATCTATGGAATTAGTTGGTTAGACTACCCATAATGGAAAACAGGTCCCTTTATAGGCCCTACCTCAGGACCACTGCTAGTAGGTTCTTGGTTCTCTGTGTTGAGAAGGATTCTGAGGTGTGCTGAGGTTCAGAAGTAGCACTTTCCCTTGCCTTTAAAATAGTGATTCTCAAACTGTAGTGTGCGTCTTAGTTACCTAGAGAGCTTATTAAAACACAAAGTGCTGGGCCCTACACCCAGAGTTTCTGATTCAGTGGGTCCAAGGCACGTCCCAAGAATTTGTATTTTTAGCAAGTCCCCGGGTGAAGCCGATGCTTTGGTCCAGGGAGCACACTTTAAAACCACTGCTGTAGTATTTAATTCCCTATGGCTCGGTTTGCTTTTCTTCAAAGAATGCAAGCCTCATCACTAGCTAGTTGACACAAATGCACGGACACAGGGCCCCAGACTTCTTCAAGGGAGGTTAGAGATTCATTAAATAGAACAAGTTGTACATCTGGTCTTTAATAGAAAGAGCAGCGAAGCTACAAGCACAAAATTCTGTGTTTTTCTAGTTCATCTTTAACTAGTATGGTGAGATAAAAAGAGGATGGGCTTTAGTTTAAATCCTGGCTCTTCAATTTACTATCTCTTCAACCTTGGACCAGTTGCCACACTCCTCAGCTTCCTTTTCTATAGTGAATTCACGGCCTTTTCTGTTTTGTTTGCTATTCCCTCTGCCCAACACATTGTAGTAAGCAGGCAGTGAAAAATACTCTTTGAATGAATATGCAAGTATTTGTAATAGACAAACCTTCAGATCTCCTACAGAAATTATTTTCTCTTGTTGCCCCCTCAGTGTGTAGAGATTAACAAAGAAATTCCAAATAAGCTTTAGAAAATGTCATCTTTCTGTGTGCAGAAGGACTAAACTCTGTATCACCCTATATTACTCAGCGCATCCAGACCCAGCTGGGGAAGTAAGTGCCGCTTCTTTATTCCTACAGTGACTCTAATCTTGCTCATGAGCCTCTCCCTTCTCCTTAGCAGTGAGGAGTGGGAGGGAGGGACTTAGTGAAAGGTCTCTCTGTTGCAGCTCTTTTGAGTGACTTGGTCCCTTTCTCATAATGTTGATAGTCTTCCAGAGCTTTCTCTGTGCTCCTCCTCTCTCAGATGGCACTCTAGGCAAAGAGGTGGCTTGTGATTCTACTCTGGTTGGGAACGGACCCCTTGCTCGTCCCTGAGGTTTAGTGGCTGGTCTGGCCTGGCCTCTGGAATGGTGGTCACTCAGATGTAACTTCTTTAGCCTGGCTCTTTGGAGCATCATTCAGACCCTGCTGTAGAGCCCGTTGTCCTGGTCCTTTCCCTTCTGGGTGCTAAGGTCAAGCTCTCTGTGGCCTCTTCGTCCTTTCCCTGGGACCATACAGCCTTCTCAGGACCTCTGTGTCTCCTCACTTGAGTAAGGGGGAGTTCTGAACTCCTGTCTGTGGTGTAGCCAGGGTACTTGTTTATCTCTAAGGGACAGCTACGCTTGAAAAATTCAATATGGCTTATTGGAAAGAACTCAGAAGTTCCAGAAGACTTGTGTTCAAGTCCTTTCATGACGTCTTTCTAGCTGTGGGACTTTGAAGTGATTGTTTAGCTCCCTGCACTTCCATTTCTCCATTGCTACAAGAGGATCATATAGTGGTATTGAAGAAGGAACTGACGTGTTGATCAAAAGAAATGTTATTCGTAAAAATTATTGGTAAAAGCAGACTTTTCTCCCACTCTTTGGCAGATGTTTTCTGAGAAGTTACTATGTGTACTGACTGGGGAAATAAAGGAGAGTAGGATATTAACTATACCCTCGCCTTGCTTCCAGCCCCGTGGGGGCACCTCACTCAAACGGATCGTAGCAGGGAAGCACAGGGCACTGTGGGGCACCGAGCACCGACCCAAGAGCCTGTCTGACCGGGTCCGGGGAACTTCTGCTCTCGGAGGCTCTGTGGCCTCACGTGTGACAGGCTAACACCAGTGTCTTAACAACAGGGGGTTGTGCTCATGCCGGTGTGCGTGAAGACTGAATAAAATGTAAGTAAAGACATTTTGTTACTAATAAGGAGGGAATCACGCAGAAGTTGCAATTAGAATACTAATTATAACAAATATATTCATCCTTCTTTTCACGGAACCACAGTCATCTTAGAGTTGGAAAAAACGACTCAATCATCTTTAATCAAATCTCAAAGAAAGTAAAGAGAATTTTACTCAGCTTTTAAAAGACGAATATGTAAAATTTTTCTTTTTCTGCTCTAATTTTGAAAGTCAAAGCTCCCTAAATGGAAGGCCTAGAAACGGAAGGACCTGGGGCTGTGGGGAGGCTCTGAGACTCCCCAAATGGGGCACTTAAGATCAGAAAGAGGGACTAGAACATCAACGTGGCAGCACAACACATGCCTTATTCATGCGGAGCTGCCTCCCCATCCTGATCATACTTTGCAAATGCCGTATTTTGAATTGCCAAGCAACTCTATCCTGTTTTATGTGAGTCACATAATTAATATGTAACAGCAGCATATTTGGTTGAGCAGCTATGGTATTGAACCTTGAATACACATAAGGTATTGACACTGTAGAACCAGAAACAAGAGTGAAGGACCTGCTGAAAACATCTGAACCTTCAGTACTGAGGGTGTGAAACAAACACATGTAGCTAAGTTTGGGTGTGTTGGGAGTCAACTGCTTTATGTGCATAGCTCCATTCAATCCTTAACCCAATGAGACGGGTGATATTATTATTACTCCCATATTATTGATGAGGAAGCCAAGGTACAGGGAATTCAAATGAGCTGTCCAAGGTCACAGGGCTAGTGATTGGATAGGGCTGAAATATTGGCATGTGTTCCTAGGTCAACCCTCTCAACCACTCTGCCTTAGTCCTCCCATCTCCATCACATCAGTCACTCTCTCAATGCTTCCCCCATGACCCCGCACTGAAGCCCTGAGGTGGACGCGTTGTTTCCATGGTGCAAACTCTCTAGGTAAACTGTCCAGTTCATTGTTTGTTTTGTTTGCTTTCTTGTTTTGCTTTTGCTTAGAACCCATGAATGTAGTGGCTAAGGAACATTGCAAACAGGAATTGGGGCAGATAAAAACTTTCCCTCTCAGAAAAGGCTACCGCTTAATTAGATACACTATCCCGGGCACTGTGCTGAAGGGAAAGGAGGGTATCAAAAAGCAGAGGACAAGATTATTGTTTTAAAACACCATCTGGTTATCCACTGACACAGTTTTTCTCAATATCTCAGTATGAAATAAATGGGAGAAACACAGAGAAAGGTGAAAATTACAATACAGTCATGTGCTGCATAATGACGTTTTGGTAAGCGATGGGCCACATATACGGTTGTGGTCTCATAAGACTGGTAGCATATAGCATGGATGTGTAGTAGGCTGTATGATCTAGGTGTGTGTAAGTACACTCTGTGATGTTCTCACAACAACGAAATCACTTAACGACACTTTTCTTGGAACATATCCCCATCGTTAGGTGACTTGTGACTGTATTGAAACTCTGATTGACAGTTATCTTTGGCTAGAAACTTGGAAACAAGGAAACAAATCAACGCACAACCCTAGGAATAGGTCTTTTCTATCTGTTTTCGAGACCACAGCTCCTTGAGTGGTTGCCGGGGGAGGAACGAAGGGATGATTGCAAATGGTGGCATAGTGCATCCTCCCGCAAAGTTAGAGGCAATGAGCACCAGTAGCAGTGCCCTTTGGGGCTATAACTTCTTGAGTTCTCTCTCTGTCTCCTCTGCCAGAATCAGAGTGTGGGAGTAGGAGGAGGCCCCATTTCAGCTTTCTTTATACTACGCTTGGCCTGGGGAGCCGTGAATTATCAATTTGCTCTTTAGATAATAGTGGTGAGAAGGTAATTCCACCAGCATCTAAGAGGTCAGAGAAAGGCCACAAGGTCAATCTATTTTCTTGTTGGCCAATACCAACAGAAATTCTGCTCGGGCTTTGGAAGCACACAGACGTGTGTCCATATTCGGATTCTGCCACTTAGCTTTCTAAGTCTTAGTTTTTGTAATGTGGAAGGAATAACAGTAGCATTGTGGTAATTCTCATCTGTAACATGGAAAGAATAACAGCAGCACTAGCCTCATTGGGGTCAGGAATATTAAATGTGAGAGTAACAATCGTAATGCAAGTCTACAATCTTTTACCTGGAAGCCTTAGGGCCAGGTGTGTTTTATAATTCAAACATTTCTGGAGTTGCAATATTACGAAATACCCTCAGCAGAGTCTAGGAAACACTCCACAATGATATACATGCCTTTTTTTTTTCTTCCTGAAGCAAGATGTTTGAATTGTACTCTAAGCGGGAGACATAAAAACAACAAATTGCCTCCCATAAATTTCGCGTGGGTTTTACTGAGGTTGCGACAGACTTGCCAACAACACAACCACTTCAGTTTTTCAAAGCTTTTTGAGTTTCACAGTTGCAGATAAGGGATGGTGGATTCGAGATATCAACATCAAAGACCAGGCGTCTCCTGAGGACTCCTTCTGTGCTGGCACTGGCTGCGCCTAACAAGGCTCCCAGCAGCTCCACGTGCATGTGCTTCCTGGTCTCCCTGCTCCCCAGCCTCAGGGACTGTGCACAGCCCCCTCGAGTCCCGGTCCTCCTGTGGGAACAGTTTATTCCCTCAACACAGCAACTAGGCCAAGAGGTTCAGACGCTGAAGCTACTGGGGTTCCCACTACCCTGGCTCAAGTGAGTCATGCCCTCTGCATGAGGCCCAGTGCCCACCCTGCCAAGCAGATCTCCCACTAAGTCTCTCATCCCTGTTTTTAGCAGTGCTACAGCATTCACAGTATAAGCTGTCCTCACGGCCCTAGGGCTTTCATTTATACTAGCGTCACCATAAGGCTAGGTGATGCCCTCATCCCTTACCCAGATTTCTACTTCTCTGAAACCTTCTGAGTCCTTCCTTTCTATCCTGTGGAAATGCCACTCCAGAATCCACAAAGTCCTCTCTCTTCCCAGTTTCTTCTCAGAGGATTCAATTCACTCCCTCCCTCAACTGAGGTCTGGCTTTCCCCTGTTGGACTTCCCAGACAGTCCTCTCAGGCGGAGTCTGCAAGCACATTCTCTCCCATGAACCTGGGGATGGGACCGGGTTTATTGAGTTCCTTGTGTCCTATTTCTGCTTCCAGATTTCTGTTTCTCCCAGCGTCCTGTAGGAGGCCTGTGCCCATTAGGCCTGTGCCCATTAGGCCTGTGCCCATTAGGCCCGTGCCCATTAGCTAACCACCCTCCCTCATTACTAGCATCCCTGCTCTCTCAGTCTCTCTCGCTCACTGAACATCGCAGGCTGAATCAGAGTCCTCTGCATCCCAAGCCCTTCCCTTATCCCAAGAGATCCCACCATTTCATGGTGACAGAGCCAATATGCTGGTGTCTCAATGGTTCCACTCCCTTCTTCTTCATTCTGTTTCAACTATCCAGTCTGTCAGTCCTATTCTGTACCTTGTCGCCATTCAAAATATCCCCAACTCCAGGATAACTAGTGCAAGCATCCTACTTTCTCTCCACACCTTGTGTCCTTCCAGTTTGTTAAATTACTATTAGCGCAATAATTCTTTAACCTCTTTGGAGGCTCCAGTGAACTGGTTCCTCATCACTTCCCCTCCGTCGGCCCTCTATATTTTTTTCACTTCACTTCTTATCTGGTTTAGACCAAACGGTCCATCATCTCCATGACTCTCTTGACAATAACCCGAATATCCTCTTCCTTTCTCTTGTGTTATACCACTTGGCCAAATTCCAACCCTCAATTAACGCCCCCATCTTCTCTCCCTTCATCTGCGTCAGAGCAGCTGAAGCTGCTGGAATGAGTCAATTGATAGGGAAGAGCTGTATCTCTATCAGGCCTTTGTAGGGTATTACGGATTGAATGTTTCTGTCTCCCGCAAATTCCTCTGCTGAAACCTTCATCCCCATTGTGAAGGTTTCTAGAGTGAGGCCTTGGGGAGGTAATTAGGTCAAGAAGGTGGAGCCCTCATGATGGGATTAGTGCCTTTATAAGAAAAGACCTGTGGGAGCTCTCTCTCCCTCACACACCCGCCACGTGAGATGGCTATCTGCAAGCCAGGAAGAGGGCTCTCCCCAGGAACTGAATTGGCCTGCACCTTGGTCTTGGACTTCCCAGCTTTCAGAACTGTGAGAAATAAATTTCTGTTGTTTAAACCACCCACTCTACGCTATTTTGTTAAAGCAACTAACTAAGACATAGGGAAATGATAGCAAATCCAACTCAAACTGACTCAAACAAAAGAGAGAATTATTAACTGATGTAACTTTAAAGCCCAGAAGTAGGGCTGGCTTCACAAAGTGTGTAATGTAAAGGTTCAAATGATGTCACCAATATCCTCATATATTTGTTTTCTTTCATTCTCCCTAGCCTCTGTCTTCCTGGTGACACTCCCATCCTCAGCTTTACAGTGACTCTGACATCTCTAGCTGCTCCCACTGTTATAGCTGCCTCAGAGTTTCCCAGCCTCATACTCTCATATCACCCCTGTAGGGAACAGCAGGGCTCCTCGGAAGCTTCTCTTTCCCCCAAAGCACCTGTCAATGTCTGCTCGTGTCTCACTGGTTCTGATTAGCTTATAGTTTCATTCACTGTGGTCTGGGCATGGGATCCACTGATTGGCTTAAACTAATCAGCACCCAAACCTGGAGCTGCATATGCAAAAGGGAAAACTTCCTCCAAGGAAGACTGGAGTGCATGTTCTCTCTCCTGTTGGAGGCCATGTTCTCTCTCCTGTTGGAGGCCAGTCCCTCCACTTCCTTGGATTCCACTGCTCTCCTACTTCTTCACCTGTCTGCCATCCCCTCAGTGTCCAACCCATAACAGAGCCCAACAACTGTCCAGCTTACCCCCTGAGTTTGCCCTGAACCCGTGCACTTAGATCTCTGCTGCTATCATCCTAGTCCAGGCATTCCCGTATCTACTCCGGCCTTTTCAGTCTCATCACGACATTGCAGCCAATGGCATCTTTAAGCATGTAGATCAATATATATTACCTCCATGTTTAAAAGTTCCCCAGTGAATTTCCATTGCTTCTCTGAAAAAGACAGGAATCCTTGCAGAGCTTGTAAGACCTTTCTGGGTCTAGATTCTCCCTACATCAGCGCCTAATTTCATACCACACATGTTTCTCCTCCAGTCATACTCTCTTCTCCTTGGCTGAATTAACTGCCTCTCACATGCAGACCTTAGGAGAGGTTTATTCCTTGGGGAGCCTTCTATATACCCCTAGTCTTGGGAAGGTTTATCTGCTAGAGATGCTTCCAAAGCAGTGGGCCTTTCCTTCAGAGTCCTCAACCAGCTTGTAATTATTTAGTAGTTAGCATGATCATTTGATCAAGTCTATCTTCCCCTCTAATCTCTAATTTCTGTGAGAGCAAATCAAAACCCTCCTCAGATTGGTTCTTTCCTCATTCTTGCATTTCCAGCAATTAGAAGGTAGCCCACATATGTTGAACGCATGAGCAGACACAAGTGATAACGGTATGAAGTGGTCAGCACAGCCCCTGTGAGCACTCCAGAATGGTAGGGATTATTAACATATTCCTGTTTTTGTTGTTATAAATCCCTAGTACTCGAAATGTGGTTTTCATATTATATCCTTCACCTTCACTCTACAATTCAGTGAAATTTCCTACAATCATTGAGCACAAAGCAACTCTGCATTCGCTGATGTTAAAAACAAGACAACAGGCCCCGAATGGAGTTGCTTACGCTAAGCCCCACGTCACCAAACCCAGACTTAACTTAATTGCAATTTCAGCTCTCTCAGAACTGGAATCTTAAACCAGCCAATCAGCCTCACCTGATAGCACTGGTTAGGTCCTCTGCCTGACAGACCCTGCCATCTCCTAAAAGAAAGTGACCTTGCAATCAACAGTCTGCTTTTTTGCGTACTGTAGCTTCCTTGTTCCTGCTGCCTTTTGCTTAGAAAAGTGTTTCATTTTGTACAGCTCCTCAGAGCTCCCTTTCTGTCTGCCAGATTGGATGCTGGCTGACTTATGAATTACTGAATAAAGCCAATAAGATCTTTAAAATTTACTCAGTTGAATTTTGTTTTTTAATACTAATAGCAGATCGGCTATTGCACGTTAGCAATCTTGACATGTGCAAATTACTGTGGAAGAAAAGTATTTCCCTCCTCCACATAAGCAAGGAGAATACCAACTAAATGGTTTAATGCTGCTTCATATAAGCATGCAAGCCTTTTCATTGTCATGAACATTTTACACTTTTTTTCCGTAATTTTAAAACTCACATAAAATGACTCAAGTCTTTTTTAAAATTGTCGTTGGAAAATACTGAGAAACCAGCCAGTCACAGATGGCATCATTTTTCAATCCCTTTCTAAATAATCACACATACAAGTTCTCTCTAAAAAATGTCTCAGGGTTAATTATGCTTAAAAATCTCTATAACACAGTATAAATTTAACTAGGTTTAGGGAAAAAATCCTAAAGTAATATACTAACATATGTATTTTGTCTTTTGGTAAATGGATTTCACATTATTTCTGTTTTCTTTTTGTACTCTTCAAAAATTCTAAATTCCTGGGTCTGGCCCAGTGGCGTAGTGGTTAAGTTCACGTGCTCTGCTTCCGCGGCCTAGGGTTTGCCAGTTAGGATCCTGGGCGTGGACCAACACACTGCTTATCAAGCCATGTTGTGGCGGGTGTCCCACATATAAAATAGAAGAAGATGGGAACAGATGTTAGCTCAGGGCCAGTCTTCCTCAGCAAAAGGAGGAGGATTGGTGGCAGATGTTAGCTCAGGGCTAATCTTCCTCAAAAAAGAAAAAAACCCCAAAAATCTAAATTCCTTAAAATTAGTATTATAGTAGTTTTATAATCGGAAAACATAGACATAATATTTTTAAATCTGCATATTATATTTTGTATGTAGTATTTGATCATGATTATGTAAAAAAATGAATGCTATAGAAACGGACTGGAAAGAAATATAGCAAACTTTTAACAGAGGGTATTCCTGAATATTAAGACCACATGACATTTTCTTTATTTTTTAAAATTTAATCACTTTCATAATGGAAATGATCTTTGGTTAAAGGGAAATAAAAATATATAGGACATGGTCCTTCCCCTTGAGGAGCTTGCAAAGATTCCTAGCACAAAGTTGATGATTAAAAGTAGATTGTGGGGGGCTGGCCCCGTGGCCGAGTGGTTAAGTTCGCGCGCTCGGCTGCAGGCGGCCCAGTGTTTCGTTGGTTCGAATCCTGGGCGCGGACATGGCGCTGCTCATCAGACCACGCTGAGGCAGCGTCCCACATGCCACAACTAGAAGGACCCACAACGAAGAATACACAACTATGCACCGGGGGGCTTTGGGGAGAAAAAGGAAAAAATAAAATCTTTAAAAAAAAAAAAAGTAGATTGTGGTATTGTAGAAGTCCGGGCTGGGAAAACATTTCACTAGAAATCAAAATACTTTGGAAAAATCGAGTTTCCACTTTAAAAATTATAGTAAGATAGATTGTCACTTGTTTTGCAAAGATCCTTTTAGAGCGGAAAGTCATTCTAAAGCCAGGAACTTGTACACTGGGTTATACCAAGTGTCTCATTTCATCTCCACCCTGCAAAGTCTACTTTATATAAACAGACCTTAAGGAACGAACAATGACAAATTTGCTAAAATTACTTGAATTATGAAAGGAAAATGAGTCATTACGCTTTAAAATACGCACACATCAATTACATTTTTTGAGAATTTTCACATAAGAGGTCCTCAATAAAATTTGAAATTCACAAATTATCCTCCTGGAAATTTTATGCTGAGAATGATAGAAGGGTAAAATTCTTGACAGTTATACAAGCATTATTATACAAATATTTTTCCCTCCTCTCTTTGGCCATTCGAATCCCCTCCTGACCTCAAGACTTGATTCACGTCCCGCTTCTTCGAGGGGTCCTCCATCACTCTTCTAACCTACAACCTTCACCTCCTCCTGTGACAGCCTTTAGCGTTCCGTTCCCTAACACTCATTTGAAAAGTCGTTATCTCTTTTATTAAGCTATCTATTTTCTCAAGCAATTCTTTAAAATAGTTACACTCATTGCTATACAAGATTCTAATCCTCTTGTAAAATAACCTTAATTTTGGATTGCTTTCCCTCTCACTTTTGTCCTTCCGAAGTCTATCTTATTCCTGACCTCCCCACGTATTCATATTGCAGCTGAATTTCCCTCTTTAATTTATCAACTCTTGTTTCTGTTGCTTAGCACCATTTTCCTGGCTGCTGCCTGGGCTAGACTCCACAGTAACACCGGTTGACTTCTCTGGTTACTAGGCTGAGAATTCGTGGACTCCCAACCCCTGTTTTGCTCCATTCCCACTGAGTCCACTATGGTGCTTGGGTGGGACTGAAGCAATAGGCCTTGGCTAAGCAAAAATACTGCAACCCTTGAGATAGGAGACTATGTTTTACATAAAAAAAAAAGCAAAACCAAAAAACCACCCACAGGATATCAAAAAGATAACTGCATTCCCATGTTTATTGCAGCATTATTTGCAATAGCCAGGATATGGAAACAACCTAAGTGTCCATTGATAGATGAATGGATAAAGGAAATGTGATACACACACACATGTGCGCACACACGGGAATGTTATTCAGCCAGAAAAGAAGGAAATCTTGCCATTTGTGACAACGTGGATGGATTTTGAGGGCATTATTTTAAGTGAAATAAGTCATACAGAGAAAGACAAATACTGCATGATCTCACCGATATGCAGAATCTAAAAAGACTGAACTCCTAGAAACAGAGAACAGATTGGTGGTTTCTAGAGGCAGGGGGTTGGGGAAGTGGGTAAGGTGGTCAAAAGGTAAGAACTTTGGTTAGAAAATAAGTAAGTCCTGGGGATGCATGCACAGCATGGTGACCGTGGTTCACAAGATGGCGTCGTATATTTGGAAGTTGCTACGAGCGTAGACCTCAGAAGTTCTCCTCACAAGAAAGAGAATAGTAAATATGTGAGGTGATGAATGTTAACTAAACTTATCATGATAATTATTTTGCAATATATACATATATCAAATTATTATGTTGTACACCTTACAATGTTATTTGTCAATTATATCTCAGTAAAATTGGAAAGAAAAACCTCCTTGTGCCTGAGTTTCCTCATCTGTGCGTGAAAAGAAAATCTTCCATGTTTCAGTGTTGTAAGAATTAAATAAAATTATGTGCACCCGTACAGTGCATACCATATAGTAGGTATCTAATAGAAGCTAGTTCTTTTTCTCCTTTCTTTTCATATTACGTATAGTTCTGTTTCCATAGTTTGCAACACTGATTCTACAATTTATTAATGGGCATGTTTGAAATAAGAATTCTGTGTTAAATAATTTAGGGAAACACTGGGGTTAAGTTAAATTTAAAAGATTTCTCCTCAGAATCTTCAATATGTTACGCTTCTCTAGTGGAATATACCAGCCAAAATTTCCCAAATATATTTGACAGCAGATGTCAGCTTTTCATGGAATGTTTATAAAATCTTGGATTAGAGGATCATATTGCCAGTTTAACTTCTCTTTATGCAGACCTCAAGATAAAGCTTCTATTTTATTGATTGATATCCTAAGATAAATTGTTTTTATAAAAAAGTTCTATCTTATGCAACTATATACCCGTATAAATCAGGATTTCTTAATACTATTCAATCCAAACAGAATAGGAAATTAAATTGGATGCTGAGGATGAAATAAAATGGCAACCTGGGAATCATAAACTGTAATTTCAGACTTCGTGCGTTTAGGAAAACATCCTTATTGTTCTCAGTTAATGTCTTCATAAAAGTTTAAAGTTATACACTTGGACGTCATATATATGAAAATTGTTCAATTTAAAAATGGAATTAAAATTTTGCCTCTAGTGTGGAATAGTGAACTACTGCAGATAACAGAGCTCTAAAAGGTGTACCAAACATGCACAGAGGGCTCTGGAGACTGAACCGAAGCAGCAGATTTCGGAGGGGTGTTGAAACGTGAGATGAGGGAACCAAATGGGGTGAGTTCCTTGTTTTCTGTGGCTTTGGTTTGAGGATACCCTCAATCATGGTGTAGGTGGCACCAGGTGACTAAAATTTTGATAGAAAACTCTGCCATTGTTTGGGCCAAATCAACAAGGGGAAGGAGTGCAGGGGCAAACGGAGCCATCAGAGAGCCAGGGGAAGACTCTGAAAAGGAGCATCAGAGAAGGGGGACCCTCCTTCAGTGTTTAAACTCAGTCCATTTCTAGATGAACCCTGAGCCATGTATATGTGAAGCAATTGAAAACAGCTTACAGCAAAGTCTTAAATACCTGGCCAGAGAGGTGAGGCTCCACCCAACCCGTGTAGGACAGCGTGTGATTTCAGTACAACCAAGTTAAATGCCTGCTAAAACAAAACAAAACAAAACAAAAACCTACTCTTTGGAGCAATACAACAAAATTCAGAATCTCTAAAACAGAACATTTACAATTCCCAGAATATAATCCAAAATTACTCAACATATTGAGTCAAAAAAACATGAACCTCTCTTCAAAGGAATCAACAAATATCAAATTAACTGAGATACTCAAATTATGAGATAAGGACTTTAAAGAAGATATACTAGCTGAGTAATATAAAGTTAATGTGCTTTATCTAAAGATATATATAAAAATATTTATATAATATATGCTATATAATATAATAATATTTAATATAAATATATAGATATATATAAAGATATATATAAAGATATTTATATAAAGATAAAGTTAATATGCTTTAATAAACATAAAGATAGGAATTCTCAGCAGAGAAATACAAAATGTAAACAAATAACCAAATGGAAATTTTTAAAGTGAAAAAGAGAGAAAAAATTTAAAACATTAATAGAGCCTCCAGGACCAGTACAAAATTTCAAAAGCTCTAATATACAGGTCGTTGGAATCCAAAAAGGAAAGGAGAGAGAGAATGGGATAGAAGAAGTATTTAAAGAAAGAATGGCTGAAAGATTCTCAGTGTGAGAAGGAAACAGATTCAAAAAGCTCAGTGAACTCCAAATCGTATAAATTTGATAATGATACTTAGACACATTATAATCAAATTGCTGAAAGCCAAGATAAAGAGAAAATCTTGAAAACAGTCAAAAGAAAAATAACACAATACATAAAGGAGAACAAAGGTTTGAATAACTTTTCCTTATAACAAAAGAGGCTAGAAGACCATGGAAAAATATGTTAAAGTGGTAGAAGGAAAAAAGAATCAAGTTAGAATTCCACAGCCAGTTAAAGTATTTTTCAAGCCTGAAGGTGGAATAAAGACATTTTTCAGATAAAGAAAAACTAAGGGAATGTGTTGCCTCCTGAAGTGCACTGCCAGACTTGATAATGGACGCTCTTCAGCGTGAAAGGACATGGAGCCAGATGGAGCTCAGTTCCTTATGAAGGAAGGAATAACATTGGTAAATATATAGTGGATATAAAAGTCTATTTTTTCTTTTAATATCCTTAAAATACATATAAATATGTGAAACAAAGATTATAATGTTGTCTTGAAAGGTTTATAATATATATCAATATATGCAGCAGCTAAAGCATAAAAGATAACAGGGAGTTCAATGGGCTTAAATGGTTGTTAGATTTTATATTATACATTAAGTAGTACAATATCAACTCTAGGTACAGAGAGAAGTTAATGATGTATACATATATTGTAATCCCTAGAAAACCCACTAAAAAAATAAAGCAAAGAACTATGGCTAAATAACCAATAAATTAATTAAAATGGAATTTAAAAAATATGCAGACAATTTAAAGAAAGACAAGAAGGGAATAGAGAGGAACAAAACACAGAGGGGACAAACAGACAACAAATAATAAATCCATATATATAAAAATCACATTAAATCTTAATAAATTAAACATTTCAACTAAAAGGTAGAACTTTAAAAAATAGGGAAAAAAATAAGACCCAACTATATGCTGTCTACCAATACTTCAACTAACGGATAAAAACAATATGCCATGCAAACAGTAATTATAAGAAGACTAGATTCGCTATATTATTGTTAGATAAAGCAATACAACACAAGCAACATACCATAGGCAGAGATATTTTATAGTGATAAAAGCACCAATTCATTAGGAACACATAATAATCATAAATAGGTATTTACTGAACAGTAGAACTTCAAAATACATGAAGCAATAATGGACAGAATTAAAGGGAGAAATAGATAACTCTAAAATTATATTAGGTAATTTAAAAACCATTCGGGGCTGGCCCCATGACCTAGTAGTTAAGTTCAGCATGCTCCCCTTCGGCAGCCTGGGTTTGGTTCCTGGGACCTAAACCACTCATCAGTGGCCATGCTGTGGTGGTGACCCACATACAAAACAGAGGAAGATTAGCAGCAGACGTTAGCTCAGGGTGAATCTTCTTGAGCAAAAAACAAACAAACAAACAAAAGCTGTTCATTCACCAATAGGTAAAACAACTAGACCAAGAAACTGAATGAAGACATGGAGGATCTGAACTACATGACCAACTACCTTGATCTAATTTGTATACACAAATTATACAAACATTAAATATACAAATGTATAAATTTGTGTGTATAAATATATATATACATATATATATATAACATGTTACATGCCACAACTGCAGAATACACCTTCTCTTTAAGGGCACGTGGTATGTTACAAAAGATAGACTACAGGATGAGTCATAAAGAAAATCTCGATAAGTTTAGAAGGATTGAAATCATACAGGATATGTTCTCTGATCTCAACTCAATTAAATTAGAAATCAATAACAATAAAATATCTGTGAAAACCCAGTATATTTATAATTAAGCAAAAGACTCCTAAATAAAACATAGGGCAAAGAAGAAATCACAAGGGCAAATAGAAATTATTTTTCACTGGCTGAGAGTGAAAATACAACGTATCAAATCATGAGATACAGCTAAAGCAGTGCTAAGAGGAAAATTTGTAGATTTAAATGATTATATTAGAGAAAAAGAGAAGTCTTTTTTATTAGTAACCTCAAAATTCACCTCAAGAAGCAAGAAAAAGAAATGCAAAGTAGAAGGAGGAAAAGAAAAGAAGAGAAACAAGTGAAATTGAGAAAGATCAAACAGAGAAAATCAAAGAAACTAAAAGACATTCTTTGGAAAGATGGATACAATTGATAAACCTCTAGCTGAGCTGAATAATGAACAAAAACAAATAAGCAATACAGGAATTAGAGAAAGAGCAACACTGCAAGTATCAGAGAGCATGAATGGACACTGAGACAATATCATAAACAGCTTGATGCCAACAAATTTGACAACTGAGATCAAATGAATTAATTTCTCAAAATGCACAAAATATCAACTCTCATTCATGAAGAAATAGATAACCCGAATATCTCTATATCTATTAAAGAAATTGAATTGTTTGTTAAAAACCTTCCCACAAACAAAACTCCAGTTTCTGATGGAATCACTGGTAAATCCTACCAAACATTTATGGCAAGAGTAATACTAATTTGACATAAATTCTTTCACAAAATAGAAGAGGAAACATTTCTTAAATTATGTTATGAGTCCACCATTATCATTGAAAAAACAAGGGAAAGACACTGAAGAGAAAGGAAGCTGCATTATTTCTTATGCTCTTAGAGATAAAACTCCTTAAGAAAATTTAGAAAATTTAATCCAGGCATATAATTAAGAGGACAGTGCCTCCTTACCAAATGGGGTTTATTTCAGTAATGCAAGTTTGGTTGAACATTTGAAAAGCAATCAATACAACTCACCATATTAACAGAATAAAGTATTTTTAAAAAAGTACAATAATTCCAGTAGACAGAAAAAAATGGATTTAACAAAATCCAATGCCCATTTATAGTAAAAACTCACAGAAAACTAGGAATGGAAAGAATCTTCATTGACTTGATAAAGGACATCTACAAAAACCTACATGTAACATCATACTTAACGGTGAAAGACTAAATGCTTTGCCCCTAAGATCAAGAACAAGACAAGGATGTTCACCCTTGCTACTTCTATTCATCATTGTGCTGGAGGTTCTGGCCAGGACAATTAGGCAAGAAAATGGAGAATGTGTTACTGACATAAGGATAGACACATAGATCAATGGAATAGAACCGAGTGTGCATAAATAAACTTTCATTTATGAACAACTGATTTTTAACAAGAGTGCCAAGACTAAGGCCATTCAATGGCAAAAGGAGTCTCTTCAACAAATAATGCTGGGAGAGCTGGGTATCTATATGCAAAGAAGGAAGTTGGACAACTTCTTCACACTATACACAAAAAGTAACTCAAAATGGGTCATGGACCTAAATGTAAGAGCTAAAACTACAAAACTGTTAGACAAAATTTTAGGAATAAATCTTCATGACCTTGAGTTAGGCAAATCTTATGTAGAATTTCAGTGTTTTCCTTATTAACTTTATTCAGGAATAATTTACATGTATTAAACTGCATCCATCTAAATTATATAATCTAATTAATACTGAAAATTGTGTATACCTATGAAACCACCACAGCTATCAATATACAGAAGATTTACTTTATCTCCAAAAGATTCCTCATTCTTCTTTGTAGCTCATCCCTCCCTCTACCCCTCAAGCTGAGGCGGCCCTTGATATAATTTTTTCACTATGGATTGATTTGAATTTTATACAAATGTGATCATACAGTATGCATTCTGTTGTATCTAACTTCATTCACTCAGCATACTGATTTTGAGATTCATCCGTGTTGTGGTGTGCATCAGTAACCCATTCTTTTTTGTTTACTTGAGTAAATACTTGAGAGTGGAATGGCTGGGGATTATTGAAGGTATTAAACATTTAAGAAACCACTAAACACTTTTCCAAAGTGGACGTACAATTTTACATTTTTGTCAGCAATGTTAGAGAGTTCTACTTGCTCCATCTCCTCACCAACACTTGGCATTGTCAGTCTTTATAATTTTATCCATTCAATGAGTAAATAGTGGTATCTCACTGAATTTGTAATTGACATTCCCCTTGTGATTAATAACGATATTGAGTACCTTTTAAAGCACATATTGACCATTCTTTTCTCTTTCTCTGTGAAATGTCTCTTCAGCTCTTCTACTGACATTTTATTGGGTGTATTAGTTTGCTGGGGCTGCCGTATCAAAGTACCACAGGCTTGGTGGCTTTAAAAACAGATATGTTTTTCACAGTTCTGGAGACTAGAAGTCCAAGATCAAGATGTTGGCAAGGGCTCTCCTTGGCTTGTAGATGGCCATCTTCCTCCAATGTCTTCACTTAGTCTCCTCTCTGTGTCTTAATCTCCTTTTATAAGGCATTTAGGAATTCAACCTATAAATTTTGGGGAGACGTTCATGTCATACTCTCCTCTCTTTGGAGTCCTTCTCAAATTCATGTCCTCCTTGTAATGCAAAGCACATTCTCCCAACGTGTGATGATTGTGGATTTCTGCACTTATAGTTGACTGCCATCAAATAAATAGGAGCCTGACAAAGCTTTTTGGGTAGTTGTACTGACACACACACACACACACAAAACCAAAACCCAGATTTGCCCATATTAGAAAAGATTCTATTTGAAATTTAAAATAATCCCTGAGACCACTAAATTCTATGGGCAGATAGTAGATTGATAAAACTGCTCAGTCCCCACAACTTCAGAACATATTGCCCAATACCTACTTCAGATGTGGCCAAAAGGAATCATGGAAAAGGAATAATCTCCAGAGGACAGAACCACGGACAATGGAGAGCAAAGTACAGTGGAGCTACTCCTCAGGTGTGGAGTCAGGGAATGATTCAGGCACATTCCCACTCTTAAGCTGGGACCTTTCAGATTTCTACCCAGCAGGATTTCAGATTTGCTATGGGACAGCGTCTGCTATGTGTCTCCTATAGTTTCCCTTTCTAAACGGGATTATTTACTGTGGTTTTTCTATTCTGTTGTATATTGGGTGTGTGGAGAACAGATGATTTGTCTTTTTAGTACAAAGATCTCCAGATCAAGAGAATCCACATCTGGACCTAATAAAGAGACTACCTTACATAGTGCTCTGATGAAGAGATTGCTGCAGATCACCCAGTATTACAGGCTGAACTGTGTCCCTTTAAAATTCGTATGTTGAAATCTTAACCTCCAATACCTTAGAATGTGACTGTATTTGGAGACAGTGCCTTTAAAGAGATAATGAAGGTAAAATTAGGTCATATAGGTGGGCCCGAATCCAGTATGACTGATGTCCTTATAAGAAAAGATTTAGGCACAGATAAGCACAGAGAGAAGACCTGGTGAAGACACAGGGGGAAAGACAGCCATCTACAAGGCAAGAAAAGAGGCCTTGGAAGAAACCAATCCTGTACACACCTTGATCTCAGACTTTTAGTCTCCAGAACTGTGCAAAAATGGATTTCTATTGTTTAAACCACCCAGTCTCTGGCATTTATTATGGCAGCCCTAGCAAACCAATACTTCCAGATATACTGAACTTGGTGCTTGCTGCAGTGGTTAGACAGACTTCTGGGGTGACTCCCTGAAGAGGGGTATGTGTGTATGATGTGTGTACTAAGGAAAGTAAAGTAAAAACTTGTCAGCAGAAGGGCTGTCTGTGTTAGTCATTAGTCATTGTTGTGTCTGGTTCTTCTTCATGTTAGTCATCCTTTCTAGATTATGCTGCTGTAACAAATGACTCTAAACCATTAGCGGTTTATAACAACAAAAGTTTATTTCTCATGCATGTTACAAGTTGGCTGTAGGTAGGACGTGGCTCCGATCTGTGAGTCTTTCTCATTGCAGGACTCAGGCTGCAGAAAGAATTCCTATTTGGGACATATCATTCTTCTGACAAATGGAAAACAACAACAAAAACCAATTTTAAATGGCTCTGAATTTTCTACTAAAATGTGACACATATCACTTCTGCTTACATTTAATTGGCCAAAGCAAGTCATATGGCCAAGCTTGATATCAGTGAAGTGGGCAAGTACACGTGTCCCACAGTCAGAAGACAATGGATGGAGATGTATAATCCTCTTACAGGAGGGCAACATGTAATTGGTACCACCAATACAATTCAAGCACATAGCTTGATTGCACATCTTTACCCCATTTGAAGTTTACCGCTTAGGCAAATTAAATGTGAGTGAATGCTGTGTGCAAGTCACTTCCAGGATGAAAAACTTTAAAGACCGCATGATTCACCACTTTCCTTTCTCTTTGCTATGGGAGAAAGTTGGGGATGCTCAGTACACCTGTGTCCCTGATGGAAAAGGTAAAGCAGAGCCCTTGGACCACTCTTGAAAAACACATAGTGTGAGCAAGAAATTAATCTTTATTTCCTTAAACCACTGAGATTTTAGAGTTGTTTGCTATCACAGCATAATGTAACTCATTCATTCTGACAAAGGTACTAAAAGAGGTTTGAAAACTACTACCTTAAAAACTACCTGTATCATGTGTAGAATAGGTGCTTAGCAACGTACGACAATTTCTCTCTCATAGTCATTGTATAACTACAGCTACTCCTTTCTGAAAATGTTCCTGACTATTGCGATAACCACTTCCTTCTTTGTGCTACTCTTCTGGTGGAAGATACGTGAGAAGGCTGTTTGCCTATCATGACATTTGGGGGGCCTCCTCCTTTTGTCTCCATTCGAGTGGCTGTGGTGCAAGTTGCCATTTCAAACAATGTTACTGAAATAGCAGGGGATACAAGGTTGGGCCAGTGAATTCCTTCTGCAGAATTCCTTATGGAACCCAGAGAGATGAATAGGGCTCTCTAAGAGTGCCTACATGCGTCGTGCTTGGGCCTTACTGCGGGCCAGTGTTCATCATAATATTATTGTTATGTGCAGTAGTCTGCAGAGCAGGAGAAGCCAGTCCGCAGTGGGAAGGAGAACAAAGGAGATGCACAGCCAAGATGGAAGAAGGAACTGGATCCAGTTTTACCTTGGTTATGTCTGAAGTAGCCAAACGTATACATCAAGCATCTACAAACTATGGACCATGGGCCACATTTGGCCTGCTGCCTGTTTCTGTAAATAAAGTTTTACTGGAACACAGCCAAACCCACTTGTCTCCATACGGCTGTTATTGTGCTACGATGGCAGAGCTGAGAGGCTGTGACAGAGGCCTCGTGGCGTGCAGATCCTAAAATATTTACTATCTGATTCTTTTCAGAAAAGGTTTGCTGATCCCTGGCATATATTATCTCGTCCTTCCAAAAATATAGATTTTCAAAACTTATATATGAAATATATAAATTCATAAATAAACATCTCATACATAAATGTAAAAATATATATCATAAATAAGTGCAATTTTCATGTGTAGTAATGCAGAATCGAAAAAGATGGAAGAGTACTGCTATAGGTAATAACGAGTCCCCAGAAGTATTCCATCAAAGCAATGGCATAATCAAATTAGCAGGATAACTCTAATGTCAGTTCGAATGGTTGTTTGTGAGGAAGCAGGAGAGAAATTTAATAAACCTGATATGAGCATTTTACAATTCAGACCAAAAAACAAAAAGCCTCTGAAAACTTGGTAGAGAAAGTGGCAGTTGGGATGGAGAGGGGTGGATTCATACAAGTGACTCAGATGTGGCCTTTCAGCAGTCACTCACCTACAGATGACAAACTCCAGGTTTGGGGAAACAGATTGTTTGGCTACAAGAAACCATCAATAATAATTTCCGTGATCAGCTCATCTTGGCCCAGACCCCATTCCAACCAAGTTATTAATACATACATTATTCTTCTTAAGGCAACAGAGAAATGCATTCCAGATTGCCAAAGAAAGGAATTCCCCATGATTTATACTGAAATGTTCCTAGAACTATTTTTTTCCCCAATCATCCATCTTCAAGAAATACTAAAGACAAATATTTCATGAATCCAGAGGTGCTTCTGGCCAGCATCTGGAGATGATCTTGAGAATACAAATCTGTTATCATTTTTCACCATGGGCCTCAACTGTCAGAACGTGTAATAAACATAACCAGCCAGAGGGCTGGAAGGAGGCAGAGAGCATACAGTTAACCACGGTAACAGGAGGTAGCAGAAATGAGGGTGTATTTGGCCCTATGTCCCCCATACCTACTTTTCACAGCCCCACTGCACCCCTTTTCCTAAGAAATGTTTGAATGCTAGTTAAAGACGCTCCTATTGCTGATACACTTCAGGGGTGTAACATCTTATTAAATTGCCACGTGAAGAGACAACTTGGTGGTTAAGAAGTCAATCAGACCTGAGTTTGATTCTTGGTTTTGCCATTTAATATCTGTGTGACCTTACAATTTCTTAGCCTTGCTGAGCACAATTTCCACGTCAGTAAAATAGGCTTGTCTATAAAGTGATAGTGTAGGTGAAATTACTAGCACAGCGTTCGGCATAGCCTAAAAAAAAGGTTCTGGAATTATTACAAAACCATTCTCCTCTTACCACTACACATTCACCAGATGGTTAAACAGCATAGACAGAAAATGCAAATTATTGATGAGAATATGGAGCAACTAGAGTTCTCACACACCACCGGGCAGATGTGAAATTAGCACAGCTCAATTTGGCAGTACCTACCAAGCTGAACACATCCCAGTCCTCAGCAATTCCTCTCCTAAGTATGTGCCCAAAATGAATGCTTACATATGTTCACCAAAAACATGAACTAGAATGTTCAAATCAGCCCTATTCATTATGGCATCCAACTGGAAGCTACTCAAACGCCCACCAATACTGCAGTACAGAGCTCAGCAAAAGTTTTCCGTAAAAGGCCGGATAGTAAATATTTAGACTCTACAGGCCAAGAGGCAAAGTCAATTTATGATTGTGGCTCTTCTCTTTATAGTGCCCAGCAACAGTGTAGAGCAATAGAGTGCTATGTAAGGTCTCTGGTGCAAGTACTTAACTGTCATCATAACGTGAAAGGAGCCATAGATGATATGAACAAGAATCAGTGTGCTGTGTTCCAATAAAATGTTATTTGTGGACACAAATTTAAATTTCACGTAATTTAAATTGTGCCATGAAATAGTACTCTTTTGATTATTTTAGGCGTTCAAAAATGTACAAATCATTCTTCGCTTTCAGGCTGTACAGAAATAGGAGGTGGGCCAGATTTGGATGTAGTTTGCCAACCCCTGGTATAGTGGATCAATAAATTACACATTCACACAGTGGAATAGTATACAGCAACAAAAGGAAAAAAACCACGAGAATACACAACAGTATGGGTGAACCTCGTGAACATAACAGCAAGCGAAAGAAGCCAGGTGCAAAATGTATAAGGTTACATTTATATAAATTACAAAAGTGGGAAAAATCAATCTATGATTCTATGTCAGCATAGTCATTCCTGCATGGAGGTTAGTGACAGAAAGTCAAAGAAATGGGGATTCTGGGGTGCATGGCAGTCTGTTTCTTCATTTAGTTTATAAAATTCAACAAGCTATACACTTATGTGCACTTCTCTCTATTTACTTTATACTTTAAGAAACGCTGAAGGGGGCCAGCCCAGTGGCATAGTGGTTAAGTTTGCGTGCTCTGCTTGGGCAGCCCAGGGTTCACACGCTCAGATCCCAGGTGTGGACTTGTGCACTGCTCATCAAGACATACTGTGTCAGCATCCCACATACAAAAAAAAAAAATAGGGGAAGATTGCCACAAATATTAGCTCAGTGACAATCTTCTTCAAGCAAAAAGGAGAAGGACTGTCAACAGATGTTAGCTCAGGGCCAATCTTCCTCACACACAAAAAAAACGAAACACCGAAACCCCCCCAGCAAATTCTCTTCCTTTAGTGCAGGCCTTCTCTACCTCACACCTCACCAATGAACAGGTTTCCAGATGCTCCTCTCCATGTTAGTTACCTAATTCAGTATTCCAGAGAATCTGAAACATCAATTTGTCCTTTGGCTTAGCGGAAAGAGCAGCTGAGGTATAGACTAGAGCCCTGTGCTTAGAAAGGAAGATCTGAGTTTAACACCACTGTGTATTAATTGTGCAGCTATCGGCAAAACACTTAATCTTTCTGAATTTTCTTTTGTCATCTGTAAAATGGAAAAATTATTCCTTATTTATTCATTTGGTGGAAAGATTACCCTTGATAATGAGGAATTGCCGTTAAGCTCTGTTCTTGTATAGCAATTATCACCACCTATGCCATTCTTTTCTTTACCACCCACAATGATCAAGTTTAAACACATCCATTTTCTTTCTTCTCTGCCATCTATTCTCCAATTGGGGAGATACTATAGCATAATAGCTACGAACATAGACTCCTAGTTCAATTCTTGACTCAGCCACTTGACCCTTGACCTGTAGCTTCTCTGTTCCTCAGTTTCCTCATTGGTAAAATATCTACTGCATACTGTTCCTCTAGAGGTTGTGGTGGCCAGCCTGCAAATGGTCCCAGTGCCCCCTGTCTCCCAGTGTTCACACCCGTGTGTGGTACTCTTCTATACTGTACGAGCATTGGTCTGTGTGCCAACAGGATAAGGCATAAATGAAGGCATTTCACTTCTGAGATTAGGTTATGGAAGACTGTGGCTTCCACCTTGGGTGATCTCTCTGCCTTAGGCCCCTCATTGCAGAGGAAGCCAGCTGCTGCGTCAAGCGGCTCTATGGAAATGCCCGCATGGTGAGGAACTGAGGCCTGCCAAAACCGCAGGAATGATCTTGGGTGTGGTTCCCCCAGCCCAGGTAAGTTGTGAAATGACTGCTACCCTGACTGTCAGCTTGTCTGCAACCTCACGGAAGACCCTGAGCCAAAACGATCCAGCAAGCTGCTCCCAGATTCCTGACCCTCAGAAACTGATAATCAATGACTTTCCAACAGTGAGCACTGCCTGATGCATACTGAGCATTCAGTAGAATATTAGCTGTCTTTATCATCTGCCCTCTAACAGCTGGCACTCCCACATCTGTAAAGCTCATTGCCAATGTCACTACATTGCTCTACGGCATAGTCAGTGTCAACGGATTGAGCATGGACAATTTCTCTTCTTTTCTCTGACCCCCATAAAGACAAAACACTGTTAGAGGCTCTGCCTCTCCAGCCTCACTGCCGCCCTGGGTCTTCGTTGTACATCCTATTCTTCAGGTCTCTTTTTTGCTATCTCAGTCTTCTTGGATGTGTTGGGGATTCAGATTCTCTTTCTTTGGGACATGGACTTTTGTTTCCTTTTACCTTGGGCTTTGTAGTTGCAGGGCCAACCATTGAGTCAACTGGTTTTTCTAGAAGCAGAGGTTGAGATGGAGTTAGGAGTATGAGAGCTTTATTGAGGGTAATGTGTGTGAAAGGTAATAGGAAGAGAAGCAACATTGTGAAGGGAAAGCTTCAGACTGTGATGCAGATCTGACACCTGGGGAAGGAAAGGAAGGAAGAAGCAAGACTGGGTCAGGGTAGCCTCAGATCACAATGCATGCTGGAAAGGTCACTGATCCAACAGTGAGCTTCAGAACAAAGATCTGAAAGAGGAGCCTTAATTCAAGCTGCCATGGCCAGGCTGTAGTACTTGCCATGTTCAGGCATTAGTGAGGGCTCCCTGGGAATCTTGGGGCTTCAGCTTAAAAGCTGAAATGGATCCAAAGACGCTGATGGCTGGGGGCTATCAGCTCACTTCTCCTTGCAGCTGAATGGCGGTTTCTTCTTGAAGAGAGGCCTGAGCAGCGTACTTCCATGGCTGCCACAGCCATCTTCATTCCCACAGCCAGGCCTGGCCTCCCGATCCCCAACCTGTGTCAAAGACCTGTGCTTTCATCTTGCATGGCAACAGGGATCTGATCGACCCCGAATGGAGTGTCAATATGAAAGAAGAAGAGACTCATAGAAGTGAGACAAAATTAATGATCTCTAGGGTAACCTTAGGGGACCCAGGGGTGGTTGATAACAATCAATCATCATGTTTTCACCGAGCGTATACTATATGCTTTGTACTGTGCAAGGTATTTGCTGTAGGAAATCCCCAACCATAGAATCATAAAATTGGAAGGGACTTGAATGCCTGGTTTAAGTCTCCCTCTCGTGAGCAGGAATCCCTTGTAGACTACCTCAAATAGTATTCTACAGTATCCTCTTACATACCTCCAGTGATGGGGGGCTTCTCACTTCTGTCATCTCCTTGGTTGTTAGCTCTAACTGATAGAATATGCCCTCTTAAGTGGAATTCAAAATGCTCCCACCACCTTTAATTTGTGAAGTCACTTTAATAAGACTTCCTACTCTCTCATTTATTAATCCTTTAAATATTTGAAGACAGTTGTCATTGTTCCTGAAATATCGTTGGAGAAGGAGGGTATCAGAGTCTCTGATTCTCCAACTGTGAAACAATGGGACCTGACTAATGTGGATCACTAGGGTCTCTTTATGACCTAAAAGTCTATGAAGCCTTGAAAACTTCATGGAGCAAATCTCAAATAAAAGAGAAATCCATATAAGTTGAAAGACAATGTGTTCTCTCTGAAGTGTTTGTTGTACATTTCCTCCGGAACACATTGGAATATGGACTCAGGAATAGTGGGGCCATCTGCTGAGCGATTGCCCATTTATGTTGAAATAAAACAGACTTTGATAATTAGAAGCATGCTCCTCAAGATGAAACAATACAAGCTCTCCACATTTCCCCACCATTAGCAATTCCCAATGTTGACTGGACACGTTAAAACAACCCCCACTTGCCATCAGGGAAAAAATAAAACAGTCGTTATGGTTCACAGCACAAGAAAGAATTCTTTATGCTTATGTTTAACCAGCACACACTAACGCACCAAGTACTCACTGTGTGCTGTCTCCACGGTGGGTTCTTTCATGTATTTTATTTTGTTACGTTTAATATTCACAAGAACAGTATGAGGTAGATTTTATTAACTCCACATTCCAAATGAGGGAAGTGAGCCTCAAAGTAATCACGTGACTTGTTCAAATTTACCTAGCTGGTTGAGTGGATGAACTAGGACCTTCTGACTTACAGTCCAGTGTTCTGCCATTCCATCAGCACAAGGAAAGTTCTTGATAAAAGACCTATGACTGTGTATGTAGAGTGTGCAACTATTTTAGTTTGGGTCACCCCAGAAGCACCCTCCGAAACAAGGATTTAGGTGAAAGTAGTTTATTTTAAGAGGATAAGGAAACACCAAAAGAGGATGGTAAAGCAAGTCAGAGAAGGGAAGGCAACCAACAAATCGTGCGTTAGCAAGTCAGCTACAGCTGTGGGCAACTGGAGCTAAATCCTGGGGAAATTCTGAGAGCTAGTGTAGGACACAGGGCACAGAGTTAGCCCAGCCAAGGCGGAAGGGGCTGGGGCATTTATAAACCAACTGTCAGTCATTGGTTGAAGTCTCCTAGCAGCTGTTAATTTCCTGGCACTGACTACCTGCCATGCAGCTGGACAAAACATGCTATAGAAGCCTCAGGAAGACGTCAGGCAGCGAAATTCAGGAGCTAGTAATTGGAGGCTGGGCTCGAGTGCACTGAACTACAGGGCAAGAGGATGTGGGCAGAGCCCTGACAGCACCTGCTATAGCAACTAAGTGCCACATACTGTGTAATCTGTCAACAAACATATCTTGACCGCCTACTGTGTGGGGTAGCACAGGGAGAACCAGACAGATATGGACCAGCTTTCATGTGGCTTATTATCTAGGGAGTAGGGCAGACATAAGACTTTGAAAACAGAACTGACATTGGAACCGCCACCCACCGAAGGTGAGAGAGACTTTGTTCTGAACCTAACTGAACTGATTACCTGCTAAAACAGCAAGAGCAACAACCAATCAACATGCATCAGAGGATTTTAATGAGACCTAGAGTCTCATAACAAAAGACTCAAAATGTTCAGGATATACTAAAGTTACTTTACAGACAAGGACCAGGAAACTCTGGCCCACTCTTAAGGGAAAAGACGATCGATACATATCAACTCCGAGCTAACCCGAATGTTGGAGTTACCAGATTTTAAAGGAGCCATTAGAACGATTCTCCTTGAGGTAAAAAAGTGAATACTTTTTAAGTAAATGGTAAGATAGAAGCTTTTAGCAGACAAATATAAAGGATAAAGAATCAAATTGAAACGTTAGAACTGAAATATTCAATAACTAAAATAGATGATTCACTCTATAGTCTCAACACCAGAATGGAAGGAACAAAGGGAAGAGAAAAAGATTGGAAAAAAATTCAAAGAACCTCAGGAAACTGTGGGACACAAAGAATATGTGTAATGTAGTTATGGAGCAAAATAACAAAAGAAACACCTAGGAACCCATAACCGAATGTAAGAAGTAGGACAATGTCAGTCCACTAGCTACACCTCTCCCATTGTCACACCTCCTTCTCAGAGCTAACCTCTCCTGATTTTTGTATCTATCATTCCGTTTTTCCATAGTTTTATCGCATATGTATTTTTTCTCCAAATAATTTATTTCAAAATTATTTTTGTTATAATACTGGATTTAATCATTTGAAACTTGCTTTGTAGCGTAATATCTAAGATTCATCCATGATGTCATAATCTATAGCTACAGTTAACTAATTTTCATTGTTCTATAATATTTGTGTATAACTATGCCACAATTTAAATGTCACTTTCCTGTAGATTAATATTGTATTATTTCCAGTTTTATTTGTTTATTTATTTTGCTATTACAAGCAATGTTGCTATGATATTTCTTTCACTTGTCTCCTGGTACACATTTGTATGATTTCTCTAGGGAGAAATCTCCAGGAATGAAACTTCTTCTGGACCATAGGGTATGCAAATATTTAATCCTTGCCAACAAATGTCAGACTTGATGATTTTTTTTGGTTAGTATGGTGAGTAAAAATCCTACCACAATTTGCATTTCCCAAACTTCTAAAAAGTTGAATATCTTTTAAAATGTTTATTTGCCATGTGTGTGTGACTGTTTTTTGTGAAATGCCAATTCATATCTTTTGCCCACTTTTCTTTTGGGTTCTTTGACTTTTCTCATTATTTATAGCAGTTCTTTTGACATTCTGTACACTAATCCTTTGTCACATAAAGTGTTACAAACATGTTCTCTCAGTTTGTGGCCTGTTTTCTCACCTCCTGAATGGTATCTCTAATTTTAGTGCAGGTGAATGTATCACTTTTTCCTTCTGTGTTAGCATTTTTGGTGACTTATTTGAGAAAGCATTTTTACCACATTGTCAGATAGTCTCCTACATGATTTTGTGTAAATTTTAAAGTTTTGCCTGTCATATGTATCTTTAATACATTTGGGACTGGTTTTTGCATATGGTATGTAGGAAGGATCCATTTCATTTCGGTTCATTTGGCTGTCGTATTCTCCTAGCACTGCTTATGAGTAAATCCTCTTTTCTCAAATAGTCTGTGATGCCCTTTTGTCAGATAACAATTTTTCATATATGTGGAGGTCTATTTCAAGAATCTCTATTCTAATTCTAGGGTTGATTTGTCTGCACCTGCACCAGTATCATACTGTCTAAGTTAACCAGCTTTGTGATAAGCCTTGATGACTGACAGAGGATATCCTCCCGCTTTGGAAGTACGTTGGCTAAGAATTGGTCTTTGCTCTTCCATGCACATTTTAGAATCAAGGACTCAGTTTCCTTAGAACATCCTTAATGGGATTTTAATTGGAATTGTATTAAATCTACAAGTCAATTGGAGAGAATGAACATATTCATGTAGTCACTCTTTTAGCATTGTCTTTTTTCATAAGTGATATATCTCTCCATTAACTCGTCTTCATTTAAATTATATTTTCTAGATGTTTAGTCTTTTTTTTATTGTTTTACAGGAGTTCTTTATATATTCTGGAGGTTTATAGGAATAGAAATTCATTTTCATATATTGATCTTATAAGCAGTCACATTTAAAAATTATTTTCTTATTTCTAACAATCGGTACCTAGGTTCTTTTAAACTTCTTATATAATATAGTTATATAGTTTTCAAATGTGATCATTATTTTTCTTTATTCCCCCTAGACGTAATTATTTTTGTTTCTTCCCTTTGTCTGATATCTCTAAGGAACCGTGTTCTGTTCCTTAGAGCACCGTGGGGCTATCTAGTACCTAAGACTAAGACAACCAATAGGAGAAAAATTGTGGGATCTGCACACGTTCTTTTCATCCAGGAGAACAATAAGATCACTTCCACTTAGAATTTTCTAAAAGGATGGTGGAAAACAAAGTTCTGTTTTAATTAGTCTGCAAGTCATACTCATTCAACATATTAATTGCTCTTATTGTCTCTAATCAAAGATTATTAGATATCATTATTTCCGTTTTACGGACAAAGAAATTGAAATGAAGGAATGGAATGTACGCTGGCCAAAGTCAGAGCTCTCTGAAGTATTGGAGCTGCAGTTTGAACCCAGTGTGTCTGGATTGTTCCACTATGGCAGCCTCACTCAGAACTTGAGGTGAGTAGAGCAAGAAGCAAAGAAAGCCCCTGAATTACTAGTCTAAACAGTGGAGTGCACTGGGACGTTGTTCACAGGATGGAGAAGGTCATGAAAGGCGTGTGGAGGGGCTGGGGTAAATGAGTTTGATTCTTGAAGTTGAGAACTGTTTCTCCCTCATGGTCTAGTTCACGGACAATTAAATTCTCTTTGTTAATACAGTGGTGTGCCACATAATGATATTTCAGGAGATGATGAACTACATATATGATGGTGGTCCCATAAAATTATGATGGAGCTAAAAAATTTGTATCACCTAGTGACATTATAGCTGTCAGAGTGTCATAGTGCAACGAGTTGCTCACCTGTTTGTGGTGATGATGGGGTAAACAAACTTACTGCACTGCCAGTTGTATAAAAGTATAGCACATACAATTACGAATAGTACGTAATACTTGATGGTGACAATAAACAGCTATATTGCTGGTTTGTGTATTTACTATAGTATACTTTTTATCATTATTTTAAGGTATACACTTTTTACTTAAAAAAAGAAAGTTTACTGTAAAACAGTATGCCGTGTTACACCAGCAGCAACCTCATACAGCTCTTGCTTACTGTGTCTCTTGATCACATCATTTTCTCTTGTGCTTGACTTACTTTCATGTTGTTTTGTTCATCATGGCCCCTAGGCATACAAAATCCACTGCTAACATTGCTAGTAAGAGGCCACGTAGAGTGATTGACCTGGAAATAAAATTAAAAGTGATTAAGGACTACAAAGGTAGAAAATCAGTGATGGTTATTGTTTGCCAGTCAGGCATGTCCCGTCCCACCATAGCTGTGATCTTCAAGAACAAGAACAAAGAGACAGAGCTGTTAAAGGATCTGTTTCATTGAAAGCAACGAGACTAACAAAAAATCAAGAAGGGGCCTATGTGAGACATGGAGAAACTTCTAATGACTTGGATTGAAGACGAGGTACAGAAGCTGATCCCTCGCAGCACCATGACAATCACGGCCAGAGCAAAAATTTGTTTGTGATGTTGAAAGAAAAGGCTGGACTTGACTACAATGTTGAATTTACTGCTAGCTCTGGGTGGCTTAAACAATTCCAGAATTATTATTCCTTGCATAATGTGAAAGTGAGTGGTAAGTGTGTGAGTGCTGAAGTGAAGGCAGCTGAAGAATTTTTGGAAACTCTAGATAAGCTGATTGTGGAGGAAAATTACTTGCCAGAGCAAATATTCAATATGGATGAAGTCTCTCTATTCTGGAAACAGATGCCTAAAAGGACTTTCATCCATAAGGAGGCCAGGTCAATGCTAGGTTTCAAAGCTTTTGAGGACAGGATAACATCTTGTTTGGGAGCAATGTTACAGGCTACAAATTGAAATCCTCTGTGATCTGGCACAGTGAGAACTCCAGGGCCTTCAAGGATGTCAATAAGCACACACTGCCAGTGTACTACAGGAGCAAGAAGTCATGGATTTCCCAGCTCCTCTGCCAAGATGCCCTCCTGAATTGCTATGCCAGTGAAATGGAAAAGTACTGTTTGGAGAATAACATGCCTTTCAAGATTTTGATTATTGTTCATAATGCTCCTGGACATCCTTTTTTTTTTGGTGAGGAAGACTAGCCCTGAGCTAACATCTGTTGCCAATCATCCTCTTTTTTTTTCTTGAGGAAGGTTGTCCCTAAGCTAATATTTGTACCCATCTTTCCTCTATTTTGTATGTGAGATGCTGTCACAGCATGACTCGATGAGTAGTGTGTAGGTCCATACCCAGGATCCAAACAGGCAAACCCCAGGCGGCTGAAGTGGAGCATGCAAACTTAACCACTACACCGCCAGCCCAGCCCCAATCCTCCCTTTATTGGTGGTCTTCATCCCAACATCACAGCAGCGTTTCTCCCTCCAAACACCACCTGCTTGATCCAACCAATAGATCAAGGAGTTATAGCAGCCTTTAAGGCCTACTACCTAGGGAGGACCTTTGCCCAGGTTATTGCTGCAACTGAGGAAGACACCGAGAAGACACTGTTGCAGTTCTGGAAGGATTACAACAATTGACTGCATCAAGAACCTTGATTGGGCTTGGGATGGTGTCACCAAGGAGTGTATGAAGGACAGCTGAAAGAAAACACTCAGGAGGTTTGTCCATGACTTCAAAGGATTTGCCAAGGATGAGGAGGTTGTAAAAATCAACAAGGCTGTGGCGGAGACGGCGGACAACTCTAACCTGGGTGTAAATAAAGATGACACTGAGGGGCTCCCAGAGGTGATTCCTGAGGAACCGACTGATGAGGAGTTGTTGGGACTGGAAGAGGGACGCTAGCTGAAGAAGAGGCAGGAGAAAAGGAAACTGCAGGAGAAAAAAAAGAGGAACCCCCATGAAAATTCACAATGAAGGATTTAGAAGAAGCTTTTGCAGACCTCAACAGGCTCCTTAAAAAGTTTGAAAACATGGACCCAACACTGAAAGGTTTTCATTAATAGAGTGGAATGTTCATGGTGCATTATCTGCTTACAAGCAAATCTATGATGAAAAGAAGAGACAAACCAAGCAAACTACCATGGACATCTTTCTGAAAAGAGTGACCCCTCCCCAGGAAGAGCCTCAGGCAGGTCCTTCAGGAGGCATTCCAGAAGAAGGCATTGTTATCACAGGAGACGACAGCTCCATGTGTTATTGCCCCTGAAGACCTTCCAGTGGGACAAGATGTGGGGGTGGAAGATGGTGATAATGATGATCTTGACCCTGTGTGGGCCTGGGCTGATGTGTGTGTGCCTTAGTTTTTAACAAAAGAGTTTAAAAAGTAAAAAAAAAAAAATGTTTAAATTTAAAATAGAAGCTTATAGAATAAGGATATGAAGAAATAAAATATTTTATACAGCTGTACAATGTATTTCTGTTTTAAGCTAAGTGTTCTTACAAAAGAGTCAGAAAGTTAAGAAAATTAGAAAGTTTCTAAAGTAAAACGTCACGGTAAGCTAAGGTTAATTTATTGCTAAAGAAAAAATATCTTTTCCTAAGATTCGTGTACCTAAGTGTGCAGTGTTTACAGAGTCTGCAGCAGCGTGCAGCAACGCCCTAGCCTTCACATTCACTCACTACTCACTCACTCACACACCCAGAGCAGCTTCCAGTCCTGCAAGCTCCATTCGTGGTAAGTGCCCTATACAGGTGTGCTGTTTTTCATCTTTTATACTGTATGTTTACTGTACCTTTTCTATGCTTAGATATACAACTGCTTATCATTGTGTTACAACAGCCTACAATATTCAGTACAGTATCATGCTGTACAGGTTTGTAGCCTAGGAGCAGTGGGCTATACCATAGAGCCTAGGTGTGTATTAGTCTATACCATCGAGGTTTGTGTAGGTCCGTTATGACGTTTGCACAACAACGGAATTACCTAACAACACATTTCTCAGAACATGTCCCCGTCATAAAGTAATGCATGACTGTATTTGGAGAAAAATAATTTTATTGGAAATGTTCTTAGAAGTTTTAGAGAAGATCACAACCTCTTCTTTTTGCTGTGTTTTAGCCTGACGCTGTGGCCAGCTGTTCACGTATGTCCTTTTGAGCCAGCCAAGAACAGCTGCTAACTGTCACTGCTCAGCTACGTGACAACCATGCTAGTTCAAGGCCCATAGCTATGGAATTCACTGTCACAGCAAATATAAATGAATCCAAACCTCCATTTAGTATGTCCTAGCGTATCTTTCTTTCGAGAGGAGTTGGAGGGGTGGAAACCCTATTAACAGCTCCATCAAAAAGAAAAAAAGACTTTTTTTCTTAAGTCTCCCCAAGAGCCATTTCATCCAGAAATCTGGGACCTCCACAGGAGTATAAATCTGTAACAGCAGTCATTTTAAGACCATCAGTCAATCAAAACCATCCTTCCACGATGCAAGGGGCACCAGCTGTGTCAGTCAACATCCCAGCTAGAAACAGACGGCAGTCAAACTGGATGACCTGAGGATTGCTTTGAAAAGGACCATTCACATTGGTATAATGGATTAGGGAAACAAGGATGCTGAGGTAGTCTGGGGCGAGCACCATAAGAAGCGATTATAGGCTCATGCTAGGAAGCTTAACGAGAAAGGTAGTTACCAGAACCCAGAGAGCCTGATTTTAGGACAGGGCATCTGATAAGACCTGTGGCCTTCAAATGACGGACACAGCCAACATGAGGTGATTTGCCATGGAAACAGCAGAGACAGTATATACCAAATCTCACTTCCTTTCTATCCTCTGATCTCCTCCTCCCTTTGACTGAACCCAAGGAAAGCAATGATCATGGGAGCATATTGATGTGGTTCATGAAGGCCAGTGTCCAGGAGAACAGAGCAGCTGGGAGAATGGTGGAGAGCGGACATGAAGGTCCTGTTGGAAGATATTTGGCAATGTCCACACTTTTGCCTGTCAGTATCCTCTCTTGTCTTTGTTCAGGTAAAAGATTGATGTCCTTGGGCCAGCCTTGGTGGCTTGGTGGTTAAGTCCAGCATGCTCCGTTTTGGTGGCCAAGGTTCGGTTCCTGGGCGTGGGCCTATACCACTCATCTATCAGTAGCCATACTGTGGTGGCGGGTCACATACGAAAAGAGAAAGATTGGCAGTGGATGTTAGCTCAGGGTGAATCTTCCTCAGCAAAAAAAAAAAAAAAAAAAAGAAAGAAAAGAAAGAAAAATGATTGATGTCCTCAACACAGATGATGCAAAAATCCCATCAGAAACTACAACATCACAAGTGGATCTCAATTTGACTATATTCCCATCTGAAACTTGAAAGAACCCTAGCCATCATCAGGTTCTTAACGAAAGGCTATGGGTAGAAATGAGGGTGTATAAGAAAAAATTAATTAAATAAAATATGCAGATATACCCTCAGCTTCCATATAACATATCATGAGGCCTATGTAGATAACTATAGCTGCCTTCTACTACTCATTTGTATTTCCATTGCCTCTGCCAGCCCCTCAACCTGATGGCGTTCTTTATCCGTTGAAGTGACCCATATCTGTATTCTTATGAGATCTAAGTCCTTGAAGATCCTGTTTGGGTCCCCCTCATTTTCCAGTGAACAGGACTGTTGGAGAACAAGATGTGTCCCAGTGAATCCTCCAGGTTATAGACACAGTTCTATTTATCACCATTGTGTAGTAGCGTCTCAATTTCCCTCTGGTAATTGGAATCAAATAACCTTGCTGGGACAATGACATCCTTCTCTACCTGTTGGTTCAGCAGCATGGGAAGCCCGGGAAATATGAAAGAGCAGCAGTCTCAGCATCTCATTCAACAGTAATAGAACTTATTCTCTGGTGAAAACATTTCTCCTTTGGGGCAATAACAACCCCAAACCCGTTGAGCCAAGGTGATGGTGTGGCAGGTAAAAATTTCTCCATAGGATGTTGTCTCCCACCTGGTGCCCAAAATGAGCCCTTATTAGGCCGTTCCACCATTCTATCAAGCCAACTGTACATGAGTAATGGGGCACCTGGTAAGACTAGTGAATTCTGTGGGTGGGAATCCACTGTCACACTTCCTTTATTATAAAATGTTTTCACTAATTGGAAGCAAATCTATGTAGGACGTTATAGCAATGGGTAAGGCCTTCTGTAAGGCCACAAAAGGTACAGCTATCTTAAGTGTGTAGGCGTGGAAGGAAAATCTTTACCTAGAATTTGTGTTTATCCTTGGTTGAAGAAATACTTCTCCCTTCATGATGAGCTGGGTTTAAGGTAACCTACCTGCTACTGGGTGACTGCTAATCTCCCAGAATTAGTGCCATATCAGGAGTGCAGCAATGGCCTCTGCTGTTGTCAGGTTGAGCATGCACCAGTGACAGATTAGATTTTAGTCAAAGCATTTTATATCACAGAGAGGATGTCCAATCTAAAAATATTACTGTGTAGGTGGAAAAATAACAATGACACTGTGGAATTAAAATCATAGCAAATTTAAATGAGCCGAGGTAAAAAACGGTTTGGTTTGTAGGGCTTATTATTTCAACACATTTTCTTAACATCAACTATATGCCAGGGGCTGTTTGCAGGGCAAAGGATACAAAAAGGAAAACTTTACAATTTCTACCTTCTAGAAACTAAAATATCAAAGCAAACAGTTTCTAAAACTGTGATAATTGTAGCAAATGAGATACGCGCAAAGTGTTACAGGAACAAAATTGATTTTTCCTCGTGGAGTAAGGGAAGATTTTAGCCAAGGATTTGATATTCAAAATGACAAGGCAGTCTAGAAGAAGATAAGGGAAAGTATGGTATTTTAGGAAGAAATGTCACCGAGGCATAACCATGAGCTACTTCTCACTCTAATGACTTAGAAAATGTCAGTTAAGTTACGCCATTGCATTATAGGACTATACAGGAAGGAGCTGGAGACGTGTGCCTGACTTAGGAACACCTTGATAAAGAAGGTCTAGATCATAGAAGACCTTGCAGGCTGGTAAGTGGCTTTGCCTTTACTCAGCAGCAGGAAATCACAGAAGGGTTTTAAGCAGGGTGGTGACATTATCAATATTGTGTGTTAGCACATTCTGTAGAGGAATTGATTGATACAGGGCAAATAGGAGCTTAACCCAAATGGAAGGAAAAATTGATGGCGACCTATTTAGGATATTTTCAAGGTTCTTGAAAAAGGGAGACACAGAAGCAAGAGATGTTTAGGAGATGATATCCTTATGACTTGGAAACTGATTGGATAAAAGGTGAATGAAAAGGGGCAGACTTAAGTATCTCTTAAGGTTAGGACTCAAATGGCTGGTTGGGTGATGATGCCATTTATAGACAGGGAATAAAAGAGAAGAAATAGGTTTTGTGGGGGAAATACTTTTAACTTAATTCAAATAAACACAATTGATTCAATTCTTACGTATGATGAAAATAATGTCTTATACAGTTTGGGTTAGTATTTTTTTTTTTTTTTTTTTTTTTAGATTTTTTTTTATTTTTTTCCCCTTTTTCTCCCCAAAGCCCCCCAGTACATAGTTGTATATTCTTCGTTGTGGGTTCTTCTAGTTGTGGCATGTGGGATGCTGCCTCAGCGTGGTCTGATGAGCAGTGCCATGTCCGCGCCCAGGATTCGAACCAACGAAACACTGGGCCGCCTGCAGCGGAGCGCGCTAACTTAACCACTCGGCCACGGGGCCAGCCCCTGGGTTAGTATTTTTAAAAGGAGTTTGAGGTAGAGGTATGAGTCTGGAACATAGGCTAAAGTTCAGGATTGAAGCCATAGATTATAAAGTTAGGAGCATGTTGGGGGCAGAGAAAGGATGGATGAGAATGAAATCTTTTCACAGCAGTGAGCAGAGTGTGAATTTCTCGTGTCCCTCTCCGTACTCTAAATGCCACAGGACAGAAAACTTATCTGCTAATCCCTAGTTACCTGAAACAATGCTTGGTACATAGAAAGTGCTCAAAAATGTTTTTTAAATGACAGGTGGGAAAGGAATAAATTGACCAAGAAGAAAATGAATGAAATATAGGAAACACCAATATTCAAGAGGAGAGCAAAGGAAGCAGTGAGAAGCTCTGAGAAAGAGAGACAGAAAAAGATAAACAGAGGCTAATGCTGTAAAAGTCACAGTAGGACAGTGGAAAGAAAGAAAGAGCCAAGAGGGTAAATGTTGCCAAGATGTCAAATAAGTTAAAGGCAGGAATATGCACAGTGGAACTGGCCATGAGGAGAGAGGAAGAGTCAGACTGCAGTGGATTTCAAACTGATTGGGTAGGAGGAAATGGAACTAGAGAGTGTAGACAACCCTCTTAAAAAAATTGGATGAGAAAGAAAGAAAAGGAATTAGATAAAAGAAAAAAGATCCAGAAGCAGATTTTAATTTTTCATTGTCTTATTGTTGGTCCTAGTACTTAAAAAAAATATCTACTTTGGATGAAAGAGATTTGATCAGGGTTATATGCTGCAGGAGAAAGGGCACGTTGCATCTCAAAGAGGACATGATTTCATGATTGATGGAGCAAGACTGCAGAGAAGACTCAACTGGACACTGGGGGGAACGGTTGTAGCTTGATCCTTTGAGTGGCAGCTGAGGGGCTCTCACAGCACTTGCCTTGTGGACTTTGGAAAGACCCGGCTCAGGATTCGCTGCCTTTTCAGGCTTCCCATGGATTTCTGTGCCAGGTTTCCATCAGCTCCCTGGCTCAGGAAGTGTCCTGGCTGGAGTGGGGAAGAAAGGACATTGAGGCAGAGTGTGGTGAGAGCCATGCGGCATCTGCTTGCGTCTGGGAGCTGACTCACACACTCAACATCTTCCCCACACCCGACTTCTTGTGTTTGGGTTTTGCACTTTCCTATGGAATCGTCTTTACTTTCCTCTGAATCAGAGTGGGTTGGGAAATATAAACACAAGAATCATGACAAACTTGTCTGTGTGGGAAAGAAAAGATGTCGCTGCAGAAAAGATGTCCAGATGCAGCATCTGGGTAGCAGTCACAGCAGAGACAGAGCAAGGGAGCTTCATTAGAGCTAAAATCTTTGTTTCTTTTCTTCCTTTTTTCGTTCCTCATTAAATAAACTTTCTTTGCTCTAAGGTGGAAACTCAGAGATGAAACAATCGAGTTCCCTGTACTCAAGGAGCTCTTGGGATAGTGAGCTAGAGATGTGAAAAATATGGACCAAGACCCGGGAGTGGAAGCAGATTGGCAGATGGGTTATGTGACCCCCAGGCCTGAGAACTGAGGGGCCCAAGGCAAGTAAAAAGCCAACTCTGTTTCAGGGAAGGAAGTCTAAGGATGAATAGGTTGAGGTAGCTGATTCTTCTACAGCAGCTGAAATAAAAAGAACAGAAAAAAGAAAGAAGAAAAAGTGAGGAGCAATGTCCCCTCCTTCATTCACCATTTATAAGGTACCTGTTAGGGGCTGAGCACTGGGTGAAAAGACTTGCAGCCACGTAAGTGGGGAAATGGCCATCGTGCAGACAGAAAATCACACAGTGTCTGGCCCACTGATTCCCAGCCTGGGATCCCTAGACCTTTAGAGGTCCCAGAATGTAGTAACGATGAATCCATGGGATTTTTAAAATATTTAAAGCTGAAGTGAAGGTATTTCAGGGTGACCTAGTAGGAAGTGAAGGGTGAGGACGGCTATTGCCGAACTTCCAGGGGGCCACGCCCCCTCTGGCCATACTGAAATACTTTCGTTTCTCTGAGCAGTCACACTCTGGGTGTGTGACATGTTATATTTCTTCTGCCTTCCCTCCTTCCTCTATTAGCTAACTCTAAGAAGTCCTTTAAGACTTGGCGCAGGTGCCATGTTGTCAGGCCCAGTCTAGGTTGTTTCTCTTCTGGATTCCCACTCTAGTTTGTGCTTTCCCTGTCCAAACCTTGATCACTCACACTGCGTTGAAACTCTGTTTCCATTGGTGTCCACTACAAGACTGTGGGACCCTCCAGCACTGGGACGATCTGGGATTCATCCTTGAAGCTCCAGCATCCAGCATGATGTCCCACCTAACAAAATGTCCAGCTCACAAGAGTTGCTTTATAAACATTTGTTTAATGAAGTTATGGCCAGAGAAAAAGCAAGAGTGCTTCATTGTGACTAAAAAATTTATTTCTGCCTTTTTTATGTCTTCTTTTTCTTTCAGCTACTGCGGAAGAATCAGCCACTTCCCTCAATGGATGCTCAAACTTCCTTTCCCAGAACAGATTTCTTCTTGAATTTTCTCTTGGGACCCTCGTTCTCAGAGGTGGGGGACCACATAACTCATTCTGCAAAATATCTTCCACTCCAGGCACACTTGGCCTGATACTGCATGGGGCAAAGGAAGGACAGCCAGCCAGGAGTCCCAGGAGAGAGTTCAGATACGTCCAATGAGCATTTTTATACAGTAAAGAGTCTGCCGCTGACTCATTTTGTGGCCTCCATAAGTTATTGACCCTCTCTGAGTCTCACCTCCTCTGTAAAAAAGAAGGTGAGAAGGGGTTGGGGACTAGATGAGAGGTAGCATAGAGTGGGGAAACAGACAGGAACAATGTGGAATCAGACATACCTGGAATGACATTCCAGCCTTGTCACATGTCCTCTTTGTCATGTGGCTTCCTGATTCTCATTGCCTCCTGTGTAAAAAGGGAATGATGATACCTGGCTCTTCAAGCCATTGTGAGAATATGTGGGCAACTAAAAAAAAATGCCTGTCATTTGGTAGATACCAAACAAATCACACTCTGCCTCTCTAGCGAAAGGGATCTTCCAGTTCTCTATTTCGTATTCTAGATTTATACCTCCACACAGTCGGTCTCAGTCAACACTCTCTTTAACTCTCCTCGTACAGTTATTCAAATACTTCATCCCTTTTCCCTTTCCTCATTCATTCATGTAAAAAATATTTATTCTATTTATTCATTCGGTATTTTAAGCTAAAGAATTCATTTGGAAAAATCCTACCTCTGCTCTTTCAGTGTTGGCTAAGTGATGCTAGACTAGCGGTCCTCAAAATTTTTGGTCTCAAGAACCCATTACACTCTTGAAAATCAGTGAGGAACTCAAAGCCCTTTTGTTTATGTGGGATATATCTATTAATATTAGAAATTAAATCTGAGAAATTATAAGAATATTTATTAATTTATTTTAAAATAACAATAATAAATCCACTACATGTTTTTGGAAATGACATTTTATGAAAAATAACTCTATTTTCTAAAATAAAAATAATTATTGAAAAGTGTGGCATTGTTTTATATTTTTATAAATCTCTTTAATGTCTATTTAATAGAAGATAGCTGGATTCTCATATCTGCTCTGAAGTCAGAATCTGTGCAATATTTCGTTGAAGTCTGTGAAGAGAATCCAGATATATATGGTCCAGAAAATCCAGATATGGCTATAAAATTAATTTTGATAACCTTTTAAGATAATCATGGATATTCTTCTTTGATATTACACCAAAACTTGACAAGCAGTAATTTCTTAAAGTTTAGCTGCAATGTGAAATCTGAAACCATATCAATGAGCTTTCTACATTTTACTACATTGAAATCCACTGGTCTATCTTTCCCTTTGAATATATTTTTTTGCCCATGCATAATTTGGTAACATCATGCACTGGTCATGGGGAAAATATCAGTTCATAGAGTTATGCAGATCTTTGAAATGTTGACCCATTTCATTATACAATGTCAAAAAATCACATTTCTTATTATCACCACCAGTATCCTCAGAAAATCTGAGTGTTAGGATGTTGTCAAGCTCATGATGGCAGATACAAGTTTTTCAAAATTTAAGTTTTTGCTTGAAAGCTTGAATTCAATCTTTGGCAACAAATGTCATGAGTTGTTTTCTTTGAAGTGGTAGGCTCTCTTCATTCACTTTTGAGAAAATGTATGACATACTCTCAAGTCTGAATAACCATAGTTTGTCACTCTTACAAGTAATAAAAGTAATTTTTACTGCTTCATCAAGAACATTTTTAAGTGAAATTGGCTTTTAGTTTTATTTTTGTTTTTTAACTGTGAGTCATAGTGTTAAACAATACAACAACTACTGATACAGTTTGATGTCACACCTTGACTCGGGCTACAGCATCAGCAGTTTCACTCACCATGGCTTTTGTGCCACCAGTCAACACAGTATCAGCACAAATGTCAACACAGTGAAAAGAGCAATTACTTCTTTCTATTACCGTGAAAATAGTTTTTACTTCACAGACTCCCTGAAAGACTCTTGGGTATTCCCAGGGTCCATGGACCACGTTTTAAGAAACACTGTTAATATTTTTTGTTTTGAAAGGTGAGCTTGCCTCCACTGTGGACTAGTCATCAAGCATGATTTGGAAGCAGTTCTCATTTTTCTTTGACAATGACCATGGCTTCTTTTCCAGATGACATCTGCCTAGTATGTAATTGGTGACTACATCCAAGTAAACATGTGGAAAATGAGAGCAAGCGGGCGTGCGGGCTCGGAGGGAATTGCTTGTTTGGAGGATGATGGGAGAGTGCAGTTCTGGAAGGAGTTCACTTCTATGAGTGTGTATTGCCAGCCTTCAAAAATTGCCACATGTGTGCTGTCATACAACTTATAACGTGCCTGAGGGGTTCAGCTTATTGTAGAGAAAAAACATGGGCTTTATACCCAGCCAGGCTGGGTCCCAATACCAGCTCAGTCGCTACTATCTATGTGGTGTCTTCCAAGTTGCCTTACCTTGCTAAGCTTTAATTGTATCATCCGGAAAATGAAGGCACAGCGCTCAGAATATTATGATGCTAAGCATGTAAAGGATGAGATGTTGGGTGAATGCTTCGATGGACCATGGAAACCCCGCTTCAGGGATGGACTGACTTCTTCATCCACAGGGAGTGCTGCTGAAGATGGCCCTCACTGTCAGTCCTCCTCGGAGAAAGAAGAAAACTGCTTTGTCCAATGTCACACCTCCTCTCAAGGGGCAGCCTGCTTCCAATGACTGACTAATGGTCTGGATACCTTATCGCAACCTAGTCCAGCTCTGAAAGGCTGTCTCAACTCCAGAAGTCTTCGTGGAGTAAGCTGAGGCCTTGTTGGGAGTATAACACAGCTCAGCTCCCCAACCTTTGTCTTACCTCTCCCCTTCCACAAATATCATCCCCAAAGCCCTCCTGAATAAGGTCCTGGATGCTAAGCTTCACTTAAGAGTCTGGTTTCTGGTGAACTGAATCTGAAGCAGAGGCTTTATTAATATTATAATTATTATTTATAACCCTCTACTCCTTCCAATTATGGGTAGGCCCTAGTAGCTGGAGCGTCCTTGGAATACTGAATACCCTGATGGTTGTAAGAGGAGGGTTTTGAGAGGGAGCCAGGAGAGGGCTGAACTAATCTCCATAATTAAGGGGGCATCAATATAGTTTGTGGGGAGGAAGAAATCAAGTTGTAATGAGAGAAGAGACAGGGAGGCTTGGGGAGAAGAGGACAAGAAGAACCCTTTCTGGAAGAAGAGTCAGAAGAGGAGACTTTGGGGTTCAGACATGTATAATGAAGATTTTTATATAGTAAGGATTCTGGAACCACCATGCTTGGTATAAACCCCAGCTCTGCTGCTTACTTGCTCTATGACTGAGCAAGTTACTTTCCACCTTTATGCCTCATTTTCTGTAAAATAAGAATAGTAAAAGTATCTACTTCAAAAGGTTGTTCTGAAGAATAAATGAGTTCATTAGAAATAAGAAGATGAAAAACGTTTTTCCGTATATTTGCCACTCTCCAATGGGAAGTCAGAGAAGCATACATAAATTACAGTAATGAGGTTTTATGCTGTAGATATACATAACTTTAGTAGTTTCATAGAAGACAGAGTTCCTAAGGCCGTGTGGGAGAAAGAGAGAAGTCTTTGCAGAAGAAGAGACATTTGAGGGACTGTAGAATGAATCAGAGCTTGTACGGGAAGACGAATATGGAAAGATGGAGAGGATGGCACTGGAGAGGACCCGGAGGTGTGAGACGCCCGGGACCATGAGGGTTTCTAACGTTCCTGACTCACTCTGACTGAAGTCTAAAATCTGCGGGAAGGAGTGGGTGGTCAGAGATGCCACAGAGAAGTGGGCAGAACCAACCAGCTCTGCTCGACTCCGTGTGCCAGCAGGGATTTCAACCTGTGGACACTAAGCAGCAGGGAGGGACAAGGCCGGATTCACATTCCGGCATCTTTGAGGAAATGATTTCAAGGTGAGGAGTCAGGAGTCTAAGAAAGACATTTCCAAACCTTCTCTTCTGTCTCCTGAGGTGATTAATAATAACGACTTCTTGAATTAATATTCATAAAGTGATTTTGGAGCTCTTACTCACACTGTTAATTATACTTTAATGTTAAAATGTAAACGGCAGCAACCTTTTTTGAAGGCAACTTGGCAATATCTGTACATTCTGAAAAGCACACACACACTTTGATCTTTACATTCTTTTCTAGATATGCAGCTATATTAACATATTTATAAACGTATTTGATCAAAGATGTTCACTAAAGCATTGTTTGTAACAGCCAAATACAAAGCATAAGCATCATATGCATAAGTATGGAAATGATTAAATTGAATTACGAGAATTTAACAGAATACTGTGCAATCAAGAGCAAGAATGATCAGAAAGGGACAGTCTCCACCTTCTACTTACAGGAGAATAAAAGGAAGTTGGAGGATACAGCATGTAGTGTTCCTTCATTTGTGTAAGTACAGTTTATGCATAGAACGTTTTTGGCAGGATCCACAGAAACTGGTGACAGTGACTGCCTTTGGAGAAGGCGACAGGATGACTTAGCGGCCTGGTCTAGAAGGGTGTTATGGAATGAATGCTGTGTCCCCACAAAGTTCACATGTTGGTCCTAACCCCAAGGTGGATATATTTGGAGGTGGACCTCTAAGGAGGAAATTAAGGTTAAATGAGGTCATAAGGGTAGGGTCCTGCTCCAATAGGATTAGTGTCCTCTGACATGTCAGACGGCTCACTCTCTCTGGCCAGGCACCAACAAAAGGCCATGGGACAACATAGGGAGCAGGCAGCCGTCTACAAGCCAGAAGAGAGCTTTCACCAGTAACAGAATTTGTCAGCACCTTGATTTTGGACTTCCCAGACCCCAGAACTCTGAGAAAATAAATATGTGCTGTTTAAGCCACCCAATTTGTAGTGTTTTGTTACGGTAGCACAAACAGACCTGATAGAAAGGGACACAACTTTTAATTATATATTTTTTTCTTTATATTATAGATAGCTTGGTAAAATCATTTGCTTCCCAAGCCTCACCAGCCTAAGAAGTTCTCAGCAAATTAAAGGAGAGGAAAACACCTGCGCCTCCCTTCATGAGAATCTCGAAGGTCCCAGCTCTCTCCCTTCAAAGCTCTTCCTTTTCCCTGGCAGTGGGCTGGAGGTCACGTCCTCCCCAGAGGCCGGCACTGTTTACTGCTGTTGGAGACACCTCTCTGCTGCCTAGAAGACTCCAGCAATACAAGCTGATGTTCCTTTAGAAGTTGATCTTAGGCGTCAGTGTTATTCAATTTGCCTTAGCGCTTTGGGTTTGCCTGGCAGGTACAAGAGCAGTAGCAAAACACAGTAGAGACTGCATGGGTTCCTGAATTAGACAGCCTTCCGTTTGAGACCTCAGCTCTGCACCTTCTCAGTGGTCTTGGCATAGCCGTCTATAAAGCCTCTCTGATCCTCTGTTTCTTCTTTTGAAAAAAGGGGCTAAGAATCAACAGGGTACAGATTATGAAGATTCGCAATAAAACATGGAGTGTACCTGGCCCCTAGTAGACCCCCAATAAGTGGCTGCTATTATTACAAACGACAGTGTTATTTTTCCAGTCTCTTTTGCGGCTCTTGAAAGAACTTTACCAACTCAACAAACACCAATGGCTATTCTCTCCCTGATTAGTGGAATTGCTGCCTCTGTATCAGGACTGTAGCTTCTTAATCTTTCTGTTTTGTTATGGTCTCTAATTTGAGGGAATTAGGGATATGTTCTCTCTGGACTGGTTGGAGGGCATTTGCATGGCAGTCCCAGTGTCCACAGATAACCACAGATAGCCCTTTTTCTGACCTTAACCACCAGATACTATAATCTTCTTTGAACTTATGGTTATTTCCCGGTCAACCTCCGGCTTGAGAGCAACCTTTAAACGAACCACCTTTGATGTTTTAATACTCACCAACTGGGGGAAGCATATTCCACAATTTCTTACCTTGCCTCTCAGGTAGACAGTTTATTGAAATGAGAAGAACATTGGCTTTGAGGTCAAACATTCTTGATTTTGTCCCTGCTAGTTGGGTGAACTTAGGCAAGTAACTCAGCTCTGGTTATGTCATCTGTCCCATGGAGGTAATTCCTATCTCATAGAATGGCTGAGAGAACTCAGAGAATCATTCAATGTCAAGTTATTAAAGCAATGCCTAGTATATATTAGGCACCTACTGAATAATAGTTCTTTTATCTCTTTTCAAATAAGAAAACTATTGGCCTTCAGAGGTGTGCCAGAGCACCTGAAGTTGGCCTCATCCACCTCCAAATTAAAATGAAATTGGGAGCAGATTCTTTTTTTGTTTGTTTTTCTTTGGGAGGGGAGGGGTGCAGAGTCTTAAATGCACCCCATTCAGACTACAGATCATAGAGTCACGGCACTCTTTAAATGAGAAACAGTAGGCTTTTGGAGTCAATTTTGTGAATCACTTTTAACAATTTTACAAGGATATTTGTCATGAAATTCTAAACACTAATCTTATGCATGTCTTGAATGTTATCTATTCACCCTGCTTCTTCCAATAATTTAAGGCTATTTTATTTTGTATTGACGTAGTTTTGTGAGCTATCCCAAACTCTCTGTGGAAAGAGTAGGGGTATAGAATACATAAACAAAACAACGAAATGAAGTACAAAAAATAAAACAGCCAAAGAAAGGATTTATCTAGGGCAACTTTCTGCCTCAATGTGTGCTTTGCATTTCAATTGGGCTGAAAGCCTTGAGAGAAACATACCATTTTTATGACCAAATACTACTTGACCTTTCTCATTTCTTTTTCTACCCACAAAGAAAATATCTAAAGGACAAAACTTTCTGATATGGAACAAATTCTTATTTTTCTCTGGCACATCATTTATGGGCTTGTCAAAGACAAAGAAAGAAAGGCTTGCTGAGAGTCATGGGAGCGTGTGGTGCTCGCAATGCCCCTGGCATTCCTGGGTCTGTCTCCTACTGGGGCACAGAGCTGTGGGGTGGGCTGGACGTTTTCAATCACACGCTCTCTTTGTCTGTGGCATTAACCCTATGAGCCTTCTCCACTCCTTCCAAAACATTTGGCATGCATCTCCTTCCCCAGTCCTGGGCTGATAGAACAAACTACTAGAATCAGTTGACACAATCTCTATCAGAAGCAACTCGGCTCGTCTTATCCCGAGCCAATAACGCACAACACACAACATGGCTGAACTCCAAGGTCACTGCACATTAACAGACGGGAGGGGAATTATCAGTGGAGAAATACAATCAAGCACCATGTGGATGGGTGACAAGAAGTCCTCTGGCCAGAGGAACAGATTACATACCAGCACTGTGTTGGCTCACTGCCCCGAAGAAATACATAGCAATCCACACTCGGGGAAAATTCCATGAAATAGCAGAGCAGGAACATCCTGAAGCCAATGGCAACGCATTCCAAGAAAAACATCCAATGAACCAAACCCCAAACAACACAGACCTCAGAAACGTAAATAAAAATTAACTGAAAAAGGAAACCTTCAGAGTCTTGGGAAGAAACACAACAGATTAAGTGACCACAAAACACTAAAACACCAACTAGTTATTTACCCACTGCTTTGTGGTAAACACAAGGCCTGTAGTCTCCAGGAGGTTATTTCTGGGCGCCAATGACTTAGCACATAGGCCAGCAAAGAGCGTGGACTGTATTTTCCTCCCCAGGGCAAGTGGCATTTATAATGGGCCTGAGAACCAGAGGGAAGTTCTTTGAACCTCTTAGTCTTATAGCTATTTATAAGGATGAGAGAAGAGCAGAGGGTGGGAAAAGCACTGGGCTTAAAGTCAGAAGCCTTGGGTTTGCATACCCTGTCACTTACTAACTCTGCTATCCTGGGCAAGCTGCTTAACCACGCCAAGTCTACCAGTTTCCTCATTTGGAGAAATGAACGGATAATAATTTTTACTTCTTCCTCACAGGGTTGATGTGAATTTTAAACAAGAAAATGGATGTAAAGTGTGCTTCATAAAAGGCAAAGTACAATACAACAGGCAGTCATTATATTTGTTGTTTCTATTGCTGTCACTACTTCATTTATCTAGGATCATAGGAGAACTCACGCCCACCCACTTCAGGTGAATTTCCTGAGAGCAGAAGTGTGCCCCTCTGCACATCCATTTCAACTGATTTGGCTAAAATCTATAACCATTCACTTCCTTTAAAAAATACCGTTTAGACTTCTCTTAGACTTAAGACTTTCTTAAACTTGACTTAGAATCAAAGGTATGAACACCTGCTATTGCTCTGAGTAGCAGTAGGATCAGTTCTGTTGGCGTGTTTGTTTTTGATTTTCTCTCCTTCTGGGAGGTCAACTATAGCCTCAACCACTGACTTGTTTTAATAGCTTCTCCTACCTCTTTTCTGCTTGTGTATTTCTAATTTGGTCAAAACCAGATAACCAAGCTTGTTAGAAGTGAGTGCTAACTATGAACCCGCAAGTCTCTCTTTAGAATCTTGGTAGTAAAACGTATGGCGTTCATGCAGGGGCTTTGAGAGCACCATGGTAGAACTCAAAGATCTCTTTTTGGCTTGAGATTAGAGAGTGGAAGGTGTTAGAAAAACTGACCTCAGGGTGAACATGTGGTGTCTGAGTTAGGAATATGCTGGATATATTTGTTCTGCTCACATCGCTCTCACATTTTGGTGTAGGTACGTGCACGTGTGAGCATCATCATTTCACAGTCGGCAGTGAACGACATCTGAGTCACAAGGATTAACACTAGGGACGAACAAGTGTCTTGAGGACCTGTTAGGGCATTCCCATGTGTTGATCCATAGAGAATATCTGAGAGTCCTTTGACTGAACTAAACTTCCTATTTAAACCCAGAATCACTCCATTCAGCAAAACTAGTTATTGATTTTTCTCTGAATTGGCTCTCTGTTTTACTAATTTTACCCACTATACTGTTGTCTTAGCACCAAAGCTTCTCACCATGGTAGAATCATGATAGAATCACAAGACACTGATGCTAGAAGGAACCTTCCAGGTGATACAGCCCAGTGGTTTCCAAATGCTACTTTGAAGACACACGCTGGTCCTGACAAATTTTCACCAGTCTGTGGAAAAATGAGAACAAAAAAAGGGGGACAATATGACAATTCAGCCTTTTTTTTTTCATAAAATTAATGTATTCCATTTAAAGAGATAGCTTGTATTCTGAAATTTTGCTCTTCCTTCTTTTCTGGTGTTCTTTATCATTTTATTTGAAATGATTGTAATAGTAAGTGGCAGTTATCTGAAAAATAGCTATTTATCAAATCAAAAAGTTGACCATTCTGTGTTAGGCTTCTGGTTTGTGGTTGTTTTGCTTGTTTGTTTCATCTATGAATTTGAAAAGTTGAGAACTTCAGATCTGGAACAGCTCCTTCGTTTTCAGATCGGGGGACAGAGACCCTGAGAAAATGGCCAAAGTTGACACAAGCTAGAAAGCGAGGACTGAAGCCTGGGCTTGCCGGTCTCCCTGCTCCACAGCCAGGTCCTTCAACAGCTGGAATGTCAGTTATTATTACCAACTCTGTGGATGAGAAACATGAGACACTTAAAGAGGGTGTGAGTTAAGGAAAGGAAACCTCTATTTCTTGAGCACACCGATGTGCCAGACACAGTGCTAATCCTTCGCGTGTTTTGTTTTGCTTGTTCCTCATAACAACTCTAAAAGGAAGATAAAATTGAATGCGTATTATAATTGTAGAAAACTAAGTTCAACATGTGAGTTAACTTGATGGTTCAGAATCCATCAAACCAAATTACCACCTAGTTACATGTGACTCAACAAACATCTGTTGAGTGTCTTCCCTGTACAAGATAAGTCTAATGCTAAAGTAATTGAAAGATTTTAGCAAATTATAAAGTGGTAAGCAAATATACAGTAATTGTTTACTATTCCTCTCAAACAATCCTGTGAGGCTGCTTATCATCATCTCTGTTTTACAGATGAGGAACTTAAGCTTTGAGAGTTTAAATGGCTTGCCCAAAGCCATATATTTGGCATGTTACTGAGCTGAGGTTGGCTTTCTGACCCCAAATCCTGTCCTCCTTGCTCCACACTGTTAGGGATATCTTTTTCTGGAGAATAAACATGCTACACCAACACAACTTTAGTCTGCAAAGGATCAGGAGCCAATAGGCCACAATTGTTGCTTTGAAAAGGCAGGAGCAACAGAAGAGTTGATGGAGATACCAGGCATAAAAGGGTTGTAAGTTCTGGGCTTTCCAATAATAAGCCATTCTCCTCCAGATGATTTTAATAATCTCCAGCACATGTGTTCTAACCCCTTGATGCTTTACAATATGTGTAACCAAATAAAAGATCTCTCCAGATTCAGAGATTTACTGTTTGTGATGGGAAAAGGCCAACCAGATGACATCATTTATATTCCAAATAGGAGCTGCTGCCAAGGCTGGTGATGTTAAGCTGGAGAAATTGATCCTCAATATTATTCTGTGAAGGAAAAAAGAAAAAAGGTCTTGGCCTAGATAGTATCATTTTTTCAAAAATTTATGTGACTATGAAGACTATTTAGTAAACTTGTATTTTATCCAGAATTGCTTATGTCTAATGTGTGGCTTCTTTAGTCACACAATTACTTCCATATAATTAAACTTAACAGGTTAGGGGATAAGAGTTACCATTTTTGTTGTTGTTGTTGAATGGATAATTGGTGAGGGATTGACCTGAGGCTTATGGGCTCCAGCAGATCATACGAGCTATCAGAGCTGTGATCCTTTGTTCAAAAGCAAAAGCGCTCCATTTGTAACAGTGGAGCGTCGTAGACTCAGCCCCCACTCCTCAACTTCTTCCTTCCTGACACAACCATGGTTTTTTTCAGGTATCAATATTCTCCACTACCCTGAGACATAGGGAAAGTTGACACCATTCCCAGTTTCAAGGGTAGATCTAAATTAATCTAAGCCAATAAACACATGGCACTCCCCCCACAAGACCAGTGATCCAGGAGTGACTTGTGAATATAATCAGAGGAAGGAAAGGATTTAGGTTTCATGCTTGAGGAAAAGGGCTTTCCCTCTTTCTCTTGATGGATGATATCAAAGAGGCATCTAGCCGCAACTGCTGTTGGCATCCATTTAACAATCTCAAGGGGGACCAGGTTTAGGATGAGGCCAATGTTGAGGATGGCTGAATGGAGAGATGGAAAAAACCAAGGCACTTGATTATATCATTGAGCCTCTTATTGTGCTATGCTTTCTCTATCCTCGGATTTCCTTTTGTGTAAATATTGCACTTCCTTATTATTTAAGCCAATTTGAGTTTCTGTTGCTTGCAGCTGAAAGCATCCTGATTGGGAAAGGTGACAAAATTTGCTTCCCGAGGTCCCATCAGTTTGTTGAACCACATTCTCATAGTGTTCTTAAAGACAGAATCTCAAATCTATGTTGAATGGCTTTATTGTCCAGCTGTTACCACACTCAGAGTGGTTTTCTAAAACAAAAATCACCCATAAGACTCCCTGGCTTCTTGATCTTGCCCCCTCCAGCCTCATCTACAACCCTTCTAGCCTCGTCTCTGGCCATCTCATTAGCCACTCTACTGTCTTCCAGTTATTCCGATGTGCCATCCTTTCTCTCATCTCTAGCCTTGCTCACGCTCTTTCCACTGACTAACAATCTCCTTGACCACCTCCTTCCCCACACCTCACCTCCATCAAGTCTTGACTTAGGCATCAATTCCCCCGGGAAGGCTTCCCTTCATTGATCCTCCTAAAATCTTTCTAGCTCCCTATTCATCCCCTCTGTATGGAAATGACCCATCATCCCTGCTGGCCTGTGGGTCCAATGAGGACAGGAAACATCTGTTCTGTTTACAGTTTTGTCCCCAGGGCTTAACGCATAGTTGGTACTATATAAAATATTTGTTGAAAGAATGATGAATTAATTACTTAAAGCTATTCAAACATTCCACATTGCCCAGTGCCCAAGTGCCTTCACATGGCTTTCGATGATCTGGCCCTGACGTCCTGTGCAGACCTCCCTCCTGTTACTCGCCACGAATTTCTTATTTAAAGTGCACTGAATCACACGTCGTCTGCTGTTGCATGTTTCAATGCTCATGATGGGCATCTTGCTATTTCCTGAAATGACTCATTGTTGTGTAGCTCTGCTTCTTAGGTTGGGAGATGGCTGTGAAATAGTGAAATGAGTAAAACCAACCAACCAATCCTGGGTTTGAGTTCTGCTCAGCATCTTCTCAGTTGTGTGACATTGGGCAGTGTACTTAATCTCACGTCTACAATGTGGGGGTAAAATTGTCCCCAACAGAGCTGTTGTGAGGATGAAAGAAGGAATGGATGAAAGTCACCTGGCACAATCCTCCTTGCGCTAAGTTCTTGGAATAATCCTGTTTGCTGAATCATTGCTGAACTTTGGCTTCTGGTCTCAGAATCAACCACCAATTTGACTCTAAGTTATTGCTTTGAAAAAGTAAAATCAAAGAATAAAAGTTGACCATGAATTTGGACGTCAGAAAAAGAAAATGTTTGAGAAAGGATAAAGTGGCTTTTCAGGGTTTTTATTCTCTGCTTTAAAGTCTGGAGAGTTTTGGGTTAGTGGGAGTACTGTTTGGGGTTAGTGGGAATACTGTTTGGAAAGTTAATTTGGTTTAGCTAAAATGGCCACTTCATTATAGCTGAACCTACAATTTCCAGGAAGTTACTGAGTTCCCATGGTTTCAATAACAATTGCGTAGCCCACAGGACAATTCCGCAAGGCTAGATGAGACACTATAGCAGGTGTTTAGTGGTGCTTTTAAAGAGCTGAAGTGTTGGGTGGAAGCCCATTAAAAGCTTTTCTGACTAGGAGGGAATCACGCTTTCCGGGTTCACAGAATGAGCAGGACCGACTGTCTTTGCAACTCCTTCCCATAGTACTGGGTTTTATTCTTTGAGCAAATGTCCAATTTCTGATCCCTGGCTTTGGCTCTATGCTTCCTGTGGTTTGGGGCACCTTACCCATTCAGTAGTCAGCTTTTCCCAGAGACATCTAAGAGGGGTAGAGGAGAGAAGGAGATAGCTTCCAGAAAGGGGTACCAAAATGAGATGTTGCATCTAAACAGAACTTTCCCTTCACTTCAATGTCTTTATTGTTGAGTGGTAGAAAAACATGTGCTTTGGAACCGTAGAGCTGGTTTTCAGTCTTGGCTCATCCACCCATTGGCTGTATGACTTGAGGCACACTATTTAACCTCTTTGAGCTCAGCTTTCTCATCTATAAAATGGGGATAATATCTGCCTTGCAGAGTTTTTGTGGTAATTAAATGAGATCATGGATGCAAAACATCTAGCAGAATGCAGAGTTCTTAGTAGGTATTTAACAAAGGTGACTCTATTGCAAATCTTTTATCATTATTGGAAAGTATGTCTTTCCTCTACGTTGACCTTCACCTCAGAGTGGGGTGGGAGGGGCAGCTCCCTTTAGACCTGACTTTCAAGCCACAAGGGAGAAGAGAGATAATCCATAAAGTATCAGAATCCTGTTCATTTTACATGTTAACCTCTCTGAAAGCTTTATGCCTTATGAGGACGGGCCAACCCAATATCTTACAATGTCAACATCTACATCCACATCCCTCACTGGGAATGAGATAGAGTGAAGGGTGGGGTGAGCCATCCATGGAGTGAAGATTAAGAGTGAGCTCTCATAGACATAAGTATCAAAAGGGCAGAGAAAATGAGAAATTAAGGCAGAAATGGGGTTAAGGGTGTCCTGAGTCTCGGTTTCTTCATTTGTAAAATAAACAGGTGGGATGAGATTAGTGTTTCCTAACTGTGGACTACCAAATTGTTTACATTTTCTTCATGGGATCTAAGGAAAGGGTGGATGAAAGGAAAGCTAGAGAAGGAAGGAACTGAATATAATCACTGTGCTAAGGAGCAGGAATGGGCAGGATGTATGTAGTGGTTTTTGTTTTTGTTTTTTTTTGAGGAAGATTAGCCCTGAGCTAACATCCATCACCAATCCTCCTCTTCTTGCTGAGGAAGATTGGCCCTGAGCTAGCATCTGTGCCCATCTTCCTCTATTTTATGTGTAGGACGCCTGCCACAGCATGACTTGACAGGCGGTGCATATGTCAGTGCCTGGGATCTGAACCAGAGAACCCCAGGCTGCCCAAAGTGGAACATGAGAATTTAACTGCTATGACAGGGGGTTGGTCCCAATGTAGTGATATTTTGTGTCTTTGGTTCTTGGACTGCAGCTAACGGTTAAAGTCTCTTTCAGCGCTTATCCTTCCTTTTTTTTAAAATTAAGGACCAACGAATAATGAAGCTTCCAAAGAAAACGGACGTAGCTAAGCAAACATTTACTGAGCAGCTACAAGCAGCTGTTGTACTAAACGCTGGGGATTGAAGATGACTAGAACGTTGCCCATGACTGGTGATCCTACAGTCTAGTGGGAGAGACGGAGACCATGTACATAGCTTCAATATGATGTGCTGGGACAGGGGAAGCCCAGGGGCCATGGAAACTCTGAGGAAGCAACCTGGTAGCAGATGTCAGAGAAGATGTCCCCAAGGAGGTGATGCCTCTGATGAGTCTTAAAGGATGAATAGGAGTCAGTCTTGTGAGGGAAGGTGAAGGACAGTGTACCCACTCAGAGGAATGACCCTTGCAATCCGGGTTCATTCCTCCAAATCACTCTTAGGGCAGTAACATGGAAATCATTCCAAATCGTTGGCTTAGGATGGTTTATTTTGGACGTGCTCATCACTGGGTACATATTTTTCCAGGATTTGTGAGGAGATGGATTTCCATGTGTGCTGCGCTTCAGCGTGTCTCCTTGGGGTGTTTATTTACTGTGCTTTATTCCATAACCTAGCAGGGTGTCACAGCTGGAGGCAGCTGGTGGTAAATAAATAGCTTCCATTACCCAATCCCATCACCATCCTCCATCCTGCTTCAAAAACATGGTCTCAGCCCATGGGTCCCTCCGCCCTCAAGTGTTTCTTTTTAAAAGTGAAATTGAGAGATAAAGCAAGGATAATTTAGGGCACCAGGGAATTCAGACTCTAAAAAGATAGACTTTCCTAGGAAAATCTGATCAATCATATATGCTCCTTGATAGGAAAACAAAGACACAGACAAATAAACATAAACATAAATCAAACTTCTCCTACTGTGGTCAGCTTTGGGAGTGATTCAATTAAACATGGTTTGGTTGAGATTTTCCTGTGTGCTCTTTGCTTTCATATGTTTTATCTCATTGGGTGATTCTGTCTTAGGTTTGTCAAACCAGTAACGAAGGCAGAGCTAAGGGGAGGCATGAAGGATGGGAACTGGGAGCTTCTGCCTTCTGCCTGTCAGAGTGCTGGGGCACTAGAAAGTCCCACACAGACTCACAAGTCAACATGACTTCCTTATTTCAAAAACTACAGTGCAGAAAAGAGGAAGGGGCCGTTCACAGTTAATGGCCCAGCCATTCTCACCCAGTTCCTTCACATATCAAAACCGCAGGCTTTCAGGATATACAAGTACAACCTAAGATCTCCTCCTTGTGCTCGTGGGAGTGCGGCTCCAGTGTGCGGCAAGGGAATAGGAGAATTCAGACCCTTACTAGAGGAGGAGAAGAAAGGTCTTATATCCCCGCGTTAGTAAACTGTAAGAAGCTTCTAAAAATGGGAGCTGAAAACACACATTTGAAAGTGGACATGTTATTTATCCATCGAGATATTTAAGACTTATAAAGACTCAGAGTATTTGCCCAAGGGAGGAAAACCATTGAATATCTATAATTTTTTTTTCTGAATTAATAGGAGCATTAGTGAGGGCTTGTTAGAGTGGAATGAGGAACTCTTACAACTTTGCCTTGATAATATCCCCAATTCTTTTATTAGGCAGGCATTTTTCTTGAAGTTAAGCTTGATAAGTCTGGGTGAATAACTCTTGGCAAGTAACAGAGCAGGATAAGACCAAAATACTGCTGTTAAACAAACAAACAAACAAAACACTGATAGTTTCTGTTAGACTGTGTCACACGCAAGCAGCCAGCTATCAGTTCCATTGGCACTTGAGTGTCAGAATTTCCAGGAGAAAAAAATGGAAGCCTTGTTTTGGAAATAAATGCATTTCATCTCCAGCAAGTTTGAGCATGATCTCCCTGCCCAGCCTTCCCTGTTATCTCGATAAACTTAACGCCAGTGAGTTCTCTAGACGTAGGGGAGCTGGGAAAAGAGCAGGTGAAGGAGAGAGTCACAGCAAAGGAGAGCGTCGGCTCTACCTTTCGAGGGACATTCTCTCCACTCTGCAGGATTCCATTAGTTGTTTTTGTTTGTTTGTTTTAACTGCACATTGTTTTTGGCATCTACGAAGTCCCAGTGTTACTGAGTACAGAACTTATTTCAAGCTCTAAAAACTGAGACCAGAAAGGTTTGCCACAGAAATTTGGATGCATATTTGAAGGCTTCCAAAAAGCTCATGGTTAGCGTGTAGCAATTTCTGTGTAGTGAATGTAAAGCAAATTGCACATCCCATCTTCTTTAAAAATGTTCAGTAACTGTCTTTCTCCAGGCAACTTTGAAATAAACTTATGAGAAAGACCATGAAGCTTGAGATCCAGCCCTATGCACAGAAAGATGCTCTTTCATAATATTGAGAAAGTTGGGTTTTTTTTGATATTTCTATATGCCATCATTGATTGTATTAATTATAGGCCATATTGAAGGTGAACAAAGACTATAAAAGCAGGCAGTCACATTAAGACCATTTGGGGGTTTTTGTTTGTTCATTTGTTTTGCGTTTTGGTGTCAACAAATATTCATTTAACTTACGGAAGACGCGTATTTAGGGGCCCCAAGCACAGGTAAGTGTATTAAAGCCAACAAAATAATTTTCTGTGACTTTAACTTTCTTCCTAAATTTACTGGCCTGTGGTAGTGTCATGCCACAGAGATTCTTACACAACCTTTATCATTCAGCATTTTAAAATCTATTGACTATTCATACATGGCACCAAATAGCATTCATTACAGGTTAGTACTCTCCCCCACCCCAGCTCTTTTTTCCTTTTCTGGCTGTGCAGATAGAGTAGAACCAGATGGAGGCTGATGAGATTAAGGCATAACTTTAGGTATGTTTTCTTCATTCAGGCCAAAGAGACCAAACTTTATCTGCTTTGCAACTGTAAAGCCTTTGAAGTCATAGACTATCACATGACTCATAGCCACGAAAGCGCATCCAGGATTTTTCTTTCCTTTCAAGATCTAATAGCATGACAAGAATCCTTACAAATTCACTAACAGAAGAATTGTATGTAGCAATCTGCTGACTCCTTTCCTCCAATGTCCCTCTCTCACTATCGCTGAGTGACTTCACTACCACCTTACACGTTTAATCTTGCCTTTCACATTGGACAGAGGCCATCCACTCTGATCCTATTTTCTTGTCCATAAAGTGGGAATAACCATTCCTACTTTTGAGGAGAAGAGGGCTTGTGAAGATGAAATCAGATAATAAAGCAGTGGCTCTAGTTTCTGATATTGAGCAAGTTTTCAACACTGTAATTCCTGCCTTCTTTTTTTTTTTTTTTTTAAGATTGGCACCTGAGCTAACAACTGTTGCCAATCTTTTTTTTTTTCTTTTTCTGTTTTATCTCCCCAAACCCCCCATCTTAGTTGCAGGTCCTTCTAGTTGTGGGATGGGGGACGCTACCTCAACGTGGCCTGACGAGCAGTGCCATGTCCGCGCCCAGGATCCGAACCCTGAGCCGCGGCAGCGGAGCGCACGAACTTAACCACTCGGCCACGGAGCCGGCCCCAATTCCTGCCTTCTCCATCACACTTACCCTGAGGTTCCATCCTCAATGCTGTCCACTTCAGGGGTGATCTGAAGCACCTTAGCTAAGATTGTGTGGTGACTAGGCTTCATGTTAACCTACCTGATAATTCTGCAATATCTGTATACCACTTTCCTAAAGATGTGGTCTTTTTATCTTATTCTTAAGGAAACATCTTCTCCTTGCACTCAAAGAGAACCTTTGGGCCCCTCTCCTTTCCTGTCTTGGCCTCGTTGATGCCTTCCTCCCAGCTGTCTCTCCCTTCGCCTCTGCCTCCTCTCTCTGAATCTCCTCACTGTTTCCATCTACCTTCTCTGCTTTGCGTCATGTTGCTCCTTTGTCTTGATTTCTCTGCAAAATCAGCTCAAACGATATGTACTTGTGGTACATTCATTCACTGAAGATTTCCAGAGGGGTCCGAGAAGGAATTTACATTGCAGGAGTGCTAGCAATTTCAAATTTAGCAGGAGGCTTTTGTAGATTAGAAATATCTACTTCCTATTGCCACCCCCTTCTCCCTCAGAGGAGTTTACCTCCAATACCCCATTGATACCAGACTGGGTCATGTATCGTGCTTCAGCCAACGGAATGTCATCCGAGGTAACACAAACAGAGGCTCGAAATGCACTTGAGAGGAGGGATCTGACCTTGTACTTCTGCTATTGCCGAGAGAAAAATGTGCACAGGTATCGCCGGGTCCCAGAAGAATGAGAGCGAGTGTCATCCGCACCTGGAACAAATGGCCTAGAGCCACACTTGGCCTAGACTTTCAGCTAACTCGCAGATGTGTGAGCAAGAAGTAATTGCTTATTGTTATTTTGAGTTTTGGGGTCATTTTTTTATGCAGCAATACATGACTGATACAGAGCTTCATTGTTCTTAAGTGTGTTTTGGCAACCATGGCCCGAGGAGTTCCCACTGTTCTCTCCATTCTGTACTGTGGCCTAATCTCAAGCCATTTCACTAACTGGTCTCCATATTCCCCCGTCTCACTAGTCTTCTCTCTTTCCTGTATCTGCAAGCTCCTATTAATTTTAGATGTAGTATACATTTTTCTCTCTTTTGAGGAGCTGTGTCTGCCATAAAAAAATAGCCGTAAACACAACTTCTCACCTGTGTGTAGTACTCTACAGTTTATAAAGCTTTCACATCATTTTCTAAATCCATCCTCATCTCAGGTAATTTTCCACTATCCTAATACTAGCTCCATTTTACAGACGAGGAATGAGAGCCCACAGAGCTTGAGTAACTCTCAAAATGACCCGGATGCTGCAGAAAACTTGAACAACTCCATGATTTTGTCAAAGGCTGATCTGTATTTGACACCCAGTCTGGCCAATTTCATTTCATAAAACTAAAAAAAAGACTGTTTTTCTCTTGGAATGTGTTTATTTTAAGTTATTTGCACGTATTTATATTTATACTCCATCTTATTGCAGACAAGATTTAAGCAAACACACACATATTCTCACATATATCCCAACTGAATATGTGGGAACTGCATTTTTGAAAGATTTTTGAACCCCAAACCTCAAATGATTTATTTAGTTTTTGGTCAACAAACAAGAGCACTTGTATTTCCATCGTTCAGTTTTGGGGCTGGTGTGCTTTTACAGGAGGGTGAGTGATGTCTAGCAAGGCCCTCTCTGTTGAAACCCAAATACACTCACGTTGTGCACTTTGACCCAGCCGGCGGAAGCTGAGACCAGGAAGCCTACCAGATGTTTACACTGTCTTTTTGCGGAAAGGTAAGCTTTTTATTTTTGTTTGCTTATTTGTTGAGCTGTGGAAAGGAAGTTTAAATAAGACTCATTCCAGGGCAATGAAGGGCAGAATGTTAAGAGGTGCTGATGAAATACATGGCTGATCTCTATGTGGGTGATGGTCTCGCTATTGGAGAGCCAGGGGAATCCAAGGTCCCTGGAGGGCAGAGGGGACAGGACCCTGGCTCTGGCTCTGTCATTTGGATAGCTGTGTGGCTGTTGGGCAGTCACACTCCTGAGGGAATATGGCTTTGCAGCTAAGAACATAGGCCTTGGAATTAGTTCTGGGCTTGAATTGTAGCTCCATTTGGGGCAAGTCACGTCCTGTCTGTGAGCTTCAGTTTCCTCATCTATAAATACGAATCATTTCTTATTGGGCTCTTGTTAGAAATTAATGACGTAAGCTAATTACTGCATTTAGCCCAGTGTCTGGCACTTTCCTGTATCTTAGTTCCCACGTCTACGTGTGAGCTATAGGACCCCTTCTGGCTCAACACTCCGGGGATCCACAGTGGTATCAGGATTGTTGCTCCAGGTTGCCTGCTTTCACAGACAGCTGCCCTTCTCTTGGCCTCTGGGTGTTTCTCAAGCCTTTCTTTGTCTTTTCTTGTTGCTGTGACAACTCAGGCAGCAAGTGGAGGGAAGCCCTTCTCCACATTAATAAGCACATTGACTATATGTATGTTTCTTGGACCAGGAGTTGTGGCCTGTGTAACCAAGCAAGAATTTCCACTGAGTCACAAAGTTAGCCACTGGCATTTGGGCACTGGAGGTCAGAAAAGGCAAAAGTGTGTGTTTTTGGGGCTTTTTCAGTCTTCTCTTGGTGCTTGCTTGTGGCGATCCCTCACTGAAAATGCCCTCTCCTCTCTTCACTCTGTACCTCAAACCTGCTGTGAGACAGTATGGAGCAGAAGAGAAAGCAGTGCTTCAAGGTCAAATGCAGCTGCACTCAATCCTGCTTCTGCTAGTCTCTCAATGTGACTTTGGGCATATATTTAAATATTTTGATCTTTGAGGCAGTGTGCATGATGGTTAGAGCGTGGGAGAAGGAACCAGAGCTTCTGCCTTCAAATCCCCACTCTACTGCTTAACTCTGACCTTGAACATGTTACTGACCTTGCTCTCTCTCAGTTTCCTCATGCTTAGGATGGGGATAATAACAACACCTCTCCCATTGCTAGTTATAAGAAGTGATAAATGTATGCATGTACATATATACACAAACATACACATGCACATTTATACATATAAATTAAATAGATAAGTATAAATATATATACATATATACACTTATATTTATGACTTTATTATATATACATTTATATTATATAAATATATAAACACATATAGCACTTACAAAAATGCCCAGTGGATAGATAACGTTAAGTAAGAGTCTGCTATCACTATAATCATCATCATTAAATTCTTGACCTGTAAAATGAGTGACGATAATCCTACTTCATAGAGGATTTAAGGTAAAGTACTTTCTTTTCTTTAGTCATGCTCTCAGCCCTGCTTACCTTCTTTCTTCCTTTCCTTTTTTCTTTCTTTCTTTCAACTGTAGGGTTTCTAATTTTTTTTTTCAAAAAGTTACTACTTCAAGACATAAATACGAATCAGAAAATGGTCCAACTAGGACAATAGAATGTGGAGGACAACAACTTAGAGTAATATATAAAACATTTTTAGCTGGTGGAAAACAAAATTCTAAGAACTGGTTTCATTAAGAAGTACTCCTTTTAAGTGAAAGAAAAAAATCATGTTGGATTTAAAATCACATGTACACTCCTTCAGGCAGTTCTAGCAAATGCAGAAATGTGAAAAATCAACTCAGGCAATACTTCTGCACATAACAATATTTGTTGATGGAAAATTTGTTAGACAAGTCTGGTTTGATTTGTTACTAACCACGATTTAATAAAATACTCACATTTCATCATGCTCTTTTAGCTAAGCTATATTTATTTTCTGATCCTTCCAGCTCACATGGCTTATCTTCTTTTCCATCTTTGTATCCCCAGCATGTGATACCTAATACAAGCTAAATAAGTGTTGGTTAAAAGGATAATTAGAATCAGAGTTTACTCCTTTCTCTTAAAATTCAAGGCACAGATCCAATCTGCCTTTGCCTTGCTACAGCCTTCCTAGGTTCTTCCAGGGAAAAATATCTCACCTTTCTCTCTGTGCCTGGACGAGGAAAAAAGCTATAAGGCAAGCACAGTTTGCTCTTGATTAATAATCAAGACTGATGACTGTCCATGAAAATCTACTTTCTCTTTTAGCATGCAGCGAGATGCAACTTTCCAGTCTCCCTTACATTAGGTGTGGCTGTGACTGTGTAACTAAGTTCCTCCAAGGAAGTGTGAGCACAATGATGGCTCCACCTCCAGGCCTGGCCCGCATCAGCCGCCCACAGCCGCCCACATGATTTTCCATGCTCCTTCTCTCCTCTAGGCCACTGAGAGGTCAACACGTAGAGCAAACTTGGAAGCCACGAAGTAAGTATTTCAAGTACAGAGGAGAGTGACCTTGCCGACGTGCACCCGGCACTGTTAGGTGAGCAAGAAATACATTTCTATTGTGTTAAGCCACAGAACTTTTGTCTATTTGTGACCACAGCCTAGCCTAATACAGCACTGGACACATAAACAAATTAAATCTTTTGTCCAGAAAAATATGATCACTAGTTTAGCTGAGCTACTAAAGTGACAGATAATGGAAACTAACATTCTTTTTGTGCTCACTAAGTGCCAGAAGTAATACTTGGCAAGTGGCAGGTGCATTGTGTAATTCCTCCCATATAATTTGTCTTGGAAGCCCACAGTACTAGGTATTATGATCCCTGTTAGACAGACGAGGGACCTGAAACAGAGACAGGTGATTTGAATTGCACAGCAAGTGAGTGAGAGAACTGAGTTTCAAAGGCAGACCTGATGTGGTCCAAAGCTCTTTTGCCTGCCTCTGCTGCTCATGGGGAGGTGTCCAGTCAACTGCTCTATTCCATAGAAGCTTAATGGGGGCAAAGAAAGCATCATATAAGTTGATATATATCCGTCCTGTCTTCAGATACTTTGAATGACAACTTTTTTTTTTTTTCCTTTAACCCACATAGACTTGAGACTGTTTCATGAGAAGTCTCCAGTCCTACAGACTGAAGAATCACCCAATTCACATGGCTAAGTATTAACATGGGTGACTCTGTAAAGAGCCTAGCAGGTGGCCTGGTGCCAGATGGGAGCAGCTGAGCACAGCTGTCCCAGCCCTTTTTAGGGTTCATGGCTTTCCTGGCCTTGGTCATACACCTCAGAGAAGCTGCCTTGTCTATATCCCTTGATCTTTCTGTATAAACAGGACACTCTAGCCCACTTATGCAACTTTTGAGAGAGCTCTCTAAACGTAGAGATGTCTGTGAACCTCCTTTCTCCCGTTTGCTTTACGGAGTGCTGGAGTTTGGAAATCAGCCTTCTTTTAGCTGAGTCATCTTGGGCACATCTCTGGGCTTTAGTTTCTCCCTCTGCAAAAGAAAAGGCTGGTCTAGAGCTGGGTTGTTAAAACTTTCTATCACCAAAGACACTTTTGTATAATCACTGATCTCAAGCACCCTTGGGCTTTGTGAAGGAAAGGACCATGTCTTCCCTTCAGTGCCTAACACAATGCCTGGAACAAAACTGGTGTTTACTAGGCATTTGCTGAAGGGATTTGAGTTTACAAAACTTCGCAAGCTTGGTGGTCACAGTGTTCTTCACCAAATATTTCAAATGCTCTCCCCTTCCAGGCACATGTTGGACGGCATGGCCAAGTAGCCTCATGGTTGTGCTGGGCCACTGGACTAGTTCTGGCCAATGACCTGTGAGAGGAAGTCTAAGCATTTCTTCTCTGTGAAAGATCCTCAAGAGTTCTCATTTCCCTCCACAGGAAGAGGGTCATGTTCTACAGATGGGCTTCTTGGTCAGCCTGGGTCCTGGAGTGAGGACAACAATGCAGAGCAGAGCCCTCGGCTGACTCAGTGGGCATGCAGCCTGTCCTGACGAAGTCAATAAATTAAGTCATAATCAATCAATTTTATCATTTTTAATAACCACACAAATGTACATCTGTCACTCAGAGCCTGTAACAAGAATGAAGAAAGTTGTGTGACTACATTAAACTTGATCGCATTCCTGCCAGAGCCAAAGTAAGGTGATCATTTCAGTAGCAGTAGTCACAAGAGGATAGTTTCATTCCACTTAAGGATATAATTTCTGTTAGGATTTTTAAACTCTTGTATAAAACTTAGATACTTGTTACTGCTTCAGCTCCTGTTTGTATTCAGTGTGCCATGTTTGGATATCACTGGCCTAATGCCTCCTAGAGGCCCTTCCAGGGGGGCGTATTAGAAAGAACATGCTCATCAGAAGCAGACAGTAAGCCCTTTGACCTCTCTGAACCTTAGTTTCCTTACTTCTAAGACAGAAATGAAAAATACTACCTCACAGAGTTGCTGTGAAGATCAAATGACACATTGTGTCTGCTGCGCTTCAAGCAGTGTGTGGCACATGGGTGCTTGGTGCCCTGAGCGTTAGGCGCCTCTCAACACTAAGTATCATGACCATGTGTTCAGTTTGCCCTGAATGGTCCCAGTTTCTCCTGGTTCTTACATCTGTGGGGGACTCGAATTGGCCACCCCAAGATACCTCTCTTTGGCATGAGGATTATTTTGGGCTGGTTACTTTTAAAAACTGCAGACATGAGAGGAACTCTGAAAAGTAGAGTTTAATGCTTTGTAAAGAGACATTTACATTTGTAAAGGAAATCTCCATCTATAAATGTCTCCTGCTCTGTACCAGGAAGAAGGGGGGATGACCTTATCTCTAGAAACTCTTAGCAATGCAGAAGGCAAGGACTTAAATCTGCATAATAACCTTACTCTTGTTTACTATGCTTTTCCAGTAATCTCTCATAACTGACTCTCCCCACCCCCAACATCCTCCTTTGTCTTTAGCTGAGGGTGGTATTTAAGATAAGAGCTTCTGCCATTTTGGCGAGTTGCTCAGTTTTTCTGAGCCTCTCCCATGTACACATGTTATAAAGCTTTGCTTAATTTTCTCCTGTTATTCTGTCTCATGTGAATTTAATTTGTTGTCTGGCCAGAAGGACCCAGAGTGGGTAGAGGAAATGTCTTCCTCCCCTACACTTAATTATTAACAGTGTTCTCTTTCACTCTCAAATATTCCTGTCTTCAGATCACTTGGTTGCATGATCACTGTAGCTCTGAGCCTCTATAGTTCTATGGTCTTGATTATATCAGGCATCAGGCTCTGTGCCGCTGCCATCTTCTGAGGAGGGTGCTTTGGTTATTCAGTATCTATTCTCTCTTGCAAGGTGTTCAAGATAGACTTGCTTTATCCTGAAGTTTTCACATTAATGTGATAGTGGACCTCCACCTCTGTCAGGGGCACAGGAACAAAGGGCTGGAGAGGACCCAAAGATCACACAGTCTACCATCTCAATTTTCCACAAGGAAATAGGTCATAGGAGGGAAGTGGTTTGTGTCAGGTCACACAGTAATTAGCAGAAGCCCAGCTCTCACGTCTCCCCACATCGCCTTCCTTATAGGCTAGCCTGGCAGTTGAGTGTCTGAGCCCTAGGATGAGGTTGCAGGGTTCAGGGTCCAGCTCTGCTACATGCTACATCTCATGTGTAATGTGTGGGTAACAGTATTTACCTCCTGCAGTTGTTGAGAAAGTTCAGTAAGTTAAAACATAGAGTGTTCATAACATGTGTGGGACACAGTGAGTACTCAGACAATACTGCCTCCCTTCTGCTGTCTTGATCAATCCACCTTATGGTTCCAACAATGGGCATTGATATTTTGTTAGGTACTAGTGCGGGGGACTGGAATTGGCCACCCCAAGATGTGTCTTTTTGACATGAGGATTATTTTGGGCTGATTACTTTTAAAAACTGCAGACAGGAGAGAAACTCTGAAAAGCAGAAGTTACCCTTTGTAAGAGACATTTACATTTTTAAGGGAAATCTCCATCTGTAAATGTGTCTCCCTCTCTGTGCCAGGAAGAAGGGGGGATGACCTTATCTCTAAAAACTATCAATATGGAAGGCAAGGACTTGAATCTGCATAATAACCTTACTCTTGTTTACTGTACTTTTCTGGTAACCTCCCATAACTGACTCCCCCGGCTCCCAACATCCTCCTTTGTCTGTAGTTGAAGATGGTATTTAAGATGAGAGCCTCCACCATTTTGGTGAGTTTCTCAGTTTTTCTGGGTCTCTCCCACTTATTCATGTTATAAAGCTTTGCTTAATTTTCTCCTCTTATTCCATCTCATGTCAATTTAATTCGTAGTCTGGCCAGAAGGACCTAGAGTGGGTAGAGGAAATATCTTCCTCCTCAACACTAGGGTACATAAATGCTTGAATAGTCTTTGTCCTCAAGAAGTATATTGTCCAGCCCTCTGGATCTCTTTGCAAATTTTTTATAATCGGTTCCTTTTTGTTGTAAAAAGCGGGGCAGGAAATGACTGTAGAGAATCTGGCCATTTCCTCCCATAATGCGCTTTGCAAACCTAAAAGTTAATAATAAGATAATGATTACAGGCACAGACTTCTACGTCCAAACTGCCTGGGTTCAAATCCTCACTCTGCCATTTATTAACCATGTGATTTAAGTAAGTTTTTTCATTTCTCTGTGCCCCAGTTTTCTCATCTATGGAATGGGGATGGTCATAATAGTACTTATGACATACGGTTCTTGTGATGTTGGATGTGCCAATATGAGCAAAGTACTGAGAACAGGTGTATAGCACATAGTAAATGCTACATAATGCTCTCTTTTCCCCAAGTTCTCACAAACTTTACCTGATTATAATCATACTGCATTAAGTTATTTATTTTTTCTTTTAACTTTTTATTTTAACATAATTTCAGATTTACAGGAAAGTTGCAAGAATATTGTAAAGAATTCTCATGTCTTAGTTTAGGCTACTATAACAAAATACCATAGATTGGGGGGGACTTATAAGCAGTAGATTATTTCTTACATTTAATTACAATTAATTATTTCTTACATTTCTGGAGACTGAGAAGTCCAAGATCATAGTGCCAACATGACTGGGTTTCAGGAGGGCCCTCTTCCAGATTGCAGACTTCTCCTTGTTTGCTCCCATTGTTGAAAGAAAGAGTATTTAGGACTCTGATAAGGGCACTAATCCCAATTATGAGGGCTCCACCCTCCTGACCTCATCTAATCCTAATTGCCTTCCAAAGGCCCCACCTGCTAATACTATCACTCTGGGGGTGGGTTTTCAACACACGGATTGTTGGGAGTGCACATTCAGTCCATAACATCTTTTATACCTTTTTCCCAGATTCCCCAAATGTTAACGTCTTACTACATTTACTTTATTCTTTTCTCTTCTTCTCTCCACTACTTTCTGAAACACTTGAATAAGTTGCAGTAATGATATGTCTTTACGCCTAAATGCTTCAGTGTGTTTTTCCTAAAAACAAGGACATTCTTTTACATAACCACAGTACGATGTTCAAAATCAGGAAATTAGCATTGATACAATGCTATTATCTAGTCTATAGATCTTATTCAAAATTCACCAACTGTCCCAATAATGCCCTTTATCACAAAAAATCATGGCGTAACATTCAGTTGTCGTATCTCTTCAGTCTTAATCTGGAGCAGTTTGACTCAGTCTCTCTATGTCTTTCACGGCATCAACATTTTTTAAGTGTACCGGTCAGTTATTTTGTAGAATATGCCTCAATTTGGCTTTATCTGATATTTCCTCAGATTATGCATTTTTGGCAAAAATATCACAGAGTGATGTTGTGCTCTTCTCAGTGCTTCATGTCAGGGGCACATGGTGTCAAACAGTCCCATACTGATGATGTTAACTTTGATCTCTTGATTTAAGGTGATGTCTGCCAGATTTCTGTACCAAAAAGATTCTATTTTCCTCTTTTCAATTAATAAGTGACTTTTGGGGAGATACTTTGAAACTATGCAAATATCCTATTACTCCTCAAACTTTTACCTACTTGTTTTAGCATCCATTGATGATTCTTGCCTGAATCAATTATTATTGTATGGTTGCCAAATAGTGATTTTCTGAATCCAATATTCCTTTTTACTTTCATTAGTTGGCTTTCTACTGTAAGGAAGAACTTCTCCTTCCCTACCATTTGCTTACTTAGATCCATATGGACTCATGTTTGTGCTCTTTTTTTATTTAATAGATTGTAATCTTTATTATATTTATTTGTTTTGATGCTCAAATTGTACCATCTGCCACCTCTAGTGCCTTTCCAAGTCCATTTCAGAAACTGCTTCTTTCAGAAGCCTGGTCCAGTCCACCCAGGCCGAGTCAGTAGCTTGCTTCCTTGAGTGCCTCTGGATTAAGTATTTTCTTCTCCTCACACATGTGTCTCGTCGGGTTGTACCTGTTGGTTTCTATCTTCACATTAGATTGTGAGCTCTTGAGAGTAAGGAAAGAGTCTGATTTGTCTCCATCTCCTCAATGCTGAGAGCAGTGACTGGTGCAAGGGGGAAACTCGGTTCATCTTTGTTAAAGGCATGAATGAATGGAAGAAAGACAAACCATGCTTAAGTTTCTACCAATTTGCCTCAGTCCTTCTTTTGGGCACCAGCTTCAACCAGCAAAAAGGAAATTATCTCTTGACGTTCATAGCAGGCTACGCAGGTCATGCAATAGCAAGGTCGGATCAACTCGGATTAAATTGTTGACGTGTTTGAACTTAACATAAACGCTTCCCCCCACTTCAGAGGCTGCCTGCCAACTCTGGTCTCCTATCCTTACTATTTCCTTACCATTAGCTTGCTATAGTGTTGTTTTCTCCAGTGATTCTTCACTTATTAAGAACTTTTCTGCCCAAAGATGGAAACAAAAGGTGTGCTGTCAGCCCTTCTGTTGGAGGTGGTGGATCTAGTGGAAAGGACCTGGGCTCTTGATCAAGGCACCTGGGTCAGTTACCTATGTGTGCAGCTAGATGTGTGACTCTGGGTGAGCTGCTTAACCTTAGTGGGCCCCATTTCCCTCACTCTGAAGGAAGGATCATCACAACTGTGAACCAAAGGCATCTTGGGCTCCAAATGGGGTAACCTACACGAGATCGCTCAGGAACTCTGGAGCTTCTGAACCTTTGCAGTAGGTGTTCTGCTTGTCTGCGATGCCCCTCCTGGTCTCTGCTTCCTCTTTATTGGCAAACCCCTACTAATCTCTCAGAACTCTGCTTATGTATCACCCGCTTGCCTGTGGCCTCCTTAGGTGACATACTGTACCCCTCAGATCTCCCTTTTGTCTGGATACAACAAAAAAGGTGCACTGAGATACATACTTCCCCTTCATAAGCTACACACTGAGTGGTTTCCCCTGCACACACCTGGGTGCTCATCCTGTTTCTCTTTACCATCCCGGCATTTATTTCTGTGCATGATAATTATCCCTCAGTTAAACTTGCATCTCTCTGACCGTGAAAGTGTCTTTGGCTCCCTCAGGTTCCCCCTCTCAGGCTAAACTCTACCTCAAATCCTCATACTTGGGCTTGGTCCCTCTGTGAGGCACTCATTTCTGGCTCACCCTAACCTAGTGGGTTTTCCCTAGATTTTGGAAGAAGAAAACTGCTGTAGATGACAAGACAGACCCCAGAGGCCAGAAAATGTGTATTAAAATAAAATGGTAGCAAATACTTTAATCAGAAATTTTAAAAAGGAGCCAAATGGGGCACATTAAAATTTTCCTTGGGCCAGCCCTAGTGGCCTAGTGGTTAAGTTTGGTGTGCTCCACTTCAGCAGCCCGGGTTTGATTGCTGGGAGTGAACTTACACCACTTGTCAGCAGCCATGCTGTGGCGGCAGCTGACATACAAAATACAGGAAAATTGGCAACAGATGTTAGCTCAGGGTAAATCTTCCTCAGCAAAAAAATAAAATTTCCTTTGGTTGCCCTTCACCAATAAGGAAATATCATCCCCTGATACCCCATCTTTCAGATTCATTGGTAGTAGGTTCACAGTATGCTATAGTGAGAAGGATTTTGCAATTGTTTCCAGGTTGGAATGGAGTGATTGATTTTCAGTGTCTGTCAAGGATACAGAAAAGGCAGAGTGCCAGCACAGGTGCAATATTTGTGTGAACTCTGATCTAGTCCAACGCTTTCTACCAATGAATCTGATTGCCATTCTTTGGGCTAGATGTTCTTTCTGGTCCTTGACAGTTTCACATTCTCAGAGTCTAGTTCCTCCCATTCAAAAGGAAGTGTAGATAAGATGCTCTCCAAAGGTGGGGTAAAGGGGATGATGGACAATATTCCGGCCACTATGTCACTCCTTAATTTTCATGACTGCATTCCTGATTTGACAGGGGATTTGGCGTCCAGGCTGGGGAAGGACCGAGGGATGAATCAGTCTTCTGTGCATGGCCGTTGGGCAGGAAATTAATAAGAATGCTAGCTGACATGATCTATGGTACTGTAAGCTCATTATGCCTGATTAGCTTCCAGCCTTTCACTCCCTGTGACAGCTACGGGGCCTCGAGGTTTCCAATGGCGACCGTTTCCCTTTCCCTAATTGATTGCTAGGTCTCCGACCATGAAACCAAACCCTCCCATAGATTTGTCAGAGTGGGGACTTTTCTGCATCATGTTACCTTCTCCCTTTTGGCAATGGGAGGGTGAGCTCCTGGATTGTCTAAGTCGTGTTGACAATGAAGCCCTTTGAACTCAGGAAACAAAGTTTGAAGGGGTCAATTCAGTTCAGTTGATCAAGTTCTTATCGAAATACTATATGCTGACATCTGTGTTCAGTATGGAGGTGGCTGATTATGTGGAGCAGAAAATGAGGGAGAAGTATTTTAATTTATTTCAACAAATATTTGTGAAGTACAATGGCACCAAGCATTGGGAACAAAGGGGCATGAAAGAAGTAGATAAAATAAAATAGATAATAGAGCTGTAACTCAATTCAATTCAATATATATTGAATTAATATATAATTACATGAATATGATTTAATATATATGAATATATATTCAATTGAATCCAAAATGAATTGATGTCTGCATATGCAAAAATATATATATATTCCCAAATCATTTACTATACCTATTATGCCCTCAAAATGGGGCTTATCTCCCTCTGGCATCTCCCTTCCTCATCCTGAGCCCCCTAGTACTCCATTCTTACTTCCCCCAAACACGCACTTTTTTATATTTTTGCTTATTTATTTTAGCTCTTACTTTCTTTATCTTGTTTTTCCTATTGCCGTAGATTAGCCTACGCCTGTCATTCTGAAGAAGATATAAAGGCTGTGACTTCAGTTCCAATCGAGAGAGGAGAGCAAACGAATAGTAAACAAACCTAATTTAAGTGAGCATTACTGGCAGATTTTATAATGATCAATCTTATGAATACGTGTTCTAAACACATTCACTTGGGAGTGCCCTTGATGATTCTTCTCTCATAGGCAGCCAAGCAGAGAATTTTGCTAATATCTTGGTTTTAGTTTTCAGAGCCAAACTCAAAAGTTGCTGCTTCAGAGAGGTCTTTCCTGATTCCACTCAGAGGTCAGGTCCTCTGTCACGTGAGAAGTGTGTTGACTGAAATTGTGGCTCTGAAAGCAGTCTAAGTTGTAAAGTGCCGTGCAAATGCTAATAATCATCAGGACATAACCAGAGGGAAATAAAAGGATATTGATACGGGAATAAGATGAAATAAGATAGACTTTTGCATATCTTTGGGCTGGCTGTCTTCGGGTTAGGTTTAATTTCATTTCAGCCTATGGAAAAGGGTAAATTTTTCTTCTTCTTCCCACCGTTCATGGCCAACCACAGGGGACCTCATTAGTGACTAAGTTTGTACTTGCCACACCTCCAACTTGGCCCGAGAAGTAAGAGGGTCTGAAAATACACGTGGCCTTAGAACAATTCAGACATGAACTTAATGGCATTTAAAGGATAACAAGCAGGCAGACATGCCCAGCCTCCCCAAAACTGGTTCTCAATGACCTCATAAGAAATTAGTATTTTAAGTAATAGGGAGTGCATTGGTCTGGGCAGATTTTGTAAATCTTAGTCCTCTAGTTAAAAACGAAGCAGAGGGCCACGTTCTTCCACGTTCCTCGGTCTCTTGTCATAAGCAAGACATTCCAGTCCAAGTTTTATTCAATTTTCAAAAGATTTTTCTAAATGCTCTAAGATGCTGGTTTTCCTCTCTTTCTTTCCCAGGGATCGTGGAGGGTGGTGTGGTTTCCTTGCCATGTGAACTCAAGTGAGTCATTTTGTGTCTTTGAAGCTGTCTCCTCATGTATAAAACGGGGATAAAAATCTTTACCCTGCCTACCTCTTAAAGTTGTTTGTGGAACTGAATGAGCAAAGGAGGGAAAATCACATAAAACTCTGAAAATATGAGGAATCTTTATGGTCAGGGGTCTTTGGAGGGACGGGAAGGTACACGCTGTCTTAGCAGATTAGCACCAATGTTGTCAAATCAAGTTGACACGTACAAATTAATAGCCCCGTATTGACATGCTCGCTGGACAATAACAAGCACAGACACAGAAGCGCTGGCTGACCCACTCAGCCTGCCCCATCCTGTTACTCAAAGTGCGTCTTTGTGGTTTCTGACAGCTCACATTGAGGACGGATGAGCTTCAATTTTCCTTTTTTTACGCAGCATTAAATTACTCTACATCTGTCATTCTGAATAAGATACAAGGGCTGAAATTTCAATTTTAATAGCAATAGTGAGAGCAAATTAATAAAGTATAAATCTGATTTAGCTAAATATTACTGGCAGTAATTTTATGATGATCTTTCTTATGAGTATGGAGTTCCAAAGAAATTCACCTAATAGATTTGTTGATGATTCTCTTTCCCATAGACAGCCAAGCAGAGAGTTTGGCCCTGGTCTTGGCATAGGACAAAAGGGATAGGTTTGAGCTTCAGGCAGTTCTGGTTTCCAACCTTGATCAAATTACTTATTTTCTACATATGCGTTATGAGGATACTTACTTTCCTTGTCAAAAATTTTCAGTTGTTTTTCTATCTTACCAATCTTGTTGCCTGTGGGCTTTCTCACTCTTTGAAGCAATGAATTTCTTTGAGGAGAAGCACAGTACTTTCTTAAAACAACAGAACTATTGCTCAATTTTGATTTAAAAATTAGATATTTGTTTGAGTCCATAACAAGTTAAAAGCTTAAAACCGAGTTTTGTGGAGGAAGAATGTATCAGTTAGAATTTGCATGTGGTTGCATATAACAGACACCTGGCTAAGACTTCACTGATAGGGTTTGTTGTTTTTTTCACATAACATCCAATCCAGAGGCAGGTAGTCAGTCCAAAGCAGAGACTGGGGGTGAGGGCCGGCAGAATCCAAGGTGTCAGAGATAAGGCTGTGTTGTTGGCAAGCACTCCAGGCTCTTGAGAAGCTGAGAGAGAGGGATGTTGGTGGGAGAGAGAGAAGTAGAGAGAGAGGCCTTGAGTTGCCCAGTTGCCCACTTCAGCAGCAGAGGGCAGGGCGATGCTCAGGCACCGGAGCGGTTGCCGGGAGCAATAATAGTGGCCAGCGCAGGGAGCAGCTCTGAACAGTCCCTCCACAGAAGAGGCCATCAATGACCTAGGAGTACCCCACGGATCCAGCCCTCGTCTCCGCACTGCTGCCTTAGGTCCTCCTCCCAGATACCGTCCTAGAGAGAAGCAGGAGAAGAGGGCCAAAATAGGAGAGACTGAGTAAGTTTTCCCTAAAGAAAGCTAACCAGTGACCCTAAAGGCCTGTCAAATTTATTGCATTAAGATCCAAGCATAGCAGACTGAATTAGAATATTGTTCCCCCCACCCCCAAACACCCAGTACATGGAAACTCATTAATAGTTAAACTCATGGGAGTTAAGGAGAAAATGAACTATATTTCTTGGCACATCAGAATCAGTGTGTAATTTTGCAACCTCCCTAGAGGTAAAAGGAGGACAGTAATACTTACCTCCTCAGGTAACTGGGAGAAGAAAAATGAAACCTCGCCCCCTCTATAAAGCAGCAGGTGAGTGGGGCGTACTCAATGTTAGCTTAAGTTCTATCATCTGTGCCGACTGGGGAGCAGGATCTATACGAATAAGGCTTCCTGTGGTCCTCGGGACGGCAAGATGAGGAAGGCATCTAGGAGCACATCTCCCCCTGACAGGATTGTCACATTTTCTACCCAAAATCCTCTCCCTCCCATCACCCATATTTGTTACTGTCTTCCTTCTTTTCTTTGCCTCCATAGTGCATGATGATACTGTTTATGTATTTTTGTTTGCTTATCAAACATCTCTAGAAGGGCAAGAGCTGTATCTGACTTCTTTAAAACCCAGGTACATGGTATGCATGTAATGAATATTTAACTAGTAAAGTAATTAATTGATGTTATTACTTTCTTGGGGCCCTAGAAACTCAGCTTTCATACACCCCACGTAGCCAATCATATGTGGGTGCATTTTCACCAAAGAGAATATATTTCTCTCTGCAATCACTATCAATTCATGTAATTTGCTAATTTCATTTTACTTTTCAAATCCAATGGATTATTAGCATTTTAATAAACACCGACCTTAAAATACAGTTGTGTGTCACATAATGTTTCAGTCACCAAGGGATAGCAAATATGACAGTGGTCCCATAAGATTACTACCATACAGCCTAGGTGTGCAGTAGGCTATACCATCTAGGTTTGTGTAAGTGCACTCTGCGGTGTTTGCACAATAATGAAATCGCCTAACAACACATTTCTCAGAGCATATCCCCGTCATTAAGCAAAGCATGACTGTATTTATGAATCAAGATTCAAACTCATGATCTATTTAGTTTTATAGTACAATGACTATATTTTCTGATAAAACAGAACGAAAAAACACCACCTCCAAGAATTCATATCCTAACCTTGTTTTCATTGTGATCTGTTTTCCAAATTTTTTCTTTACTCAATGTTTTAGGAGAGTAAAGCTTTCCTCCCACTGAGGACCCATTGTAGCTTGTTGGAAAAAATTCCAAAATGACTTTCCAGAATCTTTTCTCCAAAGAATATGTGTGTGCGTGCGTGTGTTTTACTATACACTCTCTCACATTTATTTGCATGTATATGCAAATCAACTGACATCTACAGTTACCACACACACACACGTGTGTGTATTTGAAGTAGAGTACCATATGAAGGAGAATCAGGGTCATAAAGTCAAAGCCAGAAGGTTCCTAAAGACTGTCTCTCCAACTGCCTTGTTTTAGAGTTGAGGAAACTAAAGCCCAGAGAGGTCGAGGGACTTTTTGAAGATCAGACAGTCTGTGAATGTCGCAGCTGTGCTTTGCTCACAGAACTCTTGACTTTTGATTGACAGCCCTTTGCAGGATCCAGTCTGTCTTCAATAAATGTCTCCCGTCTGGCTGGGAACTGGGTCCATGTGACCAGCCCAGACACACACCACTCTGTTAAAGATCATGATGAGAAGACCCACTTTCTTGAACCCTATCAGTAAGAGAGGTCATTTAGCAACTCTTCCATTCATAGGCAACTTTTCACCATATTCTCCTTTAAGCCTCATTGTTATTACAGCAGGAAATTGGAAAAATTCTCATGCCAGAAACACTGTGCTGAAATTATAAAGCCAGATAGAACTGCTAATGGAGGTTGACTGTGATAGAGAAGGGGCAAAAAAAGGAGAAAGTAGAGGGATGGGGAGGAGAGTGATGGAGAAATGAGAAGACAGAGATACTTGAAGAGGGATTAGCGAGAGGAACAGAGAGAGACATTGACATAGGGAAGCTATAGAGAGAAAGAAGAGAAGGAAAGGGAGGAAGAAAGAGAGAAGGGGAGGTGAATCAGAGACACGTAGGGGATATTCAAAAGTCAGAAGACAGAATGAGCTTATTTTTTAAATAATTTATTAGTTACTTTTTCAAATAATATGTTCAACCTAGTTTTCTTCAACCTCCAGACAACTTTCTCAGTGAAGTACGTCCATATTTAAAGCCTTGGGTCCAATTGTTAATCTAAAAAGTTCAAATAAACGCACGGGGTTCTTTTGCATTTTCAGACTTTATAATATATTAGCACCCTGGAAAGAGAGAGAAACAAAACAGGAGAGAGAGAGGAGAGAAGAATGAAGGGAGGGGGAGGGGATACAGGCAGAGGAAAACCAAGAGCTAGAAACGCGATCTAGACAGGCAGATTCAGAAGCTTAGACCAAAAAAGCGACACGAAGAGCCTGCTCTGCGCTAGGATGGACGCGTATGTGTGCCGTGGAGCTCTGCAACTTGTCCTGGCAGTGAAGCACGCAGGGGCCCAGGACTGGAAATCCTCGGAAAGCAATGGCTTCCCTAGGTGAGGGTTTTCAGTGGAGGTGGGTTTGGACTGGGGGGTGGTTCTCTGTTAAAGAATGAGTTAGAGGGTTCTTTCAATTACGTGAATCTGAAGAAAGGATGGGGGATCTCTTTTTTCTAAATGGATTGCTTATTCTGCAAGTTCAGGAGATTTTATGGACTGAATTGTGACCTTTAAAATTCATATGTCAAAGCGCTAACTCTCAATGTGACTGTATTTGGAAATAGGACCTACAAAGAGATAATTAAGGTTAAATGAGATTTTAAGAGTGGGGTCCTAATTTGATAGGGCTGGTGTCCTTATAAGGAGAGAGAGAGAGAGACCATAGAGATCCATGTGGGGACACAGTGAGAAGGCAGCGTCTGCCAGCCAGGAAGCGAGCTCTCACCAGAAACTGAATTTGCTGGCACCATGATCCGAGACTTCTTGCCCTCAGAACTGTAAGAAAATAAGTTTCTATTGCTTACGTCGCCAGTCTACGGTATTTTGTTACGGCAGCCCAAGCTAATACAGGAGGAATGGAGTTTAATTAGAATTTGCTAAATACTTTTATTCGTAGGCATTGAAATTTACATCCAGATCTGACAAATAGTAGTTCTCAATAAATGTACATTGGAAAAGACCAATAGGCGAGCATTTTTACCAGTTTACACTAACCTAATGATAATGTAAGAACAGCCACATTCATAGTATACGCAATAATAATGAGCTATGCAAATATTAGTTGTTTTTGCATTTGGTCCTCACAGCAACTCAGGAAATAAAGTTATGACTGTCACACTCATTTTATGGAAAGTGATCCTACTCCTTTAGAGCTTCAGTTTCCTGAAGGTTCCTCACTGGGTGAGTACCAAGGCCATACTCAGACCCATGTCTTCTGGCTGTCTCCAGTGCTTTCTTCAGCCAGAAATGCCTCTTTTCTGGGAAGAAGTGAGAACCCACTTGTTGGAGTTACTGCTTGTTTGACTCTATCTGAAAAACAAAATATATTTCTTCAGAGCTCAATGTAATCATAACCAAGAATTGTTGGCAAAGATTTTTATCATCACAATATGTTCTGGTCTACTAATGAGTTGGAGGGGATGGTGAAGCATGACATCCATCCCAAATGCACTGGGGGTGGGTAGGGGAGAGCGAGAGGAGGGAGAGGCATGGCTCCTTTGGAAAGAGGGACACCACGCAAACCAGTGGAATTTACATGAAACAGAGAGGAGGACTGTGGAAGTCCTGGAACTTGAAGGAAATCCAATACTGGAGCTTCAAGGCCGAATAACTTAGAAATTCAGGGCAAGAAAAATAGAAAATGACATCTGATACAGGAAAATGTCTCTGACCTGGACAATAAAATAAAATTAGCGTGCACTGCATGTTGGGAATGCAAGGTTTTAAAGAAAGGGAATTTTGGCAAATGATTAGTGACTTAGCTTTATGCAAAGGAAAAAATTAACCACACATTGATAGAAATTCTTTTCTTTTCCAATCCTGGGTTGACAGTTTCAAGACACATTTATTAAGCACCCATGGTCTACCATAGCAGTGGCCAAATCGACAATGCACCCTTGTCTTGGCTTTCTCTCCTTCCTCCTTCTCGCCTTTGTTTTTCTTCTGTCCCTCATCCTTCCTTCTTAGAATCACTTTCTAAGTAAACTACCTACTCACAAGACTCGGTCTCAGGTTCTGCTTTTGGGAGAGCCCAGGCTAAGAGAGTTGGTTACAGGAGAGGTCCTAGAAGGACCATCAGGATGAGATTGGGGAGCCTGATCACTAGGATCTGCTGGATTAAAGACTCTGGTTCCCAAGCTGGGGGACACTTCCACCAGGGACACAGTAGCGTTTCCACTGAACTTCAAACTGTATTTCCACCTGGCCATTTTGGGCTCCTCTATCACTGGCCGACAGACAAAGAAGAGAGTTGCTGGTGGGGTAATGAACCCTGATTACCAAGAGGAGCTAGGGTTGCTGCCACAGAATGGAGGCAGGGCTGAGTACGTAAGGAATTCAGGGGATTCATCTGCCACGCATGGTGATAATGTTGAGCCAACAACTGAAGCAACCATGCATAGGAGCAGCCAAGGGCTTAGACCCTTCAAGGATGTCAGCTCCGGACAACTCACCAAGAAAACAGCATAGACCAGCTTCAGTATCGGCTGGGAGTGAGAAAAATCTGTAGAGAGTGTTGGGGGAGGGAGATGATGAATCCTAATTAAGGCTTGGGACAGCTGTGGCTGTGAGGATCTAGCTTGTTTCATTTGCAGAACAGCAGCTAGCCACCTCCTTAAAGGAGAAGAACCTGATGGAAGGCACGAGCAAATCTGAGTGATGCTAATGAGGCACTGAATTAGATACCTCTTGTGAGCCACTTCAAACCCTGGTAGCAACACTTCTTCAGCTGCTGCTGTGACAACCAGTTCAATCAACAGGGAGCAGTATTATTTTAACTGACAAAGCCAGGAAAAGTTGGTGTGTGAATGAGTTAATTCCCATGGGGTTATGCTTGACCAATGGGATTGAGAGCCAATGAGTAAATTCTTCCTCCACTCACCCCCTGGGAGAGTAGTTCTGAGATGCATTCTAGAAGGCTCCTTAGCTGTCCTGGCAGGATCAAGCATCACTCTCCCACAGTGGTGGTGAGATCAATAATCATGCATCCTTGTATTGGTCTTCTCTCTTTCTGTGTGTTTCATTTGTCCTGCTCCTTACTCCTATTTCCACGAATCACTTTCCAAGCGAACCATCTATACAGTAGCCTTTGTCTTAGTATCTACTTTTAGGGGAATCCAGGCTAAGACAATGTAGTTTTGGAATTGTCCTCTAGTTGCTTTGGGTAATTAATATTAGCAATACTGTTTTAAGTAAATTATGTGTTATTAGATTTTTATTTATTTGTTTTTGTGAATTGGAGACTGTCCGCCTTTTAATCGTGGGACTTTGAATTATTCACATTTATTACTGCATTTATAGTTTTTAAACAATTTAAAAAATTTTTTTCCTGTGTCTATTCTGAAGATCAGAATTTTGCCTTCCTATATCTGGTTCTCAGAATAATGAATTTGGGAATTCTCAAAAGGGAGGCTGGTCAAATGGCTAATGCCAAGGTGGGGGAAGAATCTTTCACAATCTTTCATATTTGCTCTGTATTTTTTTCCTAGTCTATTACTTATTTTCCAAGCTAATTTTTTTTGTTTTTTTTGTTTTTAAAGATTGGCACCTGAGCTAACAACTGTTGCCAGTCTTCTTTTTTTTTTTTTCTGCTTTTTCTCCCCAAATCCCTCCAGTACATAGTTGCATATTTTAGTTGTGGGTCCTCCTAGTTGTGGCATGTGGGACACTGCCTCGGCATGGCCTAATGAGCAGTGCCATGTGCGCCCCCAGGATCCAAACCAGAGAGACCCTGGACCACTGAAACGGAGCACGCAAACTTAACCGCTTGGCCACAGGGCCAGGCCCCCAAACTAGCGTTTTTAAAAAATTATTGGTCTTATATTTTAATGTTGAGTAACAGGGAATGGTTAAGGAGATTAAACTACATGTACTAAAATAAGTAATACTAGCTCTTAAAACTATAATTATTACCAGAAAAATATATTTATGGTATGATACAAAACTGCATTGTATTAAACACTGTAACTATGAAAAAAAGGCCAACAGTGTCTCTTCTGAGATGATAACAGCTGCAGTATTCTAGTCTTGGGCTCAAGGACAAAAATATTTTTTAAACCTTATCTAATGCTGTTATATTGCTTAAAAATAATCTTTGAAATAAATAAAAGTTAAACACATGCAATTTTTGGTGTCAAATTAACTGATGTCGTTCAAATCTCATTGTGCCTGTCTTTTCCATGCAGTTGGTAACACACAGGACTTTGTTCTTCCATTTGGAGAAAGTCACCCTTTATTAAGAATAACAACCCAGTCTCTTGAGGATTGCTGAGCAAAGGCACCGGGCTTTGGAATGCTGGGCTCTGCCCCTGCTTTCAGGATATTTGGAGAACATTTCCCTGGAAGCCAAAGGAGCAGGGAATTTGCTTTCTTTCAGCAGCCTCCTCAAACACATGTAACTTACTGGAGCTTAAAGACTTACATTTGTAAAAGCCATCAGTGTAGATCAATGTAGACAAATGATTGAAATTGGGACATTGGGAGGTGCAACTCCACACCTTGTACCATTTATGGTCAGGAAATGAGGAACAATTAGGTTGGTGAGGCTGGAAAACACCCCACCAGCCCTGACTGCATGGGGTCAGCTTCAGGAAAGCTCGATGGGAGGGTAATGGGAGCAGGGCGGGGACCAGGACGGCGACAGAGGGGAGCCACAGACAGTAGCTTTCTCAGTTCAGCTCCCGCGCGCTTAAGGTTGCTGATAACACTGAGAACTTAGATTCTGGTTCTTACAACTACTTTGGAAGCATCCTCACTTAGTTGTTGATTCACTCATTCATTTTCTTCAGTCAGTAAACATTTTCTGAGCACTTGGTCTGTTCAGGGTCCTGGGGTGCATGGGGCGTAACCCGTCTCGATGGAGGTGACGTTCTAGGCAGTTTCAGGGAGTGGGATGGCGCATGGGGGCTGCGTGAGCTCGGGGGGGCGCTTAAACCTAGTCCTGGATGTCATGGAAAGCTGCTCACTGGAGGTGAGGTACAAGATAAGTCCTGATGACAAACAGAGATCCTCATTCTAAAAGATGACAAAACTGATTTAAGGGAGTTGAAGCAACCTGCCGTGCCACGCAAAAAACAAAGAGGAAGCCAACTCACGTCTGGGTCCAAGGGCAAAGTCACATACATAAATTTTTCAAGTGGGAACTGACCCACTTACGTGCCCACCACTTTTTGAATGTTTTTCTGTTTTTGACTGAAATGTCTCTGAAAAATTATATTTCATACCTTCTGCTTAAGCAGGCCAGGAAATTGAAGGTTTTAAATTTTTTAATAAAATTCGTTCAAATACACACTTATCAGATAACTCCAAGGCACTTTGCTTAACCTTAAGGGGCGTATGAGCAAATTCTCCAGTGCCCTTGTGCTCCAAGGACCCAGTCTCCTAGAGAAGGACAAGGGTGAGAATAGAATTTCTCAAATTGTGCCCCGTAAGATAAGCGAATAAAAAATTCCTTCTGGTGTGGCATAGACAGTATGATTGAGAGTTTGAATAGACCTAATAAAAAGATATAACATTTGAGTAAGGCCTGAAAGTAGGAGGCAGGGGAAGGATCATCCTTATAAACAAGCACTTGTGCAACATGATAGGACACGGCGATGCTACGCTGGAGTGTGATTTTGAATGTGCTGTTTCGTTGTGATGGAGTGCGATGTCTGCTATCGGGTTTTTCTCTCTCCTGATTATCAGCTCTATCTAATCCAACACTCATTTTCCTTTCAGTCAGCTAATGTGAAGGCCTACCTAGTTTTCTGTTTAGAATTGTGTTTGGACTGGAAAATTTGATAGCTCAACTCATTGAAGCATATGGTGGATTAGATAACAGTTCAAAACATTCTTAACGAGAGCATAATGCAGGGATCACTAGTTCAAGAGCTCAAAACACAGACGAGAGGAGCATCTGAGCATAAGGCAGCAGGGGGTTCTGGGCCCTGAGGACACACTGGAGAGCGCCTGCCTTTTTTAAATAGGGCGAGCTGTTCCTCAGCCCCAGCGGATTGCAGCCAGGCCGGAACAGGTGCTCAGAGTTACCAGATCTTCTCATTTTCCAAGGGAAGCTTGGACGCTGCATTTTTGGTGTGTAATCTAAAAAATTTTAAATGTTGGCAATAAAGCACTGCTTAAAAATAATAGTAATAATAACTAAACCAAACTTATTGAGCACATTCCTAAGTGCCTCATTCATATAACCAACTTAATTCTCATAACAACCTTTGGGAGCAGGGATGGTGATGATGATGACCATGATGCCCATTTTACAAATGAAGAAATGAGACACAGAGAAGTTAAATAATTTCCCAAGAACATTCAGCTAGAAAACAGCCAAGTCTGCATTCGGCCTTGGCAATCTGGCTTCAGAATTTGTATTTATACAAATTATACTAGGCTGTTCCTGAAAATGAGTGGGTTTTGTATATGGACTCCTTGCCAACTACGTGAGGTACTCAGGGAGCTTTTTCTGACTTTAATTTTGTTTCAGATGATTGGGGTGGGAGGGATTAAAGTTGAGGGTCCTCAATGAATGCATGCAGTGCCTCACTAATTCAGAGTTTATTTTTCTTTTTTGGAATATAAACTTCGTTTTTATTTTTTTTGTGAGGAAGATTGGTGCCGAGCTAACATCCGTTGCCAATCTTTCTCTTTTTGCTTGAGGAAGATTGGCCCTAAGCTAACATCTGTGCCAATCTTCCTCTATTTTGTACGTGGGTCACCACCACAGCATGGCTCGATGAGCAGTGTGTAGGTCTGCACCCAGGATCTGAATCTGCCAAACCCAGGGTGCTAAAGCAGATTGTGCAAACTTAAACACTATGCCTCCGGGCCAGCCCCCAGAGTTTATTTTTCAATAGCACCAAACTATAGTGCCAAGACCAAAGGGCACTGTAAGTATACATTTGGTTTAAATTCTTGCTCTTACCCTTATTGGCTGACTTAGTCTTGGTTTCCTCAGTTGAACAATGAGGATGATGAAAATGCCCTGCATGATTATTATAAGGTATAGAAATAACACAGGAAAAATACTTGGCTCAAAATAAGTGCTCATTAAATTGTAGACATTATGATGAAAATAGTAACTTTTTGGGTGGCATTTAATTAATACATTTAAGGCACTATGTTGTGGAGAAACAAAAATTAACTCCATATTAGTTCCTACTGTAAGAAAGTAGAAGGTCAAGTCATTAAATAGAGGAGATGAGACACCTGTATAAGTTGTGATAATATAATACAAGGTACCAAGAAAAGGTGTACAGCGGAGGGTGACATCAGACAGAGAGATTAACATCCATTGGAAGAGGTCAGTGAAGATTTCTTGGAGAGAGTGGCATTTGAGCTGGTTTTTAAAAGGTGAGAAAGCTTTGGGCAAGAGAATTTGAGGTTAAGAAGTCACAGATGAACTGGGAAAGCATGAATACAGACACCAAGAGGAGACTTATTGGTGTCCTGAATGTGAAAATATTAATTAGTTCACTGGAGCTAGAAAGCAGGATAGATGGAAAACATGGTCGTAGAGACTTCTGTAGGACCATTCTTCACGTTCAGTCAACAGGTAGCAGCGTCGTTTCTCACTGACTAGGCCAGAGAAGATCTGTTTTTGCATATTTTCTGGGCTGTTAAGGGGAAATGGAAAGGACAGCTGGCAAGCGTGCAGACTAGAGGGAAGGAACTTAATTTCCTGTCCAATCAGAGTTCACTGACTCGTAGCGAAGAAATTCCACTTGGAAAGCCAGATGCCTTATATAACAGCAGAGGGAAGATGAGTGGAATCAGAAGATGTGTATAAAACAAGCTGAAACTTGGGAGTTGTGGAGGCATCTACTCAAAAGAACGATTTGAAATCAATTGGCTTAACCTAAACCGGCAAGATTTTCCTGTGCAGAATGGATGCCCATCTGGGGCATTCTCTCTTCACAACAAAGAATGTTCAAACCATGAGTATGGCATTATATGGCAGGAAAAGGGCTGGGTGTGGTGTCAATCACCCTGGGGTCCGAAGTCATTTGTCTCTCAGCGCCTGTCTCAACATCTATAAAAAAAAGATAATATTTATCATGTTTTAATGATATTGTAATTAAACATTTGATGAGAAGATGTTTAAGTGAGGTATGGGTGTAGCAATGCTGGTGTAACATTGCCCACAGCGTGAGGTAAGCTCCTCATCCATTCTCACTGGTATATAATCTTAACTTGATGTCTCTGATTGTTATAATATACTGACATACGCCCATCATCTGTTTCCAAATCTCTTCAGGCTACATCCCTATCTCCACATCCTCCCATATATCCTTTCACATTCCACCAAATACAATGAAGGCTCGGCATGCCCAGGCAGAAGCAGCATGGTGCAGGGGCAAGAACAACGGATTTGGAATCAGAAGTCATGGATTCCTTACGCTGGCTCCATCAATTACTGAACAAGTGGCCTTGGACACATTACTTTACCTTTTTGAGTCTTAACTTCACCTAAAAAAAATGGTGGAGAAATGAGACAAAATATGTTACAGTATATGATACAGTTCTGGTACTTAGTGTGTGCATAAGAATGATAGAGGAGGAAATAAGAAAACCAAGCAATTCTTGGCTGCTGGGGGCTGAGCATCGGCTGTCCTGGGGTGGCAGAAGGAGGTGGAGGTGGGAGATAAGGATTCATTATAGCTTCAGGAGCAGATGAGGACAGTACTTGTGCATACTTGCTGAAAAAATATGAGGATTTGTTTCTCTCCCCGACTTGCATGTGTATTTAAGCCAGCCAGGGGTTCCCAGATAGAGACTAGAACTGTTTATTCTTCTCCAACTACCTCCTGCATTTTCCGTATCTGCATCTTTGCCCAGTATGTGTCCTCCACCTGAAATACTTTCTTGTGTATTTCACTGTCCCTTCTCTTTTGCTATACCTCTGGGGCTGAAAGTTGAGTCTTATTTTTACTATGTTTCCTACACTCTTCCCACATCACCCAACCCAATGCCATGTATGTGGTAATTTCACAGGACTTTTATTCCTGAGAGAATGGATAAGAAAATAAATGTTCACAGTTATAAGAAAGCTTAGATATTCTTTCTAGTCCAAGTCTATCATTTCTTAAACTGAGATCCGCAAACCGTAGATGGGATTCTGTGAACCACTTGAAAATATAGGTAAAATGTTGTATGTAAATCTGAATGTTCCTTTTTTTCTAGGTAGAGTATCTAGAGCTTTTCCCATATTTTCAAAGCAGAAGGTGATCCACAATGGTAAGAATCAACCTTTTTTTAATCAGTTTTTTTTATTGAGCTCGTAATAGCTTACGTCAATGTGAGATTTCAGTTGTACATTATTTCTTATCTGTCACCATATAAGTGCTCCCGTTCACTCCCTGTGCCCACCCCTCACCCCCCTTCCCCTGGTACCCACTGAACTGTTTTCTTTGTCCACGTACTTGTTTATATTCCACATATGAGTGAAATCATCTGGTGTTCGTCTTTCTCAGTCTGGCTTATTTTGCTCAGCATAATTCCCTCCAGGTCCATCCATGTTGCTGCAAATGGGATGAATTTGTCTTTTTTTTCTGGCTGAGTAGTATTCCATTGTGTATATATATATATATATATATATATACACACCACATCTTCTTTATCCAATCATTGGTCGATGGGCATTTGGGTTGCTTCCATGTCTTGGCTATTGTGAATAGTACTGCAATGAATATAGGGCTGCATATCTTACTTTGGATTGTTGATTTCAAATTGTTTGGGTAGATACCCAGTAGTGGGATAGCTGGATCATATGGTAGTTCTATTTTTAAATTTTCGAGGAGTCTCTATACTATTTTCCATAGTGGCTGCACCAGTTTGCATTCCCACCAGCAGGGTATGAGGGTTCCCTTCTCTCCACACCCTCTCCAATATTTGTTATTTTTAGTCTTAGTGATTATAGCCATTTTAACAGGTGTAAGGTGGTATCTTAGTGTAGCTTTGATTTGCATTTCCCTGATGCTGAGTGATGTCGAACATCTTTGCACGTGCTTATTCGCCATCTGTTTATCTTCTTTGGAAAAACGTCTGTTCATCTCCTCTGCCCACTTTTTGATCGGGTTGTTTGTTTTTTTTTTTATTTTCAGTTGTGTGTGTTCCTTATGGAGATTAACCCCTTGTCAGATACATGATTTGCAAATATTTTCTCCCATTTGGTGGGTTGTCTCTTTGTTTTGATTCTAGTTTCTTTTGCCTTGCAGAAGCTCTTTAGTCTGATGATTCCCACTTGTTTATTTTTTGTTTTGTTTCCCTTGTCTAAGAAGACATGGTATTTGAAAAGATCCTTTTTAGTTCGATGTGCACTACCAATATTCTCTTCCAGGTGTTTTATAGTTTCAGGACATATCTTCAAGTCTTTGGTCCATCTTGAGTTTATTTTTGTCTGTGGCGTGAGATAGTGGTCTGCCTTCATTATTTTGCATGTGGCTGTCTAGTTTTCCCAACACCATTTATTGAAGAGACTATCTTTTCTCCATTGTATGTTCCTGGCACATTTGTCAAAGATTAGCCATCCTTAGTGTGTGGTTTTATTTCTGGGCTTTAAGTTCTGTTCCACTGATCTGTGTGCCTGTTTTTGTACCATTATCATGCTGTTTTGATCACTACAGCTTTGTAGTACATTTTGAAGTCAGGGATTGTGATACCTTCAGCTTTGTTCTTTTTTCTCAGGATTGCCTTAGCAATTCGCGGTCTTTTGTTGCCCCATGTGAATTTTAGGATTCTTTGTTCTATTTCTGTGAAGAATGTCATTGGGATTCTGACTGGGATGGCATTGAATCTGTAGATTCCTTTAGGTAGTATGGACATTTTAACTATGTTTATTCTTCCAATCCATGAGCAAGGAATCTCTCTCCATCTCTTTATGTCATTAGCAATTTCTCTCAGTAATGTCTTGTGGTGTTCATTGTATAATTCCTTCACTTCCTTGGTTAAATTTATTCCTAGGTACTTTATTCTTTTAGTTGTGATTGCAAATGGAATTGTACTCTTGAGTTCTTTTTCTAAGAATCAACTCTTTTATTTTATGAACGAAGCCCAAAGAAGGTACATATTTTGGCTAAAGTAATATAGTCACCAAGATACTAATAGAGCCAGGAGGAGAAACAAAGCTTATTGTTTTCCTTCCAGAAGCCTTGACAACTGTATTCTCAATCATTCCTTCATTCACTTATCTATTGTAGGTCCTGAACTTAGAGTATTAAATTAAATAGATAAATATCCCTGCCTTCATAGAGCTTAAGAGGAGAGAGGCAGACAATAAATAAACAGCGAAACCCATACCATATCAGAAGGTGATTAGTGCCATGAAGAAAAACAATGCCAAGAAAGGGGATGGAAAGGGCCTTTGGGGAGGGGTTGTGCTGGTTTAAATATGGAGGTCAGAGAAAGTCTCTCTAGAATGGAGACAATTGAGCTGTCAGTGAATTATAGCTAATTCTTGTTATTTGTGGAGTAATGTTCTACAAAGTTGCTGTGAATACCAAATTAGCGAATACTAAACTATTGCTCTCGGCAGAAAAAGCAATGTTACGTTCTTGTGAGCCTCTGGCCAAAGCACCTTCAACAACTGTTCAATTAGTACTCTTGTTTTGTGTGTGTTTCTGTTTAAAGGCACCTTATAATATATATATTGTTGCTTCATTGACATTGAACTCACGCCCAACAACACTACAACTCACATCTGAATGAAGCTTATCTAACACAGGTATTTTCTCCATAAGGCACATCACAGCCTTCTTGCACTTAGTAACACTGGACAGCACGCCAGCGCTACATTTGGGGGCCATTTTAAATAGTGAAATTACCACCAGAAAGCACAAAAATGTGAAAAACGTGGCACTATTAGGCCATGAAAAAGAGACTTGTTTAAAGCACAAGAGCTGAAACGAGAAGGCAGAGCGTCACTTGCTTGACCTCAACTGGGGTCGAGTGTGACAGGCACCGCACCTTTTTCACCACCCTGTGCATGTCCATGAATGACCGTGAAACCACCCCGAGAAAATCTGGAGGTTACAAGTAAATTTCAGGGTGTGGGTGAATTCACCAAGATGGACTCCACAAATAATGAGGACCAACTACTGGAAACGGAGGAGGTTTCCTGGACGACTCACTGATACCTGCAAATTTCCCAGCTCCCTGCTCAGTGCTCCTCAGTGCTTGAAATTCTGTGTCTATTCTAAACGTTTGTTTCCTAGATGCTGTGGTATGAGACTTTCCTCTAAATCCACTCAAATGCTACTGAGTGGAAAAAAGGAAAGAGCGAGAAAAGCCGGATGAAGAAGCAGAGAGACTTTTCCATCCAGGAGTTTCGCTCAGGCAGACAGCCTGCTTGTGTTTTCTGTAGACCTTTAAATTGGGGGCCCAGTCCTAGCCACCGTGCCGGGGTAATTTGTGACTCCTTTCCAGTGTAACTAAGCCCTCCTCCCCACCTCACTTCTAACTCCCCAACTCCCCTCCCCCATGAATATGGTCCAAAAGCATTAGCAAACTTTCTTCTCTGATTTGTGACTTGTCCCAAAGAGAATAATGCTTCTAATTAGGTGATTTTTAATCGGAAAGTTAAGGGTAATTTTATGTTGTCTTTAAACCAGAATTTTACCCCCTGGGCAATGCAATTTCAATTTTTTTTAATGAAAAGCACTGGAAACAGGAATTTTTGTAAAAAACAGTTTGAGAAAGGCACTTAGTTATGGAAAATAGAACTCAGCAATGAAACTTGGCCATGCTACAGGAAGTCCTTGAGTGGGGTTATTATATCTAAGCCCTGGACTAGAGAGAGGAAGAAACTCAGGGTGTAGACCCAGCTCTACCTGTACTCTTTGAGTGAGCTTGGGTGAGTCTCTCCCTCTCTATGCTTCCATTTCTCAATTGGGAAATAAGAGGTTGGATATTCTACAGGGTACCTCTCAGTCAGTATTCTGGGACACAGGAAGATAAAATAAAATCTAATACTACTCTTTATCTATATCCATTAATTTATCAGAAAAGATTTTCAAATATTTTTGATGCCTAATTTGTACCTAAGAAAATCTTGCTAAGAGTAAAAAATTGTCGAGTTTTTTAGAATTTTAGAATTTTAAGAGTTTTAGGGTCACCATCAATGTGTACTAATTGTCTGCACTTATATACCCACAGTGTTCTTGGTAATGACGTCTACAGTTCTTAGCACAGTATTTAAGATCATGTGTGGTCTCACCCTTGGCTACCAATTCAGCCTCACATCTCCTCATCCCCCCGTGCCCTTCACCATTATTCACCCTGTGTCAAACCATGTGGAATTTCTTCAGTTCCCTCTCCATACCAGGCCTATTCATCGTTCTCTCTCTTTGGAAAACCCATTCTCCTATTTGTCCTTTTAGGAGGAGCTTATTCGTTCAGTTTCAAGAATCTGCTCATGTCTCATCTCTTCTGTGAAGACTTTCAAAGATTTTTCCATGTCTATCTGACTTCCCCCACCCCATACTAGTGGAGAGTTCTAGCAAAGTGCTGGTAACTCTGATAAAGTTATTTATTCATGCACTCATCTTCCTTAATAAATTGAAAACCCCTGACACACATATGTGTCCTCTTCCCTAACACCTAGAAAAGCGTTTGGCACCTGGTAGTTACTCAGGAATGTTTGATGAATGAATCTAATAAAGAACGTGCACGGGAAATTGAAGCCTGATTACTTCACTATTTACCCCAAACTCAGGGATCAACCTCTACTTAGTACTAGCCATGGGTGTCATGAAGAATGTGGGCCTACTATTGCCAGATCTTCCAATTTTTCAAGAAAAGTAAAACAATCTAAATTTTTATGCAAAATATCACAATTTTTAATACTGGCAAGCCATTTAAAATTATTTGAAATTCGGTCTGGCAAATATAACATAGGCTTCCACATGTGCAACCTTTGGCCTAGCATGAAATCCACATTCCTTTGCGTACAACCCACACCTTTCCAAACTAGTACCTGTCTGCCTATATTCTCAACTTTATTTTTACCCACTCTTGGCAATCACTTTCAGTTCCCATCATGCTTTGATAAGAACTCATGCTTCTATTCTGCAAGACCATTCATCTACTCTTCCTTCATTCTTCAATAGGAGAAATTCTCTCATATGTCAACATCAGTTCACATTTCTTACCTGTTTCCTACAGACACTTCTCCTCCATAGGAAGACAGACTCTCTCCTCGAGGGTCTAATAGAACTCTGAGTGGACTTCTAGTATTGTTCTTGCCATCATGTATTATAGCCACTTGCCTGTAAACTATTTAGAGCATTCTTTTATTTATCTATTTTTAGAAAATGTTAGGGGCTGGCCCGATGTTGCAGTGGTTAAGTTCTCACATTCCACTTTGGTGGCCCAGGGTTCGCCGGTTCGGATCCCAGGTGTGGACATGGCACCGTTTGGCAAGCCATGCTGTGGTGGGTGTCCCACATATAAAGTAGAGGAAGATGGGCATGGATGTTAGCTCAGGGCCAGTCTTCCTCAGCAGAAAGAGGAGGATTGGTGGCAGATGTTAGCTCAGGGCTGGTCTTCCTCAAAAAAAAAAAAAAAGTATTGAATCCCTCCTACATGCCAGATACCATGGTACTGTTAAGGACTCAGATGAGAAATCAATGTTATCCCTGTTCCCAAGGAGTTCACAATCTAATAACAAAAGGGACTATATTATATTTCTTTCTGAATCTCTAGCATCTTGCAACAAATAATAGGGGCTCAATAAAATTTGTTAAATGAGTCCAGTATATAATGCTAATTTTCTGAGCATTTAATGATGAACAATGCACTCTGAGGGAAGCAAAAAATATCCTACAGTGTCTTGCACATGGTAGATACTATGTAAGTATTCGGAAACGTGAATAAGGCATGAAGTCCCCCTGGACTTTCATGATCTACCTGAGAATATCTATATCTGTATACTAATTGAAAATAATGATTGCATTTGAAGTCACATTTAGAAAGTAGATTATAAGGGTTACAGAAGTTTAACATAATGAAAGGTGATCATGAGATGGAGTCGTAAAGAAAGGCTTCTGTAAGGAGGTGGGTTCTGAGTTGTGGATTAAATGATATGATCTGGTTGGGGGAAAGGCATGGAGTAGATGCTGTTTGTGGATATATGTGGGGATGTAGAAATGGTAAGGCTTATTTGGAGGTGAGTAAAGGAGAAGCAAAGAAGCGAATTAATGCTTAATGAACACCTCCCATGAGCCATGCATGATAATACACACATCACGCATAATTATCTCATGTCCTTCCCTCAGCCAGGATGTAAGCTCATGAAGACAGGGATATTTTCTATTTGACTCATCACTGTATCCCCACACTGAGCACCTTATCTTGCACATAGTAGATACTCAGAAATATTTGTAAATGAGGAAATGAGTGACTCCACATAGACATTATTGTTCCTATTATACAGATAAGGAAACTACAGAGATGGACAGTAACTTGCCCAATGTCCAGGCCAGTAGTCTCAAAGTGTGGCCCCTGGGCTGCACCATCAGTATCCCCTGGGAATTTGTTAGAAAGGAAAATTCTTCAAACCTATGGAATCAGAAATCCAGGCAGTTCTAAAGCAATCCTGAGAAAAAAGAACAAAGCTGGCATCAGACTCCTTCATTTCAAAGTAGGCAACAAATCTATAGTAATGAAAACAACATGGTACTGGCAGAAAACAGACACACAGATCAATGGAACAGAAATAAATCCACATATTTATGGAGAGCTAATGTCTGACAAAGGAGCCAAGAACATACAATGGAGAAAGGAAACTCTCTTCAATAAAGATTGCTGGGAAAACTAGACAGCCACATGCAAAAGAATGAAAGTAGACCACTTTCTTACACCATGCACAAGAATTTTAACTCAAAATGGATTAAAGACTTGAATGTAAGACTTGAAACTATAACACTCCCAGAAAAAAACATAGGCAGCATGATCTTTGACATCAGTCTTAGCAATATCTTTTTGGAAATGTCTCCTCAGGTACAGGAAACAAAAGAAAAAATAAACAAACGGGACTACATCAAACTAAAAAGCTCCTGCACAGCAAAAGAAACCGTCAACAAAACGAAAAGACAACCTAACGATTGGGAGAAGATATTTGCAAATCATATATCTGTTAAGAGGTTAATATTCAAAATATATAAAGAACTCATATAACTCAACAACACAAAAACAAAATACCTGATTAAAAAATGAGCAGAGGATCTGAACAGACATTTTTCCAAAGAAGATAGACAGATGGCCAACAGATACATGGAAAGCTGTTCAACATCACTAATTATTAGGGAAATGCAAATCAAAGCTATAATGAGATATCACCTCACACCTGTTAGAACAACTATTATTAAAAAGGCAAGAAATAACAAATATTGCAGAGGATGTGGAGAAAAGGGAACCCTCACACACTGCTGGTGGGAATGTAAACTGTGGCAGCCACTATCAAAAACAGTCTGGAGATTTCTCAAAAAATTAAAAATAGAAATACCATATGATCTAGCTATTCTACTTTTGAGTATTCCAAGAACACAAAAAGAGTAATTTGAAAAGATACATGTATCCTTATGTTCATTGCAGCGTTATTCACAATAGCCAAGACTTGGAAACAAGCAAAGTGCCCATCAATAGATGAACAGATACAGAAGATGTGGTATACATATACATATATATATACATATATATACACACACACACAATGGACTACTACTGAGCCATAAAAAATGAAACCTATAAGCCATATAGTGAAAGACAAAGACTGTATGATTTCATTCAGATGTGGAAGATGAACTAACACGGATAAGGAGAACAGAATGGTGGCTACCAGAGGAGAAGGGGATGAGCGGGAGCGCAAAAGGATAAAGGGGCCCATATGTATTGTGATGGCTAAAAACTAGACTATTGAGGGTGAGCACGATGCAGTCTATACAGAAACTGATATATAATAATGTGCACCTGAAACTACACAATGTTATAAACCAATATGACCTCAATAAAATAATAAAGTAAAAAAATAAATAAAAACAAAAAATAAATTAAAAAGAAAAGATGAAATCTTGCCACTTGCAACAACACAGACGGACCTTGGGGGTATTACGCTACGTGAAATAAATCAGACGGAGAAAGCCAAACACTGTATGATTTCCCTCTTATGTGGAAGATAAAACAACAACAACAAATAAACACGCAGATGCAGAGACAGATTGGTGGCCACCAGAGGGGAAGGGAGTGGGGGGAAGATGAAGGGGTTAAAAGGGGACATTTGTATGGTGATGGATGGAAACTGTACTTTTGGTGGTGAACACAATGCAGTGTATACAGAAGTCAAAATGCAATGATGTTATATAATGTTATAAACCACTGTTACCTCAATAAAAAAAAATTAAGACTATAACTACCATACGATCCAGCTATTCCACTGCTGGTTATTTATCCAAAGAACATGAAAACATGAATGCGCAAAGATATATGCACCTGTATGTTCCTTACAGCCTTATTCACAATAGCCAAGACTTGGAAGCAACCTAGGTGCCCATCAAGGGTCAAATGGATAAAGAAGATGTGGTATATATACATGATGGAATACCACTCAGCCATAAGAAATGATGAAATCCTGCCATCTGTGACAACATGGATGGACCTTGAGGGTATTATGCCAAATGAAATAAGTCAGACAGAGAAAGGCAAATACCGTATGATCTCACTCATAAGGAGAAGATAAAAACAATGACAAACAAACAAGTAGATATAGAGATTGGATTGGCGGTTACCAGAGGGGACGTGGGGAGGGAGGAGGGCAAAGGGGTGCCAGGCACATGTGTGGGTGAGGGACTGTAACTAGTCTTTGGGTAGTGAACGTGATGCAGTCAACACAGAAATTGAAATGTAATAATGAACACTGGAAATGTATATAATGTTACCAAAGTTACCGCAATAAAAAAATTTAAAAAAAAGAAACCCAGGTGATTCTGAGGCATGCCAAAGTTTGAGACCTACCGATTCAGTAGGAGGTGGCTTTGGATGGTCTGTCTGGATTAAATCCTAAACTATGTTCTGTCTACAGCCAAAGAATTATTTAAGACTACATTTTCTAAAGTTTGTTTTGTGGAATATTTTCTGACTAACGTTAGTGAATGTCATTGACAAAATAAAATTTTCTATATCCAAATATGCTTGGGAAACACGAGGTTAGCAGGGTTAAACGGGTTTCTTTACTGTCGAGTTTATCTGAGACTCTAAAGCACTCTATATCGCGCATCTGCTCAAAGGAAATATGATTCCCCAGTCTTGTGTGCAGCAGGAGGGCAGAACAGCGAGTGTGGGCTTTGGTGTTTAACAGCTTGTATTCAAATTCTTTATCGCTGTATCTTCGTGACCTTAGGCAAGTCTGCTAACAGCTCTGTCTGTCAGTTGCCTAACCTGTAAGTAGACAACAATAATTCCTACTTCATGGAATTTGTGGAGATTAAATAAGACAGTACAAGTAAAACATGTATCATAATGTCTGATAAATAGCATGCAATGGATGTTAGCCATTATAGTTGTGCTTAATGTCAATATTCTCAGTATTTTTAGAAAATATTGCAGATTGGCTCACCCCTTTCTACAGTATCTTCCTACACTGGCTGGAAATCTAAAAACTGCATTTGCTAGACTTCCTAGAGCTAAGCTGCAGTATTTGACCTAGTTTATGCCAGGCAAACATACTTAAGTTTTAGAAGGAAGGAGAGGCAATGAGGGAGGCAGCCCAATATGGTGATTGAATCTTCTGGAAAGGGAAAATGGAGAGGTGTTTGGTTCTTTTGGGGAAGTTGAGGCAGAAGCTCTAGTGTCCAGTCTTAGGATCATGAGTGCCCTTTGGCAGGTGGCAGCAGTGGCAGTGAGGATTCTGCTGGAGTCTCACTACTCGGAGTGTGTTTCCAGACCAGCTACACTGGCAGCTGAACTTGGAAAAGCAGAAGCTGAGGCCACACCCTAGACGTACAGAATCACACTCTGTATCAGCCAGATCCCAGAAGATGTGTATGCACGTGAAAGTTGGTGAAACACGCACTAGGGTCCTGTGGCCCATCCTTATGGTGTAGCTCGCTACAATTTAGCATTCAACATTCAGTTACATAACACCGTTTCCGCAAAACCTTCTGCTTCAGTTAGCTAGTGTGGATGCTATTATCTGCAACTAAAAGTTTGACCGTTTAACCACAGAAGTCTTTTTTCTTTTTGGGGGCCGGGGGAAGGTTAGCATGTGACTCTTTTGAAAGCACTTTTGTAAAATGACAGGGAGTAAAAGTCCTCTTACGTAATATGGGACCAGATTTTAGAGGGAAGCCCACTTTTATTCTCTTGAATCTGTTGCTCATAAAAGCAAAAGGAGCTTTGCATTAGCAAGTGTAAAAATCCTCAACTGACAGAACTGGCTTGCGTTTAAAACAATCTGGAAATTTTCAATGGAGGCATTAATTTGTTTCCATGCCTTTTGAGTAAACATTTATTTCTCCTTACAGAAACCTTACTTCATATGTGCAAATTGTCTTGATTCATTATAGCAAGATGCTGAGGTCACATGTTAGAAAATGACTTAAACCAGTTGGGTTAAACACACGTCTTGGATTCTTTTTGGTAGAAAATAGTAGGTTCAAAGAGTTTAAGGTGGGAGAGCTTCAGCTGCTCCCTCATAACCTTGCTACCAGATTATTCTCAAAGCTAATCTCAGACCAAATTCTTCCATACACACAAACATTTCTTAAAAAACAAATATTTCATTAGCAAGCTGACACCAGAGTTCACACATGTGTTTTCTAAAGCTGATGAAGTTCCAGCTCTTTTGTCTTTTCAGGTTCTGTAAACAGAATTTTGAATAAAAGGTGGCCCCCAAAGCAAACATAGCAATTTTGCAGAGGCATGGTTCTGTGACCCCTAAAGTCAACACCAGCCATCCAGGCAAACGGGGGAGGCACCATCCGTAAGAGTACAATCTGCAGGCTTTGCTGGATTCTTACACCCTGCTTATGCAGGAGTTCGGAGGGTGCAAATGCAAGAGTGTGGGAGAAACTCTAAAATGTTTTAGCCAATTCTTATGCATTTCACTGACAGGAGCCCATTCTAACATTTGTCTTGCTAATTAGTCAACTACTCATTTCACCAATTAAAAACACTTATGGCTTTCACTTTGATAAATAATACAACCTTGGAATTGATTGTAGCTATTGCTCTCATAGCCGCTTCTGGACATAGCCTTTCTGATTTAATGCCAGCTGATCACCTTTGCAGTACACGTTCCTGATTAGAATGCTTGTGGAGGCCTCTGGGTTATAGTTTTTGACCTAAGGAATGCACACATAATTTCAGATTAATTTTGATGGGTAAATTGCAGACACTTTACAAGTGTGGATGTGGGTTTGTTTGGCCAGACTTCTGGATTAACAGGGAACCAAGTTTGAATCCTAATAAATAATTTATTAATTCATTCCTTTCCTCATTGACTAGTGAGCCCTGTACTAGAAGCTGAGGCCCAGAGATTAAAAGACAGTCTCTGTCTCAGGGAGAACGGCATCTACAGAAGAGGACGTACAATGAAAACAGTGTGGCAGATACTATGGCAGGGGAGCCTGGGTGCTGCAGTCACATTGATAATGGGTGGAGAATGAAGGGGTGAAATGAAACCGGTGATGTCCCTGAGGAAGTGACTTCCCTGAGGAGTTGACATCTAAAGTGAGTTTTAAGGGTGAGCATAAGTTGGACAGTCCATACAAGAAGACAAATGTGGGCAGTGGTAGTCGTGTTTAAATAATGGCAGTGTGCTTTGAAATCCACTGTAATAACGGTGAGACCAATAAGATATATTCTTTCCCCTCCCCCATCTCTCATACTCTACTCCATTTGTGGGTATGAAGGGATGAAGGAGTTTGGGTTGTTATATACCACGGACTAGAGCTAAGTGCTTTAGACTCGGAAAATCAGAGAACCATAGAATTGTAACTGCTACGCTGGAGACTCTCCACTAAGTGTAAACCATTATTCTGGATCATCACTGAGTGGATTTTTCCCCTTTCAGGAGAAAGTGAAGAAAGGTTTCCACAGCTTGTTGTTGTTGTTATTTGTTGTCAGTTATTCAAGATATCTAGTTCCTCGTACCTACAGTTTCATACAATGTATTCCTCAGAACTTTGACCACGTCCTTATTCTGCTACTTACTGACTAACTGGATAAAGTGATTTGACCTTCTAAACCCCCGAAGAGGTCGTGATATTGACTTTATTTATCACAGGAATTAAATTAAATAATTTGTCAGTGCCTAGCCCAGTGCTTGTGACATCGTAGGAGCTCAAGGCATGATATTCCCAATAATATTGTATTGTTAATGATATTAATCATAACATTCTTAAAATTATGTTTTTCTGTTGTCTGTCATGCTGCACAGGTGAGCACGGGAGACTCATTGATGGTGGTGGCATTGGCTTGGGCCAGGAGCCATTGAGCTGTTGATCCATCCTGACCATTGAATTTCCTTTTAGTTTTGGACTCTCAAAGTCATCTTCATATAGGAATGGCTTAATGTGGCAGCTCCAGGTGAAGACGCCATTTGCATAAATCTTGGTGCTGCCCTGCATTCAAGCCGACCCACAGTCCTAGTTGCTGGCAGCCCACCTCCCTGCTGATGCTTCTTCCCTGGTGCTCAGATCCCGGGTGCCTCCTGCAAGAACTTCTGCTCCCTGCCTCTCTCACTGTCTTTCTAATCCACTACCTATCCACAGACAGCTAACAAGGATCCCACCTTCCTCCATCAGTGGAAAGAGCATACGCTTCAAAGTCTGAAAAACCTAGCGTCCAGTCTTGGCTCTGACTAAACAGCGTGGCCTTGGGCAAGTTACTTCACCCCTCTGAGCTTCTATTTCCTCAATTGTAGGTTGGGTATAAAATATGCATTTTGAAAATCTGGGTCTTTATTTTATGAGATTTTCCATAGTAGCTAGGGAGGAAGTTCTTAGTACATAGAGATAAATGACCTTTAAAATAAAGTTCATGAAAAATTAGATCATTTTAATAAATAAAACAAATTAATCTGGTTCTCACAAATAGTTTTCTTAAGACCTAGCAAAATATTATTTGCTATAATTATCAGCTAGAAATAGAAAATAATTTATAATCACTTTTTATGTTTCTTTTAGTTGCTACCTATACTTAGTTACTCAAGGCATGTTGCAAGTCTCATTTGGTGCACATCTATTGCTCCCGTTTGCTAACAGATAAAGTTTGAGTATTCCCCAAAATAGCTCTTATTAAACTAAGTTAATAATGTAAACTTGGTAATCTGGGTTTTACTGCAGATTTACATTGCATGTAGCATGGCCATTCTAGTGCTTAATTTTCCTATGTGCAAAATAATCATCATAAAGACCAAATTCAAGGGAAAAGACAAAGAATTGTTGAGATTGAGGGAGATGATGCATGTAAAGCATTTCATACAATGTTGGCACACGGTCGATGCTCAGGAAATGGGTTGGTGATATCATTTTTTTATTGTTTTTACTATATATTTCTCTGAAAATAATTTCTCTCCTGACTAATGGAAAAAATGGGTATGAGTTTGTGCTTCTGGAGTTTTAAAGAGAAATAGTAAACTCTGTATGTTTTTTGGTCTTCCGTGGGCTCATGTGCTAGTTTCCCTGGATCCTTAGCACCTCCCTAGAGATCAGAGATCTGGGGTCTTCACACCCCGTCTCCTTATGGCACGATGTCAGACGTGAGACCTAGCACTTAGGCAAGCTTCACTTATAATCATCTTAAAGACAAGAAAACCAAACCATAGAATACATGGTAGGACTGAGGACTTGGACAAGATTGGTCCTTGAAAGGCAGTTTGGTCTAGGATTTAGATTGTTTTAGGGAGTGAGTTTAAGACTTCAGCCCACTTAACCTGTCAGAACAGCAGCTGCAGCAACGCACTGTGAGGTGACTCCTTCCTTCCTCCCACTCTTAGGGGGTGAGGGGAGGGGGCAGAGGAGGGGTGGGATTAAGTACTAACATAAAAAGGACATAGCAGGCCCAAGGCCTGAGAGGAGAGAGGGAGAAGACAGGGCCTTAATTAACTCCTTCCTTCCCACCAGTCCCAAAGGCCTTGGAGAAGAGCAATAATAGAAAGGAACCCTGGAAACAGCTAGAAAGACACCAGGCTGTGGGAATGGACTGGAGACAGGGAGCAAGCCTAAGGGTGAGGTGGCCAAGGAAGCCCAGAAGGAACCAAATGTGGGATTTGCTCAAACCGCAAACTGAAGAGAATGCAGAGACTTTCTTTTGTCCTTGTTTTCCCCACCACCAGATGCAACATATCTGTGTCCATATTGTTTTGCAGTCGCACTAATTCTAGTGCACACGTACAATTATTTTTGTAGGTTGCTGACTTTTCACAGGACTTAAAAATAAAGGGTGGAAGGAAGACGGAATTCACAAAATACATTCACAGATGACTAAACTGAGATTCACAGAAACTAAATTGACTTCCACCAAAAGTCCATTCCACCAGTAGTCAGGTTGGGTGCCAAATAATGTAGAACTAAGATCAGATACTAGATACGTTCCAGGTACGTTCTTAGGAACTTTATAAATGCTGTTAATAAAACTCATAGTAATACCAGATTATAGGATTATTATTTCTATTTGCAGAAATGGAGCTCCTAAGATACCTGACGGGCATAGAGTCACATTACTACCCAGTGATCCAACTGTGTTCTGGTCCCAAAGCCATTGTGCCTTTTCCCCCATCATACTGCACTGGAGTCCAATCTTTAGAGACACAAGAGTCCCTTTAGTTAGCAGAGAGCGGCAGTGAAGCTGGTACAACCCTTGGCAGTTGTTTCAGAGAATTATGTCAGATCTTTTACTCGAGGGAACCCCTCTCTTCCATTCTGTAGCCTCTCCCTCTCTCTTTCTCCTCTTAATCTTCTCTTTCCTTTCCCCACTTTTAATCCAAGTGAATCTTAAGGAAAACGAAATCCGTATGTTTTTGATTCATTTTCACTTAACTCATCAAAATATGATTTGAGAAAGAGTAGATTTTCAGAGAAGTGAATTTTAAAGCTCTTTCTCCCTGAAAAATAGGATCTCTACTCTGGCCAAAATCATAAAAACTTCAAATTTCAAGTGTTAGGGCTCAGCTTAATACATAGAAATAATGTGATTTGAGGGAGCTGTAATTTTAGACTAACACTTTGCTGCAAGCCAAGTACGAGAGGATATGAGGCCACATTGGTGCTATGAGATGAAGGCTTTTAGGTGCCCAGTTAAGTAAATTTCTTCTATTGCCATCATCATCATAAAAGATATTGACATTGTGGGCAAAATAACATTCATATTTTAGTATTGGAAGGGAAGCCAAAAGTCACATCACTCAATAGTCTCAGTTCATGGGTGAGGAAACTGAGGCCCAGCGAGACCTCGGGGTGTGCTCAGGTCACAGAGCTCGACCTACGCTCCTGGGTCCTGGGCGCCAAGTTCATTGCTCTTTTCTTTGGCTTCCTGTAAAAAAATTCATGTGACATTGTATTACTTTTACTAGAAATCTCTCCAAAATATACACCAATGTACTAAACATTAAAAAAAATCAATAGTATTTCCTGTCTCTCTGGTGAAAAAAAACAACAGCAATCAATCTCCATTTGGATATCAGCATGAAAAATTACCCTAATTCACTTGAGAAAATGACCTTGAGTCTTCCCCGCAATGGAGTACATCATAGGTGGTAGCAAATGTTCCTTTACATGCAAAAGGTAGGAAACTAACAGCTAAAAAGAATCAATCTGTGTCAGGTATCTTATGTAGATTTCAGTAATAATAACAACAATATAAAGAATTAATAATTCAGAGGAAAATGCATATTATTTAGGGGTTAGTGTTTTGTGGTCAGAGTCAGATCTGACTACGTCATTAGTTATGTAATCCTAGGCAAGGATGAGTCATCTCATCCCAGGCAAATTAAGCCTCAGTATAAACATCTCTGAAATGGGCCTAATGGCAACACTCACCTCCTAGAGTGACGTGAGGACCAGAGAATGCACATAAGCATGTGCCTCAAATGTGGGAAGCCGGACATACTGATTTTGATAGTCTTAAGTGCTTACCAGTTACCAGGCGCCCTGCTGCAACTTACAACAATGATTTATCTTAATTTTTACAACTCTGTCACGTAGACATTATCTTTATCTTCATTTTCCAGGTGAAGAAACTTTGGTTTAGAGAGGTAAATAAGGGGCGGAACAGAGGCTCTAATCAAAAATTGACTTCACAGCACATCTCTTTAACCACACTGCTATTTTATTGTTAGTATATTAGACAACTTCATTTTGGTGTCACAACTCCCTTATGATCTAGGTATTATTATCTCCCTCTTATAGATGAAAAAACTGCTGCTTTAAGAGTGTGAGATCCTATCCCATCTCACCAGGTTACTAAGCAGCGAAGTGAAAATCAGCATCCTGTTTTCAGATTCCGAGTTCTGTGATCATTCCAATGTGTCCAGCTACCTCTTACGAAAGTTTGCTCAAATCATGACATCCTGGAAAGGTTGATTTAAAAACATATTCCAGGGATTGGTTAGGGGTTAGGAACTGGCTACCACGCCGGAGAGCATGAGCTGATATCTGCTCCTCTTCGATCTTCCTGACCTCCTGCTGAGCCCTGGGAGCTAGTATCTGCTATCCCATCCTCTGACTTGAACCACAAGGCATTTTATCTAAATTCAATTTTTCCAAGCAAACTGGAGTAGCTTCTGTATTCCAGCTGCCTTCTCCAGACCAAGTCTTATGGGAAGATTGTTTCCCATGCCCCAGAGTGCACGGTAGCCCTAACGTGCGAGCCATCTGCTGAAATATTTCACTTACTGGCATCATCAGAACACTTTCTTATCCCTTCTGTCACTCTCATCTTTGCTTCTTGAATTCATTGTTACTAGGAGTTGAGAAAGAGAAGGGAAGAGCTTTCATTTTGTTCAATAGTTTAACTAAATGAGTGTTTACTCTTTTCTCTTATCAGACCAAAGCTAAGAAGTAGGGAGGCAGAGATAAGTAAATGCAAGTTCTTTTGTCTTCTTTAATCCTTGTCTCAATTGGGGTCCAGTCAGAAAAACAGAACCCACTCAGGAAGTTTAATGGGGATGATTTAACATGGTGAACTGGTAGCAAACTTGTGAGAGGTGCTGAAAGGTCAAACGGGGATGGTGAGGCAACCTAGAGATTAGGAACCTAAGAGAAAGCTGCTTGCACCCCTAGGACTGTAGGGACCAAGGGAGACAACAGTGTTACCAGAACCTGGGAGAGAGGAACTGGGAATGTAGAGAGAGCAGCTGCCACAGGGCACTGACAGTAAAGGAAAGGCAGGTACAACCGGAGACACCTCTGGAACAGGGAGGGGCAGAAACACCCTGGCGCCTCCCCTCCTCTCACCCTCCAACCTTCCATCAGAGCCCTCCATTGCCAAACTGAACTGAAGCCAGTTGGCATGGGAGCCTGGAAACTAGAGTTTTCCAGGGGTCAGTCCCTGCTCTACAAGGCCCAGCAGGGTGGGGCGTGGATAGCATGATCCTCAAACTTCTGTTTTCTCTTTTCTCCATCCTGCCACCCATTCTCCCTCTCTCTTCAAGCCATGAGACATCGAAACAGCATGAGAAGGTAAAAATGTTTGTCCCAGCTCTCACTGTAAATCACTCAGCTGCCTTCAAAATCAAACCCAAAGGTCTTACCATGCACACATAGCCCTCTTTGATCTGGATTCTCCCTACTGCTCCTATCTCATCTTTCACCAATTCTCCAATACCAACTGGCTCCTATGAAACCAAGGTATGTACATTTCCTTTCTTCTTGCCTCCTTTCCTTTGGCTAGTTTGTTCTCTATGAATGTCTGGATTTTCCTCTCTTTACCCAATGTTTATTTATTCAAAAGACATTTTCGCAGATTCTCCCATGTGTCAGAATCTGTGAGAAAAACAGGGGCAAGACATTATCCTTGCTCTCAGAGTGATTCTGGTGTCTTCTTCTCCCATGGAGGACCAGATATGGATACGGCCAGACATTTACACAAAGCAGATGGAGCAAGAAGAGACAGAGGGGAGAGCTACTTGAGTCTTGAGGGTGTTTCAAAGATTAAACTAGGAAACTCAGGTTCAACTGTCAGGTTCAAGAGGTAAGCACAGATCAGAAATTAAAGATAAAGCTAGAGGTAAGAAGGTAGGTCATCACTAGATGGGGCCAAAGTAAGGGAACTGAAGGTAGTTGTAATAAGTGGGTTAGAAGTAGCTAGAGCTCATCTTAGTTGACACGGCTACAGGATAGGTTGGTCCGTTTTAAAGACATGGTATTAGCCTCACCGTTCATAGCATGATGGAGATTGTCTGAGCAGGCATATTCCTTTAAGCCAGGGGTTGGCCAACTTTTTCTAAAAGGGCCAGATAGTAAATGTTGTAGGCTTTGCTGGAAACACAGTCTCTGATACAACTGCTCAGCCTGCCATTGCAAAAGTAGCCAGAGACAATCTATAAACAAAGGGGTGTGGCTGGGTTCCATTAAAATTGTATCTACAAAAACAGGTTTTGGCCTTTAGGCCAACTTCTGCTAAGCCATCAGACCTGTACTGCGACCGGTACTGGATAGGCCAGACTCAGCCCTGAGGCCTTGCCTTTATTCATTTCACACCACGCTTCCCAACCTGTCCCCGATCTTCTTCACATCTCACCTTACCAATGATTAAATCTTTTTTTTGGTTAATAGTTTTGCCACATTCGTTGGAGCTGATGTTTAATACTACCTCTTCAGTGTTGACATCCTTCTTCCTACTTTGGAAATTCATCTGCCTTTAACTCCAGCTACGTTTATTTAACTTGTACTAAGCATCTGGAATTGAACCAGGTCCTTTGTGTTTATTTCATCTATCTTGAATAATTTTATGTTTACATTGACTCTGTGAGATAGCTATTACTACTTTTTTCCACAAATGATGAACTTGAAGCTGAGGAGTTGAATACTTTATCCAAGGATATAGCCAGTGAATGGCATGGCTGGAATTTTAAATCATGAATATTTAAATACAAAGCATATTTTTTCTCTCACTATACCATCAAATTGCATCTTAACTTTTTATGGGAGCACAAAAATTTGGCAATGGGGTTCATATGCTTCCTCTGAAAAATCAATGCTAGTATATGGAGAGAGACATCTTGGTGTAAATGAGGTAGCAGTGAGCTGGAGTCACGCCCCCTGGGGATGGTCCTGGCCCAGTCATGGACTGGCTGCATGACACACTCTTCTTGGAGCCCCTGGGTCCTCTGCTATTTATCTTTTCTTGCCTTCTGTCAAAATAATGTTTGCTTTAATGCTCATATTTCTACTGCTGTATTTAGCAATTTCACATAACTCTTTATTTAATTGTTATCTTTAAGATTTTAACATATGTGCCTAAATTTCAAATTTTCTAAGAAAGCCTAAAGTTAATTAGTGTCTATATCCTGCCCTCAGAAGAGATGTTTTAACATCTCTCTGCCAATACTCTACCCCAACCATCATGACATTGTTATCTAATTTTACAATTCCAACTTATTTTAAACACTTGTTTGAATATTGTCATTCTCATTGTTCTTATACATGTTATATTCAATACTTATTTAGATTTTCCAATTTTTTGCCAATTTTTATTTTTCTTATACATACTTCTTACATCTACTCTTATCAATTGGTTCTTTTTTTTTTCCCAGCAAAACTCCATAGATAGTAAAGTGGATATGAAATGGTATCTTGGTGGTTACTTTGTTCTTTTTTATATCTACTTTTAAAAATCTCCCTTTTTCTTATTATTGCCATTCTTTCCTTTAATTCTTTGGGCACTTTAAGCATGTTTGTTAAATTCCTTTTGAGATCACAATATTACCTCTAGTCCTTACATTTAAATTTTCCTATTTTAGAGGGTTTGAAATCCTTCCTACCTGCATTGATTTATATATATGTTTTAGAATTTTGCTCTATGAGCTCATCTTCTGCATGAGTTAACTCATGTAAGGTTTTTCTCCCCCATTTGCATTGAGTTGTCAGCTTCTCGTCTGGTTTGTCACCTCAGTATCACCCCTGCCCCTTCTCTACTCTCCACTGCACCTAAGAGTGAAGTATGAAAATTACATTTCCCACAACCCTTTGGGTAGATTTTGATGATGAGAAGTGCTCACATAAGATTTGGAAAGTGGAAAAGATGCTCTCGAGCCACAGCTGCTGCCGGAAGATGCAAGAACGTTGACAGACAGCAAAGGTAGGATTTTTTTTCCAGCTCCTTCCAGATAGCCTCCTGAGCAGGGGTCAAGCAAACTTTTTCTGTAAAGGACCAGGTATAAATATTGCAGCCTTTGCAGGCCATATAAGGTCTCTGTCACGTATTTCTTCTTTTGTACTTCCCTGTATAAACATTAAAAAAATAGTCTTAGGTAGCTAGCAGTACAATAGCAGACCATGAGCCAGGTTTGGCCCACAGGCCATAGTTTTTTGACTCCTGCTCCAGCGAAGAATCTTCCACTTCAGGCCACTGAGCTCACTGGTGGCAGTGTGCCTGCTATTCCTGCACTTGCAGATCCTGACAGCCAGCAGTGGCCATCCTGATCTTGTTCCCCGAGTCCTTCCAAAGATGGTGTAAGATTCTAAATTCCCTAAAGAAGCTTCTGGTTTCCCATTCAAAGGCTACAAGTTACTTTAATGGTTGTCCGTGACAAGACACCATATAGATCATTTCGTCTGAATTGGTTTCCTTGTTAGTTTTTAGAATTTTGGTTTTCAGTAGTGATAAGACAAGTCAGGTCTGCTCTTGGTAAGGCACAACTTTAGAATTCCCATTTCATGCTGGGATTGCACCCTCAGCCAGGGCACGTACGCTCGTTTCTGGTTATGGCCTGGTGCTACTTGTTGGAGATTTTCAGATTGTCTTTTGTGCCTGAAAGCCTATTCTGACTCCTAAGTTGGTGCAGGGGTCCTAGTTTCAGATTCCTTTGGTGATCAGAGTCTTGCGACCCAATCCCTTTCCAACATGAGCACTGAAATTTCAGCTCCTGAAGCTTGTGTTGGACCTAAACCCTTTGGGAACAATTCAGCATTAACTTCCACCCACCACTGGGGTTCCCTCTAAATTTCTGGCATAGGGAGTTTTCTCTTTCTTGCTTTGTAGTTGGTGTATGTGTTTTTAAAAATGTTTTATCTGGAATTTCTATGAGTTTGAACTGTGGAAGAGGTGATTTTAGCATGTACTTAATCTACCCTCTTGACCTGGAAGTCGTTCACATCTGTGAAGTAAGAGGGTTGTGTTTAATGATTCCCAGAGTCCCTTCAAGCATTCTCCTGTTCTAAGTTGCTACATTTAGGCACATTGTGTTTATATATAAATATTGCTGCCAGCACTCAGACACATGTGCTGGCCCAGTGGTTATTTATCATTGAAAGAAGACCATTAGTAGGAGGTTAAGCCAGCACACATTTAATATTTGGCAACGGAAAGGATAAAAATGTGGCCAAGACGTTACATGCAATGATTAAATTCATTATGTTAACCAACACTAGTGAATCCAAAAACCCCTTCCACATCATCTATTGTTGACATGGGGACCGTTCATTGTGGGAAAGCAAAGTAGTGACAAACAGCACAAGACAAACCACACTTAATACCTGGATTCTGCTTCCCACGTGTAGCAGCTTGAAAGGAGGTGGATTAGAGGCTGTCTGTAGCAGAGATGCTCACATTCCACACATTCTCATCCTCTCAGTTGGAGAGTTAATCTTTTAATTAATTCACTCACTATGCAGTAACTGAACACTCACTATGTGCCAGGCGTTGGGCTTGGTGCTGGGGGTACTAGAGTACTCAAGAAAGTCACAGCTTCACTCCTCACAGAGCACACAGTCCACAGGGGAAGAGAGATATAGAACATGTGTCACAAGGTTGTTGAGTAAGACTAAAGATTAAGTAAAGAGTGCATGACAGTGTATCAAAGGGGGAGCTCAATTGATCTGGAAGGTTCTGGAAGGTGAAGTTGCACAAGTGAAGTTCAGGTTGAAACCTGAAGTCTGACTGTTAATCAAACAAAGATGTCCCCAAGCATGTGGGAGGGCTGGAAGGCAACCTGGAGAGCAAGGAGGAAAGCAGGCCTGAAAGGGGCACAGAGACACCAGCTCTCAGAGGGTCTTGTGAACTCTTTTAGGAATTTGCGGCTTTGTTCCAAAGGCAATGGGAAGCCATCAATGAATCTTAGGTAGAGAAGAGATACAGTCAGATGAAAAGGTCCCTCTAGCTCCAGTGTGGAGAGTAGAGACAGGAAGGTAAATCAGAAGGCTTCCATGGTGCTCCAGGTGGTAGCTGGCATTGTCACAATCAAAGGTAGTAAGAGTGGGGAGGAAAAGAAGTAGGTAGATTTTTAGGAGGTAGCATGTATAGAACCATTAATGGGAAATTTGATTAAATGTGGGTATCGAAAGAGGGAAAACTGCCAGTTTCTGGTTTGAGCTACTGTGTAGATTGTAGTTCCACTTACTGGGAAAGGGACCCTACTGAGAGACAGAAAAAAAAGAGGAGAGGAGAGGGGAGGGGAGGAAAGGAGAAGGGAGGGGAGGAGATGAGAGGAGAGGAGAGGGGAGGAGACGAGAGGAGAAAGCAGGGTTCAGCTATGGAAATGACATTACTGGAGGGGACACAAGCTTTGGAACTGGAGAGACCTAGTTTTAAATGGAGGTTCTGCCACTTCCCTGCTCTGCACATATAGACAATTGACTTAAAATTTCTGAGCCTTAATTCTCTCATCCATAACATGAAGATAATACCAGTTTTCAATGTATGATGATGTTCAATGAAGATCAAATGCACAATGACTGTCATAGAGTATGTGCTCGATAAGTGAGATTTCTCACCTATCCTCTGGCTAGTCAGTCTTATCTGTCAAGTCACTGGTTGAGGGAGTAGTGCCAAGTGACAAGAATTCAATTCTTGGAATCACAAGGCTAGCGCTATGCTTATTAGCAAGTTGCTATGCGACACTAGGTGAGTGAGCACCTCTCTCTGTGTCTCAGTGTCTTCCTCCATTTGGTGAGGGAATCCGTCTGTATAATTTCTGAAGCTTCTCCCAGTTTAGTAAATTAATGATATTGCAGTCAGAATGTCTACAGATCTCAGAGTGTCTTCCAATGTCATAGCACCTCTGGAGAAATATATCCTGGGCATAGGATTGTGGGGGTTGGGAAAGGTCCAGAGAGCTCTCCTATTTCTGTTTCATTCAAAACAATATGAATCATCTTCTCAGCAAGCAGCCTTCCTTTACTGACAGCAGTGACATGCCAATTGCCTTGATGTGTTCAAACTTCACTCTCCTTGTCTCCTTGGTCTAATGGTGAAAGATATGTACTGGTTTCCTAAAGCCAACAGCTCCATGGAATGGGAGTTCCTGGAAGAGAAACACAGAGGAAAACAGAGAATGCCACAAGGCTGTATTTTCAGGACAGTACAGACAAGCAACAGTATGTTTTTCATTATAGATGAGAATGTTTTCCTAGATGGTGTAGGCAGCCTTAAGTGTAGTATTCTAGAATGAGGGAATCAATGTCTCCAATGTACACCGTTCTGGTAGACCACAAACTAGGCATCATGTTTGAGAGCTGTCACATATAAAACCTCAGGCTCTGGAATCAGACAGTCCTGGGTTCAAAATATGACGCTACTATTTTCTAGCTATTTGACTCTGGAAAAGTAATTTAACTAGTCTAAGATTCAGTTTTCTCATCTTAAAATAGGGATAATAATCACAGTCCCTTCTGCATAGGTTTCTCGTGAGGATTAAATAATGGATTGTAAGTAAAGGAACTATCACAGGGCCTGCCAAGTCATGCTGCTGTTGATGATGATGGAGCTTTGGCCCATAAACGACTGAAGAACACATCCCTTACAGAGTCATTATATTAACTGAAGGTGCTTGGCTGAGAGAAGAGAATGCTCAAAGCTTATGAGTAGAGGTTTAAAGGACTGAAGAGCTCTATTGAGGAGACAAGTAGACTCGTAGATGGAGTGCAGCCACCAGGTGGAGCGTTGCATTAGATGGCTTCTAATGTCCCTTTCATGGCTGAGGTTCTCGGACTCAATGGAAAGTCTAGAAATAAGTTGCTTTATTTGCTCTTCCACTGAGGTAATATTTGCAGAACACACGCTATTTTTGTCAGGTATGTAAGGATACAGAAATAAACCACATATGGTCTCGGCTCTCAAGGAGCTCACAGTCTGGTCTGCTATCAGAACAATCACTAGGCAGAGACTCAGGAGACCTGGTTTCTATTTTCAAATCTACATTCTAGCATTACTTTTCTGTGCAAGTCACTTATCATCCTTAGACCTCTGTTTTCCTCTCTATAAAATGCGGTTCACATTAGCCCTAAAAACTTAGAGTCATTTTGAGAATCAAGTGAAGTGACATGTGGAGAGCACATCAGAATTTGACGAGAGGGGTGAGTGTTGCATGCTGAGTGAGACTTTTCTTGATTTTCACAGAATTACTAAGACTTGAAGATGAGAACGAAGTGCTTTTAAGCATTCCACATTCATATTTTAAGATAGAAAAGTGCCAAATTCGGGAGGCGGTGCGCTCTCCAGAGAGCTTGCTGAGAACAGATGTCACCTCCTTCCCAGTTTCGTAGTAGAGGAGGACTGGTGGAGAGCAGGGGTGTCACCCTGGAGAAGTGCTAGCCTCTCCAGTGGCTCTCCTTCCTGAAGCAGAGGGAAAAAGGACCCAAGAAAAGTGCTCATAAAGATTGAGGATGCTCAAGTTTGCCCCGTCCACTAAGCCAGGGCCTGCTCCTCTCAGAGTCAGCAGATTGCCCAGTGCCGTCAGGGTGCAAGAAAGATAGGAGAGAGACGGGGGAGCTGAATGCCAAAGGGCTATCAGCCAGGACGTGGAATTTTCCTTCATCAAGTAGTGGCAGGGCATATGCTATTTTGCTGGCACCCCTGAAGAAGAATTCTTTAGGGAATACCCCAAAAGCAAGAGGGTATGACTGGGATGCCCTTGATGGAGCACTGGGTAGTAGGAGAAAAGGTCAAATGCAAACCAGTAATTTCAAGTCAGGATGCTTACTGGAGTGCTTTCTGCCTACCAAGAGGGAATCAATGGCCAGTCAGCATCAGAGAAGCACCACAATCCAGCCTAGAGAATTCAGTGACCTACCCTAGGACAGTCACTTAAGAGGGGACAGTGTGTCCTTTCCTGCTTCCTCCACCTCACGCCCAATATCAGATGGGAAACACAGGGAAAAAGGAGGGTATGAGGACGTACATGAGAGCTGACCGTGGCCCCTCACCTCAAGGGCTAGAGCCGCTGGCCAAACTTGCACGGGGTGAGGAGGAAGGATTGCACGAGTATGAGGCTGAGGTTTTAAAACGAGCGTACTATCTTAAAAAATGGAATGAGATTTTCTTAGTAACCAGGAGTAAGTAATTGAAAGCTATGGAGACATTGAGATGTGATCTGGGGAACTTGCTTCCTGCCCTAAAAGGGGCATTTGATGGAATCTAGTTGATAAATGTTAGAATAAGAAGAAAACTGTTTCATGTTTGTCCTTCAACACATGGAGACATCTCACTAAAGTGGTTACACTGCCAAGGGCTTAAATGGAAAGTTCCTTAGTGCATAAGTCTCCATCGATCAAGATCCCAGCAGGAAGCAGATGGCTCACACTGGAGCTGGATGATTAAGGAGAGTTTAATAAAGGGATTATTTACAACGATGTGGTCAGAATTGATGGAAACCAAGAAGGGATGGAGCAGTGGTAGTGGCTACCACCAGCTGGGAGCTGAGACCACCACAAGGCCAAAAGTCAGGGAGAGAACAGGGAGCCTCACTGCCCGCAAAGGGTCCCCTGATAGAAGCTATGTCCTTTGGTGGAGGATGTAACCATCCCATGGCAACCCTGCAGGGAACTTCTGATGCTGCCTATTCAGGAAAACCTTTCAGGACAGTGCAGAAGAGAAAGGAGTATATGGGTCTGGAAGGGAAAATGCAGAATAGCCAGTGTGTCCCTAACTGTTCCTTTTAGCCATTCACGCTGCCTTGGTGGAGGCAAGTAGAAAACTATCCTTCTCCGAACTGTCCTGCCAGCATCCTAACTCGTGGTGGTTACCATCCATTTAAGTGCGGGTGTCAGATATAATGCCTTTGGAAAGCCTGGAGCCATTCTCCAGGAATCAATGAAAGAAAGGGAGGCATGTCCGTAAATCAGCTTCCTTCACCCTTCAGCTGATGGGGTTTAGAATTAGTTTTCCTGCTGTTCTGAACCTCAAGAGCTGTGGTCCCGTGGTGACCCTAGGCATCTTTCTTCCAACGCTGCGAACCCTGTGGGGGCGACTGGGCCTTTCCTCACCCCTCTTGCCAGCGCCTCGGAAGGCTGGGCTTGGCTTAGGGACCGGGAGAGGAGAGCCTCTCGTGTATTCCAGAAAGGGACAGGCCCTTTGTTTGCTTCTTCTCCATCCCCCAAAGCCTCATCTCTGGGTGAATTCCTGGATTTTCCCGAGGCCATGCAGCACCCAGTATAGAGATTCGGATAAGATAGGTACTGAATGAACATTTGTTGAACAGCAGAATAGGAAGCAGCAAAGCCAGGTCTGTCTGGGTCCAAAACTGCTTTCCTCTGTTCTCTACAGGATGTTACATTTGAGGCAATCTCCGGTGAGCTTTGTCAGAGGCCATCAGAGAAGCTCCCGGCATGACAGCAGTGTTCTAGACTGTGCTTCAGGTCAGACCAGCCTGGTTCAGTGAGCTTCGAGTAAGGTGGTTTTTATAAGCGAGGTTTGTGTAAAGAGACCCAAACGGGGTGGGGCTCAGCCCCTGGGGGCAACCCAAGGGGCTCTAAGGTGCTTTGGTTCTTTGATCTACGTTTCTGACGTTCCTATAAGGTGTCACAAGCCATAGTAAGCAATTCACAGGTGCAGACTTTCAGAACTCTCCCAAGAACCCTTCAATATATCTGACCAGACCCCTACTTGGCAGGTGAGGAAACTGAGGCTCAGAGAGCCAGGATCACTTATGTAATGAGTATCGGAGCTGGAAGTCCAACTCAGGCTTCACCTGATTTGAAAGCCGATTCTCTCTATTACACTTCCCCGTGCTGTGGGTAAGCGGACCAGCCCGACCCATGGGCTGGAATTCCCGAAGCCTCTAAGAAAAGTCTTGATGGTGCTCATGTAGTAGCTTCCCTAATCCATGTTTATAATTAATGTTCTTATTTGAGTTTGAAGAGAAGAGTTCATTCATGTAAGGACCTGAATCTGTCTCAAAAGTGAAGCAGGGGCTCTGCTGGATGCCGTGGTGGTTTCACGACTGAGGCAGACGATTATGATACAAAAGAAGAGACTCCCTTGCACTGTGGGCGCTACACTAGCCCTCTAGAGACCTCTTGACTGGAAGTACAGCACACGCTTTGTGTCCCCAGGGCCTCCCCTGTATTGCTTAGTGTACCTCAGCAGACTCCCAGATGCCACTTCTGCATCTCTTCATTTCTGGAGCCACAGAAGACCACACTGTCCACTTGCCAGACTGGCAGTACCAGGGTATTACGCTTCAGTTCCCTGTTGTGGTAGCTGAGTTAATAATACACCTTTTGTTGACCCTCTGCCCTCCCCTCTTTCTCTTCCCAATTTGCCTACCATTGTTGGCTGCACGGCCTGGATAAAGCACCTGTATTTGAACCTTTGTCTCAGGGTCTGCTTCTGGGAGAGCCAAACAGGAAAGAGTAAGAGTTATGGTTTTGTGTTTGAATCGTGTTCTATGAGGACACGTCTAAACTTCACCCAAAGTAAAACAATCGCTTTGGTTCTAGGGTCACATTCACGTAGCATGGAAAGCAACAACAAACAACAGAGCTGCTGCATAGCGTCTGAGCCCAGGGAATTTCAACTCCTTGACAAAACAGTGTGGGCTAGGTCCTTTGGATCACGTGACCTCTGGCTCTCCATTATTGCACAATCTGGCTTTGGAGACATTTCCACACACGCATTCTGACTGCTCTTGCTCTGTCTCCTGCTTTGAACCTCTAATGCCTTCCTAAATACCCCCACTTGGTTTTGAAAACTCCAGACTTCTAAGCCTTAAAACCATTTTGTTGTTGCTGCCACCAGTCCATTGCTCAGACTCTAAGGCCTCACTCTCTCCTCTTATGTCGGGGATTTTCTTAGGATGCTGGAAGATGTCCTGGCAGATAAAACCTCAGAAGTATCTGGTTTCTATTAAAAGCAAGTCTATAGGATTAGAAGTTTCTTAATGTACAATTATGAAATGTACACCACCAGATGTAGTCACCCATATCTTCTTACATATCGCTCAGCGTAATGATTCCATGGGGAAGAAACACTTCTGAATCTTAAAGAGAACTGTCAGTTGATGTTCCTGAAGTACACGCACGAGACCGTCCCCCATGTCCAGGTCTTCAGAGGCTACGTCGTATCCTGGAATCCAGTTCTGCATAGCCCCGTTTACTGCAAAGAGAATGGAGGCAGTTAAAAGGGCCCCTGTCTGGCAGGTGGAACATCGTAGGCATAGGTCATGACAGATACTATGTCCATCCAAACTCGTGGATGTTTCAGAGGTCACTAAAATGCGTATACTAGCAGTTCTATCTAGAGTGGTTACAGTAGCAGATGCCATCACAGCATCTCAGGTGCTAGGAGGACTGCGGGGTGAGGGACTGGGCTGGCGTCCTAGCAGCAGCTTGATAAAAGCAGCGGTTCCTCATCTGAACCTGAAAAAGAGCAGAAATGAGGTCCATGAATGTTTCACAACATTGTGGAAATTACAGAGAGAGAATGAGGACACCACCATCCAGGCTAATACAATAGCTTCCTCATCCTTGTTTTGGAAACATGACATCTTCTGTTCATATACTCAGTGGAAACCCTAAACAACATTTACATAATTTTTATCAGAAAAAACATGATAATGTAATGATTAACATAAATTCAATTTAAGTAATATTTGTTCATCTTTGTGTCTCTCCCTAGAGATTATGTTTCTCAAGATCAAGTTTCAATCTTAATTAACTTTGTATTCTCAGCCCTCAGCACAAGAATTGCTATATAGCAGACGCTGACTAAATACAGCCTTTGTTGAATAATTAAGAAACTATTTGTGTACTCAGCAGTTAACGCGATGTTCCAGTATGCAAACATTTATTGAATGACTGAATTAAGTATACAAAATATTGCACAACGCAGGGACTTGGTTAGGAAATATAATAATAAGATAGATGCTTCATGTTGTACAGGCAGGAATGGACGAAGGACGAGGAAGTAAGTTCCTCAATCTTCCTCCACTTTGTATTTGGGTTGCCCCCGCAACAGGGCTGAGAAGTGGGGTATGTCTGCGCCTGGGATGGGAAACCCAGAACCCAGGTTGTGGAACGTAACCACTATGCCCTGAGGCCCCAGAAGCGGAGTTTTAATGTGGGGAAGTATCTGATAGAGTACAGCACTACTATAGGTACTGAAAGCAAAACAGAGGGGCAGACCCCCTTCTTTTTGCCCAGCCACCAAACGCCACTCACCCCTATCGCTAATCCCAGATGCTTGGCAGAGCACCCACTAAATGGAAACACACCATCCCTGTTGTGCCAACACGGAAACAGAGAGGCTGAGCAAGCTGGCCCCTGTCACTCTACAACGTGGAGAATGTTTCATCATCCACAATTCCTCCTTCAGGTCTCCTACTTTCTCACTCGTGTGCTACATTACCCTAAAGAGTACAAACGTGAGACTACTCTCCCTGGAGTTTTCTCCAAGAACGTTGCTATCATTAATGCAAACTTTATCATGTGACTCAGGAATAAAAAGGGCAATAGGAGAAAACTAATTCCGGAGAGGAGGAGGTGATATGGGATAGTGACAAGAGTCAGGAGACTGGGTTTTATTCCCGGCTCTGACACTAACTATGCGGCCTTGGAGCTAAATCCTGAAACTTCTCCGGACCTGTTTTCCCATCTCAGAAATAAGGGGGTTGTAGAAATCAGTCCCGTGGTGTGATGTTGTGAGTCTCTGTCAGATTCTCCAAGTAAATTAGGGCACATAAAAACATGAGGTCTTGGGAATACTATTCAAGAACCATCAAGAGAGAAGGTAAGCCAAGTTCACGAGGCGATTTAATCCTTAGAAGCAAGACCCAGCCAATCAGCAGACAGGCTGTGATTCCCTTTGCTATGTTTTCCTAGTTTTGTGCCAACCCCAAAATGCTAAGTCATTGCTTTTGCTAGAAGGATATTTTCTTATTGCATTCTGAGGATTTGAACAAATATTTTCACTTTGAGGAAAGCTTTGAGAACATTTTCAAATTGAAGGGTAGGCTTTGAGGACAAGAGGAGCCTCAGACTGCGACCCGGAGCTCCCGGGCTGGAGGAGGGGACCCGCGTCTGGCGGCTCAGGCCTGCGGGACGCGGCCCTGCTTTCCGCGGGCGCTCGGAAGCCTCCGCCAGGCCTGCGGTCCCCAGGGCCGCTCCCGGGGGCCGAGCCGGACGCAGCGTGTAGCTGGGCCAGGCTGGTACCGCGCGGAGGCCCACGAGTTGGCCACCTACGTGGAAAACCAGACCCCCGCCTCCTGCCCCTCCTTTTGCAGGGGCGCCTACCGAAATTCCGCTTTTGGGTCTCTCTCCCATTCCTCCAACTCCGCTGCTTTTTCCCAGTCGCAGTTCCCCTGGGGAAGGAGAGCGTGCAGAAAGGCCAGGTCCACAAACTAAACCGTGGCTTGCTAATCACCACAAGATCTAGGCTCCTATAATTTTTCTATTCATTTTCTTTTTAAGCACCTTCAAATACTTTGTTTTTCTTGATTGCAGTAATTAGACGGGAAAATTGACACTCCGAGGCGGTACGTGCTTGGGGTTCTCTCACGCTGCTGGGTGAGGGGTGTCATGTCTGAAACAGCTCTGCCTAAAATCGTGCTCCAAAAGCGGTCACTCATCTAGTCGTCAGCTCATCATCTGGGTACCATTTTGTCAGCAATGGAGAAAATAAGCTTCATATTGATACTTATTCACCTTTAAAACGCATATAAGGAATATCTTTTAAGAAGCCTTCCCCGAATCTCCAGCTTGAAGAATTTTTCTCTGACGTGTGTTCCCATGGCACCCTGAACTTTGCTTTGTCACTGCCGGAATATATTTAAATCGTGTTTCTGTCTCCCCAGTGGAGACAGAGCCCCTGTGTCTCATGCCAGTCTCACCTCTCAGTTCCTTAGAGATTTTAGTAAGACGCCACCTTGTCAACGAGACCTCCTCATTTAAAATTTCAACCTATACTTCACCCCTCACTTTGTTTTTCCCCCATAGCACGTATGCTTTCTGAAGGATTTAATTATTCCTTTCTTATTTACTAGGTTTAATTTAGTACCCGTTTTCCTCCTCCGGCTACAGTGTAGGCTCTACAAAGGCAGGCTTTGTTTGCTCGTTAATATGTCTCAAAAACCTAAAATAGTGCCTGGCATATAGTAGGTCTTCAGTAAATACTTGTTGAATAAATGAATAAGGAAAAAGAAAACCTCTCAGGGTCCTTTGGGTAAAATGCTAGAAGTTGCTTGTCTTGTGTGTCTAAAGCTGGAAGATGAGATGGAGCACATTTACGAAGTGGAGAACAGCGGTGGCTGCGTTGTTTTTAACACTATTGTTGTTTTATCGATCAGACCTTGAGTCCGGGATGGGGATTTGACCCAGATAATGTGAGGAACAGCTATGAGAGCAGTGACTTTGGTTAAGGTTTACTTACTATGAAGATCGCTTGGTGAATCGAGAGCACAAAGGGTCAAAGGGAGATCTTACCAGATTTCCTTCAGCAGGAATTGATTAATCTTGTCAAGACTTTTCCCCAGTCGACAACAGGAAGCCATCATGAGCAGGAAAGATACACAGAGCAGCATTTTCCACTAATCCCTTTAGATTCTCCAAGAAAATAAAAGCTTTCATGGCCAAATCATGTTAGGAAACTTTGTGTATTTCACAATCCATGACAGCATAGAATTTGAGATTTGATAGGATTTGAGATGTCCTGCAATAGAGAATTTATTTAATTTTGTTTAACTCAGTGTTCTACTTAACCTCAGAGCCTGTTTTCTTTTCTTTCTTTCTTTCTTTCTTTTTTTTTTTTTGACATCTTGTGCAAATACTCTTCTTTTGCTTGTGAAATTTTCCTGGAACCCTCCTTCTTTCCCTTCTATCCACGTTAGGCCCAAGTCCCCCTAAATCAATACTAACTTTAGAGCTAATGTATTGATGACTTCTGGGGAATAATATCTCTGGGAACACCTCGGAGCCAAAGATGTCAAAATCCAATAATTATTGAAAAACTGCCTTAAATGAGGGTCCAGTTATAATCTGAAAGAACTTTCTACTTAATATTGGAATGAGATGCATACAAAAATACTTCTATTATGTGGTAAAGGATGATGAAGATGGTAAGAGCAATGCTGTTAAAATAAACTTGGTTTAAAGATGTGCTAGTGTCTTAGGAACATGGGCTCAAGGAGAAGAGGAAAGAAGATAGAACTGGCTGCAGAAGGGCTTGGGTGAATTTTGCAAAACTGATCTGGCCCTAGGGCTAATGTTCGAGAGGATGGTCAGTGATACAATGTTCAGTATTTAAAGGGGCATAGAGGATGCGTGCTTAGTCCCAACAGGCATTAATAGTCATGGAACATTATTGATAAGGTGACAATGGCATTTACTTATTCAGCAAATATTTTCTAAGGGACAGTAGCCACTTGCTAGGGAGATAGAAAAGAATATTCCCTACTTGTACCTACAGTATTCTGGAGATGACAGTCTAGGAGGAAGGAAAAGGTGAGTGATCACCTTTATCCTGTTACTCCTCCGTGGTAAATGATACTGCTTCATTTGAACAAATTCTCAGGACTCCATGTGGAATTTCAGGAAGCAGATGGTACCAAAAGTCAGAAGGCGCTTGAGCTTGTCGGGCAATGCATTCTTTTGTGTGAGGACCTCAGCTTCAGGGATTTGAGGAAGCAGTCTTTTTAGAGAGTGAAGTAGCAAGAAGGTATCAGCACCAGGTGGGCTCAGTATCACACAGATATCTTGTTTAATCCTCACAACCGTCCTTTGAGCTAGGTGTTTTGCAGATGGGGAAATGAAGGTTCAAGATGTCAAGTAACCTTCCCAAGGTCCCAGAACTTGTAAATATCAGAGTCTAGTGTCTTCATGGAGTTTCGTCTTCATGATCTGTCGTGAGAAGCTATCTAAATATCAGCAAGTCAGAAAGTTTTACAGATGGAAAATAAGATCCAGACACTTATGCAGTCAGGATAGCCCAGATTTTCAGAATCCGCTTGGTTTATTTGGAAATATTGGTACTAACAAAGGTGCTAGATCATTAGAACCTGTGGAAGATTGGAACCCGATTTTGAAGCAAAAGGTGGAGGTAGATGGAAGATGATATAGAAAATTAAGTTTAGGCAAAGTGTAAGTCATCAGAGAAAGAAAAGAAAAAATTCTTTTCCCTAAGTGTATAGTGATTATTTAGAATGTCTGACGCTAAATATCAGTAGTTTCATAGTAAAGTATGTAGTATAGGCAGACAGAAATCACCTTAAGACAGCAGATTAAAAAGAATCTAGTATTCCCGTATCCAGACTCTAACTGTACTAAAATTTGTTTAACCAACACCCTTTAATTGACATTTAAGTTGTTTCTACAGAATCTTTTAACCTGGGATTTAATGCAGATGGTAAAAATATTTATTAGAAATAACTGAGTGAACTTGAATGAAATCTTTGAAAAATATAGTATCAATTAACACAAATCTAAAGATGTATCTCTTTATAAATCTCTGTAACTACTTTTCCTAGAACTGCATCTTTTCAGTAGAATTCTGAAATCAATTTCTGGTCTTTCCTCATATTTAATTGATTACTTTGAACCAGTATGACTAAAGAAATAGGTAGCCCTTGTTCTGGTCCAAAATGGATCCTCAGTTTTGGTGGCTTCTAGCTTTTGTGGGCCTGGTCCTCTTCTGTGTATTCCATAAGGTCTTGCTGGATTTTAGTTTGTTGTGGAGCAATTATGTCCGTATATACATAGACCTGTGTCTGTATCTATATCTGTATGTATCTGAATCTGTACCTGTATCTGTATTCAGTCATGCATCACGTAACAATGGGAAGAGTTCTGAGAAATGCATGGTGAGGCAATTTCATCTGAACATCACAGAGTGTACTTACACAAACCTAGATGGTATAGCCTGCTATATACCTAGGCTGTATGGTACTAATCTTATGGGACCGCTCTTGTATATGCGGTCCGTCGCTGATCCAAACGCCCTTATGCAGCGTGTGACTGTCTGTAGCTATATCTGTCTACAAACACACACGTACATGTTGACAGTTGACCTCCAGAGCAGCGCTGGATAGATTTAAGCATGATCTTTAATTTCACTTCAATATGCTTCACAAAACGTTGGCTGCGTGATTTTCACATTAACTCCAGGAATCCATTTTTTGTTTGTCTCCTAAATGTGTATCTGTCTGGCTTACCCTTCCTTCCTGCCAATGATATCCTGGCTATTAAAAATATTGATTTTGCAGAAAGGGATGAAAATGAAAACTGATTTCACATTGGACTGTGCCATAATTCTTCTCACGTAACACCGTGAAATATCCCCTGGGACCAGTGTGGCTTTTTATGTATTTTATACTATGATCCTGTAGGGTATATAGCACATCAAGCCCCTTTTCCCCAATGTTAAAGTCCCAGGACGGGTATTTCACTAGACTTGTGTGGAGATCTCCTTTGCTTGGGCTGGAATGATATGTGGATGACTCGGAGGCTGGAAGTTGGTGCCCATTCAAACTGATATAAATATCCTTTTTAGGACATCTCTTTAGAGCTGAAGGGAGAAAGGAGAGACTGAGGATCACAGCTATTCATTCACATAACTCCTTTAGCAAGGCAATAGCCCTGCTGCAAACTGGAGCCCTCACCCTTAGAAGGAAGTTTAGTAATCATGTTTTCTTACTCAAGAATGACCCAGGTGGCTTATCAAAGTATTCCTTTCAGGAGCGTTTAGCACTTTCTTTGAAGTAAACTCTTGTAGATATCATTTTCTCAATCTAATTTCTTCCTTATCCATGTTTTAGCGTTCTTTATGGATTGGTGAGCCAGGTAACATTAGTCTAGCGTGGTCCTTGATTTGGTTCTTTCTATACCAATTATTATGTCTGTGGGACTTGTACTTTACTAAACAGTGGGGAAGTCACTGCCATGGGCTAAGGACATAGTGTTTCTTTTTTACTCAGGCTAATCATTGGTTTTAACAATGAAATAAAAACAACTGTTAGCCACTGATAAAAAGATGCTTTCCTTTGTCCCTTGTGAAATATTACTGAGATAAACTTGGGGAAAGAATCAGATATCAACTACATTTCTCTTTCACTTAAACTTTAGATCGATGCTTCCTAAATTGCTTTCCATTCCCATATACATTCTTAAACAATAATGATTATCAGGATGGGAGGGGATCCCTGCCAGTCCCAGAATGTGAAGCCCTGATAAAATCTCCACTGAAATTGCAACATAAATAGCCATGAGTTGAATTAAGAAGGTCATTTGAGTAAAGATCTATTTCTTCTTGCTCCCAAACCACTACTAAAATGGTCAAAAGAGTTTCAAATGGGTAAAAATGTGCATTAAAGCCAAAATAAAGAAGGATGCCATTTGTAGTCTAGAAACCTCAAGGAGTTTCTGGAGTTGGATTGAAAGACTTTATGGCTCAAATCTCTCCTTCCTGATAAAGATGTCCAGCATTATAGCAATGAGTAAGAGAGTGTGGCCAAATCCCATTAACAGCCCTAACACAGGTGGAAGCTCACGATGACGAAGGGACACACTAGGGACAGGATATGCTATTAGTTATTCCTTTTGAAGCTACAAATCTACAGCAGCGGCCAGCCAACTTTTTCTGTAAAAAGCCTGATAGTAAATATTTTAGGCTTTGCTGACTATGTGGTCTCTGCAGAAATTACTCGCCTCTGCCATCATATCACGAAAGCAGCCGTAGATGATATGTTAATGAATGATTATGGCTGTGGTCCAATAAAATTTTATTTATGGATACTCAGATTTGAATTTCATATAATTTTTGTGTCATGAAATATGATTCTTCCTTTATTTTTTCCAACCATTTAAAATGTTTTCTTAGCTTGCAGGTCATACAAAAATAAGTGACAGGCAAGATTTGACCCACTTTCTTTTTTTAAGTAATCTTATTGGGATTATAATGGTTTATAACATTGTGTAATTTTGGATGTACATTATCGTTTATCGATTCTGGAAGACACTTCATCGTGCTCACGCCTAGTCGTCTAATTTTTATACATATGTGCCCCTTTCTCCCATCCCTCAACCTCCTTCATAATTTGTCAATTCGTGACCAACAGCATGAGAAAGAAGTCCTTCTTAGTGGCCCCAAGGCGTATGGAGCACGTCATCAAGCACTGAGAAGGGCGTGGCAGGCAGCAGCACCAAGAACGAAACCCGGGATGAGGCCATGGTTTGCCTGGCGTGGGGGCCTGGCCAAATGCGATGCTGGAGAAGAATAGTCCAGTGCAAAATAGTTTGAGCAAATGCACCCATACAAACAGGGATTGCACAAATTGTTTTTGAAAATCAGCCTATCCAAAAGGAAAATAGACAAAATAATTGCACAAGTTATATACACTAATAGGCAAAATGCATGTACAAGCTTTTATAAAAGAATAAATAGAAAAGGCCCATACATATGTGAAAAGTTTCAATCTCTTTAGGAAAAAAAGGAGAGTACATTAAAACTGTTCAATGCCATTTTTCACCTATCAAATTGATCAAAATTAAATAGAACATTAGTGTCTAGAAAGACTAATAGGAACGTGATATAGTATAAAGATTTATGTGTAAGTATATGCCTTACTACAATGCTATTTATTATGGAAGAATGAATCAAACATTCAATAATAGAGGAGTTTTTAAGTATGGTACATCCATATGCTAGAATTCTATGTGGCCAATAAAATCATTTATAGATTTTTTTTGACATGAGAAACTGTTTATAATTTATTCTAAGTGAAACAAGCGGGTTGTAAAGATATATATAGTGTGATCTCAAGCTTTTAAAAATTCTGTGTGCATATGTAGTGTGTGATGTGTAGTGAGTGTGTATGTATGTTTATGGGACTATGGAGCAAAGATTGATGGCCATGAACTAGTAATTTAATAATGGTATTCTCTGTGTGTGTGGCCATCTAATCTATACATGTCTATAAAGATTACTGCTTTGCATTTTATGAAATGGAATAATACGGTATGTGTTCTTTTGAGTTACTTTCTTATGTTTTCAACTCTGGAAAGATTTTCTGTTTTCCTTTGGTTTATGAATCAGATCAACACAGGCAAGTTTCCTCGCTCTTCTCTCCTAAGAAGTTTGTTTATTCTTTGCTACTCTTCCACTGAAAGTGTAGTTCTTTGATGGTCTAGATTTATGTGACCCAGCTTCCTCTTAAATTTCTAAATTTGCTTACACCTTGTATTAGCGTTCGCAGGCCGCCGTAACAAAATACCAGAGACCGGGTGGCTTACACAACACAAATGTATTTCCTCACATTTCCAGAGGCTGGAAGTCTGAGATCGGAGTGCCAGCAGGGTTGGTTTCTGGTGAGAACTCTTTTCCTGGCTTGCAGATGGCTGCCTTCCTACTGTGGCCTCACGTGGTGGAGAGATCAAGGCTACCAATCCTACAGGTTTAGGGCCTCACCCTAATGACCTCTTTTAACCTTAAATACTTCCTAAAAGCCCTCTCTCCAAATACAGCCAGTTACGGGGTAGTGCTTTAACATAAGAATTTTAGGGGACACAATTCAGTCCATGGTACACCCTAAACTTTAATCTTCTGATTCTTATACGTTGCACAACTATCAAATGGGAGACTTAAACGCACCAGAATGTTGCAGAAACCTTTTCTCCATGATGAAAGCTGTATTTAGTGCAAATTATGTCCCATAATTTCTGCTTTCCCTTCACGTTTGGCCCCTTCAAATTCCTTCATTTTGGCAATTTAGAGATCCATTTATAGAGCTTGATTCTTGGTAAAATTCTCCATCACAACACCTGTTTTATCTGTCTTTTTCTGTGATTCTGTGATTTTTGAACATGTTGATCATAGTTGATGTCCTTGCCTGATTAACTCCAATATCTGGATCACCTATGCATCTAATTGGAGTTTTTTTTTTTTTTTCACTCTTGGTTTTCAGCCATAGGTGCAATTTGAGTTTTCACTGAATGCAAGACACTGTGTATAACAAACTATATAAGCTCCAAATGATGATCCTTTTCCCCAGAGATATTTCATTCTTTTGTGTACTAGGCAAAGAGCGTGGGGAATGATCACGTAAATCCAGTCAGAGATTGACCTGAGTCAAGGCTGGGTTGCCATTTTGGAAGGTGCTTGTCTACCTCTGCTTGGCCTGTGTTCGTTCCTAGGACAAAGCTCCCTGAAACTTTCAACCAAAATCCTGGTGTGTTCACCAATGTCATTCTTCCTAGTGGGTTCTAAATTCTAATCTTGGTCTTTTCAGCATGGAAAGACTGCCAAAAATGCCAATCTTCTCTTCAGGGGCTTTTCGCTTAGTCTCAGAATCTGGCAAATGTCTAAAGAGGAAAACTGACCATTTGTTTTCCCACAAAAGTTCTGCTGGTTTCTCTGACCCTTATACATGGTCTTTTACTCAGATTCGCAATCCTCTTACTCTCAAACCAGAACTGAGGAATGTCCCCGGAAAACAAAGCAGATGCAGAATAGCATCTCACCTCTCTGTGGTTCTCCCTTTCCATAATTTTGGACCCCAAAGTTTTCACTTCTTCAGTGGTTTTTCTTGTCTTTTCCCTTTTTTAAAGCTTTCCTTTTTTTTTGTTTTTAAAGATTGGCACCTGAGCTAACAACTGTTGCCAATCTTCTTTTTTTTTTCCTGCTTTTTCTCCCCAAATTCCCCCAGTACATAGTTGTATATTTTAGTTGTGGATCCTTCTAGTTGTGGCATGTGGGATGCTGCCTCAGTGTGGCCTGATGAGCAGTGCCGTGTCCCCGTTCAGGATCCGAACCAGTGAAACGCTGGGCCGCCGAAGCGGAGCATGCCAACTTAACCACTCGGCCATGGGGCCGGCCCCCTTCAGTGGTTTTCTGATTCCTTTTTAAGAGCTAATTTTTGTGTTTATTTAGCTCTTATAATTGGTCTTAATAAAAACATTTGTCTGCCCCAAGTGATTTAATTCTACACAGATGTAGTATTATACAGAATGCATTGAAAATATATTTATTCATATTTAATTCATCTTTGTGAGTTGTTTTTATCCAAAAGGTTGTTTCAGGTAACCAGACTAACACAATGTCAGAAACTGATTTTTAAGAGTTTTTCTGAACAGAATTATTTTTGTGGTTTATGACACGATCTAGAAGAACAGACACACGGTAAACGAGCTCAACTAGATAGAAATAAAAGGTATTGGTGCTGACCTTCCATTCTCTAATCTCTATTTTTTTACATGAGCATAAAATATGCATGAAGAAGGTACACAAACTTAAGTGTAATGCTCAACTAATTATCATAAACTGAACATATCCATGTTAGCACAACCCAGGTCAGGAAATAGAAAGTTACCTCTGTCGCAGAAGTCACCTTAGGTCCTTTCCCAATTACTCCTCCCCGCTGCTTTCTAAGAGTGGTGACTGTCTTGGCTTCCTATACCATTATTGAACAGAATAGTCTACTATGTGAATAAATCACAATTTGTTTATCCGTTATACTGTTTATGGGCTTTTGTTTTTTTCCAGTTTGGGATCATTATGAATAATGTTTCTGTAAACATTCTTATACAGATATTTTAATGCACCCCTGCTTTTCAGATTTGTATATGGTTAGGAATGGAATTGATGGGTCATAGGGGATGTTTATGTTCAATTTGAATAGGTAATGCCAGGTTTTCAAAATAGTTGCATTCATTTACAGACCCACAGGTAGCTTATGAGAGTTCTAGTTGCCTCACAATTTTGGCAACATTTAGTATTATCAGGCTTTTTAATTTTAGTCATATTGACGAGTGTGGGATGGAATCTCATTGAGGCACTAATTCGCATTTCCCTGATTACTTTCCATATGTTTATGGATCGTTTGGGTACCCTCTTTTGTGAGGTAACTCTTCAAGTCTCTTGCCTATTTTTCCATAGTTTGACTATCTTTATTACGCCTACAAGCCCTTTGTCAGTTATATGTAGGGTTATAATCATGACAGTAAAACGATACTCAATTAATAATTAAAATGGGACTGTCCTGAACAAACCTGGATATATAAAAACATAAATTTTTTTTGCAGTTTTAAATCACTGTTGTTGAGGGAAAATTTACATACCCAAAATGCACCCCTTTAAAGTGTACAATTTGATGAGCTTTGACAAATGTACACACTCGTGTAACCACTATGACAATTGAAATGTAAAGTATTTCCGTCACCCCCTGTGTCCCTTCGCATCCAATTTCCCACCTACACCTGACCCTAGACAGTCATTGATCTGTTATCTCTTCCTGTCAAAGAAAGATATTTTTTCTAGAGTTTTGTATAAATGCAATCCTATAGTGTGTGCTCTTTTGTCTTGTTTCTCTTGCTCAGCATAATGTTTTTGCGATTTATCCATCTTGTTGCCTGTATTATAGCTTATTACTTGTCATTCCTTAGTGATATTCCATTTTATGGATATACCACAATTTGTTTATCTGTATACCTCCTCATGAACTTTTTAGTTTTTTCTATATTTGGGACTATTAAGAATAATACTTCCAAGAATGATTATATGCAAGTCTTTGTGGCAGATATATTCACTTTTCATGGATAAACACTCAAGGGTGGAATTACTAGTTTATAGTAACTATGTTTAGCTATTTAAGGAACCACAAAAGTTTTTCTAGAGTATTGTACCATTTTATATTAACAGTAGTAATTTATGACAGTTCTGGTTACTACGTATCCTCATCAACACTTGGTATTATTAATCTTTTTAATTTTAGCTATTATAGTGTTATCTCATGAAGACTAACAATCTTGAGAATAAACACTGTTTTATTCCACTGAGGAAAAGAATTAACTTTCTGCTAAGCCTATCCAGTCAAAATCACTTTTCAGATATTGCATTTTTTATCTCCAGAAGTTACATTTGGTACTTTTATTTAATATCTTTCTTTCCTCATTGTGTTCGCTAAAGCTTTGTGCATATTAAACTTATTTACAAGAGCTCTTTCAACATTCATGTTTGCTAGTTCTATCATCTATGTTATTTCTTGGTTTATTTCTATTGACAGATGTTTCTCTGGGTTATGAATAGAGTTTTTTCCCTCCTTTATTGCCTATCTAGTTACTTTGATTGAATGCTGAGTATTTTAAATTTTATGTTGTTGGATTTTTATGTATTTCTCCAAAGAATACTGGATTTATTCTGGCAAAGAGTTTCTTTACTTATTATGTATTTCAGGACAAATCTAGAGTACCTTTTCTCTGTGGACAGTTTAGTCCCACTCATAAGGCATGACTCTTTTGGGGTCTCTACTGAATGCCCAGTGTATTCAATGAAGTTTCTACATTCTGGCTGCTGAGAACGCCATTGTTCCGTGTGAGCCCTGGGAATTGTTTGGCTTCCAGGTCCTCAGTAATTCTACTTTCTTCTGAAGATGTTCTTTGTCCGTATTCTTCAAGTTTTGCCCTACGCGTGTGGGTTGGGATTTAGCCAAAGACACAAAGGGACCCATATGGAGATTTCTGGAGCTCTTTCTCTGCCTAGCTCTCTCTTCTCTGACTCTTTGCCCACAAAGCCAGCTGCCAAAGTTTCCCCAGAGAGAAATCTTGGCGTCTTCAACACAACATTCATGTGGGCTCGGTCTTGGTTCCCTTCTCTGCAGCCTGCTCCAGAAATTGCCTCTAGGCTGAAAGCTGGCAAGAGTCTACAGCTCAGTTAATTTATTTCTCTTCTCTCAGGGTGCACACGTCATTGTCTGAAATTAGTTATTCCCTATGTTATGTTCAGCTTTATTTATTTACAGAGGAAAGGTAATTCTGGAACCTGTCACTCCCTCACAGTCAAAGGCAGAAGTTCTGGTCACCCTAATTTTATGTGTTATAAATATCTTCTCTCACTCTGTAATTAGTCTCTCTACTATCTTGATATGTAATATTTTTGTTACTATTAATTCTAGGTATTTTCTAATATCTAAGTAGTTAATATATCTCAAATTGTATGTGTACCACAATTTAGCATTTTTTTAAATGAAAAAACCCTAATTTTTTTGCTTTCTAATAATGTTTATTGTTGACATTTGTGGAGAGTTTAAAAAAATCTAACATCTACTTGTCAAATAAAAGTTTCAGAAAATATATGTGATATTTATTTTCATTTTCTTTCTATATTCACTCTAATATAGTTGCATTGTAGTTGGGAAACATTGTAAGTGATACAAATGTTTATTTGTTGACATTTGTTGTGAAATGGTTTATGACCTTTTGGTTGCTGTATTTCCTAAGTGCTTCTTGTGGACAGAATGTGAATTTTTAAAATTGTTGGATTCACTATATGTAAAGATCAACTTGTGGGGCCGGCCCCGTGGCCGAGTGGTTAAGTTCCGGCGTTCCGCTTCAGCAGCCCAGGGTTTTGCTGGTTCGGATCCTGGGCGCAGACACGGCACTGCTCATCAGGCCATGCTGAGGCGGCATCCCACATGCCAGAACTAGAAGGACTCACAACTAAAAATATACAACCCTGTACAGGGGGGCTTTGGGGAGAAAAAGGAAAAATAAAAATCTTTAAAAAAAAAAGATCAACTTGTTAATTTTGTTCACATATTCTCTATCCGTATTAATTTTTGTTACTTTGACCTATCAAACACTGATAGATCTAGCAAATGCTGGAATGATGGCCCAGCAATGGCTCCCATATATTCACATAGTCTTCAATGCAAATGACACCTCCTGATGCCAACCACAATGCAGCCTTGCCAGCCCTAATATCCATTCCCAATTCTTGTGCATTGTCTGCATATGTAGTCCTGCCTGGGCATGTGCAGCTCACCTCCTTTCTGTCTCAGCACAGAAGCTGAAAGAGACAGGTTCAAGGTCAGGACTGGACCAGTAGCTGGAGTCCATGATGTACCTCATCATGTAGGATGTAAGCTATGGAAAACAGGACTCAGAAGCAAAATCCAGGCAGAAACTACCGCAACGAATGTTGCAATGAATTATTAACTTATTTTTTCAACAAATATTTCTCGAATTCTTTCCTTTGGCAAAAGACCAGGGGAGGATGTGATGCCCTGGGGTAATTTAGACAATTCCCTGAGTGCTGAATTCCAAGCTTCAATAAATTGTTCGCACAGACTAATAGCAGCAGGGCTTTCTCTGATGAATTAGAGTATCGTCTTTGTCATTTTAAAAAAGAATAAGAAAAAACACCTGAGTAATTTCTAGCCTCTCAGATGTAGCCTCAAGATTACATGGCACACAATTATCAAACAGAATGAGAACAATCCAGTGATCTCAATCATACTGCACTGGCTGTTTTAGAAGAGGATAATAAATAGTGACCATTGCAAAACTTGATAGACCCAGATGAATGAGGCTCCAAGAAACATTCTCAGTCTTCATTTGTTGCTCTTGCAACAGCCTTTGAGTAAGGGTCAGCTAATTTGTACCAGATCTGATGTCTGTGGAGAAACTTTGACAGGTGTTTCTTCTTTCTGCTTGAGCAGTTTTTCTGCAACTCGTCTCCCTAATTCCACTCTCACTCCAATCCTACAGATTCTTCTCAAAACACAGCTTTGAGCATGCCACCCCCTTGTCCAACCCATCAATAGATGGTCATTGTGCACAGAGTATAACTTCTTAACCATCACCTCCACCCACTGTTACCTCACAGTTCCCCCTGATTCACCTGCTGTACCCTGACTGCTTACTGCTAGACACCATCTTTCTGCACTACTTCCCCCCCACACACACCCCACTCCTCTGCCACACTTTTGTTCATTGCCATAGCCTGCATGGAATGCACGGTCATCCATCTCTTCATTTCAATTCCCTAAGTCACCATCAGGCCCATGACAAAGTTTGATCTCAGTTCAGGTGAACAGATATTTAAGGAGTGCCTTGGCTTATATCAAACAGTATGATAGCCCCTGGGGATGGAAAGATGAAGAGATAAGACTCAGTCTTTCTCTAGAGAGGCTCACAGTCTAGATGGAGAGACAAACAGGAGCAGAGCCTGTGCACATGGCAGAGAAGTGCCATCCTGAACCCGCTCACTCCTCACCCGGCACCCATGGCCCAAGGTGATGCAGTGGCAGGATGCCGTGGTGGCTCAGGAGAGGCAGGCCTTGCTCGGTCTGGATGAAAGTATTGCTGAAAGAAAGTTTCTGGGTTTGATGTCAGATTAGAAGTTATTTTTAGTACAGAAAGTGGGGAAGGATGTTGTCATAGGCAAGAGGAACATGAACATAGATTGGAACCTTCTGTGACACCTCTTCAAAGACGCCTCATTTCAGAACTGAACTCTTGCTCATCAATTCTATACTTTTTTTTTGTTTTTGCTGTTTTACTGTTACAATACTAACCATATTCAGTCTTGGATTTTAGTTACTTGATTAAAATTATTATTTGTCAAGTGCCCTGTAAGTTCCAGGCACTGTGCTAAATCTTGTGAAAGTTCTCATTTAACCCTCTCCACAACCTTATGGGATGCAGACTATTGTCATACCCATTATGCAGATGAGGAAACCGAAGCTCAGAGAAATAAACTACCTGAGGTTGCACAGCTATTCTGCTGTGTATAACCATGGATCTGAGTGCTGGGTTACTAGTCAGTGTCCAGGGTTTTGCACACAGAGGTTCCTATTTAATAAGTTTCAACTGGGGCTCCCATGTGCATTTTGTCAAACCACCAAGGTGCTTGGGAACCATACTTGGAGGAGCACTGAATTCAGAAGGGAAAGATCTTGGACTTATACCCAGACCTGTCAGCTTCCAGAACTTATTTCTACACTTGCCTTCCCCTGGAGGCAAGAAACATATTACTGACTGTTGTGTCTTGCAAAATCAAGTTACAACAGGGCCTTGCATGTTATAAGGGCCAAAAAAAAAAAAAAGAAAGAAAGAAATTGGCTCATGGCTCAGGTTAAAATGGAGATTCCCAGCTTTTTGAAAGAAGGGAGCTTTATCTCAGAGGTGAAATAATTTTGCTTTTATTGCTAATTGATCTTTATCTTAATGATAGAGTGTTATGGTTAATTTTATGTATCTACCTGACTGGGCATAGGGTGCCCAGATATTTGGTTAAACATTATTTCTCAGTGTGTCTGTGAGGGGGTTTCCAGATGAGATTAGCATTTCAATCTGTAGACCGAGTAGAGCAGACTGCCCTCTCCGATGTGGGTGAGCCTCATCCGATCCTCTGGGAGCCTGAATAGAGTAAAGACAGAGAAACGGAAACTTCTCTCTCTGCTTAACTGCTGAGCTGGAACGTTAGTCTTCTCTGGCCCCCAGAATGGAACTTGCATTACGGATGCTTATGGTTCTCAGGCCTTCAGACTCAGACTGGAACTTACACCACCGGCTTTCCTGGGTCTCCAGCTTGCGGATGGTAGATAATGGAACTTCTCAGCCCCCATAATAGCATGAGCCAATTCCTTTTAATAAATCTTTATGTATATAAAAGATATAGATATATAGAGATACAGATATGTACCTCTGTATATATAATATAAAGAGATATAGATATAAAAATATGCAAATATATATTATATACTATATAAAGATATATAGATAGATAGATAGCCTATTGTTTCTGTCACTCTAGAGAACCCTGACTAATACGCAGAGTTAAATAGTTTTATGATCCTGGAATTTTTCCAAACTGGTTCTCACAAAACTAGTATCCTTGTCTATGCTGTCAATAAATTTCTACCAACATTTCCAATATATTTGTCCTATTTAATTGGTGATTTTTCTAAAACGAAAGTCTGGCCATGTCACCCTACCACTTAAACGTCTACTATGACTTATCGTCATAAAAGGAAAATGGCTGCCACAATGGCCTGAGGTCTCAGCTTACATGAAATTGGATGCCATGCCTCTCTCCAGCCCTTTTGCTCCACATCCTCACCTTCGCGCTGTGTGTACTAGCCACTCTGAACTACTGTTGGTTTCTCAGATTTGTGAAATTGTCTCCTGCCTCTTTGTCTGCAGTTCCCTCCACCAGGGATGCCCTCCCAGCCTTAACCAGCTCACAAATGCCCATTCTTCTTTTAAGACCCAACTCAAACATGTCTTCCTCTATGCCTAATTCCCGATTCTCCTAAGCAGAAATGATCATTCTTTGGTTCCATGTGTTTATGATAGCACATTCCTTTTATAAGCCTGTCTTCTCCATTACACCGTGAACATTGTGAGAGCTGAGACTGAGTGTGTGTCACCTCCATATCATTGGTGCCTGGCACAGAAGGGATCAGCTGATTTTTGTTGAATAAATTAATAGGTGAGTGAAGGAAGGAGTCCAGGAATGAGTCCTTAAATGAAGGCATGTGTCTTTATTTCCCATCTCACATTTGGTCCATCAGGAAATCTGTTGGCTCTGCCTTCAAAATATTTCCCAAAGTTGATTTCTCAAGCACCTTCACTGCTACCATTCTGGTCGAAGCTATCCTGGCCCCTAGCCAAGATTTCTCTCGTATATACCTAATAGTTCTCTGTGCTTTGATCCTTCATAGTCCCTAAAGTCTATTCTCAACATGGAAGCAAGACTTATCCTTTAAAAGTAGAAATCAGATCAAAACCCTCCTCTGGCTTCAATTTCATGCAGAGTAAAAGCCCAAGTGCTTTCAATGGCTTACAAGGCATTATACGAACTATCGGCTCACCTTTCAGACTTCCGCCAGGCCCCGCTTACTTTGGACTCTCATTTCCCACCTCTCTCCACCTTGCTCACTCCCCTCCAGTCGCCCGGGCCTCCTTGCTGTTCCTCAGATGTACCAGGCTTGCTTCTGTCACAGAGCTTTTCACTGGCAGTTCCCACTGCCTGGAATGCTCTTCGCTCCTTTTGCAGCTTGACCACTCCCCAATTCCTTCAAGTCTTTGCTCAAATGGCAGCTTCTCAATGAACCCAAGCTTGAACACCTTATTTAATATTGTTCTCCTGATTGCCATTTTTTTTCTTGATTCTGTAGCACTTGTCATCTTCTAACATACTCTAATTAGCGTATAATATAGAGCATAAATAGAGATAATTATTTATTATCATAAATGGGTAATATAATTGAATTATTAATTATGTTTATTATTGTCTGACTCTCCCTACTAGAATGCAAGCTTTACAGGGACTTGTTCCGTTTTGTTCAGTGATATATTCCAGTGGGCTGCACAGCGCCTGGAACATAGCAGACACTCGACAAATGTTTTGAGTGACTAAGTGAATGCATGACTACTCTAGGATGTAAGCTTCTTAACTGCCCTGAACTTGTCAGACTTCATCGTTGAATCCCTAGTCCCAAATATAGTGCCCGCCACTTAGTAGGTGCTCAATAAATACCTGTTGAATGAATGGATCCTTATGAATTGGATTTCAATGGATCACTCTCAAGGGGAAAAAAGCATGTCAGCTAATCAGTTTAGTTTATTTAAAATCTCTTAGTGTTTATTTTAACAAAAGCCTTCTTGGAATTCTGACACTAGAATAGGATGTCATTGAGGCCTCTGTGGTTTTGGCGGCTATGACCTTTACCATCATTCTCAGGATGGCAGGGGGAGTGTGCACGGAGGGCCTTAATTAATCCAACCCTGGGGCTGGAGGGATGTGCTGACAAAAAAATCAGGAAACCTTACAGACCAGCTTCCCTAAAATAACCTTGCAATTGTTCCTAAGTACACCAGAAACTCTAATTTGGGCAGTTTCGGCTTCTCTCAATTGACTCAGAGTGCTTTTAGCTAACATCAAATGCTTAACAAATCTGAAAGTTTCCCACGAGAACCTTCCATTAAGTTTGCATTCTGCCAAACTACAGAGAAGGGAGGTCTGTGTTTTACAAATACAGAAAACAGCTTTAACTGTACTCCCTTTCTGCAGACTCATGGGTCAATTTTCCAATCAAGCACCGGTCGATGTGATCTGATTTTTGATCAAAATATAATGTCTAACAGGTGGGCTATTGTGGGCTCAATCTTTGCCAGGTGGTGCGAAATAATGACAAATGATCGTGGTGCCTATATATAAATGATCACAGGTCAGTCTGCTTGACCTGTGGTTCAAGCCAGCCTTCCTAGAAACCCATTTCCAAACTACGCCCACTGCTGTGATTGAAGGGGGGAATTTTCAAAATTGCTTCGCTTGGCAAACTTGCTGCTCGGGAATTACTTTGAATCGTGGCTTGACTGACAAGCTTATAGAACAGGGATTTGATCTCTGAGTAAATAAATAGCTCCACCAGGTTCATGCACGGACTGTAAAGTGTGGCATTTTTTTAAAGCACGAGCTGATACATCACCATGAGTGCCCTTACACAGGACATACTAACTTTAACCTGAGGAAGCAGGGTTAAAAACTATCTTTATATCCATACTTCAAAGTAGTTTCGAACACAAGTTGATAACTTATAAATATTTGAGAATGAAGAAATAAACTACAAATTTCTTTTAGAATCATTAAAGGGAAATTATCACTTTAAAATAGATATGATTCTTTTCAAGGTAATATAATAATAATTTTTTTTCTTACTTCGGAGGCAGGAAGCTGAAGGATGTTCTTCATTGTGGTAATTATCTATGAGCATAAGTGGCTAACACATTCATTTCCCCTTTGCCTTTATGGTTTTTGATATTCTATTTCTGTTTTAATATCTTACTATATTTTCCAGAATCATACTGTCTTTTAGTTTCAAAACTATTTTTGGAAATAAATTGGGTATACAACACAACAATCAAAATTAATACATTAGATGTATGGTAGTTCTTCAGCTCAATTTCCTACTAGGAAAATATAGCAAAATCTTTGCTCTCATAACTAAAAATATATTTTTTGTATATATTTGATACGACAAGTTAAAAAGAAAAAACTCTTTCATTTCAATAAGCATTTATTCCATACCTCTACATGCAAGGCACTGTGCTAAAATGGGTTAAGAAATGATAAAGACAAGTCTCGATTGGGAGACAGACACTCCCACTGGCAGCTGCACAACAATGTGGTGATGATTCCATTTACATGAAATGTTCAGAGTTAGCAAATCCATAGAGATGGAAAGTACACTAGTGGTTGCCAGGGGCTGGGGGTAGAGGGGCCAGGGAGTGGCTGCTTGATGGGTATGGGGTTTCCTTTTGGAGTGATGAAAATATTCTGGAACTGGATAGCGGTAATCGTTGTACAATATTATAATGTACTAAATGCCACTAATTGCAAATTTTATGTTGTGTGTATTTTACTACAATCATTTTTTAAAAAAATATTAAAACCAAAACAAAAATCTCAATGTGATGAGTACAACTGATTCATTCATTCATTCGATAAATATTTACTGAGTGCTATGTGTCAGTCACTGTATTAGGTACTGGGAACAAAATGCTGAGCAAAGCCAGGCATTATTATTCTCTCATGGATGATGTCTATTAGAGAGACAGAAAATTAACAAACAATTTTATAATGAAGAAACTCTCAACATAATCGAAGATTTTGGACAGGGTCCATCCAGACGAAGGAACCACTGATTTGGGTTCTGAAGGATGAATGGAAGAAGCTAGAAGGGACTCGGGTGGAGGGATGGGAAAGAGTTACAGGTTGCCAGGAAGAAGGATTACTGCGTGCAAAGGACGGATGGTAAGGAAAGAGGAGAAAGTGGTTTGTGATAAGGCATGAGAAGAAGGCAGGGCACAAATCATAAAGGGCATTTGAAGGATTGGGAGGCTCTGTAGGGGGTAGGTAGGGTGAGGTAGAGAGACCATGGGGAATATGGTGGATCTTCTAGAGGTTACTGCCACGCACAAGACAGAGATTAGGAAGAAGGTGGTGGATATAGACACAGTACAAAGGATATTTAGAAGGTTAATGAGACAGAACGTGTTGATGGATTGTACCTAGGATTATAGAGAAGGAGGGAGGGAGAAAGTTGGGAAGGGGAGAGGAAAGAAGGAGAAGGAGAGAGAGAGACAGAGAGAGAGAGAGAGAGAGAGAGAGAGAGAGGCAAACCTGTCCCTCAGCTTTTTGGGTTGCAGATCTGGGTGACTGGCAATACCACTCTGAGACAGCTAGCCCTCCAGAGGCACATTTTGGAGATCAAGGGAGGTGTTACAGAAAAGCACAGAAGAAAGCGCTTAACAGTGGAGACAGGTCACATTGACTCAAGTGGGAACCTTGACACAGCTTTCCCTCAATGACTCTTGCAGAAGAATTTTACCTATGCTCTTTGGCGTTGTAATTAGCAATCAGCCGTAGGTCCACATTGCAATGGCAGTTACATATTTTTGTAACTCGTTAAAATATATATTAACTTTCTAGGAAAGGGTACATAGTTCTTTTATCCTTAGCCAATACTTTACCTTTTTTTTAAGTTGCAAGCATAAAATAATAATAAAACGAAAAAGAAAGATACCAGTTATTGAGTTTCTACTCTGTCAGGTACTATGCTAGGCACATATTACATATATTATTTTATTTTTAAATGATCCTATAGAGTAGATCTTTCCCCAGATTTTAAAGATGAGGAAACAAAAGATCAGAGTAAAATAGTCAATTATTTGCAAATACTTACAAATCCAAGTACTAAGCAGGAGAGGCAGGATTTACACGGAGGTCTCTGGTTGCCTACCGAGATCCACAATCACCCACTGACGCTGATATTTTTCTAACTTTAACCATCCATGTGTCACTTTCACAATTTTTACTATATATGTGTACCACTTATACTAATATTTCCTTAATAATTTGCTTTGATACAGCTCATCATTTTTTAACTCACATTAATGTATTTTATAAGGACAACACTTTATATTACTACTATGAATAGAAAATCAGTGCAACCATGAAGAAATCATAAAAGGCAAATGGAAACCACAAAAATTACAATAAAAGTGACATTACTAAATTCTACTACGCACTGACTTTTTTGGTTGGGGTTCTGAGTTTCATGCCTGTTACGTCTCTGTTTAAAGGAGGGATTAGGAAATCCAGAGAGGTGTTCAAGAGCAGTAGAATGCTGAGAGATGATCCTCGATAACTATTACAGAGACCAGAAAAAGAAAGAATTTGCTCATCATGCAATTCAATATTATTCACTGCTGTGAACCACCTTAAACAGTTTTACATGCTACTAGCACCAAATGTCCATGGTTGGGGAACCACTGAACTAGCCCACACTACTTCTGTTTACTATCTACACTTTGGAATTTCTTTTGGTATTGGTCCAACTCACATTTGTCTTCAAGATCATGGTGCCTAGAGAGCATGTAGCAGTTAAAGTTGCCTCTTTTAAAGGAATTTTTCTGAATAGGGTCTAATGTAGGCCCCCACTGGCTATGCAAGCATGAAAGAGAAAGGATTAGGCAACTGGAAACTCTGTTCTTACAGCATTTTATGAAGTTTAGCTCAAGATGGAACATTTTCAAAGCTGATTTCAGAAAGTAAGCTTTCATCTCTTGGGAGGCCACCACATGACCGTAAGTGAAATTATAAAATTTCAGAGCTCCTGAAAGAACCATGGCCCTGAGTCCAGGAAGATGAGTCCACAAAGACAGGTCAATGCTCCAAGCAGAGAAGGCACTTGGGCCTGTTTGAAGATGGGAAGAAAGAAACCTACCATCCTTGGCATTCAATGAAGGGAATGGAGAAGCAACAAGTGCCTTTTTGAGGAAAGAACAGATGGAAGGAAAATTAAGCAAAGTTAAAAAACATCGTTGTGGTCTCTTCCACAAAAACCAGCAGAGCTGTGGTTTCTCTGGAGCCAGAGATTTGAAACATAAGGAAAATAGAGCTCACATTACACAGTACTCGAGTTTAATGCGCAGAGCAATGATTCTAATGAAGGACTGGCTAATTCCCTCTCTGTCTCAGAGATGAGCAAGGGGACCGAGAGCTATCGAAGCCTATAGCGGCACGGATTAACCCAGTCTGGATGATTTACTGTTACCATATTTGGGCCGACTTTGAGTGCAGGAGAGGGAAAAAAAAATGAAGAAAAACAAGCTTACCCATAAAAAGAAATCGTAGAACTCCATGTCTCAACAAGTGGGTTAGAATGTTAAGATTGTTTTTTATGGCCTAATAAATGTCTCTCATAAAAATTGCTGAAAACGCACTCCCTAGATCTCTTTATTAGATTGAAAAAGAGATATTGATCAGAAGGAGTTGATCAAGAAAGCCAGTTAGAAGGAAACCAGGTCTTAGGCTATATAAAAATATATCGACTGTCTTTTTAAGCTTAATAATCCAGTAAAATAAGTATTTGTATACATGTGACGGAAATGAGACTAGAGAAGTTAGGTAACCTGTGTGAAGACACACAGCAAAAAAGATGTTGAAATCAGGACTTAAAACCCACCTGCATCCAAAGCCCTTCCTCTTTCAACCAAGCTCCCAAACCTTCTCTAACTGCTTACACCAGCTCGATTGAAATGGCCCATCTGCTCCTACTATTCCATTTAAAATTTTATGGATTCACAAAACAACTGTATGATGAAGGAATGATGGTGATTTTGACCCCCATTTTTAGGACATTGCAAAACTCTCTATGCAGCAGCATTATAGCCCTCTATACTCTACAGAAGACAAAAATAAGGCTCAGATGATTGTCCGTCTTGCTCCAGATAACCTAACTAGCAAGTGGTAGTTCTGGTCATCCACTTCAAACCTCACGTGGTATCCTCCAATCCACGGTAACTTTTGGCTAAGTTTAGCCAAAAAATGGCTTGAATGATTACTATCAAATGTGTTTTATTAGTGCTCATCTGCAATACTGGAACAGCCATTTTTATAGATCAAATGACAGTTTTGGGGACTGAACTCTTCTTCAAAGTCGAAATTCAGAATTCGGTTGTCTTTGCTCTCTTGAATTCAGGTGTATTTGTAGGTACTCAAGGCATCTATTGAGCATGCCTCAGCTTCTTAACTCTTTCATTCATTGAGCACAAAGAAATGGAATAAGGAAATGAAGACGACGTGGTCTTGATTCTCAAGCTGCTCACGGTGTCATGAATATCTGCAGACAGGAAAAATATTTATGTTCCAAGGAGTCTCTTTATGAAAAGATTGTGCAGAGCTATTGGGCCCACCTAAAGTAGGGTGTAGCCAGCAGTCTATCAGATGTAAGCACAGAAGACTAGGTCAGAAATGAGGAGGAAAAGGTCAAGGCACTTGTTAGAATACTGTTGAGTCCTCCATTTGTAGCAAAAACAGTTTGAGACTCGATAGTTTGTCTGTGCTCACGGATCCACAGATTATGACCCCCCACCCCAGGACTGCCATGTGTAGTGTGCACCTTTTTTATTGTCCATTGAATCATTATCTTTTGGTGATTAGCAAATGTTTTAGAATTGAAAATCTCCTAATTTAATTCTCTCCTCTCCATTTTCACTGCCATTGCCTTCTAGTTTATTTTTCATCATTTCCTTCTTTGCAACAACCTCCAATGTCTCTCTGTACCTTCCCATCTTCCATATACAGTGAGGTTGATAATTCAAAAAAAATAACCTGACAATGGCACTTCCTTGATTAAAATTCTTTCATGGTTCCCTATTGCCTAAAAGATAAAGTGCAAACTTCATAATCTGCCAGACATAATACACATGATCTGATTCCATTCTACCTTTCTTTTTCTTCTATTTTCCCCATTGCAGCCTCCATTCCAGTGTACTGAACCAGTTACAGTTTCCTGAACAAGCTCTTTGTGCCTTCTTAAATGTGGGTTTTTTCTGGAATCCCCCTCCACCCCTTGTCTTTTTGACAAGCTTCTATTCATGTTTCTAGACCTCTCCTTTGAAACCATTCATGGTAGCCCCAAGCTGAGTTGTTACAGTGGTAGTAGATACATATTTCCACAACTTCTGTCTGTTAGAGTTCCTATCTTCTCAGTGTCCATAGCATCTTCTAAATATCTTTATCATAACATTTGACACGCTATACTTTAATCATTGACTTGCCTTTTTTTTCTCCAAACTGGATAGTGAGCTTCTGACATACAAGGATCACGTCTTATATATTCTGTGTTTCCATTGGCTAGCATAGTTTGGGGAACAAAGTAGACGCACAAAATTATTTGTGAAAATGAACAAATCAATGGTTTGCAAATACTTAGATTTGAATCCAGGAAGAATAGATTTGACTTCAGCGGTATGCGTTCTGAAAAACTAAACTCTTGTTCGCATTTATCTCTAACACTTGTTCCTCCTCCAATCTTCCCTCATTACAGTAAGTGACAACTGCTGAAGAAGCTGCTTAGGCCAGAAACTTAGAATTCATCCTTGATTCCTCATTTATTCTTCTCCAATTCATTATCAAAACCTATACAACTTACATGGCAAATAGCTCTGTAATTTGTCAATTCTTCTCCATCGCCATTGGCACTGTAGTTCAATCTGCCGTTTCCTAAATTGCTGCATTAGCCTTGGAACTGGTCTCCTTCCAACCACTCTCCCCACTCCGTATTCCAATCCATTCTCCACGTCGTAGCAAGAGTGATCTTTCCTCAATGTAAATCAGATCTTGTCACTCCCCTGCTTAAAATCCTGCTTTCCGTTGGTCTTAAACAAGTTCTTTTCAATACTGAATGACATCCTACATGCCTACCTTCTAATCAATTCCTGTCCAGCTCCCTGCTTTGATCACTTGGCTCCATTGCTTTGGCCTTCCTGAACTTTCTTCACCATGCCAAGCTCATTAGCACCTTAGGTCTTCCTACTTGCTGGTCCATCTCTCCAGGTCAGTCTTCAACTCGCTCTTCCCATGTCTTCCATGTGACATTTAAATTTAATTTCAGAGAGAGGCCTTTCCCTGAATACTCAGTCTTGTAGACATTGCCCCCAAACCCAAATTCTCTTAGAGTAACGTGCTCTTCTTCTTCTTCTTTTTTCTTTGCCTAGTGCTTGTCTGTATATGGAGACATATATTTCTTTGAGTGTTGACTATATTGCAAGCTTCACGCAGGTAAGAGACCACATTTGTTCCATGCACGATTCTATACCCTCTTTCACAATGCCTTCACATGAAACATATGTTAATAGAATAAACTTATCTAAACTTGTTTACTCATCTGTAAAATGGGAACAGCCATATTTACCTTATAAGCTTTTAAGAATTAGATGAGTTAATATATATGATGGCTCTAAATAACTATAAGTTATTCTGAGACAAATGAAAACCGTCTCTCACACCTTTGCAAAGAAACTACTATGATTTGATTAAGTGGCTTTCTATGATGTTGCCTCAAGGTCAGAAATAGGATCCAGGGATGGCAGTTCTAGGAAGGTAGACTCTTATCACTATAAAATAAGAACTATTAAAGTCTTGAGTACAATCCAACCACAGAATATGTTGATGCTGAAGTGACAAGTTCTCCAAGACTAGAGGATGTTGCTGATGTATTAAAGATTAGACTAGTCAACTCTGAGGCCTTTTGCAAACTCAGGGATTCTCTAATTATAGAGAGCGGTGACAGGGACAAAAGAACCACAAGTTTGTGCAAGAAACCCAGAAGGGACGCCATAAAGTATGTTAAGTACACAGTAAAGTGCCTTGAATTCATAACAGAAAAGCAAAATGATGATGACAGGGAAAATTGCCGTGTCAAAGAGCAGATAAATAAAATAAAGGGCAGCCTGTTTGTGTACCCAGCCATCCAGTTTGCTGGGACGAAGATGTTCTGTGACTCTCATCCCAGACATCTGGACAAGCTGTCAACACACAACTAGTTCTGAAGCACTTCAGGATTATATAATACTGGATGGAAACCAGGACCATGTATTTGCTATTATTATCTATTAAGAATTTATTCCATTCCAAGAATTATGCTAGAAGAGTAGATAAAAATGATAATGAAATTAATGGATACTAATTATTGAGCACTTGCTAGATACTTTCATTCTTTATGTGATGATTCCCAATTCCTGACAGCAATATGTCTCATTTTACAGATGGTAAAAGTGAGGCTGAGAATGTTTCAGTGCATTGTTCAAATATGAGAATGAATATGCTTTTGAAGTCAAGACTGAGACCCAGTTCACTATGGCTCCAGAGCTCATATCGTTTTTATCACATCTATCATACCACGACTATGCCTCATCTAATCGTTTTCAGTTCCTCTTTTTTTCTGCTGAGATCTGCATCAGAGATGAAGCTCATGGTCTGGCTGAGGCGCCAAACAGAAAATATTGTCTGTGAGTTATGCCCAATCCACCATCCCCAACACCTCACATACCAGGGCTATGATGACATCAGTTTTCTTCCTACTCGAGGAAGCATTATGTAAGGTAAGGAGAGCTGTGTCTTTACAGGGTTAACCTTGACTCTACCTTGATACGTTGTCATGTAGGTGATAGCCTTCCAGAATTCTCCCACTTCAAGGGTCACCTTCTTCAGGGTGCCTGGAAAAAGAGTGATCTGTCTCCTGTGCGCCACTCAGTGTGCCACTTGGGGCTGTCTTCACTCCCCCACCACTGACAGCCCCTGCTCTTTCTGAAGTGGTCTCCGCCTGCAACTCCTGGACTGCACTCCCCAGTGAGATGGTACTGTCTGTCCTCTTAGACGGCAGTGGTGAACGGAGGTGGGAAAGCCCCACTTCCCTGTGCAGCCCCTTACCTCTATTCTCCCTTATGCCATCCCAAAAGGCCTCACTAAAAGTTCACCATAACCAATTATAATGTAAAGGGAAGAAAATGTTTTATATAATTGTCCATTATAATCCAAGATGAAATTACCAAAAAGCTGAATCCTCACAGGAGGATCTCCAATAGATCCACTCAGTGCCTCACTCTGCATTGCCATCTGCAGGTCCCCATGAGAGGCTCCTTTCGCAGATCTCTACAGTATGAATCCTTATTTTTTAGGGAAATATTGTTACTCTCATCGTTAACCGATGACTTGGACTCCATTTCCACCATTTCCACAGGTTGTCTCTGAGTGCAGTAACCCCTCAGCAATACATTTACCAAGTTATTCACCATGGAATGCCATGCCAAGACAGTCTAGGGGGGATTTGGCCTTTGAAGTTTGGGGTGAGTCCTCATGATCCAAGCCATCTCCACATAGATCTCCACAGTCGTTCCCCAAAATAGGTGAAGATGCTCAGTAATACACACAGTCTCACCTCCACAAGATCAGCTAATTCTCAGAAACCCAACAGTAGAAATCTGTATTGAAGAAGAGAAACACTTTCCTAATTGCAACAAAAGCTCCACTGCTGTCCTCTATAAGAAAAGGCAGCACTTTACACTGCTACGCAGAGCAGTGACCATTCTTCTATATTTACTTACTGCTACTATCACTTAAAGTAAGAGGAAATCAAAATCCAATAGTCCTAAACAAGGGAGGCAACGTCCACAACCAAAACCTCAAAAGGTACAGGGCCTTCATACGGACCTTAATATGGAGTTTGATATAGTGCTTCAACAACGCCATCAAAGAACCAGTGAACGTGTTTCTATCTTTCTTTTCTGCTGTATTAGTTTCCCATTGCTGCTGTATCAAATTACCACAAACTTAGTAGCTTAAAACAACAGAAAGGGGCAACCTGTGGCCGAGTGGTTAAGTTTGCGCATTACACTTCGGTGGCCCAGGGTTTCACCAGTTCGGATCCTGGGAGTGGACATGGTACCGCTCATCAGGCCATGCTGAGGCGGCATCCCACATAGCACAACCAGAAGGACCCAAAACTAGAATATACAACTACGTACTGGGGGCCTTTAGGGAGAGGAAGAAAAATAAGAGAAGATTGGGACAGATGTTAGCTCAGGTGCCAATCTTTAAAAAAAAAAAAAAAACCCACAGAAATTTGTTATCGTATAGTCTTGGGGGTCGGAATTCCTAAAGCCAAGGTCCCAGCAGGGCTTTGTCCGTGCCCGAGGCTCCAGAGGAGAATCTGTTTGCTTGCCCTTTCTAGCTTCCCAAGAATGCCATCTTCAAAACGAGCAGCTTAGCATCTTCCAATCTCTTTCCCTCTCCGCTTTCATTGTCACTTCACCTTTTCTCTCTCTTCCCTTCCTCTCTGTAAGGACCCTTGAGATCACACTGAGCCCACCTCAACAATCCAAGATCATTTACCCATCTCAAGACTCATAACAATCACACCTGCAAAGCCCCTTTTCCACGTAAGGTGACATTCACAAGTTCTGAGGACAAGGACGTGGACATCTGGGGTTTGGGGTTTTGGTGGGGAGGGCACTATTCTGTCTCCAACATCTGCTCTCCACTGTGTCAATGCCATCTGAAAACTGTCAGCAGCTCCAGGGGCTTCTCGGTCTCTTCAGCAGGGAGCATGGGGACTCTTCCCGTCTCTCTCAGGACACCAAGGATGCTTCTCTCCCAGAAGCCTCCAGGAAACTTCTTATCTTATCTTAATGGCCAGAATTTGGTCACATGCTCTTCCCTAAACCAGCTCTACTGGCCTTGGAGTTAGGCTTTGCAGATCAATTTAAATCAGGAACTGAAGCTGAGGGTGGAGTCCATTGCCATGGATAGAAATGTGGGAAAGACAGTTCTCTGAAGGAAAGTCAGAGTATGGTGGTATGAAGCAGGAAGAATGGACACTCGGCAACAACAACTATAACAGCAAAAGCCACTTAACTATGTTCCAGGCACTATTGTAAGCACATTACTTGAATTAACTAATTTAATCCTCATAATAACATACCAAGTAGCTAATATTTTTTCCATTACACAAAATAGGAAATTGAGACCAGAGAGATAAAGTAACTTGCCCAAGGTCACACAGCCAGTAAATCACAGGGTCAGATTTTGAATTGATCCCAAGCAGTGAGAACATCAAGGACTTCAGGTAGGAAAAGCCTGAGTGGGCCAGCTAAGTGGCAGTCTGTGTATAGCCAGAGAGAAGTAGTGGACCAGGAAGGGAGGGCTCCCAAGAGGCAGGGGGAAAGTACAGAAACTGTAATAAGGAGGTTAAAGAGAAGTTTCTCAGCCTTGCATTTTACCAATGACAGTGGTGATAATAACTGCCTTTAATCAATTGAGCATCATTTTCTATACTGCCCTTGGTGTATTACACCTATGATAAAGTATCTCAATTCCAAATGTACAGAGAATTAGTATGGCCAGCATATCCCTCTGCTTAACGTGTACCCTGATTGCCAGAGTGACAATACAAGTCTCACATTGTCCAAGTAGTAATATCTGTAAGTTCTGCAAGCTCTAGGTCTTTCAATGCAGTGAAGTCTGGCCTCTGATCAATGTTAGTTAATCCAACAAGAAAACTGGGAAAAAGGAGCCCAAGCCACAAGTCCTTGGGAGTAGGAATTTTTGGTAACTGCTGATACTCCTTCTGTTGCCGTCTCCCCTTCTACCCACTGCTACGTGGAGAGTTGGCTATGAGGCTTACTTCTTGCTCCACGCCCCTTGTTTCAGATATCCTAACTGCCCCATGAAACTATCCAATCGTGAAATTCAACCTCAATGTATAATCTTCATCCCTTTCCTTTGGATTCTTCTTTAACCAATTTAAACCACCAAGCTCAGGAATCTAAAGAGAGAAAGACAAAGGGGAATTAGAGCAAGAGGTTCTAAATTTCCACTGTTATCCAAAATAATGAACAAGTGATGCCCAAAAGGTTGGCTGGTAGTTGATGGTGGCTTTCTTGTTTGTTTGAATTGCATATTACATAATTATATTAACATAGGCAACACATTTGCTAAGTGCCACATGCTTTGAAAAGATTTCAAAAATTCTAAAAAAATTTTACCACTGTTATTCATGTTTTAAAAAAAATATATAGACCACAATGGTATCACACCCTAATCTAAGTGTGACCAGAGCTGGAGATTTCAGAGTGAAAGGTAAGAATTTGAGGGGTCAGATTGGAAAAGAAGTGCCAGGAGCTGGCTAAAGTAGTTAATGGGGGAAATATCTGACTCACTGTTCCCCTCTCTCATCATGGAGGCACACAGAGCCCTACCAGGAAGTGAAGGAGAAAACCCTTCCAGCAACTTTAAACCCACGGGACTTAATAAACGTTAGCCATTATAGAACCTCCTCATTTCACAGTTGAGAAAATGGCGTCTCAGGTGGGGACAGTGATTTGCTGCGGGTCACAGAGGTAGGCTATGTAAGGTATCCAGAGGGAGTGGAAGCAGCTCATGCTAGCTGTGGTGAAGGGAACATTGTGGAAGTGGGGGAAGAGAAGACTAGAGAAACGATTCGTGTGCAATGCTTGCATGAAGCACATCGACAGGAGCTCCTCAAGCAACGGTCGCCACCGTCTTCATGACGGTTATTACTTTGATCAACATTATTAGAATGCAGAGAAATTATTTCCGACGGGGAGTGATGGGAGGTCAATTAGGAGATTATTTCATAATCTAGGGCAGTAATGATGAGAGTTTGGATGAGGTCAGAAATCACAGTGATATAGAGGCGGGAGCATATTAACTGAGCACTTCAGAGATAAAATAGACAGGTCTTATGGGCCACTAAGACGTGGGGATTCGATAAAACAGGATCTACTTTCTGGGTGGAAGGCTGAAGCCAATATGGGAATAGGGAGGAGGAAGAGGTCAGGCAGGAGGCAGAAAAGACAAACTCTTGGCCTGCTTGTCAATTTGGCCCGTTTCACGGCAGAGAGTTTAGATTCTGTTGTGCACAGAGGAGCGCTTTTCTCTCTCCAGCTGAGCACATCTGTTTTCAGGACGAAAGGATCTGAGGTGTCAGGTTTAAATGTCTTAAATGACCAGCCAAAGAGCAGAAAGGATGGGAAGCATGTCAGGTCAACACTGTGACCTCCCTGGGGCTGTAAGCGATCTTCCCAATAATAAACACGGAGCCTTAGCCAGTGGAGGCCCACGATGGGTGTTGATTTTCTGACTAGCATTTTATATGCACACAGGCTGGAAAACTTGGTCAGAAGTTTTAACCACGTGTTCTGTAAAACCTAAAAGAATTTAGGTTCCTTTTTGATATTATCCCAGTGGGAAACACCATTAGGAAATTTATACAAGCCAGACAACCGTCCCGATTTTTGCAGAGAGTACCGTTGATATGTGAGCAACTATGGTAAAAAGCCCTTTACACAGCCGTGCAAGGTATAGAGCTGGCCGTTACCAAAATGCGGACAAAGCTAAGAACCAGCTTCATTGCTTCTACGTTGCCTGTTTGGTAGTGTTTGTGCTTTAATGACCTCCCGGATCTTGGAACACTTTCCATTGTTTCAACCTGCTTTCAGCGAAATACTAAAAATTAATTCACTGTAAGGTGTGAAGTGTTGAGAGAAGCTTAAAATGGTGCCCCTCCCTGGACATGTGCAGAGATGAAGCAGGACTGTAAGGTGTTACACTTCAGAAACCAACCTCAGTGGTACAGAAATCACAATTGCTCCATCCGAAATGCACTTGAATCTCCTTCCAGAGCCTAACCTCTTTTTCAGAGCAGCCCAAATCACTCACATCCACTTTGCAAAGCCCTCACTGTCAACCCCGACCCACAACAGTCTCCCCACATTAAACTACTCTTGGATTTACTGCATGTTCATGACTTAACACTTACACAGAATTGCAAAATGCAAAACAATTAACTATCTCCCTTTGGATGACATGGCCTAAAACTGAGTCCTTGGAAACCCAGGGCTTTGAGTTCACATCCCAAGTTCACCATCTACTAGTTGGGTGCCCTTAGGCTGCATCACCGTGCAGTGCCTCTATTTCCAAATTTGTAAACTGGGTGTATTAATACCAGTCTCACAGAACAATGTGAGAATTAAGTGAGATGGGGCAAACTGTTTCACAATAAGATTTATTGTCATTGAATTGATGTCCTTCTATCACTTCAACCATCTTTCATCCCATTGACTCCTTAGAAGAAAAATTATAGTAGAAAGAACAAAGTTTTGAAGATAGAGAGACCAGCGTTTAAAATTTAGCTCCACTCGTTACTTGCCAATTACGTTGAGCAAGTTGCTCAAAGTCTTTGTGCCTTAGTTTCCTCACTGGTCAAATGAAATATTAACCCTCAACTTGGAGGATCTTTGCATGGACGCCATAAAGTGTGGTAGGTACACAGTGAAGTGCCTTGGATTCATAACAGAAAAGCAAAATGATGATGACAGGGAAAATTGCCGTGTCAAAGAGCAGATAAATAAAATAAAGGGCAGCTTGTTTGTGTACCCAGCCATCCAGTTTGCTGGGACGATGATGTTCTGTGACTCTCATCCCAGACATCTGGACAAGCTGTCAACACACAACTGGTTCTGAAGCACTTCAGGATTATATAATATTGGATGGAAACCAGGACGTTGGACCTGTTTCTTTTAGTCTTATTATATTGATCTCATTTTTCAACCACACAAAGTTAGAAAAACATTTTTTTTGTAAAAGAATAGGAAAGTGCAATCAAGCAGAAAGACAAACATAAAATCACTTGTGATTCCACTACCTAGACAAAACCAAATTTGCTATTTTCAAATATTTTCTTTCAGATTTTTCTATGCAGATTATAGGTACATAATTTTTTTAAGATGGAAAGTGACTCTACCCGTAGTTTTATCAACTTTGTTCATCGAATAAAACACGCACTCACACAAATGTTTACATAAATAATTATTGTTCTACAACATAATTTTCATGCCATGATAGTATATCATACGGGTGTAACAAAATTTACCTAATCAATTCTCTAATATTAGTTATTTAAGTTTCTCCCCCTTGAGTTAATATCTATTTTACAATATAGAATATTGAAGTTTACTTCCTTTTAAATGAATTGTGATCCATAAATGAAAGTATCTCTTTCAGATAAATTATAAGAAGCGGAATTTCTAGTCAGAGAGTATGTGCAGTTTAAGGTTCCAGTAGACTTTGCCACTTTTGTCTCAGGGAATTTAATATCAATTTATAATAAACTTATAAAGAACACACATTTCTTAGCACTCCTGCCCAAACTAGATGGTATCATATAAAGATATTTTTTGCCAAATTAGGCGGAAATGGTATTATTTTAGTTTGTGTATTTCCTGTATCCTTGCTGATGATTTCTACCTTTTTCTCTTATGAATTTTGTGTTCAGATCTATACTTATGTTTTTCCCAACGGGGCATTTATCTTATTCTTACTGATTTGCAAGAAATATTTACGTGTTAAGGTTAGTAATTTGTGTGTCATACACATTGGCATTAATTTTGCCAGTAATTTATTGGTTTCTTATTTTTGTATGTGCCATTAAAAAATTATATGTAGATATACCTGTTGGTGACTGTGACCTTTGGTATCAGGCCTAGACCGTCTTATTCTACAGACGTTAATATAAATTTTTGCGTATGTTTCTTCCAGTGCTTTACCAGTGTTTTTAAATCGTACAAATAATACACAAATAAAATTTTATTGTAAAAATTTATTTATGATAAGACTCACTGAAACATGCCCTCATTCCCTGGGTGATCTCATTTAGTCTGCTGGTTTACAATGCGATCCGATGACTCCTAAGTTTATATGTCCATTCCTGACCCGTCCCCTGAATTCTAGAATCATATATCCACCTATTTGCTATCTCCTTGGATATCTAATAATCATCTCAACTTTAACAGATCCAAAACTTACCCCTGACGTCTCCTTGACAACCCACCTCTCCCATCATCCTCCCCATTTCAATTAACGGCAAATCCATCTTTCTGATTGCTTGTAACAAAGTCCCAGGGCCTTGCTGACTCTCTTTTTCTTACAATTTTCCTGCACTAGTCAACAAATCCTGCCAGCTCTACCCTCAAAATATACCCAGAAACCTACCTCCTTACACCACCTGTACTGCCACCACTGTGGTCCCGACCATTGTCATCTTTCTTCTCGAGGTTTGCAGTTGCCTGCTACCTGGTTTCCCTTCAGCTGTTCTCCACATAGTAACTACATTGCAATCCTGTTAAGAAAAACTAAGGTTATGTTTGTCCTTGGCTTAAAGCCTTCCAGCAGCTTACTCTCTCATTCAGAGGAAACACCGTAGGCCTCAAATGCCCTGTAGGGCCTTGCCACGTATGCCTTGTCTTCCTGCCCTCTGCTCCTGCTACTCTCTCCCTAGACAACTCCAAGCAGCGGCGCCCAAGCCAGGGGATTGAACAAGCCGGGCCCCCTCCCTCCTCAGGCCTTTGTGTCCACTGTCCCCTCTGACTGGAAATGCACCCTCATATCCACGTGGGTTTTTCTCTCAGTTCTTTCACATCTTTCTTCAAATGTCACTTACCCAGTGAAACCTGCCTTATTTATTCCTTCTGCTTTATTTTCCCCTGCAGCATTTCTCACCATTTAGCATACAGTATATTTTACTTATTTATTTTATGACGATCTCTCTCCTCCCCACTAGAATGTAAGCTCCGAGAGCACATTTAGGGTTTTCATTCACTGCCGTTTCGCCAGCACCAGGAATAGTGCCTGGCACGTGGCAGCCACTCGGTAAGCGTTGAATGAACTAATTCGTTTATGATAAACTCCCACTTCATTATCACTCTCAAACTCAGTCCCTTCCCCACTCACCAGGGGTAACTAATAGTAAATGAAGAAGGCAAATTGCAGAACATTATACACAAGAAATCCTTGCTGTAAAAACCCCAAATAAATAAATACCAAAATAAAGTTATGGAGGAAGATACACCAAAATAAAAGGCTGTTATTCCATCTGGAACTTATTTCTCCGCGAAGGGTCGGGGGGGATATATTTTTTCCCTAAGTGACTTGCCAATTGTGCTATTATTATTAAAAACTATCCGCTAATTCCCCACTGATATGTTGTGGCACTTTCAACACATATTACATCTGTCTCTACTCGGGCCAGTTTCCAGGACTGTCAATAGCCGTGATGCACAATTTTAAAATTAGAGCTTTATAGCAAAACTTGCCTATTTATTAGGTTAGTCATCTCTTATTATTCTTTTCTAAATGTCTCTGGCTATTTTCATGAGTTTATTCTCTCAGATATCTTTTGAAATTAAGTTGTTAGATTAAAGAATTAGAGTTTTAATTAAGATTTCATTAAACGTACAGATTAACTTGTGGACAGTTGACATATTCATAACATTGTCTTTTCATCTTGGAACATAGCATGTCTTCCCAATAATTCACGTCTTTTATGGCCCAGAATGTAGTCATTTGTCCTCCTTAGGTTTAGTACATTTCCTATTAACTCAATTTTTTGTTAAGTTATTACTGGTATATAGAACAGCTGTTCATTTTTCTGTATTTTTACCATGAGCCAAAGTACTGATTCCTATTATTAGAGTTTTGTTGTTGTTATTACTGTGTCTCTTTGGTTTTCCAGATAGACAATTACCATCTTGAAATAACAATAATTTTGTCACCCCTTCACTTGATCTGGATTCCCTAGAATTCAGAGCTTGAGATGGTGGCTTATATATGAATAATTTGGTAGGAAGTGCAAGGAGTACAATCTCAGCAACAGCTCTTTCACGTTGGGCGGAAAAGCAGAGAAAGACAACCGAAGGATATGTTGAGTGGATCACAGCTGGAGGTTACCAGTTGTCTGATCTCACAGGACTGATTGAGAATCATACGTGGTACATTTCCAGATTATTCATGATAAGGAGAGACAGGGAGAAGAATTTATCAACTTCTGTCTATCTGCCATTTGTTAGAGTTTCACCCCAAGGTGTTGACTTTGTCTCACTTCTGGATTTTGCCTGTGTGGGCACTGAGTGTGCTCCCAGCACATTCCATGCGTCAGGATCAAGAGGGAAGCTTCAGGAAGGGGAGGCTTGTGGTGGGCAGGTCTAGGGTGAGGCTCTGTCAGGTTACACCAGCAATAGGTCAGTCTGAGATGACACAGAACAGTGCTTGCTGGAATAAGGGATAGACGAGGCCAAGGGGATCTGAAGTGGTGTATAAGGGATAGCTGATACAGGCCACCCCTGGTATCTAAGATCCTCTAGTGCCTTCCTTCATCTCTGGCTCCCGTAGTTCAGTATGGAGCTGAACATAATGCCCTCACCTCATCCCTGAGAGAGGGGAAATGCAAGTCCAATCTTTCATAGAGGCACCTTCAAAGAGGCAGCCAGCTGTAATTGATGCAAGGCTTTATAAGAGGGTTAATGAAACAAGGTCTATCCCAGTTGCTACAGCTGCATTGTGCCTCTCTCCCTTGGTGCCCAGAGGGTTCCCTGACCTGCCTTTTGGGATACTTGCAGAAACACTCTCAGCCATTCTGATACAAAGAACAAAGAAGCGTGAGGGGCCTAACACCAATAGGGTAATCCTTGACAAATCAGGAAGGAGAGCAAATGGGGGCAGATAAATATTCCTATCTTTCATTCCTTGGTGGACAGTTTGGAAGTGCATTCTAAATTATTCCTCAGAGAGTCCTTAGCAGGATCAAGACACAGTTGTACACACTAGGGACCAGCTTGATAACACACCATTGCATTGATTTTCCCTCCTTTTCTGCTTCACTCTTCCTGCTGTCCCCACTCTGATTCTTTGGTTATTTCTTCCCCAAATAAACTTCCTACAGGCAATCCTTTGTCTCAGGCTCTGCTTTTTAGGAAAACCTAGGTTACTCGGTATCCAAGTATATCAGCTCTGACCTATCATCCAATATTCCTTGAAAATTCTAGGTATTCTCCTTTTCCCAATACCATGTTGCCAGGCAAATGACACACGCTTATGAACAAATCAGCAGAAAAGTTACCATATGTTCTTGCTGTGATATTATAGGAAGCTTCATCAAAGGGACCCAGCCTTCTCTTCTGTCATTGGGAGCTGGTTTTGTGAATAGCCTTTGATCTGGAAACTAGGTAAGGAACTATAATTTTCCACAGCAGCAGATGAAATCAGATTTTTGCTTTTCAGTTTCTTTTTATTTATGATACAAGTCAACCATCATTCTAGTCTGCTGTCCACCTATCTCACCTCTAGGAATTCCATGATATATTAGCAATTGCCACAGAGCCCTGCAAGCCAAAGGATCCCAATTGCCACTCCAGGCTTACTGCCCATTTTGATAATTGTGTCCACCTTTTCTCTAATGGTTGAATATTGTTTCCTGGCCTCTACCAGCATCATCTCCCCTGTCCACTTTGGCCTACAGTAGATAGTCACCACTGAATTTCTCAAAGACGTCAATCATCTTTCCACTAGTGTATATTGCCTTAATAAGGTGAACGTCCTCTGGGTCCTCTTTAGGAACATAGTTAGGTGGTGGAATTTCTGTTCTCGTCTAATAAAGACATTTTAATATTCTCACTTTTCTTACATTCAGATCATTTTCTCTGTACATGCCAAAGCAATTCTTGCATCTCCTTCTAATTTGCTGTAGTCCTTTGTCATGTCCAAGCCAGAGAATTAGGTCCAGCTCCAGATATTCTTGAACAAATGTTGAGTCTTGAGTCAATAAATTCTCACCTATGCCGTCTTATATTCTACCTCCTTAGATCCACACGTCAAGATCCATTCCTATACACACTCCCGAGTTCCCGTGAATGATGGTAGCAAGAAGCTCTTTCCTCCTGGAGCAGGGACTTGAATTCCCTGCTTGGGCTGCGCTGAGGCTTGACTTGGGTTATCAGTCTGAAGGCACTGAGGGGCGGTGGATCTTGAGAACAAGCATTACATTGAGAGTCACTTGCCTCACGGGATATTTTAGGTTGGGTTCCTCCAGAAGCAGATCCTGAGCCAAGGATTCTGGTGCAAGTGATTAATTAAGCATCCCTGAAGCCACCAGTAAAGAAATGGGAGAAGCATGATAGGGAAGGAGAAGAAGCCAAGCAAATGTGAAATTCGGGTGAAGTCCCAGACTCATTTGTACACAAATGCTCGTAGGGGTTTGCTCTGAGTTATCAAAATCTGAAAGCAATCTAAGTGCCCATTAGCTAGTGAATAGATAGATTGCGATATACTCATATAATGGAATATTACTCAGCAATAAAAGGGAACAAATTACTGATACATTCTACAGCATGGTTAATTTCAAAAACATGATGAGAAAAAGAAGCCACAAACATAAGAGTTACATACTATATTAATCTACTTATACAGAATTCTACAACAGGCAAAAGTAATCCACAGTGACTGAGAGCCAATCACTTGTCACCCAAGGCTTGTATTAGTGATAGTGGTAGTAGTGATAATCTAACTTCAAAAGGCACAAGGATACTTTTGGGGTGATTGTGGTGGTATATACACAGATTGTATGCATTTATCATAACTTACTGAATTGTACAATTAAAATAAATGCACTTAATTGTATGTAAATTCATTTGTCACTATAAATTTCCTGCTAAGAACTGCTTTATCTTGGGGCCGGCCCTGTGGCCAAGTGATTAAGTTCACATGCTCCACTTCAGCGGCCTGGGATTCATTGGCTTGGATCCTGGGCACAGACCTACACACTCCTCATTAAGCCATGCCATGGTGGCGTCCCACATAGAGGAACTAGAATGACCTACACCTAGGATATACAACTATGTACTGGGGCTTTGAGGAGAAAAATCAAAGGGAAGATTGGCAACAGGTGTTGGCTCAGGCCAATCTTCCATGCCAAAAAGCTTAAAAAAAAAACCTTCATATAAAAAAAGAACTACTTTATCTGTATTCCACAAATTTTGATGTGTTGTGGTTTCATTTTCATTTGGTTCAAAATAGTTTCTAATTTTACCTCTGATTTCTTCTTTCATTCATGGGTTATTTAGAAGTGTGTTGTTTAATTTTCACATATTTGGAGATTTTTCAGATATCTTCTTGACATTCATTTCTAGTTTAAATTTCTTCTGGTCAAATAACATTTGTATGATTAAATTTATCGAGACTTGATATATAGCAGCACAGAATATGATCTATCTTGTTGAAGATTTGTGTTCTGCTGTTCAGGTAAAGTGTCCAATAAGTTTCATTTAGGTCAAGTGGGTTGAGAGTGTTGTTCAAGACTTTCATATCCTTGGCGATTTTCTATCTATTTGTTCTATGAGTTGCTAAGAGTGGAGTTTTGAAACTCCCAACTGCAATTGTGAATTTTTGTGTTCCTACTTTTTGTGTGTGTGAGGAAGATTGGCCCTGAGCCAACATCTGTGCCAATCCTCCTCTATTATGTATATGGGATGCCACCACAGCATGGCCTGATGAGCAGTGTGTAGGTCTGCACCCAGGATCTGAACCTGCGAACCCCAGGCCACTGAAGTGGAGTGTGTGAACTTAACCACTATGCCACCAGGCTGGCCCCTATGTTCCTCCTTTTAGTTCTATTTGTTTTTCCTTCATATATTTTAAAGCTCTGCTGTTCTAGGCACGCATCTTTTTTTCGATTGGTGTATCTTCTTGATGTAGTAACCCCTTTATCATTATAAAATGTCTCTCATTAACCCTAATGATATTTTTTCCTCTGAAATCTACTTGGCCTGATATTAATATCACTCGAACATTCCTTTGTTTGGTGTAAACATGGCATCTCTTTTCCATCCCTTAACTTTTAGAGTAGCTATGTATCTATATTAAAAGAGGGTTTCTTGGAGACAGCATAGAGTTGGGTCTTGCTTTTGTATTCAGTCTGAAAACCACCCCCTTTTAATTGGAGCATTTAGACATCTAAATTTAATGTGATTATCAATAAAGCGGGCTTAAATGGTCATCTTGCCATTTGCTTTCTATCTGTCCTTTTTGTTCTTTATTCCTTTCTATCCTTTTGTCTGCCTTTTTTTTTTTTTAAGATTTTAGTTTTTTCCTTTTTCTCCCCAAAGCCCCCCAGTACATAGTTGTATATTCTTAGTTGTGGGTCCTTCTAGTTGTGGCATGTGGGACGCTGCCTCAGCATGGCTCAGTGAGCAGTGCCATGTCCGTGCCCAGGATTCGAACCGATGAAACACTGGGCCGCCTACAGCAGAGCGCGTGAACTTAACCACTCGGCCATGGGGACGGCCCCTTGTCTGCCTTCTTTTGGATTGAATACTTTTACTATTTTATTCTTCCCAACTATTGGATTAATCTCTTTGCTTTACATTTTTCAGTGGTTGTTTTTGGATTTACAATGTACTTCTCTAGCTTTATTACTGTCCAGCTTCAAATGATCCCATGCCACCTCATGTACGTGTAACAAACTTACCTCAGGACACCTCAACCTCCCTCCAGTGCTGCACGCTCGCATCAGCACGCACTGCTTCCACCTATGCTCTAAATGCTGCAATTTAATGTTATGACTTCTGTTTTATAAAGTTAATTGTTTAAAAGAGATTAACAATAAGAAAAAGTGCTGTATAGATCTACCATCTCTGGAGCTTATTCCTTTGTTTAGATGTGACTCTCCAGCTGGTAACATTTTTTCCTCTGCCTCAAGAATTCTGACAGCATGTCTTACACACAGTCAGTGTATGGATATATATGCTTAGGATATCTCACCATGAAGATCTGCTGGAAATGAATCTCATACTAGAAAGAATTTCATTTCATTTTGACAGATATTTTCTTTGTCCTGTCCTGATACTCTGTTCATTTCGGACAATTCCAGTTATTAGATCTTCAAGTTAATTTTTTTTCTTTGGGATATAATATGTATACTCTTTAAATTTCAAATATTGTATTTTTATTTTATTTCTAGAAATTTCATTTGAGTCTTATTTTTATATCTTGCATTTTTTCTTATTTTTTGCTGTCTTCTTGAATATATGGAACATACATTTTTAACATTCTTCTTTCATCATCTCTGTCATTTAAGGGTCTATTTCTGTTGATTAATTTTTCCCCTGACTATGGTCTATTTTATCCTGCTCCTCTGAATACCTGTTAACTTTATATTGGATGCCAGACATTGTGACTTTACGTTGTTAGGTGCTAAGCTTTGTTATACTCCCTTACATAGTGTTGGAGTTTGTTCTGGCATGCAGTTATGTGCAATCAATGGAATCCTCTCATGTTTCCTTTTAGCTTTGTTAAAGCATGTCCAGAGTAGCTATATGTCTAAAGCTAGTTTACTCCCATTATTATGGTGATACTCTTCTGAGAACTTGATCTGATGTCCCAACTATTACAATATCTTTCCACTCCGGTTGGTTGGCACACACACTATTTCAGCCCTCTGTATGGTTCTCTTCTGTCTTTGGGTAATTTCCTTTCATGCGTTCAAGGAATAGTACTCAGCCAAGAATTTGAAGGACCCCTTGCAGATCTCTGGAACTCTGTGTGTACCTCCCTCCACTCTGGTACTGTCTCCTTCAAATTCTAGCTGCCTTTTCCTGCCAAACTTTGATCTATTTGAGCTTTCCCTATGTGCTCTGCAACTCCAGGCAGTACGCTGGACAATCATGGAATTTACCTTGTGTGTTTCCCTTCTGTCAGCTCTGCGCTGCCTTATTGTTCAATGTCTGAAAACTACTTTTTTATATTTATTTTTCCCTCAAATTGCTTAAGGGAGGAAAGTAAATATGTTCCTTGTTATTCTATTATGTTTTGGAAAAGGAGGCCACTTGCACATAAGTTATATTTCAGAAAAGTCTATTAAAAAAAGGAAAATAATGCTGTAAATTAATCAAATTCTCAGTGTTTGCTAGTGGCAGATACTTTTTGAGAATTCTTATTCCCTTTAATTATGGTTTAGATCTCTACTTTGACTCCATAACTTAAGTATGTTTAAAAAAACCTGTAAGTGAACATTAGTGGTTTATTATATTTTTATTTGACTCGTTGTCAAGAGGAGAAAGAGGTTTAAGGGTAAATCTGATGAGTTCAGTGTTGGACTCATTTTTGAAGTTTTCTGTTGAATGTCAGGTGGTGATATTCAGAAGGCAGTCAGATCCAGGAATTCTCACACTCAAGAGAGTTCTGAACCGCAGGTAGAGGTTTAAGAATTACCAATGGAGAGTTGGAGGCTGAAGCACTAAGTATGGATAGCTCGTAAATAGAATCGGAGGAGGAGAGGGTGCAGATGGGGCCTATTCAAGGACAGTAACTAGCAGAAAGGGAGAGGAAGAACTTCCAAAGGAGGATAGCCTGGAAAAGTGTTGTTAGAACTAAATTTGATCCCAGCTTTCTCAAAGGAACTAACATTTAGATGAATAAAGAGGACTGTAAACTCATTTAATTTTAGTGATATCCTGTGAAGTCGACTGTTCCAGAGCCACTTACCGTCATTCTGTTCTCTCCTTCCACTCCTTCTCTTCCCTCAAGCCTTCAGCCCTCGGAGACCGAGGATGAGATGCCTATAGTGGGTGGGATGTTGCCTGAGATCACATCAAGGGTCCTGCTGAATCTAATTGACTATGAAAAATTGATAAAACACAGATTTTGCAATAAATTAGCAGTAAAAACTAATCAGGAAACTTTGTGAGGTGCTCTGCCACACACACTGTTAAGGCCAAAATAGCTGTTCAATATTTTTTCCATGGCTGTAATGAGGAAATTCTTGGAAAATATTGCAAATTGGCTTCAGGCTCCTCACTTATATAACTCATATTTCTATTTCATTTCTCTCCATCTGAGGTCGAATAACTCTGAGGTTAGAATTGTATTGCTCTTTATGTGGTAAAGTTTAGTTTTTGAAATTATGCTTCTACTCCAGGCTTTGCCAGCTAGTGGGTTTTACCCGTCCTTAACAAACCCACAAAAAGAAATTAGATTGGTCCTTGACTTGATCATACTCTTCCCAATAGATGCCGTTTTGTATGAAGGTGTTAACCCCCAAACAAACCGAAATTCAGTCTTGTTTGGAAGACTGTAATTGAAAGACTTAGAATTTTATGGGCAGAATGAGTTCTTTGTTTTACAATGTTCTTTATTGGCAGCAGAAGAAGACAGTCATTTGGGGAATAGAAGAGATGGTGAGTTAACATTTGTTGATTTCCCTACGTGTTTAAAATATGGCTTTCCTTCCTTACCACCCAGTGAAGTAAGACATAGTATTCTCATTTTCTATATGAGCAAATGTCTCCAGGGAGCTACGACTTGCTCAAGGTCATCAAGCTAGTACACTGTGATTTGTCTGGTCCGGTTCTTAAGCCTTCTCTCTTCCTCTGTGCCACGGTGCCTCCATAGTGTAGGGAGATGACTTCTGCTGTGCTCTCTCTGAGAAGTCAGAGAGTTCCTCTCATCTGGAGGGTTTATAAATGGGGAGAGCAGTACAGGAACGATTTTCACCACCACATCTAGCATGATATATTGTTTTTACTACTGAAGTGCATAGAGCAAAGCAATCTAGTTTACTCTAAGAGCAAGAAGCATGCATTGGAGAATACCACAGGATTTGATCTCAAGGTACTTGGGGTCCCGTTCTAGTTGTTCCACTTACTAGCTGGGTGTCTTTGAACAGATACTTTACTCCCAAGCCTCAGTTTCCTCATTGGAAGAAATGGGCTAATTATGCCTACGTCACAGTGCTTTCGTAGAAATCTCAGTGTGCATCTAGCTTTGGCAATGTCCCAGAAGGTTCAAAGAGGCACTTCCTGCTGGTAATTTCTGTTTGGAGCCCATAAGTGTTCATGAAAGGAGTACCTTAAGGGAATGCTAGCTCACAGCCCATTCGAGTAACCTGAAATTCTGTCACTGATCCAATGAGTCATGGTAAAAAAAAAAAAATGGAAGCAGGGTGTGACGGCAGATATGACAGATAAAAATGACAATGAGTGAGAGAGGAGATCCACAAAGGGCAATGGTGGGGGTGGCAAAGTCCGGCATCACTTCTGTTCTGAAAGGAAAGGGGCCCACTGCAGTTTCCACACCTGCAGGAAGAGGTACGCTGGTGGATATCTGGGAATCCGAACGGAGCAGAAAGGATTAAAAGATATTTTAAATGTAAAAGTGTGTAGCATCATCCTAGCTTAAGTAGGTTCCAAAATAAATATTATTACTCTTTCTTCCCATCTTTACTGGAAGTTAAAACCTAGAGAGATAAAAGAGTACAGATTAAGGGAGCTAGGGATGGCAACCTGAAGAGTTTCACCTTTCCATTGTCCGCAACCTGTAACCCTACTGAGCGGTGTTGAGGGGGCTCATAACATTGGAGCAGCGCTTGGGAAAGACTGGCCTGGCCACGGGGCAGAGGGTGAAATCAAGGAACTGTAAGCTGAAGGATCAGTTAGGAGGCCGATGCAGTAGCTCAGGCGAAAGATGATGTGGAGGATGTGACTCTGGACTGGGATGCTAGTAACGGGATAGAGTGGCAGGAATGCATTTGAAAAGCACTGTGGAGAACGACTAAGATGCTGACATAAGAATGTTTAAGGAGAGAGAAAAGGTGAAGGTGATTTTGAAATCTGTAATCAGATGACTGGCAAGGTGGAGGGGAAATTAACCCAGACGGACCTCACTGTACAAGGGTTAGATTTCAGAGCTAACACTGGGCTGAATGATTTTGGAAAGTGCTATAGTGCCGGAGGAGATGGAAGTGTATCTGTGGATCTCAGCAAATTAATAAAGAAGATGAGATGGCCCATATCACTTAATCAAGAAAATGTTGTTAGAAGAAAACAAAAAGATGATTTCTGGTTTGAACTGCTAAGTGTTGGGCTAGATAATATATGAAAAGTTCACATATGATTTAAAGGAAGGGAGAGGTGCAGAAATAACAATAATAGTAATAACAATAGCTAACTTTTTCTGTGCACTATGCACCAGACACCGTCCTACATGCTCTACCTGGAATAATGCATTAAGTAGGCACTATTAGTCTCCCTATTTTATAGAAGAGGAACTTGAGGCATGGAGATGGGAATAAGTTCCCCAAGGTCATGTATGTAGTGAGTCAAATTTGGGTTTCACACGAGGAAATTCAACTCCAACGCCTTTGCTCTTCACTGTTACATGACCGTTTTGCCTAGACCGTTGTACACCCATGTACAACCGGGAGGATGAGCGCTAATAGAATTAATATATGCATGAAAGTGCCTTATAAGTGATAAGCATCATATATTTAAGATATTATTCTTCCCAAGTTACAAATCAGATGTTGAGGATCATAGAGAATAACTATATTGCCGTAGGCTGTAGGGTTGGTGAATGCTCAATTTTAGACTCTTGAAGTCAGCTCCAGCCACTCTGAAAGCCATTGTTCTGCTTCACTAACCAGCGTGGTTCTTCCATAAAGGGGTATGTGGGTGTGATCTCGCTGAGAAAAGCATTCATTCAACAAACAGTAAAGGAGTGCCCTCTAAGCACCGAATTAGATACTGGCACAAATAAGGTGTCATCCTTTGGACCATCAAGATGCTCACAGGCGTGAGGGGATGGACTATAATTAGCTATTAGATGGTGAACATGATGTAATCTACACAGAACTTGAAATATATTATGATGTATATCCATCAGCTATATAATGTTATAACCCAATGTTACTGCAATTTAAATAAATAAATAAATAAATAAATAAATAAAATGTAAAAAAAAAAAGATGCTCACAGGCAAGGCAGCCCTGTGGCCGAGTGGTGAAGTTTGTGTGCTCCACTTTGGTGGCCCGAGGTTTTGCTGGTTCAGATCCTGGGCGCAGACATGGCACCGCTCATCAAGCCATGCTGAGGTGGCATCCCACAAGCCACAACTAGGAAGACCCACAACTAAAAATATGCAACTATGTTCTGGGGGGATTTGGGGAGAAAAAGAAGAAAAAAAGATTGGCAACAGTTGGTAGCTCAGGTGCCAATCTTTAAAAGGAAAAGAAAAAGAAATATGAATACTAACAGAATGTTTAAAAAACAACAACAAAAAAGATGCTCACAGGCTAGAGTGGGAGATAGATGCCAAAGAAAGAAGAAACAACAAACAAGAGTTCACGTAACATGTTGAATCCTTGAGGAGCACAGAGAAGGGAGGACTTAGAGGTCGTATTATTTTCCATTCACTACATACCTCTCGATCCCTGTTGCGTCCTGGCACTATGTTGGCACCGAGAAAACAGACAGAAAGACAGACAGACAGAGCCCATGTCCTACAGGTTGACTCGACAAGGTAGCAGTGTTGCAGAGATTTGTTGGGTCATATCTAAGTAAATACTTAGTCACTCCAACTGGAAAGATCTAAATCCCATTTTGCTGCCAGGTGGTTTTATGCAGAAATTGGGAAATCTAATCTTTGCTTTTCTTGTGGACATTGCACCATGTCCTCTTTCTCCCTACATGTGCCTAGAGATCCAAGTATCAGGGAAAGTCTTTTAATTTAAATAAGTAGTGATGGATAAAGGTGATATACTGAAGAAATGGCGAAGTTGAATGTCGGTAAGAAAATGATACTTCAAAAGTGGTCTCATCTAATATAAGAATTGAGCTCCGGCCAGTTTTCACACCTCAGCACCTTGACTGTATTGTATTTCTAGAAGGTAGAGAATATTAAACATTGTTAATGATTGATTGCATCTCACCTTTCAAGTGTTACATCAAACAGACCTTTAAAAGGAGGCATTTTATTCTCTTAAAGCACATCGACAGAACTTTTTGATTATTAAAAACTAATGCCCTGGATTTACTACATTTAATCCAAATTTGATCTGAGAGTGAAATTCCTTTTTGGCAGCATCATCAATAATTTATTGCATCGTGAGCTTTCCTTTCTGGGGTACAAAATATTGGCTGGGGGAGTTCTGGCTGACACCTTGTAAAATAAAGCTGGCAAATGGACTGAATGGGACCCTGCCAATTCTGTACCTATCTGAGGAATGCCAAGCGAACCAGCATGGCTTCCCTTTACAGCTGGCCTCTGAGAACTGATGCACACCACTGAACACCCAGAATGACCTAGATCTGTGGAAATCTACACCTGGAATGGGTATTAGTAGTCACCCAGCTTACCCACTCTCCTAAATCAGGAACTATTTTGCCCAAAAACATCCTTGATAGAGGTTCACTCAGGTTCAACTGAATTTCGTGTTTCTATGGGTTATATCAGCTTTGGTTAGCTAAGTAGCTGATGGATGCCTCTCAGACACTTCCACCCGTTGGCTCTCGTTCTTTCCTCTGAGGCTGCAGTGAAACTAGCTCCCCCTCTTTAGCACACAGCCTTGCAGATATTTGAAGTTTCCTCTTATCCTTCCTAAGTATTCTCATTTTCAGGAAAATATTGCCAAGTCCTTCAACTAAACTGATTGCTATTTTCTGGACTTTCTCTAATTTATTGGAATCCTTTATAAATTGCTAGGCCCAAGCTAATACCCAGGTGTGCAATAAATTTCCACACCCTGCTGATCAGTTGAACGTCTAGAGATAGTGAAAATGATTCATCTCTCGTGCTGCCTCCAATCCATTCCTTGGCAACGGCAGCTTGATGCTACACTGAGGCAGATTCTAACGTCATCTCTGGCTCTAACATTGTCTGGGTTCCAGTGTTATCTCTGGGCTCTGCAATGTCTGCCATGGGTGCATGAGGTGGGATTGGCAATAGGTTAGCCACATATGATACCCTAGGTTTAAGGACCCACTGAATGAAACTCTCTCCAAGTTCTCATGTGGAGTTGCTGAAAGCTAAGACTCATAAGCCTTGTCATGTGTGTTTTCTTAGGTTCTTTTAAGGCTAGGGTATATTTACTCTCTGAAAACTTTGCTGGACTTAGTTCCACGTATCCTTGATATTTAAATACTGGTAGTCAGCAGTGACCAACCTATGAAATGTTCTGGCATGAAGAAAAATAATAGCTGGGTCATAAGATGGCTTGGTTGAATATTCTTTTTAAATCAATGAGTGGCTCTGAAGATGCTACTGTTAACAACGATAATGATAATAACATAAGAAAAATGATGATAAAAATAAGCAACATTTTATTGTGTTTTGTAGTTTGCAGATCACTCAGATATATTCTTCCCTTTGATCCCTAGGACATCTTTGGCATTATTACTCCTATTTTAAAGCTGAGAAGACAATTTCAGAACATTGAACTGACAGGCCCAAGAACATTTGATTAATTTGTCATATTGAATCCAGGATTTTTACTGCAAAATCTGAAACTCTTTCCATGCAGGATGGCCTTTGGGGACGTTTGTTCTTATTTCTCTGTGTGGCTCCACTGCCCTGCTGGTTTATAGCAGCTGCCTTTCCTTCCCTGTGGCTACAGCTCCTGCCAGGCACACCCTCTTCCACAGCTACCGCTCTCCCCACGTCCCAGTAGCACCCCTGTCCCCGCCCATTCAGAACTTAGAGCAGCAATGAACTCTAGCTCTGACTGGGAAAGAAAGACAGGGTACGCCTGGTAGAAGCTGTGGCAAATTACTCTTGCTAGTCCCTGAGTCCTTCACCATCCCATATTGGTTCCCTCCACCCTGACCTTAACTGTAAACAGTCATTTCACTGACCCCTCTTCACCCATCCCCCTGTGTGCCTTCCATTTTCCTGCCAGGGCCTTGACTGATACCACTGATCCCAGGGCAGAAACATCTCTGCTGCCTTTCTCTGATTTACAAGAGAAATCTGGATGGGTCTGGATGACATTAAGACTGGATATTAAACAGAGGCTGCCCCATCCTTTAATGGGAGCAGTTAAGATGATACAACCCAATTATTTTTGTTGGGGCTAGTCTTTTAGGAAAGATAACTTTCTAAATTGAGGATAGTATAGAAGTTTGAGGAGTTCTCTAAGTTTGGGATTATCAGGAGGAATTTGTTGACGATACTCAGCGGCATTTGATTTAGTAATCTATTTATATTTTTGTTAAAATAGAGCCTCTTTCATTCCTCATGTTCTTGGTAAAATAAAATAAAAGTTTCAGTGATATAGTCACCATCTAGGCGTATGTATGTATATATGTGGGTATGCGTGTGGGTGTCTGTGTCTGTCTGCGTCTCTGTGTATTTCTCCAGAAATAAAGCTAGTAGCGTGAGTATGGAAAAGTTTAGTTTTGAAATAATCCATCTAAACTGTTGAATGAATGCTGAAAGCATAAATGGGAAGTAGCCCATTAACTTCTTAGCAATATTCATTTATAACCAATGGACTCTATGTAGAATTTAAATCTGTCTTTTTGAGGTATTCATAAATTTCAACCTATCTCAGCCTTCTAAACACACAGGCCATGATGGCTGGAATGCTCTTTTATGCTTTCTATTTCTTTAATACAAATGTAGTGGCTTTTCTCTCATAAATTATTAGCACATATGCAATATAATGATATCACTCAGACTTTTGTGTAGGAAACAAAAATCACTCAAGGATTTTTAAAGATCTCTTAACAGGAAATTTAGGGCTTTCTAAACTGTTTAAGGGGCTGGAAGTGTGGGCAATAGCTGTATCTCCAGGAATGTCCCAGGACATCACAAGAATGACTTCCCCCACACAGAGCTTCCATTTCTGCCACAGTTAAAAACAGAGGGATTTGGGAGTAGCTACTGGAACTGCTGAGTTCAAGAACATACCCCAATGTCTGCAACCCAAGGATCAGGAATAGGAAGCCAGAATAGGAAGCTGCCATTGCTGTCATTACAACTGCTCTTGACCTCCGTCAACTTGGTGACTGAGCAGTGGAACACTGACCCTGCTCAGTGTTGTAACTATCTTGACATTTGAGCCTAGAGACAAGTTGCTGACATGACACTGCAGAAAACATGCTCAAGTCTCAAGCACGATGGTGACCTCTGTCTTACTCCCATCTTAAAATCTCATGTGAGTGCATCTAATTTGCAAATCCTAATTCGTATCCTGAACACTAGCTGCAGAAGAGGCTAGAAAAAGTGGTTTTTAACTCAGCTTTTAGCAGCACAGGAGAGTGTGGCACATTGAAAGGAGGTGGGAATGGGTTTAGAATACAAATCAACTCTATCTGCCCCAGCAGTAGAGTGGGAAAATTGAGCTTTGCAGGCAGGTAGACCTAATTGTACTATGTATTAACTGTGTTACCATAATGAAATTACAGATCTAGTCTGAGCTCCAGCTTCCTCCTCTCATAAACAGTACAATGGACTATACTTAACTCTGAACTTTCGAGAAGACCAAATGTAATAAATATGGAAAGCATTGGAGAGTTTAAAGAAGTGGTTAGGTTCGTGCTTGTGGAAGATCACCTTAACTGTCACAGAGAGTTACACGGGAGGGCTATGCCACAGGCAGGGGGACAAATTAGGAGGCTGTTACAACTGTCCAGGCAAGACCCAAACTTAGGAATTGGCAGAAGGAATGTACCTGGTTTTCCCCAGATAATTTAAAGCCTCAGAGATGACGTTTTCTCATTCTTCCTTGGAATCTCCCTCTGTCTTTCTTACTGTTCCTCATGGTGCCACCCATTGCAGACAGTGATTCCATGGACTTTTTGGAATTGGCTGGGCATATTCTCCTGGGGCCCCGCTCAGCTACCTAGCCTTCCACGGTAACCTCCCGTTTTTCAATAGATTCTCATTTTCCTCTTTTGCAGCTCCTCTCGCCTCACCAGTTATTACTTGACCTTTCATCTTCTGAGCCTGACTAGCATGCAGACAGCTTCCTTAGAATTTTTAGCTGACAGATGTGATCTAAAGTTCTCTGCCGTTGCCTTAAAAGAAAGGGATCAGAACACAAAATCTTGCCTGCTCTTTAAGGCAGGGATGATAAAGTAAGTGTTGGGGGAGGCGGTAATGGGAAGACCATACCTACTCCTGGTTTCCATCTGTGCACACTCAAAGTGCCTCTCAGCGAGAAATCCTAGAGGCTGTGGAATTTTGTATCTATGTATATTTTTTTAATTTGAGATTCTATGTGGACCAAGTTGCACGTCGCCAGAATTTCTGCAAAAAAAAAAAAAAAAAAGAAACCATCTATTTTGCAATATGATTGCTTGTAAAGGAAGGAGAGTGATTATTTTGGGACTCTTGAGATAGTAGAAAGAGAACTGGACTTGTCAGAAATCTGAGTGGAATTTTATTCCACCACTCAGTAGATATATGGGATAATAATCCACACATCACAGGGTTTTTCATAAAATAAGTCAGAAAACATGAAGCCATTTTGGCTTCCATGCATTGCACTTGGTTGACATTACCTTTATTAAGGTTACCAATGACATCCACGATGTGACATCCAATGGCACCTTTATGCTTTCATCTTATCTAACCTTTCATCAATATTTAACACAGTTGATCATTTACCTTTCAAGAAACACTCCCCTTCTTAGCTTCTACAGTTGACTGCTTTTCCTCTCTGACTTTTTAGTCTCCCTTGCCACTTTCTCTTCCTTTATCTGATGAAAATGTTGAGGATCTTAGTTCCTAGTCTAAGTTGACCAGCGCTTCTTTCTCTATACTCCCTTCAAAATGAGCTCACTCTACATTCCCATTAGTATCTTTCAGAGGCATCTCAAACTTCACGTGCACGTGCCAGGCATTTATTGGTTGATTATTAACCCGGCATTGGCTCTCTTATGTTCCCGTGGTCCTGCTAGGACTGGAAGCCTGCAAATAGCAACCCCAGACTCCAAAACCTGCCGAATTCACACCAGGTTCTGCCAATAAAAGGTATTATGTAGAGGTGAAAAAGGAGAAGAAATGAAAAACCATTGAGCTCCTGGCAGCACCTCTGGCAATGGCAACCCTGATGTCTTCTGCTTAGTGGCAGCTGCCATGATTCCAGCAATTTCTGGGATGGAAGTTCAAGCAGTATCAGTAATAGAGGTTGCCACAGCATTAGAGAGAGCAATGAAGGCTCCTGCTCAGCAGCAGGAGTTGGTGGTTCCAGCACCATCAGCGGGTACTTGTGGCTCATGAGCTCCAGGCACTGGTGGCAGCAGCTTCCTGATCTCTAGGTAATGTCCCATCCCCCTTTCACTTTCCAATCCTTTCAGTACCTTTATCAGGGCTAACTTATCTGTCCTCACAGCAGGCACATTGCCTCAGGCCAACAATAGTTTTAGGGCCCTAGAAATGTTTTAATTTTTTTTAATCAGGATAAACAAAAATGAACGGAGGAAGGGGCCCATGAAAGCAAAAGTGCCTAAGATCACAAAAGTTATAACGCAACCCTGACCTTTGTGACCATTTCGCACCAACAAATTCCTCATTGGGTGAAATACCCAGTAGTTTCTGCTTTTCTTATCTGGACACTGGCGAAGTCAATGCCCCAAACACAACTCTTGATTCTTGCCCTTAAAGCCCCTGTTCTTCCTCATTCTTCTCTAGCTCAGGGAGTAGGGCCATCGTCCATCATTTATTCAAGTCAGAGACCTGGCAATTATCCTTGAGTCCTGCCTCTCTTTCAGCTCCACATGGAAAACATCACCGAATTCCACCTATTCAAGGAAACAATATATCTCAACTCTGCTCACTGGTCCCTGGTACCAGCCACCATCAGGGCTTCGCTCTTGTCCTAAAAATGAAACCAGACCCCCTGAGCATGCCCCACAAGGCCCTGTGTTGTCTGGACCCTGTCTACTCCCCCAATCTCTTCTTGTCGCTACACCCATTGTGGTCGATGGATTGCATTAATGGCCCCACCTTTTCATTGCCTCCTTGTTCCCATGTCCTTTGGTAATAGCTTCCCACACAGACTCTGAGCTCACGTCCTTCACATCTTTATGCAGATGTTACCTCACCTCACCAGTAACTTGACCTAAAATTGCCACACCCCTCCAGTGGCTCCCATTACGTTGCAGAGATGTTGCAGGCCTGGTTTCAAAGGCTGGCTCCACTATCTTTTAGTTCTGTGACTCCTTAACCACCAAGATCTATTTTCCTCATATGTAAAACAGGAATAATAATTACGTCATAGGGATATTGAGAGAATTAGTTGAATAAAATAGATAATGCTGATCCATGATAGATCCTCAATAATGATAATTTTCCCTTATCAAATTGTCACCAGCAGTATTTTAAAATTAACTTTTGTTTTTGATTTAAGAGCCTACCTACTTACCAAGCATAGTAACTAAGACAAAAACAATTTTGAGGAATAAAAACATCTTTGTAACTCTGCTTCAGCACGTGTTTCACAATCACACTAGGCGCTGAGAATGGGGTGCACTGCCTCCGAGTATGTTGGTATTAAGCAGAGATCTGTGCCTGTGTATGCAGTGTACCGAGGACCCATGAGACAAATAACGTTGAATTCCTCACATGAGTGTGTTTTACGAGTGTTTTCCTGAGGATCATAGTGGAGGCATTTACGACTGCAGAAAAAGAGACTTTTCAAGAGTCATTTCATGGGGCAAGAGACACTGAAAAGGTCATAAAAAGAAAAGCACTCTGGATCGCACGTCCCTTGGAAAACTGCTGTGAAGAACTTGGCATGCCCACCCCTCCGTGGCCAGGTCATCTTCATTTTCTCTTTTCCCTGAGGAGCCCTGAGATACAAAAAGCAGGTGTGTTTGATTGCAACTGCTCTTGCTACTGAAAGATTCCACTCTTTAAAACGAAGAAATTTAAAAGGGGATAAAAACTGCCTACAAAGGATTTTTTCCTCCGGACAGCCCTGTGCTGCACAACATGCGGGGTTCAGCCCTTGGCTACCATTAGCACTGAGAAAATTGCCAAACTCCTCCCCCTGTGTTTTGTATTTCTAAATACTCCAGCTGCCACTTAGATTGATGAGCTTCAGTGGAAAGCGTGGACAAAGTCCATGCTTTTGAAGGAACAGAATCACATGATAAAAGAGAAATCAAAGCCAAGAGCAAATTTGGGTTCAGGGCCCCCCCTCCCACATCCCTGCAACAGGTGGGGTTACCTCAAGGACAAAATGCCCAGTTTGTTCTCTTGCCAAGAAAACCATTTTCTTTAACATTTCTGAGTTTACTTCTCGCTACAACATACTTTCAGCAATTGGTGAGAGGAAAATTCTTTTTATATTATAAAATCAGTGGGCTCCACTATCTATCCATCCCTATCACTATCCATCTGTCACCCCCAAAACGAGGAGGTAACAAGCATTCAAGAAAGTCTTGTAAAAACACTATTTTCTGCCTATTTTCTGGAACATCAGAAGCATAAGATATTAATAAGTGTTCCGACAAAAAATGTTTCTGTGATCAAGTAGTATTGGGAAATGCTATTTTAGTTAAGGATAAACAAACTTCTTTTCACAGAACTTCTTAGAATCTTTATCCACTAATTTTCATCATGAATCTCCAAGATGAAGATATATTTAAACATTTTGATAAGAACACTTATTCATATCTTATGGGGATAAAATGGAAAAACAGAGTGAAAAAATAAACTTCCTATCTTCAAGTCAGTCATTGCCTAGTGGGGAGACTATCCCACAAACAGACTATCCAAATCAAGTGATTGAAGCGCAACAATTAGGGTAAACACAGAGAGGACTGTGGAAGCCCCGTAGGAGGAAGCTCACCAGGTAGGGAGTCAGCACTTGCTGGAGGAGGAGACCCTGGAGCTGAGCCTTCACACATGAGTGGCATCATTCCAATCCTGTCCTTCTACTTCGGCCCACCATTTCTGATCGTCCACATGGCGCAAACAGTACTTTATGTTTGATAAAGCATCTGGTTTTTCTATTTTGGTATTTACATTCATTTGCCTTTTGTTGTCGTCTTTGGAAGCCTGATAGATCTAGGGCCATACCTCAGCTCTGTCTCCTCCTACTTCTGTGATCTGGAGCAGTTACCTTAACCCAACTGTATTTCAGAATTGTCTTAAGAATTAGAGATCATATAAGCAAAGTACTAGCAAAGTGCCTGAAACATAATAGTTTCAACCTTCAGACTATTATTATTTGTATGAAGTCTTAAGGTTGGAATGGATTTAGGGATCTAATGTGAGCGTTCACTGAATATATACTGATCTTATTCTACAATATGTTTGTATTACACCTTCTGTTTGAAACTCTGCTTAAATTCAATTTTCTTTAATGAGCTCTCAGACTCTGAAAGACATAGTGCTACATCTGGGACACATACAAAATGAATTAACCACAGATCTTGTCCTGGATCGAAAATTTCCAGTTTAATACTAGGAGTGAGGTAGAACTGGAGAAAATAGGAGCACAAAAAGAAGCACAGTGGATGTGGAAGTCAATAGGCACTAAAGAAGAGAGACAGATAGGACACCATGGGAAAGAACATCACCTCCCCTCGGCAGATCAAGGAAGGCTTCCCGAAAGAAGTGATATTTCAGCAGGGCCTTAACGTATGAGTCAGATATGGGCATCAGAGATTAGCAAGGGAAAAAAGTCAGGAGAGGAAAACAGAAGAAGCAAAGGAATAATTTGTCAATTTGGCTAATTTAAGAAGCTACTGTGGTTGATAAATGGAATATGAAACCAGAAAGATAATTTGGTAACAGATTATATAAGGCCAGACAGTTTACTGTCCATGAGCCACATTAGACAGCTCCATAAGACACGACAAACATCCTTTAAATGCACAGCTGAGTCAACAAGAAAGAAAAAGCCACAGGAACCAAAAAACAAAAACTCTGCAAACTTCACCAGTAAGCTCATGAGCTGATCCTTACTAACAAAAGCCTTGGCTTTTATGTACCTAAATGGACAATGAACGAGACACTTGGCCCACAGTGTTGGGGATGGATGGCTGTGTACCTGCTATCCACCCATAAAGCAAGAGCCTTCCAAAGGTTCTGAAAACCAAGTATGGGGCTGAAAGAAACCTATCTCCTGTCACAGGGATCCACAATAAAATCGGCTGTCAACCTGGACATAGAAACAAAATTGTCATCTCTGATGATTTGTTACCAAAGTCCTGTTGCACTTGAGTTTAGAGTTTGAGGAAATGCTATCGGAGTGATCTGGAAAGCTGCAAGCTGAGAAATTAACAGAAAAGGGATTCCGGATGGTGATGATTTTGGTAGCTCCAGGAAGAAGGAAGCATGAAACCAGTCTGGCAGAACATACCATCAAACATAGTTGCAAGTGTTTTTCAAGATAAAGCCCCACTGAAGAATAGCTCACAAAGAAAAATTATATAATTCGTGAAGAAACAATCATTAGGGAGAGGCAGAGGACGAATAAACAGGAGAAGTGGACCTCCAGGAACTTAATATAATGCAAACTATATTAAAGACAGAAAAAAAGAAACCGTATATACAAGAGAAGAGTAGGACATCATTAAAAAGATGTACCTGAGAAAGAATATATAAATGAAAAGTATGGTTATTGATACTAAAATCAATATATGTAGTATAATAGCAATCTGGAATAAGCTAAGAAAAAATAGTGAACTGGAAAATAGACCTGAAGAAATTACCAAAAATATAGTACACAGAGAGAAATATTTTTTTAAAATTTAAGAGATATGGAAGATGGAATTCAAAATGATAACATAAAAATGGCAAGGGAAGTAATATTTGAAAGATGATAGCTAAAATTGTTCCGCTTTCCTTACTAACTTCACTAGCCACCATGACTATTATCAACCCTCCACGGTGTCTCACCAGGATGATTTCCACAGCCTGCCTGATCTCCGCCCCCTGCCCTTGTCCCTAGAGGTTACTCTCAACACCTGAACCTTATAAAGTAAAAGTCAGGTTGTCATGTCAACCCTCTGCCTGGAACCTTCTAGCGGCTTCCTGTCCTGTTAGCGGTGAAGTGCTTTCAGTGGCCCATTCAGCCCTATGTGCCTAGCCCCATTCGCTCTCTGAACACTTGCCCCTCTCCTCTCCTCCTTGTTCACTGCTCCAGCCCTACCGCCCTCCTTGCTGTTCCTCAGACCCTCTGATCATGTTTCCACCTCAGCACTTTCCGTCTTGCAGTTTCTTCTGGTTGGAAACTTTCCCCAGATATCTGCATGGGTTCTTCCTTCACCTCCTTCAGGTCTTTGCACAGATATCAGTGCATGCATGGCTTCACTCCGTGTGTGAAATATGCGTAATATTTCTATTTAAAATCGCAAAGCCCCCCGCGCCCCCAACACTCCTTGTTCCCTTTCCCGACTCACACTTCCAAAGCACTTATCACTTATAAAATATATTTTACTTATTTTTTCATTTATTCCTGTCTACCACCTTCTACCACCCCACCCGAGAATATAAGCTTTGTGAATGATAATGTCAAAACTGGTGGAAATTGGCTAAAGCAGTAATTACAGAAAAATGTATAACTTTAAATTGTTATATTATAAAAGAAGCCTGAAAATTAGAATGCTAAGCTTAAACTAAAAAAATTAGAGAACTTTAAAAAGTGTAAAGCCAAAGGAAGAAGTGAAAAGTATAACAGAAGTTAAAAAAATGGAAACAAAGCTATATTAGAGAGGATCATTAAAATTATAACTGTTAATGATTTTTGATAGAATTTTAATAGAATTTAATAGAAAAACCTCCAGAGAAGTTGGTCATGAAACAAACAGAGTAGGCAAAGTTAATAATAGGTCTTAAGAGTTAAAAAGTAGACATAGCTATAAAAATAATAAAGAATAAAAAATATTAAAGCAATTCTATGAACAACTTTATGTCAATAAATTTGAAAACTTAGAATAAATGGACCACTTCCCAGCAGAACATAACTGACCACAACTGACCCAAGGAGAAATTTTAAAAAAACAAAAAACCTGAACAAATTGGCAAAAGGGGATAAGATGAATTATAACTTACACATGGAGAAAGGAGGGGAAAATGAGTTATTCATTTAGAAAGAAAAATAAAAATGTATTTCCCTCTCATGCCACAAGCAAACATAAATTTCAGCTGGACATGTAGAATACAACATTTATATACATTTGAAAACATAGAAAATGCCATGAATTGTCTTTGGATATGTTTCATATACAGTAGAAGTATAAAAACATATGTGTGGATGGTGCATATCGAAGTCAGGAAGTTGGTTACTTCTGAGAAGGGCGGTGAAGAAATGAGATCAAGAGGGTATCACCGGGGCCTACAAACATAGTTTTTAGTGTAATTTTTAAAAATGTTTGATGCAACTATGGACAGCTAATCTTCGACAAAGGAACAGCGGGCCTACAGTGGGGAAAAGAAAGTCTCTTTAACAAATGGTGCTGGGAAAACTGGACAGCCACATGCAAAAGATTGAAAATTGACCATTCTTTTTCACCACACACCAAAATAAACTCAAAATGGATCAAAGACCTAAAGATTAGGCCTGAAACAATAAGTCTTCTAGAAGAGAATATAGGCAGTACACTCTTTGACATCAGTTTCAAAAGAATCTTTTCGGACACTATAACTCCTCAGTTGAGGGAAACAATAGAAAGAATAAACAAATGGGACTTCATCAGACTAAAGAGCTTCTTTAAGGCAAGGGAAAACAGGATTGAAACAAAAAAACAGCTCACTAATTGGGAAAAAATATTTACAAGCCACTTATCCGACAAAGGGTTAATCTCCATAATATACAAAGAACTCACACGGCTTAACAACAAAAAAACAAACAACCCGATCAAAAAATGCAGAGGACATGAACAGACATTTCTCAAAAGAAGATATGAATATGGCCAACAGACACATGAAAAGATGTTCACCATCGCTAATCATCAGGGAAATGCAAATCAAAACTACACTAAGATATCACCTTACACCCGTTAGATTGGCAAAAACATCCAAAACCAAGAGCGACAAATGTTGGAGAGGTTGTGGAGAAAAAGGAACCCTCATACACTGTTGGTGGGAATGCAAACTGGTACAGCCACTATGGAAAACAGTATGGAGATTTCTCAAAAAGTTAGAAATAGAAATACCCTATGACCCAGCCATCCCATTACTGGGTATCTATCCTAAGAACCTGAAATCAGAAATCCCAAGAGTCCCTTGCACCCCTATGTTCATCGCAGCATTATTTACAATAGCCAAGACGTGGAACCAACCTACATGCCCAGAAACTGATGATTGGATAAAGAAGATATGGTATATATACACAATGGAATACTACTCAGCCATAAAAAAGACAAAATTGGCCCATTCGCAGCAACGTGGATGGACCTCGAGGGTATTATGTTAAGCGAAATAAGCCAGTCAGAGAAAGACGAACTCTATGACTCCACTCATAGGTGGAAGTTAACATATTGACAAGGAGATCTGATCGGTGGTTACCAGGGAAAAGGGGGGGTGGGGGGAGGGCACAAAGGGGGAAGAGGTGTACCCACAACATGACTAACAATAATGTACAACTGAAATCTCACAAGGTTGTAATCTATCATAACATTAATAAAAAAAAGTGTTTGATGCAATAATAGCAAAATGCTAAGATTTGGCAAGGCTGGGTTGTGGATACATGGAAGCTTATTATACTATTCATTGTATTTTTTACTATCTTGAAATAGGTCACTGTTTAGAAAAGAAACATAGGCCCAATAATCTGGATTTTTCTGTAAGCAGCGAGGAACTTTTGAAGATCCTTAACAGGAAATCTGACCATGTCAAGCTTCAACAGGCCATCACAGAAAGCTGAGTGCTTGCTCTTCCATTCACAGAATGGATCTCAAGACCACTTGATCCAAACAAATATCCAGAATGAACAGGTGCTGACAAGATTGGCCTTGCTAAGCCAGCCATGGAACAAAGATGCTTTATTGAGAAACTTTCTGAAGAGAGTAATATTAAACTTTTTATCTTGTTTATATGTCAAGGCACCAAAGACAACCACACAACATTATGAAAGCTTTGGAAAATAACCAATTTAAACTAGTGGTGTTTAGAACTGGGAGAGCGAGAGCTCCTCCAAGAAAGGGTTTTGAGGCGACACGACACCTTTGTGATATGTCATAAACAAGTAGAAGCCAAAGCAAAATGTCTCTCCCAAGCAATTTATGATTGTGTATAGAAAGAATCATTTAAAAACTATGTGCATTTACATCTCTGCTTGCCATAGCTTATAAAAAATTCTTCTGTAGAATTCCAATCCCATTATTGATGTTTTATGTTTTCAATTTTTCTGTGTAATATGCAATTATTTCAGTCTCTGCTCCTTTGTGTGGTCTATCAGTGGGCTAGAATTCAGAAGCTCTCTTTCTGAGAACCCCAATAAACTCAAGATAGGGATCTGCTCCACTCAGCTCGTCTTCTCTGATCTAAATAGTTCTATTTCTTGAATGTGCCCCAATGACTTGAATAGGATGAAGCGTTCAAGACATAGTGTTCCCATAAAGTATTTAATCTCAAAGAGAAGCAAGCTTTATTCCCTCAAGGAAAAAGAAACCTAATGCCAACTATGAATTGCTTTTCATTTCTCTGTTATTTTATTCTTTTGAGACTGTTTCCATTTCGATAAAGGAACAAGATGGCCAGAGTCCTTATCTGGATAATTCAATTCTAGTACATTTTGTCAAAGATTTGGTGACCCAGACAAAAGTGAGGACTTTAAAATGTTGAGCCATTAGCTGGAGCGTTGGCACTAGAAGTATTCAGAAAAGATTAGGAGTCTATTTTTAAAGGATAGGAAGTTAAAGGCAGAAGAAAAAACTAGGGAGAAAGGAAAGGGAGGGACATTTTCGGAACTCTTGTCTACGTTCCAGGTAGTCCATGTAAATCATCCAAGTGAAATCTTTTACTATCTCAGAGTATTTGTTGTGTTCCTCATGTCACAGAAAACACAGACTCTAACGGGTGCAATAATGAGTCTGAGAACAAGTGGTGGGTATGGAGTTGCATTGCTCAGATCTCCATTCAAGGAAACCTGCTGTGGGCAGTGTAGTGACAATGTTACTGCAGCTTCAGATCTAAGTTGGCATTTATGCCAAGGCCACCCTTCACCTGGGCTGCTCCCAACAATGACTGAGCACAGCAGTGGCACTAGAGCCAGTCATACCCTTCCCAATGTGGGACTTTTCCAACTTTTGCTCTAAGACTCGGCATTGCCCTGGCCAGGGCTTTCTTAGAACTGTACTCAGAAGTGCAGTTCTGAGTGATTCATCCTACCTGATGCTCCTTCCTTCCCACTCTCAAGTCACAAGTGTCAGACCTGCATCACCTACCCTCTCCTGTTCCCTCTATCTTTAGCCTTTATAACCAGCCCCCTCAATAAATTTCTTGCACATCCTTTCTCGTCATCTGTTTGTCAAAGGACCTTACCTGACACAGGCCACTTAACTTATGGATGTCATAATTAGAGTCTGATACCAAAGGTATGGCTCTTCCAATACTGACATTAATACTATTAATGGTACTAACATTGATACTACTAATAATAATTAACATAATATGTATCATTTGTTCAGTGTTTACTCTAGGTATTGTGCTTAGACTTCCATGCATTATCTTATTCAGTTTCATAACAACTCTACAAGATAGATATTATTATCTGCATTTTACACATGAGAAGACAAAGGCTTAGAGACGTCGCTAACTTACCCAGGTCACAGAATTATCCAGTAGCATAGCCAGGGTTTGCACTTGGGTCTGTATGGCTCTAAAATCCACATTTTTCACCCCTTTGTACATTTTGTATCCCCTACTGATTAACACAAACCACTCTGGCTCCTTTCAACTTTCATCACTTTGCATATTTTAGGACTATGACTTGATGGGTATTTTTCCATACAAAGTGAGAAGAAGCAGCAAATATTTATAAAATGTCAACTCTGTGCCCAGGTTTTAGATATATCCTGAGGATCCAAAAGAAGAAAAGTTCCAGTGTCTGCCTCCAAGGAAGTCATCATTAGTCTGTCGGATTAGTAACAATTCAAATAAAAAACTATTGACGCCCCGAAACAAAGAATCTTCCACGAAGCTAGGCAATTATATGGTTGTTATTAAGTGACACTAACTACTCTTCTGAACAAAGTAACACAAAAATGAGCAAACTCCAAAGGCTATGAAATTTCCAAATAGCAAGGAGTGCCTATTAGCTGGAAAAAAGGAACTAGATCTCAAAAATTCTATAAGACTTGGAAAGGTAGAAAATGTGAGACACCAAAGTGAAGGTGAATAATGAACAACAATTTGCTAGCTGGAGGAAAAAAGTCAACCCCTAAAGTAATGGCACATTCAGGGAGAAATGAAATTAGTAATTTCTCGCTTGGCATCACTTAAAACATTTCCTCTTAGAGAACATAATGGAATGTACCATAATAGAAAATAATATGCACTTGGCAATCAGACAGAATTGCAACACACAAGACTGGTTGTGGCATGAACTGGTTAAACAATAACACCATGAACTAGGGCAGCAAGGAGGATGTTTAATGATGCTGCACGGGAAATTTAACGTTGTCCAGGTATCTCCCCAATGGGGGAATCTGTTTCAATCTTGGACCTCACTCAGGAACGTACCCTTCCTAACCCAAGGAGTCTTAAAATACTTCCTCCTGCCATACAAAAAAGAAATATCTTTTTTTTTTTAAAAAAAAAAGACAGGGAGACATAAAACCACATACTAAACCCTCAAAGAAAAGGAATAAGGCAGCTGGCCTGAGTACACAGACTGCCAAAAGGCTGTTGGGTCCTGTACACAGAATCAACTCACTAATTAGCAACTTTCTACTATCACCTGTTAGCATCTTGGAGGCAAGAAGAGCCTTCTTATCAATTCTTAAGGAGCTCTCAATGTTTAAAGAACAGCATGAGAAAAGGCTCAGAATTTTCTGTAAAGTAGTGTGGAGAGCCCTGTTACAAATGATTGGTACCTCAGAATGAACGTAGGTCCATAAGGCGGGAAAGACTCAGAGAGAGATTAGAAAATTTTGGACAATGAAGTAATGAGGAGTTGAGATCAGACCGAAAGAGAAATTATTCTCTTAGGCTTTCCTGCTTAAGGCCTTCCTCCTTAATGAGAAGGAACTGAATGTTATCTTCACAAACCCGCTGCACAACACTTGTTCCTCTGTTTAATTATGCTTCAGGCAATTGTAGCATAGGGCGCACATTCCATGGGGTTTCCCAGGTTGGGCCTTTGCCAAGTGCCCACACTGGTACGTTGAGTGACTTCAATGGAATGAACTTCTGAGGACGCAATGTGAGAACCTGGATGAGAGTGGCACATAAAGTTTTGCTTGTCATTTTTCATGGAAACTTGTTCCATGGTACATATTTTATGGTACCATAAATTATGGTACATAATTTTAATAAGAAGCTGCAAACTGAAAGAGGCACAGGGTAGTTAAAATGAGAAGAGAGATACAGTAAGTGTTGGAAAGGTGTGGTTAGGAAGTGTGGGTGGGCCCAGATCACACAGGTCTCATGGCTGTGTTGAGGAATCGAGTCTATGTGCTACAAACAGTGGGAAGACATGAGAAGGTTCTATGAAGGGATGTGACATATCGAATTTGCATCCAGAAGATCGCTCAGGCTGCAGTGTGCAGAATGGATCAGGGTAAGATATTGGCCAGCACTGTATTAGTCACAAAGTTATAACAACAGCTCAGACAAGAAATAATGGTAGCTAGAACTATTGGTGGTGGCGTAAGTGGAAAGAAAAATAAGTCAACTGAAGAAAAAATGAGAGGCAAAACTGACAGAACTTGGAGGATGGGCAGGAGGTGAGGGTGAGGGAGGTATCTGAGGTGCCTGCCAGGTTGCTGACTTGCTGAGCTGGACAGTGGTGCGCTCACTGAGCGAGGGAGAGGAGGGTAAATCTTGCAGGGCAGAGCACATATTCGCTTCCGAGTGTGTTGAGTTTAAAGTGCTTTGAGACATGAGACATGTGGGACGTGGACATGTGTGTCTGGAGCTCAAAGGAGTGGCTGAGCGGGGATGTAATAAGTAACTTGTCTGGACATAGATGCCTTTACTGAGATTGAATGATAAAATGGAAAATCAAGGAAAGCAAGAGTATTCCAAGCAGAGGAAACAAAATTTGTAAATGGCATGAAAATGGGGATATTCCAGGTGCTTATTTTCATAGGTTAATTACTATCAAACCTTAAGAGAATGTTTAACTCTGTACAAGGGAGAAAGAGAAACAAGAAATAATTAACAGTGATTACCTCTGGGGAGGAGCCCAGAACAGTAGAGGATGGAAGAGATGTGTACTTTATCTCGTGTGAATCTCTTTCTTACAGTGCGCATTTCAGTAATTGAAAAAATAAAATTCTCAATAATTACTTTTGAAAAAGAGTTTAATAAAATTAGAGGGGAACTTGGAAAGAGGAAATTTCTCTGCTTAATTCAGGGATATCTCATACAGCTGTGGAGCTTGTACATTTCACAACCTTAGGGGCTGCCATTCATATAGGTCACAGCGTGTAGCGTGAAGCTTAAACACCTGTGCATGGTTGCCGTGATCACAATCGTTTAAGATGCAAAATAACTCTAAGGGAGCCAAATAAAGAATTAAAAGTTCACAAGGACTAGAAGAGTTTATCTAGAAGAGGTACCACCTAAATGAAGACATCAAGGATGAGTGAGCCAAAGTCAGCTGAAGGGAAAGTGGAGTGAGGGCGGTGCATGAGTGAGAGCAGTTAAGGCAGAGGGGATAAAGGGTTTACAGATTTTTCACGTCAATATTTTTTTCTTACCAAAGATTTCATTTTTAACAAAATTTTCAATGTTCCATCCATTCTAAATAACTTCTAAAAACAGTTGATGGCTTAAACTCATCATATAATTTAACACACAAAGTTCCCTTTCAGATGATTGTCAACGTAGCCCTTTTGAAGGTGTGCCATTTAAGACCAAGGTCCCAACAGTGTAGACGCTCATAAGCAGTTCTCAGAAAGAGAATCATGGACACAGTTATTCTCTCAAAATCACATCAGTTCTTTCTCCTTGATCTTTTACCCAATCCTGTGTTACAAGATTTATTACAAGGTAAATAATTTTTTTCCCTCTCTTTGCACCCCTCTAGACTATAAGCTAGTTGAGGATGTCTGTTCTATTTATTTAAATGTACAGTGTCTAGCACTGTTTGTAGTAAAGAGTGGTTGCAAATGAATAATGGATGAGGGAGTGAATGAATGGAAAGTATAGCAGTAGAATAAATAACGGACTGAGAATCAGGCAATCCGGTTTGTAGTCTTGAGTGTTTCCTTTGTGTGACCAGTGGAAACTCACTTGATTATTTTATAATTCAGTTTTCTTATTTTTTTAACTTAATCTGTTGATATGGCATACGGCATGCGCTGAGTGAATGAATAAGGCACAGTCCTCCTGACTTCATATGGAAAAGAGGTCTAATGTCCATTGAATACCTAACACATGCTACCCCCCCGGTCCTGCCAGATACACACAAACACACGCACACACACACACAGCCACACACAATCTCAACGTTCATCCTCATAACCATGCTTTGAGGTAGATATTATTGCCATCACTTTTACACAGGAAGAAATTAAGATTCAAACCTATTAACTGGTGTTCCAGGTAAATACAGAATAAGTAACTAAAACACAATCAGAGGCTGTCACAGATCCAAACCTTCCAATGGCACCACGTTGCCACTTGTTAGAGAAAGTTTAAAACAGTACATGCACACAAGGCCTCACCATTGTTTCAGATATTAGCCCAAAGGCACATGTCTGAGGGTTTGTTTCTGTATAAAACAGCCGAACTGGTTCTCACACCGACTCACACAGGATGTGAGGCAACAGATAGACTCAAATATTTATTAAGTCGGGGCTAAAAGGTCCAGATTTTGCTCAAGACTGTTTTGTTTTGCTTTTTCCTTGCGACCAGGCAACTAATAGCAAGTGAAGAAAGTGAAATGTTGGCAGACAACTTGGCTAAAGTACCAGACTTCTCTGTCATCCAGTCAGACACTAGAGATGGAAAAAATCTGCCTGGTTATCTGTGTCTGGTCTCCCTGGGCTGAAAAATACGGTAATCTTTAGAGGTAAAAGGGATGGGCTGTTCCTTATAACTAAAAAGGACCCTAGACACAAAGTTTACACAATATTTACGGGAAAGAGAGAGAATGAATGGACATGGAAGGGATTATTTAGATTAAGAAATTATCCTCTTACACCTAATAGCCCATTTCAACCACACAAAATGTATGGGAATGCGTGCATGTAGAGTAAATATGTTGGTGAGTTATGTACATGCGTATTTAGTTTTCAGCACATACAGGTGTTCCTTCTTTTCTCAGACATCTTTTTTCTTTGCCTTTTTGCAAACAAAGTTTTCATTTTCCTTTGGATGTCAGGAATCTCAGAACTCTTGCCCATACCTGATTATAAGTTTCCATTGGCCTGGGGTTTCTATTGCAAATGGTCTCTTTTATTTAATTATTTTTTTGAGGAAGATTAGCCCTGAGCTAACATCTGCTGCCAATCCTCCTCTTTTTGCTGAGGAAGATCAGCCCTTAGCTAATATCTGTCCCCATCTTCCTCTGTTTTATATGTGAGATGCCTGCCACATTGTGGCTTGGTAAGTGGTGCGTAGGTCCACGCCCAGGATCCAAACTAGCAAACCCTGGGCCGCGGAAGTGGAGCGCGTGAACTTCACCGCTACACCACCTGGATGGCCCCAAGTAAATGGTCTCTTTTAGATAGATCTTCTAGCAACAGACCTTCTACGCCTTCTGTTGTAAGCTACGGCAGATCCCTGCTGGAGGTATAAAGTAGATTCTATTAATAACTTTGATTCTTTACCCATCTCAGCATCCACATCCTTGCCATGGCCTCATCATGGCCGGAGTGTATTTTCCCGCCCCTTGACTAGAGACTTGGCCGTGTAACGTGCTTGGGACAATGTCAGATGGTGGAAAAGACAGTGTCCCAGTGCTGAGCCTAGGTTTTAAGAAGCCTGAGTGTTTCACTTGCCCGCTTACACATCTGCCATCACCATGAGAAGGACACGCTGAGGCAGCCCACTAGTCGCAGGAGGAGGGTGAGAAACACTGAGAGCAGAGTTCCCCCCCTGAACCCAGGTCAGTTGTCAGCACACCTGCAGTGGACTTGCAGACACACGAGCAATAACAAATGACTGCTGTTTTAAGCCACCGAATTTTTTTTTTTTTTTTTTGAGGAAGAGTAGCCCTGAGCTAACTACTGCCAATCCTCCTCTTTTTGCTGAGGAAGGCTGGCCCTGAGCTAACATCCATGCCCATCTTCCTCTACTTTATATGTGGGACGCCTGCCACAGCATGGCTTGCCAAGCGGTGCCATGTCAGCACCCGGGATCCAAACCGGCGAACCCTGGGCTGCCGAACTGGAATGTGCACACTTAACCGCTGTGCACTGGGCCGGCCCCAAGCCACCGAATTTTGAGGTAATTTCTTATGTAGCAAGTTAACTAGTACAAGGTATTTGGGAAATATTTAAATTTTAAAAATACATGTATGTATTTACGGTCAGTAATAAAATTTTAGTGAATGTGTGAACAGTCTTTCAATTTTGACAAACAATATTTTATTTCATAATTCAGTACTTTTGAACATGTTGTCCTTTTTGACTCTGTTAGCTTAATGAACTTCTATGCATCCTTTAAAATCCTATCATCTCAGAATTTTCTGTGAAACCTTTCCTGATGTCTCTTGAAAACTAAATCACTTCCTACTCTGTACTAAATGTATACCTTGAACATATTTCTGTTTTTTCTACCTCTCACTAGACTTTTGCTACCCCCAAGGTCAGAGACTATGTTTTATGTATTTTTGTAATCTATTTCCTCCCTTTCTCCATCCCTCCCTCCCTTCCTTCCTTCCACCCTCTCTCTTTCTTTCTCTCTCTCTCTCTTTCTCTTTTTTTGCTGAGGAAGGTTAGCCCTGAGCTAACATCTGTGCCCATCTTCCTCTACTTTGTATGTGGGATGCCTCCACTGCATGGCTTGATGAGCAGTGCAGAGGTCCACACCGGGATCTGAACCTGTGGACCCTGGGTCGCTGAAGCAGAGTGTGCGAGCTTAACTGCTACACCACGGGGCCCGCCCCTTTTTGTAACCTTTTAAAAATATATATATCAGACATTAAAAATATATATGTAACTGGATATACTCCATGATCAATTTCCAATCAATTCGCTTGTTGAGAACATAACATCCAAGAAGATGGTCGTGTAAGGAATACTGAATATGTTGCTTTTGAAAAATACAAAGCATTGGTGTTGCTAGGGAAACAAAGCACGGTGTAGTACACAAAGCCTAGAGCAGTGAAATACAAGTCAACACAAATAATGATCTCAAGCCCACCCTTGCTCCCAGGCATCAAGATGATAGTTAATAGACACATCACAACAATCCGGATCTTCAGTGAGAAAGGAAAGTCAATTTATTTATTCCCAGTGATTCTCAGAAGGCCTCAGTTACTTCATTTTTCCTAATGACGTAAAATGAAATAATGTGATAAATGGAATAATGCAAATTATGTTCAACAGCATCAAGAAAAAGCCAGGGAAAAAATATATGTATCTCAGTGAAGTGGCAAATGTGAGAAGGAAATTTTATTCGTTGGTCTAAACACTACGTATGGATGGAGAATAATGTTTTCTAGTTTAACGTGGATATGTAACTTGGAGCACAGAACTAGGAAAGAAACGTTGACCACAACGGGCATGGTGCCCTAGTCATGAAACCTGTTACATTGTCTAGGTAAATTACGGTAAAGTGGTTGTGGCTTCCTGTCTTGAAATACGTAAAGCTGGTGATCGGGAAGGACAGGGGTTACTCTGGAATCTACATCTTATTCTAAATCATTTGTAGGTGGTACAATGACTGGGATCTATAAGATCTGACCAGACTCTATGAGCCCACAACGAAATAGTTTGACAAGCAAGGGAGTGTGGCGTGATAATTCTAATAGCTCATATTTATTAAGCCGGGACTGCTTTCAGCATTTAAAGTGGATTAACTCACTTAAATCTCACAGCATTTGTTGACTTGTTGAAGTAGTACCGTTATCCCCATTCTACAGGTAAGATTTTAGTTAATATTTAATCACGGTTTCCTTCCTCTCCCATTTCTGAGTTCCCAATCAATTGAGAGATAAAACAAGGAATAAGAGAAGCAGAAAACAATATACCAGCTTATTGTTAAATATTGATAACAAAGTATAGCTTTGTCTCTGACAAGACGCAGACTTCCTGTTACATTCTTCCAAGTTCAAAAGTACATACAAATAATAATGTAGCAAATACATACTACGAAGATTTTAAAAATATTCGTATTAATAACATTCCTTCTCCATGATATGAAACACCATCTGTGTTACATATGTAGTTCCCTTAAAATATTGGATCTGCTTCTGAGTTTTCTAGTTTGTTCCATTGCTATACTTGTCTCTTCCTGGGCATATTCCACACTGTTTTAACGGTGTCAGCTTTAAAATGCCTCTTCATAGTCGGTAGGACAAGTTCGATCGCATTTTTCTTCTTATTCCAGTCATCTTGGCTGTCCTCTGTTCTTGTTCTTGCATTTGGATTTTATGGTCACCTTGCCAAATTTCATCTTTTAAAAAGCTATGAAATTTTTAATCAGTATCATAATATATTTACAAATCAATTTTGAGAGAACTGCCAACTTTAAAGTATTCTTCCAATAATTCAGAACTTCTTTTGTGTCCGTATTTTTTTTCCAAAAAAATGCCTTGCCAATCTTTTGTTATACTATTCCCATATTCCTAGGATAAATCCTTTCTTCTTGCTGAACTATAGTTTTTACTACCTCTTTTAGTAAGGATCTTAGTCTTTGTATTCTGAAATAATGTTTTTCCTCCTTGCTTTTGAGTAGTGGTTTTGTATCTTTCGTATATCTTACTTTTAAGAGTCTTGTTGTCCTTCAGTGTGTTGAAGATGTTACTCTATTGTCTTTGTTCTTTGTTGTTGTTGATGAGAAGTCTGCCATCAGAACGACTGCCATTTTTGTAGGTAATCTTTCTATATTTTTTTACTTGTTTGGGTTTAAAGATTTTTTCCTTTATCTTTGATCTGTCTGGTATGGATTTATTGTTATTTATATTATTAGCATTGAAGCTCACTTTAAATATGGGACTCATATCTTGGTGGAAACTTCTTTTTTGTTTTTCCTCCCCAAAGCCCCAGTACATAGTTGTATATCCTAGTTGTAAGTCCTTCTAGTTCTTCTATGTGGGGTGCTGCCACAGCATGGCTTGATGAGCAGTCCATAGGTCCACGCCCAGGATCCGAAGTGGCGAACCTCAGGCTGCCAAAGCTGAGCACATGAACTTAACCACTATGCCACCAGGCAGGCCCCAAAACTGCTTGTCCAATATATCTTAACTATTTTTTCTGCAGCATTTGTTTTAGTGTTGTCTTTTGGGATTCTTATAGGACATACATACTCCTATAGGACATTTACAGGATATGATAAACACTTTTCAATATACCAACGTGTTTCTAAGTTTCATACATATATATATATTCTAAACTACATTCCTAGTTAACTTGTCATTGCTGTATTCAATGTTGTCCAAATGTTTCACCCATCTAATGAGAATTTAAAAAGCAATTCCAATAGCTATATTTAGATGTAACACCAAACGCATGATCCATCAAAGAATTGTTAAAAACAAGACAAAAGACCCAAAATGGAGCTGCTTATGTTAAGCCCCACATCACCAAACTGAGACTTAACCTAAATGTAATTTCAGAAATGGAACCTTCAACCAGCTGATCAGGAATTGCCTGATGAGCACTGGTTAGGTCCTCTGCCTGACAGCCCCTGCCATCCCGAGGGAAAGTCACCTTGCAATAAACAATCCACTTTTTTTCCTCATGTAACCTCCTGCTCCTTTCTGCCTATAAAAGTTTTTCATTTGTACAGCTCCTTGGAGCTCCTTTCTGTCTGCTAGATTGGATGCTGCCTGATTTATGAATCATTGAATAAAGCCAATAAGATCTTTACAATTTTTTCAGTTGAATTTTGTTTTTAATAGAAATAATCGATAAGCTGGACTTCATTAAAATTAAAAACTTCTCCTCTGCAAAAGACAGTCAAGAGAATGAGAAGACAGGCCACAGACTGGGAGAAAATGTTTACAAAAGACACATCTGATAAAGAACTGTTACCCAAAATATACAAAGAACTCTTAATACTCAAAAATAAGAAAATAAACAGCTCAATTAAAAAATGGGCCAAAAACTTGGACAGACACCTCACCAAAGAAGATATACAGATGTCAAATAAGCATATGAAAAGATGCTCCATATCATATGTCACAGAGAAATACAAATTAAAACAATAATGAGATACCACTACACACCTATCAGAATGGCCAAAATCCAGAACACTGACAACACCAAATGCTGACGAGGACGTGAAGCAACAGGAACTCTCATTCACTGCTGGTGGGAACGAAAAACAGTGCAGACACTTTGAAAACAGTTTGGCAATTTCTTAGGAAACTAGGCACACTCACCATATAATCCAACAATCTCACTCCTTGGTAGTATTTACCCAAAGAAGCTGAAAACTTATGTCCACACAAAAACCTGCACACAGATGTTTATAGTAGCTGTAGTCATAATTGCCATCAGTAGATGAATGGATCAATAGCTATATTTTCTATGTTGAAATTTTAAAATCAGGGTCTTTTTTTCATATTTCCATATCCTCATCTTGAATATCTTCCTAGTTTTCTTTCAATAATTTCTTTTTATTTATATGGATATGATTTCTTCCTTTGCCTTTTTGGAGACTTATTAACCTCTTTGGAGTTATTTTTAAGTATATTACTTTTATTTAAATCAAAGAAAATTAACTCCCATTTACTGATTTTGTTGGCTGTCATATTTAGTGTCTTTTTCTTCATTAATTTGTGAGGTACAAATTCATTGAGTAGTAGTGACATTCGTAAAGCTAGGTTAACTGTTATAAAAATCAATGCTCAAATATCAGAGGTTCAACACAATACAAACTTCTTTCTTTCTCACGTAGCCATTTAATACAAGAGTTTGGGTGGCAGCCCTCCACACAGTGATTCAGAGACCCAGGCTCCTTCTACTTTATGGTTCTGCTCTCCTCCAGGTCCACTGACATTTTCCTCATTCAACTTCGTGACTCCTTCGAACTTCAGTCTCTTCAAATGTAACCCAGAGATGGTAAAAGTACCTGTTTCACAGTAATGGGCATTAACAGTGCCACTGTGCTCAGTAAATATTAGCTGTCAATACTAATAACTATTATATAACTATACGCAATGGGAGCCACTGAGATTTTAGGCAGAGAAGTGACAAGGCATATTTAAATTCAGCAAATATTTGAGTACCCACTAATGCCATACGTACGTCCTGAGAATAGAGTATAAAACAAAAGAGACACAATTTCTACCCTGCTGGAGCTTATATGCTAGTGGCAGAGACACAATAAACAAGTAAGAAGAACTGTGTTTTAGAAAAGTCGCTGTGGTGGCAATGTGGAGGATGATTAGAGAGTGGTAGGTTGCTTGTGCAATAAACCAGATGAAAGACACAAGGCCTGTACCAGGGCAGTGATGGTAGGGGTGTAGAGGAGAAGATGGGTTTGAGAACATTTTTGGGGTAAAATGGCAGTTCTTGGTGACATCACCAATGGTGGAAGGGCAGGAGCATAAGAGAGAGGAGGAGTATGGGATGGACAGCAAGTCTCCAATGTTTCTGATTTGGGTGACTCGGCAGATGGTGGCACCAAGATTAATAGAGGGAGAAGAGGAACTTTGTGAGGATAAGAGTTCGTTTCCTACCAGCTGAGTTTGATGTTCCTATAGGATACCTAACTATAGGAACAGCCGTTCAGTATATACTGTGGTCACAAAGCAGGTGTGCTGGATATCTTTTGTTTGTCCCTCTGGATCCACTCTCTACTAGGCTCTGTCCCCTGGAAGACTGACTTGTATGACTGGCATTAATAGGCTTCCTTTTGGCCTCTTTCTGCGTGAATTTTGTCAAGGGCGAACGTGGCAAGCGACGGGGAGTAGAGTAAGGTCAGGGCATTTATTCCCCAGGCTTCTTCCCGGCCAGGACACTAGATTGGTGGCATCCCTTGCCCAGAGGCCAAGGCTCCTGTCTAGTCAGCCTCTCCCTCTCTCTGTCACTCTCCCCCCTTGCCCCTTCCAGCCTAGGGTGGGAATGGATCCTGTTGTGCTTTATCCAGGAGTCTACATTAATTCCTTCTGGGTTCCCTACACTCACTATGCTTTTGTACAGCATTCCTAGATTAAATGCTTTTCAAATCACCCAATATGTATGTGCCATGCATTTCCTGCTGGGGCCCTGACTGATAGTGTAGAAATTCAGTAAATAATTTTTGAACAAAAAATTTACGAATGAATATATGGATGAGTGGATGGATCTGGACTTGAGAAACTGAATCTTGATTAGGCGTTTGAGTGATAACAAAAATCATGAGCTCCTTGAGGAGTCAGTGCAGAGCTAGAGAAGAAGTCATTATCTGGCTGGGGGTGAGAAACAACTCGGAGAGGCAGCACACTGGGCGGAAGGAAATTCCAAGGGGCGGTGGGTAATATTGGCAAAGGACGTTAGAAGTTATGTAGGAATTTCCCCTCACCTAGTAAGAAAATATATTGCTCCCTGGGGATGAGGGGCGAGGTGGGAGGAGAATGAAAGGTAGAATTAAGGAAGTTAAAAAACAACCCACCCACATTTCTTAATTAGCTTCAAGGGGAGAATTTTTGCCAAGGGCAATAATGCAGAAGTTGGAATGTCTTTATTCCTCAAGGGGGGGAAAATTCCTCCTTCTGCCACATCTTTTCATCCATTTTAATTGGCTTATATTTGTCTGTCAGAAACCTAGGCTATTCCAAACCAAATAGCTTACTTTCCCTATAACAAGACCAAAATAGCTGCAAAAGACTGGATGTGCTTCCATCAAACGATCTTGGCAAGAAATATTTGCCACATAAAACACAGATCGTTCCCTCGTTCTGCTCAGAACTGTAGGCTGCACCTTTCAAAATGCAAGGAAAGTTTTGGAATAGTTGAAATTGGCCCTATAAATACCTTTCTAGATATTCTTAAAGTAAGCAAAGGAGGAAGGAAGCCCATCACAACAGTTACGTGGGATGGTGTCCAGGTTCTTGCCAAGAATAGAGAACAAATGGCTCCCACCTTTACGCCACACCCACCTGCCCCAGCCCACGTTTAGAACAGCAGCTGAGGGATGCAATTAGTAAGCTAAAAGCGCATCATATGAGAAGCTATGGGGGGAATGGCTATTTCACTCTCTCGAATATGGTGATGGTTTTACAGGTATATGCACGTCAAAACTTAACAATTTGTACATCTTAAATACATGTAGTTTATGTCAATTACACTTAGGTAAACTTGTTCAAAACAAAGCAAACAAAGCACCATATGAAATGGAAAAGTGGGTCCTGGTGGGAACTAGGGCTGGGAACTGCTGTAAGTGCTTGGATAGACCCAGAGTATATGCGGCCTCCAGCCATATTCTCCACATGGAATACGGAATATGGAATGCTGCCAGCGTGGGCCTTTAAACATGGAAATGACACGTGTCCTCCTCCGCTCAAGACCCCACAGTGGCTCCCATTTCTCCCCGAGTCAAAATCAAAACCCTCCGAATCCTCATGTAACTCTATGGCCCCACATGCTCAAGCCCCTGGGACCCCCTGGCTTTGGGATCAATTACTGTCCCTCTTCTGCCACATTGGCCTCCCTCTTATTCCTGATCCAGCATGGCAAGCTTACCTCCGGGCCTTTGCACTTGCTATTTCTTCTGCTCCCCAATATGTACATGGCTTGCTTGGGCTCCTATACTTCTAGCTTTTTATTCACATTTTCCCTCCTGTTGAGGCCTTCCCTGACCTCTGATTGAAAATGGCGCTCTCCTGCTCCCAGCTGAGGCCCAGGGCCTCCTATTTTCTTATGCTTTTTTTTCTCCTTAGCGCTTTATCTAACATTCTCTGTAGTCTGCTTAGCTATTGTTGCTGTCTTTCTCCTCAGCTTCCCATTCAATATAAACTCTCCAAAGGCAGGGAGTGTGGTCGGTTTTGTTTACAACAGCACCTCTGTATAGGTAGGCATTTGATAAAAAATTGTTTAGACAATAAACCATTCAGTCGAAGAAAAAAATCCAAATTGCTATGGATTTTATCTGCAAAATAAACATATTGTGTGAAAGTCAGAGGAATAGCTTGCTACCATGGGAATCATGCTAAACTATTTTCTCCTTCTAAAAGTTCTATGGTGAGCTATGCCATTTTTAGACTCACGAAGTATAAAAACGTAGAGAAACCTTAGAATTAATCTAATTCATTTGGATATTTCAATGGAATTTACAACATCTCAGCCCATCTTAAGTTGAACTTCTCCAGTATTGGGTAACTTACTATTTATTCAAAAAGTAGTTATAGTTACTGTGATGGTTAACTTTATATGTCAGCTTGGCTGGGCTATAGCATCAGATGTTTGATCAAACATCAGTCTGGATGTTGCTGAGAAGGTATTTTTAAGATGTGATTAACATTTAAATCAAGAGACTTTGGGTAAAACCGATTACCCTCCATAATGGGGGTGGGCCTCATCCAAGCAGTTGAAGCTTCGGGAGGTCCCCTGAGGACGAAGGGATTCTGCCTCCAGTCTGCCTTTGGACTCTAGACTACATCGTGAGCTCTGGCCTAGGTATTCACCCTGCCAACCTGCCCTGCAGGCTTTGAACTTGCCAGCCCTCACGAGCGTCTGAGCTAATTCCTTAGTCTCGGCCCCCTCTCTCTCTCACACACACACACATCCTACTGTTCTGTTTCTCTGGATAACCCTGACTAAAACAGTTACTGAGCCCATGTTCTGAGCCAGGCACTAGTCTAGGCCCTAGGGTATGATGGTGAACAAGACAGCTTAGAGTGCAGTAAGAAAGTCAAAAATTAACAACTAACGCAAAGTTTGATAAACGTCAGAAAGTGGAATGAACAGTGTGTAATGGAAAGCTCTAAAAGGGAAATCTTAAATCTAACAGGGACAACTAACTGAAGTCAAGGATGGCCTCATCTAGAAACAAGGTATCAAGTGACCTGCAGAAGTGCTCCATGCATCTAGAAGGAAGCTGACAGCCCTGGTGGGTCAGCCCGCTCCACCTCTGCACGGCGCCGTGTCGTTCCTAAAAGCGAAGCTCCAGCCTCTGTGTGGCCACTTATTTCCTGTGCAACCTTGAGAAAGTGACCTAGTATTTCTGTCTTAGTTTCCTCATCTGTAAAATGTGGACAATCACATTATATAACCCATACTGAGATGTTGAAGGTGATCCTACTTTTTGAAAACTGAGTTGAAATCCCTATCTCTGTAGTTTTCATCTATGAGCTCATTTCCCATCCCCTGGAACCACACAACTGGTCTACTCCCTCTTTCACCGATAGCCCTTCCTCTGTTTCAGGTGGCCGTCATATTCATGGCACCAGCCTCCACTCCCAGTCTCCCCTCTCAATTAAACACCCCCATTCCCTCGCTGCTGCTCCTGTGAAATGGCTTCCAACCTCCTCACCATCTGGGGTGCTCTCCTCTAAGCACAGCTGGGGAGTCTCTGCTTCTCCTGGCATGCTTCCCAGAACAGACCGAGACTCTGTGTGTGCTGGAGCCAGCAGAGAGGAACGTGGGGCTGTCGCCTTCCTTGCTCTGTGTGCGGCATCTGTGCTCGTACAGCCTCAGTGGGCTGCGCTGTAGACCCCAAATCCAGGCTGAACAAACTGTGGGAGGATCAGTGCTCATTCTGTCTTGGCCTCTAGGAGAACTCAGCCTTTAAAGACTTTTTTTTTCTCTCCCACTTTAGAAAAATATCCACTTTATTTGTTTATTTATTATGGTTGCATTAATTTCTGGGACATAAGTCTAATCATGTCATCCCTTGTTTGAACATCACTGTGGATTTCTTTTTTGTGCCCATATTATAAGGCACAAATTCTTAATAATTATGGCTAACATAGAAAGCCCGCCTACCATGTGTGAGGCAGAGAGTTCTTAGCGCTTTATACATATTAATGCACTCATTCCTCACCACCTGATGTGGGAGATGCTCTACGAGTATCTGAATTTTACAGATAAGGGAAGCAAGGCTCAAAGAGCTGAGCAACTGCTCAAGCCCACTCAGCCTGGAGTGGGAGAGTGGGGATTCATGCCCAGGCCCTCTGGTTCCAGAATGATCCACTGTGAGATGCTGCCTCTCCTCATGTTGTTCATGGCCCTTGCCTGGCAGGCTCCAACCAAGCTGCCCAACATCATGGTCCACTGGTACAAATCCCCACCCCCCACGACCACGTCACATTCCTGAACACCCATGCATGCAACCATGCATACACAGCACTCATGCACACACCGAGTCCAGCTCACACATTTGAACTGTACACTCCAGTCACTTAGAACTTCTTGTCACTTCTTGGACATCACAGTCCTTCACATGCTTCTGGGCTATTGTTCACATGATTCTTTGGGTTAGGAAGGTAATAGGTCTCCCTTGAACCCTTCATAATAATAACCATGTTAACAACTAACATTTATATGTAAATATATACCTTGAATAATTCCAAGCACTTTGCATATATCAATTCATTTAATCTCACAACAAACAACTCTATGAGGTAGACCCTATCATTGTTTCTATTTTACAGAAGAAGTTGAGGCACAAAGAGATTCAGGTCACGCAGCTAGTACGTGGTAGAGACGAGGTTCCTACAGGCAGGCTACTACTCTAAAACTCACCTTTACACTTCGCCCCTGTCCCTTTAAAAATGTCAATTCTCTCAGCAAGAAAGGCACTTTGGTTTTTTAGCATTTCCAACTTCTGATTGTGTTTCTGGGATTCATACCCGTAACTACACCATCTTCAAGGGCAAGGCTTGCAGCACCCGGCACGGTATCTTAGGCTCAAAATCTATTTGCAGAATGAATGTACGAAGGAGACATCAAACCAGCACTAAATGAAGGCGCACAGAGGGTGGCCACTGCCAATAACGGTAAAGAATGGAGAAGAGAGATTGTTCTTTAATCCTCCTCCAGAAAATCGACATACGGGAACTTCCAAGAATCCAGGAAGAAAACAAATGGAAGAGAGACCAAACCAAGCAACAGATGAAAGAGAAAAATCTCTTAGCGGATAAAGAACCAAGAAAGACTCTTAAAGACTTCTTTATTGGAACTTTGGTATAGTATTTCTCACTGTAATGTGGAGCTCAGCAACAGTCTCATTCTTACATCTGTTTTCTTACTTCATTTTCTTTGCTAATATTTCCATGTCCCCAAGTTTGTGCAACTCCTTTCCTGGTGCCATGTGTGCACTTGGGGCTCTCAGCCAGTTGCTGAAATGCCCTGAATATTCGCACTGAAGTCAGCAGTACCATTTTTTTTCTTTTAAATGGAGTAAGTACATGAGAATTTTGGTAATACTTTTCTGAACCAGGACACCAGCCACCAGAAATGACAATTCAGTGGTAAATGACTTGCTAAGTGCTCTACTTTGTGGAGTGACTTAATAAGAAAGTGACTATACATACCAAAGTTCTCAAAATTTAGTGGGTAAAAACCATCTATAGAATTTGTTTACAGTGCAGATTCCCAGCCCCAAAGCCCCCAGAGATTCTGATTCACTCTATCTGGGGTGGGGCCCAGGAATGAGAAGTTTTAATGAAACGCCCTAGGTGATTCTGCTGCAGGTGCTTGTCAGACCACCCATGGAGAGAGGCCACTGTGATGGAAAGAGCTTGAATTGTGGATTTAAAACAAACCTAACTCCACCCTAAGTAACTTTTAAATTTGGGCAGTTTTCTTAAACCCCGCGAACCTCAAATTCTTTATCTGTTAGAAGGAGATAATAATACATACGTCCACACTACTAGATCATCAGACTGTTTCTGCAGGATGGATGTTTCAGTGATAGTCTGTATGAAGATATCACTGAGTCTGGCAGCTGCATGTGGAGGGAGGGTGGTGGGGAATTCACTCTAATACCACTTTCATGAAACAAATGCAAAGACCTCAAACCACTGTAAAAATGCCCAAATATCTCTGACAAACATAATTTATCATAAAGAGTGAAGTGATTACAAAGAATTATTTTAATGTGAGTACATTTGCAAACTTAGATGAAATGGCTACATTTTAGGAAAAATATAAATTACTAAATTTGACTCATGAACAAATAGAAATCTAAAATAAACCAGTGGGCATTAAAGAAAGTTGGATTGCAATCAAAATGATCTGTATATAAAAACAGGTCCAGATGGAAAAATACTAAATAAAATATTAACATGTAGATTTAAGCTAAGTTTTTGTTCAAAAAGACATCATGAACAAGTAACGTTTACTCAGGAAGCAGGGATGGTTCACCATCATAAAATCTATTATATAGTTTATTACATTGACATAAGAGAAAAAATAAACAACCATATCTATAGATGTAGAATAAACATTTAAAATGTTCAGCACTCATTCAAGATGAAAAAAACAATCCTAATCAACTCTGATTAGAAGGAAACTTCCTTAATCTGATGAAAGTATCTATCAAAACCTACCAAACATCATGCTCGATGGTGAACAACAGAACGATTTCTGCTTCTAATCAGTGTTGCAGTAAGAGTCCTACACAGTGCGATTAAAAGAGAAAGTGAAAAAAATGGGAATAAAAATTACAAAGGAAGAGAGAGAACTGTCCTTATTTGTAGACAATATAATTGTCTTGCAAAAAACTCAAGAGATTCATAGACAGTATATAATATACCTAATTAAATATTTCAGCAAAGTTGGTAGATATAAGATAAATATACAAAAATCAAATATACTTCTAGGGGCAGGCCCTGTGGCACAGTGTTTAAGTTCACACGTTCTGCTTCTCGGTGGCCCGGGGTTCACCGGTTCAGATCCCGGGTGTGGACATGGCACCGCTTGGCGTAAACCATGCTGTGGTAGGTGTCCCACATATAAAGTAGAGGAGGGTGGGCACAGATGTTAGCTGAGGGCCAGTCTTCCTCAGCAAAAAGAGGAGGATTGGCAGTAGTTAGCTCAGGGCTACTCTTCTTCAAAAAAAAAAAAAGAAAAAACTTCTATACAAGTGCAACAATCAGAAAAACATAATACAAAAATATAGTTTCATTCAAACAGTGGTTAAAAACTTTAACTTCCATAGGAATAAGTGTAATTAAAAGGTTTTCATGCCTGTTATTAGGAAAATTATAAAGAATTATTGAAAGATATTAAAAAACCTGAGTAAATGTAGATGTATATTTATATACTATGTTAATAGTTGGATAGACTCAATAGAGTAAAGATGTCAATTCTCCATAATTAATTTATAAATTCAAAGCCAAATCTTAACAGTGTTTTTAACTGAACTCAAAGGGCCGAGAATAGCTAAGAACGAAATGAAGTTGTGTGGGCCTTACTCTACTAGATGTCAAGCTTTATCTTAAAGCTCTGGTAATTAAAACCATGTGCAATTAGCACAAATCCACATGGACAATCAGACTAATGAAAGGACTATAGAACTCAGAAACAGAACCACATACACATGGAAACCTGATATAGGACAAGTGTAGCATTGTACATCAAGAGACTAAAAAGGATTATTCCAATAAATGGAATGGATACTATCACATATACTTACAAAAATAAAATAAAAATAGTTTTCTACCTCACGCTGTACACAAAAATCAATTATTATAAGTGGATTAAAGCCATAAATATGAGAAGTGAAACTCTAACACCTTTTGAAAAAACCAAAGAACCATTAATTAAGGAAAAAAACATAAAAATATTGATACAGTTATCCACATTTAAAACAAAATCAAATTTCTGCTAAACAAAATACATCGTAAAGTGAGAAGACTAGCAAGATATTTTGAGCCAATATATGCAATAATTGGCAAGGAATTACTATCAGAATATTCAAAGTATTCATATAAATCAACAAGAGAAAGACAATTCAATTCTAAAAATAGACCAAAGAGATGAGTAGAAGGAGCATAAATGGCCAATAAACTTAGAAAAAGATCTTTAATTTTACTACTAATCATAGAAATGCAAAATAAAGCCATGGTAAGATAGTATTTTACACCCAGATTGTCTAACATTCCAAAGCTTGGCATTTCTGAATATCTGCTTCTGGCTATGATGGAGTAACTGAGAACAGATTTACTTTCTCACCTCAAAGAACTAGATAAATGAACAAAATAAATTTTTAAAATGTTTTGAATTTGGCAACTGTAAAACAACTTCTCCAATAGAAGGGCTGGAAGTTGTGAGAAGAGTCCCAGATAGAAGAGAGCTATGCAGAGGGCAAGCTCCAGAAAAGGAGGGAGGTCAGGTTTACCTTTTATTATATTCTCAATACAAAGCCCCTGATGTGTGGGATGGAATTCTACGAATAAGGGCAAAGAACAACTGGGAATGTGTATCTGCAAAATTCTCAGAGTTCACATAGAGCTCTCTTTGAGTACCAAACAGCCATAATGGAACACCTGGGTCATTTGCTTGAGACCCAAGAAGAGGCAGGCTTTAGCTGGAGAACTAAATTACACCTAACCAAAAAAATACCTTAAACCCATCCTAACAAAGTTTACAAAAAATAAAGCCTCAGAAAGCAAAGCTGCTCTGAAAGTAACATTAGTCACTTGCAGAATAAATCCCAATGTTCTTTAAAGGAAGGTAACAAATCTAGACACTCAACAATGTGACATTCAGAAAATTCATGAGCCAACCAAAACTTAGTACACAGACTTTGAGTAGCCAGTTCCACTTGTAAGGAGCTTGGAAGTCTCCACTCCTTCCTAACAAGTAAAAACCTGAACAGACTGAATACTCAACCCCTCTTCTTGGACCCATAAGAGAGGGGAGGACACAGAGCAGACCACTCCCCCCAAGACTGGAGAAACAGAAAAGCAAGTACAGGGCGTCATAGCTTATTGGAGCAGAGACCCACAGGTGGCAGCCGCCTGGGGACCAGTGCCAGGGTAGGCAAATCTGAGCTGGAATTGGTGAGATGCCAGAGGCTCAGTGTAGACAAGTCTGACAGTTAAAAATCCAGGAGAGTTTCAGGCGAACCCTCACAATATTGTGAGATTTATCTCCAGGAGCTCAACCAGATTCCCACAGTAAATATCAGAGGAAAATCCCCTCAGGCTTCTGGTGAGGAGAGAGGGAAAAGGAATCCTTTTGAAATATACCAGAGCACTCTATTCTTCTTAACAAGGCCTGCCCTCAAGGGAGACGAGTTCACCAGAGCCTAATGGAGCTAGGGGAAGGGAAATTCCCAACTGGAGCCCATGGTAGCCATCCTGTCCCACCTAAGCGGGGAGAAAAAATCCTGAGAAACATGTGTTAAGTTCACAGTCCACAGGGATGGGCTCAATGAAAGACTGAGACATGGTCATAGGATTATAGAATACTTCCCCACTCCCAGTACCTCACCACCACATCACTAAAGCGCTGTTTATAGCAGCTCCTTTTATGTAGGACATCATATCTGGCTATAAAGAAAAAATTACAAGGCATACCAAAAGGCAAAAAACACAATTTGAAGAGATAGAGAAAGCATCAGAACCAGACATGGCAGAGATGTTGGAATAATTAAACCAAGAATTTAAAACAACTATGATTAATATGCTAAGGGCATCTATTGGATAAGGTAGACAGCTTGCAAGAACAGATGAGCAATGTAAGCAGAGAGATGAAAATCCTAAGAAAGAGCCAAAAAAAATTCTAGAGATTAAAAAACACTGTAACAGAAATGAAGAACTTTGACGGGCTTAGTATTAGACTGGACACAGCTGCAGCTGATAAAAGAATATCTGAGCCAGAGAATGTATCAGTAGAATTCTTGAAAACCAAAAAGCAAAGAGAACGGAGACTGGAAAAAACAGAACAGAATATCCAAGGACTGTGAGACAACTGTGAAAGGTGCAGCATATGCATAATGGGAATAACAGAAAGAGAGAAAGGAGTAGAAGAAATATTTGAAATAATAATGACTGGAAATTTCACCAAATTAATGTCAGACACCAAACCACAAGTCCAGGAAGCTTAGAGAAGACCAAGTAGGATAAATGAAAAAAACAAACCAAAAAACCAAAAAAACACACTACACCTAGACGTATTTTCAAACAACAGAAAATCAAAGATAAAGAAAATATCCTGAAAGAAGCCAGGGGAAAAAAAACCCTTACTTATAGAAGAACAAAGGTAAGAATTACATCAAACTTATCAGATACTATGTAAGCAAGAAGAGAGTGAAATTAAATATTTAAAATATTGAGAGAAAAAAGCCCACTAGCCTAGAATTCTGTACACTATGAAATTATCCTTCACAAGTAGAGTGAAATATTAAAAGTGTCAGAAGGGAAAAAAAAATACCAAGCTAGAATTTTGTATCCAGTGAAACTCTCCTTCAAAAGTAGAGGAGAAATAAAGACTTTCTCAGACAAACAACAATTGAGAATTTGTTACCAGTAGACCTGCCTTGCAAGAAATTTTAAAAGAAATTCTTCAGAAGAAAAATGATATAGGTCAGAAACTCAGATATAAATAAGGAAAGAAAGGAGCATTAGAAAAGAAATCAAGTGCATATTACTAAGCAAAAGAAGCCAATCTGAAATAGATAGTTGGAAACAAATATGGAAAGTACTAGAATAGAGCAAAAGTATTATGCCAACATAGGTAAGGAAGTGACACACTTTACACACTAAATGTCATCTGAGTCCTTGCAAGATGATTGGAGTTTACCAGCAAAAGAGAACAGTATGTTGAAAGACACAGAGGCATAAAATGGTGTGGCATTTCATTTACTGAGGCTAAAGGGAGGATGTGAGGAAAGACGGTGGTAAGAGAGAAGGTTGAAAATGTTGGGAATAGATTGAATAATGAGTTGGAGAGCTTGGGCTTTACCGTTAGGCTGCTGGCAGCCACAGAAGGTGTTTAAAGCAAAACAAAGAGGGACATAATTAGACTTGTGTATTAGAAACATAACTCCAGCCATCTTCAGTACAGAAGAGGAAGTAGGGGTGGGGTGGGGAGGAGAAAGGAGGTGCAGATGGATGCTGAATGACCAACTAGGAATCAACTGAAATAATCCACGGGTCATGAGAGTCTGAACTAAGGAATCTAAGAATTTAAGTGGTTAAAAACATTCTCTTAATGAGTGAAGTTATGGGTCTGAATCTTTTACAAAAATGCTCTTATAAGAACTTGACATTTACTCTTGAGCAAGTTGCTTCACTGCTCTGGCCTTAGGATCATCATCTGTAAAATGGGAGCCACCGACGATAAGAACTGTCAGGAACAGCTAAGCTTGTGCCATCTTCGAACTTTCGTAATCAGCTCTAAATATCTCTTCCCTCTGCCTGTAAAGCTTTTCATCTGATCTTCATATGGCTGACTCCTTTTTTGCCTTTCAAATATGAAAAAATGTCACCACTTCACGGGGGGTGGCTTTCTCTGACCTCCCAATCAAAATAGCTTCCATTGGTCACTGTTTAATACATCACTCTTTAAAAAATTTTCTTGATAGCATTTATTAATAGCCCAAGTTTTCTTATCTATTTGCTGCCTTTTCATTTGTCTGTACCACACTAGAATGAAAGCTCTGTGAGAAAAGAGAACTTACCCATCTTATGTCCCACTGTGTCTCAAGCCTCCAGATCCATGCACGTAAGGGAACTCATTAAGTATTTGCTGAGTGTAGAATTAATAAAACCCCTTTATTTTTATGAGTGTCATGAGAGTTACCTAAGATCACCCAACTAATAAATAGGAGAGAGAAAGGAAAATCCTTCTACTCTGATTTTCTGATTCACTGATATTTCCATGCACAACATCTGGTCTCTTACCTCATAGGACCATTGGGAGGATCAAATGAGATGATAAGATGAAGAGCTGTAAGTTTTCTGAGAAGACAAGGCTCATGACTTGGAAGTTGCCTGAAAAAGAAACAATGACTCAGTGCCTCTAAAGGCTGAGACCAACTCACAAAAGACACTATATGGGCAGTGTTGAACGTAAGAAGCTTGGAAAAGGTCACTCTTTGTTTCTGCTGATATATTAAGACTAACGTTAACTACTGCTGACAATGGGGTTCAATAGGGATAGATGATAGAGGGAGGTGGATGGGGCAAAGGAAATAGACATGGGCCTGTCTCATTTAAACACTCTCAAAGTGCTGAGGTGGGTGGGATTCCCAATTCCTCACATCTACTGTATCCCCTTCCTCTCTGAGTGAAAGGTTGCATCCTCTTGGGTTTCTTCCATTTAAAGGACTGAAGAGATAACATCTATTTGTGACTGAGGAGAGAAGACATCCACTCGGCAATAGATGACTAAGAATCTACGTTTGATTTGATGCAATATATTAATCTATGCATCTATTGCTCATTCAACCAGTATTTATTGAATAATAAATGAATGAATTAATAAATATTGCCAGGCACTATGCTAGACATGGTGATAAGAGGTGGACAGGATAGATGTGAGCTTTATCTTAGGGAGCTTGCAGGTAAGCAGAGAACACAGATGTTAAACAAATCTAAGTGTGATGAGTTCCCATCTTGTTGAGGCAGCCCTGCGGAAATCCCCCTCCTCAGTGAGTCTCAGGGCTATCCAGCAAAAGACAACTATGAAAAAGGCATTTGTTTCTGTCATCTTTTTATTAAAGTAGAAATGTAGCTAGAAGCAATTTGATTTTAATACAAAAGTTTGAATTTTGGACCCAATCAAATTTAAAAGGTAGCTAGTTTTTATATATGTCTTTTCATAGATTTGTGCATTTTTTTCACAAACATTTATTTTAAAAATTTTTTATAAAGACTATTTTCTCAGCTTTATTGAAGTATAGTTGACAAATAAAATTGTACAACATTTAAAGTGTACATTGTGATAATTTGATATATGTATTCATGGTGAAAGAATTCCTCTCATCCAGTTAATTAATGCATCCATCAGCTCACATATTTATTTATTTTTTGGTGAGAACATGTAAGTTCTACTCTTTTAGCAAATTTCCATTGTACACTAAATACAGCGTTATCAACTATTGTCGCTGTGTTGTACATTAGGTCCTCAGAACTTGTTCATCTTATAGCTGAAAGTCTGTACCCTTCTACTAACCTCTCCATATTCCCACCCTCCCCCAGTCTCTGGCAACCACTTTTCTATTTTCTGTTCCTACGAGTTTGACTTTGTTTTTAGATTCCACATATAAGTGATACTATTCAGTATTTGTCTTTGTGTATCTGGCTTATTTCACTTAGCATAATGTCCTCAAGGTCCATCCATGTTGTTACAAATAGCAGGTTTTCCTTCTTTCTCATGGCTGAATAATATTACATTGCGTGTGTGTGTGTGTATACATACGCATATATATACCACATATATACACACACACATATATATTATATACATATATATATACACACACACACCTTATCTATTCATCCATTGATGGACACTTAGGTTGTTTCCATATCTTTACGACTGTGAATAATGCTGCAATGAACATGGGAGAATAGATATATTTTCATTTCCTTTGGACACATGCCCAGAAGTGGGATTGCTGGATCATATGGTAGTTCTATTTTTAATTTTTTGAGTAACATCCATACTATTGTCTATAGTGGCTGCACCAATTTACATTCCCACCAGCAGAGAAAAGTGCTCCCTTTTCTCCACATCCTCACCAACATCGTTGTCTCTTGTCTTCTTGGTGACAGTCATTCCAACTGTGAGGTGATATTTCATTGTCGTTTTGATTTGCATTTCCCTGATGATTATGATGTTGAGCACCTTTTCATGTACCTGTTGGCCACTTCTATGGGTTTTTTTTTTTTAAATGTCTATTCAGTTTCTCTGTCCATTCTTTAACTGGATTGTTTGGGTTTTTGCTATTGAGTTGTGTGAGTTCTTTATATATTTTGGATATTAACCCCTTACCAGAAATATGATTTGTAATTATTTTCTTCCACTCTGTAAGTTGCCTTTTCATTTTGCTGATGGTTTCCTTTGCTGTGCAGAAGCTGTTTAGATGAATGTAGTCTCACTTTTTTTTTTTTTAATTTTTGCTTTTAGTATCAAATCCAAGAAATCAGCCAAAACTGTTGTCAAAGAGATTACCCCCTACGTTTTCTTCTAGGAGTTTTATGATTTCAGGTCTTAAATCCATTTTGAGTTGATTTCTGTGTATGGTGTCAGATAAGGATCCAGTCTCATTCTTTTGCATGTGGCTGTTCAGTTTTCCCAGCACCATTTGTTGAAGAGACTGTCCTTTCCTCCTTTGTCATAAATTAATTGACCACATATACATGGGTTTATTTCTGGGCTCTCTTTTCTCTTCCATTGATCTGTGTCTGTTTGTATGCCAAACCATACTGTTCTAATTACCATCGCATTGTAAAATGGATTGAAATCAGAAAGTGTGATACCTCCGGCTTCGTTCTTTCTCAAGATTGCTTTGACTATACAGGGCCTTTTGTGGCTCCACACAAATTTTAGGATTGTTTGTTCCATTTCGTGAAAAATGCTATTATAATTTTGATAGAGATTGCATTGAATTTGTAGATTGCTTTGGGTAGTATGGATATCTTAACAACATTAGTTGTTCCAATCCATGAGCACAGAGTATCTTTCCATTCATTTGTGTGTTCAATTTCTTTCATCAATGTTCTACAGTTTCCAGTGTATGAATCTTTAACCTCCTTGGTTAAATTTATTACTAACTATTTTATTCTTTTGACGCAATTCTAAATGGGATCGTTTTCTTCATTTCTCTGATAGTTTGTTTTTAGTGTACAGAAACACAACTGATTTTTGTATATTGATTTTATATCCTGCAACTTTACTGAATTTGTTTATTAGTTGCAGCAGTTTTTCATTAAATCTTTAGGATTTTCTACATATAATATCATGTCATATGCAAATAGAGACAATTTTACTTCTTCCCTTCTGATTTCTTTGCCCTTTATTTCTTTTTCTTGCATAATTGCTCTGCCTAGGATTACTATGTTGTACAAAGGTGGTGAGAGTAAGCATCCTTCTTTTGTTCCTGATCTTAGAGGGCAAGCTCTTGGCTTTTCACCACTGAGTATGACGTTAGCTGTGGGCTTGTCATAAATGGACTTTATTATGTTAAGGCATGTTACCTTTATATTCAGTTTGTTGAGAGTTTTTATCATGAATGGACATTGAATTTTATCAAATGCTTTTTCTGCATCTGTTGAGATGATCATATGATTTGTAGCCTTCATTTTGCTAATGTGATGTATCACATTGATTGATTTGCAGATGTGGAAGCATCTTTGCGTCCCTGGAATAAATTCCACTTGATCATAGTATATGATCCTTTTAACGTACTATTGAACTAATTTGCTAATATTTTGTTAAGGATTTTTGCATCTATTTTTATCAGGGATATCGGCCTGTAACTTTCTTTTCTGTGCATTATTTTTTTGTTGGGAAGATTCAAATCTTCCGCTGAATGTCAGCCATCTCCAATTTGACACAGTATTCTACTTGGTTCCTGTTTCTTAGCTACTGAGACAAAAGTTAGGACCATTCTCAACTGGCTCCATAGGAGGACAGGCCTGATGCTCATCTCTTAGGGACATCTCTTAGGAAGCAAAAGGAAACACATTCAATCTACAATGCTGCTTTTCTTCCCTGGGACCCATAGAACAATGGGCTCTCTCTTCTCTGACCAGAGAGCCTATGTTCTATTGAATACTTATAGACTTGTCACAGAGGTATGAGAGGTGTCACACAGGTCAATTTGTTGATAGTAATGTAGATTTGCTACCCTCCCTCCCTCAGCAGAGCAACAGAGGTCAGGTTGTGGTGCTTTACTATCAGGAGCCAGCAGTTTGCAGTTATCATAATGACTGGTGAAGCTGGAATGGTAGCCAGGGGGCTTGAGCTATAGAGAGTTATAGAGATGGTTATTATACCACCACATCTCTACAAGCAAAATTGATGGGCAGTCAATAAGGATACTGCTTAATACATAAAATCCAAAGATTGCAAGGATAGAGGAGCAAGAGACTGAAGGAAGTTGTCCCAATAAAATGTTCCAATCCCTTGCCTAGTCCCCATACCTGAGCCAGTTTTCAGATGAGAACTTGTTGACTGAAGATGTGGCTCAGTCCCTGTGAGGAAGGACCCTGACATACCACAAGTATATACCGTGTTAATTCCCACAGTCCTTCTCAAAAGGGAACTTTAGCCATTTACTTGGTTGATTAGGAAAAGGATAACTCTGAGAGACATGGAGAATTATTACAGATCCCCTGTTAGAGTCGGGGCATCTAAGAGCCCTGTAAATGGAATCCTGGACAAAGGTTGGCTAACAATCAGTCCCTTGGGTCCACAAGCCCACCTGTTGGTCATTTCCCCAGTTCCTGAATGTATAAAGGGAATTTCCACACTTGGCAGTTGTAGTAACCCCCACATTGGGTCTGTGGGATAAGAGCTATCATAATGGAGAAACCAAGGAGAAGCCTCTGACAATGCCCTTCTCAGCATGGTTAACATAGCAAATCAAAAACAACATCATATCCCTATGAGATGGAGGAGATAGTGTCACTCAAAGATGTAGCAGTAGATGACCCTATCATATTGAATTCACTAATCTGCTCCCTGCTGAAACCAAATAGACCCAGGAGAATGACTGCAAACTAATGCAAGCTTAATCAAGAAATGGCCCCAATGCTGCTGCTATGTTAGATGTGGTATCTTTGATAGAGAAGACTAATAGGGCCTCAGCAAGCTTGACTTGATGAATGTGTTCTTTCCTATTTCAATCAGAAAAGAAGATTTTTTAAAAAGTTAGTATTCACATGGAAGAGAAAAAATATTCATGTACAATTTGGCTAAGTCTATTTCAATTTGTACATTGTCTGAGATAATCCAAAGATATTTGAACCTTAAGACCTCCCATGGAACATCATATTGATGCATTACATTGATGACATGACGTTGATCTAACAAAATGAGCAACAAGTATCTAGACATTGGAGGTCTTGGGAAGATAAAGGTGCTCTGGAAGGTGGGAAATAAGACCTACAAAGATTCAGAGATCTGCCACTTCAGCAAAGTGCTTAGGGGTGCAGTGGCCAAGGGCATGCTGGACACACCCACCATTAAAAGACAAATTCCTACATTGCAGCTGCTACCATAAAGAAGGAAGCAAAAACACTTGGCGGGATTATTCTTTAGGTTTTAAAGACATCACATTCCACACCTAGGAAGAATGCTCTAGCCATATACCAGGTGACAGAAAGGCTGCCAGCTTGACCATGGGATACCAAGTGGCCATGTGTCCAGGACCGCCATTAGTCATTGGATGTAGCAGCCCTGGGAAAGGTTTGACCTCAGATGAGGTAGCGCACTGTAGCTGAGATGACCCCCAAAGGAGCTGGCAGCTGAAGGCTGTCTGCTGACAGCAGCCCCAGCAGCTGGGGCAACAAATCCTTTTTTGAAGGGGGATCTGGGCAGCACGTCTCCATGTCCATCACATAGGGTACGGTATAATGATTAAGAGCTGAGCAACACAGATAAACTTAATGCTGAAATATGGCTCCTTTACTTTCTAAATGTGTTAGCTCAGAAAATTTACCTAAACTCTCTAAGGCTCACTTTTACCATCTATAAGATAAGGATGATAATAGTATTTTGATTATGAGGCTATTGTACTTATAAATGACGTGATATAGACTAAGAACTTAGCATAGTGCTCAAAAGTGCCACCTATCATTATCAATAATTATTTGTAAACTGAGATGAGCAGTTAAAATAGTGTATGTGTCATGTATAATCAAGATTAATTATGCCCAGATTATTTTTTTTCCTTCTAATTTCTTTCTGAATAATGTCGCAAAGTCTCCATGTGACTTTCTTTTGATGAATGTTCAGCACTGAGGAGGAAGGTGAGATGGGTGGAGGATTAAGCAGGGAAAGCTCTTTGTGTTGTTTGCTTACTGAATCAGTAGCCCTAGCAACCCAGCTACAGGTTGGCTCAGAGGACACCGCGGTTCAGCTTAGATTTATGCTGTGCAGGTTGCAGACACACACGCATTAGATGAATTCCCCAAGCTGCTCGCTATGCTAACGCTCTTTCGAGACACCTAAACATTCTGATCAAAGGTTTCCACTTGCTAGAGAAGTGGAGCATGATTTGGCCAAATCTAATTTTTGTGTGGATGTGGGTGTGTTTTCATTTCCCCTTCCATAAAGAAAGAAAAAAGAAAAAGAAAAAGGGGTAAAGCAGCATATGTTATTTCTTTGCTGCCATCTGAAACAGCCAAGTTGAGAGCCAATTTATTCAGCCTAATTCATTCCAGATTTCTCAAGGAATAAACAGTATTCTTGAGAGTTCTCAGATGTATGGCCAATAGAGATCCAGTTGCGCAGCAGAGCTAATTTCAAAATGCAGGTACCCCTCAGTTAGGGCACAAGGCACAGGGCACGGAGGGTGAATTCGGGACACTCTGGGACAACGCCGAGGCCCCAGGGCTGTGTGATGTGACAACTGCTTTGCACAGCCTAAGCATAGACTTAGGAGAGCTCATTAGGGTCCCTGGAAGCAATATTATGTTTTATTGCTCAAAACTCAAATCAAATCTGCAGAGAGAGACGGGATTTCTCAGAGAGAGAAAAACAAAAGGAACTTTATTCAGATCGTTTCTCTGAGTCCTACCGATTCTTCAAGACCCCCAAAGGGCCCCACCTTTTCTATAAAGCCTTCCTAGATAATTCCAGCCTAGACGGATAAAGGATTCCTACTGGAGCTGTTCCAAATCCCACCGCTAAGAGGAGGAATTAGAGACTTTGCTGTTCCCTGAACACCCACCTTACTGAGACTTGCCACACCTAATGTCCACAAAAGGAAGAGCACATCCTTTGGAGGCTGGTGGTCGTAGCTTCCAATTTTGCTTCATTTTTCTTGCTCTGTAAATTTGGGCAAGTTAGCTCTTTGAGCATGTTTCCTCATCTGAAAAATGAAGACTAATTTCTAGGTTTCAGATATCATATATGAATGAAACAGTATCATTATTTTAATCTTTGTTGCATTATCACCAGGAACTTGGTTTCCTCCAGTACATCATAAGCTCCATGAGGGAGTACCAAGCACCATGGTGAGGGGGCAGTCTGTGTGGTGTTTGTACTCAGATCCATTCTGCACCCTTTCCCTGCTTTGCTTTGTATTACGAGGGAGGACCCGAGAAGGATGCATTTCCCAGGCTCATGGTTAGAAGGCTCCAGCTGGGTTGGGCCCTGGGAGGCCCAAGTCAGAGATAAGAGGGAGAGGAGAAAAACGTCCAGGTTATCCTCCCTCCGTTCTGACTCAGGTAGCATCTCTGGCCCTGGCTGTATCTCTTTTTGACCACTAGACAAGCCTGTCTGGTTCCATCTCCCTCCAGGCGACTCTGACCACTGGGTTGTGGCAACATCAGCTTCTCCCTTTGTCCCTGCCGCTTGGGGTGCCGTAGCAGTTTCTGGCTTTTGCCAGTGTCTGGGTCTCACTGCCCAGTGTTTGGCCTCTCAGCTCTTCTTTCAGCAGTGTAACCAGTTTCTTTGACGCTCAATACTGAGTGCTTCCTGGTTGAACTCTGACTCACATATTGAGTATAGAAAAGATACCCAATAAATAATTGCTGCAGATTTTTTAAAAAGGCAATAACGAGTTCTAATAAATATAGAATATTGGACATCCATCAATCCTAAGTACATGTAAAGTCCCAGAATTCTCATTTTATAGATAGGGAAACTGAAGCTCAGAAAAGGGAAATGACTTCAACAAGGTAACACACCAGGAAAACATCAGCGTGCCGGCTCACCTGAAAGGCATTTCTACCAAATCTACCAAGCAGACCGCCTAGACTGCACGTCTCTTGAGGACAGCGATCCCTCTTTGTATAGTGCTAGTTCCTAGCATGTAGACTGATATGAAGTGGATGCTGTGACTGTCAAATGGAACTCACTAGCTGGCCAAATGCAAACTCCTTGGAGTAGGAGACAGAGAGAAGCAATAAAGATGCTAATATGTGTCATAGTATCCAACTTATGTTTAAAATATTGGCATTAATATTTGACATACAAATTTTCTGCCAATACTCTGGAAGACAAACGGCTCATGGTTTACAAAATAATTTCTCACATAAGCCACAGAATAACTCTGTGGGGTAGTAAGCAGAATCATTGTTTATTGAGCTTATTTTATAGTTGAGGAGGTTAAAGTTTCGGAACTTAAATGATTCGCTCAAAATAAGCAAGTCTGAACCTAAACCGATCTTCTGATTACAAAATGAATATTGTTTCAATTACACTCCTTGTGCTCCCTATCTAACATCTGAAGCAGATACACCATCTGGAAGCCGTAATGTACGTAGTCATATGGCAGCATTAACAAGTTAGAAATAGCGTTCTCAAACTAGGTTACTTTCAGCCCGGGGCCAGGGTCCCAGGGGTGTCCTGGGGCTACTTGAAGCCAAAGAATAAACCTGCTGGAGCTTCCTGAGCATGAAATTTACTTGCAGATTTGTATGAATATGTAAGTATTTAAATAAAAGATTGTTTTGCATTAAATTAACATGAATATATTATGAGGAAGAACACAAAATTCTCATGATTTTTGTTATAAAATATAAGGCCTGAAAGCATTTTTGAGTTTGTCCTTGCAGTTTTAGGACATACCTACATTTCTAAGGGGGTGTCTCTCATTCTCCACTCCAGAAGTACTTCAGTGAGAGTTTAAGAAATATACCCTAAAAAAAAAGTATCTTTTCTTAAAAATCAAAGTAATACATGCAGATAATTAACATATCAAATAATATAGAGGGATTATAATGAATACCAATGGGTCTCTTCTCCATCTCTTTCCCACCCATCCTCACTTCCAGTCCTATTCCAAGAAACGGTGATCTATTATGTGCTTCTCTGTTTTTTAATCTTTAAATAATGTTTATTTTAATATTTCTTGATGAATCAACCTTAAATATTATCCATTAATTTTTGCCTGTGAAAATGACTGTTTTCCTCACTTAGACAGCTCTAAATATATCACTCCTCTCTGTGGGCTGGCCTTTTCATCCTATTACTGGTGGTATGGGATTAACAACATCTCAATAGTGTTGTGATCAAATTCATCAGTCTATTTTTTATGCCCTGCTTAACAAGACTTTCCCTACTTCAAAGTCATGTTCTTCTATTTTATCTTCTAAGAATTATATTGTTTTGTCTGTTTTATTTAGACCCAGAATCTACATGGAATTGATTTTTGAATGTGATGTATGGTAGAAGACAAGTTTACACTTTGTGAGTGGAAGAAGATATTTATAGCATAATAACCAACAAGGGGCTCACTTGATAATGTACAAAAAACATTTACAAATCAATAAGAAAAATACTAATCATCCAATAGAAACATGCACGAATGTTGAAAAAAGACTGTAGGTGAGGATATTCTAATAACTAATCAATACATGAAAAGGTACTTAACCTCATTTGTATTCACATAATACAAATTCAAAACATAATGAGAAACTATTTTATATTATTGAATGACAAAATTAAGAAGTCTGACAATAATAAATGTTGACAAGGATGTAGAACATTAGAGACTCTCCTGAACTGCTGGTGGAAATACAAATTATTAAAACCATCTTGAAAACTATTTGACAGTTTCTACTGAAATTGAACATAGACAATAACCCAGCAATTCTACTCTCTGGTATATACCTAAAAGAAATGTGTGCACACAAGCACCAAGAGATGTGTACAAGAATTTTATAGCAGTATTATTCATAACACTCTCAGACTGGAACAACCCAAAAGTCTACAAATAGTAGAATGGGTAAATACATGGTAGAATATTTTTATAGCAAAGAAAAATAATGACTCTCACAAACATAATCTTGAGCATAAGAAGCCAAACACACACACACACGCACAAACACATACATATCCACAAATGCAGTGTATGATTATATTTCTATGAAGATCAAAAAACAAGCAACAAACTATAGTGACAGAAATAAAGATAGAGGTGATTACTGATGGGCAGTGAGGAACCACCATAATGGTGAATTGGTTTCCTAAGGCAGCTATAACAGAGCACCATGGGCTGTGGCATCAACAACAGAAACTTATTTCCCACAGTTCCAGAGGCTGGAAGTTCAAGGTCAAGGTGTTGGCAGAATTGGTTTCTTTTGAGGCCTCTCTCCTCAGCTTGTAGACGGCTGGCTTCTCCCTGTGTCTTACCCGATCTTTCCTCTGTGCACGTTTGTATCCTAACTTTCTCTTTGTATAAAGACACAATTTGTATTGCATTAGGGCCCATCCTAATGATCTTATTTTAGCTTAATTACTTTTTTAATTTTAATTTTAACTTTTATAGCAGTAACATTGGGTTATATTATATAACTTTCAGATGTATATCATGATATATTTTAAATTCTGTGTAGATTACATCATGTTCACCACCCAAAGACTAATTGTAATCAATCACCACACACGTGTGCCTAAATACCCCTTTTGCCCTCCTCCCTCCCCCCTTCCCCTCTGGTAACCACCAATCCAGTCTCTGTTGCTATGTGTTTGTTTGTCGTTGTTTTTATCTTCTACTTATGAAGGAGATCATACGGTATTTGACTTTCTCCCTCTGAGTTATTTCATTTAGCATAATACTCTCAAGTTCCATCCATGTTGTCACAAACAGCCAGATTTCATCATTTCTTATAGCTGAGTAGTACTCCATTGTGTATATATACCACATCTTCTTTATCCATTCGTCTCTTGATGGGCACCTACAATGCTTCCAAGCCTTGGCGATTGTGAATAATGCTGCAATGAACATAGGGGTGCATGTATCTTTATGCCTTTGTGTTTTCCAGTTCTTTGGATAAATACCCAGCAGTGGAATAGCTGGATCATATAGTAGATCTATTCTTACTTTTCTGAGGATACTCCATATTGCTTTCCATAGTGGCTGCACCAGTTTACACTCCCACCAGCAGTGTACAAGGGTTCCTTTCTCTCTACATCCTCCCCAACACTTGTTATTTCCTGTCTTGTCAATTTTTGTTGTTGAGACATATGAGTTCTTTGTATATTTTGGATATTAACCCCTTATCTGATATATGGTTTGCAAATATCTTCTCCCAATTGTTAGGTTGTCTTTTCATTTTGTTGATGGTTTCCTTTGCTGTGCAGAAGCTTTTTAGTTTGATGTAGTCCCAATTGTTTATTTTTTCTTTTGTTTCCCTTGCCTGGTTAGACATGGTACTTGGAAATATGCTGCTAAGACCCATGTCAAAGAGCACTCTACCTAAGTTTTCTTCTATAAGTTTCATGGTTTCAGGCATTACATTCAAGTCTTTAATCCATTTTGAGTTAATTTTTGTGTATGGTGTAAGATAATGGTCTTTCATTCTTTTGCACATGGCTGTCCAGTTTTCCCAACACCATTTATTGAAGAGACTCTCCTTTCTCCATTGTATGCTCTTGGCTCCCTTGTCAAAAATTAGTTGTCTATATATGTATGGGTTTATTTCTGGGCTCTTAATTCTGTTCCATTGATCTGTGTGTATATTTTCGTGCCAGTCCTATGCAATTTTGGTTACTATAGCTTTGTAGTATATTTTGAAATCAGGGAGTATGACACCTCCAAGCTTTATTCTTTTTCCTCAGGATTCCTTTGGCTATCCAGGGTCTTTTGTTGTTCCATATAAATTTTAGGCTTCTTTGCTCTATTTCTGTGAAAAATGTTATTGGAACTTTTATAGGGATTGCACTGACTCTATAGATTGCTTTAGGAAGTATGGACATTCTTCCAATCCAAGAGCACAGAATATCTTTCCATGTCTTTCTGTTGTCTTCAATTTCTTTCAACAATGTTTTATAGTTTTTGGTGTACAGATCTCTCACCTCTTTGGCTAAGTTTACAACAATGTTTTATAGTTTTTGGTGTACAGATCTCTCACCTCTTTGGCTAAGTTTAGTCCTAGATATTTTATTCTTTTAGTTGCAATCGTAAATGGGATTGTATTCTTAATTTCTCTTTCTGCTACTTTGTTGTTAGTGTATAGAAACACAACTGATTTTTGTATGTTGATTTTGTATCCTGAGACTTGACTGTATACATTTATTATTTCTAAAAGTTTTTTAGTGGATTCTTTAGGGTTTTCTATATATAAAATCATGTCATCCGCAAATAGTAACAGTCTCACTTCTTATTTTCCAATTTGGATCCCTTTTATTTCTTTTTCTTGCCTGATTGCTCTGGCTAGGACTTCCAACATTTTGTTAAATCAGAGTTTTGAAAGTGGGCATTCTTGTCTGGTTCCTGTTCTTAGAGGGATAGCTTTCAGTTTTTCTCTGTTGAGAATGATATTAGCTGTAGGTTTGTCATATATAGCCTTTATTATTTTGAGGTATTTTTTTCTATACCCATTTTATTTAGAGTTTTTATCATAAATGCGTGCTGTATCTTGTCAAATGCTTTCTCTGCCTCTATTGAGATGATCATGTGATTTTTATTCCTCATTTTGTGAATGTGGTGTATCACATTGATTGATTTGCATATGTTGAACCATCCCTGCATCCCTGGAATGTAACCCACTTGATCATGATATATGATCTTTTTAATGTATTGTTGTGTTCAATTTGTTAGTACTTTGTTGAGGACTTTTGCATCAATGTTCATCAGTGATATTGGCCTGTAATTTTCTTCTTTTTGTGTTGTCCTTATCTGGTTTTGGTATCAACTTAATTACTTCTTTAAAGACTCTATCTCCAAATACAGCCACGTTCTGAAATACCGGGAGTTAAGACTTGAACATATAAATTTGGGGGACCCATAATTCAGCCCATAGCAATGGACAAAGGATACAGTGTTGCTTTTGAGGGCTGGCAATGTTTCAGTTCTTGGCCTGAGTGGTGCTGGAAGCATAGGGTTTAACTTACTGGTAATTCATGGAGGGGATATTTGTTTTGTTTCCGTTTTTGGATGTATGTTATACTTCATCATACAAGGGTTAAAGGCAGATACAATTTAAAACGTGAATTCAGTCAGATTTGCTGAGGTAACAAACATTCCTAAAGTCTCAGTAGTTTATAACAGTAATCATTTATTTCTCACTCACCTTAGTTCTTGGTGGCTCTGGGTCTGCTGGACCCAGCCTGAAGGAACAGCTTTTATTTGGGACATGTCATTCTTGTGGAAAAAAGGAAAGAACAAGAGAGCTAGTAGAAACTCATGATGTCTCTTCAAGCAAAAAATTAATGTGGGACATAATCTCATTGTGTAGAAACATTGGTGACAATTTGCCTAGTACACATCCGTGGTGAGGGATACAGACTCCTTCCCCAGATGGGAGGCACTGCAGGTCAACAAGAAAAGTACAAAATCCTCGTATGGAGAGGTAGAGATCAACAAAGTAATCTACCATAAAAACTCAACAGAAAACTATAGTCCAGGAAGAAAACATTTGAGATGCAGATGACAAATTTCTGATAGGTCAAAATGTTTAAGCACTTTTAAAAAATGGAAGTGTAGGACAAAAAAATTGGAGAAATTATTTTATAATATTAAAGCAGAGAAAGTCTAATTCTGCCACAAAATTCTGAAGCCATAAAAAAATAGGACTATATAAAATTTAAACACTTTGAATGAGAAAAATCACAGTACACAAAGTTAAAAGACAACCAACCAATGTTTAAAATTCAAATCACAGGCAACAGGGCATTATTTTTTTGAAACTATGATGTGCTTCTACAAATTAATAAGAAAGGTCTACAACTTGGCATTATTTTACCAACTAAAAACAAAAATTTACTCATATGTCATCTTTATTCCTGGGGCCCCAGACAACCCAGATGGATAATTCCAAAAAGAGAAATGAAAAATGCTCAAACGTAGGAAAAGATCCCCAGTCACACTTACAATAAAGCAAATGCAAAGTAAAACCATAACAAGACACTAAGTTTTTACCTATCAGATTGGCAGAGATCACAAACTTGGGCGATGAGCTTTGTGGGCCAACAGGTAATCTTATACATCGCTGAGAGGAATCGCAGTCAATGCCTCAACCTCCACTCCAATTTGGCTGTATCTCTAAAAGTTCATAAAGTGTGTATGCTTTGAGCAAATGATTCCATCCCTAAGTACACATCCCATAAGCAGCAAATGCACAAAGATAAGCTAGTAGAAAGGTCCTTATTACAGCGTCGTTTCTAAAAACAGAAAAGAGATGGAAAGACACCTAAGTGTACCTCTATAAAGCACTGGTAAAATAAATTATAGTACATTCACACAACGGAATAATATGCAGCCATTAAAAGAGACACTTTTATATTTACTGAAATGGAAAGATCTCTAACATATAATAAGTAGAAAAAAACGGTAGCACAGAAAACGTGCATAGAAGCCCACCTTGTGTGGAAAAGAAAATGGACAGATTCTATCTGAAAACTATTAACTGGCCAACTGTCTCCAGGGTGGAGAATTGAGTGGCTAGATGACAGGAAAGGGAGGAGTCTTACTCTTCACCCATCTGTATCGTTCTATTTTTGTATCATGGGTCTGTATTGCCTAATCATAAACAACCAACCAATCAACCGACCCACCAACCAACCGACCAGCCATCTAACAAATATGAATGAGCAACCCTGAAAAACTCAGGGACGTGGAATGAAGAACTGAAAAGATCCCCGGATTTATAATCAAACGGGTCTGGGTTTCAATCCTAGCTCTGCCAACAGGCCTTTGGGTTCCCCGGGTTCTGTGAAATGTAAACCTGTAAAATAAAGATAATGCCTAACCAGCAGCATTGTTGAAAGAATGAGAAATACCGAGCATGACGCACCTGGCGAATAGTCACCAGTATTACTGAGTTCCACAGTTGGGGAAATTAATAACCATGAGAAGATTAAATCTATTCCAAGTCACACATGACCTCTAACACCAAGTTCTTCCTCAAGGAGCAGCTTCAGGCTTTGGACTCCTCTCTAGAACCTGCTGAAGAGCAGGGCAACAGTCTTCAGGGCAGGACAGAGCTGGATCTGTTTGGTGGTTCAAAGTTGCAGGTGCAACATGGCCGTCTTCTTGTGTTGCTTCTTGTTTTGCTTGTCTCACGATCATCGCAAAGAGCTCAACCAGCATTTGTCTTGGACAGGGAGTATTCTGGGTGGTCTGGGGCCCTGTGAGCAGGGTTGCCAGATAAAGTATACAATACCCAGTCACATTTGAATTTCAGATAAACAGCAAGTAATTTCACAATACAGATATATCCCAAAAAGGACTGAAGAGTTTAAATGCGGCACACTGGTACCACAAAATTATTTGTTGATTATCTGAAATTCAAATGTTACTGGGCATCCTGTCGTTTTATTTGCAAAATCCAGCAACTTTATCCATGAGTGAAGAAGCCCACAGGAGAATTCTTGCCTTCATTTGGTAAAATAATGCGAAGGCCTCAGAGCTAGTCCTTGAGAACCAGCCCTCCCTACCAGACACTTTGCCACATAAACGTTGAGGCAGGACTTGAGGGAAAGGTGAAAAAAAGGGCAGAGGAGGCACAGCTGTGCACAGTTAACCCACCGGCTAAAGCTGCTGCCTCAGTTCCACTCAGCTTTCCCTTCCTTGACGAGGTGGGGGCCTGTGAAGCGGAGAGCAGAGGAGGGAAGGAAAACAGGTGCTTCTGTTCCTCCCGCAGCCCCATTCCCCGGTGAGCACGCCGGCGAGGCTGGCCTTTAAAGCTGAGGCCCGGCAGCCCCCCGCGCCTCTCGCATCTTGCTATCCTTCCTGTAGGTCAGCAGATTTGTAATCAGATGGCCATGGCGGGAGAAGGGGAGCTGGAGGGAGGCGAGGAGAGGGCATTTACTTTCTTTCCCTTTCTTTCTTTCCTTCTGGGTCCTACTTCCAGGACCTGGGAGACGTTTCACTGCAAAGGCTGTTCTCTGTTCATTTCGGCTTCCCTTACAAAGCGCTGTTTTCACCTCTCCAGGAGAACTGGCTCTTGACCCCATCCTTCTCCTGACGAACAAGGCAGTTCTCTAAGTGCTGCGGGACGGCACTCGCGGGAGGGGCTCCTCCCGCGTCCGCGTCGGACTTGGCCCAGCCTGCCTTTGGTGCGGGGAGCGCGCCCGCGGGAGCCCCTCCCTGTCCCCTTGCCCCGGGACGCACACCACGCACGCACAGGAGAAGCCGCGCTCCGGGGGAGACGCTCCCTAAGCGAACTATGTGGCGACTGCTGCGACTCCCGCAGCGCAGGGCAGGTCGGGCTCCCTCTCCTAAAAGTCAAGCGCAGAAACTGGTGGGCTGTGCCTGCGCCCAGCTTAGAGGAGACTCGGTTCGGGGGGCCTGCTCCTCTTCGCGGCAGCGGTTTCTAACTACGCACGTCTTCACACAGCCCTGCTCGCCTGAGCCGGGGTTCCTCAGAGCAGACTCCAGGCCAGGGCGTGAGCATGGAGCCAGGCACGTCCTTGTCGTGCATTCGGTTCCCCTGGGCTAGGGTTCCCCAAATACGGAGCAAGCAAGAGCTCACGGTGGACTGTGACTGTGTTGCTTTGGGGGCTCAACTGTGCTGAAATCTTGGTCAGAAAAAGTGACAGACTGATGCTAACAAGCTACTACAATCCATCTGTACTCAATAGGGGATAATTGCCAAGTCCTAGCTGAGTAGAGAGAAGCAGGATAAGCTACACTTGACGACTGTCTATGTGAGAGCAAGGAGGAGGATTGAGCACCTTTGGGACAGGCAACCTGGTACTTATCACTTACTTTCACTAGACTTTACCAGTGAAGTTAGAGTTGGATGTGAAATACATCCAGATGTCGTCTAGAGTAGTGAAGTAGCCAAATGAGTTCATTCTGGGTATTCTAAGTTCACTACTAAACCTTAACACCTAAGTGGAGACCACCGAACAGCAAGTCATTCAACAAACATGGAAATAGGCATCTGGTGCTAGGAGAGTTAATCTGATAGCTACAGATACAGGCTGCTTCCATCAATACTAAGCGGATTCTAAGAGCAGACTTTTCTCAACTTGCCTATCACTAGCCCACTCCTTTATCCTATTTCTCAGATCCTAAAAGCTCAGGCACCTCAATTCTGTCTTAAAATCAAGTGCCTAAAGTTGATACTGTGAAATCACAGCTCTTTCTAGCAGCCAGGAGCTCAGCTGAAGTCATTAAAGAGGGCTCCTTTTGCCGCTTGCAGTGCCGTAGCTGGCTGTCACTCCCTCAGTGAGAGGGCTGTTAAGTGAATTCGTCTTCCGCTGTGGCTCCAGGCAGTTGCACAAGCCTAATGAAAACATCTCGAGTCAAGCAGTCCGTGGTCTAATCTTGTGGAGGGACATTTCTCTCATCTCTTTGAGAAATGGTAGTTTAGGAATCCAAAATCTCAAGACAAATGAGTGTAACTTAAGGAGAGAGTCTTCCCATGGTCTTGGTATCTAGCGTTAGAAAACTCGCAGGGAAAGGTTGAATTTTTTTCCCCCTCTTTGACTCTGCCTCCCTACATTGCACAGACTCAAGTTTCCATAGCCCATGGCCAAGAGCTCTTCCAAGCCAGTGATTTATTTCTGCCAAGCAGAGTTAGGGCAACCAGCTGGTAAAACCATTTGAGAAGGACTGAATTGATTCTCATGACCTGAGGTGTTGTAAGACTTATAACAAGTTTATAGACCTCCGTGGAAATCGGAGTCATTTTTCTTATCACCCTTATAAAGGTTTTAAGGTGAACAGATGATTGTATGGAGGTGGCTATTTGGCAAATGACAGACATCTGGGCTGTAATCACAGCAAGTGAACCTCTTTAGCTGGTAGAGGGGGTGGGGAGAATCTTACAAGGATTTTGGGGGGAAAGCATTTGGGTTAACTTTTATAATACTATCACAATGACTAAATACTCAAAGCTCTCAAATACTGCTCCTTGATTACAGGATCGAGGAAGTTGTCTGGAGAAGTTGATAATCTAGAATGGCTGCGTATTCAAACACCCAGCCCTGAGTACAGTGCTAGGATACTTCCCACAAATGTGTCAAGGGGAGATGAGTCTATGCCTGAACTACGTGAAAATGTTAGCTCTCTATTGTACGAGAGGGTGTGAGAAGAAGGGTTCTGACTAAAGCAGCTTGGGGAAGTGGTGAGCTGTCGACTGGGTTTTGGAAGCTGGTAGAACTTACCTGGGCAAGATCAGGTGGAAAGTAAGACTGAATGTGGTTTGTAGGAATGAGGCTGGAGCATAGGGAGCAACTTGACATCCATTTTAAAAGGCGAGGGCCCGGCCCCATGGCCGAGTGGTTAAGTTTGTGCACTCTGCTGTGGCGGCCCAGGGTTTCACCAGTTCGAATCCTGGGCGTGGGCATGGCACCACTCATCAGGCCACGCTGAGGCGGCATCCCACATGCCACAGCTAGAAGGACCCACAACTAAAAATACACAACTATGTAACAGGGGGCTTTGGGAGAAAAAGGAAAAATAAAATCTTAAAAGAAAAAAAGATGCAAGACTTATATGATATGAAAAACCAGGATATTGGCATCCATTTTAAAAGCTCAGTGCTAAAAACTGTCTTCACCTTCCAACAGTAATGTGCTTTCAACTGTTCTTAGAACCTTGGGTCCACTTCATTTTCACTGTAGCTGGCTCCAGCCTGGAAGCGGCCATGTTGCCCCGAATGTGCGATAAACTCGAAATCCTATGCCTCAGGTCAAGCTATTGCCTCTGCTTGCAAAGCTTTTTCTGTCCCCTCCCCCTGGCATCCTCACATGTTGTCTCCTTCCATTGTGGCTACTTTCTCAGCCTCCCTGTAGCTACTGAAGGCTGGGGGTGATAAGTATGGGCTTTGAAGTTGGATCTTGGTGCAACTTCAAGGGCTCTGTGGCTCTGGGTTCATCTCACTGTTTCATCTGTACTTTGGGGTTGCGTTGAAGGTAGCTGGAGCAGCTCTCCATGTCTGGTACATCTATTGACAGTCTCTAGTAAGCAAATCAAATTCTGCGATGGAAAGGATTTCCTTGCTTATTTGCTACTCTGCATCAGTAGACATCCGAAATCGGTGTTTCTGTTTAGAGCCTTTGAACTTCTAACACTGAAAATGGGGTGTAGCAGAGAGAGCACCAAACATTTAAGGGTAGCCTGTGGAGCCTGTGTTGTAAAGATGCCGGAAGAGGGCACATACGGCACAAATGCACAGAACGTCTGTATGACACAACGTGATAACTACTTGTATTGCTTCACTGAGGATAAGGAGCCTAGTAACTCCCTCAAACAAAATAGGCAAAATGTTTCTGATTCCGGAACCCATAAGCAGCTGGTTGGCTACCCCTCCTCCTGCATACCTGTCCAAGCTTCCCTACTGAGCTGAATTTGGGAAAGCAACTCAAGAAATCCTCCATACTGTACAGCTGACAACTGACTGGCAGGCCCATTGAGGTTTTGAGGACAAGGTCTATTCTAGCTTTAGCTGTTTCCCCAGCTATAGTGATGAAAGATAACATGAGGACACATTCCCAACATTCTCACATGGTTTGGAGCCTCTGTTCAAATATTCTACAGAAAACATTCAGTTGTAATGCAATGCTTCAGCTGACACCAAATATGGTGAGACCATGCAAATGTGTCTAAACTTAATATCCAGGCCAAATAAACCCCTGCTTTCTCTTTCCTTCTTTCCCTATTGGGCCAGTAACTGTCTGATCATGCTATTATGTTTCTGCAAATCTCAGAACCATTTCTCTACAGATGATGTTAAACACAGCACTTGTGCTAAATCAAAATATTGGCAATACTACGCATAGGGAATGCGTGTGGCGAGTTCTGTCAAATGCCCGTAATTGTCTCGTTCCCCTTGAGAAGCCACAATGATGGCCAATGTTACTGAACTGTGATTTTTCTCATTGTTAGAACTTAGTCTTCTGAAGCATGGAGGAAAACATCTTCCTAACCAAGAAGGGTAGGCTATCCTAAGTAGGACTGTGGCTGCCCAAGGCAGAAGCCAGGGTTCAAGCAGAAGTTAACTGTTAAATTGGTAGTGTTTCTGCTTCTAAGCATAAAAACAGGCTATTGTTCTGGGGCCTTTGTAACATAACCCAATATCTCAGTGAAATGAGTTGGGTTTTTTTATTGTTGCTGTTATTAGTAGGTTTTAAAAATAAATCCTGACTCTTGTGGATGAGTTGTACCTTCTCCTGGATGGAGGGAGCTGTCGGTAAAGGTTTGCTGGTTTTGGGTCTGACATGCAAGGAGCTTGGAAGTGGACACTTGCATGCACAACTAGAAAAAAAGCTGAGCAAACTAAATCAACTCTTAGGTCACTAGGAAACTGAAGTCACAGCGCAAAGTGCTCCCCGAACTGCAGAAACACAGGCAGATAGAGAACAGCTCACTAGAGCAGAAACCTTCCTAAGATGCAAAACTGCAGCAGAGAACCTAAACCATAACTGATGGCTGCTGGAGGCTCAGGTTGGACAAGTTTGAGAGCTCAGACTCCAGGGGGCCCAGTTTCAGAGGTCCCCACACTCTTATTTTACCTTCAGGAGCCCCACCAGGTCCTCCCAGTGAAGACAGAAGAATTCTCTCATGCTTTCAGCAGAGGGAGGGGGAAAGTAACCATTTTGAAATATGCCAGAGCCTTCTATTAACAAGGCTTGCCTCCAAGAGAAACCATTTTAACAGAGCTAAACCAATGAAGGAGAAAGGAAATACCCGACTCCTGCCCTCTCTAGAGCTCTTGTCTCACAGAAGGGAGAGGGAATCCCTGAGACACGCTTGTGAAGATCACAGCCCCAAGGACACAGGTTCCCTAAAAGACTGAAACATAATCATAGGACTGCAGAACTCTAGAATGCTTCCCCTACGCCTCACCACCATATCAATGGGTCTCCTATGTAATAGCAGGGGAATACAGCTGATATAACTACGTGTATCACACCTCACTTAAGAAATCCCTAGGGAACCTCAAAGACAACAAGGATATAAAAAAAGCCTAGCCTCTGATGCATGCCATTACAGCAAATAGTAAACATGACCTAACCCCTAGCTGGATAAACACTCTACCTGACTCTAAAGGCCTACTGACCTCAGATCCTTTTACCCAACTCATAATGTCCAGCTTTCACCAAAAAATTGAAGCATACTAAATAGTTGAGAGAGATGGCAAACATCAGAACTTGATTCAGATAATTCCAAAATCTTTGTTGTCACTGGGAATTTAAAACTGATTAGTATGCTAAAGGATTTAAGAAGTAGACCACATGTAGAGAACATGTGTAATATGAGGAAAGATGGAAACTCATAATCAAAAGGAAATGCTGGAAATGAAGAATACCTTTGGGCTTATCAATAGACTGGACATGACCAAAGGATCAGTGGTCTTGAAATGTCAATAGGAACTTCCAAAACTGAGACGCAAAGAAAATGAAGGACAGAACAGAATGAAGAGTACAGAACAGAATATCTAAACTTCAAGGCAATCACAAATACTGTAAAATACATGTAATGGGAATACCAGAAGAGAGAAAGGAACAGAAATACTTGAAGTAATAATGAGAACTTCTAAAACTGATGATAGGCACCAAACTACAGATCCAGGAAACTCAAGTCAAGCAGGATAAATGTTAAATCAACATGTAGGCATGTTTCAAATTGCAGAAAATCTTGAAAGCCAGGAGGAAAAAAACCATTTTGTCTATAGAGGGGCAATGATAAGAATTAAACTGGACTTCTTTTCAGACACCATACAGGCGAGAATGGAGTGAAATACTTAGAGTGCTGAAAGGGGAGAGAGAACAACCTAGAACTGTGTCTAGTGAACTATCCTTCAAAAGTGAAAGAGAAATAAAACTTGGACAAACAAATTGAACTTGTTGCCAATAGAACTGCTTTAGAAGGAGTGTTAAACTCTTCAAAAAGAAGGAGAAAATGTCAGAAACTTGACTATATACATAAGGAAAGAGCATTAGAATAAGGGAAAAATCTATTAATAGACAACAGGTTGTTCAAAATAACATTTGGCAACTATAGTTGATGCATAAGTGAAATGAATGGCAGAAATGACAGGAAGGAGGAATATGCTATTATAAAGTACTACACTACCCATGAAGTGGTATGGTATCCTTTGAAAGAAGGGAGGAGGTGCAGCCCAGTGGCATGGTGGTTAAGTTCACCTGCTCTGATTTGGTGGCCTGGGCTTGCAGGTTCAGATCCTGGGTGTGGACCTAACACTGCTCATCAAGCCATGCTGTGGCAGCATCCCTCATAAGATAGAGGAAGATTAGCACAGATGTTACCTCAGGGTGAGTCTTCCTCAAGCAAAAAACAGGGAAGATTGGCAACAGATGATAGCTCAGGGCTAATCTTCCTCAGCAAAAGTTAGAGTGGGATTAGTTGTAAATGTTTACTGCAATCTCAAGAGCAACCACTAAAAAAGAATTATACTAAGAAAATGCAATCCTATAGAATGTTCAACTAAAGCCAGAGAAGGCAGAGCAGAACACAAATGAGAAACAGAACAAAGGTAACTATTAGAAAACAACAAATACAGCAATCCAACTATATCAGTCACTTTAACTGTCAAAGGTCTAAATACAGCTAAGACTGTTGGATCAAAAACAAGACAACTACATGTCTAAGAAACTCATACATAGTTCAAAAATAAAGAAATGGAGAAAGATACCATGCTAACACTAATCAAAAGAGAACTGGAGTAGTTATATTTACTTTACACAAAGCTGACTTTAGAGCAAGAATATCAAGGGGTACTGCATAATAACAGGGTCAATTTTCGAAGAAGACGTAACTGTCCTTAATGTGTGCACGCCTAACAGCACCAAAATATATGAGGTGAAAGCCAATAGAACTGCAAGGAGAAATGGATGAATCCACTATTTGGAGACTTTGACATCCCTCTATAGGTAACTGATGTATGCAGCAGGCAGAAAATCAGTAAGGACATAGTTGAACTGAACAGCACCATCAATCAATTGAATCTAATTGGCATCTATATAACAGTTAATCTAGTAACAGCAGAAGACACATTCTCAAGTTCACAGAACATTCATTAAGACCATATTCTGGATGGAAAACACACCTTAAATCTTAAAAGAAGAGCGATTATACAAAGTGCTCTCAGGGCACAAGTGAATTAAAGTAGAAATCAATAACAGAAAGCTGAAAGACATCAATTTGGAGATTAAATGCACTTCTAAATAACAAGTCAAATCTCAGTCAAATTTTGAACAAAATAACTTACCAAAATCGGTGAGATGCAGCAAAAGCAGTGCTTAGAGGGAAACTTATAGCATTTTATGCATATTATAGGTCTAAAATCAAAGCTCCCACTTTACCTTTAAAGGTCTTCTTACTAAGCAGTTCTTATAAAGGACACTTATGAACCTCTACGGCAGTGAGCTAAGTTGTTTGCGAAATAAACTTAGTGTCCTAAATCAATTTAAACACACTGCCAATTTGGATCTGCTGGAAGCAGAGGCCGAGATGGATTGAGTGTGATTTATTGGGGCAAGTTCCTGTGAAAGGTAGAAGGGAGGAGAGCAAGGGCAGAAGAGCCTGCACACAGCTACGAAGGAAGGGGAAGGAGAACTGGGAGGATCCCCAGCTGCAGTGCAGTGCTGAGAGTCTCTGCAGGCCGAAAGGGGAGCTCAGGGGCAGAGAGTGCCTACAGAGGAATCCACCCTGAGCAGAAATGGCTGGGCACTAGTATCTCAGTGCTGCTGTCACTGGCTGGGAACTGCCCAGAACAGCATAGTCTCAGCGTGAACACCTTGGATTTCAAGGTGCATCATCTGGAGGCTGATCCCATTAGGCTCCCTTGAAGGAGATCTCAGTGTGCCTGTATGGCCACCCTAGGCTGTCCTTTGTGCTGTGTAAATTCATTTCTCCATGCTCGGGTAGCGGTTTCTTCATCATTCCCATGGGTGCTTCTTAAGGAGAAACAAAGGATATCGGGATGAACCATAACCGCCTTCACAGCAGTTGGCATCAAGACAGCAAGTAATACTCGCTATTCCCTTTCTCTCCTGTCCACTCGAACTCTCCCTTGTCCTCAATGACCCCATCAGCAGGTCTTGGCTTACCTGATGGTGTGACCCAGACCTTCATTCCTGAGGAGTCTGAGCTCTTGGTAAGCACATACAACTTGGTTTCCATTCAGTTACAGCAGTTCCATGCAGTTACCAAGAGGTACTCAACGGATCACCTGGTTCCACACATACCCCCTACCTCTCTGAGAAAATGAACCACTGGCTCTTCCAGAACGAGCCCAGTTGAGAACTTACTACCAAATGGCCAGTTGGTGGCAATATCTGGGCTTGGTGTGGGTCTCTGGTGCTGTCAAGTTGGACCATGCTGTTGTGCCCACGTGTAGCCTCCATCTCTGCCATGATGGCTACTCCTTTAAATTGCCCACTGTGCCAGTTCCAGGTAGCCAATGACACAGGCTATCTAGTGTCAACTGGCTGAGTCCTTTTGTCAATGTTTCAGTGCCTCTCTCATGGTGGGTGCTTTCTGGTGCCATTAACATGTATATAAAAACCTTCACACAGCCATATGTGCGTCTCACACCTCTGTGCGGGACCTGCTTGTCTCTCATCTCTGTCCTTTTCCTTCCAGGCCCCAGAACAGACACTGGTCACTGCTTGGGAATCTCTATATACTCTCATCTTGAGTCACTTCTCTTCACAAACAGTGTGGATGACCACATGCACTCCTTCCAGCTCTGCCCATTCAGAAGATTTGTTACCGTTTTCTGTTGTCTGTCAAGGCTGCCCCTGATACCAGCTGATATGCAGCAGCTCTCCATTTTAACTTATACCTACATACTGAGCCAACTCATCTGTACACTAAGCTCAGAATTTCCCTCCTTCAGCTGGTCTGTACAAGACACTTCTACCCACACACAACTAATCTGTATAGTGGGGGAGGGACGTTGATGCAACTCTAATAGGTCACCTGGGTGTTTGGGCCACTTATTAATGCAACTTGTGCCCTCTGGTTCTGTTCAGCTTTGTTCCTGACTATTCCATTTCTATTCTTACAGTGGACTATTGTTGGGCCTGTCTGAACTTATGAATAAACTTGGCAGGTCTGACACAATCTAGCTTGTAGTGGGCAGTTCCGGACACATGGTCACTTGGAGCCCCTCGTCAAGCTTTTGATCTCTACTCAGCAGCACACTAGCAACTGCTGCTTGAAACGCATACAGTTCTCCACTGTGGATAGCAAGGGCCTTGCCGCAACACCCCAGGGCCCTGCATTGTGGTTCTCCTGCTGGGGCTTGCCCTCACTCCATATTGCCTTTGAAAAAAAAAAAAAAAGGAAAGAAAGAAAGAAAAAAGCTTTATAATTAACTTACCATAAAATTCACCCTTTTAAATGTATAACTCCATTTACTAAATTCAGAACTGCATGTATCACAAAATCCAGTTTTAGATTATTACCCATAGATATCCCTCATTCCCATTTGTAGCCAATCCCCATTCCCACCTCAGGCAACCGTTGATCTAATACCTATCTCTACAGACTTGCTTTTTCTGGAAATCTCATAGAAATGGGTCATACAATGCGTGGTATTTTCTGGCTTTTTACACTTCATAGAATGTGTTGGAGGTTCATCCGTGTCGTGGCATTCATCAGTTCATTCCTTTACATGGCTGAATAATACTGACGCACTTTTCACAAGTTGATGTACATTTTATACTTTTTGACAACTATAAATAAATGCTCTTATGGACATTGTGTCCAAGTCTTCCTGCACTTAAATAGACACATGTTTTCATTGCTTTTCCTCTCCCTGTCCCCTGTATTTCTTTTGTGGGATTGATTACAGTATTTGTGGTAAAATGTAAATAACTTATTTTAACCATTAAATGTACATTTTGGTGCTATTTTACATTCAAAACATTGTGCAACCATCACTATTTTACTCTGGTAACCTCGAATCTTTTTGTTTCTGAATTTACCTGTTCTGAGTACCTCATAAGTAGAATCATACAATAGCTGTCGTTTGTCTGGCTTATTGCACTTAGCATAGTGTCCTCAAGTTTCCTCCATGTTGTAGCGTGTGTCAGAACTTCATTCCTTTCTATGGCTGACTAATCTATTGTGTGAATATACCCCATTTTCAGTCATCTGTAGATGGACGCTTGGGTTGTTTCTACCTGTTGGCTATTGTTAGCAATGCATCAATGAACATTGGCTTACCAGTACCAGTTCAAATTTCTGCTTCCAATTCCTTTGGGTGTTTCTGAGTAAAATTGCTGGATCATACAGTAATTCTGTTTAGTTTTTTGAGTAATCGCCAAACTCGTCGATAGTGGCTACACCATTTATTCCCACCAGCAAAGCACAAGGGTTCCAATTTCTCCACATACTTGACAAAACTTATTTTCCTCTTTTTGATAATAGTCCTTCTAATGTGTGTGAAGTGCTGTCGTTATGGTTTGGATTTGCATTTCCCTAATGACTAGTGATATTGAACATCGTGTGCGTATTGGCTCTCTATATACTTGAGAGACATATCCAAGTCCTTTGCCCACTTCTTAACAGAATTTTTGTTGCAGTTCTTTATTCTGGATATTAATCCCTTATTTATGACTTGCAAATGTTTTCTGTGAGTTGTCTCCTCCCAATATTTACATGGAAATGAGGAAAAATCATAAGGTGAGAAAATTACCCACCTTATTTTGACAAACAAGGCACACTGCGTAGTTAAGCTTCTAATCTGATTTTTGTATCCACCTGATTATGTTGGCAACTACTTGTTCAATTCTTCCACGGAATTATAGGTCTAAATAATTTAGAAATGTCTTCTGTATTTACTCTCAAGCACAGGCCCCATGTAAGAGGTAGCTAAAGGTGGTTTGTCAGGAAAAAGCCAACCCTGTCACTTGTATTCATACTGGGTAGGATGATCTAAGGTTTACCTAGGAGGTAACCCTGCACAGCAGTGGAGATTAGTTCTAACTGAAGTTTTGTTTTGATTGGTGAGAAGGCGGCTTAGAGGTTGTCAAGTGACTTAATCTTAGACGAACATTAGTAATAAGCCAAAATTAGGAAGACAAATATTATTAACAAACCAAAATTAGGAAGAGGCAACTTGTGAAGATACCTAACAAACGATGCTGGGAACAGTGAGTAGTCCATTGAAGGTTGAAAAGGTGGAGAGATTTGAATGCCAAGAGCCTTCTTTCCTTTTGTTATGGTTCAAATTCTTCCACTGGGGGCCAGAAGAGGGAATAGTTACATGAAATGCAAGAGAGACTCAAAGATCTAACCCAATTTGCACCTTGAGTTTTTGGCTCATCAATGAAAAAGATGGAAAATATTACCCATTGTTTTCATGCTTAGAAGGCAGATTATTCAGGATACCAAATTCTTGAAACTCCCCAAATGGAAATGGAAGGCCTCTATTAGGATATGAGGCATCGTCTGACATGCAGTTCATGTGAAACTGAACAGAGCAGCTGACTAATCGTTGCTCACATGCAAACTGTCCCCTCAGGACTGACAGTGATCCCAGTTGGTGTTCTTATAGTTCTGGGAAGCAGAAGGCCACGGACGTTTCTCCTCAAACATTTATACCACAATGGAAACAGCAGTCAAATATTGCAAGTCATAAAAGACAATGTAAAACAGATGCCTCTACCTTTGGAAGTTTTAACTTGGTTTTGATCAATGATGAGCTTATCTTAAACTTACAAAGACATGCAAATGTTCAGATTTTTCTTCATGACTACCAAGAATTCTTTTAAAAAACACCTAAAGTATTGTCCAGCAGTAACAAAGTGCTTTTTAGAGATATGGAGCCTTAGGAAGACAAAACAAGAAAATTCACAACCTGAAAACTACGCTTAGAGCAACAAGCATATGCCTACCTATCTCGCTGTACATGAAGGAAGTTCTGGGCTCTGGAAAGGAGTCTACAGATCTAGTTCTTAAGAATTCTTCTCAGAACTTGAGTTCCCTGTACGAGTAATTGGGATAACACTTACCTACTATACAAGTTTCCTAACTTGGTAGCACCAGCCTAGAGAAGAGCAAAGAATAGCAGATATGTGTTCTCTATGCTAAACACTGTAGGTTATCCTCAGATTTAGCAGATGCTATTAACATGCCCACTTGACAGATGAGTAAACTGAGGAACAGTACGGAGTTGGCCTAGTCTCATACTGCTGACACTTACACATATGCTGTCTGACTCCAAAGCCATTTCTCCTTCCTCCCCTCTACTCCCATATGTCAGAGGCATACTGTCCTCTGGAAGCCATGAGTTATGAGTTATGTAGTTATTCCCTGTGTGTTTGACCCCAGGATGGTCGTGAGGAACCTCATAATGCTGTCTGTCAACCGCAACTCAGGCATTTTGGTCCCCTCTCAAATTGTGGACCATGAAATTAAGATCAGTGGTGGTGGATGGTATACATGCAGTAACTTGGAAAAGGGACAGTGTCACACTCCCTAGGACATTTTGAAAAGTTGTGGGGACAATTTTAGTTGTCCTAATCATTGGGGGCTCTGAGTACTAGCAATTAATGGGCTGGATCCAGAAGCTCCAGAATGCTGTAACTCAGGATCTCAGTAATTTTTAACAGACCAACGCAGTGTGTAACTAACATTCAGGTGAAAAGAATCTGAACTTTGAACTTAACTATTGTTCTGATTAATAGTTTTCCAAGAATGCAACAGCTCAGGGCAAGGCTGGCTTTTGAAGTTTTGAAAACAAAGTACATACACTTCGAAAACTCTTTCAAGACAATGCCACTAGGGGCATTTGTGGCCACTTCAAGTGCATCTGTATTGGTTTACATTCGTAGTTGTCACCTTCTAGAATTTCTACGTACAGGTCCAAGCATCTGACTAATGTATTCTATTATAGCTGTGCCTGAGAAACAATAATACATGTTTAATTTTCTTATCAAATATTAATCTGAAAATGGGTAGAAAACACTTGGATAACAGGAATCAGAATAATTGGGAAAAATAAAGCATTATTAGCCAGTCCAAAACCCCAACCAGTTTCTTCAAATGTCACCAAAATACCCATAAATCCACCAAGGATTCTTATGACAATGCAGTTAAAACACGTGTAAACCAGCTTACCCACTAGTGATTTCATTAAGTGTATGTTTGTATATCAGCGATACCGTACAGTTCTGTGTACAGAATTAAGATCTCCGAACACTGCCAGAGAAACTCGGACCCATGAGGGACTAAACACTCAGGAAAAGTGGGGAAGATGATGGTCATAAAGCATGATGCATTTAAACGTGAGCATAAGGCACAAGCCTACTGGGAGAATAACTAAGATGACTTGTGTGCAACTCATGGTTCTTCTCTGAATAAAAGTATTTGCGGGTCAACAAAGGGAACCTGAGCAGTGAGTCTTAATAGTGAAGAACGTTTGAGGATACAGTAAAAGCATTGTTTTTAAAAAGTGTATGAAAATCGCTTTCATTTCGAACTAAAAGGAAGATAACTTTTTTGAACATTTTTTTCCCCACTAGATGAATAACTTTCATGAGTGATTTTCAACTCAAAGCACTTGAAACCTGACTCAGACACTTACGGGTCATGTGGCTTTGAAGTCCCTTCACCTCTTCGGTTCCTTCATCAGTAAGAGGGAATGCTACCCTCTTAGGGTGTCGGAACTGAGGACAGTGAGGGTGAAATACAGGTAAGCTCTCGCCCACCAGAGCCCGGTCTCCCAACACTTTAAGCAGCCCTGTGTTGTGTCCTTCAAGACTGTTAGCCTAGACCTTTGCTCTGGTCCTTCCTAGCATATACTAATCCTCTTTCATCCATCCAGATTTGCTTGGGTGTTGGTCTGCAAATGGAGTTGTCCAGAGGCAGGTGGGAACTAGTTGGACAAGCCAATCCCATGCCTTGGAAGAAGGGGCTCCTACTTCACATGGCTTTGTTGTCTTGGACTGACATTGCACATGGACAAAGAAGCCAACTCTTGTTGAGCAGTGTGGCACTGGTCCTGTGGGGCCCGTGAACTTCAGACTTTCTGTTGTGATGAGCTCATTCTGGTGTTGGTGTTTGCTCTCAGGTGAGCTCTAGTTTCAAGCTATCTGGATAACATCTCGACTGTGAAATTCTTATTCTCTGTAGAATAATTGAGTCTCTGGATTAATAAGAATCTCTAAAACTAAGCCCTACTTTCGTAAAAACAAAGCTTCTAGTGACTTGTCAAGACATGCCAAGTTCATTCTAGTGTGATGTTTAATAAAGAGGCACTTCATCTGCTTCCACTAAGCATTCCTTTAGATTTTTCTTAGATATTCGAGATTTTTTTTTGGAATGAATGACTTAAGATATGTAGTACCCTGCCTCTCCTGGGACTATTATTCCAGCAAGTAAACATGCATTCCCAGTGTCCTGTCTGTATCCCCAAGTATGACAACTTCTTAAGTCACATGACTTTGTCAGGCCTAGTTATCACACTGAGCAGGAAGAATCTTAGTTTTCTGACGCAAAAGATCTTAGCTATAAAAGCACTAAAAGATGCATCATCCTCACTTATGCATGCCTTTATGTTTTTAGTAATCAAATTTCTCTTGGTTCTCATTTGGAACTAGAAAAGATGACCTTTTACTTATAGTCAGGATCATCTATCAGACTCATCCAGGCTCAAGTATTTGTAGCTAAGTTACTCAAATAGCTCTAGGGTATAGCCTTTTTCAATTTAATCTGTAATCCATTTCTTTTGCAAATAATCATTGTTTTGATGTTAGTGTCACGAATTAAATAGGTACTAACTCTTGAATCAGCCTCTGCCTTGATTCCAGTCCAAAGTTGCATTGGTTTGATTTGGGTCAGTTACATGTGAAGCCTGGTAAAAATGACTGTTCCAGAACTCTAGGTGTAACGTTGCCTGTCCTGGAACTGATGTGACCTCTTAAACTTCACAGATGGTATGTCTTGGACAGGGATAACAAAGGTTTACCCATCCCAGTACTTCTCATGATGTCTGTCTATGGGATGAAACTGAGCACAGCATTTAAGATCACTGTTTCTTACCATTTCTCTTAGCAATGGCACAGGGCCTTGCTCTTCTGTGCTTCTAACGCCTCCCAGGATGGAATGGTGCCATTTCTTTAGTATGCCTGATCTGAAGACTCTTGAATAAAGAGCCCCAGGCCAGTTGCCTGGAAGCTGAATGTATAACAAGCAACTCAGATGATTCTTATCAAACTTAGGTGACACTACAATAGAGGAACAGATTCATGATGGAGCATCTTAAAGAAAAAAAAAATTCATAGCAAATTTCATTGGTGTCCAGCCTTGCCCACCTCATGCGTGAATCCTACTTATGAACTTGGCCATGTGATGCATTATATCTTTTTTTTGAAGAAGAAGATGATCAGCCCTGAGCTAACATCTGTTGCCAATCCTCCTCTTTTTGCTGAGGAAGACTGGCCCTGAGCTAACATCCATGCCCATCTTCCTCTACTTTATATGTGGGATGCCTACCACAGCATGGTTTGCCAAGTGGTGCCCTGTCTGCATCCGGGATCTGAACCAGCAAACGCCAGGCTGCCGAAGCGGAACGTGCGAACTTAACCACTGTGCCACTGGGCCAGCCCCAGATTATATCTTCTTTTGAATGTAATTTGGGCACAGAATAGAGGCTTGCACTTGGCATCAGAATACATAATCCTACAATCTTTATCAGGGTACTGCCTTACTTCAGTGCCACTAGGTTTGAATTTCTTTCAAACATAGGTTTGAGAGACCCAGCCTTCCGCTCAAACATAGGTTGGAAATTGCTTTGGGAAAAACTGTCAGTCAGTGGTCCCCAAAGGTAGGAGAACTTAAAACTTTGTCTTCAGTAACTTCTTGTGGGTAAGCAGTGAAGATTTGTTAAGTCAAAGGTCTGTGTGCCTTATTAGGCCATTCAGGTCTGGGCATCTTTTGCACTGCACAACCTAAGAGCTCAAGTGGGGGATGAGGAGGGAATGGATCGTCTCAAAGAACCTCCTGTAGACTAAGTGCTAAAGTCGTACTAGTGGCTCAATGCCATGATGCCATGATTCTCTTGTTATTGGTGATTGACTTGTTTTTTTTTTTAAAGATTGGCACCTGAGCTAAGAACTGTTGCCAATCTTTTTTTCTGCTTTTTCTCCCCAAATCCCCCTCAATACTTATATATTTTTGTTGTGGGTCCTTCTAGTTGTGGCATGTGAGATGCTGCCTCAGTGTGGCCTGATGAGCGGTGCCATGTCTGCACCCAGGATCCGAACCAGTGAAACCCTGATCCCCAGAAAGGGAGCATGTGAACTTAACCACTCGGCCATGGGGCCGGCCCCTGGTGATTAACTTAAGAGTAGTGACATAATTCTGAGCAAAGCTTCCCACAAAACAATGTGCAGACTCCAACTTCTGTAGCAGTTGCATTCCTGGAAAACTCTGCATGTAGAAACCAGGCTAAAAACATTTTCTGCATGATGGAGTTAGATTTTAGACTTAGGTAACTTTTTCTTCACCTACTTGAAGGTCTGTGGGACAACTGAAAGTCATGTGGGATGCAGGAACATCGTGTGAGACTTCAAGCTCACTGCAGGACATCTAACATACCTGTCCCCTACAAACTATACACCTCTAGCATCCCCCAGTCATTCTGACAAAAACACAGGCCTCCGTGTATTTCCAAAACTTCTGTTGGCTATACCTACACCACTGAGAACTGATCCTGCAAGGCATTGCATGCCGGCGTGACTGAGTCCATGTCTGAGTACAATATTAACCTACCTCGAGAAGTTGCTTGTTCTTCTCAAACACGCCTGATTATTCCTGATAGTCTCTTTCCTCAGTCGTACTTCTGGTTCTCTAAGTGTTTTATTTTCTTATTTCAATAACCTGTAGACCTCCTAGGCCTGATTCTGCTTTTTCCCTGCTGGCTGTAAGTTAGGGTGCCTGCCTTTTCTCGGCATCTTTTCTTTAAAGTTATCTGTGGGAACATGTTAAGGCCTGCGTTCAAGTCATGCTCCAGATCGTATCTGCATTCACTTCTATTCGGGACCAAGGGGACAAGAATAAAGGCAAAACCACTTCCTTGTATTTCTATGGGAAAAAGAACTTTATTGAAGCTTATTAAAGGATTTGAGCATGTAAGTCACAATGAAAGAATAAGATCTCTCCAACTCGATATGATTAAATATAATTTGCCTTTTCTCCAAACTGCAAAACTTCTACAGTATGCCATTTCCACTTCAAAATAATACTGTACAGATTGTCAGATGCAGACGTGTAGAAAGGATCAGCTCATGATGGGAAGGGCTAATTTTAGGATGATGTTTTCTCTGGGGACGGAGGGAAGGAAATGAGATGGCACGTTTGTCTAAAATTTTATTGTTAAAAATAATGACAGTCAACATCACTTGTCAAACATGGATGATTGTCTTTTTTCTCACTAGCTGGAACTCTGATCATCACTCTTTTCTTCAGAAGATGTGAATCAGACTCTTAAGTTGAAGATACGTGAGAACTTGTAAGACGGCGGGAATCATTCAGAAGTCTGACTGCGTCTGTGAACCTGATGTGGAGTTCGGCGCAGACCTGCTTCCCACTAGTCAGCTCTCTCTCCGGGGCATTTTCCAGCAGTTCTGGCCATATTGCCACAAGATGGTGAATCCAATGGCTCTCCAGTCAGCCTTCTTACCGTGAAGCTCCTCCCCCCTTGGAGGCCATGGCTTTCATCATGGGCTGGCACCCTCACTTCTATGGGTCACAGAGCATCTTTCTTTCCTGCATCTTCTCATGCAATGCAGTAGTTCCTCAGTGTTTGGAGCAATAGCTGGCCAACTTCACAGAATGAAGGCACATGGTTCTCACCAGCGGAGGGCTGTCTGTCCTAAGAATTGGTAGCTGGCTTAGCGATGGAGGCAATGACATGCCAAGCCGCCTTGGGTCATCCTTCTGACTCTGCCCCAGGATAACTCTAAATTTTCTAGTTGTGGCTTCTTTTGTCACCAAGTTAATTTTAGCCCCAAGCCCATGAGAATTTCTCACTGCTACCCAGGTCTAAAAGAGGCAGCTTCCCTTTTCTCCCTGGTTTAGGTGTTGCAGCAGTTTCAGATTTGAGCTGATTCTTCTAATTCAACTTGCACACTTTGTGTGGGCCCTAGCTGCCTTGGGCCTCTGCCCTGTGCTGTCTGTATAAACGAAAGCTCTGGTCAACAGGGCCTCCGTGGAGACGTCAGGGCAGATCCTCACTTTAGAGTGTGCTTTTCTTGCGTTGGTTAGCCTTGAATGCTAAGCACAATCCTTACTTGCCAGTTTAGCTCTCAGCCTTAAACAAAGAATGCCCAACATCTTGGGTGTTTGACTTAGTTTTTCTACAATATCTAGTTCTCTCTCATACCAGAAATGGAAGTTATACAAATTTTTTGCTTCATTTTCTTCCATCATTTCCCTCTGATAGGCTGTTTGACTTATTAGATGTCTGTCTCTTTACTCCTAACTTGCTCGCTTTGACATTTTTGTCAGTTCCTCCAGGTTTAGAACCACTAACCGGGTACCGTTTCTCTTTCAATTCTACTGAAACTTTAAAGTCCAATCATGTTGGAGGACAAAACTGTGTGTTTTACTGATACACGGTGACCTAACACTTGTTTAATGGGAGGAACAGGATGGCAAAGAATGCTTTATCTTGGGACAATCTACTTGTCCTTCTCTCCCTATGTTCCCTCCAAGAGAAATGAATGCTCAAAATGAGAAGCCTACTTAGGTCTGTGGCAAGAAGTCCCCTTATTAGTACCCATTAGGCAGGCCTTAGTGGTATCTCAGGCAATAATGGATTGACAAATCCTGAGTCTTCATGAATGTATAGGGAAAAAATGGACTAGCAAACTAGCACTACTTTAAAGTGTGGGGAGAAGTCTCTTTATTTCACACTTCTCTAAAGTGTGAGCAGGGAGGTTTGCCCTATTCCAGTCATGGAACAAGCGTCATATTGTGTCATAAGTGTCATGAGGTTTCCCCTATAAGTAGACCCCTGATATTTGAATTTGATTGCAAATAGCTCATTTGGAAGATATGGGCAAGCTGGTAGAAGAGTAGGGAAGTGATACGGAGAGGACAAAGCATCTAGTAATAGTGCATCATAGTGCCAGCCACTACTGGAGCCCAACCTCATAAGGAAACTCTGGGAAATGGTGTCAAATACACCATGGAATTCTCCCACCTCAGGTGCAAAAGGAGCTCAGGTATGAGGACTCACATGGGAGACTCCTGGCAGATGGGTGAGCAAGGTTTGGGCACCAAGGGTGATATTCTTCCAAACAGACCCTAGCCAATGACCCAGCATAGTGTTGGTACAACATTGTACCATTGTCACTCTGGGCTGGACTCCTCTAATGGGCTCTGAAGCTTCATATGGGGCTAGCAAACACTTAGTATAGTAGACTGGCAGCTCTCCCTGCCCAATCCAGCTTCTTCTCCTTTTACGTCACAGGTGGTGGTCCCCAATAAACCTTGTCCATGCCTGACTCCTTTTCAATATCTGCTTCCAGAAGAGCCCAGTTGGCCACACCTTCCTTAACCTGCCTAGGGCCTGATACAGTGTCTTTTTCCACCTAAGCAATTTCTGTCCAAACTTATACTGTCCAAACTTATAGCTGCTTGGATCATCAGGTGCCCAATTCATGATGTGTAGCTCAGGTTGCATATTTGCTTGGTGTATCAGGCTCTGCAAGGGCTCAGTAATGGTCCTGCAGTGGCTTTTCAAATGGAGTATAACTGTTGGTAGAAGAGGACATGTGTCTTACAGCTTGCCAGAGGCTCCATTCAGCATCCTGTCTGCAGCAGAGACCTCAAACTCCAGTGGGTCTTCAGAACATAGGGAGCAGGGAAGGGGGGGTCCCACAACCTAGATGAGCTGTAGAGCTTCTCTTGTTCTGAGCCTCTGCTCTTCGCAGGTCTGGTAACTCAAAGCTCCCAGTGTAACTATTGGAGGAGTACAGAAGATATTTTATTGTCTTCCAACTCCTACTATTGGCTATCTGATGCCAAAAAGGTCAATATCTCACTGCAAGTATCCTTTAAATTCCCTCTTAGCTCCAGCAAACTTTCTAGGATATTGTTGATGCGAATAACCAATCAATCCATAGATGAAAATTGAGGTGAGTTTAATATATGAGCCAATTCTGAGGACTATAGCCTGGGAGAGCGCCCTCCACCAGGGCAGGAAGCACTGTGGAAAAGTGAGGTGCACGGCGTGGTTGGTAGAACATTTTGGAACACGGAACATAGATTAAATATGACGTGAATGCTTTTTTTCTTTTTATCACAGTCAAAAGATGTTTTGCTACATACAGCAGGTCAATCTGACCCTAGTTTCTGGGAAGGAATGCTTATCTCCAAAGACATGCCGATATGGGGAGGAGGCATGCTTTGCTGCGGGACACTGTAAATGTTTAAAGCAGAGGTACTGTGCATGCTGGACAGGCTGCGTCAGGCCATCCTGGAAAAGCAAGGTCAGGCCAAGTCAGGTTGAAACCAAAGCAGCTTCCTCACATACCTCAAAATGTTAACTGACCGCTTCTCATTTATTCCAGCAATATGGATAGGTATTTCTTTTCTCATCAACCCTGCCTGTGTTGCCCTTTCAAATCACTCTTCAGCTCAGGGAAATTTACTGCCATTTAGAACTTTTTCCTTCAGCAATGCTTCTCATGCCTCAAGCCTCGGCATCGTTTAGTTGACTGTTTCATTCCTGAATCTGTTGGAAGAAAACCTTCTCATACCCATCTTTCCACAGTAGCTCCATTCAGAATGTCTAGAATCTGCATTGGAACAGGTAAAGCTCTCATTTGTTCTCAGGCTTCTTGTCCCAGGAATTGCATCCCTTCTTTCAAAGGCCATTAAGGTTTTCCTATGTTCTGTCCTGCTGTTGGGTTCCATGGGTGTGCAGTGAACTGTCTGGATCGTGTTTAGATTTTGCCTACGGAACTTCAGTTCTGTTCCCAGAACCTTGTTCTTGTCCTTTTGTCTCAGGGTTCCACTGACTCTTCCTAGAATTCCTTGCAGGTGTAGTGTTGAATTATTCTCTTCCCTCTCCTTGCATTGTCCTAAAGAGAGTGGTGTTTTGAACGCTTGCTATTCAGTTATTACCAGGAATCCTCTTGCCAGTAGTCCTGACCTTATTCACAGCTAATCTCATTCCGCTCTAGACAGCAGTGAAAGTGTTTAAATGCAGGTCTCCAATTATCATCTCACTGCCAGGCTAATTGAGGCCCTCATTATCACTTATGTAATCCTTTCTGATGACTTCCCTCCCCGAGTCCTCACAAATATGAGCAACTGGGGTTGATGTTAAAGAACATTTAACCATCCCAACATAATACCTATAAGAACTTGTATCTTCTAATTAGTCATTGGGATCCCAGAAATTTGTCGAAGTCAATCAGCAGATAAATCTCTCTAAAGGGATGCCCAGCTCCAGTTTGACTAGATTGCGGGCCCACATTTAGGAGGATATGGCTTTCTCCTATGGGTGCTTTATCTCCTAGGCATCCAAGCAGCTTTGTGCAGTAATCGGGTATGTGGGTAGCTCCCGGCGTGAGTGTTACCCCACAAAGAGGGTTCTCCTACCTAATGTGCATAAAAAGATCCAATTATTACAGCATCAACTTTTAGGAAAAGAAATCAGCTTTATTGCTATATCAGTCTCCATGGAGACAGGGGCATATGCTCTCAGATATGTCTCTTTGATACAGGGCTTGGGGCAGAATTTATGGGATGAAGGTCAGGGCAGTCTGAAGTGTGGAGATAGATGATGGAGAGTAAGGAGAAGTCAGGTGATCTGCACAAGTGTAGTCAAGAATCATGGCTCTTCATAGGACATATGTTCACAAAATGGTCGTGGTAGCATGATCTGAGGGTAGAGTTTGACATCAGAAAGGTCACTTATCGGGCATTCGCACAGGCCCAGTTGATGGGTTGGTGGTCTCAACTGTCCTGAACTGAACAAGAGCTCTCAGTTCCTAAAGAACGCTCTTAAATACTCTCAATGAGATGGGGTTAGTTGAACTGGTTCTAGAGGGCCCAAGGTCACGTGAGGAGGCCCTGGATATGGGAAATATTCCATATGACTAGTTTCAAAGGCTTACCTCCCACCAGATACCAACCTCAGGTGTGTGTTGCTCAGCCACTTCTGCTGCCAGTAGCATTTCCGTGTGAACTGTCAAAGAAGGATCTTACAACTGATTCTGAACCACAGAAAATCAGGTAAAACAAGGAATGAAACGAACATCAGCCAAAATCTCCTGCCAAGTTCCCTGTTGCTGTGAGCCAACAGCGCATGGGGTTCCGGCAGTGTCAATAAGTGAAACCAGAGTTCCTGTCTTGGGAAAGCTATATTTTAGTGGATGTTGTAAAGGACTTAGGGCAGAGAGTTTCATTCCCCGGAAACCATTAGGTCTGGCATTTGTACTCTTGTCACTTTAGATCAGCCTGGACTCGGGTAGTGGGAAGGGGCCAGGTGTACCTGCAAACAGCATATCTTGGCTTTGGGTGCTTGACTATCTTTCAGGGGTGGGAGGGGCACCTTTTTCTCCAGGTCTCGACTCATTCTATGTGATTATAGAAACACTCAGCATATTGGCCTGGAGACGGCAATCCAAACACAGTTCCCTATGGGGCTGGCTTGGATTTAAGGCCTTGGCTGAAAAGATGTGTGGGTCCATATTCTCTCTGCTTCCTGTTCCCTGCTTGCACCTACATCTTCGATGGGATTAAAGACTTTCTTGTTTCAGTTTAATTCCTACCATCACTTTTTCTCTAAGCTAAACTGCAGCTTACACCCATCTGTTCAGATGCTCTTCATCCTGTTCTTTTTTTCTATTCAAAGCTATTCTAAGCAAGTGCTTAGGACGTAGCTGTAGCTTAAAACCTTTAACTTCATTCTAAAGCTTAGTGTTCATTCTTTAAAATAGATCACCTCCCCATGGAGACAACTTTTCTCAGCAGAAATGTTAATGCTTAAGTTTCTTGAATTTCCATGTCAGCTGCCCTGTACCTTACTGTTCTTGTTTGAGTTGGTTTTGAAAGGAGTGAGCCAATTCTTGTGCATGAAAATAAGTGACCATGACAACTGTGGACTGGCCTGGGGCTAGGGACTCACTCTAGGTGAAACCGGGAACAAGTTGTCCAGACAGTTGTTAACGCAGGAGTGACTATTCTATTCCTTCTAGAAATCTATTTCTTCTGTTCCTGACCTCCGGTGGGTACAACTCCACACGTCCCTATTGGAGAAAAGCTTGTCTTGTTGCAATACAGGCCTGAGCTCTGTATTTATAGTGACGATCTAACTTGTTTGGTATAAATTCTTGATGTTGGGAATTGTTCATTTCTTTCTTTTGCAGAGGCTCAGACTGTTGGGCATATGTAGGTGGTTCTATTTTTTCCTTTTGTAGGTTTGTAAAAATGCTTCGCTTCACTCCTTCTTTCTGCTTTTTCCATCACTCAGGGATTAGCATTTCTGATAATGTTTCCTTACGTAAATTCTCATCTTTGAAGGGAACTGTTTCTAACTTGTGGCTCGAAAGCTGTCTGGCCTTATTTGTTTGCCCTGGAAACAGACTAGGATCTCTCCTTAACTGTCCTCGAAGCCAGTCCATCTGATTGTGACCCTGGGGAAGCCATTCAAACCCTGCCTTTCCCCATTGGGATCCATGTAGCCCTTTGTTCTAGTGTCTAGTGTTTTCTCAAGGACAAGTACCATCTGAATACTGAGGTAAGGTTTTCTTTTTCATTTTTTTTTTCCTGAAGATGATTCACCCTGAGCTAACATCTACTGCCAATTTTTTTTTTTTTTTTTTGCTTGAGGAAGATTAGCCCTGAGCTAACATCTGTGCTAATCTTATATTTTTTTTTGCATGTGGGACACCTCCACAGGATGGCTGGTGAGTGGAGTACGTTTGAGCCTGGAATCTGAATGCACGAACCCAGGCTGCAGAACTTTAACCACTTAGCTATGAGGCCAGGCCCTGAGGTAGGGTTTTCTCATACTATAGGCTTTAACAAAGATATTCTGGGTAATAGAGTGGTAGAAATCAGGGTCAATGAAGCACCCAGTCTTCCCCTCTTTGCCACCTCTTAAAAAGACACCCTCACCAATCCTCAGCATTAGAGCTCTTTAAGACTTTTTCCATTATGGTGTGTGTGTATTGTACACCATCATGAGTTTAGGTTTTTCTGTGTTTTACGGTTAAAATGCAATGTATAAGTTTAACGACCAGCAATAGGGTTTGAGTTGAAGGAAAAAAAATTATACAAACATACTTGTCTTTAGTAAGAAAAACATAATACTTGGCTTTATCTAGTGGTATATGGTATTTAAATAAAACTCTTAAAGAAGCCACTTTTATTATGTGTCGTATAAGCAATATATTTGGTCTTTGCCTCTGGTTCCTGGCTCAAATCTCCCCAAATCTCTGGAATGTCCTGAGTGATAGGAATGTCTTCTGTTATTCATAAGGAGCTCTTTTGATTACACCTAAATTTGTTAATGGGGTGACTTAAAATGGTCCCCCTAAATAACCTCAGGATGGTCACCAGAAACACCAAGTGATTAGAAAGTTAGAACTTTCAGCCCTACTCATTGGCTTCCAGAAAAGGGAAGTAGGGGCTGGAGACTAAGCTCGAACTCATGAAGGGGATCTGATGAGCTGTGGGTTGATGAGCACTTGGAGGTGCTGGGAGGGTGGCATGCCCCAAGAGGGCGGGGGAGCTCTGCACCACTCCACTGGTCCCAAACGTTGCCCTACACATCTCTTCAATAGAGCTCTTCCTGAGTTGTATTCTTCATAATAAACTGGTGAACATAAGTGTCTACCAGAACAGTTCACAGAACTCAGGAAAACAGTTGATTCTGAGAAGGAGTGAGTGGGAACCCCAAATTTTATAGCCAAGTTGGACAAAGGTACAGGTTACCCCTCAAAAGTTGTAACTGGTGCCTGAAGTGGGGTCAGTCTTGTGGGGCTGAGTCCTGTAACTAGTATGACAATAACTCAAGGTAGGCAGTGTCAATTGAATTGCTGGACACCCAGCTGGTGTCAGGGGATTGATTAGTGTCAGAACACCCCAAACTATGCATGAAAGAAAAGATGGACTTTTTAGTCCTTTGCATAGAGCTAGATTTAAACAGAGTTAGAAATACAAGATAATGACTAAGCAAGATTTTGGTAAACCCTTTCAGAACATGGCTCTTATTTTATAAATGCCAAACATAGTTATATTCCTTGAATAAATGGAAGTCATTAGTTATCGATTTGGCTAAGTCATTAACTTAAGATAACTTAAGATTAAGATATCACCAAAGTAGATAAACTAACAAATCTAATGTTAATAGACTGACCTTGTGGCTTTACTTGCGTTTTCTCTTGGGGTCTCAGGACTCGACTGAAACTGCTGTCGTGTTCCTTCAGTAATCAATCTATCGCCAGAGTAATACTAGCACAGCAGACTGAAGTTCCCTTAGCAAGATTCACATGGCTTCTGCTCAAGCTAAAATATGCCTTTGTGTGACTGTCATTCTCATTGAGTGGTCTGAAATGCGAGTTTTTTCGTAGTCTCTGAGAACTTGTTTCATTTGGGGGCAGAATTGCTGAGTTAGCAGCATATGGCTCATACCTCAGTAATAAGAATGGTATTAACCATGCAGTCTGAGGACTATTGGTAGTCTTATTGACAAACTGATCAACTATATCAGTTGTGCTGGATGGGATTGCATCCCTTAAAGATCTACAAAAGGCAGTTACTGTGATATGAGTGGAATCCCGTCCTTCAGTGGTTCCTTGTGGTGGTTTGCCTGCTAACCGGCTTTTGCAGGCTTGATGGTATGTGTCTAGCTGCCTTGCAAAAACAATCAGCATTTTTAATCTTCAATATCAAGGTACCTAATGGTATGCCATGTGGAATAACGCTTCAGTTCCTCCTACTAAAATTTTAGTATAATTTATGCCCCTAGTATAATTTATAATCTAATGTACTGAGTTACCACATCCTAAGCCTGTGCTGGTGGGTATATATAGATGTCTTCATCTCACTAGAAATTCCGTGGATGTCCTGCAGACTGCGATTGCATTTACTTTGTACCTTCCTAGGATTAGGGTTTAGTCTTAAAGAAGATTCTCTCTCATGCAGATACTGAATGAGATTTATAAGTGTCCTTTCACCCCTGACTACCTCTTATCTTGCCAGTATACTTTATTTATTGTACCCATTGGATGAGTAGACTTCTGTGTTGAAGGCATCCTGAGGTAGAGTTCAAGTCTATTCCTACCTGAATGGTTCAACCAGCTTTGTACTTCTTTACTATGTCTCTTCACTGACGGTCTAATTCTGGCCTTTTCCTTGAAAGAACAGCAGACCACGTAAATGGAGACCAGGCAGTTGTAACCATCTGTCAAGGCTCGTTCCAGGTGGGCACTGATAGAACCCCTAATAGATCTGATTGAAATTGGCAGCAGCAACATAAAGCCTGCACCTATGGCAGGAAGTACCTTGTCTCATGTCTGTCTTGCTGGGACATCTGGTTCACTTTTCTCTTAGTGCCAGTCTTCAGAGTTCTACTGGACGGTAATTATTTCTTTCCCAAACCCTTTCAGAAGGAAGACTGGGGCTTCAGCATGAAAGGCATAAGGTCTAGCAGTCAGTCTATAACTTTGACCATAGAATCAGAGTGGTTGACAAAGGCTCTTAATCCAAGTCCTTCTATGTGGGGGCTTGAAACAGGATCATACTTTGAGAATCTCTAATGCAAAGCCTTATGCTTCCTGTGTTTCAACTCAAAAAATCACTGGGCACAAATATATATCAGCTATGTGTTCCATGGCTGCCTGAAAGATGCCCAAAGCTTGAGCATATGTCAGTGGTAAAAAGACCCCAATAGCTACTACAACTCCAGAGGACAGAACAATCCTGAAAGTCTTGATACTGGGGAGAAACACACTTCCAGGATGTTACTTGCTTAGAATGAATGTGTCACAGGAGAGGGCTCTTCCCTGCATGTAAAGGCACGGAGGCCTGGAATTTGGACCTATACCAAGCTTCCCTGGTTGGTGTTAGGATGACAGCTTGGGAAATATCACTGTGATAGTTAGCTGAGAGCCTGGCATATGGAGCCCACGTCTTGGGAGGTTAGAGATTCTTCAAAAGTGCCCGAACAGAGTCCTCACGTGCAAAGGCAAAATCCTGAGCCTGGAATAAAAGCATGTATTTTTCTGGGGTCTGGATGGTGGTGGTGTGACTGAGATCATTATGAGGGCCATCGGACAATTGTGTAGAGTCTTAATAGGGTGAATTTAGATCCCTCACCTGAGGGACAGCTTCTATCCCCTAATGCTGGCTGTGAAGTGACAATTTAGCATGCTCAGCTAACAAGCGGGAAATAGAGCCACATGAGCCATGAGCAGGAGATGTGCTGCGTGTTAGATGTCAGGCTTCTGCACTTCCTCTTGGATTCAGTGTGCTCTGAGAGTTCAGCATAGTTTGTTAGAAAACCATTTTGGAGACACCTTTATTTTAGTCCAAAATTCTAGAGAGAGATTCCAAAATATTCTGGAGGGATAAACATTTGGAACTTTTTCCTTGGAGCCCAAGGAAAACTTGGCAAAGCTGCCTCCAGAAGGCCAAATCTTAGGGTCATTTACAGATCTTAGTGGAGTTGCACTAGACTATTCACCCTGGGAGTTCTTGGAGGGAATAACATGCCCAGTTGTCAGTGGTTCTCATGGAATGGTTCTCTCTGCTTTCAGAGTTCTCCTAGTAGCTATTAACATCAACAGCTGCATCTTCTGTAACTCCATGCACCATCTGCTTTGCCGGGAGAGCCCTAGAGAGCCAAGACAGCAGAAGCCTTCTGGATTTAAAGTCTATTTCCCCACCTCAAATTTTCCCCTTGCTGGTGCTCACTAACGTGGAATTCCTAAACATCTCCTTGTTGGTTGTTCCTGAAATCATTGCTTCCTAGCTTCTACCCACTCCAGGCCTGGAACCCTAGTGTTCTCCCAACTTGTGGAGGTGGTGGCTTCCAGGAGTCCCTAGCTTTCTGAGCTCCACTGAAAATGGTACTTCACCTTCTCAGCAGTTCCATGCAGTGTTTGTGCCTTGAGCTTTCCTGTTCTTAACTAAGGCCTTTTCTTGACTCAAATTTAAGATATGCCAGCTTCTGGTGTCTGTGGGTGAGGATAACTGCAGCCTCTCTTCAGGATACCATTTTGAATCTATAAACCCAAAAATAGGCTTATTCTCTGTTAATAGAGAAGAATAGTTGGTCCCTTTCTGACCCCAAGTCTTCTAGTCATTTGCTTTACCAGTCGAAACCAAATGTGTGGCTGATACTCTCCATTCAAGAAACGCAGCTACCTTGAAGTTAGTGCCAAGAGGAAAAAGCTATTAGAAGTTTCCATGGGTAAGACCAGATCTCATCAAGATGGTGGCATAAGCAGACTCTGAACTCATCTCCGCCCATGAACACAACCAGGTTACAACTATTTTTGGGAAAATTACCCTGGATAGAAAACTGAAAACTGGATAAAAAGAACCCCCACAACAAGGGACAGTCCTGACTACAGCGGAAGAGGCAGAAGTTCCTGCTGGATAGAAAAAAAGCCACCTTCAGAAGCAGCAGAGTTTCTCAGCTGGCCAGGTGGGAGCCACCCTAACGTACACAGCCCTCCCTGGAGGAGTGAGGTCCAGAGTGGGGGCCCATACTGCTATAAGCATCCTTCAGACACAGCACAACTGAGACAAGGGGCTTACTATTGGGCTTCACTGGCTATTAACTGCAGTGGGGATACCCACAGAAAAGCTATCAGATGAAAACCCAAAAGACCCGAGTCTTAAAGGGCCCATGCACAAACTCACCTGTCTCAGCAAACCAAAATTGCCAGAGAGAAGGCTGACAGTCATTTGGTGAAACAAGACTCATCTGGTGGGCTCTGGGGAGCATCTCAGTGAGAGGAGGGACCTCTCCAGAGACTTAGGCATTAGGTGGTGGCCACTGTTCTGACCTGTTCCAGGCATGCTGACACAGACCCTGGTGGACAACATTGAGGTCCTTCCCCTGGGCTAACAGGACAGGGGTCTGCCACACCCACTACAGCACAGATTTAATCCGGTTCAGCCAGGGCAGGCCCCACCAAATAGCAAGCCCTCAAGCTACTTGTTGGCCTGCATTGACTGGGTGCCTTGATCCTCTACAGGCAGGCGAGTGTGTCCACCTCTGTGGGCCAGGGCCTGTGTGAGGATGAGGTGAACTGTGGGGAGCATTGGTGGAGAGGTGGGGGCCTCTGCAGTGGAGCATTGGGGTATGGTCCAGGAGGTTGGGAAGTGTGCATGGACAAGGACTGTGTTGATGGTGTGTGTGGTCCTGTGTGTGTGGGGGGGGTGATGCTTATCAGCAGCAGACGACCTGTGCTTCACAAATAGCCATTAAAAGGATCAGCTCTACCTTCCAAAGCATGAAACAATTGAGTATTCCCATGCCTAGGGCCAGCCCCACTCAGCTGCACTCCTAAGAGAACTGACAACAGCCTAGGCCTGAGGCCTATAGCAACTGTAAGCCCCAGAGCCTAGCAACCAGCCACACTGGGTACCTACCCAATTAACAAGAAAACTGCTACAGGAGTGTGCTGTTAGACCTTGTAGCCAACAGTGCTGAGGCTCCCCCAATGGATTTACAAACAGCTGGCCAGGGAAGGAAAGACTAGACTCCCTGGGTACCTGCATTAAGAGCAACCCTGCCATAGCAGAAGGACACAAGTGGCCCACAAAAGGGTCACTCCTCGATCATTTGGACTGGTGATGAGAGAGAAGCACACTGCTGGGCCTCAAAAGGCATCTCTTACATAAGCCCTCTTCTCCAAGATCAGGAGACATAGCCGACTCACCTAATACATAGAAATAAGCACAGAGAAAGAGGCATAATGAGGAGACAAAGGAATACATTCCAAGCAAGGGAACAGGACAAAACCCCAGAAAAAGGACTAAATGAAACAGAAATAAGCAAGCTACTCGACAAAGAGTTCAAATAAAATCTCAAGGATGCTCAAAGATATTGAGAGGAGACTGGATGAATACAGTGAGCTCATCAACAAAGTACTAGAAAATGTAAAAGCACCAATCAGAAATGAAGAATACAATACTGGAAATGAAAAATTCACTAGAGGGACTCAGTAGCAGAGTAGAGGATACAGAAGAACAGATCAGCAAGCTAGATGAAAGAGTAGGGGAAATCACCCAAGCTGAACAGGAAAAGAATTAGACAGAATGAGAACAGTCCTTGGGAAATCTGAGACAATATCAAGTGCACTAGCATTCGTATTATAGGTGTCCCAGAAGGAGAAGAGAGAGACAAAGGGGCAGACAATTTATTTGAAGAAATAATGGATGAAAATTTTCCTAATGTAAGGAAGGAAACAGACATCCAAGTACAGGAAGCACAAAGTGCTCCAAACAAGATAAGCCTAAAGAGGCCCACACCAAGAAACATAATTAAAATGTCCAAAATTAAAGAGAGAATCCTAAAAGCAGCAAGAGAAAGGAAACAAGTGACACACAAAGGAAAGCCCATAATGCTATCAGCAGGTTTCTCAGCCAAAACCCTACAGGCAAGAAGAGAATGGCATGATGTGTTTAAAGTGCTAAAAGGAAAAAATCTACAGGCAAGAATACTGTATCCATCAAGGTTGTCATTCAGAATGGAAGGAGAGATAAAGAGCTTCTCAGACAAGCAAAAATTTAAAGGTGTTTATCACCAAGAAACTAATTCTACAGGAAATGCTGAAGGGACTTATTTAAGTGGGAAAGCAAAGACCACAAATAGGGATAAAAAATTATCAATAAAAAACCAAAACAGAACCAGGCAGTAAAATCACTGGTAAAGGTAAAAATATAGTAAAGGTAGCAGATCGATGGCCTGTGAAGATAATATTAAGGTGAAAAGATGAAAGTACTAAAATTACCTATTTCAATGATGAGGGTAATGGAGAGACACACACAAAACAAGAGATTAGATATGATTTCAAAAACATAAAATGTGGGAGGAGGGGACTGAAAAAGTAGAGCTTTTAGAGGTCAAGCCAGTCTATCAACTCGATATGGACTGTTATAAACATAGAATATTATATAGAACCTCATGGTAATCACAAATCAGAAACCTATAGTAAGCAAGCAAATAAGTAAGACAAAGAAATCAAACATATTACTAAAGAAAACCATCAAACTGCAAGGGAAGAGGGCAAGAGAAAAAGGAACAGAGAAGAACTACTAAAACACCAAGAAAAAAATAACAAAATGGCAATAAATACATATTCATCAATAGCTACTTTAAAAGTCAATGGACTAAATGCTCCAATCAAAAGGCATAGAGTGGCCAGTTGGATAAAAAAAAAAAAAAAAGACCCATATATATGCTGCATACAAGAGACACACTTCAGACCTAAAGACACTCACAAACTGAAAGGGAAAGGATGGAAAAAAGTATTCCATGCAAATGGCAAAGAAAAGAAAGCGGGGGTAGCAATAGCTTATATCAGACAAAATAGACTTTAAAACAAAAACTGCAACAAGAGACAAAGAAGGGCACTACAAAATGATAAAGGGAACAATCCAACCACAAGATATAACACTTGTCAATATCTATACACCCCAATGGGAGCACCTAAATATATAAAGCCATTGTTAACAGACATAAAAGGAGAAATAGACAGTAACACAATAATAGTAGGAGACTTTAATACTCCATTTACACCAATGGATAGAGCATTGAAACAGAAGATCAATAAGGAAACACTGGCCTTAAATGACACAATTGACCAGATGGACTTAGTGGATACATATAGAACATTCCATCCAAAAACCACAGAATATACATTCTTTTCAGATGCATATGGAACATTCTCCAGGATTGATCACATATTAGGCCACAAAACAAGTCTCAATAAATTTAAGAAGATGGAAATAATAACATGTATCTTTTCTGACCACAAAGGTATGAAACTAGAAATCAACTACAGGAAGAAAACCAGAAAAGAAACACAAATGTGGAGATTAAACAAAATGCTACTGAACAACGATTGGGTCAATGAAGAAATCAAAGGAGAAATCAAAAAATTCCTAGAGACACACAAAAATGAAAATACAACATGCCAAAATTTATGGTATACAGCAAAAGCAGTTCTAAGAGGGAAGTTTATAGCAATTCAGGCCTACCTCAGCAAAGAAGAAAAATTCCGAATAAACAACCTAACAGTGCATCTAAAGGTACTGGAAAAAGATGAACAAACAAAGCCCAAAATCAGCAGAAGGAAAGAAATAATAAAAATCAGAGCAGAAATAAATGGAATAGAGACCAAAAAAAAATAGAAAAAATTAGTGAAACCAAGAGCTGGTTCTTTGAAAAGATAAACAAAATTGACAAACCCTTAGCTAGACTCACCAAGAAAAAGAGAGAGAACTCAAATAAAATCAGAAATGAAACAGGAGAGATTACAATGGACACCTCAGAAATACAAAAGATAATAAGAGAATACTATGAAAAGCTATACGCCAACAAATTGGATAATCTAGAAGAAACGGATAAATACTTAGAAACATACAACCTTCCAAAACTGGACCAAGAAGTAGAGAATTTGAATAGACCAATCACCAGTAAGGAGATCGAAACAACAATCAAAAACCTCCCCAAAAATAAAAGTCCAAGACTACATGGCTTCCCTGGTGAATTCTACCAAACTTTCAAAGAAGACTTCATACCTATCCTTCTCAGACTCTTACAAAAAATTGAAGAAGAGAGGAGGCTTCCTAACTCATTCTACAAAGCCAACATTATCCTGATACCAAAACCAGACAAGGACAACACTAAAAAAGAAAATTACAGGCCAATATCACTGAACATTGATGCAAAAATTCTCAACAAAATACTAGCAAATTGAATACAATACATTTAAAAGATCATACATCATGATCAAGTAGGTTTGATTCCAGGGACGCAGGGATGGTCCAACATCTGCAAACCTATCAACGTGATACACCACATTAACAAAATGAAGAATAAAAATCACATGATCATCTCAATAGATGCAGAGAAAGTGTTTGACAAGATACAGCATCCATTTATGATAAAAACTCTAAATAAAATAGATATAGAAGGAAAATGCCTCAACATAATAAAGGCCATATATGACAAACCCACAACAAATATCCTTCTCAACAGAGAGAAACTGAAAGCTATCCCTCTAAGAACAGGAACCAGACAAGGATGCCCACTGTCACCACTCTTATTTAACATAGTATTGGAAGTCCTAGCCAGAGCAATCAGGCAAGAATGCCATATTGGAAAAGAAGTGAAACTGCCACTTTTTCCAGATGACATGATTTTATATAGAGAAAACCATAAAGAATCTGCGAGAAAACTTTTAGAAATAATAAATGGAGTCAAGTCGCAGGATACAAAATCAACATACAAAAATTGGTTACATTTCTATACACTAACAATGAAGTAGCAGAAAGAGAAATTAAGAATACATTTACAATTGCAACTGGAAGAATAAAATACCTAGGAATAAACTTAACCAAAGAGGTGAAAGATCTGTACACCGAAACTATAAAACATTGTTGAAAGAAATCGAAGACACAAAGAAATGGAAAGATATTCTGTGCTCTTGGCGTAGATAAAATGTCCATACTTCCTCAAGCAATCTATAGATTCAACACAATCCCTATCAAAGGTCCAACAACATTTTCACAGAAATAGAACAAATAACCCAAAAATTTATATGAAACAACAAAAGACCCCGAATAACCAAAGGATTCCTGAGAAAGAAGAACAAAGCTGGAGGTATCACACTCCCTGATTTCAAAATATACTACAAAGCCATAGTAACCAAAAAAGCATGGAACTGGCACAAAAAGAGACACAGAGATCAATGGAACAGAATCAAAATCCCAGCAATAAACCCACACATTTATGGACAGCTAATATTCAACAAGGGAGCCAAGAGCATACAATGGAGAAAGGAAAGTCTCTTCAATACATGGTGTTGGGGAAAATTGGACAGCCACATGCAAAAGAATGAAAGTAGACCATTCCCTTACACCATGCACAAAAACCAACTAAAAATGGATTAAAGACTTGAATGTAAGACCTGAAACCATGAAACTTCTAGAAGAAAACATAGGCAGTACGCTTTTTGACACTGGCCGGAGCAGCATATTTTCAAGTACCGTGTCTGACTGGGCACGGGAAACAAAAGAAAAAATGAACAAATGGGACTACATCAAACTAAAAACCTTCTGCACATCAAAGGAAACCATCAACAAAACAATAAGACAACCTAACAATTGGGAGAAGATATTTGCAAACCATATCAGATAAGGGGTTAATATCTAAAATATGCAAAGAATTCGTACATCTCAACAACAAAAATACCAACAGCCCAATTAAAAAATGGGCAAAAGATCTGAACAGAGACTTCTCCAAAGAAGACATACAGATGGCCAACAGGTATATGAAAACATGTTCAACGTCATTAGCTATCAGGGAAATGCAAATCAAAACTACAATGAAGTATCACCTCACTCCGGTCAGAATGGCTATAATTAACAAGACAGGAAACAACAAGTGTTGGAGAGGATGTGGAGAGAAGGGAACTCTCATTCACTGCTGGTGGGAGTGCACTATGGAAAGCAGTGTGGAGTATCCTCAGAAAATTAAGGATAGATCTACTATATCATCCAGCTATTCCACTGCTGGGGACTTATCCAAAGAACTTAAACACAAATGCATAAAGATACATGCACCCCTATGTTCCTTGCAACATTATACACAATAGCCAAGACTTAGAAGCCACCGAGGTGCCCATCAAGGGATGGAAGGATAAAGAAGATGTGGTATATATACACAATGGAATACTACTCAGCCATAAGAAATGATGAAATCTGGCCATTTGTGACAGTATGGATGGACCTTGAGGGTATTATGCTGAGTGAAATAAGTCAGAGGGAGAAAGTCAAGTACCGTATGATCTCACTCATAAGTTGAAGATAAAAATGACGAACAAACCCACAGCAATGGAGATTGGATTGGTGGTTCCCATAGGGAAAGGGAGGAGGGGAGAGGGCAAAAGGGGTGATTAGGCTCATATGTGTGGTGATGGACTATAATTAGTTTTTGGGTAGTGAACATGACGTAAGTACACAGAATTCGAAATATATTACAATGTACATCTGAAAGCTATATAATGTTATAATCAAATGTTACTGTAATAAAATAAAATAATTAAAATAAAACAAAATAAAATAAAGAAGTTTCCATGGGTCATTTACCCTTCTGTTGGGCAGGTAAGACAAACCTTCATATTTAAACTTATGAAGCCAAACTCAACCACACTTCTTTTCTACTGTTAAGATATAAAACACACCGAAAAAGCATACAATAACAAATGCCGGCCAGTGGCTCTGTGGAGGTTCTTTGAAGCTTCCGGTCTGTTGAGGTAAACTGACCTTCCTTCTCACTTTTGAAATCTTATGTGCCCTTTACCCAATTCAACCAGTCTCTGAAGACTTTTCTCATCACTTAACAAGTGGTAATTTCCCTACACTTGATCTGCTTGTTTCTTCAAAATCCTGACTTATCCACACATTCTTGTTCAAAAGCCAACAAAGTATAAACTAATACCTCCCATAGATTGAAAATCTCCTGCAGTGACTTCCCATAGCTCTTGGAAACCTAGTAGGTTTGCAGAATGATTCTTTTGTCCTTGAAGCTAGAAAACTACTCACAGAATCGAACCTAGTTATCACAGAACAGCTTTAGAAGTTCCAGGTGAATGTCAAAGTTAATTTCTGTAACTTTTTTTTTTTTTTTACAACAACTAGGATCTAAGTAATGTGGCCAGCATGGGAAGACTATATCTCTGAAAAGGAGAAATAGGAGTTCCCATAAATACTTATGCCTTCCTGTTCCAAAGGCATTCTTGGCAAGGGTCTGTGCTCACACTAAAGGATCCCTGGCTCATGGAAATTGGGGAGCAGGCCAGCTTATCCTGGTAATTGGCTGCTGCCCTCCTCCCTTTAGATGGTGTGATAGTGGCCACGCTGGACCCTGGCCCTTATATCCCGGAAGTCTCCTACCTTCTGCTTTCAGGGACTTTCATCTTGCTCGTCTTGGGCCTTTCCTAGATGAGTCACTCTTTTACCAGGGTCTTGAGCTGGTGACTTGTCTCCAGTCTCACTTTTATCTCTTTTAAATTGCTTCTGCTTTGTGACCACAGAACATACTCCACTGTGAAGGTGAACAGTTGTGAGAAAGAATTGGAAGCGATGTCATTTCCAGGAAAACTACATTTTAGCTGAACTATCAACAGCAACGCAACCCACTCTACCCCTCTGAGTTTCTCCTTTCTTGCTCTCCTGACCGAGACAAGCTGCCAGAGATCAGTCTGGCTCTGGCATTATTCAAAAACCCTGCCAGTGGGAGATGGGGTATGTTTCATTCCAGAACCAAGCCCTTTCTCTCTATCCTCTATTGTCAAAGAGCCCTCTTGCTGGTGGTGCCCTCTCTCAGTGAGACTCCCTCCCTTTGCATACGCCTAAGTGAGTAAGAAACCCTTGAGTTACTTGACCGCTGACTTGAGTGTGATGCATCCTCTTTAAAGAAGAAGGAACTGCACACCTGACAGTGGACCAAGTTGATCTGTAACACACACCCTCTGATTGTCTGTCAGGACGGGCTGCTATTGTGATGTCCTTGAAGACTCATTCTTCAGCCATCCTTTTTGAGAGCCCTGCAGTTGGCTTTGAGTTGCTTTTCTCTGATCTTTACCTTACAGCAATACGAACCTTAAATTTGCATTTTTGTTATAATAAGTCTTCATGACCATTTCCCAAGGAGAAAGGTTTGGAAGTGTTGCCTTTACAACTGCCAGAATGTTGTGTGTACTCTGGATCCTTCTCCTGGGTGGGTCTGAGTTGTGTGAAGCCCTAGTATTTAAATTGTACCTCAGTTTGTTTGATACTAAGGTCTTGTCAAATACTACAACAAAATAAGCTGAAGAGTCCAGGAATCAGTGGCAATCACATATAGAGACTTCTGAAAGCTTGATTCGATGCTTAAGTCTCTTCTATACTCAAGAACAACTTTAATGTTTTTACGGGTAAGAAGACAGGAACCCCAGCTGGTAAGGAGGATATACAGGGGAAAGATCTTAAGAAAGCAAGCTGAAACAGGGCAAAAGATCCCCCAGACAGTTTGAAAAACCAGACTATTAAATGGTGACTCTAAATATTGATATAAATTTCTTTTTTACCTGAGAAGGAACATTAGAGGCTGATATTAGACTTTATCTTCATGATGTTGATTATGCAAATAAAAGGATATTAAAAAATGTTTACCAGTGCCTTTCAGAACAAGTGACAATTTATATCAGTTTTAATATTGAGATTAAAATCCTGCTATATAGAGAACCCAAATTCTGATTTTAGCCATGTCTCCAGTCAGTTCTCAGCAACTTTAAAAATAATACTCTTTTTGCCCAGTAAATATTTAGTCCAAACCTGTTTCCCAATGATGCTGCTCTAGTCTTACTGCTGATAACTGAAATCACACAGAACTACTGAGTCAAAAGAACCCTGGAAGGAAGTACGGAGACTCCAAGGACGCTTTAATGGTTGTCATCTCAATTTCATAGAAAATAAACTAGGGCTCAGAGGTTGTCACTTGTCCTTGAATAAGCAATGTCCATACAACGGGATGGCTAAAAACATTATCTGGGGCTGGCACTGTATTAGTCAGGGGCCCAAAAGAAGTCAAGTAACATACTCAAATTAGGATAACTCAAGTTTTATTTACAAAGGGACAAACTCACAAAGGAAAGTGCAATAACCCAGAGCTAGTAGCATCCAAAACTGTACCACCCAAGGCTCAAAGGGAAGAAAAGGTGTGTGTATCCACTGGAACCTGGAAGACAGGAGTTGGCTGTCTTGTGAGAAAATGACCTTCTGTTGATGGACACAGCTCACAAGAGGGCATCGAGGAAATAATTGCCCTGATAGTCCCCTCTTCCCTGCTGACATCTTGCTGAGACTTCCCCTTGACCCAAACCAGACAGCCCAGCAGTCCTGTAACATTTTTCATACAGGTTAGCCTCCTAACTAGGGGCAGAAAGCAGGGTACAAAGGGGCAGATAAACTATATCCAGCATGGGCACATATATTTCTGATATCACAAGTCTTGCCAACTCAAGTGCAAGCTTCAAGCGTAAGCTTAGACCCTGCTAAAGATAGCCATGTGAATGAACTGTGAATAATTCTGAAAAGTTCTTATCCATTCTTGCAACCTACCTTGCCAATTATCTTTAGCTGCTATACTGTATCTGAAGTTTGTCGTATTCTCTGGGGGATAATTTGGAAGAACCCTACAAGCCACTTGCCTGAACATTTTTGATGTGCTTCTCAAATCTTGATTTCTTATCCTAAAGTTTCATTTCCAGCAAAAGGGAAGATGTGACTTTCTCTTTGGTACTGTGAGGCTCTCTTCTGGCTTCTTCTGTTCACCATTGTCTTTATTAGATGTGAAGAGGTCAATCTCGACATCTCTTTCATCTGCGGCTCTACTTTTCATGATGTCTTTATACCATGTATGCCAAAGCCTACACTTAAGTGTTTACACGATAAAAAATAAGCATGTTGTCACCATGAAAATTGTGGCGTGTGTTGGCTTATAGTGGGCTATAAGTTGCATCAGTACTACAACAACAGCCTGGGTTGGTATATACCCCTTAACATAGCTCCTACTAGCCATACAGCTGAGCACGTGTAGTAATGGGGGTGAGGTGTGCATCCTGAACCCCTGAAATCCAAGTTGCTGGCTATGTTTCAGTGCAGGGCAGCAGCAGAACAAAAAGCAATTAGCCATAAACGCCTCTCGCACCAGTTCCTTTAATAAATAAAAAGGTGATATCGGTTACATATAAACCACTACTTTAATTCGGAGGTATCCGCTAAAACTAAAAATGTTGGTTCCTTAAGTTATATTAGGAAATAATCCTTATTTTGCAACATATTTGTTTGAGCACTTAGGTCTTGGTTCTTTTCCCCCTCCCTCAATACGGAACACCCACAGCAAAGAGTGAGCCAGGACTTTGTGTTCAGAGTAGAGGTGGTTATGTCTTATTCTAGGACTATATGGACCATCGGAAGGAAGAACTGAGATTGCTGTAGTTAAATGTTAACCAGAAGCAACTAAGAGCACAAACTTGGTCCTGTAGTTCCACGACACCTTGATCTGAAGGTCAATAACTGGGAGGTATCCATAATATAACTTAGAATACATAAGGAACAAATACTTTCAATTTGTACATAACTGCAACAAATCCTGACAGGCTGAGATCAGCCCCATACAGATTTTGAAAAATATCACTCTTCTGTCAGAAGGAATTCTCTTGATCTTGGAGACTATTTGATCCTGTCTCTTATTAAAGATTCCTTGCGGCCCACCTTGAAATGCCTGTTCCTTAAACTATGTTTAAATCTGGTGTTGTCACATGATTCAACGGGCTTTATTTCCTCTCAGAACCAAAAAAAAAGCAAAACACTGGTTGGGTTAATATCTTTCAGGTCCTGATTAGGGTCCAAGAGCTCAGTGGTAGTATCCTCAGTTAGGACCTTCATAGGAACACTTGAAACGATTTGAAACTTCTTTCACCAAATCTGAAGTTTGGCTCATGAAGCTATGTCAGACCCAAGATGGAGTTAGAAGTTCAAAATGTTTATTGGGGTTAACACCTACGAAAGATAAAGGAAGAAGGGACAGGATTAGGCAGAGAAACTTTATACTGCTATGCAGGTCTAACACTTATGAAGAGAGAAGGGAGGACGAAAGAGAATTGAGTAGGAAGGACTTTAGGACTGCAGTGCAGCTCTGTGAAAGTTTCAGCCAGCCCAATAGGGAGTGTCAGCACAAGGACTGCTCACAGAAGAAACTTGTTGAATGGAAGTGGGCAGGCCCTAGTTCTTCCCTTAGGCTCAATTATTGAAAAGGAGCTTCTGGGAAGAGCATGGCCTCAGCTTGAACACTACATCAGATCCTGAAGAAACTACAGCTGGAGGTTAGTTCTTTTCTGGAGGGGAGCTCTGAGGAATACATCTTTACGGTTGCCACATAAGCTAGGGTGGAAGACACTCCATGATAATTCTGATATTGGCTTGTCGAGAACTACTGAGTATGTTAAATTGAACAAAGCAGCTAGACAGGATTTCTCAGCACAGGCCTAGAGTGGATCATAGGGCCTTTGAAACTGAATGTCGAATCTAGCCCCAACAAAGCCCCTGCCAACCTGTCAGGGTGCGGCATCTCTGCACTGAGAATTGCTTGTTGGATTTGTCCCTCATTGGGCTGAACGGGTCAAGCTTTTATATAAACTCCTCTGCTCAGTCATTGGATGTGGGCTGCTCCTCCAAAGGGTTTAACGTCAGGTGGCACGGCTGTCTGCTGAGCACCCTCTCTGCAGCCAGGCACTAAGTCCTCTTTCAAAGGAGGAGATTTCAGTGATGCATCTTCATATCTAGCACAGCCAGTGGCTCATCTGTGGGGAAAGATTGGCCAAGTTATTCTATGTTCGTTGGGCTGTTTATGGAAAGATTACCCTTGGCATCCTGCCAATGACACAGACAGACAAAACCTACATCCCAGTGTGATGGTATCCAGGGAAAATCAGCATGAAGGCATTACAGTAGTTAGGCTTCTGTTACACCACAAGGTTGCCACAGATTAACAAAAATGGGCCCTGTAGTATTGATTGGCTAGTACAAGTGGCTGTTTAGTGTGTGAAGTGACAAAAGGATAGTCGCAGAGATGCACCATGAGACAAGCGGCACTTGGGGAACTTGTTAGAACTTTCCTGGGAACTGCTTGCTACATGTGCCCAAGTGACTTCAGCCACAAGAGGCAAGAAAAAAAATTCTAGTCCAAAGCATAGATATTAAGGGTGATTGGAACAGACACATAGTCAGCACCCCCAGTTTTGGTACAAAGAATAACAGGGAGTCTTGATATAAATAAATTTACTTATATAAAAACATAATATATGGCTGACTCAATATGAAGGCGTGTTTAACTACAGATAATGAAGGTGCTCTCAGAGCTTTTAGAAGGATAGATGAGGCTTCAGCCTCCTCAGGACTTACACTTTGGCCATCTCTTACATTGAAAGGGCTTTCATATCCAATTGATTCATATGGTATAAGTAACACGAATTGAATGTGACTGGGTGGATGATATTTTCCTGGCAGATTCTGAGCATTCCAGACTTTGCCTAACTGCCATCTTCCTTCCAATTTCTCAAACTACTATATTTGACCCAATTTTCCTTAAGTGACGTTCTAGATGAAAAGGGCTCATCTTCGAGTCATTTTAGTTCTTTATCAATCATGGCCACAGGGAAAAGTGCTTTGAAATCTTGATGCTTGTAAAAGAAATTTGAGACAGGTATTGAAGCATGATTCTGATCTTTGAAGGATGCATTTACTAGCTGAGAATCACAACTGATCACAACAGAAGAGACCACATATTGGTCATTCAGTCCCCTGAACTTCTTCCATCATTGGAGATGAGCCAATGGAGACTGTGTCAAGCCCTGTATCTTTCAAGTAAGTTCAGTCTATCGCGGGCTCTTCTTTAAATGCGCTATTTTCCTAATTGCCAGATCCTGATGTGCAAGATGAGGACTCAGTCAATCAGTGGGTACCTATCATGTATCAGAAACCATTGTAGGTTCTAGTGATACTTTATGAACACGAGAAATACCCCTGGACAGATTTGTTCATCCCTAGATGGAACATTTTTAGCCTTGAGGTTGATTTGGAATATTGATTAGGAACTAGAATTATTAGTAATTCTAAACAATGATTTTAAAAGCTATCTGTGTAATATGCACTTTAAGCTTTAAAATGTTGACCACACTCTATGCTACCAAATGAAATCTAATATAGTAGAGACCATATATAATCATGCTATATATCTTAATCCTAGAAGTAAAGAAAATACCAAGAAATGCTAAAGAGACAAACAGATCATTCCATTTGATGACTGAAGCCCAGTTTTTTAAAGCCTGAGGCTCTAACTTTCTGAGAAGTAGAAGTATCAAGAATGGCCTTAAGGAAAAGACACTGGGACTGAGGATGGGGATGGACCTGGACTCAAGTTGAATATCCTTTGTCCTAAATATTACTGGAAAATTTGTAATCCAGATGAAGTGACATGTGCTAGATCCGTTCAAATGCAGTCTGTTGGAGGGCTGAGGTTGCGGCAGGCTGCAGTACATCCTAGATGGATCAAAAGTGCAGGTCCCAGGGGAGATCGCTGAACCTCAGCAGAACAAGCATAGTTTCATGCCAGGTTGTCAAGAACCCTGGAGGAGCCATCAGAACTTTGGCATTGGTTGGGAGACCTAGATACAAAACCATGCACGAATGCTTGGCTGATGTGTAGTACTAGTTAACATACTCTCCTCTTTTAATATTCCCTCTCGATTTACAATAATGAGTTTTAACAGTTGAGACTCTACCTAATGTCATGGGCTCCCTATCCTCCAGCTACCAAAAGTGACCTCATTGCCATCCAGTTAACACGCGATCCAATTCCAAAGTGCTGTCTTAATGACTGCTTTCTTGTCCCACTCCTCCTACTAGTGTTGCACTTTGGATTCCCTAGAAAACAGACTCGAAGTTTAGTCTGCAAGATGTTAATTAAACAGGTACACCCTTGGGATCTTTATCTGAAAGTGTGTGGGAAAAGCAGGAGAGGGCAGAAGGAGAATTCATGGTGCAATGTGACCTCAAAAGAGACTCAGCTACCCACAGGTGAAGCTATACAGCTATCATGGCCCTCAGATTTGTCCTGGTTAGATTTACATGAGTAGACCTTTATCCTCCCACGTGGATTGATCACTGGATGTGGGTCAACCTGGGAAGAAATGACTTTGGGCATATGGTGGCGCTCTGCAGCTGAAGCAATCCATGAAGGGGCTTATAGATGAAGGATCTCTGTCTATACCCCTCCCAGGAGCAACAAGCCCTTCATTGAAGGTATCCTGTGCACTGCATCAGTGACCACCACATATTGGGCACCATTTCTTCCAATGAAGGCCTCATTGCATCATTGTTATGGCATAGTGAAAGATCTGTCTAGAAAAAAAAATCTGTAAACTATATAGAAGCAGGCAAAAGAAGTGGGAATATCACATTAAAGGGGCCTTTATAAATTAGCTAGCAACTAACAAATCAATAATTCTTTCTAATCCAGATTAGTGCAGTATACATATAATGCATAGTAGACTTTAGCTTTGTGTTTTCTTGGTGGGCCCATTGTATACCAATTAATCTTTAAAGACTATAGCTTCCCATTCCTTGGCTCATCGCTGATTGGTCCAATACCTGAGAGCTGTTTTCAAGGCCAGGTCTGGGCCATTGATGACAGTGGTTTGCAAGTTTCAGGAACAGACCTGGCTGACATTGTCCCTATGGCCAGAAAATCCAGGTGGAAGAATGTAAACTTTATATTATTGGACAGAATAGACCAGAACTAGCCTGTTTGTGCCTGTAATCTCATGTCACAAAGACCAATGATCACATTCAATATTCCAATTTGTTGGGCCTTACTTTGGATTCTACCCCAGGACCAGAGCCTCAGAAAAGAATTTAGATACTAATAGTTTCAAGTGAGGAAAAAAGTGGGTAGTGCAAAGGGAAAGAAGCCCTGTATAAATGTACATGGTGAGGTCCCAGCACAGCGCACCTGTACCTCTGCTCTCCTCTTGCCTGAGCTTTGGAGTCAATTTCCTGGGTGCTCCATGGAGCCTTGGCTGAGGCACCTTAAAATTATAACTCTAAAACCTAGATGAAAAGATTGCCTAGAAGATAAGGTCACAAACGGCACCCTCTTGCTAGTGTGTCACTTATTTGGCAGCCTCAATAGCTTTCAAATTGTCGAGTGACTCGACATAAGGCTTTATATTTGTTGAAAGTTACCTGCTAGTTCCAAAATGAATTAACATTCCTGGGCCTTTATCATTGCTGTTCTCTATACCAAACTAACAGAATCAACCAAACTTAAAACTACAGATAATTTCGACTATCTTCTGAGTATTCAAAATACTCTTACATTCCAAGAATAAGATCAGTAAGAGCACCCTTGCCTTGAAGTCACTGCTTCCTTCTTGAAAGTAGCTGACGAATGTTAATTCTGTTTTTTGAAAGATAAAACACCCGAAGATTCAATATCCATCAGTCTAAATTTGGATTAGCAGCAGGTAAATCTGAGTTAGAACAGAACCAGGTATTGTGACAAGGGCATCGTTTCCCTCAAGGCTTTGCTAAGAGAACACAGGTCATGTCTAGGGGCGCATACTGATCCTAAGTACCATTGTTGATATTCTATCCAACAAGTAAAAAAAAAAAACAAACCACTTATGTAGTTAAAGTAGGAATTGTAAAATGGGTAAATTAAATACATTCTTGATTTCCATAATGTAGGAAACCAGAACGTATTTTTCTTAGTATTCACATCAGTTTGTGTTAGACTGGGTTCTGCAAAATTCAAATGATAGGATTAAATGCGCAAAGATTATATTGAGGGAAATGCTTGCATTAAAGTGAAAAGGATGGAAGCCAGGCAAAGCTGGGAGAGCCCTCACTCTGTTTTGCGTGTGACCCCAGTGAAAGAGTGCGAAGCTTAGGCTGAAGCATCCAAACAGTTTAAGGAAGGCTTTATGAAGCTGTTGGAGTGCTGGAACTGCCAAAGGGGACTCCTGTCTCCCAGGAAAGGGTTGGTTTTGGTACCCCAGACATTTGTCAATGGGGAGCAACCCTACGTAGGCGTGGCCTCAGTGCAAATGTAGAGAGAGGTTTCAAAGAACACAGCTGGATTCTCAGTGCATTCCTTCCCTGAAGTAGGTCTGTGGGGTCCAAGATGATGGATCCCACAGTTCTATCTATTGAATACTTATTGAAGATTGGAAGAAAACACACAATGAAACAAACCTTCAGGTGAACACAAAGTCCTGATCATCAAAGCCTTCAATCTAGTGGAAGGAGTTGGTTCATTCCCATGGACTCTAGATACAACTTACTGACCTTTCACCCTTGAACAGCTTAATCTATTGTTACGTATCAGCTTCTTTTCATTAGAAAACTGAGATCATCTTGAATTTGTCCTTATGGGGGCAGGCCTGTTTCCTGCATGGTTCCAACTCCTTACTGAGTGAAAACATTTGTAGAAAAAAATTCAATAGCCCCCAAATCTGTCTTTGGGGCTGTTTGACAGTCTCTGGGCGTGCTGGAATGACCCATAATCAGCCTTTACCACTTGTGTCAGTGAGGTGTAGAGGTGATGACACAGAAGCCCTGAGGAGTGAAGTGTGGTGAAAGTGTGAAGCACAGTGCCCCCAGGTCAACCAGTCTGGGCCAAGTAACAAGATAATCAAGTAACAAGATAACTTCCCAGATGACTTCTTAACCTTGACAAGTTACCCACAAAGTCAACATCCATTAGATTAGAGGGATTGTGTCAACTCAGGTCCTTCAAGAAGCAGGCACCAAGATGAAACTCTTTGGGAAAATCCAAACGATAAAGGGGAGAGGGACCTGGAGTGAACAGAGAGAGAATTTGGAGTACAATGCAGGTCTGACACTGAAACAGAAAAGGGGAATTGAGTAAGAAGAGACTTAGACTACAGTGTGGCTATAGAAAGTTTTGGCCAGCCAGTGGGGAGCCCCAGCACGAAGACTGGTATAAATAAGTCCTGAATTAGACAGGAGTAGCCAGGTTCCTGTAACCATGCTATGCTCTGCCATCGGCTGGGAGCATTCTAGGAGAGTGTGTCCTAGGCAATTGCTGCAGGAGATTTGAAGGGGTGGCAGCTAGAGGATGTATTCCTACCACTAATCTCCTTGCAGATGATATCCTTGAATGGAAACCTGAGCGTTACTGATATCTCTATGGCACCAGGGGTTACAGCCTGAGTGGAGAAATAGATCTGTGAGGTGCATGTTTGAAAAGCAATTCTTCCTTGGTTCCAGCTGGTTCAAGGAAAGTATGAAGAGCTAAAATCCTTGAGGACCCACCTAGATGTCTCCATCCAATATTTCAGGACCATCCATGTTTTTCCAGAGAGAGCCTGAACTTAAGAGAACTGCCTTAGCTGAGCATGCACAATCGAGAACTTGGTCTCTAAGATTGCTCCTCAGCCATCTGCTGTCTTTATGAAGGAGATAAGGCCCTGCTGGTAAGTTAAGGGAGATTCCTCTGTCTCTCACAATAAATTTTTGCTTATTTAACCACCTGCCTTACTCTGTATCCCTCTGTAGAATATTGATTCCACTTAGCAACAACTAGTCATCTCTACTATACCCATATCTTTCAATGCTAGAAACATTATGTTGCCAATAGCTTTCTCTTTTGGAGGGACATTTTCTCAGGTCACCAGTGGTGAGATCGTCAAAATTTGGGCAACCACTGTGTGCCTGGGACTTTCTGCATGACCCATATTGTGATCTTCAAAATATTATTGTCTTGCCTGCTCTCTTGGACCACTCAAGAAATCATCATTTATTGAGGGCCTGATAGGATCTGGGAAGATTCGGTTCAGAAAACAGTAAAATTTGTGCCCAAAGGGAAGGGCAACCAACTAAGCCTAGTAAAGGGACAAGAAGAATCATGATTCCAAAACCAAGTCATGCAATAATGTCACTTTACCATCTTGATCATCCTCCATTACTAGCCATGGCTGTTTAGATTCCTATTCTAGGAATTTACAATCCCTATTTAAAGGGAATGGAATTAACCCTACATCTTGCTTTTCCGGAATATTCCTGCAGAGGAAAAAGCTTACCAATACAGTAGCTCAGTTGACTGGTCATTGTAATTATCTGGACTCAGTGGCTGATAGCAGAGCTCCTGAGATCAGATCACACATCATGAACCCAGAGCAACTCTTGGTCTTGCTATCATCACGATCCTGGAGGGAGGGAATTTACAAATGTTGAGGTAGATTCCTGATTAAGAAAAAGCCTCCTTCCAGCATCTCTTAGGGTTGAGGCTATGAGATGAATGAAAAACAGATCAAAAATATAAAATGCTGAAATGTCAAGATGGAAAACCTGCCAGCAGAAAGACCTAGTGGGCAGTTTGTTTCACAAACAATAAGGAATGCACTGTTGAGAGGGAACTAGCATTACTGAGAATTCAGTCGTGAGTGTTCTCTGTAGGCCAGGGATGACAATAAGAGAGAACATTACAAATCTGGGCTTTTCAAAAGTAGTGGGGATGACATCATCAAATAATAGAAACTAAGTGACAGTAGTTAACCATCACAAAGTTTGGGACAACTATCATACTGAGAGGCAAATTCAATAGGGTTTGCCCCATGGATAGTTAAGAACATGGTTAATAGAACAAGGCATCCTATGGACAAGATAGATGAAAGGACAGTTGACAATAGTATAGCTCAATCTATGCAACCAGAAAATCAAGCATAGATGATGAGGCTGAGGGTTTGCATGATAATAGTCATGATCTTTTGGCAAGTTTCCAGACCTGAGCCTCTTTTCAGACCTGGAAACCAAAGGATGAAAGATTACATTCCCCAGAAAAAAGACAAGTAAAACCATGGCAAATGTAAAAAGACAAATTTAAGAAAATTCCACTTCTTCCCCAAAGAGACCTAAATTTATATACTTTGAGCATTAGCAGTGGGTGTTTCACATTCCCCAAACATTTCATGACTATTAGACATATGTTCCAGGACATCATTGATGTCTATAGATCCAAAACATAATTGTGATCCTCCTGTTAGAGAAGTTGCATATTGGGCCAGCTAATTAATGGAGTCTTGACCTAGGCTCGGTGTCCACAGACCCACCCAATGGTCATTTCCCTGGTAACTAACTACTTTATTGGAATGAAAATGCTTGGTCATTGGCACACTTCTAAAACTGTTTTCTTAGCCCAAAGGCTAAGAATTATTATTATAGAGAAGACCAAGTGGAAGATTTTAAATCTTACCCTTTAATGGCCAAGAAGGAACTGGTAAGGATTAATTAGACTTAATTATTAGGTCTTTTTGTATAAGATGAAGATTCAGTTGGTCAGTGGGTGTGTATGTGTCAGACACCATTGTGAGTCTTGGTGATACTCAGAGAATTCAAGAGAAATGTCCCTGCCATCAAGAAGTTTAATTTAAGGTAGACTGAACATAAATAATATCTCTAGTCGGTTAGAAAGTGTTAACTCTATAAATAGAGCAGGATAAAGGAGTCAGACATGTCTGAGTGCAAGAATCTGACTTTTAAAATGGATGGTCAGGGTTGAATTCACTGAAGGGACTCTGACCCTAAACAAAGAGGAGTGAAGGAGTAAGTAGGTAGCTTTCTGGAGGAAGCAGACATGAGCCACATCATGATGGCATCTTCCTGATGGGCAAACAGAGCAACTGCTAGAGATTCCCAGAAAGTGGGAGGCAGGAGGAGTTATCCAACAGTTACTGTTCCCTATTGATTGAGATTTGTCCCCATGGGTGGTGAATTTTCAATACAGTATTTGAAAAGCTGAATCTTCAGGAGTTTGGAAATGGTCACTTTCCTTCTCAATAATTCTAATTATCTGCTTTATGAGGCAAAATTAAATTCTTTCGTCTTTCCACTTCAGCAATCCAGCTACCTTGAGGCTGGTGCTCAGAGGGAATAAGATCCTCATTTGTTCCATTGGATATATATACAGCAAACCAGAACATAAATTTTTTAATGAAGGATTAAAATGCCAATCTGGTATGTAATATACAGATGCCAAGATGGGATTAAATGTGCCAAGATTATATTGAGTAAAAAGTCTTGCATGAAAGGAAATAAGGAGGAAGCCTGGGAAACTGAGAGAATTGTCCATCTGTGATGCAAGTATGACCTCACTGAAGGAGAGAGTGAGAAGTTTAGGTGGAAGCATCAAAGACAGCCACACAGTTTAAGGAAGTTGTGACAAAGCTATTGAGGAGTGCTTGAATAGCCAAAGGGGTCTCCTATTTCCCAGAAAAGGGTTGGCCTTAGCACCCCAGCTACTTGTCATTCAGGAGCAGCCTTGGTGGACATGGTCTTGTTGTAAATGTAAAGATGGATTTCAAAGAGTAGCAGTTGGACCTTCAGTCCGTTCCCTCCCCAACATAAGTCTGTGTGTTGCAGGATCATGGCTCCCACAATTCTATTTATTGAACACTGGAAGAAAATAAAACTTGAGGTATACACAAAGGCTTGATCATCAAATGTTGGACCTGGGGAAAGGAGTTGGTACATTCCCATAGTCTCTAGATACAAGTTGCCAACTTTTCACCCTTGAACACCTTATCCTACGGATGTGTATCAGGCTCTTGTAAGTAACACAGTGGGGTCATCTTAAAGTTGTCTGCCCTTATGTGTACAGAACTACTTTCTGCATGATTCTGACTCCTATTGCTGAGGAAAAGCATGTATTGAAAAAATCAGTAGCTCCTGAAGGTCCTTGAGGGGGTGTTTGAGAATGACAGGGTCTTTGGGCATGCTGGCATGGCCCTTAATCAGGCTTAAATACCTGTGCCTGTGAGGCTTAGATGTGATAACACCGAAGCCCTGAGGAATGAAGTGTGGTTAAAGTGCGAATCGACCATAGTGCTCCCAAGTCAGCTGGTCTGGGATTGACCTCAGAAACAGGTAATAAGATATCACCCCAGATGACTTCTTAACCTTGTGGGTAACATGTGTCAAGGTTAACATCCATAAGACTAGAGGGATGTGTGAGTTCAGGTCCTCTAAGAAGCAGACACCAACATGGAACTTCTTGTAGTGACTGGGGAAAATATCTGTAAAATAAAGGATAGGAGGGAGCAAGAGTAGGTGGGGAGAGACTTTGGAGTGCAATGCAGATCTGACACCTGAAGCGAGAGAAAAGAAAGGTTTAGGTAAGAGGAGACATAGACTGCAAAGCATTTGAGAGAGTATTGACCAGCCAATGGGAAGCAGAAAGACTGCTATAAAGAAGTCCTGCATCAGACAGGAATAGCCAAGTTTCCATAACCATGCCATATTTTGTTACCAAGAGCATCCTGGGAAGAGTGTGGCCTCGGTTGAAGCTGCAGCTGATTTGAAAAGGCAGGAGCTGGAGGATGTTCCCAGCAAATACTCTCCTTACAGATGATTTTCTTTAAGGGAAATCCAAACCCCACATCTGCATGGCACCAGGGGTTAAATCTTTTATGGAGAAATTTATGAAGTGCACTTTTGGGAAGCAAGTCTTCCTTAGCCCCATGGGCTCCCAGAATTGCAAAGAGCTAAAATCACTGAGAACCCACCCAGATATCTCCATCCAGTGTGTCAGGGCCCCATGTTTTTCTGGACAGAGCCCTGACCTTATCGTAATAGACCTTAACTGAGCATGCACTTGGGCTTGGTCCTCAGGCCTCTGCTGTCTTTCTGCAGGAGATAAGGGCCTCTGTAAGCTACCAGAGATGACTTCTGGCCCTCACGCTTAGCCTTACTTGTTTTTTAATCACCCTCAGTCACTCCATATCCTTCTGCAGAATATTGATTCCACTTAGAACCAACTAGCTGTCTTTGTCCATCTAGACATCATCACCACTGTCATTCAGTGTGTATATCATTGCATTGACAATAGCATACTCCCTCAGAGGAACACATTACCGGTCATAAGCAGTGAAATCTTCAGCACTTGGGAGTCGCTGTGTGCCTCAGACTTTCTGCATGCCCTACAACCCATATAAGTTCTTTAAACCCCATCATACTGCCTGTCCTCTTGGACCACTCCCATTGCTCCATCCATCCAGGTCTTCTGAAAACCAAGAATCTAGATTCAAAAACATTTAAGAGATTTATTGAGAGATATGCCTGTGAAGGATGAGCAGAGTGAGCGGGGTTCAATGCTGGTCTGATACGTGTGAGAGAGAGAAGTACTGGGTAGGACACTCAAATTACGGGACAGCTCTGAGAAAGTCTCAGGCCATTGTGGATTTCCAGGGCAAAAATTACTCACAGTGGAATCATGCATTAAGTAGGAAAGATGCAGACTGAGTACTTGTCATATTTAATCATTGGCTGTGAATAGCCTGGGGGAAGTGTGGCCTTGATATGACTATTTCAAGGAATCTGGAGGTATGGCAGCTGGAGACTCTAACTATCCTACTTATAGGACCCACTCTTGATGAGTCTGCCACTACAGAGTCAAGTACTCCTGTGTCACCAGCCTCAGAAAGTATGTTAAGACAGGAGAGCATGATCAGATTGTTCTGAGTTAGTTACTGGATAAATCAAGAAAACATGATTTATTGACAGCCTGATCTAATTGAGGGAGATTCTGTTCAGTAAATACTAACTTTTGCCCAAAGGGAATGAAACCATGCAGTAACCAAGAAGGTCCAGTCAAAGGTATTAGAAGAACCACGATTCTAGAATCAAGACATGCTCTGACGTCACTTAGCCACTGCTGATTGTCCACTATGACTAGCCATGGATGTATGTCTTCCTATTCTAGGAATTTATGATCTCTATTCCAAGGGAATAGGATTAACATTGCATGTTTACTGTTCTGCAATATTCCTACAGTTTTTCAATACAGTAGCTCAGTTGACTGATCATTGTGATTATCGGGACTCAGTGGCTGATAGGCAAGCTCCTGAGATCAGCTCACACATCATAAACCCAGACCACAGCATGGATTGGTATCATCACAATCCCAGGAGGAGGGAGTTTATAGGTCTTGACATAGATTCCTGATTAAAGGTATCAATAAAAAATCCTTTTTCCAGCATGAGTTAGGGCTCTAGGCTATGAGGTGAATGAAAGAGAAAGCATGGAAGTGGGGATGCTCAAATGTAGGGATGTAAAATACACCAGATGACTGTGTCCCACAGAAAGGCCTGGTGAACATGCTGTTTATCAAAGGAATAAAAAATTCACCGTTGAGCAAGAACTAGCCTCACTGGGACTCTCAGTGGTGGCTGTTTTCTGTAGGTTACGACTGACAATAAGATGACATTACATGTCTGAACTACTCAAAAACATTTCTTGTTTGATGTAACCATCAAGAAATAATAGAAACCGGATGGCAATGCTAATGATTATGAGAAAGGTGGCCAATTATCATAGTGAGAAGCAAGATCAACAAGTCTGACTCAGATTTAAAAAAAATGGTTATTAGAACAAGACATACCTAAGAGCAAGATAAAGGGATGGACAGGCAACTAATATTGCTGAACATATACAACCAGAAGAAATCAAGCATGTATGATGAGTCTGAGGCAGCCCTGAGAATAGTCTTGATCTTTTGCCAAGTTTCCGGATCTGAGCCTTTTTTCAGACCTGGAAACTAAGGACTGAAAGAGGAGCAGGATCCCTAAGATGAGAGACCGTGTGACACCATGGCAAGTGTACATGGTAAATGACTTTCCACTTTTATTCCTCAAAGGACCTCAACCTATCTACTTGGGTCTCCTACGCTAGATATTTCTGAATGTTTATTTATGACCATTAGATATACGGGTCTCAAGACAACACTGATACCTTGACCCACAGCTTAATTGCGGTCTTCCTGTTAGAGAGGTTGCATGTCGGGCCAGATAATTAGTGTAGTCCTGCCACAGACCCACTCAATGGTCCTTTCCCTAGTACCACATGCATAAGTGGAATGGAAATGCTTGGTCATTGGCACAACCCTCATACTGAGTTCTTACCCCATAGACTAAGAATAAGCTTCATGTGGAAGACCAAATGGAAGATTCTAAAACTCACCCCATAAAGGCCAAGATAGAAAATTAAATATTACATCTGGAAGCAACTACCAAACATTAGACCTAACTCTCAGGTCCTGTTGTATAAGATGAGGTTTCAGTCCTTCAGTGGTGTTACCATGTGTCAGATGCCATACAAAAGAAATATCCCTGCCATCATGAAGCTTAATTTAATGCAGACTAAACATAAGTAATTCCTAGAGTCTATTAGAAAATGTTCACACTATAAAAGGCGAGTCAGGAATGCTTGGGTACAAAGATCTGACTTTTAAATTGAGTGGTCAGAGTTGAATTCACTGAAGGGACTCTGACCTTAAACTAAGAGGAGATGAGGGAGTAAGCAGGTAGCTTTCTGGAGGAGGCAGACATGAGCCAGATTCTACTGATGTCTTCCTGAGGAGGAGGCTGAACAACTCCCAGAGATGCATGCCCAGAAGATGGGCGGCAGGAGTCATTATCCGTCCACGCCTATGCCCTGTTGATTGAGATTTGTCCTCATGGGTGCTAAATACTCAATGCAGTATATAAAAAGCTGAATCTTCAGAAACTTGGGATTAGTCACTTTCTGGCCCAAGCTTTCTAATTATCTGCTTTACTAGACAAAATGAATGTGTCTGTCATCCTTTCCATTTGAGGAATCCAGCTACCTTTAGGCTGGTGCCCAGAGGGAGGAAGCTATGGATGGTTCCATTGGCCATTTACTCTCGATTAGACAGAGTTTCAGATTCTGATGTCTGAGACTGGCTATCAAATGCTCTCCTACTCTTCCAACTTTGTTGAAGTATAAAAAGCACACAGGAAAGTACACAAATATACAGTACCTAGGATTATCAAGTCTTTCTTTTCTCCTCCGTTGTGACGCTTCTGATCTATTGAGACAGAGCCTGGCTCCTTCTGTTTGACTTTATTCATTACCTTTCCTGTCGGTCCATCCAGGCTCTGAGTTGCTTTAACTGGCTAGAGCAACTTTCCGTGATGGCCAAATACAGCTTAGCCAAAACTGTGGGCAGTTCTATGTCTCTGAATAGATGGTGTCCACATTCTGGACAGAAGTACTAGATTAGCCTGTGCCGTGTTCTGACTTGGTGAGATCTGTACCTACATCAAGGAGTAATGGTTTGTCAGTAGATCTAAGTAGAAAAATCATCTCATTCTGAGGATTAGTATATTTTTAGCATATAATTTCTTTCCCCTTGTAAGTTAAGGTATTTCCTTAGGGAAGACAGAAGCTTTCAAATATCAAGCTTTAGTATTGTTGTTTATCCTTAAAATTTAATCTCTGAAAATATTGTTCTGTATGGTGTAAGTTGGAATCAATTTTCTTCTTCCACCTGCCCAGCCTGTTACTGAAAACAACTTTGAAATCTAGCTGAAACAGAATGCAGCAGGTGGCTACTTCACACCTCACATCGCAGAGCTTAGTGGGAAGAGCCGGAGTTTTCTGGGTCTGCAAGGGTTGGGCCTGAGTGCTGGAGCCGCTTCATCTCCTGCCTGGGATGGTCTGAGGTGGTCCATGCCAAAGCCAAGCCACATCCCAGACAGGCTGTGGCCGTGGATGTTGAGACCTGATGGGCAGCAACCAGGCTTTCCTCTGGAGCAAGGGCCTGCAGGTCACAGGAGAAAGGGAGGCCTGAGAATCTGGGGAGGATATGATTTATTCCATATAACCCTGAGAGTTTCTCATCAAGTTTCTAATAGTTGTATCTCCATGTATTCTTGAGGTGCTATAGAAATCGACCCAATGTACCTAGGTTCCTTTTGATGATAAAATTTAGAACTAGTACATTGCCCCTGAATTTTCCCTATAATATAGACCAGAAGTGGCAAGTTTTCTTAAGCTAATGTGGCAATTTCAGGTTTTTAGCATATCAGACTTGCACGTATTAATGGTTGCAGAAACCCAGATGTACGGACTAACTCCAGAATGGACACCAATGTTTACCTACATCAGAGGTGACCAATGAGTCATGACTGCTAGTGGATGAATGAAGCATGTATTCAGTCACATCCCAATAGGTCAGGAGATCCATTATGTGATCTCAAGCTTTCCTTGCAGGGTCTAGTAGAAACATAGACCCAAAAATGTGCTTTTCCATCTACACTAGTACCTGACAGGAACCTGGAAGAGGAATCTTCCTTCCAGAGGTCATCTTTTCTTTTTAATTGTGGTAACATTGGTTTACAACATAAATTTCAGGTGTGTACCGTAATAATTTCAATTTCTGTGTCGATTACATCATGTTCACCACCCAAAGACTAATTATAATCAATCACCACACACATGTGCCTAATCACCCCTTTCACCCTCCCCCCACCCCCTCTGGTACCCCCAATCCAGTCTCTGTTGCTATGTGTTTGTCATTGTTTTTATCTTCTACTTATCAGTGAGATCATATGGTATTTGACTTTCTCCCTCTGACTTATTTTGCACAATACCCTCAAGGTCCATTCATGTTGTCACAAATGGCTGGATTTCATCCATTTTTTATGGCTGAGTAATATTCTATTGTGCATATATATCACATCTTTATCCATTTGTCTCTTGTTGGGTACCTAGGTTGCTTCCAAGTCTTGGATATTGTGAATAATTCTGCAATGAACATAGGGATGCATGTATCTTTATGCATTCTTGTTTTCATGTTCTTTGGATAAATACCAAGCAGTGGGATAGCTAGATAGTAGGATAGTTCTATTTTAAATTTTTTGAGGAATCTCCATACTGTTTTCCATAGTGGCTGCACCAGTTTGCACTCTCACCAGCAGTGCGTGAGAGTTTCCTTCTCTCCACATCCTCTCCAAGACTTGTTTCCTGTCATGTTAATTATAGCCATTCTGATAGGAGTGAGGTAATACCTCACTGTAGTCTTGATTTGCATTTCCCTGATCGCTAATGATGTTGAGCACCTTTTCATATGCCTTTTGGCCACCTGTATATCTTCATTGGAGAAATGTCTGTTCAGGTCTTTTGCCCATTTTTTAAATGTGTTGTTTTTTTGTTATTGAGATGCATGTGTTCCTTATATATTTTGGATATTAAACCCTATCAGATATATGGTTTGAAAATACCTTCTCCCAATTGTTAGGTTGTCTTTTCATTTTGTTGATGGTTTCCTTTGCCTTGCAGAAGCTTTTAGTTTGATGTAGTCACATTTGTTTATTTTTTCCATTGTTTCCCTTGCTCCGTCAGACATGGTACTTGAAAATATGTTGCTAAGACCAATATTGAAGAGAGTACTGCCTCTGTTTTCTTCTAGAAGTTTCAAGTTTCAGGTCTTACATTCAAGTCTTTAATCCATTTTGAGTTAATTTTTGTGTCAGGTGTAAGATAATGGTCTACCTTCATTCTTTTGCATGTGGCTGTCCAGTTTTCCCAAAACCATTTATTGAAGAGGGTTTCCTTTCTCCATTGTCTGTTCTTGACTCCCTTTTCAAAAATTGGCATGTCCAGAGATGTGTAGGTTTATTTCAAGGCTCTCAATTCTGTTCTATTGATCTTTGTGTCTGTTTTTTGTGCCAACACCATGCCGTTTTGGTTACTATATCTTTGTAGTATATTTTTAATCAGTAAATGTGATACCTCCAGCTTTGTTCTTTTTTCTCAGGGTTCCTTTGACTATTCTGGGTCTTTTGTTGTTCCATATAAATTTTAGGATTCCTTGTTCTATTTCTGTGAAAAATATTGTTGGATTGCATTGAATCTATAGATTACTTTAAGTATGGACATTTTAACTATGTTAATTCTTCTAATCCAAGAGCACAGAATATCTTTCCATTTCTTTGTGTCTTCTACTTCTTTCAACAATGTCTCATAGTTTTCAGTGTACAGATCTTTCACCTCCATTAAGTTTACTCCTGGGTATTTTATTCGTTTGTTGCTATTTTAAATGGGATTGTTTTCTTAATTTCTTTCTGTTACTTCCTTATTAATGTATAGAAATGCAGCTGGTTTTTGTAGATTTTGTATCCTGCAACTTTACTGTATTCACTTATTTCTAAAAGTTTTTTGGTGGATTCTTTAGGGTTTTATATATATAAAATCATGTCCTCTGCAAATAGTTTCACTTCTTCCTTTCCAATTTGGATTGCTTTTATTTCTTTTTCTTGCCTGATTGCTCTGGCTAAGACTTCCAATACTATGTTAAATAAGAGTTGTGAAAGTGGGCATCCTTGTCTGGTTCCTGTTCTTAGAGGGATAGCTTTCGGTTTTTCTCTATTGAGAATATTAGCTGTGGGTTTGTCATATATGGCTTTTATTAAGTTGAGGTACTATCCTTCTATATCCATTTTATTCAGAGTTTTTATCATGAAAGGGTGCTGTATCTTGTCAAATGCTTTCTCTGCATCTATGGAGATAATCATGTGATTTTTATTCTTCATTTTGTTGATGTGTATCATGTTGATTGATTTGCGGATGTTGAACCATCCCTGCATCCCTGGAATAAATCTCATTTGATCATGGTCTATGATCTTTTTAATGTATCATTGTATTTGATTTGCTGTTATTTTGTTGAGGATTTTTGCATCAATGTTCATAAGTGATGTTGGCCTGTAATTTTCTTTTTTAGTGTTGTCCTTGTCTGGTTTTGGTATCAGGATAATGTTGGCTTCAGAGAATGAGTTAGGAAGCCTCCCCTCCTCTTCAATTTTTTGGAAGAGTTTGAGAAGGATAGGTATTCAGTCTTCTTTGAATGTTTGGTAGAACTCACCAGGGAAGCTGTCTGGTCCTGAACTTTTATTTTGGGGGAAGCTTTTGATTAATGTTTTGATCTCCTTATTGGTGATTGGTCTATTCTTATTCTCTCTTCTCGATTCAGTTTTGGAAGGTTAAGATTCTAGGAATTTATGCATTTCTTAAAGATAATCCAATTTGTTGGCATATAGCTTTTCACAGTATTCTTATAATCTTTTGTATTTCTGAGGTGTCCATTGTAATTTATTTCATTTCTGATTTTATTTGAGCCTTCTCTCTTTTTTTCTTGGTGAGTTTAGTTAAAAGTTTACCAGTTTTATCTCTTCAGAGACTCAGCTCGTATTTTCATTTTCTCCTATTGTTTTTTTAGTCTCTATTCGATTTATTTCTGCTCTGATTTTTATTTCCTTCATTCTACTGATTTTGGGCTTTGTTTATCCTTATTTTCCAGTTCCTTTATGTGCTCTGTTAGACTGAGATTTTTCTTGTTTGCTGAGGTAGGCCTGTATTGCTATAAGTTTCCTTCTTAGAACTGATTTGGCTGTATCCCATAAATTTTGGCATGTCATATTTTCATTTTCATTTCTCTCGAGGTATTTGATTTCTCCTTTGATTTTTTTTTCATTGACCCAATTGTTGTGCAGTAGAACTTTGTTTAATCTCCACGTATTTGTGGCTTTTCTGATTTTCTTCCTGTAATTGACTTCTAGTTTCATACTATTATGGTCAGAAAAGATGCTTGGTATTCTTCAATCTTCTTAAATTTATTGAGACTTGTTTTGTGGCCTAATACATGATCAGTGCTGGAGAATGTTCCATGTGCATTTGAAAAAAATGTGTATTCTGCAATTTTTGATTGGAATGTTCTGTATATATCTACTAAGTCCATCTGCTCTAATGTGTCATTTAAGGGCAATGTTTCCTTATTGATCTTCTGTTTGGATGATCTATTCATTGATGTAAATAGAAGGTTAAATTCCCCTACTATTATTGTGTTGCTATCTATTTCTCCTTTTATTTCTGTTAATAATGGCTTTATATATTTAGGTGCTCCTATGTTGGGTACATAGATATTTACAAGTGTTGTATCCTCTTGTTGGATTGTTCCCTTTATCATTATGCAGTGCCCTTCTTTGTCTCGTGTTACAGTTTTTGTTTTAAAGTCTATTGTCTGATATAAGCATTGCTACTCCAGCTTTCTTTTCATTGCAATTTGCATAGAGTATCTTTTTCCATCCCTTCACTTTCAGTTGTAGTGTCTTTAGGTCTGAAGTGTGTCTCTTGCATGCAGCATATATATGGGTCTTGTTTTTTTGTCCAATCAGCCACCCTGTACCTTTTGATTGGAGCATTCAGTCCATTGACATTTCAAGTAGCTCTTGATAAGTATGCCCTGATTTCCATTTTTGTTACTTTTTTCCTGCATGTTTTAGTAGTTCTTCTCTGTTCCTTTCTCCTCTTGCTCTCTTCCCTTCTGGTTTGATGGCTTTATTTGGTATGTTTGGGTTCCTTTCTCTTAATTTTTTGTGTATTTATGATATGTTTCTGGTTTGTGATTATGAGGTTCACATATAATACCCCACATATATAGCAATCTATGTCCAGTTAATGGTCTCTTTAGTTTGACCTTTTTCTAAAACCTCTACTCTTTCACTCCTCTCCTCCCACATTTTGTTTTTGATAGCATGTCTAACCTCTTGTGTGTGTGTGTGTTTGTGTGTGTGTGTGTGTACCCATTGCCCTCTTATCATGGAAACAGGCAATTTTAGTACTTTTATCTTTTGACTAGAGGTCATCTTTTCTATCTTGATCACTAATGTCAGTCTAGAAAAAGCCTATCCTAGGATCATCAACATGGGCCTCAAAAGGATAAACTCCTACCTAGTTAACTCTACCACCTCTGGTCTACTGATGTCAGTCAGTGTCTTCTGAGAAGCAGGTGCCAAAATGGAATTAGATATTTAAAAATGCCCTGTGGGAAGAGAAGGAGCAGCAAAAGGGGGAGAATCTTCAGAAGGGGATGCAGGTCTGACACCTGTCAAGGGAAAGGGAAGGAAGGATCGAGTGGGAAGAGCCTCTTACTGTATGCCAGCCCAGAGAAAGTTTTGGCCAGGCCAATAAGGAGCCTTAAACAAAGGTCACCCATAGAGTCCTGTGCTGGGCAGGGCAAAGCCTTAGACTGGGAAATCACGGCCTTGGCATGAACTTGGCAGTAGATCCTGAAGGTACGGAAGCTTAGGGCTGTTGGCTATCTATACACCTCCAAGGATGCCTCAGTCAAATTTGGGGTAAATGTATAATCACTTGGTTTTAAGTCAAGAAAAGGGAAAACTTGCTTCATCTCACGGGCCAATGGTAGATACCACTCATAATACGTTGAGAAATCCCAATGTCTTTCTACGTATCAAGAAAGTACTGTGTTGAGTTATCAATGCCTGCCCTCAGGGAGGTTTGTGGCATCAGTGCTATACAACTAGCTATTTGCTTTGCCTGGTCTGAAGACTCTTATCTCAATTTGGTTATTTAATTTATTTTATTTCTCTCAAATTGATAAGAAGTATTAGAGACTTGGAAAGCAATGTCAACTCTTGTCCAAACAGTGCTATTAGCTGTTCTTAGACCACACTGACTATTTCTTGCTCTACCTCTGAACTGGCTATACAAGTCCCATGCTATAGAAATGAGGGGGTCTTTTTGTAATGATTTAACTAATAGCACAGTGGTAGAACATGGAGAAAATAGTGTAAAAGTCAACTAAGAGCAAGCATAAATATTAACAAGCAAACACCTTTTTGTACACTGGTAGAGTCACATTCATTGTTCTGACAATGAAAAAATCTAAGGTCAGTTCATAATATTCATTATCTTTTTACATGCTTAACTAATTCAGCATAGCCAATTATGTTGCCTCCGTTTACACCAATACTAACCATTTTTCTGACTGGTGCTCATACCTATGAGGTCAGGTTCTTCAACATTTTGGCTGCTGGGAAACCAATTTTTGCAGGATAATAATCATCCACTTTAAGAAGGTTATTTATGAACAATAAATCTCAATTTGGTAGTAATTCCTAAAGAGTTTATCAAAGACATGAGTATTTATTTTCTACCTTTCAGATTCTGAAAGAATCTTAGATTTGGCAAAATAGGATTTTAATTCCACATAGTATTAGGAAAGGCCTGACCTTTTCTCTAAAATGTTTGTATTCTAGTTTCTTTTCAGATTTAATCTTTATAGTAAAGAAATGTTTTTGCTTCTGAGAATTCCAAAAGGCCAAAGAGCATATGAGTAGATGGGCTGGAACCTTGTTCACCATGGCATGTACTAATTTCACACTTTTATGAACATTCTCCTCATGCTCATCACTATCCAGGGCAGAAAAGGAAATGTAACTAAATAACATACGATTTCTGCTTTTTGTACTTAGAATACGGTGAACATGCATTGCGTTCCAAGTATAAGATCAGTAAATGTGTCCTTGCCTTGAAGTCATTTTGCATTCTTTGTACAATGAAAAGAGCTGGCAAGCTTTTGTGGCTTCGTTGTCTGAAATATGAAATGTTTGGGACGTTTCATACTTGTCACTCTGACTTTGGATTAGCAGCAGGTAGATGTGACTTAGAAGAGAACCAAGTATTGTGACAAGGACATTTGTCTCAAGTCTTTCCTAAGAGAACACAGGTGGTGTCTAGGAGTTTATACTCTGATCCCAAGCGCCATTGTTGATATTCTATCCAACAACTGAGACAACACACGTCTCTACTCCAGGAAGATATTTTTTTTAATTTTTCTTAATATTTTCTTTCCTCCCCACTTTTTTTTAATTAAGGTTATGAAAGTTAACATCCTTGTGAAATTACAGTTGTACATCATTATTAGTCATGTTGTAGGTACACCACTTCACCCCTAGTGCCCTCCCCCCACCCCCCTTCCCCCGACAACCACCGATCAGTTCTCTTTGTCCATATGTTAACTACCACCTATGAGTGGAGTCATACAGAGTTCGTCTTTCTCTGTCTGGCTTATTTCACGCAACATAATACCCTCAAGGTCTATCCATGTTGTTGTGAATGGGACAACTTTGTCCTTTTTTATGGCTGAGTAGTATTCCATTGTCTGTATATACCACATCTTCTTTCTCCAATCATCTGTTGCTGGGCACTTAGGTTGGTTCCATGACTTGGCTATTGTGAATAATGCTGCAATGAACATAGGGGTGCATGGAACTTTTGGAATTGCTGATTTCAGGTTCTTAGGATAGATACCCAGTAACAGGATGGCTGGGTCATAGGGTATTTCTATTCTTAACTTTTTGAGGAATCTCCATACTGTTTTCCATAGTGGCTGCACCAGTTTGCATTCCCACCAACAGTGTATGAGGGTTCCCTTTTCTCCACAGCCTCTCCAACATTTGTCACTCTTGGTTTTGGATATTTTTGCCATTCTAACAGGTATAAGGCGATATCTTAGTGTAGTTTTGATTTGCATTTCCCTGATGATTAGTGATGATGAGCATCTTTTCATGTGCCTATTGGCCATCAGTATATCTTCTTTGGAGAAATGTCTGTTCATGTCCCCTGACCATTTTGTAATTGGGTTGTTTGATTTTTTTTTATTGTTGAGTTGTGTGAGTTCTTTGTATATTATGGAGATTAACCCTTTGTTGGATAAATAACTTGTGAATATTTTTTCCCAATTAGTGGGCTGTTTTTTGTTTCAATCCTGTTTTCCCTTGTCTTGAAGAAGCTCTTTAGTCTGATGAAGTCCCATTTGTTTATTCTTTCTATTGTTTCCCTCATGTGAGGGGTTATGGTGTCCGAAAAGATTCTTTTGAAGCTGATGTCAAAGAGTGTACTGCCGATATTCTCTTCTAGAAGACTTATTGTTTCAGGCCTAATCTTTAGGTCTTTGATCCATTTTGAGTTTATTTTAGTAAATGGTGAAAAAGAATGGTTGATTTTCAATCTTTTACATGTGGCTGTCCAGTTTTCCCAGCACCATTTGTTGAAGAGACTTTCTTTCCTCCATTATAGGCCCTCTGCTCCTTTGTCAAAGATTAGCTGTCCATAGATGTGTGGTTTTATTTCTGGGCTTTCAATTCTGTTCCATTGATCTGTGCATCTGTTTTTGTACCAGTACCATGCTGTTTTGATTACCGTAGCTTTGTAGTATGTTTTGAAGTCAGGGATTGTGATGCCTCCAGCTTTATTCTTCTTTCTCAAGATTGCTTTAGCAATTCGGGGTCTTTTGTTGCCCCATATGAATTCTAGGATTCTTTGTTCAATTTCTGTAAAGAATGACATTGGAATTCTGATTGGGATAGTGTTGAATCTGTACATTGCTTTAGGTAGTATGGACATTTTAACTATGTTTATTCTTCCAATCCATGTGCATAGAATGTCTTTCCATCTCTTTATGTCATCGCCGATTTCTTTCAAGAAGGTCTTGTAGTTTTCGTTGTATAGATCTTTCACTTCCTTGGTTAAATTTATCTCAAGGTATTTTATTCTTTTTGTTGCAATCGTGAATGGGATTGAGTTCTTGAGATCTTTTTCTGTTAGTTCATTGTTAGCATATAGAAATGCTACTGATTTATGTATGTTGATTTTATACCCTGCAACTTTGCTGTAGTTGTTGACTGTTTCTAATAGTTTTTCTATGGATTCTTTGGGGTTTTCTGTATATAAGATCATGTCGTCTGCAAACAGCGAGAGTTTTATTTCTTTGTTGCCTATTTGGATTCCTTTTATTTCTTTTTCCTGCCAAATTTCTCTGGCCAAAACCTCCAGTACTATGTTGAATAAGAGTGGTGAAAGCGGGCACCCTTGTCTTGTTCCTGTTCTGAGAGGGATGGGTTTCAGTTTTTGTCCGAGTATGATGTTGGCTGTGGGTTTGTCATATATGTCCTTTATTATGTTGAGCACTTTCCTTCTATACCTATTTTATTGAGGGTTTTTATCATAAATGGATGTTGGATCTTGTCGAGTGCTTTCTCTGCAACTATTGAGATGATCATGTGGTTTTTATTTCTCATTTTGTTAATGTAGTGAATCATGTTGATTGACTTGCAGATGTTGAACCATCCCTGTGTCCCTGGTATAAATCCCACTTAATCATGGTGTATAATCTTTTTGATATATTGCTGTATTCGGTTTGCCAAAATTTTGTTGAGGATATTTGCATCTATGTTCATCAGTGATATTGGCCTGTAGTTTTCCTTCTTTGTGTTGTCCTTGTCAGGTTTGCGGATCAGGGTGATGTTGGCTTCATAGAATGTATTAGGGAGTGCTCCATCTTCCTCTATTTTCTGGAATAGTTTGAGAAGGATAGGTATTAAATCTTCTTTGAATGTTTGGTAGAATTCTCCAGAGAGGCCGTCTGGTCCTGGACTCTTACTTTTGGGGAGGTTTTTGATTACTGTTTCTATTTCTTTACTTGTGATTGGTCTATTCAGATTCTCTGTTTCTTCCTGATTCAATTTGGGTAGGTTGTATGAGTCTAGGAATTTATCCATTTCTTCTAGGTTGTTCAATTTGTCGGCATATAGTTTTTCATAGTATTCTCTTATGGTCCTTTGTATTTCTTCGGTATCTGTTGTGATTTCTCCTCTCTCGTTTCTAATTTTATTTATTTGAGACTTCTCTTTTTTTTTTTTAGTGAGTCTGGCTAAGGGTTTGTCGATTTTGTTAATTTTTTCAAAGAACCAACTCTTTGTTTCACTGATCCTTTCTACTTCTTTTTTGTTTCGATATCATTTATTTCTGCTCTAATTTTTATTATTTCCCTCCTTCTACTGACTTTGGGCTTTGTTTGTTCTTCTTTTTCTAATTCTTTAGGTGTTGTTTGAGGTTGTTTATGTAAGATTTTTCTTGCTTATTGAGGTGAGCCTGTATTGCAATGAATTTCCCTCTTAGGACTGCCTTTGCTGCATCCCAAATTATTTGGTAAGGTGTGTTTTCATTTTCATTTGTCTCCAGATAATGTTTGATTTCTTCTTTAATTTCTTCAATAATCCATTGTTTGTTCAGTAGCATGTTGTTTAGTCTCCACATTTTTGGCCCTTTCCCAGCTTTATTCTTGTAGTTGATTTCTAGTTTCATAGCATTATGATCAGAAAAGATGCTTGATGTTATTTCAACCCTCTTGAACTTATTGATGCTTGCTTTGTTTCCCAAGATGTGGTCTATCCTTGAGAGAATGTTCCATGTGCGCTTGAGAAGAATGTGTAACCTGCTGTTTTTGGATGAAGTGTCCTATATATATATCTATTAGGTACATCTGATCTAATTTTTCATTTAATTCTATAATTTCCTTGTTGATTTTGTGTCTGGATGATCTGTCCATTGGTGTTAATGAGGTGTTGAGGTCCCCTACTCTTATTGTATTGCTATTGATGTCTCCTTTTAGTTTTGTTAATAGTTTCTTTATGAATTTTGGTGCTCCTGTGTTAGGTGCGTATATATTTATAAGTGTTATGTCATCTTGGTGGAGAGTCCCTTTTATCATTATATACTGCCCCTCTTTGTCTTTCTTTATCTGTTTTGCTTTGAAGTATACTTTGTCTGATATAAGTATGGCAACACCTGCTTTCTTTTGTTCATTATTTGCTTGGAGTATTGTCCTCTATCCCTTCACTTTGAGTCTGTGTTTGTCTTTGGGGCTGAGGTGTGTTTCCTGGAGGCAACATATTGTTGGATCTTGTTCTTTGATCCATCCTGCCACTCTGTGCCTTTTGATTGGAGAGTTCAATCCCTTCACGTTTAGAGTGATTATTGAAACGTGGGGGCCTACTGTTGCCATTTTATCACTTGTTTTCTGGTTCTTTTGCATTTTGTCCTGATGGAGAGCTGTTACTTTGTGTTATTGTCCTTCTGCTTATCTCCTTTGTTCTGGATTTTGTAATCCCTTTCCTTGTTTTGATTTTTCAGGAATGAGGTTCTTCCTGAGCATTTCTTGAAGAGAAGGTTTTGTGGCAATGAACTCCCTTAACTTTTGATTATCTGGGAAAGTTTTTATTTCTCCATTGTATTTGAAGGATATTTTCGCTGGGTAGAGTATTCTTGGCTGCAGGTTTTTGTCCTTCAGAGTTTTGAATATTTCATTCCAATCTCTTCTAGCCTGTAAGGTCTCTCCTGAGAAATCTGCTGATAGCCTTATGGGGTTTCCTTTGTAAGTTATTTTCTTCTGCCTGGCTGCCCTTAGTATTTTCTCTTTGTCATTGACTTTTGCTAGTTTCACTACTATATGCCTTGGTGTTGGTCTTCTTGCGTTAATAAAATTTGGAGATCTGTTGGCTTCTGTCACATGAAGTTCCATCTCTCTTCCCAAGTTTGGAAAGTTCTCAGCTATTATTTCTTTGAACAGGCCTTCTGCCCCCTTCTCCTTCTCTTCTCCCTCTGGTATACCTATAATCCTTATGTTGCATCTCCTAATTGAGTCGGATAATTCTTGTAGAGTTTCTTCATTTCTTTTTAGTCTTAGTTCTCTCTCCTCCTCTGTCTGCAGCATTTCTATATTCCTATCCTCCAAATTGCTAATTCTGTCCTCCATATTATCGACCCTACTGTTCAGAGAGTCCAGATTTTTCTTGATCTCCTCCATTGTGTTATTCATCTCCAGTATTTCTAATTGGTTCTTCTTTATCGTGTGAAGCTCTTTTGTGACATAGCTCCTGAATTCATTGAGTTGTCTATCTGAATTCTCTTTTAACTCATTGAGTTTTTTAATAATGGCAGTTTTGAAATCATTGCCATTTAGGTTATAGATTTCATTGTCTTTGGGATTGTTTTCTGGGTGCTTATCATTTTCCTTCTGTGCTGGAGATTTAATATATTTTTTATACTGCTTGATGGCGTGGATTTGTGCCTCCACATAGAGATAGAGTTTAGTCGCTGCTTCCACTTGTTGCGACTGGTGGGGGGGGGGGCAGCTGTTTAGACTGCATCAACCAGGAATCCTGTCAGCTGTTACTGACTGGACCTGGACCCCTCCTCGTAGTCACAGTGGTCCTGTGGGGTCCCTTGTCAGTTGTGGGGCAATTGCAAGGGGGCCTCAGGCTGCTGGTGCCTACTGTTGCAGCCCACTTAGACACGCTCCCTCCTTGTGGTCTGCAGCGGTGTTGTGGGCTTTCCCACAGCCAGGAGCAGGATCACCTATAATCGCCGCTTTGTCCCTAACAGAGCCCACAAGATCACACTTGTCCACTATAGGTCCCAGCAGAGCTATGGGTATCTTCTGCAGTCTGTCGTTAGCTCACCTAGCTGTGCTACTTTTGCCCCAGGGCCTTCCTGCCTTGCAATTGCCAGTCAGGACCTCTCCACTAGTGCTGTGCAGAGGCTTTCGCTGAGGCTGCTGTAGGAACCTGGAGTTCCCCCCTGGGCTATGTAGCCGTTTCACCGGAGCTCCACTCTGCCCCACTCCACTCTCACGGATCTCTGGGAGCCCCTTGCCTCGTCTGGGACACGGCCAGAGTCCGTGGGCCTGGCGGTGGCTTGTAAGCTGCTGCCTTGTGGGCAATTCTGCTCTAGGGAGCTTCCTGGGGTTCTGAATGCTGGGTGGGGCCTCCCTGCCAATGGCGAGCAGAGGCCCTCCCTGCTGGGAGAGTGTGGGACCCTAGAGCATCCCCCTGGGCCACAGAGCTGGGTGTTGGAGCTCCACCCAGTCCCCAAGCACATCCACAGGAAGGCCGGGCACCCCCTGCACCCACCCATGTGCTGGAGACCATGGGCCCAGCAGCAGCTGGTGGTCTGGTGCTGTGCTGGGGAATCCACCCACCAGGAGCTTCCCTTTGTCCTTGATTCTGGGGGGGGACTCCCTGCTAATGGCAAACAGAGGCTTTCCCTGCCAGGGAGGTGCAGGATCCCAGAGACTCCCCCCAGGCCGCAGAGCCAGGCACTGGACCTCCAACCATGGCCCCAAGCACGTCCACAGGATGTCCAGGCACCCCCTGCACTGACCCGTGCACCGGAGACCATGGGCCCAGCAGCAGCTTGTGGTCTGGTGCCGTGCCAGGGAATCCGCCCACCAGGAGCTTCCCTTTGTTCTAAATTCTGGGCGGGGTCTCCTTGCTAATGGTGAGTGGAGGCTTTCCCTGCTGGTGGGTGCAGGACCCTGGGGATTCCCCCTGGGCTTAGGTGTAATCGCAGGGGGCTTGAGTAGGGCTGTTGTCACCTGTTTCCACTGTCACTCCACTGGTGGGTGCACACTCCTGCCCTTGGTGTATGGTGATGCCATGGGGGAGTCCACTGGAAGAGAGCCTCCTGCAGGAACTAGGCTTTCCAGGGGTTGGGGGTCAGGGGTCGGAGAGTTTTCACCTATTTCCACCTCCTCCCGGGGGGAAGTCCGTCCGCCTTCCAATGTATACTAGCAGGAGACTCTTAGGCATCTTGAGATGCTATCTGGATATCCTTTGTTAATCGGTTAATGTCCAATTAGTTGTAGATTCGATGGGGGAGAGAGAAAAAAGACCACTCACTCCACCATCTTGGTCCCACCTATTAGCACACTCTTATTGCAATTGTCCTCTTAATTAGGTTGGTACCCAGTGTAGCTGGTTGCTAGGCTCAGGGGCGTACAGTTGTGATAGGCCTGAGGCCAACAAGGCTGAGGTCAGTTCTCTTAGGAGTGCAGCTGAGTAGGGCTAGCCCTTGGCATGGAGGCACTCAGTTGTTTCAGGCTTTGGAAGGTGGGGCTGATCCTTTTTATGGCCATTTGTGAAACACAAGTCTTCTGCCACTGATAAGCCTCACCCCCCTCTGGACCACATACAGTCAGCACAGTCCTGGTCCATGCGCACTTCTCAACCCCCTGGAGCGTACCCCACCGCCACACTGCAGAGGCCCCCACCTCTGCCCCAATGCCCCCCACAGTTCACCAGGTCCTCACACAAGCCCTGCCCCACAGAGGCAGACACCCTTGCCTGCCTGTAGAGGATGAAAACAGTCAATCAATGTAGGCTGAAAAGTAGCCTGATGGCTTGCTGTTAGGTGGGGCCAGTCCCTAGGGCAGGTTGCCTGCCCTGGCTGAACTGGATTAAATCTGTGCTCTAGTGGGTGTGGCAGGCCCCTGGGCTAACAGCCCAAGGGATGCACCTCAATGGCCCCCACCTGTGTCCGTATCAGCATGCCTGGACCAGCTCAGAACAACAGCCCCCACCAATGTCTCAGTCTCCGGAGAGGATCCTCCTCTCACCAAGATGCCCCCAGAGCCCACCAGGTGAGTCTCATTTCACCAAAGGACAGTCAGCCTTCTCTCTGGTGATTTTAGATTGCTGCAATGAGTGAGTTTGTGCATGGGCCCTTTAAGACACAGATATGTTCGGTTTTTGGCCCATAGCTTTTCTGGGGTGTCCTCGCTGCAGTTAAGCCAGACAGTAAGACCCCCCTCTCAGTTGGGCTGAGTCCGAAGGATGGTTATGGCAGTATTGCCCACGCTCCAGATCTCACTCCTCCAGGGAGGGCTGCGTACATTACGTTGGCTCCTGCCTGGCCAGCTGAGAAGCTCCACTGCTCCCAAAGGTGGCTTTTTTCCTCTCTGGCCAGAGTTACTGTCTCTTCTGCTTTCGTCAGGACTGTCCCTTGTTGTGGGGGTTCTTTTAATCCAGTTTTCAGTTTTCAATCCAGGGTGATTCTTCCTAAAATTGTTGTAACCTGGTTGTGTTTGTGGGAGGAGGCGAGTTCAACATCTGCTCACAGTGCCATCTTGATGAGAACTCCAGGAATAGATTTTAAAACCAGACAATGAAATCCTTTCTTGACTTTTCATAACAGAATGTGTAGGCCACCGTGTCTGAAAGGTCACAATTCAGAGTTCCACATCTTACATAAAATGCTTGATTTTAGATGTTTATCTGCACTTCGGTATACTCTTTGAAAGAACCAAATTGCCTTAAAAGGCTGGTAGGAAGTCATGTATGACTACATAATTTAGGAGAGAAATCCCTAATATTTGTTTTAAACAATATTTATATAAAAATAGACATGGTGAAACGCGTCTCCATGACAAACTGAATATATTACTGTAGGAAACCAAAACACACTTTTCTTAATATTATTGTTCATGTTAATTTGTGTTAGACTGGAATCTATAAAAGTCAGATGCCAAGATGCAACTAAATGTGCAAAGATTATGTTTAGAAAAACTTGCATCAAGGTAAAAATGGAGGAAGCCTTGGAAGACTGAGCGAGCCATCAGTCTGCGATGCAAGTATGACCCCAGTGAAGGAGAAAGGGAGACAAGTTTGGATGGAAGTGTCTAAGACAGCCACACAATTTAAGGAAGGTTTGACAAAGCTGTTGGAGTGCTGGAACTGCCAAAAGGGACTCCTGTCTCCCAGGAAAGGGATGGCTTTGGTACCCCAGCCATTTGTCAATGGGGAGCTGCCCTAGGTAGGCGTGGCCTCAGCGCAAATGTAGAGATGGGTTTCAATGGGTTTCAACGAGCACTAGCTGGACCTCCATCCATTCACTTCCTGAAGTAGCTCTGTGGTTTGTATGATCATGCTTCCCACAATTCTGTTTACTGAATATTGGAAGAAAATACACAAACAAATCTTCAGGTATACACAAATGTTGGGCCATTAAAGACTTGGACCTGGGGAAAGGAGATGGTTCATTCTTATAGTCTCTAGACATGATTGCCAACCTTTCACCCTTGAATAACTTAACCTATGGCTGTGTGTCAGCTTCTGTTGAGTAGCACACTGGGATCACCTCAAACCTGTCTGCCCTTATGTGGCAGACCTATTTCCTTGGAGGTTTTGACTCCTATCACTGCATGGAAGTGTGTGTAGAAAAAATCAGTCCCTCAAATTTATCTTTGGGGCTGTTTGAGAGTGACAGTCTCTGGGCATGCTGTCATAGCCCTTAATCAGGTTTTACCTCCTGTGTCACTGAGGCTTAGATGCAATGACAGAGAAGTCATGCGGAATGAAATGTGGTTAAAGTGTGAACCAACCACAGTCCTCCAAGTCAGCCAATCTGGGTTTGACCAAAGAACAAGGTAAGAAGATATCTTTCCAGATGACTTTCTGACTTTGTGGGTAACGTGTCAAGCAGTGTGTCAATTTAGGCTCTCCAATAATCAAGCACCAAGATGTAACTTCTTTATGAAAATAGCTGTAAGGATAACAAGAAGGGAACAGGAGTATGTGGGGAGAGACTTTGGAGCGCAGTGCAGGCCTGACACTGAAACAGAAAGGGAAGGGAGTTGGTAAGAGGATAGAGTACAGTGCAGGTCTGAGAAAGTTTGGGCCAGCCGTGGGAAGCAGTCCTGCGTCAGACAGGAGTGGCCAGGTTCCTATAACGGCCATGCTCTGTATTGGCTGGAAACATCCCAAGAAGAGGGTTGGCCACAGTAGATATTGCAAGAGATTTGAAGGGGCAGCAGCTGGAGGAATGTCCCCACCAACTAGTCACCTTGCAGATGATATTCTTGAACAGAAATTTGAGCAGCATATCTCTATGGCACCAGAGGTTACAACTTGAATGGAGAAACACATCTGTGCGGTACATGTTCAAAAAGTGATTCCTCTTTCTTTCCCTTGGGTTTGGGGAAGGATGAAGAGCCAAAATCATTGAGGACACACAAAGATGTTCTCCATCCAGTTTTTGAAGGCCTAATGTTTTTCCAGACATAGCCCTGAGCTTAGGGTAAGAAACTTGCTTTAGCTGAGCATATACAGTATCTATTAGGCTTGGTCTTGAAGCTTGCTCCTCAGCCCTCTGCTGTCGTTCTGCAAGGGATGAAGGCCTTCTGGAAAATTAGTGTGAATGACAGAGGCATCTCTGTTAAGTCTTTACATATTTGTTAACTGTCCTCATTTACTCCATATCCTTCTGCAGAACATTGACTTCACTTAGGAACAACTATACATCTCTACTGTTATGAACATTGTTACCCCAATCCCTTTCAGTGCTAGAAGCATTGCATTGCCAATAGAAGCCTGTAACATTTTCCCAGGTTACCTGTGGTAAAATCTTGACTTTGGCAACCACTGCATGCCTGGGACTTTCTAAATGACCTATATTCCATTTGAGGTCTTCAAATCCTGTCAAACTGCCTGCTCTCTTTAACCACTCAAGAAATCATCATTTGAGAGCCTCACAGAATCCTGGAGGATTTTCTTCAGAAAACACTAAAGTTTGTACTCTAAGGGAATAGAACCAAAGGGTTACCAGATAGGCCCAGTCAAAGGGGCTAAAAGAAACATGATACTAAAATCAAGACATGCCATGGTGTCACCTAAACCCTGCTGATTGTCCTCTGTAACTAGCCATGCATGTGAGACTTCCTTATCTAGGAATTTAAACTCCCTATTTCAAATAAGTGGGATTAACAATCAATCCTTGCCTTTCTGGAATATTCCTGTAGAGGTAAAGCTTTCGGATATGGTAGTTCTGTTGACTATTAAATGTGATTATCTGGTCATAGTGGCCTCATAGCCAAGCTCCTAATATCAGCTCATAGATCATGAACCAAGACCAACTCTTGATCTTGCTATTATCACAGTTCATGGAGGAAGGAATTTACAGATATTGAGATTCCCTATTACAGGTATCAACAGAAAAGACTTCAGTTTGGTTCTAGGCTGTGAGATGAATGAAAAAGAGAGAGAAAACATAGAACTGGGGATGTTGGAATGTGGGGATAGAAAACCCACCAAATAACTCTGTCCACAAAAGGTCCCAGTGGACACTCTGTTCCCCAAAGCAATAGGGAATGCAGTGTTGACAGGTCACTACCATCGTCAAGAAACTCAGTAGTGGCCTGTAGCCCAGGGCTGACAATAAGAGAGAGCATTATAAATGTGAACTTTTCAGAAGCAGTGGGGATGATACCATACAGAAATAACATAACCTAGGTGGCAGTACTTAACTATCATAAAGATGTTTGGGACAATTGTCATGAGGCAAGATCTGCAGGGTTGACCTATGGAGAATTTTAAGAAAATGTGTAATAGAACAAGGCGTCCCTGAGGGCAAGATAGGTGGAAGGACTGGCAACAACAGTATAACTCAATCTGTGAAACCAGAAGCAATCAAGCGTGGATGATGATTGAGGGCAGCCATGATATTAAAGAGTCGTAATCTCTTGACAAGTTTCCAGACCTGAGCCTCTTTTCAGACCTGGAAACCAAGGACTAAAAGAGTCTGGGTCACCTGGAAGACAGACTCTGTAACACCTTGCTAAGTATACAAGGTTATAATTTCCCACTTCTTCCCTAAATACCCTAAACTTATTACTTGAGCTACCAACACTGGGTATTTCTTTCTCCAAACATTTTATGACTATTACACACAGATTCCAAGACAACATATCTAGATATCCATAGAATGATCATGGTCCTCCTGTTAGAGAGTCTATGTGTTGGGCCAGATAATTGATGGAGTCCTGGCCCAGGCTCAGTGTTTATGGACCTGCCCAATCGTCATTTCTTTGTCAACTGACTGCATGATTGGAATGAAAACACTTGGTCATTGGCACTTCTTAGCCTGTGGGTTAAGAGCTATCATCATGGAGAAGACCAAATAGACAAATCTAAAACTAACCATCTAACAGCCAAAATAGAAACTCAAATATTGCATTTGAGTGGTACTGGAAAAGATTAGTTAGATCTAATTTTCAGGTCCTGTTGTATAAGATTAGGATTCAGTCAGTAAATGGGTGTTTACTGTGTGTCTGTCACCATTGTAAGTCTGGGTGATACTCAGAGATGCAAGAGGAATATCCCTGCCATCAAGAAGCTTAACTTAACATAGACTGAACATAAGTAAACTCTGTAATCTCTTAGAAAGTGTTCACACTATAAATGGAGTGGGATAAGGGAGGAGTCAGTAGTGCTGGTGTACAAGGATCTAACTTTTAAATGGTTGATCGGGGTTGAATTCACTGAAGGAACTCTGAACCAAACTAAGAGGAGGTAAGGGAATAAGCAGGTAGCTATCTGGAGGAAGCAGACATGAGCTGGATTCTGCTGACATATTCCTGAATGGCAACAGAGCAACTCTGAGATTCCCAGGATGTGGGAGGCGGGAGGAATCATCCAACAATCCTGCTCCCTATTGATTGAGAATTGTCCCCATGGTGTTTAATCTTCAATACACAATATAAAGCTGAATTTTCAGGAGTTTGGAATTAGTCACTTTCTGACCCGCGCTATCTAATTATCTACTTTACTACACAAAATGAATGTTATCTGTCATTCCTCCATTTGAGGAATCTGGCAACTTTGAGGCTTGCCTAGAGTGAAGAAGCTCTGGATGGTTCCATCGGCCATTTACTCCTCAATTAGACAGGCTTTCAGATTCTACTTCTGAGGCTGGCTATCAAACAAATGCTTTTCTACTTTTTCAACATTAAACTATAATCACAAAAGAAAGAATGCAAATATACAGTTCCTTTAATTATCAAGTGCTTTTCTCTGAGTGATTCTTTACAGGCTTCTGATCTGAGACGTAGCCTGGCCTCCTTCTCCTTGACTTTATCCATTAACCTTCCCCACTAGCTCATCTGGGCTCTGAGTTTTGCTTTAACCGGCTAGAGCAGCTTACCATGGAGGCCAAATAGCTTAGAATCCAATATACAGGTTTGTCATATCTCTGAATTAGAAGCTCTTCCTATACTCTGGCCAGAAGAATTACTGGAGGAGCCACCTCCCTGTTCTGGCTCGGTGAGATCTGTCGCACATCAAGGATCCATGGTTTGGGAGCAGCTCTAAGCAGAAGAGATCAGCTCATCCTGGGGATTAGCACGTTTTGAAAGTGCATTTTTCCCCCTTGTAAGTTACTTCCTTAGGGAAAACAGAAGCTTCTAAATATCTCCAGTTTCCATATTACTCTATATTCTTGAATTTAGTACTCTGTATGCCATAGTTCGGGTTCAACTGTCTTCTTTCACATGACCAGCCAGTAATACAAAACAAATTTCGAAATATCTTTAACTGAAACAGTAACAGCAGGTGGCCAGACTTCACAGCTCACACTACAGTGCTTCACTGTGTCTGAAAATAGTGGGAAGAGCCACAGTTTCTCTGGGCCTTCTAAAGTCGGACCCAAGGGTTAGAGCTTTTTCAGCTCCAGCCTGGGGAGGACATGATGTGGACAATGTCAAAGCCTGGCCTCATCCTGGACACGCTGTGGCCAGGGATGTTGAACATGATGGGCACCAAGTGGGGTCTCCTTTTGAGCAAGGGGTTGTGTGTCACAGGAGGCAGGGAGGGCTAAGAATTTCAGAAGGTATATGAATTGTTCCCGTGCAATCTTGGAGAGTTTCTCATCAAGCTTCTGATAATGATATCCATGTATTCTTGAAGTGTTACAGAAATCACCAACATATCAAAGTTCCTTTTGGTCATAAAACTTGAAATTAGCATATTGGCCCTAAATGTTCTCTAATAAGGTAGAACAGAAATTGGCAAGTTGTTTTTACCTAATGTGCAACTCAGCTTTTTTAGTACAAAGTCTAAGCATTGTATATATTAATGTTTGCAGTACTCAGACGTGTGGGCCAACTGCTGAACAGACACAGATGTTAACTGCATCAGAGATGACTGTTAGTGGATGAATGAAGCATGTGTTCAGTCACATCCAAGTATGGTAGGAGATGCATTATGTGATCTCAGAATCATTCCTTGCAGGGTCTGGGAGGAAGAAACATGGGCCCCAAAAACGTGCTTTACTGTTCTACACTAGTACCTGGCAGGTGCCTGGAAGAAAAACCTTCTTTCTGGAGGTTATCTTTCTATCCTGATCACCACTATCAGCCTAGAAAACTTTTTCCTGGGATCACCAACATTGTCAGCAAAAGGATAAACTCCTGCCTAACTCTAATACCTTTGGTCTACCAATGTGTCAGTCAGGGTATTTTTTAAAAGATTTTTAATTGAGATTCATAAGTTTACATCATTGTGAAATTTCAGTTGTACACTATTTCTTGTCTGTCACCACGTAAGTGCTCCCCTTCACCCTCTGTGCCCACCTTCCACCCCCCTTCCCCTGGTAACCACTGAACTATTTTCTTTGTCCATGTGTTTGTTTTATATTCTGCATATGAGCGAACTCATATGGTGTTTGTCTTTCTCAGTCTGGCTTATTTCACTTAGCATAACACCCTCCATCTCCATCCATGTTGTTGCAAATTGGATGATTTTGTCTTTTTTATGGCTGAGTAGTATTCCATTGTGTATATATATCACATCTTCATCTAATCATCGATCAATGGGCAGTTGGATTGTTTCCATGTCTTGGCTTTTGTACACAGTGCTGCAATGAACAAAGGGGTGCATGTGTTACTTTGGATTGTTGATTGCAAGTTGTTTGGGGAGATACCCAGTAGCAGGATAGCTGGGTCATATGGTATTTCTATGTTTAGTTTTTTGAGGACTCTCCATACTGCTTTCCATAGTGGCTGCAACAGTTTGCATTCCCACCAGCAGGGTATGAGTGTTCTCTTTTCTCCACATTCTCTCCAACATTTTTTGGTTTTGGTCTCGGTAATTACAGCCATTCTGACTGGTGTAAGGTGATATCTCATTGTAGTTTTGATTTGCATTTCCCTAATGATTACTGATGTTGAGCAACTTTTTATGTGCCCCTTGGCCGTCTGTATTTCTTCCTCTGAAAAATGTTCATAATCCTCTGCCCAATTTTTGATCTGGTTATTTTTTGTTGAGTTGTGTGAGTTTGTTATATACTTTGGATATCAACCCCTTGTCTGATAAATGATTTGCTAATATTGTCTCCCAGTTGGTGGGTTGTCTTTCCATTTTGTTGATGGTTTCCTTTTCTCTGTAGAAGATTTTTAGTCTGATGTAGTCCCATTTGTTAACTTTTTCTTTCATATCCCTTACCCGAGTAGACATGGTATTTGAAAAGATGTGGCTAAGACCGATGTCAAAGAGTGTACTGCCTATATTTTCTTCTAGGATTTTTATGGTTTCAGTTCTTACCTTCAAATCTTTAATCCATTCAGAGTTAATTTTTGTGTATGGTGCAAGATAATGGTCTACTTTCATTCTTTTGCATATATCGGTCCAGTTTTCTCAACACCATTTATTGAAGAGATTTTGGTTTCTCCATTGTATGTTCTTGGCTCCTTTGTAAAGATTAACTGTCCATAGATGTATGGTTTTATTTCTGGGCTTTCAATTTCGATCCATTGATCTGTTTGTCTGTTTTTTGTGCCAGTATCATGCTGTTTTGATTACCATAGTTTTGTAGTATGTTTTGAAGTCAGGGATTGTGATACCTCCAGCTTTGTTCTTTTTTCCTCAAGATTGCCTTGGCTATTCGGGGTCTTTTGTTGTTCCATATAAATTTTTGGACTCTTTGTTCTATTTCTGTGAAGAATGTCATTGGGAGTTTTATTGGGATTCCATTGAATCTGTAGATTGCTTTAGGTAGTATAGACATTTTGACTATGTTTATTCTTCTCACCCATGAACATGGAATATCTTTCCATTTCTTTATGTCTTCCTCAATTTCTTTCAATAATAACTTACGGTTTTCAGTGTACAGGTCTTTTACCTCTTTGGTTAAGTTTATTCCTAGGTATTTTATTCTTTTTGTTGTGATTGTAAACAGGATTGTATTCTTGATTTCTTTTTCTGCTAGTTCATTGTTAGTGTATAGGGATGCAACTGATTTTTTTAAATTGATTTTGTAACCTGCAACTTTGATGTAGTTGTTGATTATTTCTAGTAGTTTCCTGGTGGATTCTTCAGGATTTTCTATATATAGAAACATATCTGCAAATAGCAAAAGTTTCACTTCTTTCTTTCCAATCTGGAATCCGTTTATTTCTTTTTCTTGCCTGATTGCTCTGGCCAATACCTCCAGTACTATGCTAAATAGGAATGGTGAGAATGGTCACCCTTGTCTTGTTCCTGTTCTCAGAGGGGTGGCTTTCAGTTTTCCACCATTAAGTATGATGTCGGCTGTGGGTTTGTCATATATGGCCTTTATTATGTTGAGGTACTTTCCTTCAATACCCATTTTATTGAGAGTTCTTATCAAAAATAGATGTTGGATCTTGTCAAATGCTTTCTCTGCATCTATTGAGATGATCATGTGATTTTTATTCCTCATTTTGTTAATGTGGTGTATGACATTGATTTGCGGATGTTGAACCATTCCTGCGTCCCTGGAATGAATCCCACTTGATCATGGTGTATGATTCTTTTAATGTATTGCCATATTTGGTTTGCCAATTTTTTGTTGAGGACTTTTGCATCTAACTTCATCAGTGATATTGGCCTGTAGTTTTCCTTCTTCATGTTATCTTTGTCTGGTTTTGATATCAGGGTAACGTTGGCCTCATAGAAGATGTTAGGATGTGTTCCATCTTCTTCAATATTTTGGAATAGTTTGAGAAGGATAGGTACTAAATCTTCTTTGAATGTTTGGTAGAATTCTCCAGAGAAGCCATCTGGTCCTGAACTTTTGTGTTTTTGGGGTTTGTGATAAGTGCTTCAATCTCTGTACTTGTGATTGATCTGTTCAGATTCTCTGTTTCTTCTTGATTAAGTTTTGGGAGGTTGTATGAATCAAAGAATTCATCCATTTCTTCTATGTTATAGAATTTCTGGGCATATAGTTTTTCCATAGTATTCTCTTATAATCCTTTGTATTTCTGCAGTATCTGTTGTAATTTCTCCCCTTTCATTTCTAATTTTATTTATTTGAGACTTCTCTCTGTTTTTCTTGGTGAGTCTGGCTAAGGATTTGTCAATTTTGTTTATCTTCTCGAAGAACCAGCTCTTATTGATCCTTTTTACTGGTTTTTTAATCTCCATTTCATTTATTTCCGCTCTTATTTTTATCTCCTTCCTTCTGCTGACTTTGGGCTTTGTCTGTTCTTTTTCTAGCTCTGTTAGGTGCATTTTAAGGTTATTTATTTGAGATTTTTCTTGCATGTTGAGATGGGCATGTTTTGCTATGAATTTCCCTCTTATGACTGCTTTTGCTGCATCTCATAAGAATTGGTACGTTGTATTTTCATTTTCATTTGTCTCCAGGTATTTTTTAATTTCCTCTTTGATTTCTTCAATGATCCAATGGTTGTTCAATATGTTTAGTCTCCACATATTTCTGACTTTCCCAGTTTTGTTCTTGTGGTTGATTTCTGGCTTTATAGCACTGTGATCAGAAAAGATGATTGGGATGATTTCAATCTTCTTGAATTTATTGAGGCTTGCCTTGTTACCCAACATATGGTCTGTCTTTGAGAATGTTCCATGGGCACTTGAGAAGAATGTATATTCTGCTGTTTTGGGATGGAATGCTCTATTTATGTCTATTAGGTCCATCTGGTCAAGTGTTTCATTTAAATCTACTATTTCTTTGTTGACTTTTTGTCTGGATGATCTGTCCATTGAACTTAGTGGGGTGTTGAGGTCCTTGACTATTATTGTGTTGCTGTTAATTTCTCCCTTTAGGTCTGTTAATAATTGCTTTATGTACTTTGGTGCCCCTGTGTTAGGTGCATTATATTAATAAGTGTTATGTCCTCTTGGTGGAATGTCCCTTTTATCATTATATACTGCCCCTTTTTTGTCTCTCATTGTCATTTTTAACTTGAAGTCTGCTTTGTCTGATAAAAGTATGGCAACACCTGCTTTCTTTTGTTGGTCATTAGCTTGGAGTATTGCCTTCCACCCCTTCAATCTAAGCCTATGTTTGTCTTCGGAGCTGAGGTGTGTTTCCTGGAAATAGCATACTGTTAGGTCTTGTTTTTAAATCCATCCAGCTACTCTGTAGCTCTGCTGATTGGAGAGTTCAGTCCAGTTGCATTTAGAGAGATTATTGTTATATGAGGGCTTAATGCTGCCACTTTATCTCTTGTTTTCTGGTTGTTTTGTTTCCACTGTTTCCCTTCCTTTGTATTTCTGACTGCCATTTAAATTTGTTGGTTTTCTGAGAGGGTTTTCAGTTCTCTCTCTTTTTGTGAATTATGGCTCTGCTCTGATTTTTTGTTTAGTGGTTATCATGAGGATTGTATGAAAAACATTGGAGACAGTCCGTTTTCTTATAGCTTCTTATCTCCATTAACCAGGTTCCCTCCCTTTCCTCTCCCCTTCTGAGTAATTTCTGTTACATGTTGTTCTGTTTTTAATTTTGTGAGTTTGTGGCTAAGTTGAAGTGTTTATCCTTATTTTTGATGCTTTCTTTCCCTTTCTCTTAAGTTGTAATTGAGCCTTTGCCACCCTATTCTAGTAGAGATCCAAAGGTTTCTGATCATGTCTATTTATCTCCTTGCTCAGAGCTTTGTAGACCTTTGCCTTTTTGTTGCCAGTGCAAAGGCATCTTAAATTATTTCTTGTAGGGGAAGTCTAGTGGTGATGGGCTCCCTCAGCTTTTGTTTATCTGGGAAAGCTTTTATTTCTCCATCATATCTGGAGGAAAGTTTCACTGGATAGAGTATTCTTGGCTGAAAGTTTCTTGCAGTATTTTGAAGATATCATTCCACTGTCTCCTACCCTGCAGGGTTTCTGCCAAGAAATCTGCTGAAAGCCTGATAAGGTTTCCTTTGTAGGTTGTTTTCTTCTGCCTTTTTGCTCCTAATATTCTTTCTTTATCCAAAACTTTTGCCATTTTGACTATTATATGCCTTGGAGAGGGTCTTTTAGCGTTGATAAAATTGAGTGTAAGATTACCTTCATTTATCTGTAAATCTGAAACCATCCCCAAGTTTGGAAGGTTCTCAGCAGTTATTTCTTTGAATAAACTCTCTGCTCCTCTTTCCCTCTCTTCTCCCTCTGGAATACCCATAATCCTTGTGTTGCTTTTCCTAATTCAGTCAGATATTTCTCAAAGAATTCCTTCATCTTTCTTAAATCTTGGTCCTGTCTCCTCCTCTACCTGTAGAATTTTTACATTTTTATTTTCAAGAAGACTAATTCTTTCATCCATAAGATCAGTTCTATTTCTTAATGATTCTAGATTATTATTTATTTCATTAATTGTTTTTCATATCCAGAATTGCTGCTTTATTTATTTTTTATAGTTTCATTCTCTTTGGGGAAGAGATTCATTTTATTGCTAAGCTCCTTGAATTGCCTTTCCATGTTTTCTTGTAAGTTGTTGAGTTTCCTTACAACAGCTAATTTAAATTCTCTGTCATTTACGTTGTACCTTTCTGTGTCTTCAGTGTTGGTTTCTGAAGAATTGTCATTTTTCTTGTCTGAATTGTCATTGCAGTTTCTCATGGTATTTGATGAACTAATCTTTTGTCAGGGCATTTGTGGTATTCTTAGGACACAGATTCTCCCTGTTACTGCTGGGGGGAGCAGGAACAGTGTTTCTGACCCCACCCTGTCTACTGGAAGCAGTGGGGGTACTATGGGTGCTTGGCCCAGCCTGGGATGCATTCAGGCACTTGTGTAGACCTTGTTGGGTGGGGCTTCCTCGCTAGGCTAGAGCCACTCTTTGGTGCCTCAAGGGTGCTCTGAGCTCCCCCTCTCTGCCAGAAAGGGATCACCAGTGGGCTCAAAGCTGCTGCACCTATTCTCACAGCTGCCCAGACCCATTCCCTCATTGGGAGCACAGCTGCACTGTGAGTGTTTGTGCATGCCTGGGAAGTGTTTGCCCCAGCATGGAAATCGGCTGAGGTCCCTGTTTATGATCTGCAGTCTGTGGGCCACTGTGCTTGGCAGGTGGGGCTTCCTTACTGGGAACCAAGCTATAGCTGCTCCTTTACTACACAGGGACATTGGGCTCTCTCTCTCCACCCCAAGAGTGACCACGAGTGCAGGCTAAGGGTTACCGCTGCCTCCTCTTATGGTTGCCTCACTGCACGTTCCCACTTTCTGAGTGCTTGCACTGGGTTGGAAAGCATTCATGTGCATGCACAGGGCTACCAGGAGAGAGCAGGGCATGCTCACCTATCTCTGCCACTTCCCAGGGGGCCAGTCCATCCACCATCAGATGTAAAGCTGCGTGTGTCTCTCAGGCATCCTGTAGTGCTGTGTGGGCTTCCTCCATTGGTCAGTGAATGTCCATTTAGTTGTAGTTCAAAAGGGGAAGAGAAGAAGGGAACAGCTCACTCTGCCATGTTGCTGACATTACCAGTCAGGGTCTTTTGAGAAGCAGGTGCCTAAATGGAACTAGGAATGTAAGAAAAAAGCCTTCAATTGAAAAGGGGAGGGAGCATGAAAAGGTGGGAGAGGCTTCAGAAGAGGATGCAGAAGAGTATGTGAAAGGAGTGGCAAGGAGTATCAAATAGAAAGAGTCTCTGAGAATGTTATGACCAGGCTACTGGGGAGCCCTAGAGCTAGATTGCCCACAGAGTCCTGTGTTGGGCAGAACTCAGCCTTAAATTGTGAACAACCTATGGGGAATGTGGCCTTGGCCTGAACGTGGCAGTGGACCTTGGCAGCGTAGCAGCTAGAGGTTGTTGGCCATCTATATACCTCCATTATTGTCACAGTTGGTACTGGAATTAATACATAATCATTTACTCAGCTTCAAATCAGAAAAATGACAAACATATTTCATCTCGTGAGCCAACAATAGATACTACACATATGTTGAGAGATCCTAATGTTTTCTAATCATCAGGAAAGTGTGCTGGGTTGAGTTATTAGTGCCTGCCCTCGGGGAAGGCTATGGCATCAGTGCTATGGAAGGCGTATTTGCTTCGCCTGTTTGGAGACATTCTCAATATTTCCCTCAAGTTGATGAAATTGCTTTTCAAGTCTTGAATACTTGTCAACATTTGTCCAAACAATGCTATTAGGTTGATTGAGAAATATGGTGATTTTCTTGCTATATCTCAGAACTAGCTATACAAGTCCCATGTTGTAGTACTGTTCATTTGAAAGATTTAACAACATAGCACAGTGGTAGAATATATAGAGAATGTTAGAATTTCTGCTTGTTCTGTGCTATGAGTTTTACACTGACAACCAAATTTGGTGTTCTTTATCTTAACGTACACTGGTAGATTCACACACAATGTATATTCTAAATAATACTCAAAAAATCAAAGTTCAGGGGCCGGCCCTGTTGCACAGCAGTTAAGTTCACATGTTCTGCTTTGGCAGCCCAAGGTTCATTGTTTCGGATCCTGGGTGTAGACCTACACATTGCTTGCCAAACCATGCTGTGGTAGGCATCCCACATATAAAGTAGAGGAAGATGGGCACAGATGTTAGCTCAGGGCCAGTCTTCCTCACCAAAAAAAAAAAAAAGGATTGGCAGCAGATGTTAGCTCAGGGCTAATCTTCCTCAAAAAAAAAAATTGAAGTTCAGTTCACAATATACATTATATGTATTTTTTTTACATGTTAACTAATTTGGCATGGCTGATATGTTACCTATATTTAAACCTATATAATCATTTCTGACTGGTGCTCATAACACTTACGAGGTCAGTTTCCTCACCACTGTGACCGGCAGGAAATCATAGCATTTCCTAGGATAGTGATAATTATTCACACTGATAGGGTTGCTTATGAGCAATAAATTCAATCTGGTAGCAATTTTTAAAGAGCTTATCAATGACATGAGTGTTTATTTTCTACCTTTTAAGATTCTGAAAGAATGCTTTTATTTAGCACAATAGGATTGTAACTCCACAAGGTACCAGGGAGGCCCTGACTTCTCTCTAAAATCAGCAGACATGTTCGTATTCTGGTCTCTCTTCAGATTATGAACTTTCACGTTGAGGAAACATCACATTGTTTTGACTTGGATCACTGAGCATTCCAAAAGACCAAGGAGCATAGAAGTAGATGGGCCAGCATCTTGTTCAACCCAGGCATGTACTAATTTCACACTTCTACGGATATTCTCGTCATGCTCATCATTACCTATGGCACACTAGGAAGTTTTGGGCAATATCGTACCATTCCTGCTTCGAAACTTAACCTTTTGTGAGTAAATGTAGATGTTCAGCTGCAAGTAATGAATGAAAGAATGTGTGTTAGACATCTGCAAAAAGATTATTGAACTTCTTTAGACTTGGTTAAACAATGGAGATTTTTTTCCCCTTGAGGTTCCATTTTTAAATATTCCATAGGAATTCGAATTACTAGTATTTCTACGATTTTTAAAAAGCTGTGCAATACCATGCACTTCAAAGTTTAAAAGGTTGACTATACTAAGCTATGAAAACCTTCTATAGAGATTATACATAATATGCTCTACATACCTTATCCTAGCAATTAAGAAAGTAGTTAAATACCAATAAATACTTTGTCTAAAGAAGGAACACAAAGATCATCCTATCTGATAACCTAGCCTCTTGACTTCAAAGTCTGAAGCTCTCCAAGTTTCTGAGAAATAAAAGTATTGAGGGTGGCCTTAAAGAAGACTCAAGTTCAATGCTCCCTTGTCTTGTCCTATTACAGGCAGAGTTGTAATCTGCACACTAGCTCCTCTCAAATCCAGGCTGTCTGAGGGCTGAGGTTTTGGCACCATGTGTACCAAGTGATAAGCCTTTAAAGGCTATAGCTTCCTATTCCATGGCTCACTCGGGGTAGGTCCAGTACCTGAGATCCCTTTTCAAGGCTCTTCTCACATGTGTTACAGAATGTGTCACTTCTTTCATGGCAGTAGTTTGCATGTTTCAGGAACAGACCTGGCTGATTTTGCTCTTGTAGCCAGAAAATCCATGTGGAGGAGTATAAATCTTCCTATTTTCCTGGACAGAATAGATGAATACTAATCTGTTTATGTCTGTAATCCCATCCTAGCAGACAAAGGATCATACTTAGTATTTCAATCTGTGAATGCCTTATTATGGGTTCACTCCCAGGAGCAGAGCCTGAGACAAGGATTTAGATGTTGATAGTTTAAAGTAAGGAAGGAGTTGGTACTGTGAAGGGGAAGAAGCCAAACATAACTGTCCATTGTTGAACTCCAAACAGAGTGCACCTTCACCTCTACTCTCCCTTGCCTGAGTTTCAGGGTATTTCCTGAGATTTCCCAGTGCCAGGCTTGAAACCTCACTGAGGTGCTTCGGATACTTACAATTATAAAACCAATCTGGGTATTTTGCCTAGAAAATAAGACCACCCATGAACAGCTTAACCTATGGCCATGGACCAGCCATATCTTTAAAGGATAAAGGGGTAAAGGGTAGGATCGGGTTGGGTGAGACTCTGGAGTGCACTGCAGGTCCGCCACTTGAAACAGGAGGGAAAAGCAGAAATATGGAACAGGAGACTTTGACTGGGGCTCCCCACTGGCTCAATAAAACTTTCTCAGATTTACACTGCAGCCAACAATTGCCTAGGAAGGAGTCCTGAATTGGACATGAGTGGTCAGTTTCCTTTAACCCTGCCATGCTCTGTCATAGACTGGGAGCATCTGGAGAAGAATGTGGCCTCAGCGGATGCTGCAGCGAATTTGAAGGGGCAGCAGCTGGAGGTTGTCCCCACCAACTACTCTCTTTGCATATGATTCTCTTTAATGGAAATCTGAGCAGCACAGCTTCCTGACACCAGGGATCACCTCTTGAGTAGAGCAATAGATCTGTGAGGTGAATATTTGAGGAACGATTCCTCCTTGGTTCCCATAGGCTTGGAACTATGAAGAGCTAAAAAAATTGAGGACCCACCCAGATGTCCCCATGCGATATTTCAGGGTCCCATGTTTTTCCTAGCTAGACAGATCCCTAGCATAAGAGACTTGCTTTAGCTGAGCATGCAGTATCTCGACATTGGTCTCTAAGATTATTCCTCAGTCCTCTGCTGCCTTTATGAAGGAGACAAGGACCTTTTGGTAAGTTAACAGAGACACCTCTGCCTCTACCACTTACCCCTCACCTATTTGTTAACCAGCCTAATTTACTCTGTATCCTTCTGCAGAATACTGATTCCATTTAGAACCAACTAGCCATCTCTGCTGTCCTTCTAGACATTGTTACCGTGTACCATTCAACGCTTGTATCATTGCATTGCCAATAGCATTATCCCCTAGAGGGACACTTTCCCAGGTCACCAGCAGTGAAATATTCAGCAATTCACAACCACTCTGTTCCTGGTACTTTCTGCATGACCTATATTCCATTTGAGATCCCCATCATGCTTTCTGCTCTCTTGGACCACTCCTATTACTGTGTTCATCTTGGTATTCTAAGATGCAAGTGTCAAGATGGAATAAGCATGTAAGATCTATTGAGGAAAATGCCTGTAAAGGGAGAAGAAGAGAGTGAACAGGAATAGATGGGGTTCATGCTAGTTTTATACATGTGTGTGAGAGAGAGAAGTGTTGGGTAGAAGGAGACTCGATTTCAGGACAGCTATGAGAAATTATCAGGTTATTGTAGATTAGCAGGGCAAAAATTGCCAATGGAGGATTCTTGCATTGAGCTTGAAAAGGCATCTGCAGAAGGATTATTTTTGGCTTTGAGGTTCCACTTTAGAATATTTCATAGGAATTGAAAGTTTTAGTACTTCTAAAGAATGATTTTTAAAAGATGTTTGTAATAGTATGCACTTTGAACTAGAAAAATGTCTATGGTAAGCTACCAAAAACTAAAATCTATATAATACAGATTATATCATGCTATATATATTTTAATCCTAGAAATTAAAATTTTTAAATATCGATATCTTAAAGAAGGGACAAAAACCACTCTATTTGATGGTGATCTACCCCATTGGCTTTAAAGCCTGAAGCTCTCCAAGGTTCTGAGAAATAGAAGTATCAAGGGTACCCTTAAGGAAAAGAAAGAACTGAATTGGGGCTGGGGTTAGGCCTGGACTCAAGTTCAATAGTTACTTTGTTTTGTCCTGTTAGTGGCAAAGTTGTAATCTGAATGATGGGAGATGTACTAGCTCCATTCAAATCCAGGCTGTTGGAGGCTGGGGTTTTAGCAGGCTGACCAATATCCTAGAAGGATTAGAAGCTTTGGGCCCCAGGGTTGATCAATGAACCTTAATGAGACCAGGGTAGTATCATGCTAGGGATACAAGGACCCTAAAGTAGCCATCAGGACTTTGGGTAGAGACTGGGAAACCTAAACATGATTCCATGCAAGACTGCTTGGCTGACATGTAGTACCAGTTAATGTACTCTCTTCTCCTCATATTCCTTCCCAATTTGCCACAGTCAGTTTTAACAATGGGACCACCATCTTGTGTCAGGGGCTACCTTTCGCCTATCTACCAAAAGTGAGGACTTGATGGCCAGCCAGTTGGCAAGTGATCCAGTTCCAAAATCTCATCTCGAAGATTTCTTTCTTGTCCCACTCCTCCAGGTAGGGTCTCCAGTCTCCCAAGAAAGGGTGGGCCCTAGTACCCCAGCCATGCTGTCATTGGGTAGCAGCCTTGGGAGTCATGGCCTTGGGCAAATGTAGAGATGGATTTCAAAGAGTAGCAGCTGGACCCTCAGTCAATTGCCTTTATGAAGTAGATCTGTGGGATTCAAGAGAATCATGTGCAAGGAATCATGGCTCCCATAATTCTTCTTATTGAAGATTGGAAGTAAATAAAACAGATACCTTCAGATGTACAAAGTCCTGATCGTGAAAGCCTTGGACCTAGGGAAAGGAGTTGATTCATTCCCATAGACTCTAGACACAAGTTACCAACCTCACACAGCCATCGATTAAGCTGTTCAAGGGTAAAATCAGCTTCTTTTAAGTATCGCATTGGGGTAACTGGAATTTGTTTGTCCTTATATGGACAAACCTATTTACTGCACTGTTCTAACCAAACACTGAATGAAAGCATTTGTATAAAAAAATTAATAGCCCCTGAGTATGTCTTTGGGGCTGTTTGAGAGTAACAGGGTCTTAGGGCACGCTGGCATGGCCCTTAACCATCTTCAACTCTTGGTTCTCTGAGGCTTAGGTGCAATGACAAAGAAACTGAGGAATGAAGCATGGTTAAACTGTGAATCAAGCACAGTGCTCCCAGGTCAGCCAGTCTGGTCCTGACCTAAGAACCAGTTAACAGGACATTTTCCCAGATGACTTTCTAGCTTTGTGAGTGACATGTGTCAAGGTTAGCATGCATAAGATTGGAGGGATTGTCAGTTCAGGTTCTACAAAAAGCAGGCACCAAGATGGAAATTCTTCTGATTGGAAAATATCTATAAAAGATAAAGGGGAGTAGAGCAGGAGTGAGCAGGGAAGGACTCTGAAATGCCATGCAGGTCTGACACCTGAAACAGGAGAAAAAGCAAGGAGGATTGGGTAAGAGAAGCCACCGACTACACTGCAGCTCTGACTGAGGAAGTTTTGGTCAGCTAATGGGGAGCCCCAAAGATTGCCTATAAAGGAGTCCTGCACCAGACAGGAATGGCCATTCCTGTAACTATGCCATGCTCACTCATTAGCTGGGAGCCTCCCAAGAAGAGGGTGGCCTAAGTGGATCCTGCAGCAGTCTGAAGGGGCAGCAGCTGGAGGATGTTCGCATCATCTGCTCTCCTTGCACATGATTCTCTTGAAGGGAAATCTGAGAAGCCTGTCCACATGGCACCAGGGTTACTACTTTCATGGAGAAATAAATTTGAGATGCATGTCTGAGAAGCAATACCTGCTCGGTTCTCTTGGGCTCAGGGAAGTTTGACAAGCTAAAATCATCGAGGACCCACCCCGATGCCCTATCCTATGTTACAGGGTCCCATGTTTTTCCAGACATAGCTGTGACCTTAACATAGAGACCTGTTTTATCTGAGGAGGCAATATCTTTTGAGTTTTGTCTCTAAGCTAGCTTCTTAGCTTCTACTGTCTTTCCACAGGAAATAAGGGCCTCTTCGTAAGCTACTGCAGATGCACCTGGCTCTCACATTTAGCTTTTACCTAGTCATTAACCACTCTTGGTTACTCAGTAAACCTCAGCAGAATATTGATTCCTCTTAGGAACAGCTAGCTATCTCTGTTGTCCTTCTAGACATTTTTACCCTCTACCATTCAATGCTTGTGTCATTGCATTGCCAATAGCAATCTCCCCAGAAGGACATTTTCCTAGGTCACCAGCAGTGAAAACTTCAATTGGCAGCCACTGTGTTCCTGAGACTTTCTGCATGCCCTACAATCCATTTCAGATCTTCACACCCCACCATACTGCCTAATCTCTTGGACCACTCTCATTACTGGGTTTGTCCAGGTCTTCTGACAAGAAAGCATTAAGATGGAATTACACGCTTAAGAGATTTATTGAGGGAAACATCTATAAAGGATGAAGAGATGACTGAGCAGGAATAGACAAGGTTGAATCCTGGCCTGGTACCTATGAGAGAGAGAGGAGGACTGGGCAGAAGGAGACGAAGATTAGAGGACAGCTCTGAGAGTGTCAGCCGGAACATTGTGGATTTCCAGGATGATCATCCTCCATAACTAGCCATGAATGTCAGACTTCCTTTTCTAGGAATTTTCAATCCCAAATCCAAGGGATTTGGATTAACATTGCATCCTTACCTTTCTAGAATATTCCTCCAGAGGTAAAGCTTTCCAATACAGTAGCTAAGTTGACTGATTACTGATTGTCTGGACTCAGTGGCTGACAACAGAGCTCCTGAAATCAGCTCACATATCATGAACCCAGACCACATCTTGGTCTTGCTGTGATCACAATCCTGGGAGGAGGGAATTACACATCTTGAGAGAGATTCCCAATTAAAGGTATCAACAGAAAAGCCTTCTTCCAGCGTCTCCTAAGGTTATAGGCTGTGAGGTAAGTGAAAAAGGGATAAAAAGTTCAGAAGTGGGGATGTTGGAATGTCAGGATGGATAACTCACCAGATGACTGTGTCCCACAGGAAGGCCCAGTGGACACTCTGTAGCATACGCCACCTTCAGGACCTGACAAGGTGTATCGGCTATTGTGCTTCTTTCTTCATGGGGAGGGTTGTCCTTTCCTTTGAGGCTACGTCCTGGTATGCTCTACAAGCCACTCAGCTCCTTAAAAACTTCACTGAAATGACAGGCCCTTTAATCTTCATGAGTTTGTTTGTTTTTTGTTTTTTGTTTTTAAAGATTGACACCTGAGCTAACAACTATTGCCAATCTTCTTTTTTTTTTTTCTGCCTTTTTCCCCCAAATCTCCCAATTACATAGTTGCATATTTTAGTTGGGGGTCCTTCTAGTTGTGGCATGTGGGATGCGGCCTCAACATGGCCTAACGAGCGGTGCCATGTCCGCGCCCAGGATCCGAACCGGCGAAACCCTGGGCCGCTGAAGTGGAGCACACAAACTTAACCACTCGGCCATGGGGCCAGCCCCTCTTCATGAGTTTTTAACCCTCACCCTCTGGTGTGCCTCCAACATATCTGCCACTTCTTGTTCATCAGGGCCCATTAGGTGATGTCATCAATATAGTGAACTAGTACAATATTCTGCAAGATGTCCAGGTCTACAGTTCTTTCAGATTATTTCAACAGAAGGTAGAATGGACACAGGCTCAGAAAGACAATCATATACATGTATAACCTTGTCCTGGGCTGTCCACCTGAGGCTATATTAATCAGCTATAGCAAAATACTTTGTCTACTACTGAACTGAGTTTACAGTAACTTATTCTTTCTGCAGGAACTTTCTTCAGGAACCTGGCTTTTATTGGGGCCAGATGGATGGGTTAAGGGAAATTTAATGGAATGTTGCAATTTTAAATGGTGGCATCATTTCTTTCAAGGATATGTTTGATTTTCCATCTTGGCCATTAGAAGATGAGTTTTAGAAACTTCCCTTTCTTCATTTCCATGATGATAGTTCCTACCCCAAAGTTAAGACAACAATGTCAGGGTTCTGCCAATAACCAACCATTTTCATTCTGATTACACAGTCAGGTACCAAGGAATTGACCGTTGAGTGGGTCTGTGGACACTGAGCCTGTGTCAGAATACCATCAGGACTCAGTTATCTGGCCCAGCATGTAACCTCTCTAACAGGAGGACCCTATTATGCTGTGGATCTCCAGAGATCAACATTGTCTTGGCATCTGTGTCTAATAGTCACAGGACTTTTGGGGAACCAGAAACACCCAGTGTTGGTGATGCAAATAGATCATTTCCCACTTCTTCCCCAAAGGGACCTAAACCAATTACCATGAACACTTGCCACGGTGTTGAAATAGGGTCTTCGTTCCTGGGGCATACAGCCTCTTTCGGACCTTGCTTTCCAGGTCTGGAAACTTGGCAAGAGACTGCGACTACTATCAACTGGTAGTGGATAATTTTAAACATCACTCCCTATCAAAATGCCATGCGAGTCTGCAGCTTTAAGACATAGCTTTATTTTCTACCTGTCTGCTACCAATCTCCACGCAAACCCTATAAGTACTGTAGCATATTCAGAGTAGAAATTGGCTGAATCCTCCTCATAATTCTCATCAGTCCTTTGTTAAAACCATCTTTTGCCCATATTTCATTGATTAAGAAATGAGAATGGAGACTTATGGTTCCATTTAGAAAAATGTGTTCCATGAGCCATCTGTGTCACTGATGTGCAGTATTTGTCTTGTTGAAGAGGTGGTCAAACTTCTGATCAGTCCAGATGACACGGATTCCTGGACTCTGTATGTAGTGATTGCGAATCTCTCTGGAGGTTGGGTCTGGGATTCTGCAGCTTAGTTCCTCTGGGTTTTCCTATGCACGTTAAGTGGAAGAACCTTCACTTTAAATGTGTGGCCACTGACATCTCTATTGGTTAGCTTAGTGGGCAACTAATGACTGAACAGAGATCTCTTTACATTCTTTGAACCAATAGATCTCCCACCGTCTGCTGAGGGGCTTTGTGTGTGCTTTGAGCATGGCTTCAATGCTCTGGCAGGCAGTTTACAGCTCTCCCTTAGCTTTCACTCCTGCTTCTACAGAGCCTCGGGGTCAACGGAAGCAAGAGAGTCGGACCTTCTCAGGTCTTTGCTGAGCAAGTACACAACACATGTGTGCGTGGCCTTCTAGATCCCCAGGAATATGATGCAGCTTTTCCAAACCCCTTATGGACACGCTATTCCTCAGCTTTTCCTTTCATGTTTGTTGGTCAGCTTTTTGTTTACTCTGTTATCGCCACCTCAGGCTGTGACGTTAAATGATTGCTGCTGATTGTTTCTGGTGAGCGCCCTCTGGAAAAGGCGGTTTGCAAAGAGTAAGTCTGAGTCAGATCAAAGAAAAGGTCCATGACTGAAGATTCCCAGAGAATTGCCAGACAGGTCAGATAAAGACTATGCTCTGGAAATGGAGCTCTTGGGGACGCACCAATCCCATATTTCCCCTCCAGTGCTAGGCTGCTGATATTCATGGCTACCATGATTGCGAGGCTGTTTGGTTTTCAAGGCTCCCATGGATCTCAGGAGAGGGACATGGGGAATAGGATAAGTTGGTTGTTTTTAGTTTTTTTTAAGAGATTGGCACCTGAGCTAACCACTGTTGCCAATCTTTTTTTTTTTTCTGCTTTTTCTCCCCAAATCCCCCCAGTACATAGTTGTATATTTTAGTTGTGGGTCCTTCTAGTTGTGGTATGTGGGATGCCACCTCAATGTGGCCTGACGAGCAATGCCATGTCCGCACCCAGGATCTGGACCAGAGAAACCCCAGGCAGCAGAAGCGGAGTGGGAACTTAACCACTCAGCCAAGGGGCCGGGCCCCAGGGCAAGTTTTAAAGCACCACAAAATTTGCTATTCTTTAGCAAGATTCCATTTTTCTTGAATAAACTACTTAAATTTTTATAACCCTGTGGCTAATTTCCAGAGACCTTAAAAAAGTTGATTTTTGACAATTTTTCACTGGTGTCCTTGTCACTTTTGTGAAGGAGTCGATCTTCAGAGGTCCTCACTGCCATTCTGGAAATGCTCTCCCAAGAAAATTTAAAAGAGCTAAATAAATGGAGAGAGAGACCATGTTCGTTAATTGAAAGACTCATTGTTACTGAGCTCTCGATTCTCCTCAAATGAGCTATAAATTCTGTGAAATCCTAGTCTTTCCATCAGGCTTTCTTTGTAGATATTTAATAAGCTTATTCTAAGGTTTATATAGAAATGCAGAAGACCTAAAATATCCAAAGTAATCTTGACAAAGGACAAATGTGGAGGACTCAAATTGAGTTCAAGCCTTAGTACAAAGCTCCTATAATCAAGACAGTGTGGCACTGGCATAAAGTTCAACAAACAGGTCAATAAAAATGAATAGAGATCCCAGAAATAGGCCCACACTTACTGGTATTTTGATTTTTGACAAAGGTACCATGGTGGAAAGGAGAGTCTTTTCAGCAAATGATGCTGGGACCATTAGCCATCCATTTAGAAAAAAGTGAACCTCAATTTCTGTCTGGTACCATACAGAACACTTAATTTTAAATGGATTATACAATTAAACTTAAAAACTAAAACTAAAGTTTCTAGAAAACTTAGGATACTATATTTGCACTTAGACTTTTTTTTCTGGAAGGTTTCTGTAGACAGGACCACAGAAGGCAGTATCATAAAAAATGAATAAACTGGACCATATCAAAATTAAAAACATTCTCATCAAAAGATACGATTAAGAAAATAAGTAAGTATGACACAAACTAGGAGAAATTGGAAAACATAAGCCTGAGCAAGAACATTAGTCCAGAATATGTAAAGAATTCTCAAATTCAACAATAAAAAGGCAGCAAAAACTCAGCAAAATAGTCTAATAGGAACTTCACAAAGGTAGCTCTAGGAAGAGCCAATGAGCACATGAAAAAAGATGCTCAATCATTAGTTGCAATGGAAATACAAATGATGGAAGTCTGCGTTACGCAGAACTACAAGTGTGTGTATTTCACTGTGTTGACCTTAAACTAATGACAATTATTAAGCAAAAGATGCAGTTTTTTGGGAATAGCAGAGGAATGCAATTCAGGACAAGCAGACTATGGCGAGCCACAGGCGTGCCTGAAGAGATGGAGGAGACTGGAGTTTAAGTTCTGGGAGGAAGTTGGGGAGGGTGGTTTGAACAAAAGTTCGTGGGAGGAGAACAAGCATTCAGGGCTGTGGTGGTTTCACATCGGAGGCAAGAGGTGGGCAGTTTGCTGTTCCTGAGGAATGTGGGCATCTTCTTCCTTCCTGCTGGCCGTGTGAGTTGAGATGAGTGGTACCTGCGAGAGGTCTCTTCATGGCCTCCTGGCCCCACGTTAAATCAGCTTTCCTTTATTCACCTTCCCCCATGTGTAAATTTTAACTAAAACTAAACAAATATTGAACTCCTTTTGATAATTTACATGGCGAAGTGTTCATGGGTAAAACATACGATTCTGAAAGTTAACTTGTGCATTAAATGTGGAATTAATAGTTAACTGATAAAGAAAATATTAACTGTAGAATTTAGGTTGTGGACAGGAGTGTTTGCTGTATCATTCTTTTACGTCTTCTCTGTGTTTCTCAACCTCGTAATAAAATGTTGGGAAAAACTATAGGAAATCAAAGAAACATAAACCGAGGCTAGGTTTCTTATTTGTGCAACTGTTCATATGGCCCCAGCTGGGATTTGGTTTACTGCGTTTTCTATTCATTGCATGTTCCCCTTGAAAGTCTGAATTGTGCTCCTCAGCTAACACTCTATGCCTGGATTTGGCCTGATGTAGGCGCCGCTCCAGATGGGCTCAGTCACCTCCGGCCCCCTGAGCCTTGGACACTTGCTGTGCCTCCAGGCCGGGTCAGCTACAGGGATAACTTTGCCCGTCTGTGACTGCAAAGCCCAGAGCAGCACAGTCATTGCCTCACCTTCTAGCGTGAGTTCATTGTCTCTCCTTTCCCCTCAGCAAGGAAGGGAGTGGCATCCTGCAAGTCTTCCATGGCCTGCCTCGCTGCGGGGGCTTGGGAGCTGCTCCACTGCCCGGGTCTGACAAGGTTGTGCTCAGAGAGAAGGGCTTCCCCATATCCAAACAGTCGGGCTGGATTATCCAAACCTGGGGGTGCGGGAGTTTTACCCCCTCTACAGGCACACTTTAAAGATGAATTGCTTGTATTCTTCTGGAACTCCTCAACCAGATTCAGTGGGTCGACATAAACGCCTCTCCAGGGAACTCTCCTGTGATTAAGTAACCCACTGTAAAGTTTCTTGAAGCCATGGCCTGCTCAGTAATGCCCCACCTTTAATTGTTTCCCTTCCTTTTCCCCCCACTTCCTTCCCTCCTTTCTTGCTTTTTGGGTATTGTCCCTCCAATGATGCGTTAGCTTCTGTTCTCTAGAAAAGAGCCTGAGGACAATTTCAAGGGCTCCTATTTTGCTTGTTCTGCAACTGCCTCTTCATTTCGTTTACTTCTCTCACGTTCTCTAAACTCTGCAGAGCAGTTCTCTAGAACTGTGAATTGAGTATCTAAATAACAACAAAATGGAAATTGTTAATTGTACTATAATTTTACTATAATCATCCAAGGGAATACAATATATCCAATAAAAATAGTTAATATTCAAAACATGCAAATTTTTGATACTGTAGTTTGATTGCATTGTTATTAAAATCATATATTCACGTAATAAAAAAGGAGGACATCTGCTTTAAAATCTTAACAATGAAAAGACATATATAAGAAATCTCTCAGCAGTATATATGCAATAGCTAAAAACTGAAACAATCTGAAAGTAGAATATTAGACAAATTTTGTATGTCTTAAAATTAGAATTGCCAGATTAAAAATAAAACACATTATTGCAGAGAGAGCTTGTCAAGATGGCAGTGTGAGCAGATGTTGAACTTGCCTCCTCCCATGAACACAACCAAGTTACAACAATTTTTGGAAAAATTACCCTGGATTGAAAACTGAAAACTGGATAAAAAGAACCCCCACAACAAAGGACAGTCCTGACAAAGGCAGAAGAGGCAGTAATTCCTGCTGGAGAGGAAAAAGCTACCTTCAGGAGCAGCCGAGCTTCTCAGCTGGCCAGGTGGGAGCCACCCTAAGGTACGCAGCCATCCCTGGAGGAGTGAGGTCTGGAGCAGGGGCGACACTGCTACAAGCATCCTTCAGATTCAGCTCAACTGAGACGGGGGTGTTACTGTCTGGCTTTGCAGGCTATTGACTGCAGCAAGGATACCCCCAGAAAAGCTATCAGCCAAAAGCCGAAAAGACCCAGGTCTTAAGGGGCCTATGCACAAACTCACTCATTGCAGCAACCTAAATCACCAGAGAGAAGGCTGACAGTCCTTTGGTGAAATGAGGCTCACCTGGTGGGCTCTGGGGGGCATCCTGTGAGAGGAGGGACCTCTCCAGAGACTGAGACATTGGTGGGGGTCATTGTTCTGACCTGGTCCAGGCGTGCTGACACAGACCCCGGTGGGTGCCATTGAGGTTCATCCCTTGGCCTGTTAGCCCAGCAGTCCACCACACCTACAAGCACAGATTTAATCCAGTTCAGCCAGGGCAGGCAACTCACCCTAGGGACTGGCCCTACCTAACAGCAAGCCCTCAGGCTACTTTTCAGCCTGCGTTGACTGGGTGCCTTGATCCTCTACAGGCAGGCAAGGGTGTCTGCCTCTGTGGGGCAGGGTCTGTGTGAGGACCAGGTGAACTGTGGGGGGCACTGGTGGAGAGGTGGGGGCCTCTGCAGTGAGGCATCAGGGTACGTTCCAGGGGGTTGAGAAGTGTGCATGACCAGGACTGTGTTGATGGTGTATGTGGTCCTCTGGGTGGTGAGGCTTATCAGTGGCAGAAGACCTGTGCTTCACAAATAGCCATAAAAAGGATCAGCCCCACCTTCCAAAGCCTGAAACAATCGAGTGCCCCATGCCTAGGGCCAGACCCACTCAGCTGCACTCTTAAGAGAAATGACAACAGCCTTGTAGGCCTGAGGCCTATCACAACTGTACACCCCTGAGCCTAGAAACTAGCTACACTGGGTACCAACCCAATTAGGGGAAAACTGCAATAGGAGTGTGCTGATAGATTTTGTAGCAAACAGTGCTGAGGTTCCCCAAACCAGATTTACAAACAGCTGGCCAGGGAAGGAAAGACTAGACTCCCTGGGTACCTGCAGTGGGAGCAACCCTGCCACAGCAGAAGGACACAAGTAGTCCACAAAGGGGTCATTCCTGGTTCTTATGGACTGGTGACGAGAGGGAAGCACACTGCTGGGTCTCATAAGGCATCTCATACATAAGGCCACTTCTCCAAGATCAGGAGACATCCTAATACATAGAAATAAGCACAGAGAAAGAGGCATAATGAGGAGGCAAAGGAATACTTTCCAAGCAAGGGCACAGTACAAAACCCCCCAAAAAAGGACTAAATGAAATAGAAACTAGCAACCTACTTGACAAAGAGTTCAAACAAAATATGATGAGGATGCTCACAGATATGCGGAGAAGAATGGATGAACACAGTGAGCACATCAGCAAAGAACGGGAAGATATATTAAAAAAACCAATCAGAAATGAAGAATACAATACTGGAAATGAGAAATTCGCTAGAGGGACTCAATAGCAGAGTAGAGGAAGCAGAAGAACGGATCAGTGAGCTAGATGAAAGACTAGAAGAAATCACCCAAGCAGAACAGAAAAGAGAAAAAATAATTAGACAGAATAAGAACAGTCTAAGGGAACTCTGGGACAATATCAAGCGTGATAACATTTGGATTATAGGCATCCCAAAAGGAGAAGAGAGAGACAAAGGAGCATAAAATTTATTTGTAGAAATAATAGACGAAAATTTTCCTAACCTGAGGAAGGAAACAAACATCCAAGTTCAGGAAGCACAGAGAGCTCCAAACAAGATAAGCCCAAAGAGGCCCACACCAAGATGTATTATAATTAAAATATCAAAACTTAAAGAGAGGATCCTAAAAGCAGAAAGAGAAAGCCCACAAGTGACATATAAAGGGAAGCCCATCAGGCTATCAGTGGACTTCTCAGCTGAGACCCTACAGGCGAGAAGAGAATGGCATGACATAGCTAAAAGGAAAAAACCTACAGCCAAGAATATTCTATCCATCAAGGTTGTCATTCAGATTGGAAGGAGAGATAAAGTGCTTCCAAGACAAACAAAAATTAAAGGAGTTTATCACCAAGAAACCAGTTCTGCAAGAAATGCTGAAGGGACTTATTTAAGTGGGAAAGCAATGACCACAAATAGAGAAAAAAAATTATCCAAAAAAACCCCAAAACAACAACAAAAAACCAGGCAATAAAATCACTTGTAAGGTAAAAATATAGTAAAGGCAGCAGATCAACTACCTGTGAAAATAATATGAAGCTTAAAAGAAAAATGTACTAAAATAACCTATCTCAATATTAAGAGGGTAATGGATAGACACACACTAAACAAGAGACTTTATATGATTTGAAAAACATAATGTGGGAGGAGGGGAGTGAAAAAATAGAGCTTTTAGAAAGAGGTCAGCTAAAGAGTCTATCAACTCAATATAGACTGTTATATGCATAGTATATTAAATAGGATCCTCATGGTAATCACAAATCAGAAACCCATAACAAGCAAGAAAAAAAGTAAGACAAAAGAAATCAAACAAATTACTAAAGATAGCCATCAAACCACAAGGGAAGAGAGCAAGAGAAAAAGAAAGGAACTGAGAAGAACTACTAAAACAACCAGAAAAAAAAGTGACAAAATGGCAATAAATGTCAATGGATTAAATGCTCCAATCAAATGCCATAGGGTGGCCAATTGGATAAAAAAATAAGACCCATGCATATGCTGCATACAAGAGACACACTTCAGACCTAAAGACACTCACAAACTGAAAGTGAAAGGATGGAAAAAGAAAAAGATATTCCATGCAAATGGCAAAGAAAGGAAAGCAGAGGTAGCAATACTTATATCAGACAAAATAGACTTTAAAACAAAAACTGTAACAAGAGACAAAGACGGGCACTACATAATGATAAAGGGAACAATCCAACCACAAGATATAACACTTGTAAATATCTATGCACCCAACATAGGAGCACCTAAATATATAAAGCCATTATTAACAGACATAAAAGTAGAAATAGGCAGGAACACAATAATAGTAGGGGACTTTAACACTCCACTTACACCAATGGATAGATCATCCAATCAGAAGATCAATAAGGAAACACTGGCCTTAAAGGGCACATTAGACCAGATGGACTTAGTAGATACACATAGAACATTCCATCCAAAAACCACAGAATATACATTCTTTTCAAATGCACACAGAACATTCTCCAGGATTGATCACATATTAGGCGACAAAACAAGTCTCAATAAATTTAAGAAGATTGAAATAATATCATGCATCTTTTCTGACCACAAAGGTAAGAAACTAGAAATCAACTACAGGAAGAACTGGAAAAGCCACAAAAATGTGGAGATTAAACAAAATGCTACTGAACAACGATAGGTCAATGAAGAAATCAAAACAGAAATCAAAAAATTCCTGGAGACAAATAAAAATGAAAACACAACATGCCAATATCTGTGGGATACAGCAAAAGCAGTTCTAAGAGGGAAGTTTATAGCAATTCAGGCCTACCTCAACAAGGAAGAAAAATCCCAAATAGAAAATCTAAAAGTGCATCTAAAAAGTACTGGAAAAAGAACAACAAACAAAGCCTAAAATCAGCAGAAGGAAGGAAATAATAAAAATCAGAGCAGAAATAAATGAAATAGAGACTAAAAAAACAATAGAAAAATTAATGAAACCAAGAGCTGGTTCTTTGAAAAGATAAACAAAATTGACAAACCCTTAGCTAGACTCACCAAGAAAAAAAGAGAGAAGGCTCAAATAAATAAAATCAGAAATGAAACAGGAGAGATTACAACGGATACCTCAGAAGTACAAAAGATAAGAGAATACTATGAAAAGCTACATGCCAATAAATTGGATAATCTAGCAGAAATGGATAAATTTTTAGAAACATGCAACCTTCCAAAACTGGACCAAGAAGAAGTAGAGAATTTGAATAGACCGATCACTAGTAAGGAGATCGAAACAGCAATCAAAAACCTCCCAAAAAATAAAAGCCCAGGACCAGATGTCTTACTTGGTGAATTCTACCAAACATTCAACGAAGATTTAATACCTATCCTTCTCAAACTCTTCCAAAACATTGAAGAGGAGGGGAGGCTTCCTAATTCCTTCCATGAAGCCAACATTATCCTGATACCAAAACCAGACAAGGACAACACGAAAAAAGAAAATCACAGGCCAATATCACTGATGAACATTGATGCAAAAATCCTCAACAAAATACTAGCAAATCGAATACAACAATACATTAAAAAGATCATACATCATGATCAAGTGAGTTTCATTCCAGGGATGCAGGGATGGTTCAACATCCACAAATCTATCAACGTGATACACCACATTAACAAAATGAAGAATAAAAATTACATGATCATCTCAATAGATGCAGAGAAAGCATTTGACAAGATACAACATCCATTTATAATAAAAACTCTAAATAAAATGGGTATAGAAGGAAAATACCTCAACATAATAAAGGCCATGTATGACAAACCCACAGCAAATATCATTCTCAATGGAGAAAAACTGAAAGCTACACCTCTAAGAACAGGAGTCGGACAATGATGCCCACTGTCACCACTCTTATTTAACATAGTATTGGAAGTCCTAGCCAGAGCAATCAGGCAAGGAAAAGAAATAAAAGGGATCCACATTGGAAAAGAAGAAGTGAAACTGTCACTCTTTGCACACGACATGATTTTATATCTAGAAAATCCTAAAGATTCCACTAAAAAACTTTTAGAAACAATAAAGGAATACAGTCAAGTCACAGGATACAAAATCAACGTGCGAAAGTCGGTTGCATTTCTATACACTAAAAACGAAATAGCAGAAAGAGAAATTAAGAATACAATCCCATTTACAACTCCAACAAAAAGAACAAAGTACCTAGGAATAAACTTAACCAAAGAGGTGAAAGATCTGTACACTGAAAACTATAAAACATTGTTGAAAGAAATCGAAGACACAAAGAAATGGAAAGATATTCCGTGCTCTTGGATTGGAAGAATTAACATAGTTAAAATGTCCATACTTCCTAAAGCAATCTATAGATTCAATGCAATCCCTATCAAAGTTCCAACAACACTTCTCACAGAAATAGAACAAAGAATCCTAAAATTTATATGGAACAACAAAAGACCCGAAATAGCCAAAGGATGCCTGAGAAAAAAGAACAAAGCTGGAGGTATCACCATCCCTGACATCAAAATTTACTACAAAGCCATAGTAGCCAAACAGCATGGTACTGGCACAAAAACAGACACACAGATCAATGGAACAGAACTGAGAGCCCAGAAGTAAACCCACTCATTTATGGACAGCTAATATCGACAAGGGAGCCAAGAGCATACGATGGAGAAAGGAGAGTCTCTTCAATAAATGGTGTTGGGAAAACTGGACAGCCACAGGCAAAAGAATGAAAGTAGACCATTCCCTTACACCACGCACAAAAATCAACTCAAAATGGATTAAAGACTTGAATGTAAGACCTGAAACCATGAAACTTCTAGAAGAAAACATAGGCAGTATGCTCTTTGACACTGGTCTGAGCAGCATATTTCCAAGTACCATGTCTGACCAGGAAAGGGAAACAAAAGAAAAAATGAACATATGGGACTACATCAAACTAAAAATCTTCTGCACAGCAAAGGAAACTGTCAACAAAACGAAAAGACAGCCTAACAATTGGGAGAAGATATTTACAAACCATATATCAGATAAGGGGTTAATATCCAAAATATACAAAAAACTAATACAGCTCAACAACAAAAAAACCCAAGAATCCAATTAGAAAATGGGCAAAAGATCTGAACAGAGATTTCTCCAAAGAAGATATACAGATGGCGAACAGACATATGAAAAGATGCTCAACATCATTAGCTATCAGGGAAATGCAAATCAAAACTACAATGAGGTATCACCTCACTCCGGTCAGAATGGCTATAATTAACAAGACAGGAAACAAATGTTGGAGAGGATGTGGAGAGAAGGGAACCGTTGTTCACTGCTGGTGGCAGTGCAAACTGGTGCTACCACTATGGAAAGCAGTTTGGAGTATCCTCAGAAAATTAAGAATAGATCTACCATATGATCCAGCTATCCCACTGCTGGGTATTTATCCAAAGAACTTGAAAACACAAAGGCATAAAGATACTTGCACCCCTATGTTCATTGCAGCATTATACACAATAACCAAGACTTGGAAGCAACCTAGGTGCCCATCAAGGGACAAATGGATGAAGAAGATGTGGTATTTATACACGATGGACTACTACTCAGCCATAAGAAATGACGAAATCTGGCCATTTGTGCCAACATGGATGGACCTTGAGGGTATTATGCTGAGTGAAATAAATCAGAGGGAGAAAGTCAAATACCATATGATGTCACTCATAAGTAGAAGAAAAAAACAATGACAAACAAACACATAGCATTGGAGATCGGACTAGTGGTTACCACAGGGGAAGGGGGGAGGGCAAAAGGGGTGATTAAGCTCACATGTGAGGGGATGGACTATGATTAGTTTTCGGGTGGTGAACATGATGTAATCTACACAGAATTCAAAATATATTATGATGTACATCCGAAAATAAATAAATGGAAACAAACGAACAAAAAACATTATTTACCTGAAATTTAAACTTAAATGGGCATCCTGTATTTTAAGTTTAAACATATTGCAAATAGTGCATGGGACATACTTATAACTAAAAACTATTTATCTGAAATTCAAATTTAACTGAGTATCTTGAGTTTTTATTTGCTAAATCTGTTAACCTAACATACAACGAAACACTGTATGACAATGAAAATGAACTATAGCCACATGAAACAAGATAAATCAACCAAGCAATGTTGTCTTTACACAAAACTCAAACTCAGGCAAAACTCAATAGTTTAGAAATCGGGATAGCGGTTAGAAGATGGGAGGAAGAGGGTATGATCTATAGAGGACATGAGGGGATCTTCTGGGCTGCTGGTAATGTCTCAAAGTATGTACGGGATGTAGTTACACAAAGATACTCACGTTGTTTTAATTCACTGAGCTGTAACTTATCATTTTTCTACCTTCTAATATATAATTCAGTAAAATGTCTTAAGTTAATAGTGATTACTTTGGATTGAATTTTTTTCTTGGTGCTTCTCTATCTTTATTTTTTTGACTTTGACCCTTAGAATTGGATTTTGTTTTGTAATCAGAAAACACTGAAGCAATATTGTATATAATTGCAAGTTTATCTTTGGAAGAACAAAAAACATATTCTGCCACAGTTTGGCACCGAACTCTTTCAGAATTAAGAGAACAGAACTTCTCTAAGAAAATATTTCAAGATGACTTTATTTTTAACCAACGTGTTCTTTCTTTTTTCTCCCAACCTCCATCATTTAGGAGCTAGCCTCTTCTCCGTGCTTCAATTTTGAGTATTTAGGGAAAAGAAAACAGTTTCTTCTAGTGGGCTACATAAGTTTTTCAAACATCAGGGATCTCTTTGAAGGTTTGTCAGAAATCGGTTTAGAAATGTGAACAATGTGTCTCAGCGTGAGTTCAGAGGCTGGAACTTTAGCAAAACTAAGTTTGAATCCAGGTCTGACTGCAATCACCTTGGGCAAGTTATCAGCCACTCCCTGTCCCCCAACCTCCCCCAAGCTTTAATTCTCTCATTTTAAAGTCAATTAAGCCTCAAGCTAAGGAGTGACATGCTTAGCCCCGTGTCTGGCACAGAGGAAGCCTCAATTATCAACATGACAAACCCATGGTTGCTCTGATGAAGTCTCTGGTGGAGGGCTCTTCCTTGAGCCTCGAACTTTCCATGGACCTAGGTTTGCCTGTCTTCCTCCTCCTGGCAGCATGCCTGAGATTAATTTACTTGCAATTTCTTTCCTCCTTGATTTGTGCAATAAAATACTCTATAAAAATGGGAGGCTGATGAAATTATGTAAGTTAAGCCGATTCTTTCCCAAGCCTTCTGAGTCATTCCCAGAACGATCATCCGAGAAGAGGTCCTTGTAAGCTAGGCCAGCATCTTTCTGAACTTGGGCAATGACTGTGAAACCACCTAAACTACAGGCTGCTTATCTTCTAGCAAAACAAAACGTCTGCTCTGCTCACACCTAATTAGAAGGGCTAATTTGGTTATAATACTGTCACTTGGCTGCCCTCCAGGGTCTCTCCGTGAATACGCTGGGAAGAAAGGGACAGGGGCTGTGCTTTATTTCATTTCTCAAGTTCCCATGAAACAGCAAAATGGCAGAAACAGCCATCTGAGATGCTGGAGATAATTGCTGTTTAATTCTGGATTTGAAAGGTTAATGAGCATTGTACAGAAGGCCTCGTTTACAGCATAAACCGTGTCACTGTGTATGTTGGGGGAATATGTGTCGTCTGTGTGTGTATCCTTGCAAAGTACATTTTTCGGCGTAAGCAGTAATCCTGCCAAACAATTACAATGTTTACAGAATCTGATGCAATCCATCTGTTTGAAAAGTCTTTTCTGTGTTTAGGCTGATAAAATATAAAACAGTTGGTGAAGACAAGGAAATCCACGGATCTTGATCTGGGGAGAGTGCCATGTTCTTTCTAGGCTGCACAATGGCAATTAATGGTGAAAAGCTTCGAGGCTTGCTGGGCTCTGACAAATTCGGTGGGAGGGAGAGACAGCAACATTGTCGAGGCTCAGCTGCCTTGCCCAATACACTACCGCCTCGCCCAGAACTGACACAAAGCACAGTGAGGTGCACTTGAAATGCAAAGTGTTCAGAGCACATATTTTCTCCACTCTGCTGGCATTCTTGCCTTACAGCTAAATTTGATAGAGTGTCAATAGAAAGAGTATGACTCAAAGCATCTTAGTTGAATTGCCTTTTCCTCCTGAGAGGTTGACTTTACTACTGGGGTGAGCTGAAAGACAATGGACTTAGATGCTTTACAAATGTTAACTTTTTTGAGATTCAGTGTCTTAGCTTGGTTTCCCCCAGATACAGGCCCTGAGACAAAGATTCGACGTAAGTGGTTTACTTGGGAGGTGCAGGGAACACAGGCAGAGGAATGAAGAAGTGACACGGGCAATGCCATTGATAACGGATGTATTAAGCTAGCTACCACCACAGGTAGCTGGAGCTTAATCTCAGAAGTGGTGTAGCACACACCCCTCGGGATTATCCCAACTGAGGCCAGGAAGCTGGGAATTTTATATCCCCACTCTCAGCCATCATTGGTGAAGAATTGCTTCTGAGTGGTCGTCAGTCTCTAGCACGTCCAGTCTGCCACGTATGTGGCAGCAGAGCAGCTTTCTAGAAATAGCAGAGATGCAGACACTAGAAGCTGGAAGCTGACTGGAGCACAATGAAACAGTGAACTCTGAGGGATAAAGGCCAGCACTGACAATGTCTGCCTTACTCTTTCCATTTTATTTTAGAGGCAATATTAATATTATCCATGCTGACTCCTCATTTATATTTATGAGGGTCATATGGGCAGTAAAATCTAGTTTAAAGAGGGGGTGGGACCTTCTTGGACTTGTCTGGAAGCAGTCTTGGCACAGCAAGCAAGCTGTCTTGTCTTCGGTGGTATGCTTCTCCACTGTGGCCAGCGGGGAGAAGGGATCTGACGGGAATAGGGTGGAAGGTACAACCTACGCCCTTGAAGCTATGACTTTGTGTTCCCACTACCTATTTCATATGGTGGTTGTAAAGATTTTTTGAGCTAAGTTGCTTCATTAAGATCCTACAACCAATAAGCGGTGAAGCCAGTATTCAAACACGAGTCTATCTAATATGAAAACCCATGGCACAGTTATTGCTTCTGAAATACCATACCTTAGAGCAGTGGTTCTCGACCATAGCAGGGGAGGCGATTTTGCTCCCCAGGTAATATTTGGCAATGGCTGGAGATATTTTTGGTTTTCACAGCTTGAAGGTATGTTACTGGCATCTGGTGAATACAGCTCAGAGATGCTGCTAAACAGCCTACAAGGCACAGGACAGCCCCCACAACAAAGAATTATCTGGTCCAAACTGTCAATGGTATGAGGTTGAGAAAGCCTGCCCTAAAGGTTGAGGGCATGGGTCCTGGCCCAGCTATCTATTAGCAGTGTGATGTAGGGAGCCCCAAATCCATTTCCTCATCTGTGACGAAAAGAGGTATACCTCAGTGCTTTCTAGTAAGTGATTCTTACACTTTGTAGGCATAATTTCAAGGAGTACTTGGAAATGCAGATTCTTTAGCTCTATAAATTCTGATTAAGTAATTCTGGAGCAGGACCCAAAAATCTGTTATAAAAAGTACCCCCAGGTATTTGAAGTGGGACCATACTTTAAGAAACTTCATTATAGGGTAGTTTCTGAAATTGATGAAAACTGTTTATCATTTTAAGTACTTAACATGCTGTAAGTGCCCCGCAAAATGTAAGCTGCCATCATGACTCCTTGTGCTGACCTGGTCAGCAGAAGCAGCCCTGGCAGAGAAGTCACATCATCCAGAATAATCAGATCGGGAAGCTGATAGACGAAGACATCATATGTAGGAATATGGAAACATCTGGCGGCTATGAGAGACTTAATGCCCTATCCTGATGAATGGTTTTGTGACTACAGGAGACTGTGGGACTTGAGTTACTGTATAAAATCTTAGTTAATACTATCTATAAAATGCTAGGAATAGAATAGTTATAAGAACAAAATTGTTTGATTTATTTATCCCCAAAGCATAGCAAGATGTCGGCCATAGTCATGATTTAACAAATATGTTGACTAAATGGACTGAAGTTGCAGGGAAGGAGTCAAAATATTCTAACAGCTGCTAGATTTCCTTGATTTGGAAGTTGGGATGGGGTACCTTCAAGCTTAGTGACTATGACAATCCTCTCAAGGTTATCCAAACCCTTCGTGGGAGGGTTACAAGATACGGTGGAGTCAACTGTTGGGGCCTTACCCAGATCTTCTTTCCTGGGTCAGCATATCCATTACCCAGCTGATGTGAGCATGGGATGCTAATAGCTTATAGATGTATATTTCTCCAGAAAATTGCCCTCGGCTGATGGGAACCACTTCCTCTGGAAATGCTGTCCCCAGGGGTGGCCCAAGACCAATGACTGACTGTTACTGGGATACGAAAGCACAGATCCCTTTCCTCAGGGTAGGACAATGCTATGGTGCCATTCCTGTCTCAGAGCTCCCTTAGAGATCATGCTGAAGTAGACTTCAGCTGAAACCACATCTCTACTTACCTCCTTCCCCTGCCCTAACCTGTTCCCTCACCTCCTTACAGATTCCTCCTGAAAGTACTCCCTCAATAAATCACTAGCACAAGAATCCCTGTGCTTAGGGAACCTGACCTAAGGCATTTGGCACCATGAGTAAAAGTCACATCCACTTGCACATGTCTGTTGGACCCACTGACTCTACTACATAACATACCACCCAGAGGCTGCTGCCTTGGTAGAGTAATGGAGCAACATCTTGAAGGTGTAGCTGAAGTGCCGATTCAAGGTGATACCTGCAAGCGGGGGCCACTATCCTTCTGGACACAGTATTCACCTTGAACCAACAGCCGTTATATGGTGCTGGGTTCCCACTAGCAAAATACATGGGTCTGGCGACCAAGAGGTGGAAGCAGGACTGCCTCTCAAGACGGGACAACTCTGATCCCATTCATACTCCAGTGCTCTTCACAGAAGGAAGGCTGAGCTTTCACTTCAGTTGAGATTACTTCTTGGCTGAACTTCTCCAGCTCTATCCTGCTCCCCTCACTTCCCATACAGGTTTCTCCTGGGCATTCCCTCACTAAGTCACTTTCACAGGAATCCTCAGTGGCTCTGCTTCTAGGGAACCCCGCCTAGGGTTAAGACAAGGCACCTCTATCCAAACCTCTTGTCTTCTGCCCTCCTTTCACAGATGAAGAAGAACCTGACACTGTTTAATTACCTGGCAAATGGAGATCCCAAGAGGGTAAGTAAATTACCTAAGGTCATTTAGTACAAAGCAAAGCTGATACGGAATCTGAATCAGACTCTGGAGGCCTCTTTACTTTCTGCTGCAGCATTCCTGCTGGTTGCCCAGACTAGGTGTTAATGCCCAGGGCTCACAGTACTTTCCTGCAGAATCTTACCACCCGTTTATGCTCCACCTCCTGGCCTGGCAGAACAAGCGTAGGTCTGATCAGGGAGACCAACGTAAGACAATCATCGGTGGCGTCTTGGATGGGTCACAGTAAGCTAGAAATATCACTCTGGAGATAGCCCTTCAGCCTCAGGCCATCCACAGCCATGACCTAGCTTTTCCTCTAAGAGCAGGGCACATCAGGCTTGTGCTCAGGTATTTCTGCTTGGGCTATTTTTACCTCTTGAAGTACCGTGTTTACATGGATTTACTCTATTCCAATCTTCTGAAATGGACTTAGAGAGGGGAAAGCATCCAACAGTTGGTGAATATGGGGGTGGAGCGAGCACTGATGGAAAGGTCATGATCCATGATTCAGGGGAATGAGCAATGGTGCAGTAAGCCTGGATGCTGATGCCCGCTTCATTCCACCACCAACTTTCAGGTCATATGTGGTAGGTCTCAAGGCCAAAGGGACTGGATGTTCACATGCATGGGCTGCACTGGGCCTGGGAGACTTACTTAAATGGTTTGAGGCAGGAGAAGGTGTTTGAAAGATCAGTTTGGCAGCCAAGTGAAAAAGGACTGGAAGGATTTATGGACATTCTCTGCTGTCCAGCCACAGGAGACTTGTTGAATCAGACAAATTGCATGAACCCTCTGAGAACCCCTTGATATTACCCACTTCCTAGGCTCACAGCAGCTTGTTCTCCTAGGCTTGACCAACAAACCCAGGAGCCACCTGAGGCCATCCAGTCACTTGCCCTGGGAATATCAGGGCTGCCACCCCACAGCCAGGCTGACCAGCTACATGCCTGCATTTTTTGGCTACTCTGAGGTGAAACGTCATGTCCTAGGGCATGGGATCTGGCAGCCCACGCAGCTGAAAAAGGGGCCAGGTGATAAAACTCCTGCAAGGCAAATTTTGATAAAAAAAAACACAGACCCTGGGAAATAGCCGGGGAGATAAAATCTTCTTCACCATGAACCATTCTCAGGTGCAGTCTCTCCTGCAGCCTCTCCGGAGAAGTCCCACATGCTGTGCAGACACATCTGCCAAGCACTATGCTGAGTCGCTTCAGTTTATCACAAAGTAGTTGCCAGCATGTTAATGCATCACTTCATATCACTTCAATCCTTCCTTGCCTCACTGCCCTTTTTTCTTATCCTTGCTGCCTTGGTTTTGCACCCCTTAAATAAGTCATCAGCAGTTTAATCCTTGCCTCAGGCGCTGCTTTCTAGAGAACACTGGCTTGCTTACTCCCAGCCATATCTTGCCTGCTCTTGGTTTGACGAATTTCCCACTAATCCTCATAACTTGTTTTGACGTCTTTTCCGTGAAGACTTCTCTGAGAATGACCATTCCTTTCCCAGCCTACTGAGTCAAACACCTACCTCTCTTTACGACTGCAGAACTTTGGATTTCTGTATCTCCTCGCACTTATATGTATTGGCTTTGGTATCTAATAAGGTGTGAAATCTCCCACCTTCTAACTAACTCCATTCACCCAATCAGGCTGTCCCTAGTCACAAGAAGCTTGACAATTTTGTTTTTAGCTAGTATCGACCACAATGATTTTTCATAGCTCAGGTGCTCAAACATTTATAGAATAAGCGTGGGGCAAGCATAAAAAGAATATAACCAAAGTTAGTCTTCTCGTCAGCTCTTGGAAACCCAGCTAGCCATATAAGGGAGTTGGAATAGTTCTATGTACTTAGGGCAATTGGTTCATGTGCAAGGAGGATCAAATAGATTCTGAGGTGGGAACGATGAGGTGGCCAAGTAAGGCCCTGTGAGGCATGGTGTGTGGTTACATAGGTTTCACGTTGCCCTAATAAGGTGACAGAGCAATGCCTCCCAGACAACCCTGTTCTGACTTTAGAGTGCTGTCTCCGCTGCGTGAGGTTAAACGGGGCTCCTGACATCCACTGCCCCAAAAGAAGCTGATGTCTCATGGGTCATGACGAAATGAAAGTTCCTCACTGGCAAGGGCTACCTGATCTTGGAATCTGAGACCCACATATATTAGGTGCTCAGTGATTGTTTCTTGAGTTGACCACTACCGAAAGGTCCACTGGCCAAATAAATTTTTTACACTGCTTCCAACAGTCATATTTGTATAACCCAACTCCTAGTATAGTGCTTAAATAAATTGCCAAGGGACCATTATTTGGGCTCATTATTTTTTCTAAAGGGATTTAAAATACACTGGAAGAGACGGACCTATAAGACTAAAGCAGAGAAGCTGTGAATATTTATACATTAAATTTTTCCCCCTTCAGAGTCACACCTTCTTCCTCCCTCAAATAGATATGCTTCCCAGGAAAATTCCATCTTGACCAGCTTAGTTCCTGGACACTTATTTTGCAGCATTGGGATAATTAGTAAGGGAGAGAATTGAGAGAGGCTGCATGACCTGCACAGTGATTTACAGTGGAGAGGGCAGGCATCCTGTGGCAGAAGAGAAATTAATATATCCAGAGAGTAAGTTACAAAGACGTGGGCCACTGAAGTCTAGGTTAGGAGAGAATTTAGAAAGTTTGCAAATGGAAAAGAGGCTGCTGGACAACTGTGAGAGGGACATGGGAAATGAAAACTTTAGGAAACGTGACAACGTGTCATATATGGAATCTCTCCCTTTGCATTTTTTAAATACTTCTAAAAATGTGAAACAATTTACTAATTTTTTTGTGACATCATTCTATGGGCTGGACCACTAGGCATCCCAATCTTATTTGGGTTATACTACATTTATTTTAATCCTATCCAAGGAATTTGGAACCATGACTAGTTTTCTTGAGGTGATTTTAACTAGTATCCACTATCTCAGGAAAGTAACCTATTATCAGATATTGATATGTATGTGTTTATGTCCATTTTTTATCAACTTTTTCTAAAATCAGAGCTAAGGCTATTTTTAGCATTATGTGTAAAAAATGACATTAAAATATATGGATTTGATTTTGCATGGACCTAATTCTTTAAACAAGATTAGTATGACTTTTTGAACATGCCTGTTTCAACAGGATTATTAAAATACATTATAACTAACTACCCTCTGCTCTATGTGACTTGTAATGTCTATGACCAAAAGCAATATCATTTTGATTGGACATGATTCAGCAGAAACATTTCTTAATCTTGTTAACATTCTCACTAATAAACTGTCCAATGATCATTACTACAAAATGGGGCCAAGCTATCCAGGGGCCTCTCATCACAGACCTGGTTGTTGATATTTTCCAGTTACTGTAATGGCATGTGGCAATGTGAGCAGGAGGGCCTTGAATGTGGGAGCAATCGGCACCTCATTTTATTGGTCATTGACTTCTCTGACAGCCAATTTAGACAAATACAATTTTGATTGGACGTCCAATTAGTCAGGGAGCTCTGCCTCTTTCCTCTTTGCAGGTTTAGACAATTTGGAAAATCTTTTGGAAGATTTTCTGTCAATTAGCACCTCCACCAGAAAGTAAGCCAAGAAGAGAGGCAAAGCCGAAACTCAGCAATCACAGATTCTGTAACAGCCCCTGGGATAGTGCACTGCACAGAAATCTGTAAAGATAATTAAAAGCAAGAGTAGCAACATTCTAAAACTTGTTTGGAGGGATATGGGGCTAAGGGATAAACACTGCACAGAGTGTTCTCTCTGCCACTGCCCATAACCAAATCTCCTAACCCTTGATGCTCTTGGCAGGATATCTTCCACCCCACGATTTGACTTCGTTTGCCTAGTTAATGCCTGCTCAACCTGAAGACCTCTACTTAGTCTTCTCTTCCCCAGAGATCCTCCACCAGCCCAGACTGAACGAGTCTATGGATACACTTCTCTATGGTACTTATCCCAGACATACGTTTACATTTATTTATGTATCTGTCTCATCTGCCAGTTTTTAAGCCCCATAGGGAAAGAGTTCTCTTCCCAATATGACAGTGTCACAACATGGAGTAAGGGCTTGGTGGCTTGCTGAATTAATTCCTTTGGACTTAAATTTCTCTGCCTTTTAAAGAGAGAGGGTTGGAGTTTTTAAGGAACTACTTAGCACTAATGTGATGGCTCTTCAGATTACAGGAAAGACGTTCATCTGTCCTGGGCACACCAGTCCCCCCACCAAAGATGTTTTGGGCAATCTGAAATTGACAGAGCAAGACTAGCACAGAGCCAAGGCTTTAATTTCTCCTGAGAGGGTTTCCAACGCCAGTGTTGCCGGGATCTGGGGAGGGCTGCTGTGACCCATTCTTGGGCTGTTTTAGAGATGTGGGCTCACTAAGTCATATTGGCTTTAAAATATCTGTGCAGGATTTTGCACAGACGCTGATAAAAATGGATCTACTATTTTTTAAACCCCAAACATGCTCAAATGAACCTCAGATTAAAGTCTAGAATGGCTGTTTTCTTAGTTTCCCTAAGTCTTTTTTCCTTTTGGCATGTCAGTGACTAATAAATTGCAGTAAAGCTTGAGTTTATACTGGCTCATAGGTGATTACACTGGACAAGTAGTTTTCCCAAACCCTAGGGCCCCTTGGAAAATGAAAGAACCTGCATATGGAAGGAATCAGCAGACAGAGGGGCTCCTACCTGCCTGAATCCTCTAGCTGCTGCAGTCATGTTTTGATAAGATAAGAGGAAACAGGGCAAGAAGGAACTTAGACTCCTAGAAACGAAACTAAAGCCCTCATGGCCATGCAAACTGCGCTGAACAGGTCAGCGAGGCCTGAGCAACTGCTGCAAGATTGACGGGTTGGCCCTAACCTAAATGTTTAGTCTCCGTCCCATCCCTACCTCTTACCAACCTTTACCCCCACGCCATTCCATTATTCTACAAACCATGTATTTCACATGTTCCAGGAGAACCCCAATTCCAGTCTTCTTGTCCTGATCTCTTTGACTGCCCGCATTCTCATCAGACCAGGAGTTGCATTTTTGCCTTCAGCAAGCTGCTCCCTGGAATCACACATTGGATGGGAGTTGCAGACCTAACAGCCAAGGGAGGCCAGCAGCTGGCAGAAATGAGTGAAGCTGACCTGCTGGAATGGGGCAGTCATTACTAATGCCCCAGCCAGCCATTGCCAGGAAGAAGGCAGGCTCCATTTTTTTTTTTTTTTTTTTTAGGTCTTCTGACCTTTTAAATTGCCGAACACCAGATTTTCATGTGAAAATGTGAAATATCCTATTTTAAAAAAACGTTCACAACTAACTTGACTTAAAAAAGCATGGTTATGCCAAAAAACAGAAACCAAAAAATACAAAAAATCATTTGTCTTCAGGCTCGTTGGGCCACAGCCTTCCAGATTACTTCAGTCTTTCCCTAAGCTCTCCGTTGGATCTGTGTCTGTGGATGAATGTCCCCTAAGTACCATTTCATCAGCTCCAACAACCTATGAGACAGCCGGGATGCTCCCATTTTCAATTTGAGGACATACAGGCTCAGATATTGCTAATTTGTCCATGGTTACACAACTCAGACTAGATCTAGGGTTTGAAAAGAGTTCTTTCTGAGCCCAATATCCCTGCTCTTTTTCCTGTTGTACCGTTATTCCCTGGAACAACGAATAACACGCCCCCTCCATTTTAAAAGAAACTACCATGATACGCCAAAAAAAAGAAATCTATAAAAAAGTGAAATAAAATTATTAATGAAAAATAATTTAGCTACAAGGACTGGCAGTTTGGGGTGAACAGCATCGAGAAGTAGGCTCAAAGGGAGAAGGGGGTAAGAAATAAGACAAAGCCCTAGTGGCCAAGTAGATAAATGACTTGAGAACATGAACATTTAAATACTCAAGTTGTTGTTGTGACCGATGCTACAATTTGAAACCCTCTCTATTGTCCGACCACTCAGTAAAAGTCTGGCGCTGCACAGCTGGTATCAGTGGTGTCTGGGGGAGTCAAAGATGGGGTGGTTTCAGTGTGGCTTCATGTAACGTGGAAAGGCAACTGATAAAATGGTCTAATTCCTTAGAATCAAGAACCCATAGCTGGTCATTGTAACCAGGAGAAATATAAATGTCCCCAGAACACTCCTACCCGAGAATCCCAAGGGCATTAGAAAGGCAATGAGTTTCTCATCTTGTGAGATGGGAATTCAAGAGAAATACTTTTGTATCTCAAAGAGCAGGGTGACTCATCTGGTCTTCATTATACCTGGAAATATATATAAGAATTTTTCCATAACCACCCTCTAATAACAAGCAAAATAAATTGCTCCAGCATCTGTGTATCCATTGCACTCTAACATGCATCATATTGTAACTAATCCAAATGAGAGTGTGTCTTCATCTCCATGCTTCTAGTACATATCGTGACAACAGGTACAAAGATGCACAGTAATAGTTTAAGACGTTTTAAAGTCCAACCATCTCCAAATTAATAGCTGTGTATATTGTGTCTGTTTCTATCAATTCTGTTTACACTTAGTATGCTTTTGTGACTGAGTTCAATTTCCCAGAAGGTACTAATATTATTGCTTCCAAAGCGGTCAATTATTTTTCTGTTTAGATGGCATTTTATGTTTCAGTTTTCCTTCAGCCCCCTTTGCAGACACCCAGTTGGGATACACACTTGGTAATGTAAACCCAAATTAATTTGCACAGTTTTGCTTGACTTGGCTTGCTTTCTCGAAGTCACGCTCCATGAAAAATTCTAACCAGGTGAGCCTTGGCGAAGCAGCTGTTTCTCCCACAGTGTGCAGGGAGGAACCATCAAGGCATGAGCTAAGAGGAGGCAGGTAATTGCTTGGCCTATTTGGGGTCTTTGTCTAATATTGACTTTTAATTATGAAAGCCAAATGTTTGTTTTCTTATGGGATCCATTTCTGCCCCTTAGTTATTGACAGTTGGAATATGAAACATGTTTACTTTTTTTAATGGGGCTGGATGGGCAAGTTTATATTACAGTAATATGATCAGAGTTTAGAAGAGGTGAAGCTCAGAATATATGTCTGTCTTGTGTGAGTTTCTATCTAAATGTCCTGCATGTCCTGATCAATTTATTTGGATCTTTGTTATAGTCTACCAGCTCACTTAAAGTATATCAAGGATGTGCCACCTATTCTGGAAAACCTCTTAGAAATATATACCAATACCGTAGTGTATGTGTTTTTTTATTAAACATTGGGGCTAACACAGAGAAGAGACTTAATCATGCGCTGAGGGTACAATGAGGATCAAACAGCCCTGGTTCCTTCCCCCAAGTGTTTCTATCTTGCGGGGCGCAGGCAGTAAGAAGCTGTCACACTGCAGTGTGAAGTTCTGAAGTTGCAGCAGGCATGGTGTATTGGACCCAGAAATCCTGCTTCTAGGAATCTGTCCTCAGGACCTCTTAAACGCAGACGTGATTTAGCAGGGATGGTTCACGCAGTGCGCATTGTTATCGGTGGCCCCTATTCATGCTGATATGGGTCACACAGTGCATTTTTAAACAGTGGAAAAATTGTGGAAACAGTGGAAAAATTGTAATTAGCCAATTTGTTGTCATAAAAATAATAGAAAGCACAATGTGTTAGCTATTCTATGCCAGGCAAAGTTGAAAGCACTTAATCTGAATTAACATATTAATTCTCTCAATAACCCTGGGAGAGTATTATTACTATTATCACCATTTTATGTATAAGAAAACCGACACCAAAAAATTAAATAACTTGTCCAAGTTTCCTTACCAGGCAGTTATTTGACAGGCAGTGCGGCTCTAGAGTCTGCTTTATGTTACAACCATTAAAAATGTTTATATAGTTTATAATGATAAGGAGACAGGCTTATGATATTTACATAGAGTAGGATACGTACTAATCTTAGCCTGGGTTCTCCTAGAAAGCACAGCCTAAGATAAGGGCTTACTAGCATGTAATTTATTTGGGGAAGTTATTCTAGGAGAGAGGAGTAGGGGGATGGAAAGAGTGTAACAGGAAAACCGGGAAAAGCAATGCAAGGAGCTTATCGAGCTTGTTACCACAGTGGGGGCTCGGTCCCACTGGGACCCTCTGAGGAGCTGTGTAGAAGGTGCCTCAGCATCTTCCACTGAATGGATGGGAGAGGGAGGGATATGTCCACTAACTCCAATCCCCATCGGTCAAGGCTCACCCATGGGTGTTGCCCCCATGCAGGCAGCAGCACAAGCATGAATACTGAGTGAGTTCCCACAGACTTCCACTCTGAGGTGTCAGGGAAAACCTGGTGCAGAAAGCAAGAAGGAGGAGGGGTTGAAAGTTTACACCTGTGTGAAGTTGGTCCTTCAGCAATGGGTGAGGGAAGGAAGGGCACAAGGCATCTTAGACAGCCCGTCCTTAGCCAGGCATCCAGTGATGCCCATCGCTATTTCTGCTCCACCTCAAGATTGCTCACTGCCATCGCCTCAAGACTTAACAGAGGCGGGTTAGTGGGCCAAGTTCCAGTCTCATTGTTGTAGGTGGTCCCCAGGTTGTAATTGATAGTCAACATCTCCTTCCTCAGTTACCCACTCTGAGTTACCCCCATGCTCAGCCTGCACTTCAGCAGGCCTAGGGTGCTTGCCTAGTGGAGTGATTCAGACCATCATCACTGAAAGACCCAGGCCTGTCTCAGAAGGGAACCAGCGTCTCTTCTGGATGCTGTGGGTTTCAGCCCCAGGGGAGACGATTTTGACACAGAGCCCTAACTTTCCATGGTGGGCACTGAGCTGGAGCCTTAAAGACCTCTGGGCTGTGATTTAAGCAAGAGAGATCCTTTCCTTATTCTCGGAGGACCCCACAGAAGTCAAGAAGAGGCTCTCGGTGCCCCTCCCACATCCCTTGGAACTTCTAGTGCCCCTCAGCAGATTCCCATTCTGCATCGCTGAGCCTTCACCACTTCACTCTTATCAGGCTGTGGTTACTCAAGTGACCTTGTGCTGTTGTCAAGGCATGGAATCTCCAAGAGACATGCCAATTGTGTCCTATAGCAATGGGGATAGGAACAGTAGAAGGGGTATTAATGCCACTGAATTATCTACTCTTTAAAAAATGGCTAAAATGACTTCTTTTGTTATATACACTTTACCACAATAAGATAGTTTTTAAAAATATTTACCCAACATACTGCTTGCATGCAGTTTTTCTTCATTTATCACCTAACATTGATATAATACCTGGCTTTATTTCTTATGTGCTCACATACACATAATACTACCCATGGTTACTTCTAGGTATTGTTGATATGAGTGATTTTTATTTTTTTTCTTACTCTTTTAGATATTTTTCCAAACTTTCTCTGTTTCTGCAATGAGAATAATAAACAGCTTTTAAAATGTTGAAATCATCTAAAGGGAAACATCACGCCTTACGAAATGGCACCTGACCTTCAAAACGTAAAAGATGTTCATAGTGTTCCAGTTAACCCTTCCTGTCAGTGCTGATTCCAGTTGGAACATCGTAGGAACAGTTCAAAGGTAGAGCCAGCCCACGTACCGTAACTGTAGGGGATTCAGATTACGCCCCAGCCAGGATCTGCCCCTCACATGCTTTCTGACCAGTGCAGGCCTAAAGAAGACTTGCTTGAGTCCCGTGATCTTGGACTGCTGCTGCTACAAACAGAGGGCCCTGCAGAGCCATCAGGAGCAGAGGCAATTTCTCCTAATTCCTCAGGTCCCTTGAGGGCTTGCTCTATCAGTGCCCAAACCACTAGCCTATTGCCTTCTGCCTTAGGGCTTTCACAGCACAGCGAGCCATCACATGCCCAACTTCCTAACATCTTCAGTTGAACAACCTACAAGTACCAGAGAGTTAATACTCCTCGGGGCCATCCCTGACTGGTGGGAGGCGGGAGCTGACGGAGACATACTTTCTTCCAGACAGACAGTTTGGAGGCACAGCAGCTTCAGCCTTTCTGAAGATGCCAGAAGACCAGGGAATAGGTTCCTTGCCAAGCTGTGGCAGCTCAGAATGCCCCCCTCACCTCTTTTCCTCCTCTGCCTCACTCCTCCTTTTCCCTCATCTCTGCTTCCCTGCAATTTTCCTCCCCAGCGTAGAGAAGTGGCTCAAAACCCTACCCATATATCTTTCAGGCTCTGTGTGTGACTTTCACCAAATCACTTAAACCTTTGAGTTAACTTTTATGTAAAATGAACTTAACAGAGCTTAAAGATTGAATGAGATGGTTGGACATAATAACAGTTGAGTGTTTAACGTAAAAAGTGCCCAGCATACTTCCTGACATAAACAATAGCCAACAAAAATCAAGTCCTTTCATTTTGCCCTTGGCTTTCTTGTAGTTCTCACTGCGTTGACTCTGCTTGTGTGGCTGGTAACCTGTAACATAAGAGGAAATTTAGTAAGGTCAATCAAAGTGGAAACTGTCAGCAGAGAAGAGAGTAGGCAGTTGGTGATTTCATGTGGCTTAGCTTCATACAACCTAGGGTGGCAACTGCCTAGCCCTCTACAAAACACACTTGCCCCTGTGAATCAAGACCTTGTTAGGCAGAAGTCGGTCTGCTTGGGTTTCCTGGGAGATAAGCTGGTCAGCACTCTGCCCAATGTTTTTCTGTACAGGGAGGAGGCAAGAATAGGATTTCCTTTCTCCTCATCCGTGTTTCCCACACGTATTCAAGTCACCTCTACTAACCTTCCCAATTCCAAGCAAGCTCACCCAGTGAGGCTCTGTGTGGTTCCAAAGGGCTAGATTTGTGTGTACGCTCCTTGGGCCATATGAGCTGGCAGCCCCTATGATATTGGAAGTGTCAGTACTAGAAAAAGATTCAGGTGGAATTCGTGGCAATTAACAAGGGGACAATCACAACACAGGCCCCTGGGGTCTTTTGGCAAGGAAGGCCATGTCATCTTCAATGGATAATTATATATCTTTTTATTTATTTTATCAATTCAGAACTTATTTTGCAAGGAATTTACATAGTAAGGTATTAAACATAACAGTTCCTCATAGGTATTGCTTTCCTCTTTGTTACTTCTCAATAACCTGTTTAGTAATCCCTTCTAGAAATTCTTGGGGGTTGACATTGAGTTCATTGGTCTATAGTTTCCAAAACTCGACTCTTCTTCTTTCTTGAAAGTTGAGGCATATTTTCAACTCATACATCCTATTTTCTATTTCTCTGTGATTACTAAAAGTATTTTCACATCAAATTTACAAGTTCTATTTTTTAAATTAAGATGTGCTCTTCTGAGCCTGGAAAAATTAAAATAATTTAGTTTGCTATAGTTTATAACTTAGTTTATCTTATTGTCTTTTCACCTAATCTTATGTTTATGCCAATATAAATACTTTGAAAATCATTCTCTTTGATAAAGTAGAAGTGGGATAGATGTTGGATCTTTCTGCTTTTTGCTCTATCTTCAGTTAAAATAGTTCAAACACCAGCCCTCTCCCCCCGCAAAATGATGAATATGGTATAACGTTCCTTGTTCATCTTTTGCTGATCAGAATCGTTTTCAATTAACAATCACTGAAAAATAAGCTCATTCTGAAATTTTACCTCTTTGGCAATATTTTTAAAACCAACAACCATCAGGCTACTGGGCCCTGGTAGAGATGTGATGCTAACACCAAACGACCACGTGCCCGCAGCTGCCTATCATGAGCTGAATCCTGTCAGACCCACTCCATCAGAAGATGGAAATGGTACCTTAAAGATCACACATAGGCAGAACCAGAAGGTCCAAGCAAGTTAATGAGCAGATAGCCCAGACCCACCACAATGCACTAGCATCCTTCCTTCAGGCCACATTATGACCACGGCTTCGGCCATGTCTGGTTGGAGACAACCAAGGGGAGATATTCAGTCAATGGCTGTATGTGTGATTCTGGAGCTTGAGGCAGAAGAGACCCAAGTCTTGTTCTCCACCACTATTCCAAAGTGCCCCACAATTAACATTCCTAAGGTGACTTCTGTCCATGTTATAGCTCTCAGGGTCACCTAATGCCAAGGTGGCAAATTTCAATCAAAACCTCACTAACTGCCTCAAGTTCCATCCTTCAACTCTGACCTAATGCCTCCTGGCTAGGATGTGACCTGCAACCACTGACCTTTGGCAATTGGCCTTGCGTGCACCTCCTTAGTTACTCCCTTTGCCTCCCAAACGATATCTGGGGTTCATTCCCCTCTTCCCGGCTGTGGTCCCTGGCTTCTCCTCTGTACGCTGAAGTTACTGCACTGCTTGGTTTTCCTCATGGAGTGACGGGGTCACAGTCTCTTCAAGACTGAGGAAAGCCAAGTATTTATCACTTCCCACAGCTCCAATAAGTGAAGAGTAATCAAAGAATATCTCTTGAGACTTTGTTTAAAGACTCAGCTACAGATGTTTATCTTTTCCTCATTTCTGTGTACATAAAAACAACCATAGACAGGGCTTCTTCAGTAAAGTACCATGCTGTGAGTGGTAAAAATAGATAAACATCAGATATTCCCAATACTGTAACAAAACATAGCAGTCAGAGCTATCTATAGAGCAAAGGACTCGCTCCAGAGGCAGGGGCTCCCTACCCGCAGAAGGAGTTGTACATACAGGATAGACAAGCGAGGCCAGGGGTATTTTAGAGATGATGCAAGCATTATATTTGGGCAGGAGTAGAGGTGGCAGAAACCAAATGAAAGACTTTGGTTCTAGTACATAAAGGCCATTATTAGAAGGGACTTGACTAGGACAGGAACTGTGGAGTGACTGGTCTGGCCAGGGTCCTCACGTTGACATGGCAGCTCGCCCTGTACATAATGAGCCCCTCATAAAAAATAGTGGTAGTCAGCTTCACCTTGCTTATGATCTTGCTCCAGACCCACTTGCCTCAAGCCCCCTCGGGCTGCACTTCGTTTACTCAACATGTGTGTGTCTACTACGTGGCAGCCTCTGTTCTAGGCACTGGAGATAAAAGAATAGAAAAGACAGAAAGTTGCTGTTTTCAAGTTTAGTGGAGAAGTCACAAGTAAATAGATGTAGAAACAAAAACCGTTATGATGATTGCCACAAGGGAAACCAATAAGGAGCCGAGACAAAATTGGTGGGGTCGATAATGAGACCTGCCTTAGGTAGGGGATCAAGAAAGCCTTTCTCTGCTCCTAACCTCTTGATTCAATTCCTTTTCTTGTCTCTTGAGGCTAAAGCTTGATAGGGCTCCTCCAACCAGCGCTCTTAGCCTCTCCTTTCATCTACGCTATGCAAGCCCCTTTAATTGAGCAGTTGGCACATGGTCATAATTCACTGCCCGGTACCCTGTGGGCCCTGGGATCCCCTGTGACAGGCCTGTCAGCTGTGTTCACCTCCCCCCATGAATCAGACCCAGATCTGATCATTTAGCCTGATTCCCTGTTGACCAATAAGTGGACTGGCCTGATCCAACCTGGGATGGAATCCAGGCATTTTAAACCTTCATTAAGTAATGGCTTTGACCTACCATCAGAAAGAATTGACCTTTGAATTATTTTTTGAATTGGTTGTGAATTTCAGCCCCTTGGCTTCTGAGAATAAAGGCCTGTCTTACCCCTGATTTACAAATGTCTCACCCTACCCATGAAATAGATCTCACCTGTACCAGCCTCTAATACTGAGCACTGCGGGAAAATTAGTCAAGAGCAGAGGCTGAAACCAGTGACTGGAGGCCTGCAAATTCACGAGTCCTCTTCCATAGCCACACATGCCGGCCCTTTAGACATCTCCACCTCAAATGCAACATGTTCCCAAACTAAGGAGGCTTTATCCCACTGTTTACCATTCCTCCCTTAATTGGCTCCTTTTTCTGTGTTCTTTTTGTCTAAAAATCACCACTGTGTTTTTTAAGCTAGAAACCTAGAGTCATATTAGATTTTCCATCTCTGTTATCCCTACTACATTCAAGTTTTACCCATTCTACCTTTTCCTCATTGCCCCTGTGGGTACTTTCATCCAGGCTGTCATAATCTCATGCCTCAACTACTCAAAGTGCTCCAAAATGATTTCCTGTCTGTCACTGAGCTGGAGTTTACTCAAATAAGCAAAACAGAACAGGAAGAATGTTGAAGAACCTCCTAAGCAAGGCAGTCAAGGCCCCATGCACCTGCCTAACTTTCCTCCTCTCATCTTCCATCAAGTGGCTCCATGAGTGCTGCTTCCTGCATGCTAATGTGATGATATCTTTGCACATGTTCCTTCTGCCAGGATGCCCTCAACCACCTGAACCCCTACTTTGTCCCCCTTGGTCTCCTTTTAAGTATTATTTCTTCTAAGATCTTTCCTGCCTCCCCTTAATGAAACCAGATGCTTTTCCCCCCACCCCACACCTCCCTTCTCCATTATAGCATTTAGCACAGAGCACTCTAAGAACTGGTTTACATGTTTTAAAAGGCAGGGAACCATAAATATTCATCTGTACATTTCCATTATTTTAGTTGATGCCCAGCCTATAACCAGAACTTAATAAAAACTGGATCGATGAATCTAACCCAAGTTTGTCCTTGCTTCCATTTATTGGCTAGAATCCCTGAAACCACACACAAAAAGTTCTGAATATACTGTCTAAGATGTTGGGATTATCCTGCCTCCATTTTTATCAAATCATCGATAAAAGAGTCTCTCTCTCACACCCTTTTTAACTCCGTATTCTCAGATAACAGATACCAAAAGAAATTCAGAGAACCAATTTCAGGACTCCACGGCCCTCAGGTAGATCAAGGGCATAAGCAGAGAAAAGGATGCATGGAAAACGAAGGCTTTGTGAAGAGAGCTATTACTGTCTGTGACAATCGACCTCCACCCAAGAGAGGAACGGCAATGGTGGGATGTTAATTTCTTTACCTCCAGCCTAATGTCAAGGGGGCTTCCAGGGGCCCATTGAAAGAGTTTGATAAACCCTTCCTGAGTTTGGGAGACACAAGCACAATGCCGGACTCACACCGGAGAGAGCTGAAGCCGCCTGTGACAGCAGGATGGAGGGGCTGTACTAAGATCAGTCTGTGCCCCAGACTTTGTTGGGACTAGAGGTACAATGGTGTTTCTTGGAGCTAGCAGTAGGAGAGAAGCAGCTGCCTGGAGGTGCTTTGAAAGCTTCCCAAAAGAGCTTCTGCTAGAGGACTAGGGAACTCAAGAGCAAGAATCTGAAATGCAGAGCTGAGGGAGAGGCTCAGCGGCAGCCAGCTAAAGAAAAAGTGCCTGGCCACATCATAGGAATTGTAGTCTCAGGTGGTACCCAGGAGGAACCTCCAAGGCCCCATGGAAAAGCCAAGGAGAAAAGGAGTCCACTCCAAACATCTGCCACGACCAGAGATCAAGGTCAGTTCCAGTGAGAACTTTGCTATCCCCTCCCTCACCTCTCGCTGAGCGCTGACCCTCGGGTCAGAACTGCAGCCCAGGCCGGCCCCAAACGGAAGAGAGGGAAGGACCCACTCTCTGTCAGGCTTGGAGTTTGGGTTAACACCTTGTTCCGGATATTCTGACTTCTGAATTAAACCCATGTTTTGACCTAATTGACCATAGGAGAAATATTCCTTAAGAGTGAACAGAAAAGCCGTGGATCTGTTGGAGTCAGCATCCATGCAAAGGGACAACACGCCCCCACTGATGTCAATGGAAAGGGACAGGGAGAGACAAAAACTGAAGTTTTAATGCCACTAAGACATGAGTTACTTACTCACTTTTGAGGACCCATAGCTTTTGCCATATTTCCAAAGGGATCTGTGACAAGAGAAAAGGTTAAGAATCAGACTTTTAACTTTATAGAGCAGGAAAATGAGCTGAAACAGCTATGTAGAGAGGAGCCAAATAAATGTGTTCTGCTTCCAGCCCAGGGCACTGAGACCAAAGCCTTAGGGTTTTAAACATCAAGTGTAAACACAAAATTCTGTATCTATAAAGATCAGATTTTATGTACTTTCACATTTCTTTTCTAATGAGCAATCCCAGGACTGCAGATTGATTTGGAGCATAGGAAAAAAAAAAAAAAAAAAAGGAGGGTCTGGTTTTCTCTAAGCAAAACACACAAGGATCATGTGTCTCCATAATGAGACTCCAGTAGTTTCTAAGCCATGGCCCTACTCGCCGCCAACCACATCTGTCTGCACGTTTGATGGACTGCAGACTTCATTTGTCCTGGCGGCCCTGATTACCCTTGACAGGGCCAGAAACCTCGAGGCCCCTAGGCTCCGGGAGGCCCGGGTATCCTGAGGGAGGGGCTGGCCATCCTAGGGGAGTCGTCCTGTGCTTTACTGGCCTTGCTCGTGGCTGGGTGTGGAAGCAGTCTGTGGATGCATTTCTTTCTGCAAGCGTTCAGAAGAGAAGTCTGAGGTCTCTGGTACCATCCTGTTCTTGGTGACAGAAGGGTAAGATTACGCTGAAGCAGAGCAGGGTAGAAACCTGGCTCCAGAGATGGCTCTTCCACTCCTTAACTGGAAAAGGAGAGAACGTGTGGCAAAAGTTGTCATGATCATTTTTTTTAACAGATGAGAACTTGACAGCATGGTTCTCATCTTCTCCACTTACTCTTTGAATCAGACCCATCTCGGTGCCTGGCTCATGGTAAGTGCCAGGAAACATTTGCTGAAGGTCTGTCTTCTTCCTGTGGATAACTGGGCACTACATAAGAGACACTCTGCTATATAGACACGCATGGAAATACAATCCTTAACTTCTAGAAGTTGTAGCCTCTGGGGAGGACAGACAAGTAAACAGATGAGTATAAAATGTGACATGAGTGTGTGGTGATGAGGAGGCATGAGGAGAGTGCCCCCAACCAGACACGGCAGTGAGTGCAGCTTCCACAAGAAGGTAATGTGCCAACGGAGGCCTAGAGTGAAAGTGAGCTAGGCCAACTGCAGGCAGAAAGGGCCTTCTAGGGAGAGACAAGGGCCTGAGCTGGGATGCATCACAGGAAAGAGGCAGGCATAGAGTCAGGTAGGAGAGGCTGAAGGATGCTGGGGCCCAAACATTAGGAAGGGATATCCTGTGACGTGGAGATTTGGTTTGTGTGTTAACATTCTTTTCTACGTGCTTCTTTGTCTTCCCCTTTATCATCGGGGCTGGAAGCCTGGGAACCACATTTCCCAAACCCCCCTGCCTCTAGAGTTATACATCAGTAAATGCATTCACGTGATATTTGAAAGACACAAATAAGTCTTCTTCTCCAGCAGAGAGAGTGGATACAGGATTTTGGCAGATATGGACTTTTGTAGCAGACTTTGAGTCCCATGTCAGGAGGTCAGCACTCCTCCTGGAGGCTGTGGAGGAACTCTGAAGCCAGCGGAGCTGGGCTAGAGGCAAGAAGACAGGATGAGGAGGCTACTACCATAGGCAAATTGAGCTAGTACAATGGCTGTTGGCCTGCAGAAGAGAGGGCAGCAAGGTTCACATGAGAGATTGGACATGGAAATGTTTGCAGAAACTGAGAAACAGAATCCAGGAAGAATAAAAATTAGTATTGCTTTAGTAAGAGCAGCATTTGATTATGTCCAAACAAATAAAGAGCTAGCTTTGAAATGTTTCTCTTGTATCTAAGTCAGGAAGAGATTCTGGGGAAGTCTTTTGAGGAAGCGAGATATTTTTTTTTTATTGAAGTCACATTGGTTTATAACATTATATAAATTTCAGGTGTACATTATTACATTTCAATTTCTGTATAGACTGCATCATGTTTACTACCAAAAATCTAGTTGCCATATGTCACTCTACACGTGTCCCTTTACCCCTCACACCTTCCCCCTACATTTCCTTGATTCTTGATGGATAAGCATGCTTTAATTTCCTTCGTCCTTCCTCTTCCACCTTTAGCTAGCATCTATTGTGTACCTTCTGTGTACCAAGTAATCTGCTAGATTCTTTCAGATGTATTATAAAAACTTCACCATAAGCTACAAAGAGGCATGGTCAGCCACTTAACTAGAAAATACAATAACTTGCCCAGGTTACTCAGTTAGAAGATGACAAATCAAACCAGGGTCTCCTGGTTTGTCCAAAGACAAATACTCTTTCCACTCTTCCATGTTGCCTCTGAGCATGAAGCATCGTGGGAATGTCCACAAGTAAGATCTGTGCAGGTTGTACCAAGTAGATCAGCCTGGATGGACTGGAAAAGTGTAGAGAATGGGGCAGCTCATGAGTGAGGGGAGGACTCCCCAGTGTGCTGGGGAGAAATTGCACTGTTCTTGAAAGAAAACTATCTAGTCCTCTCCCACAGCAACTTTAGCTTATTATATCTGAAGTTCTGAAATTTAGAGCTTAAAATTTCTTTGGGCTATTTTTATAAACTGCTCTTAAACATCAATATGACAAAGGCCAACAACAGAAAATTGTGCAAAGATCATGAACAGATTTTTCTCATTGGCCAAGCTCAGCCAGGGACAGAGGACAAAATTATGGATGTGGTCCATACCGGTCAACCTCCGGGGATGCAGAGCAAAGAGGGGCTGGATGGAGAGTGAATTTGGAAGAGTAAATGGATAATATCCAGCATGTCCCTTAAATCCTGCAGATCCCTCTGAAGAGTCCCTTCATTACATTTTCCTCTATTACCACTTTTTATGTGTTGGGACAGGGCAAATACATATATGTATAAACTTTCTTTTTTATAAATGAGCGTCCTGAACCTAGTTTAATGTAACTTTTTAAAAATAATTGTGATGAAATGTACATAACATTTACCGTCTGAACTATTAAAGTGTAAAGTTCAGCGGCATTAAACACACTTTATATTGTTGTGTTACCTACACTCACAAAATTCTTTTCATCTTACAAAACTGGAACTCTGCCTATTTTCATAACTCCTCATTCCTCCCTCCCTCCAGCCCCGGCATTCTCATTCTGTCTCTGAATACTCTAGACATGAAGTACTCTAGGTACTTCATTTAAGTGGAATCATATTGTTTTATCCTTTTGTGACTGGCTTATTTCACTTAGCATGTTGTCCTCAAGATTCATCCATATTGTAGTATATGTCAGAATTTCCTTCCTTTATAAGGCTAATATTCCATTGTGTGTATATACTCCATTTTCTTTTCTTTTTTTTTTTAAGATTTTATGTTTTTCCTTTTTCTCCCCAAAGCCCCCCGGTACATAGTTGTATGTTCTTAGTTGTGGGTTCTTCTAGTTGTGGCATGTGGGACGCTGCCTCAGAGTGGCTTGATGAGCAGTGCCATGTCTGCGCCCAGGATTTGAACCAACAAACACTGGGCCACCTGCAGCAGAGTGTGCAAACTTAACCACTCGGCCACGGGGCCAGCCCCTATACTCCGTTTTCTTTATCCATTCATCTGTCTGTGGACACTTGGATTGTTTCCACCTTTTGGCTATTTGGAATAATGCTGCTGTGAACAAAGGTGTACAAATATCCCTTTGAGACACTAATTTCAATTCTTCTGAGTATACAACCACAAGTGGAATTTCTGAATCTCATGGTAATTCTATTTTTGAAGGAATGGCCATGCTGTTTTGCTTAGTGGCTGCAATATTTACATTCCCACAAACAGTGCACAAAGGTTCCGTTTTTTTACACCCTAACACTTGTTTTTTTTGTTTTGTTTTTCATCACAGCCATCGTAACGGTGTGAGATGGTATCTCATTGTAGTTTGGATTTACATTTTCACCTACTTACTGGCTATTTGCTATCTTCTTTGGAAGAATCTTTATTCAAGTCCTTTGCCCATTTTTTAATTGGGTTGTTTTTGTTCAGTTGTAGAAGTTATTTATATATCCTAGATACTAGTTTCTTATCAGATATATGATTTGCAAATATATTCTCCCATTCTATGGGTTGTCTTTTCACTCTGTGTCATTTGCACAGAAGTTTTAAATTTTGGTATAGTCTAATTTATCTATTTTCACTTTTGTTGCCTATGCTTTTGTTATCGTATCTAAGAAATCATTGCCAAATCTAATGTCATGAAGCTTTTTCTCTGTTTTCCTGTTTTACAGTTTTAGCTCTTGTCTTTAGGTCTTTGATCTATTTCGAGTTAAACTTCCTTTATGGTGTAAGGGTCTAAAATCATTCTTTTGCAAGTAGATATCCAGTTTTCCCAGCACCATTTGTTGAAATGACTGTCCTTTCTCCCATTGAATATGGTCTTGGCACCCTTGTCAAAAATCATTTGATCTAAAATGTGAGAGTTTGTTTCTTGGCTTTCTATTCTATTCCACTTGTCTATATGTCTGTCTTTATGCTAGTACCACACTATTTTGATTACTGTAGCTTTGCAGTAAGTTTTGAAATCGGTACGTATGACCTCCAACTTTGTTCCATTTCAAGATGGTTTTAGCTGTTCAGTCTCTTGATATTCCACAGTGATTTTAGGATGGGTTTTTCTATTTTTGAAAAATGTCTTTGGGATTTTGATGTGGATTACACTGAATCTACAGATCCCTTGAGTAGTACTGACATCTTAACAATATTAAGCCTTCCAATCTGTGGATGCAGGATGTCTTTCCATTTGTCAGTATTTACTCTAATTTATTTCAGCAACGTTTTTTAGTTTTCAGTGTACAAGTCTTTTACTTCTTGGTTATTGTTCTTGATGTTTTTGTAAATGGCACTGTTCTCTAAATTTCCTTTTTTGAGTGTTCATTGTTAGTGTATAGAAATGAAACTAATTTTTATGTATTGATTATCCTGCAACCTTGCTGAATGCACTTATTAGTTCTAACAGTCTTTTTATGAAATATTTAGGGTTTTCTACATAGAAGACCATGTCCCCTGAGAATTAATGTAATTTTATTTCTTTCTTTCCAATTTGGATGCCTTTTCTTTTTCTTGGCTAATTTCTTTAGCTGAAACTTTCGTACTATGCTGAAAAACGTGGCAAAACTGGGCATCCTTGTCTTGTTTTTGTTCTTAAAGGAAGTTTCCAGTCTTTTACTATTATGATATTAGCTGGGCATTTTTATATATGGCCTTTATTACATTCAAGTAGTTGCCTTCTACTCCTAGTTTGACTATTTTTATCATGAAAAATTGTTGGATTTTATCAAATGCTTTTTCTGCATTAATTGAGATGGCCATATAGATTTTTCCCTTCCTTCTGTTAATGTGTGTATTTTATCCATCTTCATGTGTTGAACCATCTTTGCATTCCAGGAATAAATCCCCTGGTCATAGTGTGTAATCCTTTTAATGTGCTGTTAAATTCTGTTTGCTACTATTTTGCTGAGGAGTTTTGCATCAATATTCATCAGGAATATTGATCTGTAAACTTATTTTCTTGTGTCTTTTTCTGGCTTGGACATCAGGCTAATCCTGGCTTCAGAATAAGTTTGGAAATGATTTCTCCTCTACAATTTCTTAGTGTTTTAGAAGGATCGGCATTAATTCCTCTTCAAATGTCTGGTAGAATTTACCAGTAAAGCCATCTGGTCGTAGGTTTTTCCTTAAGAGTTTTTTGATTAGTGAGTCAATCTCCTAAGTACTTATAGGTCTGTTCAGACTTTCTATTTCTTCATGATTCAATCTTGGTAGGTTGTGTGTTTCTAGGAAATTGTCCATTTTGTCTAGGTTACACAATTTGTTGGCGGGCAACTGTCCATAGTACTCTCATAATTCTTTTTATTTCTGTAAAATTAGTAGTAATGGCCCATTTTTAATTTCTTATTTTAGTTATTTGAGTCTTCCCTTTTTTCTTTGTCAATCTAACCAAAAGTTTGTCGATTTTGTTAATCTTTTCAAAGAATCAGGTTTTGGTTTTATTGATTTTTCTTTGTTTTTCCTATTCTCTATTTTATTTATCTCTACTCCAGTCTTTATTTCCCCTCTTCTGCTAGCTCTAGGCTTAGTTTTCTTCTCTTTCTAGTTCTTTAATGTGTAAATTTAGGTTATTGATTTAAGATCTTCTTTTTCTTTAATGTAAGCTATTACAGCTATAAATTTCACTCTTAGCCCTGCTTTTGCTGCAGCCCATAGATTTTGGTATCTTGTGTTTTCATTTTCTTTGGTCTCAAGCTATTTTCGAATTTCTCTTGTGAGTTACTCTATGGCCTGTGTGTTGTATAAGAGAATGTTGTTTAATTTCTAGATATTTATGCATTTCCAAGTTTTCCTTCTGCTATTGATTTCTAGTTTCATTTCCTTTTAATCAGAGGCACTTGGTATGATTTCAGTCTTTTAAATTCATTGAAAACTAGTTTTGTGGCCTAACACATGGTTCATCCTGGAGAATGTTCTATATGTGCTTAAGAAAAATTTGTATTTTGCAGTTGTTGGGTGGAATGTTTGGTATATGTTGGTTAGGTCTAGTTGGTTTGTAGTGTTGTTCAAGTCCTGTTCCTTATTGATCTTCTGCATAGTTCTAGCCATTATTGAAAGTAGACCATTTAAGTCTTGTATTATTGCAGAGCTATCTATTTCTCCTTTCAATTCTATCAATGTTTGATTAATATTGATTAATATTATATAATAATATATAATTATATAATAATAATATTAATGATTGATTAATAAAATTGTGATATTTAGTGCATACAGGTAAATAATGTTTACATCTTCTTGGTGAATTTACCCTTTTTCATTGTATAATGTCCTCTTGGTCTCTAGTAACAGTTTTTGACTTAAAGTCTATTTTGTTTGATATCAGTATAGCCAAACTTGCTCTCTTTTGGTTCCCACTTGTAGGGAATATCTTTTTCCATCTTTTCACATTCAAGCTATATGTATCCTAAAGTAAGTTTCCTACAGACAGCAGATACTTGGATCCTATTTTTATCCATTCTGCCAATCTACATCTTTTGGGAACTTTAACTATTTACAATTTAAGCCATTACTGATATAGGACTTACTATTGCCATTTTGTTTTCTATGTCTCATAGCTTTCTTGTCCCTCATTTCCTCCCTCACTGCCTTTCTTTGTGTTCAGTGATTTTTTTTATAGTGAGATGTTTTGATTCCCTTCTCATTTTTTGTGTATATTTTATAGATATTTTCATTGTGGTTACCATGGAGATTACACAAAACATCCTAAAGTTATAGAAATATATTTTAAACTGAAACCAACTTAACTTTAATCACTTAAAAACTCTACACTTTTACAGCCCCGCCATCTCTCCATTATTGATGTTGCACACTACACCACTATATGTTGTGTACCCATTAATAAGTTTAATAATTATTTTTACACTTTTGTCTTTTAAATTCCATAAAAGAATTAAAAGTAGAATTATGGGGGCCGGCTCGGCGGCACAGTGGTTAAATGCGCATGTTCCACTTCTTGGCGGCACAGGGTTCACCAGTTCAGATGCCGGTGCAGACATGCCACTGCTTGGCAAAAAGCCATGCTGTGGCAGGTGTCCCACATATAAAGTAGAGGAAGATGGGCATGGATGTTAGCTCAGGGCCAGTCTTCCTCAGCAAAAGAGGAGGATTGGCAGTAGTTAGCTCAGGGCTAATCTTCCTCAAAAAAAATAGTAGAATTATGAACCAAAATTGCAATAATGCAGGTTTATCTTTGTCCATGTATTTGCCTATATCAAAAAACTTTGTATTTTCATATTGCTTTGAGATATTGTCTATTTTTTTCATTTCAATTTGGAGGATATTTTGTAACAGTTCTTTTAGAATAGGTCTAGTGATAATGAACTACCCCAGCTTTTTTAAAATCTGGAAATAACTTAATTTCTCCCTCATTTTTGAAGGACAGTTGCCAGATACAGACCTCTCAGTTGACTTTTTTCCTCTTTCATCACTTTAAATATATCATCCCAGTTCCTTTAGCCTGCAAGCTTTTTGTTGACATATCATCTGATTATCTTATTGAAGATATTTTGTATACAACAAATCATTTTTTCTTTTACTGCTTTCATGATCCATTCTGTCTTTCTACAGTTTGATTATAATGTGCAATTGTGTGAGTTTCTTTGGATTTTTACTATTTTGTATAGAGCTTTTTGTATTTGTATATGCATGTCATTCCTCAAATTTGAGAAATTTTTGACCATTATTTCTTCAAATGCACTCTCTGCCCCTTTCCCTCTCTCTCATTCTTCTCGGACTTTCATAATGTGTATTTTGACTTGCTTGATGGTTTCCTATAAGTTTCTTAGGCTCTGTCCACCTTTCTTAATTTATTCTTTTACTCATCAAACTTGATAATCTCAAACGACCAGTCTTCAAGTTTGCTGATTCTTCTATTTGTTTAGTTCTGTTGTTGAAACCCTCTACTGTATTTTTCAATTTGCTGATTGTATTTTTCCTCTCCAGAACTTGTTTTTTTTTTTCCATAATCTCTATCCCTTTGTGGATAATGCTCATTTTGTTCATATATTGTTTTCCTGATTTCATTAAGTTGTCTATGTTTTGCTTTAGCTCTTTGTGCACATTCAGGGCAGTTATTTTAAAGTCTTTGCCACGTAATTCCAAAGCCTATTTCTTTAGGGTCACTTTCTGGACATTACGTTCATTCATTTGAATGGTCCGTGTTTCCTCTTTCTTTGTACACCTTGTGTTCTTTTCTTGAATATTGGACATCTGAAATGGAGGAACCAAGATGGCGACATGGGAGGCTGCTGAACTTCCTTCCTCCCACAGATGCACCAGATTTACAGCTACACTTGGAACAATTCCCCCTGAGGGAAATCCAGAAACTGAGTGACTCCCACACATCAGGTGACTGAGAAAATGCCCACACTGAAATAGGTAAGAAAGGCTGAGACACACTTGCATCATAAACCTCACTCCCAGCATACGCCATACAATTGAGAGGAAACCTCCCAACTCCCACATTCTCCCTGAAGAGTCAAGGGTTTGGACTTCACATCTAGCACCACAACTTCTAAGGCTCCCATCAGAGGGGTGGGCTTTGAAAACACCTATCACTGAAAGTCAGTGGGACTTGGATCTATGAGACCAATGGGACTGTAGAAAAAAAGAAGCAGTTCTTAATGGGCATGGACACAAGCACTTATTGAGGCTAACACTGGAGGGCTCAGCGCAGAGGGAGCAGGAGAAAACATTCATCTCCTAGTCCTTCCCTGGAAGGGGATTGACTCCAAACTTTACAACCTGCTGCCTGAGGGTCTGGCTTCTAACTTGCATGCATCTAGGGGCTAGCTATGACTCTCCACAGAGTCTGGAGGAGCAAATCAGCACTTCTGCCACCTTCTGGCTCCAACTTGTGCCAATGATAAAACCAGGTTGCTAACATCTCTGTGGAGGGAGCTTATACACATACCTGGTGCTCCAGCTTTTGTGGCTGCTGCCCCAGATATAGGTCCCTGAATCACCTGGCTTTGATAGCCAATGGGGTTTCCATTCATGGGTCCCACAGGGCTATAGAAAACAAAGAAACAGTTTTTTAAAGGGAACAAGAGCACCCACACCCTCTCATGGCAATACAGGTGGGCTCAGGGCAGAGGGAGCAGACAAAAAATACCATCTCCAAAATTATCCCTAACAATCCAGCTTCAAAGCATCCTGCATCTAGGTGTTGACTGTGATCCTCCCCTTTGGGATACGGATGAGTCTTGGCACACCATCTACTACTAGGAGCCACTAAGAGCAAAGACAACAGCTTGGTCAGTCACAATGGGTTGAGAGATGACCAGGAGCTTGGGCCAGGCTGATTGCCAAAGTTTTTCTTCTACACGAGACCAGTGTGTCAAGACTGGGAGAGGTAGCTATTTTATCTAATGCACAGAAAGCAAAACAGAGTCAAGGAAAATGAAGAAACAAGGGGATATGTTCTAAACCCAAGAACAAGATAAACCTCCAGAAACAAATTTCAATGATATAGAGATAAGTGATTTACCCAATAGAGTTCAAAATAACACAATATGGGTGCACTCTGAGTTCAAGAGAGCAATGAACAAAGTAAGAAATTCAACATAGATAAAAAAATATTTAAAAGTACCAAACAGAAATCATAGAGTGGAAGAATACAATAAGTGAATGAAAAATTTAATAAAGGGGTTCAACAGCAGACTAGATCAAGCAGAAGAATGGATCAGCAAATTTAAAGACAGGGCAGTTGAATTCATCCAATCAGAAGAGTACAAAAGAATAAAATGAAGATAGCTTTACCATCAAGCAGACCAATGTATGAATTATAGGGATCCTGAAAGAGAACAAGAAAGGAGCAGAAATCTTATTCAAAGAAAAAATGTTTCTTTCTCCAGGTTAGGGAAGCTTCATCCAGACAGCCAGAGCCATGAAGCCCAAAGAATAGCAAAAATGATAATCTAAAGAGATACACATGGAGACAGATTATAATCAAACTGTCAAAACTTAAAGACAAAGAGAATCTTAAAGCAGAAAGAGAAAAATCAACTTGTTATGTAAAAGGAAACCCCACCATAAGACTATCAGCAAATTTTTTAGCAGGAACTTTGCAGGACAGAGGGGATTGGAATGATGTATTCAAAGTTCTGAAAGAAAAAACTGCCAACCAATAATACTCTACCCAGCAAAGCTTTTTTTCAGAATTGAAGGAGAAATTAAGAGTCTCACAGACAAACAAAAGCTGAAAGTTCATCACCACTAGACCAGCCTTACAAGAAATGCTAAAGGGAGTTCTTCAAGCTGAAATAAAAGAATGCTGATTAGTAACATGAGAACATTTAAAGGTAAAACTGATTGGTAAAGGTAAATATGTCGTGAAATTCAGAATACTCTAATATTGTAATGATGGTGGGTAAATCACAACTATAGTATAAAGGTTAAAAAGCAAAGGTATCTAAAATAACTATAACTACAATAATTTCTTAATGGATACACAATAAAAAAAGATGTAAATTGTAACATCAAAAACATAATGTGGGGAAGTGAAAAAATGTAGAGCTTTTATATGTGTTCAAAGTTAAGTAATTAGTGGGTGTCAGAAAGTTGTTCCTTTTGTCTCTCCCCTCTAAGTTACAATTAAACCGACATCCACTAACCAACAAAAGCTTTCCAACTCTGCACAACAGGATGCCTGAGCGATCCACACAGCTATACATCTGAAGGTGGGTGAACTGGGTCCCTGAGAAGCAGTGAAACTAGGTGAACAGACCCCTACCTCCTCCGCAGTGGCAGCAATCCATGTCATGGATCCTCACACAGTGGCCCACATGACTGTGAGTGGAGGCCAGGGTAGCCTGCTGGCACATGAGTGCTTTTGGAGAGGTAGCCCAGCTTATGGAAGCACCCACCTACTGAAGTGACCCTGCCCATGTGAACACTCCCCACCAAGAGGCAGCAGCTGAGCCCATGTGAAGGCACCCTGCCCACTGAGTGCAGTGGCCTGGCCTAACCACCTGCCGAGTAGAGCAGTCCAGCCTGCGCAAAGTGCCCCACCTGCCTAGTGCAGCAGTCAGGCAGGACCTGCCCACTGAGGGCAGCAGCCCAGCCACAACCCACCCACTGAGCACAGTGGTCCCACCCACAGGAATTCAACTTGCTGAGCAGCTACAGCCAGACTGCATGAACTCAAAGCAGCCCAACCAGCACAACTACCAGCAGACAGGGCAGGAACAGAAAACACAGGCCCTGCCCCTACACCATCCCCTCCACCAGCAGTGGCAGTGGGAATCTGCCACCTGATACAACCACAAATGTGCCAGCAAGGGATCAATTCATCAAACACCATAAAGAACTACAGTAACACTGCAGAACAGAAGGACAATGACAAGTCTCCAGAAATCAAGCCTTTAGTCACAGAAGATTACAATCTAAGTGACAGAGAATTTAAAATAGTTGTCATAAAAGAAATTCAGTTATGAGAAAACACAGAAAGACAATTCAATGAGGTCAGGAATAAAATTATTGAGAAGGAATACTTCACTGAAACCCTTAAAACTATACAGAAATTCTGGATGTGAATAATAAAATTGAGACAAAAAAACATAGAAACCATAAAAAGTAGAGCAGACCTTATGGAGGAGAGAATTAATGACTTAGAAGATAGAAATCTAGAAATGCTTCATATGGTGGAGGAGAGAGCTAAGATTTAAAAAGAATAAATTCATTGAGAAATATGACTCAATTAGGAAAAGTACCATAAGGATTACAGGTATCCCAGAGGAAGAAGAGAAGGAGAAAGACCAGAGAGCTTGTTCAAAGAAATAATAGCAGAGAACTTCCCAAACCTGGGGAAAGAATTGGACTTACAAATACATGAAGCCAATGGAACTCCTAATTACATCAATGCAAAAAAGACCTTCTCTAAGGCATATAATAAAACTGTCAAAAGAGAATGACAAAGGAAAAATATTAAAGGCAGCAAGGCAGAAGAAGATAATCTACAAAGGAACCTCAATCAGGCTTTCAGCAGTCTTCTCATCAGAAACCTTACCTGCAAGGAGAGAATGGAATGATATATTCAAGCTACTGAAAGACAAAAACTTTCAGCCATGAATACTCTATTCAGCAAAATTATCCTTCACATACAATGGAGAAATAAAAGCATTCTCAGATAAAGGAAAGCAGAGGGAGTTCAGCACTAGACCTTCCTCACAAGAAGTGAAGAGAGTCCTACGTGAAACAAAAAAGCAAAGGTATATAAACCTTAGAGCAATGAGATAGCTGCAATATTCTGATTTTGTCTATCAGAATAGGTTAGCAAATACTTAATTATAACATAAATGATAAAAGGAAGGAAGCATCAAAAATAACTGTAAACACTACAGGGCCTGGCCCAGTGGTGCAGTGGTTAAGTTCACATGTTCCACTTTGGTGGCCTGGGGGTTCACCAGTTCGGATCCCCAGTGTGGACCTATGCACCGCTTGTCAAGCCATGCTGTGGTATGTGTCCCACATATAAAGTAGGGGAAGATGGGCATGATGTTAGCTCAGGGTCAGTCTTCCTCAGCAAAAAAGCGGGAGATTGGCAGCCGATGTTAGCTCAGGGCTAATCTTCCTCAAAAAAAGGAAAAACTATAAATGCTTCAATTTAGTCACAAATTCACAACACAATAAAGAATAATTTGTGAAAACAATAATATGGAAGAAGAGGAAAGCGCTGGAACCTACTTAGTGTAATGGAGATAAGAGGCTATCAGAAAATGGGCTATCTCATCTATGAGATCTGTTATCCAAACCTCATGGTAACCACTAAACAAAAATCAGAGCAGCATCAGAAATCATAAATAAAGAGAAAACTGAGAAAACCACCAAACTGAAATGGCAGCTGTAAATACAAAGGAAACGAAACAATGAAAATATAGAGATAAAATGGCAGTATTAAGCTCCAATCTATCAATAATCACTCTAAATGTAAATGGATTGAATTCTCCAGTCAAAAGACAGAGTGGCTGGATGGATTAAAAAACAAGACGCAACAGTATGCCACCTCCAGGAAACACGTCTCAGCTCTAAAAAAAAAAACATAGGCACAGAATGAAGGGATGGAAGATGATGCTCTGAACGAGGGGCAAGCAAAAGAAAGCAGGTGTAGCCATTCTTATATCAGACAAAGACTTCAACATAAAAAAGATAATGAGACAAAGAGAGGCAGTATATAATGATAAAAGGGACATTCCACCAAGAGGACATACAATTATGAATATATATGTACCTGACACAGTGGCACCAAAGGATATAAAGCAATTATTAACAGACATAGAGGGAGAAATTGACAGCAACACAATAATAGTAGGGAACCTCAATACTCCACTTACATCAATGGAGAGATCATCCAGACAGTAAGCAACAAGGAAACAGTGGCCTTAAATGAAACACTAGACCAGATGGACTTAATAGAAATGTATAGAACATTCCATCCAAAAACAGCACAATACATATTCTTCTCAAGTACACATGTAACATTCTCAAAGATAGACCATATGTTGAGAAATAAGGCAAACCTCAACTAATTTAAGAAGACTAAAATCATATCAAGTATCTTTTCTGACCACAATGTTATGAAACTAAAAATCAACTACAAGAAAAAAGCTGGGAAAGTCACAAATATTTGGAGACTAAACAACATGCTACTGAACAAAAGTTAGATCAGTGAAGAAATCAAAGGAGACGTTGATAAATACCTGGAGACAAATGAAAATGAAAACACAACATACCATCTTTTATGGGATGAAGCAAAAGTGGTACTAAAAGGGGAATTTCTAGCAATACAGGCCTACCTAAACAAATGAAAATCTTAAGTAATATTAAACTACACATGACAGAACTAGACAAAGAAAAACAAAGCCCAAAGTCAGCAGAAGGAGGGAAATAATAAAACTTACAGGAGAAATAAATAGACTAAGAAAACAATAGAACCAGGATCAATGAAACTAAGAGCTGGTTCTTTGAGAAGATAAACAAAATGGACAAACCCTTAGCCAGATTCACGAAGAAAAAGAGAAGGCTCAAATAGAATTAAAATTGAAAGAGGAGAAATTACAATGGATAGCACAGAAATACAAAGGATTAGAAGAGAATACTAGGAAAAACTATATGGCAACAAATTGGATAACCTACAAGAAATGGATAAATTCTTAGACTCATACAACCTCCCAAAACTGAACCAAGAACAAATAGAAAATCTGAACAGACCAATCACAACAAAGAGATTGAAACAGTGATCAAAAACCTCCCAAAAATCAAAAGTCCAAGACCAGATGGCTTCTCTGGAGAATTCTACCAAACATTCAAAGAAGATTTAATATTTACCCTTCTCAAACTATCCCGAAAAACTGAAGACTTGAAGCTTCCTAATTCATTCTACAAGGCAAATATTACCCTGATACCAAAACCAAACAAGGACAACACAAAAAAGCAAAATTGCAGGCTAATATTGCCGATGAACACAGATGTAAAAATCCTCAACAAAATATTAGCAAATTGAAAACAGTAATACATTAAAAGGCTCAGACACCATGACCAAGTGGGATTTATACCAGGGATTCAGGGATGGTTCAAGATCTGAAAATCAATCAATGTGATGTACAACACATTAAAAAAATGAGGAATAAAAATCACATGACCATCTCAATAGATGCAGAGAAAGCATTTGACAAGATCCCTCATCCATTTATGATAAAATCTCTCAATAAAATGGGTATAGGAGGAAAGTACCTCAACATAATGAAGGCCATATATAACAAACTCACAGCCAACATCATGCTCAAAGGGGAAAAACCAAAAGCCTTCACTTTGAGAAGAGGAAGAAGACAAAGGTACCCACTCTTGCCACTCCTACTCCACATAGTACTGGAGGTTTTAGCCAGATCAACTAGGCAAGAAAAAGAAATAAAAGGTATCCAAATTGAAAAGGAAGAAATAAAACTGTTTGTGAGTGACATGATTCTATGTATAGAATACCCTAAAGTATCTACCAGAAAACTGTTAGAAATAATCAACAACTACAACAAAGTTGCAGAGTACAAAATAAAGATACAAAAATCAGTTGCGTTTCTACATGTTAATAACAAACTAGTGGAAAGCGAACTCAAGAATACAATCCCATTTACAATCGCAACTAAAAGAATAAAATATCTAGGAGTAAACTTAACCAAGGATGAGAAAGACCTATACAATGGAAACTATAAAACATTATTGAAAGAAATCAAGGAAGATACAAGGAAATGGAAAGATATTCCATGCATATGGATTGGAAGAATAAACATAGTTAAATATCCACACTGCCTAAAGCAATCTACAGATTCAATGCAATCTCAATCAGAATCCCAATGGCATTCTTCATGGAAATAGAACAAAGAATCTTAAAACTTACATAGAACAACAAAAGACCCCTGTACAGAGTTCATTGACCTCCCCACCTTCCAAAGACATGGGCCTGGGCCCTACGTGAAGGAATGTGTCTGGGCTTGGGGCCAAAGACGGCCACTTCGGCCCTGACTCTAAGGCACAAGTTACAAAGGATATGCCCTGCGTCACATTCCTTGTCTGGGCTGGCCACCCCAACGAGTACCTGACTGGACTTTAGAAACATCCCATCCATGGGAACATAAAAGATAGAAGTACCCCATCCGTGGGAACAAGAAGAAATAACTCAAAGTATCCAAATGTCTAAAACCCTGGGTCAGAACCTAGAGAAACCTCAGGATAAAAGGGAGTGACAGGCATGGAACAATTGGGAGTCTCACTGAGGAAAGGATGGTTTGCCTCAGACCCAGACAATCGGCCCTCCTGCCCACCGTATAAACTACTGGGACGTCCCCAGCTGATTGTGGTGTGGATGTTGTAAGTACTGATTTGTTGTTCCCCTCTATCCCTGCTCCTCCTTCTGTCCCCCTTTATTGATAAACTCTGATTGCTTAAACAACCAAGTAGCCTTGGCAGTACCTGTAATTCCTTGCCCTATGTGGCTGCAGATAACAACCCCAAATAGCCAAAGCAATCCTGAGAAAAAAGAACAAAGCTGGAGCAATTCCAATCCCTGAATTCAAAATATACTACAAAGCCACAGTAATCAAAACGGCATGGTACTGGCACCAAAACAGACACACGGATCAATGTAACGGAATTGAGAGCTCAGAAATAAAACCACACAGCTCTGGACAGCTAGTCTTTGATAAAGGAGCCAAGAACATACAATCGAAAAGAGAAATTCTCTTCAATTAATGGTATTGGGAAAACTGGACAGGCATGGCCAAAAGAATGAAAGTAGACCATTATCTTATACCATACGCAAAAATTAACACAAACTAAATTAAAGACTTGAAGGTAAGACCTGAAACCAAAAAACTGCTAGAAGAAAATATAGGCAGTACATTCTTTGACATCAGTCTTTGCAGTATCTTTTCAAATACCATGTCTCCTCAGGCAATGGAAACAAAAGAAATAAACAGATGAGACCACATCAGACCAAAAAGCTTCTGTAAAGCAAAGGAAACCATGAACAAAAGAAAAGACAACACATCAACTGGAAGAAAATATTTGCGAATCACTTATCTGACAAAGGATTAATTTTCAAAATATATAAAGAACTAATGCAACTCAACAACAGAAAACAACCTGATCAAAAAACGGGCAGAGGATATGAGCAGACCTTTTCCCAAAGAGGATTTACAGATTGTCAACAGACACATGAAAAGATGTTCAACATCACTAATTACTAGGGAAATGAAAATCAAAACTACATTGACGTATCACCTTATGACCATCAGAATTGCTATAATTAGCAAGACAAGAAAATAACAAATGTTGGAGAGGATGTGGAGAAAAGGGAGTCCTCCGACATTGTTGGTGGGAATGCCAACTGGTACAGCCACTATGGAAAACAGTATGGAGGTTTCTCAAAATTAAAAATAGAAATACCATACCATCACCTATCCCACTATTGGGTATTTATCCAAAGAACATGAAATCAACAATTCAAAGAGATTTATGTGTCCCTATGTTCTTTGCACCATTACTCACAATAGCCAAGATGTGGGAGCAAACCAGGTGCCCAAGAAAAGATGAATGGATAAAGAAGATGTGGTATATATATATACGATGGAATACTACTCAGCCATAGAAAAGACAAAATGGTGCCACTTGCAACAATTTTGGACCTGGACAGACCTTGAGTGTATTATGTTAAGTGAAATAAGCCAGACAGAGAAAGACAAAGTATGATTTCACTCATATGTGGAAGATAAACACATGAATAAGAACAGATTAGTGGTTACCAGAGGGGAAGGGGGTCGGGGGAGGGTGAAACGGGTAAAAGGACACATACGTACGGTGACAGATGAAAACTAGGCTATCGGAGGTGAGCATGACACACTTTATACAGAAACTGATATATAATAATATACACCTGAAATTACACAATGTTATAAATCAATATAACCTCAATAAAATAAACAAAAAACAAGTTATTAGCTTAGAATAGACTGTTATAACTATAAGATGTTTTATGTAAGCCTCATTGTAACCACAAAGCAATAACCTATAATAAATACAAAAAAGATGAAGAAAAGGAATTGAAGCATACCACTGCAGAAAATCATCAGATCACAAAAGTGAGCAAGAGAAGAAAAAAGAAAGAAAGCAACTACAAAATAGCCAAAAAACAACAAAATCACAATAGTAAGTCCATACATTTTAATAATTACTTTAAGTGTAAATGAATTAAATTGTCCAATTAAAAGAAGGTGGCTGAGTGGATAAAAAAAGACTCAACTATATGCTGTCTATGAAAGTCTCACTCCAGCTTTAAAGACACAATAGACTGACAGTGGTAAGATGATAAAAGATAGTCCATGCAAATAGAAATAAAAAGAAAGCAGAGATAGCTAAACATATCAGACTTTTAGCCAAATACCGTCACAAGAGAAGAAGAAGGTAATTACATAATGATAAAAGGGTCACTCCAACAGGAGGACAGAACTCTTCTAAACATTTACACACCCAATGTAGGAGCACCTATAAATATCAAGCAAATATTAGCAGACCTGAAGGGAGAAATAGACAGCAATACAATAATAGGGAACTTCAATGCCCCACTCTCAATAATGGATAAATCATCCAGACAGAAAATAAGAAAACATTGAACTGAAACTACTCATTAGAGCAGATGGACCTAACAGACATTTAGAGAACATTCCATCCAACAGCAGCAAAGTATGCGTTCTTCTCAAGTACACATGGAACGTTTTCTGGGATAGATCATATGTTAGGCCACAAAAGAAATCTTAATAAATTTCAGAAGATTGAAATCACATCAAGCATGTTTTATGACCACAACGGTATAAAACTAGAAACCAATTTCAAGAGGAAAACTGAAAAATGCACAAATAAATGAAGATTAAACAACATGCTCCTGAACAACCAATGGGTCAAAGAAGAAATCAAAAGGGAAGTCAAAACATCTCTTCAGACAAGTGAAAATGGAAATACAATAAAAAGTTTAAGAGATGGAGCAAAAGCAGTTCTAAAAGGGGAATTTATAGTGATAAATGCCAGCACTAAGAAAAAAGATATCAAATAACCTAACTTACATCTCAAAGAACTAGAAAAAGAATAAATAAAGCCCCAAATTAGAAGTAAAGAAATAACAAAGATCAGAGCACAAATAAAAGACAGACAGACTAAAAAGACAATAGAAAAGATCAAGGAAACTAACAGCTGGGTTTTTTTGAAAAAATAAAAATTGACAAACCTTTAACTAGACTAAGGAAAAAGAGAAGACTCAAAATCAGAAACGGAAGAGGACACATTTCAGCTAATAACACAAATACTCAGGATCATAAGACATTACTACGAACAAATATACACCAATTAGATAACCTAGAAGAAACAGATAAATTCCTAGAAACATATAACCTAATACTGAATCATGATGAAATAGAAAATCTGAACAGACCAATTACTAGTAAGGAGGTTGAATGAGTAATCAAAAATCTCCCAGAAAAGGAAAGTCCAGGATCAGATGGCTTCACTGGTGAATTCTGCAAAACATTTAAAGAACAATTAACACCAATCTTTCTCTAATTCTTACAAAATATAGAATAGGGACTACTCCCATGTTTATTTTATGAGGCCAGCATTATCCTGATACCAAAGCCAGACAAAGGCACTACAAGAAAAGAAAATTATAGGCCAATATCCCTGATGAACGTAGAAGCAAAAATCCTCAATAAAGTATTAACAAACTGAATTCAATAGTACATTAAGTATATCAGACACTAAGATCAAGTGGGATTATCCCAGGGATGCAAAGATGGTTCAAATACACAAATCAATCAATGTGATACAGCACATTAATAAAATAAAGGATAAAAATCATATGATCTCAATAGATACAGAAAATAGCATTTGACAAAATTTTACATTTTTTCAGGACAAACTCAACAAACTGGTTATAGGATGAACATACCTCAACACAATAAAGAGCAAATATGATAAGCCTACAGCTAACATGATACTCAGTGGTGAAAAGCTGCAAGTATTTTCCCTAAGATCAGGAACAGGATAAGGGGACCTGCTCTCACCACTTTTGTTCCAAATAGTACTGAAGGCCTCAGTAGAGCAATTAGGCAAGAAAAGGAATAAAAGTCATCCAAATTGGGGAGAAAAAGTAAAATTGTTTGTTTGCAGATGCCATGATAGTATCTATAGAAAACCCTAAAGACCCCACCAGAAAACTATTGGAACTGATAAAGGAATTCATTTAAGTTGCAGCATATGAAATCAATATACAAAAGTTAGCTGCATTTCTAAACACTAACCAAACTATTCAGAAGAGGAATTAAGAAAACAATCCCATTTACAATGGCAATAAAAAGAATAAAATACTTAAAAACAAATTTAACCATGGAGGTTAAAAATCTATATGCTGGGAACTATAAAACATTGATGAAAGAAATTGAAGACAAATGAAAAGATACTCCATGTTGATGGATTGGAATAATATTGTTAAAATGTCCATATGACTCAAGCAATCTACAGATTTGACGCAATCTCTATTGAAGTTTCATGGCATTTTTCACAGAAATAAAAAACACAATCTTAAAATTTGTGTGGAACCACAAAAGACCCAAATAGCCAAAGCAATCCTGAGAAGAACAAATCTGGAGGCATTACACTTCCTGATTTCAAACTATATTACAAAGCTATAGTAATCAAAACAGTACGGTACTGGCATAAAAACAGACATGCAGATCAATGGAACAGAATAGAGAGCAGGAAAAAAATTCATGTATATATGGTCTCTTAATTTTCAACACAGGGACCAAGAACATACAATGGGTAAAGGATAGTCTCTTCAATAAATAGGAAAAACTGGATATCCACTTGCTAAAGAATGAAATTGGATCCCTGCGTTACACCATACACAAAAATCAACTCAAAATGGATTTAAGGTTTGAACATAAGCCCTGAAACTGTAAAAATCCTAAAAGAAAACATAAAGGTTAAGCTTCTTGACATGGGTCTTGGCAATAATTTTTTTAATTTGACACCAAAAGCAAAGGCAACAAAAGCAAAAATAAACAAATGAGATTACATCAAACAAAAAATTTTCTGCACAGAAAAATCAACAGAATGAAAAGGCAACCTATGGAATGTGAAAAAATATATGCAAATCACATATTGATAATGGGTTGACATCCAAAATGTACAAGGAACTCATACAACTCAACAGGAAAACAAAAACCCAATTTAAAAAGTGGGCAAATGACCTGAACAGAACATGACCATACAAATGGCCACAGGCACATGAAAAGGTCCTCAACATCATTAATTATCAGAGAAACACAAATCAAAACTAACATGAGATACCACCTCACACCTGTTAGGGTGTTTATTATCAAAAAGACAAGAGAGAACAAATGCTGCCTAGGGTGTGGACGAGAGGGAACCCTGGTGCACTGTTGATGGGAGTGCAAACTGGTCCAGCCTCTCTGGAAAACAGTATGGAGGCTCCTCAAAAAACTGAAAATAGAATTACCATGGGATCCAGCTATCCCGCTTCTGAGTATATACCCAAAGGAAACAAAATTATCTCAAAGAGATACCTACACTCTCAAGTTCATAGCAGCATTATTCAAATAGCCAAGGTATGGAGACAAACTAAGTCTTCACTGACAGATGAATGGATAACGAAAATGTGGCATATATATATATATATATATATATATACATACATTTGTATATACGCATACATATATGTGTATGTATATATATATATACACACATATGGAATAATATTCAGTCTTGAAAAAGAAGGAAAGCCTGCCCCTTACAACACTGATGAAACTAGAGGGAATTATGCTAAATAAAATAAGCCAGACAGAGAAAGACAAATACTGCATGGTATCACTTATATGGGGAATTTTTTAAAAAGTTGAACTCATAGAAACAGTAGCGGTTCCCAGGGGCTGGGGGGTGGGGGAATAGGGAGAGGCTGGTAAGAGGGTACGAATTTTCAGCTATAAGATGAATAAGACCTTAGGCTCTAATGTAGAACATGGTAGCTACAGTTGGTAACACTGTACTGTATGATTAAAATTTGCTGAGAGAGTAGAGTTTAAACGTTCTCACCAAAAAATATCTTAAAAGAGGTAAATACGTAAGATGAAGTTAATTTTCTCAATGGTGGGAATCCGTTCAAAATGTATACGTATATCAAATCCACACATTGTACACTTTAAATATATCACAATTTTTTTGTCAGTTAAATCTCAACAAAGCCGGAAAAAAGAAAATTGGGCATTAGAAAAAGTAGCCGCCTCTCCCATGCTGGGAAGACTTCACTAATGGGCCCAGGGGGTGGCTTTAAAGTCTTCTCAGGACTTTTCTAGGCTTCTAGTCTTTGGGCCTGCGCATGTGATTTCTTCTCCCCACCCCCGACACCCCCCCACCCCCCCACCCCCGCCCCAATTCCCCTGTATGCAGCTGCTTTTAAACGTCTTAGTCTCTTTAGGATTGCCCCAGGCTGCCGCACTGAGGGCCTTAGGTATTCTACTGCGTTCCTGTGCCCACAATCTCTTGCCCCGAGGCGTTCATGAGTGTGAAGTCCCTCTGAAGCTCTCAAGGGCCCAGGCACCTGCTGCTACTGCCCTCAGCCTCCAACCTGATAGCCAAACTATGTCATCATCCCCGTCAGCTCCAGGTCAGGTAAGACAAAAACCAGTCCCCCTTGGGCAGGCCCCAGGAGAGCTACAATGTGCAGGTAAGTTTCCCTGTCTTCCTTCCTTCCCAAGGGAGGAACTGAGAATTGGGCGGCTTCCTCTTGATCACGTGGCCACACTGGGGAGGGGGTGGGGAAAGAATGAGCAAAAGTACACCACCATTTTCTACTGTTTTGAATGTGGCTTTTTCTTGGGTGGACATTCTCTTTTTTGCTGCAGACCTTTAACTGGTTTCTAGCGCTCCCAGTTATTTGGGTCAGCCTGCTGTTATGTTATGTTCTTGCTATTTCCCACGGTATTTCAAGATGAAACAACAGAGCATATGTGAGAAGGCCTTGTAAACTGGAAAATACTACAAAAGTAATTTAGTATATATTAGATTTCATAGCTTTAGAATGTATAAAATGATCCATTCCAAGTTTTTATAAAGTCTACAAGGAAGGAAAACACAGTAACATCCAAAACTTAATAAGTGTATTAGGAAAATGTGGTCCAAAAACATGTGAAGACCCCTCTGTTACTGCCAGGCTTCTGACCGAGGGCCATGTCTTGACAGCTTCAAGCCTGAGAGATCTCCCCTGTGCCTCCGGGTGGGGTGCTCCAGGGGAGATGGGTACATCTCCAAAGCCCCCTCAGGCATTTTAATCAGGACTCCGGCTCTTTCCTCCAATCTCATTGAGTGTCTGAAACACTGACCTGAGGCAAGTCTGCCTCAAAGGGAACCTAGAATTGGGTAGTCAAGAGGATAAGAGGAGGAAGCTTGAATTAATTCTTAGAGTGGACATGGCATCTATGAGTGCTTTTCTAAATATATCCTAACTCATCTAAACCTTGCACAGCTTGAAGGTAATTGTAATTATCCCTATTTTACAAAAGGAGAAACTGAGGCCCTAAGAGGTGAAATAATTTTCCCAAGGACATAGGGCTGGTCACTGGTAGAGCAGGAATTTGAACTCGGGTCTATCTGGTTCTAAAGAGCATGGTCTTAACTTTGTCCCCTCCCGATGAAGGAGAAGGAGTGATCCCCTCTTTTCACTCCTGTCCTTTGTCCCTCTGCCCTAGGAAGCCTCACGATTCTGAGGAAGGCAGTGTGGCGCAATGGAAAGAGCCCAGGGCTAAGCCTCGCCAATGACTACAAATATCTTCTGAGATCACAGGCACCTCATGTAGCCTCTTGGATCCTCAGCTTCCTCATCTGTAAAATGGATATAGGTTTGTGGTATTAAACCATATACCACATATGGGAAACCTATGGGTATACCATAGGTTTGTAATATTAAACTATCAAAAAGTCAGAGAAGGGCCAGCCCAGTGGCACAGGGGTTAATTGTGCACGTTCCGCTTCAACGGCCCGGGGTTTGCCGGTTCAGATCCTGGGTGCAGACTGGCACCACTTGGCAAGCCATGCTGTGGTAGGCATCCCACATATACAGTAGAGGAAGATGGGCACGGATGTTAGCTCAGGGCCAGTCTTCCTCAGCAAAAAGAGGAGGATTGGCAGCAGATATTAGCTCAGGGCTAATCTTCCTCAAAATAAATAAATAAGTCAGAGAAAATGGGGGATTTTTGGTGAGCAAGATTCACCGTAAGCTAACACCCATTGACAATCTTCCTCTTTTTTTCTTGAGGAAGACTTGCCCTGAGCTAACATCTGTGCCAATCTTCCTCTATTTTGTTTGTGGGTTGCCGCTGTAACATGGCTTGACAAGTGGAGTAGGTCCGCACCCAGGATCCGAACCCACGAACCTGGGCCACCGAAGTGGTGCACGCCAGACTTAACCACTACACCACAGGCCGGCCCTGAGAAAAGGTTCTTATCACGTAAGAAGGATTATACTACTTGACTTACAAATGAAAATAGCTTCATTTTTCTTTATTAGATAGTTAATAGAAGCCCATATCTTTAAAAATGCATGGAATATTCAGTTGTTTAACAAGACATAAGTATCATGGACCTACCTGTTGTATATCCCAGAGTTTGGGCCCAGTTCCAACGAACATTGGCTGTTGATTTAGGGCAAGTTACATAACTGCTAAACAATCTGTAGAATGGGAAACTCAGATGAGATCTAATGCACTAAATATTCCAGTCCATACTATGTGTATGGCACAGAGTAGGTGCTTACTACAAGTGACCTGAATTGGGTAGCTTATTCTAAGAGCCCAGTGATCAACCATTTCAACACCTGGATCTAAGAATACAAAAGGGTGGATATGTATGCTTAGGCATATAAAAGGCCCTATTAATTACACATCCTATAATTATCACATCTACTTACATCATCACGTCTGCCAGTGCTGTAGTTCAAACCACTAATATTTCTCAACCAGTCTCATTTAGGAGTCTCCTAGTTCCACTCTCGCCCTCTTTCAAACAAATTACGGTAGGCAGTTTCCAAAATGACCCCTAATGATCCTTGTGTCCTGATATTGACTCTCTTGTATAGTCTCGAGACATCCACATTAAATCAGAGCTGGTTTATGTCACCAATAGAACTCATGGAGGTGACAAGGTGTGACTTCCATGCGAGGTGATAAGGGCATTGCAGCAACTACCTTGCTCTCGTTAATCACTTACACTCTGGCACAAGGCGCTCACCACGCTGCGTGGTTACTCACGCAGAACAGTGGAGACCCTCAAGCGAACCATGGCCTCCCAGCAACAGCCAGCACCAACGCACCAGCCAAGAGTTCAGTGAGTGGGGTAACCAGTTATCCCAGTTTGCCCGAACACCCCTGGATTTAGCACTGGAAGTTCTACATCCTTCAAAACCCCTCCATTCATGCCAAGCAGAACGGTTGTCCACCCTATGGGTGAGTCCCCTTGGGAGTGGATCCTGCAGCCTCTGCGGACATCTGACGAAACGAACGTCCTGAGAAACCCTGAGCCAGAACTGCCTAGCCAAGCCACTTCTGAATTTCCGACTCTCAAGAATTGTGAGAGATGGTCATTATTCTTGTTGTGTGCCGCTAAATATTGGGGTAATTTGTTATGCAGAAATAGGAAGCTGATAAACAAGTCTCGTTTTTGGAAAAGTTGAATGTCACTTAAGTCCATCACCTACCATTGTGCACTGCACAAAGGCCAACGGGGCAGTGGAGTTAAAATCCATCCCGTGCTGTTTACCAAGTCCTGTGGTTGGGGCTTCATCTGCCTAGAGGGGGAGCCTTTCCTAATTTGCCCTGAGGCTACAGAGAGCTGAGCTGCAGCCCTGAGGGGAGGGCACTGCCCTCTAAGCGCACCTCCGCCTCCTCTCCTTTCACACTACTCTCCCAGCATGTCCTTGCATAGGCGGAGAAACAGTATGTTGTTTCAGTTCCCCCCATAAACTAAATAACCGGAAGTTCTTTCTGCCTCAAGACCTCAGCACATGCTACTTCTTCTGCATAGAACACTTATTATTTCTCTCCACCTCCCAGATTTCCGCTCTTCGTTCAGGCTTCTGTTTATATGGCCTTCACGAATTCCTTGACTTACATTAGGTTTCCCGCCACACTCTTCGGTGGGCACTGCTGCTCTCCGGCACGCAGTCATCACAAGCAGTGACGCTCTTCTGTGTTTATGCAGCGCCCGCGCCCCCGCCAAGCAGCAGCTGCCCGAGGGCAGGCGCCTGGCTCTGCCGCACATCCGGGTCAGCACAGGCCTGGGCCCTAAAAGGTGTGCAGTAAATATTCAAAGAAGTAAATTCGAAGAAGTAAGAGGTTTTATTACTAGTATTGGTTTTTGGAAATCCATAACAACCAGCTGTTTTTATATAAATATTGATTTGTGTGTGTGTCATAGCATTATTGCAGAGTTTTACAAGCTCTGAAATCCCAGTCATTTATATCTTGCTATACCCAGGTGGTTATATAGGACATTTACATTTCAAGTCAAACAAGGCCACGCCCATTTAGAACATGTACTCTGGCTCCGTAATCTGCAAGAGATGATGAAGAGAAAGAAAGTGACAAACTAAAGGAATCCTTCTACGCAGCATGGTTCCTACTCCAGGTGGGAGATTTCCAAACACGTGGCATACAAAGCTAACTGCAGCGAAATCGAAAAACTGAGAACTTATTTGAACCATGTTTTTCAAGCACTGAAGCTTTTATTTTCCAGAGGAAGCATTTTTGGTTCTTTGTAGTTATAAGATAGCTCCTTCATCTTCAAATCAGCCAGCCCTTAGCTTTGATATGGTTTTCTCTGCGTCAGAAACTGCAAGAAGAGATAAAAACTAAAGGCAACCATCTCCTCATCAAACACTGCCTTTCCAACCAATATAAAATTGATGCTGTTTTTAAGATTGTACATATTAAAATTCAGATTTCACTTTTGAACTTTTATGAATAAATTTTCTTGTATTTTTATCCAATTTATTAAAACGGCATATGTTTAACATCCATACTTTTATAACTTATTTTAATGTGATTTTTAAAAACTATGCTTATAAATATTTGTATTGTATATTCAGTTTCACTTGTTGTCAACTCTTATATTGTGAACATTCTTACAAAACAGTTAATACCAGCATTTCATTACATTAAAATAAAATCCTTGAATACACATGGGTTTTTCAGGGAGGAATTGCAATTGCTAAAGCCCATAATCTCTTCCATGCAGGAGGCCATGACGTAGCAGAGACAGGTGATTTCTGTGAGAGATCATCTAGCCTTAACCAAGTCTTGGAAGTTGTACGAGTTAGATGGATGAGACCCCAGGAGGAGGGGACCGCGGGAGTAAAAGCAGGAAGGAGAAAAACAACATGAGAGCTGGAGGGAACCAGGAGGCAGGTGATGGCAGGATCTATGAATGAGGACGCACACAGAGGTGTGGTCAGGCAGGGTCTGCACCCAGCAGCTGCCAAGTGACTCATTCTCACAACTCTGACCCCGATTTCTTTTGCTACGAGTTGCTTTTCCTTTAGCTACTATTGGAAACAATTTTGTATCGCATTTGTGCATGTATGTATGGGAACCATACACATATGTGGTTTGTTTGAGTCTTGCCTAAGTAGCTGACCCTCAGGCCTCTGTTTGATCATGATTTTTACGTTGTACAGCAGCCCAGACATCTGGGAGGTATGGAATAGAAACTGCAAAGACGAACATGGAAAAAAGATATGCCTGGCTTATGGGCCAAACTGGATTTCTCAATGGGTATTGAATCAGGTGCCAGTCAAGAGGTCCAGTCTCCAGGCCGGGTGATGAGATGCTGACACATGCTTTGGTGCAGTCCAAACAAATACAAGGGGCTGCCCTGCTTCTTCTTGATGCCTGCACAGTGTTCTCTGAACAACCGCTCTCTGTCACCCATGCGTGCTGCAGTACACGCTATGCACACACATTCTAAAAACAAATCAAACTGGTTGTCAGCAAGCTTGTTTTGATCTTGCTGGAGTATACTAGAGGTAAAGAGGAGCAGGGGGCAGGGAGAAGAAAGAAAACCTGTAATCGATTCAGCACCAACTATAATCTAAGACCGATGCTGGCTGTGTTGCATAGTTTGCCTCAAGTACCACTATTCTTACTCTTGCAGGTCCCAATTTGTAGTGGCATGAACTGAAGCTTGAATCTTAGTCCTGTTACTAATGAACTGTGTGGCCCTGGGTGAGTGAGTTGTGGAAACAGGAAGCAGCTTGCTTGGAGGTGAAAATTTAACACAGGTAAAGAGTTGATACACGTACACTCTTATTGCAGATCCAGACTCATGGTAGAATCACATATTTGTTTAGGTCTATGCCTAATGCTGTATGGTTATAACCTTTTAAATCCCCTGCTACATAAATCCAAAAAAAAAAAAAAAAAAACCAACCCTGTTTCTTAACCCATGTTAAATTTCCAACTTAAAAACAAAATAACCATTTCATTGCCAATCACCTCCCTCAACCAAGAGGAGGCCAACAAATGTAGTCTTTTAGTTGGAACTCAATCAGTGTTTTGACCATAAGGCAGAAGGGAAAATGAACTGAGATAAGCAACTAGCAGTTTCTACCACAGTGGTTGAAAGGAACTTCAACCTCATCAACAATGCTTATTATTTTGTTGACATTTTTTAAGAGTAAGACATGGAGTGTAAAAATTGCTATTTATGGCATTGAGCATGTGAATGGTATCAACAAGGAAAAATTTTTTTTGGAGAACTTTAGAAATTTGTCTATGGAATGAATGTGGGCATTCACATATGCTGAGGATTTCTTCTCCCAGAATGGCTACTGCATCAACTTCCTCCTGCCCAGCTCTTTCCTCCCAGTGCCTCCTCAGAACCCATGTTGATTGTCTTCTCCTTGGAGGGCCTTAGAGAGCCAGTCAAGCAAAGTCTACTCCACCCAGCTACATTCCAGGGTACAAGAACATCCAGTTGCAGCAATAATCACTCTGCAGTGTACTTGGTTTAATATCTGCTAAGCCCTAACCCCCATGAGGACAGACGTTGTGTTGTACACCACTCTCTGCCCATTGCTTAGCACAGCAACGGGCACATAGTGAGTGAGTGCTCAACAAAAAATTGCTGAATTGAGTTAAACGTCAGTTTTATCTCCCAAACTAGGTTTCTTGCATCATCTAGCATGGTGCCTGGCACAGAGCAGGCACTCAGAGAATAAAAGAATGAAGGTGAAAAAACACATGAGCAAGGAAGTAAACAAAACCAACAAATACCCTTTTTACTGAGATGATCCCAATTTCACAGATAAAAGCCATCAGAAAAGTGAGAGTTTTCTCTAAGCTTGTAAGCGACGGGGTTGAGATTTAAATCCAAAAATGACTAGCTTCAAATGCCATGCTCTTGACTCTTAACATGTTTTGGCTGAGCTCTTAAGATCCCAAAATATGGATAATTCCAAATATGCGTTTCTTTTTAGCAAAGCGTATCATAAATTTAAAAGCCTCTTAAATAGCCTGATATTTGCTCAACTTCCAGTATCTGCCTTGGGAAGCTTTCCAACTAGAAAGGGAATTAAAATTCTTTTGTAGAATAAGGCTATTTAGTAATATAAAGATGCAATTAACAGAATGTTACACTTTTCCCAAAAAGATCTGGCTTTTAAAGGGTTAAAAACCATGAGGTTCACCCTGTGCCCTGAAACAATTGCCCCAGCATGTCTCCCTGCCCCCAGGACTAACTGGTGCAGCAATTACTGGGGTTCAAGGATATATCCTTACTCTCGAGAGCCCAGCGGCAATGGAGCTATTTTCTGTAAGAGCACAGATGATTCTTTTATGCTTGTTCTGTGACCCCAGCAGACAGACCATTCACAATGTCAAATTCATGGGCCCCTCAGAGTGACCTCTGAGCGCCAAGGGCAGCATGTGCTTGCTCCCTGTGAATGCATATATTATTGTGGGTGATCCAATATACAAGATCTCTCAAGGACTTTCTCTGGTTTCAGAGAGTGTCTCTGCCATCCTCGGGGCTCATGGTCCTTCAGCGTCATTAATGATCTCAGGATAGCCAAAATATAATGGGTTGCTGGGAAGCTTAGACTGTGAAGCCATCTGGAATGAGTTTGGAGCCAGGACCCACCTGTGATGCATTAGGCCCCAGCCCCAGAACTGGCTCAGTGGAGAGGGACTGCTGGGGCTGCTAACTAGGAACCTGGGGGAGCGTAACCGGAGAAGGGTGATTTTTGGAGCACAGAGCTTGCCAGGATCCTTGTGTCTCCTGAGAGCCTGCAGGCAGGCTGTCTGCCGAAAAGGTTTACGTTTTCCACATCGTGGAAGGAGAAAATGGCTACACACAGAGATGGCTCGTCTTTTCCAGACAATACACTGATGGAACAGAATTGCCTTGCAGATACACCACTGGGCAAAAGGTGGTGGAGCCCAGAGTGCTGACCTGAGGCTTGGAGGTCAAGCAGCCCACGTTCTAGCTTGGCTCTGACTCTTATTTGCTGAGTGTTCTCTGTCCCTCAGTTTTCTCATCTGCTTTACAATAGCCACTGACTTAGTCTGCCCAGGCTGCTGTAACAAACACGCAGAATGACGGCTTAAACAGGCAGTTATTTCCCAGTTTGGGAGGGTCGGAAGTCTAAGAGCAAGGTGCTGGCAGATTTGGTTCCCAGTGAGAACCTGCTTCCTGGCTTTCAGATGGCTGCCTTCTCACAGTGTCCTCACGTGGAGGAGAGAGAAAGGCCTCTGGTCTCTTCTCATTATAAGGACACTAATCCCATCATGGGGGCCCCACCTTCATGACCTATTCTAATCAATCTTGCCTCCCAAATGCTCCGCCTCCAAATGCCATCACTACTTTGGGGGTTAGTGCTTCAACATATGAACTTGGAGGGCACAAACATTCAGGCTGTAACAGCCACCTTGTGAGAATCTACTATATTCTAGGAATTTTATTTACGTTGGATCTGATTTTCTGAACAATCTATAAGGCAGATACCAACTTTGTTGTTTTACAGTTAAATCTTGAAGATAAAAGTATTCTTGGGGCGGTAATATGAATAAAAATTTTGGTAGAACACTGTTGTGGAAAAAATAATATTCTTACTGTATTAAGAAATTTATGGTGGTGTGCAAATATACTTGGAATTGATTGTGATATACACACAATTTTCACTTGTATCATAATTAACTGTCATATTCTGCAAATGAAATAGAATCTGGAGCTACCAAAATTTATTGTTAACATATATAGGAAAATTTTGTGGCAAGGATGATGTTGAATACAAAAATATATATATTTCAACATGGCTGTGGGCATTTTCTCTCTTTGTTGCCTATAAATTAGAGTTTAGAAATGTTTGAGCCCATGAAAAACTATGTAAATCAACCTGTCATTTGTAAGTATTCTAAATTTTGAATGCATTTTGTTCAAAATCAAATGATAATTTTTAATATCATTCTAAGAAAGAACGTTAAAAATTCAGCTTTTGAGACAGTGCAATTTAGCGAATTGCAATGATAGAAAATAAAGCTTACAAACAGGAAGAGACTGTAATTTATCTCTACCTAAGCAAAGGGGAAACTGAACAAGTTAGACAATGAGAACTTGAACAGTCTGCAGCATTAAACTCTGAAATTCTATAATTGCACTTTGGAATGTCTTGAGGAAAGAATCTTTTGATGAAGCTCCTATTTCTAATTGGATAAATGTGCATTTTGTATTGGAACCAAATGACATTGACCTACACTTTTGAAACCTCTACATTTGATGAAAATAATCCTAGAGGCAACCTATTTGGTGAGTTTTATCTTCTAAAAACATTTTTCAAATAAAGATTTTCTAAATGGGGGCAAATGATAGCACCCATGAAAATATTTGGGCTACACGCATTTTAATACAATAAAAATCATAAATATCTTCATTTAACAGAAGTTTCTCTGAGCTTACCAGATGCCTCAGTACCTGTACACAGAGTTTTCTCAAAAATATTTTGGTCTTGAACAAAAGTTAAATTAAATTTATTAACCAAAAAATACAACTTGAAGAATATGTCAGGCAATTCTGTGGAAAAAAATTAATAAGACTATATTGAAAAAATTCATTCTGCAGAAAAATACCAATGATGTAATACCACAGAGGGATACTGTGAAGAAATTGATCAAAGAATGTGGGTATGTATAATTATTTTATGTCACTTTCTAAAGTTCGCATAAGCAATATAGAGTTTCAATTACTAGAAATGTTACTCAATTTTTTAGAAATAATTTTATTTTTGAAAATACTATGTGAATAGAATTATTTATATGTTGACAAATTTGTTAACCAATCAAATATTTCCCAAAAAAGTATGTAAATTTAATTTAGTGCATGCAAAATATCTCATTTTGGATAATAAATTGTGTGTTACTTTACCTCTAAAGATAGGATGAAATCATCTGGCCCATTCTATGGACAATGCAGCCTCCCAAACTTAGTTCTGTTGCCTCTAAAGTTCAAAAAATGTTACACTACAAGAATGAACCTCTCTCAAAAAGGCATTTCCGATAATGGGGACAAATCTGCAAATTCTGAGAAGCCAGAAACAATATCTTCCCACTCACTCCCTCTGAGGCAGTGGGTTAGGACATCCATGCTTAAATTCCTTTTCAGAAGAGAGCTCATGGGGCTGGCCGAGTGGTTAAGTTTGTGCTCTCTGCATCAGCGGCCCAGGGTTTCGCCGGTTCAGATCCAGGGCATAGATCTAGCCCTGCTCATCAGACCATGCTGAGGCAGTGTCCCACATAGCACAACCAGAAGGACTTGCAACTAGAATATACAACTACATCCTGGGGGGCTTTGGGGAGGAAAAGAAGAAGAAAAGAAGATTGGCAACAGATGTTAGCTCAGGTGCCAATCTCAAAAAAAAAAAGCTCACAAACCAAGGCAAATAACACAGATGGAATTCTTGCACCAACTAGACCCGGGGATGGGGGTTTTGTTTATAATACTACACAAAATAAAATAATGCTAACTAGAGCATGATGTCAAATTCAGTACAAGCAAAAGGAGGCAGCAATTAACTCTGGCTGGGGAATCAGTGGTGGTGACATTGGACAGGGGCTCATGGGATTTCCATAGTGGAGATGGGGTGTTTAAATCTGGGTAGGAGAAAAGACAAAGAAAAGTGAAAGTATGACACAGCTAGTGCCCACAAAAACAAGTGCTGAGTGGAGAAATGGTTTGTTTTGTCTTGTTTTCTGAGAACAGATCTGAACAACACGCTATGAGAACTAGCAGCAATCGGCAGACGTAGTGTTTTATGAGCAGTTGCTCTTAGGATATTAAAAGGGAGCTCCAGAGCAAGGATGTGCGCATCTGATCTTCACTTCATGCCGCTGCAAAGTCCATAAGAAAGATCTGGATGGGAACTGATGAAGTTCAGCTGATAGCGTGGTGCGGCTATCCCACAGGCTGGATGAAGACAGGACAGAAAACAGTGGTATTTGGAAGTAGGAATTTTTTATTCCCTTTAGGAAAAATCCTTTGGTACCTTTTTTTGTCTGTCCCCCCATCCCCAAAGAGTGTGATGTTGTCTATCTTTGGCCCCAACTGAAAACTTATTACTATATCATGGTCAAACGTCCCAACAACTGGCTCCTCCTGGGACAGAAACTGAGGACTGCTAAAGAAAGGTTCACATTCAAAGAAGGGACACATCTTTCTCTTTGTCCACTTTCTTTACTTGAACATGAGATAAATAAATGTGTGAGAAGAGCATAATTCTCAGAATTATTCTTTGGCATTTACATAATTCTCTTTGGCTTTTTCACTGCATTAACAAAAGTTTTTATATCATTTTACACACTAATATTTGAAAAATAGACAAGGATCGTAATTGGAAGGTCTTAAATGCCCTTGGTGTTTCCACAGTGCCTACAGCATCAAATTCATATATTTATCATGAGTGGCATCACCCAATTTATTCTTCAGGAGGATCGCTTTGGTAGCAATATGAATAACTAATTGGAGAAAAGGCATTACAATGTGTTTAATCAGAAAACCGATTAAAAAGCCATTTTTCACCTCTTTAAAGGCAGTGAAGTAACAGACTCAAAAACTATTTGGGGTGCTGGTCCCATGACCGAGTGGTGAAGTTCGGGCTCTCCGCTTAGGCGGTCCAGGATTTTGCCGGTTTGGATCCTGGGCGCGCACATGGCACCACTCGTCAGGCCACGCTGAGGCACAACTAGAAGGACCCACAACTAAAATATTCAACTATGTACTCAGGGGATTTTGGGGAAAAAAGCATAAAAAAAAAAAAAGATTGGCAACCGTTGTTAGCTCAGGTGCCAATCTTGAAAAAAAAAAACTATTTGGAAAGTCAGATAGAAGCTAGTGACTAATTGAATATGGAATGGCATGGAAAGGGTGGAGTCAAGGATGATGGAGAAACTTCTAATTGGCTTGTATGGGTAGATAGTTGTAACAAGATAAACTGATTATATAGAAGAAAAAGATATGGGCTCTGGGGAAGGAGAGATATAGTGAATTTTGTTTGCACAAAACTGAGTTTAGACCTGGTGGGCTGACGTCCAGATTGGACTATCTGGCAAATATTTAGATACATGGATCTTAAGCTCAGAGAAGTGATCAGGACACTTTGGCTAGGGTCATGTGGAAAAGCGAAACTCCTCCTCTAACTGGTCTTTCAACCGTTAGTCCAGAAATTTGGAAGATACCCTAGAAAACTTTGGTAGCTGGATGGACATTTTCTTCAGATGCTGAGCAGAAAAGAATACGTGAAAATGCCAGCAAAAGAAGTTCCATGCCTTGGTTTTAGAAAATTTTATTTCATTAGTTAGCTGTCCCTAGCTTTGCAAAACCCTGTGTTAGGCATGTCTGTTCTTTCTCACAATAAAGGCAATTATATTTTAGTGCATTAGGTTGGAATACCGCCAAGAACTTGCAGGCAATGATGTGCAACTGTAACCGAAAATACCCAGCACCCACTTGGCCAAAAACAACCCTGACGGGGACCACCCATTCACACAGTGTAGGAGCTCTGCATTGTGCATGTTCTGCCCTATCCATTGTCCCAGTGATGGAACGAGAGGACGCAGCAGGTCTGATAGAAACCTGGACCCTATTGACAAGGTGAGGAAGAAAAGAGAATACGTTCCACAGGGGTGAAAGGTGGAGGCTCCGGGCTCTGCTATGTTCCTGACCGGACCTAAAGGAATGACCAAGTCCCTTGGCTCAGGGCTCCTGCCCCGTCCCTGCCGCTGGCCTTTGCTGAGCCAACATTTAAAGGATGAATTTGAGTAACATCAGGGTAGTTTTAGGTGCTTGATGTATTAGTTATGGTTCTTTTGGTTGCAAACCAACTGGCACTGGCTTAAGTTTAAAGGCAGCTGGTTTTTTGAAGAGTACTGGGATATCATATGAAATCCAAGAGAAATTAATGAAGTAGGAGAATGGGGTAGGAACAAGACTTTCTCCAGGGACCAGCAGTAGACTGCAGACCTTTTCTGGAAGCTTTTCAATGGATGTGAATTGGTTCCCACTTTCCAGGCTCCAGGATTGGGCTAAAATTCTCGAAGGAGAGAATTTGGACCCTTTTGACCAGCTACAGCCAAAGGGTGCTAATAAGATATATCAATATGGCCTCCGTGGCCCTAACCCATGAATCAGGATCCTCTTCTGCAGCAGAGAGAAGTGGGTGGGCAGACATTCAGTAAATGTCTACCACATTGGGGTAATGGCATTAACTGACGTTTATCAGTCACCTTTCACCAGGTTATCCTGTGACAACAAACAGCACTGCAGTGGTAACAAAACTTATTTTTCAGTCACATTACATGCTGGTTTCAGATAGGCTGTGGCTCCACTCTAAGCTCTGGGTCAGCTGGAGCTTTGCTCCGTGTATTTTTTTTTCACTTCTGGGATCCAGGATGAAGAGGCAGGCCCACCTGGGACATGCCACTCTTGAAAGGTTGAACCACGGAATGGCTTTTCAAGTTTCTGTATGGACATGCGTATCTCGCTTTCTCACACATTCCTTCGGCTAAATCACATCACATGGCCGAGCGTGACTGTGTGTTGCAGAGAATCACGCTGCCCAGTAGGGAGGCACTGCAGGTCCACGACAACACTTCGATGCGTTTATATATAGCCCTCTACAGGGAGGGAAGTGAGTAACTGCTACAATGGTACTATCTACCGTAAGTGATTAAAGGTCTCAGTATCAAGTCAGCCTAGCTGCTGGTGCCACTCAGAGTTGGTACACAAGATGTGACCTCGATCACTAAAACAAACATAAGCCCGTTTTCTTGGCTTTGTGCCCCCTCTCGTTCCTACCGTTCCCTTCACTGCGTCTGGTTGCTCTCTAAGTGTCTGACAGGATAACCTACCGGGTAGCCCTGTTTATCTCCCCCAGGCGCATTTAGGCCAGACTGATCTGCTCATGTGTAACACGTGTGGCACCTAATGAAAGAAAATGTCAGTTCGGTCAAGTTGGTTGATCATGTTGTTCAAATCTTTTATATCTTTACTGATTTTCCGTTTAGTTATTATATGAATTATTGAGAGAGGAGTATTGAAATCTCTGCGAAGGTTAATTTTATGAGTCCACTTGCCTGGGTCATAGAGTGTCCAGGAGTTTGACCAAACACTATGGTGTGTTTGGGAGAGTGTTTCTGGGGGGGTTAACATGTGAACTGGCAGCCCGAGTAAAGCAGACTGCTCTCCCCAATGGGAGTAGGGCTCACCTCATCAGTTGAAGACCTAAATAGAACAAAAAGATTGAGTAAGAAGAAATTTCGCCTGCCTGGCTGCTTCATCTGGAAGATCAGTCCTGCCCTTGGACTGCAACCTATACCATCACTTCTCCTGATTCTCAGGCCTCGAGACATGGGTTGGGACTACACCATTGGCTCTCCTGGGTCTGCAACTTGCCAACTGTAGATCTTGGAACTTCTCAGCTTCCATACTCATGTGAGCCAACTCCTTATAATACATCTTTGTACTATAGGAATATACATATATGTGATATATTATATATCCTACATAATATATAACATATATCCTGTTAGTTCTGTTTCTCTGGAGGACCTTAATTAATATGATCTCCAACTACAATTCTTCAATTGTCTACTACTCTATCAAATCAGTTTAAAAATGAAGTTTTGGGGGACAGCCCAGTAGCATAGTGGTTAAGTCCACATGCTCCACTTCAGTGGCCTGGGGTTTATAGGTTCAGATCCCAGGCACAAACCTAGCACCATTCATCAAGCCATGCTGTGGCGGCCGCCCACTTAAAATAGAGGAAGATTGGCACAGATGTTAGCTCAGGGCCAATCTGCCTCACAAAAAATAAAAGAAGAAGAAGAACTTCTTTTGGGGGCTGGCCCAGTGGTTAAGTTTGCACACTCTGCTTTGCCAGCCTGGGGTTCACAGGTTCAGATGCCAGGCACAGACCTACACTCTGCTCATCAAGCCATGCTGTGGCAGCTTCCAACATACAAAAAATAGAGGAAAATTGGCACAGATGTTAACTCAGGGACAATCTTCCTCAAGCAAAAAGAGGAAGGTTGGCAATAGATGTTAGCTCAGGGCCAATCTTCCTCACCAAAAAATAAAGAAACAAAGAAAATACTTCTGGGACTTTGTTTTTAGGTGCATATACATTTATAACTGTTAAAACTTCCTGACATAGTGATGCTTTTATCATTATTAAATTACTCTCGTAGTTTCTAGTAGTATTCTTTTGTCTTAAAGTCTATTTTGTCTGATAAAGCCACTCCAACTTTCTTATGACTAATGTTTTCACAGTTTGCCTTTTTCTTTTTTTAAAAAAGTTTCAACTTATTTGTGTCTTTAAATCCAAGCTTTAAAGTTGGATCTTGCTTTCTTATCCAGTCTGGCAATCAATGCCTTTTGAATGGAGTATTTAATCTATTCACGTTTAATGCACTTACTGATATGGAGGGATTTATGTCTGTCACTTTGCTCTTAGTTTTACAACGTTTTGTGACTTTTTGTTCCTTTCTCTCTTTTATTGCCTTCTCTTGTGTTATACTAATATTTTTAATGGATCATTTTAATTACTCTGATAATTTAATTATATTTTTGAGGTATTTTTAGAGACTGCTCTAGAGAAGATAGCTACTTTGTAACAGATAGCTCCATTTCCTTCCCCCTTCTTTGTGCTAATTGTCGTTTATATTACAACTGTATGAGCTATAAAGCCAATAATACTGAATTATAGTTACCTCTTATGTTTTTCAAAGAAATTAAGACATGAAAAAAGCAAAATTGTGTATATTCTAGTGCTCTTCATTTCTTTCTGTGAATCCAAGTTACCACATGGTATTATCTCCATTCAACCTGAAGGACTTTCTTTATTTCTTATAGAGAAAGTATTCTGTCAATGAATTCCCTCAGTTTTTGTTTATTTGGGAAATGTCTTTATTTCACTTTCATTTTTGAAGGATAATTTGCTGGGTATAGAATTCCTGACTGACAGGTTTTTTTCCTTCAACACTTTCAATACATCATTCCACTGCCATCTGGATTCCTTTGTTGCTATAAATTGTATTGCTGTTTCCCTGTATGTGATGACTTGTTTTTCTCTCTGCTTTCAGGATTTCTCTCTTTGCTTTGGCTTTCAGTAATTTGACTATGTTGTGTCTAGATGTGGTTATCTTTTTGCTTTTTATTTGGGATTTATTGAACTTCTTGGATCTGAATTTAATGGTTTTTTACAAAATTTTGGAAGCTTAGACCATTATATCTTCAAATATTTTCCTTTGTCTTTTTCTATCTCTACCCTCCATCTGAGTCTCCATTTACATATATTGGAATGATTGACATTGTGTAGAAGTATCTGACACTATGCTCATTTTTCTTCAACTTTTTCTCTCTGTTATTGCATTTGAACAATTTCTAGTCATCAAGTTAATTGATTAGCCCTCTCAATTATTCTGTTGAGCACATCTGGTGGATTTTCTCATGTCAATTATTTTACTTTTCTAGTTAGAATTTCCATTTGATTCTTTTTAAAATATATTTTCCATTTCTTAGATTCCCTGTTTGTTGATTTTTTGTTAGAATATTTTCCTTCAATTCATTGAACATAGCTTTCTTTAAATCTTTAAACATATTTATAATGGCTGCTTTGGAGTTTTTATCTGGGAAATCTAACATCTGGAGTCTTTAACCCACTCAGTTATTGTGTGTGTGTGTGTGTGTTGAGGAATTCATTTGAAGTTTCAGGCAATTTTCAAGTATATGTTGGCTTTCACTTTTGCCAGGCTCTCTTGGGCCTTTCCTACATGTGAGTAGTTTTCTAGACATCAGGAAAGTGTGGAAAGGCTTATCTCAGGCGTTTCATGACTGTCTCCTTTCTACAATCTCTCCATAAAGTTTCTGAGTGGGCCATGTAAGATCAGTTAGAATGGCAATCTTGGTCTTACACAGCTGTGGGTTTCCCCCATCCATTTCCAATTAAGTCTGCCATTTTAGTTGGCAAAGCCAAAAGTTTTTACTTCCTGTCCCTATTTGAATTAATTGCTTCTGGCAGTAAAGCTGCTGGTTTTTGCAGTCAATCCCAGCCTGACAAAGCTACTGTTCTTCCTACCAATCTGATGGAGCAAAGCAGGGAAGGAAGGAGGGCGCAGAGCCAGGTAAGAAGACCACGGTCCTATCATTCTTACCCAAGATCTAGAAATTTTTCAAGTATAAATGCTTCTCAATTTTTTGTCTGGCTTCAGTCAATTCCTTGTGCCCTGAAATGGTTTCTTTTGATAATTTTGTCCAGTTTTATACTTGTTTGTTGTAGAAGGGAATCACCTACCTCAGATTTCTGAGTGTGAAATGAGATCACCTACGGCAGTGATAGAGTATTCCATGATTACTCTGACTTACTACATTGAGGATGAAAACATAATCCTCAGATCTAAAAGAAAAAATTGTCTCTCTTATTCCTGACAAGTTAATGAATCCATTCAAAGACGCCTTCTGCTAAAGAAAGAAAACTAAGAGAAGTTGCTATGAGGGTTTCCAATATCAAATTTACTGAACATTGAGCACCGGAATCTTTTTTTTTCCCCTAAAGATTGGCACCTGAGCTGACAACTATTGCCAATCTTTTTTTTTTCCTCCTTCTCCCCAAAGCCCCCCAGTACATAGTTGCATATTCTAGTTGTGAGTGCCTCTGGCTATGCTATGTGGGATGCCACCTCAGCATGGCCTGATGAGTGGTGCCATGTCTGTGCCCAGAATCCAAACTGGCAAAACCCTGGGCCACCGAAGTGGAGCATGCAAACTTAACCAGTCGGCCATGGGGCTGGGCCCTAGCACCAGAATCTTTGTTCAACATCTGAGAGAGTGGATATATGACCATGAAAAAGTTTTCAAGGTGAATATAAAGGAAATGCTCTTCTTAAGTCTTAGAAAAACTTGATCAGAGATAATTTAATAATGAGAATGACAGCTACATCTATATTTATATTTTGCAAAAATTATTTCTTAAGATAACAATTTCCATTTGTTTACCAGTCAAACATAGAAATTAAAGAAATGGAAATGGAACAAAATAGAACTGCAATTATCAAATGAATAGTCTGCATTATTACACTTTTAATGAAAATGTACATGATATATGGTTAGGTAAAATTTTAAAATAAAATACTAAATTTTGAGTAACTCAGGAAAATTGATATGTAGTAATTAGAAGAATTCATTGAAAAATGTAAAAGCAATGGATTTGTTCAGCATTGAAGGTTTTCTGTTTTATGGCAAACTTTATCCACTCTAATAAGTTATTATCCTATTATCACATTTTTAAAAGTTAGAATATAAAATAAATAGAAATAAAAATTCCCTGTCTTTTCTAACCAGCTTGGTCATTTTCAACCATAGGATCAAAGTGTTAGCATCACTGTCAAACCGGTGGCAGCTTCGTTGAATTGCAGAAAGGAGTTTAAATATAGAAACATTGAAAAACAGGCTACTTCTGTGAATTTCAAACTTATTTGGGGACCTAAGAGATATGCTAGTTCCTTTCCTTCAGAACCTCAATCTTTCAGAGGTAAAAACTGACACAAAATCATTTGTATGAAAGCAACCCAAGGAAAACATCACTAGTTGAAAAAAAATCTATTACATTCTAAGACCTGGGAGCTGAGATTCTACCTCCTTTTTTTTAAAAAAAAAAAAATTATTTTATTGAGGTCATATTGGCTTACAACATTGTATAAATTTCAGGTGTACATTATGATATGTCAGTTTCTGTATAGATCGCATTTTGTTCACCACCAATAGTCTAAAATTTATATGGAACAGCAAAAGACCCCGAATAGCCAAAGGAATCCTGAGAAAAAAGAATAAAGCTGGATCCATCACAAGCCCTGACTTCAAAATATACTACAAAACTATAGTAACCAAAACAGCATGGTACTGGCAGAAAAAAAGAGATACAGATCAATGGAACAGAATTGAAAGCTCAGAAATAAAACTACACATCTATGGACAGCTGATTTTCAACAAAGGAGCTAAGAACACACAATAGAGAAAGGAAAGTCTCTTCAATAAATGGTGCTTGGAAAACTGGACAGCCACATGCAAATGAATGAAAGTAGACCATTATCTCGTACCACACAGAAAAATTAATGCAAAATGGATTAAAGCCTTGAATGTAAGACATGAAACCATAAAACTCCCAGAAGAAAATATAGGCAACATACTCTTTGGCATGGGTCTCAACGGCATCTTTCCAAATACCATGTCTCCTCAGGCAAGGGAAACAAAAGAAAAAACAAACAAATGGGACTACATCAGACTAAAAAGCTTCTGCAAGGCAAAGTAAACCAGGAACAAAACAAAGAGAGAACGCACCAACTGGGAGAAAATATTTGCAAATCGTATATCTGACAAGGGGTTAAACTCCAAAATATATGAAGAACTCATGCAACTCAACAACAACAAAAAACAACCCAATCAAAAAACAGGCAGAGGATATGAACAGACATTTTTCCAAAGAAGATGTACAGATGGCCAATAGATACCTGAAAAGATGTTCAACATGACTAATCATTAGGGAAATGCAAATCAAAACTGCAATGAGATATCCCCTTACACCCATCAGAATGTCTGTAATTACCAAGACAAAAAATAACAAATGTTGGAGAGGATGTGGAGAAAAGCAAGTCCTCTTACACTGCTGGTGGGAATGCCAACTGGTGCAGCCACTATGGAAAACAGTATGTGATTTCTCAAAAAATTAAGAATAGAAATACCATATGATCCAGCTATCCCACTACTGGGTATTTATCCAAAGAAGATGAAATCAAGAATTTAAAGAGATTTATTCACCCTTATGTTCACTGCAGCATTATTCACAGTAGCCAAGATGTGGAAGCAACCTAAGTACCCATCAACAGATGAATGGATAAAGAGGATGTGGTGTATATATACAATGGAACACTACTCAGCCATAAAAAATGACAAAATTATCCCATTTGGGACAACATGGATGGAACTTGAGGAGATTATGTTAACCAAAATAAACCAGATAGAGAAAGACAAACACCGCATGATTTCGCTCATATGTGGAAGACAAACACATGGATAAAAAGAACAGATTAGTGGTTACCAGAGGGGAAAGGGATGGGGGAAGGGTGAAAGGGGTAAGGGGCACATACGTATGGTGATGGATAAAAACTACCTACCTTTTTTTTTTAAATTTTTTTTTTATTAAGGTTATGAAAGTTAACATCCTTCTGAAATTACAGTTGTACATCATTATTAGCCATGTTGTAGGTACACCACTTCATCCCTAGTGCCCTTCCCTGACCCCCCTTTCTCCTGGCAACCACCGATCAGTTCTCTTTATCCATATGTTAACTACCACCTATGAGTGGAGTCATACAGGGTTCGTCTTTCTCTGTCTGGCTTATTTCACTCAACATAATACCCTTAAGGTCTATCCATGTTGTTGTGAATGGGACGACTTTGTCCTTTTTTATGGCTGAGTAGTATTCCATTGTATATATATACCACATCTTCTTTATCCAATCATCAGTTGCTGGGCACTTAGGTTGGTTCCATGACTTGGCTATTGTGAATAATGCTGCGATGAACATAGGGGTGCATGGAACTTTTGAAATTGCTGATTTCAGGTTCTTAGGATAGATACCCAGTAGCGGGATGGCTGGGTCATAAGGTATTTCTATTCTTAACTTTTTGAGGAATCTCTATACTGTTTTCCATAGTGGCTGCACGAGTTTGCATTCCCATAAACAGTGTATGAGGGTTCCCTTTTCTCCACAGCCTCTCCAACATTTGTCACTCTTGGTTTTGGATATTTTTGCCATTCTAACAGGTATAAGGTGTTATCTTAGTGTAGTTTTGATTTGCATTTCCCTGATGATTAGTGATGATGAGCATCTTTTCATGTGTCTATTGGCCATCCGTATATCTTCTTTGGAGAAATGTCTGTTCATGTCCCCTGCCCATTTTGTAATTGGATTGTTTGATTTTTTATTGTTGAGTTTGTGAGTTCTTTGTATATTATAGAGATTAACCCTTTGTCAGATAAATAACTTGTGAATATTTTTTCCCCAATTAGTGGGCTGTTTTTTTGTTTCAATCCTGTTTTCCCTTGCCTTGAAGAAGCTCTTTAGTCTGATGAAGTCCCATTTGTTTATTCTTTCTATTGTTTCCCTCATGTGAGGGGTTATGGTGTCCAAAAAGATTCTTTTGAAGCTGATGTCAAAGAGTGTACTGCCGATATTCTCTTCTAGAAGACTTATTGTTTCAGGCCTAATCTTTAGGTCTTTGATCCATTTTGAGTTTATTTTAGTAAATGGTGAAAAAGAATGGTTGATTTTCATTCTTCTACATGTGGCTGTCCAGTTTTCCCAGCACCATTTGTTGAAGAGACTTTCTTTCCTCCATTGTACGCCCTCAGCTCCTTTGTCAAAGATTAGCTGTCCATAGATGCGTGGTTTTATTTCTGGGCTTTCAATTCTGTTCCATTGATCTGTGCATCTGTTTTTGTACCAGTACCATGCTGTTTTGATTACTGTAGCTTTGTAGTGTGTTTTGAAGTCAGGGATTGTGATGCCTCCAGCTTTGTTCTTCTTTCTCATGATTGCTTTAGCAATTCGGGGTCTTTTGTTGCCCCATATGAATTTTAGGATTCTTTGTTCAATTTCTGTAAAGAATGACATTGGAATTCTGATTGGGATAGTGTTGAATCTGTACATTGCTTTAGGTAGTATGGACATTTTAACTATGTTTATTCTTCCAATCCATGTGCATGGAATGTCTTTCCATCTCTTTATGTCGTCATTGATTTCTTTCAAGAAGGTCTTGTAGTTTTCGTTGTATAAATTTTTCACTTACTTGGTTAAATTTATCCCAAGGTATTTTATTCTTTTTGTCGCGATCGTGAATGGGATTGAGTTCTTGAGATCTTTTTCTGTTAGTTCATTGTTAGCGTATAGAAATGCTACTGATTTATGTATGTTGATTTTATACCCTGCAATTTTGCTGTAGTTGTTGATTGTTTCTAATAGTTTTTCTATGGATTCTTTGGGGTTTTCTATATATAAGATCATGTCATCTGCAAACAGCGAGAGTTTTACTTCTTCGTTGCCTAAAAAACTACCTACCTTTTTGAGAACAATTTCTTTCTCTCTTTTTGCTTCATTTCTCTATTATTTCATTTATACTGTATTGTAATTATTTTTTGTCTTTTTCTTCCATTAGACTAGCAGCAACTCAAGAGTTCATGCCATGTATATATGGTTTTCCAGAACCTTCTACAGAACCTGATAAAGAAGAGATGCTTGCTAATTTATAAATGATTAAAATGATTAATTTGTTCCTTCTTTTGGAAGCTCTATAAAGATTCTGGCAATATTATGAACTACAATAACACACACACGTACAAACTCTCACTAAAATTCTTAGAAACTGTATTAAAAGAACTAGTTTTATTGTTTCATAAATAAAGGGGAAAATCATATTTCAGAAATGAAGACAAGGTGTCTCTCCTTATAATGGCACTAATCTCATCATGAAGGTCCCAGCCTCACAGCCCCATGACTAACTCTAATTGCCTCCCAAAGGCCCCGTTTCCAAAGGCCATCACGTTAGTTTAAGCTTCAACATATGGATTTGGGGAGGACACACACATTCAGGCCACAACACGTGCTCCCGTCCCCAGCCACAGGGACTGAGAACCCTCACGTTTCAGATGATGCGGAAACAAAATGTTTGTGCTTCAATCAGCCAGGAGTTATGAGCAGCTGTGTGAAGCAGAGCGTCCCATCAATTTTTTCAGAACATTTAGCATAAATCTTAAAAATTCTGTTGTTTTAAGCCATCAGGAGTTTGGGATTGTTTGTTATTACAGCAAAATCTAACCTTAGACACTCTGAAATGAAAGGCCAATGCGAAAGAGAATCAAGAGAATCAAAGAATGAAATATGATACTGTAAACACAGTGAATAAAATAGGAAAGATGCAAATGAAGAATTAGTAGATGAGAAATAAATAAAACTGCAACATGTGCAGAGACAAAATGATCTACTTGAAAAATTCAAGAGAGGCTACAGAAAAACTAAGAGATCACAGTTTCAGGTTGCTGTTATCAATAAGCAAAATTGAGTTGTTGCTATAAACCTGTAAATCTACAACAATTTAAAAACTGCAAACACCATTTACAATAACAACGGAAATGCAAGCACCTAGTCATATGTCATTTAAAACATATGTAGACATCTGTTAACATCTTTATAGAGGAAATAATAAAACATTATTGAAGAGTGTAAAAAAATCTAAATACATGGAGAGATAAATCATGTTCGTATTTGGGAAGATAATCACATTGATGACATTTTCCCTAAATTAACATAAAAATTCAGATAATTCAAATTTTAAATCTCTACAATGGATTTTTACATAAACCAAGATATTGATCCCAAAATTTTACAAGAAAGAGTGAAGGGTCAGGAATAACTAATCCAGCAGAGGGATGGGGGGTATACTTTACCAGATATGCATACTTATCAAAAACATATAATAACTGAAGCAGTATGGTATTGACACAGGGACAGGCAAACCATGAACAAACCGTGTTGGAAGTGGATCTACACCGCACAAGAACCATGAACATGAGAAAGGGCACTGGAAGCTGGTGGACAAAGGAAGCACTTATCACTAAACGAAGGGGGGGGACTTGGCTGTCTCTGTGGGAAAAATGATCAAATTAGACCATTTCTTCCCAATTCGTGAAAAAATGAATTTCACAAGGTTTGAAGCCCTAAAGGTAAAAGAAAACCTCTGAAACTATTAGAAGGCAACAGAGAAAAATATTTCATGGCTTCAGGGTAGGGAAAGATTTTCTTAACCAAAACACAAAAGGTACATCTAGAAGAAAAGATCTATAAAATTGACTACATGAAAAATTAAGCACGTGTTTAACAAAACTAAGCACATTTGACGTGGCAAGACCAGGGCTAGACAGGGAGATGACTGTCATGAAGAAGGAACAGTTTCAGAATGTTTGGAGTGACACCAGCATCAGGGACCCGACTTCTGAGATGGGCAGACTGGAGTGAGGCTTCAGTTGTACATGTAATCGTTGACAAAGACAGAGATGCAGCAAATTCTGCAGTATGATGACTATTAAATCTGGATGATGGATATATCTGGCATCTATTCTATTATTTTGCCATTTTCATATATTTGGAATATTTCCTAATGAAAAGAAAAACCTCCTAAGTCTGTAATAATCACTCCCACCACTTTTTCACCCCATCACCTGGACACAGTCTGTTTGTTACATTCTTCTTCTGTGGACATAGAAATGAGAAGAAACTGAAACTCAGTCCTTAAATTGTCTACAGTAGCGTGCAGTTTCCCATTACCTTTATAGTACCTGGTATACAGCAGGTACTCAATAAGTGCTTCAGGATTAAAAGAATAGATTTCTGCAGTTCCTAGGATTCCGCATGTTCTCCCTTAGACCCAGGGATCCCAAAGCTCCCTGCACTCTCCCCTTCCCCACAACACCCATCAGACTGAAGTAGAACTACCCAGCTAATATCTACACAGCTCTGGGGGGCAGGAAGAGTATGGATGGGCTAGGGTGTCCCCAGGCGACAGCACAGTGCCTGACGCTAATTAACTAAAAGAATTTAATTCATTAATAACCCCACAGCGTAAAGTTCCTAGTGTCATTCTTCACTGTTGGTGACCACCCAGGATTAGGCCATTCCCTCCACAGCAGACAGGAACCTTGAACTGGGCTCCGCCAGCCACTTGCCTTCTAGAGCAATATTCTAGGCCTGCTCCTCCCCCTCCCACCCACCGGCCTCTGCCAACTGAGGATCACCTTTGCAAACTGTTTGTACTCAGGTTACCCTTCGAAGTTGATGACCCAGCTCTGTACCTCACTCCTCAGTTCTTGCCCTCGGAGCCACCTGGGATCTTTTCCGTCCTTCTTTTGCCTTTGGCCACCCAGGCAGAATAATTTGGCTCCAGGCTCAGTTTGTGCTTGCGTTGATTTTAGTTTTGGGCCACCTGGACTTGGCAACCTGCCTATAGGGAGGCTATCGCAGAGCCACTTGACGGAGCAGGTCCTACCCATAAGGCCGTGCGAAAGCACTCAGAGTGCCTGAAACCCAAATCAGTCCCAAATGGCCAGTTTCTGACCCACATGGAACCTACCTGGTGGCCAGAAATGACTCTGGGGCTAGCTGATCTGGTCCTCAGGTGCTGGCCACGCATTGGGCAGAGACGGTCTTGTGGCAGTCACTCAGTAACCACAACTCAGGGCTTGACGGTGACTGCCAGTGCTGAACCCTGTCCGGGGGCAGCAAAGCTGGACTGGTGAGATGTGTCCTGATGGTTCTCACTTTAGAAATGGATTAGATTGGGGCTTGCTTTGTTTTCTCTCCAGTAGCTGAGGTTCGGAGACTCCCATCTCCTAGCACTTAACATTCCTGCCCCTGCAGCACTACTGCTGTATATCGCTTACACTCCCTGCTGACATTTTATGGGGGGTTTAAAGCAGCAGGTGTGTGAGATAGAAGCCGTTGTCAATCATTGTGTTAAAAAGGCTCCACCTTTTCAAATGCCTAATCAGCCCTTGATGGGTTGCAGCTGACTGCTAACCAGCCAGCCTTTGAAGCTTTCAAGGCAAACAGCACTGCCCCACTTTGAGAAGCAGTGGGGGACGCTAGAGAAAGGGGCAGCAGAGAAGCCCAGTCAAGGCCACGGCACCACCCTCTCATGTGAAAGGGGTGGGGATGCTGATTGACCGGAGGAAGTCAGCGTGACATGCGTGGCCTTGCCTCCAGACTGTTGCCGTTCACGTGGAGCTCATCACCTGGAAGCCTCTGTTCAAGGGAAAGCAGCCCTATTTAGGACTGGATTTCCTCCTTAGATAACCCAAGGGAGTCCCCTCTGAGATTCTGGGCTCCTCCGTGGGGTGTATTAAATGGAAGAGGGGTAACTCACCCACTTCATATTAGGGTCCAGCTAGGCTGCGGGATTGCTTGTATCTTTGCCTGCTGACTCAGCTGAGTTCCTGAGGCTCTGTCAGCCACCCTCTCCTCTTTTTCTCTTGCAAAGCTTTTGGGGACAGTCCCATAAGCAATGCTGCGGCAGAAAGTGCTCGGCCCTTTATCGACTGCCATAGCCCACCCAACACTCGCTTTTTAATTTCAACAACTTACATAGTCTTTCTCTTCTATAAAAAACTCTCAAATGCACTTTAAATGTCCCCTTTTGATCCAGGCTGCAGTCCCAGACTCCCTCTTTATGAATATCACCACTGCACCAAAATCAGGCTACCACGCCTCCAAGTCACACTGAGGAGCACTGGGGGGGTGTGGCTTTGGGCCCTTGTAACAGTCATAGTCTTTTTGCAGGCACTTCGTGGAGACCCACTGAATGAATCGGAGTCCCTGTCAACCCTGGGGTGGGATTTGCCTCAGACATTGGCTCCCCGTTCTCTCCCTTCTTGGACTTCCTGTCTTCTTCTGTTGACTTTCTCTGGACCTCAGTTTGTCCATTCAGCATTTTCTGTGAAGGTTCCTTGCTGACCTCCCTATGACCCCAGCATCTGACCTCAAGTGTACACCCCATTCACATCTTTGATTGCGCTCTAACGGCTCAGGGGAGCTTTGTTTATAAATCTTTTATCCTCAGTTAATGGCCTCTGGAAGGTCTGGAATGTCTTTCAGCTATACTTTACTGTAGAAACTCAAATTGAAAGGGAATTGTTAATCTCTCCATTATCGGTCCTCAGACCTCTATTATAGCATTATCATGTAGGATCCACCTTCAGAGAGCTCGCAGTCTGGTATGAGAGCAAGACAAGTAAATTTACCTTAAGGAAATATATAAAAAATACCACAATGGGAGGGGGCGGTATGTGCAAAGGGCAAAATGGAAGGGACAGCCAAGACAAAAAGATCCAGAATATTATGGGTTAGGAAGAGGTTAATTCTCACAGGGGATCCAAGAGACCTTGCTTAGAACAGGTGATATTGACAGAATGCTATGAAGACTAGTAGAGGTTCCACCGGCAAAGAACCGCTGCTGAAAAGACAGGTGGAAGCTTAGCTCCAGAGGACTTTGTAAGCGACCTTGCTGTTGGAAGGATGGGTTGAAAGAAGACGACTCCACAGGACACAGAACTGCAATCTTTCCCCCACAGTCTGTTCCAACCCACTGTGTTTGGCTACTTCTCTGCGCATTGGGGGAAACCTAAGGCAGTCCTCTTGGACCCTTCTGCTCCCACTTTTTCATGTCAGTAATGACAAAACCCAACCCCATGTCATAGTCAAAAATTCCAAATTTCATTGAAAGCAAACCCTGTTTCCTTTTGCAGATTTGAGTGGTTAGCATCTTATCTACGTCTGGTCTCCTACTTGCCTGTTTCTCCCCAGCTTGCTAGCCTGGGCGTGGGGAGGTGTGGGCAGTCACAAGAGGGAGGAGTGAGAAGAAGGGTCTTCCTAGATTGTGCTGTTGTGATCTTCTGCGGGTGCCCTCGGGGACTGGTAAACGTTCAAAGCTGATGTTTTCCTCCAATGGGCTGCTTTTGTGGACCTTCTGTGATAGCCATCTGGGAGCATTTGTCTACAACTCTCTTAATAAGAAGTATTAGTTATCTATAACCACAAAGGTATATGTAAAATACCCTAAAACTTAGCAGCTTAAAACAATAAATATTTATCTCACATGGTTCCTGTGCTCAGGAATCCAGGATCGGCTTAGCTGGTGGTCTGACTCAGGGTCTCAGGAGACTGCAGTCAAGCTGTTGGCCAGGCAGCTGTCTTCTGACGGTTGACCAGGGCTGAAAGATGTTTCCAAAATTGCCTAATTCAAATGGCTGTTGGCCCGAGGCCTTAGTTCCTGGCTATGCGACTCTCCCCTTAGAGCCGCTCCAGTGTTCTCGTGACACAGCTCCTGGTTGCTTAAAACATCCTCCTCCAAACCCAGGATGAAGTCCCTGTGGGTGAGTTCCTTTTAAAAACAATCCTCAATCTGGTCACTCCAAAAGAAGGCCAACCTAGTTTTATGACAAGAGGGAAATACAGTGTGTTCCCCAAGTAGCCACTTCTCTGTGCTCCACCAGTAGGCAAATGGCAAAACCTCCTGTCCTTAAGACTTCTCAGATGTAGGTCAGACACAAGGTCCGGGAACAGAGACATGTTTCTCAGGTGGACTCTGTGTCCCTCCTCGCTGGTCTCGGGATGAGGAAATATCCACGGAGGAGGCAGAACAGGCAGAATGCCACAGCATTATAGAGACTTTCTTTTCAGTCCAGTCCACACCTCGAAGGGATGGAAACAGTTGACGCTGAACAGGACGAGAGTCACAAAACCCCCTTAGATCACCCCCTTGGCAAGCCCTGCGTCAAGTCTTTGCCACCCGTTTTGTACCCAGCTGTTGAAAGCTTCATCCAAAACGGAGAGGACCTCTTCCATTTTAAGATATTGTTATACCAGGCTGGGGATTTCAGCAAAGCAAGCGTCAGCCCAGCTCTGCATTTCAAAAGCCATTTGTCTTCAGTTTCCCCAAGAAGCAGACCCTAAGACAAGGACTTGACTGCAATTGGGTTATTTGGGAGGCAATACCAGGAAACACCTGTAGGGAAGTGGAAAAAAGAAGGGATAAATGTTGTATTATTGAAATAAATAATGTTGTATTATCAAATCAGTTATTACTGTGGACAATTAGAGCCTAATCCTTCTGAGGAACTTCTGGAAACAGCGGAAAATAAATCTACAGTTATCCTCTACCAAAGGACAAAAAAACCTGGGTATTTACCCACCAACTCCCTGCTCATCATTGACTGAGGGCTGCTTCCTGGGCCTTAATTAACTTTCTGAAATTTCTGGCTTGCTGTGCTTTGAGGCTGAATATCGGGCTACCCCTGGCAGGATGGCCAACCATCTCAGTGCCCGGCACTGAAAAGTTTCCCAGAGTGCAGAATTTTTATTGCTAAAACTAGGACAGCCCCAGGCAAATTAGGATGGTTGGCCACCCTACCCCTAGGCAGAGAGGTGTGGACCTTGGCAGAAGCAGATTTGCTTATGTAGAAGTTGTACCAAGAGGATACAGGACGGGCACCAGTAAGTAGTATCTGCAACATTAAGTGACCTTGGAAATTTTGGAATAAATGTTTTGGTCCCCACCCCAATGTTTTTCTTCTTGAACCAACCCTTGCCCCCTCCAAATACAAAGCCAACTTTATAATTCCTTGCTTCAGATATCTCGGCAGGGCTGGAAATAGAAGCGGCCAGGAGTCAATGTCTCCTCCTGTATTTTTTAAAGCTCTAAATCTACAGAAGAGAATACATGATTATCTCTGGGGGGAGAGAAGAGAGAGCAAGAACAAAGGAAAGAGAAATTCTGAAGACAAAGTCTTCAGGTCCCTTATTAGCAAATCTTAGTGCTGCTCATTGGCAGAATCCATGGAGATGAATTCAACAGAGGTGAACCGTGGTTCAGGCATGAGAAACCTTGCTTTCATGGAGCTTATGTTCTATGGGGGAGGGGGGGCAGAAAATAGAAAACATTAAAATATAAGATATTAATGTGTGCTATAAAGAAAATAAGTTAAAGCAGTGTGATAGAGGGAGAGTGATTACTGCTCTCAGAGTCTTCTCTGAGGACACACTTGAGCTTCGACATTCGTAAAAAAAAGAGCCCATCATGGGACGATCTGGTGAAATGACCAATGAACACAGCGGACAGCGCTTGGCCTTGGCTTGCATGAGACCTTGGAATCATTCCACAACCCTTGGGAGGAGGAAAGCCCCAATAATAATTAAAATTTATATTTTTACCAGCTTAGTTGGATAGGAATTCAAACAGAATCAAGTTGCTCTAAGGGAAAATAAAAAAGACAATGACATATTGTTTTGCACACCTGAGTGCACGAACTTCTTCATATTCAGAACAGAAAGAAAATTACATATGAGAAATGTGAAAATATTTAGTGGCAGATATATTTAAACACCTATGTATTAATCTCACTAAATTGAATGCCATGTTCACTAGAACACTATAAACTTAGTGTTGGCATCTCCAATTCACATGTAAAGAAAATGAGGATCAGAGTAACAGAGGGACTCCACCAAGTGATGCAGTTATCGAGTTCCGTTAGAGTTACAATGTAATCTCTCTACCAAGCTCCTTCTCCCCGCCCCCCTCATTGCCTTCCCCTCCATCGCCTAATCACTGAACCTCTCTGGGTACCTCATTCCTTTTATCTCCTTGTCTATCCATGTAAGTTTGAGCACCTACTATGTGTAAGGTTTTGTATTAAGTGCCAAGAAGGGCAGGTAATTACACATGAATATTCTGTAGCACCTGCACACAAAGGAGCTTGAAATACAGCAGGGGAAATAGTCCAAAACAGCAATAATTTTTAAGAATTATGAATGGAGGGTAAGGTTGGGGTGCAGGGCGATGGTGGGGAGTTGATGCGCTCAACGTGAGCACAGACTACCGTGAGTTAGTTCCCCACTTTCCAACTGGACTTGGAGCCACTTTGAATTTTTTTTTCTAGTTGCAGGGTCTACAGGCAGGTTGTCTTAGATGTGGGAGCCAGAGCGGGCTGTATTAGAAAGCTCCTTTTGAATATGCATCCTGCAGTGTGGGGAGAATTGATTTGATAGCTCCACTTCTAGGGGCAGAAGGACGTTCTGTGAAACTCCTTTGCTCAACCTTTGAAGCCCTCTTGCTCTGACTCCAGCCACCTTTTCCAGTCTCATCTCCTGCTATTCTCATCCTTGAACCTTAATTTTCAGGCCAACCGAATTTCATGCTTCTCCATGTTAACATCCTAAATTATGTCTTTTCCACGCTTTTCCACTTCTGCTAAAACCAGCCTGCGCTATTCCCTGGAGGAGAGGATGCAGCATACTTGCTGGGATTCCTGTTGTCCGAGGAGAGCAAAGGGCTGGACAGGGATGGGGTAGCAGGGTGTAGTCCTAGACTCAAAATATAGAGATCTGAATTCCTTTTCCTGCGATGAGGCTTACGAGCCACAGGACTTTGTACACTGAATGACCTTACCTCTCTCTGCACCTCAGTTTCCTCATCTGTAAAATATAAAGTTAGCCCTGCCTGCTTGGCAGGGCAGCTGCAAGACTCAAGATAATGATTATAAAATGCTTTGCAAACTGTGAAGCAATCCCTTATGCACGTGTTTGCTTATGCAAACGTAAGGGATTGTCATTAGTATTCAGGATCTTCCTAGCTGATGTGTTTTTGCAAGCATTTGGCTAGGAACATGGTTAAGATATGTCCCAGCTGAGTAGCTTCTTCCACTGCAGCTTCATCCAATAGCCACAAAGGGGATAGAATAGGCCTTTTGTGATTGTTTTTCACATAGTTGGAAGCATTTCAAAGCATCAGATCTTGCTTTAAAAAAGTGAGCTCTGCTTTATTTGCATTAAATCTAGTTCCATCCGTGCTGAAGCAGCGCTGTGAACTTACAGCTCCAAAGTTAATCGTTTAAAATAAAAGATACCTATCTTATAAATTTTTTTAAGGCTTCAGGATTTGCAGAGAATTAATATATCACTGACAATACTGATGAATCACATTCGAAAGGAGAATTGAGGAAGTAATTTTGGTTAAACAGGAAGTTTTTCTAGGCTGATAATGAAGTGTAAAGCTTTCTCCTTGACTGCTGGAAAAATGTAATTTAGAGCCAGTCAATTAATTAATCAATAAATCCGTGAGCAAACAAACATAGACCAGAAAGAAAAAAAAAATAAAATAAGTTAAAACTTGAAGAACGTTTCTAAGTGAAGAACGCTGGAGAAGGAGCGGTCGGGGGAGAGATGATGACTCACTCTGGAACATGCTGTGTTCAGAAGACCTTGTCGAGAGGCCATGCTGGAGTTTGGACATGCCATGCCAAAACTCAAAAGTGAGGCACAGAGCTGAGACACAAATATGGCAGATATCGGCTTGTCACTGAATTGGAACCCTGGGAGTAGAGATGACAAGAGAAGGGGGGTAGCCAGCATTTAGGGATCAGGACAAAGATGAGTATCTAGCAAAGAAGGCTTAAGTGGGGCAGCCAGAAAGGTGGTAAGAAAATCAAGTGAATGTGGTGTCCAGAGCCAAGGTAAGGGGAAATCAAGGCAGAGGGCCTGTGTCGACAGCAGTGGCTGCTGCTGCCCAGTCCAGTGCAATGAAAACTCAAAGCGGCTCACTGGATTCAGGAGCATGAAGGTAAGTCTAGTGAGAGCCATTTTGGTGGACCTACAGGGCAGAACCAGATTGGAAAGGGTTGAAGTGAGAACGAAAAATGAAGTAGAAACAGAGCATAGACAATTTTTTCAAGAAAATCAGCAGGGAAGGGAAAGAGAGAAAGATGGCAGTACCAGGAGGGGAACGTGGTCTCCAGAGGGTCTCTGTATGAATTGGAAGAGACTGGGGCATGCTTGATTATTGACAGAAGGGGTTCTCTCAAGAGGGAGAAGTTGAAGACACAGGGGAAAGAGGCATAAGAGTTCTAAGGAGAGAAGAACATGTTTACCAAAGCGCAGACCAGGATCGCCTATTCCATCTGATGGTCAAGGGAGGCTACCTGGAGGAGATAACCCCCGAGTCATGCTGCTTAAAGGATGAGTGAATTTATCCAGGCAGGAGGAGTAGATGAGGAAAAAGAGGGCATTCCTCATCCAGGGCTCTTTTCAATTTCACCACCAGGGCCTCTCAAACTTGCCTGGATTGAGTGGAAGAAAGTGCTCTTGAGTAAGATTTTGCGGAGCTGTAATTTTTCTAAATTCATTTTTATAAATAAAATGTGGGTTTGCTTATACAAGGCTTATATTGTGTGTCTCCACCCAAGGTATATTTCTCATCTGGGTTATTTCCTTTAGAAAATGTGCAGCCAATGGTGGTGAGTCTTAACTCCCAAGTGTCTGCAACTATTTATGTAATGCATGGGTTGCCTTCCTCCTGATCACATTTCCTCTGTATTTCATAAGTGAATAATTTCCTTATAATCATGATGCTGCCTAATTAGAACCTGTCCATTGCAGCGGAAAAGGAGAACTTGGCCTTTTAGGTGGTCAGATCTGAACTCACTTGATGAAAGACATATTTTTCAGTGGTGAGAGGTTGGGGGTTGGGTCTGAATCGGGAAGGATGCTTAACATGCAGAATATGCCGTGAGAGGCACTATCCACAAGGAGAAGTAAGCTATTAAAGATAAAAATGATTTACTTTTTCAAAGCCAATTGTTACACACCAACGAAAACATCATAAACATGAGAAGAAATTCAATTCACAAATAAATATATGTAATAACGTTCAAATTCTCTAGTAACTTAAGAAATGCTCATCAAACTGAAGTAACATTTTCACTATTCAAACAGCAATAATTTCTTTTAAAATACTAGTAACTAAAACTAGTGAATACACGGTAAAAGTAATACCTTCAATCATTCTTGGTGTCAGCGTAAACTAAGGTAATGCTTTTGAAAAATAATCTGAAACCATGAAACAAGAGATATAAAAATGTTTGCATATCTTTACCCAGAAATTCTTCTTCAGTAATCTTATTTTTTTTAAATGATCCAAAGATAGGTATGAATTTTAGCTCACATACTCAGGGTGAAAAACGCATCCTAATTTTCTATAATGTGACTCAACTGCTGACTCTGAACCCCATTTCTTTGATGGTCCTGGAAAGTTTAATCTGTTACTGGGGTTTTCCTGAATACAAGGTCATATAAGCGTTTTAGGATCATCCACAATGCTGAAGCTTTGTGGGTTTGGGAAGAAATGCATGTTCAGTTATCCATGGCCCCACCCTCGAGGTGCCTTGGAGCTCAGCCTCTCTGTTGCTTCTGTGTCATGTGTAGGGCAAAGAGGTTATTGATGAAGCTAAGAACTTGTTTTCCATGGTTCCACACCGTGCATAACCCTTCTTAGAAGGCCTGCTGCCTTCCTGGTTGTTCTGACAGAATGAAGACCTTGGATTCCTATTTATTGATGTTCTCGGGCATACAGTTTTCTATCTCTCCACTTCTCCTCAGCCCAGAAGGTTTGGCAGCTAATGCCCCTCCCCACCAAAGAAAAGAGGAGAGGAGAAGGAATCATGCTCTTACTCTATTTTCCAAGGCTCTGCCTCTCCCCAGACTCCCTGGCTGCCCTGTCTTTTCAGCCCAAGAGCACCCCTACTCCCACCTCAAGCTCTTGAACACAGAAGTCAAGAAGAGAAGAATTTTGTAAGGGGCCATGCTTTTAGCCCAACCCTAAGCCTCCTCTGGGCTGGAGTAAAAACAGGCTATCTTTGTTTGGACAGGGCGTCCTGGACAGAGAGAAAACAATTAACATCTCAAAATATTATCCTGGCATACATGCATGAAGATTGCCATGACAGAAAAAAAATGGTGAAGGAACTGAAATAAAAAAAAATACCCAACAGTGAGGACGCGATTTTGTAACCAGCCACTGGAGCAGACTGTTTTTCTCAAAGATTATCTGAATTTAATTATAATAATCTTTGATTGGATATCACTTGATCATTAGAAGTAATTTCAAGACAAGGCATCAACCTGGAATAATATTTGATATTTAGTAACCTCTGATTGACACAAACATATTTTACACTATGACAAAAACCAAAAGTCACCAGTGAAAATGAAAATATCTGATGTGTTTAGGTGGTTGGATTTTGCATAATTATTTTTACAGTGAGGATTATGTAACAACATTAAAAAAAAATGGAAACTAGAGGAGAAAATACTTCTTTCCAGATTTGGAATGAGAAATGAAGAAATCCTTGTGGATTTCGCCTCAGAGGGAATTGTTAAGATCCAGGTCCAAGAATTCAAAGCTATTCCAGCTGCTGCCATTGTTAATGAGCTGGAATTGCAAAGACAGTTTATTTCTCACTTGATTTAACTTTCTGTAATCCACCACGACCTATTCTCTGCCTCTTGAGATCCTATCCATCCTTTAGATGCTGAAGAAGTTCAGAATAAGAAAGAATTTGGAAAGAAGTTCAACGAAGATTCAATTTGGAAAGAAGTCAACGAGGCCTCTGATAAGAGGCGAGCATTGTCTGGTCCATGTGATAGAGCATTTGTCTCTAAGGAAGGGGAAATCACACTTGTTGAGAACTTTCTATGTTCCAGACACAGGGGTAGAAACTTTACCCTTACTATCCCTTCTAATAGCCTCTACTGGTTCCACTTTACTGATGTGGAAACTGAGGCCCAGAAAGGTTAAGTGATTCACTAACTGCCTCTCAATGACTGAGTCAGAATTCAGACTCGAGCCTGGTTGAGCCCACAGCCCCGCTTGCCGTCCATGACACTATGTTGCCCCTCCTCAAAGTGGCCTCTCATCAGCAAGTCCACTCTGTCTGCCTGAGGTAAAACTTTGAAAACATACAAAGCTTCATTGTTATCATAAGTAAGTGGAAATGCTAAGTAACGCACTATTCTTACTAGAAAGTAGTAATGCCATAGGCCAGCATCTCTCAAAAGCATAGTCCAGGAAAAGGTCCTTGGTAGAAGTTTTCCATGGCCAAATAACATGGGCAGATGCTGTATTCCTATATTTTGGAGATTCGCAGTCCACTGAAAAGCTCTGAGGAGTTAGAAAAGAACTGCCTTTTATCTTTCTTTTAATCCAGTGTTGCCCAGCCTTACTTAGCCACAGAATCGTTTTCATCCTAATACTCTTCCAGCTCCTGGCCCAGTTGCACAAACCTGTGTCAGTGATCATGGAGGAGGTCTCCAGGGTGCCCTTTTCCCAGGGAAAGAGGGTATTCTGTAAGACACTGGGACAGCTGTGCTCAGTGAGATGGTCACAGTAGGAGGGAGGGATGTTCTCCTCAATTCTGAGCAGAACCAGAAAGGCTCTAACATATCTGAGATTCTAGGAAGCGTGACTCCGTGTTGGCACAGCAAGAGCCTGCCGCCTTGGGAGCATCAGGAGATAGGCAGCTCCAAGGCAGGGCCAAGTGGAACCCAGCAGTGGTGAGAGGTCCTCTAGTGGTTTCCAAGCCACATACCTCAAGTGTTCTCCCTGGGACTCCAAGAAGTACCTGGGTATATTGTCTTGGCCTTGGCAGGAAAGAGACGGTAAATTCAGCAGGGCTTAACTGAACAAGAATTTAATGAAAGGACTTTTTACAGAGACACAGAGAGGGTTAAGGGCATCAACCAAGGACAGGGAGGCACCTAGGGGCCAGCAACTACAGGAAGCTTTTTCCACCCCTGGGTCTGAAGGGAGAAGGGGAGAAAGCAGTGTCCTCGGAGGCTGGTGGGAACTGGAGCCACCAAAGAGGCCCCATCTGACAGGGGGTGTCGGGGGACAGAAGAGCCTGCCCAGCGGTAAGACATTTGGGATGGGCTATGGACCCTGCAGAAGCAGTTGGGGAAACAGCCAGCAAAATGTGGATAATTATTATTCAGAAGTCACAATCTATGTCCATAGACTGGGGAGGCCTAGACACATAAGAACTACACTTGAGAAAAACTCAAAAATCTAAGAAGCTCAGAATCTTTGAATTTTTAAATATAGAAACTTGTGGTTAACCTGGAAAAAATTACATTTGGGTGGAATTGAGGCTCCCCTTCATGTTTCTGTGGCCCGTTGAATTTGCTTCCCACTCCTTTATGCAAAGCATGCTGAGTTAATTTATGTGTGTTGCCTTCTTTCCAGCTTTCCTCAGATGGGACACTTGAAAACTGTGTGGCAGGTTTATTTGCTTAAACCTTTCCCGTGGACGAGCCCGCCCACCACATCTGGGGAAGGGTTTATGCCTTGGGAGGAGTGCTTCGGCCCCAGCTAAGTAGAAAAAGGCTATCAGCCACCCCCATGAGCCATTCCAGAGACACCGAGGAACTGTTGTTCTTGGGGCTTGGGTCCCCATGTCCTTCTCAAAAATGTGCTGGAAACCACAGGGATGCCTGGAGAATGGCCCAGAATGTGTGGAACGTAGGGCCCAGGATTCTGTAACCAAAAATGGATGAATACAATCAGACTTGTCTCTGGGAGAGGGCTCTACGTAGGGAAGAGATGAAAGGTTGACCAGAGGAAGACGAGGCAACTCACCTGTAAGACTAGAGAGACAGAGGGAAGAGAGCCCCATGGAAGCTGGAAACTCAGCGGGCCTGCCCAGTGGGACCTTGGACCACAAAGAGATAGAGCATTATCCAGTGGTAGCCAGATCCATGGAGGAGATTCAGGCCCTGCTGGAGATGCTACTCAAAGCAGAGAGAATGGGGGAAAAGTGCTCTGGCTCATCTTCTCCTCTGCTTTCCAGTCTCCTGCCAGGGTCTCCTGTAAACTCAATCTGGTCTGAAGCCAGTTGGCAAGGGATTTCAGAAACTGTATTTCCCTGTAACATAGGACAGAGTAAGGAAAAGGGGTGAGATGGGTGCAATATCAAACAGGCAAATGATTGCACACCATTTATGTTACCAATGAACTTCACATTGCCAAATATCATGGCAAATTCTTGGATCTTAAATTCTCAACAGCATTTCAACCAGTAGATCACTTCCTTCTTCTTAAAGTATTTCCTTCAGTTGGCTTCTGGCACACTTCCCTTGGCTTCTGGTTTTCCTCCTATATCATTTGCTACAATGTTTTAGGCCCCTTTACTGGTCCCTTCCTATCTCTCCATCTTCTATGTTGGAGTGCCTCGGGATTCTTTCTTTGGTTACTTCCTACTTTCTATATACTTTTAGACCTAAGGTGATCTCATCTGGCCCCATGGACTTAAATTCCACCTATCTAGACAAAATCACCCTGAAATTTCTAACCCCAGCCCCGCTCTTCCTCTAATTCACTGTATATTTGGTATATTCAGGTGCCTGTTGGAGAGCTCCAGTCAGATGCTAGTGGGCCTCCCAAATACATGTCCTAAATTCAAATTTTTTCTTCCGTAAATCTGTCCTGTTCCCATTTTCTGAACTCAGTTCCATACTCCGGGTAGACGTGAATGTACATATATTATAATGAATATTATAAATACATTTTCCATAGTCATTATAAAGTATTTCATTCAACAGATACTGGCAGAGTGCCTGAGAGGTGCTGACCTGGGCTAAGAACAAAGTAAAGAAAAGTAAAGCAGACATGGTACCTGACCTCAGAGGAAGACAGAACATCATTTGTGCCCATTTATGCACAAATTGTAAATATAATCAGATCCTCTACTCGACTTTAAGTTCCTTGACAACAAGTGTATTGTTACCATTCTTTAGATTGAAATGCAGGCTAGTTTGAGCTAGAAGCAGAATCTTGGGGTCTCTCACAGAAGCCAGGGAAGGTCAAATAACCAAGCTACAGAAAGGCAGGGACCTCAGAGTAGTGTGTGGACCTTTTCTCTAGAATACTGTAATAACAAGACTCAGCTCCTACTCTCATTGGCATTAAAACAATAAAATCGCAAAGTATAACAATGACAAAGATCATCTCTGTGAACCCTAGGCTCCTCATCTGTAAAAGAGAGAAATTAATTATACAGTGCCACTGCGAGGATTAAAGAACACAACACATGAAACAGGCATGATGCTTGGCCACAATAAAAGCAGCTACCTTCACTGGGTATTCACTTCACTTACTATTTTCGTTTCATTATCATTATTTTTACTCCAACTCCTCGTCTTTCATGTAGACGGCATTTAAAGCCCAGGGGCAAAGCAACGTAACATCATCCTGTAAGTTAGGCAGGCACAGACCTGGGACCAGAACACTGGCCACCAAATTGCCAGCCCAGCATTGTCTCGATGGCATCCTTGTGCCTTTTCATAAGGTTGATCCTCTGGGACTCGGAGAATCCCAGGATCACCATGTTTGAAGGAATCGTCAAGTTCATCAGTGATTCACCTTATATTATACACCTAGGAACCGGACCTATCTGTGAAGTAATGAACTCCCCATTAGAGACCATTTGGGGGGAAGCTTTTAAAAAGCTTTATCTACACCACACCCAAATCTGCCTCTCCCAACCTCAGTCTTTTTTAGCTTTACCTTCAGAAGACATTCAGAATTTGAATCAATGTTTTTTTCCTATCACAGCTTTTGAGGTATTTGAACAAAGATCTCACCTCGTTGAGTTTTCCGTTTTCCAACGTAAGGGTTTCCCATCTATTCCAAGACAAAAAAATCTTGTTATAATCCTAGATTCTATCCTGTTTCCCTTATCCCCCAGACTCTATTAAATACCGATCCTTTTTGTCCTACCGCATTACTACTTCTCAAACCATCTCCTCTGCTCCATTTCTACTGCCGCCATTCTACTTAAGATTCCAGTCACCTTTCAGCTGGATTATCATGATTACTTCTTTAGCCTGGCCTCTGCCCTCTACTCCTATACCATTTAATTCACCAGCTATACTTGCAGTTAGAGTGAATTTTCTAAAATGCAAACCTGACGTCATCACTTGGCTTACCCTTACTTACCAAATAAATTCTTAACCCCTCAGTGTAGCATATGAGGACCTTCATGAGAGAACATTCTGGTGTGTCTCACCATTACCATCCAGTGATGTTGACCTTTTGAAGCCAGGCTGGGAAAGCCTATTTTAACAGTTAAAGTGGGACACAAGAGTGATTATAATGAGGATAGTGGAGTTAGAATTTAAAAATAAGGGCTGGACTTGGAAGGCACCTCAGAGGCAAACTCAAAAGAACATGGTTGTCTCTTATCTCTGCCATCCAAAGATGACTGCCAGATTTCTGTTTTGATTGACAAAAGAGATGCTGGTGTCACTCCCTGAGACTGAGACAGAAGGAGCGGGCTGTGGGAGCTTGTGGAGTACCACAGGGTGAGTGGGCTTTTCAGTGAGATTGGAGGAACCTACAGCACACGCAGAGGAGAGGGATCATGGGAGCTATGCCACTGGAAGCCACACATCAGTAGTGCAGCCTGGTATAGAATCAGCTTTTTTGGTGACCACAGGGTATGGTTTGTTCTTATTGAGCTACAAATGGAGTAAATTCTGGAGATGAAAAAATAATGAAGTCTTGGCCTCCATCTGACCTTGGAATTGGAAAACAACTTCAAAACAGCCCTTGTATGTGACTGTCGAAGGTTGGTTTTATTGTTGTAAAGAAACATTCTACTCTGCTCAAAAGATTTGTTTATCCTTTAATCACAAAGGATGCCTCTGGCTTCATAACTTCTGCTTTACTTTTTACGAGGTCTAGACAAGTTAAATAATTTGTTCAAGGTCACACTTCTACTAGGGGTAGAAACAGACCTTGAACCTAGATCTGTCTGACTCCTTGAACTTGGCCTCATGCCCTTCAAAGCTATAAACAAGCTAGGAGATTGGCTTGGCTCCGTAAGTAGCTATGTGCAGAGACATATAGTGTCAAGAGTACACAATAATTTGCCATGAGACCTGAGTTTGAGTGTGGGGTCTAGGATTACCTTCTCTTGTCCTAACTGTGTGATTCTGAGCAATTTACTTTATCTGAGTATAATTTTCACCTGAAACATGAGAAGAATATTCTCTGTCCTATTTGCCTGATGATGCTGCTATGGTGTTCAAGCAAGATCAGTTAAATAAAAATGACTTATAAACTTTAAGGCTTTATACTCATATGAGGAGATATTAATCATAATCATAATTCTTGCTTATTATGATTGTGATTATTATAATAGCAAAGTCATTTCCTTTTCCTCTGAGCCCCAATTACCACATCCATAAAATGTTTGAGTTTCACTAAATAGTTTCTAGGTCCCTCCAAGCTCTATTAGCAAAGAATCATGAGAATTTTAAGTACTGAAAGGAAGGGACCACGGTGTAAGAAACACCAGGGAGACACCATTTGCCTTCCCTACTGCCTTTATCCAAGAAAACTTCCTATTAGGTGCATTCTAGAGATGTGTGCATTTTAAAGGCTTTGAGGCATTCTCCTTTCACGAAAAGCCCATGTGACATCTTTATCCCTTGTGTTCCTACATCACTGGCCCTCTTTCTAAGGACTTTCACATTGATTTTCTCATTTGAACATAATGTGACCTGCAAAGCGTTCTGACTAAGAAGCATGCAGGGTGGGTTAGGGCCCAGACCCTCCCATCTAATTGGCATATGGGACCTTGGAAAAGTCAGAGTTTAGCCCAGGATTTCTTTCAGGAGGATTTCTCTATGACTTTTAGGACTTGCTCTACCTTCAGAACTGTCTGCTGCTTCTGGAAGCTTCCTAGCCCTCGGTGAAGAGGTGATAAATCTGAAACCATTCTTTAGTCTATACCAGCTCATCTGTGGACAGAGCAACTCACAGACTCTCTTCACAGGATAGCCCCTCCCTGTCCATAGGCACTGGCACTCTAGTAGGTTCCGGGAGTTCTGTAGACTGAATATTTGTGTCCCCCAAATTCACATGTTAAACCCTAACTCCTAATGTGATGGTGTTTGGAGGTGGGGCTTTGGGAGGTGCGTGGGTCATAGTGGCGGAGCCTCATAAGTGGGATGCATGCCCTTGTAAGAGACACCAGAGAGCTCCTAGGCCTCTTCTGCCATGTGAGGACACAGTGAAGAGACAGTCAGCTATGAACCAGGAAGCAGGCTCTTACAAGACACCAAACCTGCATGGTTCTAGCCTCCAGAACCATGAGAAATAAATTTCTGTTGTTTATAAGGCACCCAGTCTATGGTATTCTGTTACAGCAGCCTGAACTGAGTAAGACAGTGAGGAACCCCAAATGAGCTGATGACCCTGCTCTAGTGAGCTGTGCTGGACTCAGGTCCCTGCATTCAAATTCCTAGCATCACCACTTCCTGGTGTCATCTTGGGAGAATGTACCTAACCAATCTGTGCTTCAGATCCCTCATGTCTTAAAGGGACAAGAATTATACCTACCTTGTTGGGTTTAAACAAGGATTAAAAGACATAATCCATTTACTTGATTTATATTAGGGTTTCTCAACCTCCACACTACCAGCATATCTTCCTATGAAGATAAAGTATGGATTTCTCTCCATTATGTGATATCATAGAGAGAAAAGAATTCAGTTTTTAAAGCTCAGAAAATAAAAGAATTCTAGTATCACAGATTTTCTGGCTCCAGTTTCCCCATGTGTTAAATAGGGACAGCGTCACTGCTCCTTAGGCTGGTAAAGATTCGATGAGCAAACACAGAGCACACAGCCTGGCACTGAGCAGGAGTTCAGTGACTGTCCCCTGAATCACTTATATGGTGAGGGCTGCTCTGAGAAGAGCCCCTGTCAGCATGAGGAGGGGACATGGCCAGGCGGTAGGTCACACACAGTGCTTATCTCAGCAGAGCAGTCACGTTTGGTGAGCACAGCTGGGGGCAGCTGCTCCTGTGGTTCCCAAGGGTGAAGCCCTGTTCTGTGGACGAGGCTTTTTGGCACCACGATGGACACAGCTAAGCCCAGCTGGGTGTCTGCCAGGCACAGGGCAGGACTGGCCTTCCCCACCCATCGGCAATCCCCTTCTGGGAAGGAAGTAAATTCGCCTCCAGCCCCTCTGCCTGGGAGAAAACTCCACTTTCCCTAACTTTCCAAATAACTCGCAGGGTAGCTAATTGTATATTGGTGTCAGGCTGGCATATAGTAGGTGTTCAACTTATACTTTCTAAAATCTTCCGCTGTGTTAGTTTTATGTATGCTGCTTCACTTAATCTTCACAATAGCCCTTTGGAGTCAATATTACTATTGGATTTTATAGATGAAGAAATGAAGACTCAGAGAGGTTAAGTGGATTTTCCAAGAAAACATAGCAAAGCAATTGGTGGACCTTGGATTGGAACCCATGTCTGTCTAACTCTGTGCCCTATTCTCTTTCTAAGATTGCACCTACAATGTAAAGGGCTGGGAGAGGAAAGTAAATGGAGAAGTTGTCTTCTGGGATATCTCGGGCTCTGAGCCTCATCATAAACAGATGTCAACTCTCAAGCAGATGAAGAGGTTGCCCACTCACAGAGACCAAGTAGCAGCTAAGTTTCTCCAACTTTGTTAGGAGCAATTTCAATCTCTGAGGATTTGGTGTCTCATTGAGTCATGCTTTTGCTAGGCAGGCCCAGTGTCAGAAGCTGTATAAATTCTCATCAAAAAGCCTCATTCAAAGACTTGCCTGCATTTGAAATGCCCACAGGGGAGAGAGAGGAGATGGCCCTTTTGACGTTTCCTTGCTAGGTCCTGATTGTGACAATTATGTGTTCCCAGGTGCTTTGGAACACAGGACAGCAGTGACCAGGTGTGTCTGTGGAAGTCAGAGCATGTCAGTGAAGGAGTCAGCTAACTGGATCGTGAAGGGTAGGCAGGAACATGTGCAAAATGACTTGTTCCTAAGTCTGGGCCTGTAGGTGGCTGGATTTTAGGATCTGTTGTTAAGATGCAGCCCTGGCTAACGGGGCATACACTCGCTGGTAATTCATGGCCCTCTAGGACAGCAGATCAAGACGTTAATGAGGAAACTGAAGCCCAGACTTCTCTGGCTTGCTCAGGGCCACTGGAGTGAGAACCCCTCTTGTAATTCGCAGAACAACACTCTCTTTGCCACACTGTGCTGCCTCTTGCTTAATCACCCTCTCATGGAGCCACCGCCTGTTTGTCTCCTCACTGGCCCAGATTCCTGGGGTCTCAAACCACAAGAGACCTAGGAGGGTACATTAGTCATTGGTATTACTATCCGGCCAGCATAGTTTCCTGGCCATGAAGCCTCCTGCCTTTGGAGACGTGTAACATGTGCTCATTTCCCTGCAGGGTTCGGCTTCATTTAAGCTCAAACAAATGAGAAATGCTACAAAAAATGTACAGTCCTTGACCTTTGAGCTCTTCCACTTGGCAGATGGCCGTGGGTGAATTCCTCCCCCCGTGAATCAAAGTCAGGAGCCAAGTTGCATTATTTTAAGGACTTCAGGCTCAATGCCTTTTCCCTGTCTAGAATGTTCTCCCATTGCCCCAAAGTCCTACCGAGTCTTTGAGACTCAGGCCAAGTGCCATCTCCTTTAGAAGCTTCTCTGATCCTCACCTCCCCACCACATCCAGCCTACAGCTATTTTTCCCTTCTCTGAACACATAACATACTGTCTCTAATACCCATTCCACACCAGCATATTTTAATTTAAATATGAAAAAGGAGAACAAATTATATCTTGTAACCTCCCCAAGATTCTGCACCCTGAAGTTTTCCCCTTGTCCCTTTTGGTATTGTCTGCCTCAGACCTGCAGCACATTGGCTTGCTTCTACCTTGAAATGTCATTCCTACTTCCTTCAACATTCTCACATTGGTTTCCTTCTCTCCATCCTGTAGCCACATCTCTGGCCTACTACTGGGCCTAGTAGAGGCTGACCACTTAGCCATGGGTTACCAAGTTACCATGCAACCTGAGCTACCCATAATGAACTGAATGTCATCTGATTCATCAAGCCTTAAAATTGGGCATGTACAGCCTCATCCCATCATCAAATGGAAGTGGTATATACAAGAATGGGCACAAATAGGCCCTGAAGGCACAAGTAAGTTATATGAAGAAGTGGCCCAAATGCCTGTGGTCCCCACTCCTGCTACACTACCTCTCTCCTCAACCTGTACCTATGGCCTCATGAGGAGTATCCTAGCTTCAGGTGACACCTTCACCTCTCTCCTGGATGACCACAGGAGCCTCTGAGCCAGTCCCCCTGCCTCCAGTCTCTTTCTCTTCCTAGTGATACATGCTGCCACCATGATCTCCAAAAAAATGCCTCTCTGATCATGTCATTCTCCTCAGAAACCCATGACCTGCAACTGTTGCCTACAGAGCTCCTGCTCACTCTTCAAGGCCTTGCCCACAGCCTACTACCTCCTCTAATCACTCCCCAGAGTGTGCAACTAGACAGTGCTTCTCAAACATTACCCCACAAGGACCCTTAAGGATGGAGGAAAGTGATTAGGTGCTCCTGAGGATGCTAGAGGTAGAGCTCAAAGCAGTCCTCTGCAAAAGTCCTTTGAGGACTGATGGCTTATCTAAGAATTACGTCAACTTGACCTTCTATTCCATAATATTTCTGGATGTTTTATTATTACTTAAAACTTAAGCTACTCACATTTCCCTAGTAAATCTGATATTCCATGCAAAAGGACTGTCTTTATCCTGTAGCTCTTTATATGCAGCACTGACATGCCACCATCCTTCCCCCATGTAAATATTCCCAAATTTGAGAAACATGGACACTCTAGCACTTTTTTTGTGCTTCTGCTACATCCCTTGGGCATGGTCCTGTGCTTAGGAAACTCAGCGTCTGGTAGAGGAAACTTCACACTATGCTGTGATGTGATTAGCCCATTTTGAGACCTTCCTAAACAACGCCTCTCCAAGCTCCACCTTCCTTTCTAATCACAGAAGTTCAAGCAGAGGTCTTCCAAGATCCCTGTGGTTAAAAGTTTCGGTGAGCATGTGTTGAAGTTGGATGGCTATGCATACAAATTAAGGCAAATCTCTGACTATAGGAGCCACAGGCAATGAGAAGGTGGAGGTTCAAAGATATGAACTCTGAGTGACGTTCAGTGACCCACTTTGGGCTGGCTCCTACTGACAGTATGCAGTCCTCAAACTTGAGAAGCCCTTTCCAGAATGAAATTTGTGTTTTAGTTCCAAGAAAAGATTGTGTTATCGAAAGAATGCAGAGGAGCCAGTGTGTGGGGGGCACTGCCTGTGTGCAGCCCCTGTGCTAGACTGTCATGTATAACCGGCCCCACATATTCCCCACAGCATCCTGGTGATGGAAGTAGGACTTTCGCCACTTTACAGACGAGGACACTGGTGCTCGGAGAGATTAAGTACCTTAGCCAAGGTAACATGGAAATAAACATTCAGCGCCAGTATTTGGAGCCATATACATCTGACCACAAATCGTATTTTTAAACAATGTACGTGCTATAAAGGAGCTATATTTCTGACCAAGGATATAACATTCTTATAAAACTTTAAAAAGGAGACGGCTCAAGAAACACTAGGAACTTTACATGTGAAGTCTCTGGCCCTTTGTATAAGTCTGCTCTTATAGGACATGGCTTTCTAAAACCTCAACAGCTCAGAATCCCCTTCATTATTGTATGTCCTTGGGTGAGATAGTCCCTGGGCTCAGCTGGGTGTGATGACAGTGAGCAGAGGTGTGCTTTCTAGGATCCAGCCATCTCCAGAGCTGAAAGGAAAGGGCAAGTGATGGAGGGTGGAGGCAGCGAGCAGCAACAGGAGAAACTTGGAGCAGGAGGGAAGTGTCTCTGAAAGCCTGGCAGTAGGAAAAGGGAACCCACGGAGCCCAATAGTTGGCATTAGCTAAGTCTCTCAATTGGTTGGAGGGAAATCAGTTAAATGGATGGGAGTGGAGAATAGTTAAGGTTACCATTCTAAGATTAAGGGAAGGAGCAAGCAAAGCCTTCCAGGCTTGGATTTCACTGGAGTCCCAAAAATGTTACCAAAACATGGTATAAGGAGCAAGACCTAAGGCTAATTATAGGAACATGAGCAGAGTCCAAATATCCAAACCAGGGATCAATGCAGGAGAAGAACGAGCAGAACAGGTAACTTGATGTAGAATTCTATGAAATACCAAACAAGGACTCCTTTGGTCCTGTTACTGGGGGCAACATGTGTAAGATTTCACCAAATGCTGACATCAGAAAGGACATTAGAAGCAGAGAGAACAGCAAGTGCCAAAACATAAACGCTAAACATATATGGCATTTTGGGGAAATAGCAAATAGTCTATTGAGCCTGGGACTGAGAGAAATAACACTTAGAAAATGATCGTTGAGGGAAGATTACAGAAGACCTTGAATGTCAAAGAACCTGGAGTTTATTGTAGGCAGTCAATAATTCTAGGTGATGCTATCTAGTGGATGATAGACAAGAAGAAGACACAAAGTCCAAGGCGGGTACTTAGTACAAAAAAATGGATTGTACATCAACTGCTGTAGGATGACACAGCAAAGAATGAATAAAACTATTCAAGTAGAAGAGATCTTGGAGACTCTTCAAGTAATTTCCTCACTTTGCAGTTGGGGACACAAGCCCAGAGAGTAGGAACTCACAGCGATCAGCAGAGAATTGGAAACCCGTGTTCTTTCCAGTCCATGTACTTTCAGATTGCAAGGCTAATAGACAAACAATAGAGTTCTCCAAATTTTGACATTGTTGGTTATAAAAATAAGTGGGGAAAAAAAGAAAATCAGAAAATTGTGTCCTGGGAGTGGGGCTGAATAATAAAATTCTATGCCAATTTTCTGAGCTAAATTCGCAGAATCCAAGGACTCTGACCAGGGGTCACCCTTGGCTCTTCTCCCCAACGTCTGCAGGTTGGCTTCATGTATATTTGATCCGTTGGTCTGCAAGCCTTTTAACCCACAAATTGCATAAAATATTGCAAAGTCAGGCAAATAATTGCAAGAGATTTTTTGTTTTTCTCACTTATCCTAGGAAAAAAAACCCCAATTCCAGGAAAGAGCTAGACACCAAATCCAGGAAAAGGCAAGATCAACATGGAGATAAACCCAATCAAGTTACCAGCCGCTGGCTGACATGTTCCTTTTCCCTTACCAGGGACCTAAACAGAGGAGTGAAAAAGCATTTCTAGTACCTAGGTTTCTCAGGTGGCAGAGACTCATTGCTTACTTCTGTCCGTTTTGTTACATGCTGGTGGTATGAGATACAGACACTCAAAAGTGTAAACGGAACCCAGAGGTGGAAGCCATTGTTACTAGGGAGACCAGAAGGCTCACCAGGAGACAAGATTTGAATTAGTTTTTGAAAGATTAAAAAATACTTTTTCAGACAGACAAAAGAGAGGAGGAAGGTTATACCAACAGAGGAAGTAAGTTGTACAGCAGAGGAAATAATTTATGCACAGACATAAAAGAGACTATTGGGTGGATAGCAAACAGCTCAGTGTAGCAAGAAAATGAGGAGATGGAGGGTTGAAGAAAGAAAAGCATTTCAGGCTTATGCAAGGGCATTCGGGCGTGAAAGAGCGTGGAGTGTCTCGCCAATGTCAAATTGTTCCATGTGGATTGACTCTAAGCACCAGGAGGAATGTGGAGGGAGATGAGGCTGGAAAGAAGGCCGGCTCAGGCTGAGGAGGTCTGGAGGTACCTGTCTAGGGAATCTGGCTTTTACTCAGCAGGTAGTGATGAGGGCCACTAAAAGTGGCTGAGCTGGAGAATGACACCATTAGAACTGTGCTTTTAGGAAAATAGATTAGAAAATGAAAAACTGGAAATAGAGTGGTAAAGACATGTGCCCAAACAAAAACTAACTCAAAATGGTTTCACGACTTGAATGTAACACCTGAAACCACAAAGCTCCTAGAGAAAACGTAGGGAGTAAGGTCCTCAACACCGGTCTTGGCAATGATTATTTTGGATCCAACTCCAAAAGAAAAGGCAACAAAAGCAAAAATAAACAAGTGGGACTACATCAAACTAAAAAGCTTCTGCACAGCAAAGGAAACCATCAACAAAATGCAAAGGCAACCTACTGAATGGGAGAAAATATTTGCAACTCATATATCTGATAAAGAGTTAATATCCAAAATGTATAAAGAACTCATACAACTCAAGAGCAAAAAAACAAACAATCCAATTAAAAAATGGGCAGAGGATCCGAAAAGACATTTTTTGAAAGAAGACATACAGATGGCCATCAGGTATGTGAAAAGACGCTCAACATCACTAATTGTCAGGGAAATGCAAATCCAAACAATAATGAGATGTCACCTCACACCAGTTAGAATGGCTAATCTCCAAAAGACAAGAGATAGCAAGAGTTGGCAAGGACGTGGAGGAAAGGGAACCCTTGTGCACTGTTGATGCGAATATAAATTGGTGCAACCACTGTGGAAAACAGTGTGGAGGCTCCTCAAAAGATTAAAAATAGAGGGCCAGCCCAGAGGCACAGCGGTTAAGTTAGCACCTTCCTCTTTCGTGGCCCGGGGGTCGCCCGTTCAGATGCTGGGTGTGCACCTACACACCGCCTGTTAAGTCACGCTGGGGTGGCATCCCACATGTAAAATACAGGAAGATGGGCACAGTTATTAGCTCAGGGCCAGTCTTCCCCAGCAAAAAGAAGAGGATTGGTGGCAGATGTTAGCTCAGGGCTAATCTTCCTCAAAAAAAAAATTAAAAATAGAACTACCATCTGATCCAGCCATCCCACTTTTCAATATTTATCTGAAGAAGACAAAAACACTAATTCAAAAAGGTATCTGCACCCCTTGTTCACTGCAGCATTATTCTCAACAGCCGCGACACGGAAACAACCCAAATGTCCATCAATGGATGAAGGGCTACAGAAGATGTGATATATACACACAGTGGAATACTATTCAGAAATAAAAAAGAATAAAAGCCTGCCATCTGCAACAACATGGATGGACCCTGAGGGCATTAGGCTAAGTGAAATAAGTCAGACAGAGAAAGACAAATAGCACATGATCTCACTCATAGGTGGAATCTAAAATCAAAACAAACAAATAAACAAAACCAAGCTCGTAGATACAGAAAACAGATTGGTGGTTGTTAGGGTGGCGGGGCTGGGGAGGGATCGATGAAGGTGCAAACTTCCAGGTATTAAAAAGAAAGACACATGCCCAGGTGAGAAACTAAAAGGATACAAACTATGGCCATATTGGTGACGTAGGCACAGTTCGACCAAGAATCTTTCCCCAAGTTTGCCCACCTGCACCATCATCGCCCTTCTTTGAACACCTTTCCACTGGCGTGAGTCCTAGGCACTGGTCCTTTAACAACACGACTAACTGTAGATTTGCCTCCCTCGTGCTGTGAACAGTTTAAAGGCAAGGATGGGGTCTGAATAGCCTTTGTATCCGGCACACAGCAGTAAGCCCCACAGGAAGATTTGTTAAATGAATGCAGGCTGACGTGCCCAAATAAATCAATGAAAGAATGGAAATAGCATGCAGCTGTGTGCCCCACCCACCTCCTCCCCTCCCCACCCCTACCCTCTCCCCCAGGTCCTAACACTGGCTGGATAAAGAGGGCAAAGTTGTCTCTCCATTCATTCATTGGTAGTACAATAGTAGTTACTTTTAAGTACCACTTGATTACCACTCAAACAGGGCACATGGGAGCAAATGTTACCGGTTCTCTGGGTGACCGGTGGAACGTGCTAGTTCCTGTGATCAGGACACCATGGACACATCCCACACCATTCCTCACGTTCCCTCAGTATTGCCCACACAGACCCACGCCCTGCGGAGCCAAGACACATTCCTGATAGAGAAGGTGGCTGATTAAAAAATGGACACAGCTGGGTCCCGAGACCTGCATGTATCTGGCTCAAGGCCCTAGGCATAGAATCTTTCCAGACAAGAGAGTGTCAGATGGTAATCCTTGCCCTTCCCCATCTGTTATCTATCTTTATTGGTTCGCACAACACTGCAAAGTAGGTCTTCCCATCCCCCTTGGACAGATGAGGAACCCAAAGCCTAAAACAGTTAAATCGGTGGTTCTCAACCCTGGCTGCAGTGAATAAATCACTTGGGGAGCTATTAACACAACCAGGCTGCAGCCCAGGCCGCTGAATCAAAGCTTCTGGGGTAAGGCTCGGGCTTCAGGGTCCAAGGTCATGTGGCTGGTGAGGGGAAAATCCAGGACTGGACCTCAGCCTCCGCCGGCCTCAGGGTCTTTCCCAAAGTTCCATCCACAATACACAAAACTCTGCTCTAAACCTGGTCCAGCTTTAGGTCTAGCGCAGATGGTCAGGAGCTGGGGGGATGCAGTGACGGAGACAGATGGGGAAAAGGCATCTCATTAAGACTTGAGTTTCCTCTGCTACTTGCTTTTGATCTCACACTGCAGGATTTATCTGTGGCTTCAGTGGTGCATTCAGCGTCCAGGTCCCTCACATCGTCCTCTCAGAACACAGCACGGCCTCCTTCCTGCCAAGTGGGCCCTCCTGGCCCAGAGGCCTTGCCGCTGCCTCCTCTTTCACTGGGGCACAGCCCCGAGCAGCTGTGGCAGCTTTATGGGCTGCCTCTCGGGCTGCTGACACAGCCGCCTGACGGATGGCCTGCCACGCTGCGCTGCTGGGGCCGTGTCCCCAGTTTCACCAAAGGACCTCACTCAGGGCATGTGTTCCGGCTTCCCCTTACGAGAAGATTTTTGTTAGCCCATGAATCACGGAGTAGTCATGCTGGAAAGAACCTTGAAGGTCATCTAGCCCACCACCTCCGCTATCACCACTCCTGGCACACTCTTCTGATGGGAAAATGGAGTTTTATTTGATAATGAAGTATTAATAATCGTAACATTAAACATAGTAAAATATTTCAATACCAAGAAATTATTATAAAGATAGATGTTTATTTTACATCAACTATGTGCCAGACACTTTACACACATCATCTCGCTTAATCCTAAGGACCACTGCATTGCCCAAATCCAGGGACCACCATTAGTCTCACAGAGTGCACATTACATTGACCAGAATGTTCTTGGGTCTCCTAGAATAGCGCTATTCATAATTTGTGTGGCCATACCTGGTGGCCTTCTTAAGACTGGCAACAACCTTATGAGGAAGGTGTCATTCCTATAGTGGTTCAGGGTACTGCATAGCTCCCTTCCTTCTGGAGTATGAATGCCTCATCACACAAGACTACCAGCCAAATGGGAAACAAGCTATCACCTTTTAAATCTGTGCAATCACCATATGTATCAGGGAGCTTTTGCTACATAACAAACCATCCCAAAACTTAGGGGCTTAAAACAATAATGATCTGTTATTGCTCACAAGTCTACAGTCAGCTGGCCAGTTCTGCTGATCTGGGCTGGGCTTGTCTGATCTTTGCTGGGCTCATTGATCTATATGCACTAACTAATGGGTCACTAGAGGATGGCAGGTCTATGGAGGCCTGGGCTAGGCTGATTCAGGTGACTGGGACCTCTCTCCACCGATCTCTCCTCTTTCAGGAAGTTAGCCTGGGCTATGTACACGGAGGTCGCAGGGTTTCAAGAGAGCAAAGGGGAGCACGTAAAACCTCTTGAGGCCCAGGCTCAGGCCTCATGCAATCACTTCGGCTGTTTACTTTGAGACCAGTCCAGATTACAGGGGTAGAAAAATTGACTCCACCTCTCAAAGGGAGAAGGCACAAAGATTTATGGCCATTTTTGTAGCCTACTACACCCTATAACTCAGAGTGACAGACCTGTGGGTGAAGTGCTGGAGAGCATGGCTTAGGTTTCCATCTGAACGTGGTATGACCTACAGCCTCCCTGTGATGTGCTCACTTACAGGTAGAGTAGCGGGAATGCTAACAGAAGATGGAGATTGTTGTCCAAGGCTGTGACCCCACCCACTAGCAAGGGGTTAGTTTGACTTTCATTGGTACCTAGCACACTAGACAACTTTTCCAGAGAGACGTCTCTAAGAGAGGGGAAAGAGGGTCTGTAGGTATTCCACTCAGCACTAACCGAGAGGGGAGTAGAATGCACATTCTCTCTTCTGTGGGTCAAGATGGGAATGTGGGAAGACTAGAGGAGAAGGTCTCTTTTTGATCAACAGTCCCCAAATCCAGACAAGGAAGTGGAGGCTCAAAGAGATTAAGATTCATGCCCTAGACACATAGGAAAGAAGATTAGGCATGCTGCTCAAATTGTGACACCAAGGGCACCTAAGATCAGCCTCGTGTGGGTTCCCGTGGGGAACAGCTTCTAGCTGTTTGCTGAGAGAGTCAAACAAGGCTCTCAAAGGTGTTGAGCAGCTGGTCTGTTGCAAGCACCTTCATGTAAATTAGCGCATAAAATCTTCGCCATTCTAAATGACAAGCTTCAGTTAGCGAATGAGGTAACATGGACCTAAATTTGAACCCCAGCTCTCACCAAGTCCAAATGTTCTCTCTCTTGTAGATAACTGCTCAATTCCCTTGTCATGCAATGCATTGTATGCAGCAGGCAAACTAGGTTATTTTTCTCCCCACATGATTCTTCTTTATTCTTCGGTTCCTACTTTCCCTCCACCTGGAATGTACCAAAAACTTTTTTTTAACGATGTAAACTTCAAAGACGTAACACCTGCGTCTACTACCCTAGCCCCACCCTTAAGATTCCTACCACCTTTAAAGGACCACCCCCACCAGGATCCAAAATTAAGGTCTACTCTTTCCTCCTCCCTCTAGCAGGAAGTCATCTCCCCCTACTTCCTCTGTGTTCCTACAACATTTCATTTCACACCACTTTTTGCCATGTGCCATTACTATATTTTCACTTGTTTATATCTCCTATGAAAGCGTGTTGCGTCACAGGGCTCATCATTGTAACTCCAATGCCCAGAACAGAGCCTTGTCACTGATTAAGTGGACAAAAGCAAAAAAAAAAAAAAACGTGGCTGCATGATTTCCATACTCAGGAGGCAGGTTTTGAGAAAATCCTCATTTGCAGCTAGCAAATCTGGGAAGACTGCCTGGAGGAAGCTGTGGGTCTGGAATCAGGAGAAACTTCTGAGTTTCCTCACTGCTTTCAGTTCTTCTCATCCCTTTGGTCTCTGATGTCTAAAAGGTGTTGAAAGCACTTTGGTAGAAATCAGTAGTTTGTCAAGCTTGGTTACGGCTGTTTTTGGCAAAAAGAAGGGGAAAGAAGTGTGCACAGACTGGTGTGGTAACAATTTAAGTTTTATCCACATAAGATGTGGGAGACTGCTTGAAGTGACACATTTCTGGCAGCTGATTGTCCCTGAAAAAGATAAAAGGAAGGATGAGAAGAGAGCATTTTGCAGGAGCTCTCGCCACTTCAGAATCAAGCCACTTTTGTTTCTAATTCTCAGAGAAGAGAAGGGATGGGAGTAGCGATTTTCTAAAGGTAAACGAGCAAACTCTTCACTCATTCTGTGTGTGTGTGAAGAATGTGAAAATCCCCAGCATGTGTCCCTTGTTTTGCAATCTGTAGAGCGTCTTCCGTGTTTTCCAGCCTCGTAACCAGCCCACAGAGCAGACAAACCCATTGAAGAGTGAGAAGCGCTGGAAGCCTCAGCCCACAGAGGAATTCAAATTTGTCACTGTGTCTTTTAAAGAGACTTTTAGCATGACACATGTTTTCTTTTCGATGACCTTTGATTCTCCTTCCAAGACATAACGACTGACTCTTTGAAGAAACTCTCCCCTGCCAGGCGATCTAATCCAGAGGAAGAGACCCAAGACAGAGGAATAAAAGAGCAAGATAAAGTCTTTAAGTAAAAGAAACATTTCTGGCCTCAGATTCTAGTCCCGGCTTGCCTGTGACCCACCTCATGACCGTGGGCAAGTAGCTTCAACGTCTTACGTTTCCCAGCAGTGAGTTCATCATTTCCTCCCCTCTGCTCCCAGAATATTTTCGACACCATCTCCTCATTGAAATGTTATGTGTATTGCTTGTCTGTAAGCTACGTCCTCAGAGATCCGCTCCCTGACCCTCCTATGTAGAGTGGCTTCTCCCTCATATGCTCTGTCTCTGCCCCTCACTGGTCACCTTCATAACCCTGGTCCCAGTTGGTCATTATTGTCTCTATTTCTCTGCTTCGGTGGTAGAGTTTCTGGCTGTCTCCCCAACTGGGATGCCAGCCTTGCGAGGGCAGCGTTCCAGCCTCTTTTGTTCACCAGCCCTGTGCCTCAGTGAAGTCAGGTCTCAGAGATTGATGGGGCACGTGTTGACTCCTCCAGGGGATTCGAACTCCTCTTTTAGTCCAGGTTCTGGCACAGAGTTGGTCGTGTTGACAAAAGGAACATGTCTCCACCCCTCACCTCACATGTCAGCCTTGGCCCATGAGAGAGGAAGCGCCTACTTCCATCCTGGACTCAGGGTCTCTACCCCGTATCACTTTCTCCCCAGAGGAGAAGGGATTGTTCAAATGATTGGGTGGGCCCTGACAGTTCTGGCCCCTGAGTTGAGTGGACAAGGACACTCCACGGAAAGGTGCCGTGTAGCTATGAATACAGTCGATTCTGCTTCCTGAGCATGAGGAAGGACACGACTCCTGCCCCTTCTCTCAGCCTCTGGGCTCAAGTGTGGTGGACTGTTGCCCACTGCCTGCCTACCTACAAGAAGCATCTTCTGGGGAGACTTCCGCCAGCCATTCTTCCATGTGACTTGTGACGGGATGAGGTCAAGCCAGCCTCATTTGTGTGATTGTTTGGATAAGTGAACTTGGGGTCAGCTTCACCAACCCAGACTTCTCACTTTGCAGACCTGATTTCATGAGCTGAAATCTAGATCTAGAATGCGAGTCGGGCGTGCTGAAGTCTAGGCAATACAGTCTTACTCATGCAGTGGAGTATTCTGTGCTTTCCCAGGCTTAATAAAATTGAAATTTTATTTTCTGTTTTGTTATAGATTTGTGTATAGAGTACTCTGGAAGGCAAGAGGGATAACTCTGGGGACTCAAACACCAAACTCTACCCCAAACCCCTGAGAATGTGTTGCTTCTCAGCATAAGGTTCTAGACCACCTGTGTCCTAATAAGGACAAATCCCTGAGTGCAGAGTAAGAGACTCTAAATGCAAGGGGCACCCCCCAGGTGACTCCTATACACTTTAAAATTAGAAAACCACATCTTAGGAATCTGCTGAATAAATCTTGCATGAATGTGACAGATGAGCCTTGTAGATTGATCAAACCTGCTCTGAGATCATAAGTTCACTCCTTCACTTTTAACCGAGAAGCCAATGATGCATGAAGAAGTTGCTAGAAAAGGATTATGTACCCTGGCATGAGACCCATTCGAGTTAGGGTCACAGATCAGCCATTCCCCAGCTGTGCAACCTTAAGCTTGGTACTTAATGGTTCTGAACATCAGTTTCTTCAATATGTAAAGTTGGAAGAATGTTATCCATTTCTTAAGGTAGTTGTGAGGATTACCAATAACTTACGTGCAGGTTTTGATGTATAGAAGTAGTTAGTAAATATACTGAGAAAGAAAATGAGCAAAAACTAAAGAAAACTTCTAACACTGAAGGGCATAGAATGGAACGATGGGGTGTGCCTCGTGTGGTGAAAGGTCTGTTGAAGGCATTGAACTTGCATCTAGATTCTGGGGTGAACATGTGCACGTGCTCACACAGACACGCTTGCATCTAACCAGTCTCACTGCTGCAAAGCAGGGCGCAGCCATCCCCGCCTCGGTGACTCCAGACCAGCTCTCCATCTGCCTGCAGTCCACCCCCGCCACATCCACATGGCAGAAACACCTTGTTTTTGCAGCCTTGAGGAGACCGACACACTATCTGCTTTGCAAGGAAATAGAACACACAAGCCCAAGTGTTTTGTCTCAGAACCTTCAGTTAAGAGAGATCGGTAAAAGTAACGAGCTCATTAGTTGGAGAGGCAAAGCATTCTTGTGATAAAGTTATTTCCAAACCAAAATGAGAGAAGGCCTGCCCTGGAAGGTACTGGAGGGTGATTTTCTAGTTCAACGTCCTTTTTCTACAATGGAAAAACAGGCCCAGAAAAGGGAAGTGACTGGCCCCAGGTTAGCCATGTGGCCAGTTTCTGGTTTGAACACAGCTGACCCTAGCAAACCATGATGCATAGCAAAGCTGGGAAGGTTCTAGAAATCCATGCAGAGCGCTTCAAAGAAAAATGGTTTTCCTGGTGTGTATGGCTCCCTCACTGGGAGAAAAGACTCTGCCCTTTGCCACACAAGGGACCGCGCTTGTCCCTTCCCCTTAGGGCCCCAGAAGGGGAGGGGAGGAGAGCTCAGTGAAGTCTTTGTGCAGGAGATCCGTTGCTTGGACCCATAGCCAGGCCTATTTACTTAGTCTTCACAACGATGCATGGAGATGGGCATCGTCATCTCACACTGGCAGAGAAGGCAACTGAAAGGGGCCAAGCAGTGCAGGGGCTCCAGTCGCGAAGCTCGAAGCCGCCTTGCCCGGACTGGAAGCAGAGCTGTCTAGTTTCTGAAGACTTCTCTTCCCACCACAGCCCGCTGCCCTGCTTCTTGTTTATCTCAGTCATTCACTGATAGAAATCGTGATGTTTATTGATGTGTTTGCTGTATCTCTTTCTTTAATGGAAAATATGCTTCATGGGGGCAGAGATCTTGTCTGTCTTATTTCTTTTTATATTCTTATTTTACTTTATTTTTTGAAGAAGAAGAAGACTAGCCCTGAGCTAACATCCGCCACCAATCCTCCTCTCTTTGCTGAGGAAGACTGGCCCTGAGCTAACATCCATGCCCATCTTCCTCTACTTTATATGTGGGACACCTACCACAGCATGGCTTGATAAGTGGTGAGCAGGTCTGCGCCCAGGATCCAAATCGGTGGAACCTCGGGGCTGCCAAAGTAGAATATGTGAACTTAAGCCCTGTGCCACTGGGCTGGCCCCTTGTCTGTCTTACTCTTTAATATTTCTTTGGACCTTGGGAAATGCCAAAGACTCAAGAAAGAAAGGAAGGGAAGGAGGGAAGGATAAAAGGAGGGAGGGAGGGAAGGAAGGAAGGAATTCTGTTTCTGTTCCTGCGCCTCTACTTTCTGTTCTAGAATCAGATAATAATGACAAGCTCGCAAATGTGCACAGCCTTTGCTTTTTATAAATGTTTTTGCACTCTGGATCCTCCCAACAGCCTGGTAAAGTAGAAAGAGAAGGGATCTTTATCCCTAGTTTATAAATATATTCATAAATCCATCATCTCCTGAGAACCACAAAGTACTAACACCTGTGACAGCCTTGGGGAGGGGAGGCTGCAGTGATGACCACAGCTGGCTCTCGTGGAGTCTGTTTTCACGTGTCTCCCCACAGAGAGTGTTGCAGGCAGTGGAGGCTGCAGTGGGACTGTGTATAAAAGGAAGGGATTTGCTTGTCCATGAGGCCTTCCCCGAGCTCTGTCCTCCAGACAGAGCAGAGGCTTGAGACAAGTTTTGGAAGAGCACGTGCGGAAGGAACAGCACATGCAAAGGTACATGCATCTGAGAAAGTGGTGCCTTCTGGGAATAAAGCAGCTGGAACCTAAGGTGCATGCAGACAAGCAGACTCAGGTGCTGAAACTGGAACTGTGAGCAAGGACCGGTGCCCACGAGGTCTTGAACGCTTGGACTTCCACCTGAGGCGGCGGGACTACAGACATGAGGGTTATGTGCCAGAGAGAGGCCCCATCTGATCAGCACGCTAGAAGAGCACTTTAGAGGAGGCAGCACCGAGGGTGGAGCGGAGCAGGGCAAGGCTGAAGGCAACGAGAACAGTGAGGAGGCTGGAAGGACCGTCCTGGAGAGAGATGAAGAGAGGCTGCACCAAGGCCGGCCCGTGGCGCTGTGGCAGAGCACGGAAAGCCAAGGGGACACAGGCAGAGTCAACACCAGGACAGGCTGTGCTTCTCGGGGGCAGAGATCTGCTCAGGGTCTCCACAGCAGGCAGCTGGCAAACCTGGGTCTTCCACATGGGATCCTAGCCCAGGCTGAGGCTGCCTCGAGTGTACATTCTGGCGCTCCCTGCAGTGGACCGCGTGCCCCAAGCCCCTGGCAGTCTCCCCGCTGCCTGTCTGCCTGCTCCTGGCCCCAAGGCTGCCTGCTGCGTTCACCACCACAAATGAAAGTTTCCTGACCCCCGGGGAGACTTAGAGGGCCCAGAGCTGCGGGTAATGGGAGAAGGAACAGTTTCCCCTCCCCTTGAGGGTGAAGGTGGGCCGTAGCCCCCTCCTAAGCTGCCTTCTCTTCACCCATTCACTCAACAAATATTGGTTTATCTTGTGCCCAGCCCTGGGACCCACCTGGCCTCTCAGGACCTCTCCTCATGTGTGTTTTTGAAGGCTTGTTTAATGCTAAATCTCGAAGAGACTCTTGAATTCACCTAGACTCAAGGTAAACCGTGTGACCCGTCCAAGGCCACGGCAAGCGAGTTGGCAGGTCAGGTGGCTGGACTGCCTCCCGACCCTGTGGGACTTCCATGGCCTCCTGGTGGCCTAGGACATTAGGACTTCAGCTTGAGTCTGATCCGACTAGAATGCTTCCTATTACAGGAGCAAAGAGGATGTTGAGGCACTGAGGAGCTGGTGGGTGAGTGCTGTCCCCGGCCCCAGGAGAGGCAGGCACAGAGCTGGTCCCCTAGCATGGCCCCACACCAGCCAGCACCCTGATACCTGAGGTGTTTATCCTCCCCGCATTCGGGGGTGACGTTCTCCTTGATGAGCTGTGCAGCACGTCCAGAATGTTTTTGGAGCTGTTAGCTATTACGTCCTAAAGAATAATAAATTGCACGCTGTGGCTCTGCTTCTTTCCTTCTTTCTTTCTTTCAAAGCAACTGGAGAGCTGAAAACACCAAGCTCCTTGCAGGGCTCTCGTCCTGTCTGCGTTACCACCAACAGGAGGGTCCCACTGGCCCGGAGCCTTTGTTTACTTTGAACAGCTCACTCAGCACCAGCTGAGAGCCCTCTTGGCCCCAGTGCCCCCTGGAGGATGCCTTCCCGGGCGGGCTTCCCTGTGCTGACACAGACAGCAGGCTGCCCATCGCCAGGGGAGCGAGGAGTTGCACCCCCGGCCCGCGCCTGCCTGCTCCGTCCACCGGCGGGTCTGTTATTCCAGATGATAAAGAACCCTGTCCTGAGGAATTCAACGCCCCAAATAACATGGCTGCCTCATGGGCAGGAAAGTGGCTGTTGTTTATTTCTTATTTCATAGAGCAGCCCGGCAGCCTCTTGTTCTTTCCTCCCCTCCCCCACACTCACTTTCTCTCCCCTCCCCCCTAAACCCCTCTCTCTCTACCCCCTCCCGCCCTGCTCACCCTCCATCCCTTCCTTTCTCTCCCTCCTCCTGCCTCCTCCTTAGCCTCTCTTCTTCTTTCCCTCTCAGGCCCTGTTTCCCCATCCTCTTTTTTCCCTTTTTCTCTTCGTTTTTCCCTGTCCTTTTCTCTCGAGTGCCCCTGAGGCAGCTCTGTAGGAAACAGTTTCATAATCCCTGGGTTAGATGCTCAGGGTCTCCTGGACCCTGGTACCATGGAAGAGCCATCCTGTCCCTTTTGTCTTAGGCCACACGTTTTGAGTGGAGAGTTTAAAAGGTGGGCACTGGCTGATAAATGCCCAGCTTTCAGACCAGGGATAGAAATCCTGGGCTCAGACTGCCTGGAATATTAGTATATTAAAAAGCATGATCAGAAATGGGAATATCAACATGCAGTGGAAATGAGCAGAAAGTTAGACAACTCTGCAACATTTGCGGATTTCTGATCTTGGAAAGATTATTTCTCTGTACGCCTCAGTTCCTAATATGTCTAAAGGGGTTGGGAATCCATGTCCTGCCCTCTCCTAGGAAGGATTAAGTTTACCTAGGACATAGACAGGAAAGTTGTTTGGCACCCATGCAATGGTGTGGTAATATTATTATGGGCTACCACTACCCACGATTATCATAAGAATGAAAAGAGTCTGAGTATATAAATTCCCTCTCGCTGTCAGGCACGAGTAAACGTTAGCTACAATTATCATTTGCCCCAGACAGGCCCCCAGCAGCAGCTGAGGTGGGGATGTGCTTGCAGAAACCACATCCGGGAGTGCTCTCAGGATGAACACACGTGGAAGGGAAGGGAAGGCAGTGGGGCCAGGCAGAGGAAGAAGTGGGCCACAGCGCAGCCTCAGCAGAGGTCTCAGCAACATTACAGGAGCTTTAAAATGGGGAGGGCCTCTCAGAGTTACCACAAATTGGGAAAAGGAGGCCAGGCATTTATACCCTCACAGAAGTTGGTCATTGGATGTGGGATGCCCCAAGAAGCCACTGTGATCTGAGGAGAGGCAGCTTTCTTCAGCTGATGCAATCCTCAAAGGGGACTAAGAATTGAGGGCTGTCTGCTGGCAGCCCTCCCAGCAGCTGGAGGAATAATTCCTTCAGTACAGAGGTGAGGTCTGGGTCATGCATCCCAGTGTCCTCTACATTTTCGTTATTATTACATAAATATAGTGATTTATTTCCTTGTGTGGCTAAAAAAAAATCTTATATTGGCCAAAGAGTCTGTAATTACGAGAGAAATGTGGAAAAATTATTTCTACCTAACCAACCAGTAAGTAACCACTGATCAGCAGCTTCCCAATAGAACACTGACTGATCCAATGGGCTGCACGGCAGACAATCATGGTTCACAAGACTCACGCTGGCCTCCTAGCAATCTGTCAGCCTTGCGTGCTCTGTTATCCCCTACTGGCCAAGTCTGCATGCTGCCTTTTTGGTTCTTTCTTCCTCTCACCTCTGATTATATCACCCGATTGCTTAAACATAATGGCTTCCATCCCCTAAGGAAACAGTCAGAATTCCTTTCCACAGCTGGCCTCTCCCCTGGCAGCCTCCTTCCCTTCTCCTCCTGTCATCCGTCCTCTCATGGCCACAGCAGCCATCCCGCATTCCAGGTGCAGCACTGTGTCCATGCCTGGAATACCCTCCCACATCTCATGGTGGATTCCTACATAGTCTTTGAAGCCCAGCCCACACGTGCCCTCCTCTGAGTCCTGTCTGCGTGTCTGTTGTAACACTTAGGTAAACGAACCACCAATCCAACTTAAGTGATGCTTCTGATACTAGAAACACGGTGCTGTGAGGAGGAGCTGGTTTGGCTTTACAGCCCGTCAGCCTTAGTTTGAATCTATTCTGTTTCCTGACTTCAAGCTATTTAGCATAAGTCTCCTGAGGACTCTGAGGCTGTTTTCTCGTCTGTATGATCAGAATGGATGTGCAGAGCAGGGTCCGTTTGCACATTATCTTTCCTGAGCAGAGATTTGGCACAGCGTAGGTCTCTCCCCCAGTAGACTGTAAGTCCCCTGAGGGCAGGGTCTCTATCGCCTTGCTCATGATTGCATTCCTAATGCATGGCTCAGCACCTCAATAAATATCTCTAAATAAAATAAATATTCTGGAAATGTTGAAATGAATGGACTTGGATTGAATTCCTTAAGGTTTCCAGAGGGCATCTATCTCACTTTTAGAGAAGAGTAACAGAGAAATCCTGTAAGATGGTGAGCGGCCCTGTGGCCTTGGCAGACAGACAGCGGCAGGAAGGCTTGGCCCGCGTGATGATTAACACCCCCATCTTTCTTCTCTTCCCGAGGCAGCTGCGCTCCACAGTGACGCAGCCGTGCTGAACAAGTTCAGACTAAACACATATACATCACTGTCGCCTTGTTGGCCTCTAATGTGTCCTCATCAAATGCTGCAGAGGGCTCCTGGGGACAGTAAATGGGACTGAGACCACCTCGAAGTCATTTTGAACGTGCGTACCTGTCATCCTCCTGTCACCCTTCCTGGAGCAGCCTCAGGGCAAGTCTGTGGGGCAGTGACTCCATTTTTCTATCCCACCACTAAACTCATTCTTCATGACCTGGGCCCGGGCCTGCTCACCAGATCCTGCTTCTAAGAAGCGAGCAAGTTTTGTGGCTGACATGAATTCCACTGAGAAGACATGGTCACTCCCGGCTTCTTTTTTTTTTTTTTTTTGAGGAAGATTAGCCCTGAGCTAACTACTGCCAGTCCTCCTCTTTCTTGCTGAGGAAGCCTGGCCCTGAGCTAACATCCGTGCCCATCATCCTCTACTTTATATGTGGGTTGCCTACCACAGCATGGCGTGCCAAGTGGCGCCATGTCCACACCCGGGATCCGAACCTGTGAACCCCGGGCCGCCAAGATGCGGAATGTGCGCACTTAACCGCTGCGCCACTGGGCTGGCCCCCACTCCCGGCTTCTTTAATTATTCCTCAGAAGGGACATTTCTGATATAATGATGTGTGTTGTGAGGAACTCACGTTCAGATAGTAATTTACTTGAGAAAGAAGAAAACCAACCTTATAAACGCTGAAAAGAAGACAAAGAATATCAAAGGTTGCTTTCTTCTCTTTCACTCGATATTGAACAAATATTTGTTAAATGTCCACCATGTGCCAGACATTACTCTGTGCACCAGAGGCCCAAGGAAATGAGATGTGAGCCCTGCCCACATGAAACTCAAGCTAACCAGGCAGACAGTGTGATAAGAACTATGGTCAGCTAAGTACACTTGCAGATCCGAGCCCCACTGCAGACTTGGAAAGAGTCCCAAGAAAGTGATAATTAAGCTGAGGCCTAAGCGATCATCTCAGAGTTACTCATGTGAGAATGGGCAGTCGGTAGAGGAGGAGAGAGTGTGTTCCTGTCGGAGGAAATGGTGAGTGAGAAAGCATGGAGGCAAAAAGAGCACTGGTCATTAAAAATGACAGGTGTGGGGGGCCAGCCCTGGGGCCGAATGGTTAAAGTTACACAAGCTTCACTTTGGCGGCCCAGGTTCACAAGTTCGGATCCCAGGCGCGGACATACTCCACTCATCAGCCATGCTGTGATGGCATTCCACATACAAAAGATAGAGGAAGACTGGCACAGACGTTAGCTCACGGCGAGTCTTCCTCACACACACACAAAATGACAAGTCAGGTCACCGTGGCTGGAGCACTGAGTGTGCAGAGAAGTGGTCAAAAGGAGGCTGCAGAAGTAGGCTGAGACCCTACAATGAAGGGACTTAGAAGCCATGTTGGGGTATCCAGACCTTTTCCTAAGGGCACAAAAGAGCCAGTAAAGCCCTTTAAGCAAGATCTTAACCAAAAATCCTAACCAAAAATGCTTTGTGGAAGGGTCGTATCTGCCCCATTCATTCAACGAGAGTCTCCCAATCCGGATCTTATGCTGGCCGTTGTGTGCGCTCTAAATCATCACTGAATCTAAGAGAACTTCAGAAAGCTTGCTTTTAGAGCTCACCTAAGTTCACGGAAGTATGAGAAATAGAACCGTGGATTAATGCAGTGGTTATTTTCGTGTGTCCATTGGATAGGCTATGCCCACTTGTTTGGTCAAACAGTAGTCTAGAGGTTGCTGTGATGGAGATGCTTGCAGATACGATTAACATCTATAATCAGTTGACTTCAAGTAGATTATCCTCCACGATGTGAGCAGGCCTCATCCAATCTGCTAAAGGCCGTAAGTGCAAAGATCAAGATTTTCCCGAGAAGAAGGAATTCTACCTCAAGACTGTGACGTGGAAACCCTACCTGAGCTTCCAATCTGCTGACCTGCCCGAGGCATTGAGACTCAAGAGTGCAATATCAGCTCTCACCTGGGTTGCCAGCCTGCCCTGCGGGTTTCTGACTTGTCAGCCCCTATAACTGCATGAGCCAACTCCTTAAATTAATCTCTCAATAGATAATAGATAGATGATAGATAGAGAGATAGATGATAGATCGACAGATGACAGAGGACAATGTATAATACATATATATATATATTCATGCACATACACATACATGTATGTATGCTATTGGTTCTGTATCTCTGGAGAACCCTGACTAATACAATTGGGAGTCAGAAAATTCACTCCAATCTCCTTTCTCTCTCATTTAACTTCTCTGAGCTCATTGTCTCATCAGCGTAACGGGAACTAATCACCCTCCCTCCCAGGATGGCTTTGAGGATTAACGGGATATGGAAAGACACTTAGCACCGGGGCTGCCCCATAGTAGGTGCCTCAGATCTGCAGTAGGTACTTCAGATTGTTTCTTCCTCCCTTTCCTTGATTGATTGATAGGATAGATAGATACCCAAAGAAGGGGTATTTTTCTGCTGACACAGGCTGCCCTCGACGAAATCTAATCCAGAATGGGAAGTGCTAAACAAATAAAACAAAATTTAGTCTCAGAGTGTTATTGCCACTGTGATGGATGGCTGCTCCAAAGGCTATTTCTCAAGAGTTCACAGTAGAGAAAAATGTTCAGTCTTGATTTTATATGTGTGTGGAAAATAAATTGTATGACAAGGGTGGCGACATTTGGACGGGGAGAGGGCTTAGCCAAGGAATTAAACATGTCAGGAGCCTCAGAATGAAAATAATGTTGAAACGGAAGGTGAAAGGGGCATATTTGGAAAGCTTGACAAGTGGCACAATGGGAGGCGAGGTGGCATTCTGGAACGGGATGTCAGCCATTCTTTTCCACTAAAGTCACCATCTGCCCTTATAACTCAGCAAGGTGGAAGGGAAAAATATGAGCCCAGGTTCTAATCCTCTATTATCACAACTGGCTTAAATTATTTTTCCTTTCTTAATCGACCACAGAGCAAACACAGAGAGAGTAAAACCAGGCAGGGCTTTTTTTATGGAATCTTTGCCTAGGTAATCTCTCAAGTTCCTGTCAACAAAACTTCCCAAATTAGAGATATGCAAGACCCAGAGAGAGAAAGTGTCTGGGATAACGTCACATAGAACACAAGTGGAAAGCCCTAGTCTGTGAGCTCCCAACCACAGGGCTTTGTAAGGAACCAACAGCGCTATCCAGGCAAGGATGGCCTGCCTTCCCCTCAGTCTAATCAGACCACTTGGGTCACAAGCCCAGTCTCGGACTAATACTGTTTGCCAGGAGGGCAGCATGCCCAGACTGACTCTTTGAGGGTCCGCTCCTGATCTGGAGATGGTGGCCGCTTCCTCTGAGCCACACGGGGAGAGATGAATGCTTGCACAAAATCGAGTTTCAAGTATGAACAAGGAGCGGGACAGGGATGATGACTGGACAACCCCCAGGGCCCACCATAGTGGCTGCTGCAATAGTGCGGGAGGATAACGAACGCGACTGCTCGGGTAGAGGGGGACAGGAGAGAAAGAACTGGGAAGGTTGCTGCCAATATTGGAGGTGAGGGACTTGTTAGATTGGACGTGACAGTGGTAAGGTAGGGGTGCAAGAGCAGAAGAGTCAGGCCACTGGACTAGCAATTCTCAGTCCTGCCTGCCCGTTAGAATCACTGGGAAGCTTTTAGAAAACACTTGTGGCTGAGCCCCTCTCCAGACCAATCAAACCAAACTCTCTGGAAAGAAGCCTGGGCATTGGTGCCGTTGAAAAGCTCCCCAGGGGACCCGAATGTGTCGCCTGTGCTGAGAACCACTGCTCTAAACCGTCCAAGTGGCGGTAAAGCCAAGAGATTTCTAAGCAAACTCTTCATTTTATGAGTAAAAACCGCGAGTCCTGCCCAAGGTCACACCCTTCGCCACATTTTCCTTTCATTTCAGTAAGTTGCGTTTGGGTGTCCATGGTGTGTGAGGAACTGGGTTATGAGAAACAAAGGCTGGTAGTGGGCCTGGTCGTGTCTGACACAGAGGGCGGACATCGCGGGGCAGAGAGAGGACCACAACTCTGGTCTGTGTGGTGTGGTAGGAAGAGCAGAGAGACGGGGGCAGGCAAACCGGAATTCGGCTCATGGCTCTGCCACCATGAGGTCTTGAAGGAATCATTTAAACAATGTGAGTCCTTTTAAACTCTGAGAAGTTGGGACAGTCATGTGCATCTTGTAGAGGAGTCAAGGGGGTTAACTGAAAGAACTACAGAACGCCCGCAGAGGACCTGAGAGGCACTTGGAAATTATTAGCACCTTTTTAAGCAGGTTTGGGCTGATTAAACCTTTCTCTGTGGACTGGAAAGAGCCTGGGCTGGAAAATAATTCTGCGACTGAACTCAAGGCCTCTGCCAGATTATCTCTGTGGGTCGGGAGCTGTGAACGCACAGCACGATGATGGGCTATTATGATTTCAATTCAGGTTTTCATAACGAAATGACGTCTCTCACTGAGATGAGGGATCCCAGAAGAGACCCCAATCTAAATTCAGAGGGTCTCATAGCTTCTCAAAAGCCCAGAAATGTGATTTGTCTTCGGGCTCCAGAGCTTCCAAGATGGTGCGTGGTAGCCGAGCTGCCTGCCTCCTTCTCTCTCGTTGCATTTTGAGCAGTGAGTCACTGAGTCCATACAGTCAGTTTGGGAACTGAGAGATGCGCTGGCCTGGAGGCCCCTCCCTGGAACGGTCCAGCCGTGATCAGCCATCATCAGGAGAGGACTCGGTGAGTCATCAGGAACTCGCACATGTGCACACACGCAGGCCTGGAGTGATGGGGCCAAGTGAGTGTGGGCCCTGGGACCCCCGGTCTGACTCAAGACCACTGGCCATCTCTGCTATCAAGCGGCATCTTACTTCCCTGTGACTTTCGCTAGGGACACCTTGCCTGAAGTTCCCCAGTGGGAAGAATAATCTTCATCTACAGAGGGAGGATTCCAGCCCCTTAGGAGAAAAAAAGTGAGACAAAAATGTGAGAAAAGCAATGCTCTTCAAAAATGATAGCTGGGGAGGCAGCCCAGTGGCCTAGCAGTTAAAGTGCCACACACTCCGCTTTGGCAGCCTGGGTTTGTGGGTTCAGAGGCTGGGCACAGACCTACATCACTTGTCAGCCATGCTGTGGTGGTGACCCACATACAAAATAGAGGAAGATGGGCACAGATGTTAGCTCAGGGCTAGTCTTCCTCAGCAAAAAAAAAAAAAAAAAAGATACCTGGCCTGAAAATGACATTTGTCTGGAGGAGGATAAGACAGATGTACATTGAGTGCTTCCTATGTGTCAGATACTGAGATCACAGATATAAAGCCTCACAATAAATTAACTCTCTGAGCACTGATTTCTTCAACTTGTAGCTCCATTTTTGTTACATATCTCCTAAGTTTGAGTTATAAAAATATTCAGTAATAACAGGGAACATTTATTAATCACTCTGAGGCAGGCACTGTACTAAACAGGTTATAGCGCTGTGTCATGAACACCACAACACCCCTGTGCAGGACGGACAGCCTAGAGTCACGGCACAAATGAGCAAACTGAGGCCTCCAGCTGAGGCTCATGGTCAGATTTCACGGTAACAGCAGTCAGTACAGTAAGCCCAGCTCCTGACTCAAATCTCATTCCCCCAGCAAACGAGGATGCTGAGACTGTGCTGCTTTCATGTTTCTGAACCTCACAGTCGTAAAGCCTGGGGTTTCCTGGCTCCTGGTCCACAGTTATTTCAAACCTCTGCTGTAACATGTCCCACAAAGTATGAAGAAGGTCAAATGGCCAAAGAGGCTGGGCCGATTCCCTGAGGCTGCAGGGTGTTAGGAGACCCTCTGCCGAGCAGCCCATGGAACACTGAGGGCGGACAAGCAGATCGGAGCTCACGGTGGGAGAAGAGATCCTCGGCGATGGCAGCCGCGTGCCGGGTGTCTTCCCACACATCATCTCATACGGTCATCGACACAGTGCTGTGAATGAAGTACAGGGATCTCCATTTTACGGGAAACTGAGGCCCACAAAAGCAAAGTGACTTGTCCGGAGTCACGTAGCTGGGATGTGACAAAGTTTGTATTAGAATAATAATTTGTTTTTCCTACTCTACCGAAATTCCTTGAGGTCAGAAGCACATTTTGATAGCTTTGTTTTCCTGCCACTTATCTCGGCGCCTGGAACAGGTTAGAGGCTCCCTAAGTTCCTCCCTGGCACTAATAATGTTCATTAAGAATGTGCCCAGCATTGTGCTAAATGCTTTATAACACATTATTTTTTCCGTGTTCAAAATAAGCCTGTGAGATAGGTTTTAGATACAATTTTAAGGTGGGAAAACATATGAGAGACTAAGGTTATATGATTAGTACGTGATGGACATGAAATTAATGTTCGGACAATTCCAATACTGTGTGTTGTCCAAATCCATTGTTCTCTGCCTTTTGGAAGAAGAACATTATGGCCAAGAGTCTGATTTCTGGAACTGCCCAGTGTTCATGTTCTTAGTGCCCTAAACTATCTGCTTCCATCAGCACTGTTGCACCTTGCAAAGTGAGAAACTAGGAACTCAGAGGTAGGAACTGAGTGTGCCAACATTTTCCAGGCCATCTTGGGGTTCCTAGAGTGTGAAGTCAGAATTATTGGAGCTTCATGTTCCTTAGGAACTATTTTTATACCTGGAATGTGTTGGAAGCCAGCTGGCTGCTGCCACAGCTCAGATATCACCTGGTCTTTCTTCTAAGTGGGGTGAATAAATCACATGAGCAGCTAAGCCAGACTGTGCCTGTCTGGGTCGGTATCTGATAAGAAGCTCTCAACAACAAGAGAGCTATGTTGCACTTTCTGCAGAGCTGGCTGCATAAAAGGCAGCGGCCAAGTGGATAAGAATCACCAGATTTCAAAATGAGAAGGCCCATTGAACACCCTTGCTTTATAGGTGGAGAAACTGAGACCCAGAGCCTTAGGCTGGTATATTGGGTTGCAAGACATGAAAATCCCTTTAACTTAATGGAGAATAGTGTATTGTAAACATGGAAGGGTATTTTACAGAACCCATTTGTGTGACAGACAAACAGGACACACGACAACTGGAAAGTCTTCCCCCTTGTGGTAGACACAGAGATGCATCACACAGATCCTCCTAGAGAAAAACGTACCGCCCACCCGAGTGCCATCCGCAGAAAGCTTCCAGCTCTCAGCTCCTGCAGCTCCTGGGTCTGCCTTAGCTTGAAAGGCCAACATCATCCAAGGTCATGCCCTTGTTGGAGTAGCCCACATTCCACGATTAAGCAACCCGGTAATTTCAACCTGACAAAGGAAAACTCTGATGGGCAAAATTTGCTCCGGAGCACCCACTGCGCTGGCTGAAGCTTTGTCAGACCTCTATCACAGTTGGCCTTCTCCCTCTGCCTAGTAGGGCTTCCGCCCACTTCCTTTCACAGGCATTGATCCCTAATAAATGCCTTGTACCTTAAACTCTAAGTATGTCCTTTGGAGAACCCGACCTGTAACACCCTGACTCTCTCTGGCCAAAAGGGATTTCCTTTACGTTCCTTGGTTTTTCTGCTCCATCCCTCAGCCCCTTTCCCTATAATGCATCTGTGAGTTTCTTCTTGGACATAACCCATCGTGGCCGCCTCCCACCCGGCTGCCTCTGCACTTGTGGCAGACTGTATCTTCCAAAATAACTACTGCAACATTTTCTATCCTACATGTTCTTCCAGAAACTCCAGCCACTCCCCATCAAGAGACAGAATCTATTTCTCTTCCCATTAAAGCTGGGCTGGACTTTGTGACTGCCTTGACGAATAAAAGGAATGACATTGCGTGACACCTGAGGCTAAGTCATAAAAGGCAATATGGCTTCCACCTGCCTCTCTCTCTGGGGACCCTCACTCCTGCAACCTAATCACTATGCTGTGAGAGAGCCCAAACTAGCCCATGTGGTGAGACCACATGGAAAGGAATCGAGACCTCCAACAGGCAGCCAGCATCAACTGTCAGACTTGTGAGTGAATAAAGCTTGAGATGATTCCAGCCCCGACCTTTGAATCTTCTACCTAAGACCCCAGGCGTGGTGGAACAGACACAAGTTGTTCCCGCTGTGCCCTGTCTGAATTCCAGATCCTCAGGATCTGTGAACATCATAAATGGCCATTGTACCCCACTAAGGAAATTTGTTTTACAGCCAGAGTAACTGAAACAGCCTCAAAGTTCACAAGACTCTTTGACTTGTCTCCTACAGCCAACTGACTCCATCTGTAAGTTCCAATTCCAAATTACTTGGAGAGAGAAATCGATTGGAGCAGGGATGGACACCTGATTCAGATTAGGCCAATCAGCTGTGGCCATGCTGCCAGGAAGGCAGGTCTTCAAATGGAAAGGGCTTTTCCATTTGGGATTCTTTCATTCATTAAGAAATTCCCACATATCTTATGCAAGTTATATGCCGCATGAGCTACTGTTTTATGGCTACAAATAAGATGTGGTCCAGCCAGCATGACATTTCTATGTAGAGGAGTTGGATAATGAACAGGGATAAATACATTCTTTTTCTAAGGTAGCATGTTGCAGTGATAGGCTACCAAGGGAACCTAATTTGTTGGAGATTCAGAGTGCGGCCAGGGAGAAAAGAACTACCATATTTACTCTATCAACATTCAGATTGAGCAAACATTTCTTGAACATCTCTTATGAGTCTCAGGGGGCTACGTCGGAGGATATTTATGTACAGATGATCCTGTATGATGAATATTTTAATATCCCACCATGCCTTAACACAGTAAGTCCACAGAGATGACATAATTGCTTGAGTTTGAGCTCAGCCCTCGACCACTCTCTACCACGGTTATGATCTCCCCCCACACCAGGCTGCCTTGTACAGTATCTTTCAACATGGCTCGGAAGTGGAAGGAGTTCTCTCTGACCCAGGATAGAGTAATATTTAAGTGCATGGGTTCTGGAGACAGCCTCTCCAGTCCTAATTCCATCTCTAACACATATTAGACACAGCTAGTAGCAGGGCAATAAGGGACAAGTTTAGCCTTTCTGAGCCTCAGTCTCTTTGTCTGTAAAATTGGATAAAATAGTACTGACCCCCTTGGGTTGCTGAGAGGATGCGAAGAGGTTAAACCACGTAGTGAGCATAGAACACTATCTGATACAGCGCACGTGCTCCATAAATGTTAGCTCTGATGATCCAGTGTGAGGGAGCAGAGGAGCCTGAATGGTGTGTGGGCTCAGAACACTTAGAGTTAGAAAGAGAGATTTCCTGATGCAGGAAGAAGCAGGAGCCAAACTAGGCAAAGTGTCAGATATTTTCAGAAACAATAAGCAATCCTTTTCAATGGAGCTTTAAATAAATTTGTCCACTTGCTAATTTTCTGCCTCCTTCATTAGTCCACAAGCTTTCCCTAAGATAAAGCACTTTACTCTGCCCAGAGCAGTACATGGTTCATGGCAGGTGTGCAATAAAGTTTTACGGACTAAATTAATGAGGTATGCACTGTGTGGTCTTAGGCATGCTACCTCTCCTCTCTGAGACTTAGCACTCTGCTTCCGAAAAAGGGATAATGACATCCTCTTCACGGGCTGTTGAGAGCCTTCAGTGAGATAATCAGGCAAATCCTGGCCCAGAGCAGGTGTTCAAAACAGTCTCATTCCCTCTCAGAGTTATGTATCCCATGGAAGGTCAAAGTGGAGTGACACAGACAATAAAAATGTAAAGAGGAAAATGAAGAGAGGAATTGCTGCACACAGGAAAAGTTAGGGCTGTCCTCTGCAGGAAGCAGGACTGACACTGGGCCTTGAAGTGGGGAGCTGAGCTGTGTTTGCATCAGAACCTCTGAGATGGACTCCAAGTTCAAAAGGATGTAGGGACAATGGATATCTGTATGTGTCACCTGCCCGGCTCCCCATCAGAGCAGGACCATCAGGGCAGAGAGCCTGTACCAATGGGAGGTGCCCTCCCCTCAAAGCTTTTCAATTGTGTGCTCCTGGCACACAACTCCTGTCTCAGTTAAGACACCAGCTTACTATGTGACCTGAGCAAGTCACAAAACAAGCTGGGTTTCGGTCACCCCACCTGTAAGATAGGATGAGCCCCCAGGCCCTCCCAGCTCTGACACTGTCTAGTCTGTGGACAGATATCAGGCAGCCATCTCATGAAGACATCCACATGCAGTTGTGCGATCACTTGCAACTGGCGTTCTTTGCATTAAATTTTCGAAAAACCCTGAAGAAAGACCTAAAGTGGTTTGACTGGAGACACGGTTTGGGGGTCAAGAAAGAAAGAATTCACACAAGAGAAGTGAGGGTTAACTGGCTCTTGGCTGTACAAATTCTCTCCCCTTCTCTGGTCTTGATCTTCCCATCTGCATACAGAGGGAGCTGCGTGAAAGACTGGAGGGCACTTCCGAACCTTTCAGATCACCAACATTTTATGATTCTCCTGGGCTAAGATCCCTCAGGAATAAGTGCCACGAATGCTGGTAGGTTCTTCCGAAGCCTGCCCATTTGGACCACCTGCAGGGCTGTGGAACCTGGGTCTGTTGGTGGCCACTTCAGGATGGCCTCACCACCCTCATTCTCTGGCATATCCTCTCTTGTGACAAAGGCCTTGGTGCATCCAGAAGGCCTGCCCCGGCTCAGGAGTGTAGCTGTGGCACACCCCAGCTAGCTTCAGCAGAGTTGCCTAAACCTCAGTCATCATTTCCCTAGGAGCCCTGCCGGTGCCAGTAGTAAGGGTGGATGGATAATAATGACTCACAAAATCGGCCAGGGGCAGTGAGGGAGTTGCAAAGATCCCAGATTCTGGAGTCAGGAAACCTGGAGATGCACAGCAGGCTCTGTCCCAACCAGCTCTTTGTCTCTACACAGGTGCTTACCCTTTCTGAGCACGCCTTTCCACATCACAGAAAGGGGATGGGCAACTTCACACTCACAGTGAGCTTGTGAAGATCAAATGAGCTCATGGATGCAGGCCCTTGGAATATTATCAACTCACAAGGTTAAGACAATGCTGTTTCTGATGGCTTGCGTCTGCAGTGTGCTTGACAATTTACAAAGCCGGTTACTGTTAACACACATTCACATCAGTTATCTCTCACTCTCCCAACAGCCCCGGCAGGAGACGGGTGAGCCTTCTTATCCCCTCGCCTCTTATCTGCTCCTCTCCTATGGCACTTAGAACATTAACCCTTCAACTTTGTATTCTAGTTATTTATACACATGTCTAATCTCCCTACCTTGGACAGAAGCCAGAGCAGGCAGAGGGGCTAACCATCCTTGCTCCACCCGCCCCCTCATCTGCTCACTGCCTTACACACGGCCAGCCCTCGGTAAGTAATGAAAGTTAAAGAAGGAGCGGGATGGGAGGGAGACGAAGAGAGATGGGTAGTCCTTGTCTTAGTTGATTTGCACGGTGTGAGTTAAGCTGTTTACGGTGGTAGCTACTAGTCACATGAGATTATTTAAATTTAAGTTAATTAAAATTATATAAAATTAGAAATTTGTCTGTTGCACTGGTCATATTTCAAGAGATCAACAGCCACAGGTGGCAAGTGCCTACGGTAGTGTTCAACAGCCCATCATTGCAGAACAGTCTGCTGGACGACGTCAATATGGAGGAGGGAGCACGGGCTTTGGAGTCAGACAGAACCGGGTTCCCCCTCTGCCTCGGTGATTCCTGCAGCCACCTCCCCTCTCTAAGCCTTCACATCCATCTTTGTGAAATGAGGACTGGGAACTACAGCAATGGCCCTCCCACAGGATTATCCAGAGAATTAAGCAAACTAACTCTCTTTTTCGCATAAATGTTAGCAGTCCCTCTGCTCTCACATGATGGCATGCCTCATGCCTCTGTGTGATGGTGCAGATAACGGTAGACCCAGAGGCTGGTATCTGCACGTGAGAAGTGGTGGGGCAGAGTGGAAAGAACACAGGCAGAGGGGCAGACAGACTGAGGTTTGAATCTTGGTTCCACTTGCCGGCTGCACGAACTCCGGAAGATCACGCAACCTCTCCAGGTCTCATTGTCTTCCTTTTCCAGGTGGAAAAAAAAATCATTATCTTATTTAATTCTCATAACATCCCTACAAATTAAATATATAAAGAACCTTACTCAGTGCCAGGCAAATAGCGCATGTTCAATAATTAGAAAATTATTACATTATATTAATATAAAAAGCACATCATTGAAATTATTAGTATCTAATTGCTTTGGGCCTGGTCATTGTTTTTATCATTATTTTTACTACAACTAAGGAATTGGTTAAGGGTAAGTGCCTTAAGCACAGTAGGAGGTCAAGAGATTCTGAGAGTTGAAATAATGTGCTATCCACAAAGCAGCCATAAAATTATCTTTTGTTGTGAAAATCACATCGTGTCTTTGTCCCAATCAAAAATATAAATGTCTTCTCCCCACAATCAGAATAAATTTAAACCTCCTTGCCCCCTCCGATGCCCTCCAGCATCTGACCCTGCCGACCCGTCCCTCTCACCCCTGTGCCCTGGCCACCCCGCAGGTCCTGCTCTGCCTCACATGCCACGCTTGTCCCTGCTCAAGACCTCCCCCTCCTGGCTGCACTCCCCAGTCCCCACAGAACTGCCTCTCCTGCCTCTGGAAGCCACTGCTCAAGTGTCACCTCTCTGAGAGCTGCCCCTCCCCCATTATTTTTTTTTATATATTTTTTTATAAAGCAGTTTTGCTGCTTTATAGCCCTTCTAGAACATCATCTCAGGTGGTGATTTGCACTCCTTCCTCCTTTCATTCCTTCACTCACTCAGGAATTCAGTATTTGTTAATGTAGCAATGAGTAACTCGAATGTCATCCCCATGAGGGAGAGGCGTCCCCCTTGCTCATTGTTCTCACCTGTGCCTAAAACAATGCTTGGCACGTGAGAGGTTCTCCATATGTTTCAATGAATTTCAACATTTGAACAAAATCTCTGAGATCTTTGGAGCTGACTTACACGTTTCTGAAATATACAGACACAGACTCAAACTAAATGGCCATCCTTCCAAACGTCTTCATTCGCCTACTCAGTCCCCAACCAGTGAGGACACACAGTGTGCCCAGCCCCTCACAGTGCCTGCACTGACAGCAAGCAGATGACCCTTCCATCAGGAGGCTTCTCCCGTCCAGGGCGTACCATCACAGGCCTGGAGACGGGCAGCTGCAACGTATTGGATTGAACTGAGCATTTTGTAGACACTGAGAGGAGGGAATGACTTCAGCTGGAGGGCGTCCGGAGAAATGTCCCAGCAGAGGCGACACGTGGGCTGGGATCTACAGGAAGAGCTGGCACTCAAGCTTCTGGTGACGGCAGCGCGCCCTCTGGAGCTGGGCAGCCTGCACTCGAAACCCGTTTCGCTTCCCGCTGAACGACATGCCAAGTTCCCTCCCAAACCCGTCCCCGAGATTCTCCAACTTGTTAAATGGAGACTGTAGCATTGTATGCCATAAAAGTTGTTGTGACAATTAAATTGAATTATCTATTGAAAAAACTCTCTGCCTGGTGCCTGGCGCACAGTAAATGCTCCATGAATCGTACATGTACAGCCAGTTTTCTTGGGAGAGCAGAGACACGCTAGATGGGCACGGAAGGAGGCTGGTGCTTCCTCAGGGGGAGCACAGAGCCCGCGAGGGGGAGGAGAGGCTGGCTGGGGCCATGCTGGGGAGGGCCCGTAAGCAGGCAGAGAAGTTGGCTCTGATCTGGAGAGAAATGAAGAGCCATGAAAGGATTATAAATGGGAAAGGAGCATGCTTGCACGTGCAGTTTAGGAAAATGTCTGACTGTAGCGCGAGGATGGGAGGAACTGGCCAGACTGGAGGCTGGGAGGGAGGAGGCTGTCGCAGAAATCCAACCCGGAAATGAAGACAGTCATGGGGGGGAGGCGGGGAGAGAAGGATAACCAGGAAAATAAAATTTAGAGGCTTGGCCACTTTGTACTCTAGGTCTGGCAGGACAGAGGAGGCACACTCAGAAGAATTTAACCCAAGAGAGCTTAATAAAAGCCCTTCTTGAGAGGTGTGGGCAGGGTTAAGGGAACCAGGCACCACCAAGGGAAGGAAGGCATTGCCACCCCCAGACCCGAGGGGACAAGGGAAAAGAACGGTATTACAAGAGCCCAGAGAAATCAGGAGGCGAGGAAGACGGCTGACCTAACAGGAGCTAGGCCACAGTTGGGAACACGCTTCTATGGACCGTGGCCAGGCAGAGGGAAGAGGCGCGGGGAATCACGTGCCCAGCCTCTCCCCCCTTCATTCTGATCTCAGGTCAGTGCCTCGCATTGGCCAAACCCAATTACAAGCCAGAGGTCAGGAGAGCCTGGGTCATGTGATCTGTAGATGTGAGCATTCCTGGGTCAACAGCAGGTCAGAGAAGGGTAAAAAAAATGGGTCTTGGGGAGGTACACAGGGAAGAATAACTGTCATAGCCACCAATTAGACAGAAGTGGAGGGGGTGGGGGTGGGGAGAGAGGGATTTTTCCTCCTGCCTGATGTTCCTAACTAAGGAGATTTGCCCAATTAAATAGCCGTGAACTGGAAGATTGAAATGCCTGTGCAAGTGAATCACATTTGAGTTCTCCCGTGCCCCTCAGTGTTTGCCCCAAACATCTGGGCCTTCTTCCCATGCCTTTCCACCTGCAGATGTGGCCTATTGCTGAATGCTTGGGAAAGTTGGCCAGAAGAGGATTTGCACCAGGTAAGTCTAATTTCATTGGTACTACAGCTAAAAAACAAACTGGCCTCTAACGTACTTTCAAAGTCACAAAAAGAGATAAATACAAGAATGACTTGTGCAGAAAAGAAAAAAAAAGAAAGAAAAGGTGGCAGTGAGGGGAGTTCTTCATTCCTCAGCAAAAAATTTTCTTTTTCCACAAACACCGCTAGGAGCCAAAGAGCTACGTGGACACTGTCCCAACCCTGAAGGCCCCACCCCTCTCTGCCTGACACATCTAATTCCCTGTATCTCTGACGAGTTCCAGACCTGGATGGGTCTGCACACACTGGAGCACCAGGCCACAGTGACGTGATTCTCTGAGTGACACTGAGGCAGGCACACCCAGGAGATGGGGAACCATCTGGGGACCAGGAATCCTGTTACTACGGGAGTCACAGGAACTGTTGACAGCAACAGACAGGACTTCTTTCTGCAAAGTGCTCCCAGGAAGCCTTTACAGGCCCAGAGAGCGGAATGGTTTTCATCATCAATTAACACGTTTTCCACACTGGGGCCAGAAGTAGGACTAGCTAAGAGACTCTGGGAGGCATGGAGGAGATAGACTGGCAGCTGTGGGCAAGCCTCAGCTTAGAACTCCACTCTGTGGATGACAAGGCGAAGTCCGCGCTCCTTGGGAGGTCTTTCGAGGCCCTTCACGAGCTGACGCCTGCTTGTCCAGGTCGTTGCCCCAGCTCTTCACGCTAACCTTTCACCCAACCATGCTGCTAGCATTTTGACCAGATACAATGTGCAGGCTTTAGGCATCTGGGCTTCTTCACATGCCATTCACTCTGCCGGGAATGCCCTTCTCTTCTCTACCTACACTCTCCTTGGTTTTCTATAAGACCCTTCTCTAACTACATCCAGATTTCTCAAGGAAAGCTCTGCAGAGAAGGAGGTGTTGGGTGCTCCCGCTTCTGCGCCTCCATATACCCTGACTGCACTCTCAAACAGCAAACAAGTAAATGACTAATTAGGGCATAATGTCCCATTTCCACTTCAAGACTATGAACTCCTGAAAAGCAGGGTGGCATCACAGTAAAGCATGGTATTCGTACCATAGCCCTGGGTCTGTCCCAGAATAACCACACAAGTAGATCATAGCACCAAAGCTGACCATTCTCCTCTTGCACAGTTATTCTTACCAGAAATTTCTTTTCTATTTTTTTTCCTGAAATCTGGAGCTTCTGAGTGACCGGTACCAGTTTTGCTTTCTAAAGCCATACATAACAGTCCCTCGTGGTCCCACATTCCAGCCATTCAGATCTTCCAAAGCAGTGACCATGCCCCACAAGGCTTTCTCTCCACTATAGTATTTCTCTTAGACTGAATTAGATTTTTGGTAAAACATCACTTTTGGATTCAAACACATTTAAGTTTGGACATGAGCTCTGCCACACCCTAGTCCCAGTTTACTCATTTTTGGGGATAATAACATCTACTTTGCAGGGATGTTGAGAAAATTCAATGAAATATTAGATGGAAAACAGCTGGCACAGCTCCTGGCAGATGGCATATCCTCAAATAAATAGTTACTAAATGACAGAACAGTGAATGAGTAAATTGGGGCTTTGTGTCATACAGATGGAGTAACATTTTAGACATCTAACTTTCTTATACTAGTTAAGAGTCAGTAAATGGTGGATCTGCACAGGTGCTTGCTACGATCTTAGGATAGAGCACTGAACAAATAAGGCATGCATGACCCATGGTCTAACTGCTCCTGGGAAAGTCACTGAACAAGTAATGATAAAACACAGGTGTAAAAAGTGGTATGTGGGGGACGTTTCAGGTCACTTAGCTGAGTTCATCTGAGTAGGTCGCTGAAGGACTCCTTGTGGAAGAGGTCCTACATTAGAGGGTAGAATACTTAGGCTATTACTAATTAAAATTCTTTGCCCCTCATCCTGTTATCATTTGTGTAGTTCTCTTGGGAACATTGTGGAAAAAGTAAGATAGATTGGCCAGATAAGAATGTTGAGCTCTGAATTTAATACAATCAAAATTGAACTGAAAAGCCTTACCCCTAATCTCTGAAAGTTATACTGATTGGTAAATATGATGGTAAATACACTAAGTCCCTGGTTCTCAAGTGACGATAGATAGGTTTCATACGTTTCACAGGTTTGATGCCAAATTTTGCATCAATGCATAAAATTTATGTGTTATAACTGAGATTATATATTATTCCTACAATACTTCTCAGATGAAAGTTTGAGTTGAGGAAATCATGTGGCCATGGTGTGCAGTGTAGTGAAATTTGCTGTTTGCACTATCACCATTTCTTTTCGTTATTGTACTGGAGGTCTTGGCCAGTGCAATAAGTCAAGAGGGAAAAGAGCGCAAGAATGGGAAAGGACCAAATAAGACTGCTATTATACACAGATGATATTAATAGTATATGTAGAAAATCTAAAAGGATCTATGGACAAATTATTAGAATCAACATGTGAATATAGTAAGACCACTAAAATCAAAAGGTCGATATATAATTAAAAAATGAACTTTTGAAATATTACAATAGCTTCAAGAAATGTCAAATACATAGGAATTAATCTAACCAAAGATTTGCAAACCTTGTATACAGAAAACTATAAAACATTACTGAGGTGTGTCTAAATCAAAGGAGACACGCCTAAATTAAAAGATATACCATGTTCATGGACTGAAAGACTCAATATTGTAATTTTGTCAGTTCTCCCCTTTCTGATCTACATATTCAGTGCAATATCAATTAAAATCTCAGCAACGTTTTTCTGGAATGTCTTAGTTTGGATCACCTAGAAGTAGACCCTGAGATGAAGATTTGTGCAAGTGACTTAGTAAGGAAATGTTCTCAGCAAAAAACTGATCGGGGGGCTGGCCTGGTGGTGCAGTGGTTAAGTTTGCACATTCCGCTTCGGCGGCCTGGGGTTCACCAGTTCGGATCCTGGGTGCAGACATGGCACCGCTCGGCAAGCCATGCTGTGGCAAGCGTCCCAAATATAAAGTAGAGGAAGACAGGCATGGATGTTAGCTCCAGGCCAGTCTTCCTCAGCAAAAAGTGGAGGATTGGCAGCAGATGTTAGCTCAGGGCTAATCTTCTTCAAAAAAAAGAAAAAAAACTGATCAGGAATTGGATAAGTAGAACATTGAAGAAGGAAAGAAAACATCAGATTTCAGCCTGATCCTACAAGGACGCTCAGGAGTGTAACTGACACCTCAACGCTTTCCCCATCCAAGGCAAATAAGCTGGGCTTTCATATCATGCACCAGTTAGTCATTGCTAAGATCGGCCCCAGGAGGACATAAACTCCCGAGCAATTCCAGCTCTCCGTACATTTGGGCAAAGTGGCTCCAGTAGCTTTCAGAGAGGCCTTCAAAGAGAATCGCGGGGGCAGGCTACAGGAAGTAAAACATACAGAAGCTGGGAGAGGAGGGCAGACATAAAGAGCAAAAGGAATCTGAAGGGATTTGGGTATAGCACAGACGACACTCACTACAATGGAAACCAACAAGCTGATTCTAAAATGTATATGGAAATGCAAAGAGCCAAGCCAAACAAAGATAATCTGGAAAAAGAGGAAAAACATTGGAGTGCTTATACTACCAGATTTCAAGACTTACTATAAATCTACATGAAGTCAAACAAGTGTGGCATTGGTGCAGGAACAGACAAACAACCAAGGGAACAAAGTGAGATTCCAGAAACAGAAGCGCACATACGCAGTCACTTGACTTACATCAAAGATGGCTGCCATGGAGTGGAAAAGGGATGGTGCTTTTAATAATTGGTGCTAAATTAATTGGATATTAATACAGAGGAAAGTAAACCTTGAACTCTAACATACACAAAATTCAATTCCCGATGGATTATAGACTGAAATGTTACAGGAAAAACAATAAAGCCTCTAGAAGATAACAGAAAAGCGTATCTAGGACCCTGGGGTAGGCAACTGTTTCTCAGGTAGAACACTAAATGCACTAACCATAAAGGAAAAGAGTCATATAATTGACTTTATCAATATTAAAGACTTCTGTGCATTAAAAGACTCTATTGGGACAGTGAAAGGGCAACAGAGCAGGAAAAGATATTTACACCACCCAGCAAAGGATACACAATCAAAAAATTTAAAGAATTCCTATAAGTCAATAAGAATAGAATAGATTCGATAATCTTTTAATAATCAAAAGACTTGAAGAGGCATTTCACAAAAGGGGATACCCAAATGGCCAACAAATTTATGCTCGGCATTATTCACCATCAGGGAAATGCAAATTAAAACCACAATGAGAGGCTGCTACATGTTCACAAGAATTACTAAAATGAGAAACATGAAAACCCAGCAATATCAAACATTTCCAAGAGTGTGGAGCAATTGGAACTTTTATGCACTGTTGATAGCGGTATAAACCGGCTTAACCACTTTGAAGACTGGAAGCATCTATTAAGATGGAAAAAATGCACAGTCCGTGACCAAGTGATTCAACACCTACACGTAAACTTAACAAAAGTTTTGTTAATTTGTGCAACAAAAAACATGTCCAAGGATGCTCATAGCAGCTATGCATAAAGGCCAAAGCTGGAAATGACCCAAATGCCGACAGACACACAGTGGAATACTGTAAAGCAATGAAAACATCAGGCTGCTGCTCCGCAGGACGTGCGTCGAGCTCACTGGCACAAGAAGAAGCAGAGGAAAGTCAACGCGAGGGAATGAAACCCGCATTATTCCATTTTTATGAATTGTGAAAGACAAAAACAAATCAACGGTGATAGAAGCCAGGATAGTTGTGACATGTCCAGAGTGTATTGACTGGAAGGGGACATAAGGGAGTCCCTCGAAGTGCCGGGAGGGATCGCTATCTTAATCTAGGGGTAAAAATCCACCAAACTGTAAGTTTAATATTTGTGTTCTGTATTGCATGGAAGTTATATTTCACTAATGAAAAATAGAGATTTAAGAAACCCTAAAGTCCCACAAGCTTACTGTAGACATTTTAGAAAGAATAGAAATACATAACAGGACATCTCAGTGTTGACTTTTTTTTTTAACTACAAAATGACAGTGTATTGTAAATGTTGTTTTGTGCTCCATAAACAATTTTCCTATAAACAAATGCCATGATGATCTTCCTGTTCACTAGATTTTCTACTACAACATAATAAACATTTGCCTGTGGACCAGGTAAGGATGTCACATGACTCCAAGCCAGCTGAAGAGCTCTCGGCCTCAGGCCCCCCCACGAAGGAACGACTAACAGAGCAGGGCAGGAACAGTTCCGAGAGAGTGGAGGGGACCACTCAAATGTGCAGATCACACAGTCTATGAGGGCTTCTCAACCATTCTATTTGTTATACTCTTTCAAATACTTTGCAATTTTTTTTGCAAGCAATAGTAAAGAAGTATTAAAGTGATAAATTCATTCTGCCTTCTTTTTAATTTTTCTTTTACTAATTAACAGTGATAAAATATGGAATTATTTTTAAAACAACAACTGTGAGGAAAAAAGTAAGATAAGCCTTTGGTGAGGAAAAGTTTGAGAATCATCGAAATAAATCATCACTCATAATGCTTCTCGGTAGTCGTGCGGCCATACCAGTATTTGTGGTCAGCTCTGGGCTTGGTATAAGTCAATCACTACAAACATTTATGAAGAAACAGTGATTATAAGTCCTTTATACATTTTTGTGAATTAAAGCAGATTCAAATGTATTTCTATAATATTTTCACTCATTTATATAGTAAGATGCTAACTTGTGTGGGGATAAAAAAAAAAGTTTCATGAAATTTACAGGGAATTGAACAGGGTCCTGAATGTGCCCATGGGTATATATACTTATATTCAAATCATCTCTCACATATCTTATTTCAAAGGTTTTTTTTCTTTTTTACATCCTTTCTTCTGAATCTTCTCGAGCTTCATTTTTTTCCTTCTTTAGAAAGGCATAATAACTCTCACCTAGCTTGTAGGTTGCTGTGAGGAGGAAAGAATAACACTTGTTGAACATGTATTCTGTGCTGGGTGCTGTGTCAGGCACTCCCTATGCGTTACGTTTGTTTCCTGGATCTCCATTCTGCATATAAAACGTGAGTCTCTTCAGCCTCAGCTGAACAGCTCATGTCAAATTCAGTCCATGATAGTATAAAAACTTGATTTTGCTCATGGAAAGAAGCGTCCATCGTTAGGCTTTGACCCAGATTAAATTTGTTGAGATTAGTCTCGGCAGTCTGAGATAGAAACCAGTGTGCTTTCCAGTAGCAAAAAAGGGAACCACAAGACTTTACCCTCTAGAAAGTTGTGACTTAGTGACTTAAATACTAGTACAAAGTATTTGTTGTGGGGGTTAACATTTTAAGCAAACATAGTGCCATACAGCCCTGCTCACTATCCTCTTTTACTTCATAGTTTATGTCTCCACCTGAGATGGATGGAAAGAAGAAAGGAAGAAAGGAGGGAAGGAGGGAAGTGACTGTCTTGTCTAGCTAGAGTGTAAACTCCAATGACCCAGCTATTTTATCAGTTTTATTTGTGATCTGACTTCAGAGATTGGAAGACTGACTGACATATAGTAGCCACCCCAGAAATACTCATTGACTGATTGAATAAACCTGTGAATGAATGAATGCGTGAACAATGGAGTGAGGCCTCTAGAGCCGTAACGCCTAAGTAGAACTTTAGAGACCATTAACCTCCGCTCACATGCTCCCCATCACTTAACGAGACGTGTCCTGGCTTCAGGAGAGAGGCTCTACTTGACCAGCCCTTGTTAACACATAATCTGCATTATACGGTCCAATCTTCCCTGTATCAGTCAGTGTCCTGGCAAAGAAGAGAATGCTCAACGTGTTAACTGAAGAAAACTGAATGAAAAGATTATTTAGAGAGACGTGGACAATGTTATAAGGGAATCAGTGAGGGAGAGGAACGCGTCCAGAGATTAACGATCAAAAAAACCTGTTGCCACCCGATTGGCTAAAGGGCAAGGAGAGGGACCAGCATTACCAGAGCCCACTGGGCGGAAAGCGGGAGGAAGCGCTGCCCAGCAGGCGTTGCTGTTGTAGAGGGAAGCAGCCACTGCCCCAACCACAGTGAGGCAAGGAGGGAGAGAAAGACTCAGCACCCCCTCGCTCTCTTGTCTGCCCTCCAGTATCCTTCCAGCACTTACTAGACAAACTCAAGTGGAAAGCAGAGGTCAAGGGGCCTGAGTGATACATTCCATAGAGGTCAGGCTCCGGGACACAATGCAAATAAGAGCAGAGTAGAGACTAGATGTGGAGAATCACCAAGGAATAACCAGCACAGCCCCTTCGTCCAGTTGCCACAACATGAAGAAGGTTCTGAGGCCACAACAGATGAGCCCAAATATACATTGGTCCCTTGGTTCACGTATCTTCTCTCATTAACTTTTTGTTCTCAATTTTAATCTTTTCTCCCCAACTATATTCAATGGCCTGAGGTCTAATGGTCCTAAGGTCTAATGATTACACATGGAAGAAACCAGTTAAATATCAGTTAAAAGTAATCATATGGTAGGGAGTACTTAGTATGTTAGCACCCACCAGATATCAGACATTGAATGGTACTAGATAGAGAAGAGCAAATGAAGCAGAGATAATTTCTCTCCTGCAGGAGCTTATAGGCAGAGTGGGAGATTCAGAAAGTAACACTAAAATTTAAAAAAGAACTAAAATTGTGATAATGCAATAATGATGACGACAGTTTATTGAGAATGAATGAATGAAACCAGGAAATGCTTTCTCAATGGAAAATGGAAACTTACGTTATTATATTTCCTTTATGTAGAGTTTTATCCCCTTTAAATTTTTGTATTCCACAAGAAAAGAGAGACATTGGCATTGATTTTGGGTATGCAAAACAATAGTAAGTAGAAGGAATTTCTGGGCAAAAGAGTGGAGAGAAAAGTTTTGGTATCAGATAGATCAGGAATCAAATCTTAGTTCTGCCACTTTGAACGCCAAAACTACTGTAACCTCATCACTAAATGCTGATAATGACACTTAGGCTGCAGGGTGGCTGAGAAAATGAATCATTTGACTTTTTCAGTACAAAACCTCTTCTGGGCAAGGTACTAAGAACATGGAATGTTATAGTTTCTCCTCAAATATTCAATCTACATATATTAAGAAGAAAGGAAGAAAGTAGGCCTGATATAGATGAAATCTCTGTATTTCCCTGTAATTGTGTCCCTGTAATTGTAATTAAGGCCACCTTGGGAATACAATGCTATGGCAACACGCTCCATATGCTTCCAAATTGTGCTCTTAATTTTCTACTCCAAAGAAGAAAAGCACATGATTGCACATCAAAAAATGTCTGCTCGGTGGCTGAAGTCTCAGAATGGAGTTAATTTCAAGGTTGATTAGAGTGTCAGAGATAATGATTTTTGTCCCCAAAAACTTGGAATTCATAATTATCCTAAAGACTATAAACAGTGTTAGAAAGATCCTATTTGTCTTCAACTTGTTTTTTTCCCAGAATTGCCCCCCAACACACACCATAACCTCTTTCTACAATAACTTCAACTGCCTGCAATAGTAGTTAAAATGATGGCGACTGACACACTCTCTTGAATTGACAAACTAGTCAGTCTGTTATCAGTGTTATTACTAAGTCAGCAAGATTGTTTAATAGAAAAGTGACCTGACTCTCTCCCCATAGTATCTGGAGAGATGGCTAAGGCTAAATAAGAGATGGGAAAAAAATATATACAAGCTAAATAAGTTGGTTTGGAAACTAGATAATAAAACATGTGCATTAAAAAGATAAGTGAAAGAAGCAAAGTTCTTGAAAAATGGAGAAGTAGTTGTTAGTAGCAAACCAGGACTGGGGGAGGAGAAAGGAGGGGAGAGGAGCCCAGAGAGAAGGAGGAGAGGGGAGAGGAGTATAAGGAGGAGGAGAAAGAGGGGGGAGAAGAAGAGGAGGAGGAGGAAGAAGAGGAAGAGGAAGAGGAAGAAGACAAGAAAAGGAAAAGAAAGCAAGTCTGAATCTACCCCTGCAGAACTTCACAATAACGTCAGAGTTCCCAAGAAGAACGGGCTTTCTCCCCTATTGTGGCATCCATGGTCACTGGATATTTAAAGGACTCCACCATCCAGGGATTATTTATGGACTCCAAGACTGCAAATCTTTTCTGTATGACCTTGGAGCATGGCTTGTGTCCTTTGGGACACGTTATATGATACAGCTAAGCCTCCGTTCCAGCCCATTCCCCATCCTTGATGCCTTTCTCTCCACAGTCGTTCAATCTTCTCATGTGAAGTTGGAATCCCACACAGACAGAGCTGGAGGGTTCTCAGAGGTTATTTAGTCCAGCCCTGCCATTTTAAAGAGAACCTGATGCCCAGAGAAGAAGAGCAGCTTTTGTCTAAGGAACCAAGACTGGAAAAAACAACCCTTCTTCCAGTCCAGAGTGCCTCACAAAGAGCAGTTTCTATATGGAGCTGTAATTGGGGTGAGAGGATCAGGAGATGCCTACATACCTCTCCCTCAATCACTTAACTACCGTTCCCTGTGCTCAGTGATTCCTTTGACAGGAAACAAAGCTCTTCACTCCTCAGGAAGAACGAGGAATGTTGGGACCCACATTCAGAGCACTTTCTAAGTGCTAGGCACCATGCTAGGCACTTTACATCCATGATCTCATTTAATCTTCACAAGACTCCAATAACAGGGATTTTATTACTCACCTTCCTTCTCTGAGCTTCAGTCTCCTCAACTGTAAGATGACCTTCCCAAGGTCACATGGAGTAAGTTCTGGAAACAGGACCCAACCATAGGTTTGTTGACTTCTCAAATAGCAATGGTTCTTCAGTGAAAAAAAAAAAATGGATTTTGGAATCAAATTATATTAGCTAAAGCAGCACAAAGCTGAAAATTCTCAATGAGTTTTGAGTATTCTCTTCAGAATCTCTCCTGAGAGCAGGTGGATAGGGATTGAAGTCTGGGAGAGGAAGAAAGCAGTGTTCATTCACTTGCTTTTCCCATTGTCTGCTGACTTGCATGAACAGTTGGATTAGTCAGGGTAAGCTATCCCTATCTCTATAGCAAGCACACCTTTATTGTTAAGATGCAGAGATTTGAAAGCTACTTCTTTCCCACCCCACAATCTAATCAAGTGTTAGAGGGCGGTCTTCTTCCTGGTGAGTCAGGGCCCAGACTCCTCCCATCTCATGGCACTGCCATGTCCAATATGTGTCCTCCAAGGCTGCCACAGAAAGGGAAAGAGAGGGTGGAGTACCCTGCAAAGAAGGATACATCACTTCTCCCCACTTTCCATTGGCTCCATCGTAAGTGCCAGGGGCCTGGGACAAGGGTTAGCTACGTGTTCACGAAGAGGAAAGGAATCCAGATCCAACACCGGTGTTCTCTGCCATGGGATGCTGCCTCAAGAAGGCAAAAAACTCTGTTGCTATTGTCTGATGAGTTTCCCCCCAATAACCATGTGAGTTCAGCACTCTCAGGTGAGGCTCCCAGAGGAGCATTGCATTTGATCAAGATCACACAGACCTAAGCTGCAGAGGCAGAAAACCTCAGGTCAGGTTCCAGCTGTAAACCCAAACGTCTTCCCTCCAAGCTAGCTGTAGGTCCTGGCCAATCCTCTGGCTGACAAAGATAACCAGATCACACCTGGCCCCTCCTTACAGAGTAGAGCATCTGCAAGGAGTTTCTCGACACTGAACTAGATAAGAATCGCACAGATTGAGACACTCCTCCACTCCTCCATCTGCTTCCATCAGAATCGCCAGATAAATGCAGCCAAAAAAGGAAGAGTTTGGGCTTTTCCTTCTGAATTCTTGGAATCACTGAGTCAAACTGTCTGGTCTGGGAAATCTCAGGAAATCATGTTGGCGCAGTCTCTGTGGAGGAGATGGGACATTCTGACTTCTCACTCAGAACTTTCTACGCTTCCAAGAGCACAGAGGCCCTCTGGTTTCTGCCCATGAGATAATTGGTAGCTTTTTCCCCAGTGTCTCCCCATACAACATAAGGGTTTACAGATCGGAAAATTAAAGCATAATCTTCAAATGCAAAGGATGGGTTTCCTTCAATATATGGTTGAAATAATAAAATCAACAAAATAAAAAAAAAAAACACTGAGAAATACAACATTAATAGGAACCAAACCAGAGTCAGGAAACATGAGTTTGGGGCCTGGCTTTGACGTCATTGATCTGAGGATCCTGGATAATCAAGTCCTCTCTCTGAATCTTGACATCCTCTTCCACTGAAACAAATGGACTAGGTTCAGTGGCTCTTGGCTGGGGTAGCTCTGCCCCCTAAGGGGCATTTGTAAACCTGTGGAGGAGTGTTTTTGATTTTCATGGTGACTAGAGGACACAGCTGACATTTAGCAGGCAGAAGCCAAGGAAGACCCCTATCTTACAATAGGTGAGACAGTCTCACCAAATACAGAACCATCCCTCCCATAAGGCCAATGGTGCCCTTGTTAAAACCCCTGGATAATCTCTTACTGCAGGGATCGAAGATTTTTAATGTAAAATTGGCCTAATTTTCTGCGTTGGTAGCTAGGAAACTCAGAGCAAATTGGAGAATTCTCATTCACAGCTCCACGTAGCCTAAGTCCTTGATATTAGGATACTTGTTGCCTATTTTTCCCTCTGTCCTCACTGTACTGATACTCACACACGCACACATACACACGACATTATACACTCACACGCCAATTTCATGCTTTTTGACTTTCCATCCTTCCTTTAACAGCCAAATTTTAAATTAATCTTTCTTCTCTATTATTATATTTGTCAATGGACTTCTACTTTAATATCACATTTTCCATTCTGAGCTGTTTATACACATTTCACCACTAGACTAAACTCCTTAATAGCAGGGAACATGTCTTATTCATATTTATTCACTCATTCAGTCATTCAAATGGCATTTATAGTAGCTAAGATACACTGAGCACTTAATGTATACGAGGAACAGTACCAAGAGCTTTTACATGTATTGTCAGTTAACTCTTAGGTACTGTTGTGATCCCCATATTACAGATGAAGAAATTGAGGCTACAAGAGGTTAAGTAACTTGCACAGAGTCACACAAGTAGGTATTGCGTTAGGAACCCAAGACTCAGAGATGGAAGCACGTTCCTGAGGTCAAGGAGCGTGCATTCTGAGAGGCAAATAAACCAATATGCACTGCACAGCATGACACAGTCTCCATGTATAATCATAGAGAATGCCAAATGAGCCCCAAGGAGGGGCACAGAGCCCATTGCCCAGAGCAGAAGAGACCAGAGAAGGTGATGTCTGAGCGAATCTAGAGGCCTGGGGAGAGTGGTCAGAGATGCAAACAGAACAAGGACACTCCAATGGGGAGCCCAAAACTGAGAGAGTGCACATTACAGAGACAGCAAGCGTTCAGCATTAGAAGTCATTGTTCGGAATGTAACTTGCCAGTAGGGAAACTGAAATCCAGGGAGAAAAGATGCCTTGTTCAAGTCCCAGAGTTTGATTCTAATGGGAACTAGGGTGAATAAATGGTTGGGGCAGAGCCTACCACCTTGGTGTCAGTTCTCCTTAACAGCAGCAGTGTTCTGGCTGACCTTCCCAGAAATGGCTCCCCAGACAAGGAGGAATGGGGGAACCAAGCTTTTCTTAAAAGCCATCTTGCTGTCAAACATCTTCCCTGCTATTTCATTTAATCCTTGCCTCTGCCCGATAAGGTGAGCATTATTATCCCATTTTGCTTGTGGGAATACTAAGGCTCAGAGACAATAAAAAGGTAATAAGTAGCCAAGCCAAAAATTAAACTAAGATCTGTCTGATTGCAAATTCCAGGTTCTTAGGAGGGTACCACAGTGCTCCTGGGGCCTCACTCTACATTAGCTCAGCCATTATTATCAACTCTGCTGACCCTGGGACTCCAAGAGGCTGGTGAGCTCTCCTTGTCAGGTCTCCTACTGTACCTAGACATCTACGTTTGCTTGAAGGGGTTTTCTCTCCTCCTCTGTGTGGTCTGAAGAGGCAAATCCAATATCAATGTTGTTCATGCTCAATCTCAGTTTAGATAAACCAGTTAGCAGAGTATATATGATGAACTCCCCACCAAGCTCTAAACTAAGCAGTGAAACAAACAAACACAAAATGAAGAGAAGATCTAATTAGCTCGGTCCGATGACTCTGTTCCCTTCCAGTTAGTCCAGGATAATCCATCATAAACACCAGGGAAGAAAAATAAACTACTTGGTTTCAAATCTTTTGTCCCTTCTCTTTAGCAATTCTCATCTTTCCTTCCCTCTTTCTCTCTCTAGTTTTTTCCCTCTTTTCTTTATTTTTTTCCTTTTTTTCTTCTCTTTCTCCTTCTTCCATTACTTTCTCTTTCTCCTCCTTCCTTTCCTACTTTGCTTCCTTCCTTCCTCCTATTTGTCTCGGGGGCACAAGCAGAGAACTTTTGCCTGGGAGAGACTTAAGGCCTCTCATAAAAGCCGAATTCTGAAAGCGATCTCTCAGGTTTTCCCTTCTGACACAAACAGCCTTGAACTAAAAACCATCTCAACACCTTTTAGCCGTGAAACTGGATATGAGACGCAGGAACCAGAGTGGGTCGGTCTCCTGCCCTCTAAATTGTCTCCAACCCAGGCTGAGGTTGGAGACTGCTGCTTGTTGAAACGCCAACAGGAAGGAGGCCGAGGGGCATGGAATCGCCTGGCAGGCACAGTGGGCACCAGACCTGAATCCTTCTTTTCATTTCTCAGTCCCAGCCCCAGTTTAGAAAATCCATTCCAAGAACAGAGAAGAAAATGACAAGTGAGCCAAGCTTTAGCTTTTTAATAATGTGAAAATTGAAGCAATTGAGGAGGAATGGTTATTAATAAACGCAGTTTATGCTATGAAAGCATGGAAATTTTTCCTCTGTAACGTAGCAGAACCATGAGGGTGGAAATGTTGATTCATCTAAAACAAACCTCTGACTTTTACTTTCAGCAACGAAGGGAAATGTGCATAGGAGGAGGAGCATGAGCTTGGACTCAAACTCTGCCCGCCACGTATGAGTTGTGTGACCTTGGGCAGGTCACTTACCTTCTTACACCTTGCCTGTCATCTGTCTGTTCATCTGTAAAGTGGGGCAAATAAGTAAGCAAACAAACCAATAAACAGACCTCGCCTCAAAGAGTTAACGTGAGGATTATGTAAATGAACAGAGTTAAATCTCAGTTTAATAAAAGTGCTGCAGGACTGGGACCTCACCCAACTCCAGGAGTCTTACCCTCATCTCCTCATCTGCTTTGTGATCAAAAAGGAGCCACTCCACTTCTCTGGGCCTCATGTTCCCTTTATTCAAAACTAAATTGCGCTCCTGGGGATGCAAAATGGCACAGCCACTCTGGAAAATGGTTTGGCGTTTTTAATAAAGTCAATTGTATACTTAACCTGTGACTCACCCTTCCTGCTGCTGGGTATTCACTCTGCCGAAATGAAGACTTACATTCACGCAAACACCTGTACACGAATGCGTATAGTAGGTCTCTTCATAATCACCGAAAAGTGGAAACAACCCACATGTCCATCAACGATGAGTGGATAAGCAAACTGTGTGATATCCATATCACGGAATACTGCTCAGCGGTAAAAGGAATGACCTGTTGATCCACGCAAACACGTGGATGAATTTCAAAGGCATTATGCTGAGTGGAAGGAGTCGATCTCAAAAGGTGGCGTGCTGTATGAATCCATTTATCTGTCATTCTCCATTGACACAAAGACAAAAGTATACTGACGGAGAATAGATCTGTGGTTGCCAGGGTGCAGGGAAGATGCGACTATAAAGAGGCGGCAGGAGAGAGTTTTGGGGGGTGATAGACCTATCTGGATCCTGATTGTGGTGGTGGTTACATAAATCTATCTATGTTAAATATCTATGTTAAATCTATCTGTGTTAAAATTCCTAGAACTGTACACCAAAAAAAGAGGCATATTACTCTGTCATTAAAATAAATTGAGTGGGAAGAATAAAAATAAGTGACTCTAATTTGTCCATCACTTTTCGGTTCACGGAGTACTTTCGTTTGATTCTGATAGCTCAGCAACCACAACTGACAGACACGAGACGACTGGCCTGGTAAACATCGATGTAATACTTGAATCCCAGCCTTCCCTGGGGCCTTTTCAGCATACCTCACTAGGTGACACTTTAAGTCTTTTTCTTTGCTAAGAGCCTGGGTGAATGTTTGCAGAAGGAAGCAATTATATATTGTCTATTTTCTGTCTTGTGTTGCTTTGTTTTTTCTAAGTTTCTATGTCAACCTGCTGTGCTCCTGGAAATATTCATACTTTCTTTGAGGAAAAACAAAATAGGCCAATGCACAATTCAGTAAAATGACACATTAGCAGAAAGACACTTTTTCGACTGGCTCTTTGAACGAATGATTAGAAAAATAAGTTGTAAATTTTAAAGCATTCATTTGTGTATTTTTCAATCAATGCATCTTTACTCAGCCACATCATGGGCTGTGCCATGACTTGGCAGAAGTCATTTCTTCTGCTGTGAACACTCTCTCCACGTCCCTTTCAGGCTAACTCCTACACATCCTTCAGATCTTGCCTGCAACCTCACTTCCCTGGCGGCTTTCCCTGTCCTTCACCAATAAGCCTGCTTAGGTGTTTTCTTGGCTCTCCCTAGCATCCTGCATATTTCTCTGTGTTGACGTTAATCATTTCAATAACATGGTGGCTGTCCCTCCCACTAGACTATAAGCACTAAAAGGGAAGGGACCAGGTCTGAATCATCTAGGATGGGTCATAGCAAAATTAAGTGGCCTTCATTCATTCATTCATTCATTCATTAGACAGTTGTTTACAAGTCACGCAATGTTCTATTGTAGAGAAAAATGCACAGCTCATGTCCACATGAAGCATATCATCTAAAAGTGAAAGAGACGATTAAGAAACAAATAGCATGCATCACTTCTTGATATTATATTATACGTCAATGAAGAAAAATAAAAGAGGACAAGAGGACAGAAGAAACATTCGAGCAGACATGTGAATGAGACAAAATTCTTCATTTAGTCTTCACCCAGCAAGCATTTCCTGAGACCCGAGTATTCCATTCATTTTCTCCCAATCTTCCAGGCCCTGGGTCCTTCCCTGGCCCCCAGGCTTGGTCAGCCTGGACCCATCGGCTAATATTGGCACTTTGGGCCCTGGTCCCATTGGTGACTGGAGCAATTGGGATGCCATCTGCCTGCCCCAGGGGTGCCCCTCCCACTCTGCTGCTTCTTTCAACCTGAGCAAACCTCTCTCAGGCAAGGGGTGCCAGGAGTAATTTTGTTTTGGAATCCGGGTTCGTGTTTAGATTTCAAACTAGTAACCTGCCAGTCTCCGGCCATTTGAGAACTTGGCTTCCTTTGACTCATAAAGTACCCTTTATGCCTCAGAGGTGACATAAAATATCATTCCATCTCTCGCTGAAATACCCCTGCCTGGTGCATGAAATACGCCTTTATGGTACATCAAAGGGCTACGCATATCCTTTCCTGGACCTTTGATATTTTAATATTTGGCCAGTGCAAGCACTATCTCTCCAAACCACAGAGCACTTATTTATTTTGTTGGTTGTGTCTTTGTTATTGCTTCGATGGTGAGAGGGCTCAGCAAGGAGAAGGCGCCCCGCCTCCTGGCAGCCCCGACCTGGACGGTCTCTGTTATCTCCAGAAGAGAAGGAACACAGTGTTTGAGCTCCTTTGGTCCAGGTCTCCTAAGGGAACTGTCAGACATCTCCCTTAACAAGCGCCTCCAATCTATGCTTCTCAGAAGCCAGCCAGGTTCCTTCATGGGCTTCCCAGGGCTAGCTGGGTCTTGAGGAATTGGTGTTCACTTTAAAACACGAGCCAAAACTTCATGGCTATTAGAAATGTGCTGCTCACATTTAACTGAGGGGTAAATTAGCTGAGAGGTAACATTTAACTGAGTAGGTACTGAATACCTACTATGCGTCTCTTTTTTAAGTTAGAAACCTGAGAACCTTCTGAAATCCCTCACCCATTTATTTACATATTCAAGAATTACTTATTGACGCTCCACGTTGCATCAGGCCCTGGGCCGGACACCAGGGATACTAGTCATTAGACAGTCTGCCCTCCAAACCCTTCAGGCTAGCTCCTCTCTCTCTTATCCTCATCTTAATTTATCACCAGGTCCTGTGGATTTTGCCTCCCAAATAATTGTCAGATTCTTCTCACTCTCCCTGTACCCTCTGCCTCTCCCTCAGAACAGGATCTTGTCATCTCCCAACTGAATTACGGCAGCTGTCTCTTCACTGGATTCTTGGCGGCCAGCGTTAACCCCTATAATCCACACGGGGTCCAGCCATGGGCATCAATCTGGAGCTCAGATCCAATTCCGTCGGTGTTCTGACCCAAACCTCTCAAGCTCAAAGGATTTCAAGGTCCAGACAATGAATAAAAATAAGAGAAGTAGCAGCATAAGGTCAAGGCTAGGAAGACAGCAAAAAATAAAATTGGAAAGTTAACGCCCCACCTAAATTAAGGCCGCACATCAATCAAGCGAAAGACATCTTCGGGCTAAGCGCCAAGGCACCAGCCTGCAAGCTCTGCCCAGGGTGAATGCCTCCCCCTGCCCTCGACTGCAGCCACGTCGTGCACCGGCCCAGAGCGTGCTCTCTAGTCTCATTTCTCACCCTGACCAGCCCCCACCCCCACTTCTAGTCCGCGCTCTAGCTATATTAAATTACTTCCTGCAGTTTTCCAGAAGCCATGCATGTTCACGCCGTCATGCATTTGCTCATGGTATTACATTGCCTTAAAATTACCCCAATTCCTCACCTCGAGAGTTCTGTTTCATCTTTCAAAACTTATTCTCAGCATTGCCTCCTCAGAGGGCCTCCTATGACTCTCCAGAAGGAATCCATGCCTCCCTCCTGTGTCACTTCTTTGCCTTGTGCACCCTTCTCGCTGATTTCTGTCACACTGCGTTTATTGATTAGTGGGTGCAGAAGACTGCCATGTTATCAGCAAATCCCTTGTGGCCAGTGCTTGCTGGTGCCTTGCGCCAACCAAGCACTTCAGTAGAAGAGTGATAATCTGAATTATCAAATTCAGTGTCAGGAATTCCACCTACTTCTCATTTAGTCTTCACAAGAAGCAGCTTGGGAGGCAGACATTACTGTCACTCTCATCCTCTGGGTGAGGAAATCAAGACTCAGAGACAAAGCAGCAGCCGAAGGTCACACAGTGTCTGGCCCACCCACTTCCAACAACGTGGCCCACATGGCTCTCAAGTCAAATGCAAATATACCAGTGAAGAGTTCTAGAAGTATCTATTGTGTCTGAAAATAGGCCAAATGGTGTTAAGGTCAGTGACGGTAAAAGAAGATGAAATAGATGAAAAAGAAAATTCACAGAAAGGTCAGCTACAGAGGCTTACGGCTCTCCTTAAGCACGCTCTAGCACCACACCACAGACGGTTACACCGCAAGGAGCCTGCACCGTTACGCAGGTCTTCCGGCTTCTGGCCTGAGTCCTGCTTCTAACTTGCTAGGTGACCTTGAGTAACCCACTTCCTTGCTCTGAGACTTCAATTCTTCACCTTGAAATGCAGTGGCTGGACTCACTCCCTGGTAATTGAGGTCCCTTCCTGCTGTGTGTCTCTCTAACTTCACGTCAGCAACATCTGGAGAAGTGGCAGAAGTTAATCGTTCCCAGGTTCACCATTCCTGACGGAGGCCCTACCCTCCCTCCACCTGCCCCTCCTGCTCCACCTTTCCCTTTGGAGATCCTAGAACCTGGGAGTCCAGGAACAGGTGCAGAGAGAAGCAGCAATGAACAAGAATGACCCAACTTCCTCACAGCAAGTGGGCACTTTTCCAGGGTGAACAGACCATTCAGATGCGTTGCCTCATACAGTGGGAAATCTTGCTTTTCTGAAGGGCTTCCATGCCCCACCATCTTTGTCTGTATCTTTAAAATGTAGGACTCTAGAATTCACTGATATTTAATGGGGGAAGGCGTCAACTCCTTTTAAATGTATTTGTGTCCTATCCCTTCCTCCCTGAAAAAAGCAAAAGAGAAAGACCTATACTTTGAGTAAAAAATTTACTGACCGTTTATTCAGGAATAATGTACTAATCTTGTGATAACTGTGGGGTTTCATAACGTCCTCTCCCCTCAAATCCGTCCCCCACACTGGGTGCCGCAGCCTGGAGGTGTGGAGACTCATGAGGAGCAGCCGCAGGGCATCAGGCCTCCGTCAGCCCTGGCTTGGATCGTGACAGTGGTGGAGGAAATACGGAGAAGGAGGTGAGAGGTGGCTCAGAGGCAGAATCCACAGGACTCAGTTAACAACCGGAAGTGGGAGGTGAGACCAAGGACAGGTAGGCGACGGTAAGTCCTCAGTTCTGATTTGGGTGATGGGGTAGACAGACGGCATGGCCATTTCTGTGGAGAAGAGTTATAGAAAGAGGGGCATATTTGCGGAGCAAAGGTGATAGTTCACTTTTGGACACGTTGAATTTGGGGTGAGACATCCAAATGTAGACGTTCAGGAAATAGTTCAAGATATTAAGTTTAACCCCATTTTAGTAGACTGTGTTATTGTCAAATATGTGCTGTTCCTTCCTACAGCGCCCTTTCCTATCGGGCCCGTCCCTGAGGAGAATCATAATTCTCACCCCATTGACACTGGACTTGTCCATGTGACTCACTTTGGCCAAAAAAAAAAATATGAAAGAAATGATATGTGTTATTTCCAAGCAAAAACTTTAGTAGCCAAACCATGGGTCTCCCTTGGTTGGTTTCTCTCTGCCATGAGACTGGCATGTTCCAGGAATGATCCAGGAAAATGATCCAGGAAAAAAGGAGAGCTGGAGCAGAGCTGCAGCCCATCCAAGACAGCAAGAAATAAATCTTTGTTGTTGCAAGCCCTTCACACTTGAGGGTGCGTTGTCACAGTAGGCAAGCTTAGGCTAGCTAAACAGTACACCCACTCTCTCATTTTATGGGGAAGAAAAGGAGACCCAGGAAAAGAAATTGGAAAAGGAATAGAAAAAAAGATTATCTCAGGCTTTCAAACCTTAGTAATCTTTTTTGTCATGTCCATGCAGAAGTTCTCACGTCAACAGTCTTTGTGTTCCTTGAAACTAATATATTAGAGTTGAAGACCTTGGTAGCATGGCCAGTTTCCTTTTCTTTATAAGTAAAATATCATTTTCTTTTCCTCTGCAGAGATTTCATCTGTAGCTTGTTTTTTCTGTCTCCGTTTAAAGGTTCCTGTCTAGCATCAAAGTCCATTAACATGAGATTTCTTTCCCACCAATTTCTCTCTGAGCTCCACAATACTGACTTTATACACAAAAATTTTACTTGGAGTTAAGGCCAGATGTGGGAAATTTTAAGACAAAAAGCCATTTGAAAATATTTTTATAAAGGAGGAAAGAGCACAGGACCAGAAGTTAAAAGATCTGAGTTTTACTCCCACCTGAGCTGCAAAATGGCTGTGTGACCTTGAATAGTTCACTGCACTTCTCTGGGCCTCAGTTCCCTCTCTACCACAGAGGAATAAGATATGCTATGCCTATTTCTAAGGTTTATTTGAAGATAAAACAAGAGTCTATTTGTAGATGTCCTTAGAAAGGCTGAATGTTGAAAGAGTAGATGTGTGGGAGGTGGGGACCCAGAGGATTAAGTATTGCCAAATAACTTTGGAAAAAGCAGCCTCTTGGCACAGATTAAAACCCCACCTACCTATGAAAGCATATGCACCATGCCAGGCCAGTAGGCAGAAGTTTGGATGGAGGAAAAAGATTTTTAAAAGTGCTTCCAGTATTTGAGTTTCCCAAAGAGTAGGATTTCTGACCCGAGTTTCAAGGGAGCAGAGTTGCTGGGGTCTATTCCACTGTGGTGGTGATAGTGGTGGTATTGTGGTTAGTGGTGTGGATAGTGGTGGTGGCAGTGGTTGTGGTGTTTGCAGTGGTGGTGGAAGTGGTGGTATTGGTGTCGACACTGGTGCTAAACTCTTGCATTTAGAACAATATATTACAGATCTCATAAGACCTTCACAATGATCTAGTTGTAGACTGCTGTTGTGTTTATAGAAGAGACGACCTTCATAGAGACGTCTTTCTATGAGAAACTGAGTCTTAGGGAGGTTAAAACATGTAAAGTGAAGACCCAAGAATAACTTCCGAGGGAGAGAATGACATCGCCGCAGGCACACTTTAAAAGCTGGAGGGTGGGGTGGAAGGAGCAAAGTGAAGGGAGAGAGGCCAGGAGATGGGAAACTATCACGACTGCCCAAAGGAAAACAATTAGAACCTGGACCGTGCAGACAACCTGGGAAAGAACTGCAAATCTTGTAAAGATAGGCCATTTGCCCAAAGTCATGTGGCAAATTAGTGAAAAAAGAGGCCTGGAACCCAGGTCTTGAGCTCCAAGCCCAGTGCTCTTTCTCTTATTTCATCTTCCTGCCTAATACCAAATGTTCCTCATAAGGTAAATGGAAATTTACACTTAACAAAGCCTTGAACCTTGAAGGAAAATTTTAAAAGAAGAAATGCATTGATGAGTGGACTCAGAAAATGGCCATGTGAAATGGGTTCCACACCATCAAACAAACCTGTCGGGGCTGGACTTGGGCCCTGCGCCTTTCTTTCTCCCTCTCCCACACTGTCCTCTTCAAGAGAAACACTGAGAATGCACCAAGAGAGTTCTAGGCAAGAGAGCTGTAGGCATTAAATTAGTGGGAGTGTCTGTGTTTCAATAAAACTGTATTTACAAAAATAAGGAGTGGCCTGGATTTGGCCCAAGTAGCACAGTTAGCAGACCCCTGCTTTCGAAAAAAGGTGTTCATCAATGCAGTAGCTAAAATGGTGAGAGATCAGAGTCAATGCTAGGGAAAGAATCAGCATTTGGTCACCATGTCAACACCATGGCTAACGTTTTAGCAGCTATAATACAGCCATCTGACAGAATACACTAGGGCCATTAAAACGAAGAGTACGGAGTCTGCAGCACTGCATTGACCATTGGCTCCCTGCCAGGCACTGTTCTAGGCATTTGATATGAAATAACTCACTTACCCCTCCCTACTATACCTATGAGGTAGGCACTGTTAGGTATCCGCAGTTTTCACGCCGCTTTCATTGTGCTGGTATAGCTCCTGGGACATACACACGGGTAGAGGGGGCAAAGAGCCCCCTGCAGGACACAGAGTGCTCACAGACAAAGGGACCCGACCAACTCCAATCCTTTGCCACTCGGCTGGCTCATTCCTAGACCCTTTTCTTCTTTGGACGGACTCCTTAGTAAACATGCTGCCATCAAATTCTAATAATTTCCAAAAACTGAAGGATTCAAAATTTCCCAAAGCTGAATTGCCATTTTTATTCAGTTTCTATTTCATTAGGAAACATTTAAAGCCTGAACCGCTCCCCCATTGTACAGACTTCCCAGAGGGAGAGCGAAGGTGGCCCATGTTTGGTCTCAACCTGTCTCCATTTTTCACCATAACCGGCTCTCTGGCTGGCCAGAAGGAGAGCATAGTCAGGAAGACTGCGATCCATTCCGGCCCTAGCACTTTCTCGCTGGGTGACTTTGAGCCTCCCACTCAACCTCCCTGGATGTTGATTTCCTTATCTGTTAAATGGGAGCATGAAACTGGATCATACCCACGCTATTTTTCAGCTTGAAAATTTGATGTCTACGTTCAAAAAGGGGGGAGGGGCGAACCAAAATTTGAGAGAATGGGATTCCAGTCTGCGCTCTGCCACCACCTAGTTCTATAACCTTAAACAAATCCTGGGCCTCAGTTTTCCCAGATAATAGCTGCTAACTCTTACATAAATTACTGTGTAAGAGGCACTGATCTAAGCTATCAATCTATGCATTTAAGTCCTTACAACGCTACAAGGTAGATATCCATCATCCGGCGTATCTACAGGTGAGGGAACCACGGTACAGAGAGATTAGAGAATGGGCCCAAAAGTCACACAGCTAGGAACAGATGGAGCTGGGTCTGAGCCCAGGACATCTGGCCCCCGAGTCCATACATTTAAGCATGTCCTTAGAATGTCTCTGAAAGAGCTGAATTAGATGACCTCTAAGGACTCCTCTGGCTTGGACAGTCTGTGGTCTATGATACTAAATCATTTTGCACCACATTTTACCATTTTCCCTTCTCTGTGCCAGCCAGTCCTCTGTCTCTCTCACCTCTCATGTACCTCTATGCCATCCAACATCCCTATGTGGTTATGAGGACATTCTCTGTGACTGGAGAAGAAGACAGCCGATTCTGTGCCCTTCAGCTCCACAGGAGTCAGGTGAGAGGCAGCGAATCCACATCCACGTAGACAGACACGGGGCCCAGGCCTCTCTTTGCCGAGCGGGCCTCGGTGACAGAAGATAACACATCTGAGATCCGCACCCGTCCCGTCCTGGGGTAGAGGCTGCTCCTTCATCCCCACTACCAGCCCAGATTTCTAACAAAGACATTATATTTGTATTAAGCAAGAAAGTTTCGGCCGCCAACTGAGTGCTAGGCCCCTTCCTGGGAGCTGGGATAAATAGGAGTGAATGAATAGATCTAGTTTCCGCCCCCATGGAGCTTGTAGTGATCAGGGGAAAGAAACAAGCCATGGCATCTTCATGGGGGCTAGAGCAGGAGGGCTGAGGAACTGAGGGGGTGGTGATGAACAGTAGCAAGGTGGCGGCAGGAAAGAATCAGGAGGAGAAAGAAAAATCCAGACTGAGGAGAAAGTGTGGCGCACTCAAAGAGCAGGAGCAGAGTCAGGCCTGCCTCCATCTCTGTGGAGCAACAGCTGTGTGCTGGACGCTGATGTGGTTCACCTCGTTCATTCGTCAAAGCAATCCTAAAAGGTCAGCGTTGTCTTCCCGGCTCCACAACTGACAAGCTGAGCACCAAGACCAAGAGCCCCGCGTGCAGCTGCCACGGGCAGCCTGGGGCGGAGCAGCTTTGATCCCAGGCGAGGCAAGGGAGGAACCAGGGACCAAAGTGCGGCCCCGGGGCCAAGCCCCCACATCCAGAACAAGCATTTAGAAACTTTTAGAACAATCTGACAGAATACTTTTTATATGTCTGTTGAATTTCATAATAAGAAACTCAGGTTTATAGTTTGTATGGTTTTTTTTCACTATATTTCTCCATTAAGTCGTTTTTATTGAATTTTATAAAAGTACTGGTCCATGACAGATTGAAATTTTTAAAAACTAGTTTGAGATGGTGAGAAGTGCTCCTTTCCAGAAAAGGCCTGGATTCGAAGTCCAGAGCCCAGACCCTGGTCTGTCAGCTTAGCCAGCACCTCCCTGCCCCCCGGGCGCCCTCGGCAGGCCAGTGAGCCTCCTTGGACGAGGTACAGCATGCTCAAAATGGGAGGAAATAAAATCAAGATTATCTACTTGACTCCCTTTTTATTATTTTCATCATTTTATGAAGGAGACTAGAAAAGACAGCTGAAGGCAATTATTTTCTCTGACTTTAAAGAAAGTCACAGACTACAAATAAACAAGATGAAGACTCAGCTCTCTTTTGCAAGGAGCATGACCCAGCTTCTCCCAGAGCCCAGGAGGGTCCGCACTGCCCGTCCAGCAATCCTGCGCTCTGGGGCCGCCCCAGGCCAGCCTCCACCCAGGCTCACGTGAAAGAGGTGCGGAATTTGTTCCTCGGCCAAATGCTATCCCTCAAGCTCGTGTTTCCTCCACCAAGAACTTGAAAGCACTTCCCACCCCACCAGGGTTTGGAATCATCCAATTTCCTAGTGGAGAAACTGGGGAAAAGTCAGATGCTGACCTCTAATATTCTGGTTTTAAATATGCAGAAATTGAGGCCCCCACGATGAGAAGGGACCTGCTCAGGATGGGACCCAGGTCTCTTGTCTCTCAAAGACAGGTTCCCTTTCACTTCCTCCATTGTAGCTCCCTGCCCCGAGTCACGTCTCTTTCCCCCATTACACGTTTGTGTCCGGAAGGATCCTAGCATCGTGGCTCTGAGTTCATTTTTCACTCTGACATTCCTCAGGCAGGTAATTTTATTTCCATTGCCCTGAGGGAAGGAATTCATAAAGCATGTGGCCTGCAGTTTAAAGAGAGTGGCACAAGGAAAACAGACCCCCCACCTCCCTCTCCCCCACCCCCCACGCCCTGCCCAACCATTTCTCATCTTGTCTTACAGCCCAAGCTAAGTACGAGTCTACATGAAAGAAGAAACCTTCGCTGGTGTTTTTTAAGTTACGTGCAGCCAAGGGCGACAGCTGCCTGCAGTTGGGGTTGGCTTGCACGTCTGTTATGTAAAACCAGGCCGGTGAGCTGTATTTCGTCCCCTGCCCCAACAACTTCCAAGAGCCCTTTGCCCTTTTCTTTTTTTTTTTTTTTTTTGGCCTTAAAAAAAAGCAGAAGGCAAAAATCCTAACTCAACCCCAAACGAGGGGTTTTCCTCCCTTCAAACAAGTATTTCAGGGTTTCCTTTGCCCAAACCGGGATATTTCAAGTTCCTCCTTTATCATCCCAGCCAACCATTTTGCACCTGAAATTTCCTACCGCTCCCTCCTTAAAGGGCTTACCTCAGTGTCTCAGGGATAAGCTCACATTAGCACGGAAGCTTTGATGCCTTGCCCATGGAGAGAGCCAGAAGCACCCGGATTTTCCAAACAGCTGGCCAAACTCAACAATCATTATTTTATTTGCTAATTTTAAAACTGATTTTGCACACACACTCACACGCACTTCTATATCTCAAAGCCTTCCTCTTTAAAAGGAAGGAACAGAAACACAGCAGAAAATCCTGTCTTAGAAGTAGGGGTTTAAAGTGTGGATCAGCCAGGCTGGGAGACCAGTCCCATTTCTGCCACTGAGTAGCGGTGTGACCTTGGTCAGTTAACTGAACCCCCCAGGTCTCAGATTTTGAAAATAACAGCACCCATCTCATGCGGTGCTCTGAAGCGCAATGAAAATTATCCATGTAAAATGCTCAGCACAGCCCTAGCATAGCTGACATTTATTGCACACTTATTACAATTATTAATACGATATGATATGCTATATGGTATATGACACGTGAAGTACAACTCATGCTGTGACCATGAGAATCATTTTGAGCCACCAAGCATGAGCTCTGTGAGGACAAGAATTTCAAGAGTCTTTTGCTTCCCTCTCTCCATTGCCTGCAACAATGTCTGGCTCAAGAAGGCACTCAGTAAATATTTGCTGATAAGTGAAGACTGGGTGTTCGAAAGAACCTTAAAGATGATCTTCTCTGAATCAGGTTCTTAGAATTCCACCAAGATATTAGCCATTTTAGTTCATTTGCTTTTGTACATTTAAAAGTTACTTTTATGACTTACAAGTTTTCCAAATGGACATGCATTCATTCTTTTCTATTTTTATTTTTATTCTCTGTGTCTATAAATTGCTCCTGATTCCATAACCATAGACGTCTACCATTATCCATTTCTTCTTTCTACTCAGAGACTTTTTTTTTCTTTTTGAGGAAGATTAGCCCTGAGCTAACAGCTGCTGCCAATCCTCCTCTTTTTGCTGGGGAAGACTAGTCCTGAGCTAACATCCATGCCCATCTTCCTCTACTTTACACGTGGGACGCCTACCACAGCATGGTGTGCCAAGCAGTGCCATGTCCGCACCCAGGATCCGAACCGGCGAACCCCAGGCCGCAGAAGGGGAACGTGGGAACTTAACCGCCACGCCACCGGGCTGGCCCCTCAGAGACATTTTTGATATGTGATGCAAGACACTCGTTTCCCAGAGGTGAAGCCACACAGATAAGCCTTTTCTTCAACTTTGGTTGGAAGTCTTATCGATCTGGTGGGGTCATATCGTCAGACATGAGATAATCTATTGTTTCCCTTCCCATTATTTCTTAAACTATAAATAATGTGTTGTGTTCCCTCATTTTTAATTTATCAGCTTGAGAAGCAAAATCCTTCAAAACATAAGCTCCATTCTGGGATTATAATAGATGAGGTCTTTATTGATGAAAAGTTAGGGAACCCCTGAAACAGGTCTAGTGCCTAATGGTTAGGGAAAGGTAATTAATGTCCGTAAATGCTTATTAACTACTTTAATTCAATTAATCTTCAGAAGAGTCTATAAAGCCAGCTAGGAACCTCAATCAGTTACTGTAGTGTGTGATCAAAAATACATATTTGGTCTTCGCCCCCAGTTCCTGGAACTTTAAAGTCCCTTGGAATTTCCTGAGTCATAGGAGTATCTTTTGATATTCATGGTGAGCTTCTTCACACCACACCTGAGTTTCTGCAAGCAAGATGACTCACGTTGAGCCCTTAGACGGTTTCAAGGGAGAGGTTAGCCACACACTTGATTAGAGGGTTGGAACCTTCAGCCTCACCCTCCAACCTCCAGGGAGGGGAGAGGGGCTGGAGACTGAATTCAATCACCAATTCTCAATGATTTAATCAACCATGCCTACAGAAGGAAGCCTCCATAGAAACCCTTGAACAAGGAAATTTGAGAAGCTTCTGGGTTGATGAATATTTGGAAGAGCTCCACCACCCCCAGCCCTGACCTTGCCCCATGCTTCTCTTTCATTGGCTGTTCTGAGTTGTACGCTTTATAACAAAATGGTAATTATAAATATAGCACTTTCCTGTGTTCTGTGAGTGGTTCTAGTGAATTATTGGACCTGGGGTGATGAGCGTGGGAACCTCTGAAACTGTAGCCAAGTTGGACAGAAGTACAGGTAGCCTGAGGACCTGGGACTTGCTACTGGCATCTGAAAGCAGGGAAGTCTTGTAGGACTGAGCCCTAAAACCTGGGGAGTCTGACACTAACTCCGGGTAGTTAGTGTGAGAACAGGATTGAATTGTAGGACGTCCAATTGGTGTTGGAAAGATCCAGGTATTTCATCTATTAAAGGGAAAAATAAGGCTCAAAGGAAAACGAAAGCCCCCAATGTCACATCTCCTTTTTTCTCTCCATGTATTTCCTCAGACAACTGCCTTTCTTAGGGTCAACTTCAGGTCCATCTTCCCCACACCATACTCAATTCTTCCTATCAAGAAGGAATGATTCACCTCGTAGCTGAGCAGTCTGACTCTCCTTGGTCCACATTTCTAGACCAGGTGGGGCTAAGAGCCGTGACCTGCAGTTCTTGCTACTGGAACCAGCTGGTTGAGAAGGTATTAGATACTTCTTGCAGCACGCTGTGTATGTGTCCATCCCTTCTACAGACTCGCTCTCTCTTCAATGTACCATCCAAAGTTCTGTTCTTCGGGAAATTAATG